>NC_090842.1:15370000-17870000 GCF_028021215.1 Eschrichtius robustus
TCCCTTGCTGCTTTTAATATTTGTCCTTTGTATTTAATTTTTGATAGTTTGATTAATATGTGTCTTGGCGTGTTTCTCCTTGGATTTATCCTGTATGGGACTGTCTGTGCTTCCAGGACTTGATTAACTATTTCCTTTCCCATATTAGGGAAGTTTTCAACTGTAATCTCTTCAAATATTTTCTCAGTCCCTTTCTTTTTCTCTTCTTCTGGGACCCCTGTAATTCGAATGTTGGTGTGTTTAATGTTGTCCCAGAGGTCTCTGAGACTGTCCTCAGTTCTTTTCATTCTTTTTTCTTTATTCTGCTCTGCAGTAGTTATTTCCACTATTTTATCTTCCAGGTCACTTATCCGTTCTTCTGCCTCAGTTATTCTGCTATTGATCCCTTCTAGAGTATTTTTAATTTCATTTATTGTGTTTTTCATTGTTGCTTGGTTCCTGTTTAGTTCTTCTACGTCCTTGTTAAATGTTTCTTGTATTTTGTCTATTGTATTTCCAAGATTTTGGATCATCTTTACTATCATTATTCTGAATTCTTTTTCAGGTAGACTGCCTATTTCCTCTTCATTTGTTAGGTCTGGTGTGTTTTGACCCTGCTCCTTCATCTGCTGTGTGTTTTTCTGTCTTCTCATTTTGCTTATCTCACCGTGTTTGTGGTCTCCTTTTCACAGGCTGCAGGTTCGTAGTTCCTGTTGTTTTTGGTATCTGTCCCCAGTGGCTAAGGTTGGTTCAGTGGGTTGTGTAGGCTTCCTGGTGGAGAGGACTAGTGCCTGTGTTCTGGTGGATGAGGCTGGATCTTGTCTTTCTGGTGGGCACGTCCACGTCTGGTGGTGTGTTTTGGGGTGTCTGTGGCCTTATTATGATTTTAGGCAGCCTCTCTGCTAATGGATGGGGCTGTGTTCCTGTCTTGCTAGTTGTTTGGCATAGGGTGTCCAGCACTGTAGCTTGCTGGTCGTTGAGTGAAGCTGGGTCTTGATGTTGAGATGGAGATCTCTGAGAGATTTTCGCCGTTTGGTATTACGTGGAGCTGGGAGGTCTCTTGTGGACTAGTGTCTTGAAGTTGGCTCTCCCACCTCAGAGGCACAGCCCTGATGCCTGGCTGGAGCACCAAGAGCCTTTCATCCACACGGCTCAGAATAAAAGGGAGAAAAAATAGAAAGAAAAAGGATAAAATAAAATAAAATAAAATAAAGCTATTATAATAAAAAATTTAAAAATTAAGAAAAAATTTTTTTAAAGTTTTTAAAATAAATTTATTAATTTTTTAAAATACACAAATTAAGAAAATTTATTAAGAAAAAAATTTTTAAGTTTTTGAAATAAGAAAAAATTATTAAGAAAAAATTTATTAAAAATTTTTTTTTAAATTTTTTAAAATAAAAAATAAGAAAATTATTAAGAAAAAATTTATTACGAAAAAGAATTTTTTAAGTTAAAAAAACAAAAAAAAAACGGACGGACCGAACCCTAGGACTAATGGTGAAAGCAAAGCTATACAGACAAAATCTCACCCAGAAGCATACACCTATGCACTCACAAAAAGAGGAAAAGGGGAAAAATTAATATATCCTGCTCCCAAAGTTCACCTCCTGAATTTGGGATGATTTGTTGTCTATTCAGGTATTCAACAGATGCAGGTACATCAAGTTGTTTGTGGAGCTTTAATCTGCTGCTTCTGAGGCTGCTGGGAGAAATTTCCCTTTCTCTTCTTTGTTCGTACAGCTCCCGGGGTTCAGCTTTGGATTTGGACCCGCGTCTGCGTGTAGGTCACCTGAGGGCGTCTGTTCTTCGCTCACACAGGACGGGGATAAAGGAGCAGCTGCTTCGGGGGCTGTGGCTCACTCAGGCCGGAGGGAGGGAGGGGTATGGATGCGGGGCGAGCCTGTGGCGGCAGCGGCCCGCATGACGTTGCAGCAGCCTGAGTCGCGCCGCGGGTTCTCCTGGGGCAGTTGTCCCTGGATCACAGGACCCTGGCAGTGGCGGGCTGCACAGGCTCCCGGGAGGGGCGGTGTGGATAGTGACCTGTGCTCGCACACAGGCTTCTTGGTGGCGGCAGCAGCAGCCTTAGCGTCTCATGCCCGTCTCTGGGGTCCTTGCTGATAGCCGCGGCTCAACGCCCGTCTCTGGAGCTCATTTAGGCGGCGCTCTGAATCCCCTTTCCTTGTGCACCGTGAAACAAAGAAGCAAGAAAAAGTCTCTTGCCTCTTTGGCAGCTACAGACTTTTTCCCGGACTTTCTCCCGGCTAGCTGTGGTGCGCTAACCCCTTCAGGCTGTGTTCACGCAGCCAACCCCAGTCCTCTCCCTGCGATCCAACGGAAGCCCGAGCCTCGCCTCCCAGCCCCCGCCCGCCCTGGCGGGTGAGCAGACAAGCCTCTCGGGCTGGTGAGTGCTGCTCGGCACCGATCCTCTGTGTGGGGATCTCTCCGCTTTGCCCTCCGCACCCCTGTGGCTGCGCTCTCTTCCGTGGCTCCGAAGCTTCCCCTATCTACCACCCGCAGTCTCCGCCCGCGAAGGGGCTTCCTAGTGCGTGGAAACCTTTCCTCCTTCACGGCTCCCTCCCACTGGTGCAGGTCCCGTCCCTATTCTTTTGTCTCTGTTATTTCTTTTTTCTTTTGCCCTACCCAAGTACGTGGGGAGTTTCTTGCTTTTTGGGAGGTCTGACGTCTTCTGCCAGCGTTCAGTGGGTGTTCTGTAGGAGCAGTTCCACGTGTAGATGTATTTCTAATGTATCTGTGGGAAGGAAGGTGATCTCCGCGTCTTACTCTTCCGCCATCTTCTCATCCTTTACTTTTAACCTACCTACGTTATTGTATTGGTGTGAGTTTCTTCTTGGCAGTATATAGTTGGATCATTTTTTGAACCATTCTAGAAAGTCTAGTTAACATCTGTCACCATACATAGTTACAATTCTCTGTGTTTTGTGTTTAGATCATTTTTATTTAATTATGTAATCATTAGTATATTTGATTTTAGGTCTACCAATTTATTATTTGTTTTCTGTTTTTCATTTCTGTTTCTGCTTTCCTGCCTTCTTTTTGGGTTATTTGAACACTTTAGTATCAAATTTAAAATCTGTCAAGTTTTTTAGTCTATTTTTTGATACAGTATGTTTTACTGGTCACTCTAGAGATTACAGTGGCTGTACATAACTTTTCACAATCTACTTAGAATCAGTATTTTATTACTTATTGTGGAATATAGAAACATATAGGTCCCTTTGCCCTGTCCCCCTTTATACTATTATGTTGTGGTTTTCTTATGTATTACATCTACATACATTGATAAAAACCCCGTCAGACAGTGTTATTAGTTTTGCTTTTAACTGTCAAATATAAATTTTTTTTTTTTGGCCATGCCACTTGGCATGCAGGATCCCCAACCAGGGATCGAACCCACGCCCCCTGCAGTGGAAGTGCGGAATCCCAACCACTGGACCACCAGGGAAGTGTCCCTCAAATACGTTTTAGGAGACTCCAGAGAAGAACCATCTATTATATTTACCCAGATATTTGCCATTTCTGTAATATAAGATATAAATATTTGCTATTTCTTCCTTTTTTTAGTTTTCCAAGTTTTCTTATTAACTTTCCCTCATCTGAGAATGACTTATTTCACCTTTATTTCTGAAGGATATTGTCTCTGGATATAGAATTCTGGGTTGACAGTTCTTTTCTTTTGGCACTTTTTGGCCTCCATTGTTTCTGATGTGAAATCTATTATTTGAATAGGTCATCTATAGGTAACGTGTTTTTCTCTGACTGCTTTCAGTATTTAAAAAAATTTGTCTTTAGTGTTCAATTTGATTAAGATGAGTCCAGGCATACATTTCTTTGGAGCTCTCTGAGCTCTTTCAGTCTGTAGATCTATGTCTTTTGCTAAATTGGGGGAGTTTTCAGCCAGTATTTTTTCAAAAGTTTTTTGGTACCAAACTGTTTCTCCCATCCTTCTGGGATTCTGACAATGCAAACATTAGATCCTTTGCTGTTTGTCCTACAGATATCTGAGGCTTTGATCACTTTTTTCAATGTTTTTTATCTCTGTTTTTCAGATTGGTTATGTAGTATTGACCTATCTTGAAGTGTATTGGCTTTTTCTGCTGTCATTTTCTTTCTGCTCTCCAGCTCATACAGTAAGTTTCTTACTCTTGATGTATTTTTCATTTCTAAAGTTTGTTTCCTCGGGAATTCCCTGGTGGTCCAGTGGTTAGGACTCGTGGCTTTCACTGCTGGGGCTGGGTTCCACGCAGCCAAAAAAAAAAAAAAGTTTGTTTCCTCTTTATGTCTTTTGTTTCTTTACTGAGACTTTGTATTATTCATTTCAAGAGTATTTGGCCTTACCTGTTGCAACTTTAAAAAAAATTTTTTTTTTTATTGAAGTGTAGTTGAATTGCTGCAACATTTTTATAGTAGCTGCTTTAAAGTTTTGTCAGTTCCAACGTCTGTATAATCTCAGCATTGATGTATGTTGTCTTTTCAGTGAGTTGACTTTCCTCGTTTGGTGTATTTCACCCACTCTGTCCACACCAGGGGTCCCCTTTCTGGTCTCTCAAGGCAGGACTAGAGAGCTTCTCTTGATATTCTTCTTTTCTCTATGAGTGCTCACTTCTGGGTTTCAGGCTGCCTTGCATCTAGGCCAGTGAATATAAGAGGAAAAAAAGTGATAAACTCACTGCCACTTTATTGGCATGTCAAATTCTGGTCTCCATCCAGCTTCTATTATTTACTTTTCAGAATCTTCAAAGAGCTGCTCCATACATGCTCTTCAGGATTTATAGCTTCATTCAGTGAAAGGAATACTGAACCTAGAACCCTGTTCTTTACTTCTGTTTTTTAAGGACTATTCATGTTGTTCTAAGTATAGCTAGTTCATTAATTCTGATTTCTGGATAGTATTCTGTCATGTTTCTGTTACATTTTATCTGTCTTCTTGTAATGGACACTTAGCATTCCTCCACCTCCTTACTACCACAGAATCTGTATACATGTGTCTTCATGGTCTTCTGCACAGATTTCTTTCAGGGTATGATAGACTAATACTGCTAGAATATTGATAGATGAATAGAGTATTATTTAACCTTCAATGGAAGAAACTCATGTGCTACAACATGGACTATTGGAGTGTACTAATATTAGTACTCCATTGTGTGTGTATATATACACACATGTATATACATTTTGTTTATCCATTCATCTGTCAATGGACAGATTGTTTCCACTGCTTGGCTATAGTGAATAATGCTGCTATGAACATGGGTGTGCAGATTATGTTACTTTTAAGAAGTAAGATTTGCAAGAGATGTCTTGAGGATTAATCTCAGTTGTCTATGCCTTTTTGCCTATTTCATATAATTCAGTACAATGGGATATTTAGTGTCCTGCAGAATCATAGGGTTGAAAGGGACTTTAGAGATTATACTGTAAGAACTGAAATTATATTCACTATACTGTACTTATTATTGTAGAAAGGCCATTTAGCTTCAATTTTCTAGCTTGGTTAACTGAAGTCTTAGTACGGTGTAAACCTGAGGTTGCTTTGGTAGATGTAGGTTCTGGCTTCTTTGGTCTTGTGGAAAAATAATAGTCTTTGGGCTGGATACCTTCTGTTTCCTCCTTCAGAGCCACATACCATCCTTTTCTCTCTGATCTACATCCCTGGAGGCTCATTCATGTGTACCGTGTATGTGGGCCCCTTTGCTTTCTGGCTTCCAGTTGTAGGGTAGACGGATCGGCAGGAGGAATGAGGGCTAGGTATTTATTCCCCTGCTGCTTCCCTTCCAGGTTGCTGCAAGTGATCTGCATACCTCTGCCTGATTCCTGTCTGGTGGCCCTTTCCATATAGCTGCCCTCTCCAGGTTCTACTTCCTCATCTTGCCCCTTCAGGCCTAGATGTGTTAATGGTTCTGGGGCAATTCACTGTCCTTTGTTGGTTTCTCTAAATCTTACCCACACCTTTGTAAGTAGTTTCTCTTTTTAAAAATATTTATTTATTTATTTGGCTGCACTGGGTCTTAGTTGTGGCATGTGGGATCTTCGTTGCGGCGTGCGTGATCTTTAGTTGGGGCATGCGGACTCCTAGTTGCAGCATGAATGCAGGATCTAGTTCCCCGACCAGGGATTGAACCTGGGCCCCCTGCATTGGGAGCTGAGTCTTAACCCCTGGACCACCAGGGAAGTCCTGTAAGTAGTCTCTTTATTAAAGTCTCCTCCCATTACCCGGGTGTGGATACTGTGTTTCCAGCTGGCACCGTGATTGTTAGACTCCTTTAAAGGGGCCCTGTGATTTTACTTACTTTTTGTAAATTTGAACAAATACTATTACTGAATCGTAAGATTAGTAATTTAGGTTTATTTTTATCTGCTTTCTACAGTAGGTTTACAGTAGGGTTTTGAGGGGAGAGAAACTCCCCCACACATTCCCAGCCAAAAGATTAACAGTGAAATAGAGACCTCACTTCAGTATTTTCAACTTCCTTCACAGAGTTCGATTTATATTTGCAGCATAAAATATTTTTAAGCTCCTCTTTCAGAGAATTTTAGCACTTTTCTTCTTCAAGAGTCCCTATTCTTATGATTGTTTGGGTTCCTTTCTTTTCCAAGCTGTTTCAGTATGGTCCCAAACTAGCATTTGTGGATGCTGACCCATTTTAGGCAAATATGTGAAATAGAGATGTCTTTACACCCTCCGGAGTTTCTTCATGTTGCTAAAGCTACCCCCTTATAACCTGTCTCTTCCACTAACACTTTTGTGTCTTTCAGTGTCTAGCCACTTTAGATACCTATTCTGATAAGTTGTTCTTAATGTTTACTGATGAATTAACATTTTGCTTTTCTAAGGAGGCAAATGAATTTATTTATATTATTCTTTGTCTTTTGCTAGAAATTCTAAATTATATACTTTCTGAGGTAGATTTCGTTTTTAGTGTTAGCTTTAATGTTAGTCCAAATTCCTTGGATTTGAAAAGAGTTTTACATATAGGAAAAACTAAATCTGTTTTTGTTTGTTGTTTTAGTCTAGCCTTTGTCTTTACATATGTGTTTTTTTTTTAAACTCAGAGTTTGGAGTCATCCTGCATATATAGTCATGCTTTTTAAACTAATACCATTAATAAATATGTTAATAAATGCTTTTTATTTATTTATTTGGCTGCATTTGGTCTTCGTTGCTGTGTGCGGGCTTTCTCTAGTTGCAGCGAGTGGGGGTTACTCTTCGTTGTGGTGTGCAGGCTTCTCATTGCGGTGGCTTCTCTTGTTGCAGAGCACAGGCTCTAGGCTTGCAGGCTTCAGTATTTGCAGCACGTGGGCTCAGTAGTTGCGGCACACAGGCCCTAGAGCACGTGGGCTTCAGTAGTTGCGGCGCACGGGCTCAGTTGCCGTACGTGGGCTCTAGAGCACAGGCTCAGCAGTTGTGGTGCACAGCCTTAGTTGCTCCGTGGCATGTGGGATCTTCCTGGACCAGGGATTGAACCCATGTCCCCTGAATTGGCAGGCGGATTCTTAACCACTGCGCCAGCAGGGTAGTCCCAGTAAATGCTTTTTAAAAAATATTTTAGTGGCTACTTAAAATTCCATCATAAATATATATAATTTGTTTAACTAGTAAGAACAGTATTTCATTATTCATATGGTTCATTATTTCAATTTTTTGGTCTTAAAATGTGCTGATAAATATTTTTGTATAAAATTCTGTGCATGAAGCGCTGATTATTTCCTTAGGTTAAGTTTCTAGGAGTAGAATTACTCGGTCAAAATGTATATGTTTTTAAGCCTCCTGAAAATATTTAAAGTACAGATGTGACTAAAATTTTGTTTGCAAGTATTGATGGCATCTGATGATTATAGACTACTTAAGAACCACTGAGAAATCTTGACGTTTTTCTGTCATAACTTATAACTGTATCAGACCCCCAGTATTGTTATCTTTTATCTATGAGACAGTATCCACTGAAGAATTCAAATCCCATAATAATAAACTCCAGAGAACCATTATTTCTTTGTGGCCCTTACTGCAGTTGTTATTTTAGTTACTGATGTGATAAGTTTCTCTAACGAGACTATAAACTTCCATAAGGGCAGTAACCATGTCTGTTTTTCCTTACCAATATTATCTCCAGGGCCTGTCACAGCATAGTAGGCATTCAATAAATATTTGTTGAAGGGGGTTAAAAATATATATTGTATCACAATTGTTAGTACCAAAAATGATGTAGTAGTGTATGATTAGGATTGTTCAATTGGATTTTGAATTCAGATGCACTTAGGTTTTATTCTTAGCTCTACCACTTAGTTGCTGGCTGATCTTGGGCAAGTGCCTGGTAGAGTAAATGTTAGTACTAGTTACTGTTTTCCTGGCTGTTTTTCTAATTCCCATCTATCTCTGGTTATGAATGCCTTCAGAACAGGAATACTGTATGGATCTAGTCAGCACCAGAACCTACTATAGCACCTGACGTCATCTAAATAATTTTTGAATTGAAGTTTTGAATTTAGGATTATGAGACATGTGGCATAAGCTGTAATTAATGCCATGCTTCAGCTGTACTGAACTTGTGTTCTCACAAAACTTCTTGTTCTCTCTGGTACCTGGATTTTACACACATCACTCCCTCTGCCCGGGATAGTCACACCCTCTTTTTACCTTACGAATATCTTGCTTGTCCTTCAGGACTTGGCTTAGGCTTTTTCTTCTCCTAGAAAGAATTCTGTAACATCCCTGAGCAGGTTGCATGTCTTTTCTCTAGAATAGGTTTTTTAATCTTGACACTATTGACATTTTGGGCTGGATTTTTTTTGTTTGGGGCGGGGGTGTTGTCCTGTTCATTGTAGGATGTAGGCAGCATCCCTGGATGCCTGCTATATATGCTAGTAGCATCTCCTGAAATCACGACAAACCAAAATGTCTCCAGTCGTTCCCAAACGTCCCCTCTAGGCAAAATCACTTCCAGTTGAGAACTACTCTAGAATTCTAGTTCTTAGCAAATAGTAATGTAGTTGCCAGATATTCTTAGCTGTTTTTTTTCCAATAGAAAGAATATAAGTTCTTTTGATCACAAGGACTGTGCCTTCTAAATTTTTTTATCTCCAGCATCTAGCCATTGTCTGTCATAGAGATAATCAGCGAATATTTGTTAAATGGATTGAACATAATTTAGTATTATAATGGATCCCAGATATTTACCATTGTAAACTGGGACTTGGGTTAATTATTAAATGAAGTATAAAGGATTCTGCAGGCAGTTTCACAAAAGGAAAATATATCTGATGTTTTCTATTAGTGGTTTATGCACAGGCAGACATACTATTCCTAGTGTTTGTCCTTACATTGGGTATGTTTTTTGGTTTGTCTGTCCTTCGGTTACTTTGTTAGGCCTAGCTTTTGTTTGGATATTACATGTTTTGAAGTTCAGGTCCATAATTAATAGAGAGAAATAGTGCTGTCTTGATACAGAGTGCACAGTGGTCAATGCACAGTGTTATACCCTAAAGTCTTATGGGTGGAGGGAGTAGTTTTGTTGACTATAACTCTGCTGTTCAGTAAAAGTCTTAGTAAATAATAGCCTTCTGTTGTCGAATTTTATTTTATTTTGCTTTTTGTTCTTAAATTTTTTTTACTGAAGTATAGTTGTTTACAGTGTTGTGTTAATTTCTGCTATAGAGCAATGTGATTCAGTTATATATGTGTATACATTCTTTTTTTAAAAAATATTCTTTTCCATTATGGTTTATCATAGTATATTGAATTTAGTTCTTTGTGCTATACGGTAGGACCTTGTTGTTTATCCCTGTTGTTGAATTTTATAGAGCAGTTTTTTTAAACTTTTTTACCTCTTTGTATATTTCTTTGTATGTGGGTAGATGTTAATGATATTTCTGTGATCTTGGACAGTAGCTTTTTCCAAAGGCTAAGACTTAGGAGGATTTGAGGAATTAAGGTGATAATATTTTTGAATTTAGTTCTAAATTTGATAATCTTTCTTATCACTACTTCTTATCTTTTTTGGGGGAGAAGTAGGAGGCCTTCCTGCTTCTTTGTTTTTATCAGCCCACTCCTACACCAGTACAGAGATAGATACTCATTTTATCCATCACCAAGTTCTTTCATCTCTGTGCTCAAAATAGATCTCAAATCTAATCACTTCTACCATCACCACTGCTAACTATCGCAGACTAAGCTATTTTCATTTTTTGTTTGGACTGTTGTAATAGCCTTGTTCTTGGTTCTTTTGCTTCCATTGTTATCTCTCCCCAATCAGTTCTCCACTCAACAGCCAAATGACCTTGAAAAAATGTGAGTCAGATCATGTTATATTTACCTGTATTAGAAAACTACTCTGGTTTATAATGTCAAATAATCCACCCTCTAACTGGTCTTAGTTCCTGAACTAATTTTAACTTGAAAGTAGTCATTGTGCTTCTTATCTTTTTCCAGGAGGAACAGCACAGCATGCTGGGCTCTGGATTTAAAGCTGAGCGTTTACGAGTCAATTTGAGATTAGTCATAAACCGTCTTAAACTATTGGAGAAAAAAAAAAGTGAGTTATGCATGATTGCATTGTATTTTCTTTCCCAAAATACATCACTGAATCCTAGCACCTCAATATTGGCTCTTTCAGGCTAGCACTATGAAGTCTTAAGGATCCCATATCCTTTAGGTTTTGGATACATTTCTGCTGTCCTTTGTGACTAGTTAGACTGAATCACTTTGTTGCAGGGAAAGGAACATACTCTTGCTATGGAATAGGTAACGTGACTCCATAGGTGGAAATTTCTGGCTACACAAACAATATTCTCATCTAGACGAGGTAGCAAATTCTAGACTAGATGAGATGAGACTAAATTTGCTAAAGGAGGGTGAGCTAGGATATAGTAGAAACACCCACTTTTCTGTTTTGGGGTGGATGTCTGCCTGCAGGCCAGGGCCTAGTATACTACTACTTTGTGACTGGAGTGTGATTTGTGCTTTAGCGGAACTGGCCCAGAAAGCAAGGAAAGAGATTGCTGACTATCTGGCTGCTGGGAAAGATGAACGAGCTCGAATCCGAGTGGAGCACATTATTCGAGAAGACTACCTTGTGGAGGCCATGGAGATCCTGGAGCTGTACTGTGACCTGCTGCTGGCTCGGTTTGGCCTCATCCAGTCTATGAAGTAAGCTGGTTTGTCTTTTTTTTTTTTTTTTTTAAGCTTCATTGAGGTATAGTTGATTTAGGAAAAAACTTCACATATTTAATGTGTACAATTTGACGAGTTTGGACATAGACATACACCTGTACACCATCATCACAGTCAAGTTAGAAAACAGTCATCACCTCCAGAAATTTCCTTGTATCCCCCTTTTTTTTTTTTTGATAAGAACACTTGAGATCTGCCTTAAACATTTTAAAGCACTCAATACAGTATTGTTTAACTGTAGGCACAGTGTTGTTCAGCAGACCTCTAGAACTTTTTCATCTTGTATAACTGTAATGAAGTAAGGTATTTTGATTTGAAGACCTAAGTCAAATCACTTCTGGAAATTGAGAAAGGAGTAGTAATACTGGTCTCTTCCTACACATAGGGCGATAGCACTAAGGGACTACCACTTCACATACCCAACAACATCCTTCCTGCTATTCACTTGAAGGCCTGATCTCAATGTAGACAACTGTTGAAAAGAAAATTTGGAATCTGAAATCAAGAGGCCTAAGTTTGAGTCTTGGCTCAACCATTTCCTGAGTTTGTGACCTTGGGCTTGTTACTTAGTTTGTGTTTCCCCCTCCAAAATAGGATGACAGAAATGGCTTGAAGCCTAGAGTTAGTGTGAGAATCCAGTGATATTTGTGAAATTGCCTTAGAGGCTATCAAGTATGTGATACAGATGATGGGGTTTTGTTTGTTTGAAAGAATGTTAAATTTTATTTATTTTCCCTTAATTAGGGAGTTAGATTCTGGTCTGGCTGAATCTGTGTCTACACTGATTTGGGCTGCTCCTCGACTCCAGTCAGAAGTGGCTGAGTTGAAAATTGTGAGTACAACCAGTTTCAGTGCTGCATGTAGTTTTTCCTATTAGAAAGGTTGGTTAACATAAGTCACTTCTGCTTTTTTGACCACGTATTTTTGTACCCTTCTCATGCTGCCTTTGAGAAAGGCTTTGTAAACTTGTTTCTTCCTCCTTTTCAGGCCTTATATCATGGAACAGAACAGTGTTTTCCCAACTTGAGTAATTTTTCTAAGGGGCAAAGTTACAAATACCCCCCAGTTTTGTCTTAAATTATTTTTATTGTAACATTATTTAAGTATATAAAAATAGAAGAGTTTTTATACAACTGTAAACCAGTAAAGTTAAAATAACATTAAGGGAACGGATGTTTTGCTTCATTGATTCATTCCACAAATATTTATTGAGCAGATGTTGTGACTTGGGTGGGTACTGAAAGCACAGTGGTGAGCAAAATATGACACCAGCCCTACTCTTATAGCTTAGAGTCTGGTAGAAGAGACAGAAAAATTCACTGAGAAATAGCCTGCCACAACGTGGATATGGTACTGACTGTGACTGCTCAGGTACAAATTCAGTTGAGTTGTTTTCTCTCCTATTTTCTACATCTTTGCCAGTTATTCACTAGGATATTGTCTCAGTCTTATCTCCCAACCTATCTTACGAGATTTCCTTGTCTTCTGTATGTTTTTATTTTTTTATTTTTAAAAAATTAATTAATTAATTTATTTATTTTTGGCTGTGTTGGGTCTTCGTTTCTGTGCGAGGGCTTTCTCTAGTTGCGGCGAGCGGGGGCCACTCTTCATCGCGGTGCACGGGCCTCACTGTCGCGGCCTCTTTTGTTGCGGAGCACAGGCTCCAGACGCGCAGGCTCAGTAGTTGTGGCTCAGGGGCCTAGTTGCTCCGTGGCATGTGGGATCCTCCCAGACCAGGGCCCGAACCTGTGTCCCCTGCACTGGCAGGCAGACTTTCAACCACTGTGCCACCAGGGAAGCCCTGTTTTTATTTTTTTATTTTTTTTTATTTTTTTATTTATTTTATTTTTCACACACACACACTGTATTTTATTTTTACAAGAGATAAATAGACTGACACCAAGCATTGTACATGGATGACCACAACAAAAGCAACAATGATTGCAATTACCAAACATGAAACACACTCATACTATGTCATAATATTGACATTCAGTCCAGTAATCCTCCACTGTAACAGCTCCTTTACTTTGCAGTGAAAATTGATTTGTATATTCTTTGCCTCTGAGTCCTTGTGGGATTTTTTTTTTTTTTTAATTCAGACAGAAAGTCACAAAAATTATACTCATCCTCCTCAGTTCACTCAGTCCCATGTAATTAATTTTCTTTTTCATCCTGATCTTTTGTTAGCACTTTTATGAGTTCATCAGTTTTTCATTAGAGTTCTGAAAATGATTATTCATTCAGTTCAGCAGTACAGTCAGTTACCAGAAACCTGTACTTGTCAGAGTCTTTTCCATGAATTTCTTGAAGATGAAACCCTTTTATAGGAACATATTTGCAAAATCATCAGAGTACACCCAGAACTGTCTGTAAATGACAAAAGACTTAAAAATGACCACGGTTAAAGATTTGATGAAAGTTCATAATAATGCAGTTGACAAGAAAATTAGTTATTTCTGAGATATACATTTTAAAGTAATAACTAGGATTATGACTTATAACATTATACCAGAACATATAAGATTTTTAGAAATTTCATGTAATGTCTGAAACATTTATATTAACATATTTCCATACATATTTCCATACAAATACAAATATAAGATTTTTAGAAATTTCATGTAATGTCTGAAACATTTATATTAACATATTTCCATACAAATAACCCAATGAAAGTTTAGTATTAGTTGTTTTGTTTGTTTTTTTTTTATACTGCAGGTTCTTATTAGGCATCAATTTTATACACATCAGTGTATACATGTCAATCCCAATCGCCCAATTCAGCACACCACCATCCCCACCTCACCGCAGTTTTCCCCCTTGGTGTCCATATGTCCATTCTCTACATCTGTGTCTCAACTTCTGCCCTGCAAACTGGCTCATCTGTACCATTTTTCTAGGTTCCACATACATGCATTAATATACGATATTTGTTTTTCTCTTTCTGACTTACTTCACTCTGTATGACAGTCTCTAAATCCATCCACGTCTCAACAAATGACTCAATTTCGTTCCTTTTTATGGCTGAGTAATATTCCATTGTATATATGTACCACATCTTCTTTATCCATTCGTCTGCTGATGGGCATTTAGGTTGCTTCCATGACCTGGCTATTGTAAATAGTGCTGCAATGAACATTCGGGTGCATGTGTCTTTTTGAATTACGGTTTTCTCTGGGTATATGCCCAGTAGTGGGATTGCTGGGTCATATGGTAATTCTATTTTTAGTTTTTTAAGGAACCTCCATATTGTTCTCCATAGTGGCTGTATCAATTTACATTCCCACCAACAGTGCAGGAGGGTTCCCTTTTCTCCACACCCTCTCCAGCATTTGTTGTTTGTAGATTTTCTGATGATGCCCATTCTAACAGGAGTGAGGTGATACCTCATTGTAGTTTTGATTTGCATTTCTCTAATAATTAGTGATGTTGAGCATCTTTTCATGTGCTTCGTGGCCGTCTGTATGTCTTCTTTGGAGAAATGTCTATTTAGGTCTTCTGCCCATTTTTGGATTGGGGTGTTTGTTTCTTTGATATTGAGCTGAATGAGCTGTTTATATATTTTGGAGATTAATCCTTTGTCCGTTGATTCATTTGCAAATATTTTCTCCCATTCTGAGGGTTGTCTTTTTGTCTTGTTTATGGTTTCCTTTGCTGTGCAAAAGCTTTGAAGTTTCATTAGGTCCCACTTGTTTATTTTTGTTTTTATTTCCATTACTCTAGGAGGTGGATCAAAAAAGATCTTGCTGTGATTTATGTCAAAGAGTGTTCTTCCTATGTTTTCCTCTAAGAGTTTTATAGTGTCCAGTCTTATATTTAGGTCTCTAATCCATTTTGAGTTTATTTTTGTGTATGGTGTTAGGGAGTATTCTAATTTCATTCTTTTACATGTAGCTGTCCAGTTTTCCCAGCACCACTTATTGAAGAGACTGTCTTTTCTCCATTGTATATCTTTGCCTCCTTTGTCATAGATTAGTTGACCATAGGTGCGTGGGTTAATCTCTGGGCTTTCTATCTTGTTCCATTGATCTATGTTTCTGTTTTTGTGCCAGTACCATATTGTCTTGATTACTGTAGCTTTGTAGTAGAGTCTGAAGTCAGGGAGTCTGATTCCTCCAGCTCCATTTTTTTGCCTCAAGACTGCTTTGGCTATTCGGGGTCTTTTGTGTCTCCATACAAATTTTAAGATGATTTGTTCTAGCTCCGTAAAAAATGCCATTGGTAATTTGATAGGGATTGCATTGAATCTGTAGATTGCTTTGGGTAGTATACTCATTTTCACAATGTTGATTCTTCCAATCCAAGAACATGGTATATCTCTCCATCTGTTGGTATCATCTTTAATTTCTTTCATCAGTGTCTTATAGTTTTCTGCATACAGGTCTTTTGTCTCCCTAGGTAGGTTTATTCCTAAGTATTTTATTCTTTTTGTTGCAATGGTAAATGGGAGTGTTTCCATAATTTCTCTTTCAGATTTTTCATCATTAGTGTATAGGAATGCAAGAGATTTCTGTGCATTAATTTTGTATCCTGCAACTTTACCATATTCATTAATTAGCTCTAGCAGTTTTCTGGTGGCAGTTTTAGGATTCTCTATGTATAGTATCATGTCATCCGCAAACAGTGACAGTTTTACTTCTTCTTTTCCAATTTGTATTCCTTTTATTTCTTTTTCTTCTCTGATTGCCGTGGCTAGGACTTCCAGAACTATGTTGAATAATAGTGGTGAGAGTGGACATCCTTGTCTCGTTCCTGATCTTAGAGGAAATGCTTTCAGTTTTTCACCATTGAGAATGATGTTTGCTGTGGGTTTGTCATATATGGCCTTTATTATGTTGAGGTAGGTTCCCTCTATGCCCACTTTCTGGAGAGTTTTTATCATAAATGGGTGTTGAATTTTGTCAAAAGCTTTTTCTGCATCTATTGAGATGATCATATGGTTTTTATTCTTCAGTTTGTTAATATGGTGTATCACATTGATTGATTTGCGTATATTGAAGAATCCTTGCATCCCTGGGATAAATCCCACTTGATCGTGGTGTATGATCCTTTTAATGTGTTGTTGGATTCTGTTTGCTAGTATTTTGTTGAGGATTTTTGCATCTATATTCATCAGTGATATTGGTCTGTAATTTTCTTTTTTTGTAGTGTCTTTGTCTGGTTTTGGTATCAGGGTGATGGTGGCCTCATAGAATGAGTTTGGGAGTGTTCCTTCCTCTGCAATTTTTTGGAAGAGTTTGAGAAGGATGGGTGTTAGCTCTTCTCTAAATGTTTGATAGAATTCACCTGTGAAGCCATCTGGTCCTGGACTTTTGTTTGTTGGAAGATTTTTAATCACAGTTTCAATTTCATTACTTGTGATTGGTCTGTTCATATTTTCTATTTCTTCCTGATTCAGTCTTGGAAGGTTATACCTTTCTAAGAATTTGTCCATTTCTTCCAGGTTGTCCATTTTATTGGCATAAAGTTGCTTGTAGTAGTCTCTTAGGATGCTTTGTATTTCTGCGGTGTCTGTTGTAATTTCTCCTTTTTCATTTCTGATTTTATTGATTTGAGTCCTCTCCCTCTTTTTCTTGATGAGTCTGGCTAATGGCTTATCAATTTTGTTTATCTTCTCAAAGAACCAACTTTTAGTTTTATTGATCTTTGCTATTGTTTTCTTTGTTTCTATTTCATTTATTTCTGCTCTGATCTTTATGATTTCTTTCCTTCTGCTAACTTTGGGTTTTGTTTGTTCTTCTTTCTCTAGTTTCTTTAGGTGTAAGGTTAGATTGTTTACTTGAGATTTTTCTTGTTTCTTTAGGTAGGCTTGTATAGCTATAAACTTCCCTCTTAGAACCGCTTTTGCTGCATCCCATAGGTTTTGGGTCGTCGTGTTTTCATTGTCATTTGTCTCTAGGTATTTTTTTATTTCCTCTTTGATTTCTTCAGTGATCTCTTGGTTATTTAGTAACGTATTGTTTAGCCTCCATGTGTTTGTCTTTTTTACGTTTTTTTCCCTGTAATTCATTTCTAATCTCATCGCGTTGTGGTCAGAAAAGATGCTTGTTATGATTTCAATTTTCTTAAATTTACTGAGGCTTGATTTGTGACCCAAGATGTGATCTATCCTGGAGAATGTTCCGTGCGCACTTGAGAAGAACGTGTAATCTGCTGTTTTTGGGTGGAATGTCCTATATATATCAATTAAATCTATCTGGTCTATTGTGTCATTTAAAGCTTCTGTTTCCTTATTTATTTTCATTTTGGATGATCTGTCCATTGGTGTAAGTGAAGTGTTAAAGTCCCCCACTATTATTGTGTTACTGTCGATTTCCTCTTTTATAGCTGTTAGCAGTTGCCTTATGTATTGAGGTGCTCCTATGTTGGGTGCATATATATTTATAATTGTTATATCTTCTTCTTGGATTGATCCCTGGATCATTATGTAGTGTCCTTCCTTGTCTCTTGTAACATTCTTTATTTTAAAGTCTATTTTATCGGATATGAGTATAGCTACTCCAGCTTTCTTTTGATTTCCATTTGCATGGAATATCTTTTTCCATCCCCTCACTTTCAGTCTGTATGTGTCCCTAGGTCTAAAGTGGGTCTCTTGTAGACAGCATATATATGGGTCTTGTTTTTGTATCCATTCAGCCAGTCTATGTCTTTTGGTTGGGGCATTTAATCCATTCACGTTTAAGGTAATTATCGATATGTATGTTCCTATGACCATTTTCTTAGTTGTTTTGGGTTTGTTTTTGTAGGTCCTTTTCTTCTCTTGTGTTTCCCACTTAGAGAAGTTCCTTTAGCATTTGTTGTAGAGCTGGTTTGGTGGTGCTGAATTCTCTTAGCTTTTGCTTGTCTGTAAAGCTTTTGATTTCTCCATCAAATCTAAATGAGATCCTTGCCGGGTAGAGTAATCTTGGTTGTAGGTTCTTCCCTTTCATCACTTTAAGTATATCATGCCACTCCCTTCTGGCTTGCAGAGTTTCTGCTGAGAAATCAGCTGTTAACCTTATGGGAGTTCCCTTGTATGTTATTTGTCGTTTTTCCCTTGCTGCTTTCAATAATTTTTCTTTGTCTTTAATTTTTGCCACTTTGATTACTATGTGTCTCGGCGTGTTTCTCCTTGGGTTTATTCTGTATGGGACTCTCTGCGCTTCCTGGACTTGGGTGGCTATTTCCTTTCCCATGTTAGGGAAGTTTTCGACTATAATCTCTTCAAATATTTTCTCGGGTCCTTTCTCTCTCTCTTCTCCTTCTGGGACCCCTATAATGCGAATGTTGTTGCGTTTAATGTTGTCCCAGAGGTCTCTTAGGCTGTCTTCATTTCTTTTCATTCTTTTTTCTTTAGTCTGTTCCGCAGCAGTGAATTCCACCATTCTGTCTTCCAGGTCACTTATCCGTTCTTCTGCCTCAGTTATTCTGCTATTGATTCCTTCTAGTGTAGTTTTCATTTCAGTTATTGTATTGGCCATCTCTGTTTGTTTGTTCTTTAATTCTTCTAGGTCTTTGTTAATCATTTCTTGCATCTTCTCAATCTTTGCCTCCATTCTTATTCCGAGGTCCTGGATCATCTTCACTATCATTATTCTGAACTCTTTTTCTGGAAGGTTGCCTATCTCCACTTCATTTAGTTGTTTTTCTGGGGTTTTTTCTTGTTCCTTCATCTGGTACATAGCCCTCTGCCTTTTCATCTTCTCTATCTTTCTGTAACTGTGGTTTTTGGTCCACAGGCTGCAGGATTGTAGTTTTTCTTGCTTCTGTTGTCTGCCCTCTGGTGGTTGAGGCTATCTAAGAGGCTTGATGGGAGGCTCTGGTGGTGGGTAGAGCTGACTGTTGCTGTGGCGGTCAGAGCTCAGTAAAACCTTAATCCACTTACTGTTGATGGGTGGGGCTGGGTTCCCTCCCTGTTGCTGTGGCGGTCAGAGCTCAGTAAAACCTTAATCCACTTGACTGTTGATGGGTGGGGCTGGGTTCCCTCCCTGTTGGTTGTTTTGCCTGAGGCAACCCAACACTGGAGCCTACCCGTGCTCTTTGGTGGGGTTAATGGCAGACTCTGGGAGGGCTCACGCCAAGGAGAACTTCCCAGAACCTCTGCTGCCAGTGTCCTTATCCCCACGGTGAAACAGAGCCACCACTCGCCTCTGCAGGAGACCCCCCAACACCAGCAGGTAGGTCTGGTTCAGTCTCCCCCAGGGTCACTGCTCCTTCCCCTGGGTCCCGATGCACACATTACTTTGTGTGTGCCCTGCAAGAGTGGGGTCTCTGTTTCCCCCAGTCCTGTCAAAGTCCTGCAATCAATTCCCACTAGGCTTCAAAGTCTGATTCTCTAGGAATTCCTCCTCCCGTAGCCGGACCCCCTGGTTGGGAAGCCTGACGTGGGGCTCAGAACCTTCACTCCAGTGGGTGGACTTCTGTGGTATAAGTGTTCGCCAGTCTGTGAGCCACCCACCCAGCAGTTATGGGATTTGATTTTACTCTGATTGCGCCCCTCCTACCGTCTCACTGTGGCTTCTCCTCTGTCCTTGGACGTGGGGTATCCTCCTTGGTGAAGTCCAGGGTCTTCCTGTCAATGATTGTCCAGCAGCCAGTTGTGATTCTGGTGCTCTCGCAAGAGGGAGTGAGAGCACGTCCTTCTACTCCGCCATCTTGGTTAATCTCCTTTATTTTTTATTTTTATTTTTTTTTTAAGTATTTTTTTTTTTTAACGTTTCTTTAATTAATTAATTTATTTATATTTATTTTTGGCTGTGTTGGGTCTTCGTTTCTGTGCGAGGGCTTTCTCCAGTTGCGGCGAGCGGGGGCCACTCTTCATCGCGGTGCGCGGGCCTCTCTCTGTCGCGGCCTCTCTTGTTGCGGAGCACAGGCTCCAGACGCGCAGGCTCAGTAGTTGTGGCTCACGGGCTTAGTTGCTCCGCGGCATGTGGGATCTTCCCAGACCAGGGCTCGAACCTGTGTCCCCTGCATTGGCAGGCAGATTCTTAACCACTGCGCCACCAGGGAAGCCCTGTTTTTATTTTTTGAGAGCTCTTTTTAAGTCTCTGAATATGTATTTTTTTAATAGTCTATTTTTGTTTCATGGCTACAATGTCTTCTAACTCTGAGAATATTATAGTCCCTTTTTACTTTTTCTTGTTTCTGTATTGTTTCCTTCTATCTATTTCTTAGATTTAAACTATTTTTATAATAGAGGCTTTTCTGAAAGGTTTCGTGGCCCTTGGCTGTTCATATTTAAGAGTGAGGTACTAAAAAGTGGATTGGAACCTCTTGTGTGGTTGGGTGGGCTTATTGCCAGATGCCAATTCATTGTTTGTTTTTTTCTTTTTTTCCTTCCAGTTTCATTGAGATGTAATTGACATACAGCACTGTATAAGATGTACAGTATAATGAGTTGACTTACGTACATCATGAAATGATTATCACAGTAATTTTAGTGAACATCCATCACCTCGTATAGATACAAAATTAAAGAAATAGAAAAATTTATTTTTGTAATGAGAACTCTTAACGATTTACTCTCAGCAGTTTTCATATATAACATACAGCAGTGTTAATTATATTTGTCATGTTGTGCATTACATCTCTAGTACTTACTTACCTTACAACTGGAAATTTGTAGTACCTTTTGAGTGCTTTCATCCAATTCCCCCTTCCCTCCCACTCCCTGACTCTGGTAACCACAAATCTGATCTCTTTTTCTGTGAGTTTGTTGCATGTTTGTTTGTTTTTGAAGTGTAATTGACCTACAACATTATGTTGTTCCTGTTACACAACATAGTGATTTTTTCTATACATTTCAAAATGATCACGATAAATCTAGTTACGGTATGTCACGATACAAACACATTTCTTAGTTATTGACTGTATTCCCCACACTGTACATTTCATACTTGTGACTCATTTATTTTGCAGCTGGAACTTTGTATCACTTAATCTCCCTCACCTATTTCCTCCTCCCACCCACCTCTTGTAACCACTTGATTGTTCTCTGTATCTGTAATTCTGTTTCTGTTTTTGTTTGTTCATATGTTTTATTTTCTAGATTCCACTTATAAGTGAGATCATATGATATTTTTCTTTCTCTGACTTATTTCACTTAGCATAATGCCCTCTAGGTCTGTCCGTGTTGTTGCAAATGGCAAGATTTCATTCTTTTTTATGGGTAACATTCCACTGTATATATGTACTGCATTTTCATTCATCTATGGATGGGCACTTGGGTTGCTTCTGCATCTTGGTGGTTGTAAATAATGCTGCAGTGAGAATAGGTGTGCATATGTTTTTTCTAATTAGTGTTTTTGTTTTCTTTGGATAAATACCCAGGAGTGGAATTGCTGGATCAGATGTTAGTTCTGTTTTTAATCTTTTGAGGACTCTCCATACTGTTTTCCATAGTGGCTACACCAGTTTACATTCCCACTAACAGTACACAAGTGTTCCTTTTTCTCCACATCATCACCAGCACTTGTTATTTGTGGTCTTTTCTTTATGATAGCCATTCTGACAGGTGTGAGGGGATATCTCATTGTGGTTTTGATTTGCAGGTTCCTTAATTAGTGATATTGAGCATCTTTTCATGTGCCTGTTGGCCATCTGTTTGTCCTCTTTGGAAAAATGTCTGTTCAGCTCTTCTGCCAGTTTTCTAATTGGATTGTTTCTTGGTGTTGAGTTGTATGAGTTTTTTGTATATTTTGGATATTGACCCCTTATCAGATATATTGTTTGCAAATATCTTCCCCCATTCAGTAGGTGGCCTTTTCATTTTGTTGGTAGTTTCCTTCACTGTACAAAAGCTTTTTAGTTGGATGTAGTCCCATTTGTTTATTGTTGCTTTTGTTTCCCGTGCCTGAGACATACCCAAAAGAGTATTACTAAGACCAGTGTCAAAGAGTGTATTGTCTATATTTTTTCCTAGAAGTCTTATGGTTTCATATCTTACGTTTAAGTCTTTAATCCGTTTTGAATTTATTTTTGTGTATGTGTTGAGAGAGTAGTCCAATTTTCCCAACACCATTTATTGAAGAGGATATCTTTTCCCCATTGTATATTCTTGCCTCCTTTGTTGTAGTATAATTGCCCATATAACTATGGGTTCATTTTTGGGCTCTCTATTCTGTTTCATTGACTTGTCTGTTTTTGTGCCAGTACCATACTGTTTTGATGACTGCAGCTTTTTTAGTATAGCTTGAAATCAGGGAGCGTGATACCTCCAGCACCAACTCATTGTTGAATGGTCTGACTAAGCCCTTTCTTGAGGGAACTCCAGACTGTCAGGAACTAGTTTTCTTTCCTTGGATTGGTCATTTTCCTCAGAGAGGAGTTCTGTCTTCTACCTGGAAGGTATAAGCTGGCTGCATTTTTGAGAGCACAGGGAGAAGGAAGCCAAAGGTATCATTCCTCTCTTAGAGAAGATTTACACTTAATTCTCTTGTTGCCAGTATCTCTGCTCTCTGCTGTGCATGGAGCCCAGAGTTCCTTTAGTTTAACCTCCCCAGAGAGTAAGCCTCCTGTATTCTGATAGGGTAGGGAGGGTGGTTATACAGTTTTGTGGGTAGGGGAATGGGAGAGTAGAGGCAACTGCTTCTACTTTTAATGTAAATCTTGTTTATAGTCTCTCTTATACTCTTCCTTTATATCAAGATTAATTCCAGACGAAACAAAGATTTACATGTTTTTAAAAATAATGAAACCTTAAAGAAACAAGAAAGTTAGGCATTAAAAAAAATAATCTCATAGTGGAAAAGGCATAAACATGCCACAAAACCTAAAAGCCATAAACAAAGAGTGATAATATAAGTAAAAATTAAAGATTTCTGCATAGTATAAAGCAAAACAAAAACCATTGTTAAAAGACAAATAACAAACTTATAAGTACCCAGTACCCCTGAAAGTCTACCTAACACTGAGTGCCCCCTCACTGAACTTCCAGGTCTTGGGACCACTCTGGTCCAATAGCACTGTCATCTCCTGCCTGTACTATTGTAGTAACTTCTTGAAAGTTTTTTCTACGTCTACTTTGGCTTCCTTTAGTCTGTTCACCATTCCATCAGAACAACTAAGGGTTCTGTTCAAAACACTGATCTGATCCTGTCACTACTCCTTGCTTTAAAGTCCTTTAGTGGTTTCCTGTTGTTCTTGTGATAGAAACAAAACTAATAAAGCCTACACAGCCCTGCACTGTCTGGCCCCCATCTGCCTTTCTTCATTTCCTACCACACTCTTCCTTTGGGCTCTGCACAAGAGGCTCACTGATTTTATTTTGGCTTGAGGATTGGCCCTGTTTTTCCAGCAGAGGCCTTTGCACATGCTGTTTTCTTTTCCTGGAATGTTCTTCCTTCCCTCCATGTTTAGTTAACTCCTGATCATCCTTTACATCTCAGTGAAGCATCACTTTATCTGACTTTTCTGATCAGGTCTGATTTTACTGTTGTAAGCAGATAGTTTAGTGTACTTTTCCTTTCCCCTTATCACAGCTGCATTTGTACCTTTATCTTTGTGATTATTTGAGTAATGATTATTTTTACCCAGAGACTGTAAGATTCTATAAGAGTAGGAACAATGTCTGTTTTTGTTCATCATTTGTAGTGTATAACATAATGCTTACAATAGAGTTTGGCACATAGTTGCAGCTCAGTGGATGGCTGGATAAACAAACAACTAAATGAATTAATATGTATCCCTTCAGGCTTTACAGACCTAGTCTTTTGGAAATCCTGCTTACTGTTAATAGGAGGAAGCTTGAAGCCCTCTGTAGGAGTGGTTTCCATTTTTATTTACTGTTCTTTTTCTCCGTAGGTTGCTGATCAACTCTGTGCCAAGTATAGCAAGGAATATGGCAAGTTATGTAGGACCAACCAGATTGGAACTGTGAATGACCGGGTAATGAACATAATTGTTAAACATGAAGCAATGGGTGGGGTGGGGGCAGGTTATTTTTATTGCCTGCAGTGAGTCTAGTGGGTACCACTGTAATGTAGGGTTAATCTGGGATTGCACATTTCATAGTAAGAGAGAGAAGAACGCTGTCTGGCAGTGCAGTCAGCTCCTTACCCCTGTCCTACACTTCTGATTGTGAAGCTTTCCGTCATCCTGTGTCATTCCTGATTTTGTGTCCTATCCTTTGTGCCACTTGTGATTTATGCAGGTAGAAGTGAGGTGGGGAGAAGGGTAGATGATTTCAAATGTGGAAGGCAGCAATATCAGTCTTTGAGGCATATGTAACCAGAGAATGTGAGAGATACATGGGTCTTGTGCTTTGTGATTGAAAAAAGTAATTTAACTGGTTGGAGCTTCCTTTTTTCCTCTCAATTTGAAATGTGAGGAACAAAGTTTAAAATTGATACAGGTTAGGCTTAGGCTGGTTGATGCATATGCATCTTAACCCTGGATCTTTTACTTACAGCTAATGCACAAACTGAGTGTGGAGGCCCCACCCAAAATCCTGGTGGAGAGATACCTGATTGAAATTGCCAAGAACTACAATGTGCCCTATGAGCCTGACTCTGTGGTCATGGTACGTTTAGAGTCTTTTAGAATACAAAGGAGAATGAGTCTCTCGATACCACTGTTTTTGAAAAATAACCATTTTCTTTGCACTCAAGTTTGCATGTGGGAGTTTAAGCCTTTGTCCAGTTAATGCCTCTGGGGTAACAATAAATATGCCTGCATCTCTCAGAGTATTTAGGGATCAGATGAGATGAATGACTGAAAACACTTCGAAAAGGTACAAACTTTGATACAAATATAAAGTGGCATTATTGCTACTTTTCAGTGAAGTTCAAGGAATTGAGAGGCCCCTGTGGGTAGCAAGAAAAGCCCCAAGACCCAGAACAGATCCTGAAACATCTGTTGTGTGCCTGCCATGTGCCCCAGAAAGCTGAGAATACAGAAAATATATAAACAAGGTCCCTGTCCTAAAGAGGCTTACAGTGAAAGAAGGGCAGATATGCAAATAGTAAATCAGCAGTTAATGTTGACCGGGTATAGTATATGTTTTGGTGTGCTGCTCAGACAACCCTCCCCCTGCCTGAAATACTCAAACACTTCAGGACAGAAGCATTTATTCCACCAGCTTTTTTTTTTTTTTTTTTTTTAATAAATAAATTTATTTTTGGCTGCATTGGGTCTTCGTTGCGGTACGTGGGCTTCTCACTGCAGTGGTGGAGCATGGGCTCTAGGTGCACGGGCTTTAGTAGTTGTGGCGCGCAGGCTTAGTTGCTCCGCGGCATGTGGGATCTTCCTGGACCAGGGCTTGAACCCGTGTCCCCTGCCCTGGCAGGCAGATTCTTAACCACTGCGCCACCAGGGAAGCCCCTCTCCCACCTCTTGAGAGTATTGATGACTGGTGGCTCACGCAGCTGAGTGTCCCTCCAGCAATGGCCCTCAGAGGAGAGCTTCCTTACCCCAGGGTCTTTCCTGGGGGCAGCTTGTATTTGGTAACTGGTCACTGCAGGGGATTAAAGACTCTGCCCCTTTGTCCCCAGTTGGGAGCACCTGCTGTAGGCCCATCCTAGCTCCAGAACTCCCTGGGGGATTAGCTGACCCCCCCTTTGTTGTGAATGCACGGCAGCCCACCTTTTTCCTTTGCCCAGTCCTGCTTCCTTCATGTCCCCACAGGTGTCTATCCCAAGAGACCTCTCCAGTAAACTTCCATCACGCTAATCTCCATCTCAGAGTCAGCTTCCTGGGGAACCTAGCTGGTGACAGGGCCTAATGATATGGGTTTCTCTCTTTTTCTTAGGCAGAAGCTCCTCCTGGAGTAGATACAGATCTTATTGATGTTGGATTCACAGATGATGTGAAGAAAGGGGGCCCTGGAAGAGGAGGTGGGGGCGGATTCACAGCACCAGCTGGTGGACCTGATGGAACAGTGCCAATGCCCATGCCCATGCCTATGCCATCTCCAAACACTCCTTTCTCATACCCTCTTCCAAAGGGACCAGTAAGTACACATACAAATAAATATGGATATAAGCTCTAGAAAATGTTACAGAAGATGACAAGTTGGCTCTGTGAATACACTCAGGAATTGTAGGTTATCAAGAGGATTTAGCAGTAAGAATATTTGGTATTAGTTTATTGATCATATTGTGGAAAAAATAGCATTGGGATTTGGAGAAAGTCTTTTGGTTCACCTGTAGGTAATGAAGTGGGAAAATCTAGAGAGATGGTACTAGAAAAACTCTTCATGTAGGTTTCTTGAACCTTTGGGACTTGTAGGTATACTAGTAGCTTTTTCCAAAAATGAATAACCAATACTTACTACCAGGTCTACCTCCTTTGTAGACAAGAAGATGAAAGTCATTGCTAGTAAGAAAGTCTGGGGACTTCCCTGGCGGTCCAGTGGTTAAGAGTCCGTGCTTCCACTGCATGGGGCGTGGGTTCGATCCCTGGTCAGGGAACTAAGATCCCACGTGTTGTGCAGTGCAGTCGTCTCCTCTCCCCCCAAAAAGAAAGTCTGGTAAGAAGCTTCCCTTGTAGACACTGAGGCAATTTAGTAATTTGAAGAATAGCCTTTGGGTACAGATCTTTAAAAATCTGGATTCCTCCTGATCACATGTGGTCCTTTTAGGCACCTTTTTTTCTTTTGGGGCTCTTGAATACATGTATTAAATATATATCTTGAATATATATATATGTATTCAATGTGAATATATTCACATTGAGAAAATAGTTGTATACACACACATATTTATTTCTCCCTTCCCATTTACACACTTCAGAAATTGCAGATCAGGGGCAATGTCTCTGATGTTGCCTTTCTCCTCTTGCAGTCGGATTTCAATGGATTGCCAATGGGAAATTATCAGGCCTTTCCCAATATTCATCCACCTCAGATACCAGCAACTCCCCCATCGTATGAATCTGTAAGTGCCTGAGCCTCTTTTATAAGCAGCAGGAGAGTGAATCCCATGAAGAGAGAGCAAAATAATGGCCACAGGGAAGGCAAAGTTTTGATCACTCCTAGTACTGGCATTGCTCTATGCTTTGGATTCTTATGTTGCTTTAATATTACCCTGGAAACGGGGAGTGGTGGTGGTGGTGGTGGTGGCAGCATCCTTGGTGGCAATGCTTTGTCTGCAGTTAAGAAATGCAGGAAGGAGCTGCAGATCCTGGAAAGTTCTGGTAGGGCACTTGATCAGACTTTTTTTTTAGACTAGGCAGAGAATCATATTGAGCTGGTACAGTCTTGGTGCCAGAATATAATAATTAAAATACCAGTTTTATAAATTCTCAACACTGTGTAAAGGAATAAGAACCAGATTTTTGTCTTAAACAGATAAGTGTCTAGTAAATTTCAGCCTATAGCATTAATTTTATATTTTAGTCTTATAGTTAAAGCTTGCTATTATTGCTAATACGGTAATGATGCCTTGAACTGTAGGTGGTTGTTAACAGTTTTGGTTCAGAATTAGATGACTTTTCTGCCAGCCTTGTTTCCTCATCTAGGGAGATGGCCCTGTTCCTGAGCTTGCTTAGTGTTCTTTCCTTTGGTTTTTACATTGGGCCTGAATTTTTATGTTTTGGTTTTGCACGCATTGAAGCATTGCCCACAACTGTTTCTAGGGATGAGGTAGAAGATCTTCGTTAGTATTTGAGGACTTGGTTCTTGAAGATGAATGCGGTGGTTTAGAATGCTTTCTCTCTGCCTGGAAGGTGACGGTATCAGATTAAAGAGAGATGTTATGGTGTGGTAAGAATTTTCTTTTCCTCTGCTTGGCAGTTATGAGTTCAACATGGTATCTCTCTGGTTGGAAGAAGATCAGGAAAGCAGTACAGGGGGCGGAGGGGCAGTTTCTTTGGAGCAGTTTCTGTTGCTTTTGCTGAGCAGCTTAGCTTTTGCGACACACATGGGCTTATACCATTACTTTCACCAGTGATGCCATTGCTTTCTCCTCTGGTCATGTGATCTTTGTGTTTCAGGTTGATGACATTAATGCTGATAAGAATGTCTCTTCTGCACAGATCGTTGGTGAGTCAGAAACCCTCTTGAGAGTTTCTCAGTACTGAACCCTTCGCTGTTTTCTCATCACTGTTCCTCCCTCAGATTGTTTTTATGCTTGTGGCATTCTACCCACATGCCCCGTTCTCTCCCCAAATGCAGTATGCTGGAAACAGAACTCAGGATTTCCCACTTCCAAAAAGAAAAGGTCTTTCCTGGCCCCAAAGAATCTCCCAAGTTCCCTGTTTCTGTTAGTGGTATCATTATTCCTTTTCACCTTGTAGTTTTCAGTCATCCTCAAGTTCTGTATGTTCCTGCCGCTTCCACTTCCACTGTGCCTGGAAATACCAAAATTTTTTTAAAATTTGGGCATTAAAGAGGGGGAAACAGGCATAAATCAGAAGTGTATAGCTCAGTGACTTTTCACAAAGCAAGCATGCTCATGTAGCCATTCACTGAAAACTTAAAACACTACCAGCACTCCAGAAACCCAGAGGGGAATATTTTTTAAAATTGGGACAGTTTCATTGAGGTATAATTTACATACAAAAAATACACAGAAGTGTATATTGTGATGAGTTTTGATGTGTATCTCCACACACATACATTATGTAACCGCCACCTCAGTAAAGATTCAAAACATTTCTGTCACCCCAGAAAGTTACCTTGTGTTCCTTTCTAGTCAGTTCCATCCCAGAGGCAAGCACTGTTCTTATTTTCTAAAACTATGGTTTAGGTTGCCTATTCTAGAACTTAGATATAAATGGAAACATACAGTAAGTAGGTAGAGAGGGCGATGATTTTAACTTGTAAGATATAAAACGGAAGACGGAGGACTAGAAATACAGATCACATTCTGTTACATCAAACGGTATGGATGTTAACATTCCATAGAAAATTTTTTTCCCATAAGCCTTAAAGAGTAGCTCATCCCAATAGAATTCTAGTAGCATTCCTTGGACTTTCCTATTATGGGAGTAGACCTTTGTGAAAGGGGACAGTCTGTTTAAATGAATGCTCTGTACCTAAGCCCCATGCACCACACTTTGACTTTCCCTTAAACTTTTTTCTCACTGTAGGAAAGTAAAACATACATTCAACCATAATTAGAAAATGTAGCTGTTAATTGTCCTGAAAATTTTTATTGACCTTTAGAATTAAATAATAATTATTTTTTAAAAAACAATGTTTTCTCCAGTATTTTGTTTATTTTATTGTTTCTGCCAGGGGGGATTGTGGGGTTTGAGGATCTGAGCCACTGGCGTTTTTAACACTGTTGCTCCTTACTCTAATTTAATTAGGTCCTGGACCCAAGCCAGAAGCTTCTGCAAAGCCCCCTTCCAGACCCATGGATACCTATGACAACTTTGTACTGCCAGAATTGCCATCTGTGCCAGACACACTACCAACTGCATCTGCTGGTGCCAACACCTCAGCCTCTGAAGACATTGACTTTGATGATCTTTCCCGGAGATTTGAAGAGTTGAAAAAGAAAACATAGGCTTCCTAAACCAGGCAAGGTCCAAGTTCTGGGAATTGAGACTGAGCAGTTTCTCCTTGTAACAAAGAATCTCCATGAAATTCTGCTTCATCTGTTAACCATCACTGAGTACACTCTTCCTCTGGGCTCTCTTCCTGCTCTGACACACTCTGCTGCTTTCCGGTTCTCCACTGCTCCTGAGAGATTAACAACTGGAGATTGTTAGGTTGGAGCAGCTGGCTTCTGGCAGCCTTGCTTGTCCGTTTCCTGTCAGTGTGATCCCATTTCTCTCCTTCCTGTCCCACCATCCCTCCACAGGGGAGGTGCGAAGGGGAGAGCTGTCAACGATGGCCGGATGGTGGAGGAGAGTACTTCATGAAGTGTCTCAGCTCTGTGCTGAGGTTCTAGACTTAGAAACAAACCCCTCCGTACAGAGGGATTGGTGGTGAGTGAGATTCAAGGCCAAGTTGTGTATTTTCTCACTCTAATAAGAATGGGAGAGAGAGAAAATGGCTCAGGAAGCCATTGTAACAATTCTTAGAAGCTGGGTCTTCTCATTGACAGATACACTACTCCTTGCTGCAGGGCACTGTTCCACCTGGATCCAGTTGCAAACTTTGGAAAGTTGAAGGCCTCTTAGTTCTACTGGATTCTCAGGGAGCCCTCTGTGGCCTTTTGCTTTATTTTGAGTGCTGTGTTTCCCTTTTAATAGAGGGCAGCACTGTATATAAATTCCTGTTTTTCCCCATGGCATGTTCTGTTGGGTTGCATTACTGGCCACATACTGGGCAGAAGTCACCATTCAAGGCTAAGGTGGGCTTCCAGTAGCCTTAATAGAAATATTCAAGTCTCTGGAGTAGTGAGCTGGAAAGCCTACAGGTGAAGAGGGGTTCCTGTTTTCATTTGAAAACGTTATGATCAAGAGAACCTTTAAAAACTTATCTCAGATAAATTTTTGGTGCCCGTGTGGCTGTAGGTGTTTTGCTCCTTCCCTTGACGGATGAGACTCTTACTGTTTTGCCCCCTAGCTAAGGCCGTCCTTCCCCACAAGGATGGCTTTGGGATCGGAAGATACGACTTCGGCTTCTGTGTGGTGTATCTGTACACACTTGTTTCAAGCAACTTTAATGTTTTTGATTGATTTGTATGTCATGGCTCAGTAGCTGCTAATAAAGTTAAAAATTCTGTGCCCCGCTTTCTCCATTGTTTTGGTCAAATGACGAGGGGCAAGATTTTAGTGACAAGTATTTAAGCAAGTGACCCATACTGGGCACAAGCCAGACCTTATTGGCTCCCTGGGGAGTAAGGGGCCCATTTCGATCTCAGTATTTAAGCCCAGATAGTTACCTGTGAGTTGGCTTGGTTACTTCTCTGTGACAGGGCCCCCCCTTAGCCACATCTCATGCTTGTATCTTCAATTAAAGTTGCAGTGAGCTTACTTCTGACTCATATTTCCCACAGTCCTCCTGGAACATGAATGATGTTACGTGGTGTTTGTTTGGCAGCAGAGCTGGTTTATCCTGCACCACTCCTGCAGTGTTAACCCTCTGATAGTGCCAAGTTCCATAAACAGAAGAATCTGCAGCCAAGGGGATTTTGATTCTTCACTAACAAAATTAACTATGTATATTATAAACATCTATAATTTTCTAAAGTACACCACGCAATGATCAGTGTTAATATACTAAGAAGTAATAAGCCAAGTGGGGAGGTAACAGGATTAATTTCTTGAAACTTCATTTGTCAGTGGCCATTGCTGTTACAGCTGTTCGCTTACTTACATGTGTCCTGGCGCTGCTGTTTTCCTGACAGACTTGAGAGCTTCAGTAGCAGCATATCCGCCAGTGCAGCTTCTGTCTGAGTCTGTTGGAAGACAAAGAGAGAAAAGCAAGGAAATCGAAATTGCTGCTAATGGTGGAGGAAAAAAGTACCAAAGAGATATTTTTTAAAAAGTAGATACAAAGTGTAAAGATACTGTTTCCTTTAATGGTTTACTGTCAGGCCTTGGAGTGTTTCTGCTACTTAACAGTGGAGGGCCAGCTATTTATAGGACAGTGGATGTAGAACATAATGTACTTTTGGTAAATTGGGTTTCCTAGGAAAATGGTTGGCAGAGCTGTGGAGACTAATAAAGGGAGTATGCTGATACTGTGCGTTACGTCAGTCTGTAATCTTAAGAGCAGCTAAAATTGAGCTTTTCCAGTGATAAAATCACGATACGGTTTATATTTCAGTTACTGAGTCAGAGTTACTTACCTTAAAGGACTTTCTTTCTTTACCAAAGGCCATTAAAATGGCAGAAACAAAAAGGTTAATGATCACGAGTACCATCAAAACGACACTGGTGAGGAGGGTAAGAAAGGAGTCCAGGACTGGGTTTAAAGCAATAACCTGGAAGGACAATAGGACACTTCGAGTTTAAACACTGACAGTTTAATATCTACTTTAAAAATGTAAGATATATGCTAACATTTGGGATATATTCACATAAGGAAACACTTATGTCTGGTGGAAACTAGAAAAACAAAAATATTAAAAAGGAAAATACTTTTGAGTGGACAGAAAAGCAACAGTGACTGACTCTAAGAGTGTAAATAATTGTGCCTTCAGGGCTTTCACAAGAAGAAAACAGGTGAGTTGTAATGGAATTATAAGTGACTCAAAGCCCTTGTGAGTTGTTGGCAATTCCAGAAAATATTTCTAAACATGGAAGCTTCAAGGAATAGCAAAAGTGTGTTGAAAGAATACATAGATACCAGCAATGATAATGAAAACTGTCTCTGCCATTCCAAGCACTTTCTACTCTGAACTTTGGACCATTCCAATACAGTTTAAAAGGTTAGCCATAGAAAACTGGCTTTTAATGCTTTTTTTTAGATTTTTTTTTAATCGTTATCTTTAAAAGTGTAATTACTGAGTTTTGCCATTCTTGCCTTTTCAGCACAAAGAGATCTTTCTCAAATGTAGGGCTTAGTAGAATGGTTTCCAGTAAAATTTGGTTTCCAAATTCTTTAGTTTAGGTGTTCCTTTTAAAAATGATTATTTTCCTTTGGTATTGGCTCATTCATTATTGCCACTGGGCACTGTTTTAAAAAAAAAACACCCAACAACTTAGAGGATGAATACTTGCAATAAATACTATTGTGATGGAAATCTCTGTGACAGAGATATTGTAATGGCTGCCAGCTTATATCTACTTATTTTAAAAGAGCTTAATCATAACTCCAGGTCAACCAAACAGTTTGGGAAAACGCTGAGTTTGTGATGCAAGACTCTTCCCAGTAAGTATACTCCATTTTCCCTTTTAAGTCAAAAAGTAGCTGTTAGCAAAAGTTTATTATGATTGTTACTTCTTTAAGAGCTTTAGTATATAAAGTGTTCCAGGGGTGAGGACTTCATTCCCTAGTGATTGGGGCTGGAACCACAACAAAACATCCCACCCAAAATAGCAGTTATGTTAATCTTTCTTAGATTTTAGGAAGGCGGTGGTAACTTTGCACGTTAGAAACTATGTTAATTTACCCATTTTAATTAGTAACCTTTGATTTCTAGAGTATCAGAATGATGAGCTTTGATGAAAATCTTGCCAGTTTCACTAATTTGAATTGCAGTTTTTTTCTTATCAAATCTATATATGCTAGTGTTTGGGACCCAAAACCTCACCTCAGTTTCCTACTTTATTTTTTATGTTGAACAGAAAGGGATTTGTGTAGGTAGTTCCTGGGAGAAAATAACAGCCTCTCTGAAATTACTATTTATAAACAGAAATAACTGCAGTTCTTTCTGGAATTGTACCTCCCTAATTTTTCTTTTTTAAGCCACTTCCAATTGTACCCTTCACAGGGCCGTTGAGAAAGCAGCAGAAATCATGTTAATCTGGCCAGGTATGAGAACCCAAGTTCAGGCCCAGTGTCTTTGGCAGTAAGATTAAGGATAGAAGTGAGAAAGGTGCGACTATATGTGCTTAGGAAAGGAAGGATTTCTGAAGGTAACAGCCACTCAAAAGCTATACAGTATCTATAGGTAATACCATAAAATAATGGCAAAGGAACTAAGTTTCTCCCTTTTCCAGTATGCAGTGGGGCTGCTTTTATAAGCAATTCTCCTCTTGTTTGATATATTAAACCAAACAGAATTCTGCAGGGAAACGAGGAAGAGGGTTTTTACCTCCTTGTGATGAGAGATTCCCATCAGGAGACCAACAACAGTCACTGCTGAACTGAGAAAAGTTCGGTAGTCAGAGATGCTCCATCCAAACAGCAGGTTAAACTGAAAAAGAGAGAACAGTCAGATGGGGGTGGAGAGCAGTAGAGGGGACTGCACTTCTTTGGGTCCTGAGGTGCTTGATAATGGTGAGGTCAAGGTAGAACCAATGGAGTGGAATTAAGGAAGTTCCTTAGTGGCCATTCAAATTGCTATGCCTAAAAGCTACACAGAATTCTTCTGTAATTACAGTGTTTTCATATAAATTTGACTTTCATATAGTTCATCCTGTGAACTAAATGTTATCCCCATTTTAGAGATGAAACAAATGTCTTGAGTTTATCATACTGCTAGTTAAGTATGGACCTACACAACTAAAACCAGCTCCACTGTCTTCTCCAAAACTCTGTGCCAACTTGAACTGATGGTTTTCCATTTAGTGACCTTTTCTAAGGGAGGCAATGTGATTCCAAGAGTACAGCACTTAGGAAAAGACAGATGCTAGACGCAGCAAAAGCAGTTCTAAGAGGGAAGTTTATAGCAATAAATGCTTATATTAAGAAAAAAGATCTCAAAGAACCTAGCTTTACTTCTCAAGGAAACTAATAAAAAAAGAACTGAGCCTAAAGTTACAAGAAGAAATGAAATAATAAAGATTAGAGCAGAAATAGAGACTAGAAAGACAATAGAAAAAAAAGTTAGCTTTTTTGAACAATAAAAGTGACAAGCCTTTAGCTAGACTAACCAAGAAAAAAAAAGAGGATTCTAATAAATAAAATTATATAAACGAAAGAGGAGACATTACAACTGATATCACAAAAATACAAAGGATCATAAGAGACTACTAGGAATAATTACATGCCAACAAACTGGATAACCTAGAAAAAATGGATAAATTCCTAGAAACATACAACTGAATAATGAATAAACAGAAAACCTGAACATATGAAGTATAAGTAAGGAGACTGAAGCAGTAATCAAAAACCTCTCAACAAAGAAAAGCCCCGGGCCAGATAGCTTCATGGGTGAATTCTATCAAACATTTAAACGTTTAAATTCTCAGACTTCCTTGGTGGTCCAGTGGTTAGGACTCTGTATTTCCACTGCAGGGGGGTGTGGGTTCGATCCCTGGTCAGGAAACTAAGATCCCATGTAAGTCAATAAATGTGATACACCATATTAAAAGAATGAAGGATTAAAAACATATCTCAACAGATGCAGAAAGAGCATTCAACAAAATTTAACAACCTTTCACGATAAAAACTCTCAACAAATTAGGCAAGAAGGAATGTACTTCAACATAATAAAGGCCATATATGTAAAGCTCACAGCTAACATCATAATTGTGAAAAGCTAAAAGCTCTTCCTCTAAGATAAGGAACAAGACAAGGATGCCAACTCTCACCATGTCTATTCAACACAGTACTGGAAGTCCTAGCCAGAGAAGTCAGGTAAGGAAAATAAATAAAAGGCATCCAAATAAGAAAGGAGGAAGTAAAACTGTTTTTGCAGATGACATGGTCTTATATATAGAAACCCTAAAGACTCCACCAAAAACCTGTTAAAAAAATGAATTCAGTAACGCTACAGAATAAAAAATCAAAATACAAAAATCAGTTGCATTTTGTTACACTAACAACTAGCTGAAAAAGAAATTAAGAAAACAATCTCATTTACAATAACATCAAAAAGAATAATACACTTAGGAATAAATTTAACCGAGGTGAAAAATCTGTCCAATGAAAACTATAAGAGATTGATGAAAGATACGAAGAAGACAAAAGTAAATGGGAAGACTTCCCACATTCATGGATTGGAAGAGTTAATATTGTTAAAATGTCCATACTACACAAAGTGATCGACAGATTCAATGCAATCTCTATCAAAATTCCAGTGGCATTTTCCCCAGAAATAGAGAAAACAATCCTAAAATTTGTATGGAACCACAAAAATACTGGGAATAGCCAAAATAATCTTGAGAAAGATGAACAAAGCTGGAAGCATCACACTTCCTGATTTCAAACTATATTGCAAAACTATAGTAATCAAAATACTATGGTATTGGGATAAAAACAGATACATAGAACAATGGAACTGAATAGAGAACCCAGAATTAAACCCACACCCATAGATTCGGCCAACTAATCTATGGCAAGGGTGCCAAGAATGCACAATGGGGCTAGTCTCTTCAACAAGTAATGCTAGGAAAACTGGATTTCCACATGCAAAAGAATGCAATTGGACACTTTTATTTTGCCATATTCAAAAAATCAACTCCAAATGGATTAACAACTTAAACCTTAGACCTGAAACTGCAAAATTCCTATGAGAAAACAGAAAAAGCTTCTTGACACTGGTCTCGGCAGTTTTTTGGATATGACACTAAATGCACAGGCAACAAAAGCTAAAACAAGTGGGACTACATCTAACTAAAAAGTTTCTGCACAGCAAAGGAAACAATAAACAAAATGAAAAGGCAACCTATGAAATGGGAGAAAATACTTGCAAACTATATATCTGATATGGGGTTAAAATCCAAAATCCATAAAGAACTCATACAACTCAATACCAAAAAAAAAAAAAAAAAAATCAACCTGATTAAAAAATGGGCAAAGGACCTGAATGCACATTTTTCTAAAGAAATACAAATGAACAACAGGTGTATGTAAAAATCACTAATCGTCAAGGAAATAACAAACCAAAACTGCAATGTGATATCACCTCACGACTGTGAGGATGGTTATTATCAAGAAGACAAGAAATAACAAATGTTGGTGAGGGTTTGGAGAAAGGAGCCCTGTTGGTGGGAATGTAAACTGGTACAGCCATTATGGAAAACAGCATGGAGGTTCCTCAAAAAATTAAAAATAGAACTACTAGATGATCCAGTAATCCTACTACTGGCTATATATTGGAAGGAAATGAAATCAGCATCTTGAAGAGATATCTGCACTCCCATGTTCATAGCAGGATTATTCACAAAAGTGAAGGTATGAAATAAGCCAAACAAAGAAACATGTATGATCTCTTATAAGTGCAATTTTAAAAAGTCGAACTTACAGAACCAGAGGGTAGAATGGTGGTTACCAGGGGCTGGGGTGGGGAGGGGGATGGGTGGATGTCAGTCAGAGTATACAAACTTTTAGTTTTAAAAATCAGTAAGTCCTGGAGATCTAATGTATAGCATGATTATAGTTTATAGATTATAGTTAATAGTAATATATTGTATACTTGAAATTTACTTAGAGAATAAGTTCTTATCACACTAAAAACAAAACGTAACCATGTGAGGTGATGGATATGTTAGTTTGATTGTGTAAACATTTCACAATGTATTCATATATCAAAACATCACGTTGCACCTTAAATATATACAATTTTAATTTCTCCATTGTACCTCAATAAAGCTGGGGAGAAAAGAGAATCAACCTAAAAACTATTACTTAACAAAAAAATTCAGCAAGCTGGCTGGGTACTAAATATAATAAAATCAATAGCCTTCATATATTCAAACAATATTTACTTAGAAACTATAGTGAAATAAAATCTCATTCACAATAGACCACAAAAGATAAACCTAACAAGAGATGTGCAAGAATTATATGAAGAAAATTTAATATTACTGAGGGATACAAATGCAGATGAGAATAGAAAAAGCATACCACACTCCCAGATAGAACATCATAAGCTACCAATTCCCTAAATTAATTTTTATAAATCCTTATTTTGTTTCTGTATAAATATCTAAATCTCTACAACTGAACAAGCTCTTAATACATAAAAAGCTCCCATTTATCAAAACAAGCAAACAAAACCAAGCAGCCCAATGAAAAATGGGCAAAAATTATAGAATGACATTCATTCATTCTTTCTCTCACATACACCAGGTCCTGTTCTAGGTGCTGGGAACACAGCAGTGGACAAGAGTCCCTGTCCACAGAGCATTCACATTTGAGGAGGGAGGGAGACAGGCAATAACCAAACAATATTCAGGTAATAATAGTGCTATGAAGAAAAACTGAGCCGCGGAGCAACTAAGCCTGCGTGCTACAACTACTGAAGCCTGCGCGCCCAGAGCCCGTGCTCCAGCAACAAGAGAAGCCACCACAATGAGAAGCCCGCACACCACAACGAAGAGTAGCCCCTGCTCGCCGCAACTAGAGAAAGCCCATGCACGGCAACGAAGACCCAATGCAGCCAAAAATGAATAAATAAATTTTAAAAAATTAATTAAAAAAAAAACTGAGTAGGAAGAAGGGCTAGAGAGTGTTCTGTGAGGAGGGAGCAGTGCTATTTATTTACAGGGTGATTAGAGGTTTCTCAGAGGAGGTGGCTTATGAGAGAGACCCTAATAAAGTTTGGAGCTCCCAATGCAAACGTCAGTCAGGGCAACAGCAAGTTCCAAGGCCAAGGCAAGAGCATGTGCATCGTGTTTAAGGAGAGCACAGAAGCTTGTGTGGCTGAATTAGAGCGAATGAGGGTCAGAATGAGGGTAGGAGAAGTAACAGATGTAGCTATAGGTCTGGACAGGAAAGGCCCTAGAGTAAGCTTTAGAAAGGGATTGGGCTTTTATTTTAAGTGTGATGGAATCCATTGGGAGGTTTTGAACAGGGACAAAACACATTTATGTTGTAAAAAAAAATAATATGGGGAAGATGGAATGAAGAAGGGCAAGAGCAGAGGCAAGTTTTGTCCATATGAGAGGTGAAAAATTGTTCCTTAGTTTAAACTTGCATTTTCTCATGAGTGCAGTTGCAAACCTTTTGTATATTTCAGAGTTACCTGTATTGTATGAAAACACCAATGTTCACTGAACTGTTGGCGATGTGGGCAGATCTAATAATACATTGCTCATGGGAACATTAATTGGTACAATTGAGGAGAACAATTTGGCAATATCCTTCTAAATGAAAAATGGATATACATTTTTAGCAAGTCTTTTCAAGGTACTTATCTTACAGATATATTTGCACATGAGTGAAATTACATATGTAAAAGGGTATAAATGGTAGTATTATTGTTAACAGTAGAAGAGTGGAAACAATCTAAATGTCTATTAATAGGGAACTGGTTATATAACTTATGGTACATCCACGCAATGGCGTACTATATAGTAAATGAGTAAAACATAAAAAGGGACAGCTTTATATATGCCGATGGAACAATCTCCAGGCAAAAAGGCATGACAATGTTTATAGTATGCTGCTGTTTATCATCAAATGTATTTGCAAATGTATAGATTACCTCTGAAAGAATTTACAAGTATACCTTGGAGATACTATGGGTTCGGTTCTAGACCACTGCAATAAATCAAGTCACATGAATTCTTTGGTTTCCCAGTGCATATAAAAGTTATGTTTAGGGAATTCCCCGGTGGTCCAGTGGTTAGGACTTGGAGCTTTCACTGCTGGGGCCTGGGTTCAATCCCTGGTTGGGGAACTAAGATCCTGCAGGCCGTGTGGTGTGGCCAAAAAAAAAAAGTTATGTTTACATTGTATTACAGTCTATTAAGTGTACAATACCATTATGTCTAAAAAAACAATGTACATACACCTAAATTAAAAATACTTCATTGCTAAAAAAAATACTTTATTGCTAAAAAATGCTAACCATCATCTGAGCCTTCTTTTAGCAATAGTAACATCCAAGATCACTGATCACAAGTCACCGTAACAAATATAATAGTGAAAAAGTTTGAAATATTTCGAGAGTTACCAAAATGTGACACAGAGACATGAAGTGAGCAAATGCTATTGGAGAAATGGCACCAATGAATCTGCTTGACACAGGGTTGGCAAATCTTCAATTTGTTAAAGAAAACATGCAGTGTCTGCGAAGTGCAGTAAAGTGAAATGCAATAAAGTGAGGTATGTCTGTATAATCGATTGGGAATGTAGTTGCCTCTAGGAAAGAGAGAAGGGGGATCAGGGGATAAAGGAGAGTTGCACAATATACATCGTGGTACGTATGGATTTTCTACATATTCATGTTTTAATTATGAAAAAATGTTTTAACATGAAAGAAAAAGATTATGTTACAAAATTTGGCAGGGAGAGGTTTGCAGTAGGTTATTAAAGGACCTAGGGTCCTGCAGAAGATAAAAGAGAAAGGTAAAGGGTGACTTAACCTTCAAAGATGGCCTTACTTTGTATTTCTTAAATGAAAACCATGCAATTGTAGAATTGTGATTAGTGTTTTTTCACCTCAGAAGAAAGTCAAAAGAGAAAAAGTTTAAATTGCTGCAAGAGGAATTTTAATTAAATCCTACAAAAAAAATTCTTCCCTAAATGTGTTTCAACGTTGGACTAGGCTATTTAGGAAAGTCCTGTATTTATAGGATACAGATTTATTTATAGGATACAGATTACCTGCCATGAATGGCCTGGGCTTCAATATTCCTGAAAACAAGTGGACTAGTGGGACTGGGCTACATCAATTCTGAAAGCGAACATTTTTTAGCAATTGAAGAGTTAAAAAATGTTACAATTTTTACTGCTGTTTACCCCATATCTACTTAATTCTGTTTCATTATCTACATCTACAGATTGCTGTTGCTCTTCCTTAGTATGTCCAGGTAACTCATGTAAACTCTGTGGTTCTAGTACAACCAGAGCTCCAACTGCCCCAGTTAATAACAATAGCTAACACCCATCGAGTGAACAGTATGTGCCCGACACTGTTCTAAGCACTTAGATCTACTAAGGTTTTAATCTTCATGTCTATCTTACAGGGTAGGTCCTAAGATTATCCCCATTGTACAGATGGGGAAACTGAGGCACAGGAGGTTGAGTAATTTACCCAAGAACACACTGCTGGTAAGTGGAGAGCAAGGATGTGAACCTGGGCAGTCTGGGCAGCCTTCTGAGTCTGCGCAGCCTTCTGAGTCTGTGCCTTTGGACCACGACACTATACCGTAGAGTGAAGGAGTCTAAGAGGAGAACATGCCTATTGTGACGGCACTAGCCTTAGCCACCGAGGGTCTGATTCACTTTTTATTTAAGTCATTATAGACAGTTACTGACTGCAAACAGAATGTGCCCTCAACCTAGAACTGTCACCATTTAAAACTCAACTAGAAAGAATCAACATGCAATGTACAGAAGTTGCCATCTGTAAAAACTCTTAAATGCAACAAGTACACGTTTAAGAAAAGATTATACAGATGTAGAAAACAAACTTATGCTTACCAAGGGGGAAAGTGGGGGAGGGATAAATTGGAAGATTGGGATTGACATATACACACTATTATATATAAAATAGATAACTAATAAGAACCTGCTGTATAGCACGGGGAACTCTACTCTACTCTGTAATGACCTATATGGGAATAGAATCTAAAAAAGAGTGGGTATATGTATATGTATAACTGATTCACTTTGCTGTACAGCAGAAACTAACACAACATTGTAAATCAACTATACGCCAATAAAAATTAATTTTAAAAAAAGGACTATACATGTTTGCTGAGATGAACATATCATTCAGATTTTTTTCAGGAACCTAGGAGATGTTCCAAATCCCAACAGAAAGCCACCAATCCTGAGATTAATGAATGCAATTTCCAGAATACAGCTTAATAAGATATAAAGTTATAATATGGCAAAGTGCTGGTAACTGGTGAAAGATACTGAACATAGAAGCATTCATACTGGGACTTCCCTGGTGGCTCAGTGGTTAAGAATCCGCCTTCCAATGCAACGGACGTGGGTTCGATCCCTGGTCAGGGAACAAAGATCCCACATGCCGTGGGGCAACTAAGCCCAAGCGTGGCAACTACTGAGCCCGCGCGCCACAACTAGAGAGCCTGTGCACGCAACTACTGAGCCCACGTGCTCTGGAGCCCATGTGCCACAACTAGAGAGAAGCCTGCACGTTGCAATGAAGAGCCTGTGCACTGCAATGAAAAGATCCTGCGTGCTGCAACTAAGACCCGATGCAGCCAAATGAAAAAAATAAAAATGAAAAATTATTAAAAAAAAAAACAAGCATTCATACTAACTCGTTTGTTTGTTTTTTTTTTTTTGACTGCGTTTGGGTCTTCGTTGCTGTGCGCGGGCTTTCTTTAGCTGTGGTGAGCGGAGGCTACTCTTCGTAGTGGTGCGCGGGCTTCTCATTGCTGTGGCTTCTCTTGTTGTGAAGCACGGGCTCTAGGCGCACGGGCTTCAGTAGTTGTGGCACGTGGGCTCAGTAGTTGTGGCTCGCAGGCTCTAGAGCACAGGCTCAGTAGTTGTGGCGCACGGGCTTAGTTGCTCCGTGGCATGTGGGATCTTCCCGGACCAGGGCTTGAACCTGTGTCCCCTGCATTGGCAGACGGATTGTCACCCACTGCACCACCAGGGAAGTCCCCATACTAACTCCTCTTGATGGTGAGGTTCTTTGAGGGTACAAACCATATAATGTCCATCATTTTATTAGCTCCTAGGACAGTTCCCAGCATACTAGGTGTTCACTACATATTCGTGGAACTGAACTGGATAACCAACCAAGAAAAGTTACACAGATACATCACAGACTTGGGAATGACTGCACATCAGGCAATATATCAAAATATCATCTGGTGTGGAGATCTTTCTGGTTACACTGTTTTCATGGTTCTGTGCTTATAGAACAAACTTCTCAGCTACATGTGGTTCCCTCCTTCACAAGGAGGCAACCAGTCCCAGGGATCACTCCAGTTACTTTTCATGTTGTTAGTGAATAAATTCTCAATTTTGTTTATCAGCCTCTTGTGAAACTCATCAGTGGGAATCAGCCTTCATGGGCCTGATCACCCTTGGGTGAACAGACGTAAACCTGAACCTGCTTAGATGGGGCCCTGGGAGTGGACCTTTGGGTGCCCACAGAGGTGCAGTCATATTGAAAAAGCCAGCGGACCTTTCTGCATTGTTCTAATGGGTTACTGCAGGGGCGTTTGAAAAACCAACTGCACCCCACATTTGCAGGGCTGAGCCCCAGGACTGTGTTCTTACCTCTGTAATCCCTGTACAGGTTAGGAAGGAGGGTGCTACTGGCCCAGGAGTAGAAATGGTTAAGAAGTTTGATCTCTGAGAAACGGTAAGGAAAGCTCTGGTGGATAGCTTGACGGAGGTAAAATCTGTTGGAGTTGTGTGCTGAGTAGACTGCAGTCATCAACAGGATAAGGAAAAGTATTTGTACTAGTATTAGAAGAGAAAATCATAGATGAATAGTTAGCTTAGAAATCCTCTGTATGTTTTTCTTCATTTCTTCCTAAGCTTACAGACTTTTACAGGTCAAAAACAGTCAAAAGTTGGCAATTTGATATGGTTCAACCTAATAATTGTAAACAGATAAGCAAAAGCATTTGGCTCTTAGTGATATCTCTATATATCTATAGATATTTACATACTCCTTCCCAGAATTATTCTGCCACTGATCAGAAATTTTACTTAAAAATAAGATACATAAAATCTCACACAAAAAGTGTTGTATTTTAGTTCTTAGGTCTAAATGTCCCCCCAGACCCAGACCACTCTTTTCATCCCCTCCCCTTCCCCTCCCCAGTTATCTATAGATTGTCTGTGTTCACAAGAAGGGAAGGCATGATAAAAACAGAATTTGTCTTCTTTGGTCCAGAGAATCCAATAACCCAAACACTAGACGTGTTGAACCAGTCACCTTGCACTTACAGGACAGCAGTATTGTTTTTTTTTTTTTTTTGGCCATGCTGCATGACACGTGGGATCTTAGTTCCCCCATCAGGGATCGAACCCGTGCCCCCTGCAGTGGAAGTGCGGAGTCCTAACCATTGGACCACCAGGGAATTCCCAGGACATCTATTTTTCAAAGCATATTCATTTTTCCTCCACCATGTGATGTAGATCAAGTTTCATTGTTACATTCTGCAGGTAGAGAAAGTGACTTACTGAAACACACAATTAGATCTCAAGATTCCAAGTTCAGGAGTCCTTCCATTCACCTTACAGCCTTAAGGGAATCCAGAATTTTTCGAGGTGAATATTTTAAAATAGTTTTCCACCCTTCTTCTATATTTTCCATTTTATTCTCACTCCCCCTTTCCTTGCTGGGAAATGTGTTGCTGTATCAACAGGTTACCATTTTCTCTCCATACCCAAAACATCTCCTGTCAACTTGAAGCATTTCTTCTCTTTCAAGGTTCTTTCTGGGCGCTTAACTGGACCATTCATAGCTGGGGCTACGTAGATGGGGTTGTTTTCATCTCTTGAACCGGGTAATGATGAAGGACATCTTGCTGTCAAAAATTCAAATATAGGCCAAAAAAGGGTATATTTCATTAAGTAGTTATTCATCAACATTTGTTGAGCATCTACTATGAGTATCTCCTGTTAAATGTTGACATAGAGAATAAAGCTATCTAAGCAGCCCTTCCCAAACTATCATGAAAGACTTAAAAAAAAATTTCCAATCCATCAGGGACTGATACTTTTGTAAAATACGGTAAAATCGAATTACTAGAAAAATGACATAGAACAGAGGCCTACAAAATACAAGCCCCATTTTGAAAATTAGATTCAATAGGCCTAAAATTAGTCTGCCCAATTGCTCTAAAAGTTTCTAAATGCTTATTCTCAATTTCTGTACTTATCTTGGACTAGAAACACAGTTTTAGTCAGTGGACCACCCGATGGGAGCACTGTTCCAGAGTGGTGTTTCTCAAAGTTTAATGTGCAAGGGGATCACCTGGAATTTTGTTAAAATGCAGTTTCTGGGGTGAGGCCTAAGATTCTGCGTATCTGACAGTTCCAGGAGATGCCACTGCTGCTGGTCTCCAGACCACACTGTGAGCAGAAGAATCTGGAGACATGTAAATCAAGACGGAGAGAGAAAGGGAGTTAGAATATGACCTAAAACTTGTCAGCCTGTAGGAACCAAATGCTGAGGGATCACTGAAAAGAAAAACAAACCTCCCTGAGGAATTCAGAGAAGGTGGCCCAGAGACAGTGACATGTGACATCTGTTTTGAATGATGAGTCAGAAAGAATTCTCTAGATGGACAAGGATAAGGACAAGAAAAAAGTCATTTTAGCAAAGGGAACAGCAATTCCAGAGATGGAGAGATGAAATGAGGGCTAGGACGGCGGTTTGAAGTCAGATTACTAATTTTTTAATCTCATAAGGAAGAAGATGCCAACCCCTTAGCAGCGTGCCCACCACTCAGTTTAAGAAATAAGTGATTGCCAAGATAAAATCCACTGTGTACCTCTGTGATGGTATCCCTTCTTTCCTTCAGAGAGCTAATCCTCTCCTAAATTTTGGAGTGTATCATCCTATGCATTTCTTCATTAAAAAATACGTCTCTAAGCAAGACATGCATTGTTTTGCATGATTAAAATGTTGTGTTAAAAAAAAATGGTCATGAAGAACCTAGGGGCAGGATGGGAATAAAGACACAGATGTAGAGAATGGACTTGAGGACACGGGGAGGGGGAAGGGTAAGCTGGGACAAAGTGAGAGAGTGGCATGGACATATATATACACTACCAAATGTAAAATAGATAGCTAGTGGGAAGCAGCTGCATAGCACAGGGAGATCAGCTCGGTGCTTTGTGACCACCTAGAGGGGCAGGATAGGGAGGGTGGGAGGGAGGGAAATGCAAGAGGGAAGAGATGGGGATATATGTATATGTATAGCTGATTCACTTTGTCATAAGGCAGAAACTAACACACCATTGTAAAGCAATTATACTCCAATAAAGATGTTAAAAAAAATGTGTTAATTTTTCTGCAGTTTGCTTTTTGGCCATCTTTGTGTTTGTGAGTTTCATCTATGTGATATGAGTGGCTCTAGTCAGTTATTTAGAGGGTAGACTCCCTCAGGTTTGGTGACTGAATAGGGGGTGGGATTTAGGATTATTCTTATGTTTTTAGAGAATAGTGATGCTATTAATTGAAATGAGAAAACAGAGTAAAGAAGTGAATTTGTGGGGCAGGCAAATAATTCTGCTTGGGGCATGTTTAATTTGAGATACCTACAGGCATTCAGATACAGAGGGTGAGCATTTGGAAACAGCACTTGGGGCTCAAAGCTAGAAACACTAGGAAGGAATCTAGAATATAGGGAAGAGTAGAAGCATTGAGAGATCTAGGGAGGGATGGATCATTAAGAGTTTTGGTGACGCACTGGTTAGTCTTGGGCTGGGAAGGAGGTGCAACAGCTGGTCAGAGACAAGATCCTGAATGGATAGATTCCTCTGAGTCAGTGAGGCGGCTAGGAGTCCACTGTTCTGATACAGTTTGCTATTTGCAACATTAGACATTAGTTAGAACTACTTGAATTACCCAAGAGTGCCAAGATCCTCTTGGTTTGATGTTCCTTCTCTTTGTGGAGCCACAGCATCCTGTTCAGCAGCAGTGAGTAAAACAATGTGAGGAAGATCACCTAGACAGGAAAGTCAGAGGAGAAACTTAATGAGCAGATAGTACAGGAACCAAGAAGGTGGCGCCATTAGGTAAAGGTGAAGGTGGGTATGATTAATACATTTCAGTGACTTGGCCCTTTATTTTTATGGAAAACTGAGAATTAAGTAAATTCATAATTATTTTTGCATAACCATGAGGATGTGGTTGATATAATGTTAATCTTTGTATTTTTGCTTGTAGTCCTTAATCTGCTTGGCTAGGAAAGTTTAAACTATTAAATGATTTGTGATGATCTGTATAAGGTGTTCACTAACACCTGTTTTTGGAACAACTTTGATGTGCTAGACTGAAGAAGCTGCATTTTTGAAAGTGCCAGTTTTGCTGAAGCAGGCATGGAATCTTAGAATTGAGTAAGACCTTAAGCCTCTGTTAGGGGAAACAAGTATCCCCCGCTCCTTAAATTTCCTTGGAGGGGAGGAAAGTGCTCCAGTCCTCGGAGAACAAAGGACAAGAGTAGTATTTCCAGCCTGTTGCCACACACCCCTATTGTGATGTGGCAATTCCAGGTGTGTCTTCTTTGCAGACCTAAAGTCGCCCTCTCGTGGATTGTCCCAAGGATTACATTTGAGGGGAAATTACTAAAAAGTACACTTGGCCATGAGTTCAACCAAACTGCACTTTAGCAATACCGATAGCTAAGCTAACACATTGGTTTCCATCTCTTCTGTTCCTCTTTTTATACTTTCCAGCTTTTAAAAACTTATATACATTTATTATAAAAATTTTCAAAAAAATTAGAGATTTTTAAGAAACTTAACTTAAAAAATTTGGAATATATCCATTAATCGTTTTGTCTTAATATATCTGGACCAGTTTTCCACATCCTTACATTTTCTATAACATTTTAAATGGCTGCTCAGTATCCCATTACACAGATATGGCTGTCTTATATTAAGCAATGTCCTATTTTTGAACATTTAAATTGTTGCCAATTTATTTTATTATTATAAACCACTCAATTTTCTCAGAATAGATCCTTAGAAATGAAACTTACTCAGCAAAGGGATGCAGAATTTGAAGGCTTTTACTGTATACTGCCAGATTTTCCTCAACCAGCATTAAGTGCCCATTCTCCCTGGCATCACTGTGTATTATCATTTGTTTTCCTTTGCCATTTTTAAAAGCAAAATTGAATCTTACTATTCTAAGTTATTTGACCAGTGAAGAGGAACTTTTTACCGTTTTTTTTAGCCATTGTAATAACAAAGGTTTTCTTAGCTTTAAAAAAATGTATTTACACGCATTAAAAAACACACTCCTTTCGGTGTATAATTCTATGTGTTGACAAATACACAGAGTATCCACCACTATAATCAAGATACCTTACAGTTTCATCACCCCAAAAAATTCCCTGATGCTGCCCCTTTGTGATCAGCCCTTTTAACTACCTCCATCTTTGGGAACCACTGATAGATTCTTCATCCAGGTAGTTTTTGCTTTTTGCAGAATGTCATATAAATGGAATCATAAAGTATGCTTTTGGAACTGGCTTCTTTCACTTACAATAATACATCTGAGATTCATCCATGTCACGACACGTACCAGTAGTTTGTTCTTTTTCATTGCTGAGTAGTCTACTGTACAGATGTACCACAGCTTATCCATTCACCAGCTGATGGGCATTTGGGTTGGTTCCATCCTTGGCAATTATTATAATTATTATTATTATTGGCCACACCATGTGGCATGTGGGATCTTAGTTCCCTGACCAGGGATCAAACCCGTGCCCCCTGCAGTGGAAGCGCAGAGTCTTAACCACTGGACTGCCAGGGAAGTCCCATCCTTGGCAATTATGAATAAAGCTGCTACAAATATTCACACAATTCTGTGTGAACATAGGTTTTTATTTCTACTTATTTATTTATTTTTGGCTGTGTCAGGTCTTAGTTGCGGCACTCGGGGTCTTTGTTGAGGCATGTGGACTTCTCTCTAGTTGTGGCATGAGAGTTTTCTCTAATTGTGGCACACAGACTTCAGGGTGCGTGGGCTCTGTAATTTGCAGCATGCAGGCTCTCTCATTGAGGCGCATGAGCTCAGTAGTTGTGGCACATGGGATTAGCTGCCCTGCAGCATGTGGGAATCTTAGTTCCCTGACCAGGGATTGAACCCGCATCCCCTGCATTAGAAGGCAGATTCTTTACCACTGGACCACCAGAGAAGTCCCGGTTTTTACTTCTTTTGGGTAAATACCTGGGAGTGCAATTACTAAGTTATATGGTAACTGTATAACTTTGTAGGAAACTGGTAAACTGCTTTCCAAAGTGGCTATGCCATTTTTTCATTTCTACCACCAATGAATGAGAGTTCCCAGTTACTCTGCCTCCTCACCAGTATTTAGTATTATCGATATTTTAGTCATTCTACTTCAGACAATACTACAAAGCTACAGTAATCAAAACAGCATGGTATTGGCACAAAAACAGACATATGGCTTAATAGAACAGAATAGAGAGCCCAGAAATAAACCCACACACCTATGGTTGATTAATCTCTCACAAAGGTGGCAAGAATATCCAATGGAGAAAAGACAGTCTCTTCAGCAAGTGGTGCTGGGAAAGTTGGACTGTAGCATGTAAATCAGTGAGTTAGAACACACCCTCACACAAAAATAAGCTCAAAATGGCTTAAAGACTTAAAAATAAGACACGACACCATAAAACTCCTAGAAGAGAACATAGACAAAACATTCTCTGACATAAATCATACCAATGTTTTCTTAGGTCACTCTCCCAAGGAAACAGAAATAAAAGCAAAAAAAAAAAAAAAAAAAAATGGGACTTAATCAAACTTATATGCTTTTGCACAGCAAAGGAAACCATAAATCAAATGAAAAGACAATCTACGGATTGGGAGAAAATATTTGCAAATGATACAACTGACAAGGGCTTAATTTCCAAAATATACAAGCAGCTCATACAACTCAATAACAAAAAAACAAACAACCTAATCAAAAAATGGGCAGAAGACCTTAATAGACATTTCTCCAAAGAAGACATACATATGGCCAACAGGCACATGAAAAGATGCTCATCACTGTTAATTATTAGAGAAATGCAAATCAAAACTACAATGAGGTATCACCTCACACAGGTCAGAATGGCTATCATTAAAAAGTCTACAAATAACAAATGCTCTAGAGTGTGTGGAGAAAAGGGAACCCTCCTACACTGTTGGTGGGAATGTAAATTGGTGCAGCCACTATGGAAAACAGTATGGAGGTTCCTCAAAAAACTAAAAATAGAGTTGCCATGTGATCCAGCAATCCCACTCCTAAGCATATATCTGGACAAAACTGTAATTTGAAAAGAAACATGCACCCCTACGTCATAGGGGTGCCACTATTTACAATAGCCAAGACATGGAAACAACCTAAATGTCCATCAACAGATGAATGGATAAAGAAGATGAGGTACATATATACCATGGAATGCTACTTAGCCATAAAAAAGAATGAAACAATGCCATTTGCAGCAACATGGATGGACCCAGAGATTATCATACTAAGTGAAGTAAGAAAGAGAAAGACAAATACCACTATATCACTTATATGTGGAATCTAAAAAATAATACAAATGAACTTATCTGCAAAACGGAAACAGACTCATAGACATAGAAAACAAACTTATGGTTACCAAAGGGGAAAGGAGGTGGGAAAGGGATAAATTAGGACTTTGGGATTAGTAGATACAAACTACTATATAAAAAATAAACAATAAGGTCCTACTGCATAGCACAGGGATATTCAGTATTCCCTAATAAACCATAATGGAAAAGAATATGAAAAAGAATACGTATACATATAACTCAATCATTTGCTGTACACCAGAAACTAACACAACATTGTAAATCAACTACACTTCAATAAAAAAAAAAAAGTGTCTTTCATAGAGCAAAATGTTTAATTTTGATGAAGTCCAATTTATCCATTTTTTCTTTCTTGGATTGTGCTTCTGGTAATGTATGTATATAAGAACTCTTTGCCTAGCCTAAGGTTTCGAAGATTTTCACCTGTTTCCTTCTAAAAGATTTATAATTTTACATTTGAGCATATGATCCACTGAGTTACTATTTTTTTAAATATTTATTTACTTTGTTTATTCATTTGTTTGGCTGCACCGGGTCTTAGTTGTGGCACACGGGATATTTAATCGCAGCATGCGGGCTTCGTAGCTGCAGCATGTGAACTCTTAGTTGCAGCATGTGGGATCTAATTCCCCGACCAGGGATCGAACCCAGGCCCCCTGCATTGGGAGTGTGGAGTCTTAACCACTGGACCACCAGGGAAGTCCCCATTGAGTTATTTTTATCCGACATTTTATTATTAAATTTTTAAAACATACATAAAAATTGGAAGATACTGAAGTTAACATTTCACCGTATTTGTTTTGCTTCTTTTTCTGAAGCACTTGAAAATGACAGACATGACATTTCACACCTAATTAAAGGTAATTCTCACTTTACATGGTAGTGTGGGATCATACAAATGACCTAGCAAGCTGAAACTGTGCAAAGTGATCTTAATCATCAGTGGGGAAAAATTATGATCGTTCTGTGACATTTAAAGATTCGTGTCAAAACATTAAAATCTCTTATTGTTGGTTATAAAGGTACAAAGAAAAATTTAGAAGTAGTAAAACGAATATGTAATTTAAAACATTAGAAACATTGAGAATTAAAGTTACTTCTTTGTAGAAAATTTATCAAGAATAATTTGAACAGTGCTGGCCTTCCTCTTGTTGTATAACTTAGGATACAGGGAGAGCATTTTGTCCGTGCCTTTGGTGAATTGTCATACTGTTCTAAGTTTGCATTGGCTTCCAGCATCTTATCCTTTATGCTTTCAATGCTGTGAAATATCTCCAAGAGTCCCTTTAATGTGAGTTTTTTGCCAGTGTTACTTCCTCTGGGACATCATCATCCTTTTCTTCATAACCAATTTCTCCATTTATGTTGGTAAGTTTGACTTCACTAAGTTCACCTGGCTGCGTATCTACAGTTTCTTGAACACAGGCCACCTTCTCATGGTTAGCGGCTTCTTGTATAACTCCATTTACATTCTATTCAAATTTCACTTTCAGTGTTATTTTGTTAATTTGCTGCATTTTCATCCTTGTTGGCCAAGGTCCTCTTTTAATTATCCATTTTATGGTAAAATGTCACAGAGTTTATGACTGGGAGACAAAGAAATAACACAACTACACAATTTGCTGTCTGTACATAAACGGGATAACAGGTGACCAATCACCCAGACTTTGAGAAGTGACATGATTAGTCACTGATCATGATGTACACCTGTTAATTTATGTAGTGAATTATGGGCTAAAGGGCTAGCAGCAGTTGGTACTTTATGCAATCACTCACAGTTGATATACCATGATAACTGAGAATTTTTTTTTGCTACACAGTAGGTCCTTGTTGGTTATGCGTTTAACTTAATTTTATTTTTATTTTTGGCTGCATTGGGTCTTCATTGCTGCATGTGGGCTTTCTCTAGTTGCAGCAAGCGGGGGCTACTCTTTGTTGTGGTGCGCAGTCTTCTCATTGCAGTGGCTTCTCTTGTTGTGGAGCACAGGCTCTAGGGCGCGGGCTCAGTAGTTGTGGCTTGTTGGCCCTCGACTGCAGGCTCAGTAGTTGTGGCACGCGAGCTTAGTTGCTTGGTGGCATGTGGGATCTTCCCGGACCGGGATTGAACCCGTGTCCCCGGCAATGGCAGGCAGACTCTTAACCACTGTACCACCAGGGAAGTCCCAGTAACTGAGATTTGAACTGTGTTGCTGGGAAACTGGTGTGATTCAACTGAACCAGAGTAAATGAAATTCATGTACAAACTGAAACAGTGGAAGGCAAGGGCTTCCTGTTTTCAAGCATGTGTCTCCTAAAAATCAGGCTACTTTCATATCATTATCACACTTAAGGAAATGATCAATAATTTCCTAGTATACTATCTGATCCATATTGAAAATGACTCATTTATTCAAAGGATCTAGAACAGCGCTCACCCATTAATTTTTCTCTCGTGATACTGACTCTTCAGAGGAACTAGGTTTGTCTTCATAGTGATACCACTTGAAGTGCGATCCACAGACCAGCAGCAGCGTCGCCTAGGAACTTGTTAGGAATGCAGACTCTTGGGCCCTGTTCCAGAACTACTATCCTCCGTTTCAGTGTGTCTTTTTAAATTAACTATGCCTGGAACCAGTAGAGGCCTGTCAACAAATTCAGTATTTCTTTGCAACAGTGGAATTTTTTCAACTGTTTAATTATTACCGCTCTTCTTAACTGCATGTTAAGTCCCCTGGATCTACTGTTTAAGTCTCTTTTTCTTTATACTTTCAATATTTTTATATACATGTCTTATGTTTTGCGTTTTAGTTTGATCTTCCTGATCCATTAATTTGAGTCTCAATAATGACATCTTTTTTTAATATATATATATATTTTTTTTTTTTTTTTCTTATTATTTTTGGCTGCATCGGGTCTTAACGTGGGACCTTCGCTGAGGCATGTGGGATCTTCGTTGAGGCATGTGGGATCTTCGTTGAGGCATGTGGGATCTTTCATTGCGGCGCGGGCTCTTTGTTGTGGCCCTCGGGCTTCTCTCTAGTTGTGGAGTGCAGATTTTCTCTCACTAGTTGTGGCGCATGGGATCCAGAGCGCATGGGCTCTGTAGTTTGCAGCACGCAGCCTCTCTAGTTGAGGTGCGCAGGCTCAGTAGTTGTGGCACGTGGGCTTAGTTGCCCCGTGCGTGGCATGTGGGATCCTAGTTCCCCAATGGGGGATCGAACCCGTGTTCCCTGCATTGGAAGGCGGATTCTTTACCACTGGACCATCAGGGAAGTTCCCAATAATGACATCTTCAATTCAACTTCTGAATTTTTAAAATCTGTAAATCACGTTTTTCATTTCCTAAAAGCCTTTGTCTGTGTGTCTGATGTAACTGAATCTCCTTAAGAGCTCTTGCTATTTTTTGGTCTGTCTCTTCCAGCAGTTCTTTTTATTTAAGGTCTACCTACTCCTTGTACTCTGTCCCTCTTTTAGGATCAGTGGGTCTCAAATGGGGCTGCACAGTGGAATCACCTGGGAAGCTTTCGACATGTTGGGCCTTGGAGCCCATCTCCAGGGATTACAATTAGATTGGTCTGGAGAGAGGCCTGGGCACCAAGAGTTTTAAAAGCTCCCCAAGTGTGCTTGTAGGTTCTTAAAGCAGAAGTAATCCTGTCACCAAAATCCAGAATGTTGGAAACTCTATAGGACAAACAACTTGGTTTCTTCAATACATATATTGTAAGAAAAATAGCAGGAATGGAGAGTGACAGAAAGAGAAAAAAGGAGGGAGAACCTATAGATAAAATATTAAAAATACTTGAGACAAACTCATTGCAACACATGGACCTTATTTAGACCCTGATTTGAACAAGACAACTATAAATACTTATAAGACAACTAGGAAAATGTGAACACTGATTGGATTTTAAAAAATTGTAGTAAGGCTTCCCTGGTGGCGCAGTGGTTGAGAATCTGCCTGCCAATGCAGGGGACACGGGTTCGAGCCCTGGTCTGGGAAGATCTCACATGCTGCGGAGCAACTAGGCCCGTGAGCCACAACTACTGAGCCTGCGCGTCTGGAGGCTGTGCCCCGCAACAAGAGAGGCCGCGACAGTGAAAGGCCCATGCACTGCGATGAAGAGTGGCTCCCGCTTGCCGCAACTAGAGAAAGCCCTTGCACAGAAATGAAGACCCAACACAGCCAAAAATAAATAAATTAAATAAATTTTTAAAAAATGTAGTAAAATACACATAACAAAAAACTTACCATCTTTTTTAAATAATTAATTAATTTTTCACTGTGTTGGGTGGGTCTTTGGTTGCTGCACACGGGCTTTCTCTAGTTGCGGTGAGCGGGGGCTACTCTTCATTGCGGTGTGCGGGCTTCTCATTGCTGTGGCTTCTCTTGTTGTGGAGCACAGGCTCTAGGTGCGCGGGCTTCAGTAGCTGTGGCACGGGGGCTCAGCAGTTGTGGCTCGTGGGCTGTAAAGCACAGGCTCAGTAGTTGTGGCGCAGGGCTTAGTTGCTCCGCGACACGTGGGATCTTCTCGGACCAGGGCTCGAACTCGTGTCCCCTACATTGGCAGGTGGATCCTTAACCACCGTGCCACCAAGGAAGCCCAGGAAAGGGAAGATTTTTAAAAAGTAAGTTTTCTGTTTTTTTTTTTTTTTTAAGGTAGTTTATTGTTGATTTTTTACTTGTCCCTCTTAACTCCCCAATCCTTTTTTGCTAAACTTCAACTAGTCCATCAGTTCTTGTTAGTTTTTTCTGTGACTACTGCACACATACCCCTAACAAATTTCACTCTACTAATTTCTGTTTTGTTTTTTTGTTTTTGTCAAGTTGTAAGAATCATTAGACACCTTGGATTGACACCCACAGACCTCAGTTTCCCAGGCTTCCTGCAACTGCAATGTTTCCTCCCATGCCGGTGTCACTGTTTCTCACATACCTTTACTGGTGATGAAGATGTTCTGAAGCAATGATAATATCGAAATAACCCAGCTGGTGGCTTGGTCTTTGTTCAGTTCCAGGCTATAAAGTGCTGTAAAAAAGGCTGAGGCCAGGCTAGTGACCCCCAGCAGGAGCCAGCAGAAGTAAGTCAACCATCTGAGCTGGGCATTAGAGATGGGCTGCTTCCCTTCTGGGCTCAGGATGGGGAAGGGCTCTGGCTGCGTCCCTGAGGAACAGAAGTTGAAGGAATGACCTCATAGCCAACAGCTGAGAGACAGGTTTAGGAAGATTACAGGTGATAAAGAAAGCCTGGGGCGATGCATTACCTGGATGGCCCTTGCTCTGTGGGAAGAATACGCGTTTCCTGGAGTTTCTGCAGTTGGCTGACTGCATCTAGGAAGTCACAAGGCTGATGGGCCTGGGCGGGACCCAGTGTGCCTAAGTGAGATTGGAGCCTCCGCAGAACTCTGAGCAGGTAACTGTGGAAATGACGGTGGTTTTCAGGAACCACTGAAAGTACATTCCAGGTTGACACTTGAACAAGCGGAAGATTTCAATAAATAGTAATTCCTGGTAGAAATTAGCAACTCACTAACTGATGATGAGGTTAAATTTTCCCAGTCACTGGAGACTGGACCCAACACCTGCAGAATTATTGTCTTCTCTGAGCATGCTGGTGAATTCACAACAATTTGTAAAATTCTATACTTTGATACAGAATCAAAAAAATTGTAAAGCTAATTGCACTTTTGCATCAGAACTGCAGTACATGTAAACTATAAGTGCTCAGAAGGCCCAAACTATATTCAAGAATCCATAAATCCCATAATCTCATCATTCCATAGAAGAAAAAGAAGGACAAGTTTCAATAGCCCCCGACAAAGTAGATGAAATATGGGGGTCTGAGACAGAGGACATTTTTTGTGGGTTTTCCTTAATCCTTTACTTTGTAAGACGAGATATATTGTCTCAGAAGCCATCAGAGGGATCAAAGCTATCAGCTCCATACTGGAAGTTTAAGGAAATTAAAACAAGCAGAAGGTCGTACCATGCCTGTTGGTTATGCTGAGAGGTAAGAATGAATACGAAAGTAAGAGAGTGGGAGGCAGATAAAAGATCAGAAACGGAAGCTTACTGAACTTTAACCATTTGCCCAGTAGGGTCCCGCCCACTGGTGACGGCCTTGACCCTCTAAGTAAGAACAGAGGAGTCTGGATAAAAGCTTCACCAGCTGGTTAATGTTGTAAGAAAGAACTCCATGAAGACTGTTCACACTCAGAGTAGGTATGTATTTCTCCTGAGCAGGAATCCCACAGTTTCCTTTAATTCCTGAATGTAGAACCAAGATGAGAAAAGTTAGTTTTACATTAAACCCAGGAGTGGTAGCAATTACAGATGGTAGGAAGGCTGTTTCTCTACTTGGAGGGCATATGCTTAGTGTAAAGAACCTCAGTTTTTCACTTTCTCTCTCCTTTTTCAGAAAGAAGTCACCTCACAGTAGCTTCAGAACTAGTTTTATGAGAGAATCTAGGATGAAAGAAGAAGAGACCGTTTGATCAAACGTCGAAAACGAAAACACCTCCAGAGTAATACATTCTGCACTCATACCAGTGCTCACACCACTCCACAATGAAGAGAAAAAAACCAGAGGCACAGTGACGACTCGGGGGACAGGAATTAGAGAAAAACTATTAAGTTTAACAGGACCTCAGGAGCCTTGCAGGAGATCCTTTCCACTGACCTTTTCCACTACATGGGGGAGGGAGCATGACGTTTATCTGTAAAATTTGATACCAAGCTTACCTCAACTATCGCTGTGAGAGAGAGAGGCTCAAAAGAAGCATCTGAGAGGCAGGAGGCCTGGATGGGAGGAAGGAGAGGTAGAGGTTCCTGTGGTTGAATCAACGGGAAAAGCCGCCCAATCCCAAGACTGACGGGGAAAAGGATGACAGCAGTTTGGATGCTGACGGGCAGTTCAGACCAGGTCACAGCACACGGGCCCGCTGAAAGACAAGCATGACATCAACCCTCATCCTCAACAATTAAAATCGTCTCCAAGGCATTCCTCTCCCAGGTTTAAGTATTTATTTAGCAATTTAACTATGATTATCTAAGGATAGCAAGTTATCATGGCAGTAAAGATCCTGATCATTTGTTAATGAATGAGATCTGTGGGAAAATGTGTACTCTAATGTTAGAATAAATGATTATTCTCCTTTAAGAGTAGAATTAAATGAGTATTCTAAAGTGAGGGCAGCAGAGGAAAACTGAAGGCACATACTGATTCTGTTTCTAACTTTGGAAGGAAGGAGAGTGGAGTAGTCAAAGGACTACGTGCCACAAACGGCACACATCAGGGCTCACCCACAGCTTGCTCACGTCTCTTGGTGGTGGTGCCGTTCATCTTCTAGAACATGACATAGGTGACCATGTTGCAGAGAAGGAGGGTCATGCAGCAGGTGAGCCGCTGGACTCTTGTAAACTGGGTCCAGGGATGTCAAGCTGTGACTGAGAGCCACAGACAATCCTGGGTGAAATTTTCTACAATCATGGAGGAGAACAGGTGTCTAACAAGATAAATTAGAACAGGAAAGGCATGAAATTTCATTCTGAAAGTGCCCTAGTCTAGAATGTGGTTTGCCTGGCAGCAAGCTGCACAGCAACAACTCGGTCACTGTTCAAGACCTCCGTGAAGAAGCTTTCAGATGACTTGATGATATGATGTTTTCGTTATTTTCGGGTAAAAGGTTTCTGACATAAGGGTTATTTTATTGCATGAGATTTTAAAACCAAAACTTGTTTTAGCTTTATCAGAGATTCGATAATTCTTTTACTCTTAGAAAGTTTGCGTTAAGCTTCCACTCAAGATAGTTTGGTAAATTCATACTTGGAGCACCTTCTCTACTCCAAAGGGAACTATAAATATGATATAAAAAGAAAGAACCCAAAACAATGGCTGGGCTTAAAAACAAAATAAAAGTCTCTGAGGAAGAGGAATGGAATGAGAAACAAGATGGTAGGTGGGGAAGAAGCCACAGGATTCTGTGCTCCAGGTCTGGAAGAAGGCATACACAGGTCAAAGTTCGATTCCCATAGAGTAGCTGGAACTGAAAGTGATTCATGGAGTGGGGAAAGGGAGGGTAAAGCCAACTTCACTGCCTGAAGCCAGGGTTGAGGCTGGAGCTCATGGAAGAATTCTGCAGAACAAAAAACTGCCACAGGGCTACACATTTATAGGTAGGGAGGTGGGTGAGAATGGACAGCCCCAGGACCAGGAATTGAGCCAAGAGATCCACTGGGCTCATCACAAGATGTGCAACAGATCTGGTTTCATTAATTTCACGGAGGAACAGGAGCTCCAAAATGGTATACTATAATAAGACCTAGCTCTACATTAGTGATGTGAAGGGTTGGATGAAAACATCAAAAAAGTACTAGTCAGGGATGTGTGGAGAGAAAGAGAGAGAGAGGTTGAGATTTAAAAATGAAACCAACCTACAACCCCAAATTCCTAAACACATGAAGAAATCTAATGCTAAGAAAGGCAGCCAACACAATCAATAATTCAGTCCAGAAGAAATTAATTTCATGGGACAGTCTGACAAAGACTTTAAGTATTTCAGGTTGCTCAAAGATACAAGTAAAGGAATAATGTTCACTTTAAAATAATAAAAAATTATGAAAAACAGAAGTAAATTAGAACTCTTGAAACTGAAAAATATGGTCCTCAAAACAAAAAAATTAGGAGAAAAGGACCTGGTTAAAGAGAAAATTAGTGAACTGAAATGTAGTATGAAAGAATTCACCCAGAACACATCACAGAGAAACAAAAAAGATATGCACACAAGAGTGGCTTAAAAACATGGAGGATAGTTTGAGAGGCTCCAGCGTAGAGTAAGGCAATGTCAGAGGAGCAATATTTTCAGAAGTGACCTCTGAGAATTTCTGCGAATTGAAGACATGATTCTGTATATCAACAGTACATTTTATGTTATGTGTATTTTACCACAACAAAAAAAATTTTAAGTACATTCTGAGTACTAAACAGTATAAACAGTGAATCTACAGTGAAAAGAATTATGGTAAAATTTGGAACATCAAGGATAAAGAGAAAATATTAAAAAGAGAAAAGACAACATACTTTAGAAGAATAACAGCTAGACTGACATAACAGAGGCAGTGTTGGAAGGCAATTCTCCATGAATGCTTCCCATTTAGGCATTAATAAAAACTTTGCTCCTGGACTATCTTTTCAAGTATCTTTGTATAAGCAGACAGCCCTGAAAACAGAGAGTCAGGAACTCTCTTTGGACCCAACTTATTTACATTTCCAGATTGTAAAGATAGAGACATCCTACTCCCCAGAGACATTCTAGGGTAATAAAGATAGAAATGCCCTCTTCTCACCCCTTGAGAGATTTCCCTACATTCCAGGCTAATAAAGATAATGTCTCATTCCACAGGGAAGGATAGGCAGGTTTTCTGGCAGCTCGTATATCAGATCAGAGTCTCCTCATCTTGAGGTTCCTCTTTTGTGATGCACCTCCACTGCATGTGCAGTTAACACCCGGCTCTCATTACATCACCCTGTCGAATCTGGGAACTGACACAAAATATTGCTCTGGTTGCTACTACTGCTATAAGTAGTAAATTGTCTAAATCCATCTGGGTCAGTGGAAATGGTGGAGTAAAAACCTCTGAAAATTCCTCCACAAAAGCAATGATAAAACTTCTCTTAAAAAGCCAGAATCAAAATTTTCAGAGCTCAGGTAAATAACCAAAGGTTTGTATTTACCTGGGAGTGTTTACTCAAGAAAAATGGCTAAATATTAGTAAGAACAGTGAATTTTGTGGCATTTTAAATTGCCCTATTTTCCCAGCTCCCTTTCTCTAGCTCCATGGTAACCTTGAAAACCAACAGCCTTCGATCACAGTGAAAACCAGCAGCCTGGCAGTCGCTAGAGGGAGGAGAACGGGGTTGGAGCCCCTTAAAAGCCTCCTTTCCCAGAGAGCTGTCATTATGTGATTTGTCTGATAGTTCCCTGGAAAACTCCACTTGCAAGGCTGTCCTTATTTGACGTGACTGGAGGCTCATCCAGTGAAAAATGCTTTTTCCCTGAGGGCACTGTCAAAAATATTCAGAGGCGATTGTTTTAACTTCACAGCTGCCTGATACGGTAGGCAAACAATAGGCTAACCAAAAAGCTTAAATGGAAAAGCTGGAAAATGAGAAGTCCACAGGAGTTTTGAAAAGCTCTGACACAGTCCTGGGAATCTAGAAGGCCACATGCATGCCCAGGGCTGTATGCATGCTTGGGAAATACCTGAGAAGGTCCTACGTTTTCACCCCTGGATGACCCTGAAGCTCTCAGCAAGCAGGAAGTGAAGGCTGAGGCAGAGCTGTCAGTTGCCTTGCTGAGTGCTAAAGGCATGGCACAACATGCACGCAAAACCCCTTGGCAAAGACTGGGAGACTTGCTGGTTCAGGCATTTAAAGAAGTCTCTGTCTAGTTATTAGCTGACCTCTAAGCTGAGCAGAAACTTCAGTTGTCACACATGACAAAGAATACAGATGTTACAGAATTAGTTAGAAACAGACACTAGACAACAACAAACACTAAGAACAACAAATACTGGGGGAGAGGAAGGAAATCTGATCTTCAGAGTTGCCACATTCTATTATTTAAAATGTCCAGTTTTCAGCAGAAGATCAAAAGACGTGAAAAGAAACAAGAAAGTATCTCTCTCTCTCACACACACACACCCACCCCCGCCCAAGTCAACAGATTACTGTTGAGGAAGCCAAGACACTGGGTTTACTAGATAAAGATTTCAAATCAGCTATTTTAAATATCTTCAAAGAACTATAAAGGAAATCATATCAAAGAACTAAAGGAAAGTAAATGAGAATACTGTCTTGCTCAACAGAGAGTATCAATGAAGATACAGAAATTATTTTTAAAAAGAACCAAATAGAAAGTCTGCAGCTGGAAAAAAAAAAAAAAAAGACTGCAGCTGAAAAATACAATAAGTGAAATGAAAAATTCACTAGAGGCTCAGCAACAGATGTGAGCAGGCAGGAGAAAGAATCAGCAAACTTGAAGATAGGTCAATTGAAATTATCTTGTCTGAGGAACAGAAAGAAAAGGGAGTGAAGAAAATGAACAGAGCCTCAAAGACATGTAGCACACCATCATTTCTCAACAGTACCTAAAGGAAAAGAGCTCCTTCTTTGAGACCAGTATGAAGGTCGAGTCACGCTCACAGTCACCAAGGTCCATGGCCAGCCAACAATTGCACAGGAAATGCCATTTCCTTTTACCTGCCATGTCAGTGACAATTTACATGCCTATAGTAAAATAAAGACAATCATGTTAGGGAGGTGGGCATGAATCAGTTGCTGTAATAAGAAATAATCTTAGGGAAACAACCTAAATGTCCACTGATGGCTGAATGGATAAAGAAAATGTGGTATATGTACAATGGAATATCATTCAGACATAAAAAAGAATGACATTTCGCCATTTGTGACAACGTGAATAGAGCGCATTATGCTAAGTGAAATAAGTCAGATAGAGAAAGACAAATAAATACTGTATGATCTCACTTATATGTAGAATGTAAAAACAAAGCAAAACACAAACAAAAAACCAAAACCAGGGACATCCTTGGTGGTCCAGTGGGTAAGATGCAGGGGGCCCAGATTCAATCCCTGGTCGGGGAACTAGATCCCACGTGCTGCAACTAAGAAGTCTGCATACTGCAACTAAGAACCGGTGCAGCCAAAAATAAACAAACAAACAAAACACCAGAGTTCATCAAATAGGCTTAAAGAAAAAAAAAACAGAACCGAGCTCATAGATACAGACAACAGATTAGTGGTTGCCAGAGGTGGGGGGTGGAGGGCTGGGTGAACCAGGGGAAGGGAGTCAAAAGGTACAAACTTCCAGTTATAAAACTATCAAGTCATGGGGATGTAATGTACAGCATGGTGATTATAGTTAATAATATTGTGTTGCATATTTAAAGTTGCTACAAGAGTAGATCTTAAGAGCTTTCAGCACAAGAAAAACAAAATTCTGTTAACTATGTATGGTGATGGTTGTTAAATAGACTTATGGTGGTGATCATTTCACAATATATACAAACATTGAATCATTATGTTGTAGACCTGAAACTAATATAGAGTTGTATGTCAATTATACTGCAATAAAAATTAATTTAAAAAAGAAGTAATTTTTCAGTGACAGTGAGTGTCCAAGTAAATGGATTCTGTTTCATCATGGAGCAAGAACTAAAGAAAGAAACCAGAGCTGATCCCATTTCTTCCTTCCCAACCTCTAAGGGAGTTCAAGTACCAAACACCAGAATGCAGACTTCCACAACCTAGGAATGGTTCAGTGTGTGTTTGTATTCCTTAAGTTTTCTTGTTCCACATTTGACAGTGCCCTGCCACCTCTGTAAGCATCCTATCTGCCTCTATCTTTAATTACCAGGGTCTGAGGGGGTGTCTTTGGGGGGTGAGGTGGAGAGTGGTCTTTAATGTTTATATTAATGACTTGTCCTATTTGCGTCTGTGGCTTCGTCTTGGCTTCAGAGCCACAGGCCCTGAAATTGCATCCTCTTTCCAACCACAGTGTTCTACCATGTGTCTACCTTCTCCCCTAATTTCAACCATCAACAAACTTGTCTTCGGGGACCCCTAATTGTTCAGCCTGTTTGACTTCATCTGTACCTAGTCAGCTAATCTCCTCCTTTACTGTAAGGATGCTACTTCCCCAAGAGTCTATATGAAACCATTCAAATCTCTCTGGTCAAAAGTCTTGCTTAATTTTAGTTGGAAATTATTTTCTGTGCAAGGAGTACAGATTGCTTTAAAGCTAAAATATTTCTGGGACTCTCTTACTGAGGCAGTTTATAAAATCACAGGTGACTAACTTGCATTTGATTTAAACTTAGCTACTCCTAGATGGCGGAGTAGAAAGACGTGCGCTCACTCCCCCTTGTGAGAGCACAGGAATCACAACTAACTGCTGAACGATCATGGACAGGAAGACACTGGAGCTCACCAAAAAAGACACCCCACATCCAAAGACAAAGGAGAAGCCGCAATGAGACGGTAGGGGGGGCGCAAGCACAATAAAATCAAGTCCCATAACTGCTGGGTGGGTGACTCACAGACTGGAGAACACTTATACCACAGAAGTCCACCCACTGGAGTGAAGGTTCTGAGCCCAATGTCAGGCTTCCCAAGCTGGGGGTCCGGCAACGGGAGGAATTCCTAGAGAATCAGACTTTGAAGCCTAGTGGGATTTGATTGCAGGACTTCGACAGGACTGGGGGAAACAGAGACTCCAGTCTTGGAGGGCACACACAAAGTAGTGTGTGCATCGGGACACAAGGGAAGGAGCAGTGACCCCAGAGGAGACCTAACCAGACCGACCTGCTAGTGTTGGAGGGTCTCCTGCAGAGGCGGGGGGTGGCTGTGGCTCACCGTGAGGACAAGGACACTGGCAGCAGAAGTTCTGGGAAGTACTCCTTGTCATGAGCCCTCCCAGAGTCCGCCATTAGCCCCACCAAAGAGCTGGGTAGGCTCCAGTGCTGGGTCGCCTCAGGCCAAACAACCAACAGGGAGGGAACCCAGCCCCACCCATCAGCAGACAAGTGGATAAAGTATTACTGAGCTCTGCCCACCAGAGCAACACCCAGCTCTACCCACCACCAGTCCCTCCCATCAGGGAACTTGCACGAGCCTCTTAGATAGCCTCATCCACCAGAGGGCAGACAGCAGAAGTAAGAAGAACTACAATCTTGCAGCCTGTGGAACGAAAGCCACATTCACAGAAAGATAAATTTAGCTACTGTTAAAGCTTTCTTTTAAGAGCAAAGTATAAAAAAGGAGAAAATACTCATTTTCTGATTGGTGAGAAACTAGTCACGGTTTTTTTGTGCTTTTATTCTCTTACTCTTTCATACAGAAGACAAACAGAGACTCTAATGTGTGTTAGAAAAATCTAGTTAATGCATTCAGTATGACCAGTAGAAAGATACAGAAAACATTGTCATTTCCTAAGAAAAAATGCTGGCCGTCTGTTTTTTATTGGGGGTGGGTAGTTCTTTTGCTTTTCTGTGTTTTCCAAGTTTTTTGCATTCAAACATCTATTACTTTTGCAATTAAAGAAAGAAAAGCAAATGTTGACTAAAGAAAGTCTTCAAAAGAGCCTTAATAACAAGCTGATATGAAGCTCTAGAGGTGAACAGGTAACTCTGAGAATTTAATTGTAACAGGTATTTACTGTTACAATATTGACTGTAATTATCAATTGTAACAAATATTTATTGAGTCCTACTATAATTTTGGCACTGTATGAGCTTTTGAGAATACAAATATGAATAAGACGGCATCTCTATCCCTGAGGAGCATAAAGTCATTATGAGTTAAAAAAATATTACAATTAAAGACCACATATAAAATTAGAATTGATATAAACCAGTGATAAGAGTAAAAAAAGTGGAAAATATTATACAGGTGTGAATTCCTTTAAGTGTTTCCTCTAACAGAAATAGCTTTTTTTAAAAAAAAAACCAAAGGTTTATTTCTTCTTCATGTTACATGCATATCATGGGTTAATTGGTGGTGGGAGGGGTTTCTGATGGTGTGGTTCTGCTCATTGCAGCTACTTAGGGACTCAGAACGACAAAGCAACCATGTGTCACCTGTTTACAACTCTCTTGACAGAATTATATGGCACCACCCATGAGAAATAGCTACTTAAATTAAAAAATGTACTTCCAATAATTATAAAATAATACAAATTTACTGTTAAAAAATTTTGGAAATACCTAAAAGGACCCTGAAGAAAAACCTAAAAATTCATAATCCTACTACCCAGCAATAACTATTGGTAATAATTTAGTGTATATAGCTCTAGACTTTTTCCTATACACATTTAAAAAAAATCAACTTTGTTGTGGTATAATTTACAAATGATAAAGGGCACCCATTTAAAATGTACAAAATTCAATGCATTTTGACAAATGTATACACTTGTGTACTAAGCACCACCATCATCACCCTGAAAAGTTCCCTTGTGCCTTTTCCAGTCGGCCCCCCTCAGGCTCACCCTTGGCTTCAGGTGACCACTGATCTGCTTTCTGTCTCTATAGATTAATTTGCTTTTTTTAGAATTTCATATATGTGGAATCGTGCAGTATGTCTCCTTCTCTGTCTGGCTTCTTTTGCTCAGCATAACGTTTTCTGAGATTCACCCACGTTGCTGTGTGTCTCAGCAGATTGCTCTTTTTTGTCGTGAGTAGTATTCCATTGAGTGAACATACTAACATTTGTTTATTCATTCACCTGATGGACATTTGTGTTGTTTCCAGTTTGGGGCCATTGTTCATAAAGCTGCTACGAACATATGTGTCGGAATGGACATATGTTTTCATTTACCTTGGGTAAATAACTAGGAGTGGAATTTCTGGGTCATATGGTCAATGTATGTTTAACCTTACAAGAAACTGCCAAACTGTCCTCCACCACAGCTATACCATTTTACATCCCACCAGCGGTGTGTGAGAGCTCTAACTGCTCCCCACCCCCACCAAATCCTGGTTTTGTTAGACTTTTTAATTTCAGTCATTCTGGTGGGTGTTTAGTGCTATCCTTGTGGTTTTAATTTGCATTTCCTGATGACTAATGATGCTGAGTATCTTTCAAGTGCTTATCATACATTATTTACTTTTATAAATGACAGTGTAATGATAGTGCAACAAACTGCTTTGTAGATACCTGAACAGAATGGAAGCAGCAAGCAAATTATCAGGCTATCCTGGCCTAGGGGTTGGTGTATCTAGCCTAGCAGGGAAGGACTTCTCTTGCTATCAATTTTAGACAAGCAGCATACTCTTTTCAGGTGGCCAATATTCAGCAACTGACTTGTTTGAATACCGGCCTGAGATCTTTGACTTCATTCCCTTCTTTTTTCCTAATCCCAGCAAGCCAATAATCCTCAACCTTAATTAATTTTCATCATCTATTCAACAATTTCTCCACCCACCTCTCCTAATTCTTAGGGTGCTGCTGAAGGAAGATGCAGAACCATCTGGGTCTAGCACAGGGCAGGTGCACTCACTCATCACTGACCGCTTCTCTCTCTGACTCTAGGCACATCCCACATCGTAATTCCGTGCCTTCCCCTCTCCTTAAGCTTTTCATTTTGACCCAAAGTATATTCAGTATATAGTCATTTACTAAATTTACTCTTTGAAGATAGTTTTCATATTTAGAGATACTTTCAATTTATGGTACTTTCGGGCAATATTTCATTGTTATTATTTGCTGTTCACCATCATGACAACATTTAATGGGAAAAAAATCTATCATTTTACCACCCGTAAAAAATCATATTGTTAATTTTCTATATTTCCTTCCAGGGTTTCTTCTTTGTAGACAGCTCTGAAACTAAAATCTAACAGTCATTTGTTACTCTTTGGCCCAAAGCATTATAGTTATTTATCGTAAAGCCATGCAGGTCTTTCCCCAGAATGCTAAAGATCCACAGAGAAGAAGCAACACGCCAGTCTGATACAGGTACTTACCAATAAGGGCTGATGCCAGAACTGTCATGCCAGAGCTGCAGGCTGTGTAATTCCCGCAGAGAAGACGGAGTGCCCAGGAGGAAGACATCCAGTCCCCCTCGTTCAAAGACTGCTTTCTGGGAGTCACAAAGATGATGGGGCTCGCTCTGCCCCTCTGATCCATAAAGGGTGATAACCACCTAAAATGTGACAACAAAAGATACAGTATAGGAAGTTATAACGTGATTCTTTTGGTTTATCTCTAAGGAGAAAGATGAGGACAGAGAAAACTGCAATTAAATGAAGTCTTGGGGTCTGAGACAAGCATAAAGAGCTCTTCAGGTGTACAGTTTAGAACCAGGAAAGATCACTGTCTGGGATCCTTGTAAAGGACAATTGGACGCAAGGATATTACCAAGTCAGACTGTACCTCACATGGCACAAGACACCAAGCAACAAATGAGGAACATTTATTTCACTAACGTTAGCTGTTGTAGCAGCCCTTCTTCGACAGCCCGTGGAGACCTCAATAAGGTAGTGGAATTGAGAGCTGGGGTCATTATCGGCCAGGACAGTGACCCTCACCTGCAGGAAAAAGCAGAACCAAGAAAACTAGCAGATCTTCACTTAGTATAGACCCCTGCATCCTCCAGCTAGAAACAGGAGGACGCACTGCGGCAGCTTTGGCAGCTCTGTGGGAAGAAAGGGTGGGGTGTGGGGAGAAGATGTACAGATAAATAGACCTAAGTTAAGTGACAAAAGGGGGGAATAAGGGCCGACAGTCCAGGGTTTATGTCTCTAAAATGAAATATTCATGGAATCAACTGATTGGGTCTTGGGCCTCTAAATATCTCCACCTCCCACCCACCCAGAAAGGGTTATCAGATAACATACAGGACACGCAGCTAACTGTGAATTTCAGACAAATGATGAATAATTTGGGGTCATACTTATACTAAGAATGCATTCACTATTTATTTGAAATTCAAATTTAACTGTCTTGTATTTTTATTTACTAAAAATGGTAATTCTAGACCAACAGCCATAAAGAAATGGATACTTTGTGTATTCTAGAATTTCCACATGTAGGAAAATATAAGAATAAGAAAGATATAGAACAGAAATTAGAAAGAAGCTGTCATCAAAGGTTTTTTTTTTGTTTCAAAATAAAGATTCTGAGCTTCCCTGGTGGTGCAGTGGTTAAGAATCTGCCTGCCAATGCAGGGGACATGGGTTCGAGCCATGATCCAGGAAGATCCCACATGCTGCGGAGCAACTAAGCCCTGCGCCACAACTACTGAGCCTGCACTCTAGAGCCCGCGAGCCACAACTACTGAGCCCGGGTGCCACGACTACTGAAGCCCGCGCGCCTAGAGCCCGTGTTCTGCCACGAGAGAAGCCACCGCAATGAGAAGCCCTCACACCGCAACGAAGAGCAGCCCCCGCTCGCTGCAACTAGAGAAAGCCCGTGCGCAGCAATGAGGACCCAACGCATCCAAAAATAAATAAATAAATACATTTAAAAAAATTAAATAAAGATTACTTACAGGTTTCCTATATATTGCCATTACATTAAATTATAACTTGACTTACACATAATTTTCATATCCAATGTATTAAGTGAGATAAACTTGCATTTGATTATAGTTAAGTTCTCTGGGTGTTTTCTTTTGGCTTATTCCCGACCTAAATGAATCATATGCGGGTTCAACCTTGGCTAAAAGAAAAAAAAATGAGATAAAGCGTTAAGTCCCTGGGCCTTGAGCCAGAAGATATGAAGAGAAATTTAAGAGAAGCCCCACTTGAATTCTTACACTACCGAGTACCAGGCTACCTGCCTCTTTTTTTTTTTAAATTAATTTAATTTAATTTATTTATTTTCCACTGCACTGGGTCTTCGTTGCTGCACGTGGGCTTTTCTCTAGTTGCGGTGAGCGGGGGCTACTCTTCATTGCGGTGTGCGGGCTTCTCATTGCGGCGGCTTCTCTTGTTGTGGAGCACAGGCTCTAGGCACACGGGCTTCAGTAGTTGTGGCTCACAGGCTCTAGAGCGCAGGCTCAGTAGTTGTGGCGCACGGGCTTAGTTGCTCCGTGGCGTGTGGGATCTTCCCGGACCAGGGATCGAATCCGTGTCCCCTGCATTGGCAGGCGGGTTCTTAACCACTGCGCCACCAGGGAAGTCCCTACCTGCCTCTTTTGATGAAGGGGTTTAATTTGTTTTTTCATCTTGTTCCACATATTTAAGACATTGTGGCAAAGCTTTTGGAATCAGTCTCAGCACCTTCTGCATATCTGCTTGGTCCTTTCTCCAAGCCCACACAAATATGAGCATATAGACTCCAATAAGGCTGGCCAGCAGGAACACCCTGATGGTGTTGCTGGTCACGCGAAAGAACAGGTCAACTGTGTCTTCCACATTCACTGTCCGAGGCACAATGAAGAAATCGCCGCCAAAGTAGGTCAGGTGGTTACACAGACACTGTGTCCTCAAAAGTGTGCTCTGTGGCCCAACCTGGAGTAACAGTCAAGACATTGATTCTAATTGGCGTGCTAAGGAAGGGACACATGTAAAACAAACAGGCATTTAGATTTGGGAAACAAGGTCCGATCGCTTATTCTCTGCTGGTGCTAGCGTAAACCGGGACAACTGATGGGCACAGCAGCTTGGCAACGTCTAGTAAAACTGAAGAAGCAAAACTCCTTGAATCCTGTGATTCCAGTTCTGAATGTATGTTCTGGGGGAATTTTGCACATGTGCACAAGCAAATGTGAAAAAGGATGTCTCTGTCAACACTGTTTACAACTAGGAGAAATCAGAACAACCTGTGTGTCCAGTAACAGCAGAACATACAAACAAACAAATAAGTAAGTAGAGACAAACTACTGGACTGCTGGACTTCCCCGGTGGCGCAGTGGTTAAGAATTCGCCTGCCAATTCAGGGGACACGGGTTCGAGCCCTGGTCCAGGAAGATCCCACATGCCACGGAGCAACTAAGCCCGTGCACCACAACTCTAGAGCCCACGAGCCACACTACTGCGCCCGTACGCCACAACTACTGAGCCTGCGTGCCACAACTACTGAAGCCCGCACGCCTAGAACCAGTGCTATGCAGCGAGAACCTACCGCAATGAGAGGCCTGTGCACTGCAATGAAGATTAGCCCCCGCTTGCCGCAACTAGAAAAAGCCCACGTGCAGCGACGAAGACCCAATGCAGCCAAATAAATAAATAAATACATTAAAAGAAGATTGATCCTTTAAAAAAAAAAAAAAAAAAAAAAGAATGAACACATATACCAAATTCCGGACAGGGGTGACCCTTTGGCAAGAGCAAGGAAATGAGGTTGGAGAGGGATAGACCCAGGTCTTCCATTATCCCAGTGTTTTTTTAAATTTTAAAATACTTGAACTAAATACAGCCAAATACAAACTTTGTGATAAAGCCGAGTGGTGTCTTTAATTTTTTAATCATGTTATTCCCTATAACATTTCATATATTGTAACATTTCTTTATAAAAAATATCTTTTAAAATGTCACTAAGCAAATGAACGGAAGGTACCAATTCCACACCTGCTTTTGTAGATGAAAAGTCTAAAATGCTGTCAGGATGACTGACTTCCTTCCACAGAACAAGGTTAAGTTCTGGTTGCCCATTCCACTTTTGGCCATTGGAGGAATTCTCATGTGCACTCTGGGCTCTGATACTTTCATGGAGTCCGAATAACAAAGGCTTCAAGGAGGCAGGAAATGTCCTGACCCCTTTTGCAGTCAGTGGCCACTGCTGGGAGCGAAGAAAATCTCCCCCACCTCGCTACCCCGTGGGGGTTCCCTGCCGAGCAGCCCTGCACGCTTGTCAGAAGGCAGACTCTCCAGCCCGCCCCAATTTACTGCAACAGACTCTGCATTTGAACAAGCTCCCAGTCTGAGGGGTTGCATGAATGGTGCGGAAGCCTTCCAGGGAATCCTCTTTCCTTCTATTCTCAATCTGGATGACACTCTCTCACATATTTTTTTTTAAAATAAATTATTTATTTGTTTTTATTTTTGGCCGTGTTTGGTCTTCATTGCTGCGCACGGGCTTTCTCTAGTTGCAGTGAGCGGCGGCTACTCTTCGTTGCGGTGAGCGGGCTTCTCATTGCGGTGGCTTCTCTTGTTGCGGAACAAGGGCTCTAGGCGCGCAGGCTCAGTAGTTGTGGCACGTGGGCTCAGTAGTTGTGGCTCGTGGGCTCTAGAGCGCAGGCTTAGTAGTTGTGGTGCACAGGCTTAGTTGCTCCGCGGCATGTGGGATCTTCCCCGGCCAGGGCTCAAACCCGTGTCCCCTGCATTGGCAGGCGGATTCTTAACCACTGCGCCACCAGGGAAGCCCTATCAGATCTTTTAGGAAGAGCTGCCTCAGGATTTCCAGACGCTTACAGCACATTCTTTGTGCACATGAAACCAGACAGGATCTCACAGGATCACTAGTGTGAAAATGTACAGCGCCCTTTTAAAGTGGTCAGACACCCGGAACGAGGCAGTAATTGCAGGAGTGACAGTCTGTCCCCACCTGGCTTAGAATATACAGGAATCTGTTAGCTTATTTTTAAGTACAAAAGTTCTCTTTTTTTTTTTTGGAGTGAACGGAGCAAGCTCCTATTCCAACTCCCGGCTCCAAAAATCCAGCTGCTATATTGTCCTTGAATAGAGGGTGTATCAGATATTAAATTGATATAAATAGATACTACACTTGATCTTAGCCAAAAGGCCGAGAAGCAGTAAAAGTTCTCTTTCATGTAGCAGAAAGTCGGCCTCATTTTACCCTCCGCATAGTTAGTACTTGTAGAATTGATCAGCTTCCATATACCACTTGTCTTACTTTATGTAGATTGTCAGATTCACCTGGACTAATGTTTGGGAAAAAAATGACAGATCTAAAGCACAAGGCTGCTCCAAAGAGACACGTTCTCTCAGCCCACCACACAACACGCCTCCTCCTTTTAACCAGGCTGATTTATTTCCCTTCCAATGCTTTTTCTTTCCGGGCCGCCCCAAATGAGACGACAGAGCACTGAGTTTACTGCCAGCTGAGGTGGGAGAGAGGCAGGAGTGGGCAGCTTCTGACCTGGCATCGCGGCTCCTCCACGTGCTGTTGCCGCTGTCCCAGAAGTAACGCTGGGTGACGGCAGTGACCACCGAGAGCAGGGCGGGCGTCTGCTGGGCACCCCCCTTGCCTCTATGCAACAGGGCTGTTATGTAGTAGGTGCCAACCCCATCCTGCAGGCTCTCTGGAGTCAGCACCCGTGTATATGGCTCATCTGAGAACAAACAAGAGAACTTAGCTGCCTTTCAAAGGGGATAAAAATACCATTAGAACCTTTCTTCAGAAGGGTCTATTATCATCATTATTTTATTTTACAAATGTGGAAATGATAAGCCTAGAATCACAAATGGTTTTAAAGAAAATGACCGGTGATATAGTCTGGGGCTTTGGATGACTCCTGTTCCAGTAAAAAAAAAAAAAAAAAAAAATCATATGCTTTTGATAAATGAAGACTTAGGGCTAATGAATTAGAATGTATTATGAGTTATAGAAAAACAAAATAATCACACATCAAAATGAGTAGCTAGAAGACCTAGGTAACAAAAGAAACCCAAGAGTGGTGCAGGGGCAGGCACAGAGTGGTTCCAGGGAGAGAGCCCTGGTCTGCATGTCAGAGGCCTGGTTTCAGGCCCGGCTCTGTCAGGTAGCTGCTGAGGGCTGAGGCAAGTCACCCAATTGATGTAGTTTTCTCATCTCTCAAACACAAAATCTGGACCAAAGGACCTCTAAGATCCCTTCCAGCTCCAAATGACATGACATTATTGCCAAGATCAGTAGGTAGGACAGAGTGCATGTTCTGAATCAGGAAAGAGCCTGCCGGTAACGCAGACAGAATTCGTAGCTGGCAGCCCAGCAGTGACAGCTGCTGTCTCAGTAGCTTTGCTAAACAGGAAGAATCACTTAAAAAGTGATTACAAGAGAGCTTGTAAAACTGGAGAATTCCGAATAAGATCAGTGCATTGTGTCAGTTTCACTTCCTGGTTGTGACACTGTACTATAGTTATGCAAGATTAGGGGAAACTGGGTGGAAGGTATGTGAGAGCTCTGTGTTTTGCTTTTTACAATTGCATGTGAATTTACAGTTGCACGATTATCTCAAAATAAAAAGTTTAAAAAAAAAAAAAGAAAAGCATGCATTTTAAAGTAAGTAAGTTTCTGACATCTTGCTGGGGTTTACCTTTCTGCGACACCTCCTCCTTTGGCAGGGAGAGGTTCGGGTGGAAGTGTGTGTGGTTAGGCTGGTGCTGGAACCCCAGGTAGAGCGTCACTGAAACGGGGCTTTCAGGCTCCACACACACTATGAGGGATTTCTCCAGGGAAGTGACATTCACTGTGATAGTAAAATAGTCTGCACTCACGTTGAGGCTGGTGGGATGGGTGCCCGTGCTCGCGTTTCTCCATAGCACGATCTAGAATAAGAGAGAGTTCATCAATCTTCAAGTTTAAGATGGTCCATCCATTGATGCCTTTCAGTCTCCTTTTAGTGATAATGGAATGCAACTTGCTAGGTCTTCCTCTGTGAATGTTAGCAGTGCCAGGCGTTAAGGGAGAGTATATAGTCTCAGACCTAAAACGTTCTCCTAAGGGTAAGGTAGATCTCTTTGTAGAAGTTCCTAAGTAATGACGTGAGTAACAAAACAATGGCACGCCCATAAATCTAAAATGATTTCCTTCAAGTTGTTGCAGACTTCCATCCTATTCTCCAGGAATTTCTATGCCCTTCTATTTTATTCCCTAATAATCAAGTCATACATTGATATCTTCCATTAAATCATGGACGTGGAGCAACTTATGATTAGAGCTTAGTAACACACTTCCGATGCTTCCAACAAACTTCTTGTCATCAAAATCTCTGAAGGGATTGAAAGCTAGTCCTGTTACTTAGAGACAAGAACACTCTAGTTTCATCAATTGCTGAAATATTTATAAATAACACCGTGATAGGTAATAAGGTATCAGATATCATACAGTAAATGTTGGGATTTCCCCTTGCTAATACGTACACATATTTTTTTGGCCACGCTGTGAGGCATGTGGGATCTTAGTTCTAAGACCAGGGATCGAACTCGTGTCCCCTGCAGTGGAAGCACGGAGTCCTAATCATTGGACTGCCAGCAAATTCTCCACTAATATTTTAAATGAAATAATATTTCTCATTATAACATCATACAAGGAAGAATTAATGAAAGATGAAATATAAAAAAAATTTAAAAATAAATAAAAATTGTGATACCCAATGCAGCCAAAAATAATTAATTAATTAATTAATTAAAAAATAAAAAAGAAAGATGAGTCATTTACTTATGACCCTCAGAATTATTACTTTTTATCTTTATACCTGGAGGATTCATTTTACTAGGAAGTAAGAATTCTGCTCTCCAGGATAAGGCAACAATCTTACTTCTATTTGTTAGGTAGTTGCTGAAAGAAATTAAATATACTGATGTAACCAGGTTGGTAGGAGTCGATGATTTTTCAGAGATTTCCAGCTTTGTATAAATAGTGAAGAACTGAGACCAATTCAATTCATAACCCAGAAGCTTAGTTATATCTAGAAGTCTGTTAATACTCCCAACCTCTATAGTGGGTCATTTTTAAGAGGCCTCCATTCCTGCCAGTGTGAAACAGAACTTAACGCACACAACCTTCTCTCATTCGGTCTGGTCAGCTTACATTTTCACCCAAATGCCTACAGCCATCAAATCCCATGTTCGTTCTGATCAGAATCAATTTCACACTCACTTGGAAGTTAACTCCTGGGTGTTTATTCAAGAGCTGCTCCAAGACTGATGCTGATGGAAAGCCTAACCTCACAGGTGCTGGGGAACTGAAGGTGTAAGAGCTCAGAGGCAAAGTTGATATGTTTTGCCTAATGAAAAAGAAGTTAAATGGATATCAATTTGTGTGTTCTCTAAAGGTCAAAAACCTAAAACAAAACTCTCCCCGTTCCTTCCTCCTGTTACCTGCTCAGCAACAGGGCAGCAGCAAAAGAGGTCAGAGTCACTGCGGACTCAGAACCAATTCTGCTGTAGAAACGCTTCCTGGATCCTCCTGAGGCTCAGCAAGGACATGTCCAGTGTATTTTCTACCTGCATTTAGAGGGAAATACCAGGTGACTTGTGTAACCTCAGGGTATTGTTAGTGAAATAATGGTTCGAGAGGGCAGAAAAGGGGACAAGGATCTTGACAGTGATGTAACGAAAGGTGACATTCATTGGAAGGATCCATGGAAAGTACTTGCTGTCTGGCTAAAGACTCCTCATCCTTTGTATCAACTAAGACGGCCACCCAGGGAAATATTTCTTTGCCCCATGATATAAGCTGCCCTAGACCTGCTTACGACAAATGTTTTTTTAAAAACAGCTTTTTTTTGCAATGAAATTCACACATACAATTCACAGGTTTAGAGTATACAATTCAATGATTTTTAGTATATTCACAAGGTTGTGCTACTATCACCACGACCTAATTTTAGAACACTTTCATCTTCCCTAAAACAAACCCAGAAACCAGTAGCAGTCACTGCCCATTCTCCTGTCCCCAGCCCTAGGCAACTACTAATCTACATTCTGTGTCAATAGATCTGCCTCTTCTGGACATTTCATATAAACGGAATCATAATATATGGTCTTTTACGTTTGGCTTCTTTCACTTAGCATAGCGTTTTCAAGGTTCATCCATGTTGTAGCCTGTATAGTACTTCATTCTTTTTTTGTTGCCCAATAATATTCCATCGTAAGGACATACTACACTTTACTTATTCATTCATCTGATCATGGACACCTGCATTGTTTCTACTTTTTGGCTATCTGGCTGTTCAAATAATGTTGCTATGAACATAAGTGTACAAGTCTTTGTGTGGACATATGTGGGTATATACCAAGGAGTGGAATGGCTAGGCCTCATAATAATTCTATTTTTAACATTTTGCAAAACTGTCAAACTCTTTTCCAAAGTGGCTGTATCATCATTTTACAATCCAACAACATACGGGTGTTCCAGTTTCTCTGTCTCCTTGCCAACACTTGTTATTGTCTGTCTTTTTGGATGTGAAGTGGGATCTCATGGTAGTTTGATTTGCACTTCCCTAGTGACTAGTGATGTTGAACATCTTTCCATGTGAATAGTAAATATAATTCATTTAGTGGAGTATTTATTATGTACCTACCACGTTACTGAATTCTTTTTACTGGATTTCAGCAACAGGTGGTCTCAGCTCACGGATAGGGTTGAGAGGAAGAGCCTGGAGTGGGGTTGAGAGGAAGAGCCTGGAGCAGGCTTGACAGAGGGGTCTCCTCAGTGGTGCCTACTTTGCTGGGTTCTCTAGAGGTCTCGGGAGAGGCTGTGTGACACCTGATCTGTCAAGAGGAAAACGTCTCCGAATGGAGTTGGCCACCAGCACATACTGTACCTACCTGCTCAGTGTCGTCCTTGGGTCTTTGTCGACTTGCTTCACTAGTTTTCGTTACGTTGTTGAGGGAGTGAAAGAGGCAGACAGTCACAGGCATTCTGGAGCCCAGGTTGCTGCTGTTCGGAAATGGGCTCTGCAGTAGCTGCTCACTCAGGTCAATAAGTGCATCGATGACACTCACCTGGAATTTTAGAGAGCAAACACACATCCCTGAACTGCTTACAACTGCTTTTATTTTTTGGCTGCGTGGCATGTGGGATCTTAATTCCCCAGCCAGGGATCGAACCCAAGCTCCCTGCATTGGAAGGGTGGAGTCTTAACCACTGGACTGCCAGGGAATTTCCTGCTTAGGGCTGCTTTAAATCTGTGTTCTTCTCATAAGGAGTTCTGTGCTCTTTACACATTTCAAATGCATCTTTTAAAACTTTTAATTTTATAGTGCGGTATAGTTGATTAACAATGTCCTGTTAGTTTCAGGTGTACAACAAGGGACTCAGTTATACATATACATGTATCTATTCTTTATGCATTTTTTAAAACACCTTTATTGGAGTATAACTGCTTTACAATGGTGTGTTAGTTTCTGCTTTATAACAAAGTGAAGCAGTTATACATATACATATATCCCCATGTCTCTTCCCTCTTGCATCTGCCTCCCTCCCACCCTCCCTGTCCCACCCCTCTAGGTGGTCACAAAGCACCGAGCTGATCTCCCTGTGCTATGCAGCTGCTTCCCACTAGCTATCTATTTTACATTTGGTAGTGTATATATGTCCATGCCAATCTCTCACTTTGCCCCATCTTACCCTTCCCCCTCCCCATATCCTCAAGTCCATTCTCTAGTAGGTCTTATGCATTTTTATAAGAAGCAATATTACAACTTGGCAGGGAAGGAACATATATTGTTGCACATTACTTATGGGGAGGATGCGTGGTTCAGGTTATTCTAAGGAACTGACAATGACCCTTTTTGAGTGATAAGCAGATCAAAAATCTAATTAACAGAACTAAGCTAAAAAAAAAAAAAAAAAAGGAGTGCTGAGGAAAAGACCAATGCTGACTGAAATACTGAGTAGACTATCCTTTTATATTTAGGGTCTCAAAAGTATTCAAGATAGACTAAAAAGAAAGATCAAGGAGAAGTTCTACATGAAACAGAAAACACCAACTCTCCTTTCTGTGGGTTGTTCACAAGTAAAACAAGTCGAAATAGAAGGTGAAGCCAGTTGACAGATATTTAGTGAGTATCCACTGCAGTTACAACTATTTTTGTTTTCAAATGTTATTTTCAAAGTTACATGTGTTAAAAACCTCTGCAAAATAAAAGATACAAAAAACAAAGTTAAAAAGACAGGGGCATAAAGTATTAGCAACATATACAACAAAAAGTTAACATCAATAATAAATAAAGCTGTCTTACAAACAAATAAGAAAATGACCAAAAAACCCAAGGGGGAGAAACGAATGATGGATATATACAAGCAATTCAGAAGACAAAAAAAAATTGTCAATAAATATATAAAATGATGTTTGACCTCTTTAATGACCAATAAAATGCTTTTCTTTCTTTTCTTGCTTTTGAAATTGGCAAAAGTGAGAGGGTGAGGAAGTGGTTGGTGGGAATGTAAAACAATGCCTTTTAGGAGGGTAATTTTTCCATTGATTAAAAATTTAAGAGCCCATCAATTCTATTTCTACCTCTCTTTCCCACAGGAATATTTGTACAAGTACTCAAAGATGTAGGTACATGGATGTTCATGGATGATGTCTGCAAGAGTAAACAAATGAAAAATATTCAAATGAACACTAAGAATAGTGAGTTCATGTCTGTGTACTACCATGAAAAGATACCTATGACACAGTATTAAGTAAAAAAAATCAAGGAGCAGAAAAATTTGTGTAATTTAACTCGATTTTTGTTAACACCAAACAACAAACTTGTGTGTGTATAGAAAAAAGTCTGGAGGGTTATGCATAGCAAATTAAGAATAAATTAATAACAGTGATTACATCTAGAGAATGGGATTGGCAACACGGACCAAGATGGTGAGGGCTTCTGTTTTTACTTTATATACTTTTGTTCTGATTTTTGAATAAGAAGCATGTATTATTTCTGTAATTAAAAAGTCCAAATAAATGAACCCAGATTGCACCTATATGCTATAGCAAAATATCTGAAAATATAGGAAATGGAAAAATGGAAATTAAAATTCTCACTAATCCTGGGACTTCCCTGGTGGCACAGTGGTTAAGAATCGGCCTGCCAGGACATATTTAAAGTGATGAAAGGGAAGAACCTACAACCAAGATTACTCTACCCAGCAAGGATCTCATTCAGATTCGATGGCGAAATTAAAACCTTTACAGATAAGCAAAAGTTAAGAGAATTCAGCACCACCAAACCAGCTTTACAAGAAATGCTAATGGAACTTCTCTAGGCAGGAAACACAAGAAAAGGAAAAGACCTACAAAAACAAACCCAAAACAATTAAGAAAATGGTCATAGGAACATACATATCAATAATTACCTTAAATATAAATGGATTAAATGTTCCAACCAAAAGACATAGACTGGCTGAATGGATACAAAAACAAGACCCGTACATATGCTGTCTACAAGAGACCCACTTCAGACCTAGGGACACATACAGACTGAAAGTGAAGGGATGGAAAAAGATATTCCATGCAAATGGAAATCAAAAGAAAGCTGGACTAGCAATTCTCATATCAGACAAAATAGACTTTAAAATAAAGACTATTACAAGGGACAAAGAAGGACACTACAGAATGATCAAGGGATCAATCCAAAAAGAAGATATAACAATTGTAAATATTTATGCACCCAACATAGAAGCACCTCAATATATAAGGCAAATGCTAACAGCCATAAAAGGGGAAATCGACAGTAACACAATCATAGTAGGGGACTTTAACACCCCACTTTCATCAATGGACAGGTCATCCAAAATGAAAGTAAATAAGGAAGCACAAGCTTTAAATGACACATTAAACAAGATGGACTTAATTGATATTTATAGGACATTCCACCCCAGAACAACAGAATACACTTTCTTCTCAAGTGCTCATGGAACATTCTCCAGGATAGATCATATCTTGGGTCACAAATCAAGCCTTGGTAAATTTAAGAAAACTGAAATCGTATCAAGTATATTTTCTGAACACAACGCTATGAGACTAGGTATCAATTACAGGAAAAAAATCTATAAAATATACAAACACATGGAGGCTAAACAATACACAACTCAATAACCAAGAGATCACTGAAGAAATCAAAGAGGAAATCAAAAAATACCTAGAAACAAATGACAATGAAAACACGATGACCCTAAACCTATGGGATGCAGCAAAAGCAGTTCTAAGAGGGAAGTTTATAGCAATACAATCCTACCTCAAGAAACAAGAGACATCTCAAACAACCTAACCTTACACTTAAAGCAATTAGAGAAAGAAGAACAAAAAAACCCAAAGTTAGCAGAAGGAAAGAAACCATAAAGATCAGATCAGAAATAAATGAAAAAGAAATTAAGGAAACAATAGCAAAGATCAATAAAACTAAAAGCTTGTTCTTTAAGACAAAATTGATAAACCATTAGCCACACTCATCAAGAAAAAAAGGGAGAAGACTCAAATCAACAAAATTAGAAATGAAAACGGAGAAGTAACAACTGACACTGCAGAAATACAAAAGATCATGAGAGATTACTACAAGCAACTATATGTCAATAAAATGGACAACCTGGAAGAAATGGAGAAATTCTTAGAAAAGTACAACCTTCCAAGACTGAACCAGGAAGAAATAGAAAATATGAACAGACCAATCACAAGCACTGAAATTGAAACTGTGATTAAAACATCTTCCAAAAAACAAAAGCCCAGGACCAGATGGCTTCACAGGTGAATTCTATCAAACATTTAGAGAAGCACTAACACCTATCCTTCTCAAACTCTTCCAAAATATAGCAGAGGAAGGAACACTCCCAAACTCATTCTACGAGGCCACCATCACCCTGATACCAAAACCAGACAAAGATGTCACAAAAAAAGAAAACTACAGGCCAATATCTCTGATAAACATAGATGCAAAAATCCTCAACAAAATACTGGCAAACAGAATCCAACAGCACATTAAAAGGATCATACACCATGATCAAGTGGGGTTTATCCCAGGAATGCAAGGATTCTTCAATATATGCAAATCAATCAATGTACTACACAACATTAACAAATTGAAGGATAAAAACCGTATGATAATCTCAATAGATGCAGAAAAAGCTTTTGACAAAATTCAACACCCATTTACGATAAAAACTCTCCAGAAAGTAGGCACAGAGGGACCCTACCTCAACATAATAAAGTCCATATATGACAAACCCACAGCCAACATCGTTCTCAATGGTGAAAGACTGAAACCATTTCCTCTAAGATCAGCAACAAGACAAGGTTGCCCACTCTCACCACTATTATTCAACATAGTTTTGGAAGTTTTAGCCACAGCAATCAGGGAAGAAAAAAATAAAAGGAATCCAAATCAGAAAAGAAGTAAAACTGTCACTGTTTGCAGATGACATGATACTATACATAGAGAATCCTAAAGATGCTACCAGAAAACTACTAGAGCTAATCAATGAATTTGGTAAAATTGCAGGATACAAAATTAATGCACAGAAATCTCTTGCATTCCTATACACTAATGATGAAATATCTGAAAAAGAAATTAAGGAAACACTCCCATTTACCATTGCAGCAAAAAGAATCAAATACCTAGGAATAAACCTACCCAGGGAGACAAAAGACCTGTATGCAGAAAACTATAAGACACTGATGAAAGAAATTAAAGATGATACCAACAGATGGAGAGATATACCATGTTGTTGGATTGGAAGAATCAACATTGCGAAAATGACTATACTACCCAAAGCAATCTACAGATTCAATGCAATCCCTATCAAATTACCAATGGCATGTTTTACGGAACTAGAACAAAAAATCTTAAGATTTGTATGGAGACACAAAAGACCCCGAATAGCCAAAGCAGTCTTGAGGGAAAAAAACGGAGCTGGAGGAATTAGACTCCCTGACTTCAGACTATACTACAAGGCTACAGTAATCAAGACAATATGGTACTGGCACAAAAAGAGAAACATAGATCAATGGAACAAGATAGAAAGACCAGAGATAAACCCATGCACTTATGGTCAACTAATCTATGACAAAGGAGGCAAGGATATACAATGGAGAAAAGACAGTCTCTTCAATAAGTGGTGCTGGGAAAACTGGACAGCTACATGTAAAAGAATGAAATTAGAACGCTCCCTAACACCATACACAAAAATAAACTCAAAATGGATTTGAGACCTAAATGTAAGACTGGACACTATGAAACTCTTAGAGAAAAACACAGGAAGGACACTCTTTGACATAAATCACAGCAAGATCTTTTTTGATCCACCTCCTAGAGTAATGGAAATAAAAACAAAAATAAACAAATGGGACGTAATGAAACTTAAAAGCTTTTGCACAGCAAAGGAAACCATAAACAAGACGAAGAAACAACCCTCAGAATGGGAGAAAATATTTGGAAACGAATCAACAGACAAAGGATTAATCTCCAAAATATACAAACAGCTCATGCAGCTCAATATTAAAAAAACAAACAACCCAGTCCAAAAATGGGCAGAAGACCTAAATAGACATTTCTCCAAAGAAGACATACAGATGGCCAAGAAGCACGTGAAAAGCTGCTCAACGTCACTAATTATTAGAGAACTGCAAATCAAAACTACAATGAGGTATCACCTCACACCAGTTAGAATGGGCATCATCAGAAAATCTACAAACAACAAATGCTGGAGAGGGTGTGGAGAAAAGGGAACCCTCTTGCACTGTTGGTGGGAATGTAAATTGATACAGCCACTATGGAGAACAGTATGGAGGCTCCTTAAAAAACTAAAAATGGAATTACCGTATGGCCCAGCAATCCCACTACTGGGCATATACCCAGAGAAAACCATAATTCAAAAAGACACATGCACCGCAATGTTCATTGTAGCACTATTTACAATAGCCAGGTCATGGAAGCAACCTAAATGCCCATCGACAGATGAATGGATAAAGAAGATGTGGTACATATATACAATGGCATATTACTCAGCCATAAAAAGGAACGAAATTGGGTCATTTGTAGAGATGTGGATGGATCTAGAGTCTGTCATACAGAGTGAAGTAAGTCAGAAAGAGAAAAACAAATATCGTATATTAACGCATATATGTGGAACCTAGAAAAATCGTACAGCTGAACCGGTTTGCAGAGCAGAAATTGAGACACAGATGTAGAGAACAAACGTATGGACACCAAGGGGGGAGAGCGGCGGGGGGGTGGTGGTGTGATGAATTGGGCGATTGGGATTGACATGTATACACTGATGTGTATAAAACTGATGACTAATAAGGACCTGCTGTATAAAAAAATAAGTAAAATTAACTTTAAAAAAAAAGATGACATTAAATCCTGAAATGGGTATAAAACCCATTGTGGAATATTTTCATGGACTTGTTTAGTTTTTACTTTTAATTGGGATATAGGCTTGTCTGTTAGGGGAGGAACACTTTTCCCTTCTTCCCTTCCAGGTTCTTTGGCTGGTCTAATAATTTTTAAGTTGACGTAAGACAGATTAACAAGAGAAAAACACATTTAATTACGTATGTATGGGAGTCCCAAAGATGGGAGACTCAAAGACAGGCTATGGAGGTTTAGCTGCCATCCTGAGCTAAGGAGAAGGGGGTAGGGGTCTGGGACATCAAAGGGGAGGAAGACAGTTCACAGAAGATGAGAAGAGGAAAGGTCTGGTAAACAAATGTTTGCCACGCCATGCGGAGATGTGTTTCTAATGTAAGAAAAGTTATCTTTGGTAATAGCTCTCTTCCTGGTACAGACTCCCTACCTAAGTTCTTTTTGGCAATTAAGAGGGAGGTAAAAAGCTCTTCTTGAGTTTGTTGGGCCTTCATCATCGTCGCCTTGAAATAATCCTCGTGCCACAGTGGCCCATTCTGGGGCAGCCTGCCCTGAACCCCACCATCTGTCAGGCATTCTCAGGTTCTGCTCAGGGGCAAAGGGTGAACCCGGCTCCTTCCTAGCATCATTTTCTTCAAACATCACCGTATTAGAAGGAAAGAGTAAAAGTGCTTTTTCAGGGTCACAAGGGTACCCAAGTTGTGACTTCAATTTTCCATATTTACCTGATCAGATGTGCTCTGAAATGATGCTTGTGGATGAGTGGTGAAGACACCTGGAAAGTGCGTCCTCTTTGGGACTTGAAGTTATTTCTCCCGGAGCTTTTCCAGCATGTGTTACAGATCCAGGCCTGGTGAGCTCTGGTGGCACAGGGAGCGGCTGGCTGGTAGGTACAGGCGTGACCGATACTCCCTGCTGTGTGACTCCAGGTGGTATTGAAGGAAATGGGCTGATGGAATGGCGCGGGGTCCTGGACTAAAAGATTAAAATATGCAAAGGAAAAGGCTGAATATGATTTTACCAAATGATGAATAATTAAGGCAGTATTTCTAAAATTGTTCTAGAACTCCCATGCCCTGTGAGGTAGTAATAGGCATTTCTCTCAAAAAGATCCTGTGCACTAATGGTTTTGAGAAAGTGGCATACCATAGTACCCTCTTTAAAATTCACAATTTATATTATTGTGCTTACTGTCAACCATTCACTAAATTATAATTAAACATCTACTATGTGAAGCAATGTTCTGGGGAACTGAGGATACAGCAATGAACAAAATAAGCCAAGTTCTTGCCCTCATGGTGCCTCCATTTTTGTGGTGGTGCCAGATACACAAATTATATCGTGTACTGAATAAAGTAAAGTAAAAAACAAAGGTAAGCAGATGAAGAGAAAGGGTGCTCAGCTATCAGGAGAGGGCATTTTTGCTGACAGTTGGATATAGGGAGAGAGAAAGCTCTGCCAATACATTGGAGATGGACATTTGAGGGGTGCAAAGGCCCTGAGGCCACAGCCTGCTGGCTTTGAGGAACAAGGAGGCTAGATGAGCAAAAGGGGGAATTGGGGGAGACCAGGAAGATGCTGCGGGGCTGGGTGGGAGAAAGGGATGGGGGTGGAGAGAGCATGTCATGTCAGGCAATCAAGAAGAGTATGATTTTACTCTGCATGAGATGGGAAGATACTTGGGGGCTTTGAGGAGCATGATCTGATTCTGCTGTGAAGGACCCCTCGGACTGCTGGGTTGAGAACGGACAGGAAGGGGCCAGGACTTGAAGCAGGGAGATCAGGAGGAGGCAGATGCACAGCTTAGATGGGAGATGACGGTCGCTTGCTCGGAGACGGTGAGCAGTGGTTAGGCTTCGGCACATGAAAGGCTCTGAGAAGTCCTAAGGTCAAAAACCTTTGTTTTCTTTCCTTCTGGCAACGTTTTAAGAATGTTGGTTGTTATCTTACAGAATATCACTTGGGAAATGCTGCTTTCAGGGGTATTTATTTCACCCCTGTTCTCTTTTATGTTGCTAGAAAACTTACATTTTGCAGTTAATGTTGGATCAAATAAATGTGCATCTATATCTAGACATCCACTAAAAGGTTTCTATGCGGGACACAGAGGCGAGAAGGCTGAGAAATTTCTTGAAGGTGAAATTTTGTGTGTTTTTTTTTGGCCATGCTGAGTGGCTTGTGGGATCTTAATTCCCTGACCAGGGATTGAACCCGTGCCCCCTACAGTGGAAGCATGGAGCCCTAACCACTGGTCTGCCAGGGAATTCCCTGGAAGGTAAAATTTATAGATTATGCAGAGGTCCTACCCTTATTTTCCTTTCACTCAGATTTCTTTCTTTTTCCCTGTTTAAAAAAATTATTAAATTTTATTGCTTTGCATATATTTTGGTAAGATGCCACAAGTCCTTTTTTGGGATGAAGCAGGGAATAAACCAACAACCAACCAACAAATGCTAATTATACCAACATGAAAGCCAAACAGAGGCTTTAAAATTTCCTTTAATAAAGCATCCACCAAACCTGATTCTTTCCTGCACTTAAGTACTTTCCTTTCCTCCTTCAAAAATTATATCCAAAGCCCTCTACGAGACAGAGTAGAGTTCTGCCAGGACCCACCAAGAACGACAAAAAGAATAATATTCCAAGATGTGCGCTGTGAAGGTCAGTACTTACAAGACTAGCATGAGCAGGTTGGTGGCATGTGGTTGAAAGATGAGTGGCTACTATAGGAAAAAGAAAGTCGATGAAGCTCAAGGAAAAGTCTTAGGATAGAAATGTTTCTTTCTATTTTACTTGAGGATTATTCACGGCTAAAAGCAACACAAATTGTTCTATATAGGAAACCAAAGTCATCATTTCCCACTGTTGATACATCTGTAGACAAGCCAGAAGACTAACAGGATGGAGGATTGAAAACAGAAACTGGATTCTAAAAGTCAAAAATCTGGGGTCCAGAGCTGGTTTGCCTTTTACTGTAACTATGAAGCCTTGAGCAAATGACTTAACCTCTTAGTTTTCTCATCTTGAGAACTGGTGTAATAATATCCAACGATGTGAAAATTAAAGCAATGTATGTAGAGCTGAGTAAAACCTCACCTCAGATTAGGGTCATTAGGTTGACAGCTTGCTGGGAACAGCAAACTAACCCAGAACTTCAACTGTCGATCTGAGAAGGGGTTATGACCACTAAATAAGCCAACAGGCTGCTGAACTTAGGGTGATACAATTTCTTAGTCTTAGACAAATGTGTTTTGACAGATCTTGCCTTAAAAGAAAAGGAAAAAAACAAAGAATAAAAGGGAGCCTATGAATAGCACTTTAGAACCTGGGAATTGACTCCAAAGGACACAGAGGAAAGTGTAGCTCTGAAAATCATCAACAGCAAAATCCAGAAGAATATTTCAGAAAGCTGTTTAACATCCTTAATTGAAACAAAGTCTTTTTTTTTTTTTTTTTTGGCTGTACCGCGAAACAGAGAATCTTAAAGATAAACCAACTGAAGCTAATATGCATAAGAATGAGAGAGATTAAAAGAGAAATAAATGATATTAGAGGATTTCAAGAAAACCAAAAATGCTACGGAAAAATTAAGATCCACGTTGGAGGTAATACAGAACAGAACTGAGGTGGAAAAGTCAAATCAGTGGTACGCAGGATAAATGTCAGGAGTTCTTTCAGAATGTACCAGAAAGAGTGATAAATAGGAAACCATCGTTTCACTGAAAAGAATGACAGGAAAGATACAGAGGACAGAAGCCAGCAGGATAGCACATACATAACTGGTATTTCTCAGGGACAAAACCAGAGCAAATGAAATAGAAGGGATAAATGGGTAGAACAGAATAAAACTTTCATAAGCCAAGAAAGAGGTATATATGCCACATCACATTCTAGGCAAAATCAGTGAAAAGTAACCTAGATGCATGCTAAAGGATTAAAAAATTCTACAAGCAATCCGATATGGAAAAAAAGGCTACCAGAAAAAAAAAAAGGGGGGGGGGGCTAGCCTTAATCTTTTCCACTACAGCATTAAGTGCCAAAAGGCAGTGATGTCTACAGAGTTTTGAGGGGGAAGACTGTGAGGAAAGAATTGTATCACTTTCATTGCAGAGTGTTGGTTATTCTCTACTATGGCCTCCCTTCCTTCCATGGGAACATGGTAGCCCAGCTAAGGACTACGTTTCCCAGCCCTCCTTGCTTGCAGTGGTGTGGACATGTGATCAGGTCCTGGCCAATGGGATATGAGAAGTAATAGATGAAATTTCCAGGCTGTGCCCTTAAAAAAAAAAAAAAAAGGATCAGCCCCCACCCCACCCCTCTCTCTTTCCCAGTTGCTGGAATGTGAACATAGAGTGCAGGGTGATAAAACAGCTTTTATAGACCTGAGATGGATGCTACAAGTTGATGATGGCAGAACAAGGAAGAGCTTGGGTCCCGTAAACCACTGATCTATCCTTTCAGCCTTAGACCTCTTACTCAGACTGTTATGTAAAAGAGAAATGAACTTCTATTTTGTTTAAGCTACCATTTTGGCCTTTGTTACAGCAACTGATCCTACCTTTTAACTGTACACCCTGCTAACATATGGCTCACTGGTGTTAAAGTAACCAGATCAGGCCCAAGATGGAGTCACTCATGCTAAGCCCCGCATCAGCAAATGGCTCTCCCAGGAAAGGAAGGCCAAAGTCAACCAGTCAGTGCCTGCCTGCCCAGTACAAGTTACATAACCCAGCTCCATCACTTCCCTTTGCTCCTTATAAGAGAAGTAACCTTACTTTAACCAATTGGTAAATGCCCAGTATAACCTCCTTGCTCCTGCTCATCTTTGTCTATAAAAATCTCTCCCCTTGTACAGCTCTTGAGAGCTCCTTTCTGTCTGCTAGAGTGGATGTTGCCCAACTCATGAGTCACTGAATAAAAGCTTACTAGATCAGTAAACTGTCTGGGGAAAGTTTTCCCTTAACATTAGGAAGGGACAAGAAAGACCCCTTTTGATTATTCACAAGCTCCCAAAATATTTCCACCAATAGATCTCTCTTGAAAAAACAATTGGCATAGAGATGAAACGAAATTAAGAACTCGGAGGTAGGAAGTTATGGTACAAAGTGGTTGGTGATAAATATGAAACCAGTTAAAACAGAAATAAATTCTAAATTATTGTTGGAAATCTGGCTTTGATAAAAGCATGAAAAAAGTATTCTTAAGTTGTATAGTATAAAAATAATTATTTACTATAACAATAACCTGAATAAAACCCACAGAATATACTAACAAGATCTAGCGAGTGAGGGTGGGGAGGCGAAAAAACTAACCTGTGCTATAATTCTATAACCAGATGAGGGGGTTTCAACAGAGAATTTTTCATTCCTGAGCCCGACAACTAGAAAAACATAGGTATAAGAATGTGTTTAGGGCTTCCCTGGTGGCGCAGTGGTTGAGAATCTGCCTGCCAATGCAGGGGACACGGGTTCGAGCCCTGGTCTGGGAGGATCCCACATGCCATGGAGCAACTGGGCCCGTGAGCCACAACTACTGAGCCTGCGCGTCTGGAGCCTGTGCTCCACAACAAGAGAGGCTGCGATAGTGAGAGGCCCGCGCACCGCGATGAAGAGTGGTCCCCACTTGCCGCAACTAGAGAAAGCCCTCGCACAGAAACGAAGACCCAACACAGCCATAAAATAAAATAAATAAATAATTCCCATTTAAAAAAAAAAAAAGAAAATGTTTATAAAAAAAAAAAGAATGTGTTTAAAAAAAAAAACAACAAAAAACAAAAAACTTCTTGAAGGTGAATAATTAACACAAGACTACTGAAGAACAAAATTTCAACAAAAGACAAAAGCAAGGAAGCATTAGAACCAGAAAGCACAGAACAAGGCAAGGAATGACATGTTATTAAAATAAAGTTGAATATGATAAACTCTACTATAAAAATATTCTCAGAGTGAGTGAAATAATTAGATGCATTTACAAGAAATTTAGTAGGCACACACCTAAAGCAAAGTGACACAAAATTTTTTAAAGACCACACATACATAAATATAAGGTGACCTCCTTTCTCAATGAGGAGATTTTTTAAAAGTTATTTCTGAGCAAATTTGACATATAAACCTGAAGGATGTATGTGAAACAAGTGTCTACTTATTTAATTCAGTAATTTAGTTTTACAAAGGCATAATTAAAATCACGTTATACAAAGTAGTATATTAATTTAGAAGCTTTGCTCTTCTGAAACTCAATTTCACAACATAGCTTTATTCAAACTTTTCAAATGCATCTTCAACATCACTGCTTTCATTATAACCAGAAGAAATTTCAGAATTATTTAGGTTTTCCAAAATATCTTATCTTTACTTCCATCTATCACTGTCTTTCTTCCCAACTCACAAGTACTCATTTACAAAGCATTCAGAAAAGCTGATTTTTACATTTGTTCTTTAGATATATATTCTCTCTAGATGAGAGAATGTCTCTGCAACAATAACACTTTCTAAATTGCTTTTTTAAAGGATACTTAAGAGGCTTGTTGACAAGGGCACCCAACCCTTGAAGTTGTGAGCTGCCACCCCTAAGAATATCACTAGATCCACTTTATTTTTATTATTTTATTTTTTTAAAGGGTTTTAAAAAAATTTTATTTATTTTTGGCTGCACTGGGTCTTTGTTGCTGTGCAAGGGCTTTCTCTAGTTGTGGCAAGTGGGGGCTACTCTTCGTTGCGGTGCACGGCCTTCTCATTGTGGTGGCTTCTCTTGTTGCAGAGCATGGGCTCTAGGGCACGTGGGCTTCAGTAGTTGTAGCACGCGGGCTCAGTAGTTGTGGCTCGTGGGCTCTAGATCGCAGGCTCAGTAGTTGTGGCGCACGGGCTTAGCTGCTCCGTGGCATATGGGATCTTCCTGGACCAGGGCTCAAACCCGTGTCCCCTGCATTGGCAGGCAGATTCTTAACCACTGCACCACCAGGGAAGCCCTAGATCCACTTTGAATTTGTCTCTTTTTTCACCCATTCTGTCAGGTGATCTCTATAATTAGCCAACACTGATATTGACTGAGATCATTTCATACTCATGCATTTTCCCCAAATAGTATTTGTTTTTCAAAATTAAAAAAAAAAAAAGGGAGAATACCACGATATGAAAGACTTTGCAAGGGCTTTAACACGACTCTTTTTTGATGGAAACTTTTGTGGGAAAAAAACTTGTCTTAGGGCTTCCCTGGTGGCTCAGTGGTTAAGAATCCGCTTGCCAATGCAGGGGACACGGGTTCGAGCCCTGGTCCTGGAAGATCCCACATGCCGTGGAGCAACTAAGCCTGGGCGTCGCAACTACTGAAGCCCGCGCGCCTAGAGCCCATGCTCTGCAACAAGAGAAGCCACTGCAATGAGAAGCCCGCGCACCGCAACGAAGAGTAGCCCCCGCTCATCACAACTAGAGAAAGTCCGTGCACAGCAACGATGACCCAGCGCAGCCAAAAATAAAAACAAATAAATGAATTTTTAAAAAATGAAAGCAAAGACTGCAATATTAAGACCAGACAAAATAGAATGTAAAGAATATTTACTGAGTACCCGTGACGATGACACATTTCGGCATTAATTAAGTCCTGTGCATCCTTTAAGGGTGGAATTGGTTTCACTACACATTACCTGAGGTCATTTTGTTTCTCGGTATTGTGACTTCTTTTTGTCCTCTTGGGTTTCCAATATGAATGAGAATTATTCCCATTTCTTTCATAACTGGCATCTTGGTCTGAAAAGGCATCTATCTGGAGGCCAATGCAAAAGTTAACTTATAGGATAAAACACTAGGTGGAAGTCTATAAAATAATCACTACCCGCACATATGTGATACTCAAGAAAACAAATTAAAGATAACTATCCAGTTGTTTTTTAAAAAGAACAACAACGTGGAATTCTGAAGTAGGTCTTTTGCTCTGGAGCACAGTCACAACATCTCAAAATTAGGTCCACCAATTGGGTCAACAGTGAGGAGACAGAGAATTAAGTTTACTTTAGGAAATTACATTCTAAGCATAAGATTCTCCTTCGTATTCGATAATTCTTATTGGTAGAGAGAAAAGAGTTCAGAAGGTGGGCAACAGCATTCTTGAATGTGCCTCCCTGTGTATATTTGCTGTTTCTTATCACGCTGCTGAACGTGGCTGGAGAAATCATAGCACCCCGTTGACTACATCTCAGCTTAAATTCAGGATCATGAACCACGAGGGGCCCGCCTTCACCCTGCCTGGTAATCAAAGTATTTCCCTAGTCTATTCTCACTTCCACTCTCCTGGGTGGCCCTTTCCCACTTCCTCCTCATTCTCTCCCCTCAATCTTGCCATGTCTTTATTGTAAAACCGGAGTTGTTTATCCTGCAAAGCTTCCCAATTCTGGATTTTGATGACTGCATTCCCATGGTGCCATCTCACATGTTCCTCAGTTCTCTGACTTTTTATAAACTGGTTGGCTCTAGAGGCTTAATCAGATTCAAGTTCTACTTTCTATAAGAATACTTAGTAGGTGGTGTCAAGTACTTCCATCAGGAGTCACATAATGTCTGTCTGTGTGATAACTAATAACTATCTTTATTAGTCTAGCAGCCATTGGTGATTATTCCCTAGATCCATTTTTTCATTAGGGATTGTGGGAACTTGTGTTTCATATTTTATTACAAACTATTGAATTTATAAATATCAAAACATCACGCATGTACTACTTAAACAAGAGCTGTAACACACTAACAATAAAACCAAAGTCAAAGCTAAATTATTCAGAAGTAGTAGCAAGTCTGTAATTTGAGGCTAATGATATGCTGATGCTTCTCCTAAAGCACAGAGTGTTTCAAAGGATGTGCAACACTGCGACCTTAGCCAGAATGGCAGATAGGTCTAAAAATATTTTCCAGATGTCCCTAGGATACATCTCCATTTATCAATGGCTGTCATATCATCCTATGATCGTTAGTTTGAAGTAATGAGTTTATAATATTACTTTACCAATGGCATGGAAGTATCTCAAAGTTTTCACAACCAGTACGGCTGTCTTGGCACTTACAAGAGGAATATTAACCCTATTACAACACCACTTTTAACACAAACTGTTACTTTTTATTCCAACTTGTTTACTGTTCCAATTTCTTAATGCTATTATATGTGAGCTTTAAGTGTTTTTATTTTTAAAGTAAATGAAGAAAAATGAGCTCAACTATTCAAATATTGAAAAAGTCAGTAAGTGTCTGAAGTAATATTGTACAACAATATGAAGCATCAGACTTTTTTTTTTTTTTTTAGTTTATTTATTTATTTATTTATTCATTTTTGGCTGTGTTGGGTCTTCGTTTCTGTGCGAGGGCTTTCTCCAGTTGCGGCGAGCGGGGGCCAGTCTTCATCGCGGTGCGCGGGCCTCTCACTGTCGCGGCCTCGCTTGTTGCGGAGCACAGGCTCCAGACGCGCAGGCTCAGCAGTTGTGGCTCACGGGCCTAGTTGCTCCGCGGCATGTGGGATCTTCCCAGACCAGGGCTCGAACCCGTGTCCCCTGCATTGGCAGGCAGATTCTCAACCACTGCGCCACCAGGGAAGCCCCCAGACTTCTTTTTTGAACGTTAAGTATTTGAACATTTACAAATACTTCTACCGGCATGCTATTTTGGAAGAGGCATTTCTTAAATTCATAATAAGATGTATAAACACTCTGACAATAATAGTTAATACCAATATTGGATCTCCAAAAGTGTTTTCACCTTTGACATGAATGTGAAGCTATCTAGAAGCAGAAGGTAAACTTTGAACAAAAAATTGAAATTGCACAGTAACATTAACAGTAATAATTGCTATAGTACGCCGCAAATTGTTCTAATACCTTATTTGTATCGTCTTACTTAATCCTCATAACAATCCTTGGAAGGACACTGGGCTGCATGGAGGTTAAGCTGCTGGCCCAGGGTCGCAGAAATAAGATGGGAACCCGGGAAGCCCGACTCCACAGCTCCAGCTCTTCACCGCAGTGACCTACTTCCTCTCATTATCGGAACATAGACTCAGAATTTACAGAACTGGCTTGGGTAAATCGAACAGAATTCTTTTTGTCCAAGATTTTCTTCTGCACAAACATTCTATGTTCTACAGCAGAAATCTCTTGCCAGTACATGAAAAATAATATCGGGAAATGCATCTTCACTCCAAAACCAAGAGTAACTGAGAAAGTCTAAAAGCTCAACTCTTGGAGAGTGAAAAATGGATGGATAATCAACACTATTTACACTATATTAGGGGTTGTTTTTCCAATCCTGGAGATGGGTCAGGCGAAATAAACTCCTGTGATGATGAGAAAAGTGCACAATTGTAAGATGGCTGCCAGTTCTAGGGATGCAGTTTGTAAGAACGAAACACTTGGGCACTTGACTTGTGCAGAGATTAGGCTCACAGCCTTGGCCTCATTAACAATAGCATGCTTACGGCAGAAACTAACACAACATTGTAAAGCCACTATATTCCAATACAAATTAATTTTTAAAAAATAGCATGCACGTTATCATGGCAAAAGGGACAAAAATATCACACAGAGCTTGAAAGGGTGACGAAGGAGAGGTCTGAAGCTAGAAATGTATTACCTTGAAATACTGGGTCCTTTCAATAGCCAGTACTTGAGGAAGGTGATCTTTTTTTTTTCTTATAATAGAGAAATATTGCAGTGTATTCTGTTTTATGAAGCATCCAGAGCTGCTGTATATTTTAATAAGAATGTATTTGTGATTTTTTTTTTTTTAAAAAGTGCAACAAAATTTTTACCTAGGCAGTCTGAGACATCATTGAGAATTCTCAGAATTCTGTCAATTCACTGAGCTATGAACAAATGCTTTATGTGACTACTGCATGAAGAACGTTAATTGAAAAAAAAAAACCCCAACTACGCACACCCCCCGCTTAATTCTCACCTCCTACCTCTGAAGAAGCAAACCGCTAAATGATAACAAGCTCCCCTATATTCCACCGTATTCTGTTTTCCTCCTTTGCTTCCTGTTCTTCCCTCTAAAGCCCAAGTGCTAAAAGGACTGGAGGGGTACATGTGGGAAATGGGGTTTATCAGTACACTTTCTCCCACAGTCCACCAAGTCAGGAAGTGAAGGGAACATCAAGGAATGGCTCTGCCCAACTACCAGAGGGGCTGCAGGAGGAAGCCACTACCGTCCATCACTCACAGGCTCTTTACCTACTGCTCTCACACGCTCTCCTTGTTTACAATCAGTTTCTGACAATTAGGTCTTTGGCAGCATGTGGTCTCATCACTTACCAGCCTGGCAAATGAACTAATGCCCCAGTGAGCACAAGTCCACTTTTGACGAGATCCGACTGGGGTTTCGGAACAGGTAAATGCAGGTGGGCGTGGGGGCCCAGTGGGCTGTGACATCTGCTGCAGGGAGACCAGACCCAGATGAGGCTCATACTCAAAAGTCGAACATTTAGAAAAATATAAATATGAAGACCAAATCCTGCTAGCTTCCAATAGATGGAAATTTAGGATTGCCCCCCAACAAATTGTTTATTTTTTCATATTATGCATTATCACAAGGCTTAGTATTAATTTACCTAGACTTCAATGAAGATGATGATGATATAATAATGCCTTGGATTTTTCTCTAAGACCACAGGATTATGGTGCATAACTTTGAAAATATCTGTGTAAGAAAGACAAGAGGCAAATAATTGCTCTCCAAGGTTCTGTGTTAGGAAACGTGGGGCAGAGAATGATAAAGAGATATTTACCAGGGAAAAAAAGTGACCGTAAAAGGATTCCCATTTCAGAATCTCGCGCAACACTTTTAGTGAAATAGCAGGTAAGTTAACTTTTGAGGGGCTCTGAGAAAAATCTCATCATTTTTCTGACACAGACAAATCAAAGGCTGTAGCACAAAAGTGGAGATATTTCAGAGGAATGATGGTAACAAAGTGAAGTGATTGCTTTTTCTGTATACAAAAGGAGAAAGATTTAAATTTTTTTCCTTCTCTTGTCTCAGAGTAAAAGTAAGGAAGTTTCCTTCATAAACACTAAACCTCAGAGCCTTACCTGGGTTGTTTTTTTCTTGATGTTTTCCCAGCAGCGTTAAATTTTCCCCAACCCACCACTTCTTTCCTTCTTCCAGAAAGTCCCGGAGGAGGTCTTGAACCTCCTGGTTCCAAGTGAAAGCAGGGTGTCCTCCCTGAGCATGACAGTAATCTTCTGCTTCCTGAAAGCTGCAATGAAACCTGCTAAGCTGATAACAATTATGTTCTCCATGGTGCTCTGGGCTATCCAGCTCACTTCCTAGAATGATTCCTGTTGTGATGTATAACCAAAGCCAGGTTCTTCCTTTGAAGAACATTTTCTCTGTGCAGTGTGAGCATGAAAAGTGTAGAGGCTCACACAGCTACTGAAGTCTGCGCGCCTACAGCCCGTGCTCCGCGACGAGAGAAGCCACCGCGATGAGAAGCCTGCGCACCGCAACGAAGAGTAGACCCCGCTCGCTGCAACTAGAGAAAGCCCCCGCGCAGCAACGAGGACCCAACGCAGCCAAAAATAAAATAAATAAATAAATAAAATAAATAAAAAAACGTGTTGGGGCTCAGCAGCTGCCTGGTCCTTTAAATACATTCTTGGTGGGTTTATCTTATTAGTATTATTCTTTTAGAAATTGGTAATAATTTGTCAAGGAGACAAAAGGTTTTGTTTTAAGGACCCAGGTGCAGTTCCTATAAGCTGAAAACAAACGCCGGAGATCAATAAAGCAATGGGCCTTCATAGCTAGGGCAGCACCACCTGTGTCTATACAACCGGCTATGCCTTTAGCTTTATAATAGATCTTTATTTGCTAAGTCTAAGCTGTAAGGGGATAGAGGACGACGAATATCTAAGTCAGTGTTGCTAAAAATTGAGTAATGTTTTTTTTTTTTTAAAGAAAACCATTCTTGCAGACCCTTACGATGGATTTAAATTATTGTATTGTTTCTTAAATACATTTATACACAAAACTAGGCGTAATCTCTCTCCTAAAGCTCTTACATAATCATAAAAGCCAAAGAATAAATATTTGATGAAAGAATACAAATTAAATAGAAACAAAACTGAAAACCAATGAAGTTCAAATTTTGCCAAACTAAATAGCCACTTAGCAGATAAACACAGTTCTGGCCTACGACTGCACAGGTTCTTTTGATTTTGTCATTCAAGCTACTTCGTGCTGTAGGGAGGAATCAATTCTCTCACTACTTTTCTTTAATTAATTTGCTGAAAAACCTTTGTTCAGGGCTTCCCTGGTGGCGCAGTGGTTAAGAATCACGCCTGCTAATGTAGGGGAAACGGGTTCGAGCCCTAGGTCCGGGAAGATCCCACATGCCGCGGAGCAACTGAGCCCGTGAGCCACAACTACTGAGCCTGCGCTCTAGAGCCCACGAGCCACAACTACTGAAGCCCACGTGCCTAGAGCCCGTGCTCTGCAACAAGAGAAGCCACCGCAATGAGAAGCCCGTGCACCACAACGAAGAGTAGCCCCCGCTCGCCGCAACTAGAGAAAGCACACGCACAGCAACGAAGACCCAACGCAGCCAAAAATAAAGAATAAATAAAATAAAATAAATTTAAAAAAGTGTTGGGGCTCAGCAGCTGCCTGGTCCTTTAAATACATTCTTGGTGGGTTTATCTTATTAGTATTATTCTTTTAGAAATTGGTAATAATTTGTCAAGGAGACAAAAGGTTTTGTTTTAAGGACCCAGGTGCAGTTCCTATAAGCTGAAAACAAACGCCGGAGATCAATAAAGCAATGGGCCTTCATAGCTAGGGCAGCACCACCTGTGTCTATACAACCGGCTATGCCTTTAGCTTTATAATAGATCTTTATTTGCTAAGTCTAAGCTGTAAGGGGATAGAGGACGACGAATATCTAAGTCAGTGTTGCTAAAAATTGAGTAATGTTTTTTTTTTTTTAAAGAAAACCATTCTTGCAGACCCCTACGATGGATTTAAATTATTGTATTGTTTCTTAAATACATTTATACACAAAACTAGGCGTAATCTCTCTCCTAAAGCTCTTACATAATCATAGAAGCCAAAGAATAAATATCTGATGAAAGAATGAATACAAATTAAATAGAAACAAAACTGAAAACCAATGAAGTTCAAATTTTGCCAAACTAAATAGCCACTTAGCAGATAAACACAGTTCTGGCCTGCGACTGCACAGGTTCTTTTGATTTTGTCATTCACGCTACTTCGTGCTGTAGGGAAGAATCAATTCTCTCACTACTTTTCTTTAATTAATTTGCTGAAAAACCTTTGTTCAGGGCTTCCCTGGTGGCGCAGTGGTTAAGAATCCGCCTGCCAATGTAGGGGAAATGGGTTCGAGCCCTGGTCCGGGAAGATCCCACATGCCGCGGAGCAACTAAGCCCGTGCGCCACAACTACTGAGCCTGCGCTCTAGAGCTCACGAGCCACAACTACTGAAGCCTGCGCGCCTAGAGCTCCTGCTCCGCAACAAGAGAAGCCACCGCAATGAGAAGCCCGTGTACCACAACGAAGAGTAGCCCCCACTCACGGCAACTAGAGAAAGCCCGCATGCAGCAACGAAGACCCAACGCAGCCAAAAATAAATACATAAAATAAATAAATAAATTTAAAAAACCTTTGTTCATACAGCACGTCATTTGATCTTCACCTGGAGCACATCCATCATCTATGTATTTTAGCCAGTTCTCTTTCTTGGCACCAAAATGAGATCACAGATACAAATAAATGTGGGCACTGAAATTGCCTGGCAGCTTTCAGGGTTCAGTTGGTTATCCAAATGGTCCAAATGACGGTTACATTACTTTAAAAAATCATTGTGGAAGTGGACACCAAAATCAAAAATTCTCTGAAGTGTAAACCCCAAGAACACATCCCTCAGTTTGGAAACCACTGCAATAATCAAACAACTGGTACGATGAAATATACTATGGTCCCTACTTTCAGTTTAGGGAAAAGACATAACAAGTGTAGTTAATAAAGTTCCACTACAGAGGTATAGCTTAAATCTGTGAAGGTTCAGATGAAAAAGATGTATTTCCAGCACTTGAACATATAAGGGTGTCCATGTCTAGGAAGATGGAACAGGCATCTATGGCAGAGGCCTCCACGAGAGTAAATGCATGGAGGTGAGACGGTGGAAGGCATTTATACAGAGAAAGAAACAATGCGCTCTGTGTGTGTGTGGGGGGGGGGGGGGCTAGAGGGACAGCAGTGGGAACTGAAACTAGAAAACTGAATTGTTTCAAACGCCAAGAAAATAAGAGTTTGCAATTTGGGGGGAAGATTTCTGAGCAGAGGAGTCCAAGTCTGGGCTGCAATGGAACTGTTTGGGTGCACGACACTTTCACTTTTCGAAGTTCACAGTCTTAATTTCCCAATATCCTTACAAACATACATACATATGTTTTAGGCATTTTAAAAAAGTGAAACCTGATGCTCAAGGAATCTTCTTTTAAAGTCAACTCAGGTATCTTACACAGTGCTGTAAATCATTTCAACCCTTTTTAGTGCCCGGTATATACTCAATCCATGCTTTATCTAAAGCACAAACACTATCAATAGCATGTTTAACTTAAATGATCAAAAAACTGGTGAGAGTGTTGCTTAGAATCGAAGAATCAACATACAGTTAGTCTTCTCTCCAGATTGCAGGATGCAGGAAAGCTCTGCGCAGCGACCCAACCAGATTCGGCTGAGCCTCTGCAAAGCGCAGCGAAGACGCCAGGAGGCAGGCGGACGGGCGGGCGGGCGGACTGAAGAGGCGTGCACACATGGATTGCGCGCGCGCGTGAACGCCCAAACAGACTCTCGGGGCGGAGCGGGGAGCGGGGCCTTTCCCTCCGCGGAGGGGGGGGGGGGGCCCCGCCCCACCCTCCTGCCCAGCGATTGGTGAGTCGGCAGCTGGAGGGGCGGAGACTAGAGGAGTCACCGCCATCTTCTCCAATGGAAACGAGACAGAGGCGGGCCCAGTGGCGGAAGGAGCATGGCGTGGAGACAGCTCAAAGTGAGTTCAGCTGCTGCGGCCCTGCAGCGGCGAGGAAGAGAACTTGCGGGAAGGCAGCCGGGGGGAGGGTGGAGAGAGGGCTAGCCTGGGCGAGGTGTGGACGGGAGGCGGCTCCGAGAGGGTGGGCCTCTTTGGCACGTTTGTGTGTCTTTGGGGACACCTGCAAATGATCATGCGTGTGCATTTACACATGTACGTGGTCACTGTGTAAACGGCACGTGTAAACGGAGTCGATGCCGATCTGTGTCAGCGCACGTGGGCCTTTATTGAGCCAGGCGCAGGGCGCTTAGTGAACACAGGATCGCCTAGCAGTGTGTGCACCATCCAACCTGGAATGAAATTACAGTAGAACATGGTGCCAACCCTTTTAGATAAAAGTTTAGGGCAGGGTCTTTGTCATGGCGCTCAGAAATCCGTTGATCAACATAAGGGGCGTTCCTACAATCTCCTGGAGGAGAAGCGAGAAAAATGAATACTAGATCTATGTTGACGGCTAGGAGTGACCCTAAAGGCAAATCCGATCAGGTCACTTCCTTGTTCAGGGAACAAAACTCAGATCACCTGGGTGCATCTCATTCTCCTCTGCAGCCAAGAGAGAGAGCATTTACACCGCCCCGCCCTGCCGCCTAGTTAACTTCTATTTATCCTTTGAATATCAGCTTTAAGGCACTTGGTCAAGGAAGCCTTTCTCTACCTCTTTGATTAAGTTAGGTTCTTCTCTCACTTTTTTCTTCATAGCTTTGTCACAGTTATATGTTTGCATGATCATTGATTTCAGTCTCCTCCTGAGGTTGTACTCCTTGTGAAGGCCGGGACTCGGTCTGTAGCCCATCCTTGAGTGCACAGTCACTATGTGCTGAATGATTGAATGAATGAATGAGTGAGGGACTCAGCATTGGGCAGTGATAATTAGAGAAAAATATTATGAGCAATGTTTGAGCTTGATCCAAGAAGACCTGATGCTCTCTAGAGAACAGACCTGTGGTTGCCAAGGGGGAGGGGGGTGGGGGAGGGAAAGACTGGGAGTTTGGGACTAGCAGATGCAAACTATTATATGTAGAATGGATAAACAGCAAGTCCTGCTGTATAGCACAGGGAACTATATTCAATATCCTGTGATAAACCATAATGGAAAAGAATATGAAAAAGAATATATACATGTATAACTGAATCACTTTGCTGTACAGCAGAAATTAACACAACATTGTACATCAATGATACTTCAATAAAATTTTAAAAAAAGACCTGATGCTCCTTTAAAAAAAATTTTTTTTGCAACCCTCTTTATTATCCTGAAGTGGAATTTATGTATAATGTAATCTTTCTATATGTAATTTTAAAAAGTCAACATAATGTCCTAACTGGAATATAAAGGAGAAATAAATTTATAATAAAATAATATGTATTTCAACCCATAACTATTAGGGCATGAGTCACCTAGGTAGTGAGTCAGGTGTTTAAGCCTCTACTTAGAAATTCTAGTGCCACAGGAATGTTTTACTGTCAAACACCTCAAGCAAAGCACTGAACCATTCCACATGGATTTTCTGAAACGGTGAGTGATTCTTGGTAATGTTCTGTGCAAAACAATATAGTCACCCCTCAATCGACAAGGTAATTGCATTCCTGGAAAGTCAATACAGATGAAAACCACACAGGAGATTGTGTTTATGTGGGGAAATAGAGTTTGCATTTCTAGGCTCAGATAATATGAACAGATATTTTTACCTAGTGAATGTCAGTAGGATGTTCAAAAGTCACACACGATAGGGACAATTCTGACTTTACTGACTTCCTGCTCACTAAATCTATTAACATTCTCCTCCAGGTGCTCACCACATGTCCCTAGGGGGCAGTACTGCCCCTCTTAAAGATTTTTTTTTTTTAAATTTAAAAATTTAATTTAATTTATTTTTGGCTGCGCTGGGTCTTCGTTGCTGCACGCGGGTTTTCTCTAGTTGCGACAAGCGGGGGCTACTCTTCGTTGCAGTGCGCGGGCTTCTCATTGCAGTGGCTTCGCGTTGCAGGGCACAGGCTCTAGGCGTGCGGGCTTCAGCAGTTGTGGCGCACGGGCTTAGTTGCTCTGCGACATGTGGGATCTTCCCGCACCAGGGATCGAACCCATGTCCCCTGCATTGGCAGGTGGATTCTTAACCACTGCGCCACCAGGGAAGCCTTGCCCCTCTTGAAATTCCTGGCCTGGAGTCCTTCAGGGCTAGAGGAGCGCATGTCAGCAGAAGTGCAGATACAGCCTCTGACTGTAGAGGCAATACGTGAGCAAGAACCCAAGGAGACCAGCGTTAGCAGAAGGCCACGGACATCACTGCATGTTATGTCCTCTGTGTGTGTGTAAATCGTGTAAAGGGTTCAGAGAAGGTGCTACAGCCTGGCCTTGAGGGGGCCCCATTGGCTCTTTTTTCCAGAAGCGGGCCCAGGATGCCATGGTGATCCTGGGGGGCGGAGGACTTCTCTTCGCCTCCTACCTGACGGCCACGGGGGATGAACGTTTCTACGCGGACCACTTGATGCCGGCTCTGCAGGGGCTGCTGGACCCCGAGGCAGCCCACAGGCTGGCTGTTCACGTCACCTCCCTGGGGCTCCTTCCTCGTGCCACGTTTCAAGACTCTGACATGCTGGTAGGTACTCCTGTAACACCTTGTGCGATAGATACGAGGGTCAAGGTCAAAGTTCCCTAATTTATTTAGCTGGGGCTGATCCTTCGGAAAACTAGAGTCCCAAATTAGCCCCCCCACCCCAAACCGTCATCCCCATCTACAGATCAGGAACACTGAAGTGCAGAGTAGTTAAGTGACTTACTTACCCAAATGCACACAGCTAGGAAGTGGCTGAGCCAGGAATCAAACCCATGGAGTCTGGCTCAGCATCCGTCCGTTAGCCACCATCCTGCCTCACGGAGGTCTCGGGTAGCTCGGTGTTCACCTCTGCTGAAAAGGGAAGCATGCCAGCATCACTAACATCTAATGTGATGTAGGCATGTCTAGCCAAGCCCTTTGAGGAAAGCATACGACTCCTGTCCCAGCCTCATTCTGTCCTGCATTCAACACAGGGGCCCCACCGTGTCCCCTTACTCTTCTGTGTGCTGGGGTTTCCGCAGCGAACAAAGTGCAAGAATCCACATCCTCCTAGAATCTACATCCTCGTGCAAGCCCAGACAGTTTCCATTTAGGAGACTTCTTACCAAATGGGGGACATTAGAATGATGTGATCATTCTGTCGAGCAGCCGGGGCCGAGAGACCCGTCCTGGAGCACGGCCCCCAGGGCCCCCAGTGCGGCCACCCTGCCATCCTCCCAGTCCCCGAGGCACCGCGTGCACACACGCACTGCCATCTCTTCTTCCCCTCCTCGGGGCAGCCTTGCTTCCTCCTGCTTCCAGGACCAGATGGTGCCACCCTTGGAGGTCCTTGCTAGTCCTGGCAAAGGCTTTCCTGCCATATCAGCTGACAGTGACGATTCTGTTGGCAACTGCTGACTTTATGATATCCCGATTCCTTTCCCACATTTTAACGTATTTGTCTTGCTTCTAGATTTGTTGGCTAGATCAGGGTGCGAATACTAAGTCACTCAGGAGTTAGGCTAGACCTGACAGTAATTAGGCCCCAGTCACTTTCATTATAGAGAACAATCAGGAATCCGCCCCATGTCTGCCAGGGAAGAACCTGCTTCCAGCCCAGCCTGGTTCTGGGGCCCAGCCATCAGTGCTGCTCGGTCGAGCACAGGAGTCGTGAGGACACTGCTGGGCCTTGGTATCACCTGGCTGAGGAGGGACACAGCGGGGGCTGACTTACTAAGATTAAAGGATTTTGCTGCCTGACTGTTTCACAATAGCACCATCTAGGGGCTAAATAGTGGCTAAGAAGGTACAGATCTTCACCGTAATTGGAAAAGGCAGCACCTATCTCCTGCCCAACCCATGGTGGAAACACTGTTTTTCTCCTCAGTGATGATAAAGCCCGACGGTTCGCAAACTCTGGCTGGCATCAGAATCACCTGGAGAGCACTGTTAAAAATAGATTCCCAAAGAGTTCCATTCTTCCCCACCCTCCCCCAAAGATGCTGATTCCTTAGTCCAGGGATGGGCCCTGGGATCTGACGTTTAACAAGCAGGTGATTCTGACGTAGGTGTGCCGCAGACCACGCTTTGAGAAACACCAACATAGCCTTGTGTGCCTGTGACTTTGTCTCCTTCTCCCTAGGAAGTGAGAGTCCTGGGCCATAAATTCCGAAATCCAGTAGGAATCGCTGCAGGATTTGACAAGCACGGGGAAGCTGTGGATGGACTTTACAAGATGGGCTTTGGTTTTGTTGAGATAGGCAGTGTTACCCCAAAACCTCAGGAAGGAAACCCCAGACCCAGGGTCTTCCGCCTCCCTGAGGACCAAGCCGTCATTAACAGGTAGGTGAGCAGCCTTCTTCCCAGCAGGACTCTCAGGGTGTTTCTTCTGCCATACAGTGTGGACATTTTTCTGTCATTTGGAATGTTCTGGAACCATGTTGAGCATCTACTCTGTGCGGGCGTAAAAGCAGGTTTTATGATTTCAGTTGAACGCGTATACACGATGAGGTTAAGAGAGCTACACGACTTAGCTACAGTCACGAGGTCAGAAGCGGGAGAACTTGGGAACGGATGTTGGCTTATCTGACTTTAGAGTTTGTGCTTTTTCCACATTGTTACTCCAGTGTCCTAGCCCACCTCTGTCCAGTAGAAATATCATATGAGCCCTATATGTAATTTAAAATATTCTAGTGGCCACAATAAAATAGCAAAAAGAAACAGGTGAAATTAACTTTAATAATATATTCTATTTAATTATTATTTGTAATAGTTATTTATTATACTACTTAATTATAAATACTTAATATACTCTATCATAATTTTAATATATAAGCAATATAAAAATGACTGGCTATTTACCTTCTTTCACTTGTACCAAGTCTTCGAAATCCAGCATGTTTTCCTTACAGCACTCTTGCTTTGGACCGGCCAGGCTTCGCTCTCAGTGGCCACACTTGGCTAGTGGCTCTTGCACCTGACAGCACAGCTCCAGCCTTTAGTAACTGGGAAATTTAATAATCAACATAGACAGCTGCTTTTAGGAAGAGAGGTCCTTCTAGGCTGTGTAAAGCCCTTCTCTTTGTAAGCCCTGGGCAGTTTTCACTACATCTAACCCGGAGAGTGAAGAAGTTCCTTCTTTTCGGTAACAGCATTTTGAGAGCCTCGTTGGGGGCGTTGGTAGGCACCTTTGGGATCATGAAGGGCCTTCTGGGAGACTGACGTGTGGAAGGTTTATTCGGCTGCACGTCCTGCTTTATCGTGCTTGTTTCGGGGAAAATTTCCAGCATTAGACATCGAGTTATTGACCTTTCCCCCGTAGGCTGGGATCAATATCTTCAGAATGTTCGGGCAAAAAATTTTTGTTTATGATTCGGCTGCCACAAATAACTGCAGGTACCAGGATGACAGTGCCTGGCAGAGTCCCGTGGGTGAGAAGTGGCACAAGAGAGCCGGGCCTGAGCTCCAAGCACTTGTGTGCCCAGGCCCCCTGCTCTGCCTGGCACAGGGTGGGTGCTGAATGAACATGAGTCAACAACTACATGTATCTGTTAGGTGTTTTTGGCTGCAAGTAACAAAGTGGCTTAAACAATAGGCGTTTGTTATTTTCTTCTCATAACGCGTGAAGTAGGCAGTCTTAGGGTTGGTTGAGCAGCAGGGTGGCGTCAGTACTCTGGTCCAACCTCTGTGGGCCTTCCCTTCTCGTCTGTAAGATGCCTACCCCAGCTGCAAGCATACGTCCTCGCATGAGGACATCAGAGAACAGAAAGGGAAAGGAAGTATGGATATGGGGGGGAGACGTTTTCCCAGAAGCTCCCTGGTAGGCATCACCTTGTGTCTCAGTGACCAAGCCCCGTCTCAAGTTCATGCTTGAGCTGCCAGCGAGGCTGGGAAATGAGTCATTGGCATTTTCACCCTGTGTCAGGCGAGCTGGGTTCCACAGGCAAGGAGGAAGGGAGTGGGGATGGCCATTAGGCCAACAACCCACAGTGGGGCTGGGGACGTAGAGATGAGCAAGAGAGACGAGGCCCAGCCTCTGTGGAGCGTCTAGTGGCAGGTGAGGGAGGAGATGTGTCCCTTGTCCTCGAGAAGGCTGTAACCCAGTAGGCGAACTGAAGCATATACATACATCCCAAGCTAGGAGAAAGGTAGGTACAAAGCACTCCATGAATGCCAGGAGGTGAGGGATCATTTGTGTCTGGGAGCTTTATGCAAGGAGGAGAGGGTGCATTTGACTTGGGCCAGGAAGAGGGTGATGTAATAGGTAGAAAGGATGGGGGAATGGAGCGGCAGGATGGGTTCCAGGAGGCGTGTTCGTGGGGCACAGGCAGGAGGTGGGAAGATGGGTCATCAGAGTGGTGAGGGCCCCGCTGGGCGGGAGCGGTGGGTGGGAAGGAGGGGTGGGCTGGATCCAGACAGGTCCGGGCTGTTTACAGTGCTAGTTGGCGAAGTGGCTTGTTGGCAAATTTTAATCTTTCCCTTTGTATTTGATGGTGTTCTGGCAAGTTCTCTAGGACTTCCAGGGGTGTTTAGACTTTAGAAGTCTAAGAACTGACTCTGATTTTTTTCTTTGGTTTTGACATCATAAGTATATGTTGAAAATGGCCATGGAGCCGTCTCTCCAGAGTCTTTGCTTTCTGCCTGAGGGCTCTAACCTTATCTCCTCCCTAACGCTCTTCTGTGCTACAGATACGGATTCAACAGTCACGGACTCTCAGTGGTGGAACACAGGTTACGGGCCAGACAGCAGACGCAGGCCAGGCTCACAGAAGGTAAAGGGGGCCTGCCTCAGAGGGCTGTTCTTCAGTTGTTGGAAGGAAACTTGTGGGAGAAAGTCAGGAACGTTCCTAGTGAAATGAACGTGATTGAACAATAGGAAAAAACAGCGTGGAACTCAGGGCTCCTCTGCTAGAGGAATTCTCCTGGCTCCACCACACCCTCCAAGCTCTTAACTGAATTTCGCAATTGAGCAAAGATACACTTAGTTCCTGCCTCGTTATGTAACCTGTGTCAAACTGGGACAGCTTGGAAGTAAGCAGTGCAGAGTGGCTGCTCTGTGATCACGTAGGCAGTTAAGATGCGAGCAGGGCTTGGGCGCCGTCTTCGTACATCCTGCTCTGTTGTCCTTTTGTCCATTATATAAATAATGCATGCTAATTATAGAAGTGTTAGTAAATGCAGGGAAGCATAAAGAAGAACATTAAAATTACTCACACTCTTCCCTACTCAGAGATAACTTCTCCCGGCATTGGGGAAAATATCCTTCATGACTTATTTGGAAACACCATGCATTTTTTTTTAAATTAATTAATTTAGTTTTGTCTGCATTGGGTCTTTGTTGCTGCACTAGGGCTTTCTCTAGTTGCAGTGAGCAGGGGCTACTCTTCGTTGCATTGTACGGGCTTCTCATTGCAGTGGCTTCTCTTGTCACGGAGCACCGGCTCTAGGCGCGTGGGCTTCAGTAGGTGCAGCACGCGGGCTCAGTAGTCGTGGCGCATGGGCTTAGTTGCTATGCAGCATGTGGGATCTTCCTGGACCAGGGCTCGAACCGGTGTCCCCTGCATTGGCAGGCGGATTCTTAACCACTGTGCCACCAGGGAAGTCCACACCATGCATTTTTGAAGGCTGCCTTCGGAGGTGCTGATGCTTATTCCCTGGGGCTCTCTGCCTTGCTGTCCCTTGGGGTGAACATAGTGGTCTTGGCGCCATGCCATCCTCACTGTACCTTCCCAGGTGTCCTCTAGGGTTGCGGCCATCTTCCTTGGTGGGCCTTTCTGGAACTCCTTCCAGGAGTTTAGCCTCATTAGATGTCCTGGTGGTGAGATGAGAAAAACCTGAGGTATTGGATTCATTTCTGAACACGAGATTGAAAGGGCCGAGGCAGTTAGCAATCTCTGATTTGGGGAGTAGGAAATGACCTTGTTTGGAATTCCCTGGCTTTGGCAGAACCAGACCCTGCTATACTGTAAACCTTGCCACTTGTGGGCTTTGAAGGTCATGATAGGACTTTCATGGTTTGTGATACTCTCCTGCCTTCTTGTCTCCCTTTCCTTCTTTTAACTGTTCACAGTGCCCCTTATACCACTTTTCTCCCCTGTTCTCCCTTGCCCGTTCCCTCACCCGCCACTCTGGTGCTAACATTTGGAGTGAGACAAAATCCCATAGCAGAGCTCTGCACGTAGTGTTTACCAGCAGCTGGAAGCCTTGAAGACAGCTTATTGCTAGCATCATGCCAAGCAACATGAGTTGTTAAGAGCTATGGTGCCCTTTGCGGATAGAGTAATTCAGCAATTTTTGTCTAACTCCAAAATCTTGTCATTTGGGGCAAAGGACTACTAATGAAAGATCCACTGGCTACATGAAAGTGATATTCTCTATTTACCTGTGTGGAAAAGAATTACAGTTTCCAAACCATCTTCGCTTGATTTGGGAAGCTTGGAGACCTTGTTATATAATTTGTCTAATTGGATGCTAATCCCCTCGCCTCCCTTCCACCCATGAAGTGAGTGACACGAATCTCATTTACTTTCAAGCTGATGATAAAACAGGTGACTGCATTTAAGGTATGAGAAGGTAGTTAGCAGTACTGGATGTTGTTCTTTGATCCTCCCTGACCTGACATACATTTTGTGAGCTAACTGGACGTCCCAGTTAGCTGGAAAAAGCAGGTGGTACCATGGATATACTTTAGCCTTTGCAGATAAGGTAGTATCTTAGGAGAAGTCAAGTACAGACAAGCCCTTGCTTTCACACATAGAAAAATACATTTCAGAAACACACTGAAAGTCGAAAATACAAGTCAGGTGATAATTCCCTGGATTTTAAAGTAAGGTGACCATATTACTTACTGTGCAAATTGAGACAACACTTTTGAGAGTGGAAGGGATGCAGGCATGAATAATTATGCCCAGGCTACAGGAGTATTCAGGGCTGTCCTGGGAGCACTGAGATGTGTGGTCACGCCAGTTACAAGGGGGAGTCCCTTCTCAGAGAATGGAAATTATAAAACCGTTATGCCTCTACATTTTAGGCATGAGAATCGAAAATATTTTCCAGTATTTTATACATATCCTTTAATTTTGCTTTTTCTTCACGACTGCACACCCAGGCACGTGACCCAAGTCTAACAAGCATCCCTTGAGAGTAAACAGTTGCCCCTGTGGTATGCTATTGACTTCTGTCTCTTCTCAGTTGTATTTCATTTACGAGCCCTACCTTTTTAAACACTAGTATTTGCACTCCTAATTTCTCCATTTTTCATTAAAGTTTAAAAAAGAAAAAGGGCACAAAGCGGTAAAACATCCTAGGAGCTGCCCAAACATGGCTGCGCAGGTGAAGGTGGAGGGCGCGGTTCTTGGTCCGCAGGCAACAGCGCCGTGCGTAGGTCAGCGTTTGTCAGCTGGCGCGGGAAAGGTCACATTTGGAGTTGGAAAGCCTGGGAGGCTGTTCGTGGGCTCTTCGGTCAAGGACGGCTTCAAAATGTTGCACAGGAAATGGTGAGTGGGGACAAAATCCTGACCAGTGATATTTACAGATGGGCTGCCACTGGGAATAAACCTGGGGAAGAATAAGGCCTCGGTGGACGCTGCCTCGGACTACGCAGAGGGGGTTCGAGTCCTGGGCCCCTTGGCTGACTACCTGGTAGTGAATGTGTCCAGTCCCAACACGGCTGGGCTGAGGAGCCTTCAGGGAAAGGCCGAGCTGCGCCGCCTGCTGACCAAGGTGGGCAATTACATCCCGCTCCACCAGCCTGTCCCACCTGCTCATCCTCTAGGGCAAAGCTTCAACGTTGCTATCCACTATCGAGGAGTTGTCCTTGAGACCTGGACCAGTTAGGACCCCTTGCTTCCCTCTAATTCCCTGTATAACACTGATTGTGCTCAGTATTAGTCAGCTGCTCAGTTATCTATCCCTGCTGTTAACCCACAACGTCCGTGAGAGCAGGGACCGCATCTCTCATTTACCACCCTGTCCCTGGCATCTAGCACACTGAATGAATGAATGGAATGACTTTTCATTAAACCGTGCTTGTGACAGTATCTGCTGTCTCTTTTAGGAACAAAAGTCTAAATAAACCTTGATATATTAGCCAATGCCAGTGACATTAGGGACTCACTCTTGGGGATCCCTTGGTTCAAGAGAGTGGAATCAGCTCTGACTTGATGGGGTCTTTTGCATAATTGAGAGCGGTGTTTCCTGAAAAGGAGAAATTGCTGGTGCTTTATTCTGACAGCTAGTGTGCAAACACACTGATCTGTGGCTGCAGGTCATGGTTATACTGTCAACTGCAGTCTCGGGGGTCCCCATCTCTGGCCCCATGTTGCTCTAGGTGCTGCAGGAGAGGGATGCCCTGAAGGTAGCGCACAAGCCAGCCGTGCTGGTGAAGATCGCTCCTGACCTCACGGCCCAGGACAAGGAGGATATTGCCAGTGTGGTGAGAGAGGTGAGGGTCGGTGCCTGGGGGACGCCCTTCATTGCCTGTAGAGGCCACCTGGCCAGCTGGGTTAGCCCACATGGCAGTCTTTGTGGTTTCCTTTCTGTTATATGGAGGGCTGTCAGGATGTAATTTATCATATACAGGCAGACCTTGGAGATATTGCGGGTTCAGTTCCAGACCACTGCAATAAAGCAAGTCACATGAACTTTTTGGTTTCCCAGTGCATATAAAGTTACGTTTACACTATACTGTAGTCTGTTCAGTGCACAATAGCATTACATCTAAAAAAACAATGTACATACCTTAATTAAAAAATACTTTATTCTTATTTTCTGTTTTATTAAAATATTTGAGGTGTAATAATCCAGATTTAAAAAAAAAAAAAAAACTATTGCTGAAAATATGCTCACCATCATCTGACAGTGCAGGGTTGCCAGAAACTTGTAAAAAAAAAAACCAGTTATCTGTGAAGCACAATAAAGTGAAGTGCAATAAAATGAGGTATGCCTGAAATAAAAAGTAAATGTTTCAATAAATGTTTGAATGGGTCCTTTTCTCCTGCTTCTTCCCTCCTCTTCCCTCATCTTCCTTCAGCAAGGGCTTTAAGGCTGTGCATCCTTCAGTCTTGGTCAGACTGCAGTGTCTGTCTTTCTCCAGTCTAAACCTGGGTCTCTGTGTCATAGGAGAGTAGCGCAAACACAGACTGAGCCCGGCAGTCCGGGGTTGAAATCCTGGTTCCACCACTTACTACCTGGAGGCTTTGGACAGGACACTCTAGATTGAGTTGTTCTAAGGATTAAACCGTGTCCTGGGGGAACCGTACGGGTGGTTGGTACGTGATGGCTGTTACTATCATGTTGAGGCTCACTCTGACACTTGTCCAGAAAGCACAGTGAGTGAGGCCTGGTCTAGCTCTTGCTGCCGGGGCCTTAGGTGTGGGCGGCGCCCAGCCCGGCTGCTCTCTCAGACCCCCAGGGAAGCTTCTCCAAGTCCGTTGTGCCCTGACTGAGGGGCTCTTTCTCTGTCTCACACTGCAGTTGGGCATCGATGGACTGATTGTCACGAACACCACAGTGAGTCGCCCTGCCAGCCTCCAGGGGGCCCTGCGCTCTGAAATGGGAGGGCTGAGTGGGAAGCCCCTCCGAGATTTATCAACGCAAACCGTCAGGGAGATGTATGCACTCACCCAAGGCAAGAATTTGGTGTCCCTGTCTTCAGATCTACGTGTGGCTCAGGCGCCGGGTCTGTGATGGTATCGGGGTTCCTGAACTGCCGCACTCGGCAGGGGGCCGGGGCTGCAGCCAAACAGCTCCTGGCTCTCCTGTCGCCCAGCCTTCCTCACAGTGTGCTGTGTGCTTCTCTGCAGGCAGAGTTCCCATCATCGGGGTTGGCGGTGTCAGCAGCGGGCAGGATGCGCTGGAGAAGATCCAGGCAGGGGCCTCCCTGGTGCAGCTGTACACAGCCCTCACCTACCGGGGGCCGCCCCTGGTAGGCAGAGTCAAGCGGGAGCTGGAGGCCCTTTTGAAGTGAGTGGGGCCACCTGTGGCTTGAACCAGGCAAAGTTAATGTGGTATCAACTCAGAATGACTCAAATCAAGGGGATGCTATTCATCTGTCTTTATTCTTCATTGAAAATGCATTTGAGGGGTACACCCCAAACGCAGGGGAAACTTACCCTGTTGCTCTTTTCACAAAGGTCAAACAGTGCCAAGGAATTCAAGATTAACTTCCAAGGCAATGGTGTTTATGGGCCGAGGAGTTCTGGTGGCATTCCTGTTAATTCAGTAACACTGGCTTGATGTCAGGAGCTGTCAGTACTTAAAATTGATTCCCTCCCTGGCCTGAAGACCTGGGTAGATTCCAGGGTGAAGACAGTGTACAGGGCATGAGCATGCATTTGGGAGAGCGAGGCAGGTGCAGTTACGGACTAGATAGAGCCTGGTTGAATGTGGGCTTCCAGTAAGAGCCAGGCCTTTCCTTTACCATTTGCTGAAATTGCTTTGTTTTCTTTTTCCAGGGAGCAGGGTTTTACGAGAGTCACAGATGCCATTGGAGCAGATCATCGGAGGTGAGGATGGGTCGGTGGGAAGCCAGATCTGGAACCGTCCCGCTAAATCAAGCGAGCCTTTGTGGCTGATGGAGAGAGGAGACCACATCCCCAAACCACAGGGGCCCCTCCTCCGGCTGGACTGTAAAAGCCAAGCATGAGGGTCACCAGAAGCAATGCAAGGCGTTCTTCAATCACTTGTCCGACAGGAACTGCATCCATGATTCTTTCTAGATTCAAATCCCAGGATCCTTTAATGTTACAAGGACGTTAGACATTTGGAGGGAAAATCATGGTAAAATAAAGTCATTTAAAAACTGGATTTAAATCCCAGCCCTCTTGCCCAGATCCTGTAGGTCCTTCCAGGCCTCTGCTCCCCCGGGATCTGTAGTGAGCTTCCCAGGAGCTTGACTCTCTTTCATTCTATCTTTATTTTTATTTAAAATTTTAACTGTATTTTGAAAATATTTCAAACTTAGATAAAAGTTGCAAGAATAGGGCTGTGGATGGCCGTCCTCTCCGTGTCTGCACATGGTCTTCCCTCTGTGTGTCTGGGTCCTGACCTCTTCTTAGAGGGACACTGGTCATGCTGGTCATTTTGACTTGATTACTTCTGTAAAGGCCCTGTCTCCAAACAAGGTTACATTCTGAGATACTGCCAGTCTGGATTTCAACATGGCAATTTTGGAGAGACACAGTTCAGAAAATGGGCTTGTTGTCCCCCTGCTTTAAAAATCTGTGACTTGTGGGCCATTGGGCAGGCAGGTTCTCGAGGTGCTTGAAGACACCAGACAAGAGGCTCAAGAGGTCTAGTCATTAACTAAAGAAACAGAGAAATGCTAACCTTTTCAAAACTGAAAAGCAAATGGTGATGGGAGGTTGAAAACCTCGGCTGGGAAGTGCTGTAGATGTCAGTATGCCTTCGCAGCCAACAGGAAATTGCCTTTATTCCCTTCACCTCAGTGCAGGTTTGATTTTAAAATTTCTTGGTAGCTCTGTGGAGAGGCCTGTAGCTGCTGTAGAGGTAATATGTCCTTGTCTCATCGTTGAATCTCGGCCTCAGCCCTCAGCCTCTGCCCACTGCCTCTGCCAAGAAGCCAACAGTTAGTCTCCTGCTGTCTTTTATAAAGATCTTTTTCCTGTTTCTTAAAAAAGAATCTTAGGGACTTCCTTGGTGGTGCAGTGGATAAGACTCTGTGCTCTCAATGCAGGGGGCCCGGGTTCGATCGCTGGTCAGGGAACTAGATTCCACATGCATGCTGCAACTAAGAGTTTGCATGCCACAACTAAGGAGCCCATGTGCCACAACTAAGGAGCTGGTGAGCCAAAACTATGGAGCCCTGGAGCCACAACTAAGGAGTCCACATGCAGCAACTAAGACCTGGTGCAACCAAAAATAAATAAATAAATAAATAATTTTTAAAAAGAGGTAATAATCTCTTAAAAAAAATCTTAGTATGAAAATAATACCTATTCATCAATTAAACAGTATAGCACCCAAATAAATGTTGTCTACCTCCTTCCCCCCTCAAACAATCCCACATATCAGAGGTAGTCACAGTTAACTTTTGTATCCATCTAGATTTTTCCAGTCAGTTTTCTTTGTATATGCAAGCACATACCCATAGCTATTCTGTCTTTTTTAAAAAATCTATCACACACATATAAAAGTGTTTCAAGAAGAATAGTACAAAGAACTTTTTTTTTTTTTTTTGGCCACACCGCACGGCTTGCAGGATCTTAGTGCCCTGACCAGGGACAGAGCTAGGGAATATACATGTACACATACATCTATATTTCTATATCTCTCTATATTGAAAACCATGAGTTCATACTGATACCTTCAATTCCAATCCCAAACCATAAGTTTCATTCTAGTTTCTTCCCTTCCCATATTTGTAACTCTCTTCTCTGACTGTGGAAACCCTGACTACCTTTATACTTACTCTATTTTCTTATTTGATCAGTCCTCTCATATGTAAGTAATCTCTGGTTTCCACCCCCTACCATGTGCTGGCATCCTTCTTCCTTGCTTGGGTCCTGACCTCTCTCACCATCCCTTACCCCTTGGGCACTCTCCTCACTTTGTACAGCTCTGATACCTGCCCCAGGCTGCTCCCGGGGGCAGACATCCCCCTCACCTCATTTAGGCTCTGACTTTTTTGCTGGCCTGTCCCCCTGCATGGTCACTTTCCTTATAAGCTAGGACTCTGATGCTCCTCACCAAATGCTTACACACACACACACACACACACACACACACACACTTTGTGGGCACCCTCTTCGTTCTGTATGGGTGTTGATATTCTACTTTGAGCCCCTTGCTCCTCTTGTGCTGCCATTGCAGGCACCTACCCTGCTCTGTGCCAACTAATGGCTTTATGACTGAACTGTTCAGGGAAAGGGGGAAGGAAAGGGGAAGAGTTACCCTTTGGAAGGTTCTCTGTTGGAGACTGATAACCTGTCTTTTAGCACCGTTTTAACGGGCTGCTGTTTCTCTTGAGCACCAGCGTGAGTAGTTGGCTTGCGCTCAGGGGCCCTGTGGTGCAAGGAGTACCTGTTTTTCTTAACGCTGGAAACTACACTCAGCCCAGAGAAGCTCAGTGCTGGGAGACACATGGGAGGAGGCCCAGGTTGCCAATGCCCCGTGAGGCCCAGGACGGTTGGGTGGATTAGTGTGCAGAACTGCTAATATGATTTACATTATTGACTCCTGCATTTTCTGTTGTGTGCATCCACTGCCAATTTCACATTAGTCAAATATAAGTAGTAAGTTAAATCTTATTTCACAACTTGCTTTTTTTCCCCATATAATCATGGAGTCTTTCAATGTCCGTCCCTTCAATCTACCTTGCTCTTTCTAACAGCCCTTTGGTTTTCCGCAGCTCAGCTATATCAGTGTTTGCTTATGGCTAGACGTGTAGGCTGTTTGTTTTTCACATCACAAACAGTACATCAGCGAGTCTCTTGGTTTATGTATCTTTGTGCTCTTCCAGTAGAATTTCTGTGGAATAGATTCCCAGAAATGGTATCGCTCAGGCAAAGGTTACGTGCACTTAAAATGTTGATAGTTACCTCCAGATTGCCGTTAGAGGGGGTTGTTCAGTTTATACTTTCTCTACAACTTTGTAAGAGAGGGCCCCTTTCCTCTTAGGCTGCTCCACAGTGGGATTTTCAAGTACTGCCCTGGAATAAACTTGTTCCTTCTCCACTTTCTCACTGGAGATAGCTTCCATTATGTCTCTTCCTTGGTGGAAAAAGAAAAAAGGAATTGTGGGTTTAGCAAGCCACTTTGGGCTGCAGCCAGTGTGATTGCCACATCCATTTGTGTGTGTGTGTGTGTTTGCGTATCTGGGAGAGAGAGAGAAGAGACTTCAAATAAGACCCACAGGGAGACTTCCCTGGTGGTCCAGTGGCTAAGACTCCGCACTCCCACTGCAGGGGGCCCGGGTTCGATCCCTGGTCAGGTAACTAGATCCCGCGTGTCGCAACTAAGACCCGTCGCAGCCAAATAAATAAATAAATAAATGTTAAAAAAAAAAAACAAAACCCCGCAGGGAAGGGCAACGGAAGGGGTGTAGCTTTCCCTGGGTTCACCCATTCTCACTTGTTTCAGGCGATCCTGCATGTCTTTCCTCCTGCTGTGGGCATCATGTAACTTCTGTGGGCCTCAGTCTCCTAATGTGTAAAATGGGGAGGACAGACCCATCTCAAAGGGCTGTTCTGAGGATTAAATACTAAGGGCAATATGGCTCAGCACATCCTAATCTCTTAATAAACAATATTTTTAATGTTTCTAATCATCAAAAAAGTCCTGCAAATAGGTATTACTGTGCTTGTATTCACAGATAAAATGAGGGCTTTGAGAGATTAAATAACCTCCCCAAACCAGGCAGCTGGGAATCAGCGGAACTGGGCCCCAGGGCCTGAGTATCTCCTTCTGATGAAGGTAAAAGGCCTTACAGGACCTCTGAGAAGTATTATTAGTCCCTTTTCCCTTCTCTTCTCCCTCAGAAGTTCATCTTCTTTTAACATATAGACTTCCTGTGTGCCATTACTTTTTATAAAAAAGCTTTCATAGATACTTACCCTGGGCACTTGATTGGTCTGAAATAAGGTGGTCAAATGGGATCTAGTGATCGAAGCTCAGAGCCCCATAGAAGTGGGGGACATTCTGTAGGGACCACAGTGCCAGCCAGCAAATCACAAATTACAGCAAATCACACACAGTGTCTTCTTTGATCTTCAGACAGCTTTGTGTGAGGTAGGTGAGGTAGAGATTATGATCCGCATTTTACAGATGAGGAAACTGAAGTTAAGTGCCTGCCCCAAGATGATATGGGCAGAAACGGCAGAGGGAGCACAGGGTCTCCTAAATTTCAAGTCGAGCACTTGCTCTACTCTACCCAGTAGTATCCTGATATACCACTGAGCCCTCCGCTATACAAGATGTCTTGGATTCATTTTCTATCTATTTGTTTTCTCAGATAGGTGATGGGACTTGTGGATCCTTGCTGCTGTGCTGCAATCTCGGTGATAGGGGACACCCTTGGAGAAGTTGAGGGCCAAGATGCCGTCTTCTCTCTCCACACCCACAAACTCTGAGATCCACCCTGGCTAAGACTCAGGATTCAACCCACTACCCTCAGACCCTCTGAACTGACTGGCTCCAGAGTGCCGACAGGAACAGCATTCCTGTTCATCAGGAGGTAGTCAACCTTATGTGAAAAAGACTGTGGAACAGCCAAACCAAATAGAGAATTACTCTCCCCCAATTTTTATTATAAGACATTTAGACATAAGAAGAGTTGAAAGAATAGTGTAACAAACATCTATACCCCCTCCACCTAGACTCATTAATTCCTTCTATCTTTTCCATGCTTTTCTTACCAACCTTTTTAATCTATTTATATACAGTATTTTGATGAACCATTTTGAAGGAAACGGTAGATGTCAGGACACTTCACTCCTAAGTACTTCATAGCCTGCATCTGCTAAAAATGAGGATATGTTCCTATGAAAACATAACTCTATGATCCCACCTAAGAAAACAGCCATGATTTCCTAATATCATCTAACATTTAGTCCATATTCCAAGTTTCCCCATTGTCCTAAAAATAACTTCTAGAGTCAATCAAGACTCACCTGTATGTTTCTTTAGTCTTTTTAAATCTGAAGCCGTCACCTCTGAAGACATCAGGCGAGTTGTCTTATAAACGGTTCTACATTCTGGATTCCCAGAATAGAGGCTATATTTCCTTTAGCCTTTGATCTCTGCTGTAGCTGCATGTGGATATATGACCAAATTCTACTCAGTGAGATACGTATGAAAGTACCGTGTGCAACTTCTGGGAAGTCTGCCGCTGCCCGGATCATGATGTCTGGAGCTTTGGCAGCCTTTTTAGACCTGAGGATCAAGGTCATCCCAGAGGCATAAGTTGGAAAGGGCTTCATACCAGCTCTGTCTGCTTATTTCCCTACCTCTTTTATTTGAGGAAATAAAACCTTGTGTGCTTAAGTCACTGTCAATTGGGGTTTTCCCTCATATTTAGCCAAATTTAATCCCAGCTAATAAAGAAGCCAGATTGAGACTTACTGTAGTCTTGTACTTGCCTGGAAGATATGTTATCTGCTTCCTACTTGGCTAAGACCCATGTCAAGATTTCTCTTTCCTCCAGGTGCAGATCTCTGGTGCTAGCACAGTGTGAGAATGTGCTCAGACTCTCATGTTACCTGTGGAATCTTGGCAGTCAGGGAAATTTTTTGTAAGAAACTTGTGGTTGTAAATGTGGGAAATGAAGTTAGTGTGGCTGTCACAGCTCAGAGGACACCGGTGGACAGGGCCGAGGTGTGTGTGCAGGGGCAGGGTGGGAATGACCCAGCACCGGCAGACAGGGGGTGTTTGTGAAATGCCTGGGCAGCAACACAGGGGCCAGGCTCCGAAGGGCCGGGCCTTTTGGGGAGAAAATGCAATTAACATGAAAACTCCCCACATTCTTGCCAGCCAGGGAGAGGCTTCCTGGGTGTTGAAAGCCACATTTGGCAAGTGTCCCACAGGAAACAAAGAGTTACAGCACGTAAACGCAACCTGCCCGCACCACCTGCCACCCCTTTAATCACTAGGGTCGACTTGGTTGGGTCCAGGAACAAAGCTGTGCCTGGAGGGTCAGAAGGTCTCCTGGGGCAGCACAACCCCCTTCCTGCCCAGACAAGCGCAAGCTATAACTGAGGTGCTGCCATTTCAGCCCTTGGTTATGTGAGAAGCCGGTAGCCTGCCGAGCTTCGTCCATTCTATTGGATGTGGAATTTGTAGGGTTACTGGATCTAGTGACACCTTCCTACCTCAACAGAGCAAAAAGTGTGGAATCCATGTCTTGGATCCTAAAAAATTCACACTGGTTAGATGAGAATTTCAACTACAGTTGAGACTCTAACATAACCATTAAAAAACAAACACACAACCATACAAATATATATTTATATGCACACATACAAACATGTATGTATACACATGTGTGTGTGTGAATACAGCTGGCCCTTATTCATTTGTTCTTTCACTCACTCATTCTTCCAAGAATCATTTATTGAGATCCTACTTCCTGCCGGTGGCCGTGTCATGTGTTGGGGATGAAGATAGCTGAGTTTTCCACCATCTTTCCAAATCTCAGAAGACACAAATTCCGTTGACTCTTGAACAACGCAGGGGTTGGGGCACTGACCTCTGTGCAGTCAAAAATCTGTGTATAACTTTATGGTCCCCGGATTCAACCAACCACAGATCGTGCAGTACTGTAGTACGTGTTTATTGAAAAAAAATCTGTGTATAAGTGGACCCACACCGTTCAAACCCTTATTCAAGGGTCAACTGTACAAACACAACTGGCCAGTATCCACTGGGTTACACCCAACAACAGAGGAAGGAGCCCAGGGCTTCCCTAGCAGAGAGGAGGGCCACCTGGGGGCTTAGCAGGTTGCAGCTACGCTGATTTCTCTGTGGCCAGGACTAGTTTCATACTATTTCCTGGAGCCATAATTACACAAACTCCTGATTTCTTGCACTGACTCAGAAGCAGAGCTCCATTTTAACACCATTCCATCTAGACAGATCTGTCATGGGACTGGGGTGGATGGCTCAACTCCACCCAGAATGTGGCTGGCACCCAGGGGTGACTGTTCCCAAATGCTTGCCAGGCAGTTTCCTTGGTCTATTTCCTAATGCGTTTTGCAGCCGAGGCCCACGTGGCTCTTCCTGCTTGCCCGCTGTGGTGCTCTCAGGGTCTGGACAGGGGCTCACCTCTGCAGCATCAGGCTTCGCCAGCTTTGGGTGCCAGTGCTTTAGGGTCTTCCCTGCCCTCTCTGCTGGGTATCACTGCCAGGGTCCTGGTTTTAATGATACACACGATTCTTAATGGGCTTTGATAGCCACTCAGAACTGATATCCTTACCCTGACTAGTGAGGTTAGCTAGCAAGTTTGTTATCCCTTCCAGGTAATAATGTCTTAATTCAGTACAGGATTTGTCCCTAGTCGACCCTTAAAAGTGACTCTAATTGTGAGAACTCAAGGCTGGTTATGTGAGGGGCCTTGAAAATCCAGTGAGGTCCCTCGTGTAGGGGAGGCAGTACCTTAAGGTGGCCGAGGGCTCCGCCCAGGTTTGAATCCTGCCTCAAGGTAGCTGTGTTACCTCGAGCAAGTTCCTTCTCTTCTCTGTACCCAGTTGTAAAAATGGGGTTATTAGATAATAAAAGGAGCTATTGCTTAGGTGCTGTTGAAGAATTACATGAACAAACACAAAGAAAGCTCACCCAGCAGTGCCTGGCACACAGCAAGGACTCTGACAATGTCAGCTGTTATTATCACGCGGCGGGTGCCCACTCTCCTGAGGTACTTGGAGGGCTGGTTCTACCAACAGCTTTCACGCCTCTGAGGGCCTGCTCGTTACTGCAGATAGAAGCTGATGTGACAGGCAGCATTTAATTATGTTGCAGTACTCATTTCTCCACCACTCTGAACTCTTTGAGGGCAGAGGCTCTGTTTACCACCCGTTCAATTCAGCAAACTGAACTGAGTGTGTGTGTGTGTGTGTCGGGCACTGCTGGGTGTAGTGATTAAGGTGAAAAACAAATGCCAACCTGGCCCCTACCTGGTTCCTGGGACCTAGAAGAAGTCCTTGCTTTCTGTCCTATGAATGCAGTTGGAGAAACTGAGGAAAGTTTATATGAACTCTTTGGAATATAGTTTTTAAAACTTATCCTAAGATCCTTACACTCTGACTTCTGACCAATTTCATCCTGGGGAAGGCAGATTATGTTTGAAGTTTTGACAGACTGTGGGTTTACCATCTCTGGTTGGCTGTCTTTACTGATAGGAAGCTGGTCTGAGGATAATATTTGATTTAGAAGTCTGAAACTTGGAAGTTCCTCATTTATAAAGTGTCAGGGTTGGTGCTAGTTTAGAGAAGCTTTTTAAAAGGCTTAAAATATCTGTTTGTATGTCTGCCAGTGGCCCAGTTTTTGCAAAGAGAATTGCTGGCACTAAGGAAGTATCTCTGGGAACCAATGTCCATGTTCTGGGCATACTAGGATTTCGTAGTTCCTGGTCCCTGAGGAAAAGGGAGACAACCTAGAAAGAGGCATAACAGCAGGAACATCTTTGTTTAATTTTCTTATCAAGACAAACTGAAATTTGGAGATAACCTAGAAAGAGGCATAACAGCAGGAATGTCTTTGTTTAATTTTCTTATCAAGATGAACTGAAATTTTGAACAACATGTGCTGTTCTGAATTCAACACCCAACTAATCATTCTGTTCTAAAGTCATGTGCACTCCTGGGAAAATCCAATGGTCTCATTCCATGGCTGCCCATGCACTTGTGACCAGAGAGTCTCATCAATTCTAAGATGCTGATTATTGTTCCATTATAACACTTCTGAAATTGAGATGCATCTTGCATTGATGGTATCTTAAGCATTTTGTCAGAGTTTAATTGGCAGAATTTTCTCTTTCTTACAATTCATAGCATATTAAATTCGATGAAATATGACAGTGGTTCCCAAACTCTGCTGCATTTGGAATCACCTGGCTATCTTTAAAAAATGCTGGTGCCTGGCGCCTACACCCATGCATTCGGATGTAACAGGGATGGGGTATGACCTGGGCATCAGGATTTTTAAAAGCTCCCCAGGAGACTCTAAAGTACAGCAAAGTTTGGGAGCCACTGAAGTACGGTATTTCTGCCTTATTCAAGCTTTTCTTCAACTCCTAGGTTTCATGGACAGCATCTTTACAGATTCTGCTTATATACTGCATACTCCTCTGTCTCAATTAATGATGTCTTTTTAACTCCAGCCACTAATCATCCATTATATTCCCATTAGAATGTCAGCTCCAGGAGGGCAGGGGTTTTGTTTGATTTGTTCTCTGTTATGTCCTCAGCACTTAGGACATGTAGGCACACTGTAGACACTTGATAAATATTTGATGAATGAATGAATGAATGAATGAATGAATATGCCTCCTTTTATATTTGGTGCCCTGATAAACTCATTCCTCATGCAATTTCTAGTAAAATTGTTATATATTTAGATGATTTCCAAATCTGGTCCTCTGCTTCATCTTTCACACCCCAATTTTACATAACGTTCATTTCAAAACTTGAGCTCAGTGTTTTCTCTTCCCATACACACCCCAAAATCCCAGTCCTAGTCTTCCCATATCTATCCCCTTGAGACCCTGAGTCTCAAGGTTATAACCTTGAGTCATTTTCAAGCCTTGTCTTTCCTTTGCCCTCCTCATATTAGATCACTCACTGAGTTTTACAATTTGTTTTTCTGAAAATTCTCTTGATTTTATCCCTTCCTTTTAATTTCCACAACAGTGAATTTGTCTTCTTGGCTTCTATTTACTCACATTTCAAATTATATCATATCTACCTGCTAGCAACTGTTTTTAAAAAATGATTATGGGAGTTATAATATGTAGCATAAAGAATGGGAGAAGGTAAAGAGACTTAAATTGTAAAGTTCTTGTATTATTTGGGGAGTGGTAAAGGCATTAATTTAAAGTAGATTATAGTAAGTCAAGGATGCATACCTTGAAATCTTTGGGGTAACCACTAGAAAAATAATACAAGAATATATAACCAAAACTGTTAATAGAGGATATTTTTAAAAACTGAGTAATACGAAGAAAAAAAGGCAGGAAAGGAGAAATAAAGAGAAAAGAACTTAAGGATTAAATACAAAACAAATAGCACGATGGTAGATGAAACCAATTCTATTAATTACACTAAAGGTAAATAAATGAAACATTCCAATTAAAAGGCAAAGATTGTCAGAAGTGATTTAAAAAATCAAATACCAATTATATGGTAAATAGATAGAAAAAATATACCATGAAAACACTAACCAAAAGAAAAGTTGGTGTGTCCTGAGTAACATCAGATCAAGAGACTTTATGGCAAGAAAAATTACTAGAGATAAACAAGGACATTTCATAACGATACAGAGTCAACTTAGGGACTTCCCTGGTGGTGAAGTGGTAAAGAATACGCCTTCCAATGCAGGGGACGTGGGTTCGATCCCTGGTCGGGGAACTAGGTTCCCACATGCTGCGGGGCAGCTAAGCCCGCGCACCACAACTACTGAGCTCGTGTGCCTCAATGAGAGAGTCCGTGTGCCACAACTAAGACCCAATGCAGCCAAAAAAAAAAAAAAAAAAAAAAAAAAAGAGTCAACTTAAAAGGAAGATGTAACAAACCTAAATTTGTATGTACCTAATGACAGAACTTAAAGAAAAAATAGACAAATTTATAACCTTTCTTTCAGTAACTAACACAAAAAGCAGGAAACAACTCAGTGAGGCTATAGAAGACTTGAACAGCACAATTAACAAACTTGACCTAACTGACACTTTTAGAACACTATACCCAAGAACTGCTGTCTTCTTAACTACACATGGAACACTTATCCAAACAGGTCATATGCTAGGCCATAAAGCAAGTCTCAATAAATTTCAGAGGATCAAAATCATATGGAGTGTATTCTCTGACCACTGTGGAATTAAACTAGACATCAACAGTGGAAAAATAATTTTAAAATCTCCAAATGTTTGCAAGTTAAACAGCATACTTTTAAATAATCATGGAATGAACAAGACATAAAATGGAAATTAGAGAATGTTTAAAACTGATTGATAAAAATTATATGAAAACTTATGGGATATAGGTAAAGCAGCATGTAGGGGAAAATATATAGTTTTAAATACATGCATTAGAAATGAAAAGTTAAAATTGATAAAAGTTTCTGCTTTAAGAAGTCCAAAAAAGAAAATTAAAAAATTAAAGTAAGAAAAAAAGAGGAGATAATAAAGTTAAGAGTGGGAATCATTGAAAGACAAAGAGGCAAACAATAGAAAAAAATCAACTAAAGCAAAAGTTTGAATTTTGAAAAGATGAATAAAATCGATAAATCCTTAGCAAGATTTTTCAAGAAAAAAGGGAAAAAGCCCCCACAAATTACCAATATCAGGACAGGGCATCACTACTAATCCTACTGATATTACAAATATAATAGAGTAATGGTGGAAACAGCTTTATGCCAATAAATTTGACAACTTTGCTGAAATGGGTAAATTTCTAGACAAACACAACCTACCACTAGAAAAAACAGAAACTCTGAATAGTCCCTTATCTATTCAAGAAACAATCTGAAATTTTAAGTTTTCCCACAGGAAACTATAGCCCTGTAGGCCTTCATTGCCAAACTCCTCCAAACAATTAAGGAAGAAATAGTGTCAATCCTACATAAGCTCTTTCATGGAATAGAGAAATAAGGAACACTCCCCAACTTGTGTTACGAGATCAACATAACCTTAATATGAAATCTTGTTAAGGACATTACAAGACAGGAAAATCATAGGCCAATATTTACCATGAACTCAGATGGAAAAATCCTTTAGAAAAATCAGCAAATGAAACCCAGCAATATTTAAAAATTCTACTACACTATGAGAAATTGGAGTTAATTTCAGAAACGCAAGGGTGGTTTAACATTCAAAAATCAATCAATGTAATTCACCACATTAACACAATAAAGAGAAGATTTTAGTAGATAAAGAAAAAGCATTTGACATCTCTTTATGTTAAAAAAAAAAAAAAAACTTCAACAAACTAAGAATAGAAAGAAATTTCCTTAATCTTATAAAGGATACCTAAAAACAAACAAACAAACAACAACCTCAAAACAACACAAAACAAAACAAGCCTACAACTAACTTAAGAGTGAAATTTTGAATGTTTTCTGCCTTCTTGAGTTTGGGAACAAGACAAGGATGTCCACTCCCTACTTCCATTTAACACTGTAATGAAAATCCTAGTTAGTGCAATAAAGTGAGAAAAAGAAATAAGGTATAAAGGTTAAAGATTGGAAAAGAAGAGGTAAAAGAGCCATTATTTGCAAATGGCATGACTGTGTACCTAAAAATGTAGAACATTAATCAAAGTATTAGATTTGATTAGTGAATTTACCAAGATTGCTGGATACAAGTCAATATATGAAAATAAATTGTACTTTCCTATATTAGTAATAAACAATTAGCACATTAAATTAAAATATCATTTACAATAGCATTAAAAATCAAATACTTGGGAATAAATCTAATGAAAGAGGTACAAGAAATCGCAGCAAGATCTTTTTTGATCCACCTCCTAGAGTAGTGAAAATAAAAACAAAAATAAACAAATGGGATCTAATTAAACTTAAAACTTTTGCACAGCAAAGGAAACCATAAACACAATGAAAAGACAACCCACAGAATGGGAGAAAATATTTGCAAACAAAGAGACCGACAAGGGATTAATCTCTAAAATATACAAACAGCTCATGCAGCTCAATATAAAACAAAACAAAACAAACAACCCAATCAATAAATGGTCAGAAGACCTAAATAGACATTTCTCCAAAGAAGACATACAGATGGCCAAGAGGCACATGAAAAGATGTTCAACATGACTAATTATTAGAGAATTGCAAATCAAAACTACAATGAAGTATTACCTCACACCAGTCAGAATGGCCATCATCAAAAAATCTATAAACAATAAATGCTGGAGAGGGTGAGGAGAAAAAGGAACCCTTCTACACTGTTGGTGGGAATGTAAGTTGGTACAGTATAGAGGTTCCTTAAAAAACTGAAAACAGAGCTACCATATGATCCAGCAATCCCACTCCTGGGCATATATCCAGAGAAAACCATAATTCAAAAAGATACATGCACCCCAATGTTTATTGCAGCACTATTTACAACAGCCAGGACATGGAAGCAACCTAAATGTCCATCAACAGAGGAATGGATAAAGAAGATGTGGTGTGTGTGTATATATATATATATATATATATATAGATAGATAGATAGATAGATAGGTAGATATAGATCTATCTATATATATATATATATACACACATACACACACGCACACACACACACACACACACACACACACACACACAATGGAATATTACTCGGTCATAAAAAATGAAATAATGCCATTTGCAGCAACATGGATGGACCTAGAGATTGTCATACTAAGTGAAATAAGTCAGACAGAGAAAGACAAATATGGTATGATATTGCTTATATGTGGAATCTAAAAAAAAGGGAACAAATGAACTTACCTACAAAATAAAAATAGAGTTACAGATGTATAAAACAAACTTATGGTTACCAGGGGGTAAGGGGGGGGAGGGATGAATTAGGAGATTGGGACCGAAATATACACACTACTATATATAAACTAGATAACTAATAAGGACCTACTGTATAGCACAGGGAACTCTACTCAATACTCTGTAACGGCCTATATGGGAAAAGAATCTAAAAAAGAGTGGATATATGTATCTGTATAACTGATTCACTTTGCTGTACAGCAGAAAATAACAACATTGTAAATCAACTATACTCCAATAAAAATTAATTAAAAAATAAAATTTATATGAGGATGAAGTGCAAAGGACCTAGAGTAGTCAGTCAGACCGATCTTGAGGAAGAAGAATATATTTGGAACACCTGAAATACCAGATAGCAAGATTTACTATTAACTACTCCTTATTAAGACTGTGGCATTGGCCTAAGATTAAACAAATAGATTCATGGAACAGAATAAAAAATACAGAAAGAGACCAACACATATATGGTCATCTAACTTCTAACAAAGATACCACTGCAAATTAGGAGCAAAGGATGATCATTATAGTAAATGATACTGGAGCAATTGCTTACCTATATGGAAAAAAATGAACCTGAACTTTTATCTCACATCATACATGAACATTAATTCCATGTGGATCATAGACCTAAATATGAAGATAAGACTTCTAGAATAAAATTTAAGAGAATGTTGTCATAATCTTATAGGCAAAGATTTCTTAATCAGGACAAAAAACACTAAGCATAAAATTTAAAAAGCTGATAAATTAGGACATTAAAATTCAGAACTACTGTAATTCGGGGCTTCCCTGCTGGCGCAGTGGTTAAGAATCAGCCTGCCAATTCAGGGGACACGGGTTCAAGCCCTGGTTCGGGAAGATCCCACATGCCGCAGAGCAACTAAGCCCATGCGCCATGACTACTGAGCCTGCACTCTAGAGCCCGCGAGCCACAACAACTGAGCCCGTGTGCCACAACTACTGAAGCCCGCACGCCTAGAGCCCGTGCTCCACAACAAGAGAAGCCACAGCAATGAGAAGCCCACGCACCGCAACGAAGAGTAGCCCCCGCTCGCTGCAACTAGAGAAAGCCCATGCGCAGCAACGAAGACCCAACGCAGCCAAAACTAAAAAATAAATAAAATAAATAAACTAAAAAAAAAATATTATACTTCTGTTCATCAAAATACACGATTAAGAGAGTGAAAGACCAGCCTTAGAATGTGAGATGTTGGCAATAAATTTACCTAACAAAAGATTAGTGTTCAAAGTATCTTTAAAAATAAACAAAAAAACCCAGCTCCTAACAAATCAACAAGGAAAAGACATTTCATAGAGAGAATATCTAAATGGACCAACAGGATATAAAAAGTGCTCCACATATCATCTGATGTCTGGGAAATGCAAATAAAGTCATTATTATATTTCACTGCATATGCACCAGAATGGCTAAAATTATAATGCATTGGCGAGGATATGGATCAACTGGAACTTTGCCATATTGCTGCTGGGAGTGTATATTGGAGAACCATTTGGTAGCATCTATCAAAGCTAAATATATGCCTACCGTTGACACAACAAAGTATTTATCCAAGAGAAATGAGTGCATGCATCCACCAAAAGACATGCAAGAATGTTCAAAGCAGCTTTATTTATAATAGCCCTGAACTGGAATAAATTCAAACATCCATAAACAGGAGAATGGGTAAATCAATTGTGGTTTATTCATACAGTGGAATACTTCTCAGCAATGAAGGAAAAAAAAAGAAGTAAACTAATATGACAACATGGATGATTCTCACATACATAATGATGGGCAAAAGAAGCCAGAGACAAAGAATGACTACTATTTGCTTTTATTTATACGAAGTTCAAGAACAGGCAAACTTATTCTATCAAGATAGAGAAGTCAGAACAATGGTTGCTTTTTGGGGGTTGGGTGTTGACTGGAAGGAACCCAAAGCAGGCTTCTTGGGGGCTGGAAATATTCTAAATCTTGATCTGAGTGTTGATTACACAGGAGTTGTATAAAGACTCATCAAGCTGAACACTTAAGATTTTTAGTAAATGATGCCAGAATCAATTGTATATCCATATGGAATAAAGTGAGCCTGGCCTCCTACCTCACCTCCCTGTGTTTATATAAGATATTTATAAGAGACAAATTAGAATCACCTTAAATTTGCAACAGTGAGGGGATATTTAAGTTAGAAATATAATATGGCATTAAAAATGGTTTAAAGAGATTTGCTGCAAGATGGAAAATGCCTATAACATTGGGTGAAAAAGGCAGACCACGCAAAATTTCTGTATAAAGAATTATCAAAACTATGTAAAAATGTGTACAGAGAAAAGCCTGGAAGGAAGTGACACTAAAGTGTTAATAGTGGTTTGTTACTGGCTGTCTTGGGTCTTGGGGTGGTGAAATAATGGGAGAACTTTTTCTTACTTTTATTTTTCTGTAGCTTACAAAATTTCAAGACTTCCACATTGGCAGAACAAACTTTTAAAAATAATTTTTTCTTCCAAAGTCAAAACTTTGCCCTTTGAGCTCCTCCACTAATTGCTGTCCTGACTTATTGATCTTTTAAACTTTTCTGCTTTCTGTTCTCCCTATAAAATGTATTCACTACTTCCTATGGCCGGCTACACGGAGGCTTCTCGCTTTCCATCTCCTCATCTTGACCCATCGTGATTCCCAATTAAGAGCGAAGGCCTTTGGGCTGGACACTTTTTATTGTCAAGCTAATAAACGATGCCCAGGGCAGGGAGGCTGTAAATTTCCCTTGTTGCCCAAGAGCAGGGGTTGGTGTAATAGAGTTCAGGTTTTGCTGGAAAGAGAAATGCAAATTTTTGTGCACCTGAATTTTTATTCTATAGTGGTGGTCAGAAATGTTTCATTTTATTTTATTTTATTTTTAAAAAGTTTTTATTTACTTAGTTGCTCTGGGTCTTAGTTGCAGCTTGCGGTCTCCTTAGCTGTGGCATGCGAACTCTTAGTTGCAGCATGCATGTGGGATCTCGTTCCCTGACCAGGGATTGAACCCTGGCCCCCTGCATCGGGAGTGCGGAGTCCTAACCACTGTGCCACCAGAGATGTCCCCAGAAACGTTTCATTTTAGATCCCTTAGTAGGGGTAGCTGCAGCCCAAAGAGAAAGCCTCCCCCTCCATTTCATAGGACCATGGAGCTGCACCGTCGCGCAGTAGCGTGCATACGGGGCTGGGAGAAGTTACGGCCATTTAAAACGCAGATTTGTAGACCCTGCTCAGACCTATCGAATCAAAATCTCTGGAAGGAGGGGCCTGGGCTTGGCTTCTTAATAAGTCTATCACGTGATTTCCCCCTCCTTCATATTCTTAAATGTTATTTGATACCTATAAATATTACATGTGATATATATATATATGTGTATGTGTGATATGTCTTTTTAAAAATAAAGCACAATAAAGTGTACTTTCATGAACCTATAGCCAGCCCAAAAGTTGGATCATTAACAATAATTTATTTATGTTTATATTTACCTATGTGCTTCTCTCTTATGCCTTCCTTCTGCCTCCCTATGAGAGGTAACATTTTACATTTTGTTTTCCGTTCTATTAAAATTTTAAAAAATAAAGTTTTTGTCTTCTTGGCATCTATGCCTATACATTATATGGTTCAGTCTTGCTTGTTTTTAAAAAGTTTTCTTTGGCTAAGAAAAAGAAGTTTATTTTTTTTGAACTTTTTTATTGTGATAGAATATATATAACATGAAATTTCTGATTTTAACAATTTTAAAGTATACAACTCAGTGGCATTAATGATATTTGCAACATTGTGCAAACATCACCACTGTTTGCAAAACTTTTTCATCATTCCAAGCAGAAACTCTGTACCCATTAAGCAATAACTCCCCCCGTTCTTCCCTTCCCCCGGCCCCAGGGAGCCTCTATTCTACTTTCTGTCTAAACATTTCATACAAGTGGAACCACATAATATTTGTCTCTTTGTTTCTGGTTTCTTTCACTTAGCATAATGTTTTCAAAGTTTAATGTTGCAGCATGTATCAGAACTTCTTATAGGTGAATAATATTCCACTGTATGTATTTTTATCCACTAATCTGTTGAAGGACATTTGGGTTGTTTCTACTTTTGGATATTGTGAATAATGCTGCAGTGAACATCGGTATACAAGAATCTGTTTGAGGACTTCCCTGGCGGCACAGGGGTTAAGAATCCACCTGCCAATGCAGGGGACACGGGTTTGAGCCCTGGTCCAGGAAGATCCCACATGCCGTGGAGCAACTAAGCCCGTGCGCCACCACTACTGAGCCTGCGCTCTAGAGCCCGCGAGCCACAACTACTGAGCCCGCGAGCCACAACTGCTGAAGCCCACGCGCCTAGAGCCCGCGCTCTGCAACAAGAGAAGCCACCGCGATGAGAAGCCCGCGCACCGCAACGGAGAGTAGCCCCCGCTCGCCGCAGCTAGGGAAAGCCCGCACGTGCAGCAACGAAGACCCAACGCAGCCGAAAATAAATAAATAAATTTATTTTTTTACGAAAAGCATCTGTTTGGGTCCCTTTTCAATTATTTTGGGTTAAATGCCTAGACGCGGAATTGCTGGGTCATGTGGCAATTCCAGTTTAGCTCTCTGAGGAACCATCATACCGTTTTGCAGATACTACTCCATTTTACCTTCCCACCGGCAACGTATGGGAGTTCCAGTTGCTCCACATCCTTGCCAAGACTTATTATATTGTTTTGTTTTTCTTGTAATTGTAGTCATACTTGTAGGTGTAAGGTGATGTCTTGCGGTTCTGACTTGCATTTCCCTAATGACATTTTCCAGCAACGTTGATCATCTTTTCATGTACCTGTTGACCAGTTTTGTATATCTTCTTTGCAAAAATGTTTATTCACATCATTTGCCCATGTTTAATTGGGTTGTTTGTTTTTTATTTTGTTGCTGTAAGAGTTCTTTATATATTCCGGATATTAAATCCTTATCAGGTATATGATTTGTAAGTATTTTCTCCTATTCATAGATTATCTTTTCACTTTCTTGATATTATCCTTTGATGCACAGAAGTTTTTAATTTTGATGAAGCTCAATTTATCCATTTTTCCTTTTGTTGCTTGTGATTTTGGTGTCATATCTTAGAATCCATTACTGAGTTTGCCTGATTTTGAGCTCTGTAAAAGTGGTATCATTCTTAATATAATCTCCTGAAACTTGAAGTTCTCTTTAAAAATTATGTTTATAACACTATCCATGTTCTTTCATAGTTCATTCATTCTCATGGCTGTATAATGTCCTGTTATACAAATATACCAACATTATTTAGCCATTCTCCTATTGATAAGACATTTGTGCTGTTTCCAGTTATTTTGCTATTACATCAGTGCCACCTTAAATATCCCAAAGGGATTCTTCTGCACACTCTAATTTAAGAACCACTGGTTTTTAATAAATGAATTGAGTTGTTATTAAATTTCAGTTGAACAGTACTTGGGATACACAGCTGCAGACATCTGACTAAAGCACATCTATTTTTCTCACCTGCCTATTTGGACTGATTACTGGACTATAAAACCACGATAACCGCTGCCATTGAGTATAGTTTGCGTCTACACTATAGCTTTAACAATTTTGTGTGATTTCTTGGAAAAAGAGATCAGAGAAGATACAATAAATACATTTTACTGATTTCAGGCTGGAGAGCTTTGCAGCAATAAGGAGATGGCAACCCAGAGTGGGGAAAACGATTCTGAAAAGGACATGCTTACTTTAGAGCCCTCTCTCAGCCAGGTTGCAGGAGTGTCTCTAAGGGATCTGAAATAACCCCAAGAGAGGCTCTGTTCAGTGCTGAAAATCATCCAAAACAAAGAGACACAGATTGACGGTTCCTCCCCCAGTCCTGCACAGTGGCTGATTTCAGGAAACACTTTGGCAGCTACATGGGGTCATGACATGGCCAGGTTTCTTTGGCTCAAGCATGAAGAACACCAGGGGAAACTCAAGCGTGAAGCAAGAGCTCGACTCTTAACAGACATGTTTTTTGTGCCTTTGTTACCAGAAAATGCGAGTGACCTTAGCAAGGCCGAAGTGTGTAGACACAGGGATTACGAAATCGAGAAGGCGGTGGAGTGAGACACCGGAGGCATAAAAGCATCAGAAGGTGCCCCACAGCACTGCTCTTCCAGAGGCAGACATACCAAAGATGAGGTGAGTCCACAGTTCAGCCCTGTCCCCCCTTTCCTCTGGATTATTTCATCCTTCTTTGTATATATCTTTTATCTACATGACAGCCCAGGTACAGGAGAGGCCTACAGGGGAGATGCAAAAATATAACAAAGGAATAAGGCAAATGGGCTAATTTATAGTGAATAAAGTGTTTTCTGTGTTAAATCCTCTGCTTTTCCGTGTCCATAAAGGGTAATGCTTTCAGATGGTGCTGTCTTTCCCATGAGACGTGACTTTCTCTAAGGAATAGCTTTTTCCTTGAGGTTATGAAGTTTTCACCTTCACGGGGGATGCCAGCAGCTCCTGTGGTAGGCTTCCTGGCATTTTTTTTTTCTTTTTTGGGCCATGCCACACGGCTTGTGGGATCTTAGTTCCCCAACCAGGGACTGAACCTGGGCCCTTGGCAATGAGAGTGCTGAGTCCTAACCACTGGCCCACCAGGGAATTCCCCCTGGCATTTTGAATATGCCTATTAGCAGATTTTTTTTTCTTTTTAAAAATGTATGATAAGAAAGATCAATAGTGACACATTTGAGTGACACAATTCAGGCACTCAGATTTGAACAAAATAAAAAAATTTTTTTGAAATGTTGAAGTAACGAGACTAGAAACTTAACCAAGCAATATTTGAGTAGCTGACATCTTTCAGGGAGATGGTTAACTGGTGAGTATGGCCTGTGCATTGATGCCCACGTGCACAGTCGACCTTTCAGGGAGCCAGTTATCTTCCAGGTAACCTGGGATCCTGGGGTTTGCTATACCATTTCCTGAAGTCAAATTATAAAATAATAGAAAAAACTATATCAGTGTTTTAAATTATATATTTAAAAAAACCTCTTATTATGGAAAATTTCAAAAAGTAGAGAGAAGAGCATAATAAATCCCCACTTCCCCATCTTCCAGTTATCACATTTCATTAGCAGTATCCTTGTAGCCCAGCACCTTAGGGTGCCCAAGTGAGATTTCTCTCTGCTGCAGAGCTCATATATTAACAATTTAATGTTTCCTGAATGCTGCCAGAAACTGAGGCCCAATCCCCATGTGCCTTCCTATCTTGGTTGTTCTTCTCTGAAGCTTCTGTAGAATTCCCAGCAGCACAGAACATGCTGGAACCTCGGTGACTGGGAAGCTGCTAAACTATGCATGTGGGTGGGTGAAGGGCTTCTAGGTCCTAGCACTTCCATATCTATTTTTTCTGGCTGCCTAATGGGAGGGGTGTGTGTGTGTGTGTGCGTGTGCGTGTGCGTGTGTGTGTGTGGTGAAGCGGGGAGACGAGCTGTGTGCTCCTGTCTTCTCTGCAGCGCCCTGCAAGCTGTTTTTGCCCTCCTGGTCTGCTGGCAGCTTTTCGCGGTGGGAATCAGCAATGAGACCACAACTGCCACAGGTAGGTCTCTGTGTTTGGACAGGAGCTGTACCTCCCAGCACTGCTGCATCCACTTTCACCCCATCAGACCTGCACCCGCTCTTGGGGAAGATCCAATTGCTCCTTCTCATCCTGATCTCTGGTCTTTCAGTATCATGAAGAAAATTGGGGAGCCAGCCAGAAATAAGGGGAGATTGCCCTCCTCAGGGATTCCATTTGGGGTGGAGGGAGGTTGATGTGCAAAGCAGCTTCTTCTCCTCTGACTTTTTGGGTCTCTAGGGGCAGCTTCTGACTACGAACCTTCTCTTCCTGTTTCTCTTTGCAGATGACAGCTGCTTAAAGCCCCCCGAGATTCCCAATGGCTACCTGGAACACTTGGTTCGCTATCGGTGTAAAACCCACTACAAACTACGCGCTGGAGATGGTAAGGCCGGGACGAATGTCTCCGGGCCCTCCTCCGTCCCACCACTTCCACAAGGAGTGGAGCCAGGGTGACTGTCCAGAAAGCGCACGTGTTCTCTGGAGCCAGGCGATTTAGATTCTAACAAGGGTTTTGTCACTGGTAGCTGTGACCTTTTGGGCAAATTAACTTTTCTCAGCCTCAAGTTTTCTCCTTTGTTAAGGGGAGGGAAGTGACGCCATGTAGCCTACCCTCTGAGTGACGTCTACGTCGACAAAATGACGGTGACGGTGGTGACGGCAGGGAGCCCTTACCTAGTGAACACTGCACGCCTGGAACTGTTCTAAGTGCTCTACACGGACTTGCTCACTAGGTCCTCACAACACCCCTCCGCAAAGATACTATTATTTATTTTGGCCGCCCTGCACTTCTTGTGGGACCTTAGTTCCCCGACCAGCGATCGAACCCCTGCTCCCTGCATTGGAAGTGCGGAGTCCTAACCACTGGACCGCCAGGGGATTCCCAAGAGATACTGTTATCACTCTCACTTTGCTGCTGCTGAAACTGAGGCACAGAAAGGTTGAGTAATTTGCCCAAGTTCAGGTAGCCTGTAATAGGGAGAGTCAGGATTTGAACCCCGATTCCGACCCCGTACCGCCTTGCCACGGTCACTATGATCGCCACGGTCACCTTGACCGTCGTTCTGCCCCGCTGGGCTTCACTGTGGCCAACACTTAGCTTCTAGCACAGCGCTCCTCCCTTCCTCCTCCTCCCCTGCCCTCCCCCTTCCTGCTTCTCTGACTCTGCTCTTTAAATACCTTCTCTCCCCACGCTAGGTCCAGATACAATTTCCCTTTTGGCTCATTTTTTTTCTTTTTGTTTCAGGAGTGTACACCTTGAACAGGGAGAAGCAGTGGCTAAATAAGGACCTTGGAGAGCAACTCCCTGAGTGTGAAGCAGGTAGGAAATCATGGGTCCTGGGAAGCAGACGGAAAGTGGGTATTGAGGGGTTGGTGCGCCAGCAGGGATTGAAATGTCCTAGAGGCACATCCTCCCTGTGTGGTTTCCTCTGGGCACACAAGAGCCGAGGGGAGGGACCAGGGAGAACCACAGGTGGCTGGGCAGAGAAGTGCACAGGCAGGTAATACTTCCCCATAAAGTTCACTGAGGATTTGTTCATTTGGCCTGTGGGGCATTGACTGAATCCACTGTCTACACAGCCCACAGAGGATCAGGAAACTCTGTGTGTACATATAGCCCACCTAGAGAGCCCTGGGCCAAGGGTAAAGCAAGCTCCAGAAGAACAGGTCAAGGGAGGGCATAACAAAACCTTAATCCGTGGGAATATGATACAAGAGCCTGGAGATGGGTTAGGACTCTGTTGTTACTAGGAAGAGCTGATGCTCTCTCCTTTAACCTCTCGGAACGCGAGGATCTTGCCTACCCTCTTCTGCTACTAGGGATGCAGAACTGCTGACCTGCCTGTCATTAAATACAATATCACATCCCTCTTTATTCAGAGAGAATGAATCATGGTAGCTCCTTGTCCTTACAGTGAATTCAAGGGAACTGTGGACATCTTGCTGTGACAGACTGTTTAAATATACAGAGAGTTCAGCAGCCAGAGTTTGAAAACTTCAGGGCTACTTGTTTCTTTGTGAGTTAGAAAAGCAGGAAATAGAACTCTGCTTTAGTGACGTAAACATTAAAAAAAAAAAAGAATCATTTTAAACTGTAAACACTGGGAACAAGAGGAGCAGAAGGTAAGGGCAAAGCATGTAAACATTTCTAGCTCTGAAGAAATGAACAGTGATCGTTCAGACAGCAGCAAGAGTCGATCGTTTTATCTTTCCCTGGGAAAGACTGGGAGACGGTCACATTCTGCTCATAATTTTCTTACTCTCAACAGCATGCGGAAAGCCCAAGCATCCAGTGGTTCAGGTGCAAAGGATCATTGGTGGCTCACTGGATGCCAAAGGCAGCTTTCCCTGGCAGGCTAAGATGGTCTCCCACAATAATCTCACCTCAGGGGCCACGCTGATCAATGAACAATGGTTGCTGACCACGGCTAAAAATCTCTTCTTGGGTCATGACAATAAAACAAAAGCAAAAGACATTGCTCCTACTTTAAGACTCTATGTGGGGAAAAAGCAGCTTGTGGAGATTGAGAAGGTTCTTCTCCACCCTGACTACTCCGAGGTAGACATTGGGCTCATCAAACTCAGAGAGAAGGTGCCCACTGATGAGACAGTAATGCCCATCTGCCTACCTTCAAAAGATTATGTGGAAGTGGGGCGTGTGGGTTATGTGTCTGGCTGGGGGCGAAATGCCAACTTCATTTTTACTGAGCATCTGAAGTACGTCATGCTGCCAGTGGCTGACCAAGACACGTGTGTAAAGCACTACGAAGGCAGCACAGTACCCGAAAAGAAGACACCAAAGAGCCCTGTAGGGGTGCAGCCGATACTGAACAAGCACACCTTCTGTGCTGGCTTGTCCAAGTATCAGGAAGACACCTGCTATGGCGATGCCGGCAGCGCCTTTGCCATTCACGATGAGGCTGACGACACCTGGTATGCAGCTGGGATCCTGAGCTTTGACAAGAGCTGTGCTACTGCCGAGTATGGTGTGTATGTGAAGGTGTCCTCCATTCTGGACTGGGTTCAGAAAACCATAGCTGACAACTAATGCAAGGCTGGCTGGAAGCCTTTGCCTGAAAGGCCGAGGGAAAACTGGACAGGAGCAGAGGGGACAAAAACGTGGTATGAAGCTGATGGGTTTCAGCCCTGCATTGCTGAGTCGATCAATAAAGAGCTTCCTTTGACTCATTTCTGTGCTGTTTTTAGCCTTGGGCCTTTTAAAATTCTCTCATTTATAGTACGGCAGCAGCCAAGTGCTCTAGAGTTTACTGGGAGTGTGGCAGAAAAACCCCCAGGGCAACTGGAAATCCCTAAACTGCCCCACTGCAGGGCTCATGATCACTGAATGAGTGCCTATCCAATGGCAGGCCTCAGAGGTCACCGTTATCCTTGTTTTACAGACAAGGAAATAGAGACTCAGAGAAGTTAAGTATTTGCTTAAGGTTACACAGCTATCAAATAGTGAAGCTGAACCTTGAACCTAGGTCTGTCTAAATACAAATCCCGAGCTCTTTTCACTGCATCCTTTTGCTTCTTCAGAGTAAAGGAGGAGAAAGAGTGGAGGCTGGTGAGGAAGACGCTAGCTCCAAGTGGCATGAAAACAAGGGCTTTAACACACAGACAGTACTTTGTTGTTTGTGCTCCAACACACCAGTGCTTCAGGTGGCAAAGTAAGATGGTATAAAGGCAGGATTTCTGGACTTGCTGGGTCCAAATCACAGCTCGACGACAAATCTGCCAAGTTCCTTAAGCTCCCTGCCCATCAGTCCCCTTGTCTCTCCTATGAGGGGGCTTAACCCAGATGATCTCTAAAGTGCCCATCAGTAATAACATTCTGGGGCCGGGTAAAGTTAGAAGTCTCTTCCTTAGGAGGGGCTGCTTTTCCCACTTGGAAACCTACCCTTTACCAGGAGTCAAACGCAAGCTGAGTCTTTCATTTCACAAAGATAAGGGTCTCGTTATTAAGGGTTTCCCAGAAAAAAGGTTCTAGAACCCAGCACATGAAGCTCTTCTAACTGAAGGAGAAAAGTTCTAAGTGAGCGATAAGCCTTTATTCAGTATGCTGGCCCTTCACCAATATACCGTCCTGTCATCCCAAAACAGGGCCTCTCCTGCTCATGGCTTAAAATGTCACTATTCCTCACTAGGTTCTGCCCTTCCCTGTGACGTTCTCCTCACATGCACTCTCGAGATCCATCAATAATTTTCGACAGGTTACAGCTCGTAGGCCAGTGAAGGACTTAGACCTGTATTCTAGAGCGTGTGCAAGAGACGATCGCTAGAAACTGAAAAATAATACAAGCACGTGAAATGATGCCTCTCAGGGGGCACCTATTTCTTCTAATCGTACCTTCAGCACTAAGTTTTCTTAAAGAATAAACCATCCCAGTTTTCTTGAAGAGCAATCTGATTAAGGGTCTCCTGCTCACCCCTCAGGAGGAACACAGAAGAAAACCTCTGGCATTTTCCCAGTTCCCTTATCTCCTCTGCCTTCCTCCCAGCGGCACCTCTCACCCGCCTGGCCTCCCCCCTCGGGTTCCAGTGACACTGGACTCCGTGGAGCCCTCTCAACACGTGTGCCGTCTCCAGCCCCTGGGCCTTCTTCCCCCGGTGCCCTCTCCTGAAAAGCCCTCCCCTTTCTCCACGAGTACCTCCTACTCTCCTTTAAGGCTCAGGCACTGTCTCTTCTAAGCAGCCTTTCTTCCATCCAGGAGTCACCTGTCCTTATGTAGCATCTGGCACAGGACGGGGCACACAGTATGTACTTAATAAATACTTGTGGAATGGACAGCAGCCAAGATGGGAACAAAAACACAAACCAGGACTTCAGAGAAACATTCCCTAAAGCCCTCAGGAGGAGAGAAGATATGAGAATCTTACGCATGAAAGTTCTGAGGTTTTGCTGTTATCTGAGCACTTCCCGCACCTCAAATGCTCTGTGACTTAGGCTATGAGGGACAGAAAATCCAATGAACAGTGACAGGCAGCGAAGACATTTTATTCTTTCATAGAAGTCTTAAGGGAGGCATGTCTGGAGTGCACTCAGTAGCTCAGTATCGTTCTCAGGGACCCAGGCTCTTTTCACCGTTCTTCTCAGCGTGTTCATTTTTCAGCCCAGTGCTGGTTGCCCTGTGGTCCTAAGACAGCTGCTGCAGTTCCATGCAGCACAATCACCATCAAAGCAGGAAGTGGGGGCCAGGAGAAGACGGAGGTGGTGGTGAAAGGGTTTTGTTGTCTCCTTCCTGGAGTGGCTCTCTCCTTTATCAATGAAGGCCGCAAAGGTGCCCAGCAGCCTTCCTTCGATGCCACATTTGTCAGAGAAGGCTTGGGCAGGAAGCACCTGGCAAAGGGGGACCGACTTGCAGTGACAGTGCTGCCCTGCACAGAACTGGGTTGCTGTCATCAAGGTGGCAAAAGGCTGCCTAGCAGGTCACGTGCTGCCTGGCACACTGCCCTCTGGCTCTGCATCTATTCTCTTATTCTAGAAAGTCAGTACCCTTAGCCCCACGAGGTTTTGAGAGGAGCAGGAACTTGCCCAAGTGGTGGCAGGCTGTGCCAGAGGACCCTGGGAGAGTTCTTCATAAAGTTATTAACACAGGCAAGTCCTATAAACATGATACTTCTTTCTAGCAATTCTGAGATCTCTTTCCGGTCTTGAGTCCTTGAAGTACAGTTTTCTCCTCAGAAAGAGATGGAGCTCTGGGGGAGATCAGCTCCTACTTACTAAGGGTAGTTAATTCTTTGTTTAGCTCAAATTGGGTGCTGGATGGTAAAGGTTCAAGTTCTCACTTCTTGGGCAATTCAATAATAGAAAAGCTGATAAAATGAGCAAGCCAGGATACCTTTAAAAGTCTGAGTCAGAAAGGCTCGAAGATAAAACAAACTTGCCTGCTCTCAGTAAAGAATGATTTATTCCAAAAGAACTGGAATAATAGGTGAGCACGAGATAAATACACGAGTGGAGGAGTGGCGAGGCTGAGGAAGATGGAAGGGGTGGGTGTGTACACATACGGTAGAAAAACAGTATTTTTGCTCTTATGGGAATTGACTTTCTATTTTACTTGTGTATCAAATAAACATAGTTAAATCAAATTGTACTAGCCAAGGTTTAGAAGGATTCTGTATTATCTTAAAGAATAAAGAAAACTATAATATAAAGAGAAATTAAAATAACCACACTGGGGAAATTGACCACGGCTGACTTGACTGCTCTGAGGTCTGCAGGGAGTAGACACTTGGGCATTCCCAATTGTCACAGCACCAGTGTGGTCTTCTACTTGGGGGCCGGTATTTTCTGTACACGTCAAACCTCTTCTCCGCCGGGATGCTGACCACATTTCCGAAAGACCCCAGAAAAACAGCACAGCTGGCGCCAGGCACTGTTTCACGAAGGGCCTGTCTCTTCAACTTTGACAGTAGTGAAAATGCTAAATGTCTTGATAGAGGAGGTCATATTTGGGAATATTCTTGGGATCAATAGGACTTTGAACAATAAGTTTTCCCCTCATTGCGCCTCGATAAATTACTTCAATCAAATCTATGAAGTCTTGTTTGGTTTTGAAACTTCCCACGAACTTAGTGTGATCTGGAGACCTAAATAGCATAGGAGAGAAACAACCTCGCTCAAAACTTTTCATAATTACTTGTCAGACCTTCAGGATAAACAAAATAAACAGCAGCTCTGTTATTTTCTTCTGATTAGGGAGCCTTTAGACACAAAGCCTGACACTGATTTTCCCTTTGCGATTACAGGGCCCATTTGATATACGACTAAAACCAGTGCTGTGGGCCGCTGGGAGAGCATGTAAGCCCTACCAGGTGCAAAGCTTCTGCTTCAAAACCTATTTAATCACTTCTCAACTCATCATCAAGTAGTATTCCCTGGGTGTTAGCATGGGCTTAGTTTGTTGTTGCTGTTGTTGACTAGACGCTGTGCGAAGTCCATTAACTTGTCGTTGTCTCTGAGTTCTAGTCACTTACACTTCTGAGTGGTAGGAACAATATTACCTTTTTTTTTTTTATTTTTCAAGTATCAAGTATGTTTACTGTAGAAACAGTTTAGGAAAAAAAAAAAAATGAGGCCAGAGGCCACATTTTGGTATATACCCTTTCAAGCTTGTGTTTGTGTGTGTGTGTGTGTGTGTGTGTGTGTGTGTGTGTGTATGCATTTCTTTTTTTCACAGTCACGGGAATCATATCATGTAAACTATCTTGTAAGGTGCTTTTTTCAACGAACATATAACGTATTTCTTTCAAAGTCATTAAACATGCATCTCCCATACCATATTAAATTAATTTCTAGTATCCTTCTGTGGACATCTAGCTTCTTTCTAAGTATTTTGTTTTCTAAATAATGGTGGGATGAATGAGCATCCATGTAGCCAATTCTGGCCACTTTCATGACTATTTTCCTTCAGATAAATTCCTGGAAATGCAATTGCTGGGTTAAAAATTGTATACGTTTTAAGGTGGTAAGTAGTATCATAAATCACCCTCTGAAAATATTCACCAAACTAATACATATATCAACTGTATTCTAGGAGAATAAATAGCTATAAAACACTTAAAACAGATTATATTTAATACACTTTCAAATAAATGATGACAAAGCAGGCACACAGATCTAGACGAGTGGACTCCTTGACAACAGTAAGAAATTATAGGATTATTACGGATACGTTCAAAATTAATAAGTATTGGGATGCCGACTGGATGGAGGGGAAGGCATTAAAGATTTCATGTTACTTATTATTATTTTTTTTTTTTAAGATTTTTTTTTTGATGTGGACCATTTTCAAAGTCTTTACTGAATTTGTTGCAATATCGCTTCTGTTTTATGTTTCGATTTTTTGGCCTCGAGGCACGTGGGATCTTAGCTCCCTGACCAGGGATCGAACCTGCACCCCCTGCGTTGGAAGGCGAAGCCTTAACCACTGGACCACGAGGGAAGTCCCTCATGTTACTTATTCTTGACAGACTTTGTTGAAGAATGACTTCAAAATTCTCTGAGTGAAAGAAGACACAAAACTTGGCAAGAGAAAAGCATGTCTTAATTTGCTGAAGGATTACTTCTTTTATAGATGCAGCCTATGAGTTTCAAAAGGTTAAGAACAAATGACCTACTTTGTTTTAAATAAAATTCCTGGGAAACTTTTAAAAAAGCTGTTCTGTATTTTCTACACTGAAAGATGGCGAGTGCTTCACAAACTGTACTATTCTCTCACACTTAGTAAGTTAAAATTCACCACTCATACTGGAAACACTCTCATTTTGCACCAAAGTTCCACATAAAAAAATGAGAGAGTGCATCAACTCAGGAAACAGTACCAGCATAAGACTCACAAAGCCCCCATCACATGCCAATAGGTGAGCTACTGAAACTGCCTGGATAAAAGAAACTTTTAAGACTATAATAACTTCATGTCAATATAACTTACCCATAATCCACTTTCATATGCTGCCCATTGAAGAAAAACACAGTAGATGGAATATAACTGATGTCAAAATAGTGTGTATAAACTGGGGTTTGGTCCACGTCTACCAGATATATAGCAGCCATTTTACTTAAGTCAGAAGAGGTCTTAGAAAGCTGCAAATGAAGAGAGAGATGTGGGTTACAACTTGAGGGCAGCAACGTTTCTTCTGTGAACCTTTTTACTGGAACAGAATTTTCTGTTTGAAAAAAATTCCCGGGCCAAGAACCTATGAGTTCCACATTAGACACAGTGTAACCTTATCATTCAGAGTCTGAATCACTGTTGGCAGGGTAATGAAAGGGCCCTAGGCAAATTGTGTGGGTATATTTCTGCTTTTTTTTTCTTCTATTTTTGATTGTAAAAAGTTTTTATAAACTTTTTATGGATTTATAAAATCCATACTCGCTTAAATAAAAAACAAAACAACTCAGAAATAGGTACTACAGACAGTGGAATTCCCCCACATCTCTTCCTTCCAATCTCCCCATAGATGATAATTATGATAAAAACAGCAAACACTTACATGGCACTTGTTATGTGCTACGTGTTCTAAGTGCTTTACACTTGTTGGCTCCTTTAATCCTTACAACATTCCTATGAGGTATGCACTGCTAGTCACCATTTCACAGACGAGGAAACCGAGGTACAGGCAGGTAATATGCCCCTGGTCACACAGCTGTACGCAGTAAGGTTAGGATTTGAACTCAGACAGCTTGGCTTCAGAGTCTATACTCTTGACATCTGTGATATTCCACACCCTCTGTAGTTGAGGGTAAAATGCTGTGGCCCCTTCCCCCCAGATTAACACATCACACCCTCATTTTTAACCACAGAAGTGGGGTTTCTTACACTGTATCCACACGGAGGGTGGCAGCAGTAGAAATGGTGGGTGAGGTCTTAGTCCTGGGTAAGTCTCTCTCCACAATAAACAGAGACAAAGATAAACTTACTCTGTCCCATACTCCCCTTCCTACTCATCAGACTGTGAAGATTTGATGTGAAATCAGAGATTATCATCAGGCACACACTGGAGGCAGCACACTCGAAAAGCATATTTGTAGGCAGAGAGAACAAAGTTCAAATCCCAGCTCTGCTATTTAGTGGTGCTGTGCCTGTGGGAAGTCACCTGACCTTCCTGGCATTCACCTCCCCCCTTGGGAACAGTAATAGCAATTATCCCACTGCTGTGAGCATTGAGTAAGACAATGTTCATAGACTCTTGTTAATAATGTTCCTGGTCTTCCACTGAATTGCTGGTGAAACTGAGCTTCGGCAGCTGCTACTGGGGAAGGGCTTCCAGGGCAGATTCAGCACAATCACAGATTTGGGGGTTCAGCTCAGGGCAGGCACACGATCGGCTCTTAGTGAAAGTGTGCTAACAAATGAACAGCTATATCCCTGGGCCCTGCCTGCTCTCTTTCATTCATTTTGCAGATGTGGAAGTGAGAATGTATAGGTTTTTAATAAAAACCATTTACTTAAAAAATTCACTTACAATATCATCTAGTTGCAGACAGACAGGATCCTCATCTCTCCCGAACCTGAGAACCAGCACCTTCTCTGCAGTACTTTTTATCGCCTGGTCCACTTCTTTTTTGCTACTCAGCTTGGGTAACAGGAAGCTCATGCTGAAATAATCCAAAGATCAATCCTCACTGTCAGTCCTGAAAGTTGAAATGTTTAAAGACATTAAGTGCATGAGTCCTAATTTTAAAACATTTTTAATTTTTGTAGTAGGTAACGTGTATACATTTTTTTTTTCCAGAGGAAAGAAGGTTTCATACAACACAGTAACAACAAAAAGGAACACACTAAATGCACAAACTGGTGGCAAGTAAGTCCACTAGTTAAAAAGAAACAATATAGAAAGGTATATTGTCTCCCCTCAACTGGCTTAGTTCCCAGTGCCCTGTAAGTAGTTACAAGGTAACAACTTTCATTAGTTTCTCATGTATCTTCCAGAGTTTTGTTATGCATTCACAAGAAAATACAGACATGTTCCAACGTTTTCTCCCTTTTTTACTCAAAAGAGTGTATTCTTTCAGTCAGTGTTCCTGCAGGAAAGAGATGACATCCTCAAATCTGAAGGCTTTCATTAAGTAAGCGTATAGGAAAACAGCAGGCTGTAGTGCAGGACCCTGGGCTAGTAGCAGCAGGACAGGGTGCTGTTCTCACCCGCAGGCCTGAAGGAGCCATGGGAGGGAGTAGTTACTAGAACCGTGTGGCTGAGATTGCTGGATGGAGAGGGCTGCTGTATAAGAGGTCAGCCTGCAGTTAAGGGGTGCAGATGCTCTCCTCCCACCCTCTCTCTGATCTGCTAATGCTCCCACTGGCTGACTCCACCTGGAACAAAGAGGGCAGGCGAGTTGCAGAGGCAAACAAGCCTCCTTGTCCCGGAGCGGTCTAGAGAAGCAGGAAGGGTGGAAGACCATCACGTATCTCTGTGTAGAAAACTCACATATTTTTTGTCACAGTGCCATACTATTTCATGCCCATTCCATCCTTTTTAAATAGTCTTTTATTGATGGACATTTTTATTATTGAGTCCTGCTTTAAAGATCCTTGGTGTATGTCTTACTGAGTATACCTCATCACATGGCAAACAGACCAATTTAGAGTGTGTAAAAACCACACACACACACAAAACAAATAGTAAAATACTGAGATAGAAGGGCCTCTCATTTTCAGACTAGTTTGCTCATAGTTACACTTTTAGCTACAAAAAAAAGGACTAGAATCCACGCCATCAAATTTCTAGTCCAGTGTTCCTTCTACTGCAGCAAGTCCTATTTTTATGATTGAGAAACTCTATGATCAAGGAGCTTTACTTTTGATCCATCCATGAGAGACTCCATTGAGATACTTAATATTTTGAATTCAGTCCCAAATGTGTCTTATGCTACGAAAAGGGAAGATTTTTCTCTCTCTCTTTTTTTGGTGACAAGTCACATTTTAAGATATGAATTACTAAAAATTCACGTAGGAAGTGAAATTGTTCCAGTAATAGGTCACACTTTATTTTTTTCAATTAATTAATTTTTGGCTGTGTTGGGTCACTTGTTGCACACGGGCTTTCTCTAGTTGAGGTGAGCAGGGGCTACTCTTCGTTGCGGTGCGTGGGTTTCTCATTGTGGTGGCTTCTCTTGTTACGGAGCACGTGTTCTAGGTGTGCAAGCTCCAGCAGTTGTGGCTTGCGGGCTCTAGAGTGCAGGCTCAGTAGTTGTGGTGCACGGGCTTAGTTGCTCCGCGGCATGTGGGATCTTCCCGGACCAGGGCTCAAACCCATGTCCCCTGCATTGGCAGGTGGATTCTTTACCACTGCGCCACCAGGGAAGTCCCAATAGGTCATACTTTAAATAGAGAAGATGATTGCCAGAAGGGACTTCTTCAAATCGGAGTGGCAGAACAAATTACTGACGAAAGGGAAAGTCAGAGAGAAGATGGATCTGTCCCACCACTAGAATTCAAACAAACAGCAACTTCTGTAAGTTACTGATAAAGAGGAGGAAGTGGTGGGAGAGCAAAGCTGTCAACGGGGAGTGGGGAGATAAGCGTGTAAGAGGGTGGGACTGGATAAATGTTGTAAAGAGGAGAGGGAAATTGAGACCACACCTAAGAAAATGTCCACAGCAAATGATACCAACAGAAAATTCACAAAAGAAGGGGTAAAAATGGACAAATATACTGGGAAAGTTAAGCTTTACCAGTAAGCAAAGGAAAGCAAGTTAAACGATATATTTTCAAATCCATTAATTTGGCAAAGATTAAATGATAACGGCAAGAGTGTGAGTGAAGGGGCAGGCATTCAGAGTCCCTGCTGGAATGCAGAGAAGCAAAACTTTTCTAGAAAGAAACCTGAATACTCTTTGACCAACAATTCCACTTCTGAGAATTTATTCCTAGTAAATAAATAGACATATGCACAAAGAGCAATGTACATTTATAACGGTGAAAAACTGCAAACAACCTAAATAGCCATCAGTAGGGGACTGAGGAAATAAATGATAGTATAGCCACTGCAACGTACTAGCACACTGTCATTATATACCGGGTTAGAGATGAATAATTGAAAAATCCTCATGATAAAGAAAAAAAAGTTATAAAGTTATAAAACAACAGTATATAAAGCGTGATCCCACTTTTGTACAAAACCTAACTATAATACACATGTACACATGTACATATTCACATACAAAAATAACTAGAAATGAATATCCCCAAAGACCATCAGAGGTTATCTCTGCGTGTGAACAGACGAGTGACTTTTACTTACACTGGGGTGTGCGTCCTTATTTCCCCAAATATCCGACATACATACTTTTTTAAAAAATTTATTTTTGGCTGCGTTGGGTCTTCGTTGCTGCGAGCGGGCTTTCTCTAACTGTGGCGAGCAGGGGCTACTCTTCGTTGCGGTGTGTGGGCTTTTCCTTGGGGTGGTGGCTCCTTTTGTTGCGGAGTACGGGCTCTAGAGCGCAGGCTCAGTAGTTGTGGCGCACGGGCTTAGTTGCTCTGCGCATGTGGGATCTTCCCGGACCAGGGCTTAAACCCCTGTCCCCTGCATTGCCTGGCGGATTCTTAACCACTGCGCCACCAGGGAAGTCCGACATACTTTTAGTGATGCCAGTGGTTGGGCTACTCCTGGCCCATGTTTCCCTCCTGCCAGGGAAAACGATACTTACTCATTTGCACACGTCAGCTCCCTCTCCTCCACTTCAGGGATGTCGGCAATCCCCACCCTTTCTCCAAAAAGCCGACTGGGGAGGCTCTTTCCTCCTCCCGCAACGGTGGAGGCGACCCCAAACCAAAGTAACCCACGGGCTAGAGTTGCCTAGCAACTGTGGCGGACCACTTTAAGGGGACGGAAACGGAAAAAGAAAACGCACAGGCGCAGTGATGAACTCGCATTAGGCCCCGCTCAAATAAGCAGAAGAGGCTATTCTAGTCACCGCCCACCTTCCCCGGCTCTGACCGGAAGCCCTAGGGTCACTTCCGCCCTTATTAAATATGACCGATCTCTTTAACTTCTCCTTCCCACATCCCAACTAGAGGCGGGGCGTCGCCTCTTAGAGTAAGCGTGATTGGTCGCCAGGAGACTCGGAAGTGTCTCTGATCAGAGCCGCAGAGAAAGACAGTCTAGCCTTGCAAGCGTTCTGTCCCCCACTAGGAACGGGCGTTTTTCGGGCTGCTCTCGATGGTATCTTTGGACGGATAGAGGGGGCCGCGCAAAGTCTTATGGGACAATAATGGCCGCTTTCAAGGTGCGGGTTTTGGTTCTCTAAGGCGGTCTGAGTGAGGAGTGGCGGCGCCAGCGCCCCAGAATCCGGGACAGAAGGTCCCGAGAGTCGGGCTTGGTGAGGTGAGTGTCCCTTCTTCCTTTCCGACCTTTTCTTCGCCAATCGTGGCGGCTCCAAGCGGCGGATATCGGCCCCTCGCTCAGGTTCGGGCCCAGGTTTGGAAAGTCTTGTTCCTGTCACCCAACTTGCGTTACTCACCTTAGGGATGCTGCCTAGGTCCTGCAAGACCGGCCTTTCTCCTTTCTCAGGTCAGATCCAGCTTCCTGGCGTGGCCTCGCAGAGGTCCAGGGATGCTGCCCGGGGGGGTCACCCTGCTCACTTCCTTAGACCTTCCTATTAGCCCACTCCCAGACGGACACCGAGCCCAGCAGGGCTCCTTTTGTCTTCCTCTTCTCTGTCACAGTGGTATCTCTACCAGGTGATATCTTTTACTAGAATGTCAACTCCAAAAAGGTTGGGATTTTTGTCTGTTTTGTTCTCTTCTTTATTTCTAATGCCCAGAACAGCGATTGGCTCACAGAAAGCACTCAGTAATTGTTGAACGAATGTATCCAGTTTTTTCTTCATTATTTTTCTTGTACCTCTTGTGGCTTCTTTGCCACTAATTATTCTTCACAAGCCAACACTTAGCTTCTTATTTACTTTTCTCAGCTGTTAGTTGTCCTGTTTGTCAGACTCCTTTTCCTGTGCTGCTGGCATCTTTCTTTGTTGTCCCTAGAAATTTCTGGCTCCCTGTTTCCTTTAATCAGTTTAAACTCATTCATTCATTTATTCCTCAAACGTTTATTTTGCTAGGCACTGGGTAAAGCAGTCAACAAGACAGACAAGGTTCTCTCTCCTGCATAAAATGACATTCTAGAAGTATATTTTCTAGTTCAGACTACTGAGCAGAGCATGTAAATCCTACCTTCCTGTTTAGATTTCCTCACATGAATACAGATGTCACCAATAGGTAGCTTTCCCTTTTCTCTTCTGCCTGATGGCATTTTTCAAAATGCAACTGTTGTTCATACTATATGTTCAGTCTGTTTAGCACTATTTTTCTATAGAGCTGTATATGTTAATTAGAGCCGGGTGAAACATTCTGGATTCTGGTAGTACCCTATCCCTTGACAGTTCTTTGCTTTACTGGCTTGTTGGAATGAGGGAAATTATTCAAGCACTCAGAATGGGATATGTTTATAAGTAGATTATGTATAGTGGAAGGTAAAGAGGAATTTGTTATAAGTTGAGTGCCAGAAAATCCTACAGTTACCTACTTTTCAGAAATATCATTTCCTAGCCTGGTGATTCTCATCAATTTTTTTTTTTTTGGTGAACTTGAATTGTTATTAAACAGATTTCAACTGCTGTGAGGTAAGTCTTTTCTACAAAACACAATCCATTAAAGTATGGATCACATGGATGGTAGTCTTATACGTCAACAACTCTGCTGTATCTGTAGTTTAAAGGAAGGGAGAGGAGGAAGAACTTGTGTAAAAAAAATGGTGAGGGACCCAAATCAATACCTTGGAGCACAGCAAGTGAAATAATGTAACGATGACATTTATGTAACTCTTTATGGTTACAGAGTGATTTCACATACACTTTCTTGTTTGATTCTCACAATAACTCCATGGATTAGATAGAGCAAAAAGTACTTCCATTTTGCAGATGTAGAAATTATGCCTAATCAAAGATTAAGTTATTGCTTACAATCATACAGGTAGAAAATGTCAAGAGCCTGGGTTCTGATTGAGGTTTCTGATTTAAAATCTAGTGGTGTTTTCCCTAAACTCCCTTTATAGATGCCATAATGCTCTAGTAAGTGTCCCTTAGTGAGGTCTGTTCTTGCCTGGATGATACCCTCTTGGATCCTGGGTGTGTGTGTGTGTGTGTGTGTGTGTGTGTATCTGTTTCTGACGTGTGTTGGGGTAGAAGTAGGAAGATCTTTTGCGACTGTCGATGACTTGATGGACAGGTCTTGGTAAGAGGTAACTAAAGGAATTCTGATCTTGAGGGGGAGGTCAACCCCCCAGAGATCCATATACCTACAGTTATTCTGGGATGTAGCAGAGCCAAGCCTTTTCTCTTCTTATGTCTGATATCAAATGGTTTGTTTTCCTTCCAGAGAAATCCCAGAGCCTGCCATGGAGGACACCAGCGAGGATGCCTCGATCCATCGATTGGAAGGCACTGAGGTGGATTCCCAGGTTGGCGGTCTTATTTTCAAGACCAAAAGTGCATCTAGTGAGCAGCATGTCTTCAAGGCCCCTGCTCCCCGCCCTTCATTGCTGGGACTAGACTTGTTGGCTTCCCTGAAAAGGAGGGAGAGAGAGGAGAAGGATGACGGGGAGGACAAGAAGAAGTCCAGAGTCTCTTCCTTTAAGGACTGGGAAGAGAGCAAGGATGATCAGAGGGACGCTGAGGAGGAGGGTGGTGACCAGGCTGGCCGCAGTAGCCGAAAAGACAGGTAAGAGCCTTTGGGTGGATTGCCCCAAAGGGAACGAAAATGGAGGCCAGAAAATAGCATCCATGTTTATCTCTCAGTTTTCTTGTTGGACATTTAGGACTTTATGATTTTACTATGATTCTATAACATTGAGGCTAGATAGGAATTGGTATTTTCTTCAGATTTGGGGGAACATTCAAAGGCACCTAAAGAGTGGATGATGGAGGTTAGAAGCACTTATGGTTGTTGCCATATGCAAACCTGCCGTACCAGGGAGATAAAGTGGAAAAGGCCAGGTCACATGTTTGGCCTGGCCAAAGGTTTGGGGCAGGTTTTTCTTCCATGGATGAGCCCTTTACCAGCTGCCCTCCCTGTTTCAGACATTATCGATCTGCTCGGGTAGAGACTCCATCCCATCCTGGTGGTGTGAGTGAAGAGTTCTGGGAACGCAGTCGGCAGAGAGAGCGGGAGTGGCGGGAACATGGTGTCTACGCCTCGTCCAAAGAAGAAAAGGATCGGAAGAAGGAGAGGTCGAGGGATCGAGACTGTGACCGCAAGAGAGACAGAGGTAAACTGCCCAGCAGAGTTCCTAGTGCCTGCTAAGCACCTCAGTTAACATGTCGGCCTTTTTCCTGTTGGGGGGGTTTTTATAACACCTATTAATTAGGGAACTCCATTTTCATGTCAGCCTGGTTGGTTTTGACCCCGTTGGTATTGGGATTAGCAGGCAGTTTAAGAAAAGAGCTGTTACATGCAACATAGCTGCTTTGCTTGAGTGTGTGGTCCTCATTTTATCCTGAAAATTGGTGATGAAGGTGAAAATGGGTAGTACGTTTGAGAAACCAGTTGACACTAGTGTTGGCGAGAGAAAAAGGACGGTGCTGTGGAGCAAAGCTAGACATAAAATCCAGTGCTGGCTTTCCTCAGTGTTGTCTCAGTTCTGTAGCTTGTAGGCTTGTAACTATTAAATAACTATTCATTATAGGCTTGTAACTATTCTTTTTTGAATTCTTGCAGGAAAATAACTGTTACTGTGAGTTTGAAACTTTCTAGCCAGTAACTAATTTTTGCCCTTGAAAGAATGGGGATATGTGAGTTTCAGGAGCCCAAGGATCGCATTAGAGCAGTGAGGTTGCACCTGTGAGTGAGTGGGGAGGCTTGTCCTTTCTCTAGGGTGAAGATGGGTGGAAGTTGGGATGGGACACCTGTTTTCTAAGCTCTGCCGGTGACTCCTCACAGATGAGCGGGATAGAAACAGGCACAGCAGCAGATCGGAGCGAGATGGAGGGTCAGAGCGCAGCGGCAGAAGAAACGAACCTGAGAGCCCCCGACACCGGCCTAAAGGTAGTCTGAGCTGTTGCTTGTGGTGGTTTGTGAGAGCCAAGTGTATGAGAGGCAGTGTGAGTGACTCTCATCCTCAGTGGAACTGGGTTGGAATTCCTGATTCCACCATGAAATTCTGGGAATACTTGGTTCTGAGCCAGTTGATTCAGTTGGGAAGGCCGTGGACTTCTCTGTGGAGACAGATATGCTCCCTTAACATGATTTGCCAGTTTGCTGAGCGGCCAGTTTTCCAAATGGTAGGAAAGAATAGGGAGCTGGGGGTGGGTGGGGTAGGGGCAGAAAAAGGTTTTATTACAAAGAAATATGTACATTCAAGGGGGATATGCTTGCAGAGATAAATTGGATATTCCTTAAAGTGTTGTTATGAGCACAGATGAAAACTGGACCATTAAAATTCAGATATCTTTAAAAGCTGTCAAAACCATCTTATCCATTGCAAACAGGTGCAAAGTTTATATATAGTAAAAGAAAGAAATCTGGTGAATTGACTTTCATCTAATGGCTCTATAGCCGTGTCTTAGACGTTTCCTGTGGGTGTGTCTTTTGTGGCCCAGATGCAGCCACCCCTTCAAGGTCTACCTGGGATGAAGAGGACAGTGGCTATGGCTCCTCAAAGCGCTCACAGTGGGAATCGCCCTCCCCAACGCCTTCCTATCGGGATTCTGAGCGGAGTCATCGGCTGTCCAGTCGAGATAGGGACAGGTGACGTTCTGGGTGGGCGGCACAGGCTGGGCGTGACTGGGGCTGGGAGGGCAGATGGTGGCTGGGGAACACGTCTCAGCTTAGTGACTCTTTAGTGAGGCTGGTTGTGCTGTTTCCCAGGTCTGTGAGGAGCAGGTACGCAGACGACACGCCTCTGCCAACCCCGTCCTACAAATACAACGAGTGGGCCGATGACAGAAGACATCTGGGGTCCACCCCACGTCTGTCCAGGGGCCGAGGTAAGACAGGGTAGAAGTGGGAAGCAGGACGCAGGGTCGCTTGTCCTGGTGGGGCTGGACGAAGCTGGGCTGGGGCTGTGCTGCTTGGCAGGTCTGTGTGAGGCCACTGGGGATGAGCTGGGACCGTGCAGACTGACCTGCTACGTGTTCTCCCGCAGGGAGACGTGAGGATGGCGAAGAAGGAATTTCATTTGACACAGAAGAGGAACGGCAGCAATGGGAGGACGACCAGAGGGTAAAAACTACATCTTCGAGGGACTGAATGAGGGGTGGTGGGTCACCTCTGTCGGTGAGTGGGTGACCGGGGGTGTCCGAGCACAAGGGTCATGGGTTACACTGTAGTGGAACCAGACGTTGAGCCACGTTCAGTCTCGAAGCCGTGGAATCTCTTTCCAGGCAAAGGCTCTGTGGTGAAACTTCTCACCAAATGCAGGTCAGACTTAACTTTTTTGGCTGTGTGCTGGTGCCACCGTGTGGTAAATGTAAGAAGTGCCGTCATGGTGGGCTGCGCTGTACACTGGGCTTCTCCTCTAGGTGGCTCGTCTTACAGCCTCTCTTGCGCCTCTCACGAGGGCTGCTATGCCGCACCAGTGACTTCTTACCAAACACCTCCTGCCCTTCTGGCCACGTCTTGCGCAGGAACTGGATCTGCGCCTTGTTCTTACTGCTTTGTCTCTTGTGCCGCAGCAAGCTGACCGGGATTGGTACATGATGGATGAGGGATATGATGAGTTCCACAACCCGCTGGCCGACTCCTCCGAGGACTACGTGAGGAGGCGCGAGCAGCATCTGCACAAACAGAAGCAGAAGCGCATTTCGGCCCAGCGGAGGCAGATCAATGAGGTGAGGCTGCCCGCAGCAGGTGGGGCAGATTCAGCTGGAGAAGCGGCAGGTCACACGCGCCTGCCGGCGGCCCAGCTCGTCTGCCGCTGCTGAAGTCACAGACTTAGCGATTCCTCCGGAGGCGGAGGGTGGGCAGGGAACTTCTCAGTAACTTAAGAAAAACCCAACCCGAATCATGACTTCCGTCTCCTGCAGTAGTTCTGGAGGGGTGCTGTTGATGGGTACTGGGAGGTCAGGCCCCGGCTCTGTGGTGTGTCCTTTGTGTCTCTGAGCGGGGCCAGAGACGGTCACCGTTTGTGTATCCATACAGAGGTTCTGCCTTAGATATAATGGGTTGCTTCTGGGAAGAGTACTGCAGGTGATTTGGGATCAGCGATTCTTCTGTCTAAGGAGCTGCAGGGTAGAGAGGCCCGTGACATCTCTGCAGCCCCTATGGCCCTTCTGTCAGGACCCTCTGTGTGGCCTCGCCTGGGACCTTTCAGGATGGCCTTGCAGTTGCAGCCTTAACGTGGCCTCCCGTTGTGTCCTCACAGGATAACGAACGCTGGGAGACCAACCGCATGCTCACCAGCGGGGTGGTGCATCGGCTGGAGGTGGACGACGACTTTGAAGAGGACAGTGCAGCCAAGGTCCATCTGATGGTGCATAACCTGGTGCCTCCCTTTCTGGACGGGCGCATCGTCTTCACCAAGCAGGTGAGGGTCCTCTGTTGTCAGAGAGAAGACCGCTCAGAGAAGCCTGAAATGGAAAAAGAAAGAAAGGGAAAGGAAAGGAGAGGAAAAAAGCCCCATCACGATAGGGGTAGGGTAGCAACCCTTCGTTTACTAGGGCCAGTACGAACTGGACCTTCGTGTTGAGTTTTTTTTTTTTTTTACTTTATTTATTTTTGTTTTCTTTGTTTTATTTTTGGCTGTGTTGGGTCTTCGTTGCTGCGCGCGGGCTTTTCTCTGGTTGCAGCGAGCTTCGTTGTGGTGCGCGGACCTCTCATTGCGGTGGCTTCTTTTGTTGCCTAGCACGGGCTCTAGGCACATGGGCTTCAGTAGTTGTGGCACTCGGGCTCAGTAGTTGTGACTCACGGGCTCTAGAACGCAGGCTCAGTAGTTGCAGCTCCTGGGCTTAGTTGCTTCGTGGCATGTGGGATCTCCCAGGGCTTCAACCTCTGTCCCCTGCATTGGCAGGCGGATTCTTAACCACTGCGCCACCAGGGAAGCCCTCGTGTTGAGTTTAATGCTCAGCGCAGAATTTCTCTTTTTCCTCAACCTCTTGCAGCCAGAGCCTGTGATTCCAGTCAAGGACGCCACTTCTGACCTGGCCATTATCGCTAGAAAAGGCAGTCAAACAGTGCGGAAACACAGGGAGCAAAAGGAACGCAAAAAGGTTGGTTTCTTGTCTTCTAGGGCCAGAGAGTATCTACATATTTTTTTGTATTTTTTTTCTTTTTTCTTCTTTTTAAAGATCACGTTCCACCTCACAGGTAGGGTTCCTATTGGCAGTTAGAGGAAACTCACAGAGCAAGAAACAGCCCTTGTGGGAGGGTATTGCATTCCTCCTCCAGGGCCTCAGTTAAAATAATCTGGGGCCTTGTGTCTCAGGAGCTTCAGGCATAAGATTGGGAGGCACGGCTCGGTGCCACTGCTGCCTTGTGGGAATTTCCTGCCTGCTAGATGAAGCCTGTTGTCAGACAGGATTGATTTTCCATGGACCACAGTTGTGTCACGGGATGGAGCAGATTGACTTTTTGTGTCTTTTTCAGGCTCAACACAAACACTGGGAACTGGCTGGAACCAAACTGGGAGATATAATGGGCGTCAAAAAAGAGGAAGAGCCGGATAAAGCTCTGACAGAGGACGGTAAAGTGGACTACAGGTAGGAGTCTCGCCAGCAGCGGGGGTCTCTGCAGACGGGGCCTCAAAGGGGCCGATAGGATTCGGCACTCACGAATAGGAAAACGATGTCATTTGGAGTCTCTGGTCCCTTCCTCCTGGTCTTTTCAACTTTTCTGAGATAACATTCCTACTGCCGCCCCTGATACTGCAGGAGCTGCTTCTTTGCCAGGCAGCACCACAGAACTCACAGATACTCAGTCATTGGATTCTCACGACAGTCCCACGGGACAGGTGTAATCTTCCCCGTTTTTCATGTGAGGAGGAGGAGGCCCAGGGAGGTTAAGTAGCTTGTTTGAGGTGGTCCAGCTGGTAAACGGTGGGGTGAGGATCACACCCAGACAGTCTAGTCTCGGAGCCCACACTCTCAGCCGCTCTGCTAGAGTGCCTTTCAGATGCTCAGTGTGGGAAAGTGTGCTTTGCACCCTTAGATTTTAGTTCAATCTAAGGAAGAACTATTTTTAACAGAGGTTTGAAAATAGAAAGGGTTGTCTTCTCAGGTAGTGACTTCCCCATTCATAGAGGTATTTAAGCAGATGTTGGATAACTGCTTGTTGGGCTTTCCTCATTGTGTAGGTGGCTGAACTGAGATGTCCCTTCTGAATCTCACTGAACACTCTGAAATCCTACAAAACTGTCATCTGAGTTAATAATTCTCTGTAACCCTGTGAGAAGTGAGAAGTTGGTGCTATTGATCAGCCCTTGTTAGTTTCTAGTTAATTTAATCCCGTAGGTGTTAATTGTTAGCTGAGCGGGAGTGACTGGGATGTTAGAAACAGGAAGCTTGACAGAGCGTGGGCTCAACCTGATGGAGGAAAAGTCTCTTGGGGAAGGGATGGGTGGAGACTGTAGACTAATGTAGGTAAGGTAGGACTGGTACCTTTTTGCTCTGCAGCCTGGGGATGTACGTGTGTCGGATACTTGAGCGCTTTCAGTGGAAGCTGTAGGTAAACATCAAGTGGGACTGTTCTCACAGTTCTTTAAAAATAAAGCCTTATGGACTCTGAGGTGGGAGGGAGTCTGACCTTGGTCAGCTCCTCCTTTCAGCCTGCTAAGTGTGGTGCTGAAATTGCCCAAGGTTGTTCCATATAAGGTAATGACCTGTGGATTTCAGCTCCTCTTCTGGCTGAACTCTTTCAGGGCAGAGGATTTGCCACTTGCTAATCTGTAGCTCCTCTGAGCCCCCTGCAGCTGTCTGTCCTGGGGGCGTTGAGTAGGTTTTGGATGATGGATTCTCAGACAGCCGTCTGGTCCCTTAGGACAGAGGAGATGAGCAGCACCTGGCAGCTCTAGCGTCTCAAAAGATTTACTGCACATTTGAAGCAGTGCTCACTTTTGGGTGTAGGAAGCAGGGCAGTAACCCAGTCAGGAAGGCAGATGTGGGAAACTGTGCAGGGCGCTAAGGCTGCTGTGTGTTCTCAGGGCAGAGCAGAAGTTTGCAGACCACATGAAGAAAAAGAGCGAAGCCAGCAGTGAATTCGCAAAGAAGAAGTCTATTCTGGAGCAGAGGCAGTACCTGCCCATCTTTGCTGTGCAGCAGGAGCTGCTCACGATTATTAGGTAACTGCGTCCACCCCGGGTCGGGCTTCCACTACTGAATCAGGTGTCCCATTTTCTCCTGTGTGTACTCTGTAGCTCTTTTTCTTTTGGGTATGACATCTGATGGAGAAGGGAAAGGATTTTTTCCCCTCACCTGGGTGCCCTGGGCTACCCTGCTTGAAGTAAGCAAGATGGCATCGTTTTGTTTTAGTGCATTTGTTTAAACTGTACTGTCTTCCAGACTTTTTAGAGGGTGTTTCAGTATGAGACAGTTTTCCCAGGGAAATCCTCCTCCCTGCGCAGGCACGCTCCTTGGATAGCTACAGGTGGGGGTAGGAGGTGGCCTTCCACTCGGGCTGATTCACCCGTTATCTTCTCTTCCTTGCAGAGATAATAGCATCGTGATCGTGGTTGGGGAGACAGGGAGTGGTAAGACCACTCAGCTGACCCAGTACCTGCACGAAGACGGTTACACGGACTATGGGATGATCGGGTGCACCCAGCCCCGCCGTGTGGCTGCCATGTCGGTGGCCAAGAGAGTCAGTGAAGAGATGGGGGGCAGCCTTGGTGAGGAGGTGAGTGGGCGCAAGGGCTGAGCTGTGTAGTTCTTGCCCGGTAGCTTCTGTCATTTGGGCTGATCTGCTGAGGCCTGGACCCAGCTCGGGGTGTGCAGTGGTGAGTGGGTGCCCAGAGCTTCTGAGCGGTCTCTCTGGCCTCCAGGTGGGTTATGCCATCCGTTTCGAAGACTGCACTTCAGAAAGCACCTTGATCAAGTACATGACCGATGGAATCCTGCTGCGAGAGTCCCTGCGGGAAGCGGACCTGGATCACTACAGCGCCATCATCATGGACGAGGCCCACGAGCGCTCCCTCAACACCGACGTGCTCTTTGGGCTGCTCCGGGAGGTGAGGGCTGCGGGTCCAGCTTCTGTGCCTGTGGGGCTTGGACCGCCGCCCTGCCAGGAGTTAGTGACGAGGCACTCCAGGCGGGCTGGGGTCTAGCCTGGGGAAGCTGAGGGGGTCTTTGACAGGCTGAGTTGCCCCGGAGGCCCTTGGCTGCGGGGTTCAGACCTGGTGGTGGTTTACTCTGTTCTTGCTCAGCTGAGTGCCTCATGGTTCTCCCGGCTGTGGCTCCACCGATTCAGTTCAGGATTGTTACGAATCTAATGAGCCATCCGTCAGCTTTGACTTCTGTTTCATTTGGTAGTTATGCTGATGAGACTGGAGGGCAGAAGCCAAGGGTCCCAAAACTGTGGGGAAGCCTCTGACTGACTTCTTCTCTTAGGTGGTGGCTCGGCGCTCAGACCTGAAGCTCATTGTCACGTCGGCCACCATGGATGCAGAGAAATTTGCTTCCTTTTTTGGGAATGTCCCCATCTTCCACATCCCTGGTCGTACGTTCCCTGTTGACATCCTCTTCAGCAAGGTACTGAGGCCCTGTTTCGGAACTGACCTGACCTTTGATGAGGAACTGGTTGGGGGATGTGGAATGGCATACTGAGTCGGGAGAGGTTTTGTGGGGACCCTGCGAGCCTGCAGCTATAGGGCTTGAAGGCGAAGGACTGTGCTTTGGGGAGGTTTCACTTGATTGTTTCTTTGGAGTGGACGTGCAGGGCTCAGGGAGGGCCATCAGGCCCATCTGCAGGTGCGGCAGCCCTGAGAGTTCATCGGCTCTAGCCCCTGACCAGGAACTGGGTCGCCGGTTCCCAGTGGGGGCTTGGCCTGCATTCCCTCTGATGGTGTCCCTCACTGGTTTGCAGACCCCCCAGGAGGATTATGTGGAGGCCGCAGTGAAGCAGTCTCTGCAGGTGCATCTCTCGGGGGCCCCCGGGGACATCCTTATCTTCATGCCTGGCCAAGAGGACATCGAGGTGCGTGCCTGGGTCATGACTGGGGTGAACGGGTGTGTCCTTCGTGTGAGAACTGGGGCATCTGGTGTCTCACAGCTCCTCTCTGTGCCCTCAGGTGACCTCAGACCAGATTGTGGAGCATCTGGAAGAACTGGAGAACGCGCCCGCCTTGGCTGTGCTGCCCATCTATTCCCAGCTGCCTTCTGACCTCCAGGCCAAAATCTTCCAGAAGGTGAGATGGGTCCCCACCTTGGGATTCCCCCAGACTCCCCCAAAGGAGGGCAAGAGGGAGGGTGTTAGTTTTCTGGCACGGGTGGGGTGTACTTTTCTCCTTGTGGGGTTTTTCCTACCTGAAGGCCTACAGCCTTCGCTCCATGAGTGTCCTGTCCGGCTCCAGGCTCCGGATGGCGTTCGGAAGTGTATTGTCGCCACCAACATTGCTGAGACCTCTCTGACTGTCGATGGCATCATGTTTGTTATCGATTCTGGTTATTGTAAATTAAAGGTAAGAGGAGACACAGGCACCGGGGCCCTGGGCCTTCACCCAAAGCTAACTCAGCCAAGGGGGTGGGAAGGCAGGCCCTGGGTCCTTGGCCCTCACACGACAATTGCTCATGGAAGTGGTGGTGGTGTTTATTGAGTGCTGGTTTTGCCATGTGCTTGATTCATTCCATCCTTGTGATAACTCGAGGTAGACAGTTTACATAACTCGAAAGAGATCGCGGAGCTGGTGTTTAGGGGAAATTTCTTGAGGTTCCTGGTTCCGAAAGATGGCTGCTTACATCGCTAAGACACTTCCTTCTGTAACGTGTAGCACCCAGGATCTGTCTTTGTCTCAAGCCTGCCTCCCTTTTTCCCCTCACTCTGTCCTTAGTCAGGTCTTTGCCGTCCCCTCTTAGGTCTTCAACCCCAGGATTGGCATGGATGCTCTGCAGATCTACCCCATCAGCCAGGCCAATGCCAACCAGAGGTCGGGGCGAGCCGGCAGGACGGGCCCAGGTCAGTGTTTCAGGTAGGAGCCCTGCACTAGCCTGCTCTCTGGGGTGGAGCCCCGGCTGGGGTGGGAAGGCTTGGACTGTGACCCTGCAGAGAGGTGACCCCTGAGGCTGGGAACCAGTGGTGGGGCTGCCGCTTGTTGCTTCTCTCGTCACGTGCTGCTGAGTGGAGGAAGCTGCCTTCGCAGGCAGCCCTGAAGTCTGAGCAGCCTTGGGTTTTAGGAAGACCTGTGTGGAAGGTACCTGCAGCGGATGACCAGCGATTACAGTGTGCCTCCTCCTGGAAGATAAATGTGAACAAATTACAGCACCGGTTCTTTTTTTCCTCCTCCAATTACTCTCTCTCTCTTTTTTGTTCCGATTTTTAAAAATAATGTATTAACTATAGAAATTCAGAAAATCTAGAAAAATATAAAGGAAAAAAAATCCCAGCCATAATTCTAGTCCCAGGCTCATTGGTTCCAGAAATGAAACAAGTACATAGGAGACTCCAGCAGAATGGTGAATTGGCAGGACTGAGTTTTGAGTAGGTGGAGATTTGTGATTGTAAGGGAAAGGGGGAGGTGGGGGGAAGAAATGAGGACTTCTCCTCCTTACCCGTGGCTTTCATCTGCACTGGCTCTTCTGGGTGCACAAGCCCAGCGTTGGTCCCTGTGTAGACAGCCGGGCATATTTGAGGGGCTCAGGCGGGCAGCACGGTGGGAAGTGCGGCAGGACTGCGTCTTCTCCCCTGCAGGCTCTACACCCAGAGCGCCTACAAGAACGAGCTCCTGACCACCACGGTGCCCGAGATCCAGCGGACCAACCTGGCCAACGTGGTGCTGCTGCTCAAGTCCCTGGGGGTGCAGGACCTGCTGCAGTTCCACTTCATGGACCCGCCCCCGGAGGACAACATGCTCAACTCCATGTATCAGCTCTGGATCCTCGGGGCCCTGGACAACACAGGTGCCGTGGCCCCGGGAGCCGGGCAGGGCCCCGTGGGCTCTGGCGCCTGGGTGCTCCAGGCGCTGTGTCCACTGACCGTGCGGATTTGCTCCTCTCTCCCAGGCGGTCTGACCTCGACCGGGCGGCTGATGGTGGAGTTCCCGCTGGACCCGGCCCTGTCCAAGATGCTCATTGTGTCCTGTGACATGGGCTGCAGCTCCGAGATCCTGCTCATCGTCTCCATGCTGTCGGTCCCAGCCATCTTCTACAGGCCCAAGGTGGGAGATGCTGTCCGGCTCCTCTCCTCCCAGGGATCTCGGGAGGTTATGGGCTCAAGGAAGGTTGAGAGAGGGGAGTAGTTTCTCTCTGAGTTGTTAAGACGGAGTGGAGGGAGGGGCAGGAGTCAGTTTCCAAAGAGTGGTTTTGCTGTTTTATGTTAAGCAGGTTGGGGTAGGGGAAGGGATGGGCTAGAGCCATGGTTCTCAGGGAGTGTTTTGCAGTTTTTTCTAGGATGGCTGTGCCTGAGCCCTCACATTTTAGAATAAATATTTTGTTGTAAACTAATTTATTTTTCCTATATTCTCAGGGCACTACGTTGATGTGTTTTTAGCTGTGGTGAGGGTAGACGATAGTGTGAGATAGCTCTTCTCATTGGACCTGGACTTCCCTTTTTCCTTCCTAGGGCCGAGAGGAGGAGAGCGATCAAATCCGGGAGAAGTTCGCAGTCCCTGAGAGCGACCACCTGACCTACCTGAATGTCTACCTGCAGTGGAAGAACAACAATTACTCTACCATCTGGTGTAACGATCATTTCATCCATGCCAAGGCCATGCGGAAGGTGGGGGCAGTGGCCGAGAGAAGCAGCATGTTGGGAGGAGGGGTGGGATGCAGGGAAGGAGGGCTCCATCCTTGTCTCCCTGTGTCCTGCTCTAGGTCCGGGAGGTGCGGGCTCAGCTCAAGGACATCATGGTGCAGCAGCGGATGAGCCTGGCCTCGTGTGGCACCGACTGGGACATTGTCAGGAAGTGTATCTGTGCTGCCTATTTCCACCAGGCAGCCAAGCTCAAGGTGAGCCCAGTGGAGCTATGGCCCCTCTGGGCCTGATACTTCTTTCGAGGGCAGAGGTCTCCTTTCTCATTGTACAGTCCTGCAGATCTGGGCTTCCCCCAAAAGCCTGTGTCAAGACAGTATTGGACTGGGTAGCTGCCCAGATGTGTAGTGTTTTGCTATGTTTTGCTATGTAGCCACCTGTTGCATCTCTTCCCTAGGGAATCGGGGAGTATGTGAATATCCGGACAGGCATGCCCTGCCACCTGCACCCCACCAGCTCCCTCTTTGGAATGGGCTACACCCCAGACTACATTGTGTATCACGAGCTGGTCATGACCACCAAGGTGAGTCTTTTCCAAGGCAGCTTGCATGACTGTAGGCCCACTTGGCTGGGCCAGGCCTTTGTAATAACCCTTTGCCGCCTTCTGGGATGGGTTTTGAGCTTGGGAGGCTTAAGGCCACACGCGTTGCTTGGAGGGAAATTGAGGTTGGTTTTCAGTTGGGGGTTTGGGGAAGTTTGTATAGATACACAGTTAACCTCTAGAGTCCAGTGGCCTCGGCTGTGCCAGCAGGATTGTTTCCTACTTGCTGCCTGGGACAAGCAAGCCCTTTTGGTGTTGTTAGAAGGGTTTTCTGAGGGGCTGGGCCTTTTCTGTTGGACAATAGGGGGCTTTTTCTCAAGCATGGAGGAATTTGGATGGGAGAAGGGGTTAGAATCCCAGTGTCTGCGGCCGTTCCTTGCCTTTTTCAGCCTCACAGGGCGAGGGGTAGGCCCCTTCCCGTATAGCTCCTAACTGTGGAACCGCTCTGGGAGGGACAGCTCAAAGCATTGGTCCTCCTGTGACCACCGCTCTGCGGCCCTTCTGCCTGCAGGAGTACATGCAGTGTGTGACTGCTGTGGACGGAGAGTGGCTGGCAGAGCTGGGCCCCATGTTCTACAGCGTGAAACAGGCAGGAAAGTCTCGGCAGGTAAGGACCCTGTGCTTCTCTATGGAGGATCTGTTTGTCTCTGGGATCCGCTTTCCCCTCAGCCTGGTATTAAAGACACATCATCATCTGGTTTCCCTTCACTTCTCTGTCAAACATAAAAGTTGTGATCCAGGCAGGTTAGTCTGTCTGATCTCCCCCCACCCACTCCATTTGCTCGGTCTGCTGAGCCTTAAAAAAAAAAACAACTTATTATTGAAAAGTCCAAATACTCATAAAAGTGGACAAAAACAGTATAATGAGCCACGAGTTCCTCACTTAGCTTCCATAATTGTCAACATTCTGCCCAACCTTGTTTCTCTTATTCCCACTCCGCTCCATACATATTGAGTGTTTTCCTGGAACATTTTAAAGCATACCTCAGACATTGTGTTTTTTCACCCATAAATACATGAATATGTGTCTCTAAAAGGACTTTCAAAAATTAAAACATAACCTCCATGCAAATCTTACTCAACAGAATTAATCCTTAATGTTGCTGAAGTCTCCAGTTCTTGTTCATATTTCCTTTTTTATTCCAAAGATAATTTTTTATAATTGATTTGCTTGAATTCGGAGCCAGGCGTTGAAATTTGTCATTATATATATTAAGTCTTTTATTCTGGAACAAGCTCTGCCCCCACTCATTTTTTATGGCATTGACTTATTGGAGAAAACAGGTTGGTCATCTGTTGGTCATTCTGTAGAATGTTCCACGTTCTGTTTTGAGCTGATTGCTTCCTCAAGGTGTTTAACTTTTGCCTCTATCCCATGTACTTTCTGTAAGCTAGTCATTAATCTAAAGCCTTGGTTAGATTGAGATTCAGCTGTTTTGGGTAAGGATGCATAAATGCGTGTGGTGCTGTGAACCTCCTTTTAGATCCAGTCAGGAGGCACATAAGGTCTGGTGGTGCCACTTTTGAAGACACTAAGATTGCTCAGTGGTTCCACCTGATCCCTCCATTATAAATTCTCTACCTACTTCTCGGTCTCCTGACAGTCTTGGTGTCCATTGGTGGCTACCACCTGGAGTTAGGGCTGCAGAATGTTGTGGACTTTAGCTTCTCCCCTTCTCAGCATAGTTCGCCCCGCACCGGGCCTGCACACATCTTCCTATGTCCGTCCTCTCCAGCCAGATGTCATGTCTTCTCTACTTCCTGTACTTCCTGGCATGGTTATGAACTTGGTTAGAGCATGTAAGCACTTAGCAAATGGAGTGGAGGGCTGAGGCATGACAGGGTGAGGACTCAATCATCCAATGTCTGTCTTGGATCAGTGAGAAAAGCAGGCCTCAGTGCTGGGGCAGGGAGCTGGCAAGGTCTACCCAGCACCTGGCTTGCAGCAGGGAGATGGGTGCAGGCCGGGCCTCCTCACCTGCCAATCCCCAGTGACCCCAGGACCTCTCCCTTCTCTAGGAGAACCGCCGACGGGCCAAAGAGGAAGCCTCTGCCATGGAGGAGGAGATGGCACTGGCCGAGGAGCAGCTGCGGGCCCGGCGGCAGGAGCAGGAAAAGCGCAGCCCCCTGGGTAGTGTCAGGTGAGCTGTGGTCTCGGGACCCTGGTCCTGATGGAGCCCTCCAGCTGGACTGACCAGGTCCTGAGGCAGGATCGCGATTTAAGAGAAGTTAAATGTGCAGAGGTGAATTGGTGACAAGTTGACTGTGGTCACGTGGAGACGGGAGGGGTTTCGGACATACTTTCAAGGGGTGGTGATACAGCTGCAACTCCTGGTCGTTGTTTGTTATGTTGTGATGGGGCCCAAGGTGGGCTGGAGCGGCAGAGTAGGTCTCACAGCTTTACCAACAGGCCAGGGCTTGGACACCACAGCAGAGAGGCAAGGCGGGGAGAGCCTTGGGCACCTGCGTCTGCCCTGGTGCCTGGAGTTAGACCGCACAGGTGAAGGGCACAGTCCCTGCAAGACTGCCCTCACCTCAGTCACCACCTGCAAGTTGGGGGGTACCCAGGGTCACCCTCATTTCTCACCAACTTGTTACAAATTTGGGGATCCCCATGGACTCCCTCAGGTTTGATAATTTGCTAGAACACCTCGCAGAACTCAGGAAAGTACTATACATATTACAGTTTTATTATAGCAAAAGGTCACAGAACCAGCCAAAGGGAGAGATGTATAAAGTGAGGTCTGAGAGGGTCTTAGATGTGAAGTCTTCCATTGTCCTTGGGGTCATGTTACCCTCCTGGCACATTACACAGAGTATTGTCACCAGGGAAGCTTACCCGAGCTTTGGTGCCCAGGGTCTTATTGGGCAGGACCCACGTGTTGACTTAGTCTCCAGCCCCTTTTCCCTCCCCAGAGGCTGGGCTAATAGCACGAGGCTCAGAGCACAGCCCTCTAATCACACGTGGGTTTTTCTGGCAGGGTAGCCACCATCCTGAGTCATCTCATTTGCATAAACTATCAGATGTGGTCCGAGGGGCCCACCGTGAATAAAAGAGACACTCCAGTCCCTTGGGAAATTCCAAGGGTCTAGAGATACCTCCAGGAACTGGAGACAAAGCCCAGCCACAGCTGGAGTGGCGGCCTGGTGAGGTGGAGGGAAGACGACCTCCATAGCTCACCTAGGGGATATGAATGGAATTGTTAAAAAAATCTCATAACCTGCCTCAGTGGATATCAGAAAGAGGTGCTATCTCATTCTGCTCCCGATCACAAATAGGGAAGGCAAGGGGAGTGGAAGTGTGCTAGGGGAGAAGACCCTGCAGCCCCAAAGCCTGCTCACACACAGAAACAGCAAGACCTCAGGCTCCTCATCCTTCTGTGTGTCCTGGCCGGAGTGAGCAGCAGTGCGATTCCTAACCCCTCTTCTGTGTCTCCAGGTCTACAAAGATCTACACCCCAGGTCGGAAAGAGCAAGGGGAACCCATGACCCCTCGCCGCACACCAGCCCGCTTTGGGCTCTGAGCTGAGGCTGTCCCTGGAGAGGAGGGGGGCCAGGTGTTGAGTCCTGAGCCCTGTGGCTGGAGCGCCCAGGCCTGCCGACAAAACCCTTTCATCTGTGTGCTTTCATTTGTGTACATCATGGCCTTGGGGGCGCCTGTTGAGGCCAGGCTCTGCCATGGAGGAGGTGGGAGTTTCTTGGTGCAGGCACGGGGCCGCAGAGCAGCTGCCAGGACCACGAGAGGTGGCCGGACCCACCGTATTCAAATAAACTGTCCCCGGGACACTTGGTGTATAAATGACACGGCTGTGACTATGTTTTTTAAAATTCTTGTGTAAAACAGCACAGTAGACCTAGAGGGAATTATAATTTGGTTATAATTCAGGATTTGGAAATAAATTTATTGTTTGTAAAATGTTATTGTATTTCTGACTCTTCTTTTCCCCTAACTGCCCTAAATCACACACTAGAGAACAGGCAGAACGCTGACTTTCCTTGGATGGATCCTTCTAGAACCTTAGCTCACCCTTATTTCTGTTCTCTAGGCAGTGCCTCTTAGAGGAGGGGTTGATGGGGTGGGACTCAGCTGACAGGGAAGGAGAATGGCCCGGGGCACCAGCACCTGGCAGGGCTGGGGCAAGGCTGGCCACAGTGGCCGGGAAGTGGGAGGAAGGTGAGCAGCCGTGCACCCTCTGTCCTTTCCCGTGGGCAGGTTGGCTGCTCTGTTGCTCAGAATGGCCCAAGTTTCTACCATTATGTGTTGTGTATTGATGGAAAATAGTGTAAAATGTTGCTTATTGGTTTTCACATAGTGTAAGATGAGCCTTACACTAGAATCACTAGTCTTTTCTGTTGTTAAGCAGCCTCAACAGTCTGCTGAGGTGACGTCTTGGGCACCTCTGGTCCTTATTTAGTGACTCCCTAGGGCTGGGCTTCTGCCAGGTGTGCTGGGTGGGAGGTCCTGTGTTGGGGCTGAGAGCCCAACAGGCTTGGGGCTCAGAAGCACCTGCATACTGGGCCAGGGCTCAGCGTGAGCTCCTTGGTGCCCGGCTCACGCCACTGTTAGTTCCACTCTGTTTCTCACTCTGTTCCTGGGATTTGAATTTCTGTCTGTTATAAATCAATATAAGTTAAATTAAAGTCAATTTTATGGGGAGGTTTGGAAGCCAGGCTTTGCCAGCCAGCATCAGCTTCCACCTCTACTTCCATTCTTTTTACCTCTAACCGCCTTTCCTGGGAATGCAGGTAGAAGCTGACTTTCACAGCTCTGGAGTGAAGAGAGGGCTTCCAGCTGCTGGCCTGGGAAGGCTTCTAATCTTGGCCCTGGGTTGAAGGGCTAGGAGAAGGTGTCTACCCGCCCTGTGGAGAGATGTAAGCTGGGTATGTGATCTATTTACAGACTTGGGCTCAGGGTGCAACAAAACATCCTGGAAGAAGATTGAGGTTCCAGTTGATGCCTTTACTACTAACAGGCTGTGACCTTGGTCACAAACTCACCTTCAAGTTCCTTAGATAAGAAAAATGAGGCCAGAGAGGTTTTGAAAATCTTATTTTAAAGTAAGGAACGCCTAGTGAGGCACATGTGGCATACACACACCGATGCCACAAGATAAGTGGGGAGGCTCCCCGCCCCCAGCAGGTGTACCTGAATCTGTTTTGGCTTCTGGACTTCTGCCCAAGAATCTGTTTGCACTTCTGTCTCCAATGCTTTCTTTTTAACTATGGACCCTTTCCATTCAGATCTACCTTCAAGTTCCTTCCAGCTTTAATATTATGATTTAATACTCCTCTGCTTTTCACCATCTCTTCCTCAGATGATAACTGATTCTTTTTCTAGAGGTACAAAAGCATTTCTTGGCAACGACCGGGAAGTGGATTCCTGAGACTGGTTTTCCGATTTGGTGTGAGAGAACAGTAAGGTTGTTGAACTGGACAGGGGTCCCCCGCCTTGCTCTCAGCCGTGTGCGTCTACCCTTTAATGCCTAGTTGAGAGGAGCAGGATACTTTAGACATCTTAGAAATATCAGCAGTTGAGGGGCTCAGGCTGAGATAGGGGGCTCATTCTGGGGACCCCAGGGCTAGCTTGCTGGGCCCTGCCTATGGCAGGAAGCTTCCTCCTCATATGGGCTGTGCAGAGGGGGCTCAAAGGCAAGTGTACGTGGCCACATGGTGGTTCTAGGGAGCTCCCCCTTCCCTTTAGTAAGGCGGCGGCTGGGGTTTGGTCTGGGTTCCTTTAGCTCAGGGAGAGAAGAATTATACTCCAGGTGGGTAGAAGAGGATCTGTCACAAAGGATTCTGCGGCCCCCAAGGTATCAGAATCTGAGTGACACCCTCCGACTGGGTGGCTGAAGCACTTTATTTATAATCCCCTCGGCTAAGTCCTAGCTTTATAATTGTTTCTTTTTTCTTTTTTGTTATGTTTTTAGCGTGGCTTTAGGTGCACAGCAAAATTGAGCAGGAGGTACAGAGATTTCTCCTGTACCTGCTTCCCCTGCCCCCGACCTGCACAGCCTCCCCACTATCAGCATCCCCCACCGCAGTGGCTCGATTGTTACAACTGATATGAACCTGCGCTGACACATCATTATCCCCTGAAGTCCGTAGTTTACATTAGGGGTCACCCTTGGTATCTGTACATTCTATGGGTTGGGACAAATGTATCCACCATTATGGTTTCATACAGAGACCGTGTCTTTTTAATGTCAACTTTTAAAGAACTCACTTCTTTGGTTATTTCTTAAAGCATTAGAGGCAGGCAACATTCGGGCTCCCTGCCCTTTCTCCTACCTTGCTGCACTTCTCCAAGCCCTGCCCCTCTACTCAGTTGGGTCTCCTGCCTGGCTGGGCTTGCAAGGCCACACGGCTGGGTGATGTATTGACATGGTTCTGGCTCTGCTGCCCCTTTGCTCCCCATAGCTTGCTACCTGCTTTCCTCTGGTGTAATCACCCCATAGGAAGTGAAAGACAACTTTGGAAAAAGTACAACATTCAAAGTACCCAGATATTGTCCCTTTGGCCAACACATAAGAAAACTTTTTGTAAATTAAAGAGACAAAATGCCTTTTTAGTAGACTGTACTGGGGATTTTAATGACATTGAACTTTTGCTTGAATAAATGGGCCACAGGCTAGAACTAGAAGCCATTTCATTAGTACCAGACCCTTCAGTCTTTGTTTTCTCTAGAAGACATATCCTTATTCTAAACCAAATGAAGGAACACAGTCAAAAGAGCATAAAAAACCAGACACTGACCATCACAACAGAAACCACCAGACGTGCCCATCACTCCTGCCTTACACTGCATTTCCAGAATTTGTCCTTCCCAAGTCCTAGCAGGGGCATCCTATATAACACGTTGCTGCTATTAGCAGAAAATTTTCTTGGCTTTTGTTTGGCTGGGGAGGGAGGCAAGATATTTAAGAATTGCTATCAACTAGTGGGTTTCTTCCTTCACTTTTCCTTTCCCCTCTTCCAGAAATGCAAGCTCTTTCATTTCTTTCTCTTACTTTACCTTTAGCTATTTCTCTCAATTTTCTATAGACTAGAAATATAAATTCTAGACATGTACTTAGTTTAACAAAATCCAGCCACAATAAAATAGTTTAGCTGTCCTTGGAGTTTGTTATAATGGAATTTTACTTGTACTGAGCTGGCTGCGGAGAAAAATAAAATTGTTAAAAGAAGGAATATGGCAGCCAGGGAGAAAGCAGATGGCTATCTCTCCCTCCTGCCTTTGGAAAATGCATCATTTATTTTTCTTCCTCTCTTTTGGGTCTCAGGATTACTTTCCTTTTGGAGGTTTATAGATATTCCTTTTTCTTCTTAAATTCCAGACAGAGATGGAAGGAATAAAAAAGGAACTAATTATCTCTTGTTGGTGTAAAAACTAATCCAGATAATCCAGAAGCTTGCTTTGGGAATTACAGCTCCCCTAGATACATGAAAGAGAACTATATGTTTTAGAATTTAGGGAAAATAGGGATGAACACATTGCTGGGGACCTGAGGGGGCAGAACTGTCTGCAAGACGCCACGAGCTCACTGAGGCTGTTGTGCTCATGCCTTTATTTTAGAGTTTGGGCCTGGAGATGGTAGTATGGTTCCAAGGCTCACTCTGCCGCAGGAAGTAGACAAAACTCAATAAAATATTAGCATCTTGCAGAATAGGCTGGGACCTTGACATATTCCGGTTAGAGCTGATCCAAGTCAAGAGAGAGGAATAGGAACTCACTGTCCTCTGAAAAACATGCGTGGAAATGATGCTCAGGGCAAGGCGCTGATTCTAGCAATATGAGGAACCTGAGGGAACAGGGAGGAAATGAAAATCTTGATTTGAGGAGAAATTAATGAAGTGATTCCTCAAGGACTAGTCTCGTGGCCAGGCAGCTCTGTTGCAGGTGACTTCTTCCCTTGGGGGTATCATGGAGTCTACAGGTGGCAGAAAAGGTAGTCTTGGACCCAGGCTGTACAGGAGACCAGGGCATTCTTGTGAGGTTTCCAAAACACATTAGAGGAGAAAAATGCCTATTCTGCCTGTTCCCTTCTTATCCTCACACCTCCCAAAAGGGACTGGGTCAGGGGAAGGGATAGGTCTGAGAGAGGAGGCACTTGGGTATCATCAAAGATTCTTAAATCAGGATGAGCCTTAATTCATTTGCCTCCCCCTTTACAGAGGAGAAAACAATGATCTCTGGTCCAGAATAGCTAAGCAAAAGATTTGTTTTTTTTCCCCTATTTGAATTTCCAATCCAGTGATCTCTTCAAAATACGCTTTTTTTTTTTTTTTTTGACCCGATGGACTAAGAAAGACAGCACCATAGTAAGTAGCAAAAGCCACATGGTGGACATACCTGAGCAGTGGGGCATCCCGACAGACTTGGTGATGTCCATTCTTTGGCTCACAGCTTGGGTTATCCCCCTCCAGCCCAAGGTGCCATACACTTTCCCCCTTGATGTGGGGTCTGTTTTGCTTGGGCATAGGGCTTTGGTATATACCCTTGAGGGCCCAGCTTTCAGCTTCTTCTCTATTTCATTCTTTAGTTTCGTGTTTTCCTTTTGCAGATGGACCATTACATCGTGGAGGTGGCTGGGGAAGGAGAGGGAAGGACAGGTGGGTGTTTGGTCTGCTTCAGTTCCGTGGACGCCCAGTTCCTTCCGGAGCTGGTGCTCTCACGCATGTTCTGTGGAAATGGAGGCCTATGTGCATCCCCGGGAAGAAGCCCAGGCCTGGGGTTGGGGTGGACCCAGAATCAGCACTCCTGACCCACTGTGTCATGTCAGCTCTGGGCTAGTTTTCTTATCTGTTAGATGGGGACCATTGAGTCTGATCTGCCTTCTGGGGTTCATATAAAAATCCAGTTTGACAAATGATAGAAATTTGATTCAAAGAGCCAGAACAACTCTGATCACGTGTCCTCAGTTTCTCACAGCCATGCCTAGGAAACACTCACATCCAGTTCTGATGCCAAAGCCCAAGTTCTTTTGCCTCCCTTTGCTGAAAGGTTGAGAACACAGGGGATCCCGGCTCTGTTGAGAGCTTGGGCAAGTTACTTGTCCCCGTTTTATGGAAGAAATGGCAGCTCCAATGTAGGTGAGGGGAAAGGTAACTGAGCATACCTCCTGTGGCTCAATAAATGGCAACTGTTAATACTAACAGCCTTATTTCTCCAAACCAGTGTTGAGAGAAGTGAGTGACAGTGGGCTCTGGAACCAGGCTTCCCAAGTTGGGATTCTGACTCTGCCACTTACTGGTCATGAGACCATGGGCAAATTATGTAGCCTGAGTTTCTCCCTTTCTTCATCCTTAAATGGGGATTATACGTGCACTGAACGTGTGAGGTCTTATGAAGATTAAATAAGTTAACACATGTAAAGCACTTGAAACAGTGCTCCTCATGAGTAAGCAATAAATATTAGTTGAGCTCTTGTTATTATGATTAAAAGATGGTGTTCCTTCAAATAGGATCAAGCAAACTCAAGAATGAGTTTTTGTGAAACAAACAAACAAAAAAAACAAAAAACTTTCCAGAACTTGGCACAATATAAGAAAAAGCCTGAAGTGCCCGGCTACCTTCAGATTCTGACAATTTCTCCTTTAGTTAAATCCTTTCAGAAAATGTTTCTGTCCTAGTGAAATATTTTATGATCTTTTCTAGAGGAAATCAAATAGAGAATTCATCCTCAACTGCTCCTCTGGGCGTATTCTTTGCCCTCTTGCTCTGTATAAATCTGGCTGGCAGTGAAGACACCCCTTCCCTTGTAGCTCTTCACGTTGTTGCCACGCTCCTTGTGCCACTGGGCCTGGAGGTGGGGTCCTCGAATGCCCTCATCCCCTGGCTCTCTGCCACTCTCTCTGGTCCACTCCTGTCAGCATCCCTGATGCTTTCAGCATCCTGTACTTTTCATCCAAGACCTGGCCCCTCAGTTCCTTGATCTCCTTATTCCAGTGATCTTTTCCTCTCCTTCAACCCAGGCACCTTCCTATGGTCCAAGCTCAGGACACAGCTTTCTAACGGGGGCTGCATGAATGGGTCCCAGGTGTGCTGCAATACCTCAGCCCTTGGAGCAGGGTTTGGCACAAGCTGCTGGTTGGTCACCTTTACCATAAGCAACCCCATCCAAGACCCTCCCAGTGTGCCAAACAAATGTGGTCATTTTCTAAGTGTTCCCTGACAAAAGGTTGGGAAACACTGCCCTGGAGCTTGTCATTACCTGTTACTTGTCATTACCTGTTACCTCTGAAATCTCAGTTTTAGACATCCTTACTTTTGCCTCTGTTCCCAGACTTCCAACACTCCTCCCATACCACACTCTATGCTGACCCAGCTTTGACCATGAGGGTGAACCAAGGCTGCAAGTAGATGGACCCAAATGACAACATGGGACAGAAGGACCCCACCAAACTTGACTGCTCACCTCATAGAGATGTTCCTTCTATGTTCTATGTCCCTTTGTTTGGAGAGCTCTCCGTTACCACAGCTTAGCCACTACCCTAACTAATACAATCTGCTTTTCAGTTCCTGTTTCCTTCTCAGCATTCTTTCTGACTTCTGAGAACTGTGGAAGGTGACAGTGGAGAGGGACATAGAGACTATTAACCCCCTGTTTTATTGTTGGTGAGGGGACTAAGGCCCAAAGAGGTCAAGTGGTACGCCCAAGGTCACACAGATGCAGATTCGGGACTCGGGGTCTTTCTCCACGTATCCAGTGAAAAAGCCAGCCCTGGTTCCTGGCTGACTCCTCTCCCTGGGGCCCAAGCTCCAGCCAGGGGGGCGTGGGATGACTTACTCCTTTTCACCAGTCAGCTTGGTGATATATTTGACCTGTTCACAGAGCTTGTTTCCTAGTTTCTCCTTGGCGATCCTGTAATAAAATTCACAGAAGAAAAGAGTTCCCCAGACCCCTGTGAGCAAGAGCATGGGTTGGCTGAAAAGGACATTGGGTGCTCTTGGCAAGGCCTCTTCTGGGCCCAGACCTCCCGCTCATCCCCCAGCCCCCAGAGCTAGAGCCCTCCTAGCAGCTGGCAATTAAGAGGACTCTCTACACTCCCATGCAAAATCACTGTGATCCCAAGTGAGTTCAGGGGATCCAGGCAGTGAAGCCCGACACCAGGCTGGGAAGAGGAAATCTGACCCACGGGAGCATCCCTTCTGTCCGGAAGCGGCTCCATTTCCAAGTGGGCGGGGCTTTCTGAACCTGCCTGAAGGGTTGCGGACCCTTCATCTTATTCCCAACATTTGGGTGTGGGCTGAGAGTGGATCAGTTTCCCAGGAGGGCTGTGTGTGTGTGTGTATGACACTATTCTCTGGCACATGTGTGACTCCAGCCCTTGGAACCCTGCCTTACTGTTTCCTTCCTCACTTACTTCTGCTCTTTTGCCCATTGCTCCATGTTGGACATAATCTGATCATTCTCTCGGTGCAGCCTGCAGGTATCTTTGGGCGCAGACCGCTGGGGCAGGCAACAGGACTTTGGTACAAGAAGCAAATGAGATAGTAAGGGGTGGGAGCACAGGCCTGTCACCTCCCTTCTCCCAAATCAGGTCTCCTCTCTTCCTGGGAGAAGAAACATTGACTCTGCTGTCCAACCCCGAGGCCAGAGTTGGAATTGCCATTGCAGGCCTCCACCTCCAGCAGTGCGTTATCACAAAGGTGACATCTGTGAGCAGACACCACTTCTAGTAGAGACAAAGTAGGTTTGTACATTTATAGTAATGATTTTCAGGCCAAAGGTAGCAAAGTGACTTACTCTAAAAAAGCAATACGTTAAGCCTTTTTAAAAACAGATGAAAGAAAAAATATCTGGTGGAAAGGGAGGGCTTTTTTTCTAATTTGGGCAAAGGCCCTGTGGCCACCCCAAGGATATCCGGGAGCCTCCTGCTACAAACTTCACTGCTCAGAGAGCTGGGCATGCCCGAAGAGCTCTTAGCCGATTCTACTGCAGGGTAATTGAAAGTGTTAGGAGGGGCTCCGGAGGGTGACTGAGCATTGGATTATCTAAGTCGGGGCTGCTGGTGTTCCTGACATGGAGATGGCACTCCCTCTCCTCTGGATTGGGACCTTTGTTCTGTTCAATATCTCTACCAACAAAGTCACGGGAAGATGGCTGGGTCGAGACAGCCGCTGTGGGCCTGGAACACCCAGACCCCGCTTTGTACTGAATAGAGGGGGGTGTCCTTTCCTTGCTCCCAGCCACCCCCACCCCCACCAAAGGGTGCCTGTCATCCAGGCGGTCGTGGGATGTTCTGGGGGCACTGGGAGGAAGCGACTGGGGGTTGAGGAGTGCCCACCTCCCTCTCGTCCGCGAGGAGGTTCTCTCTCAGGGCGCGCATTTCCTCCTGGAACGCCCTGAGCTGCTCCTCTTTAGCGGCCAGCATCTTGAGGTCGCTCTGGTGCTGCTTCTGCCACTGCAGCACCTGGTTGCTCATGTCCTCCAGCTTTTTGTCGAAGGCCTGCACCTGCTCGGTAGCGCACAGTGAGGAGGGAGACCCCGGCTTGCCACCCTGACCCTGGAGGACCCACGACAAGGCGGGAGGGCGCTTTCTCTGGGAGGTTCATGAGGGAGTGTTTTATTTCCAGCGGCCAGCAGAGGGCGCCCCTACTCCGATAGTTGCCGCCTAACCAGAGCTCCTAGAGCCCAGCAAAAGGGAGGGCACCTGTTAGCCGCAGGGAACGGCTCAGGGCGAAGTACACAGCTGTGGGGCAAGAAGAGACCTCGGGGCCCTGGGCAGGACAGCAGCCGGAGCCCCGGGCTGCTCCTCACCTCTAGCTCACTCTGCTGCTGGAAGCCCTGCAGTTTTTTTAACTCCACATTCAGCTTTTTCATCCTCTCCTCGTAAGCAATGACTTCCTCTTCCAGCTGAATCTTCCTGTCTTGGGCCTGTGTCAGACTTCGGTGAAGGCTGTTTGTCTCTGAGGTCGAATGATTGAGCTTTGGTAAAGACAAAGGGTTGGGGGGAGAACGGCTGTCATTGCGCTTGGGCCTCTCTGCTGAGTCCTGAATGGAGAAGGGTTCCACCAGTCCCACAGCCCCTACTCTCTTCTGCCCAGGGTGGCACAGACACACCTGGTCCTGGTCACCTCGCCTAGTGTCCCAGGGAGGGGTGAGAAGTGACAGCGGTCAGTCTTCTGCATCTCCCCTGCCCCTCTCCCGTTTCCTCTCTTTCCAATTCTATGAGCTCATCAGCCTTGGCATGATTAGCACAGGGATGGGGCATGAATTTCCCCGAAAAATCCAGGTCTTGGGAAAACCTTGCCCCTGGGTCACCCATGGACAGAAAGACTTGTTAGATTTGGCCTCTATCCCTCTCTTCCCCAAAGCCTCACTAAGGACAAGCAGGCCTTCTCTGGACAGACATCCCAGCCGACGCAAGGGTTTGCAGGTGGCCTTGGTGACAGCCAGCCATGCAGGAAATCGACTCCTTCACCTTGCATGCTGCTGGGATAACTTGGATATTAAACAGCCCTGGAGATGAGAGGGTGTAGCCCACCTTCTCCAGGGCCTGAGTTAGGTCGTCTTGGCAGGAGGCTGACTTCCGGCATACCTCCTCATAGACTTCTTTACTGACCGTGGTCTGGAGGTATCGCTTCTCTTTCGCCGCAGCCTTGTCCAGCTGAATCTGCAGACTCGCCATGGTCTCCTGCTGAAGGGTTATCTTTAGGGAGGGGAACATCACTGTCAAGGCTCATGGCCACAGAGGCATTCTCTGTGTCCACAGAAGATGGACGAGCACCGGGCTCTCTCCTCTCTGCACGAACTACCTGCCCAGTAGCCTGTGACAGTGCCCACTTCCCCTCACTGTTGGAAGAGGAAGAGCTGCCTTTCCAGGCTCTTCTGCACCCCTCTCCCACACTTCCTTTCTAGATAGCATGTCCTCCCAATACAAGGAGTACTGGAAGTACTGGGCCATGATGTGTCAAATACACGAAAAGTCCCTTTCACAGACTCCGCAGCCTTTGATGCGTGCCAGCCAAGCATGGGTCCTACATTTGTAACTGGATGGTTCCTGTTAATAGTTAACTGTCTCATGGTTAGGGTTAGGGTTAGGATTAGTGTTAACCTGGAATCCAATTCTAGGTTAGGAAATATGATGCAACATTTCAATGGTGTGCATTATGCCTCAACTCCTGACATAATCCACTAGACTTGATGCACCATGAAAGCAGGACTGTGTGTGCTTTCTTCATTGCTGTATCCCCACTACCTGTAGCTCAGAGCATGGCATATAATAGGTGCTTACTAAATATACTAAATGATTTATTTGGACTGAATGAAATAGTGCATTGGGCAATACTAGGGATGAATTGGACATATAGTTCTGACAGAGTGTGTTTAAAATTGAAGTATGGACTACTGATGAAAGGAAATGCAGTTTAGAATGCAAAACTAAGCCTCTCTCTAACGGCTGTTTCCACTGATTCAAAAAGTCTGTTATATGTGGGGCATGCTTTTAAAAAATTGAACATGCTTACACACACACAAACTCCTCCAGCCTCTGGATTCCCATCAAAGGAATTCTGAAATTAGTGCTGCTAGTTGCACATTTACATAACTACCTTTCTTTTGGCAAATGTGATAACAGGCCTATATTAAATACTTAGGCAGTATTCCTTATATTGAAAGCAGTTCCTTGGGGATTTGAGTGATTCGGACCTCAACTCTGGATCACGATCACACTAGAGGAGAGATTTATATCTCTGAGTGACAAAACTCCAGAAACATCAGTGCCTCAGACCTCTGCTGTTTAATATGGCAGCCATTAGGCACATGAGACTACTTACATTTCAATAAAACTAAAATTAAACTTATAAATTCAGTTCCTTAGTCATACTAAGCCATATTTCGAGCACTCAATAGCCATATGTGGCTAGTGCATATAGTATCAGGTAACTCTAATTTAGAACTTTTCCATCATCACAGAGAGTTCTATTGTGTAGTGCTATTCTTACACTTAGAATGGTCATAGTATTTTAAGATGAACTCTTTATTATGAAGGAATCAGAGCTGCTTGGTCTCTCATTTATAATTCAAGAGACTACCTAATCAAGATGCTGTATTTTTTTCTTGTCCATCCAGAAAGATGGAATGGACTCATCTGGGGCAAGTATTGCCATTCATGATGAAGGGAAAAGAGGTTTGGTGTAAGAGCCAGATGATCCAGGTTCAAATACTGCTCCGTCCCATCACTTACCAATTAGTCAGCCTGAGCCTCAGCCTTTCTCTCCTCTGTAAACCAGCAGATGGAAGGGATGCCAAGGACTTAAGCAGACAGCCAATAAATGATGACTGAATGTGAGCACAGTGCCTCACATACATTAGATGCCATTTACTCCTTTTGTCTTTATTCGTGTAATGAAATATAACCATGTCCCCTTTCATCCCATTTTTGTGCTTTGGGACTATTTTTGGAAGTGTTCCCTAGCAAATTGCCCCAAACAATGGGCTCACTCAACTCTGGTCTAAAATGCAGCTCTGGAAGACTTGATGCCAAAGCCCAGATGGTTTGGGGCTCCACCAGATATTAAATAAGACCTTACACATGTGCAAGAAATACGTCTCGGCCAGCAAGTGGGTGGCACTTCAGGAGGGAAGTGGGGGCTCCGGTGCCCCAGAATGCACATGGGCTGGGCAGTTAGTGGCATTTCTGTGATGGAGGAGAGCTAGGTGCCAACTTCAGGTCAAGGGTCAGAGGGTTCAAATTTCTCACCCCCTTGTGGTTTCTGTCTACGCACCTTACGAGTCAGCTCCTGGTTGATTTGCTGGGTGCTGTTTTGTTTGCAGAGAGAGGAATCCAGTTGTGCAGAACATTGCTTTAACTGTGATTTGAGATTATCATTTTCCTCCTCCAACTTTCTCAAATTCTCCTTTGACTGCTCCCCGATTAAGGAAACAAAGCCCAGACGGAGGTGTTACCTCAGACTCCTGCAGAAGCCCCTCCTTCTGCCTTCATGCCCAGCTCCACTTTGCACCCCGTGTATCTCAGGCCTTCTCTACCCTCCTCACTTGTCTTTCTCCCTCCCTGCCTTCTCTCCTGAAGTCTGAGCACCCTTAGCCTCTGTATCCCACCAGGCCCAGCTGGGCTCAGGTCTGGCCCTGGATTCTTAATCCCGAGGCTTCCCAGATTCTCCTCACCATCTTTTCTTTCTTTTTTTCTTCCTGTCGGAATATCTCGAGCTCTTGCTCCAGTAGCTTCTCCCGCTCTTTACTCTTTTTCAACTGCTCCCGTTTCTCCTCCAGCAGCCTGGTTTCCTCCTGGAGCTGTTCTTCTAGACTGCATTTGGAGGAGGCTTGCTTCCTGTTCTGAGAAAACAAAAACACGGGGCTGAAAGTCAGGCACCATATTTTTGGGGAGAAAAAGCCCAACCCAGACAATTGTGCACAGGGATGGCTGAAATAAATATGAGGACAACTCCTTGGTTATTTAGCGTGTTTAACAAAAAAAGTTTCCTCTTAGGTTCAGCAACAGTTTTTCTTTGTTCAGTTAGAAATACCAACTTATTTTATTTATAGATCCAGGTCCCACTTACTTACCAAGTCTTTCCACATAAAATACTCTTTGAATAAATTTAAAAAAATCTTATAAAAGCACAAAAAGAATAATTCAAAGTTAAAAACCTTTAAATCGACTGAGGAGGATAGCTTTTGAGTCCTAGAAAAAGAAATAATACTGTCCTTTGACTGTTTTTAAGCTTAGCCCCTGAAAATGCTTATTGGTCGTGGGAACTGGAGCTGACTGGCTGGCTAGCATTCTAAAGCATGCTAAAACAAATTCTGGACAAGTAGTTTGCAATGGATTGGTGGTGGCATCTTCCCAAATAAGGAGCAATGCAATTTTTTTTTTTGGCCACACCGCTTGGCTTGTGGGATCTTAGGTCCCCAGCCAGGGATTGACCCAGACCCTTTGCAGTGAGAGCTCGGAGTCCTAACCACTGGACCGCCAGGGAATTCCCAAGAGCAATGCATTTAATCTGAAACAGAGCAAATGCTTGAGCTGGCTGCCTACTTGCCCTCCATACCTGGTGTTGAATGTGATTTATATGATCTAGCAGGTCATTCAGTTTTACATCCTGCTCAGTCACTGTCTTCTGAAGCTGCCTCTTTTCCTTCTCTGAAATTTCAAGTTTTCTCGAGAACTCAGATAATTCTGATGTCAGCTCCTCTATCCGTTTCCTAAAGCAAAATGGCAAAAACAGGTGGATGGACTTCAGGGTCCATGTTGGTGGACTGTGGGCTGGCTGCCTGGGGCTTGCTACCCAACTCCTGGGCAGCAGCCCACAGGGTCCCAACTGGCTTACGAGGGACAGAGCCTCTGTCTGGAGGGGAACCTGTGGTACCTGCTGAGTGCGAGTTCCTCCTCAGCCATTAGGGAATCCTTCTGCAGCTTCTGAAGTTCTCTCTGGAGCTCCTGGATGGTCTCTGCCTTCTGCTTCTCCAGGCCAATGCAGCTTTGCAGTTTCCTATGGCAATCCTCCAGGTTACCCTTTGCCAGAATGGCCTCTTCTTTATATTGGGCTGCTTGCTGAGCTGCAGAAGACAGGAGATAACCCAGGGCATGTGCATGTGTGAAGGGAGTATGTGTGAAGATCGGACTCTCAAATGAGACCAATTAAAAAGTCTGTTTCTTGGGGCTTCCCTGGTGGTGCAGTGGTTAAGAATCTGCCTGCCAATGTAGGGGACATGGGTTCGAGCCCTGGTCCAGGAAGATCCCACATGCCGCGGAGCAACTAAGCCCGTGTGCCACAACTACTGAGCCTGAGCTCTAGAGCCTGCGAGCCACAACTACTGAGCCTGCGTGCCACAACTACTGAGCCTGCGCACCACAACTACTGAAGCCCGTGCTCCTAGAGCCCGTGCTCCACAACAAGAGAAACCACCGCAATGAGAAGCCCGTGCACCACAATGAAGAGTAGCCCCCGCTCGCCGCAACTAGAGAAAGCCCATGCGCAGCAACAAAGACCCAACGCAGCCAAAAAACACAAAAGTCTGTTCCTTCATTCTGTGACTTACTTCAATTTCCAATCTGTCCTCATCTCTCTCTATTTCATTATCATTCCTAAGGAGCTCTGATAAATTATCTGTCTTCAACTACCCACCAGCCGTGAACTCCTTCTTGACTAAAATTAAACAAATAGGTCGAAATTGCTTGGTATCTCTTCCGCGACTCATCCTGTCATTGAGGACAAATCCTGACCCTCATGGAGTTTAGAGTCTAGTAAGGGAGCTGTAATTGGTTCACCTGACGTAGAGAACACAGTAATGTTAAACTCACACTGACTGTGAACTCAGGAAGCAAGACCAAAGCGGGTAAGTACCGTTGGAGATGGACTTATGAAGGAACAGAGGCTGAGCTGGGCCTTAGAAGAAGGAGGAGAAAGGGAATTCTCGAGTGGGGGGCACAGTGAAGGGAATGGGGAGGGCATGTGGGAAGATGATGGGAAGATATCGCTTAACTGGAAAGGAAAGTGGGAAGGAATGGTGAGAGAATTGAGGAAGTGTATGGACTAGAGGGGGTTTTGGAGGACGTTGAAAGCCTGAGAGAAATGTTTAGACATGATTTAGTGGGTTCTTGAGCAGGGACCTGCCATAAAGGAAAGAGTGCTTTAGGAAAATTGGAATGGATTAGAATGGAGAAAGACTTCTGACAATATCCTTTTAGCCCACGTCCTTGCCTCCACTGGGTATGAAGGAGTAAGCTGCTTACTGGGGTTTCTCTACACCAAATATCTCCCCACTTCCTGTAGTTTCTCCTATCATGTCTACTTAAATATCACTTTTCTCTCCGTTTTTTTCAGCCTGGGATACTGGAAGAAAGATGGTGTCACTACGGAAATAATTATACACCTGGAAGAAGGGAGGAGGATTTTTTTAATAGGGAAGAGAGTAGGTTCAGCTTTGGGAATGTTGGGTTAGTGGGGAAGGTGGGTTGGTCAGGTGGAGCTAGTCTCTAAAGACAAGACTGACCAGGTGTCAAAGTCAGGGCTGGGGCTCTAGGCATTGGAGTCACCTGCAGAGAAATGCAGCTACAAGGAGCAGAGGTGCTCATCAAGGAATGAGTGTAGAGGGAGAGGAGAGGGCAGAGTCTTAGAGATGGGTGACCACTGTCAGGGCAGGAGGGAAAAGAGGAAACAATGGTGAGATTTATGGAAGAACAAGGGACCTGTTGTGTCTCCAAAGCTAATAAACAACCGTTGAGGTGCGGGGGACCAACAGTGTGGACACCCAGAGAGTTAGAGGAGGGTGAGGAAGGAAGGCGTGCTTTGGACCTTCTTTTTTTTCCAAATTGATACATCACTCACATAACATAAAATTTATCCTTTTAAAGTGTACAGTACAGTGGTTTCTGGTAGACTCACAAAGTTGTGCAACCATCAACATCTAATTCCAGGACATTTTTATCACTCAAAGGCAACCCCATTTCCAAGGCAAGAAGTCACTGGTGACCTCTGAGAAAGCACTTTTGGCAGAGGAGCAAGGACACAACCCACACTGCAAGTGAATGTGTGTGGAGACCAAAAAAGGAGAGTGTTAAAAACCAGGGAAGGAAGAAGTGAATGGTGTGACAAAGGTCCCAGAGACGGTGGAGAGGAATGTGGTGCAAAGAAGCAAGGTGCAGAGCCCTGTGCTCTCCGTGGTGAGGAAAGGAGAGGACCTTCAGCTGAGGCTGCCGAGAAAACGGTGGGCGTGTGAGAGCAGCGGTCCGCCTTCCCAAACCGAGCACCTGCTGTGTGATGGGGGCTTCAGAGAGAGGGTAAGGTTGGGGTGAGGGAAGGAGCTTAGAGGGCGGTCCTAACTGCTGTGAGATGAGATGAGATCATGAGGAGATCGGAGTGAGAAAGTGGGGAGGGAGAGGGACACGGCCATTTGGGGAAAGGAGGGAGCTGCTCTGGCCCCGTGGGTTGGAGTGTGTGGGGACAGTGCTTGCCCGGGGGCCTCACCAGCCAGCCTGTGCTGCTGTTTGGCATCTTCGAGACAGTCCTTCAGCTTCTTGATCTCAGCTCCCAGGTGCCCATACTCGGCCTTGCACTTATCCTGTCTCTCCTCCTGGATGGAAATTTCGAGTTGACTTGTCATGCATTGCTGCTTCTCCAACTCCACCTCCTTTTTTATGAGGGTGTTCTTAACCTGCGCCAGGTCCTTCTCTAGCTCATGCAGCATTTCATCTTTCTCCTGGAGGACCTGAGGAAAGCAAAGTGTTAATGCTGATAGAGGCCTGAGCAGCGGCAGGGCGAAGTCAGTTAGAGATTGTCTTGAGCCCTCTTCCAGCCACCATCTTCTCTTGCCTGGATGTTGCAATAGCCTCCACCTGGGCTCCCTGCCTCCCTGCCTCCCTGTAGCAGTCAGAGATGGGCTTTTACAAATGCGAGTCAGATCTTGTTATGCCTCTGTTCAAAACCTCCACTGGGTCCATCTCACTTAGAAAAAGGCCGAAGTCCTTACAACGACGTCTCGGGACGCTCATGATCTGGTACTTGGCTACCCGTCTGACCTCACCTCTTGCCGCCCCACCCTCTCTGCTTCCGAGCTGACTCCCACCTGAGGGCACTTGCCCTTGCTATTGCCTCTGCCTGGAATATTCTTCAAGACTTCGGCCTGGGTGGCACCCTTACTTCATTCAAATGTCTGCCCAAATGTCACCTTATCAAAGAGGCCTTCCCTGACCACTCGGGGGAAAACAGCCACCAAGCTGTTTTAGGAATTCATTAGTACCTAACATTTTATTGTATATTAGTTTTATTTGTTTGTCTCTAAAGACTGGAATGTAAGCTCCACGAAAATAGGGATGGCACATGTTTTATTATATTCTTCATGCCTAGAAGAGTGCTTGGCGTATAATAGGAGCTCAAAAATATCTGTTGAATGAATATATGAGTGATTCGAAGCTGCTTATCCAGACTCCTTGCTGCTTCTTCATCATCTCTCCAAATACCTCCATTTTGACTGGTGAATCACCTCCAGACCTTGAAATAGGAAGTTTGAATGACCAGCCAGTCAAATCAACTGGATTATTTCTACTAGCTCTGATAAAAGTTTAGAGTTGAAACAGTACTGACTACAAAAACTTGCGCTGGTTTCAGAGTCTTTCTGCCCTTGGTTCCATTCTTAGGCTTTTCTAGGAGCTTGATTTACGTTGGTAACTACAGATCTTCTAGGGCATAGTTCCACTAATATTTTCAAACTGCCTGGTTTGCATATTTGTAAGTTATTTGTAATTAAAAAATTGAAATTCACATGAAAGTGTGAATAAGGCTACATATTATTTTATAGCATTTCTTTCTACTCTTAGGCATAAACAAAAGCATAAGGGAATAACACGAGTGTGTCCCAAACTCTCTATTGCAGGGCTGGGGGAGAACCCCTTTCTTACAGAGTCCGCATCTCTATTAAGGCCCCTGGTATTTTATTTATTTATTAACGTGCCATGAGAAATTCCAAGGAAGAGCTCAGAATTGCCCCTGGGCCTGAAGCACGGCAGTCTCACTGCGCATGTGTGGGTGATCCCCAAGCAATCACAGCGAGTGCGGGGCACAGAACCCGCCCCTGCCAAGGCCTGGCCTCACAGGGCCCTGCCGGCAGTTCCAACCACGGAGCTCCTCGCCTTACCTTGTCTTTCTTCAAACCAAGCTTCTGGGTCTCAGTGAACTGCACCTGCAGCTCCAGCAGTCGCTGTTGCAGGATGACGACCTCCTTGTCCTTCCTCTCCACGTGGGCAGATGTCTCTTCCCGCAGCCCGTGCAGGTCCAGCTCCAGCTTCATCGTGTCTGCAGCGGGACGAGACAGAGTTCTTCTTGCTCAGAGCGGGGCTCCGGCTTCCTTGGCTCCCTACCCTCTGCTGCAGCCCGCTGGCCCGCGGTTTACCCTTCATTATGTTTTTCTTCTGTTCCGACACGGCCTCTAGCTCCACGCGCAAATCCTTCACGAGGTTCTGGTACTCCTCCACACGCAGGCACTGGCTGTCTTTCTGCTCCTGCAGGTGCTTCAGTATCTGGGCAGATGGAAGAAGAGCAGGGCAGGGTGAGGACATGGGGGAAGAAAGCTTAATAGAATTCTGAGCGTCCAGAACAGGCAAATCCGTAGGGACGGAAAGTAGAATAGTGGTTGCCAGGGTTTGGGGCAGGGAGGATGGGGTGGGGGTGACTGCTCATGGATATGGGTTTCTTTTTGGAGTGATGAAAACGTTCTGGAATTAGTGGTGCTGTTGCCCAACTTTGTGAATACACTAAAAACCAATGATTGTACACTTTATTTTTATCTTATTTTTTTAAACATCTTTATTGGAGTATAATTGCTTTATAATGTTGTGTTAGTTGCTGCCGTATAACAAAGTGAATCAGCTGTATGTATACATATATCCCCATATCTCCTCCCTCTTGAGCCTCCCTCCCACCTTCCCTATCCCACCCCTCTAGGTGGTCACAAAGCACCGAGCTGATCTCCCTGTGCTATGCGGCTGCTTCCCACTATCTATTTTACATTTGGTAGTGTATATATGTCAATGCCACTCTCTCAGTTCATCCCAGCTTACCCTTCCCCCTCCCCGTGTCCTCAAGTCCATTCTGATTGTACACGTTAAATGGTGAGTTTTCTGGTATGTCAATTATATCTCAATTTAAAAAAGTAAAAAGAGAGTTAAAAAAGAAAGGACATGGCAGACTTCTCATGCTCACTCGGAATGGAATGTGCACAAAAGGAGCCACGTCTTCCTCGCCGCAACACTCAGTGTCATTGATAAGGCACCTACTGTGTGCCAGGCACCGTGTGCAGCACTGTAGGCGCTGCAAACAGCACAGACACCAATTCTTACCCCCAGGGAGCTGACCCCCTGGTGGCATGAGACAGACGAAGGGCATAAAGTAGTGACTTACAGAAAACAGAAGTTGATAAGTGCTATGGAAGAACCAGAACAGCAAAAGGGGAATGGAGATGTATGGGGCGGGCAGGGGCGAGGCTGTGGGTTACAGTTTTACATAGGATAGATGGGTTGGCCTCACTGAGAAGGTGGCCTCTGAGCAGGCACTTGCTGGAGGTGAGGCGTGAGCCACGTTGAGGTGTCTGATGGATGAGCTCTGCAGATGGGGGTGGGGGCGGTGCTGGCTGATGACAAGGCCCTGGGGGGAGAACATGGAGGAGGCCGTGTGGTTAGAGTGGAGTGAGTGATGGGGAGAGGAGGTGAGGAAGTTAGGGGGCAGTCACATCACACAGGGCTCTTAGTCCCTCGGCAAGAACTTTGGCTTCTACCCTGAAGGAGAGGGGAAGGGGCTGTAACCAGAGAAGGCAGGAAGGAACATGTACATGTGGCCAAGGAGGAACAATTAGTTATCTGGGCATCAGGGGATGCTGGGGAGATAGTTATGTGATTTCACAGTTGACAGTGAAGGAGGGTCGCAGCATGAAGACAGAGGGGGACAGCTGGAGAAATGCAGGGCAATCACCGTCTGACCTGGGTGTGGGCCCTACAGGGACTCAAAGGCCCAGTGTATGCCAGGCCAGCTGAGGGAGGAGAGGACGGCTGGCACTAACTGTGACGTGGGTAGTTCTAGTCCGAATAGAATGTTCACATAATGTGAAGGCTTTGGGTAGGATATACAGAATGGTGGGTGAAAGTGGATTCTGTTTCTTGAGGAAGTCTGTATCATTTTAAAAAATGGAGTGTCAAAGAAGAATTTGTGTTTAGTAGGTACAGAGTTTCAGTTTTGCAAGATGAAAAAGTTCTAGAGATTTATTGCACGACAATGAGAATATACTTAACACAACTAACTGTACACTTAAAAATGGTTAAGATGGTCAATTTAATGTTATGTGTTTTTTACCACTATAAAAAATTAAAAAGTGAGGGAGAAATAAAGACATTTCTCAGACAAAAAGAAAACAAACATGGAGTGTATGAGATCTTGCTGTAGGTCAGGATGTGAATAACTTGGGACTGACTTTTTAAATAAATATTGACAGATGTACAAGGAAGAGCTCCAAAGTTCATCCAAACCTTGTGGGATCAGAAAGTCCTGGAAAAAGAAGCATCTCCACTCCCCAACTAGAGGATCCCTTGGAGAGCTGATGTGTTGACTCTCTCTGCCACTCCGCTTTGCCACTATTTCAGCATCAGCGTGGCCTCATGTGGCTGGCTTTGCCTTGTACCTCAAGTTCAGGCATGACTGACTTCAGACCTCCTAGAAGGGACCCTAACCTAGTTTTCACTGTCATATTTGTTGCTCAAATCTTGCGATTTGTTTACATGGTTTAAATGCTTATTCATTATTAGAATCAACTTTTGAGATGGCTTTGAATTTTGAAAACATAAGAGTTTTTTTAAAAGGGAGTGAATTTGAATTAATAATCATCCCTAAATTTGTTGCTTTTCAACTCCAGCCAGAAACTAGAAGGCTGTATGGTTCTTTTGAAGCTAGCAAGCCAAAAGGAGCCTCTGTCTTGTTTAGATGTACTATTGGATGTGAGTTAAGAGACAGGTGCAATTCCAAAATTTAATTCCAAAATCTAATCATGCCAGACACACTCCTTGGGGGCTTGGCATACATTATATACACTATCCTTGTGGCAGGGCTAACCAAAATGACACAAATATAAAATAAAATATAAAATGTACTATAAAAATTTTAAGAAGTAGGAGAACCCAGAATCAAACCCAACTCAGCCCAATCCTACCAGGCACACATAAGTAAAAGTTCTCCCACCTTTTTGATGTCTTCACAATCTTCTGAGGAGCTAGGGGGATGTCGGTGGGTGGCTGTATAGGAAGCAAAGTCTGCTTGTAATTTTATCAAAGCCTCTTCACGGTCCAGAACCTGCAACCCAGCACAAGTCAGTTATGCTGGATGATCAACGCAACTGGCTTATTACTAGTGCTATTTTTGTAGGGTGTTCCTTTTTCAGCCCAAGTTTGTTGCAGCATTATATAATTCATATTATATAAACTAAGGGGAAGGAATTATGTTCTCAATCTTATATCAAGTTTCACTAAGGCATAGACAGTGATTTGTCTCGAGTCCATCAATGGCCACATTTTGGACTCCCTCTTGATCCTCTGTGCAGTCCAGTTTATGAGGCAGAAGAAGGTTCTTTGGAGGCTGTGATGGAAAGATGTACTGAACCTCTCAGAAGATAGGATTCAAAGTTCAAGAAATAAAGAAGGAAGTTTCTTTTGGAGTGGGTGAATGTGTACACGTTTTTTAAAATTAAAAAAAAAATGACACTTTTGTTCTTGTTTGTTAAAAGTAATTCAAATAGAACCCAAGCATTGAAAATAAGAAGTGAGACTCTCCTATCCACTTATTCTCCCCTCTCTCACTTCTACTAAAGGGTAGGGGGCACTATTGGCAATTTACAGTATATACTTCTGTATTACGATCAAAGACTTTAAAAAACAAAAGTGGGATTGAACTATACATAAGATTCTGCAACATTTTCTCAACAGTGTATCGCAAATATCTTCCATGCAGCCCTTACAGATCTGCTTAATCTTTTTCCTTGGCTGTGTATTATTCCATAATATGGATAGCTCTTTAATAATTTCTCTTAATCTCTTTAACTATTTCCCTACTGATGGACACCCTGGTTGTTGTGTGAGATTTTAAGTCTCTTTAGACTCTCAAACTTAGTGTGGGTTGGGGGATGCCTACCATGGAGAATATGAACAAGAGGCAGGGACATGAATATGTAAGACATTTGAGGAGTACTGGCAAAGAGATTACTTTAGGTGACTCTTTTCCCCTCCTCTCTTTCCTCATGGCTTTATTTTGGGTCTCTTGGGAAAATGTTCTAGAAGGAGACACTTACCAAAGCGTTACTGCAGGCTAGCTTATTTCGAAGTTCCTTTATTAGATCATCCTGTTCAGAGACCTTCTGCCAGACTTCAGATAGTCGTTTCAGGGTCTCCTGATGCTCTTGAATCATGCAAGGAGAAGTGTATATATGCCCCTTTGAATGATCACCCTTGTTCTTGGGCTCCTGGGATATTTAAAAATAATAGGTTGATTTTGTTCATAATTTTCGAGTCAATTTCAGAATGCCATGAGCATGGAAAATCTCTAGACCTGTATTCTAAAAGTTTATATTCATATATGTGAATCAGAGCAAAAAGAAAAAAAGAAAAAAATTAAGTGCACACATGGTAAAAAGTTCAAAGAGTTCACAAGAGAATACACTGAAAAGTCAGTCTTGACCCTCCATGACACAGGTCCCCTTTTCCATGACGGTCTGTGTTACCAGTTTTTTGTATATCCTTCTGGGGATAATTTATGCATATTTATATATGCATATATGTATAAGTATATAACCCCCTACTCTTCCCCTACCAAATGAAAGTCTTCTGCATACTATTCTAAACATTGTGTTTTCACTTGGCAATTTATTTAGGATATTTTCCATATTGCTATTTGTGGATCTATCTTACTCTTCTTTTAAAATTAATTTCAAACTGCACGAGTAATACACACACACACATATATATAATCTTTCTAAAACATTGTAATATTACAGGCAAGTCTAAATTTCTCTTTGACCACCACCTCTAATCCCATACTTGCTGCATTCTCCAGAGATGACAATTTGTGCATATCCTTCTAGAACTTTATCTATACATTTACATACATATAAATGAATATTGTAGAATACATATATTATTTTGTCTTTTTGAAACATTTTTTTTCTCAACAAGATGCCTTAGAAATTTATCCATGTTAGTACATGTGCTTTTATCTTGCTCTTTTAAATTGCTTTTAAATATGTTTATCCAGTCTTCTATTGATGGGAATATATGTTGCTTCCAAGTTTTTTCTAAAACAAAGCTGAAATGAATTATTTTTGCACATAAATCTTTGAGTACGTATTCTGGTTTAAGTGTAGATTAAATTTGTAGAAGTAGTAATCTATTTAAATTGGATCTATTTAAAACTTTGATATTGCACAATTGTCCTTCAACTAAAACATACCAATTGATACTCTCATCAACATGAATATGGCTGTTTTCCTAGAAGTGTGTTTTTTTAAAAAATGTCTTTCTCTAGATCATCTGAAATCATGCATGAAGGTTACTACCTGTTCACTGGTCTGCACTAATAATGGGGTGAACTGATGCAGACAGGCAAAAAAGAGCAAAAAGTCCTAGTTTGGATGGTAGATACTTTCTCCATTAAACTGTCTCCCTAACTGGGCTTTTTCAGGCAAAGTTAGAAATAGTTCATGTTCACTGAGCATGAAAGCTGCCCATGAGTGTATAAATAATTCAGTGTCTATGTGGAAAAAGGAATGGAAAACAATAAAAAAGTTAAGAAACAGTAAGATGATACTCTCATTATGTATATATAAAATATATATATGTGTGTGTGCATTATATATATATGTATATTCCAGGTGGACTAAAGCTAAAAACATAAAAATACAAAATTATAAAAGTGCTAGGGCTTCCCTGGTGGCGCAGTGGTTAAGAATCCTCCTACCAACGCAGGGCACACGGGTTTGAGCCCTGGTCCAGGAAGATCCCACATGCCGTGGAGCAACTAAGCCCACGTGCCACAGCTACTGAGCCTGCACTCTAGAGCCCACGTGCCACAACTACGGAGGCCCGTGCACCTAGAGCCCGTGCTCCGCAACAAGGGAAGCCACCGCAATGAGAAGCCCGCGCACCACAACGAAGAGTAGCTCCCGCTCACCGCAACTAGAGAAAAGCCCGTGTGCAGCAACGAAGACCCAACGCAGCTAAAAATAAATAAATAAAATAAATAAATTTTTAAAAAGTGCTAAAAGACAATATAAGATAAACTTTTGCAATTTTGGGGGTAGTGAAGGCCTTCCTAAACAAGACATAAAACCTAGAATCTATAAAGAAGAGCTAAGAGATTTAACTTCATAAAAATTAAAAAGTTTTGTATGTTGAAAAATACCATTAATAAGAGAAAATGAAAAGTTACAAACTGGGAGAAAATATTTATAACTTATATAATGAAGCATTATTACCTGTAATATATTAAGAACCTCCTATAAGTCAACACAAAAAAGACTAACAACCCAATAAAACATTGGTTCAGGATTTAAAAGCAATTCGTGAAACAGAAATCCACAGGACCGATACACTATGAACAGGCTCGCTACTTCATTCACAAGGGGGGCGCTGTGATGGGCCTCCCAGGTTCCCTTCAGCAGTGAAGGACTTACTCCTCCAGCTGCTGGGGGTGATGCCCTAAGATAGCCTCAGCTGTCAGCCCTTTTGGGGATTGCCTGGGCTGAAGAGAACTTTTGCCCAAGGTCATGTCTCTCCCTAGGAAGACAGCTCACATCCAATCACTGATCAACACGGAGCTATAAAGGCCAGCTCCCTTCTCCCCAATTTAGAATTGCTCTAAAGGTCCTTCCAGCCCCAGAGCTCCCCATGAGGTTGGCTGAGGCCTTTGCTGGGACCATCAGAGCCCAGCTTCTCCATCTGCCCAACCCTGCTTCCTTCCCCTTCACAGGTGTTGATGCCAAGAGCTTTCTCTAAAAACGTCCTGCATACCAGTCTGTCTCAGAGTCTGCTTCCTGGGGAGCCCAACCCACAGCTATTAGAACTAAAGGAAATAAAAATTGAGAAAATGAGAAAATCTATTTTTTTCCCCATCCATCAGTTTAGCACAACTTAAAAAGACTGAAAACATACCCTGTGAGTGTAGGGAAATTAGTGTTGGTAAAAGTGTAAACTGGTAGAACCTTTTTGGTGTTCAATTTAGAAGTATCTTTAAACATTAAAAGTAAGCATTTCCTTTGACCCAGCAAAACCCCACTTCAGGAATTAACCCCGCAGAGATAAGGATGTTCATTACAGCTTGTTTGTAGTAGACAAACAGGTCAGTAGATGGTACAGGGTACAGTCATACTACAGAATACAAGGTAGTAACTAGAAGAAATCATCAAGATATACATTTAAAAAGCAAAGTGTAGAACCATATTTATAAAATGACTCATTTATGTAAAAAGAAAACTCTAACTTCTTACATAGCAATAGGATGGGGAAGATTGCCAGAACATTTCGAGTGATTGCTTAGGGGGAGAAGAGTGGGGTGGAGAAGGCTGAAGGTGGACTTTTACATTTAATCTCCATAATTCTGTCTAGAGAGCCTATACTGTTGTATTACTTGTGTAATTTTGAAAAGCAATTGAAAGAAAAAAGAAACAAGTTCAGTCACTTCTTTGCTATGTTTTGTGGCTTTCTCCTCCTATTTGATCCTGAAGCTATGGTTTCCATGAGTCCTGTGACCTGGAATAGCCCCCTGCCGGACCCCCATGGCAACACGGAAGATTTGAGAGCTCATTTGGTAATTCACTTTCTGCCTTATTTGAAGTGGTGGCTCCTTATATTAATTAAGGAGCCTTAAAATTCCTAAGGAGCAATCTTACAGGAGATGTGAAGGCTGGAAGTTCAAAGCTGAGGGCTACAAAATTCAAGGGAAGGAATGACAACTGGTTGAAGGTTTGGGTTTCTGGCAGAGAGGCTGGGACTGTTACAGGGACCACCTGGGAGCTCCTGGTCTGAGTGGTTTGGTTTAAGTCCTACCTGACCGACGATCCTGCTGAGCTCCCCCTCCAACATCCTCACTTGGCACTCCAGTAACTCGATGTTGCTCAGGGAAGTCTGGTATTTATCCCTGTAGAGGTTTAAGCTCCTTTCTAGGGAGAGGATTTTGTCCCCGGCCAAGGCGAGTTGCTCCTGGGCCAAATGGAGCTTCTCCCCTGTGTTCTCATTATGATTTCCCATTTCCTCCTCATAGAGAATCACCTGTTGGTGTAGGAAAAAACAACAACACTGAACCCATGGAAGCATCTAATGAGGAAAGGATACTGTTATAAGACCACATGCAGAGGAGTCTCATATCTTAACTTGAAACCCAGATGCAAAGAATAGGCCCAGCTCAGATCTAAAAACTACAATACATAAAATCAGAATGTTAATGATTAGAAATTTTTTTTAAAAAGTTTGTCCTGGTTAGATGGTAAGCTTCTTAAAGGCAGGGACCATTTCTATTTCCCATTCTGTCTGGTATGTAGTTAATTCAATAAAGACTTGTTAGTTGATTAATAAGAATGAATGCATAGCTCCATTTTTTAAGGGCTTAAAACGCCAGTATTCTTTCTTTCCTATGTATTCTCTAGAGGTCTAATTTAGAAAATGTGGAGCCCCTCGTGCACACAGGCCCATGTCAGCAAAGTTCCCTAGAGATAGTGGGGGAACGTGACCCGAAGTTCCTCTGCGATTTGCAGCATCCTTATTTAGGTTCTTTTTCTTCCTAATCAATTTATTAGTCAGCCAACTGACAGATATTTATTGAATGCTCACGAGCACTGTTTTGGGTGCTTAGGGGTATGTATACCTATATAACATAGGCTCCTCCCTCAAAGAATTTACAAACTCTTACAAATCGGGGAGAGAGACGATTTAAAATTAGCAAACAACTGTTGAGTGAGCTAAATTATATAGCTTGAATTATACGTGTTGAAAAAGTTAAGAGCAGGAGGGTCATCAGGAAGGCTTCATCTGGGTTCAAATAGTTCAGTAGAATTCAGACAGAACACATTTTATTGGTCTAAGCTAATATATTTGCTGCCTGTCATTTGAGATTCGTCTTGGGAAAAGGTCATTTAGTTTGAGGTGTTTATTTGGTAAGGAAAAGAGGAAAGGAATATTTTATATTCAAACGTTTATAATGGAAGCTCATATCCCCTTGACACTCACCATCCCTTTGCATGCTAACCCCATTCCAACCACAAGCATCTTCAACTCTTTGCCTGAGGGTTGCTCTGGCCCCAGGAGTCCACTCACGCAGAGGAGCAAGACAAGGCAAGTGACAAGTACTGGGGAGTTTAATACCCTCAGGTGCAACCCTCAACCAATGACTGGGGTGGTTGGCTGGGATCAGTCTGAGGTGTGTTCTACATTATCTCCCAGAGTTCTCCAGAGGGATTGAACCCCAGTTTCCCATAGCGGTGATCTTCTTAATAGTGATTCTCTTTATGGGCTTTCCGCCTTTGTTTGACTCACTTCCCTATTCTCCCGCCATGCTTCCTGGGATCACCTCCTGAATTAACTAGTATTTATATTCATCTCCTTGTCTTAAGATCTGTTGTTAGGAAACCCAACATGAGACAGAAGTTTGATACTTCTGTGAACAAAATATTGGGGGAACTTGGCAGAATGCCTAAAGTAATTTTTCCCATTTTGGGCTCTGTCTCAGTGACTGCTGCTTGCCGAATCCCACACCTTGACTTTATTTGGGACAATAGTGAGCCTCACTAAAACACTGCATTTCCTTGCCTTCCTAAGAACTAGCTGTAGCCATGTGACTAATTCTCGCCAATGGTATATAAGTGAAAGTGTTGTGTGCGGCTTCTGGAAAGTGTCCTTAAAAGGGAGGAGTGTGCCTTTCTCTCCCCACCCCACCTCCCACATGATTATTTGGAATGAAGATGTGATGGTTGGAGCTCCAGCAGCTGTCTTAGGCGACCTAGAAAATGGAAGCCTTGGGCTGATGATGGTGGTGCTGAAAGACGGAACCCTATGTACCTGATGACACATGTAGTTACCGTTAACAGTCCTAGACTACCTCTCTCTGACCTTCTTTTATATGTCATAGAAATAAACTATCTTATTTAAGACACTATTACTATGGGGTTTTCTGTTATATGCAGCCAAATAGAATCCCAACTAATTCAGGGTCACTTTATCTAGGCTGGACTCTTGTTTAAGTTAAGATGAACCAGACAGTTTTAACACAGCCCTGCATTAGCTTTATTAAACCATGGTTTATGCTCACAGGCTTCGTCCCAGATTATATTATGTAGGATAACCTTTCTTTGTTCCTTTCCCTCCCAGTCCTTTTCAGCAAATTCTTATTGGCCATAATATTTCCTTAAAAAAAAATTCCATGTTCTTTAAGGCCCTTCATAAAACCCCTGGAGTTAGTTCTTAAAACAGCACCATTCAAGATAGATCTTGGAATTTTTTTTTTTAAATCAATCAATTAATTAATTAATTAATTTTTAGCTGTGTTGGGTCTTCGTGTCTGTGCGAGGGCTTTCTCTAGTTGCAGCGAGCGGGGGCCACTCTTCATCGCGGTGCGTGGGCCTCTCACTATCGCGGCCTCTCTTGTTGTGGAGCACAGGCTCCAGACGCGCAGGCTCAGTAGTTGTGGCTCACAGGCCCAGTTGCTCCGCGGCATGTGGGATCTTCCCAGACCAGGGCTTGAACCCGTGTCCCCTGCATTGGCAGGCAGATTCTCAACAACTGCGCCACCAGGGAGGCCCAGCCCTTGGAATTTTATCTTTAAAGGCAGAGGAAGAAAATGCCAGAGGAAGCTGCCTGTCCCATTCCCTTTTTTTTTTTTTAAATAAATGTATTTATTTATTTATTTATTTTTGGCTGCGTTGGGTCTTCGTTGCTGCGCACGGGCTTTCTCTAGTTGTGGCGAGCAGGGGCTGCTCTTCGTTGCGGTGCGAGGGCTTCTCATTGCGGTGGCTTCTCTTGTTGGCGGAGCACAGGCTCTAGGCGTGTGGGCTTCAGTAGTTGTGGCTCGCGGGCTCTAGAGAGCAGACTCAGTAGTTGTGGCGCACGGGCTTAGTTGCTCCATGGCATGTGGGATCTTCCCGGACCAGAGCTCGAACCTGTGTCCCCTGCGTTGGCAGGCGGATTCTTAACCACTGCGCCACCAGGAAAGTCCCTGTCCCATTCCTTTGAACCCATGGTTTTACTACTGCAAGTGCTATCACTTCCCAACTGATTTTAGTTCCATGGCTTTGGTCTTTGGAATTTACTTGGGATTCTACAAGGATGATACTCTCTGGTTTAAAAAAAAATACTATCCTCGGACATGAATAGAAATGAATGTCCAGAATGTACTTACGCTAAGTCTACGTGATCTGAAACTCCAGTCTGAAAAAAATGACTGATCTGGTACTGCCAGTGATTGACTCAGACTCAGTGTCTAGTTATCTTATCAACTGTGCAAGTGCCAGGAATTTATATATGACCAAAACCTGATTTTTCTAAAAATGATTGATTTAATGGACCTTATACCTCCTTCATAACCCTCAGAGACCCAGAGTCTTTTGCATTTAAATTGCCATGGTAATAGAATGGAGATGATAAACCTACATGCACACCATACACATATATGTGCATGCACACACACACCTCCCACACACGTACACACATACCACATACCCCATGTGCATTAATACTGCAGCTTTCACCCAATTATGCCATTCTGTTTAGTTCCCTCTGTTCAGCTTCAAAAAAAATCAAGAATTAAAGAGGGAAAGTTGATAAAACCTGCTCAAGATGTGGTGAAGCTCTTCTCTAAGTCCAATGCTTGCTTTCTAGTAGCTTTGGCCTGATTTCTGTAGGTACATGGGCATATGGGACATTTCCATAGTTACTTTATCTATACCTCATCTTCTTTCATCTTGCAGTGATGGTGGAGAATAACCAGGTCGGAAGTCTCCTTCTCCAGGATGGACTGATACTGCAGGAGCGAACAGTAAGAAGTCTGCAGCTCCTCGGTGCGAAACTCCAGTTCTTGCTGAAGGGCCAGCAACTTTTTCTTGAGTTGCTGGAGTTGTCTCAGATGACACTGTTTATTGGGCTCAGACTCCATGTGTGACTCCTCAAATGCTGATACTTGCTTCTTATTCTGCAATTGAGATTGAATATACAGAAAGGCTTTAGATTGTCACCAAATAGGCATTCATTCTTTGATTTTTTTCATTTGTTCAACCACTCACATCCATCTATCCATCCATTTATCTTTTCAATTCCAGAGCACTTATTAAACATTTCACTCTATTCACAATTAAACATCACTTTGCACTTTCACTCTATAGGAAGGATTTAAAAGAAGGAAAAATCCATAGTTCCTTCCTACTGTTTAGATCTACCATTCCTATTATGTAGGTCAGAAGAAAAAACATTCACATAAAGGACCTAGAGAGTAGTATAAAGATACACTTGATAATATGCTTATGTTTTGTCTTCACGTATAAAGATAACACAATTGATGCAATCATTGTTGCTTTTGTTGTGGTCATCCATGTACAATGCTTGATGTCAGTCTATTTATCTCTTGTAAAAATAAAATACAGTGTGTGTGTGTGTGAAAAAAAAAGAAAAAGATAACACAATTGACCTGGAAGGGAATGAATTTCTGGTTATGGTTCTTGGACTAAACTTGATTATTAAAAATGCCCAGAAAGGACAAACTCTTGGGGAAATAGCTTTCTGGAATGCTGGGAAACGGGAGGCAGAGATATTGTTCAGGCACATCTGGGCACTGACTCTGTCTCCTTCTGAAGGCAGATGTGACCTTGCAGATGCTGAGAGTGTGTGTGTGTGTGTGTGTATGTGTGTGTGTGAGATCTCTCCCTACCAGTCTACAATCAACCGAAATGCTGCTACACCCCACCTACATTTTCATTCATTCATTCAATAAGCACATGTTGAACACCTACATTGTATCAGGTATTCTGCTAATAGGACACATCCCTGAGTTGTTTATTCTAGTACAATTGAGATCTTTGCACTGATGCTTCTATATTTTCTTGCCCAGTATTCCTGGTTGAAATGGAGCAGGACCCTATGGTCCTCCCCTCCATGTCCTCTGCCTGCCTTTTGTCTGTAGAAAAACTTTAGCCAAAGAATAAGTTTAATCAGAGAAGTGAGAAAATGCAGAAGCAAAGTAAAGCAGTCAAACAAGACCAAATAATAATAGTTTAGTCATTAAACAAAGTCAAGGACCTTTAGTTCCTCCTCAAGGGCTACAGATAATATTCTGAGCCATATCCCTTGAGCTGTCTTGTAGATACTGAAACCCCCAGGTGAAAGAAGTTAAATACATGATGACCAGACTGTAGCCATGACATAAGCTGCCACAATTCTGAGAAATGGCCTCAAAGAAATGGGAACACACCCACCCTGGAACTGAAGATTAACTGCACTTAAAACAATCAAGATGACGCTGATCAGACCCACCGATGACCAATTTCAAGATGACTGTCAGGGCTGACTGTGCTGTTTCTGCATGTAACCCCCTCCCTCCACATATACACCCCTGAAACTCCGCTTTAAAAGCTCTTGCCCACTGATTGTCAGTGGGTGGAGTCAGCCTTTGGATGTGAGTCTGCCCTCCTCCCCAGTTGCCAGCCTCTGAAATAAAGCAAACTTTCCTTTTACCAACCTTGCCTCTCGAGTATTGGCTTTAGAGTAGCGAGCAGTCAGATCCCACTTTCAGTAACACGGTGACATGTGGAAGAGAGGTGGATGAAGAGGGTGGCCTGTAGGCACTCCTTAGCTCCCTTCTCTGCTTACTGTCTTCCTACTTAACACTTTTCTGCCATGTCCTTAATGTGGCATTTCATATTCTGCCTTGCATTGTGAAGATCTCTGTCCATCTTATCTTTTAATTAGATTGTAAATTCCCAAAGGGCAGGGGTTATGTCTACTCCTATAGGGCCTAGATTATAGATTCATACACAGCTAGGTATTGAAGGAAAGAAAGAAACAAAATAGAGAATAAGCAATCTCATTGGCTCCCAAGAATTTGAGCTTGTGGCCTTGGCCTCATTAACAGAGTAATTTCAAACTTTTTTAAAATAAACTTTTTTATCGTTTTATTGAAGTATTCTCTATATATCATAAAATTCACTATTGTAAGTGTACAACTCAATGATTTGTAGCAAATTTATAGAGTTGGGCAACCATTATTGCAATCCAGTTTTGGAATGTTTCCATCACCTTGAAAATTCCCTCATGCCCATTTGTCACTCCCATTTCTACCCCAGCTCCAGGCAACCACTAATCTGCTTTCTGCCTCTATAGATTTGCCCTTTCCAGACATTTCATGTAAGTGGAATTGTAATAATATGTCATATTTTGTGTCTGGCTTCTTTCACTTAGTATAATGTTTTTGAGGTTCATCCAGGCTGTAGCAAGAATCAGGATTCTGTTCTGAATACTGATTTTTACTGCTGAATAGTATGAATATACCATATTTTGTTTATCTGTTCACCAGTTAATAGATAGCTGGATTGCTTTGGTTTCTATTATGAGTAATGCTGCTATGAACACTAACATGGTAGCTATTGTGTGAATATATTTTCATTTAGTTAATTTGTTTAGCAAATATTAAGGGAATACCAGCTATGTGCCAAGCACTCTACTAGGCAATGGGGATACAGAAGTATATAAAACAGAATCTCTGCCTTCAAGAATTTTGCATCTACTGGGGGGAATGTGTGGAGGGAGAGAGAGACAGAGCGAGGGAATGAGAGGGAGAGAGAGAGGTAGCAAATTACAGAAGTAAATTACGTAGTTTATTAAGAGGAAAAAGTGCTGTGGAGGAGAGTAAAGCAGGGGAGGGAGATGAGGAATGCCAGGATGGAGGAAGTTGTAATTTTGAATTAATTTTGTTCTCATGGAAGATCGCTTTGAGAAGGTGACATCTGAGTCTAGGCTTGGAGGAGGCAGGGAAGGAACCTGGTGGGAATCTACAACAGGAACACTCCAGTGAGAGGTAACAGCTGGCGCTAAGGCCTGGAGGTGGGAGGTGCCTGGTGGTGTTTGAGGAGCCACTTTGTTCTGGCTGGAGCAGAGACAGGAAGGGGGAGAATGGTACCAGATGAGGTGAGAGAGGAAAGGGAGGTGAGGTCCTCTAGGACCGTGTAGGCCTTTCTGAAAATTTTAACTTTTCCTTTTAGGGAGGTGAAAGGCCATTGGAGTGTACTGAGCAGAGAAGTGATGTGATCTCCTGTAGATGTCACAAAGGACACACCGGCTGTTAGATTGAAAACGAACTGTAGGGAGCCAAAGATAGAAGCAGGGAGACCAGCGAGGGGGCTACTGCAAGAATCCAGGGGAGAAGTGACGGCGGCATGGACCAAGGTAGGAGTTGGGAGAAATGGCTGGATTTTAGATGTATACTTGAAAGTAGACTCCACAGGATTTGCTTCTGCATTAGATGTGGGATGGTGGGAGATAATGGTCATCCAAGGCAGGATAACTCTATGGTTTTGCTCTGAGTAACTGGAGAGATGGAGTGTTAAAGAGATTAATTCAGTAAGAGCTGGGACCCAAAAGAGAGAAAATCTTCTACAGTGAGAGTGGGTGGAGGCAGCACAGATAAGATCAGGGAGGCTCAGCCCAGTTCAGAACCAGAAAGACAACAGCTGACTGTGTCAGTTCAATCTGAAAGAGAAGACAGAAAATGCACCACAGTGGTCACCAGGCAAAAAAAATCCCAGGCAAAGACAAGCTGAACCCTTCGCCTGAGAGAATTCTTTCCTAGGCCAAACAAAGCTGAATTTTGTATTTAATCTGTGTAGCTACAATTGCCAACATTTATAATAAATGTTTTTACTTAAGTGCTTTCATTCTTTTCAAGATAAGAATTGTGCTATTCTTACAACTCATCTGTGAATGAGGTTCAGAGAGAAGGGACTTGGGAGTGGTGTGTGTGTGTGTGTGTGTGTGTGTGTGTGTGCTCAGGTGTGCATGCACACAAACATATATGGGGGAGGTTCTCAAGAGCCCAAGTCCTCTGTCTATACAGGTAAACTGTGGGGTGGGGAGCTAATTGGAAAAAGACATGGTCATGAATAAATACTTAATGTGGGTAGAACTAAAGCAAAGGAGTGAACATCTGGGGTATGGTTATTGCAGAAGGGCTTATTTTAGTAAAGCTAATACCCAATAAAATCCTTACCAAATTTTGCTCCAATCCTGTTTCTCTTGGCTTTGTTGAAAGTGACTTGATCTCTGAAAATTAAGAAACAGGATTCCTGGTCCTTCTAGTGCTTGTGTGCAAGTATTGATTTGGACCTGCCTCTCCACTGCTGGATGTGTATGACCCAGTTGAAAACTGACTAGTCTCCTCATTATATTCTTCCTCTGCTTCCCCTTATTTCCATGTCCCCACTGTCTCTTCACTACCCAAAAGAATGAGAGAAATGCCCTTCTTTTAAAGAAGCCAAACTCTTTCCTTAGGGCTTCCCCTCCAAGTACATCATCTATACTTTGGTGTGTTCATAATTGTTCTTTGACTTTAAAGCCTCCTGTGGGTAAAGAATGTCTTTTCCTAGTATAAAGCTTAGTAACCTGGCAGTGATACTGGCGAACTGTTAATCATCTCTTCCTCAGAGGACATGTTAACACTTCTGGGTTTAATTTTGGTTTGAGGTAATATAAGAGACCAACCAGATGATGAGAGTTCACTAAAATCTTTCAGTACAGGGCAAAGGTAGCACCTGATCTAATTTGCCTGGTTATAAAGATCCAAGAACTGCTCATACCTGCAGAGAAACTAGAGTTTTCTTGGATGAGAATTAAACATTTGCATACTATAGATACCTATGGGCTTAGGAATCAAATTTCAAAGACTTGGAGAAATGCCTAGGCTTATCTGAGACCTATTAAATTTCTACTTACTTATCCTTAAGTATTCAAAAGATTATTTTTCTTAATTCTACATGAATAGAAAATGACATACTATGGATTAAGCCTGAATTTCACTTACATTTGTACCAAAAAGCAGTGTCACAAAGGCATCAATGCATTTTCTACTGCTTCTTTGTCTTCTTTTTTAAAAAAGTTTTCTTTATAGTGAAGACATAAATATTTTACTAGATTCTGCTTTGACCTTTAAACTGAGATCTGGAGAAAATGAGCAAGTTGGAAATAGTCTCATGGAAGTAAGATTAGTTCCTAAAATGACCATCCAGGGTTGGATATGATTCCGGAGGCCATCTGGTCTACCAGTGTTTCTCAGATAGATTTCTGTCCAGGCCTCAGTTGTCTTAAAAGATAGAGGACTTGGCCACCTGTAGGAACCTGCTGCCATATTTAGACTACTTTTCAGCCCTACTTATGGTCAAAGAGATTATAGCTACTGCTCCCTCCTTGCCTATGTGGCCACTTGATCACAGAAGGAACTTAATTGGCCTGGCATGATTCGCCTTTTGAAAAGTCATGTTGGTTTCCACCCAATACTTTGTGCTTTTCAAGTTGATGCTAATTGATTGATGTTAAGTTCTATATTTTCCCTGATATTGAAGTTAAGCTGACAGGTCTATAATTACCGGGATTGTCCTTTTTCCCTTTTTAAAAAGATGAGCACTGCATTTACCTTTTTTCAGTCTACAGGGACTTTCTTTATCCCCTTGAGTTCTCAAAAATAATCGCTAGCAGCTATGTAATAACACCTGCCAATTCCTTAAGTACTCTTCGAAGTATGTCATCAGGCCCTGCTGCTTTACCTAAAGCCGGCTTTTCAAAATACTTTTAAACCATTTTATTCTCTCTCCTAGTTTGTGCTGACTCTCTTCTGCTCAGGTTAGCATTGCTCTGAAAACTGAATCCCTGATAATTTTCATTTTTCTTCATTTAAGAGGAAAAGCCCCATCTTTTCCCAGTCATTGTCAGAACTTCTTTCCCTATTTTTGAGGTAGGAAGTGAGATATTTCCCATGTAAGCCTGGTTTAGCCTTATATCACTAGATAGGTTCACCTATTACTTTTTATATCTTCTACAAATTGCATTTCTTGTACTTTCTTGTATTGGTAGAGTGTAGAACTGTGTGTTTAAGAGACATCCATTTCTTTTGGACACATCTTCATGGTTTAGACATTTTTCTTATCAGTGATCTCTATTTACCAGAGATTCACTTTAAAAAAAAACCCTCTTTATTCTGGAATAATTTTAGATTTACAGAAAAATTCCAAAAGTAGTACAGAATGTTCCCATATACTCTTCACCCACCTTCCCCTAATGTTAACATTTTACATAACCATGGTACATTTGTCCAACTAGGAAGTTAACATTGGTAAATTGCTATTACCTATACTACATACTTTATTTGGATTTTATCAGTTCTTCTACTATTTTTTTTTTCTGTTCCAGGAGCCAATCCTAGATCCCACATTGCATTTAGCAATTTCCCTTAAATTTTTTTTATTCCCAATGATTCAAAATGATGTCTTTGTGTGATAATTTCCATTGAGTGTATTAATCTTTATATATTCAATGAATTACTTTTATCTGCAGAAATCAAATTTCTTACAGTTTTATGCTAAAAACAATTCCTCAGTCCACTGCAAAGATGAGTTTGGCAATCCAAACTCTACTGAATATCAGGGTATTCTCTCCATGCCACCACCAGGGCCAAAGGAGCCTGGGAAACTGCTCTTTTTCTGGTTTGATCATCATTTTACTATGATATCTCTGTTGTTCTTTTCTCCTTTCACTTTAATTGAGGCACTTTTGATATGTGAGCAGGGTCGGGACTAGAGTGAGGCAAGTGATGTGCAAATTTAAAGGAGGCATTCAGTCTCAGGGTTGAGCAAGTACAGGGTTGGCACTTTTTGCACCCTAGGCACCTCACTTGGTTTTCCCTAGGCACAGCTCTCTCTGTTCGTGGGATTTGGAGCACAACGTATTCTTGATTTACAAGGTCACCTACTCTCTGCCTGCCACTCCTTTAGTTACACATAACATCTGATATAATATTTTGATTTTTTCACACAACTGTGTCCTGAACTATGACCTCCTTCTTATTTCTCCAGCTCCTTGTCAGATATTAGTCAAAATTTCAGAAAGTCTTGGGTTCCCCCTTTGTTCCCATATTATATTTCCTTGTGGAAGGCAGATCTTGCATGGATTTTCTGAGTAGATGAGTGTTAAGTCTACATCTAATTGTGTATTTGTATTCGTAGTCTGCAATTTAAATTCTGCACTAAGTGCTGGGGAAAAAAGAGCATGTTTTAAAGCTTGTTTCAAGCTGTTCGACCTTCTTCTGGGCAATTAGAATAAAAATGTGACAATACCTTTCTCCCTCCAAGTTGCCAGGTACATTTATTTGCCACATGGCTTTCCCTGACTGGGGGAATAAATAAACTTGCAACAGCAATGGTGAAAATATCCTAAAACGTTGAAAGAAAATAAATTATGGTAATATTCTTCCTGGGATCCATTTAGGAAAAACCAATGGATTTTTCTATATTTGTGACTTCCTACAGAAAGGACAGTAGTGCTCAGTAAGATAAGGTAGAATTACTTTGTTGTTAGCATTTTTAGGGCGTTGCAGAGGAACAATTTGTGGTTCTTATAGGGAGGTGGTAAGTCCTGGGAGAACTCTAACAGACACAATTAAGAGAGACCAGGTCCTTGACTGCAAATGTTGAAGATGATGGTGATTGTTTACACAGCACCTAAGAGGCTAACTTGGAGGTCTAACAACAGGTCTGTGCAACAAGTACCTGCCTTATGTTTGCCAAGGACTCAAGTCCCTAAGCAGAAATGAAGACTGCAAGTTAGGAGTTCTTGGCAACCCAAAGTGTTTACAGAGCTATGGGAAAATATCTCCCAGCTGGCTCCCCAGCTTGTGTGGATAAATTTAGAGGCTGGCTTAAAGAGCTTAGAGCTAGAGTTTCCAAAGGGAGAAAACCTCAGGGTGAAATGAAGTTGCCTCAGCTGATGAACTGCCTAGGCTATGGATAAGTATTAGTTCAAAATCACAGTCTCAAGAAAGATGATCATGCCAGGAGGTCCTCCTGTTCAGGACAGGTGTTACTGAGTATCTTGGCTTGGGCACCTCTGGAAGCAAGTCCTATGGCAAGGAACCAGATGTCAAGTAGTAGTTTATGTGGAAGGTGATTTTAGGAAACTCAGGTAGGGGGAGCGGGGAAATGAACAAGGCAGGGAAGGAAACTGTGAAAGGGTGTGTTACCAACCTAGTTACCACTGTTGGGCAACTGGTGCTGGGTCCCACTGAGGAACTCTGGGACAGAGCAAAGAGCATGCCTGGAGTTATCTCCAGTGAGATAGGGCAAGGGAGATAGGTTATTTAATCAACCATCTCCCCATCAGCCATTGGTTGAGGACTGCTTCTAGGGCTTGTCCTATGATTGGGTTCCTGCATCCAGAAGAAAAGCTTGTAGGCAGAGAGCTGCAGGTGTGGCAATAAAGAGCTCCTGCTGCACCGATAGGAAGTGACACCTTGGAGCAAGTGGGATGGTTGTTATTTTTATGGGTGATTTAGAAGTTTGTCTAAAATCCATTAAGAGATGCTACTCTCTTTATATAACTATGATCTGGTCTTTTCAGGGCAATGGGCCTCAGATGCTGCAAATCCAGGTGTGAAAGGCCAGATAAGGAAAAGACAGAGGCTCAGATGTAGATGACCTTGGAGATAGCTAGACTGAAAAATCCTGAGGGCAGGGATGGCGTTTGTGTGTGTGTGTGTTAGGGTGTGTGTGTGTGTGTGTGTGTGTTAGGGTGTGTGTGTTTAATTCTTTCTCATTGCTTGCTCAATAAATGCTCTTGAGTGACCAGTGGAAGAACTTTCTATTATTGGTCCTGCCCAAGGGGGCAGAGGTGGAAGCGGAGGGGGCAGAGGTGGGAAACGGATCTTGAATCCCTTACGTGGCTGCTGTTCATCATCTCCTCCTCCACACAGAGCTGACTCTCCTGCAAGGTCTTCCCCTGTCTCTTGCAGACATCGTGTAGATTCTTGATGTCAGCTTGCAGGCTCAAGAGCTTGCTGTTCAGGCTGCTCACTTCTCTGTCTCTCTCCCCCGCCTCAGCAGTCAGAAAAACAAAAGCATCAATTATGAACTATCAGGAAAATGTTTCCTTTCATTCACTGGTTGACAGAGACTTTAAATTTGCTGGAAATTTGTCCATCAACCCTTAGCTGTCATTACTCATCCAGTGTAATGTTTACACAGTATCCATTTGTGAGGTGTCTGGGTGCTCTGCATTATTCAGACAATTACTTATTTACATCAATTAATCTTCACCCACTACTGTGGGTGCATCATAGACACTTCCCCTGCTTTTCAAGAGAAAGTCAGTGCCTAGAATAATTTCAGGTACCTAGTGGACTGTCTATAAATATTAATGGCTCTGTCACTGATGAGATGAACATAGTGAGATGTCAAATGGACTTGTCAAGACTACTGTGAATCAGTGATGGAGTTGATGTGGCTTCTGAAAAGTCTCTTAACTTTCCCTTCTACCCACTAAACCAAAGACCTCCCTCACCTATACACCTAGTGCTTTTCTTTGGAGATGTACACCAATGGGAATAAAAGTAAAATCCCTGGGCTGATTGCATAAGATCCCTGTCTTTGATTATGAGAGAAAAAGATTTGTTAATTACTGCTAGGTCAGATGGAAATTAGAGATCAAGATCAAAATAGAGAATGGGGAGCATAGCAGCTTGGGTGGGGTTGGGGGTGTACAGCTGTGGGAAGAGGGTGGGTGCCCTGTCATAGAGGACGCCACCTTCCACTCCCAGTGTTGTGGGTGACAACGGTGTAAAAAGAAATTAGCAAGAAGCCCTCTGTGAACCTGTCCAGTGTTTTAGTCCTATCACTGTGCAAACCTTTTGTAACACTCTTGAGGACAAGCGCTACCACCTCCAAGTTTTAGATATTGGAACTGAGGCTGGTGCTTTTATAGTAGGTGCTTGCTTCTGTTAACTTACCCAGAGGAGGCTCTTAGGTGAGGATTCATGGCATCTATTAAAGGAACACTCCCAAGAGAAATCAGCAAGGAGGTGGGGGAAGCAGGACAGGGCAGAGGAAGAAACTTAAGCAAGGGCACGATTTCAGACAAAGTTTTGCGGGAGTGGCTTCAGCCTAATTCCACAGAAAACTCCAGAATGTAAGTTACACCTCAGAGTCTGTCCTGATTAGATGCAATGAAAGCTGGGCTGTCAGCCTCAGCATCAGCCAGTCAATGGCTAAGGGCTGCCTCATGGGATGTAAGCTCCCAAGGACTTCCAGCTTTCTGCTCTTACGAGCAAAGTGAACCCAAAAGCCCAAGGGCAATTCTTCTAAGAGAGTTGCAGGTGCAAAAGCACACAGAAGCCATGAGTGCACAGAAATGGCAGAGTGATCCAAGTGACAGTGCCCAAAGTCCCATAGGTGGTTAGCAGCAGAATGAGGAGAGTTCTGCTCCCCTGACCCTGTAGCCAGCGCTCTGCCACCATATCCCACTGATTGCGCTGGCTTCTTAAATATATGAGCTATATAACGCACACTCCCGGGGGAGCTGGAGACCGGATATGGACATCATAAATCAAGCCTACTGGACGGGTCAGTTGAAGAGACCTCTGCACAAGGCCGGGGAGGGGGCGGGACAGGGAATAACCACGAGAATCCGACACGGCAATGTCAGAGTATTCGGAACTCAGAAGGTTTCCCAGAAGTGCCGCTGTCTCAGCTGATTTATTCCTTCATTTCCATTTAGTACCTGGATTTTTTTAAAACCACTTTACAGTTTAATTAGGTTAACGGTGTGGCTCTGTCATTAAAAGCATTTCATTATCTCAAAACTCTCCCTCTTCCTCTCCTGCTCCTGTCCCTTGTTCCCCACTTTCTGAAAAATAACAGTGCATGTCAACTGCCCCAAGCATGTAATTACCATTAAGACAATTACCAGGGACTCTCTTAAGAGAATATGTGTAGAGCGGCTAAAAAATGGTGTACAGACACTGTTCTCTAAATAGAAAACAAAATCCTTGACCTGACAAGGAGCAGTACTTTGATTCTAGTGCTTTAAAGCCCTTTTCTCATAGCTGTCATACTGGAAATAGAGTATGGAGACTCACTGGGGAGTGGGGCCCTAGGGATCCCCTCCCCCCTTGCCACAGGACTGTCTTTCGCATCTATGAGCAGATTAGGTGACAATACAATGCCTACTCTATGGAAGTGTCAAATGCCCTATACTCTTGCCTTGATGCTGAATATATGCATCCTAAGGTGAGGACCATGTCACCAGATTGTTGCATATGAAGCCTGGCACATGAGGACTTATTAACAAAGTACCAGTGATACACAACTTGAGCCTCTCTATGTTAAAAGCTCAACGCCCTCTCTCTCAGGCCAATTAAAAAAACCCCCACTCCTTCTAGTTTTAGATGTCCTCTGAACAGAAGGCCTGCTAGCCCAATATTGTTGCACCACCAGGGTTTCAGAATTGGATCTTTAATGTAGATGATCTTATCTAATTTGGGCATTAGCATTGACTCAGAGTCTCTGAGGCAATTTCTTTGAGGTTTGGAATAAATAATCCTTTCTTTGAGGATGCCCTAAACCAGTTGAATAACAAATGTATTCTGCTGGATGTCAAATGAAATTTGCTTTTGAAATCAGAACCTAACCATTCACTCCTGAAGGCCAAATTACACAAGGGTTTTTATTCATCAGAACAGAATGAAAATCCTGGGAGAGTAATAAGGTGATTTCCATGAACCATGTATTATTTTTACTGTAGGTCGTTGTAAGAAGAGGCTGCTGCTCACCTCAGAACTCCATAAAGGCAAGTGTTTCTGAGGTTCCAGTAAACTTAATTTCTTGCTAATATTGTGCACAGAGGTCACCGTACACTATTTCTAATCTTATGTACTTTATGAACGCTAAATTCCAGGCAGATGCCTTTTGAGTATCAATATGCAGTAGGAATTGATTTAATCTGACATTTCATCATTCAAAGCTCTGTAACCAGTACTGGGGCATGAGAAGAACTGAGAGTCTAATGCTGACCCTCAGGCACCATCTGATCCTGTCCTAGATCTGAAGTCTTCAACAACGGCCGAAATCACAAGCCTCTGCTGCTAGGTGAGTTTCACTTACATAAGCCGTGCACTTAGATACAGGCATACCTCGACGATGTTGTGGGTGTGCTTCCAGACCACTGAGATAAAGCAAATATCACAGTAAATCAAGTCATACAAATTTTCTGGTTTCCCAGTGCATATAGAAGTTATGTTTCCACTATACTGTAGTCTATTAAGTTTGCAAAAGCATTATAGCTAAAAAATTACATACCTTAATTTAAAAATACTTTATTGCTAAAAAATGGTAACCATCATCTGAACCTTTAGTGAGTCGCAACCTTTTTGCAAAAGTAACATCAAAGATCACTGATCAACAACATTGTAAAGCAACTATACTCCAATAAAAATTTAAAAAAGGTCACTGATCACAGATCACCATAACAAATATAATAATGAAAAAGTTTGAAATAGTGCAAGAATTACTAAAATGTGACACAGAGACACAAAGTGAGCAAATGCTATTGAAAATGGCGTCGATAGACTTGCTCGACATAGGGTTGCCACAAATCTTCAATTTGTAAAAAGTGTAATATTTGCGGAGTGCAATAAAGTGAAGCTCAATAAAATGAAGTGTGCCTGTACCCAGTTTTGCTTATATGGGGTTGGAACCTGGTCACTTTATTTGAAGGCATGTGACATCTGCAGCAGCTACCAACCACAGGCAAAATGGTGAGTGCTGAGGCTGCAGTTGCTACCAGACGCATGATGGTGATTGGAAAATAGGTTATTTACTGAAGCAAATTTTCTGTATTGATTAAAGGGCCTTTTTTCAAAGAGCATGCCTTCTCGAACATGTATTTCAAAAGACAGGAAGAAATTTTGCTCTAGGCTTCAAAGTACTGACAGATAGTCTCGTGCTTCTTCTTGTGGGGAGCTGATGTTAAACTGAAGCTTGTGATTCAGTAGCACCCTCAGGCCCTAGGAGCATTACAGACATTCAAGATGGCAGCACTTCCCAGGATTTGCCACTTGAACAAGAAAGCTTGGGTGGCACTTTCCAGAGTAATACTGGAGTCCACCAACAATACCATAAAATTCATCATCTTTGGGAAATTACCTTTGTGAGGATAAGGACAAATCTTCAATAAACAATGGAAAACCACCTTTAGCCACGACTACCATTCAAAATATATCAGTTTCTAGTGAGACTTATGTTTTAAAAAGCAGGAAATCTGGGCTTCCCTCGCGGCACAGTGGTTAAGAATCCGCCTGCCACTTCTAGGGGACACGGGTTCGACCCCTGGTCCAGGAAGATCCCACATGCCGTGGAGCAGCTAAGCCCGAGCACCACAACTTCTGAGCCTGTGCTCTGGAGCCTGCGAGCCACAACTACTGAAGCCTGTGTGCCTACAGCCCGTGCTCCGCAACAAGAGAAGCCAAGACAGTGAGAAGCCCGAGCACCGAAACGAAGAGTAGCCCCCTCTCGCCGCAACTAGAGAAAGCCGGTGCACAGCAACGAAGACCCAACGCAGCCAAAAATAAATAAATTAATTAAAAAAAAAAAAGAAAAAGCAGGAAATCTTCTTTTTTCTTTGTTCTACCAACAATTTCAGTTTTTAAATTTATTTATTTTTAACACCTTTATTAGAGTATAATTGCTTTACAATGGTGTGTTAGTTTCTGCTTTATAACAAAGTGAATCAGCTATACATATACATATATCCCCATATCTCCTCCCTCTTGCGTCTCCCTCCCACCCTCCCTATCCCACCCCTCTAGGTGGTCACAAAGCACCAAGCTGATCTCCCTGTGCTATGTGGCTGCTTCCCACTAGCTAGCTATTTTACATTAAAAGCAGGAAATCTTAAAAATTAACATTGCTACAGGAATTTTTACAGTTTACTTGTGTAATAAGAGTTTAAAGTTACCTACAGTAAATTGAAACATTGTTATTGATATTACTAACTTGATTCCTGAGCTTACTTTTCCATCTATAAAAACATTACAGTTTTTGTTTACTTATGATGGGAATTAATGGGCACTTACATGAGGTTTTGCCTGTGAGCAAAAATTTTGGAGCCAATTATGATCATATAGTGAGGACTGAGTATATTTCATTGTGTTCTAAATTCTTTAAAAATTGGCACACTGTAGAAAGTATATGGCTTAGGCAGGCAGTCCACCACCTTGGAATATGGGCCAATTCTTGTTGGTACTTGGGCAACTGCCACATACTTTTCTCCATCATATCCTTGGAGAAATTATTTCACTAGAAAGTAACCTCCACAAGAACACGGATCTTTGTCGATTTTGTCCACTGATTTATCCCCAGGCCCTAGAACAATGCCTGGCACAGCGAAGGCGCCCCAAAGATATCAGCTGAATGAAGAAATGCCCTTCTAGAAAATCCATACCAGATCCTCGTTCCCTGTAGAACTTTCAGCGAATCCTCAATGGCTCCCACTAGTAATCCAGCAGGAAAGGAGCTGAAACACCTCTTTTAGAAGCTGCTGACCTCTTAGTAGGAGGTCTGTTAAAAAGCATATGTCATGTGGGACAACCCTATACTAACCAAAACATCCCCTTTAAGTCCTTTCTGGAACAAGTCAGGGAATACATAAACACAGTTTGACCAAAATAATAGACTCATCAGAGCACTCCATTTCCATATCATTCCAGATAAAGAGAAAATGTCGGCAACAATATTTAATAAGTGCTTAAGTCCCAAGCACTGGTGTTTTACATGCAGTATCTTACTTAATCCTCACAGCAAGCCTTTGAAATAGGTGCTCATTATTCATATTTTCTAGGTAAGGCAAAGGAAGCTCAGAGAGGGTAAGTAACATGCCCAATATCACACCTCTATTAGATATGGACCCAGACTCACCTAGCTCAAGTCTGGGCTCTTAAATGTTATGCTTTGCTGCCCACCTCTGTCTGTGACATTTTGGGATGTTGTTATTGGAATTTTGAATCATGAAACTGGAAAAGATGTCCCTTGTAGCAAAGTTTCAACTCTACGTACATAGAGGAGTGAGGATGCTTACCTCATCTTTCATTTCCTGGGCACCTCTCAATTCTCCTTTAAGCTTTAGCATTTCCTGAGCTTTGTTATAAACCTGAAAAAGTCCAAGAATTTAAGATGGAAAAAGCATAAATGAGTCTGGCCCTTTAAAGATCTTCCCACCTGGATGTGTGCTCTGAGCAGGGAGTTTGGAAAAATTTCCGAACTGTTAGCAATACCTACTTGCCTACCCATCTGTTTGTGTTTTCAAAAGTGTGTTAAAGCCTTTCCTAGGAAGACAGGACCGTGGTTTTACATCTTTTCCCAAAAATCACCACTTGGTAGGCTAAATAGTTTCTGAATACATCCTTCTTGGAAAGTAAAAGGTCTGAAATGATTTTACTTTCTAGATTTCTAAGTATTCAGTGGCTCAAATATAGTTAACTACTAATTATGAATCAAATGTGATGTGCACACCAACTTCATTCTCATGATAACCCTGGTAGGTAGATACTATTACTGTCCCCATTTTACAGAGGAGGAAACTGAAGCCCAGAGAGGCTAAGTGACTTACCCAAGGCCAGGCAGGCTCTCTTACTACTCCCTGGGGAGCTTCCCTTCCATTAATTTCTAACTATTAATTTGGAAGTATCTGATAACGTGATTTTTTGCAGCATCAAGTTACTGTAATGTTGGCGCTTGTAAAGTTAGGAAACTTGTAAAGTGCTGAGAATTATCTAAATAAAAAGCCTCAAGGAAAACCAAAGATTTGTGCACACGTATGTGTGTAAGTATAGGATGATGCATATGAGGTCATAATGCACTGCACTTATTAAAACAATCTAATTCATTATGTTTTAAACTCTAAGACTAGAGGAAGTTTCCACCAAGCACTTACCTGCAGAATAGTTCCAAGAGTGAGAAGCTATCAAAATACTCATTCTTTGTAATGAACCACATACCCCATCCCTAATATAAGCCAAGAGGAAGAAAGAATGCCGGTGAGAATTTGGAATGTTTTATGGGGTTGTATTCTGATCTGCTGCATTGTTTACCCTCTTACGTCTTCATGCAGAGAGATGCATCATGGGAATGGTGATGTAGCTTGGGCTTACCCAGTAGGGAGAGGCTAGGTGATGTTGCAGTAACAAACAATCCACAAATCTCAGTGACTTAAGACCATGAAGGTTTATTTTTCATTTGTGCTACACGTCATTTATGAGTCAGCTGGGGCTCTGCTCTTTATGGTCCTAAGCTAGTAGAACCTGTCATCTAGTATGTTGCCTGTTGCCATTCCAGCAGAAAGGGAACTAGGTGAATCACATACAGGTTCTTAAAGTAGAAGTGACACACTTCACTTCTGCTCACATTTCATTGGCCAAAACAAGTCATATGGTTATGCCTACCTTCTTCCTTTACCCCCAAGAGGAAATATTGGTGAATGTTACAAATCATTTCCATGCAAGGTGTCTTAGCTGGTTGGGCTGCTGCAACAAAATATCACAGACTGCATATCTTATAAACAACAGAAAAATTTTTTTCTCACAGTTCTGGAGGTTGAGAAGTTCACGATTAAGGTGCCAGCAGATTAGGTGTTTGGTGAGGACCCACTTCAGAGATAGCTGTTTCTTTTTTTTGCTGTAAATTCACATGGTGGAAGGGATAAGGGCTCTGGGGTCTCTTTTATAAGGGCACTAATCTCATTCATGACGGCTTCATCCTCATGACCTAAACACCTCCCAAAGACCCGACCTTCTAACACTATCACCTTGGCAGTTAGGATTTCAACACATGAATTTTGAGGGGACACAAACATTTACTCTACAGTGTTAGGCAAATGAGAAGATTAAAAATAGCATGGCCTAAAAGAACACTGAATAGGTCTCTAGGCCAGTAAACTGCTAATCCTGACCCAGCACCTAGGTCAAGGAGTAGTCTTTGGAAAGGCACTCACCTCTCCAAGCCTTTGTTTCTCCCTCTGTAAACTGAGGAGTTGTACTAAATGACTGTTTTCTTTCTTAGCTCTAAAGTTTACTGGTTCGGGTTCTACCTTGATGGACATTCTTCTTTAATAGGAATCGTGAACTTAACCCAAGCATCACACAAAAGTTGGAATGGAGTAAACATATCCTTGAGAATAATATTCCTCTAGAGGTAGACTTACTGGATAGTCAGGAAATGATTCTTAAATCAAATGAAATTTTGTCTCAAAGACAGAAAAATGATTGTCTAACTTGTGCTGGTTTCATCTACTACGGAGTTACACAGCTATCGTTGCAAAGGCCAAGAGCATTTGGAAGGAAAAGTGGCAGGCACAGGCTCTCATATTTGCATGAAAATATATTTACTAAGTAAAATAAGTCAGAGGAAAAATAGAGAGCTGAATTGTGTTCCATGAAGGAGACATGGGAATCCTGTGAGTCATTAACAACAGCGGTGGGCAATTTGGAAGTGTTTATGATGAAAAAAAGGGAAGGGTTATATGATAAATTTTCGAAGCATTTGACAGTAATGTTTACCAGATGGATAAGGAAGAGTGCTTTGAGGGAGCCTCAAATGCTTCATAAAATGAACACGGGAACCTTCACAATGCCCTCTGAGGAGTGTGGCTGGACAAATGTTTTGCAGAGGAAAGAACTCATCACAGAGGGAGGGGTCCCCTACCTGATCAGTGGATACTGATCTCTGGGCCCAGGACTTGAATGTCTTCTCTCTTCTCAAACTCTGATTCTACATCTTCTGTGCTGCTGTCTCCTGCATCACTGTTGAGACCTTCACATCCTCGTGCCTCATCCCCTCCACCAGCACCTCCAATTCGGTTGCAACTGCCCAGGGAACTACTCCTTTTGTATTCGAAAGTTCTGCCATCTGCCTTTCTAGCAGGCTTTTTCTTGGTGACAGTTGTGAGCAGGAAAAAAAAAAAAAATTGTAGTAAAAACAAAAACTTGGTCAGGGGATCTAGTGATGTTTTGTGCCCCTGAAGTTGGCCTCCGCCCCCACATAGAGCACTTCACAGATTCCCGAGAAACACCTAACACTGCATCTCACATGGGTGACTAGTTTAGCAGGTACGAACTCAGGTGTGCAAAGAAAAGGTAACTATTTTTCTATTACTCAACCTCTTTGTTAAACCCTATTTCCACCAAATGGCAGAAAACAGAATCTTAGTTATTTCTGAGAAAACTCCATCATTTTTAGGTTAAAAATGAAGCAGTTCATGATTCCTTGCACCTATTTAGGTCTCTCCAGAGTGTGCCTAAGTTCTGAAGTCCTAGGATGCATCCTGGCATCAGGGGTGGCTCCTGCTCCATGGTCATGGGCATCTCTCCCAGCTGAAGTGTGCTGAGATGTCTGTGTCCTGGTCATCAGGCTGCATAGACTGCATCTTCGTCTTACTGTAGGCTTCGGGTCTTCTGGCCCTTTTTCATCCTCTGAGGAAGCTCCTAATGCAGAAGGAGAGAGAGAGACACACACACACGTGAGATTGGTCTCAGGCCCTCGCCTCTTGGACCTGCTCTACCATCATTTCCACCATTCTCTAGAAAGGTGTTGAGAGGAAGGGGATAGGATCTTAAGATCTTGTTTACTTCTCTGTCCCCCATTCCTGGTATTTGTCAAAAGTCCTTTCTGCCCCTGGATTGCTAAACCTACCTGGGGTCCTGTTGTTTTCCCCATTTGTGCCCATTTCATTGGTCAGATTCTCTTACTTATGTTCAAATTCTCTTCTTCCTCTTTTTTTTTTTCCTTTCTTTCTTTTATTTTTATTTTTGGCTGCGTTGGGTCTTCATTGCTGCACGTGGGCTTTCTCTAGTTGCAGCGAGTGGGGGCTACTCTTTGTTGTGGTGTGCAGGCTTCTCACTGCGGTGGCTTCTCTTGCTGTGGAGCACAGGCTCTAGGCACGCGGGCTTCAGTAGCTGTGGCACACAGGCTCAGTAGTTGTGGTTCGTGGGCTGTAGAGCACAGGCTCGGTAGTTGTGGCGCACGGGCTTAGTTGCTCTGCGGCATGTGGGACCTTCCCCGACCAGGGATTGAACCCACGTCCCCCATATTGGCAGGCGGATTCTTAACCATCGTGCCACCAGGGAAGTCCCTCCCTCCCCTTTCTTAACTCAGAGAGACTTTGTTTATTTGTGGGGGAAGAAGGAAAAAAGTACAAGTGAACAGTTCAGTGAAACACAGGTTGAGCAGGGGCAGGATGGAAAACACATGTTAGTACTTCATACACCATCTACCTTCGTTAGGTTACACAAATGCCATCATCACAGGTTACTGATGCTAGCTCTCTCCCCAAGGAACTGGTAACTGCTTGGGTATATGGAGGGACTACTGGCCTTAAAGCCACACCATCTGTTCCTTTTCCTTCATGACCTAGACAGAAGAATATCAAGGACCTATTTTTCTCATCTACAACATGTTTCTAGGCTTTCACAGAAAGAGATGCTATTTAGTTTAAAGTTAAAGCTATCCTTGGGGATTAATCAAAATAACAGGTTTACTTACACTTAGCCATGAGCCTTTCTTTACTTTTGCTAGGTTTTAGATTTATCTCCAATGTTCCATCTCCTACCAATGAAAAAAGGGTGATGAGCCCTAGGGGTCTTTTTTTTTTTAAAATTTTTATTTATTTATTTATTATTTATGGCTGTGTTGGGTGTTCGCTTCTGTGAGAGGGCTTTCTCCAGTTGCGGCGAGCGGGGGCCACTCTTCATCGCAGTGCGCAGGCCCCTCACTATCGCGGCCTCTCTTGTTGTGGAGCACAGGCTCCAGACGCGCAGGCTCAGCAATTGTGGCTCACGGGCCCAGTTGCTCCGCGGCATGTGGAATCCTCCCAGACCAGGGCTCGAACCCGTGTCCCCTGCATTGGCAGGCAGATTCTCAACCACTGCGCCACCAGGGAAGCCCCTCCTAGGGGTCTTAATTATTGAAATGATGAAAGGATGTGCAATGTTTCTTCCATTTAAAAATATGTGAACACCATGAATTGACAGGATGCTCCTTGTTCAATAAATTACTTCTGCCAAGAATGCATGGACAGAGCCATACTGTGTGGAGGCCTGGCATGAACAATCTACTTCTTTGGATCCAAATCCAGTTCAAAAGGAAAAAAGTCCCTGGTCATGTAGCGCCTACCTGATGGGGGAGGTGGTAGGAGGGGGTGGTTTTGCCAGGGTCTGGGGCTCTGCACCATAACTGAGTGATAGGAACCTGACCCCAAGGTTACTGACTGGGTCATAGTCCAACCCCAGGACTGAGGCTCTTCTGGACTGGAAGCAGGGCCCGTTGGGTCTTCCTAAAGGAGACTTTGGAATGGCCGAAGAAATAAGTGTCTAGAAGGAACAAGAGAAGGGGTCCCAGGATTTATCAGACTCACTGCTGCAGGTGAAAATCTCTCCCCATGGCTATCTCTTTTGGTACTTTTCACAGAGGCTGTCAGTTGCCTGTTCCAATATCCATACTTTTAATCGTTCATAGTAACAGAACCATAATTTTATTGGGGTGTCTATGTACTTATCCAAAAGACTACCTATCCCAGCCTCTCTGGTAGCCAAGTATGGCTATATGTCTAAGTTTTGGCCAGTAAGATGTAAGAGGAAATATTGTGGGAACTTCCTGGAAATCCTAAAGAGTAATGTGCAGTTCTTTGTTCTTTCCTCCTTCCTGATTGTTTGGAATGCTGATTTAGTGGCTGGTGCTCCAGCAACCATTTGGAACATGACGTGATGCTCATAGAGGTAGAACCTATGTCTCTGATGGTATGGAACCACCATGCCAGCCCTGGAGAGAGAGAGCAATTTCTTACATATTTGTTTATTTATTTATTTCCGCACCACGTGGCATGAGGGATTCCCTGACCAGGGATCGAACCTGTGCCCCCTGCAGTGGAATTGTGGAGTCCTAACCACTGGATGGCCAGGGAATTCCCCAGAGAGAGCAATTTCTATCATAAGTGTCTTCTATCTTAAGTCATTGTTTTGGATTTTCTCTGTTTCATGCAGCTAGATCTAATGCAAAGGGATAAAGTACCCTTAATTATAGTCCTCTCCAAGAGACCTCTTTACAATTCACTCTTCATTTCTAGGACCTCCACTAGCTGCTTCTACTATAGGTTCTGGAACCCCTGTTTCATTGTGGACCAACTCTTTGATCCTACAAACATTTTTCTCAAATGCTCCTTTCTCTGCCTTGATTTGACTTCGTTTTCTCTTGATACCTCAACTCATTGCATTCACTCTTTCTCTTTCTCCACTTGAGGTATGGAGTAGGAAGATTCAGGGTAGGGAAGGGAGCAACATACTTAGCCCTCCTACTGCCACCATCATTATTCCCATGCCATTTAGTAAAATTTCCTCTTTTGAAGTACACACTCCATTTCATCTTGGTTGCCATTAGGATCAACCGACATACTGAGAACTCTCCCACCTGATTTCTCAGTATCTTTCTTTTTTTAAAAATGAGGTATCTGTCTCTCTGTCCAAAAAACATACACTTTCAAGACCCAACTCAATAGCCATGTCTCATCTTGCTTCCAACCACATGCGCTAATTAACACTTGTGTGGCAGCTACTATATGTCAGGTACTGTTCTGTTCTAAACATAAAAGAACAATAATCCTCACAGCAGCCTTGCCAGGTAGCTAAACCCTCAGACTCCTATGGCACTTTATCTATTCACCTTTTAAAACAACACAATCTGCCTTTATTATGGTTTTTTTGTGATTTGCTTTGTCTCTCTACAAAGGTAGCAGTGGTTGACTCTGGTGAAAAAACAGGAACATACAGACCTTTCTGAAATAATGCTAGATTTCCAGAAAAGTTGCAAACATAGTACAGAGAGCTCCTATATACCCTTTCCTCAACTTCCCCAGTGCTAGCATCTTACACACTATCAGTATGTCTTATTACCAATGATATTGACCCTGGTCACTTGGTCATGCTGGTGTCTACCGAGTTACTATTTTCCCCATTATAACTAATAAAAAATTTCATAGAATCTGCTTCTTGAGTTGCCCTCTGCTGCCTTCTTCCTGATACTACGCAATAAGCCTGTTATCCTGAGAAAGGGTTTTCCAAATTCCTTTACCTTCTCTCCCCATGTTAGCCCCCTCCACCTTCTTGCAGTTTTCAAAGGGTTCAATGGAAAAGCAAAGGCTTTTTGGAGATGCTATGATCAATAGGCATTTGCCTGGGTGCCTGCTCTCCAGCAGGAGAGGGGTTAAATTCTTTGGGATAACTTCAGCACTGAACTGCCAAGTCTCTTAGGTTCAGCTCAGCAATCAAACTGCATAACCTAATAGAGCCCCTGGTGCTTCGGGAAACACAAGACACTGATTTATATTTTAATATCAGTAATTTCCACAAGAGCAACATTTCTGAGTGTCATTTTACAATTTCTGTCAAATGCCAGCTCAGTTTTTCTTAATTCTGTTTATTGTGTCTGAATTTGCAACCTCGTAGGCAATGCAGATTCTTGGCTCCCAGGAGAGAAGAAAATTTCCATCTTTTTCTGGAATGGGAGGGATGGGGATAGGGGCAGAAATGGGCCCCTAATAATGGGATCAATTATGGGCCCCTACATAATTGGAAATGTAAATAAAGTACTGTTTATTACGAATGGTGATGAAGTACTTTTAGTTAAAAAAGGGGAGGACAAACTTTGCAAAAAACGTGACAAAAGAGGTGTTTGGGATCCAAACTGGACTCTTCCCTCCCAGAGTGGAGAACTGTTCTATACACTGCAAAACTGAGAAAAGGGAGCCAGTGTGGGGAATACTTGGCACGTTTACTGTGAGATCGTTGCTCTGGCCATTAGCACTACAGCAGGTTGTAAAGGGCTTTGGGATCCTTAAGGATCAAAGGTGTATGGCTGCATAAATGCCAGATGTTGCCATTAGGAAGAAGGAGCCTGGTTCTCTCCTGTATTCTTTGAGCATCTAATAAAGGTAAGAACAAAGCTGGTGTTGTTGGCACCAAAGCACACCTACTCAGCGTGCTCCAGGCTAGGCGGGCTTCCTGAGGCCGCTGGCTGCAGATGCGTGGCCTTGCAGACCCAGTGTCATCCCCTAGTTCCTTGCGGGCCTGCAGCTCCAGTTTCTGCGCTGGTCCTTTCCTGGACAGGTCGTGGGCAACCTCCTGGGATAGCTCAACCTAACGCTCTTCTTTGAAGTCTGAAATTTAGCTTCAGCTAGAGAGTGCCTTTCCTTTGGTTATAACATACAGCCATCCACGAGTCAGAAGTGAGGACCCTGTAATCGGTGAAGCTTCTTGTGTGACTACTCAGGGCCTTTCCCAAACGGGGGTGTCATTAGTCTCTGTAAGCCTTCTTTTCTTCAAAGCCACAAGCCCCCTGGGTCTCAGCGAGCCCAAAGCCAGTTGCTCTGCCTCTGGTTGCCATTAAGACCTCGTGATTTTCACCAGCATCCTTCAGCTTCACACACTCTAAATCCAACATCATGTCTCATTGCCAAACCTCTGGCAGAAGCCGTGTAGAGTTTCTCAGTGGAGCTATCGACCACATTGACTGAAGCCGCAGCAACTTGTTTCTCCCCGTCCAAAAGGGTAAAAATAACAGGAACAAGTTGTCGGAAATGAAATTTCAATTCATCCACGCCCTTTCTACACTTCTGCTGCGACTCCCAAGCAGGGATCAATAGTGTTTAGACAGCCAAGGAGATTTTTTCCCCTCTTAAAGCACCAGATCAATAGTAAAAAAAAAAAAAAAAAAAAAAAAAAAATCCTCCAGCCCTCTGTATGTGTTGTAGTAAATGTGAACAAATCAGAGGCCTTTGGCTAAACGGATTGACTGAAGGCAGCAGCAGTCCAAGGCTCTGTAACTAAGGGTGCATCAACTGCACAGGTGGCAGTGAGGGAGGAGAGCCGCCAGGCCCCGCGAACCCCGGCGCTCCCTCAGTTCCGATCACAAAGAGGCTTCAAAGGGAATTCCTGTCCCCCAGATGAAGGGAAAAATAAAAAGATGACTGTGCATTGCAGCATGTGGGCGTGACTTTAAAAAAAATTAGGAATAGTCAGGACCATTCATGGAAGTGCATTTTATTTGAAGACAGCTTGGGCTGTGGGGTACTCCACACTTCCTCTCCATTTTGTCTTTGCTTTTTTAATTTTAATTTTTTTTAAAATTAAAGTTTTTGGCTATCTATGGCTTTTCCTCATTGCTTCACAAGTTTCCTTCCCACAGTGCTGTCCAGCTCTCAAACATCTTTTCCCCAGGAAGATCCTGAATGCTGCTTTTCTGGGTTGCCTTCATGGTCATTTCTCTGACTCACCTGGGTTCCTCATTTGCCATCACTGAGGTTCTCTGAGGCCCGCTCTCTCTCCTCCCCTTAATCCCATTATTCGTATGAGGGAGAAATTGTGTCAAAGCTCAATTCTGATTTTCCTCAAATGATTTACCCAGGAGCAACCTTCTCCTCCCATTATAAAAATTTCTGTATTTTATTACATCCTTTTTTTCTCTGCCATAGGTAAATAATACAGTGTGCAGATATTTACATGGATAGTCTAGGCATTAGACTGACTTCCATATTTGGTCTTTCTGTTTCAAGAAGGAGGGAACTGATGGACTGTAGCCCTAATTATGGTGTGAGAAGCTGAAGACTTCTGAGACGGATTGTCACAACTCAGTTCCTTAATTTCACTTGGAAAAGCCAACCCAAGGGCTCGAAAGACTATCACATAGCTGGTGCTACTTTGTGGGATTAAAAAATTATTCAGGTTGCAAAACCCGAAGATGAACTGCTATGAACATGTGAATGTCGGCCTTTATTATAAAAGACTTGTTATTCTTATCGATGATTATCATGCTAACTTCTGTAATGAATTAAGATTCTATTTGAAATAAAGCACTGGCTAAATCTAATATAGAAACATATAAAAATGATAGCATGTCAACATATACTAGCTTAGATAATATAATTTTTGTGGTAAGTTTAGTTAAATAAATGTTTGTAGTCAGAGATAAAAGAAATGATTCTTACCGATTATGCTATAAACAGAAGCTTTTCTTGGAGTCACTTCCTGCCTCTTATGTGTCCATACCGTGAACCAGACCTGTTCTCCTTACAGTCACTGGCATATCTGAAAGGTATTCTAGGAGAAGAGAGATACACCTCAGTCACTTTAAATAATCAAGAGGTTAGGTGATAGCAGAAAAAGTCCCTCTCAATGGATATTTCCAAAGATGAAACAAGAGAAATAGAAAATATAAAAATTTATTCAGCAATTAAAAAGTGCCAAGAACCCAGTATGCGTCTGGTGAAGCAGAAATGAACAATGACAAATATAACTATGAGAATACTGGTGCCATAAAATAGTCCACTTCCCTCCTGTAAGGGGCCTCACACGGTGTGCAGCCTTGTTCTGTAGTTTCTCCCTCTCTCTGATTCTTTTTATTAGCAAGTTAAAAGTTTAAACATTTGAATATATAAGGTAGTCAAGTGGCTCCAAAATGGGAAAAGGCATTGGGCCAGGTTCCTGTTTGTCCCTTACTTTCTACTCCTCTCTCCTCTGCTCTGTGCCCCATGAGGTGGACCTGTGGGCGCTGCATCAACCAGCTCCCTGACCCTCAGGCCTCTGGATGGCTTGGCTGATACAAAGCGTCTGCAGGAGATCATAGGGAGGGAGGACTGTGCCATATTTGCACGTGTGTCCTTAGATCCAGCCCTGGCAGGTCCCTGGGAGTGACTGAGGCTCCAGTCACACTTCTGTCACAGGCCCTTCCACCCAGTTGCTCTGTCACCCCTTTCATGTAGGTCTGCTCCCTCCCATGGCCCTTGAGTTCTGGGGATGGTCAAGGCCCATTCTTACTCTACCTGGGCACTGCACATACCTTATAGCTTCCTTACATCCTGCCCACACCTTTATGCCTAGTCCCTTTATGAACCATTCCATGAATTACTCAGCTGGAGCATGCCATCTACTTCCTGATTAATATGATAAATGGTGGAAAGTCCCATTAGCGATCATATTGGTTTACTAGGGCTGGCATAACATAGTACCACAAACTGGGTGGCTTAAACAACAGAAATTTATTGTCTCACAGGTCTGGAGGCTAGAAGTTTGAGATCAAGGTGTGGGCAGGGTTGGTTCCTTCTGAGGGCCGTGAGGGAGGACCTGTTCCATTCTCTCACCTAGCTTCCGGTAGTTTGCCCCCATCCCTCCCACCTCTGCCTGTGTGCTCACGCGGCCTTCTCTTCGTGTGCCTATTTGTCTCCAAATTTCCCTTTTATAAGGACACCAGTCACGCTGGATTAGGGGCTTGTCCTTCTCCAGTATGACCGTATCTTAACTAACTACATCTGCAATGACCCTATATCCAAATAAGGTCACGTTCTCACGTACTGGGGGTTAGGACTTCAATGTATGAATTTCGGGGGGGCACAATTCAACCCATATTAACATCAGTTAAAAACACTCAAGTATCTTCTATTATACCAAAAAAAGCCTCTCCTGACCGCCATCTATTGTCTGCTCTCCCTCCTCCCTGCTACTCACGCATCTTCGTGAACGAATTGTTTGCATTTGCTGTCTCCTTATATTTCCTCTGCCACTTTCCTCTGCCACCTTCCTCTCACCCCCACCCTGACAGCAGCAACTCTGATTGGCGGCAGTCAAACTTTTGTTGTCAGATCCAGTGGGCTCTCTTTGGTCCTTATTGTATTTGACAAACTTGACACCAATGGCTACTTCCTCCTTCTAGAAACACTTTCTGGTCTTGGTTTTCCTTTTGCTTTTTGACTGCTCCTCAATTTCCTTGGCAAGTACTTCTCCTTCTGCCCATTCCTGAAATGGTCTCAAAGGTTCTCTCTTGTCTTGTCCTCCCTTCTCATCCTACCTCCTCTGTGGTCTGTTCCATCTATTCTGTCGCCCAAAAACCTCTTTGGTTTCTCATGTGGGTCTTCCTATGCTGGTCATATGGACTAAGAGTATTCCAGCTCCCGTGACAGTGATTTCTCACTGTGTATTAGTTAGTTGGCTATTCATTCTTTCAATATATATTACTGATCATCTACTAGGTGTCAGGGACTTGTCTACTCACTTGAGATAAGATGGTGAACAGTCTGGAGGGATATATAGACAAGTATTCCTGCAATTCTAATAGAGTGTGATGACGGCCTTGTTAGGGATGTTCAGGGGATCAGGATGGGAGTGCGTGCTTGGAGGAAGAACCCAGGCTTGAAGGTAACTGATTTCAGTTACTACTCATATGAGGATTTTTCCCAGAACAAAATCCCCAGCACAGATCTCCATTTGGAGCTCCAGGTCTATATATGCAACTGCCATCTAGAGAGCTAGTCTTGACTGCTCCACAGATTTCTGCGATTCAGTATCTCCAAAACGAAACTCATAATCCTCTACTCCAAACCTGCTACTTCTCCTTTGTCATCTATTTTGTATATTTAACAAACACATATAACATTTGTTATATGCCGGGCATTGTTCTGAGCATGCCACTATTAACCCACGTCATCTACATAACAACTCTGATGTAGGTACTCTGGTTGTCTTCATTACAGATGAGAAAATGAGGCACAGAGAGGTTAAGTAACTTGCTCAAAGCTACACAGTAGTCAGTGGTAAAGCAGGGATTCAAACCCAGGTAGCCCAGCTCTGGAGCTTGTGCTCTTAACCACTATTACACACTGCCTCAGTGAAAGGCACCACCACCCACCCCATTTATTCAAGCCCAGAAATTCGAGCACCATCTTGCTTCTTCTCTCTTTCTCTCTCTCTTGCTTACTTCCACTCCCAGCCCCTTTATCCCATTACTCACCAAGCCCTGCCTATTGTATCTTCTAAATAAATCTTCTATTGGTCCTCTTCTCTTCATCTCCAATGATACTGCCCGTTCCTCCAGCAACCAGAGATATGAGCATGTCATTCACTTGCTTAAAACCTTTCAATAATTCTGCACTGCTCTCATGATAGAGTACAGACTCTTAAAATGGTATATGGGCCCTCCTTGATCTGTGTGCAGCTCTCCTGACCCTCCTGCCTGCCCTTACTCACATTCCCCACTATAGCACCATTGAACTATGTTCAGTTTCTCAGACATACCCTGAATCTTTTTCATGCTGCCTGTGCTATGTGCATCATTCTATCTCCCTCCTCCTATCATCTTCAGGCTAACTCCAGCTGATGCCTCAGGATTCAGGTAAATATTATTTCCTCTACAAAGCCTTATCTGGCTCTTCGAGCCTGGGTTCTCTCTCGAGAATGTGCTCCCACCCTAATCCCGTGAACATCCCTAACAAGGCACTCATCACACTCTATTAGAATTGTGGGCATACTTGTCTATATCTCCCTCTAGACTGTAAACTCAGTAGATTGAAGGACTGTCTTGTTCACCATCTTATCTCAAATGAGTAGATAAGTGCCTGACACATAGTAGATGCTCAGTAATATTTATTGAAAGAATGAATAGCCAACTAACTAATATACTGTGAGAAATCACTGTCACAGGAGCTGGAATACTCTCAGTCCATGTGACCAGCACACTCTCTTTCTATATAGGCAGACCAACATGAGAAACCAAAAAGGGTTTTGGGTGACAGAATTAGGACTAAGGGATATCTAAAGAGTCCAATATTGAAAGGCAACTGGCTAGGATAGCATCACATAACCATCTCAGATTGCAAAGGTCTCACCAATGGAGCTTGTACTATCATCTGTTGGCCAAGGCTTTCTGTCTGCTGGACATCACTAGGAGGGGTCCAGACATCAGCCCCTCTGTGACTATGTTCCCCCCACCCTTTATGCATCTCAAGATTGATAATCTCTTTCCTTAAGTAGGCTATTCTGGTACAGTCTGATTTTGAAGATATGAAAGCTATTCTGTCTCTCTAAGGTGACTCTAGATATGGTTCAGCTCTCCCAGAAAAATCTTTGTCTCATTTTCAAGTTCTGGGGTAAACCCCCTTGTAATTCACTATGAAGTGGCAAAGTATCCTAAAAGGTTACTGCAGTTCAGAGGCGCAGTGGTTCACTTTCCACTGGAACAATCATGAAAGACTATGGAGGTGGCTGCATTTGATTCTAAGGGAAGATGGGCTGTATTCTAGGATATTGGGGAGAAATGAGAATTTCCAGTGAGAGCCAGAAGAGAAGGAGAGGTAGGTTTGTGAAAAGCTTTAGATGCTAAGATGTAGAATCTGGAATTTATCTAGAGGCAACAGGGAGCCATTGAAAGTTTCTGAGCTGGGGAGTGGCACCTCAAGAGTTGCTTCAGGCAGTTTAGCCTGGACTCTGTGTGTAGGAGACAGGGTAGACAGATGTAGGAAGAAGAGGAGAAGGCCCAGAGAGCTAGACTGGAATTAGGAGATGATTATTTTCAAATAAAATTAGCTAGCTAAGCAGAGTGACAGGTAAGAAATCTGTTTCTTTCTTTTCTTTTCTTTTTTTTTAACATCTTTATTGGAGTATAATTGCTTTACAATTGTTGTGTTAGTTTCTGCTGTATAACAAAGTGAATCAGTTATACGTATACATATATCCCCATATCTCCTCCCTCTTGTGTCTCCCTCCCACCCTCCCTATCCCACCCCTCTAGGTAGTCACAAAGCACTAAGCTGATCTCCCTGTGCTATGCAGCTGTTTCCCACTAGCTATCTATTTTACATTTGGTAGTGTATATATGTCAATGCTACTCTCTCACTTCGTCCCAGCTTACCCTTCCCCCTCCCCGTGTCCTCAAGTCCATTCTCTACGTCTTCCTCTTTATTCTTGTCCTGCCCCTAGGTTCATGAGAACCTTTTTTTTTTTTTTTAGATTCCATATATATGTGTTAGCATATGGTATTTGTTTCTCCCCTTCTGACTTACTTCACTCTGTATGACAGACTCTAGGTCCATCCACCTCACTACAAATAACTCAATTTCATTTCTTTTTATGGCTGAGTAATATTCCACTGTATATATGTGTCACATCTTCTTTATCCATTCATGTGTCGATGGACACTTAGGTTGCTTCCATGTCCTGGCTATTGTAAACAGTGCTGCAATGAACATTGTGGTACATGTCTCTTTTTGAATTATGGTTAAGAAATCTGTTTCTTTAATTTTTCACTATACTAGTACAATATTATATCCAAATACATAAACACATCATGCTGAAGTTTCCTGAACACTAATTAAAAGCAAACAAATGAACTTCACTTCTGAAGAAATATTGGTGGTGGGTGAGATTTAAAATTGCCCTATTGGGACAATACCGTATTTCTAAATGGTTCATTTTCTTCAATTACTAGATGAGTATACAGATTAGATCTGGTTACAGTGGGCTCCAAGATCTGTCCACACTCAATTGGTTGGTCAAAGTATTCCTAGGTACTAGTCAAGTAGGGGGGGACTTGGAAACGTTTTCGATCTAAACAATTTCTGTTGCAGTGGGGTAGATCCCACTACAGGGCTACATTTCATTTGTAGCCCTAAAGGGTTGTCGAGGTGAGATGAAGGTAGGGCTGATTTTGGAAGGGGTGGGCAGGTAGGCTATTTATATCAAAACCATTTATATTTCAAAGTCCTTTTCCTGTAGCTGTTCTCCAGTGATCAAGTTGTGGAGGGAAGGGAGAGTGAGGTGGTTACATATGGGCACCGCTATTGTTATGCTGGAAAATAATTTTTGATGAACAGTCATTTCCTTCCACTGCCAGAGGGTGTTGATAATGAGCAAATTACCTTTTACTCCCTCTGGTGTGGATGTGAAATTGGCTGTTAATAGAGTTGCTAATGCTACGGGTTAGCATGTGATTGTTCTATTTTAAGCCAATTTTAGTTATATTTGGGGAGTAGCCAATCAGACATCTTGCTAAGAATATGGGCCCAACTGCAGCATTTAATATCGAGAAACCTGCCATACCCTCAGATGTGGCTGGGAGCGGAAAGTGCTGAACACAGCGTCGTTAACATGAAATGTTTTAATACAATGTCTTTCTTCCTCTGTAGGTACAAGAATGGTCTCATTAGACAAATACCAAATGTTTTCATCATAGGATAGGACCCATTTCAAGCCTCAATACTATGGAATGCTATCAGCCAATGATGTACTTTGTTTAATCTAACAATGGGTTAATATCGGTCATTTCATTACTGCTTGTTATGCAGCAAAAGCTTACTAGAAAATGAAATGTTCAGAAATTAGTTGAAAGGAGCAAAAAAGGTGAGAGATTTTTACCGAGTTATATGCTCGATTGGGCTAATTAAAGGTACAGATGCATTAGTAGGTTATGGGAATAGCTTTGATTTCTAAAGATGCTCGCCTAGGAGGGGGATGGTGTGTTCTAATCATTTATGGCATTGTGAGCCCTCACACTCAAGGGAAGGGAGCACAGCTTTTCTCTTATAGTCTTCCTAGCCCTCCCATTACAGCGCCTATTGCCACCTGGCACCTGGTGGCTGAATTGAGTGCATTACTTGGGAAAGTTTCTTGATTAAATAGGATAATCTTGAACAAAGCACTGTTGATTTGTGATTTTCATGTTTTATGGGCTTTTCATGTTTTAAATGTAAAGCTCATTAGCTACACACAGAGAAGGAAACAGGTATGAAGGATGGAAAATAAAAGTCAACTGATGTGATACAGAAAGGTATAGTGTGTGCCATTCTGGTTTAGATTAATTGGGCTTGGCACTATTATGGCTCCTGTCACCTGATCAGTTTACTGGGCTGAAGAAATTGCGGGAGTGGAAAGTGCTAGTGCCTAACAGTACCCTGACCTCATCTCCTGCCAAAATACCTCCCAAGGACATTCTAGGCTCACACTCTCTGATTTGCCATTAAGATCGAGTAGCCTGGAAAACCCATCCCTTATGAATTTTGCTCATTTAACAAATATTTCCTGAGAATTGCCTCATGCCAGGTTGGAATACAGAGGTGACAGGGTCCCTGACCAAGGGAGCACAGAGTATACTGGGGAAATACTTATCTAAAAACACAATACATGGTTATAAGTGGGCTAATAAGAGGTGATTAAAAGCTCAGACATTTGGAAAATACTTTTAGAGTTGACTTTTTCCCCCTTAAACAAACATTCATGGTACTTACAATGACACCACTCTAAGGACTTCACAAATATTAACTCATTAATTCTCATAACAATCTTCAGAGGCAGGTGCTATTGTTATCTTCATTCTATAGTCGAGGAAATAAAGGCACAGAGAAGTTAAGGTTAACTGACAAGGTCACACAGCTTGTCAATGCAGAATCAGGATTTGAACCCCCATCGTCTGGCTCCAAAGTCCATGCCCCCACCCACTACATGCTGCCTTCCCTTTAAACCAGTCCCTGGAAGATAAGCGGGATTTGGGCAGATGGAGGAAAGGGGAATGGGTAAGATGAGAATTTCAGGCTCAGCATTCCAGGCAAAGGGACAAGCTTGCCCAGGGCCACTGATGTGTGACTACATGTGGCACACAAGGAGAACCCTCGTGGTCATAGTAGCAGGATAAGAGGGGGTGTGGTTTGGGGTGTGAGTGCCAATCCTGGAGGGATGGGCAGAGAAAGGGGAGCTGGTGAGGAGGGCTGAGAAGGAGCCCACAGAAGGAAAACTAGCAGAAGGACCTCTCCAAAAGGAAGGCAGAGAAATGATGGCAGCGTCCACAGTGTCAGCTGCAGCAGAAGTTCAAGTAAGATGAGGAAAACCAGGTCATTATTTTAGAGATGAGGAGGCCACCACTGACCTTGTGAGTACAGTGTGGGTAGAACAGAGGACTAAAATTAACGCTGTAGTTGACAAGGAGTTCCTGGGAGAAGAGAGTGGTGTGAATGTTTTTCTAGGAGTTTTCTAGTAAAGGGAAGAGGGCAGAGAGAGAGGAAAGGAAAAGGAAGGGAAGACAGTGATCCTTGGCTAATGATCAGAGAAGGGGGAAAAGCAGAGGGTGAGGAGTGAGAGGGATGTGGGGTTGGGGGAAGCACTGGAGATGAGTAAGATTGAGGTGTGGAACCTCTTCCCGCCAAACCTCAATCTGAAGCATTTTCTGGAGAACAAGGTCAATATAATTATTATTTTTTCAGGCAGTGGAAAATAATATTAAGAGGTTCAGATGCAGATTTAATACAGGGGGCTTTATAAGACATCCTGGGCTGTGAGGACTTTGAGAGAAGACTTGTGTGTCCCTAGCAGAGTGTCAGGCAGAGAGCAGGTTCTCAGAATGTGTTTGTTAAATGAATAAATGGGTCTTATTTACATTTTTATTGTGAATATTATTAAGAAAGAATATGACACTGCTTATAAAACACTTGGAAACACAGTCATAAAAAACTCACATTTTATGGACTGCGAGTTGTTTTATGAAATGCTGCAGATCCCTGTATCCATCCTGCCCGAGGCCTTGAAGTAACAGGACCACTATAGGATTTCTCACTGGGTCATCAAAAAAGTTTCATCTCTCATATTCCTGCTACTTCACAGACAGATTCTGTATTTTATTAAAGGTAGAAAAAGTAAGTTGTTTCTGAAACGCAGGATATAGTTAAAGGTGTTAAGAAAACGAAACAATTTCACTAGTGTCTTGACTACTAATTTGGATAAATGTTTATTCTCAAAATGTTTCAGCATTATCTTTCTTCTTCCAGAAAGGTCAGGCACATGCCACTTAAAATACATTTAGTACATTCGAGAATATTTTTCAAGTGATTTATTGGGGTAATGTATGGGTTATTTATTTAAATATATCTCTTATTTCCAGTAATGCCACAACCTCATTAGAAGGGACTTGGCTCATTGCTTAAGCAAAATGATTTTGCTATTTAGGAGTTCTTTAAAAATAAGCTATTTTTTTCTAACCATTCACCAGAATTGGAGATCTATTTTGAGAAAAGTAGACGAGAATGGGTAAGGTCATAGCCCTGAGCCCTAGGGAATTCCTCCAGAAGCTGTGCCTATAGTATATGCCAGCTCATTTTCCTCCCTTCTGGATTCTCCAGAGCGAAGGGAATTCTCCACTTGAGGTGCAAGGGCACAGCCACTTCTCTGGGGAATTGTGGAATCCTGCAGAGAGGCTCTGTTCTGTATTCTCAGTGGCAGGCATCTAGCCGGCAAAGTATGGGGCCTGGTTTTAGCAGTGAAAAACTGCTTATGTTCTTTGGGGACATAAGAGCACTATTTGACGTATTAGCAAATGAAATTTGCTAACGAGTGACTATGCAATACATAACCACCTCTCTGTGGTTGATACACTCAGATGCTTATAACACATATAAAACAGAACAATAAAATGAATAAGTGTGACCCCTCTGGGAGCTGAACCATTCCCGGTGTGGCATCTAAGAGTTCCTTCTGTTTCATTCCTCTGACCCTGTCTCCCCCGAGAGGTAACCACTGTCCTGAATTTTGTGTTCATTATTTACCTGTCGAAAAAAATGCTTTTATCACCTACGTATGTACCCCTAAGCAATAAGCTTTTTAAGTTTGCTTGCTTTTGAGCTTTATAAAAATTGTATAGTACTGTATTTAATCTTCTGCAGCTTGTTATTTTCATTCAATGTTGTTTCTAAGATTCATCCATGTGATTGCATTTAGTCGTGGTTCATCCATTTCACTGCTGTATTGACAGTCCATTGTGGGAATATGGCACAATTTACTCATCCCTTTTCCTGCGGATGTACATTTGGGCTGTTGGCAGTTCCTTAGCTATGCCAGACAGGGCTGCTGTGTGCATTCTTGGGCATTCTCACTCTCTTTTGCAAGCGTTTCTCCAACATGTATGCCTGGTTCAGAGGCTTGCAAACGTTAAACTTTATAAGATAGAGCCAGACTGTTATTCTCAACAGTGCCATTTGAATTTCTTGCCCCTTAATGAAAAAATGTCACTACAGCTATGACTCAAAAAGAAAGGCAGGCAGACAGGCAAGGACGGAAGGAGAGAAAGAAAAGAAGAGAGGTGGAGAGAGAGAGGGAGAAGAGAGAGAGACAAGAGAATTATCCCCAAATAGTTTAAGGCCAATATAGAAAATACATATATTTCCTTAGGTGTTTTGTTCTATTCAATGATCCAAATTCAATGGCTTTAGGATGTTTAACATGTTATTGAACTGAAAGATTAAACAAATGTATCAAATCTAATTGGTGTAAACATGAAGAATCTGGAATTTTGATTTATTGTTTGTGGAGTACTAATTGCCTTCTTTCTTGAAAATAATTTAGCAATATGGAACAAAAATCCTAAGAAAATTTCAAGTGACTTGGCAATTCCTTTTATAGGACTTTATTCTAAGGGAAGAGAAGAATAAGTACATGAAGATGTTTGTTTAAAGATGTTAGCTGCAGAGTTACTGGCAGCAAGAAGAAAGAAGGAGATAGCATCTAAATGTCCAAAAGTTATTGGTTAAATAACTATGCAGCAATTTTAAAGGGAGGGAAGGATGTGCATGTAATAGTGCGTGGAAAGATGTTAGGTGACGATAATGATGATGATGATGATTGCTTGTCTGTATTTTTTGTTTTTTCTATAAAAATAATGCATTACTTATCTTGATTAAAATAAAGAATAACTTGTTGCAGTCTATTTATTAAAGAGAATACTTGGAGATTTTTGATACTGCCTACATTGCTTTATCTATCTGTGGATTATCTTTAGAAAATTTAACATCATAGATTGGCACCTACAATGAAGACTTTCTCTTCCTTGCTTTCTGGGAATGTAAACTGATTTTATATCAGCCCCCCCAAAAACCCCCGCAAATATAATTCTACAACCTCCAAATACATTCCATTGAACAAAAAGTCAAATATCTGCATTACCCCTAATCATATGTCCCAGCTCCAGTCTATCAGCCGGGATCATCCATACCACCACCAGCTAATATTTCTAATTCCGTTTGTCATGACAACAACCCTATGAGGTGGGGAGAGTGTATAGCGGCAGGTATAGTAATTAGCAAGGCTACTTTTTTTTTATTTGGTAAAATACTGGTCAAATATTTTCATTTTATAATCCCTGGTCTCTTGGAGCCTTTGAAAATAATGGCCAGTAGTTCCGCAAGTTCATTAACTAATTCCCTTAAGGTTGGGGAATGTGCATTATCTGGACCTGCTGATTTACATACTGTACCATGTTTTCAAGTATTCCCTTACCTGGTTTATTTCAACATCTATATTTAAAGGTCTTCATTACTTCCTAATTATCTATGCTCCCTTCCTTTATTTTTCTTGTTAAGGACCAGTTTAAAAGAGCAGCTCGGTATCTCTGCCACTCAGAGTCATCATTAATTTCACTCCCCTTCTCATTTATTAGTCCAGCCGCTTTACTGCCCAGGCTTCCTCCTCCCCAGACCATTTTCCTCGCCTCTAACCTCTTTGGTGGTGTTAACTCACTCTGCCTTCTCCACTGCTATTATCTTTCTTTCCTTGAGAAGCCTTAGAAAGAGTTGTGCATTCATTTTTTTTTGCGGGGGGGGGGGCTCTTCCTCATCTTTTCTCTATTTCCACAGTGGGCTTTCTTCTACCTTTAGATCTTTCCAAGGTTCTTTGTCAAGTGCTCATTGTATTCTTTATTCAAGGTATCCTGGGCCTTTGTGGCTTAACTATTATTTGAAAACTTTGTGCCCTTGCCTGTTGTGCTATCTGGGTTTCTTAATTCACCCAAATTGGATTTCTGACAATCTGTGAACTTGAGCAAGTTCCTTAATGTTTTTAAATACAGAGATCAGGTCATATCACCAGGGCAGTGGTGTCTCATGGTCACCAGCAACAAAGACCTTTTCTAGGAAGAAGAGAATCAGCACAGATGTGAGGTTATTGTTCATGCCTTGGGCAGGATATAGACATTTTCAGACTCAAATCCATCCTCAACAAAGAAGCTAAGATGCTGCTGGTGTTCCACGTTGTTGACATTGAACTTGGTTTCAATGTCACACCGCGGATGGCCAGCAGCTTGTTGTTTAGAAAAATGGTATTAATAAACACTGCCCAGGAGTTGCACTTTCTGGTTTACGTTAATTCATGGAATGAGAACAAGTACTAGGTTTACACTCATCAACTTAAATGCATCAGACCACAGTGTTCCTGCATTCTCTGTTTCCGATCGTGACTGTGTGTGGACGTGCGGGTCGGCTGGCAAGTGTGTGACCCTGGGCACAGTCTCCCTTCCAGTCTGTGGTAGCCATAGAGTCCTGCTACTCAGGTCTCCCTTCAAGGGGGGATCAGCTCCCCGGAGCGCAGGTAACTGGCCGCCTCCTGCTCTGAATGTCTCCAAGGCAGAGGCCGATCAATGACCAGTCACAGCAGTGGTAGCAGGGCCCACCTTTTCTGGATCTTTGCACCAGATTTCCCAGTTGGGACGGCCAACCCCTTCTCTGTGCTGCACTGCAGTCTGAGGCTCTTCTTACCCCGTCTTCTTTTCACAGATGCCAGATCTGCACGGCGGTCTGAAGGCTCTCCCTGCCGACTGGTGATCCCTCTCTCCCCTTTTCCTTTCACAGGTGTTAACCTCGCTAAGTCTCCTGCGCGTCTAACTCCATCTCAGCATCTGCTTCTTGGAGAACTGAACTGACACAAGGACCCAACCCCCCTTTAACCTGGCCAACCCCTCTGCCTCCCCTGCCCATCTTGCCTGGCATGAGCTCAGCCATGCTCTCTTCTATGTTGCTTGATGGAAAATCCAAATGCCACATAGTCATAAAATGCATTCCAAGCTAAACAGAAACAGAATTGGGGGTCATCTCCAGTCTGGGATTATCCATACAACTACTCTCACTCACTAATATGGAAAATCGATCTCATTACAGTTTGATCAAATTGGATAGTTCCCAGGAAAAGAGCTTGTACTTAAACCACAGGATCACTAGGTGACGCTGCTGCCCCACATAAAGGTGACAGCCTGAGCTAGGCTTGGCCAGAGCCATTCTGGGCTGGGGGTCCTGCTGTTTCCTTGGTTAGATAGGGCCTACAGGTCTGTAACCTACCCCAGAATCTGAAAAGGTAATTTCTGGATCCATCAGTCCAGGCTCTAGAAGACCATGTCAAATCTCTCTCTCTCTCTCAGAGCTTGCAGAAATGTGTGTGTGTGTGTGGTGTGTGTGTGTGTGTGTGTGTGTGTGTGTGTGTTTGTGTGTGAAGGAGTTCTTCTCTGGAACTCTTGAATTGATTAAAAAACTAACCATGTCTGCTCTAACTTCTCCAAGTGTCCATCAGGCCACCTTAAATGACTACCTACCCTTTTGGATCAAAAGAACAATATGGGAGAACTATCAATTTGAGTGGTGTCGACACCAAAGTCTTTATCTAGAGCCTCTCAACACAGTCGCACGTCCAGGCATCACTCACTTGTGTCAGGAGTGTGGAGAGGCACGGAGTGTAGAGTGCAGGGGCTACTTCTACGCTTGGTGTCTTCTCTGCTGAATACATAACATGCATCTCCCAGGTCAGGTTTCTGGCTTTAGTGTTGCCATCTTTTATGCTGCCTCGCCTACCTTCTTACATGTGCAGTCAGCAATCTGTAAACATAACACCTGTCCTGTAAATCCTCATAGACAAAGCTGCTGAGTGGCACTAAAAATTTAACCCCAGAATTCAAACTTCATTCTCAAACAGTCCTATCTGTTATACATGCACAATACTCCTTTCTTAGAGCTTCTGGCTTGGCACGTTGGTTAATCTGAGTTTTAAGAAGAAGTTATTTTCTTATACATGGAATGAGTATTTTGTTGCATAGAAAATACTTTCGTATCAACAGGACTGAATTCATTCATGCTTCTACTGGGGACTCTCCAGAACCACAACCATCCATCTATTCTTTACATTTCTTTAACATTGCCCAATCTTTTTCGTCACATTTTACACCAATAATGGTTAGGAATTTCCCAGAAGACTTCTGGCCCACTGCCTTATATATAGACACCAGGAGTATGTCACTAGATAATTTTCGAAAGATAGCCCTCACATTGCCAATATGTTCACAGTCCAAGTGCAGTGCTACTCAAATTTGCTTGATTGTAAGATACAGATTCCCAGGCCTCTCCCTGGGGATTCTGACTCAGTAAGTCTGAGGTACACTTGGGAATATGTATTTTAAACAAGCAGTCCAGTGACTCTTATGATCGAGTTAAGAAAACACAGGCCCTCTAAACAAAGTGGGTTCTAGCTAGGAACAAGGATATGATTCCAATCAGACACAGCAGAAGTCACAACGCAAAAAAAGCTACTGGAGATTTTAATAGCTAAGGAGAGAACCATTTGTGAGTTGTGGGATGCCCTCACCAGGTAATTGGGCACCTAGGGTCACCGCAGCCACCTGGAAACTTCTGATAGAGAAAGCATTGGGGAATCTTTTATTAACATATTTAATGTGCTTGACTAAGGGGAAAAAGTAGAGGAGGCCTTGTTAGCAACTCCTCCCTGTGTATGCCCGGCTAAGAAACAATGTTTTCTTTCTCAGGAAAGGTTTCCTTAACCCTTGATTGTCTTTCTCTGGGGAGAAATCACTGGGCATAATCAAGCCTAGACAGAAGTCTTCCTGAAAGAGCTGGGGGTCCCTGGGGCCCTGCGGGCAATGCCTGGGAGGTGTACACAGAGAGCCACGTCGACCTTTATCATGGAACACGGTATGGCTTCTATGAGAGAGCAGTGTGCCCTGTTATGTCCCCGGCTGCCCTCCTCCTCTCCTGGGTCAGCTTGAGAACCCCTGGGGACCCCAGAATATTGACCCACCCAATGAGGGATCCCGCCTCCCCTTCCTCCTGGCTGAGGAATGAGTGCGGCTCTTTCCCAGCTGAGGGTTGACTAAGATAAAGAGATGCAGAACCTTAGTAGGAAGCTGAAATTGGAACCATGCATCTCAAAGAGCCAAGTGGAAACTCTGATCTGCAGGTTTTTCAGGCCACTTCTGTCACTCTGCACTCAGACCAACGTTACACCTGCACACAAACCACAGTAGGTGAGATTTCAAGTCGGCCACCCCATGGGGAATTTTTTGTTTGGTGGCAGCAAACAGCTAAGTGAACATGCAACAATCTCTTCTCTTCTGTAGATAAATCACGCTGCATCGTGGCATCTTTTTGTTTTCTATCCGTGAAAGAGTCTGAGGGTGGCTTTTTTTTTTTTTGCTTTTTTCATAAATAAATATTTTAACTGGAAATTTCCAAGCATATGACAGGCCTAGAATGTGAACTTGAATGTACTGTAATAGAAATCATCAGTTGCCATGGCGACGTGTTCCAAGAGCAGATTGCAGGGAGTCACATGGGCAGAGAGTGCTCAGTAATACTAACACATCAGAGAGCGAGGCCACTTAACCTCAATCGCTTCCAGCTATTGTGCAGAATGCAATTGAATTTATTCCTAATTTCTGCCAGTGCTAAGGAACAAAATTTCCCTGCAGATTTTAATCTTACTCAGGCAGCCCCAGACAGTGCCCAGACACTGTTCAGCACCAATATTCAGTCCAGTTACTCGCCCACTTTACAGCTCTATTTTCTTATTCTTATTTTTAATAATAGCTTCCCTCCCCCTGCTGGGTCCTGCACGTCCCCCTGCCCTGGGGAGAACTCCCCTCCTCCTTTCCGAATGGCTGCACGGTTTCTCTGACTCCATTCTGCTAATACAAGGAACACAGCTTTCGTAATAATAGGGGTAAAAAAAATGACAGGGCTCCACTCTCAGCAATAGTTTTCTTTTTTCCCCACCCCAAACCTGTTCTGAAATATAATTCCCGCCAGCTTTGGGTTATACCTTGGAATGCCACAATGAACAGCCCCAGCATAAGAAGGCAAACCAGTGGATCAGTGAATAATGGAATCAAAGTGTGTATTTTCAGTCCCTGTGACAGTCACCTGCAGCCTCCACACATACACCCCCAGCCAGGAGAGCCACACAGATTAGCAGGAGGTACGGCCGCCGATCACAGAGCACTCGTTTCGAGAGCTTATCCGCTCTTATGAAGGCTGATAAATCAGAGGCTCTCACATGGACAGTCTCAAGTTAGCAGCGTCATCCATCTCCCCTGCCCCTTTTAAGTTATTTGTCATATTCACTTCAAATATATCAGAGATGCCAAATGAGCCTTTGTTTTCTGTACCCTTGCTCTTCCCAGGGTGAGTGGCTGTGTTGTTGTAGGGGCTAAGGAGCCTGCTTCCAGGGCCCAGCCCTTGCTTTCCAACCCAGGGTCACCTCTCCCTGCATTCAGGCGTTGTCAGCAGCCTGCCTGTGTTCCGAGGCAGGAGGCAGCATTCTCCAGGCTGACGGTCTTCGTGTGGCCCTAGCCCTCTGATGACCTTCCCTCTTTAGGAATGTCTCTTTTATTTAATTTAGTTTTTAAAATAAATTTATTTTTTAAAATTTATTTTATTTTTGGCTGAGTTGGGTCTTCATTGCCGCGCACAGGCTTTCTCTAGTTGCGGCGAGCGGGGGCTACTCTTCGATGCGGTGAGCGGGCTTCTCATTGCGGTGGCTTCTCTCGTTGTGGAGCACGGGCTCTAGGCACGTGGGCTTTATTAGTTGTGGCACATGGGCTTCAGTAGTTGTGGCACGCGGGTTCAGTAGTTGTGGCTTGAGGGCTCTAGAGCGCAGGCTCAGTAGTTGTAGCACACGGGCTTAGTTGCTCAGCGGCGCATGGGATCTTCCCGGACCAGGGCTTGAACCCGTGTCCCCTGCACTGGCAGGCGGATTCTCAACCACTGCGCCACCAGGAAAGCCTGGGAATGTCTCTTTTAAAAAGCCAGAAAGCCTGCTTTATGGGCTTCCCTGGTGGCGCAGTGGTTGAGAATCCGCCTGCCAATGCAGGGGACACGGGTTCGTGCCCTGGTCCGGGAAGATCCCACATGCCGCGGAGCAACTAGGCCCGTGAGCCACAACTACTGAGCCTGCGCGTCTGGAGCCTGTGCTCCGCAACAAGAGAGGCCGCGTCAGTGAGAGGCCCGTGCACAGCGATGAAGAGTGGCCCCCGCTCGCTGCAGCTAGAGAAAGCCCACGCACAGAAACGAAGACCCAACACAGTCAAAAATAAATAAAAAAAAAAAAAAAAAAAAAAGACAGAAAGCCTGCTTTAATAGCCAAATGAAGACAAGGCAGAGCCCAGCTCTGAGAGAGTCCACATCAAAGGTCAAGCAACAGGAAACTTAAAAATATAGGGAGATTATTGGAAAGATCTTTCGAGAGATAAAAAGGGTAGTTTCTGCAGTAGCTCCCTTTAGAGGGTAGGTCCCTCTAATAAGGGCGGAAATGTAGTCACAAATCACTTACTCAGCTCGTACGAAGCCATTGTTCTAACGCTGCGCTGGGATAGGAAACATGGAGAGAAACTGAGAAGAGAGACAATGGCAGTGTGGAATTCGGATGAGCTGCTGGTAGTCGCTGCTGACTCTACGCAGAGGGCTTGGTGACGAGATGTATCCATGGAGGCTGCGAGAGGAAAGAAGCCAGAGAGGAAATGAAGAGAAGCATTGTAATGAATTTTATAGAAGTAGTGTGACATTTGGATCTGGAGAGAGAAAACCGCATGCCAAGCTATTGGCAGCACACATGGCTCTGTGCCTGCCCTACTGCACTGAAGTCTCTGGAAGGCCTTTGCCAGACAGCCTCGCCCCACACCTGCACGTCCAGAGGGCTGGGTAGCAGGGTGTCCTCAGGTAGAGCCAAGCCCTCCAGCCTCTATCAGGGACTTTAAACAAGATCAAGCTACTTCTAACTAGGAAGGGGTAGCACTGTCCTTGTAACTGGCAAAATGTTCAGTTATCCACAACACTGAACATGTTTTGTAACCAAAATTGGTTTGATTTATACTGAAGCATCACTTCTACACTTACTAGTTAAAAATGCTTGCTGATCCTCTTGTTAGAGCTGTTCAGGCCATCAGAGCCTTGGAAGATTCCAGGAAGATGTCTAATCTGTATCTAAGCAATGTCCCTTTAGGCAGAGTGGCCTTCTGGAAACTTTAAGCATACAGAGGTACGTGGCTGGGGACCACTGAACCTCATGGCCTTTGACCAAAGAAAGATGACAAGAGAATGTTCAGAAAAAGCCTGAGTGTTTATCCCTGATGAATTTCATTAAAGGGAAACGCAATCTGTGCTATTATGCTAATACCTGCAATAGCAATTTTATTATGTTCATTAATCTATAGTCAAGGAATAACATTATTACAGTTCTTACAGCTTTTCAAAGTACTTTCATAACTATTACCTTATTTGAACTGCACGGCAACCTTATGATGTAGGTGGGGCACATTTTTCAGATGAGAGATTAAGATCTACAAAAGTTGGGGCTGGAACAAAATCACGCAGAGCAAGGACAAGATCTAGATCTTAGGACACTTGATGCATTGTTCTTTCCACCACCCATGGTGTGCTGGCCAGGCAGAGAGCCAGAGTGCCTGCCCTTTCTGAGCCAAAGGGGAGCCTCCCTGCACAATTTGCTATAGTCCTATGTGCAGAAAGAACTGGCCCATGGGCGAATGGAAGGGGTTGGTGCCTTAGCAAAGGGCAACCATCTGTGGGTTGAGCATGAGGGGCCAGTGCCTCTGCACAAGTTTGGTGTGGATTCTGCTCATAAGGGTTTTGCAGATTGAATGGAGACAACCCAACCCACTCCAATCTTCTCTTTTGGAAAGCGTGAATCCTGGTGGAAAATGAGGAGGCAGGTCTAGTTCTTCTTGCAAGAAGCCTGCTGTAAATATTTGCCTAAGAAGCAGCAGGACTCAGAGTGAAGATGGCATCTGAGGTTTTGATGTAGCTATATTGACTCTGCCAAAATACAAACCACTGTACCTTCAGCTACTGAGTAATGAAAGAAACAGACCCTTCCTGTGCCTCACTCCATCCACACCCTCTCCCCTACCAGTCCTTGGTGGTACAGGGATAGGGTCAGGGATGTCTGGTAGATACATTACCTAGCAACAAAAAACCAGAGTTTGAACACTAGCTGTTGGAATGAGGCTTCATGGAAATGGCCCCATGAAAACATCCAGCTTGATGACTATCTGGCTGATGCAAAAAGTCCCTGTGCTGCTTCAAGTTTCTAGGGATCCTTGCACTGAATGTCTATTGCAGAAAGTATCCTGAATGTGGCCAGATATTATTCAGATATATCAATCTAATTTTTCTTTTCTTCTTTTCCTCTTCTTTCTGAAAGCAAGTAGTTTGGTCACTGCCTCCAGGGAGGCACGTTGCAAGCAGAGCAAAGGTCTTTCTGACTTCCACAGTACTAAAGCTTAAGTTCTTAGGATAATGGTTCCCATGGGGCTATCACCAGACCTAAAAGGTGGTGTTGGAAATGTATGCCCCTCCTGAGTTTTACTGGTAGTTCAAATGAATGGGAGGTATCATTGGCATTTTGTTCTCTAAGGAGCTGGGGATGATAAACATCTAACAATGAACAGGCAGGACCTGTCTTCACCAAATGTCTGTGGTGTTTTGAAGAAACAGGAAGGCAAAAGGATGAGGTCCTAAAAGAGTGAAAGTTGGGAAGAGTGAAAGGGGAGGAGCGGGAAGGGGAAGAGGAGGAGTAGAGAAAGGTCTGGGAGTCCTGACTGCAGAAGGGACTTGTCCCCTGAGACGTGACAATATGTCTACGTGAGGGGCAAGACCTCAGAGTGATGTGCATGTATGGTGCATCCAGGCTAGGGTGTCTCAGCCTTGACACAGTTGACATTTCGGGCCAGGTAATTCTTTGCTGTGGGACTATCCTGTGCGTTGTAAGATGTTCAGCAGCATTCTTTACCTCTCCCCACTAGAAGCCAGTAGAGACCCCACCGCAGTCACAACAACTCGAATGTCTCCAGATATTGCCAGATATCTCCCGGTGGGCAAAACTGTCCCCGGTTGAGAGCCACTGTTCTAGGCCAAGGGTTGCAAACTCAGTTGCTATAGGAACCAGGTGACAACAGCAACAACAACAACCACCGAAGTAGCAGTAGTAACAATTAACTCTTCTATGGTGCTTACTAGGTGCCAGACACCATTCTACACACTTTATAAATTTTAATTCATTTAATCCTCACTATTACCCTATGAAGTAGGTACAACCTCATCTTACATATGAGGAAACTGAGGCACAGCGAGACTAAGAAACCCGTCAAAGGTCACACACTAGTAAGTAGCAGAGCCAGCATTTGAGCTCAGGCCCTGTGTTCCCAGAGCCCCAGCATTTCTCTGCTATAAGGCCTGACCACGGCACCGTTTCCCTTGATTGAAGTCAATTCATTTGCCTCGCCTATCAACTCAGGGAGAGAACATTCATTTTTTAAGGATTAAGGAGTCTTACAGTCTCCTGTGACACAAATGCTTCTATATTTGATAAGCGTTGCTCAAATGAGAAGACTTACTAAATTGACAAAAATAGGTGAGCAGTTTATTTCAGTTTATTTTAGGTGAGCATTTTAAAGCACACAGTGTTAGGTGTGTCTTGGCTTCAGTCATGTGTGGGACCTTCCTCTGAGCTACACCCTCTTGTATTCAGGCAGCACAGGGTTTCAGTTTCAGTGGAATACCTATAAAAATTGGGTGAACATCCAGAATTGACCATACCCAGCGCTCTTTTCCCACCTCCTCTGTATTGGGGAGGCAAGGAACTATCCACTTAGTGTTGGGCTCTGCTGGAAGGGGACAGCTCATGTCTTAGTTGGGCATTCTTGATCAGGCCTTGGGGGATGGGAGGCTGCCTGGGGAAGAGGGGAGTAGCCTATGGGCCCCAATTCTGCACGCCGCCGGCGACTTACATGGAGACTGTCCTTGGTGGTGTCTCTGGGTGCTTTAGCTGCGTTACGATCCTCTGGATGAATGTCCACTCATTGCTCCTCCACTTGCGGTTTCACAGACTGAAGAACTCCTTGTCCCCACCCCACCTGTGCGACAGACTCACAGAGCCCCCCAGACTGTCACGGAATCCTAATTTGTGAGTACATCTTTGCTTTTCCAGCTCTTTCCCCAGCAGTGCTTCAACGCTGACCTGGAAGTGTCTGATGGGAAATCTAACATTTGGCTCCAAGTTCTCAGTTCTCAGGCTTTCCCTTGCGAGGGTGATGAGACACTAATTTGAGTTCATAATTTTATGCTGAACAATTACCCTTAGAACAAGGCATTTGGATTTAAATTTAAATTGGAGTTTGAGAGGTGTAAAAGTCAAAAGAACTATGTCCACATTTTCATTATAGATACTCCTCATTCCCAACAGTTGTTAGAAAGATCTTCAACACTTCCCACATTACATCTGGTTTTTAATTCAGTTAGAATCACGTATGCCTCCTCTGTATATCATAGTTAGAAACAAACAGCGGTTTTCAGAGTGATTCTCCCTGACATGATAGTGAACACTTTTCCAGAATACAGAAGGGACTGGCTGTAAAACAAGTAATAATAAAGAATTCAAGCAAAGCTGTCAATACCAATCCTTAACATTGCAGTTGGTCCAGGGCTTGTCCTGCGTTTCCAGCTTATATTCAACTACAACATTTACCTCTCCCTCTGGGCCCATTTCCATCCCAGAAAAGGACTAATATTTATTAATTATCAACTATATGGATAAACACCCTTCTTTAAATATATTATCTCAATTCATTAAAAAATACTTTCAAAGTTCATTATTTAGGTCAGCTATAACTTAGAAGACTAGATATATTGACAGACCACTAACTTTACAAGGTAGGTGCTGGCTAAGCGGCAAAGTACTCTGGTTGTTTGGAGGGACTGAACACCCAAGGATGGGGTGCTCATGAAGGCTTTCACAGAGGCTGCTTCTTCCAGGAAGGTCTCCCAGATCGTTCTCCCGATTTCCCTTCACCAAAGTGAAGTTAACTGTCTCATGCTCAAAGGTTCACATCACTTCATTTTACCTGTTGCCCTGTACTGGAGTTATTTATTCATGTCTTATCTCCCTATTAGAGAGAAGTTGCTTTAGAGAAGATTGTCTCTTTCACTTATCTCCCTATGGACACCCTGATTAGCATGGTGTGTTGTAAGTTGAATAGATACCCTTGAATGAATGAATGAGTGAGTGAATGAATTGATTTGGGATTTGAGCTGGATCTTGAAGGACAGACAGGCAGGTTTAGACATTTTTTTAAGTAATAAATCTGTCACTATAAACCATTTTGGCTAGCATCCTTCTGGAGTCCTTACTGATGTTTTTCCCTAACTATGCATGTTTCCTCCCCTAGGTCCCACCCTGACACTCATTAGAATTGTTTAGTAGTAGCACGGTCTTTAGTGACATTGAGGCTTTATTGGAATAGGGAGCTGGCACTTTGTTGCAGCGATCCCATTACTTCCTCGTAGGAGGCTGTCACTCCCCCAAAGTGCACCACCTCTGGTGTCAATCTCTCACCCCTGTGTTCTGCTCCTGACTGCTGGGACCACGTAGGCATGCTGCATGTCGCCTGCTCCTCCGGGCTCTTCACAATTGCCTTCCTTTGTTTCCAAATCCTAAGCAAATTGCTCAGTTGACAATCAAAGCCTGCTAACATCAAACAGCTGCTACAGACAGGTGTGTTCTACAGTTACCTGCTGTTTGCTTTCCTCAGCAGGGACTGATATGACAAACAAAACTAGGAGCTGGGTGCCAGCTTCCTGCTGGCATTTTTCAGACTTGGAAATTCACCCTAAAAATAGCCTCCCTCAGTCTTCATCAGTGTGTGCCTGGGTGGGATGCTGTACAACCCCACTGGCTCCAGCAGTTCTTTGAAAAAGCTAGAAATCACAGTGGCTGCATCCAAGGAAAGAGGTTGGATAGTTCTAGAACTCTTGATTTTTAAAGGACTCCCAGTCGCTTTAAAATATTTTCTGGATTTTTCTTTCCCGTTAATGTGATTATATGAGTGTTGTCTCCTGCTTGCTGCTTTTAGCAGTCTTCCCAAAGATCTCAGTTTCTGACCTTTGCAAGTTGTTCTAACCAGCCTGGAGTATGACTGGCCATCCAGCCTTCCATCATGGGGGGGTATGAGGCTATGGCAAGTTGGAGGCAGAATGGATTCCCACTTCTTCCAACATTCCTTCCTGTGCTTTGGAGCCTGGAAAGCTAGCAACCATTATTTCCCATACTCTCTTTTATTTACCAGGTGCTTTTGCACCCAGAGTTTTGAATGTGATCTAAGTTCTGCCAGTTAGATGACCCTGCATGAAACACGGAAGGTGGCATGGGGTGGAGCCCATGTTTTCTGGGGCCACTGTTTCTCTCGCGGCACCACTGTGACTGTGTCTGGGTTTTTGATGGTGGCCACCTCCTCACTGTACTGCTTCCCAGTCACGGTGGCTTCCTGATCACAAACCAGACAGCAGTTTCTTCCATTGTCTGGAGCTCAGAGTCACTCTTGAAAGCTCCACCCAGTGTCTGTGTCTTTAGCTTCTCCGGTAATTTTGTAATACGCTGCTTTAACTTGCTAGAGTGAATTCTCTTCTCTATGACTGACCCTCAATCAAAACAGAGGGCAAATGGAGTAGACATGCATCCCCCACTGCTTGGCAGGGTGCATAGAGGTAATCAGCCAGCCGGCAGGGGTCCCGCACAGAGCCTCAGGCTGGAGGCTGGGAGAGAGGAGGACCACCGTTCCACCAGGGAAGAAGCTGTCTGCCTCTGGGCCTCTGCTCAGGCCCTTCCTCCAGCTCAGGATAGTCTTTCTTCCACTTCCACGCTCCTCCTGCTCTGAGAGCCACTCCTTTTCTTGAGCTGGAAGTCGTTCTTGCTCCTCTGAACTCCATGAACACTCAGCACACTTCTCCAATGAAACGATCACTTTCTACTAGTATTATCGTTACTTACGTACAGTTCTTATCTCCTGAACCAAACTGTTAGTCCTTTAAGAGCAGAAGCGGAATCTGAATCGTTTTGGCTGATCCTGAGAGTCCCAACACCTGGGAGCACGCTGTACGTATAGACACATGATAACATTCAGGACAGGAGGGAAAGAACAGAGGAGAGGACGCATGCGTAGTTATGCTCCCTGGCTGGCATCTGATTTACGATTTTTTCGTCGTTTGTCTTCACATGGGTTTTGGGGCCTTTCATAGATGTCATGCCAGTTTAAATGATGGTATCAGAGCTGTAGGGCTGCCCAACCACTTTCTGTGATGATGGAAATGTTCTAGATCTGTACTGTCCAGTGTGATAGCCCCTAGCATAGGTGACTTTTGAGCACTTGAAATGTGGCTAGTGTGGCTGAAGAACTGATTTAAAACTTTGTTTAATTTTAATTAACTTTAAGGAGCCATAGTGGCTAGTGGCTGCCGTATTAGAGAGTGCAACATCAGGGTACATACTCTTCTGACTGGCGCACGGGCCAGTCTGTATTTACTATTCATTCTGTCACCACAGGCCAGAACACTGTGGATGTCATTCTGGTATTTATGGGCTGGGAGTTTGCCTTTCTGGCCAAGGACCAGGCCTTAAAGCTTAGGAGAAAGACAGAGTAGTGGAAGCTTCATCAGGAGACCTTACAAACAGGGGACCAGCTTTCAAATACTCTTTTTCATAATTTAAAAAAGCGATCTGACTCTTTAGAAGCAAATGATGCTTTCTACCTCTTGCCCCATTGAAGTGCAGGGCTGTGGAAGCGCAGAGGCAGAAAGTCACTAGAAGAACTGTTTGGCTATGTGCTGAGTGGATTTCCTCCCACGGATCGGCACTGAATGGATGACGCCTATTGGAAGGGATAATCACTTTCTCATCAAGACATTTTTTTCCCTTTCTGTGGCATCTTCTATAGCAACCACAAGGGTATGTCAAACTGCAGCTGGATGTCAAGGATGAAAATAACCTCCTGTGGGCATCCTGGATTGCTGTGGGTATACTGACCCCAGCACATCCTAGTCTTGGCCACTTTGCTGGCTCTTGCCACATACACGAGAGGGTATGATGCGAGGACAGGACTGGGATCAATGATGCAGATGCAGAGCACAGTGCACACGCTCAGTACACACATGTGGCCATCTGGCTGCGCAGTGCCTTCCTTTCATGAAGTTCTAAGAATGTCCGTGCAGGGACCTTTCACTTATAGTGATCTCTTGCACAGAAGTCTTAGCGATCAGGGTTTCAGATCCTACGAGAAGACAGTTCTTGGATTAGACATTTCTTCAGTGAACTTGCCAGAGGAGGACGTAATCACCAACCACACTCACACTTGGTTTCACTCTGCTAAGTGCTCATGTTCTTACCTAAAAATCAGGGTTTTCTCTTTCTGAATTCTCTCACAGGTATCATTTCTTTTTCCTGCTGGGCACACAGATTTACACACAGACACACTCGTACATCCATGGTCACAGTTTAGGGGCACTAGGGGAATCATCGAAATACTGGCTTGATTCTGGCTGATCTGCAAACAATTTTGGGTGCACTGCTGGGAAGATAAGCACACCTGCTTGGCCCAGGGAGGGAAGTGAATCTGGAATTTTGAATGTAAAGCCCAAGGCCTTCCCCATCATGGCAAATGGCTTCACCAAAGGAGGTGCTGCGTACTCGGTGAGGTTTCTTCTCTCTGTCTCCCTGCTCACCCTGCTCCTCTCTCCTTACCCACTGCCATGCACCCTCCCTTGCTGAGCACAGTCTTATAAGCCTAAATGCAATTCCACCCTCGAAAGCAGGAGCTTCTGTGTGGTTTGCCTGGAGGGAAGGGAGGATGGAGAGGGTGGCAACCTCTCTACTTCTTCTCCTTCTTCAACCTCTTCCTCCTGTTTCTCTTATAACTCTAGTTTCTTCCTCATCTTAAATCTCCATCTCCCTCCAATTCTTCCCGACTGACTGACCACATTAGACAGTGTTCTCACCCAGGGCACATCTGACTTTAATCAGGAAGTTGATAATGTGCTGTGATGAGGGTCTCACACATCTCCTCTTAGAGTAAACCTAAAGAATTAGCGTTTTATTATGGAAAATATAAAATATATACAAATGTCAGAGAAGAGTATAATGAATCACCCACTTCAACAACGATCAATGGTTTGCCATTCTTGTTTCATCCATTCCCAATCCACTTTTTTTGCTTGAGTTTTTAATCTTTAAAATATTCATTTATTTATTTAATTGAAATATATTTGACGTAAAATATTATGTTAGTTTTAGGTGAACTACATAGTGATTCAACATTTACATACATTAGGAAATGACTGATCACCACGATAAGTCTAGTAACCATCTGTTCCCATTCAAAGTTGTTACAATATTATTGACCATATTCCTTATGCTGTACATTACATCCTGGTCGCTTATTTATTTTATAATCGGAGGTTTATACCTCTTAATCCCCTTCACATATTTGCCGAACCCCCAAACACCCTCCCCTCTGGCAACCACCCGTTTGTTCTCTGTATCTGTAAGTCTGTTTTTGTTTTGTTTTGATTTTTAGATTCCACATATAAGTGAGATCATGCAGTATTTGTCTTTCTCTGTCTGATTTATTTCACTTAGATGATACCCTCTAGGTCGATCCATGTTGTCGTAAATGGCAAGATTTCATTTTTTAAAATGGCTGAGTAATATTCCATTGAATGTATATACCACATCTTATTTATCCATTCATCAATCGATGGATACTTAGGTTGATCCCATATCTTGGCTCTTGTAAATAATGTTGCAAGGAACATTAGTGTGCATATATCTTTTTGCATTAGCGTTTTGATTTCTTTCAGTAAGTACCCAGAAGCGAAGTTGCTGGATCATATGGTAGTCCTATTTTTAATTTTGTGAGATACCTCCATACTGTTTTCCACAGTGGCTGCACCAATTTACAATCCCACCAATAGCACATGAGGGTTCCTTTTTCTCCACATCCTCGCCAACACTTGTTATTTGTTGTCTTTTTGATAATAGCCATTCTGACAGGTGTGAGGTGGTATCTCATTGTGGTTTTGATTTTCATTTACTTGATGATTAGTGATGTTGAACATCTTTTCACAAGCCTGTTGGCCAACTGTATGTCTTCTTTGGAAAAATGTCTATTCAGGTCTTCTGTCCATTTTTTAATCGGGTGTTTGTTTTTTTGATGTTGAGTTGTATGTGTTCTTTGTGTACTTTGGGTAATAACCCCTTATCAGATGTATCATTTGCAAGTATCTTCTGCCACTCAGTAGGCTGCCTTTCTGTTTTGTCAGTGGTTTCCTTTGCTGTACAAAAACTTTTTAGTTTGATGTAGTCCCATTTGTTTGTTTTTGCTTTTGTTTCCCTTGCCTGAGGAGACAGATCCAAAAAATATTGCTAAGACCGAGTCAAAGAGTACACTGCCTATGTTTTCTTCTAGGAGTTTTATGATTTCAGGTCTTATGTTTAAGTCTTTGATCCATTTTGATTTTATTTTTATATATGTTTGAGAAAGTAGTCCAGTTTGATTCTTTTGCATGTAGCTGTTCCCTTTTCCCAACACTATTTATTGAAGAGACTCTTTTTTCCTCATTGTATATTCTTGCCCCCTTTGTCACAGATTAATTGACCATATAAGCATGGATTTATTTCTGGGCTCTCTATTCTGTTGCATTGATCTATGTGTCTGTTTTTGTTTGAAGTTTTTTAAAAAGCAAATTTAAGTCTTCAGATCATTTCTCCTATAAATACTTTAGTAATTATCCCTAACAAATAAGAACTTAAAAAGTATCATTGTCATGTCTAACAAAATCCACGAAAATTTCTTAATGTCACCAATATTTAAATAGCAGGTACACCATTTTTTGTTTAAATACAAATTGGTACCTATCACCTTTTGAGAGGGCAATTTGGCAGTAGATTTCAAGATTTAAAATGCCTATACCCTCTGACTCTGCGTTCCACGTGTAAAAATTTCTCTTAGGATGTACTACATCAACTAAACTATGCAAAGATAGCATTGTTTATGAGAGCAATAAATGAGAAAAAAACCTAAATGGGCTGTTTGGCCATTTATACCAAATTCATGTAAGGATTTAAAAGAAGGTGGTAGCTCTATGTGTTGTTTTGATATGAAACTAAGACATATTATTGTGTAAAAAAGAATAGCAGGAAGGATATATAAGAAACTTCTGGGAAGGATGGGAGGGAGAGGGCAACAATAAGACAGGAGGGGAAACATTCCTTTTCACCTGGTACCTTCCTGTGCATTTTGAATTATTTTTTATCATGAAGATGTATTACTTTTATAGTTTAAAAAAGTGTATTATCATCAGGACAAGTTTGGGGAACTCTGTATTTATGTTTCTGGTAGTTTCTCATGTAAATATTATGGTAGTGGTTACTATTGTGCTTGCATATCCTGTTCTCCTCTCCTTCCTAGTCACCCAGGAAGATGACATTCTTCTGCCCATCTGCAGTTAGGTAGGGCCACGTGACGAGTTCTAGCCACTAAAGTATTTGTGAATGTGACACGTGTCACTTCCAGGCTAAGGTGTTTAAGAGCCCATGTGCCACCTCTGTGTTCTCTCCTTTCCTGCCACGGTCACTCTGGAAGCCTCCTGTTGAGATGGCAATGCCCCAAATTGAGGGAGCCAGATCCCTGAGGCACTGCACAGAGGACCCCCAATGTTCAGACTTTGCATGAAAAGGAAAAAAGCTTTTGTTGTATTAAGCCACTAGATTTCAGGGTTTGTCACTTCAGCTTAGTTGATCTTATACTGACTAAATCGGTAATGACAGTACAACCACTGGAGGCACATAAGAAACAGGCTTTCCCAGACTGCACTGCATGCCCTTGTAACACTGTGTGGAATGATTATAAACCTCTCCCATTTGCTAACGTTGTGATAATCATGCATTTGAGCTGCAAAAGAAAGGTAAGTACAACACTCTGAGCCTCCTTGGCATGGGAACAATTAAGCCGGAGCCATGGCAGGTCAGTCCTGCCTATCGCGCTCAACGCCCCATGGCATAACATAAGCAGGAAAACTTTAGAAGTATCAGGTGCTCTGAGGGCCTCAATCTCTTCTTTTTCCACTGCTTAGGAAGGTGGAAGCTCCAATTACAACAACCAGAGAGCCAGAAAAGATATCTCACTGCTTTGCCTCTGTTTGAATCAACTAAAAATAAGTAAATGTCCTGACTAGATAACAACTTATTGGAAGATGGGGTGGAGGGGTCTGAGGAAGTGAGCGAGAGTGACTTGGAGGGTATGGCAGAGACAGGACAAAACCAGAGAGGCACAAGAAAAAAGCACAGCTAGATCTGAGCTGAAATTCTAGCTGTGTAGCCTTAGGCACATTACTGAGTCTCTGAGAGCCTCAGTTTCATTGTATGGGTGGTTGAGTGGTTGAAATGAGATAACGTATGTAACAGCCCTTATGGAGTGTCTGAGAAACAGACAGAATCAGAGGCACCTCCAGGTAGGGGGCCTCTATGACCTGTACATATTTACAACTTTTGAGGGTGAGCCAAGATGGGGGGCATCAGGATGCCCACTCATTCATGGCTGTGATACCAGCATTGCAGGAGGGCAGCTGCGTGGGGTAATTTCAGTACATTGGTAGCTCACCATCAGCAACAACAATGTGATGAATGCTAAAGCTCAGCCTTTACTGTGAGCATTTATACTGGTCTAACCACTTTCTATAAAGCCTTACAACAGTCCTATGAGTGTGACTATGGCTATTTCTATCTTGTAGATGATGAAACTGAGGTCCCAAGAGGTTAAGGGATTTGCCGAAGTCCACACAGCCTGTAGGTGGTAGAGCTGGGATTCCAACCCAGGGAGTTTGGTTTGAGAGTCACTGCTCTCAGCTCACTCAGCTGAGCACAGCAATGATGACTGTAGCTAATAGTAACAACTGAAAGCAGGCTAGGAAATATTTATCTCCCTAAAAGTTTTATAGTGAACTTCCTGTGAATCATATTTTCACCCAGATTGTATGTAATCTCAAAGTTAAAAAAAATGCAGGTAGGAAGGGGATTTTGAATCAGAAAATAAGTCATTTACATTCTATATTTTTCAGTGTTGGAAGGAGTACAGGGTGTGTCGGGTGGGCAGTCCTATGCAACATGGCTCCAATACCTGGAGTTCTGTTCTGTTTGAGAGCCACACTGGAAGGGTGGGTCAGATGGTGGTGAGGCTTAGAGGCTCAGGAAGGAAGTCTGGGCTTTTCCTTAAGTCACTGGAGGTCACTGAGGAGGGAACAGATGTGATGAAATAATGTTCTGCTACAGTCCATCTGGCACTGGTGTGCAGGGTGAAGGAGAAGCAAGAGAGACTGAGGCGGGGAGGCCAACGGGAAGGCTATTGCATGTAGGGATGAGGGCTGGGCTAGGGTTGAAGCAGAGAGAATGAAAAGAAGGAGTGTCTGGAGATGAAAGGAAAAACCAATAGGACTTGGTGATTATTGGAACCTGGGGTGGGGGAAGCAGACACAGAGGTGTTCAGCCACAGTAAGAATTAAGAGGAGAAAGAGATGATTTTAAGGGAAAGAAGATTCAGACACTGAAGTTTAGATGAGATGGGAGTATTGAGGAGCAACGGCTAATAGGTGGTAGGAGATACCGTGATGAAAGGTAGAGGGCAACTCAGGGTTATGATTTAATAGAGAAACGGGAATTGCAGCGGTGAGAATTGGGGAAGGTTATGAGAGGAGGACTGAGAACCAAGAGACAGGGAGAGGAAGGAGGACCTCCAAGGGGTGGGCGGAAGAGTGAATGTCAGCATCAACAAGGGTGAGGGTGGAGACCAGCCCATAGAACCAGACAGGGAGAGCACTGGTGACATTTGAAAGTATAGCTTCAATGCTGCTGTGTTAGGCTTCTCCAGAGGAGCAGAACCAAAAGTGTGTGTGTGTTGTGTGTGTGTGTGAGTGTGTGTGTGTGCATGTGTGTATTAAAGAGATTTATTATAAGGAATTAGAGGCCAAGAAGTCCCAAGACCTGCAGTCGGCAAGCTGGAGACCAAGAAAAGCTGATGTGTAAATCCAAGCCCAAAGACCTGAGAATCAGGAGAGCTGATGGTATAAGTTCCAATTTGAAAGCCAGCAGGCTCCAGACCCAAGAAGAGCAGATGTTTCTGTATGAGTCTGAAGGCTGGAAAAGACCAAAGTCCCTGCTCAGGCAGGAGGAGTTCTCTCTTGCTCAGACTTTTTGTTTATTCAGGCCTTCAGTTGATTGGATGAGCCCCACCCACACTGGGGAGGGCAATCTGCTTTACTCAGTGTATGGATTCAAATGTTAATCTCATCTAGAAACACCCTCACATGCCTAGGATAACCAAATGTCTGGGTACTCCATGGCCCAGTCAAGCTGACATGTAAAATTAACCATCACAAGTGCCATGAAGTCAGCTTTTTGGGAGCTAAATAACTAATGTGTGATGGGGGAAAGGAGGCAGGAAGACATAATCACCCACTTGAGAATGCTGGCAGCCAAACGAAGGAGAAAAATCACATGCTAACCTGAAGGGGCAGCAGGGTCAACCAAGGTTTATTTACGTGATGGAGGAGACTTTTTAACTTGACTCTTTGGTAATTCACACAGACATTCATTGCCCCCAGTCACCACCCCACCCCCACTGCCCTGGAAGGTTATTAAATTGAATACACAATTTTCTATTCTAAGTATACTTGACCAAAGGTAAAGTTAAGTTATTTTGCTTTTTTGGCAGGCAACTATTGGCAGAAGCAGGTGGCACAGCAATGATCTGGGGCAGAGGAAAAATTCAGCCCATGATCTAAAATGTGTTGTGGATAAAGGTGCACACAGCATACTGAAAGAATCAAAGTTAATTTTTCTATGATATTTGTGGATTTTCTTCATTGATGCAAAATGGATCTGTTTCTTAACAGCATGACGACTGCCTTAGCATTTACTTAAATACGGGGAAATACACATTTCAAGCATTAGTGTCAGATGGGTCAGAAGGAGCAAAGGAATCTGCAGTTTTGTCAGCTGGACCACGTGGTGAGTTGACAGTGGCACAGTGACATTTCCTTACACCTGTCCCCATCTAATCAATGATCTAGCAAGAGAGAGAAAGAGCAATTCTTAAAAGGAAGGAATTCAGACTCTGCAATACCTTAGAGATAAGTAGTGACAAAGTCCTTTTTGAACTTTTCTAGATGATTTTCTAGAATCCTAGTTCCATGTTTCACCTGTGCTGCCCCCCTTCCCCACCTCTGCTCTTAAGTAGATCCCACATAGCCAGCTGGGCCTGGGCACTCGGGCCTGGGCACTCAGCCCTGCTGAGCCTTTTTCCTGGAAACTGAATTTCTCTCATCACTAATCCTCTTAAAAAAGACCATGGAAATGCCTCTCAAATGGCACTTGCATCCAGAAAGTCATGTGCACAGTGTACCTGGCCAACATGCCCTTTAACTGTCATTTCTCTGTGACTCCACTGTTTCTTTACTTTATTTAACAGAGGGTCCTCTCTGGTTGAGACCTACTCATTGGTTTACATTGGTAACTCACACATCACTCTATATTATTATCATATTACACATTAGGTGCTCAATCAATGCTCTTGTTAGATTATTTGCGTATAATTAATTGTTTTTTTTAAATTTATTTTTGGCTGCGTTGGGTCTTCGTTGCTGCGCGGGTTTTCTCTGGTTGCAGAGAGTGGGGGATGCCCTTCGTTGCAGTGCCCGGGCTTGTCATTGCGGTGGCTTCTCTTGTCGTGGAGCATGGGCTCTAGGTGCGTGGGCTTCAGTAGTTGTAGCTCGCGGGCTCTAGAGCGCAGGCTCAGCAGTTGTGGCACATGGGCTTAGTTGCTTCGCGGAATGTGGGATCTTCCCAGACCAGGGCTCGAACCCATGTCCCCTGCATTGGCAGGTGGATTCTTAACCATCTATGCTACCAGGGAAGCCCTGGTTATAGTGTAAAATATAATTGAAGAAAAGAGATTATAGTTAACGATACTGTATGATATACTTCAAAGTTGCTAAGAAACAAGATCTTAAATGCTCTTACCACAAAAAAGAAATGATAATTATGAGGGACTTCCCTGGTGGTCCAGCGGTTAAGAAACCATGCTCCCAATGCAGGGGGCCTGGGTTCGATCCCTGGTCAGGGAACTAGATCCCACATGCCACAACTAAGAGCCTGAATGCCGCAACTAAAAAGATCCCACATGCTGCAACTAAGATACCACGTGCCGCAACTAAGACCGGGTGCAGCCAAATAAATAAATAAATAAATATTTTAAAAAAAGAAATGATATTTATGAGACATGACGGAGGTGTTAGCTAATGCTATGGTGGTAATCATATTGCAATACATAAATGTATCAAATCACTACATTGTATATCTTAAACTTACAGAATGTTACATATCAAATATATCTCAGTAAAAAATATATACAGTTGGCTCCCTGAGTTCTGCATCCTCAGATTCAACCAACTGCATTTCAAAAATTCCAGAAAGTTCCAAAAAGTAACTATGTACATAGCATTTACATTGTATTTACAACTATTTTCATAGCATTTATATTGTATTAGGTATTGTAGGTAATCTGGAGATGATTTAAAGTATAGGGGAGGATGTGCATATGTTATATGCAAATACTGCCTTATTTTATCAGGGATTTGAGCGTGGTGGATTTTGGTAGCTGCAGGGGGTCCTGGAATCAGCCCCTTGCAGGTACAAAGGGATGAAAGAAGAAATATCAATATATATATTACATATGATATAATAATAATATCTAGTGATATCTCTTTTTTCAATTATATTTTTTTACACTATAATAATTATACTCAAATAACATAAGAGCATTTATTGAGCACATATGTGCTCAGTATTAGGTTAAGGCCTATGGGATGACAAATAGAAGACATAATAGTGGTCTACAGTTGACTATACACAAACTGGGAAAACAAGCTCCATACACAAGCAGCAACAGTTAACTGTCCTGGCTGGGTTGGCCAGGGAGGCACATGCAGGAGACTGGGAAGCAGGAGGGGATTTCTTCCCTGCTTCAGCCTCTCTGGGAACATCACATCCTTCTGTGACTACAGTTTCTGCTGGGCTATTCTCCTAGTTCTCACTGACTCTGTCCCTTCCTTATTCCTTCTACCGTAGGGGTAGTAACAGCTTCCCGTTATTGCTAGTCTCTGGGCAACCCACCTTTCCTTGACTGTTCTTTTAATCCCATCCCCTCCTCTCTCAGTAGCCCCTTCCTTAAATTCTCTTCATCTGTACCATTGTGGGTGTGTGTGTGTGTGTGAATTCTTTTTCCTGCTGAGACACTTGACTGATGCAATGAACCTTAAGAAGTTGCAGGTAAGGGGTTGCTTTGCTTCTTGGTAGAGATTCTAATGTGTCAACCAGAACAAATACTTGTTTCATGGAGGAGAATGGGGGTTAGCCTTCCCCAGCAGGAGAGGAGGAGGAGCTTTGAAAGCAGCCAGTCTATTTATAGAGAGGAAAAAGCAAGGGTTTGATGTGAACAAGTTGGCGTTTGGGTACACACGAGTCTGATTTGTACAGCTAATTTTTAGACTTTAAAAAGTTAGATGAATCCTTCCTGGAAGCTTGTGCTTCCTAAAATGTCACTCGTTTGAAAAGAGAGCTACATCAAAGCCCCAGGCACCAGAATTTCTGAGAACCCAAACTTCACAGCCCTGCTGGGGGACACTGCAGATCCTCAGTTAGGAGGGGGAGTGGAGATGAGTAAGGAACCCTTCCTGCTGTAATTAGTCCTGGCATAATATTCTTTTTCAAGGTTTGTTAATTGAAATTAAACAGCTGCCAGGTTTGGACAGGGACAAAAAAAGAATCCATTTTTCAGCCTTCTCTGATTTAACAATGACTGACAGGCTGTGAGGAAACCAGGGGCAATTTCACTCCCATGGCTACTGAGTCTCCCAGTGGTTGACCCAAAGCAAAACAAAGTGTTGAGGAGGTGAAATGTTTTCTACTACAGCAGGAGCAATGCTCCCCAGGAGTCCACAGGCCAAAGGACACATTAAGTTAGTCTCGTGGCCACTTGTCACTAAAATGATCCAGCAGCCAACTCTTCCCAGTTCCCCAAATCACCAAAATACCTACTACCATATGATGGAAGAAGCTAGAAACAATCAAAGAAGAAAGAAAAGTGCCTGCCAAGTGAATCCTTTGCTAGGTAAGTCCTTTTCCAGATAGGGAGTGGTAACAAGGGGTGGTTTTATCACCCTAGGGGCCAGTTATTAGTTAAAAGATGTCGAAGGAAAAATAATTTTTGCAACGCACTTAAGGGTGTACTAGGTGCTTTCAGAGAAGTTGTCAATTCAATTCCCACAGTAACATGGTGACTCAGGTCTTATGAAACAAACTAGACTTGGAGCTAGAGGGCTTAAGTTTGTGTGTGGCTTCACCAGAAACTTCTCGTGTGATTTTAGGTCTCTGTGCCTCAGTTTCCTACAAATAAAATGAAAATAATGCCTCATCCTCATAGGTGAGAGATAATCAACTCAAGCACATTGACTTCTTTGGATGAAAAGTTCAGTCTATGTCATGAAATAACAATTATTAATGTGAATATAAACAATGAAAGCATGTGGGCTAAAAGCCAAAGAGAATGCATAGGTGAATACTCAAATAGCAAAAACATCAACTGTAGGAACAAGGGGCAACTGAAATTTAAAAGCTTTCTCCAAGTATAGTTCTTTAGTGTGTGTGTGTGGGGGTGTTCGGTTAAATCACAATCATAAATTCTCTTTAAAAATGGCATAAGAAATGAAAATCATTCAGATCTCTGCTCAAGTGCCACATAATCAGAGAGGATTTCCCTGATTACCCTACAAAATAGCACGCTAGTCACTCATCTTCCTTAACCCTGCTTCATTTTAAATACTTGGTTTATTATCTTTCTTAATGGGAATATATGCTCCAGCAGGGAAGAGATTGTGTCTGTTTTGTTCGCTGTTAACTCCTCCATGCTTACCACAGTTCCTGGTACATACTAGATACTCAATCGGTGTTCACTGAAAGAATTTAATGATGATATAATATAAAGCTCAGTGTCAAATATTCTTCCATTTTTTTTTTGTAGTAAAGCATATAACATAAAATTTACCATCTTAACTGTTTTCAAGTGTACAGTTCAGTGGCATTAAATAAATTCATAATGTTGGGCTACCGTCACCACCATCCATCTCCAGAGCTCTTTTCATCTTGTAAAACTGAAACTCTACACCCTTAAACAATAACTCCTCATTCCCCCTCTCCCCAGCCCCTGGCAACCACCATTCTACTTTCTGTCTCTGAGATTTTGACTACTATAAGTACCTCATCTAAGTGGAATCATACAGTATTTATCTTTTTGTGACTGGCTTATTTCACTTAGCATAATGTCCTCAAGGTTCATCCATGTTGTAGCATATGTCAGAATTTTCTTCCTTTTAAAGGCTGAAGTGTTAAATATCTTGATTCTCACAAAAGTTTTTGTATAGAGGGTACCATGAGATATCTAAGTACTCCATCCAATCTTCTAAAAAAATGTGCTTTATGAAAATGGTAGCAATATTGAAAGTATATCTCACTGCAAAGCAAACTCAGCAAAGAAATGTTCACTTCCTCTCATACTAAGGGTGGTATCAGAAGTTCATGTGAATATCAACTTATGTGGCTGGAGTGGACTAAAGAAGATTCAAGTATAAAGTAGAATAGTTAGGTCACAGTTAGCTGCTCCTGCTCATGATAGTCTTATTGGTAAGCAAAACATGTTCTACACAGTATCACTCAATGGTGAAGGCTTTGCCTGGCAGTGAGGAACCACTTTTACCTAGTAAACATCCTCACTCAGATCACTCACTCTAAATAGTACTCAGCTTTCCAGATCTCGGTAAATGGCATTCCATTCATCCAAGGTGATCTTAAATCCTAAAACAAGACATATAGGACTCCTGATTAAATATGGTGGATTAACTACATGTGTTTATCTCTGCTTACATCTGAGACCTTATTAAAATGATTGTACGGAAGTTTTAAAAAGATACAAACCCACTGTAATAGAACTATCATACGACCCAGCAATCCCACTACTGGGCATATACCCTGAGAAAACCATAATTCAAAAAGAGTCAAGTACAACAATGTTCATTGCAGCTCTATTTACAATAGCCAGGACATGGAAGCAACCTAAGTGTCCATCGACAGATGAATGGATAAAGAAGCTGTGGCACGTATATACAATGGAATATTACTCAGCCATGAAAAGAAATGAAATTGAGTTATTTGTAGTGAGGTGGATGGACCTAGAGTCTGTCATACAGAGTGAAGTAAGTCAGAAAGAGAAAAACAAATACTGTATGCTAACACATATATATGGAATCTAAAAAAAAAGAAAGGTCTGAAGAACCTAGGAGCAGGACAGGAATAAAGATGCAGACATAGAGAATGGACTTGAGGACATGGGGAGGGGGAAGGGTAAGCTGGGACGAAGTGAGAGAGTGGCATGGACTTTTATACACTACCAAATGTAAGATGGCTAGCTAGTGGGAAGCAGCCACATAGCACAGGGAGATCAGCTCAGTGATTTGTGACCACCTAGAGGGGTGGGATAGGGAGGGTGGGAGGGAGACACAAGAGGGAGGAGATATGGAGATATATGTATATGTATAGCTGATTTGCTTTGTTATAAAGCAGAAACTAACATCATTGTAAAGCAATTATACTCCAATAAAGATGTTAAAAAATAAAATAAAATAAAATAAAATGAAAAAAAAAGATACAAACCCACTATAGAAAGAGAGTGAAAGGGGTGACTGAACAGATAAGAAAGTTCAATGATTTTTGGAAGTTAGAAAGCAGATGACTAAATGAGATGGCTCATTTAGCAAATAATGGAAGCCGAAGCTTAAAGTTAATTTAGAGGGTGATATGGATAAAGGGCTTGGGATTTAGGCACAGGTACTGGACAAAATCAGGGACCAGAACAGCACCTCCCACCTTCCTCCCACCTCCTAACCTCAATGCACAGAACAGCAGCAGCTACATACCTGCCCTCCAGGCAGGAGATCAGAAGTTTGTTCTCTGGATAAACTAGAGGTCCCTAGGACTAGACGTCCCCACACTAGCATTCTGTACCTGGTAACACTAAAGTAAAGCCCATTAGTTGGCATGCCTTATTCCCACCCCCAAATAAAGCCCCCCCATTTAGAATCTCACATTTAAATAGGAGTGATAGGCAAGGATGTTTGAGGAAAACCCCAAAACTGAAAGGAAGAAACAAAAATAGATAAACAGAAAGAATGAACATGGAGGAAATAGATATAATGTACAGAACAAAACCAAAAACAATCAAAAGAAACAACCTCTAGTTCATATCTTTAGAGAGATTTGAGAAGCTGTCATATGAAAGAACATTTGGAGAATAAGAAAGAGTTCTTAGAATTTAAAAATAGGATTTCTGAATTAAAAAATGTGGTCGAAGAGTTGGAATGTAACACCAAGAAAATGTCCCAGAAATTATAGCAAGAAGTAATAAAAAATATGAGAGAACAGATAAGAGACATAGGATATTTATATCTAGATGAGGTTGGCAATTAATGGCCCATAGACCAAATATAGCCCATGGCCTGTTTTTATATGTCCCTTAAACTAAGAATGCTTTTTACATTTGCAAAAGGTTGTACATTAAACAAAAAAGAGAAATATGTGTCAGAGGCCATATATAGCTCCCAAAGCCTATAATATTTACTATCTGACCCTTTTCAAAAAACGTTTGCTGACCCCTAATCTAGAAGTCCCAACATCCAACTAATAGGAATTCTAGAAAGAAAAGAGATAAGATGGAAAGAGGAACTCATCAAATAAATGATACAAAACAATTCCCCAAACTTAAAGACATGAATCTCAGGCTGAAAAGGTGCACAGAGTATCCAGACCAAGAAATGAAGATTAGGCCTTTACCAAAGAATATCACTGTGAAATTTCAGAACATCTGGGATAAAGAGAAGATCCTGAACGTTTCCAGAGGGGATAGAAAAACAGGTCACCTACAGAGGCATGAGAGAGCAGACTTCTTAATGCTAGATGCTAGAAGAAAACGGAGCAAGGCAGCTCTAGAGGAAGGGTGTAGAAAACAGACTGTTTGTAATGTGTGTTGATTTTCATTGGTTGCTTTTGCTGAGCTGTTATTATAAGAAGGAGATGAACTCAGGAGAGAATTGGCAGGTCTATAAACAGAAACTAATGGGAATAAAAAAAAGTCCAGACATTTGCATAGTCAAAGGGTTGAAAAAGCTCACTCCTTCCAGACACCAAACAGTAGAGGATATGTGGCAGAGGCCTGGTGAAACCTCTCAGGTGAACTACGACCCAGCTTGTGGCAAAGACCAGACTGAAGGTATGGCATTCCCATTGATGGTTCCAGATGGTCTCAAGCCAGTGCCTTTGAATTGATGGAGACTGGCTCGAGGGCACTGAAGCAGAGATATGAGGCAGGGTTGAAAATCATATCTAGGAAATTATTGGCTCATGGGACTGAACGGGGAGCAAATAAACCAGAAGCCTATACTAGTTTTTCAGAGAACTGTACTGCTAAAGAAACCACGAGTCTGGATTAAAGGAGCTGTTAACTGCTTGAGACATAAAACACCATTAGGCTCCCTAGCATAAGCAGAAAGCAGGCCATAGACTGTTAAATATATACAGCTTCCCAATACCCATTTCAGATGTGATCCATAAATGAAGGGATTTCTTCCTAGAGAGCAGAACTGGGTCCTTGACAGGGTAGGAGGCCTTCACAATGCCGGTGCCATAGGACTCCAGCATTTGTTAGGAATGAGTGACTGTAGTGTACCTCCTTTTCATTCCTTTTCTGACCAGGAATTTTTAATTGCAATTCTTGCCCCTGCTTCACTACAGTATATAGGGTGGGGGTGGGATGGAGAGAAGATAACTCCTTCTTTTAGTTCATTGGTTGCCATGCTAAGAAGAGTTACATCTGCCCTGATGGAGAGATCTGGACTTTGAGTCATCCCCCTTGGGGAGAGATGAGCGTGCCCTACATGTGGGGAGAAGAAAGAAACTGATACTTGGTGACCAGAAGGATAGACTGTGGGACAGACCTCTATGCTCATGAATCCAGTTTTCTCTTTCATGGACACATAGCTACTCTAATTACTGTGCAATCCTTGGATCTAGGTGAAACCATGTAATTGAGTTCTGGCTAATAGAGCACAAGTAGAGGCAGTGGTGTGCTGGTAACTGTTTAACAACAGGCTCCCCATAAAACAGTGTATGCATATGTGCTTGAGTTTATTATAAATTTGCTGATGGAAAGGTTGTGAAGCACATTATTTACAATTAACAATGTAACCATTACATTAAAATATGCAGTATTCTTCACTGTAATTTCCACATAGCCAATTGATTCTCTCAGAATGCTTCTGTTGATTTTTACCAAACTCTTGTATTGTAGCCAACTTGTGGTTACAAATTTGTTGAATGAGTATAGTTCCAACACGAATATTGGTTGATATTGTCTTTTACATTATTCAGTAAGTGAAATAATGAAGACGTATGTTATAATTTACTTGTTTATTAGTAATGTCAGCAACTTCTTTGCTGAATCAGTTAATGGTCATCAAATACTAGAAGAATATTTCCTCAATGTTTTGTGCTATTTATAGTGTAATGGCTACAGATACAACATGATTTTAATTAATCTGTATTTTTAGATTTCTCTATAGATTTCTTTCTCTATAACTTTTAAAAGTCTCTAGGCAATCAACAAAACAATAAATCAAGCCCTGATTTATAGTGTTTTCCAATTTCCATGGTGTAAATACTCCCACCATCGTCTAATTTCAAACAACCAACATGATGTCATTGAACATGAAGTCAGGAAGAGAAGCACAGAAGCCACCATTCTATAATATTTCTCACTTACTGATACAAGAGGCATAAATAATCTCAGGCCTAGATAATAGAAAAATGTAGTAAAAGAGGTAGTTTGAATAATTATTACCTTTGTTTTTTATTTAATTTGTTTTTAAAAATTTAATTGTATGTTTATATAATTTAATTTTTAATAATGTCTGCGTTTAACAACCAGCTTGCAAAATGCCTGGAAATTGAACCGGTGGCTGCTGCAAGCTGTAATGAGTTGGCTCCGGCGCACCCCTGAAATGAAGTATGACACTTACACATCTGACCTCTAAAATGTGCAGTGCAACCCTTCACATACCCTCCCCTCACTCACTGGCCAGCCCAGTGCAGAGGATCCACTGAAGAACTCCAAGAATGCCCTAGGGACAGCAGAGCCTGGAACCCTGACTCACTAGGGAGATGCCCAGAAATGCCATCCTACTAAAAATATCTACCTTAAACTTTGTGTGAGCAAAAGATAAATGTTTGTTGTGTCAAGTCTCTGAAATTTGAGGTTGTTTGCTATAGCAAAACCTAACATGATTGATACACTTGGCGACAAAATTTTAAACATTAAAAATAAAATGAGAGGACTTCCTTGGTGGCACAGTGGTTAAGAATCCACCTGCCAATGCAGGGGACACGGGTTCGAGCCCTGGTCCGGGAAGATCCCACATGCCACGAAGCAACTAAGCCCGTGCGCCACAACTACTGAGCCTATGCTCTACAGCCCGCGAGCCACAACTACTGAAGTCTGCGTGCCACAATGACTGAAGCCCATGCCCCTAGATCCCGTGCTCCACAACAAGAGAAGCCACCACAATGAACAGCCCGTGCACCCCAATGAAGAGTAGCCCCCGCTCGCCGCAACTAGAGAAAGCCCACACACAGCAACGAAGACCCAACACAGCCAAAAATAAGTAAGTAAATAAATTTATAAAAAAAATAAAAAATGAGGGAGTCATTTAATTATAGTATTAAAAATAACACTAAAATATAGTGGTCAATATTAGAAACAATAGTAATGTTATGTAACATAATCAATGCCAGCCATCTCCAACATGAAATCTTAAACTATTGCTATTACCCTTGCCTGTTCATCCTGGCTTTCATCCACTAGTGATCTCTGTTCTTTCCCTGTGTAAATCCAGAACTAAAAGTATCTCAAAAACAATGCCTCTGATGTCAGAGCTTCACTTATTATTAATTTATTTGACAAGTGCTTAGGGTCAAAGACCAGAATCTTACAGTTGTAAGTAAATTGTTGCTATTGGTCAGAAAGCTTAAAAAAAATCCTTCAGCTTTAAGATAATGTTTGAGAGATTCTGTTTGAACTGTAAGACCACTAGATATTAAAGTCTGCATCTGGGTACAGAATCTTATCTGAACCCATTATCCCCTAAAGTTAGAACCTGTGGTCTTTTCTCAGGGAATATTCTGACAATACTTACACTGAGCACAAGGAATCATCCGGAAAAGCACTCAAAATATACTTAAACGGAAATTAAGAAACGTCCAGCAATAAGTCAATGGAGTCTACCAGAAAACAGACATGCCCTGAGAAACTATTTTTTTTCCCAGGCTGAAGAGTTCTTAAAATTTTTAAACATGAACATCTAACCCCAGGTTAAAGTGTTCTTTAAACTTTCAAATATAAACATCTAACTTAGAGTGTAAAACAGTCCAGAAAGTACAGTGGGTAACAGCTTTGAAGGAAACACATTTCTACAGATGCCTTATTCATTCACCAGACATTCACTAGACATCTACCATGTGCAAGGGATGCATAGGTGGAAGCCAAGGTGGTGAGTAAGCCTTCATGGAAGAGGTGGCACAGAATTGCTATGTGGGGAGTGGAAAAAGGGCATGCCAGGCTAAAGAAATGGCCTGAACAAAGTGCATGACATATTTGAGAAGTGGGTAAAGTACTAGGGGGTCAAATTGTGTGAAAGACCCTAATGACATAGACATTTCGGACTATATTTTATATACCAAGAGGGAATCTCTGTAGGGTTTTTGTTTGTGTTGGAAAAGGCAGCACATTAAAGGCTAAAATGCAGAGGGAAACTGGAGGCAGAAGACCGCTGGGAGGTGAGAGACAGCACTAGTGTAGGTGAGAGACAGGGGTCTGAAACAGGACTGTGGGAAAGGAAGAGGAGAGACAGCCAGCCATGAACATGTGGGGAGTACATCCACAGGACTTGATGGCTGACTGAATGTGCATGTGTTGGGGGGCTGTGAGAGCAGGGCTACACTGCAGAAGACTTGCATGTCTGGAGCCTATGGGAACTGCTCAACGAGGCCACCTTTACTCAAGATGGGAAAGGTGAGGTGAGGAGACATGCATTCAGTTTTGGAAAGCTGAGCTGGAGAGGCCATTGGGCAGATCCAGGTGGAAATAGGGCACTCAGAGATACATCCTCAACTTTCCATTTTGTGGATAAGTCAATTTAACAAACATTTCTTGAGTCTTTACTACATGTCATGAGAAAAACCTTGGCCACATCGGGGTTCATGGTCTAGTTAGTCCCCGAGTAAAAGCAGCCTTCAGTTTAACTGAAATATTACCCCAAGAGCGGACTTGGTGGAGAAATTAAAGAAATACATTTAAATCTGCCAGATAAGATCTTTTACAACTGTGATACTCTATACCATGGAAAGATTGAAGAAATAGACACACTCATGTATTACTATTGGAAGTAAACTGGCATAACTATTTGTAAAGTAATTTGGAAGTACATATCAAGAGTCTTAAAAAGGCTTATAGTCTTTAAATCAGTAATTCCTCAGGCGAGTCCAAAGGAAATAATCCCTAATGTAAAAAAGCTTTCTGTACAAAGATGTTCATCACAATAGTATGTGTGATAACAGTTTGAGAATTAGCTTAGATGCCCAGTTGCAGTGGAATGGTTTGGTAAATTATGACAAATCTGCTAGATGGAATATTAAACAGTCATTAAAAACTATGCTTGAAAGAAGTTTGTAACTTGTGTTATGTTAACTGGGAAAAAATGATATTCAGCATCATCACAATTGCATAAAATAAAACCAAAAGCCCATGAATAGAAAAAGAACAATGTCTAGAAGGAAACACCACAGTTTTAATAGCGGCTGTTTTTCGGCACTAGAATTTGGTTTTCCTTATTTGATCCATTCTTTCGTGTTTCCCAAATTTTCTATCATAAGCATTTAATGACTATTTAATCAGAAAAATAAGTTCTAACTAGAAAATACATAATAAAGACCGAAGAGGACTTAGTGGAGACTGCTTTTGAAATTGAAAGGTAGGGACTTCCCTGGTGGCGCAGTGGTTAAGAATCCGCCTGCCAATGCAGGGTACACGGGTTCGAGCCCTGGGCGATCCCACATGCCGCGGAGCACCTAAGCCCATGCGCCACATCTACTGAGCCTGCACTCTAGAGCCTGAGAGTCACAACTACTGAGCCGCATGCCACAGCTACTGAAGCCCACGCGCCTAGAGCCCTTGCTCCACAACAAGAGAAGCCACCGCAATGAGAAGTCTGCGCACGGCAATGAAGAGTAGCCGCCGCTCACCGCAACTAGAGAAAATCCACACGCAGCAATGAAGACCCAACGCAGCCAAAAATAAATAAATAAATAACTTAATAAAAAAAAAAAAAAGAAATTGAAAGGTAGTAGAGAGGGCTCAGAGATAGTACTCAGGCACTTTGCTCTGGGTCTTGCAGGATGCGGAGGTGGATCTGGTGCCCCAAGCTCTGCAGAGACATTTGGGAGACCATGTTCTCTGAACAAATGGCCAGATGCTAATAAGACACCCCTTGATTTGTTTCTTCTACTGGTATTTTCCCCTATCCACTTTCTGCTTTAGGAAAGGTTAGATCACCTCTGGACATCCTCACTTAGGGCCACTGATGGTTTTCCAGAACTCACAGTTTCCTGGGGATTGTGTCTTTTCTCCGTTTCCTGCAGTGGCTCCTCAGACTCAGGCAGCCCAGAGGAGGTGGGGGAGGGGAGCAGGAAGCAGGAGATTGCTCTGAGACACACCATAAGCCCATAAAGTCTGAAAGGTTAAGCAAAGACTGAGGCATGAAGACTGAAAATTCTCCGTTCAACACTAATCTCCCCCCTCCCTCTACTCCTCTTAAAATGGAAAGAAGGGGTTCAAGATGACATTAGGCACTTTAAAATATGCAAAATTAGGAGCTGGTGCAGACCTCATTAACACCCGCCTCCAACATCATTAAGATGTTTCCAAGAAAATTAATTGAGAGACTCATTAAAAATAAATTAAGAAAAATGTGTTGCAGAGCGCCTGCCCTCAGCTCATAAATCACAGCTCAGAGCTCCGGCCCGCTGCTCCGGCAATTAACTCCAACCTATTTGTTTTATCCTGACTGCGAAAATTAGAAAGCAGACGTGGAGATTAGATTAGGGATGTCTGTCAAGCGGAACTTGAAGTGAATATTTTAGGATACAAAATGGAAACCAGGAAAACAAAGAAAGCAGAGATTTCATTCTGAGGAGCTTGTCTTTGAAAAGTGACAGGCAGATGAAGGGTGTTGGAGGGAGAGCATGGGGAAGGAATACATACACTTGTTGGGAGGCAGGAAGGGCAAGGGAGAAAAAAGAACAGACGTTTGAACTATTCTGACCAGGAATAGCACAATGCATTTGCATTATAAATATAAACTGATCCATGTCTCGGTAAAGATGGCATTGAGACGTAAAATAGATGATCCTGATGATACTTGCATACATCATATTTTAATGTTTAGACATATGGCCATTTGGCCTAATCACTCAAAACAGTTATTGGTCTCCTGCAATATGTTATGTATCAGTGATGACTACATGCTCCGCTATATGATGTGAAATATGTCAATCCCTTCCGTGTATCTCTTATGCAACAACACAACCAAAGATTACTGAGTAGCAGCTGGCACTTTGCTGACCTCATTCACGTATGTGATTTCATTTAACTTTCATATCTCCAAAGAAGAAAACCATTTTACAAGACGTAGAAACTGAGGCTTAAAGTTCTATGTGTGGGAGTTACTTGGTCAGGAAATGGCAGAGTTGGGATTGTAACCCTGGTGTTTTAAATCTAAGACCCATGCAGCCCTCAGTGACACAGCTTCTTTTCATCCAAAAGTACATATTGGGTCACTGTATTTTTCAACCCTCAAATTAGAAAGGCTTTTTGTTCTTCCCTTCCTTCCTCCTTTATCTTCTCCATCCACAAATATTTATTGCACACCCACAATACGCCAGGCACGGTACCAGGTCTTGGGGGATATAATGGTGGCATTGTTGAATTTAGAAAGACAAGCACTGAATAAGTCACTGCAAATGTGAAGGATGCTATAAAGGATACACTGAGACCACTGCAAAGGGAAGCAGAGACTGTCCATCATTTGGGTCATTTATTGAATGCCCACCACGTACCAGCACTGAGGGCCCAGGTGTTGGACTGCTGGCTCTCCCACTTACTAGCTATGAGACCTTGGGTAAGTTCTTTAACCTCTCAGTTTCCACATCTGTAGAATGGGTATAATACTAATACTTACCCCAGAGGTTTATTTTGAGGCTGAAATGAGAAAATCCATTAGATGCCCTTAGCAAAGTGCCTGGCTCAGAGTAAGCACTGAGTAAATGTCAGCAGTTATTATTCAGAGGTGACATTTAAGTTGGCTCTTAAAGGAGCAGTAGGAATTTAATCAGAATTCCATTTCTGGGGACAGCTGCAGCCTTATGGGTGGTATTTAAACTTATTTGGGTCTTTCAAATAAAAGAGGGAGTGAATAATCTTGAGTGGATAATAAGAGGCAGGCTAGCCTGCCATGACAGACAGCCTCACTGGGCCAGGGGTCTGCTGTTCTGGGATGCAGAATGAAGAGTGGAATACAGCAGGGCAAGGAACAGTGGCAGCTTTGCTTCTTTTCTTCCAAAGTGTCTCAAAGGTACTGGGGAAAAAACTCCATGCGCAGGGGAGAAAGGTTAACATTGAGGAGGTGTGTCATGTCACAGAATTTTCATAACCCCTTCCTACCTGGCCTAGGAAACAGGATCAGTAGGTAGTGTACTGGCATCAGTAGGCTTTGGAAATTCAGTGACAGTGCAGTGAATTAGAGTTTACTTTTCATTCTGTTTTAATCTAGTTTTCAAAAGATTGAGTGTAATTCTTGACTACAGGTCTGCTGGCCCATCCTTATTTGTAAGGCTGTAATAACCCAAAAGATGCCAATATCCATGCTGATACTCAGCTCGATGTTCTGATATGGTCCCAGCAGTTGCTTGTGATTGTGTTCTTCATGGACCAATCAGTGACTGGGCTGTAAGGAGTTATTCAGTATTTTGAATATTGCCCCTGCCAACAAACGAGGCTGGACCAAGGCAAAGTTTGAAATGTATGAAACTTGAGAATAAAATACTTCCTAGTTAGTAGGAAAATTACTAGCTAACATTAGAAATTTCTTTTTTAAAGGTTTCTATCTCTACCTTAAAGCTTAGAAATTTGTTGAAGGGCAAATACCTGGGAAGGGTAACATTGTAAGCTTTTACCAAATAGGATGAATTTCACATCCTTTCCAGATGACAGAATTTGACAGTGGAAAGGAAGTAAGCATACATGGCCTGGCAGCAGTGGAGGGGTACTGCACTGAGATCTCTGCAGCTTAAAAAAAAAGCAAAAAAAAAGAGAAAAAGGCAAATAGCTACACTTGAGAAGTGTTGTCTTCAACTCTGTCCTCTCCTTGGCCTCATGTCCAAATTGGTGCCATGTTCTATGGATTCTGCATCCTCCATATCTCTGCATCCATCTCTCTTTTTCATCCCTCTCTGCCTGAGCTTGGCTATCTTTTGTCTGAGCTCCTGCAAAAATCTTCTACTGAGTCCCCTTCTCCTCCCGTCTCCTGCTTTACTCCACTGACAAACGTATTGTCCCATAGCATAGATACAAGCCTTTGATGGCTACAGAATAAAGTTCAAGCTTCTCAACTTGGTCACCTTGAATCTAGCCACAAGTGATCTTTTCAGGCATATCTCTCACTGCTTTCTCCTTTTCTAATTACACATTTTTGACTTTTGCGCAACCAGACCACTCCCTGTTTCCCAAACACACCCTGTATATTTCCCATGCCTTTCACTCCCCCACTACCTTAGTAACACCTGTCTCAATTCACTTCTGGCTAAGACATTTTAACCTTTTATTCAATGTCCAGTCCAAATGCTCATTTCCATTAAGCTAGATGACTTTGCCTCCTCCAACCTCAGAGAGAAGTAATTTACTTTTAGAGTGTGCACAGTGCCTTTCAATACTTGCTGAATGACTGAGTAAACTTTCTACAGCAATGATCTCAATGTCTTTTACTCCTCAACCGGTTGCAGTATGTGCATTGGTCTGTCACCTCACTAGATTCCAAGCTTCCTAAAGTTATGAACCATATCTTGTTTGAGTCTCCCACAGAACCTGTACGTTGCACATAGGGTTCTGTAAAAGGGCTCCTTGTTATACTTTACTTACAGTGAAATTTAAGTGCTTTGAAATATTATTTCATTTGTTCTGGGTTACTTATGCAAATAAGCATGTAATTCTGCTCTTGATAATGGAGAATTAATGGCACCTGTAGAATAATTTACTTGTGAGCCATAGTGGTGGAGCTGAGGCCAACTCCCCACTTCTGGTCCAGTGCTCTTTTATCCATCCCACTTTATCCACATATCAACATTCCTCAAACAACTAGAGCACTTCACAATAGTTACTTCTTTACCTAGAAGATAACCTACTGGAGGAGCAATGATAAACCACACACTCTTCTCCACGCACCGAATGATGTACAGATGGGGTAAATCAGTGCTGATCATGCACAAAACACCTTGTTTTCACTTAGTCTCTGAGATCAAGCTTACCACCTTGGCTCACTCTTTCATCTCAGGACAGCAGGGAATTTAAGAAGTCGATAGCCCCTCACAAAATCCTGGAAACTCTTAGTTGGACATAATCCTCTGCACATAGCCCATAAATGCTAGATGAGTAGTCACATTTCACGAAATAAGGCTGGGCTGCAGATGAACAAATTACCACATTTTGTTCCTTTACCTGAGGCTACATGTGCATGTGTGCACATGCATACACACACACACACACAAGCACACACACACACACAAACACACGCAGAAGCAATCTTCAGGGGCCAAAGTGTCTCTAAGCTACCAGTAATGACTCTCTGAAATGCCCTGCCCAATTTCTTCCTGTCAGTGCTGTGTTTTCACTGAACAGGGTAATCCCCTGCAGGAGACTACAGCCTATGCTATGGAATCCGTCCTCTCTGTCAGACTACATGTTTTTATGCTTTATTATCCAACTGGGCTGGTCCAGGCTTTGTGAGCACTGTCTGTGTATTCCTCTGGGAATTCTTTGTTTACAAGATTATTTTGGGCTGTGGTTATCTTGTATACTTCATAGGTATTATCTAGTATTTCCTGCAATAGTAATTAGAGCAATTAGCATGGCCAGTGGCTTTGGACTGATTTAGTCTCTTAAGCTCATATGCAGGTAGGAAAGATTTAACTGCCCTGGTTCTGTCAGGATCCAAATGATGCTTTGGTTTCCTCTGCTTAGTCAAGCATTTCTGGGGTTAATTTTCATTAAAATGACCCTGACACTAATCACAAGTGACTGTTTCTGCCTCCATTTGCAATTTTATAATAATGTCCTTTTGTTTGCTTCTCACTAAAGGATACAGAGACATTGTCGAAAGCCTCCATTTGTCCCCATTACATATCATTCTTAATTTTAATATCAGGATTGTTTCTTTAAAAGAACCTTGTCTTTCTTTTAGAATACAAAATATTTGAGGACAGGAATTGTGTTTTTCATAACCAATACAGTAGGCAGTTGAAATGATAAAACAAACAAATAAGCAAACAAATAATTCCATGTCTGAATGAACAAAATTCTAGGAATTCACAAAGAAGCATTTAGGTTTGAATCTGGCCAAAACATATCATGAGAGACCTTCTGTGAGTTCCTTAACTCCTTGATCTACATCAGCAAAAATAGGGATAATAATGCTCACATTGAAAGGTGTTAGTTGAGATGAGAAAAATGTTTGTGAAAGCACGGAGTGGTGCTCAGATGGTGAATGCATCTGAGCATATTCTTATATTACCAGATAGCCAAGACCCAGTCAAAGAACCCACCCTAAATGCCCATGGAAATGTTAACTAAAGCAAGAAGAGTTTAATATATTTCTTTTGTGCCCCCATCTGATTTCACTTGTACTAAAAAAAAATACGAAATTTAGTGTTTTTAGGAATTGTATAGACTATTTAGCTTAACTTCCTCATTCCCTAGGCAAAGAAACTGAGATCCAGAGAATTTAACTTCAAGGTTATATGACTAGTAATTAGCATAGACCAATTTCCCTTACATCCTACACATATGATAGTTTGCACTGTTGTTCTGAAAGATGTGTTAAAGAACTAACTGATCCTTCCTCTTGCGTCTTGGGTGAGAATGAGTGATGACAGCAATTCACCTTGAATAAGTTTTAAAAAAAATATATATAACTTTTAGCTATGCTTCCAATGATAAAAGAAACATGCTCATTCTAGACAATTTGGAAGGAAAATATAAGAACAAAAATTAAAATTACCTACAGTTCAAACACTCAGGGATAAATATTTTGAACACTTTAATATGTTTAATAAAATTGGAATGATTCTATATTTTTTTGTACTTGAGTTTTTTTATTTGACATTATTCTATAGATAATAGAATTTGGGGTAACTAAGTTTAAAGACTTTTAACTTTTTAAAGTCTTCGAAAGCATGATTTTAAAGGGTTGAATAACATTCCTCCATGTGGATTTATCATACTCAGGAAGCAGAATGGCATGCCCTTATGAGTCAGACAGATTCGAATTCCAACCCCACACATTAACAGTTGGGTGATGCAAAACCAGTTACTTATCCTCATTAAGCCTCAGTTCTCACATCTGTAAAATATTGATAATATTCACCTCATGTGATTTCTATCAAGGTTAAATGGTATAGAGTATACATGCACTTAGCATTGTACCTGCACACAGTAAGCATTCAATAAATGGTAGCTATTTATTATTACTATTATTTTATCACACTCATTATTGGACATTTAGATTGTTTCTAGTTATAAATAAATACTGAGAGAGGTATCCTCTCCATAGCCACCAACGTAATCCACCTGAAATGTATATCTGCTCTGGTCACTCTCTTGCTTAAAGATTTCCCACAACTCCTCATCAAATATTTCCAAACTTTCTTTTCAGCAGTGGAACCCTTCTTTTAAATATCTTAAGTAAAACTTCCTAGGGAACTAGGGGTGGCGTTCAGAGCCTGGACCAATTCCCAGCCCCACCCCACCTCCCTGTTGAAAAAGGTCCCTGAAGCTTCTGAGGAACACCAGGGTTGCTCTGGACACACTGGGAGAACCTCTGACCTACAGAGTAAAAGTGAGGCCCCAGAACACAGTGTGTGACATCACCAAACTGTCCATTCCTGAAAGACCCTGATGTAGTTTTTTTTTTCTAGCCATTTTGCATATGTATTTGCTTCTGTCTGGGATGTCCTTACCTTCCATTTTCCAGGCTAACACGTATGATCAACTCAGCCTAAACACCACTTCCTCCAGGAAGGCTTCTCTGCCCCAGGCTGGTGAGATCCTCCTCTTCCGTATTCCCATGATACCCAGCCAAGTTCTCTATCACTGTGGGTACCACTTCCTCCTGATGCTCTGGACTGTGAGCTCCTGGGAGACAGAGACTATGTCTTATTAACAGTTGTATTCCCAGTTCTTAGCATAGTGTCTGGGACTGGTAGATACTCACTAAAATTATTTGTTATGAATAAATTTGGGGGTGGCCTGATTATTTCCTTAGGATATTTTGTATAAGCAGGGTTACTGGGTGAAGAGGGATGAATATTTCCAGGCCTCCTGATGCACTTTTGGTAAGATTTATTGCAAAAAAGTGGTAAGACATTCATTTGAAACACAACTCTCTCTCCTGTGTCCGTTAGTATCTCCTATTTGTATTTGGGGGTACAGCTAAAGAAGTCAGTTTGGTGCCTGATTTGATTGAGGCAGACAGAGGTACCAGCATTTGGAGTAACCAGTGCAGAGTGGGGCACTAAATATGTTGCTTTCCAATAGCCCATGTTACCAGATGGCAGGAGATTCACAATGCTAAAGTATGGTGACTTTAGCCATTTTCTATCCATGTAATATCTCTAAGCTCATGTTCTCATCTGTAAGTGAGTTTACTGATATCTCTTAGGGGGTCATGTGATGATTAAATTGAATCAAGTGGGCTGACACATAAAATCCTAATACACACATTTGTGTGTTTTTACTAATTTTTAATGAGGAGAGCTGGCTGAAGGGGAGTTGGATAATCTGGCCTACACCAGGAGATGGGTAGAGTTCCAAGTTTAGGAAGTATTTCAACTGATCTCTTTGATTAGCTTTGCCTTTCATTGAATCCCATAATGCCCATATGTAAACCATTAGGATATAACTGGTTTACCCTATTTTATCACATGGAAGATAGAAAAACCATAATTATAATCTTAAATTTTAAGGGGAAAGTGAATAAATTGAAATGGTTGAAAGACACTTTAAAGTGTTACACATTTCTATGTTCTCATTCAACTCTATGGTTCTAATTACTTATAGATCCATGACTTCAAATCTGTAGCCCAGACTTCTCTCCTGAGTTTCAGACTTGTATATCCAACTGCCTGGACGTCACGCTGGTAGACTCAGTATGCTCAAAGCTGAATCCGTCACCTCCTCTCTCCCCATATTTCTCCAAACTTGTTCTTCCTCGTATCTTCCTATCTCATTACCCTCTACTTAGTTACCCCAAGCCAAAAACTGGGGAGCCATCTTCAACTTTTTCTCATTCTCAGTCTCTACATCTAATTAGACACCAAATCTTCTTGTCCTGATGCCTAAATATTTCTCATGCTCATCCTTTCTTCTCCATCACCACTGTCACTGTCCTGGATCAGCCCCTCATTATTTTTCTTGCCTGGATTATTGTGGTAACCTTCCAACTGGTCTCCCTGATTCTGGTCTTGCTCTCTCCACTCCATCACTCACATCCCTTTCATGAGCATATAATCAATCTGGATGAAAAGGAGCTGTAAACGGCAATAGATATCAATGTCTTCAAATCATGTTCTTTAAAAAATATGATGTCATAGGTTAAGACATAATCAGTTAAACATAGTTCTTCTGGAGACAGGTTGACTGCTCAGCACAAGAATCAAATGAAATATAACAATGAACGATATATCAGTTCACTTGAAATAATACTCATGGAGAACCGACATATATTGGATTGTGCAGAGATGATGTGGAGGTTGGTAACGCTGGAAGGGCATGGTGGATTAAGATGAACTTCTCCAGTGTTGCAAGGGCCACATGGTTTTTGTGAATGTGGCAGGGAAAGGATCATTTACTAAAGACTGTTATAGCTTGATAATTCCAGGAGCCAAAGTCACAACCAACAGGAACAAATTTTCTACCCCCCAAATGATAAATACATTGTTAAAGGGACTAGTAAGGGGCTTCCTCAGCTTTATGACCACAACAAACCTCCAAATACTAAGGGCTTTAAACTGTGAGCCTATAACACACCTGCTGCCTTCAAGTTAAAAAGAGAAAACTGTCTTAAGTTTAGCATGTTCAGAGAAAATGGCAATGACTACAAAATGTAATGAAGTCTGGAAATTAGAATAAAGCAAATAAGACTAGCAAACTAGTAGAAATGAGACATAGTATTTTAATGAGTGTTTCCCAAACTATCCATGGTAAAGAACAGTTTTTAAAAATATCCAAATCATCATAGACTAATACTTTTATAAAACACAATAAAATGAATACCAGAAAAATGAAATATAAAAGAAATACAAAATACCATGCCTGTTTTTTATGACTATATTACTCAGACATAAAACTACTCTGTCAAGTGCTATAAAATTTTCTAAATGTTTATTCTTAATTTTTGTATTATTTATCTCATCATGAACCAGTAACAAACAGTTCTCTGGTACTGTTCTATGGACCATACTTTGAGCAGCACTGTTTTAAAGGATTTATTCAAGATAAATAACAGAGACTTTTCTCACAAAGATATACTCTTGGGAAGACATTAATCTGTTAATTAATGTTCATATATCTTTCTTTCAGATCTAAAACATTTTGGCTGTTTGGGTCTTGGAAAAACTTCCATCTCTGGTCAGGTCAAGTTGACATGATCTTTATGAGAAAATACCTATCAATCCAGTGAGCTTCAAGTCAACCTCTAGAAAAACAATGCCTGTGTGGATTAAAAACTCTCACCAGAAATATATAAGCTGTGACTGTAATGTTGACTGTATTGTTTAGTGATGGATTTTTCAGTCAATCAACCATTAAGAATGTCCCTCCATCCCACCCAAATCTCAATCAATTATCACGATGTCTGATTTGATAGTCACAGTGATAGAACCACTAGTTACAGGGCAGGTTTCTTTAGCCTGTACTGAACAATAAATATTCATCAAGCATGAGCTATAAGCAGGCTTCTTCTTGTCCTTATTCTAAATACAAGGGCAGCTCTCTCTCTCTGAAAAGACATGCATAGTCTGTGCTTAAACAGCAGATGGAAGATCTCAGCTTCTCAGATCTACTATTGTTTTATTATTGTTAAAAGGGCTAAGAAATATTGATGAAGGAGGGATAGTGAAAAGAAAGGATGGGAAGAGATTTTTATTTCTTACCTTTAAAATATTGTTCACAGATAAGCTATTCTCATACTGTGGCTTGAAACCCCATTAGAAGACACATTTAATGTGACTCTCATGGGTTGTTTCTCATTATGGCCAATGGTGAAATGATGGTTACTGGTAACTTTAGAAATAAGGAAATGGATATAATGCATAAAGAGGATATGTATTAATTTATATATCAACTTGTACTTTGAGGGGACTGACATACAGAGTTTGGAGGAAAGAAGACTTCAGGGAGGTAGCCTTCAAGCAGGTGAAAAGCTGAAGTCCCATGGAAGTGGGAGTTCAGAATGGCAAGCACACATTCAACATGTTCTATGTATTGGGGATGCAAAGTTAATAAAATGCTGTCTTCGTTTTCACGGTCTGGTGTCAGAGGCTGACATGTATACAAATAATTACAAAATGGTAGGAGACATGCAGAAATAGGAATCTATACAAGGTACCGATGTTGTATGGATGACAGAGTGATTAACTCTATCATGTAGAATCATGGTAAGAAAATATAAAAGGGTACAAAGCTATTTATATTGGTAAAGTGACTCCCAAAATGTTAAGGTAAATCATTACTAGAAGTTGCTAAAGGGAAACCTAAGGTCTAATTCACCTTCAATTAAGTGTGCATATAAATCTCCCACTTGTAAGGACATAGGTTAAAATACCTTCATTAGGAAAATTACCCTCCACCCAAAACTATACGTACACATATCAACATCCCTATCCCTGAACCTGATACACCTAACAAAATTCTTATTCAAGTAGAACCATTTTGAGGGAGCACAGCAGGGATCCACAAAAATGCAAATAATAATGGATGAAAAGAATGAGCTCTACTTAGCTTAAACCTTCAGGGGTTTATTCCCAAGTATCTTTTTAATACTATTATAAATAAATTTTTTTCCATAGTTTCATTTTTTGGATTTTTCATTGCTAGTGTATAGCAATACAATTTATTTTTTGTATATTGATCTTGTATCTTGTATCCTGCAATAGTTGTAATAGTTGCTTTTTTTGTGGATTGCCTAGGATTTTCTATATACAAGATCATATCATCTGAAAGTAGAGATAGATTTACTTTTTCCTTTCCAAGCTAGATGGCTTTTCTTTTTCTTGTCAAATTGCCCTGACTAGAACCTCTAGTACAATGTTGATTAGAAGTGGTGAGAGCAGACATCCCTGTCTTGTTCCTGATCTTAGGGGGAAAGCATTTACTCTTTCACCACTAACTATGATACTAGCTTTGGGGTTTTGTAAATGCCCTTTTTCAGATTGAAGAATTTTCCTTTTGATTCTAGCTTATTGAGTGTTCTTATCATGAAATGGTGTTGGATTTTGTCAAATGCTTTTTCAGATATTTCTCTGTTTTTGAATTTAAAAATTGCATTGCTTAAGTTCGGCTTTCAGGAAGGTAGATCATCTACCTAATTGGCTCTGGATTTAGGTGTAGAGGATAAGAAACAGAATGTTACTAGTGTACCTTAGTTTCAATTTTCTACATTTGACTAGGTAATACAAGAATGACAGTGCTCAGGAAAGAACTTGCTAATTTGTAAATGAGATTGAAAAATGCAACTACTTTTCATTTCCAACCAGCAAAAGATAAAATTGAGAAATGCTTTGAGAAACAAGGTTGATTTTTTTAAAAAGACTCACATCTAAGACCTAACCAAGATCATGGCTATCTTTCTTTCTGCTGAAATCTCTGAATTGATTTGGTGGTGCCCATTCAATGTTTTCAGTTGGACATGGAGAAAAAGAAGTGATGATTGAACCATAATAACATGGCTAATCTTCTGCTGGGAAGTTGTACACATTACTTCTACCCACATTTCATTGGCAAAAGAAAGTCTTATAGTCAAGCCTAATATCAAAGACAGTCACCCATACAGATAGGTGCTGAAAATCAAATGAAAACGAGTGGTATGTATAATCATTTTGTAGAGAAGGGCAGCCAATAATTGAGAATAATAAAATCTGCCTCAGTCTGTTCTTTCAGTGACAAATATTTGCTCCCCTATTTTATATGCAAAATACTTCCACCTCTTCTTTTAAAAAGACACCCCAAAGTCTTATTCAATCACATTTCAAACTCAAAGCACTGGATGTCACATGGCTCCTCTTGATCCATTCACTTATGAACTAATAAGCCAATACTTGCACCTGACATGCCCAACATATAGTGGTGGTAGAGGGATAGGGTAACTATAATAAATACTCCCATTTAGAAAGGGAAAGTGGAAATCATGCAATAGTCACTGATTCATAGCAATTCTGAAATCCTTGTGAGGTGACATGGTAAGGGTTGCCTTAGGGGTAGGGACTGTGTTTTGATTGGGCTCTTGTTCTGTTCCCTGGGGGAGCTTCCCGGTTCATTGTTCTCCATGGCTCTGAGGGGTCCCTTTTCCCCCTTTCTCCTCCTTGGCCACATCTGAAAAGGACATTGAAAAATGTGCTTCTTAGTGTGGCTTAGCTGCTTTCTATAGAAGACTGGGGGCTTCAATGTCATTTTTTGTCTCAAATGGTCATATTAAAAAATATCTAGGACTTCCCTGGTGGCGCAGTGGTTAAGAATCTGCCTGCCAGTGTAGGGGACACGGGTTCGAGCCCTGGTCCAGGAAGATCCCACATGCTGCGGATCAACTAAGCCCATGCACCACAACTACTGAGCCTGCACTCTAGAGCCCACGAGCCACTACTGCTGAGCTTGCGTGCCACAACTACTGAAGCCCGCACGCCTAGAGCCCGTGCTCCACAACAAGAGAAGCCACCACAATGAGAGGCCTGCGCACCGCGACAAGTAGCCCCCGCTCACCACAACTAGAGAAAGCCTGTGGCGCAGCAATGAAGACCCAACGCAGCCAAAAATAAATAAATAAATAAATAAATTTATGAAAAAACAATATGGTGATGGCTTTTTGGGAAGTGTTGCAGTCTTAAATGAAATCTTCCAATCCTAAAGCAGAAACTAACACACCATTATAAAGCAATTATACTCCAATAAAGATGTGGGAAAAAAAATCTTCCAATCCATGACCATTTATTCAGGTCTTTGATTACTTTCAAAATGTTTTGTTGACATTATATCTCTTTCAAAACTGTAGTTGGCTTTGTACCTATTTGATCCTTGTCAACTCTATATGTCAATAACCAATTGCTCAATTTTTTGGAGACACGCATCCCTCTAGATTTGACTAGAGGTATCTTGAGCTCTGAGTTCTGTGGGAAAAGCAGCCATCAGTCAATCCATGGGCAACATCAGGGACCATGAGGTGACTGCTCTGTTTTGAACATATCGTCAGAAACATGGGCCTTATTGTGTAAGTAGACTGTCTCCAAAACATTGGACAACTGAGCCTATTTTCCAAAATGAGAACCATTCCCTCTACTCCAGTGGTTTTCAACCAACGGACATTTGGCAATGTCTGAAGACATTTTTTAGCTGTCAGAACTGGAAGGGGTGTTACTGGCCTCTAGTGGGTATAGGCCAGGGATGGTGCTAAACATAAAACACACAAGACAGCTCCCTTCTTGCCTCTACTCCCTACCCCCAACAAAGGATTACACAGCCCAAAATGTTCCCTATTCCTAACAAGACATTGACACAGAAGTCCCTTTAATACTCCTGATAGGTGTCCAGAGCAAACATACACAGCATGTTTCTGTGTTTACCCCACCAGCCAGATGTATGTTCTTCAATTTTTTCTCCCCCAGAAGCAAAAAGTAGGATCAGAGAGACTATGAAAGCCCACTTGTTTTGATACTTGAAGGAATCACAGTTTGTTTTTTTTAAAACCCTTTCATTGTCTGTTGACCATCACATTACCATCCTCCATCTTATTTGTTAACATTTTTAACACAATACCTGATCTTTCGATCCTCCCTTTAGCTACCAAAGATTCTCTATCACGCTAAAACACATTCTCAATTGATATAAATTTTATCTCTCCTTTTAAATTCTTAGTGCAGCCTTTCTTTAGGTCCTTTTAAAGGAAAAGCAGAGATACTTGGGAGGACCTGCTCTGGTTTATAATAATGTCTGATTTATCATTATATTATCTAGTGCCTCCAAGAATGTCCTTGTTGTCACTGTGTTTGTGAAGAAAATCCATCAGGTTTCACACTAAAGTAGGGGATATACTCGAGGATGCAAGGGTTTCATGCTCAGGACCTCAGGGTCCTCATGCACCAGGGAGATATTTTAATAAAAATGTGCAGAACGTTTCAGACAGAGATTAGTCTAGAAAGAGACCGAATATAACAAAAAGGAAATTATAGCTGCAAAAGTACCTATCAGGTCATATCAGGTAGACCTTTTCTCAGAGAGCAAGGCAGGATTGTATCCTCTAAGGATCTAAATTCTAGCAGAGAAGGAAATGCTGGTTTAGTCCTAGTTTCAGCTGTGTCACTAATTTACAGAGCCTAGGCAGGATCTCAGTGACTACACTTAGAATCCATGCTCATATATGACTGAATTATTCTAATATTTCATATGAAAATAGAGAGAAATAAAGCAGTGTGACTCTTGCAAGCAGCATTTGCTTTCTTGGCTAGTTCCAAATGTCTCTACTATTTTCCTCAAAGGACAATTCTGCCTTCTAATAGAATTCCTGAGTAGGCAGAGCGTTTTGTTAGATAGATGTTCTATTAATATTTTGCTTTTCTTCATTTTATACCATTTTCCATTTTATTCCTATGTATCATGGTTGAAAATGTATATGATTCTTATCTCTTCCTCAGGCTTTTCTTTTTTTCATTGTGACATCTGTGCATTAATCACCGTTTAGCCAAGCTGCAGGAGCCTGATTCTTTTAATGGGAAGAGAGCATGCTGCCATGGAAAGCATGCCAGCCGGCTAGTTAGACACCTGGATGCTAGCCTGGCATCTGCCACGCTCTGGCTGAGTGTCCTAGGACAAGTCATTTCTCTATTGTTTTAGTAGAATTAGGGTTGTACCAAAAGGTCTTCAAGGGGTCATTTCCATCTCAAATATTCTCCATATGTCTAATCTTCTTTTATATACATGAGAACAGTAGTATGGTAGTAAAATATTTTCTTTTCTCTGCTTATTTTGCAGCTGTTAAGTATCGTGTGGGCGTGTGTGTGTGTGTATGCATGTGTATAATAGTGGTGAAGGTGGGAGTGGAGAATGCGGGGAAAATGGACTAGTTAACTTTGGTAGAGAATAACAAGGTATAAAAATCTAAATATAACTTGTGTTGAAGAAGATATGCAGGTATTTAAATACCTCTGTCCGAGGAAATATGTAAGCATTCATCATGGTTACAAAATAGCATTCTCAGAAATGTCATTCCCTCCCTCCTCCAGGACAGATGAAGCACCTGCAGAGTCTGACGGCCACTGCAACAGCCATGAAAACCTTCGTGCTTTTATAAAGCAGGACCAGGCTTTGAAGCTTCAGCGTTAAATCGCCCCAGCATCTCCCAGCTGTAATGAGGACAGCATTTCCCTAGTCAAAACATCCTGGTTCTATTTATAGGTGTTCACTTATCTGACTAACCAACAGAAGTAGCAGGCTATTCTCATATCATTTTCCTTCAACTACTCTACCATTTAATACAATGCCAACAATTAAAAAAAATCCAGAGCCACAAAACGTAACAATGGGTTTAGTTAATTACCTTAGAGAAGACAATGACCAACGTATATTTGAATAGTTGAAGTCTTGCAAGAATATTTGATTGGCCTTTGTTTACCCGGGGTTTCCCATATCTCCCTCGACATTTCATGGGGGAAAAAAGGTTTCAGTCCTTTAAGTGATTCCAGAAATATCCTGTCTCCCTAGTTGAAGGGAGGCTGTATTCATCTGTTAGGTACACTCCCTCAGCTGATGTTGCTTTAAATAAGGATGGCAGACAATACAGCACCCACGGAGACAGCCACAATTCACTTCTATTCTTTTTCCAATGTAAGTTTGTATTAGGTTATTTAATGGACCACATTATATTGGTCCACAGAATCCATACCCCCAAATGGTTGGTGCTTAATTCCATCCCTCCAGTCTGTTTTAACTAAGGCGTTTTTCTCCTGTGCATATAACCTTCATTATCATAGAAGTTATTTTTAATTTATAATTAACATAGTCTCCTTCTCATTATGGATGCCTTGATTGACTTAGACCCTCCAGACACATCTTGTCTGGCACAGTGCTGGCTGTGTCCTGCAGTTCTCCGAATGAGCAGTAGGTGTCTATCTTAGCCTTTCCTTCACCCTTCCTCCTCCTCTTGTCCCTGACACTGTGATATAGTGCATAATTCCAAAATGGCAGCTTTTTGAAAATTCACCTTGATTATCAGACATTAAAAGTGACTCATCCTGCAGTGACTGTCTGGCAGAAGGGATGGGATCAGACAGCAAGACAATGAGGGGACTGGGCGCATTAGCGCACTAGATTACAGAGCCCATCAAAAATACCTTTGTTCTGTCAAAGATCCAATCATTTACTAGTTGTGTTCTGCACAGGAGAAAGAATGAGAGGGAAAAATCCACCAAACAAACAAACAAAAAAATCCACCTAAGAATTTAAAACCTCCTCAGATCTCGTTATTCTAAAGGGAGGGAAGCATCTGATCAACTTCCTCAAGAGGAGGAAAGATGGGGATTGTACTTCCGAAATGGGAATCCATAGAACCTTTTCTTTCAGTAGCTATCAAATTTTCTACACTAGGTTCTGTTTCTGGGGGCTTGGTAAGAGGGAAATTGACAAGATAACAGGGTTTGGTTTTGCCTATGGCTGCACTCAGCCTAATTTACTGCTGAATATTTAAAAGACAAAATATTTCATAATTAGAACATTCATTTTCATTAAAAGGAAAGCTTTTGATTTCTATCACATCACATTATAGTGCTAACCAAGAAATGTGTGACGGGTAAGGGGGGAAAACGTGTAAAAGGGCTATTATTTTTTTTTTTAATGTGGGATCTTCCCGGACCAGGGCTCGAACCCGTGTCCCCTGCATTAGCAGGTGGATTCTTAACCACTGCGCCACCAGGGAAGCCCTAAAAGGGCTATTATTGATAAATACTTTATAAGCATCTAAACTGGCTCATATAAAAGGCAATAGGAATCTTTGAAAATACAGAGCACATGTATTCTTGCATCAAGCATGTGTGTGCGTTTGTGTGCAAGGGAGAGGAGGGAACTGGAGAAGGGGGAGGTGAGAGATGAGGGCATTCATACTGAGCCCTGTGTGGGTGTATAACCGGCTGAGATGTGTGCTGAGTCGTCAGCATGACTGCAAGCCTGGCTAGCTTGTCTGATTCTCCAAGGAGACAAAATGTTCAAATGGGAGGCTGGTGCCTGGCTTTCTTCTTCTTCTTTTTTCTTTTTATCATTTGCCTATGAACTCAGAGGAGCAGTTTATCAGTCATGGAAAATGCCCCTAAGGGGCCCAGATCAAAGGCAGGCTTTGAGTTGTGTACTTAGGTGGATCTCCCTGCCAAATACATTAATGCGATTAAAACACAAATTCCATAAACAATTATTTTCCATCTGTTTAGCAATACTAATAGTGATGCTATATGCCATCAATGGCATCCTTCCTTTACAGAGATGTACCAGGTGAATTCAAATGCTCTTTTGAACATGGATGCTACAGCACTTTGGGATGATTTAGAAGGTCTTATTCATCAGCAGGACAGGACAGTGGCTGCTGTCACCGTGCAGGGATCTCTTGATAAGAATCTGTATTTTAACTGACTGTCATTTAAAAAATAAATTCATTAAAACAACTCATTGCATTCCACCACTTGTGCACTATACTTGGAGGTTTGTCATTATCTCCCCTGCCTGTATACTTATTTCTACTGTCAGGTACAGAAAACACATCCTTCTTTTTCCCCCTCTTAATTACCCTTAGGTGACTTCATTCCTTTACCTATGGAGGAAGGCAAATTCAGCAGGACTGCCTGGTCAGAGGGGTTTAGGAACAGTTACACATTCAGAGACCCGTTTGTATTTGTTTGGATTCACAACACATACTTTGAATATGGAGAAAGAGAAACCTATAAACTTTAAAAATCTCAACCTAAACCTGACCAAGAGATTAAAGGGGAGGGCAAAAGGGGAGGACCCAAACCAATTTCCACACACCAGCACTCGTAACAGGGATGGATTCATGAAAGGGAGACATGTGAGAGAGTTTTCATCAGTGGAATTTTAATGAGCCCTAAAGGTTAGCCTTCGACTTCGTTAACAAGCAGCTCTAGAGATAATTTCCAATTTTCAGTGTTTATAGAATAGTGGTTCCTTGGTCATAATCAAATTCTGAGACTGTTGAGGGCCTATTCTGCATATCCAGCTGATGCTGAAATGCAAACCATCACAAATTATTAAATGTGCGCTCAGAATCCAATGTGGAAGAAGCAAAAAGAGGAAGAAATTTTGCAAATTAAAATGATCACATTAACCTCCTCTGATAAAATCAGTTCAGGCAAACGAAAAATACTTATTTGAAAAAATCTGCCCAGATATTTTTGCTGTTAAAAGGGCAATGATTATTCTAATATTTAAATGGACAAAGACAAGGAAAAAGAGAGAGAATAAACAAAAGAGGAAAGCTTCATTCCCAGGAGTGAGAGCCAAGAGTCTCTTCTACATGTAAGTAGGCTTCATAAGTGTAGGAAAGAGAAGCAAAATTTACCAAGACTGACACTAGAGGATAGGTCAGTTTGCTGGAAGTATGCCCCCTTCATCTTTCTCCCTGCTCTCCTCTGTCTTTACTGAGCAGAATGGCCATAATTGTGGCAGAAGGGGAACAAGTATGGCTAGGATTCTAGCCACATAAAACAAAAGCAAAGGGTAGTTAGAACAAAGGACCAAATCCAAAGATCTGTCTTTTCTGCAAACTGACTGTAGCATTGGGTGCAAAGTGGACTACTTGCCCTGCAAGGATGATCAGTCTCCTAACGGCACTGGGACCAACAGCAGGGGATTGAGCTGTAAATGCTGGGAGGAATATTCTAACATTAGTTGTATATCCTCCAAGGCAACAAATTCCCTTTTGCTCCCCAGGCTTGCCACTTCCCATCTTGATTTGCAGAGGAATGGAAAGGGTTAAAAAACGAAAACAAAAACAAATGAGTGGCTGAGTTTCTGTGACTCCTTGGGAAGGGGAAGTTAAAGAGTGAGGGGCCCCTCTGGCCCCTCTGGGTAACACTCTGGTTAGTTTTTGGTACATCAAGGGGCACAAAGGGCACATGATTAGGGGCTGGCAGACCTGGGTTCCAATTCTGGTTTTGCATCCTACTTTTTACTCCCCATGTAACCTTGATGGGGGCAGTCAAAACCTCTGAGTTGGGGCTTCCCTGGTGGCGCAGTGGTTGAGAATCTGCCTGCCAATGCAGGGGACATGGGTTCGAGCCCTGGTCTGGGAAGATCCCACATGCCGCGGAGCAACTGGGCCCGTGAGCCACAACTACTGAGCCTGCGCAACTGGAGCCTGTGCCCCGCAACAAGAGAGGCCGCGACAGTGAAAGGCCCGCGCACCGCAATGAAGAGTGGCCCCCGCTTGCCACAACTAGAGAAAGCCCTCGCATAGAAACGAAGACCCAACACAGCCAAAAAAAAAAAAAAAAAACAAAACCTCTGAGTTGACAGTTTTTTTCCTGGGATGAAAGGGATTGGCAAATTCAGGTAATGTCAGAACTGGGAGACACCTCAGGGATCTAGTCAATTTTCTGCATTTTACAGACAGAAAACTAAATAACAATAACAGCAGTAATAATAATAGTTAATATTTTCAAGCATTTAATATGTGCCAGGCACTATTCTAAGCGCTTTACAAGTACTATTCTATTTTCACAATAACCTCGTTTGGTAGATAGTATTGTTACTCCCATTTTACAGATAGGGAAACTGAGGTCAGTGAGGTTCAATATCCAAGATGATACAGCTGGTCATTGGTGGCGCTCAGTTTGAAACCCAGATGGCCTGGCTCCAGAGGTACACCTTAATAAGCCATGAATTCCCCATTTACTTTTTTTTGCACAGGGGTGCACTCATTTCAGGAAAGGGGTGTACCACCTGAATTAGTACTGCACAAGGTCATGAAAGTGTAGACCTTACAAAGAGGTGTTCCCAATATCATGGCAATGGCTGGCAATGGCCACTTTGTTCCCTCCAGTTTCCCTGAGGTCACAAGGTCCCTGCAGCCAGGTTTCGCACAGTCTTCCCAAGATGCCCTGCTCTATATATGGTGCCCTTCCCAAAGTCAGACTGCCAAGGGTCTCTAATTGTCTGCTGATTGTTACTCTCTCTCTCCAACCATTTCCTTGAAATTCACTTGAGCAGCTGCTATTGCACTTGTATTTGAACACCCAGCATGATACTCTTTATTTCTTTGCTCCAGCACCAGCACTTGCACACCTTTTGTTAGCCACATGGATCAAAACTGCTTCTCAGAGCAAAAATAAATTGCAAAAAGTGAGATCATGGCAGAATAAACATCAGCATCGCAAAAGACACTCAACTCCGGCAGTGTGGTAGAACGCTCATTGGGTGAGACTGTTTGCAGAGTGATACGCTGATGCTCATTGGTTGACAGAGGAGGCTACAGTTGTCACATTAGCTTTCATTGGCTAATAGCACCCAGTGCCTAGGAAAAATATATAACCCTATATGTAATGGACTGTTGCTAAAAGCCCAGTAATAGCATTAATGCCAATTATTGCTGCATGGAGAAGTGTTAAATAGGCTCTGTGTATCTCCTAAGCTCAAAGAAGCTTGCTGACTTGTCTAGACACCTGGACAAGACTGTCTAGGAAAACTCTTCTGTCTTCCTTTACTTGTACTCACAACACTTCTCAAACCCTTCTGACACCAGATGTGTGGGTTTTCCACACCAAACAATTCTCTAACACTAGCTGGGTGTCCTACGATTCAATTCAGTTAGGATACTAACCAAAGTTAGCACGGGCCCCATAGGTCAAGGGCTTGTTCCACAAAGACTGCTCCCCATTTCAGATGCCAATTGCAAGTCGAGGGTCCCCAGGTTACTCACAACTTCTGTCTGACTTGGCTACAAATTGGAGGTTTCCACGACCCCATCTTCGGGTCCAGTTATTTGCTAGAACAGCTCACAGAACTCACGTTTACTGGTTTATTATATAATAAAGGATATGATGAAGAATACAGATGAACAGCCAGATGAAGAGATACATAGGGTGAGGTCTGGAAGGGACCCAGAGCACAGGAGCTTCTGTTCCCATGGAGTTGGGATACACCACCTTCCCAGCACACAGATGTGTTCACTGACCCGGAAGCTCTTTGAACCCCATACTTTTGGGATTTTTCATGGAGGCTTCATCACATAATACATGATCAATCATTAACTCAATCTCCAGCCCCTCTCTCCTTCCTGGAGGATGGGGGCTGGGGCCAAAAGTTCCAAGCTTCTAATCACCGCTTAGTCTTTCTGGTGACCAACACCCATCCTGAAGGTACCCATGAGCCCACGAAGAGTCACCTCATTAGAATAAAAGACACTCCTATCACCCAGGAAATTTCAAGGGATTTAGAAGCGGAACTGGGGGTATATATATATATATATATATATATATATATATATATATATATGAAATAATAAATTCTATAATAAATAATAGAATACATATATTCTATTATTTCACAAAGGCACATATGATCCCTTTCTGATGTGGCCTCACCTGCCACATATTCCACATCTTGATGTCCTTAACACCTGCTGTCCCTTCTGCCTGAGGCAATCATTTCACCAATCCCCTCTTATCACTCCCCACTCTCCAACTGAAAAAAATCTGTTCATCTTTCTGGCCCCAGAATTACCTTCTCTGTAAGGCTTCCTGACTTCTTAGCATTTTCTGTAGTACATATGGTTAGAGCACTCATTGCACAGGATTATAATTAATTGGTTATTCTTCTTTCTCCCCTTATTAACCAGGGAGCTCCTTGAGGACAGAGACTATATTTCATTTATCTTTGTATCTTCAGTGCCCAACACAGGGCCTGGATCATCTTATTTACTCAATGAATATAGAAGGAAGGAAGGAAGAGAGGGAGGAGGGAAGATATGTTCTCCTGAAACTATAAAGCATTATAGAAAAACAAAGAATCAGAGAAAGATGTCCACTGTTTGGTGCCCTCACCTGTGCAGGAATAAGCTTACTGTTTTCACAGTCACAATGCTTATGCACAAAACGGAAGCCAATGACAGTGCTAGCAAGAAGCAGACTTCTTCCTCCTCATTTACCTGTCTGATGGAGAGGTAGGTACACAATTTCCCTAAGACAGAAAGAGTGCCCTTACTGATGTCATTCACTAGCGGTAATTTGGTTAGCTGAATAAGCACAAAACCTAAAGAATACAGAGGATTAAGGAACTGTTTAATTCATGGTACTAAGATATTTTATCAAGTGGTATGTTGTTAAGTGCACTTAAACACAATCACATAGCATTTTGTTTGGTCATCCTCCTCTGGGGGTGTTAGAAGAACCAGGAGAGACAAGAAGCATCCTCAGGGATTTTTCCTTACAGTACAATTTTTACAAAAAGCTGAGTGTACAACTTGCAAAATAATAAGCTTCGGTGATAACACAAGCTTCTGCTACAATTATCACAAAGAGCAATTCTGCTGCTCAAGCTTCTAACTTATCCTTGTGACTACAGAACAATCCAAAATGTCACGTTCGAGTTGAAGTGACTGCAGCCAATTAGGTGATTTCCACCAAATTGGGTCCATTAATACTTGGGCATTATCTTGAGGGAGAAATAGGACTCTGTGACAAGGTGCAATGTGGCTTGTGAAATATTAGTTTTGGACAGTCACAAATCAAGATCCAAGGGTATGTTAAATTATTCAGCATTCTTGACCTCATTATTAAGTGACTTCTTATGGGTTTTTGCTCATATTCATATAATACTAGGCTCCAAGGAGCTTGATTTTGTTTCCTTCCCCCAGCCATTTACCTGTATCACCTTTTTTTTTTTTTGCCTTCTTCACTCTTTATGTAACAAAGGCTTAGTGTACATCTCTTTTTAAATCCTGTTTAATTTTATAATTTAAAGGGCGATGGCTATGGTTTTGTTTGAGGAACACACAATGAGGATACTTGCTAATACAATGACACATACAAGAAATATGAATATTAGTTAGAAATTGGTTCCCATGCCTTTCTTTGCTAGCAGACAACCTCAGGTAATACAAAAATCTTCCAACTTAACATCCACCTTGTACCAAACAGAAAGCTGTGATTTGTAACATATGGCTTTATAAATGAGTCAGAACTTCAATGCCAATTCTGCTTCTGTAAGTGTTCTGAAATGATAGCAACAACATTATTTTCCAAAATAATGGGAGAAAGCCACAAAAACACTCCAGAAAGATCATGTACCAAAGATGTTTGTTGATTCCATTTTGTTCCAAAAATGTTTGGAACAGCGGTTAGTTGATGCTGATAGGATTTCTACAACCAGTTAATATGTTGGATATTTAAAACTTTAAACTGGCGTTCCCGTAGGTCATAAAAAACATTAACCAGTTACACACTTATCCTAAGACTATTACTAGCAGATAATTTACAAGCTAAAATGCAACATGGGGGCAGAGCAATGAAACGACCTTGGAATGCAAACATCGCCAAATAATGTGACTGAATTTGTGACCATCTGCCCCCCCCACCCCCGACCCCGCCTCCTAAGAGTTCTTGCACTAGTGTTCTTTGTGGGATTAACAAAAGAAATTAGGTAACATTAGGCTGCTCATGGTACAGTTTCGTCTTTCAGATATGTGTGTTTAGTAATGTTGCTTATGATCAAATCATTACAAACACTTTGAAAGCAGAGACACAGAACTCCATTTCATCATCCCCCAACCAGATGGGACCAGAGCAGGTGTAATCACTTTAAAGTGTTCTTCTCTATAAATCAACTTCTGATTCATTCCAGAGTGGAGCTGTCAGCCCTTAGGCGCCCACTGAAGTTGAAAATTCTTAGCAAACTAAACACAGGCATTAAAATAATGTTTGAATTAGTTTTAATCACAGTGGCCTAGATTCTCATGCTTCCCAGGACCCTACTGTATCTCTTGCATGTGTGAGATGCATGGGAGGGCTGCACATGGGCAAGACTCACTGGAGTGCAGAGCAGGAAGGAGAATTTAGGTCAATTACCTTTTGAAGTGTGATCCCTTTAAACAGTTACTCAAGGTAGTATCTTGCTAACTGTGCTGTATATAATAAAAGTGACCTGTGCTGTTTCTTTAAATACTGCTTTTTGGTTATAAGCGCTCAAAGTATTAAATATGTGTAAGAAAAAAAAAAGATCAAGAGAAGTTTCATCCGTGTTCTTTCTGGAATCTATTAGGAAGGATTAGGTATGTGGTTTACCTCTCTGAAAGCCTGGGCTCAAAAGGAGGTGCCTCCATTCCAGCATCTCCCAGCTGGGTCTTTGTTTTCTTCATCTGTAAGTTGATGAGATAAGTAGTTTAGATATGACCCCAGGACCTTTGGTAAATATATTAAGAAATTAAAAAATTTTGAAGTAGATGAATGTGTAGGGAGGTGGGAGATGGGGGGCACCATTTTCTATGGATCCATTCTCCAAAGTTTAAAAAAAATATACATATTGTGTGTGGGTGTGTGTTTTCATTAGTTCCAGAAGAAAAAAAGCTCACTGAATAAATGGTTTTATGGTTTTTAAAATGCCTTTTTAGCGTGAAAAAAATATTAAAGTGTCTTTTTTTTTTAAATTTTTATTTATTTATTTAATTTTATTTATTTTTGGCTGCATTGGGTCTTCGTTGCTGCACGCAGGCTTTTCTCTAGTTGTGGCGAGCGGGGGCTACTCTTCCTTGCGGTGCACGGGCTTCTCATTGCAGTGGCCTCTCTTGCTGCAGAGCACGGGCTCTAGGCACGCGGGCCTCCGCAGTTGTGGCACGGGGGCTCAGTAGCTGTGGCTCACGGGCTCTAGAGCGCAGGCTCAGCAGTTGTGGCGCATGGGCCTAGTTGCTCTGCAGCATGCGGGATCTTCCCGGACCAGGGCTCGAACCCGTGGCCCCTGCATTGGCAGGCGGATTCCTAACCACTGCGCCACCAGGGAAGCCCTAAAGTGTCTTTTAATTAATAAAACACTTTTGTTGCTTTTAGTGTCATGGCAGGGCTTAAGAAAGAGCAAATAGTTTCAAAGCAACACAATGAATATAGGAATACCTTCTGTAGATCTTCAAAGAAAATGATGTAAAATTTCTAAACATGACTAATAAAATTAATTGCTCTTGTGGTTATAAACACAATATAACTTTATGGTAAAAAATTTGAAAAATACGCAGACATATAAAGAAAATAAAGGTCACCCTGAATCTTACAATTTAGAAATAACAACTTACTAAATTTCCTTCTAGTATATAATCTCACACACACACACACACACACACACACACACACACATTGAAAAAAATTCTGGAAGGAGATAGCTTGTGCATTAAAAAAAAAAGTTTGCTTATTTAACCATTTCCAAGGTTTTTTTTTTTATATATAGATTTTTTATTTTTGGCTGTGTTGGGTCTTCGTTTCTGTGCAAGGGCTTTCTCCAGTTGTGGCGAGTGGGGGCCACTCTTCATCGCGGTGCGCGGGCCTCTCACCGTCGCGGCCTCTCCCGTTGCGGAGCACAGGCTCCAGACGCACAGGCTCAGTAGTTGTGGCTCACGGGCTTAGTCGCTCTGCGGCATGTGGGATCTTCCCAGACCAGGGCTCGAACCCGTGTCCCCTGCATTGGCAGGCAGATTCTTAACCACTGCGCCACCAGGGAAGCCCTTCCAAGGTTTTATATCCACCTATTTTCCCTTATTATATACCAAGTCAGCCAAAAAACATATATCTTTAGTAAACTGAAAAAAATGAGTTCATTTCAGGCCTACAAAGAACTACACCAATGAAATGACAAGAATTTTTTTTCTGTCATTGCCTTTCTTCCAACAGGCTTAGGGGTTATTAGAAAGTTTAAGATGGCTTTCAAAGATGAACTAGTTCCATGTTGAATTTCAACAAATATCCAACGGTGAGAGCAGAGCACAAAATCCATTAAGCCTTGTGACTGTTCATTATGAAATTCTGAATTTTAACCAACTAGAAATGTAATCCAAGCTGAGATTTATTTTTCATCCCTCAAGACTGCAAATGCCAGGCTTCCCTGGTGGCGCAGTGGTTGAGAGTCCGCCTGCCAATGCAGAGGACACGGGTTCGAGCCCTGGTCTGGGAAGATACCACATGCCGCGGAGCAACTAAGCCCGTGCTCCACAACTACTGAGCCTGTGCTCTAGAGCCCCTGAGACACAACTACTGAGCCCACGTGCCACAACTACTGAGGCCCGTGCGCCTAAAGCCCATGCTCCACAACAAGAGAAGCCACCGCAATGAGAAGCCCATGCACCGCAATGGAGTAGCCCCAACTCGCTGCAACTAGAGAAAGCCCATGTGCAACAATGAAGACCCAACACAGCCAAAGATAAATAAATAAATAAATAAATTTATAAAAAAAACAAAAACAAGACTGCAAATGCCAAACAGAGCACGGACCTCTTCTTCGGACCTAGGAGGCTACAAGCAGGCAGAGGGGAAAGAGCTCCTTTCCTTCCCTCTGGGTCTTTGGTCTCCATGCTTGCCCAGCACCATGACACACTCACCAAGCTTGTGGGGTAGCTAGCAGAGAGAGTTATCAATCCCATTCTGGGGGAATTATAAAGATGACAATCTCAGTCCTTACACACACACACACACACACACACACAGAGAACCGCAGGTCATCTTCCCACAGCCCCACATATAACAGAAAGGCCCAACGTTATGAGGGAAATAATGTCTTGCCCCTTCCGTTCCTCAATCACATAAACACAAGCCAGGTAGTTGAGGGGAGGGTTTGTTCCTCATTATTTGATGAGATGGAGAAACTGGGGAGCAGAAAGAGAGATTTAGACTAATAATATTTAAAAATATTTCCAGATGCTCATTACTGGGGTCATTTGAGGAAGGAGCACAGGCTTTGAGGTCATCAGCTCTCTCATTTACTGTAACAAATACTTAATGAGCCCCCACTATATGCTAGGCACAGCTCTAGTTGCTGAGGAAGCATCAAAGAACAACACAGACAACAATCTATGTCTTAGTGGAGCACACATTCTAGCGAGGGGAGCAAACAATAAAGATAACATTAGAGGGTAGAAAACGCTACAGGAAAAGAAAATAGCAGGGTAAGAAAGATTGTGACTGGGGAGTGGGTGGTGGTTTTAAATAGGATGATCAGGAGAAACCTCACCTATTAGGTAACATTTGAGTCAAGACGTGAGAACATGAGGGGATGAGCCATTTAGATATAGGGGGAGGGGGTTTTAGGCCGCAGAACAGCCAGTGCAAAGGCCTTGAGGTGGGAACAGGCTTGCAAGGTTGGAGGACAGTGAAGGAGACGAGACAATGAGATCCGAGATAAAAGGGGTGGGGAGGGGTGTGTATGTACCTGTAGGACCTTGAACATTTTAAAAGATTTTGACTTCCCACCTGGGAAAAGTACCACCATTCGTCAAAGGTCACAGGCTGAATGACTCTGAACTTCCATTTTCTTGTCTATAAAATGGGAATCTCATTGACTGTAAAGTTATTTTGAGGATTAAAATGAAATATCAAGTACAACAACTGGCATGTAGTATGTTTGCAACAAATGTTGGTTCCTTTATTCCTCTGGGTATCATTTTGTGTATTTTATATGTATTTTATAAATGTACACATAAACATAAAAGGGTGGTGTGACTGGACCAATAGTTACCCAGAGGTAGGAATCCAAGTAGATTATAGCTTTGTATATAAATAACACTTTTTCCCACGATAATAAAAGTCATATATTACCAGTACAAACTAATAGTTTTGGAAGGTGGGTTGGAGAGTCAAGTTGACCAAGGAACTAAATCTTGGATGTATGAACCATTAATGAGAACTGATATATTAGCAGAAATGTACAGGCAAATCTCATTATTTCCCATTTCCGTTGAATGTCTATTTCAAGGTTAGAAAAATATGTAGCTGTCCTTCTGGGGGACATCTGAACATTCAAACAATACCAGATAAAATAGTCGGCTTGCAAACTTTTGAAAACACCACTGCCTGCAGGGTTGAAAGGGCCTCTCTTAGATATCAATATGCTCTGCGCTAACTTTTTTTATACGATGGTGGCAGTTTTACTCTTATGTGGTGGTATCATTAGTTTCACTTGAGTTCACAGAAATCATTTTCTGGCTAAATTTCCACTCAAACCCAGTTGCTATAGAAGTTGAACATCAGTGGGGGAGGCAATTAGTTAGCTAGTTATTATGATTTTACTTAGTACATTTTTAGCAGAAGGAAAAATGACAAAAACTTAAAATAATTCTATAGAAATATACACGTGACTTCTTTTATCCAAAGATCATTAGCACAGTGGACAGGATTTCAAAGATACCACCAATACCTATAACATCCTCTCCTGTTGTATTATTATGCAGTTTTCATCAGTTAATAGGGCCAACAGGAAGCATTTTGGTAAAAGTTACATAGTACCTAGTGTTGGAGGACCTGAAACTAATGGAAGAATTGAAGATGGATTCCTCTTTGTAGGTCAATGGAAACCATACATAAATTATTGCCAAGACAATTATTTATACCACCTTTGGATATTCTCCTGGTCAAAGGCACTTTTAGGAGCATTAAAAAATATTTGCCAAAGAACTTCTCCAGTCTCTGCTGGTTATCTTACAAAGTTTGCTCTTAAGCACTGATGTATTATTTGGTCTCTGGTCTAAATTCTGGGATTTACAAAAAATCTGGATTATCCCCATGGAATCAGATAAGGGATTATCTTGAAAAATTTGTCGTATGATTTTTGTACCATATATTAGGAGCCTAATAAATGTCTGTTGAATGAATAAGTAGAAAAAAAATTATTTCCATTTCCTTCTACTTGTCCTGTTACAAATCAAAGATTGAACATACACATACACACACGTGTGCACACACTGTATACTTTACGTATTCCCAATTATATGTATATACCAATATATACATACATATGTGAAGAATGACTTTTTTTAAAAACATACACACCAGAATTTATATCTCCAAATAAGTATTGCCCTTAAGTCATCTAAAGAGAAAATCCATTTATTTCACAGATGCAAGTAAAAATTTCGGGAACTCTTCTCTGGGCAGTTCTTTCATGACCTCTGGCCATTATTTTGGATATTAACATTTTTGGCCAATGTTCGCCACTTAACAGTAGATTGGACTACTAAAAATAGCTAAAAGTCGGTTGGAAACAAACTTCTGAAAAGTCAGCACAATGGATGACACTATTCTTTATCTAAAAATATTGGGTACAGTCATAGAGTATTGAGTTAACAGTTTTTTAGTATGGCTTATAAATTGCTTTTCTTTTTTTGTAAGCAGATTTACTGGGCAATAATTCACATACCATAAATTTATTCATTTAAAGTGTACAATTCAATGATTTTTAGTATATGCTCAGATATGTGCAACCATCATCACAGGTAATTTAAAAATATTTTCATTACCACAAAGAGAAACCCTGTACACTTTACCCATCACTCCTCTACTTCCTCCCACCCCAACCCATTCTCCCCAGCCCTAAGCAACCACTAATCTACTTTCTGTTTCTACAGATTTCCCTATTCTGGATACTTCATATAAATGAAATCATATAATATGTGGTCTTTGTGTCTTCTTTTTTTTTTAAATTAATTAATTAATTTTTGGTTGTGTTGGGTCTTCGTGGCTGCACGTGGGCTTTCTCTAGTTGCGGAGAGAGGGGGCTACTCTTCGTTGTGGTGTGCGGGCTTCTCATTGCGGTGGCTTCTCTTGTTGCGGAGCACAGGCTCTAGGCATGCAGGCTTCAGTTGTTGTGGCACGTGGGCTCAGTAGTTGTGGCTCGCGGGCTCTAAAGCGCAGGCTCAGTAGTTGTGGCGCACGGGCTTCGTTGCACCGCGGCATGTGGGATCTTCCCAGACAAGGGCTCGAACCCGTGTCCCCTGCATTGGCAGGCAGATTCTTTTATTTATTTATTTTTTTAGGTTGCCATATTATTATTATTTTTTAACATCTTTATTGGAGTATAATTGCTTTACAACAGTGTGTTAGTTTCTGCTTTATAACAAAATGAATCAGCTATACATATACATATATCTCCATATCTCCCGGCAGGCCGATTCTTAACCACTGCACCACCAGGGAAGTCCCCGTGAGTGTCTTCTTAACATAATATTTTCAAGATGTGAAACATAATATTTTCAAGGTTTCATGCTATGTTGTAGCATGTATCATTCCTTTTTATGGATAAATAATATTTCATTGTATGGATGTACCACATTTTATTATTCATTCATCTCTTGATGGACATCTGGGTTGTTTCCACTTTTTGGCTATTGTGAATAGTGTTGATATGAACATTTATATACAAGTTTTTGTATATAAATACAAAAACTGTTTTTAATTCTTCTGTGCATATACATAGGAGTAGAATTGCTGGACCATATGGCAATTCTATGTTTAACTTTTTGAGGTACCACCAAACTGTTTTCTACAGCATCTACACCATTTTACATTCCCATCAGTGATATGTGACAGTTCCAGTTTCTCCATATCTTTGCCAGTGCTTATTATTTTCTACTTTTTGAAAAATTATGACCATCCTAGTGGGTATAAAATAGTATCTCATTGGTTTTGATTTGCATTTCCCTAAAGAGTAATAATGTTGAGCATCTTTAACCTCCTGGGGTTACTAAGCTGAAGTGTAATACTTCTTTGACCATAAGAGTAAAGACTCAGTCAAGCACAGTAGTTTCAGGTGATTCTTTGTCATACTTTAGCAATCCTATATCCATGGATTTTTACAACAAATATTTACACATGTATTGCACATTCATTGACCATATGCTGCTTTGCATACAGTAGGGACTTACTAAATGACGACTATAGTGGCTACAGATTTTCATTGAAGGAAAGTTTAGAGGCAGCAATCTAGTTAAAAGGAGGAGTCCCCTGAAGCATAGCACTTATGTATGAATGACAAAATATGATTTATCTACGAAAAGAATAGGGGAAGGCTGATGGACACCATGGGAACCTAAAGCTTCTTTTTTTCCTGCAGTGGTTTGGCAATTCCACTGTGTCTAGAACCAACTAAGACTCTGAGGAATTATAATCTGAGAAGGAAACATGCTTTCTCAGATTCACCAATGGCTAGTCACACAAATACAGGCACATGACTGTTCTCCCTTAGCTTCAAGCTTGGATATATACAAGCAAGTGGATAGATAGATATGTGAGAGGATGTGTGGATTAGTGGTAGAAGGGGTCAGCAAGAAGGTGAATGATGAGAGACAGTAGTATCTTGACGGGAAACAATGGGCTAAGTAGGTAAAAGTATGGATGGGTAGTAGAGAGGACTTCTGCTTAATGCAGCAACCCAACCTGCTAGCAAATAATCCAATATAAATCTCGACAGTCCAAGGGATTAGTCAGCTGAACCACAAGACCAGGTTCTGATAAGAGTCCTTTTAAAACATTCAATTTCATCCAGTCTGGCACCTCTGAAAGTTAAAATTGCCTCATTGGGTCCAAGAGGCTCTGACTAATTTTTCCCATCCAGTTTTCTCCAGATTTTTGGTGTGGATCAACAGCTCATGAGAAAAAATGAGTGAGGGGGTTGCATGCATTACTGGTAATCAATATCCAAAGGCTTTAAACTGGGGACACAAAATGGTGGAAACTTTTCCCAGGGCTGCCCTGGGAAGAAAGGACAATCTATGAGACCAGGATAAAAACACAAACTGAAAGAAGAGGGAGTTTGTGATGGGCTTAGGGATTTTCTCACTCCCTTTGGGGTCTTCTGTTAGAAAACAAAATCAAAATTATGTAATACAATTCCTTCCATACGTTTCCCTTGCTCAGAATTAAAAACCATCTACTGAAGACTTTCTCACTTCAAAACCCCGTATCAAGGAGGGTGCCCGAAGAATAAACTGCTCCTATCAGAAATATAGCATTTTAGTTCTGCCACAAGGGGTGAGATCTGTGTTTATAAGTCTCTCCAAAGGCAACTCCATTTTTGCTGCTCTCCTCTCATTTTCTTTTGATGCATAAAACCTGTAGACTGGAGTGCTGTGATTGCATTCGGCTCCGGAGGATTGTAATTGTAAATATTCATTAGAATTCAAGCTAGCTTTCCCAGGTCTCTCCTAGGGCTGTGCAGCTATGCAAACAGCAGCCGGTGCTGCATTAGCTCACAGCCCCGAGGCCACCTATTTCCCCACAGCCCCTAGGACCTTTTCTGTAGAGCATGCGCATGCAGAGAAACTGGCCCTTAAACACCACTTCAGTCTATCATTTCACTTGTTTTTCCTTTTCTCCCCATGACTGCTGATCCTTAGTAATTCTGTCTGTCAGTCCCAAATATGCATTAAAAAGAGAACCATATCCTTGACTAAAAGCCCAGGGTCAGGATGCTCCCACTGAGCATGTGCTCAGTCTATTTAGGGGATTAATCAGATTTCAGCCATTGCATGAATACATATACATGCACACACAGACACACACACACGAATATGCATTTGGCAACTCTAGCTGAAAAACTAGAATACGTACCTACTCTAATTAAGATATGAGTACTCATGAGTTATTCCATCTTTTTCCAAGTTAAAATTTTCAGGAATCAAAAATAAACTAATATGGGATTGGGAATACGACATATTTTTTAACAACCTTACAATAAAGAATTATTTACATATTTAAAATATAAAAATTTGGCAAGAAGGAACATGTGTTTGACTCTGCTGGTTCAATTCTCAATGTACTACCTATAAGGCTGAGGTCAAATTTTCAATCCAGGCTCCCCGGACCACTCCCTGATATATCTTCTGAATGTCAGATGATTAGATTCCAACAGAATTCAGGGCACCTGCAATATTAACTTCAAAATAATCTGAGGAAGAAATCGATGCATAGAAAAATGACCTATAGAAAACAATTTATAGAGTTTTTTTAGAAAAAGAGATGTTATTAATGTTGAAACATTTCAATGCAAAAGTAAGTCTAGGTAGAAATTCTTTGTGCCTGGCCAACATTTAGATTTAATGATGAAAGTGAAAAATTACTTTAAGTGGCAAAAATAGAGAATGGTCAAAATTTCATATCTAGAAGGAAATTTATTTTAATTTGATTTAACTAGGTGAGTTCATGAGCAAAAGGTCCTCTGCTAGGCATTTTGAGGGATACAAAGATGAATGATGTATGTGTCCTATGTCTTAAAAGGTTTAGAATTTAGCAGCAGAGAGAAGATGTGGAGAAATAGCTATGCTATAAAAGGGGCAAAATACTACGTTACTTTGAGGGAGGGAGTGAAGGGGAATTATGAGCAACTGGATGACAGAGGTGAAAATCAACCAGACTCTGAAGCAGTAGAAGGATTTTGACAGATGGAGTGGGATGGAGGGAGAAATCCATCTCTGAGGGGAAGTGTTATGGGTTGAATTGTGTCTCCTCAGAAAGCATGTTGAAGTTCTATTCTCCAAAAGCTGTGAGTATGACCTCATTTGGAAAGAGGGTTTACAGATGTAATCAAGTTAAGATGAGATTGAACTGGATTAGAGCTGGCCCTAATTTGATGACTGGTGTCCTTATAAGAAGCAGGAAATTTGGACACAGATTGGGTAGGGAAATGTGGACCCCCTCCTGGGTAGGGGAGGAGGCCACATGAAGATGGAGGCAGAGATTGGAGTGAAGTATTTACAAGCTAAAGGAATATGAAGGATTGCCAGCAACCATCAGAAGTTAGAAGAGGCAAGGAAGGATTCTTCCCCTAGAGGCTTCATAGAGAACACGGCTCTGCTGATACCTTGATTTCAGACTTCTAGCCTCCTGTACTACGAACGTATACATTTCTGTTGTCTTAAACCACCCATTTTGTGGTGTTTTGTTATGGAAGCCCTAGTAAACTAATACAAGAAGAAAGAAGATATGGTTCAGAGGTGGGAAGTGTGGAACTTATTCTGAGAGGTGAAGTTTTGATCAGCCGGAGAGCAGTGTGTGTAAAGACCAACAGTAGGAATTACTTCTGGGAAAATCAGGGTGCCCAGATGGAGGACTTTGTGCCTTTACCTGTAGTCTATGAAACATTATTAGGAAAGGGAGTGGTGGAAGATTCAGGATAAGTCGGAAGAAATGGGAGCAGTTAGCAGGCTGTTGTGATATGTGAGATGAGAGGAGGCATCCTGGCTAGCAGCAGTGGTTATGGAAAGGAAGCTATGGATTTGAGAGAGGCAGAGGCAGAACTGATGGAATCTGGAGACTAATTAGGTGAAGGATGCACAAAAGTAATTTGACTTTGAAGTCTGGGGGATGGGATGGGAGGATGAAGATGCTATTATCAGAGACAGGAAACCCAGAGGGTAGAATTGGTTTGGGAGTATGTGTCAAGAAGAAGAGTCTAGCCTGTAGTAAATGAAGAAGTCAAGCAGAATGCTAGAAATGTAGACTTGAAGCATGGGAGATTTGTTGGGCTAGGAATATAGATTTGGGGCCATCTGCACTGAGGAGATAGTAAGGGGCTTGGACATGGTTGAGATCATCAAAGGAATTGAGTGAGCATAAGGGAAGAGTTGAACTTTGGAGGAGCACCTCTATTTTGGCAGAAAGAAGAGGCAAGACAAATTAAAGAGGCAAGAGGGTAACCAAGATGAACCCAAGTCAAGGAAGCCAAGGAACATATTTCATGAAAGCCAGGGTGATCGGCAACATAAAATGCTATATGGAGACTGAGGAGGACAAGGACTCAGAATAAGTCACTGGATATAGGGGTGAAAATGTCAATAGTAACTTAAGAGAGGGCAATTTCAAATTAGTGGTATGAGAGGTCATTTTAAAAGGGTTTAGTAATGACTAAGGTGTGAAAGAGGCTAATGTGTATAGATTATTTTGTCAGGTTTGGTAATGAATAGAAGGAAAAAGGAGAGGATTTTGGTTGTCCTTGCTGTTTTAAGGTAGAAAAATACATGAGCATATTAATATGTAAAAGGGAAGGAATCAAGGATTTGGGAGAATTGTAAAAAATCAAAACAGAGTGGGATAACTGATGGAGCAGAGCTCTGGAAGGAAGAGGGATGGATTTAGATCAAGGCAGATAGAGAAGAATTAGCTCTGGAAAGGAGTTGGAGGCACTTCCCCCTCTGAGACAGGCAAAAAGATAATAGGAGGGGTTATACATTACTTAGTTGTGCTAGTTGAAGGAGTTCATGTTGGAGAGTATCATCTCAATAAAGCAGAAAGCAGGTCAACTCTTGGGTTGAGAGGTGTAGCTGAGTGAGCTTGAAGGAATGGGAAAGATGATATCTTAGGGGAATATGTAGAGTGCGAATAAAAGGATTGCTGAAAAGCCTCGTTGAGGTGGTAGAAATAGTGCTAATTGACAAAATTAATTTTATTGGACAAGTTTCTAGAGCAAGGTCTAAGTGCTTGGGAGGGTCAGGCAGATGGAAGAGCAGACTGTGAGAACGGGCCAGTGTTGGTTATAGGCCAGGTGATGACAGGAAATGTCAAAACCAAGGGATCCCAGGGTATAGTAAAGGCTAGGTTAGGACAGGCATTTCAACGATTTTTTGAGTGGGTTTCAGTGTCCTTGTGCTTCAAAGTAACCTAAAAATAGTGAAGGAATAAAGAATCAAGAAAAAAATGAAAGTAAAGGATAAAAATTGTGTTCCTTTCTTCCTTTATTCATTCCTTCTTTCTTCTCATTTATGCATTCAGCAAACCTTGGCTGAATGCAAATCCATGTCAGGGCATGGGGCAAGAAGTCAGGTGTCAGTTCTGTAAGATTAGGTTCCTTATCTTAGAGAGTCTGAAATAACAAGAACAATAAGAACTCAGCTTACACTATCTACCAGGAATTGTCCTAAGTGCCTGTCCACATACTAACTCACTTAGTACTTTAACCCTCAGAGGTAGGAACAATCATTATGCCTCATGTCACTGCTGAAGATACTGAACTGCAGAGAAGCTAAGTGACTTGTCAAGGTCACACAGCTAGTTGCCAGTAGAAGTGGGATTTGAACTTGGTCTGGCTCCAGAGTCCATACCTTAACCACTATGCTACATGAACTAAAAAGACTTTGAAATGGGTTGTAAGTAGGATGATTACATATTCCAATCAGTCTGGGACAGACCCACTTTATGTTTGCTGTCGCAGTGAAAGTATTCATTGTATCAACAGAAGGTTTGAAGGATAAATTATATGGTCACCCTAATTATAAGAGAAACTAAACAGTTGCTGGCCTTTTTCTTTAAACAATTAATTGTTGGCTCATGTGATGAATAGAGACAAAGAACTGTAAGGCATTTAAGGAAAATAAATGAAATGGTTCTCCCTTGCTATGATACACAGCCTCAACACCTGCAAAACCCTGCTTATTTGATCCCCTTGGTAAGATCACAGCTTCTTTCCCATCCCTGCTGGCCTCTGTCCCCCTAAGCACTTTGATCCTACTACTTTCAATTAAAGGAGAAACACAGAAAGGTACTTTCTCCAAGCTGCCACTAACTGAAGTTCTACACATCCATTCTTTAGGCAGTAATGGAAAATGAACACACAAAACCCTACAGCGAGTCTGTCTTCCCATCTCTCTCTTCCTTATCTCCACCCCAGGCCAGCACTCCATTATTCACTCCAAACCTCAGGCATTATAACTGCATGTCATCCAGACATGCAGCCTCAGCTGGAGCAGGCATCAGGCTAATGCTAGACCATTTGCAGCAATGTTGGCTACTTTGTGGCCGTTGGTAGTGGCTTCATCTCCGGAGCTCCCTCTCCTTACGTCTTTAGCCTTCAGTGGGAAGGAAGGAAATTCATACCAGCCAAGGTGGATCTGGTACCCTTGATCACATGAGCACATGAAAAAATGTGCTCTTGTCATCACCAAATTAGTCCCTTTGGAAGATTTAGAGATGTACACTCAACTTCCTATGAAAGAATAATGTATCACTTAGTTCTAATGCCCATTGATGACAGGCACTTATACAACATTGTGATTGGCTCTTACTCCAGTAATACCATTTAAAATGCTGCAATGTGCAAAAATGATGGTAATGCCTAGGCCAGAGCAAGCAGAGAACCAACTCAGCAAACTGAAAAGAAGACATCCATCTAGGATTTTCAATATCCTGCCAAGCGACCATTGTTTTATAAGACTTTATTACTCCCTGAGGTTTTAATATGCTGGTCCACGGAGTTCTCTTATTATTTCTCTGACTACTTTTTCTATTGTCTCCTCTGTCTGTCCTGGTCTTTCTGTTTTTCCTTGCTCTGAACTCACTCGGGCAGTTTATGCATTCACAGTGATTTCAACTACAATTTAGATTACAAACGGTTCCAAATATTCATTGGAGCTGCCTGAAGGGTGTTTTATGCTTTCCCCCTTCCTTCCTTGGTAAGCTCATCCACTAATATGATTTCAATAATAGCTAACATTTATCATGTGTCAGGCACAAAATTGAAGCTTGGAACATTACAAGGTAAGTACTATTACTGTCTCCCTGAGAAGGAGCTAGTAAGTGGTAGAATTGAGATTTGAACCCAGGAAATCTTGCTGCAGCACCTATGTTCTTATCCACCCCACTATGATTCCCCTTCATAGTTAACCACCTGGTTCTCTACCTTGTAACTAGATCATGCCAACAGCTTCCTAGTACTCTGTCTAGGATCAGCTGAACTCAACACCATTTTTCACATGGAAAGTTTACTGTGTTCTCCATTGATCAAATTTAAAGTTCTCCGTCAGTCCTCCAAAGTTTTCCATTGACTTCTTTGTTACCCAAGTCCACCCAGAATCTATTCCAGTTAAAGATATTGTGTGCCACGCAAAATGTTCTTCTCACTTCTTTAGGCTACTCTCACTTTCTACTTCCTTTCTGGGAAACTTTTTACCTCCTCTTTTAGGATTTACCTCTTTCAGGAAGTCTTCTCCAATTAATTATAAATGTAAGGGTAGGGACTTCCCTGGTGGTCCAGTGGTAAAGAATCTGCCTTCCAAAGCAGGGGACGCGGGTTCAATCCCTGGTGGGGGAACTAAGATCCCACGTGCCACGGGGCAACTAAGCCCGTGAGCTACAACTACTGAGTCCGCGCACCTCAACTAGAGAGACCATGTGCCGCAAACTACAGAGCACATGTGCTCTGGAGCCTGCCCGCCACAACTACAGAGCCCACACACCCTGGAGCCCATGTGCCACAGCTAAAGAGAAGCCCTCATGCTGCAATGAAGAGTCCACGTGCCGAAATGAAAGATCCCACATGCCACAGCGAAGATCCCGTGTGCCGCAACTAAGACCCGATGCAGCCAAAAATAAAAATAAATAAATAAAATAAATAAATATTAAAAAAAATTACTTAAAAAATAAATGTAAGGGTAAACTACATCTAATCAGGGATTCTGTTTTTGATTTTATTACATTTCCTACAAAGTCTAGTAATGTTTATCATCCACTGATATGCAATAAAGATGGTTACAGTACTGACATAAGCATTCTAACCAACACTGGAAAGAACTCAAGTTGGATAGACGAGAGGTACAACTTAATAATTGCTAGAGGCCAGTGTAGGTCTTCACCAATGGGGAGGCTTCTGTGCTGTTTCTGGGAGTGTTTGTTTTCAATTCCATTCCTCATTCTTTCCCTGTTCTGCTCTGTAGGGCTGGGAGCTGAACCCCTGCAGCCTGCATTTCTTATTATTTATTTATTTATTTATTTTTGGCTGTGTTGGGTCTCAGTTGCGGCACACGGGATCTTTCGTTGTGGGGCGTGGGCTCTTTGTAGCTGTGTGCGGGTTTCTCTCTAGTCATGGCGTGCGGGATCCAGAGCATGTGGGTTCTGTAGTTGCGGCACACGGGCTCTCTAGTGGTGGCACGCATACTCAGTAGTTGCGGCGTGTGAGCTTAGTTGCCCCACGGCATGTGGGATCTTAGTCCCCCGACCAGGCATTGAACTGGCGTCCCCTGCATTGCAAGACAGATTCTTAACCGCTGGACCACCAGGGAAGTCCCACAGGCTGCATTTCTAGACTCCAAAGTTAACTGGCTTACCAGCGAGGTTTGTCCGATGGGAGGAGCTGGAAGGAGAATGGAGAGACGGAGGGAGAAACCAGGCACATTTCCCCCCATCCCTCTGCTTTGAGATACATTCCAGCAGCAACTCTATCTCCTCTGCAGCTCTGGCTCTACCCGTAGGCCTAACAGGATTCCAGTTTCTGTGAGGGGACCCTGGCCCCTGGATTCTGGTAGCACCACCTTCCCCTCTTGTCTCTGTGGGAAGGTAGTGGCTTCCTACTGTTGTTAACTTCACCACCCATACCAGCTGCTCAGCTCCCCCATGTAATTCCCTGCATTAAATTCCCTCTGTTGTAAATACTTGAAGTGCTTCGTTTTCCTGGTTAGACCCTGAAAAAGCAAGCAACCTGTTTTGTTTTTTAAATTATTACCCTAATAGAATCACAGAAAAACTCACCTGGTAAAACTAAATCCCTGTTGAGCTATGATTAATTTCTGTCCTCTGGTTGTTTGTGTAGGAGGTGAGATCTGGCAACATTTCCTAAGTATACAGATGAAGAGATGAAACTGACATGGCTATAACAATGACAAAAGTCTCTAAGATAGTATCGATGCAATGTGTTTCAAACTTATAACTCTTCCACTCTTGAGGTTATCTGTTATAAGTAAAATTTGAATATACACCACAAATACATAGCTTTGTAAGTAGTAAGCTTAAAAAACCAGGAGAGATTTCCTTACAATTTCATGGTTAGATGAGACTAAGCCAATCTAAAGATTTTGACCTTATCTCATTATTTTATTGGTATATTTAAAGGAACTAGTATAAAGTTTATCAACAAGCAGGTATGTTCACATTGTTATAGGAAATGGGGCAAACACTTTTTAACCCCAACACAAATTCCAAGGTAGAGCCTGTACCTAAGATGAGCCATAAATTACCCTTTGCCAGTTCAATTAGAACCATGTGGTGAGCAAACACAAAAGGCGTCATCTGTCCTGCCATTCACCAATAGCATCCACCTGCCCTTTTCTCAGCTCTTTTTCTGTCATCATGAGAGATCCTTGGGAGTATCTTTATTTTTTTAAATTTTATTTTATTTTTAAATTTTATTTATTTATTTATTTATTTTTGGCTGCATTGGGTCTTCGTTGCTGCACATGGTCTTTCTCTAGTTGCAGTGAGTGGGGGCTACTCTTCGTTGCGGTGCGTGGGCTTATCACTGCGGTGGCTTCTCTTGTTGCGGAGCACGGGCTCTAGGCGTGCAGGCTTCAGTAGTTGTGGTGCACGGGCTTAGTTGCTCCGCGGCATGTGGGATCTTCCCGGACCAGGGCTCGAACCCGTGTCCCCTGCATTGGCAGGCAGGTTCTTAACCACTGCGCCACCAGGGAATTCCCCCTTGGGAGTATCTTTAGACAAGGCTTTTCAATTCCTGTCTGGATATAGCTTCTTTAATATGAAGGAAAGGAAATAATCAACTTAACTTTCTGTATGTTCAGTCACTTAATAAATATTCTTCATTGATCATCCCTTCCATGCCTACAGACCTAAAGTGAGAAAAACTGTCTATGGAAGGCACTGTTGATTGGCTACCCCAAAGCCATTCCCAGTCCCCTGTCTCTTGCAACCTCCCAACACAGAGTCTGGAGTGGTAGATAGTACTTGCTTTCCCAACCTTCCAGGCAGAAGGGGTGGATATGTGACTTGTCTGGCTGTGGGGTATAAGCAGATATCTGCTGAAAGGGTGGGAGAGGGGCTTCTGGGAAACCCTCTCATTTCCAGGTGGAAAAGAATAGGCAGAGGGCATGATCCTTCTTCCTTTTTGCCTCTTCTTCCTTCTTTGAACATGGACATGATGGTTGATGCCATAGCACCCATCTTGCAACCAATATGAAGAACAGCCAAGATCTCAGCATCTTTAGTTCTGATGAAGTAGATAGAAAAGGCCCAGTTTTTTGATGAAAGTTTTGGGTGCTGAATCAACGCCAGCAACCACCTACACTTCTTATGTGAGGGAAATAAAACCTATTTCTTTTAGGCCACTGTTGTTTCTATCACCTGCGCCTGAACAGAGTCCTGACTAGTAGTTGAACTCTTTTATAATGCTGGCTTTAGGTCCAATTTTTAATAAACTGCTTATTCAGATTGTGCTTTCACTTATATTTCTTACCTCTTTTCTCTGCTGAGGGCTGATAATCTTGGCAGGGATCAACAGACTTCTTCTCCATAAAGGGTCAAATAGTAAATATTTTAGCCTTTGTTGGTCAGAATGTCTCTGTCACAACTACTCAGCTCTGCCGTTGTATCATGAAAACAGCCACAGACATTATGTGAATGAGAGGGTATGGCTGGGCTGCAACAAAGCTTTACCAAAAAAAGGTGGTTGGGGCTTCCCTGGTGGCGCAGTGGTTGAGAATCTGCCTGCTAATGCAGGGGACGCGGGTTCAAGCCCTGGTCTGGGAAGATCCCACATGCCGCGGAGCAATTAGTCCCGTGAGCCACAACTACTGAGCCTGCGCGTCTGGAGCCTGTGCTCCGCAACAAGAGAGGCCACAATAGTGAGAGGCCCGCGCACCGTGATGAAGAGTGGCCCCCGCTTGCCACAACTGGAGAAAGTCCTCGCACAGAAACGAAGACCCAACACAGCCAAAAATAAATAAATTAATTAATTAAAAAAAAAAAAAAAAAAAAAAAAAGGTGGTTGGCCCATGTGCTGTAGTTGCCAACCTTTGATGTTAGTAAAGCCCAACTGAGAAAGTAAAAACAGTTCCAAATTTCTGCAGGTTCCCAGCCTCCAACAGTGTTAGTCAAATTTCTTTTTCTTCTTGCATCCTTCACCTGAGGGATCCTTAAAAAGACTGAGTGCAGTCCCTCTGCCGAGGGATCCTTAAAAAGACTGAGTGTGGTCCCTCTGCCGAAACCAAAGGAGAAGGGATGTAGAGTTCCTTTGGGAGAAAAGTTTCCCCAGCATGTATTGTATGGAGAATGAAGAGGTTGGTATGAGATTTCTCCCTCAGCATAGGTTTTCTTATTGGATCAAGGATGCAGGCTAGGAGAACATACACTTCCCTACATCATTAGTGATGGGGAGAGACCTGTGTTAATCTTGTGAATATAATCAGCTCTCAGCAATTCAGGTTCTAAACAAATGGTGAATTTTCTCATATTTCCCTTCCTTTCCTTTGGCCCTTTATTGTTCAAGTGATGCCAAGGAAATTCAAGGAGATGTAGCTCAATCTGAAATAAAAATTAATGTAATCTCAATTTTGAGGAAAAACCCACACTTTGGTGGTCTCTGAATCACTGGCAATACTATTTAGTCGTAAGTATAAGAAAAACTTGCAAATTATTTTCTATCCTGATCAGTCTTTAAACAGAGGCCAAGGGAATGAGCAGAAGCTGTTATGAACCTTCAAACCTCAACACGAGGGCCCAGGAAATCAATCTTTGTCGTTGCCAGATTATGTGAAACTCAGATGGAAGTTACCTGACCACTTCAGTTTGCTAGAAAGAAAATGATATTCAACATAACTAACATTTATGAAGTCCCTGTCATTTTTCAGCTATAAGAGGATGCAGAGGTAAATAAGTTCACATGAACTTAACAGCCTGTAGAAAAAACAAATAAATAAATTATAATCTGGGGATATGTGCAACTACAGAGGTTTGCTCAAAGTTAGAAATGTAGCGTGGGGAAAGGCATGGTTAAATTTATATGGGGAGGTCAGGGAAGGCTAGTGGGGGTGTGGCATGGTAGGGGGTGGGCAGGGCCTGGGCCTGGGTAAACAAAAGTGAAAAACAGGCCTGGAAATAAAGGCTGTCTTCTTTTGAGAATAAGTAACACTGGATGGTGATTGTCTCATCTTTCCTTTGGGACTGTCACGTGAGATTTTCAACAAAGCAAAGCAAGCCTCTAGACCACCTCTGCTGGCTTCCCACCAGAAGACTTGCATTCAAGTCCTAATTCTTCAACTTAACTTTTGTGACCTCGGGCAAACTGGTTAACCCTTCAGATACTCAGTTTTCACTTTTGTAAAATGATGCAGTTGCACCCAATGGTGGACTTGAAACATTTTTTTTATCTTGTATCCCATCAATGTTTGAACTCTGTCCACCCAAGCCAGTTTCCTTCCCATTCTGATCCCTCCTCTCTCCAACCAAAGACTGATGGGAGCACGCAAGAAAGCTTCTTTTCCAAGTACAACACTTGAATGCTTATGAACATTCTATTACCATTTTTATAATTTATGCTTTAAAATTTTTTTCTAGGATGCAAGAAATTTTGGAGAGTAAATCTTACCATGAATCTGTAAGTATTCTAAAAACCTTCCAGCCCACTTAACCTATTTTGTTTCTCTGCTGATTGAGAAACCTCCTAGCATCTTGCTCCATGCTCCTCTGGAACAGTCAATGTCATGGGCCTTAACTTCAGTCATCTCCCCCTCGTCTAGCTCACATAGCTCAGGCAGGTGAAGTGAGAAGGGGAATAATGCACACTGGAACTAATAAAAGCAATTGTACAGTTGATTGTAAATACCAAGGGCTGAAGACATATGTAGTAATCAAATAGCCTTCCTTTAGGGACACCTGGAGAAGGAAGCAGTCAAGAGCCTTCAAGATAAAAAGGAGGCTGCGGGCTTCCCTGGTGGCACAGTGGTTGAGAATCTGCCTGCCAATGCAGGGGACACGGGTTCGAGCCCTGGTCTGGGAAGATCCCACATGCCGTGGAGCAACTAGGCCCGTGAGCCACAACTACTGAGCCTCCGCGTCTGGAGCCTGTGCTCCGCAACAAGAGAGGCCGCGATAATGAGAGGCCCGCGCACCGCGATGAAGAGTGGCCCCCGCTTGCCACAACTAGAGAAAGCCCTCGCACGGAAACGAAGACCCAACACAGCCATAAATAAATAAATAAATAAATAAAAATTAAAAAAAAAAAAAAAAGGAGGCTGCAAGCCTAGGTCATATCTGTTTGTATCTGTTTGGGGGAAAGAATTCCAGTACCGCATCTGGCCACTGATGGTTAGAGAGTGCTGAATCCTAACTGCTAGACCACGAGGGAAGGTGGCCACTGATGGCTGCACGGCATCTACTGACTGAGGAACAGATGACAGAAGGCCTGGGTTTGACCCTAAGTTTTGCCTCCCTTAACTTCTCTGCACCCTAGTTTCTTCAAATGTGAAAACAGAAACGACTCCTGCCTCACAAGGTTGATGTGAGGATTCTGTATGGATGTTGTTTGAACCTGAACCATGGAAAAATAGTCAAGAATTAGTAGGGAATAGAGAATCCCTAGTCACCTGACCATAGCTACTCTGGCAGTTAAGACCAGATTTTCAGTTGCGAGAGATTCCAGGCGTTCCTATATACACATAATATTAATATATCAATTATATAATATGTTATTATATATTATGATAAAACACATATTATTCATATTATTTTCTATTATATGATTAATACACATTTATATATAAATATGTATATACACACATACAAATACACACATATATTGTAATGTAATTATATACAGTATAATATAAATATTTGGGGGGCTTCACTGAGGAGGGATCAAAGGCTTGGAAAAAAGGATAAGTAAGGATATGCTATCTAACTGAATCAAGTTATTCAAAATACTTTTAGAACAGCTAAATCAGGAGGCAAGGAGAAGTAATATTCATTTTCCCTTTTAAGGGAGATAAACATCCTCAGTTTTCTGAGAGTTGGAGGCCCTCTCCACCCGTTTCTCCACAGCCCTGGCTCTCATTCCCCAAAGCATAAGAACAGAGTTCTGTGCCTCTACACTGATGATTTATCCCGGTCACAGAGGGGACACTCGCCTAACTGAGGTTAACAGCTTTCTCGGTTTCATTTCAAAAAGACATTAGCATGGAGGCTCTATGAAATGCTGATATGCCAAATACTGATTCATTCACCTGCAGAGTCCGCTAGAAGGCAGGGACCTATTTGACAGGCAGGGCTGAGCTCCCAGCCTTTTCCTAAAGGGCAATCCCATAATTCATCTCCCAGTGCTAAATTACACCTGACACTTCACTGAAGACTTCAGGTGCACTCACCCAACTGTAATACGCCTAATGCAGAAGAAGAGGGTTAGAAATGACAAAGGTATTCTTTTTGAAAATAATATAACTAATTCAATTGTGGGTGGAAATATCTGTGATGTAATACATTCCCAGGCAGCGCTGGGTAAAGGGCAGGAATTGAGCAGATGTGCATCTTTTGCCTTTGTTTAGTGGGAATGTGAACTGACTGCAGACACAGCAGGAGAGGTGACCCTGGTCAGGTCCTTACCCTGGCCGTGGCTTTATGCATGGGGGCTTCCATGTTGTGCATCTCTACCTGGGCTACGTGTCCCTTGCTGTGTCCTTGGCTTGGCCTACTCACCAAAGAACTGCCAAGTGTTTCTATAATGAAGGCTTTCCTTCCAAATTTGCAGGAAAGAAGATTATCCAGAAGTTGCAAAGCAGTGGGCTCCTGCCACGCCTCTGCAGGGCTTTCTGTGGAGCAGCTGGGCTATGGGCATAGGAGAAGCAGAATGTCTGTCTCTTACTATTCAGCAAAGGATGTCCCAGTAGCCAACTACTTCAGCATGGTGGTTTGCTTGTTATCAGTCATGGCAATATAGGCCCTTGGGGTGATTTGGTGCAAGAGAAGAAAAAGTAACTTGACAAATGCATTCATTATCTACCTTCCTCATGCCCCTATCCAGGACATTTTCCCCACTCTTTCAGTGTGTGCAGTGGCTTGTGGGCCATTGTATTTGATGCTGTGGGAAGGAACTAAGCAGGCACACAAGACTCGCCAAAGTTCAGGGGAGCTTTGGAGGCGGGAGGCTGAATGTTTTCTCTCTAACTCAGGAAGTGTATTTTGAGTATTTGCTAGGTGTTGGGGACACTGCAGTGAACGGGTAGACACAGGGTCTTCTCTCATGGAGTTTCTGGTGAACTTGGGAGACCTGAGCTTAAGAGGAAGACCAAGATGATTAAGAAGAAAAACTAAGATGTGCACAGCTGGACAGCACCCAGCACCCATTAGGTACTTGATAACTCTTTGCTGAATGAAGAAATTGTAAATAGGGTAAAAAGCAAAGAAAAGGAGCTAAACATTATTGACTTCCATGTCCCAGATTCCATGCTAGGTCCTTTCCATAATGTTTTCTAACTCAGCACGGGATGAACAAAGTCAAGGTCAGATCCTGGTATATGGCTTCTGAGATGGTCTCTTTCATGGTATATGCGTGGGAAACAGTGTTGTTTAGTGGAAAGATCCCAATGCTAGGTGTCCATAAAATGTGGGCTTTAGAAATGATTCTGTCATTTATTAATAGCATAGTCTTGGACAAGTCACTTATCCTTTCTGAGCCTCAATTTCCACATCTGTAATTTGGGGATGATAATACCTCCTTCCCAGTGTGGCTAAGAGGATTTGATGAGATGGTGAATGTGAAAGGGCTTTGATTATAAATAAGATCCTGCTCTGTGTTAAAGGAAAATCAAGTTTCATCCAGTCCACTTTTTAAGAGTTCATTCTGTTTCTAAACAATGACATTTTATATGGTTTCAACAATTCCAACTACAACATCAGAAATAATAGTAAAGTTGTCCTGGAAGTTATCAAAATGGCATTTGGAGACATTTATATCAGAAAAATTCTTATAGTGAGCCAAAGTTCATTCAAGGTGCTTATTTGCTCTGAACTCACCAGGTATTTGGGGAAATTACTGATACCCTAGTAGTTATGCACTTAAGTGGATATAATTAAATTCTTCTCTCAGAAATCAATCCCTTGTCCCTTCAACCTATCTATGAATTCTTTATATGAGTTCAAATTTGGAGCAACCAGGAGCATAACATTTCACATTCTAACTGAATAAAGAACCACCCTATTTAATGACAGTATGGTTTTAAATGGACTTTCCCTAATCAGTGTTTTAACAATTAAAATGAAAATTGTATATAACTATATTCCTAGTAATCCTTTGTTCTTTTAGTTGTGAGAAGAGGTTAAGTATCACCTATGTTTAATTCTACTCTCCACTTTTATTTTTAACTCATTTTTGTGCTCTAATTGTATCATGGTTTGTGACACTTCCTATGTCAAACTCTGCGAATTCTTTAATTTCCTTCCCTTTCCCCAGATCATTAGTGAGGTGGTTATATGATACTAAAGTGGGCATCAGTCCTCAGGGTTGTCCTGGACACTGTCTCCCACCTAAACGTGAGGGACCACCATTTGTTGTTACCCTTTGTTTATGATCCTTCAGCCAATTTTCCATCTATGTGACCATGCACATATTCTACCCAATTTGAACGAATTTTGCAAGTGGAAATTCATGGAGCAGTGTATCAAATGCTTTAGTAAAATCCATATATATTACCTCTAGTGCATTCCCTTCATCCATTAATCTCATAATGCGATTTAAAAGAGTGATCACATTTGTCTGGAATGATTTGTCCTTTATCCATCCCCAAAGCTGCTTCCTGTTCTTGACTCCATTATCCTCTACATACTCTCAGTTTTTCTCTCTTCACATCTGATTCATTATATTATTAGACACAGAGCTTACATTTTAATAGATGATAATTACTGAGAATAGTTTTGAAAATATTTACAATGTTCTGTTTTGAAAATATTTTTCTATTTTTAAAATATTTATAATTTTCAAATAGTATTTAAAATGTGGATGATTGAAAATAACTTCTATTGATTATTAAATTCATAAGCCAATTGCTTTATGCAATCTCTTTATTTCAAGCTATGATTCTGTTAACAGTCTATTTGTCCAGGTGTTTCTTTGTTTCTTTTAAATAAATTTTTGTTATATAGTATATTACTTAAGCTTTCTTTCCCAGTCTGCTTGTTTGACTTGTGTTTCCAGAGCCATATTTTCCTTCCTGCCTTGAAGACGGCGTTGCCTAAATTAAGGGTGATTATAAATATCAAATTCTTGCTGTAATTCTAACATAATCATATCAACTATGAATGCCTATATTTATTTGCAAAACAAGTCTTAGCAAATGTTTTTCTGTGTATTTAGAGCAATTTATCTGCCTGCTAAAAATATTTCTCCCCTTTTAGATTTGGGTAGGCTTTTCTCCTGAAGAGCTCAAGGGTTATATGCCAAATCGGTAAATTTAAAGTAACAGTTAACTCAAAATATAAAATGTTTCAAAAGAGTAAGGAGAGCAGGCCCCCGCACCACGATGAAGAGTGGCCCCCGCTTGCCGCAACTAGAGAAAGCCCTCGCACGAAACAAAGACCCAACACAGCTAAAAAATAAATAAATAAATAAATAAATAAATAAATAAATAAATAAATAAAGTAGCTATTAAAAAAAAAAAAAGAGTAAGGAGAGCAGAAATGAGAGAAATAAAAATGAAAGAGGAGAATGATAATATCAGAGAGAAGCAGGTAGGTAAAGGTTAAAAGAACATGCAATAAGCAATGTATCTTTCGAAACCTAGAGACAAGAATATCAGTTAAGGCTACGTGGGAACTTCCTTTCAAAAGATGAAGAGGCTCAAATATGGATTGCCGCTTTGAGACTAATCCTCTGAGCCCCAGTTCCACTGCGAGCTACTTCTCCCTATCTGTCGTCAGAGTCATTGTCCAATCTTTTTCCTTTGCTCCACCAACACTCTGTTTCGGAATAAAGGACTTTGAATACTACTTTTTCAGCTCTCTGCTTCAGTGGGTGAAAGCAGGTGAATGCTGTAATGGGAGTCAGGTCCACAAGGATATTTAGGCGTCTGCTCTGTGGACAGTCACCAATGACCCTGAGAAGATATCCTTGTAGAATACATGCAGTGCACATGGGTCAGTGTCTTTTTAAAGGATGGTGTGATATGAGCTTTATCCGAGTCAAGATCTTAGGACTCTATATTAACTCAGATTCAATTTTGTAATCTAAATTTTGGGTTGACTAGTATATTTCAATAAGATATTCTATAGAGAGAGGTGTACTGAAAGCTATTGGACTGGTAATCAAAGACTCAGGTTCAATATGCATTCGTGCACAAAAATATTGAATGGAAAACAGCTACTAGACAATAAAAATGGCTATACATTTTTTCCAATTTTACCTCCATTTCGATCTCTATCCTCTTCTTCCTATAATAAACAAGTCCATTGTAGATCAAAATCAACTTGTACCCAAGAAATATGCAGCCTCACATTGATATGTAAATGTGCATTCATTTGGGTAGGGACGGCAAGTATTTATTATTGGGAAAGAAGAGGTGCATACACATTAATATGCATGAATAAATGCTGATTTTTATGTGGCATTAATATTAAGAAGTTGAGGGCATGTCTAAAAGGGTACCTTCCTGTGAATAGGCATCTATGCTTATCCTACACAAAGCATTTGTGCTAAGAACTTGAGGCTTTTATTAGTAGTGTTCTATTTTTCAAGGAAATCTTAACAATCATTTTCAAGTACACATGGTTTTAGGGAGAATTTACGCATTTGTATATGTGCCTTAAAATCAAAATCACTTTTCTTGGCTTTTTAAATTTGACTGATAAAGCCCTAAAAGCTCAAGGTGTGAAGAAAGTCCTTTCTCTCAATGTCCCTACAGACTCTTTCCCTTGTCTGTATTAATGAGAACCTAAAAGGAAAAAAACAGGTCTGAAACTGGGATATTATTATTATTAGCCCCTCAATATGGGATTATGATTTTTTAGGAGGCTATAAATTGCGAGTTGCACTAAAAGGGAAGCAGAACATCATCCACAACTTTATTGCCTGGGATGTGAAGGTGCCATTAATGGAAAATTTGACTCAAGCAGACATTTAAGCTACTGACTTTAATTTTTTGTTAATTTTAACTTTCTGTGACTTATGGCCTCCTCCTCATTGAATTTTCCTTCCTCTTCCTTTTCAATATCGAGTGAACCGCTGCCACGTGCCAGACATTGTGCTGGGTAGTGTTAATACAAGCCATGACCCATGGCTTCAAGAATGTGTACTCTTTGGGAGGGACAGACAAGTAAATTGATGCAGACCTTGTGCTGTGCTAAGTGTTGGGTTAGAGAGGTTGTGGGTTCTCTTGGGGCACAGAAGAGTGGCAGCTAACTCCATCTGGGGGAGGGTTGGTGAAGTTCATTAGACGAGATGATGCTTCAGTTGAGTTTTGAAAAATGAGTAGGAACTAGCTAGAGAAGGGGTTCCTAACCTGGCATCCACTGACTCCTAAAGAGTCCATGGATAGAATTCAGTGGGTCTGTGAACTTGGATGGGGAAAAAAAAAAAATCACACATTTATTTTCACTAATATTGAACAATTTACCATTTCCTTCAATTATAACTGTAGGAAACAAACCACAGTAACGGTTACAGCTATTTTCATATTACAGCCATATCATGTATTGTTGTAGGTAATCTCAAAATATCTCTTATTCTTATCACCACCTTAAAATTAGAGTTGTAGATCCATCACTGGAACTATCAACATATTAATAAAAAGTACACATATAACATAAAAATTGTTTTTAATATTTAATTGATTTTAATATTTTGATAACTGAATTTAAATATAAATTAATTTCCTCTGTAATTCTATATAGTTTATTTCATATATTTAAGGGCATTATTCTGAGAAGAGGTCCATAGGCTTCAGGTCTATTGCAGACTGGCAGTAGGATTCATGGCACAGAGAAGGTTAAGAATCCCTGAATTGGTGAGAAGGTTGAGGGAAGGAGCAGTGCTTTTTTCAGGAAGAGGAAAAGTTTATGCTTGACTTTAAGCACTTCATCTAGATACTTCAAATTTTACATAATGTTTCTTTAAAAGCAAATGTTGGTAGGTATGAAGACTAAATATGTGTGCAATGGTTTTGTGAAATACAGTGACTTATAGTAAATAATATATAGTCGCTATGTTTTGACAGGGACATGTTTCTGGGGAGCAAACTTATTGATTAGGCATATTAATAATTCACAGAATTTCTCAGGCTAACAAAAAAGATTTGTCATGACATTGGATTCTGCAGCTACTTGTGGTATGATAAAGGCCGAAGAAAGATGCCTGAAATACTTACTTGTAACCTTTTCTTGCATGAGTAGAATACTAATGATCAATTAAGATCGACCAACATTTGCCTTATATGCATGTCAGTGGTTGTAATAGGTGCTGGAAATACAGAATATGCTAAAATTTTATTAAACATTAATGGCAGCAGCAGGCAGTTTTACAAAGAGCACTTGACCAGGAGCCCATAGCCTCAGGTCATAGGCCCAAGTCTGACACAAATATCTGCCTCACATTGTGCATGTTTATTATTGGTAAAATGGAGATAATGACTCTTGCTCTAACTTGTCTCCTAAGTTTGCTCTAAGGATCAAATGAGTATGTCAAGATGTTCAGAAAGGCTTGAAACATGATACATACATGGTTTCGTGGAGATAACAGTGAAATATTGATATCATTATATTCTACACAATGAATATAGAAACAACAGTGAAATATTTCTATCCTTGCATTATAAAATATGTTGAATGTAAAACCTATTAGGAAAATGGGACTGCAAAATATATCATTATGTAGTAAAACATAAAAGGCAAATATAGCATATGACTATATCTATAACATAGGGGCTAAATTCCTACAAGAGCAGACACTGAAGGTTGTTATCCTAAGCCACTAGATGATTCCATAATAAAATCATTTCCCTATGGCTGGCAACAAGCTTTCAAATACGACCTGTAGAAACAGTAGCACAAGACAGCAATGAATTAATTTATGTGCTATTTAGATTTAGTGGCACTAAGATCACAAGAAAACTCATTTAATTAGTGAAGTGTATTCAATTCTAAAACTTAGATAATTTTCTCCAAATAAGCTTGTTCTTCAGCGAAATCATGCAAGCACATGTTGACAAATATTGCAAACAATGGGAGAAAGACACCAATGTCAGGGTTTTTCTTCCTAAAAAAAAAATCTATTCTTTTAAATTATGCTTTTCATTATAACCTAGCAGAGAAGGATTTAAGTACCAGCCTGGGTCTTCTGTTCTCTAGGTCAATGTTGAAAGTTTATTTCTACAGTAAAATACACCTTTCACATTCTGGGTGTTGCCATATAAATCAAACAAAGAGAACTGCATTCCGATTCTCTCCATTACCACAGAAGCATACAAGTCACTAACCGGAACATTCTTCCATTTTTAGCTTGAAGTGTTTATCAGTCTCAAGTATGCTTAGAAACATTCTTAAGCCAAGGCTACTGTGATTATACCTATTAGATTTTATTCTTTATAAATTATCTAAGCCAAGTGGAGTCCAAAATGCTGACCCTTGACTGCCAATTGGAATAATCCCTAACCCTCAATCATTTGCTAAAAGAGACAAATGAGCTAGATTTGAGTTCTGAAACTACCACCTCTGAATAAAAAGAAAAAAATAGCAAAGCTTAATATGCATCTGGGGAAGACACAGTTAATGCAAATGGTAGAGAAATGTGGGGCATTGCTCTAACCTGCTTATGTTCACTGCTTCCCAAGTACAGACACCAGCACAGAGATACACAGACATACATTTATTAACTCACACAGATGGACCAGAGTGACTAAACATTCTAAAATAAGGAGAAGCAAAACCCAGTGAATTCTCCCCACATCCTAGACAGTGCATACACACCCTAACACACACCCTCGACGAGCATAAAATCCAGAAGTCCTTAAACAATTCTGTAGGCATCAATTACAAATTAATGAAACCTGCTGAGGCAGAAGCACAAAGACACACAGTTCAAGGTTTAAGCACTGAAGCAAGGCAGACACCTGATGGAAGTAGTCAGAAGTTCCAAAACTGAAAAGATTGTATCCTGGACACCAAAGCAGATGGTAGGTTTAGGGAGCACAGCAAATGATTTGAAAGACCATTCTCCTTGCCACCCAAATTTTTAAACATTAAAGCTGAATAGTTCCAATCCTCTATAAGGTTTTCCTTTCAATGGACAAAGATTTGGTCAATGGTTTTGTTCTTGCTGGCTGGCTTCAAGGGCTTTGCTCCTAAATAAGTCCTCAGCATCCTTCCTTTTTCCCTTGGGTAAGGGATGCTCTGTTCACTTCATGTGAGCTTAGATTTATGAGGTGCTGAGAAACGGGAGTGTGGGGCCCTTCAAATTATCCTCCCAGATTTAACATAGCGAGCAAGGCAACACAGGGTCTTGGCATTGGCTAACACATTTGGGTGATAAAGCTGTTTGTTACTGAAACCAATCTGATGCCCCAATGAAAGCAAGAACAAAGCAACAACTAAAGAAGTCTTCCCCTCACTGTCCCCACTCCCCAAACAGCCCATTCCTTTCTGAGTCCAGGCTCCTGAATGCAGAAACTATAGCCTTGACTGGGGAGAGCGGCACTCCTTCCTCAGCCGGAGGCTGCATTCAGAAAGAATAGATTTTTCCCAGTTTCTGATAGTCTGAGACATTGTGCCTGTCACTCAGAGGGTGAGCAAAATAGGGTTCAAAAGAGACAACGAGATGTAAAAACAGATGCAAGAGAGTGGGAAGAGTGCACAAAGTAGGGAGAGGGAAGAGACTGATATCAAACCCCACCCTGGGATGGGCCACTCTCCCTGTGCCTGTAAGAGGCTCCTAGGCTATTTTAATTATAAATACTTATATACACAGAAGCGAATTCAGAAGGATTTATATCTCAGGGGAGTGCAGATCAATAGATCTGAGCAAACCTCATCTCCAGGCTGACCACTTAACACTGTTATCACTGATTACGGTTGCATGGCCCTCTGGGAGGGTGTCGGTTCTCCTCTTGTCCTCCGTAGGTCCATCCCATTCTTGGCCCCAAGAGGAAATCAATAAGATGCAGGGATCGATACTCAGGACATCTGCTTGGCTGCAGTGGCTCACCATAGGATCAGAGTTTGGTTAGCCCTCATCTGTCCCGCAAACTCCCATTCTTCCCTCACAACCCCTCCATCCTCGCAGATCTGTGGGGGGCATCCCGATTTTGATCTTTAACTGAAATCAGCAGAAATGCTGCTGACTCTTTCAAGGAAGGAAAAACAGGCTTGGTTATCATTTGCCTTACTTTCCAAAAGTGAGGAAACTTACCAGACCTCGAGGATTGGGTCATTTCCTGCCTCGTGGCCCGTGGCATACTTCCTGCTGCCGACTGTCTGGCTACCAAGTACTGTTGGAGCGGCTGGAGCTGGCCGGGTTTCTGTTCCAGGTCTGCCTGCGTCTCCCTATGCTTGGTCTGCAGCTGATAGATCCTCTGCTCCTGAAGCATCCAGCTATTGACCCGCCCAGGGAAAGAAAGAAAAAAATGGAAAAAAAATCAATTAATACTAAATGGCTTAACAAAACCCTGCATAGCACAGGCCTGAAGCTTACAGGGTAGGAGTTGGTGTGGTCTCAGTGGCAACAGTGGTTGTGGGGACAGGCTCAGCCAGCTAGAAAAGCTGATGTTCCAGGGACAGGAAGCCAATATGGTAGGCGTGATCACACACACACACACACACACACACACACACACACACGCACACACACATGGCAGCTCGGCCTGACATGCCCTAGTCAGGGAGCAAAGAGGACAGTACAGATACATGTTCATTGTGAGCTGGTGGAAGGTGAACGATTCACCAAAACAGAAGAAGGACCAAAACCAGACTCATAGAAAGGGTGGGTATTTTTCTATTTTCTGGGTTTTTTTGGGGGGGGGGGGCGGGTGTGGAAGAGGAGTGGAAGGAGAGGAGATACTGTTTTGTTCTGAAAAGGTAATACCATTTACTTGTTGCAGGCGTGTTAACCCCAGGCATTTTTTCGTGCGTCTCCCTATCACACCATCACATGCAGAAACACATGAAGCTTTTTTAAGGGGGGGAGGCAAGAAAATGGGGGAGCACCATACCTCAGCTGCCAGGCCCTCTCTCTTCTTCAGGAGCTGGCTTTGAAGGCTCAGGATTTTTGCATCTCGCTGTTCCAGCTGTAAAGAGTTTACATAGGGAGGGAGCAAGGAAGGATCATGAATGTCAACCAATGAGCAATTAGCATGACAAGACTAAAGTATTGATCCACTAAAGCTCACTGCACTGCTGTAGCCCCAGAGGTAGAGCGGCTCCCCTGTCACTAACTCTGACAGTGCATTTCAGAAGCTGTAATGTAGGGCTGGTTACTTTTGTAGCCCTGGCCCCTTCTCGGGTCAGGGGAGGGTGGTACCCTCATACAGCTCACCTGCAGCTCTCAGGGGTCCCCATTCCTGGGCAGAAAGCAGAGGAGAACATAAAGAATGGAAAGATTTTGGCTGTCCTACTTCATTCATTTTTTAAAATACAGCTCCTTCCCGATGGCACCAGGCAGTTCTATGTATTGATTGGAGAAGGGCTAGGGCGAAATCCTGGCCTGACAGCTGGGGCTGGAACTAGTGTGGTTTACCATTCTGCATGGTTAGGGGCAAACTGCCTCTGTAGTACCAACTTCTGACCAATCCAAATACATACTTCCTGAGCACATTTTACTCATTTTAAACACTAAGGGTCAAAATGGGAGGGGAAAAGGCGCTATTTCACTAGAGAGGCACCCTTATTCCTAGGTGTAAGGCTGTAATACATCAAAAGAGAAAATGATGGAGTCTGGGACTTGGCAGACACGGTGTTTAGATGACACTAGCCTGGTGAGGCATTACCCTCTAAGGTTCTCCATTCTCCACTGATTCCTTCCCTTTTTACTCTCAACCATATTCACATTAACCTTTCTTCTACTTTTCCCCCTATCTATTCCTTCATAAATTCACTTCTTAAATTGCTTTTCCAATTTTTTCCATACTCTTTAAAGATCCACTAGGAGTCCATCTCTTCCATGAAATCTCCCAAGTAGCGGGGATCATTTATTCTTGTGTGAGCTCCTAATATATGCCCCAAACTTCTCTATCATGATGAACAATACAGATATGGTCTCTATGCATAAAGAACTTACAGACTAGCTGAATCACTGACAACAAAACCATCCATCCATCCTCCACCCTCCATCACCTATCCATCCTCCATCCATTCATTCATCCATTTGTTGATTCATTCAATCTGTGTTTATTGAGAATTTCTTATTGTCAGGAACTGCTCTTTGCTGAAAATACAATGGTGTGGCAGAGACTTGAGTGCTCACTGATAACCATTTTCTCCTCTTCTTCCTGGATACATAGGTAATCTATATTTCCCAGCTCTTTTGTAATAGGGCCTTATGACTGAGTTCCCTCCAATGGAATGTGGGTGGAAGTGATGCATGCCTGGTCTGGCTCATAAGAATCTCCCACAAGATCCTTTGTTCTCTTTTCCTTCCACTGTGATCTTGATGGCAACATGTTGAAGATGGTGGTACAATCTGGGTCTCTGGGGTCCAGCTGGAGAAGAGTTGGCTAATCTGCATCTGACTATGGCATGAGAGGTAAAATTTTATGTTATGAAATTATTGAGATTTCAGGATTTTTTTGTGTTAGTGTGAAGGTAGAAGCTAGTGTTACTTTTACTGACTAATAAAAATGGTGAACAAGAACAGACATGGCACCTGCCTTCACAGAGCTTGAAGTCCAGTGGGTGAGAAAGACATTAAATAAATAATTACAAAAATAAATGTAAAAGCACAACTCTGATAGGTGTAATAAAGGAGAGGGTACCTGGGTCAATATACACATATATTGGACAACTAGACGACTTACCTAGACAACAGCAATTGCACATTTACGTTGAGATCTAAAGGGTGAGTGAACTGGAGGAACGTGAGGGTGTTCAAGAAAGGGGGAACAGATTGTGCAAAGTTGCTACGGTAAGAAGAAGTGAGGTACATTCTAGGACTGGAAAGAACCCTAGTGTAAGTAGAACACAGAGAATGAGAAGGGATATGGTGCAACATGAGGATGGGGAAGTAGGTAATGTCCATTCAGGGTCTTGTAGGTTATGAATTTTAGTTTCCACCCTAAGATCATTGGGAAGCAACTCCAGTTTTAAGTAAGACTGATAACAAAATCAAATTTGTATGCTGAAAAATTCTCTCTGGCTGCAGCACGAAGAATGAATTGATAGTTCTATTTCCAGCCATATGGTGGAACAGGTATCTGAAAAACGCTTCTACCAAAAATGTTAAGATGTTCCAAATAAAATAGAACATACAGTCTTTTAAATAAATGGCTAAGGGGAATTCCCTGACAGTCCAGTGGTTGGGATTTGGCACTTTTACTGCCGGGGCCCGGGTTCGATCCCTAGTCGGGGAACTGGGATACTGTAAGCCACGTTACATGGCCAAAAAAACCCGGCTAAGTTTGCAAGTACAGAACTCCCCAAGTTTCAGGTACAAAGAGGGAACTGAAATGAGAGGAGTAAGCCATGGAAAATGTATCTGCCTTGAGGAGCACTTCCCAGTCTCAGTGACCGCAGGGATTAGGTTTTAACCCCCTATGGGGACAGGGCCCATGAAAGTCAGGAATTTGGAATGGATAATCCCCATGTAAAATTGTGACCCTTAAAAGGATGGCCTAGGGAAAATAAATCTATCTGTTATCACAGGGTGCTTGTCTTTTCTTGGTCCATGGATGGGAAATTCTCAGAAAGTCTCCCGTGAGAATCTGTGACTATGCTTTACAGGTTTGGAAATTTATCATATTTACTACCCACCAAGTTCAGTGACCTCTAAGCTGAAGAATTAAAATCAAACTTGGTCTCAAGCTGGTAATATTCTTGTGGCATTGGGCAGGAGCAAATCCAGAAATACTCTGGAGGGCCACAGCTTCCTATAGGTCACCTAGGTTTCTTGTAGAGAAAGCCCTGCCAAAGATGTACTGACATGTTACAAAACTAAAAGCCATGAGTGAGAGTAGTAGACAAAGCAAACAGCAGATTTAGACCTCTGAGAACTTCAGGTGATTGAACAATCTGGACTGCAAAATAAGTATACTGAAAGTAATTAAAGACATAAAAGAAGGTATCAAAATCATACAAAAATAGCAAGACATTATGAAAAAAAGAAAGTGAACTGGAGAGGGGTAAGAATAAAGCATCAGGATCAAGAATGCGACTCTCTTACCAAATGTGCAGGACTCTTGGTACGTATCAGGATTTAGGGAGCAGTCATTTTTATCTTTTTCTTTTCTCTCTTTATGTTAAATATGTTATTTATATAGGACAAACCTCTCACTTGCTTTGTTAGTGACATCTAAAATGTAAGGGCATAATGACTGCCCCAAAGCCAGGAAACATTTTCCGTATTTGAAACTGATAGTCAGCTCATAAGACATTCTCTCTGTTATTACTGCTGCAATGTCTCATAAAGGAAAATATCATCTCAGTGTGATTTCTTTGCTTCTTTGCACTCTTCAGCTCAGTGTTCTCTCTCCAGCTGGGCACAAATTGAGGACACTGGCCTTTTCAATGGTGGACAAAGAGCCACAATGGGAGGGAGGTGGCAAGCATCAAAGGAAAGCTCAAAATAAGGAAGGCTCATTATTTCATCAGAAACTTTTTTTTATCGCTACTGTTTCAAAAATTATTCCTATGCCTCACAAAAGAAGTAGGAATAAGTAATGTGGTAACATCAAGAGGTTACCAGGTCAGCCTGAGCTGGTGCTCTGGAGGAACCAATGTTGCTTCACAAATCCTCAGATGGACCCAGGCTCGATCTACAGTAAGGGTTTTCGGTAGTAGAGAGACTTAGATGGAACTAGATGATTCCAAGCATGATGGAATCAGGTCATTTTCACTCACCTCTGTCTCGTGAGACACTGATCATTATCACTATCGTCATTACCTTTTACTGAAGTTTAGCTACCTGCTAGACCACATGTTATTTGATGTACCATAGGAAAACCTCTGTAGGGTGGGCATTAACAGCCCCACTTCTCTGATGACAGATACAAAAAAATGAAATCGTCCAAAATTTCTCATTTTATATTAGAACCAGCATAAGATAAACGCCCTTAGCCTTTCCTTAGTACGTCTAGATAGAGGCAAAGTCATTCATAGCCCTAAGAAGAACAGGGGCCGATAGGGAATTTCTCTCTTAATGTGCTTTCAGAGAAGGTTGTGCTCTGAGCAGCCAAAATAAAACAACTGTCTCTCTCCTCGTAGCAAATGCAGATTTACCCCAATGGGAGAGAGAGATTTGAAAATTAACGATTTATAGAATTTGGTGTATTATTGGAGCTGCTTTCAATCAGGGCTATTTATGATATAGATGGGCAATATCAAACTGTAAATGCCTCTCCTTCCTGTTCACCCTTAGTTTCTGTATGTTCTTTAAAAGAGTGGGTATCCCTGTATTTGCTCCTTGCATTTTGCTCTCTCCTCTGCCTGTGACTCATACCCCCTGGCTCTTATTCCTGCCCCCTCCCCATAGATATTTCTTTAACATTGTACGTGGATAAATCACACATACACATGTGCACATTATGAATCTGTGCAATATAGAGTACAACTTGGTTTTTATTAGAATCTTTTCTAGGGTATGATGTTTCCAATGTCAGATAATTAGTAGATTTGGGCTAGAAGCATGATGGCTATTAGGTCAAAGAGTAAATAGCCAGTGATTACAGACTGTAGTAAAGCAAGGCTGGAGGAACAGTTCATCAATAGCTCTAACAAATCATTGAGTTCCTATTAATAGTTTATATAACTAGAATTGTTTCAATACAGGATTTGAGATTTTCAGTCTTCATGGTATTCTTTCTTGTACTAAAGCAAAGTTTACTTAAAAGACAAAGCCTTATTTTAGAATCTCTTGGTACTGGTGCATTTTGAGCCCACAAGCCCTATTTCAAGTGAATATTTACATAATGTCTATCATCACTGTCTTTATATACATAGCAGGATCTCATGTTCATAGATATTGTGATTTTAAAGATCTGTCCCGTCATCTATTTAATTTTCTTGCCCTAGTGACAGAGGAGGACTCATACCTACAAAGAACCATTTGTGTTTTCTTTGCTTGCAGCTTTAACTAGCTCACTGTCTCACTGGAGAGTTACAACTAGTTCCTACTGATAGCAAGAGACCCTTCGTTGTTGAAGATTTTTTTTTTTTTTACCTACTAAAAGAAGTTTCTGGATATCAAGGCTTAAAATCCTGTCTACATTTCTTCTCGAAGGGAAAATCAGAAAGAAAACATTTCGAAATTATGCCTTGCACATAGTAGGAATTCAATCAATATTGATTCATTAGGAAATCCAAAGCCATATTTTGATTCAAGTTGTACTGGAGGGATAAACACAAATTGCATTTGTGTTTATTGTATGCTCAGTGATGGAAAAATGGTGTTGGGACAACACCCAACAATTTACCAAATGCATCAAAATAAATTTCAGATAAATTAAAAGCATACAAATAAAACCACAAAATTACTAGAAAAAATAAGGAGAGAATTAAAAAGAATAATATTGGAGTGAGAGAAGTCCTTGCAAAATATGAGACAAAACCCAGAAGTCATAATATAAGGATACATAACATCACTGTAATAAAAATAAAACAAATTTTTATATGGCAAAAATCATCATAATCAAAGTAGAAAGAGAGATAGACTGGGAAGTTCTATAATTCATATCATAAACAAATTGCTAATTTCTATAATATACAAAAACCTGCTATAAATCAATGCATAAAAGTCCAATAACCTAATGGAAAACAAGCAAATAGTTCATAGGAAAAGAAATAAAATGACTTTTAAACATATAAAAACAATCTCACTCAAAGCAAGAGAAACGCAAATTAAATCCTCACTGAGACACCATTTTATACTTAATATACTGGCAAAACTCCAAAATTATTGACAACACAATGTACTGGTGAAGATGTGGCAAAACAAATTTTTTCAGATATTGCTAATGGGAGTGGAAACCAGCACCAAACTCTATGGGATGCAATTTTCCAAGATACATTAAAATTACATGTATATACCCTTTGACCTAGCTAGTCCAGTTCTATAACTTATTCTACAGATATACCTGCACACACATGTAAGATGGCACATGTAAAAGGCTATGCATTACAGCTTTCTAATAGCAAAATATTAGAAACTACCTAAATGTCTCTCAGTAGGAGACTAGTTAAAAAAATAATGGCTTATCTAACAACAGGGTATCATGAAGCTATAGAAATGACTGAGGACTCTCCTACATAGAAATTCCTTCTCTGTATCCATTTCAGGAAAATAAAATAGATAACAGGAGAGGTCCAGAAAAAAACATAAATATCTATAAACGTGATGTCATAAAAAAGTACAGACCAGGGTATACAGCATGCTATTTGTGTAAAAATGGGGAGGGGAGTATATGCATACATGTATTTGTTTGTTGTATGCATAAAATAACTCTAGAAGGACACACAAAAACTGGATAACATGGATTGCCATTAGGTAAAGGAATTGGGTAGGTAGGAGACACAGAAAAAGAGAATTTTCACTGTGTACCTTTTGTACTTTTTGCATTCTAAGAATGATTTCCTATTTAAAAAGTTAATTAATTAATAAAAGATACCTCTCATACATAGGCACACCCATAACCACACACACACAGAACAAACTTCCTTTGCTATCAGACTTCAGAGCTACAAAGATAAATAAATCCCCAGCATGCTAGCTTCTTGGCAATATTATTAGGCTACCGGGCCTTGGGAGTTAATGGCACACATATTATAATTAGGGTTAAGTGGGACTCATCTGCCAAACATGTCTGCCTCCTGAATTCCTAGCACTTTACCACATAAACTTGTTGAATAAAAATTGAAAACTGAAGGATAAACAACAGATTAAAGAGCAAATGGTATTTGTGAATAATCCCAACTATTAATATAGTAAAAATAAACATAGTTGTTATACCCAGTAAGTCTGGAGACTTGGTTTCCACTACACAGCTGTGGGCTTGGTAAAGTCACTTGAACGGGAGTAACTAGTAAATAGGGAGTGTGGACTAGATCATTTCTAATGTTCCTTCCAGTTGCACTTCTCCTTGAAGTATCCCAGTTGCAACACTCTTTACCAGAGTGTGTGATCAAGCTCTTTACTGTCGCGTTATGTCTGAGTCTCCAGCTTCCCAGACCTGGGAAGACCCCAGAGTTACCCTGCTCTCAGTCTTTTCCTCTTTGCTTTAAAATACACAAAAGTCTTCCTGTTATCCAAAAACCTTCTGAGCCACTAATTTATTTAGCTCTCTCTTCCTCCCATTTCTCTCTTTCCTTTATCTGCCAAATTTCTTAAATGATTTAAAGTCTGTTTGTGTGTCTGTCTCTTATGAAATTCACATCGCATTAAATTAACCATTTAAAGTATACAATTTAGTGGCATTTAGTGCATTCACAATGTTGTCCAACTATCACCTCTATCTAGTTCTAAAATATTTTCAGGACTTCCCTGGCGGTGCAGTGGTTAAGAATCCGCCTGCCAATGCAAGGCACACGGGTTCGAGCCCTGGTCTGGGAAGATCCCACATGCCGTGGAGCAACTAAGCCCGTGCACCACAACTGAGCCTGCGCTCTAGAGCCCGCGAGCCACAACTACTGAGCCTGCGTGCTACAACTACTGAAGCCCGCATGCCTGGAGCCTGTGCTCCACAACAAGAGAAGCCACCGCAATGAGAAGCCTGCGCACCGCAACGAAGAGTAGCCCCCGCTCCCCGCAACTAGAGAAAGCCCACGTGCAGCAATGAAGACCCAATGCAGCCAAAAATAAATAAGTAAAATAAGTAAATTAAAAAAATATAAATAAAATATTTTCATCACCCTCAAAGCAGACGTTGTACCCATTAAGCAGTCACTCCCCATTCCCTCCTCTCATCAGCCTCTGGCAACCATTTTCTATCTTTATGTCTCTATGGATTTACCTATTCTGGATATTTCATATGAATGGAATGTGACCTGTGTAACCTTTGATGTCCGGTTTCTTTTACTTAGCATAATTTTTTCAAGGTTCATCCATGTTGTAGCATATATCAGTGCTTCATTTCTTTTTATGGCTGAATAATATTCCATTGTATGGCTATACCACATTTTCTTTAACCATTCATCAGTTGGGGGACATTTGAGTTGTCTCCACCTTTTGGCTTTGTGAATAGTTCTGCTATGAACATTCGTGTACACATATACGTGTGAATATCTGTTTTTCAATTATTTTGGATATATACCTAGGAGTGGGATTGCTGGCTTATACAGTTAATTCTATATCTAGCTGTTTGACGAACTTTTTGTGTCTATTTTTGAAGCAGTTTGCTTAGGCTTAGGTGCAGACATTCATTAGAGGCTCATTCATTCAATAACTATTTATTAAGTGCCTGCTAAGAAACAGTCCGTTTGCTCAGACACTGGAAGATTTGAGGGTAAGTAAGACAGTTTATCCCTTGAAGGGTCTCATGGTTTGGCATAAAGAGGTAGATGGGAAAATGAACAAAATGTAAATGGGATAGCATCTTTCCAATGATGAAAACCCTCCAGGAACTCATCATTGCAACCAGAAGAAAACCCAAATTCCATACTAGAGGCTTCATGAATCTGCCTACACATGTGACCTCATGTAATCTCCATGTGGGAAAAATACAAAGTGTTATGGAAGTTCAGTGTTAGGAGAGAGAACTTCACGGAAGAGATGAGATTTAGCTTGTCCCTTAGGTTAGCAGGAGGATCTCTATAGAAACCAAGTGTGAACTCCTAAAGGGAGACACATGAATACATTTTCTCATCTGCTTTGGGCTACCTTCCATCTCTTAGAACTGACTCTCTTGCTGAAAATGGATAGCTGATCAACTTAGTCAAGAATCTGGGGCAAACTTTTAATCCTGCTCTCGCTGATGAATTAATAATTGCCTGGAGGAAATGTTTCACTTTTATCCAAGATATTATTAACATTTTCAGGGCAATATAGTATTTTTTAGGAACTTGGCAAAGTAATTAACCCAAAGCTTGTGTTAATACACTTATAAAACATAAAATCCTTGTTTACTTTGCCATCAGATCCATCATTAGTACCCTTAATTATTGAAGACATTGATACTTCAGATTTTAATGAATTGTTGGAAAAAGTGCTGGAATTATGAAGGCCAATAAATTGTTTGAGCATTTAAAGAGAGTTAATGGAAATTTACGCCAATCTAGATTACATAATCTCTTCCAAATTTTCATTCATCTCTACCATATACACCAATGCTACTTCAACTGGCCTACCCCTAACGTTTGCAGAATCTGGGGTGAAAGATTAAATGGAGGTGTACATACCAGATATCTAAATATTTAAAAGTTATATATCAAATGGTTGCATAAAATATGTTCTATCTTCCTACTTGTATATTTGTGTATATATGTATATACATATACACACACACACACATATATATATCTTCATAACACTCTGGAAGGCCAGGTACTAGTTAGGGATCCTTGGACTTTAGATCACAGCTGTGATTAGCTCACAGTCCCCAGACTCCAACCCATTTCCCTCCTCTTTCCACCCTGCTTTTGCTCCTTGCTATGAATGATTTCATGAACATGTGTGTGAACACTCTACCTACACATCCAACATTCATTCCCTGCTCCTGCAAACAGTCATCCCTTGGCTACTCCTTGGGCCTAGTGGTGCAGACCAAGAGGAAGGCCCTAGGGAAGAGTCCCATACAGGTCTTGGAAGCACACTTGAAATTCGAGAGTCCTGGGTAGTGGAGTGTAATCTGGAGGTGGGGAGGACTGGTAAGTGGAGTGGGTACCCTCCCTTCATCCCATCCTCAAGCAATGGGAAGGAATGAGATGCAGCCAGAGAAGGGCCAGAGCAGAGCCCTCTAATATGGGGTCCAGAAGTGGGCCCCTCTTGCTGCACCTCAGAAATCTCTTCTGTCCTCCTTGTCAACAGTGAAAAATTGTGTGAGTTTTTTAAACTATGTGGGCCTTGGTTTCCTCATCTGTATAAGGGGTCATAAAGCTGCTGCTATTGCTACTACTCAAGGTTGTTGAAAAGTCTAGATAAATTTAACAATGTACGTGAGAGTGCTTTGTAAAGGTGCTATATACTAGAAACATATTGTTATTATGTTGGGGTGTTTTGGTTCATTTTAGATCTTACCATGTACTAAACCAAAGGGCAAAGCAGCTGCCTGCTGTGCACACACTCTCAGGTTCTCATTAACGTATAAGCAAAAAAGCAAACATGGAGAGCTGATGACAAAGGAGGCAAAGGTTATTAAATATCCTTCACGTTTTATTTTTCCTAAACCTGCTTCCTGATTCCTCCAGATACAGATTGATTTCTTTAAAACCCTGAGTTTGTGGACATGTGCTAATTTGCATGGCTGATCTAGGCCCCCAGATTGATGCCGGGTAAGGGACATTACTCTTCAGCTGTAAGGCAGGGTAACTCCTGCATTAAGCAGGAAGCAGAGTGATACCTCATCTGTTCAGCCGGCAGAGAATATGCAGTGTACCTTTGTGGTGAAAGCAGACGACTGAACGAGCAGGGTGTGCAGGGGAATGAATTACACCATGAGCTTCTGCATCCATAAAAATGAGGCCGCTCTGGGGTCAGGCGGGTGGGTGATGTTTCACGGAGGCAGGTTAAACTGATTCGACCCTCCGGCTCACTGATTTGAAGCTGACAAAAGGGGCTGTGCTGTCGCTCTGGGCTCAGAATGAACTTACCGTTGTCTCTGGCCATTTTGAACGAGGAAAGTCTCTGGATTTTTCTTTCTTAGGATTGTATTTTCTTTCTTCTTCTTTTAAAAACACCATTTCATTCCTATTTGCACAGAAATCCAAATCAGTTTTATTTTCAGGAATAGGGATTTTGGTATGTTTGGGGCAAAACCCCCATATCTTTATCCCCTTTTATCATCTTGCTAAATAGAACAAGTTGTGCTATTTCTGTTTTTTTGCTTTTCGGAAGCAATTACTTCCCTGTCATTTCTAGACATTCAAGCAGAAGAGTCTGCCTTGATTGCCCATCCTTCCTCTCCCCTCCCCCTTTCAAGTCCTCTGGCTTCTGCACGGCTAGGGAAGGATTCAATTAAATGAAGTGTCAATGGAGCTACAATGGTTTCAGGTCAGAGACGTCAGTAAAAAGCTGTGGAGCTGTGCTGCCCCTGTGTATGTAAATGTATATATTTACACCAGGGATGTCAACTTTCAGGACTCTCCTCCTCTGCTCTTCCCTGATCAAAGATGATTGCTGAGGCAATTACTGCAGAGGAAAAGAAAATCAGGGCCTCCCCTTCATCCTAGTGCTGTCGGAGTTTAATTGCTTGGAATAACGGAGCAGGAGTCCCTTTCCTTTGCACACGGCCACACTCAGACACACACAAACTTACACACATGGCTGTGCTAGGACACAAACACACATGATGGCAATGCAGAAAAACATCCACGCGCCCCCTAGTCCTGTTGCCTGTACACGTACACAGAGCTGCCTGTGACACACACACAAAATACTGTACTCTCTGGCTCATTCAATAAAAGCAATGCACAGTATCTGGCTTACATTAAAAACTATGTTTTTATCTTCCTTTATAAAAGACTTAACAATTTTTATTCCTTTATCAAAAGAGACATGTAAAGTTTAAAAAAAAAGGAGAAGAGGCTACAGGGAGAAGTCACAGCAGCAAAATACACAAATTCTTCAATTTGTGCTTTTGTTGTTTAATTCTTCTGTACACACCGTCACAGAAGTCCTAGGTCTCTGCACAAACACTTCACATGTTAAAAATCCCTCTCAAGCCCTTTTTGCTTTGTTGTAGGCACAAGGACAAGTTGAGTATTCTATACTATTCACTGTGTTCTAGGCTATTCTGTTTTTGTTCTCATATGACATGAAGAGGGATTCTAACTTGCATCAACAAATATAAAGAGTGACATTCAGATGCAGAGAATCCTAGCTCTCTAATTAGTTCTGCTATGTCCAGGCACTGGGAGTACACGTGGCTTCAGGCTGGGGTGAGTCCCTGGTCACACGTAGAACACAGGCTCTAAAGCATCCACATGGCAGATTTAGGTTTTCATTCCAGGCTCCCAAGGGCTGTCAGATTTTAAATATTATTATTTGGCCTAATTGGTTCCTCCTTTGTTGGCAAGAGAGTAAAGACAGGGAAAAATACCCTCACAGACCCTTTCATCCACACAAAGGCAGAGCACATACACTTGGCTTTGTGTTACAATCACTAGAAGTTTTTCTTTTTCTTTTTGTGGATTAAGTAGTTAACCGTGTGCATGAAGCTCACATCCATCCTTTCTAGGACAGTTAAGAATAAATACAGCCTTTCAGAAAAAGGAATAAAAATTTTTTCCACTGTTGTGATTGTTGAAATTAAAAAAAATGTTTTTTCTGAAAATTTCAGAAAATGGTGGTGGTAGATAAACCAAGTGCAAACCAAAAAAGATCCCAAAGCACCTTATTTTAAAGATTTGGAGATACCAATCTCAGGCTTCTCAGCTCATCAAGATTACCATCCTCTCTTTGGGTTCTCTTTTCCCAGACTGTGTCTTGGAAACTAACTCCAGCCAGTTATCTGGACCAATCACAGGGCTCACCTCTTTTGTTTTTTGTCTCTCAGAGATCACATTCCTGTACTACCTAAATAGAATGTCTGAAAACAGTTGTTTTATATGTTTTATCTTATTTTCTAGTTGTTTACAGTGGGAGGACAATTCTTATAAAAGTGAATCCTTCATGATTTTTTTTTTTTTTTTGCTCTATAAATACTTATTGGGGGAAGGGTGGGGGAATCCTTCATGACTTGAAAGAAAATTTTAACCTACATATTGTTGAATACATGACTGAATGAAAAAAAAAAGATTTGGAGATAAATGTGGCTATGTGGATGGCTATGTCAAAATATTACAACTGAGCCCCTGATAATGTCTCTGATGTTTTTGTTTATTTGTTTTGGTTGTTCTGGTTCCTAACTGGTGCATTCTGGGCTTGGATTTTATATTTCTGACTCCCTTCTCTAATGGGCCTCAGTGTCTCTTTACAAACATGTGTAACTCCAGCTGTAGCCTCCCAGCTGTACTGATGCTGATGAGCTTGGACACTGCCCAGTCTTGAATGTTCAATCTAATAGGGGAGGCAGAAACATAAATAATTACAATACAGGAGAAAGACCATAACAAAGGTGATGAAGGAATACCCAGGAGGAGCACAAAACCTGGGAGGAAATCACATGGATCCTGTTCTGGAGCAGATGATTCCTGGGCCAAAATTAGCAAGCAGGTTATCAGTTACAACGACCAAAGCAGCCGAAGTTACCTTACGTTTGACATGAATTTTTCAAGTGATTTGATCTCCCTAACCCTCATTTGATGGGAAGTCCAATGCCCTCCTCCAGATTTTTGTAAATTCCTGGGTTTGAGGGGCTTGAAGTCCAGGTCCTACCACACATTTGATGTCACTGGTATTGAACTTCTTTTGGCCTGTCCGTTCCCCCTGGTCTGTACCAATCCAGGTGTGGTACTTGGTACTACACAACTACTTGGCACTTGGTTTGTATGAAACACACACACCTTGTGTGTGTGTGAACACCTTGAATTTTGGAGGGATAGAGGTTTTACATCACCATATTCCTGGCCCTTTCTCAATTTTCCAAAATTCCTTCCCTATCATTTCTGCAGCTCGCCCCCTCAGCTGGCTCCCCTATCAACGTAGTTCTGCTTACTTCATTACGGAAAGCAATAGCATTCTCTACCCCCTCCACTGCTCCAGCCGGCCTCCACATACCCATTGTGCATATCTACTGTCCTTAGAAATGCACTTACATATGTACACATACACACACAGACACACAGACACACACTCTCTCTCTCTCTCTCTCCTAGCAAAGGCTTTGAGATTTTCCTTCTTCTTCCTCCACTTGTCTCTGTGGAGTCTGATTTCCTCATGCTGAGGATTATGGAATCTCTTCTCATCATCTCTCCAACAAGGTAAAGTTATCCCACAAATAGTCATTCCACATCAAATGTGTGCCTGGCTCTGTTTTGTAGGCACTGGGGACACAGTGGGAAACAAGCAAAGAGAGTCTTCGCCCTAACAGGTCAGCTTTAGTTTCTAATACCATTTCCCCATTTCCCCCTATTTTTCCAGGAAGCAAAACGTATTTAATAAATGTTTGCTGAATGAGAGTTCTCACTCAAATCTCTTCTGCTGCCTTATCTCTCCTTACTCCTCTCTACTAACCCTGTGCTCAGGTGTAGTGTCAGACTCTCCCAACACCACCTGTCTATTCCTGCTGCTAGAATTTTGAGAGGGGTATTCTTTTTTTTTTTTTTTAAATCTTTATTGGAGTATAATTGCTTTACAATGGTGTGTTAGTTTCTGCTTTATAACAAAGTGAATCAGCTATACATATACATATATCCCCATATCTCCTCCCTCTTGCAACTTCCTCCCACCCTCCCTATCCCACCCCTCTAGGTGGTCACAAAGCACTGAGTTGATCTCCCTGTGCTATGTGGCTGCTTCCCACTAGCTAGCTATTTTATGAGAGGGGTATTTTTTTTTTTTATAACATGTATTTTAAAGTATTTGTTTTTTTATTTACTTTTATTTATGGCTGTGTTGGGTCTTCGTTTCTGTGCGAGGGCTTTCTCTAGTTGTGGCAAGCGGGGGCCACTCTTCTTCGCGGTGCGCGGGCCTCTCACCGTCGCGGCCTCTCCCGTTGCGGAGCACAGGCTCCAGACGCACAGGCTCAGCAATTGTGGCTCACGGGCCCAGCCGCTCCGCGGCATGTGGGATCCTCCCAGACCAGGGCTCGAACCCGTGTCCCCTGCATTGGCAGGCAGACTCCCAACCACTGCGCCACCAGGGAAGTCCGAGAGGGGTATTTTTAAAGCTAACATTTATTGTGCTCTTTTCATGAGCTTTGCAAAGTGCCTTATATTCATTCTTTCATTTAATCCTCACAAAAACTCAATGGGGTAAATAATATTATTTTTGTTTTACAGATGAATAAACAGGAGCTTAAAGAAGTTACTTTCTTGCCTATAGCTGGTCCTTACTTATTAAAATCCTACTCACCGCTTTAGCTAATCTTGAACCACGTGATCTCCCCAGCCTTTGAAATTCCACATCACTGTTTCAGCTCTGAGTAACCTAATTCACTATTTGTATTAAAGATATTTTTTCTGTCTATTAGACTGTAAGCTCCTTAAGGGTAGAGGGTGGGTACAGTTCATCTTTGGATCCATTCAGATGCTTGCATACGGAGGCATCAATAAATATCTTCAAATTAATTTAAATAAAATAACCGTAGAAAATGGCTTATCTCAAAAAGGAGCTGAAGGTTACATGAATTATCTGTATCTCCTAGAAAGTTTGGAATACTGTCCTGGGTAGAGCCAGAATTCTGAATTCTTACAGTTATTATATAATAACTGTAAGATTTACTATTTGTACTAAGGTCCCGAACTATTTGAGGCTAACCTGCACTACAGTAGGAATAAAATAATATTGCAGGAGTAAAGAAACTGAAAATAAGAATTAAGCCAATTTAAGAATCACTAAATAATGAGAGGGCTTACAGCTGCTATTGTAAATAAGCTAATTATGTTTTCAGTACAGATAAATTTTGAACAACTGCCTAGGTCAAAATACATGTGTAGCTAGAAAAGAGACCCTGTTCCAAGTACTCAAGGTCGACAGCTATGGAGCCAAAGACAGTGGTTGCCTGCGTATGTATCCAATTTTTTTCTCTCTGTTCCCTGATAGTGAAGCTGTGACACAATGTTTTGTCAAGGAATGGTTACCAAGAACTGGCATAGAATTCCACAATAGGTATGGGCTGGAAGGAATTATAGGTATCTGGTCTGTTTCTTTCAGTAAAGCTAAAGTCTACTTTTTCTTCATGTACATAATCAATATTTATTTTATATAACTATAAATATACACACAGAAATAGGTAAATACTAATGGCTAATGTAGGTGAAGATTTGAAGAAATAAAAGTAAAACAAGAAACGGCAGAGTTGACTACTGGAATAGAAGAGCGTTAGAAGGTAGAATATAAACAACAGAGCTCAAAAAAGAGAATATAGTTCATTTTTACTGAGGCTATTACTCAATTTTTAAAAATGGCTTTGCCTCATAGATTTTCACTGGTCATTGAGTCACCTATATATTGGCTGGTGCTTTGATTTCTTTTTTTAAAAAAATTTCTTTATTCATATGCTTTGAACCTCTGTAATTTTGTGTTCTGTATTGTACTAATCAAATGTCAGATTGAGCAATGTTTTCATTATGAAGATGTGGTTAAAACAGTCTTGTAAGAAGGATATAATTTGTATACAGCCAGGAAAAAAATTGCAACATTTCTCAACCAAAGGGATGATGACCTCTGTGAGTGGTTCTCAAGGCTTCCTAGCAAGAATTTTTAGGTTATCTTAACCTCGGGGTGCTGGATACTTTCCATTTGCCCCTCCAGAGCTACTCTGCGTCCTTCTTCACTCGGCTGCGTGCCGTGGAGCCTGACCTCTATGAACTGAATGCATCAACTGGCCCCTTGCTCTGGCTTCCACTTGGTTCAATTAAGGCATCAGTGGGAGGGAGGAGATCTGCTCCCTCTCTGTAGATCACTTGAGGGCAGCTATGTCCTTTGACTGAATGTCACAACACCTCCCAAGATGTCCTGTCTACACAACTCTCTTCTTCCTCACCTTCAAGGTTAGGGTGGTGACAGCTACCCTGTTCTGTCACTAGCTCCAGTGCCAGAATACTGCAATATTCCTTGCTATTTCCTGCACCCCTGCCTAAACCTTTATAAGTAGCTGTTTCAGTATGCCCTCCTCGAATTCTCACTCTGAGTATGACAGCTGTTTCTTGCTGGGACCCTGACTGATATACTCAGGTATTAGCTAAACTTAATTCTTACTACTTTCTACCTGGTTCCTCTGTTCTAATCAGAACAGTGTAATTGGTTGTATACCTAACCCAACTCATATTACTCTTTCTTTCTGGAATGCCTTCATATGTCTCTCTTCCAATCCAGGTTTATCAATATCTTATGACACAACTCAGGCATCACTTCCCCCTGCCCATGACTAATTCCAAAGCAAAATTAGCAATCTCTTCTTACATTACTCTAGGTACTCCATTCCATCATCACTAGACACTTATATCTTTAGGTGTTTTATTTATGGATTAGTGTTTGTGTTCTCTTCAGTGAGAGTACAAACTCATAGAATGTCAAAGACGCTGTCCTTCACTTTTAGATTCATTAATTAATTCAACAAAGAGTTTTTGTACCAAGTATGCATCAGTCACTGTTCTTGGCTTCAGGGATAGAGCAATGAATATAACAGACAAAAGTACCTGTCCCCTTGGAGCTTATACTCTAAAGGAGGTGATAAAAGATATAATAATAAGTAAGTTAAGATTTTAGAATGTTAGATAATGACAAGGGCTAAGGAGAAGAAATAAATCAAGGGAGAATAGACAACTTCGGGGACAAGTGTTGAAATTTTAGGTAGGATGGTCAGGGAAGATGTCACTGGAAGATGACTAAATGGAGGACAGCCATGTAGATAGTCGGAGGAAGAGCATTCCAGGCACAGGAAACAGCAAATGCAAAGATTCTGTGGGAGGACAGTTCTATTCATTGAACAGAAGGAGGTCAGGTGACTAGAGTGGGAAAACAACAAAGAATAGCAGAAGATGAGTCCTAGTGGTGGTCACATAATAGTTGCTCAACAAATTCAAAGCCTTTTAGAATTGGCAGGAAAATGGTTTGAAAGAATGATCTGGATAAGGAAAATCAGTGATGCAAAAAAGAAAGTCCCCAAAGATATTGCAATCGGAGAGTTCTTCTATTTCTCCTTTAAGGCTCATCTACTTCAAGCCCTTGTCCCTTTCACTGTCTCCTTTCTCTACCAGTGCTAGAAGTGAAAGCACACCAGTGTCGATTACCAACACACCACTCATGATGTTTCTTTTGGAATAGCAGTTTCAATTATAATAGAACACTCAGAAGAAAAATACCATCAACCTAATAGAAAATTAGGCAAAGTGCATGGCCAGACAGTTCATAGAATAAAAATTACTAGCTAAAAGAACAGCAAATACAAAGCCCAAAGATGGGAGCATGCTTGACATATTTAAGAAACAGTAAGGGGACTTCTCTGGTGGCACAGTGGTTAAGAATCCGCCTGCAACGCAGGGTATACGGGTTCGATCCCTGGTCTGGGAAGATACCACATGCCGCAGAGCAACTAAGCCCACGTGCCACAACTACTGAGCCTGCTCTCTAAAGCCTGCAAGCCATAATTACTGAGCCCGTGCGCCACAACTACTGAAGCCCGTGTGCCTAGAGCCTGTGCTCCACAACAAGAGAAGCCACCGCAATAAGAAGTCCGCACACCACAATGAAGAGTAGCACCCGCTCACCACAACTAGAGAAAGCCTGCACGCAGCAACGAAGACCCAATGCAGCCAAAAATAAATAAATAAATAAATTTATAAACAAAAAACAAAACAGAAACAAAAGCAAAAAAAGCCAGCCATATGTGTCTACTGATGGAAGAACACAATTCTTGTCAAAGCGTTTGAATCTCCAGAGGTCAGCCTCTGGATCCAACTGCCAACTTGCAGAAAATACAAGGGACAGAGGAACACGTTGAGCTGTACCATGAGTCTGAAATCAGCAAAATCCAGACTAAGAAGAAATTTTATGGGTCAAATAGCCCGGGTTCTTCAACAAATAGATTTTAAGGAAAGGAGGGGTAATCTATAGAGACTTCAATGACATATCAAGGTAAAAAAAGGAGCAGACTAAACAATAGTGTCTAGAGATGCATACATGGGTCATAAAAACATAAAGAAATGCAAATGTCTAACATCACAGTCAGGAGGGAGGAAGAAAGCTTCAATTGTGATTGCACATGGAGGGACATCTGGGAGGCTGGAAAAGTACTATTTCTTGATCAAGGTGGTGTTTGCCTTATAATAATTCACTAGGATATACATTTGTTCCATATAGTTTTCTGTATTTCAGCTTTATTTTACAATAAAAAGGTACATATGCTAATAGTTATAAATATATATGAATATACATATATATACGTATATATAGATAGATATGGAAGTAAATAGAAAAAGAAATAGATGGATAGGTAGATTAAAAAAAAGTCCCACAGTTCCAGAGATAAGTGGGCTTCTTTTGAACATTTACAGATAGCAGGAGATAGATAATTTACTAAAGAACAGCATTCTGAGCTTGGTTGGGCCCTTTCTCTTTTCTCTGTCCAAATCAAGTAATTGTGAGCAGAAGCTTTTGCTCTGTGGTCAAAGCCTGAGATCTACTCTCTGAAGAAAGTTATTTGTCTGCTCAGAGATGATTCCTTGGAGGGTACTGGGGATTAAGAGAGAAGCAGAGCAGAGACTGAGCACCTCTGTATTACCAAGCGAGACATGGAAACAAAAAAGAAGGACAGTTCCACTCAGAAATGGTGCATGCAAAAGTGCCTTACCTCCAGTAGAAAGGCTCCCTGCCTTTCACAATCACTGGAATTTCCAACCAGCCTGCCTGCTCCCTACCTGTCAGTCAAAACCTAGTCAGCCATTTACATGAAACTGGAAATCAGCCTTTTTTTTTTTTCCATTGGTGAGGCCTACTGGGCAAACATATATATCGACCACAGAGGAAACCACGATCCTGATTCATAATGATGCATGGACAAGAAAGGAACATAGCTATCTGAAAAAATCGACAAAACAAAAGAGAAAGTAGCAAATATCTAAATATTCCTCCTTATCCTGGAGGAAACAGAGCTATTTTCTGTTTCCTAGACATATCCTTGTAAAATTTCAGAACTTGAAGAATTAAGAGAAAACTCTGATAGCTTTTGGTGAAGGAGGAAAGGTTAGCTATAACAGAATGAAAAGCAGACTGATATCAAATATCTCAGCAGCAACACTGGATGTTAGTAGACTTTGAAGCAAAGCCTTCAAAGTCCTTAGGAGGAAAAAAAAAATCTGTACTTAGCCAAACGATCAATTAAATATGAATGTGGAATTAAATTTTTGGACATGTAAGCACTCAGAGAGTTTACCACCCACATATCCTATATTTAAAAATTACTTAAGTAGATTATTCTGAGTAAATGACAAAGGAACCCAAAGAGGAGGATTATATACAATAAAACCCCTGCCACACACAATGGAAACTAAGTATGACAGTGAAAAGTAAAGGGAGATAGAAAGATATGTGAAGAATACTGAGTAGGGATCTTTGTGCTTGAGATATTTCTCGTTCGAATAACAAACTTTCAATGATCTAGGATTACATGTCTTTCTCTATTGATTCAATCATGCTGCATGGTTCTACGGTGACTATACAATCATCACGTAAAAACTGCATTTTATCTGGTGACTTTAGAGTCACCTTATGCACAATGCCTGTAAGACTAAGATTATAAATGTTAAAACATTGACAAAGTAAAAATTATACAACTACCAAAAATTTGATGGGACAATGGAGAGAAGCGACGGAAGGAGGGGTTGATGCAGTATTTTCACAACCTTTTTAAAAATACTTTCATAGGATAATAAATCAAGGAATAAGTTTTTAAAAATAATCATTTAAAGTCATAAAGGCAAACACCAGAAGAATTTAAGACATATAGCTAAAGAAAATTGTGGGTAGGGAACGAGGTGTACATAACAAGATGGAATATAGCGGGAATGAATAAAGAACCTCAGCCTGGAGTCTATTAGGTATCACCTAGAGTTGAAACATTAGTATCGAAATATGAGAATGTTGTTAATAGTTGCAATGGCTGATTGACCAACTCTAGCTGGAAAGAGATTTGGAAAATGAGTGTGTGGTGTTTTCCACAAAACTCATAAGGAAGAGAATGCTCCAGTTATCAGAAGGGAGTTTAGGTGCTGGGCAGTTAAAAAATAAAATAAATATAAACTAAACTAAACTGTAATTCTACCAGGTTTTTAAGGTCCTATTCAAATATCTACTCCTCACTAATCCATCAGGTAGAGGTAGAGTGAGTCTTTTCACTCTGTTAACCACAGAAAGGGTGAGAACCAACACCAATTAAGTACTGACCTTGTGTCTTTATTAGGTATGCCATTTGCCTTATATCATTTAACATTCCTAATCACTTTGTCCCCTTTCTATAGGTAAGAACACCAAAGCTCTAAGAAATTAAGAAATTTGCTCATGGTTATTTAGCTGGAGGCAGTGGAGTCTGTATTAAAAACCAAGGCTCTATGTCTTTGAGGTTCATACTTCTATGTTGTATCTCCCGGTTGGTCTGCATTTCTGCACATGGTATTGATTATATACACTTTTGTACCATGTATGTTTTATCTCCCCAAATAAATTGCCAGCACCTTGATAAAGGGTTACTTGTCTTGGACAATTCTTGTATCTCTTACAGCACATAATACAGTAACTTTCGTATATAACAGGCTTAATCAATATCTATTATATGACTCTGAAATCTATTACCAATGAAAAAGAAAGTCATATTTTTGAGGTAAATTAGGTATAATAAAGCATCAGTGCATTGAAACTCTACAATCCCTGAAGTACATTAAAATGTCCTTCATAGACTTACAAGTCTTCATCTTTTTCCTCATTTTACTAATTAAGTCATTTTCTCAAGATTACAAACAAGAAAAATAAATCAATATCCAATTATATTTTTCCTGTTTAAATTTCTACTTTTCCTGCAGCATTATTTTTAATTCATTTTCCTTGTATTGGTCTTTTACTTTAGGTATATTATTTGTCAAAAACACAATTGAGGGCTAGCTTATGATGCTTCCCACCATCTTTAACAATGTTTCTAAGGAAAACTGGCTTAAAAATGGAATGTGGGATACTGCATCTCTGTAAACAATAAGCTTCCCATACACAATCTGTATTGCATGGTGTCTAGCTCAATGCAAATGAGAATGCTGGTTGAGTCGAATGTAAAATAAGCAGTAAATCTTTATAGGCACATACATTCTTAGTAAAGATGCATGTGATATATGTCTATTCTTAAATCATTCATGTTAGGCAAGATGCAAATGCTTCAGTGTTTTATTCTTCCTCTCATTCACACAGTCGTCTACACAGCCCCTTCTGGCTGGAGGAGCAAACATTCAATAACCATACTACTCTGCCAGTGTAGATGGATTTCAGTCTGTGTTTTGTTTCACTACAGCAGCATCTTGTTTCAATAAAAGCTGGCTCTCAGGCTTCTTGTGGCTCTTATTCCAAGCTGAGGATGCATGCTTACAAGCTGCCTGTCTCTTTACGTTTAGCTAGAAGTGTTCACAGCCCCTCCCCCAACCACCCTTCCCACTGTTTCTGCTACTACTTTTATTCAATGCAACACTTGAGGGGACTGCAGATGAAATGCCTCTGAACCTAAATTGCCAGCAATGGAAATAACAACCTATCTTCTGACCTGCCCCTCCCTTCTCCACTGACACTTTTCGAATCTGAGTGTAGGAGCACACAGCTGCTCTATCTCTGTCTCTTGGGTTTAGTGGTATAGTGGCTTTTCTAGGCTAGAAAAAAAAATTACCACCTCAAACGAAAATGCATTAGGGAAAATATTTGGTAAGAGAAAGAAAGAAGTAGGTATGCATAAGCTTAGAGGGTATATACAAATTTGGTGAAATACATGATGTAGAACAAGAAATCAGAATTTACACACCACACAGCGAAGTTGTCACCTTGGGAGATTATACACTAACTCTACCGGCACTAATCACTGCTAAAGCATTTTTGAAATTTCTCTTACAGAATTGCTCTCAGTGTCAGCACACAAGATATATGAGAAAATAAGCCTCTTAACACCCCATTTTTAAAAATCCTAGACAGTATTACTCAGTTTAATCACTCACCAAGTTACAAGACTTCTCTATGAGTGGATTTTACCAATTTAAAAAATATCAAATCCTCCCTCAAAGAAAACCTTAACACTGATGAAATTTTAAAATGTGGTGCAGGCTTTAATGAAAAACCTACTATGTGCCAGAAGGCAGCAGCCACAGTAAGTAGTAGTATTCCCATTTCAGAGTTAAGAAAACTGGATTATCAGAGAGATTAAGCAACTTGTCCAAGGCCACACAGTCAATAAATGGATAAGGGAATTTATCCATTTTCTTCCTCAGCAAAGCAGGAGAAATGCCAGCTCTGTCTTCCAGGATTCTTGGGAGCACAATTAATCCCCTGGGGAAGGCTTCCAGAATGTCACGGAAAACCCCAGGTTCTCCAGCTCCAGAAATGGCTACCTGGCTTCAGTGGTACATGGCTTCAACACCAGGGTGATGCTGGAGACCCAGAAGTTCCTTTGCCAGGAACAAAGGTGGAAAGAACAACAGATGAAGAAGCAGACTCCTACTCCTAAGGGGTTCAGCAATTATGACTCATAGAAACAAATCCAGGACCCCAGTTATACCCCTCCCAAAGGGCCCTTCCAATAGGTCACTAGAATGAACAGATTTCAAACTCCTGAGAAAGGGAAACCCTTTTATTCCTGATCAGGAGAAGAATGGATGTTTTATGTCATGCGTTAAAGGACATTTTCCTATGGGGTTGGGATATACATAAACGTAGTGGTATTTTAAAGTCTTTGTCCAACTAGGCTATTAAATTAATATCATTTAGAATTAATTTGTGTTCTGATTAAATTTTATTTCTATTTTTTTTTTATCATAGATTTATGTTTTTGAACTTTAGTTTGCCAGGTCTTTCAGTGGGGAGGGTTTTAACTGTTTTTTTTTTCCTTCTCTCTCTCTCCCCTCCCTCCTTCCTGTCTAATGGTTTGTAATTGACTTCAGGCAAGCTCTCAGGGCCCCAAGTCCAAAACCAAGACTTAAATTTGGGATTGAGGACCCCTGTCCCACCGCGGTATTGGGCACATCACCATAGAGTCACTGAGCTAGTGAGAAGACATTTATTTTCTGGTACTGAGGTTGTCTGGCTTCTCCTGAAGCCCCTGGCAAGACTTGGCAGCAGCTCTTCCTTCAGTCTGGGCTGTGGGGAGTCCCCACCTTAGTCCCTGGTTTCAGAAATCCAGTCTGGCTCCTGTTTCCCACTCCCTCCCGCAACAAGGAACAACTATTTTAGGGGCTGGCCTTCCAGTCATCATTGTCTCCATTCCCAGAGCCCTCCTCATCCATGGATTCAAACCCTTCTTGCCACTCACTAATTTAAGTTTCTGTTTCATTTTTTGGTCTCAAGGGTATTTATCTCATTTATGAATACACCATATCTCTTAATTTTCTTTTCTTTTTTAATATTTATTTTATTTTATTTATTTTCCTTATTTTTTGGCTGCATTGGGTCTTAGTTGTGGCACTTGGGATCTTTGTTGAGGCATGCGGGATCTTTTTCGTTACAGAGCACGGTCTGCTCGGGTTTCTCTCTAGTTGCAGTGCACGGGCTTCTCTCTAGTTGTGGCGTGAGGGTTTTTCTCTCCCTAGTTGTGGCGTGTGGGCTCCAGAGCGCGTGGGCTCTGTAGTTTGAGGCACGCGGGCTCTCTCGTTGAGGGGCACAAGCTCAGTAGTTGTGATGCATGGGCTTAATTGCCCTGCGGCATGTGGGATCTTAGTTCCCCGACCAGGGGTCGAACACGCATCCCCTGCGTTGGAAGGTGGATTCTTTACCACTGGATCACCAGGGAAGTCCCTAATTTTCTCTTTATATCTGATTAATTGCTGTTTTTGTGTGGAGTGGGGTTGGGGGGCGGTGCTCAAAAAAAGAAACTATAGAGCCATCTTTCTTTTAAAAAATTTTATTTATTTTTGGCTGTGTTTTGGATCTTCGTTGCTGCGTGCGGGCTTTCTATAGTTGTGGTGAGCGGGGGCTACTCTTTGTTTTGGTGCTCAGGCTTTTAATTGCAGTGGCTTCTCTTGTTGCAGAGCACAGACTCTAGATGCGCGGGCTTCAGTAGTTGTGGCACGCGGGCTCAGTAGTTGTGGCTCACGGGCTCTAGAGCACAGGCTCAGTATTGGGCGCATGGGCTTAGTTGCTCCGCAGCAGGTGGGATCTTCCCAGACCATGGATCAAACCCGTGACCCCTGCATTGGCTGGCAGATTCTTAACCACTGTGCCACCAGGGAAGTCCCTATAGAGCCATCTTGACCAGAATTCTCCTCACTGAATTTGTCTTCAGAGATTTCCTTCGGGCATCTCAAATTTACCATGTCTAGGACTAAATTCATTATCTTCTCTCACCAAAACCTGTTCTTCTATATTTACTTTAACTTGATGAATGTTATAACAATTGATCTAGCCTCCAAAATTAGAAACATCACCTTCATTCTCAGTTCTTGCTTCTTCCTCCCTCATCATTTCAAATCTGTCACCAAATCATACAGAATCTATTTCAACAACTCCTGAATCCATTCATCCTGTCTAAGCCCACTTTAGTGAAGAATTCATGAACTCTCTTGCCTGAGTGTCAGCTATACTCTCCCTGCCACCAATGTCTTTCCACTCAAGTCCATATTTCAACTGTTTCCAGATTCATTTTCCCAAACAAACAAAAAAACAACCCTAAGTCTCTTTAAAGACTTTGTCTATTATCTAGAGAATGAAGTTCAAAATTGTTAGCAGGGGTGAGATTGGATGGGTAGGTCGAGGCCAAAATGTATGATGTTGGGATGTACTGTGTGGCTGGAGTACAGTGTTTAGAATGAATGAGAAATGGGATTTATGTTTATGATGTTCTCATATAATATTTGAGACAATCGCTGGCAGGAACAAAGATGTGAATGTATGTATGGATGAATGTAATTGTCTAAGGGTGGTGTGCTGGTTATTCTGGTAACTCTCAGATCCATTCTTTGCTCTTCTCTAGCTCTATGTCTGAGAAGCTGACCTCTATTGACTGCATCATCTGGACTTCCTTATGTAATGGAGGCACCAGCAGGAGGTGGAAGGGCAAGAGGAGATCTGGGTATTTATTCCTCCTACTCTATCTTTGTTTGCCAGCATTCTGGTGTTCTGGCAGGGGCTAGGTCCTTCATGGCTAAAGCTCCCACCTGACAACCCTTCTTCTATGTTCAGCGCTCAAGGGGCTCTGGTAAACTCCATTCTTCCCTTTGTCCCTTCAGGCTTGGGGGTGGGTGGAAATGGCTTCCACTGTAATTAGTTTCTGAGTACCTCACCATTCCTCCTTGCTTCCTTTAACCCTGCACATACCTCTCCATCTAATCTATTCATTACATTATTTTAAGATAAACCCCTGTTCCCTTGCTGTACTCAATAAAGATGGTAAGTGTGAAATATATTTGACTGAGAAGTAAGCAAATGTGAGTTTACGTTCATTTAACAACAACAAAAAACCTAAAAAACACAATATCCTACCTTTTCAGGAGTAAAGATTATTTTCTATTTTAATGAGCATTCGGGCATTAAAGTCCAGGTGGAAGTATATAGATTAATTCTTCTAAATTCATCTGCAAAAGAAGAATTAGTGGTTTTACTATTGAAATAATCTGACATCTATTACATTCTTGTTGGATTTCCCATTGCTGGCTATAAAATTTGGGAAGCTATTTGAAAGTAGTCTATTCTAGAAGCAGTATAATTGGGCCATCTTAATTGATTATATTTCAGCCTTTTTAATCTATAGAATGCCTATCCATGAATCATAATTAATAAATCCACAGTGCTGAGAATATGACACAATACACCAACCTGCTGGGAAAGAAACCTGTTTGTGCTCATTTCTTCATCTAGACGTAGAGGTCCATCCGACATATGCTCTTACTTCTCTGACTTCCTTTCTAAAGTCAGAAGCACATTTTGTTTCTCTCATAGCGGTTAAAAAATGACACATTGAGACACGTCTACAGGCTGAAGTATGAGCCAATTTCTAGAAACTGAAAACTGTTGCCAAAAAAAAAAAAAAGGCACAAGAGAGAGACACCTCTACAAATTCAAATTGTCTCTGTATACTGTCACTGAAAAATAATGACTTGCATTCTGTGCAGCAACCAGGAAGCAATGTCGTGTGACTCTTCCTTATTCAGCCCCCATCCCTCACAACCCCCTTTCTGCCAACAACCCACATTTCATTCACGTCTAACACTGGAAAAAAGTATGTAGTGAAGAGATGAGGGGGAGTTAGGATTGGAATCATGTTCTTTGTTGGGGAAATCTGCAAGCTCTAGCTGTTTCCATTTGAATGGCATTTCATTTTGCCCAGTTCAGGGTTTGTTGATTGTTCATGCTGTCTAGAAAAGCTTTGATTAAACCTTCTAATTTCAGCTAAGTTCTTTTTCTGCAGGGCAAGCCCTTGTCCTGAAAGTATAGAAATGTGGTCAAAAGGAAAACAACAAAGTAGGAGACTTGAAGCGAAGGAGTTAGCAAACCTGAAGGGATAATAAGTTTGGTGAATTTAACCAGTTTAATGTTATGTTAACCAAGCACCTCTTTTGATACCTGTTTTACTAATTTCTTACACTCCATAATTCTGATGCGTAAAAAGTTAAAATCTTTACCTCTAAAACCCATTTTCCATTTCTTTTATATATATATATATATATATATATTTTTTTTTTTTTTTTTTGGCTGCCTTGGGTCTTTCTTGCTGCGTGCGGGCTTTCTCTAGTTGCGGTGAGCGGGGGCTACTCTCCGTTGCGGTGTGCGGGCTTCTTATTGCAGTTGCTTCTCTTGTTGCGGAACACGGGCTCTAGGCATGTAGGCTTCAGTAGTTGTGGCACGTGGGCTCAGTAGTTGTGGCTCCCAGGCTCTAGAGCGCAGGCTCAGTAGATGTGGCACACGGGCTTAGTTGCTCCGCGGGATGTGGCATCTTCCCGGACCAGGGCTCGAACCCGTGTCCCCTGCATTGGCAGGCGGATTCCCAACCACTGCGCCACCAGGGAAGTCCCTCTTTTATATTTTTACAATAGAAATGATACAGACATAGTCCTTGTTGGCTCAAAACATGGGTGCCTTTGCTTCCAGAGTGTTCTTTTTATTTGATTCATGTGGATAGAAAAGCAGAAGTTGCTTACTTCTCCAGCATGGAATTTCTGATTTTGCTTTAAGTACGGTACTTGTTCAGCCAGGTCTTTCCAATTCATTAACTATTACTACTTGATTTTAAATAACTGTGAGAAATTGATTCTGAAAAGCAAGCTATTGAGAGGTGTGTGTGTGTATTAGTGAGTATGTGTCTCTGTGTGTATACACATATATATATATCTCCACAATTATTTAGAACCTTGACATATATGTTTTAAAAAACTTGTTCATTATTTTAAAATATAGAGAATAATATAAGAAACATCTTTGTACTTACCGTTGAGGTTTGAGAGGGCAAGTAAATTTCATCCCTCATCCTCCCTACCCAAGTTCTGACTCAATTAAGAGAGACAAAGAAGTCAGGCAAATGGAAATAAAGCGTGCTGTATAACCAATAAAGTCTATGTTGGAGGATATGGCCTAGATATGTGCAGAAACACACAACACATCTTCCCTTCTAACTTGTAAATGACAAGTAAGAGAGACAAAGACAGGCAGATAGGGCTCTAAATAGCAGCTTCTTTCTGGTAAGTTTGGAAAACATGGCTTGGGTACGGAGTAGCAATCAGCTTAGGCACCTGTAGCCACGTGGACACAGTTTTCCCTGGTTTCCAACCCTACACTTACCTTGTAGCCAACAGCAGACCAGAGCACAAGCTCTCTGCAGAGAGGAGGAGAGAGGTGCTAAGTTGGGAATGTCCAGTTCCTCTTCAAACACACCAATCAGGTAACTTTCTCTCCTACTGAGAAAGAACAAAGAGGTGTAGCTAAAAATGAAGAGTGTTTATGGAAAAATAACTTCTCAAGGAAATCAGAGGGAAACTGTAGCCCACTCAGCACTCAACCGTAACAAATCAATATTTTGTTATATTTCATTCATTCTTTTCTTTTACATAAATAATACATTACAGATACTGTTGAGGCCTACTCTGTACCCTTCCATGACCTCATTCATCTCCTCTTCCATCTCCACTGGTGACCACTGCCCTGTGTGTATCATTCAAACGATGTTTTTATACTTTTTACACATATATGTAGCTCACATATGTGTGCATATATATAAACTATATACAGGGCTGTTATGCATTTTATAAGTTTTACGTGAGTGGAATAACAGTAGATATATAATTATGCAACTTTCTTTTTTCATGCAACGTGATGTTTTTGAGATTTATCCTTATAGATACCTGTAGTTGAAAAGTTTTTAATTATATGAATAAACCACACTTTCTACTCATTCTTCTATTGTCAATTAGTTGTTCATTTATTCCCCAGTTTTTACCATTATAAACAATGCTGAGACAAACAGTCTTGCACATGTTCCCTTCTGCATGTGAGAAAGAGTTTCGATGGAGCAGTGATTCTCAGCTTAGGCAGGATATTGTATCCCTCTCACCCCGAAAAGTGCCTGGAAATGTGTAGGAACATTCTGGATTGTCAAATTACAAGGACGAGTACTACTAGCTACAGTGCTGGGGATCAGAGATGCTCAATGTCCTTCAATGTGTTGGGTGGTAACACATAAAGAATTGTCCCATCCCAAACCAAATAAGTCCACAGCTAGAAACACCACTCTAAATATATTCCCATTTGTAACAAAACTGTATCATAGGATATACAAATCCTCATCTTTATTAGATGTTACCAGATGGCTCCTCCACTTGATGTAACTAATTTATAAGCTCACTATTTCTTAACTCCACATCCTTGCCAACACTTGTGATTATCAAATTATATATATTTTGAAAATCTAATAAAAATTTTCTCATTATTGTCTTAATTTGCAATTCTGGGTTTACTTGTTGAGGCTGAACATATTTTAATGTGGCTATTTGAGTTTAGTCTTCTGTTAAGTCTAGTCTTCTGTGAAATGTCTATTCCTATCCTTTGTTTACTTTTCTGTTAATTGTCTTTTTTCTTATTTATCTATAAGAATAACTGTTCACTACATTTTAAATATAGTGGTTATGAATCCTTTTGTGTATATTGTGACTATACATCAATGGTATACGTTGTAAATGCCCCATCTGTGTCTTATCTTTGAATTTTGTTTGTGGCATCTTTTGTTGAACAGGATTTTAAAAGTTTCAATGTGGACAAGTTTATTAACATCTTTTCTGGTTTGTGCTTTTTCCATTTTAGTTATTAACTTCTTCCTTACCACACTACCCTCCTATATTTTCTTCATAAATTTTAATGCTTTGCTTACCCCACTTCCCACATGTAGGTCATCAATCTTTCTGGATTTTTAAAAAAATTAATTAATTAATTTATTTTTGGCTGCATTGGGTCTTCGCTGCTGCACACGGGCTTTCTCTAGTTGTGGCGAGCGGGGGCTACTCTTCATTGTGGTGCATGGGCTTCTCATTGTGGTGGCTTCTCTTGTTGCAGAGCACAGGCTCTAGGCACATGGGCTTCAGTAGTTGTGGCACGCAGGCTCAGTAGTTATGGCTCGCGGGCTCTAGAGCGCAGGCTCAATAGTTGTGGCTCACAGGCTTAGTTGCTCCTCAGCATGTGGGATCTCCCTGGACCAGGGTTCGAACCCGTGTCCCCTGCATTGGCAGGTGGATTCTTAACCACAGTGCCACCAGGGGAGCCCCCTTTCTGGATTTTTTTTGTCATTTGAGGTGGAGATCAAATTTTATTTTCCGTATGAGTTACTAATTGCTCCAGCACCATTAATGTAAATGTCCATGATTTTCCCTTCCCTGTATAGCAAGTCTCTATGTATAGATAAATCTGTTTTAGGACTTTCTATTATGTTCCCATGATCCTGTGCAAATACCACATTGGGTTGATTAATATGGCTTTATAATAATTTCTGATACCTGTTAGGACAAGACTCTCACAACTTTGTTCATCAGAACAGTATTATCTGTTCTTGACTCTGCATTCTTCTATATAGATTTCAAGTTCAGCTTGACAATTTTCACGAAAAGGTCTTTTTGTACCTGGCTTGGAATTGCATCAAATGGGTACATTAATATGTATGGAGAAAAATTTAACCTTTATAATAGTGGGACTTTCCATCCATAAACATGATATATTCTTCTATGTATCCAAATCTTCTCATGTCCTTCAATAATGCTTTGCCATATTTATACATAAAGGTTTTGAGATTTCTTGCTAGAATTATTCATAGACACCTTATAATTTGAGTTTCTTTTTGATTCTATTTGATAAAGTAGTACTTTAATTTTCAATTTCTTAAGTTAGTTAATACTAAAGAAAGGGAATGTTTTTAATTTTTGTGTGTATATGTATTCAGCAAACTTGTTGAATTTTTTTTTAGTTTCAGTATTTTTGTCTGTAAATTTTATAGGATCTTTTAAATAATTATATCATTTTCAAATAAAGTACTTTTAGTCTCTTGTTCCATGTCTTCTCTCCCTCTGTCTCCCTTTCTCTTTCTCTCTCCCCCATTGGTGATCTTATTCCTTTATATTAAGTCGTAATATCAGTTAGTAAATGGTGAATATTAAGAGTGATAGTGGATATCTTTTTAAAGATTAATTTTAATATGGTTGCTTCTAAAACTTTAACCATTCAGTATATCTGCAATAGTTTTTTTTCCTAAATCAGATTTACTGAGATGTAATTTATATACAGTAAACTTCACTCTTTAAGTATACACTTTTGGTAAGTGTATACAATAGTATAAACACCACCACAATCAAATACAGAACATTTCCATCATCCAAAAAATTCTCTCATGACCTTTTTCTTTTTTAAAAAAAATTATTTATTTAATTAATTAATTTTTTGGGCTGCATTGGGTCTTCGTTGCTGCCTGTGGGCTTTTTCTAGTTGCGGCGAGCAGGGGCTACTCTTCATTGCAGTGTGCAGGCTTCTCATTGTGGTGGCGTCTCTTGCTGCGGAGCATGGGCTCTAGGCGCGTGGGCTTCAGTAGTTGTGGCACACAGGCTCAGTAGTTGTGGGGCACGGGCTTAGTTGCTCCACGGCATGTGGGGTCTTCCCGGACCACAAGTGAACCCGTGTCCCTTGCACTGGCAGGTGGATTCTTAACCACAGTGCCACCAGGGAACTCCCTCTCATGACCTTTTGTAGTATATTCTTTCTCCCTACTTCCAGCCCCTGGCAACAATGGCTCTGCTTTCTATCACTATAGACTAGTTTGTGGTTTCTAGAATTTTGTATAAATGTAATTATACTATATGTACTCTTTATTGTCTGGCTTTTTTTCACTCAACATAATTATTTTGAGATTCATGCATATTGTTGCTTTTCAATAATTCATTCCTTTTTATTTTTGAGTAAGTAGTATTCTATTGTACAGACATACCATAATCTGTTTATCCATTCATCTGTTGATAGACTTTTGACTTGTTTCCAGGTTTAGGCTATTATGAATAAAGCCACCATTAACATTCATGTAAAAGTCTTTATATTGATATATGCTTTTATTTCATTCTCTTGAATAAATACCTAGGACTAAAATGGTTGGGTCATAGGGTAGATATATGTTTGATTTTTTAGGAAACTGCCAGATTGTCTTCCAAAGTGACTGTTGCAGTTGATATTCCAAACCAGTAGTTTATGAGAGTTCCAGTTATTGCAAATCCTTGCCAACACTAGATACAATCAATTTTTAATTTTAGATATTTTAATAGGAGTATGGTGGCATCTCACTGTGGTTTTAATTTGCATTTCTCTAATGACTAAAGATGTTGAACATCTTTTCCTGTGCTTATTAACCACCTGTATATCTTCTTTGGTAAAGTGGCTGTCCAAATCATGCCCATTTTAATCTTATTTTTAAATTATTGAGTTTTGAAAATTCTTTATATGTTCTGGTTACAAGTCCTTTATCAGATATAAGTTCTTCAAACATTTTCTACCAGCCTGTGGCTTGTCTTCATTTTTCAAAAGTGTCTTTAAAAGAGTAGAATTTTAAAAATTTTGATGAAGTTCAATGTATAACTTTTTTCTTTTGTGGTTCATGCTTTTGGTGTTCTATCTAAAAATCTTTTTTTAATCTAAGAGTTTTTGTATATGGTATGAAGTAAGGACTGAGGAGGTTTTTTTTGCATATGGATGTCTAATTTTTCTAGCACTATTTGTTGAAAAGATTATCTTTGCTCCAGTGAATGGCTTCAGCACCTTTGTTGAAAATCAAATTGATGTCATATGTGTAGATCTATTTTTGGAATCTCTATTATGTTCTATTGATCTATACATCTTTCCAATACAGTATTGTCTTAATTACTGCACCTGTATATTAAGTCTTGAAATCAGGTAGTATGAGTCTTCCAATTGTGTTCCTTTTTTCAAAAGTATTTTGTCTACTCTTGATCTTCTGGTTTTCTATATAAATATTAGAAACAGCCTATCGATTTCTAGGGGGAAAAAAAGTTGCTGAGATTAAGATTGCATTCAATCTATGGACCAATTTGAGAACTGACATTTTATCATATTAAGTCTTCCAGCCCATGATCATGATATATTTCTCCATGTAGTTATATTTTCTTTAATTTCTCTCAGCAGTGCTCTGTAATTTTCAGCATATACATCTTACACATATTTAGTTAGACTTAGCCCTGAATATCTCATAATTTCTGATACTGTTTCATTTTCTAATTGTTGACTGCTATATATGGAAATGCATTTGATTTTTATATATTGACCTTGTATCATGAGACCTTACTAAACTTACTTATTAGTTTTGGGAGCTTTTTTGAAGATTCTTTGGAATTTTCTGTAAAGATTATTATGCCATCTGTGAATAAAGGCAAATTTAGTCCTTCCTGTCTAATCTGTATGCATGTAATCTATTATTCTTACCTATTGCACTGACTAGTACCTCCTGTACAATGTTGAAGGAAAATCTTTTCCTGTTACAGATCTTAAGAGGACAGCACTGTTTTTCAGCATTAAGAATAGCGTTAGCTGTAACTTTTAGTTGAGCCCTTTATTAGTTTGAAGAAATTCCCTTTTATTCCTAACATGCTGAGCTTTTTTAAAAAAATCACGAATGAGGTGAATTTCGTTAAATACTTTTTCTTCATCTATTGAGATAATTTTTTGGGTGGGAGATCTGTTTTACATGGTGATTGACTACCAGTTTTGACCGATACTCTATCAGGTTCAGGACATTCCCTGAAATCCTCTTCTAATTTTTAAAAAATTGAATGGGTTTTATTTTTGTTTAATGCTTTTCCTGCATTTATTTATTTAAACATCTTTATAGGAGTACAGTTGCTTTACAATGGTGTGTTAGTTTCTGCTTTATAACAAAGCAAATCAGCTATACATATACATATATCCCCATATCTCCTCCCTCTTGCGTCTGCCTCCCACCCTCTCTATCCCACCCCTCTAGGTGGTCACAAAGCACTGAGCTGATCTCCCTGTGCTATGTGGCTGCTTCCCACTAGCTATCTATTTTACATTTGGTAGTGTATATATGTCCATGCCGCTCTTTCACTTCGGTCCCAGCTTACCTTTCCTCCTCCCCGTGTCCTCAAGTCCATTCTCTATGTCTGCGTCTTTATTCCTGTCCTGCCCTTAGGTTCTTCAGAGCCATTTTTTTTTTTTTTTTTAGATTCCATATATATGTGTTAGCATACGGTATTTGTTTTTCTCTTTCTGACTTACTTCAGTCTGTATGACAGACTCTAGGTCCATCCACCTCACTACAAATAACTCAATTTCGTTTCTTTTTATGGCTGAGTAATATGCCATTGTATATATGTGCCACATCTTCTTTATCCATTCATCTGTCGATGGACACTTAGGTTGCTTCCATGTTCTGGCTATTGTAAATAGAGCTGCAATGAACATTTTGGTACATGACTCTTTTTGAATTATGGTTTTCTCAAGGTATATGCCCAGTAGTGGGATTGCTGGGTTGTATGGTAGTTCTATTTTTAGTTTTTTAAGGAACCTCTATACTGTTCTGCATAGTGGCTGTATCAATTTACATTCCCACCAACAGTGCAAGAGGGTTCCCTTTTCTCCACACCCTTTCCAGCATTTATTGTTTGTAGATTTTTTGATGATGGCCATTATGACTGGTGTGAGGTGATACCTCATTGTAGTTTTGATTTGCATTTCTCTAATGATTAGTGATGTTGAGCATCTTTGAGAAAGAAAAAAGGAGCTGGAGGAATCAGGCTCCCGGACTTCAGACTATACTACTACAAGGCTACAGTAATCAAGACAGTATGGTACTGGCACAAAAACAGAAATACAGATCAATGGAACAGGATAGAAAGCCCAGAGATAAACCCACGCACATATGGTCACCTTATCTTTGATAAAGGAGGCAAGAATATACAATGGAGAAAAGACAGCCTCTACAATAAGTGGTGCTGGGAAAACTGGACAGCTACATGTAAAAGAATGAAATTAGAACACTCCCTAACACCATACACAAAAATAAACTCAAAATGGATTAAAGACCTAAATGTAAGGCCAGACACTATAAAACTCTTAGAGGAAAACATAGGCAGAACATTCTATGACATAAATCACAGCAAGATCCTTTTGGACCCACCTTCTAGAGGAATGGAAATAAAAACAAAAATAAACAAATGGGACCTAATGAAACTTAAAAGCTTTTACACAGCTTAGGAAAACATAAACAAGACAAAAAGACAACCCTCAGAATGGGAGAAAATATTTGTAAATGAAGCAACTGACAAAGGATTAATCTCCAAAATTTACAAGCAGCTCATGCAGCTCAATATCAAAAAAACAAACAACCCAATCCTAAAATGGGCAGAAGACCTAAATAGACATTTCTCCTGCATTTATTTTGATGACTGTATGGCTTTTATCCTTTATTTGGTTTACATGATAAACACCACCACTGTATTTTCAAATATTATACAATCCTTGTATTCCTGGTATAAACTTTACTTTGCTTGTCTGAATTTGATTTGTTTTTGTTTTATTTAGGATTTGAATTTATATTCATAAATGCAATTGGACTAACAGCTTCTTTTCTTACACAGTCTTTTTCATTTATGTAAAGAAATTATTCTAGCTTCATAAGATGAATTTAGCATACCTTAAATTTTGACTATTTTCTGGACAAGTCTGTATGAAATAGGAACTAACTGTCCTTAAATATTTGGTAAAACTGTCAGGGTTTGAAGTCTTTTGTAGGGGAGTCCTTGATTACCAATTCAATTTCTTTAATGATTATTGGTTTATGCGAACTTTAATTTCTTCTTGAATCATTTTTATAATTTGTATTTCCTAAAAAAAGTCCGTTTCAAAATGTTTCCAAATTTACTGGCATAAAGTTATTCATACGTGTTTTTAAAATTCTCTATATATCCATACCTTTGTTCTATTTTTATCCTTTTATTAATCTATGTTTTTTTTATTGGTGTCTTGATTATTCTTGCTATAAGTTTTTCTGTTTCAGTATTTTTAAGACTATTTTTTGTTTTGTTGATCCTCTTATTCTTTGTTTTTAATGTTATTAATTTCTGCTTTTATCTCTATTATATTATTTTCTTCTACTTTCTTTCAGTTTATTCTGTTCTTCTAGCTTCATGAGTGGAACACTTAAGTCATTTAGTTTCAATATGTGTTGTTATTCACACATCTAAATCCATCTAAAGCCATACATTTCCATCTGACTACCATTTAGTTATAGTACATGAATTTAAAAAATATATTTATTTATTTTACTTATTCGGCTGTGCTGGGCAGCATGCTGGATCTTTGTTGTGGCATGCAGGATCTTTAGTTGTGGCATGCAGGATCTTTAGTTGTGGCATGTGAACTCTTAGTTGCAGCATGTGGGATTTAGTTCCCTGACCAGGGATTGAACCCAGGCCCACTGCATTGGGAGCCAGGAGTCTTAGCCACTGGATCACCAGAGAAGTCCCTATAGTACATGAATTTTAACATATGGTACTTTAATTTGCATTCATATTTAAATATTTTAAAATTTCTTTTGTAGTTTTGCTTTTAATCATCTCTTTCTATCCCTTCCCTTTCAGGTTATGTGTGTCTTTATATCTAAAGTGAGTCTCTTGTAGATAGCATATCACTGGATCTTGTTTTTTAATCCTTTCAGCCACTTTATACCTTTTGAGTGGGGAGTTTAATCCATTTACATTTAAAGGAATTATTGATAGATAAAATACTTTCTATTGTCATTTTGTTAATTGTTTTCTGTTTTGCACTCTATGACAGCCAACCAGCCAGCCTTCCGACATCTCTTATGCTCAGGCATATGACAGCTATAATAGAATTCTCTGTTACCTTTCCCCATATCTTTCCACTCCAGCCTTGGAGGGGCTAAGGTAGCCCAGAGAAAAGGAAGGGGAACAAGAGCAGAGGGGAATCATAAAAGAGCAAAATATGAGACTACTCCCCCACTGCAAGTTCCTATGTCTTGGTTAGGTCTGAGCTGCAGAAGGGATAGCAGAGGGACAGAAGCTTTAAGTTGAATGAGAGACTGAAGTTTCTATTTAGAGTAGACTAGGCTTTTTTACTACTGAAAATGAAGCATGTCTATTAATATCTGAAAGTGACAAAAAGCTATGAGATCTATCTAGGAGAAAGCAGATCAGACAGAAGTCTGAAATGAATTAGTGAGAGGAAAACAAGACTATTTCTTGATTGCATTTTACTGAGTCCAGCATGTTCAATAAACCTGTTACATATTTATTGTGATTACTGATATATCTGACCACATTTCTGAGCAGTATTTTGTGTTTTCTATTTGCCTTGCTTTTCTCTCCTTTTTATCTGTGTACAATATTGATAAATTTTTCCATTTTAGGTTTGAAAACTATAACATTAATTTATAAATAAAGTTTCTTAAGGTCTAAAATATCAAGTTATTAGATGTGTTTCTCTTCCTCTTGTATATGACATAGATCTTTTTGTACTTTAATTACCCATTAAACAATAACCATCCACCATCTTGTTATAATTGTCTATACTTTTGGATTAAGCTTTTTGAAACTAAAAAATTACTAAGTCTTTCTATGATTGGCCATTAATAATATTTATCAATTTTTATGCTTGCTGTACTTTTGTATATTCCATGTCTCCCTCTGGGTTAACTTTGTTTTTAATATACTTGTATCTTTTTATGGTTGCGTAATGAATGTCTGTAGTTTTGCTCTCCTTTTTGAATGTTGATACAGATGAGTATAAAATTCTAAATTGAACGTTATTTCTCCCCAGCACCATTATAGTCTAGCATTTATTGTTTCTGTTGAGAAGATTTCTGGAAGTCTAAATTGTTTTTCCTTTTAAAGGTAATCTACCTTTTCTCTGTGGTAGCTTTTAAGATTCTTCTTTATCCTTTATGCTCTACAGATCCATTATAATGTGACTTGATGTGATTTTACACTTATTTATCCTGCTCTCTATTCAAGGTACATTTTTTTTTTAATTTTTATATTTATTTTTGGCTGTGTCAGGTCTTTGTTGCTGCGTGCGGGCTTTCTCTAGTTGCAGTGAGCGGGGGCTACTTGTCATTGCAGTGCACTGGCTTCTCATTGCGGTGGTTTCTCTTGTTGCAGAGCACGGGCTCTAGGTGCGTGGGCTTCAATAGTTGCAGCATGCGGGCCCTAGAGTGTGTGGGCTTCAGTAGTTGTGGTGCATGGGCTCAGTAGTTGTGCCTCACAGGCTCCAGAGCACAGGCTCAGAAGTTGTGGCACGGGCTTAGTTGCTCTGTGGCACATGGATCTTCCCAGAACAGGGATCGAACCTGTGTCCCCTGCTTTGGCAGGCAGATTCTTAACCACTGCGCCACCAGGGAAATCCCTCAAGGTACATTTAAATGTGAAGGCCACTGATTTTTGAATTCTGGAAATTTACAAGTTATTACCTCTTCAAATATAGCTTTTTCCTTCTTTCCGCCTATTCATTTCCTGTGGATCTGGTTTTAGATGTGGCTTGGAGCCTCTCAATATATCCTCTATATCTTAACTGCTTTTACCTATATGTTATTTCCTTATTTTTCTGTGAATTTCTCACCACTGTCCTACATATCACTAATTATTTCTTTGAAGTGTGTAACCTAGAGTTTCCTCCACCTGTTGAGTTGTTAAAATTTCCATCTATAGCTATTAATATGTTATTTTAGTTATAATGCAAAATAGATTTTTAAAAGATAATCATTCTAGGGTTTCTATTCTGAGTCTGAGGAGAAATGTATACTCCAGAATGCATGGATAGAGATCATTTTTTATAATGTATCAATTATGTTACAAGACATAGCTGAGTGGATATTTCATATCTTACCTAATAAAGTCCTCTACTGTTTATTCTTATGATATATTATAAGAATAATATACTTATAATGCTAATAACTTTACTTATTCTTTTTCATTAATGGTCTGAGTTCTTAGCTGACTAAGAAGATGAGGTATTTTGTGATTGTTTGAAAAGAACAGCAACAAAACAACTGTATTTTCAAAATAACATATGCAGGATGTTTGCAGTCAGTTTTCATAATTCAGTACATTAAGTGGGTCAGATGATGAGTACATTTTAAGTATTTCAAATGCAAATACAAAACTTAAACAGTCACTTTGCTGAATTTCTTCCAAACAAATGACTTCAGAACTCATCCAAAACATATAATCCTTTTGTCTAAAAGGGAAAATGTATAGGAAATGCTAAGAGATCAGAAACAGATATCTTTAACGGAGAATATCTGGCATTGTAATATAGTAGGCAGTACGAAAGTCACAATGGTAAACTTCAAGTAAGTTTAAGTTAATGGTTATTCCACATCCGGTGATTAAATGAGGGTGGTTTGAAATGGGATAGCTTATGATGAGCTCATGTAATGTATTAATTATTTTTCATCTGACTGATTATCTATGCAAATGTTTTCCTTTCCCCTGAGGAGTATACACACATCTATTAAAAGGGAGCAATAAGCCTTCTAGTAAGCCTTCTAATTAATATAGCATCTGTACTACCTCTTCAAATATAATATACCATTACAGCAAGTATAAAATGGGTAATAAGAAAACATGAATTTCCTCTGGATTCTTACAGACCATCAGAAGCTTTAGCATTTGACATTAATGATTAGCCATTCCTTTAAATAAAATCTCTTTTTGAATCCTGTTTCGATTCCTGTCTTCCTTTTGCCTCCTACTGTTTTCTTTAACCCTCAGTTCTACTCAGTTTGCTGTCTCTTTCATATTCTCATTCAAAGTATTAACCCGTTTTCAGGATTTCAAATATTGTCTCTTTCTGATAGTCAAAATCTACTTCTACAGCTCTGATACCATTTTAAAATGTCCTTTGTTTATTTCCAACTGCCTACTGAACACTCATATTTGTCTATTCAATGAGGACTTCTAAATACTATGTTTAAAGTTTATTTCAAAGGAATGTTTATGGAAGACTTAACTATGTCTGGAGCACTGTTCTGAGTGCTGGGCCTATATAAATCATGAGGCATAAGGAGCTCAAAATTAATGGAGGTGAGAGACCCATGAACAAATAGCTACAGATACAATGCAAAGAGGGCTGGGAAAAGAGGAATGTGCACAATGTGCTCTGGTTAATCCCCTAAAATCTCCCCTCCCTACTTCTAATCATTGGAGCTCAAAACACGTTAGTCATCTTTGACTCACTTTTCCTATATTCCGTATTGTGAAACTAGTTACCAAATCCCATTTGTGATCCTTTCTTCCAAAAATCTCACAGAAATCCCACCCTCTTTTATCCTCCACCCCTTGCTGTCCCCATTGCCACTACTCTGGTCTAGTCTTTTTAATTTCTCATGGATTGTTTCAATATTCCATTAACTAGACTCCCTCTCTAAATCTCTCCAGATACAATCTCTCCAGTATTGGAATGCACTTTCATCATTTCACTGTCTTGCTTAGTGAACCCAGGACTACCACCTAATAGCTATAAACCTTGCCCAAGTTGCTTAACTTCTCTGGACCTCTTTTTCTCATCTGTACAATGGATTGTATCTCAAAGTTAAAAAAAAAATGTAAGTTTAAAAAAGAGTGCTTAGCACATACTAAGTAAATAAATATGGCTCAGTAAATGTAGCTGCTGTAATAATAATTGTTACTACTCATTCTCTCTAACTCCTATGACATTTTGTCTCTTACTAAATTCATAACATTTTTACTTTGTAGTTTTCTGTATACTTTCTCTCTCTCTCTATTTAACCACATGCTCCTTGAAGGCAGGGATTGAATCTTATTTGTCTTCAGGCATAACTTGTGAACCAATTTTTCCTTGGCCTATGATTTGTCACTCAATAGGATTTAACGGACTCCTGCCTGATTCACAGTTGATGGGGACAAAAAGCCCCAGAGCTCAATTAAAATGATACTTGAAAGATACCTGATATCACTAAAATCTATGGAATTATGTATTAAATGGCCCCCAAAGAATTAGCTATTTCAAAAATTAAAAATTATTACAAGGAGCATAATATATCATGTTATATCATATATCATTCACCATCAAAACGTCAGAAGTAGCTTTATTTTATATTACCGTATCTCTTGATGGTGGTCTATCTGGAAAAGTAGGGCTTGCTGAACTTGAACACTGATGATAAAGCTCACATTCTAAGAAAATGTTTAAAATATGAAACAGAACCAGAGATGGTGTTGGAGAACTCCTCGGGAGAATGCAGTTAGGGAATCTTTGAGTCTTGACAGTTTGCAAACCCTTTCATAGCACATAAATGATTTAGCAGTAACACAGAGTGGCCAGAGTAAATTATTTCCATTTCTATCACTGCACAACCTATAATAAGTAACCAGATAAGATGCCGAATGATTCTATTGTTATGATGTATGCTGATCTGATTCGAGGTTTTTTTCCTTCTTTTTTGTTTTGTTTTGATTTCCAATGCCTCAGATCCTTGCCAAATCATTAAGCAAGTCACATCCAGCCAAAGCTGGCTTGAACAGTCTCAACGTACCTTGCAAAGGCCAGATCATCAAAACCCTTAGGATCACACAAACAAGGGGAAAATACCAAGGGGCCTCTCCTATTTGTCTTTCTGGCTATCTGTGTTCCATGGGAAGGAAAGAAAATAACAAGAACAGGATTTAAATGCTCTGTTTTGACAGGTTATTAAGATTCCAATCACAGCCTGCCTACTCCCCCTGATCAAGCCAAGTTCAGAAACATAGCAGAATATCTCTAAAGCAACTATGCATACATATAAAATAAAAAAGTGCTAGAAAAGGAGGAAGAGTGGAAAAATCAGGCCAACATGAATAATTTGGTAGAGTTGTGGGGTGTTTAAAGACACATGCTAGCATGGGAAGGTATATCAGTGTAGTTGACTGGCACACAATTTCCTACACAGGATTTAGATGCTGGTGGCTCAAGTGTTGTCAATCTCATCTTGTTCTACTACATAATCAATAGTTCCAATGGAGACATCCATGGGAGGCCAGGTTCTTATCCTCTGAAATTAGAGCCCACCCTCTGCATGAGATTTCCTACCACGGGGCCAGCTCTGATACTGGCAGTGGGGCACCAACTCTGAGTTCTCTGAGAGCCTTTATAAATATTCTTCTAATGACACAAATTTCACTGTGATGGGCACAGGCTTGGGTCCTTGTTTCACACCCTTCTCCAAGGATGAACTGTAATAAAACATGAGGGCTTCTATGGTGAGGAACACTGGGGAATCACTGCTGGATATAGTACTAAGGAGACTTTGAGTATAGGAGACAGAACACTCTGACACTCTGAAACTATATAGACCTGAATGATGTAAAAAATGACTACCTTTGGTATAGAGCAAGGATTGGCCAAACTACAGCCTATGTGCCAAATATGGCTTACTGTCAGTTTTTGTAAATGAAGTTTTATGGAATGTAGCCATGCCCACCCAATCATTTACATATTATCTATGGCTGTCAGAGTTATGTGGTTGCAATAGAGACTGTTTGGTCCCCAAGCTTAACATACTGACCATCTGTCTACAGAAACAGTTTTCCGACTCCTGATACAGAGTAACTGAGCAAAATTACTTAGGCTCAGTCCTCTGTAAATCATGTTTATTTTGGTGAGAAATAACATGCATGCAGATGAAAATCTGGCAGGCCTGAGAGAATAGGTCATGTAGCAACAACACCCTCCAGGAAGGCACTTATTAGTATACCTGTTATGAGAAGGAGTATGTATTGTGGAAAGAGTATCAACTTTGAACCTGGATTTGACCCACATTTCTGGCATTTATTGGGCCTAATAAGCCTTGCCTTACAGGGTTATTGTCAGGATTAAATGCTATGGCCTATGTGAAACACTTAGTACTCACTAAACTGCTGTGTTTCTTCTTTCCAGTCTCTGCGTCTTCATGGTTGCTGGCACAGATCTGAACATATACAGGCACCTTACCTTGACACATTTTAAATAAGTAGCGGCACCTGCCTGGAATCACATCCTGATTCTCACTGGTGCTTTTCCTTTGGTTGATGAAGAGCCTCTAAATCCCTTAGGAAGATACCACTGTGGTGCCTTTGATAGTCTTCAAAACCTTTGCCTCCTTTATAGAACCTAGAAAACACAGAAAAGAACTCCAGATATTGATATAAAAGCGAAGCAGAAATTATTTGTTCCTTATTAAGTATGGGTTAAAATAACCATCCAGTACTCATAATGATAGGTTATTATCAGTGTTGTTCACATGATTAGATCAATACCTACCATCAAAAACACTTAAAATTACTACTTTGGTGTCAACATCACCCATAATGATCAAATTATATTAGTCAATATTAATAACTGCAAATGAAGTCAACAATTGCAGGCATTGTCCAAAGTAACTTGACGTACATTCAGTAAATCATTTTTGTTTGTTGAAAATATAAAAATATACTTTATATTGAAAACAGCCTACTAATATTAATGCTATATTATTATTATTAAACAATAATAGGAAATATTCATCAAGCACTTTCTGAATGCCAGGCACAGTAACAGACTGTATCATGCATCATCTTATTTCATCCTCACAACAACCTTATGAGAAAGGTAAAATCATTATTCCCATTTTACAAGAAACTCAGACTTAGAGAAGTTAAAATGATAACTAAAATGTATTAAATAGCAATAGCATTTCACTGACAATTTATGTAATTTTTAACTCACAGCAAGAAGACATTTAAAAAATATTTGGCATAACAGAAAAATATCATGGGCATGTCAAGTTACACAGAGTCTGCTGTTTTATGGGTCTGTATTCCTCACTACACTTTTGTGTGCTGAGTTCTTTGTACATCTTGGTCTGCAATTAATTTGATTACACATCATTTCCTATGCTGATTAGGTATCACTAGTCAATTGCTTTTTCAGATTTATTGATTTATTTATTTTTGTTCTTATCAATATTTTTAAGTAGATGTTTTTGGAAATCAAAATATTCTATAAGCTATGATAAAAAAACAGCAGCCTTGCTTCCTGTTCCATCTCTCTTAACCTCCAAGTTCCACTCTTCAGAGTTAACTAAATACTATCAAATATTTTAGCTGTTTCTTCTGATATTTGTCTCCACATTTCCAAATAACACAACATATGGTGGTATTTGCAACATCTTGATTTTTTTCTAGTATAGGCGTGACATCCTGACTTTGTAGAATGGAGGATGAGGATTTACCTCTTACACTTCCCCTACATGCTGTGCATGTGCACACACACACACTTATATTCTCCTTCACCCATCCTCCCAATATGGTTATAAAACAATTTCTTACTAAAACATTATTCATTGCTTACATTTTTATGGCTATGAGAATATTCTTCACAGCCGAGTTATGTAGTATACAATGGTCATATTTTCTTGCCTCTACAGGTTTTTGTTTTTACTAGAGTCACTAATTATATGATTTTTCATCTGCTTACTTTTCAATGACATAGTCTCTCAAACTTGGACAGAGCTGTAATTCTCCTCCCAAATGGGTCAAATACGTCAGTTGATCAATTTGTTCCTTTTTGAGGGGGCATCTTTTCTGGAGCCCTCTGGCCTTTTTGCTCCAACCTGGGCTGGTTGCCACAAAGCTGTCATCTCGAAAATTCTTTGGGGTCAAGTTGATTCAAACCATTCTGTTTTCATTTGTTTTTGTCTAGGTTAGCTACAGATTTCTGAGAGATGCGTTAAAAAATCTCCCACTCTGATAAGAGATTTGTTAATTTCTTGTGAACAACAAAAAAATTACACTTATGGTTGAGTCTGAATAATCTCTTTTTTAAAATAATTTTTAAAAGCTTATGGGATCTTCCCGGACCAGGGCTCGAACTTGTGTCCCATGCATTGGCAAGCGGATTCTTAACCACTGAGTAACAAGGGAAGCCCAAGTCTGAATAATCTTTTGCTCACAAGTCTCTTGCATTTCATGTCTTCCTCATTCTTATATTCATTTTGTTTTGCTGTTGTATGTCCTTGAATAATTATCTCATAGAAGGTCTCTGGATAATAAAATCTCTGTCTTTCAACACCTAAAAAAAAGACTATTTTGACCACTCTTGTTAATTTTTGTTTTCCTGGTTTCACAATTCTTGCTTCAAAATTATTTTCCTCCATGTTGCTTTGTGTATTTTAATTTTTTAACTCATGGTTAATCTGATACAACATATAAATTTCATCATGAAAATTACAAAATAATCCTGTATATTATAAAAACAGCTCAACGGACTTTCTTTAATTTGCCAATACACTCAAATTTGTTTATACATAATATTAATTATATAAAAGGAAGATTAAACTGAAACTTAAGTATTAGGGACCATTGTCAGTAAAAGACAGATTAAATAAATGTGAAATTATAATCTAAACCAATATAAGGATGAAATTCAGAATTAAATTTATAAAATTTGAGTTAATCTAGAATTCTAAGAATCATGCTCACTGTATAAATTGTGGTATGGTACTTTCTTTTCAAAATTTGATCATTCTTACATTTATTTTACCCAAATCAAGTTTTTTATTTGGAATGAAAATTTTTTCAATTAAAGTGTCTTTTTAATTCATCCAAACAATACTTTGTAAAAATAATTGATGAAGTATGAAGTGAAAACAAGAAAAGTAGAAGAGATCAACCCATGTAAATAACCTCAGAGAATATATGTACAAGTCTTTAAGCTATTCTCATCAAAAATCAGTCTTGGGACTTCCCTGGTGGCACAGTGGTTAGGAATCTGCCTGCCAATACAGGGGACACAGGTTCGAGCCCTGGTCCAGGAAGATCCCACATGCCACGGAACAACTAAGCCCGTGCGCCACAACTACTGAGCCTGACGAGCCACAACTACTGAGCCCGCATGCCACAACTACTGAAGCCCGCACTTCTAGAGCCTGTGCTCTGCAACAAGAGAAGCCACCGCAATGAGAAGCCCACGCACCGCAACGAAGAGCAGCCCCCACTCGCTGCAACTAGAGAAAGCCCACGCACAGCAATGAAGACCCAACACAGCCAAAAAATATAAAATAAAATAAATAAATTAGAAAAAAATCAGTCTTGCCAAGGATTGGAAATAGTAACCAGGAAAAGGAAAGGGGCATTAATACTTACTAAGCACTTACTCTATGCCTCGTATAAGAAGTATTGATACTTCTTATACATGATGTCATTAGACCTTAAACCCTTGCAAATAACTTATTAAGTATGTATTATTAGTCCTGTTTTACAGACAAGAAAACAGAAATTCAGAGAAGTTATGTACTTTGTTCTAGATTAGGATTCAAAGCAGTTTTTTTTGCCTTTGTTTATTTATTTTTTATACAGCAGGTTCTTATTAGTTATCTATTTTATACATATTAGTGTATATATGTCAATCCCAATCTCCCAATTCATCCCCCCCCCCCACTTTCCCACCTTGGTGTCCATACATTTGTTCTGTACATCTGTGTCTCTATTTCTGCCTTGCAAACCGGTTCATCTGTACTATTTTTCTAGATTCCACATATATGCGTTAATATACGATATTTGTTTTTCTCTTTCTGACTTAACTTCATGATGTATGACAGTCGCTAGGTGCATCCATGTCTCTACAAATGACCCAATTTCATTCCTTTTTATGGCTGAGTAATATGCCATTGTATATATGTACCACAACTTCTTTATCCATTTGTCTGTTGATGGCATTTAGGTTGTTTCCATGACCTGGCTATTGTAAATAGTGCTGCAATGAACATTGGGGTGCATGTGTGTTTTTGAATTATGGTTTTCTCTGGGTATATGCCCAGTAGTGGGATTGCTGGGTCATATGGTAATTCTATTTTTAGTTTTTTAAGGAACCTCCATACTGTTCTCCATAGTGGCTGTATCAATTTGCATTCCCACCAACAGTGCAAGAGGGTTCCCTTTTCTCCACACCCTCTCCAGCATTTCTTGTTTGTAGATTTTCTGATGATGCCCATTCTAACTGGGGTGAGGTGATACCTCATTGTAGTTTTGTTTGCATTTCTCTAATAATTAGTGATGTTGAGCAGCTTTTCATATGCCTCTTGGCCATCTGTATGTCTTCTTTGGAGAGATGTCCATTTAGGTCTTCTGCCCATTTTTTGATTGGTTTGTTTGTTTTTTTAATATTGAGCTGCATGAGCTATTTATATATTTTGGAGATTAATCCTTTGTCTGTTGATTATAGTTTTCTGAGTACAGGTCTTTTACCTCCTTAGGTAGGTTTATTCCTAGGTATTTTATTCTTTTTGTTGCAGTGGTGAATGGGATTCTTTCCTTAATTTCTCTTTCTGATCTTTTGTTGTTAGTGTACAGGAATGCAAGAGATTTCTGTGCATTAATTTTGTATCCTGTAACTTTACCAAATTCATTGATTAGGTCTAGTAGTTTTCCGGTGGCATCTTTAGGATTCTCTATGTATAGTAGCATGTCATCTGCAAACAGTGACAGTTTTACTTCTTCTTTTCCAATTTGTATTTATTTTATTTCTTTTTCTTCTCTGATTGCTGTGGCTAGGACTTCCAAACCTATGTTGAGTAATAGTGGTGAGAGTGGACATCCTTGTCTTTTTCCTGATCTAAGAGGAAATGCTTTCAGTTTTTCATCATTGAGAATGATGTTCGCTGTGGTTTTGTCGGATATGGCCTTTATTATGTTGAGGTAGGTTCCCTCTATGCCCACTTTCTGGAGGGTTTTTATCACAAATCTGTGTTGAATTTTGTCTAAAGTTTTTCTGCATCTATTGAGATGATCATATGGTTTTTATTCTTCAATTTGTTAATATGGTGTATCACATTGATTGATTTGCATATATTGAAGAATCCTTGCATCCCTGGGATAAATCCCACTTGATCATGGTGTATGATCCTTTTAATGTGTTGTTGGATTCTGTTTGCTAGTATTTTGTTGAGGATTTTTGCATCTATATTCATCAGTGATATTGGTCTGTAATTTTTTTTTTGTAGTATCTCTGTCTGGTTTTGGTGTCAGGGTGATGGTGGCCTTATAGAATGAGTTTGGGAGTGTTCCTTCCTCTGCAATTTTTTGGAATAGTTTGAGAAGGATGGGTGATAGCTCTTCTCTAAATGTTTGATAGAATTCACCTATGAAGCCATCTGGCCCTGGACTTTGGTTGGAAGATTTTTAATCAGTTTCAATTTCATTACTTGTGACTGGTCTGCTCATACTTTCTATTTCTTCCTGGTTCAGTCTTGGAAGGTTATACCTTTCTAAGAATTTGTCCATTTCTTCCAGGTTGTCCATTTTATTGGCATAGAGTTGCTTGTAGTAGTCTCTTAGGATGCTTTGTATTTCTTCAGTGTCTGTTGAAACTTCTCCTTTTTCATTTCTAATTTTATTGATTTGCGTCCTCTCCCTCTTTTTCTTGATGAGTCTGGCTAAAGGTTTATCAATTTTGTTTATCTTCTCAAAGAACCAGCTTTTTGTTTTATTGATCTTTGCTATTGTTTTTTTATTTCTGTTTCATTTATTTCTGCTCTGATCTTTATAATTTCTTTCCTTCTACTAACTTCGGGTTTTGTTTGTTCTTCTTTCTCTAGTTCCCTTAGGTGTAAGGTTAGACTGTTTATTTGAGATTTTTCATGTTTCTTGAGGTAGGATTGTACTGCTATAAAATTCCCTCTTAGAACTGCTTTTGCTGCATCCCATAGGTTTTGGATGGTCGTGTTTTCATTGTCATTTGTCTCTAGGTATTTTTTGATTTCCTCTTTGATTTCTTCAGTGATCTCTTGGTTATTTAGTAACATATTGTTTAGCCTCCAGGTGTTTGTGTTTTTTACATTATTTCTTCCGGTAATTGATTTCTAATCTCATAGCGTTGTGGTCAGAAAAGATGCTTGATATGATTTCAATATTCTTAATTTACCAAGGCTTGATTTGTGACCCAAGATGTGATTTATCCTGGAGAATGTTCTGAGTGCACTTGAGAAGAAAGTGTAATCTGCTGTTTTGGGATGGAATGTCCTATAAATATCAATTAAATCTATCAGGTCTATTGTGTCATTTAAAGCTTGTGTTTTCTTATTAATTTTTGCCTGGATGATCTGTCCATTGATGTAAGTGAGGTGTTAAAGTCCCCCACTATTACTGTGTTACTGTCGATTTCCTCTTTTATAGCTGTTAGCAGTTGCCTTATGTATTGAGGTGCTCCTATGTTGGGTGCATATGTACTTATACTTGTTATATCTTCTTCTTGGATTGATCCCTTGATCATTATGTAGTGTCCTTCCTTGTCTCTTGTAACATTCTTTATTTTAAAGTCTATTTTATCTGATATGAGGATTGCTACTCCAGCTTTCTTTAGATTTCCATTTTCATGGAATATCTTTTTCCATCCCCTCACTTTCAGTCTGTATGTGTCCCTAGGTTTGAAGTGGGTCTCTTGTAGACAGCATATATATGGGTCTTGTTTTTGTATCCATTCAGCAAGCCTGTGTGTTTTGGTTGGAGCAGTTAACCCATTCATGTTTAAGGTAATTATTGATATGTATGTTCCTATTACCATTTTATTAATTGTTATGGGTTTGTTTTTGTAGGTCCTTTTCTTCTCTTGTGTTTCCCACTTAGAGAAGTTCCTTTAGCATTTGCTGTAGAGCTGGTTTGGTGGTGCTGAATTCTCTTAGTGTTTGCTCATCTGTAAAGCTTTTGATTTCTCTGTTGAATCTGAATGAGATCCTTGCTGGGTAGAGTAATCTTGGTTTTAGGTTCTTCCTTTTCATCACTTTAAATATATCGTGCCACTCCCTTCTGACTTGCAGGAGTCTGAGAAATCAGCTGTTAACCTTATGGAACTCTCCCTTGTATGATATTTGTCATTTTCCCCTTGTTGCTTTCAATAATTTTTCTTTGTCTTTAATTTTTGTCAATTTGATTACTATCTGTCTTGGCATGTTTCTCCTTGGGTTTATCCCACCTAGGACTCTCTGCGCTTCCTGGACTTGGGTGGTTATTTCCTTACCCATGTTAGGGAAGTTTTTGACTATAATCTCTTCAAACATTTTCTCAGGTCCTTTCTCTCTCTCTTCTCCTTCGGGGACCACTATAATGTGAATGTTGGTGTGTTTAACATTGTCCCAGAGGTCTCTTAGGTTGTCTTCATTTCTTTTCATTCTTTTTTCTTTATTCTGTTCTGTGGCAGTGAATTCCACCATTCTGTCTTCCAGGTCACTTATCCGTTCTTCTGCCTCAGTTATTCTGCTATTGATTACTTCTAGTGTACTTTTTTTTTTTTTTTCCCAAGCGTTTTCAGTAGTTTATTTACAATTTTTTCTCTGCTTATTTTAGTCTAGTGTACTTTTCATTTCAGTTATTGTATTGTTCATCTTTATTTGTTTGTTCTTTAATTTTTCTAGGTGTTTGTTCTTTAATTCTTCTAGGTCTTTGTTAAACACTTCTTGCATCTTCTTGATCTTTGCCTCCATTCTTTTTCTGAGGTCCTGGATCATCTTCACTATCATTATTCTGAATTCTTTTTCTGGAAGGTTGCCTATCTCCACTTCATTTAATTGTTTTTCTGGGGTTTTATCTTGTTCCTTCACCTGGTACATAGTCCTCTGCCTTTTCATTTTGTCTCTCTTTCTGTGAATGTGGTTTTCGTTCCACAGGCTGCAGGATTGTAGTTCTTCTTGCTTCTGCTCTCAAAGCACTTCTTACTTCAAGTTTCTCTTTGAATCATTCCAATGTGCCTAATTTTATTGAAAATATTTTAACTCTCACTCTTATCATGAAAAAAATTTCTATCAGACAATTAGATGGCTACTATATTTTCTACCACACTTTGTTCAAAGTAGACCCTAGGAAAACTCATAACTCAAAGATTGTAAGTAAATTGGGACTAGAATCCAGGATTTTTGCTCATCAGGCAACTGGATTATGCTTTATTACTTCTGCCACCTTGGCACAGGTCCCCATTCAGTCTTCCTCTCTCTTCCCTGTTCTTACACTGCCATTTGTCTAACCCTCATTATCTCACACAGAGATATTGTAAAGTCCCCAAACCTCCTTCACACCACTTCATGCACCACTACCAATCACTTGTTCCACAGCAGACTTCCAACCTGTTATTCCCTGCCTAAAACTTCTGTTGATTTATACTTGGCTCCCTTGAACTTGGGCTCCCAATGGCTTAAACCTTTATTGCTCTGCAGAATCCTACCCTCCAAAATGCCCTATTCCCTGTTTCCTGCAAGCCCTCATTTCCATTCTGCCAATATCTTAGGTAATCCCATTTCTTCCTCTATCATTTCTGCTTTTTGAAACTCCCTAATACCCAGTTTAAATTACACTTTCCCTTGTTTTCCCAATTAGAAGTTTTGTATTTTTTATAAATTTCTTTGGTCTGTGCTTCTCTTAGTTCACTAATATACAGATAATGGAAGCCAGAATATAATGCTTTACCTCTCCAATAAGTGGAAAGTTCTTCAAAGGTAGAGAATGCAACTTGTTCACTTAATATCTCCCACAGTGCTTAGCAAAGTGCCCCAAAAAAGAATTCAATAAATGTTTTAGAAATCAAACAGGGAAAAAGGCAAAGCAAAAAACAAACCAAAAAAGTATGTTTTGAAAAAAACAATCTATCCAGAGGTCTTAAAATGCCTTTTCTCTAATCCTTTGAAATGATTTTTTTTTTTGAAATGACTTTTTATGTGCATGTGTATTCTGTTGAGTTCAAATTGCTTCTTATAAGTTTTCTAGAAAGCCAATTAGGATAATAAGGAGAAAAAGAAGATGGAAGATAGGGTGGATTCAAGAATAGTCTAAAAAATGGTGAGTGAAAGAAAGTTATAATACTGCCCTAATTCTAGAACAATGGGAACATGTTTATCATGAAGAAAAATTTCCATCAGGCAATAAGCTGGCCATACTTATGTTTTTTACCACACTTATTTTAAAGCAGACCCCACGAAAACTCATATAGAAAAGTACCACTGTGCTGAGTTAGAGAACTCTGGAAGGAGAGAGGTGGGAATGTTATTTTAATTTTAACTCAAGTGTCTCTGACTTTGTCATTTATGATTTTTAAAAGAAAACCCTGTTAAGTATAAATGGACTCAAATAAGTAAGTGTAAATGTTTATGATTTGTACCCATTTTTACAAATAAAACACATCTGGGAATGGCAAATTTGGTGCCCAGTTATGAAAAATTTATTCAGAATATACCATTCCCAATTTAAAAATATTTCCCAATTCCAGGGAAAATATTATTTTAATTATTGTAACTAGTGAAGAAAAATCCATTGCTGGTAAGTCAACATCTTCATGTGGTATTGTAAAATCAGTAATTCACAGAAACAAAGTAAATGGGTATCTTGTAATAAAGCATATATTAAATAATTCAAGTTGGGAAATTAATAATAGTACTTTAATTTCTAATTGTGATTTTTTTCAGTAAGTCCAAAGTATGTTACAATCTTGATGCCCAGCTCTTTACCATCATGGGAGCAGGTGTAAACATTTTCATCTGTACCCTGGATGTTGCATGGGGTTGAATCTACTGTAGTCATACTTGTTCAGGGATGCCGATCTTCACAAACTTTCGGCAACTGTTATTAGGCATTACAACTTTAACTTCCTTATTCCATCTTTTTTTTAACATTTTATTTTATATTGGAGTATAGTTGATTAACAACGTTGTGTTAGTTTCAGGTGTACAGCAAAGTGATTCAGTTATACATATATATGTATCTATTCTTTTTCAAATTCTTTTCCCATTTAGGTTGTTATATAGTATTGAGCAGCACAATTAGGACTTGCTTTCTTGGAAGTGACTCTAGGAAGTGCATTGTTGAATGGAAAGGGAGTCAATCAAGATACTTTCCCTTTCAGAAAAGTGGGGTCCAAGTGTTTGAAAGGATTTGGTAAGAGGTGTAAGTGGAGCAGAAATTTCTCTTAAAAGGATTAAGTGGTTTTTCCTATATTAGTGTTACAGGTTAGAATATCCAACAGAACAAACATTCTACTTCCTGAAAAATTTCTAAACCACATGGAGCAGAAAATGAATTTTCAACCTATTTTTTTATATGTAAACTATTTGTCGAGTGTCAGTTTTGTTGCTTTGGTCTTTTCTTTTGTGAATTAGAAGTTACTTAGACCATCCTGTAAGCAAGTGTTAAAACACTGTCTCTCCTCCCCAGGGAATGGAGATCAGGCAGTTTTGTTCCAGGAAATTTCTTTATTACCCTCAAGGAAGGGGAAACTAGTTGTACTGTAGAGATTTGGTTGTTCAAGGCTCTATTTATGACGGTCTTTCTAACTGTCCCTCGAGGACTATTGTGAAAGAAAAGAAGAGAATAGAACCTTTGGAGAGAGGATAAAAGAGTGATACAGCAAGGAAGCAGTGGAGACTAAAATGAAGGAAGAAAGAGAAGCCATCCCAAAGACCCTACACCAGGAGAATGATTTGAGGGTGGGCTACTGCCCAGGAGCTGCCAGGAAAAGACCAAAGAAGGATCCCATAGTGGCACACTGCAACTGCCAGAACTCCCTTAGATCAGAATTTTGTCTTCAAATTGTCCAGTCTCCAGCCTGAACTTGCTGACAAGCCACCTAGCCACCTTGCGAGTGGGCCCAATGCTCCACTTGTGCTACAGTCTTTGTTCTGTCATAATTTGCCTACTTTATGACGACTTCTCTCCACAGTAGCCCCCAGGACACTTTGGATACCCAGAAGGGCAGAGTGGGGGGAAATCCTTGGACTGAGGTATTAGAAATGGACATATTCAGGACTTCCTGGTGGTGCAGTGGTTAAGAATCCGTCTGCCAATGCAGGGGACATGGGTTCGATCCCTGGGCTGGGAAGACCCCACATGCCGTGGAGCAACTAAGCCTGTGTACCACAACTACTGAACCTGCACTCTAGAGCCCACAAGCCACAACTACTGAGCCAGCACACCACAACTGCTGAAGCCTGCACGCCCTAGAGCCCACGTGCCACAACTACTGAACCCACACACCGCAACTACTGAAGCCCGTGTGCTCTAGGGCCTGCGTGATGCAACTACAGAGCCCGGGTGCTGCAACTACTGAAGCCTGCATGCCTAGAGCCTGTGCCCTGCAACAAGAGAAGCCACTGCAATGAGAAGCCCGTGCACTGCAACGAAGAGTAGCCCTTGCTCGCCGCAATTAGAGAAAGCCTGCGCACAGCAACGAAAACCCAATGCAGCCAAAAAAAGAAAAAAAAAAGGCTCCCTTGTTCAGTTATTCCTTTAAAAAAAAAAAAGGACCTATTCATTAACCTAGTATCCTTTTACTAAATATCATCAATCACCTAAAGAATGAAAAAATATATATAATTGAGTCAGCTAGATCAACAGATTAGTATAAAGAGCCCACAGACAGACTGAAGCAGCTATGGCAACTCAGTATTTGAAGGAAGTGACTTCACAAATCTTTGAGTGAATGAACAGATTATTCAGTATATAGTTTTGGACAACTGCCTATCCATAGGAGGCTAAAAATAGATTCTTTACCTAAACATCCACACAAAATATTTTCCAGATGGACTGAAGAACTAAAGAGAAAAACAAACTCAAACTACTAGAGTTACTTCAAGGTAAGGAAGAATTTTAAAATAAGGTCAAACCAGAAAATTTGAAAATCCAAACTTCTATAGAACAAAAAAAATCTAAAGTTACTAGGTCCATGACAGACTAGAAGATATCTCTACCGTAAATAAAAAGATAAAGGCTTGGTACTAGAGTATGTATATAGATATAGAAATAAAAATAGATATAGATACAGATATAGGTATAGGAATAGGTATAGTTATAAGTATAGGTATAGGTATAGATCTCCTAAATATCAGTGAGTGGGAAAAACAAGCTACCGATAGAAGAATGGCAAAAGGAATGGAGCATCAGCTCACAGAAGAGTAAATCTGCTTGGCTAATAAGTATATTCCAAAATATGCTTTCAGACTTATATGCTGAGAACTATAAAACATTAATAAAGGAAACTAAAGATGATTCAAAGAAATGGAAAGATATCCCATGCTGTTGGACAGGAAGAATTAATATTGTTAAAATGGCAATACCACACAAAGCAATCTACAGATTTAATGTGATCCCTATCAAATTACCCATGACATTTTTCACAGAACTAGAACAAATAATCCTAAAATTTATATGGAACCATAAAAGACCCAGAATTGCCAAAACAATCCTAAGGAAAAAGAACAAAGCAGGAGGCATAACCCTCCCAGACTTCAGACAATACTACAATGCTACAGTAATCAAAATAGTGTGGCATTGGCACAAAAACAGACATACGGATCAATGGAACAGAACAGACAGCCCAGAAATAAACCCAGACACCTGTGGTCAATTAATCTTTGACAGAGGAGGCAAGAATATAAATGGGAAAAAGACAGTCTCTTCAGCAAGTGGTGCTGGGAAAGTGGGACAGCTGCATGTAAATCAGTGAAGTTAGAACACACCCTCACACCATGCACAAAAATAAACTTAAAATGGCTTAGAAACTTAAATATAAGACAAGACACCATAAAACTCCTAGAAGAGATCATAGGCAAAACATTCTTTGACATAAATTGTACCAATGTTTTCTTAAGTCAGTCTCCCCAGGTAATAGAAATAAAAACAAAAATAAACAAATGGGACCTAATCAAATTTACAAGTTTTTGCACAGCAAAGGAAACCTTAAAAATAATTAACGAAAAGACAACCTATGGAATGGGAGAAAATACTTGCAAAGAATGCAACCAATAAGGACTTAATTGCCAAAATATACAAACAGCTCATACAATTCAACAGCAACAAGAAAAAAACAAACAACCCAATCGCAAAATGGGCAGAAGACCTAAATAGACATTTCTCCAAAGAAGACGTACAATGGCCAATAGGCAAATGAAAAGATGCTCAACATCACTAATTATTAGAGAAATGCAAATCAAAACTACAATGAGGTACCACCTCACACCAGTCAGAATAGCCATCATTTAAAAAGTCTACAAATAACAAGTGCTGGAGAGGGTGTGCAGAAAAGGGAACCCTCCTACACTGTTGGTGGGAATGTAAGTTGGTGCAGCCACTACGGAAAACAGTATGAACGTTCCTCAGAAAACTAAAAATAGAATTACCTTATAATCCAGCAATCCTTCTCCTGGGCATATATCCAGACAAAACTATAATTCAAAAAGATACATGCACCCCTATGTTCATAGCAGCAGTATTCACAATAGCCAAGACATGGAAACAACCTGAATGTCCATTGACAGATAAATGGATAAAGAAGATATGGTATATATATATGGAATACTACTCCGTCATATAAAAAACCAAATAATGCCATTTGCAACAACATGGATGCAACTAGAGATTATCATACTAAGTTAAGTCAGAAAGAGAAAGACGAATACCATATGAATATCAGTTATATGTGGAATCTAAAACATGGCACAAATAAACCTATCTACAAAACAGAAACAGACTCACAGGCATAGAGAACACACTTGTGGTTGCCAAGCGGTGGGGTGGAGGGGATGAGGGGAGGGATGGACTAGAGTTTGGGGTTAGTAGATGCAAACTATTACATATAGAATGGATAAACAACAAGGTCCTACTACATAGCACTGGGAACTATATTCAATATCCTGGGATAAACCATAATGGAAAAGAGTATGAAAAAGAATGTATATATGTGTATAACTGAGTCACTTTGCTGTATAGCAGAAATTAACACAACATCGTAAATCAATTATACTGCAATAAAAAAATAAATTAAGAAAAAGAAAATCTAGTTTGTATCAAGCAGTTTTTATCAGAAAAACCAGCCGAACTAATGACCAAGATGCTCATGAAGGCACACAAACACACACAACCGAAATATGGTTTCATTAGTAAAACAATAATGCAATACCATTTTCATCCATACTGTCAGAAATTTAAATGTCAGACAATACCAAATGTTGGTAAGAATACAGGGACTTCACGCATCTCTGGTGGGATTGTAAATTGGTACGACCACTTCAGAATGCATATGGCAATACCTAATAAAATTTGGAAATGCACACCCCTATAACAAGTTGTTCCATTTCAGGATATATATCTGAGAGAAACTTTCATATATGTGCAGAAGGAGCCTTATACACGTATGTTCATTGAAGCATTGTAATGACTGTAGTATCAGACATTTGAAAATAACCCCAAAATCCATAAAAGGGGGAAATGATATGATGGAATTTTATATTGCAGTAAAAAGAATGAACTATCAAATAGGCAGGTCCAAAATATAATATTGAGTAGTAAAAAAAGCAAAATAATAGAATATATTACATATATTTTAAAACATACCAGAAAATCTATGTATAGCTTATGGATTTGTGCATAGAAATGTATGTTAAGATATGATAAATGAATCTGAAGCACAGATTTAAAGCAAATTGTAGTAGTTGCCTCTAGACAGTGAGAAGAATAGATTTGGACAGAGGGATGGTGGTTATGGGGACTTTACCTTTATGATTAACATTTAATTTTTTAATGTGTAATATAAGTGATTGTGATATTATTCCTTGTTCTTTTCTATATTTTGACATTTCTTACCCCAGAGTCTAATATGCTACTTTGAGAGAGGTTTGCATGTGTACAGGAAGAAGACACATGCAGTACAAAGTAAATGTAAAATGCTCTGCTACCAAAACTACTTTATGGCAAAATGTTTTTTTAAGCTTTTTTTGGAGAACAGTTTTACTCATGTCATTCTGCTATGTGAATAGGAAAATAAAATTAAAGAGACTTTGTTCTGAAGTGGGACCTGAGAGATCATTATAAAATAACCCCTTCATTTTACAGGTGAGAAAATGAAGGCCCAGAGACCTGCTGAAGGTCATGCAACTTGTTAGTAATGCAGTCAGGATGAGAACTCCTAGATCACACTGGAATGTGATATAAACTGTCATCTTTATTCACCCTTCCTCCCCCACCTCCCCCCACACACCCTGATAGAATTCTACTCTACTATTATTCTTGTTAAAATCGGCTTGGTGTTAAATTTATTTATGTATGTCTATTTCCCTCACTAGAACATGAGCTTTTACTCATGGAAGTCCAGGACCACCTCTGATTTATCTTTGTAGTTTTGCACATAGTAGGTGATCTATAAATATTTGTTAAATATTCTACCTGAGTTATTATCTTTATGGTATTGCCAGCTTAATATGAAGGACAATATATTTAAGGGAATTTAGCACTTAGGTTTGTTATAACTCTAATAATATAGCAACAGAAGTATTTAATATCGAATCTTCATTTTAGAGATTATTCAATTCAGGGAGCCATAACACCTCTGCCGTGTTTTTCGGTATATACATTATAGGAAAGATGTGTCTCAAGCAGCTGAGCTTGCCTTATCACCCTGATGGTGTGTGACTCAATACAGCACAGGCAGGCTTTTCTTAGAGGGGTGAGCATGAGTGACCCTCAGTTTTCCCCAGCATCATCTTAACCTTGTATTTCTCAACATCCAGCCCCTGCAGCTGATGCATGTTTAAAAGATTTTCACTCACACTGTTTTGCCAACGTGATAGATTTTATTCACCAGCTTTTCATGTGTTCTGCAGCTTCCTACAGCTTTTCATTGGCTTGGGTCTCTCTGCTTCCCTCATATTAGTAGTGATTCTGGAATAGTAGAAAAGGGCTCAAATTCAAGCTTCACAGCAATTTAAATATCACTTTTTATAGTTTTCTCCCTCTCATTTCTACAGCATCCTGTCTACTAATATTAACACCACAGCTTGACCAATTTGCCAATTTGCCTTTATGGATTCTTTGACCCCTAAAAGTTCTTGTTCTGTTTCTGAGTCCTTCCAACATGAGCCTGGCATTTGCCCCACAAGCCCATATCTACTTGTTCCCTATACAAAGGCAAGAAAGAAGAACTAAGGCAACCTATTCCTTTTCCCTCATATCAAATAGACTGTACACATTATAAATGTACACGGATCCCTGCATTTTTTAGTAGTTCAAGTAGGAAATCTACATGTTTAGAGGACATGTGAAGTAGCAGATTGGATTTTTTATTGAATGACAACATCAGGCTCATGGAATGAACTTGATACAAACATTGAAATCACTGTGGTTGACATATACGAAAAAACTTGGATTCCTAGTGAGGTCTTTATGGAATCAAAGTTATGTTTTTAACATTGTATAAATATTAATTTTATTGAGGGATGACCAGAAAATAGTGCTTATTTCCTACTGAAATCAGAGAAAATAGTTAGAAAAGCATTTTGTATTGAATGCCTTCCTTTATCTTCTCAGCACCAAATGAATGACTAATTAAATGTTATATGAAAACGTCATAGCAGATGGTCCTTCCCATTAATGAGCATGTAATGAAATAATAAACATGCTGAAGAGAAAGACATGAGAGACTGCATATCAGTTGTGCAGTGAGTAATTTATCTCAGAACTCAGAGGTCAAGCAACGGGAAAGCTGTCATGAGAGTGAACATTGAATCTCCTCCTCTTTCCCTATCCTGCTTGTCACCTATAAATTCCTCAGATGATCTATTCAAATTACTGAGTCTTCATTGTGAAGTGTCCCAGAAAAATACTCTACAATCCACACAGATGAATCTAAAAAGGGTAATCTCATTTTTTAATACGTAAGCAAAAGTTATAAGGACAGCTACATGTAAAAGAATGAAATGAGAACATTCTCTAACACCATATACAAGAATAAACTCAAAATGGATTAAATACCTAAATGTAAGACTGGATACTATAAAACTCCTAGAGGAAAACTTAGGCAGAACACTCTTTCACATAAATTGCAGCAATATTTTTTGGATCTGTCTCCTAAAGGAAATAAAAGCAAAAATAAACAAATGGGATCTAATTAAACTTAAAAGCTTTGGCACAGCAAAGGAAACCATCGACAAAACAAAAAGACAACCTATTGAATGGGAGAAAATATTTGCAAATGATATGACTGACAAAGGATGAATATCCAATGTATATAAACAGCTCATACAACTCAACATCCAAAAAACAAACAATCTGAACATAAAATGGGTAAAAGAACTGAATAGACATATTTCCAAAGAGGATATGCAGATGGCACATGAAAAGATGTTCAATATCACTAATCATCAGGAAAATGTGAATCAAAACCATACTGAGATATCACCTCACACCTGTCAGAATGGTTATCATAAAAAAGAACATAAATAACAAATGTTGGCGAGGATGTGGAGAAAAGGAAACCCTTGTACATTGTTGGTTGGTGGAAATGTAAATTGGTGCAGTCGCTGTGGAAAACAGTATGGAGTTTTCCCAAAAAACTAAAAATGGAACTACCATGTAACCCAGCAATTCCACTCCTGGGTATATCACCCTCAGAAAGAAAAACACTAATTTGAAAAGATACATGCACCCCAATGTTCATAGCAGCATTATTTACAATTGCCAAGATAAGGAAGCAACCTAAATGTCCATCGACAGAGGAATGGATATAGACGATGTAGTACATATATACAACAGAATACTACTCAACCGTAAAAAAGAATGAAATTTCGCCATTTGCAGCCACATGGATGAATGTGGAGGGCATTAAGGGAAGTGAAACAAGTCACAGAAGGACAAGTACTGTATGATATCACTTATATGTGTAATCTAAAAAATACAACAAACTAGTGAGCATAACAACAAAAAAAAGCAGTCTCACAGATACAGAGAACAAACTAGTGGTTACCAGTGGGAAGAGGGAAGTGGGGAGGGGCAATATAGTGGTAGGGGAGAAAGAGGTACAAACTATTAGGTATAAAATAAGCTACATAGATATACTGTACAACACGGGATGGGGAATATAGCCAATATTTTATAATAACTATAAATGGAGTATAACCTTTAAAAATTGTGAATCACTATACTGTACACCTGCAACTTATATACTATTGTACAGCAACTATACTTCAATAAAAAAGACACGTTTTTAAATTAAAAAAGTTAAAAGGGTAATCTCATTTTTTAATACAAAAGCAAAAGTTATAAGGGAGTAACAAATGGAATCTAGCAATGCATTGCAATAATAATGCACTATGACCAAGAGGATTTATTTCAGGAATAAAAGTATTTTAATATCAGAAAATCTATCAACATAATTCATTGTGCCACCAAATCCAAAAGGAAAGACAAAATTACTATATCAGTATGTAGATGTTGAAAGACTCTTAATACAATTCAAAAGTCAGCCGTAATAAGTAATAAGCAGAAGGAATCTACTTAAGTATGATAAAGCTGGTTTTCCAGAAACCAAAAGAAAATGTCATTCTAAAATTACAAAACTCTAAATCTATTTAAATTAAAATTAGGAACTATTTAGGAAGGTCCATTGACAGTAATTCTTATTTTAACACTGTCTTGGAGATTCTAGTGACTGCAAGGTGGCAGGAAAATAATATGCATGAGCATTGGGAAAAAACCCCACTAAGACAGGTGTGCTGGATTGTTCTAATATTAACAAGATTACAAAGGGGACTATGTTTTTCAGAAGGCTTTCCCTTTGCGGTTTCATGCAAGAGTTGGCCAAAATCTAAAGTCACATGAGACCTGGAATGTGGAAGTGGAGTAGTAGCCACTATTTCTTAAGTTCTTCTCGGTCAGATATGATGCAGGACAGATGCAGAGGTGCCCCGTGAATTCCAGTTTGTCACATTGTTTTCCTCTACTCCATGTTCAACTCTACCTTCTGGCTGCTAGACCCACTGACCAAAAGTAGCCCCAGGCCCTCCAACAGATGCTTGACTGAAGACTTCAGAAGTGGGAGTCATGCAGAGGTGCAGATTTCCAGAAACATTTCTGCCACTTTGCTTTCACGTTTCCTCTCTGGCACCTGGATATGTCTAGCTTTCCAGATTTCCATTAACACAGCCTTTAAAAAGGCTGGGTAGTGAATTTTCTCTAATTCTCCAACTTCCTTTTTTAGATCTTTATTTCCTAACATCTCCCACAATTATGTAAGGTCTTGTTCCTATAATTAAACCCCTTTTCATGATACTATTTCTTCTGCTTCTCTGACTAAATTCTGACTGATAGAGTTAATAAAATAATCTGTTAAGGGGGCTGGATACAAGATAAATGCTAAAAATAAATATTTTCTGTATTTTAGCAATATAGACCTAGGAATAAAAATATACAAATAACAGTATTTTGTTCACAACACTGAAAAAAATATAAAGTAACTAGGAATAAAATTACTAGAAAGGCACAGCATTATATGAAGAAAACTATACCATCTTACTGAAGGGTATGAAACAAGATTTAAGCAATTGGAAAAACATTTCATGTTCTTGGGTAGGAAAAATAGGTGATAAAGTGGTGATTCTCCCAAATTAACATAAAAGAAAGTATATCTCCAATTAGGATCCTAAGAGAATTTTAAAAAATAGCTCCTATTGTTTTAAAATTCATATGTAAGAATAAATATTCTAGAATAATTAAGATGAAAAAGAACAGTGTATGTGTGTGGGGTTCTTTACTGTATATAAGAACGTATTGTACAGCTTTTGTAATCAAATCAATATGGTATCAGCATGAGAATAGATAAGTTGACAGAATAGAACATCCAGAAATAGATCATAATATATATGAGAATTTAATATATGAAAAATTTGTAGCTCAATTTGGTAGGGGAAGTATACTTTATATAAGCAATAGTGTTTGTATTAATTCATATATTGATCTAAGAGCATGAGGAAAAATTCAGAAGGATACATAAAGTTGTTACGCAAGTTGTCTAGTGGGTGGATGTGGGACTTAAGACAGGAGTTGGTGAGAAGAAAGAGACAAAAAGAAAAATAATAAATCAACATGCAAACTTAAAATGTATGATTTCCAGATTCATGTTCTAGAATCATATTTCCAGAATCAGATTCTTAGAATGAAAAAAATTTGTATTTTAGTGTGATTGTGTGTAAATATATATGGAGAAATGTATGGGAGTGGGGGAAGAGATGTAACGACCTGTAAGAATCTCTATGGCCTATCAGCGAAGAAAGCAAGTTAAAGATCAATGTGTATAATTTGATTCTATTTAGATAAAAACAGACACACTGTATTAAAGTTTGATTGGAGAAGGAGAACTTCCCGGTGTCGTGTAGAATGAGGAATTTATCACAGGGATTTGACCTCACGCGAGGTCAAGGTTGGAGCTGGTTAAGCAGTTTGTATCTGACTTGCTTCTGTGTCCAGTGTTGGGTCTGAAGTCTTCACAATAGGCAGTTGGAAAGGAAAGATGGGCACAAGTCGCATGCCATTCCAAGGATAAATTGGAACCTAGGAGGACAAACTGAAACTCAAGTGGCTCTTTCACTTCCTTCAAACCTCCAACTTTGATGACATGGGTGACCTGCTGGAGAAATGATGCCCTTAGTCATGGAGTGGAACATACAGGTGACCTAAGAGCAGGAGAAGCTTAAGGAGGAGATCCTGTGGGAGCTGGAGAATCTGTGGGCTCAGCTGCTACCTGATGCCAACAAGGTGAGAGACCAGATCCACAAAAAATTTGTATAAACTGCTACAGTATCTGACTCTATACCAACCTTCGCAATCTAATCATTCCTGCTGCTTCATTTTTGCCTTTCATATCTCATGCAAATTTCTATGTAGCCAATCTTAGCTCAAAACCATACAGGGAAGGGAATTTATACATAAATAAGACAACTATGTAAGTATATGTATACCTTTATGTTGGTATAGATAAGGAAAAAGTCATGGAAAGATACACCCCAGATTTCATCAGGGAGATGGTAGTGGAGGGATATGGTCAGAAGCTAAATATAGTATGGTATATTTATGTAACACAAGATGGTGCAGCTGTAATAAAGAATAAGATGTGTTTGTATGTACACATATGAAAAGCTAACCTGATGGAAAAAAGCAAGTCAAGGAAAACTATCTAAAATATAATCTTATTTATGGAAAAATAATCTACTATGTGTGGAGATACAGATATAGGCCACTATATCTGTACTAGCTGTGTGACCTTCGAGCAAGTTATTTAATCTATCTACACCTTATTTTCTTCATTTGTAAAATGAACATAGTAATACGAGTGATAGTATCTGAATTGTAGGTTATCACGAAGATGAAATGAGACCCATAAAGTGCCTAGAATAGGGCTTAGCAAATAGCAAGTGCCCGATAATATTATTATTATTTTGGTTATTTCTATCATTATTAAAACATCTCAATGGAAATCACTTTCCTCCTTCTCCTACCCTATCAACTCAATTCTATCCTGTCAAATCAAGGAGAAAAGGAGGAAGAGAAGGGGATCTGATTTAAACAGAGCTGCCCCAGAAGGCTGTCACTGGCCCATGGGTCAGTGAGTTGTAACCCTGTGTAGTCATTAAAAGGATGTCGATGGCGAAAAGACGCAAGGTCAAGCAATGCTTATCCAGAAAAAAGCCTGGGATTCAGACAGGCAGTTCTGGCTGTGTGAGTGTGTCTGTGTGTGCACGCATGGGTGTGTGTATGTGTTCTCACGTGTTAGCACACACATGCTTGTGTATAAGTTGGAAAGAACCAATAAAACAACTGAGAATAATTGCACATAAGGAAACATTTAAAAATTCCTGCAAAGGTGAGTCAGAGTGCTATATATTATATTTTCTGATCCACACATGAGAGTTAAAAGACGGGACAGCCAGCATACTCATTTATGCACCCTGAGCCCTGCAATTTATTTCACTGTATTTGATGCTAGCAGGGAAGCATTTCTTTATTTAAAATCACTCAGAATACAGCACAAAGAACTATTCTGTAGGTATGAAATGTGTCTAAATAAAAAAAAAAAAAAAGAAAAAACAAAACCCTCTTCTGCACTTTTGACACATTGTGACCACAGTAAAGGAAAAATGAAGCTTCTTTTGTTTCTAGATGCTGCTGGAGGAAATGAAACAATGGGGCATGAACACAGCTCTCAACCTTTTTTTCTATGGGGGCACCCGTGGCTGACTAACGTTCCCTAACACAATGCTCTTCTAAACGCGATTCCCAGCACACTGGTCATTACTTCATCTCATTCACTGCCACCCAAGAGAGCATTTCAGGATACAAATGAGTGAGACTGACATTGAAAGAGGGTAACCTTGGAGACATTCTATTTTTAATTAAAAATGTAATACATGAATATATTCTCACTGTAAAAGACTAAGCAATATGGAAATATACAGGATATACTCCTGTACCAGCTCTGCCACACCCAAACTCCTCTCCACAGAGAGAAGCTAATAAATTATTAACAATTTGGTGTGTATTCTTTACACATTAAATTTGCATTTATATGTTCATATGTATGCATGTGTTTATCTGTATCTTTATATCTATATATCCACACATACTGGATTATTTTTCCATAAATGAGATTATAATTTAGCTATTTTTTTGATTTGTTTTCCACATAACATCATAACACTAGAATATCTTTACGTATGGGGACAGATCCATCTTGTTCTTTAAAACAGCTGCATAGTATTGTGTTGCATAAATATCCAACATTTTATTTAACCTCTTTCCAATTGGTGGCTACTTGTGTTGTTTCTTTTTTATTATTAAAAACAATGTTGCACTGAATGTACATGCTCATCCTTGTGCATGTTTCTTTGTGTACAAATGTATTTATTAAGAACAGATACGTAGAAGCGGAATTGCTAGGTCAGAGAGTACCCATATTTTAGTATTTAATTAAGTGCAAAATATTCCAAAAATTTGTACAAATTTACACTCTCTCCAGTGGCAGTATTTTTTCTGTCATTCAAAAAAGATTTGCACAGTGGCTACTTACCTACCTCCCTACTTACCTATCTATCTACCTCCCAGCTACCCACCCACCACCTATCTAACACGTGGAGGAAAATAAAGCAGGTCAAAAGTTATTAGGAGTGAAAGGGACAGGGTGCATGTTTAAGTTAGGTGGTACAGGTACCTTGCTAAAAAAGGTGATCTCTGAGAAAAGCGTGAAGAAAGAACAGGAGCAAGCCACACATATATCTGAGGGAAAAGGATCAAGGTAGAGGGAACAGCAAGTAAAAGTAACTGAAGAGGACAGAAAGCTGGTGTGTACTAAGAAAAACGAGGAGGCCAGTATGGCAGGACTGTAGTGAGAAAGGGCGAAAGTAGAAGAGAGAGGTAATGAAGGTACAAGACCGTCCATCTCCCCAGCCTCTTTCTAATACCAAGGAACATTCATCTTTAAAGTGCTGGCCAATCTACTGGCAAATCTCACTCTTTTCAAATTGCATTCTGCCTGATTACTAATGAGATGGAGAATCTTTTCACATGTATGTTGGCCGTTTTTGTTCTTATCCTACATTTGTATTTTCATATCTTTTTCTCACATTTGATTGGATTTTTTCTTGATTTTTATATATTCTGATTATTTATTAAGCCTTTTTCATTTATACGTCTTGCAAATATGTTCTCCCAATTTGCCTCAATTTTTATGAAACCCAACCTGTACATTTTGTTTTTGAATTCTTGATATTGTTTTTAGTTTAAGGAGACCCTCCCTACCATAAAATAAATATTTTCCTATATTTCCTTCTGATGGTTTTATAAATTTGTTGTTCATTATGTTTAGCTCTTTAATCCATTTGGGATTTATATTTGTGAATGTCACAGTTAAGGTATAATCATATATATAATATATGCATATATATTATTTTGTCTCCCTTTTCTGATTTGAAATACAAAATTTATTAAAAGTTCATATATATTAATCTGTTTCTAGACTGCCTATTCAGTTCTGTTTTCTATTTACCTGTCAATACCACACTGTTTCAATTATTAAAGCTTTGTAGTGTATTTAGATACTTGATATGGATCACTTTTCTTCATTGTCTTTTGAAAAATATTCCTGGAGATTCTATTTCAGATGAATCTGAGAATTAGCTTAGCAAGGTCCATTTTATTGGGATTTAATTTAAATGTATAGATTAACTTGAGGAGAATTAACATTGGTAAATTATTGAGTGTTCTCATTTAGAGAATAGATCTTTCCATTTGTTTAGATTTCCTTTCATGATTTTCAGTACATTTTTACAGTTTTGTTCCACATAGATCTTGCATATTTCTTGTTAAGTTTATACTTAGGCTTTTTTTCCTTTGTGTTTCTGGTTATGAAGGGGTGTATTACATTTTATTTTCTAATATCTTGATTTAACGTTATTAGATAAATTCAGAAAAAAAGAAAAAACCCAAATCCTGCAGTAAATAGAGGTATAAGGGTAGCTTTACACTGATTGTAGTCATTTAATAATTTATTGCTAGCAATAGAGCATCTGAATTGATTCCCTCATCAGAACAATCTCTGGGATATGACAAATCAAAGAGACTACCTTTAGCTTTTGCTTTGGGACATTTATTTACTCAGGGAGGAGGCAATTAGGCCAAACCCTGAGGCTCATATATGTTCAATCACTCTGGAATCTGAGAACAAAGCAATGGGGCTTCTTCTTTCCATATTCACCCCTGCTGCTTTATTTTGACTTCCTTTTGTTTCAAGTCTTTGTTTTATACAACTAAAGTTTTAAAATTATGCACATAGAAAAGCACATAAAATAATATAACCTTAATTTAATAGCTGAGTCATTTAATATGACCCAAGTTTAATAGCTATTTGTTTGCCATATTTGGTTCAGGACTTTTTTGCTTTTGTTCTTATTAATTTTAAGGAAATAAAATATTACAAACACAGCTAAAGCACCAACCCTTTCCCTTCCCATTCACTCGGATGTTGGTGTGTTTCACCCTTAAGAACATTTAAAATATTTTTATGATTTTAATGTGCAGCTATAAGTTATATTTATTATCTGGTGTGTTTTTAACATTTACATAGCTGGTATCAAAACATGTGTAGCCTTTTGTAACTTGATACTGTGGGCTTTTGAAATTCATCCTTGTTGACAAGGACAATTGCTCATGGTATTTTATTTATATCCATTGGTCAAACTTAGCTAATCCAGTCACATGGCTACACCTAGTAGCCAGGGAAACTGAGAAATGTGGTTTTTATTCCAGGAAACCACAACCCTGGCTAAAAATCTGGGTTACGTTACTAAGGAACACGAGGGGAACTGGTAGTAGGGTACAGCTAGCCATCTCTGCCAAACATTTAAATTATAATGTTTTATAATGTTTATTACAGATTTCTGAAATATACCTTTATTGGATTAAGGTATTTGTTTTTATCTTTCTCAGCTTGCCAAAGGATTTTTAAAACTGCTTTTAATTAGGAATAGGTGTTAAACTGTTCTTTGGCATCTTTTAATATGATTATGTGATTTTCTACTTTAATTTGATAATGTAATGTATTAAATTAATAGGTTTCTTAATGTTAAACTATCCTTGCATTCCAGACATAAATTTTAATTAATCAAAAACATGAATCTTATATCTGTTAGAAATATATTATTTTCTTTGAAAGCAGTGTAGACTTTTATTTAGGATTTATACGTTCATAGTTAAATTGGCTTATTCTGTTATTATTTAGTATTATTTGTATGGATTTATAATCAAGATTATGCTAACCATATAGAGTTAGTGGGGAAGCTCTCCATCTTTTTATATTCTGGAAAAATTTTTCTTAACCTAATAATTATCTGTTTAAATTTTAATATAATTTACCCATAATACCATTTGATCTGGGTTTTTCTTAAGGGATATATCTTTGACTACTTTTAAAATTTCTTCTATGACCTTATTCTATCTTTTGTTTAGCCAATTTTTGTTATATATTTTTTTCTAGAAAAATCAACCTTTTAATTTAGATTTCAAATATGTTAGCATTAATTCAAACCTACCTTTCTTTCACACTTGAAAATTTTTTCTATGTCTATATTTATCTTACCTGTCTTCTGTGGTTTATTTTAGTCTCCTTTATTTTTTCTTTTTTTTTTTTTTCACACACACACACTGTATTTTATTTTTACAAGAGATAAATAGACTGACACGAAGCATTGTACATGGATGACCACAACAAAAGCAACAATGATTGCAATTACCAAACCTGAAACACACTCATACTATGTCATAATATTGACATTCAGTCCAGTAATCCTCCACTGTAACAGCTCCTTTACTTTGCAGTGAAAATTGATTTGTATATTCTTTGCCTCTGAGTCCTTGTGGGATTTTTTTTTTTTTAATTCAGACAGGAAGTCACAAAAATTATACTCATCCTCATCAGTTCACTCAGTCCCATGTAATTAAATTTTTTTTTTTCATCTTGATCTTTTGTTAGCACTTTTTTGAGTTCATCAGTTTTTCATTAGAGTTCTGAAAATGCTTATTCATTCAGTTCAGCAGTACAGTCAGTTACCAGAAACCTGTACTTGTCAGAGTCTTTTCTCCTTTATTTTTTCTTGATCAGAATTGCCAGAGATTGTACAATTACGTTGGACTTTTAAAGAACCAGGTAATGGTTTTATTAGGTAGTCCTTTCAGGCTTTTTGCTTACATTATTATTTTCTGCTTTTTAACTTTTTAATTTTCTCCATCCAAATTGTTTTTTTACTTCTTCTAATTTATTGTATTGTGTGCTTAGGTCATTATTTCAGGCGTTGTTTATTGGCTACCCATTCCTAACCCCCTTATCCTTTTTCTACTTCCAACTGTAGAGGCTAAAATAGCTAGATACCCAATTTCCCAGATAGTCTTGGAGCTAGGTATGGCCATGCCCTCCAGATGTAAGAGGAAGTCTTCTACGGGCACATTGGGAAAGATTTTTTCCCACTGCTCACTAAAATGGAGAACTGGGAACCAACTCTTTCTTTCCAACTAGTAGAAGGAAAAAGAGAGCGCAGAGAAGGCACACCTGGTTTCTTAAAAGCCCCACCCTAGAAGTGGTATACATCATGCCCACTCACATACCATTGGAGAGAACTTACTCATTTAATCATACTAACTGCGAGGGAGGCTGGGAAATGTGACTAGCCACATCACTTGCTATAACTCTATTATGAAGGAAGAAAAGAACAGATCTGGAAAATAGATTAGCCATTACTTGCAACCTTTCACACATACAATGACAGAGAAGTTAAGAATATCAGTTACTCATGAAAGTGCAAGCTTGGAAGTTGTTCTATAATCCTTAAGGGACCTATATGAAAAAAAATTGAGCTTTGAAAATATTCATCTAAATATTGGATGATGCCACCAGCATTCTTATCTGACAAAAGTACCAAAACCTGAGCTACAACAATCAGACTCAAGTAACCATTGACAGTCTAAGCAGCCAACTTGAATCAATAATGCTATCTATATTTCCGTACGGGAGGATAATCACACATACACACTGGCATAAAACTCAGTGGCTTCTCAATTCACTGTGAAATCATAGAACTCAAACCAAATAGTTACAGGTGGCTTTAATTAGCAGTGTCATAAAAGCAATCAGCATTGGTTTGTACCAATTGTATCCACTAGAACTAGCACAGAGTTAATGACAAGTGTATGCACAAGTAGCAATATTCTGTTATGCTTTCAGAAATATTAAAAGAATAGAAAAAGGGATAGTACTTTTTTCCTAGTCAATTTGTTTAATTTTAAAAATATAATATCTTATCTTTTCTTGTACTTTGCTCTTGTAAGTTTAAAATAAGTGAATAAATACGTCTACAAATCACTTTACTTGGTTATCTTTGTTCTAGCATAGATATAAGTATCTTTTATAAAAATCTTTAAATTTTATGTCAGGTTTATTAAAGCATAACTTACATTCACTAAATTCACCCTTCTAAGTTGTACAGTTCTATAAATTTATACAGTTGCATAGCTGCTACCAGAATCAAGGTATCAAATATTTCCACCAGCCCTCCACCCCCCAAAAAGTTTTCTCATGCCCCTTGGTAATCCCCAAATACAACATTTTGGAAGTGAATCAAAATTCCACTTGATGTGTTTCACCTGGTAAGCCAGGTTTTTCATCTGGGAGAATGCCATGCAGACCTCAAATGTGAACAAACCAACTAGCTTATTTTTTTCTTTCTCCCCTCTGAAATCCCACTTGTTTTTCCCAAGTGCCTCACTGGTCTAAATGATTTTAGCAGGGAATCATTGTTCATTTTTCTTTGCAAATATACTTTAAAAAAAAACTGTCAACATCAACATGTCAACATCATTGTCTTATTTTCTACATCCATCAGGTGCTTTAACATATATTACAGAAATACACAAAAGAAGGTATATTCTTTGCTCCCAAGGGGTTTTCAGATTAAGAGAGAGAATAAGCATGGACATATTTATAATAAATAAAATATGGTCTATGATAACCAGGAGGTGTTTTTCTGCCCTGTCTATTTTATTATGGTTAGCCTGTGGGGAAAGAAAGGTGAGAGGAAGTGCGTTAAGTGGAAGGACTGGCTGGATTCAGCAGAATGAAATAAATACAAGAAGATACGGAAGCACATGAAGAGGACAGAACAAGGATTTGGGTAGAGATGACATTATAGGAAAGATGATTGCCATGGTTTGCGCTAGCTGAAAGAAGCCTTGTATCAAGAAGCCTTTCATTTTGTAGATGAGGAAACAGGCCCAGAGAGGTGCAGTGACACACTGAAGGTCAACCAGAGAAGTTGTAGCAGAGCTAGGACTAGAACTAGTTCTCCTAATTCTGTTCTGATGTTCACTTTACTGCCCTCCATGGCTTATCCTGTTGCTTTCAGGAAGCAACCCGTAATTTTCCACTTACTCACATTTGCTTTTGAGCCCTTACATCCTACTCTAGCTTTACAAAAGAAATACATTAGCCATCACCTGGGGACATACCCAATGCCTCGGAGGTGCTACCCTCACAGTCTTTCTCAGAGAATCCACCTCCACTTTTCTTTCCAAAACCCTCTTGGCAGAATTCAGGCCCCCTTCTTTGCTGGAGGGTTTAATAATGATTCACTGTAGGGCTAGCTTGAAACCTTGACTCTCTTGATATCATTTATGTGGGGAAAAAAATGTTCCTAGTTCCAAATAATCAAACTAAACTTTCAACAAAAAGCCAAATACTTGGGGACTTTCTATAAATTTATCTGAATATGCAATTATTTCTGTTCTTTAGAGGAATGACATATTCTGCTCAAATCTGAAACTATGACCTAATTTATATAAATTCAGCTATTCTGTGTACAAACCTCCATAGGTTCTGGTGAAAACTAAACCCTTCCATTGCTACAGCAGTTGTGCCCACAATTCTACTCCAAATTCAACATAATGGAGCAAAGTGTCTCAACATCTGGAAAATGGGTAGAGTACATGAGAAAATAAAACTTACAGTGGAAAAGGCACTGGTGACAGTGTCTTGATGCTACAGTTCTTTGCTGAAATGTTTTTCAGGTGGCCCCTCTAAAAGAAAATGGGACACTTGGATACCAAGTTCAAGTCCACAAAGGAAATTCAAATTAGGTCTATATCAAATGTAGCACTTTCAAACATCATCTCTGGGTATTTTCATCAGAATATTCTACGTTCAAAAATATTTTTGAAATGTATGTGCACAACACTGTGCTGTGGGGAAGTACAAAATAGACTACTAATGGAACGTAGCACATGGTATAGGGACATTTGGGATGCACAGGCTGTAATATTGTAGGAATTCAGAATCAAGAAATAGAACTGTATGGAACATAAAAGGCTTCATGTAAGAAATGAAATTTAAGGATAGGTAGAATCTGTACATGTGGAGAGGACTAAGGAGCAGAGCTGATGTTCAGTTGGATGTTCTGGAATAGCGGCACTGCCATCTATTCTGTGTGACTGGTAATCCATTCTGAATGGTCGCTGTACTTGCCAAATTGGTCATTACATATTCTGAAGATCACCCCAGCAGGCATTCCTGGACACCGCTGTGGAAGTGGCTGTTGGGAGGTCGGGGGTCAGTTCAACTTTCCCAGGCCATTAAAAGGTAACCAACTGATCAGAAATAGAGATTTGTTTTAAATTGTTGCTGTGTTCAGTTAAATCTTATATATGCTGTGCACACATTTCTTCTGAGATTATACAACTAATCTCTCAGTCAGATTGACATCAGTCTTAAACTTCATTATCATACAGCCATAGGTATCAAACTGACAAACACACTCAATGGGTATAAATGATTATTATTATTCTTTACTAGAACAAGAACTGTACTGTCTCTTATAACACTCATCCAAGTTCAATCCCTTGTCAGGACAAACTTTAAAAGAGTATCATCAAGAAATCTCAAAAAAAAAAAAAAAAAAAAAGAAAGAAAGAAAGAAAGAAAGAAATAGCAGAGCTGGTCAGTCTTGTCTAGCAGGTACTTCTGCTGTTTCACCTTTTGAGGTAAGTCGCCTCAGGGACATGGAACCAATTTTCAGCAGTGATTTGCTACGATATTGAATACACATCTCAATACCTTCATAGACAGAAAAGGAGGGTCTGATTCATCAACACTTTCCTTTTGGTCAGCAAACACTCAGGGAACAATTAGACTGTTTATAAAGCCTTGGTACCTAGACTAGCGCAAAGTCAATTTAAAAAATATATTGAATATGTGAGCTTTTCCAAATTGTCATCAACTGTTATGACAATCTATTAAAGAAGCTATTGTAGAGGACTGAAGGAGCAGCTGATTTCAAAACAGTAAATCAAGTCTTGGTCAACAGCACTGATGAAAAGAGAACAGGATTCTTGCTGTGTTTATGAGTGGCTCAAGACAGCTTTAAAACACATCAATCACAGGTAGGCAGTGTGCTCCGGTCTGTGCCCCCGACTCTCAGTGTGACCTTTTGTGAGTCACCAGACGGCTTTCAGGCTCAGTTACTCAGCTGAAAACAAAGCCGAAGAGCAGAAGCCTCAATGAAAATGAAAAACAGGCACTGCATCGCTAATGAGATTTCCTGGGGAAATAAATTCCTCACCTCTATAACCCCCTCTCCGTGACACTCCCCACTCTAGACCACAACGTCCCACACTTTCAAGAGAAGGTGGACAAAGTGAAGTGTTTAAGGCATGTGGCTGTGCTACGCTCCCAGTTTCAGAAGGATTTATTGGGAAGAATTCACTGTGCTTACTTAAAATAGGAAAGCCATAGGGAAAGAAATGGTCACATTATCTTGCTTTAGAAATTAGAGCACTAACTCTGGGTTCAAAATCTCTCAATCGGCTATGGTTTGCTTAGAGATTTGGGAGGGCTGGCCAAGGAATCTCACCCTTTCAGTTGGCTCTAAACAGTTTATGGCTGTATAACCAGTACTGTGAAATATTTCTACTCCCTCTGGGCAAAATCACTCATTATTGTGAAACTTTCTGCTAAAATTATAAGATTAGAGTTGCATGAACATGTAACACTATGACAGTGGATGAAACAAAGTTTAGAAAAGAATAGCCGGAACAGCAGCTTCTTAGGAGGGTAGTAAAACAGGCTGAGGGTGGACCTGGAGTTTGGAAATGCCATCAATGCTGTCAGCCTCCACAGCTTCATGGTGCAGTCGGCCACCGGCAGAAGAGGGAAGCTCAGAAGGAAGACATGGCCGATGGAACTTATGGCCCTGGAGAGTAAGGATGCACTTTCATTTTTAAGATTGTTGGTCCCTTGGTGTTGCAGTAACCATACACACACATACACACAAACACACAAGTGTCTGTCTGGCACATATGTGTCTCCTTTCTGAAGCTAGTCCCCTTAGAAAGGTTACACATGACTGAACACTACTGAATCAGTCAGTCTATTTAGTGGCTCGTAAGAAAAGCTGACGATATAACGGCTCCAAGGCAGGCTGCCACCTCAGAGCCTCAATCGTAACTAATGGGGGTTTAAAAGGGATATCAGAAAATATCATGCAGATAAAATACAGAGATAGGAGAAAAGACCATAACCTCAATCTGCAAAATGTAATAGCTTTGTCAAAATAAAAGCCAAAGCTAAACTCTCCTGCTGCTGTACACCCCCCAGCTCAAGGGAACTGTTCAAGCAGAGAAGCATTTTCTATTAGCACAAACTCCGAATGCAGCAGGGAGAAACTCAGCCATAATATCTGCACAACGGCCCTTCCATGCAAACACCATTCCAGTAATGGGAAATTTTAATGATGTAAAGCAGCAAGGTCACACGCTATGTCCAGGCAGCCCTTGGAAAGACACTGCCTTGGCAGATATTAGAGAGGAGAGCTCAGAATTGCTCTTGGTTCATTAGGCTTTGCCTGAGGGTTTTTTTCTTCCACTATTAACTGCAAACAAGGTTGAGGTTGTGTTACTCAGTCCTTGTATGCAATGCAAAGAGGTGAAGGGCAGGATTTGTAAATATGGAAAGGCAGACAGCTTAGATGTGTTTTTACAATACTTGAAATATTCTGAGTCACCTTAAATATGAAAATTGCAAAAGCCTTATCAATGTTGCAGTGTTTTTTTTCCTAGCAGAAGAACTTTTTATCTACTTGTGTATAGATAAAGGTACTATATGCACATAAATATACACACATGGGGTGGATTGATTCCCTCCTCTCCAACCAGCACCACCACATCTTCTTACAGTTTGCCTTCTTCTCCCAGCTTTATGACCCCATTGAGATCGCTCTTACTGTTTTCTTCCTCTTTACATTTTGATATTTCAAAGCATGGCCTGGATCTCACTCCCATCTCCCCACTCCACATTATTAATGAATTGGAAAGCAGACATCATTAGTTTTCGGAGGCTATTTCTTTTAAAATTTACAGACCCCTTCATCTGAATCCCCAGAGACAGTCTGCTGTTCTCATCTTAGAATCTTATTAGCATCATATCTTCTGTATCCTGCCATGCAAACTGCATGGCTATGCACTTTCTAGCACTTGACCCTTTTGCGGACGGAATTAATTTACTCTTTGAAGATGCAGCAGCATGCTGTTGTGCTTGTTAAAGAAAGAAAAGCCAAGCAAGGAGACGGCAAAGCAAGCAAAGAAAATTCCTCATTTAAAAGCAAGCTCTTATAAGGGAATTTAGGTGGAGACTGGCCAGGAGAAACTAACAGCTAGTAAGTATTGATAGAAAGAGGCAAATTAGCTGATTAGCAGGGATCACTGAGAATTTCTGCATCCAACTACTAACAAGCATTGGAACAAGCTCCCTGGTATGGAGCAGATTACAGGAATTCATTTATACTAGAACCTTTCATTCTTAGACGTCTCTTTGGTTTAATATGACCCAGGTCAGCATTAGAAGACAAGCGAAGCAGCTAATTCTAATTTGGTCAGACAACTGACCTGTCTCCTGAAATCTTTCAGACTCACTTACTCAGTACTCACTGTGTACCAGGTATTGTTCTAGATGCAGGATATACAATAGTGAGTAGTATGACATCTCTTCATTGGATGAAAGTACTTTCTACTGAAGGAGTAAAAAAACAGAAAGTAAACAGACAATTAAAAATGTAACTTCAGGTAGCTATAAGTGCTATGAAGGAAAATGAAGCCATCTAAAAGAATAGAGAGTGTTAAGGGGAATTATTTGAAACAGGGTGATCTATTACAGAGTTGACATTCAAGCTGGGACATTAACGATGTAAAAGAGCAAGCCCTCTGAAGATCTTGGGGATGAGTGTTCCAGACAGAATGTAAAGGCCTTGAGACCAGAACAAGTTGGCATATTAAAATTTAAATACAGCTGATGTGGCTGGAGTGGAGTGACAGAGGAGAAAGTACTGGGACAAATAAGCAGTGGCCAGAAGTAGACTCTTAAAGGCCATGATAAGGAGTTTGAATTTTATCCTAACTATGATGGAAGCGATCAAAGGTCATATGTTTATGCTTTAAGGTGACTCCTACTGTTTTGCAAAGAATAAATTCAAGGGTACAGATAGAGGAGCAGAATGAAAGCAAGGAAACCAGATAGAAGGTTATCTTAGAAGTCTAAAGAAGAAATTATTATGGTGTCTTGAACTTAAGGTGGTAATGGAGGTGGTGAGAGGTGGTGGGATTCAAGATATATTTTGAAGACAGAGCTATAGAACTTGTTGAGGAATTGGATGAAGAAGAGAATGGTGATGTCTTTAAACTGAGTGGCAGAAGAGTAAAGTGGAACAGACTGAAAATGAAATAAAAAGCTTCATTCTGGCCAGGTTAAATTTGAGATGACCATTAGATATCCAAGAATAGATAGTGTGGGGCCCACAGAAGATATCTGGAGTTAAGAGAGATAAACATTTTGTAATTACAAACTTATAAATATCATTTCAAGCCATGTAACTGGATGAGATCATCACAGGATTAACTTTAGGCAGAGAAAAGGCCCAAAGATGGCTTTGGGACATTCTAAAAAACAGAGGTCAGGAAGAAGAAAAGGAGGTATCAAAGGAGAATGAAAAGGAGTAACCAGTGTTATAGGAGAAAAACCCAGAAAACATCACCAAAAAACAACAACAAAAAATATATTTGAAAAAGGAGGGAGTAATTAATAATATAAAATGCCACCAGGAGTTTGAGAGAAAAGAGAACTGAGAATTGGTTATTTGATGTGGCAAGATGGAAATCATTGCTCACCTTGACAAAAGAATTTCAGTGGAGTGATAAGGACAAAAACGATTGAAGTGAGTTATGGACAAATGGGGTGTGAAAAATGCCGAGTAAGCAATATAGACAACTTTACTGATGAGTTTTCTCAGAAAGAAGAGTGAAGAAATGGAGTGGCAGTTGGAGGGTTATATTGGGATGAAGGAAGGTTTTAAGTCGGGGGCAACCATAGGATGTTTGTACACCATCAAGAACGATCCTACCAGAAAAGGAAGAGGATGATGTCTAAGAGAGAGTGTATAATTGCAGGAACCATGACTTTGACCAAAGAAGGGATGGGATTCAATCCTTAAGTCAAGGCTTTAGCCTTAGACAGGAGCAAGGACAAGTCAGTCATTGTAACAGAAGGGAAGGCAGAGGTTATAGGTAGTAGATTTGGTTATGGGAGGAACCAGTTCTCTTCTGCTAGTTTCTAATTTCTCAATGAAATAAGACATGAAATTATCAACTAAGAGTATGTAATATAAAGGATGATTTGACATTTGTAGTGAAAAAATTTAAATGTGACCAGTCAGCATGATCATGTTTTCCCTAACCACATTTATCTGTTTAGGTAAGGGCTGAGACTAGGTGGTGTGATAGATTTACCAATATTGGGTTTACCAGCAAGTTAAATAAGGAAAAGAGGGGCAAGGCAGTATATAGCATAATGATTACAGTAATGGACCAAATATAATATTGATGATATGAGGATTGATTGTATGAGAAAAGTGAATATGAGGCTGAATCAATTGATGGGTGGGTACAATGGTTTGAAGAATTGGTGGCATATAGATACTGAAGTTTGAGTGAGCTGGACACGTTTTTTGAAGTGCAATTCTTTTTTTTTTTATTTCTTTCTTTCTTTACTTATTTATTTATTTATTTATTTTTGGCTGTGTTGGGTCTTCGTTTCTGCGCGAGGGCTTTCTCCAGTTGTGGCAAGCGGGGGCCACTCTTCATCGTGGTGCGTGGGCCTCTCACCATCGCGGCCTCTCGTTGCGGAGCACAGGCTCCAGACGCACAGGCTCAGTAGTTGTGGCTCACGGGCTCAGTTGCTCCGTGGCATGTGGGATCTTCCCAGACCAGGGCTCGAACCCATGTCCCCTGCATTAGCAGGCAGACTCTCAACCACTGCGCCACCAGGGAAGCCCCAATTCTTTTTTTTTTAAAGATTTTTAGAAATTTCATGTAATGTCTGAAACATTTATATTAACATATTTCCATACAAATAACCCAATGAAAGTTTAGTATTAGTTGTTTTGTTTGTTTGTTTTTTTATACTGCAGGTTCTTATTAGTCATCAATTTTATACACATCAGTGTATACATGTCAATACCAATCGCCCAATTCAGCACACCACCATCCCCACCCCACCACAGTTTTCCCCCCTTGGTGTCCATATGTTTGTTCTCTACCTCTGTGTCTCAACTTCTGCCCTGCAAACCGGCTCATCTGTACCATTTTTCTAGGTTCCACATACATGCGTTAATATACGATATTTGTTTTTCTCTTTCTGACTTACTTCACTCTGTATGACAGTCTCCAGATCCATCGACGTCTCAACAAATGACTCAATTTCGTTCCTTTTTATGGCTGAGTAATATTCCATTGTATACATGTACCACAATGAAATGCAATTCTTAAATCTAGATTTTGGAAGTGGTATAGTGGGTATCTGAGAAAGGACAGAGGAAAATATTAGTGGAAGGAGGACGTCTATCCCACTTCAAAGCCCTGAGGATATGTGAAAGAAAGCAGCCACCACTTGAAAGGGAAGGAGGAGAAACAGAACCTTAAGGGATAACCAGTTTATAGTTAGAGCAAGGAGGTGAAATGAACATTTTTGAGATGAGGTTAATAATAGAGGGCTTTTTTTTTTTTCCTGATGATAGACAAGTAGTTCCAAAAAATATAGTAGGAGGGTTTGATGGGAATAGAAAGGGATGGGAAAGTGGGTCAGGCTTGGGGAGGTAAAGAGCCACATAGGGATAAGCATACAGGTCATGACGATGACCTTATAGTTCCACTGTCCAATGCAGTTGCCACTAGCTATATGTGCCTGGTCAGAATTAAAATGTGCTGTAAATATAAAACACACACTGGATTTTGAAGACTTAATACCAAAAAAAAAAAAAGAAAAAAAAGGAAAAGAATTTAAAATACATCATTAATATATTTATATTGATTAAATGTTAAAATAACATTTTGGACGTATTACGATAAAGAAAATATGTTATTGGGACTTCCCTGGTGGTCCAGTGATTGAGAATCCATCTTGCAATGTGGGGGACACCAGTTTGGTCCCTGCTCAAGGAACTAAGATCCCACATGCCACAGGGCAACTAGGCCTGTGTGCCGCAACTACTGAGCCTGCGCACCACAACTAGAGAGAAGCTCGCGTACTGCAACGAAGAGCCCACATGCTGCAATGAAAGATCCCACATGCCACAATTAAGAACCAGTGCAGCCAATGAAAAGATAAATAAATATGTTTTTTAAATTAAAAAAAGAAAATATGTTATTAAAATTAATTTCACTTTTTAAAAACATAAATGTGGCTACTAGAAAATTGTAAATTACATAAATAGCTCGCACTATATTCTCGTTGGGCGGTGCTGCCTTAGACGCTTTCATTCCTGGTGGTGGCCTGAACAGGGACATTAGGCATGCTGGGATTAGATCTGATAGCTTCTTAGGGGAAGGTAGGACATCAGTTCCAGTTATGGATATCCTTTTGGGAGTGGTATTTTCTATCCTTGCTACTTAGAGTATGGTCCTTGGACTGGTAGCATTGGCACCACTTGGGAGCTTGTTAGAAATGCAAAATCTCAGGGTCTGTCCTGTACCTACTGAAACAGAATCTGCAGTTTAATAAGATTCCCAATAAGTCTTATACATATTAAAGTTTGAGAAGCAATGCTTGAGATAGTTTCTAGTGGTGAGGCTGATGAAGTTGAGGCTAGGGAAGGAAGAGGGTACAAGGAACACCTTGCTGGGTGAGAAACAGTCTTACCAGTGGGTAATCTCCAGGATAAAAAAGAAGCAATTAGATCTTGGATAACTATGAAGTCTCTGGAAATGAAATGTCTAATATGATAGCTGATAGCCACACTTGAATTGTGGCTGCTCTGAATTGAGATGTACTGTAAGCATAAGATACATGCCAGATTTTGAAGACTTAGTTTGAAAAAAAGAATGTAAGTTTCTCATTAATAAATGTAACATGTTGAAATGATAACATTCTGGATATATTGGGTTAAAAAACATATGGTTAAAATTAATTTTTTAAAATGTAATTATTAGAAAATTTAGTGGTCTTCTGTGGCTTATATTACATTTCTGTTGGAGAGCACTGCTCCAGAATATACTAGTAAAGTCTCCAGGATATTCCCATATAGACAGACTCTGTAGAGCAGGGGCTGGCAAACTATGATCCATAAGCCAAACCTGGCCCACCACCTATTTTTGTAAATAAATATTTATTGGAATACAGCCATGTTCATACTTTTACATTGTCCATGGCTACTTTCATGGTGCAATGACAGAATGGAGAAGTTATGGCAGAGACTGTATGGCTCATAAAGCCTAAAATTTTTATTATCTGGCTCTTTTTGAAAAAGGTTTGCCAAACCCTGCTGTAGAGGGAAGATGTAGCGGTCTTATTGTTTTCTATTTCAGGATAATCCAGAATTCATAGTCAGACTGGAGAAAGCCTTTGTTTACAAACAGTTTGACCATATCTAGAAAAATATTCTCATGATAGCTGAAAATCAGGATTAGAATCCTTTACCTTTTATAATTGTATATTTAATTGTACTATTCTTTTGCATTATTGAAACCATAATTCTGTTCCCATTTAAATTATTTTTAATAGGGAACACTTTTTAGAATTTATGAAGCTTTATTAGCTTGGATTCTAACTGTAGTCAGATGCTATGAAACTTAATCATTGAAATTGGTTAATTTTCCTTTTATTCTCTTATTGTCCATTGAGAAATCACTTAGTAAGATGGTACCAAATGCTAGAAGTACATAGTAACCTTGAAAATTATCATTGAACATTGGGCTATGCAAGGTGAGATGAATCTTTATTAAAGCTGTATCTTAGTCACAGATTAACTTGACCTCTTGTGAAGTTTGAGTTATCAGTTCTTCACCTCAGATGCCAGACATAGAAAGAGTTAACCCTCTTGGGGAAAAAAATCAAATGGAACAGAACAAAATATACTTCAGTCTCTATCCTTTTTCTATGCACAATGTCTGGCATATAAAAAAATATTATGAGACATGTAAAGAAGCAGGAAAATATGATGCACTATCAAGAGAAAAAAACAATAAGATGGGAAAAAAACAATAAGAAGTAGATCCACAGATGCTTCAGACAGTGTAATTAGCAGACCAGGACTTTAAAAACGGATATAAACATGTTCAAACATTTAGAGAAATGATCCAAACAGAGACAAAAAGAAAAAAAGATTAAAAAAAAAAAACTGAACAGAGTGTCAGTGATTTATGCAATAAGGTTAAGCAGTCTAATACATATGTAATTGAAGTCCCAGAAGGGAAACAATGATAAGAATTATGGCTGACTTTTCATAAGAAACAATGGAAACTAGGAAAAATAAAGTGACTCTTTTAAGTGCTGAAAAAAGAAAATTATCAATCTAGACTTCTACAGCCAGTGAAAACATCCTTCAAAATGCAGGCAAAATAAAGATATTTTCTGATTTAAAAAACCCAAAAACTGAGAATCTGTCAATAGCAAACCTACACTATAAGAAATACTAAAGAAAGTTCTTCAGGTCAAAAGAAAATGAGAGTGTGGAGTCCTAACCACTGGACCACTAACCACTGGACCACCAGGGAATTCCTTTTAAATTAAAAAAATTTTTTTTGGTTCAATATTTTAAAATCCATTAATGACATGCACCATATTAATAAATCTAAGGAAAAGGTCATATGATTACCTGTATAGATGCTGACGAAGTCTTTCACAAAATTCAACACCAATTCCTGATGAAAATGCTCAAGAAAACAGGAACAGTAGAATACTTTGTTACCGTGATAAAATTTATATACCTAATTTTAAAGTTAGTATCGTATAATGGGGAAACACTAAAGACATTTCTACTAAGATCAGGAACAAAGTAAGAGGCCACTATCTTCAATACTATTCAATACTGTACTAGAGAGGAGCTTCAAGATGGCGGAAGAGTAAGACGTGGAGATCACCTTCCTCCCCACAAATACATCAGAAATACATCTACGTGTGGAACAACTCCTACAGAACACCTACTGAACGCTGGCAGAAGACCTCAGACCTCCCAAAAGGCAAGAAACTCTTCACGTACCTGGGTAGGGCAAAAGAAAAAACAGAGACAAAAGAATAGGGATGGGACCTGCACCAGTGGGAGGGAGCTGTGAAGGAGGAAAAGTTTCCACACACTAGGAAGCCCCTTCGCGGGCGGAGATGGGGTGTGGGCGGGGAGGAAACTTCAGAGCCATGGAGGAGAGCACAGCAACAGGGGCGCGGAGTGCAAAGCGGAGAGATTCCCGCACAGAGGATTGGTGCTGACCAGCACTCACCAGCCCGAGAGGCTTCTCTGCTCACCCGGTGGGGCGGATGGGGGCTGGGAGCTGAGGTTCAGGCTTCGGAGTTCAGACCCCAGGGAGAGGACTGGGGTTGGCTGCATGAACACAGCCTGAAGGGGGCTAGTGCGCCACAGCTAGCCGGGAGGGAGTCCGGGAAAAGGTCTGGAGCTGCCGAAGAGGCAAGAGACTTTTCCTTGCCTCTTTGTTTCTTGGTGCTCAAGGAGAGGGGATAAAGAGCGCCGCTTAAAGGAGCTGCAGAGATGGGAGTGAGCCGTGGCTATCAGCACAGACCCCAGAAACGGGCATGAGACGCTAAGGCTGCTGCTGCAGCCACCAAGAAGCCTGTGTGCAAGCACAGGTCACTATCCACACCTCCCCTCCCGGGAGCCTGTGCAGCCCGCCACTACCAGGGTCCCGTGATCCAGGGACAACTTCCCCGGGAGAACGCACGGTGCGCCTCAGGTTGGTGCAACGTCACGCTGGCCTCTGCCGCCACAGGCTCGCCCCGCACTCCGTACCCCTCCCTCCCCCCGGCCTGAGTGAGCCAGAGCCCCCGAATCAGCTGTTCCTTTAACCCCGTCCTGTCTGAGCGAAGAACAGATGCCCTCAGGTGACCTACACGCAGGGGTGGGTCCAAATCCAAAGCTGAACCCCGGGAGCTTTGCGAACAAAGAAGAGAAAGGGAAATTTCTCCCAGCAGCCTCAGGAGCAGTGGATTAAATCTCCACAATCAACTTGATGTACCCTGCATCTGTGGAATACCTGAATAGACAAAAAATCATCCCAAATTGAGGAGGTGGACTTTGGGAGCAACGAGATATATATATATATATTTCCCTTTTTCTCTTTCTGTGAGTGTGTATGTGTATGCTTCTGTGTGTGATTTTGTCTCTATAGCTTTGTATTTACCATTTGTCCTAGGGTTCTGTCTGTCTGTTTTCTTTTTTTCATTACTTAAAAAATTTTTTTTCTTAATAATTATTTTTTATTTTAATAACTTTATTTTATTTTATCATCTTCTTTCTTTCTTTTTTTCCTCCCTTTTATTCTGAGCCGTGAGGAGGACAGGCTGTTGGTGCTCCAGCCAGGCGTCAGGGCTGTGCCACTGAGGTGGGAGAGCCAAGTTCAGGACACTGGTCCACAAGAGACCTCCCAGCTCCACGTAATATCAAATGGCGAAAATCTCCCAGAGTTCTCCATCTCAATGCCAAGACCCAACTCCACTCGACGACCAGCAAGCTACAGTGCTGGACGCCCTACGCCAAACAACTACCAAGACAGGAACACAACCCCATCCATTAGCACAGAGGCTGCCTAAAATCATAATAAGGCCACAGACACCCCAAAACACACCACCAGACGTGGACCTGCCCACCAGAAAGACAAGATCCAGCCTCATCCACCAGAACACAGGCACTAGTCCCCTCCACCAGGAAGCCTACACAACCCACTGAACCAACCTTAGCCACTGGAGACAGACACCGAAAACAATGGAAACTCTGAACCTGCAGCCTGTGAAAAGGAGACCCCAAACACAGTAAGTTAAGCAAAATGAGAAGACAGAGAAACACACAGCATATGAAGGAGCAAGGCAAAAACCCACCAGACCTAACAAATGAAGAGGAAATAGGCAGTCTACCTGAAAAAGAATTCAGAATAATGATAGTAAAGATGATACAAAATCTTGGAAATAGAATGGAGAAAATACAAGAAACATTTAACAAGGACTTAGAAGAACTAAAGAGCAAACAAACAGTGAAAACAGCACAATAAATGAAATTTAAAATTCTCTAGAAGGGATCAATAGCAGAATAACTGAGGCAGAAGAACGGATAAGTGACCTGGAAGATAAAATAGTGGAAATAATTACTGCAGAGCAGAATAAAGAAAAAAGAGTGAAAAGAATTGAGGACAGTCTCAGAGAACTCTGGGACAACATTAAACACACCAACATTCGAATTACAGGGTCCCAGAAGAAGAAGAGAAAAAGAAAGGGACTGACAAAATATTGGAAGAGATTATAGTTGAAAACTTCCCTAATATGGGAAAGGAAATAGTTAATCAAGTCCAGGAAGAACACAGAGTCCCATACAGGATAAATCCAAGGATAAACAGGCCTAGACACATATTAATCAAACTAACAAAAATTAAATACAAAGAACAAATATTAAAAGCAGCAAGGGAAAAACAACAAATAACACATAAGGGAATCCCCATAAGGTAAACAGCTGATCTTTCAGCAGAAACTCTGCAAGCCAGAAGGGAGTGGCAGGACATATTTAAAGTGATGAAGGAGAAAAACCTACAACGAAGATTACTCTACCCAGCGAGGATCTCATTCAGATTTGACAGAGAAATTAAAACCTTTACAGACAAGCAAAAGCTAAGAGAATTCAGCCTCACCAAACCACCTTTACAACAAATGCTAAAGGAACTTCTCTAGGCAGGAAACACAAGAGAAGGAAGAGACCTACAACAATAATCCCAAAACAATTAAGAAAATGGTAATAGGAACATACATATCGATAATTACCTTAAATGTAAATGGATTAAATGCTCCAACCAAAAGACATAGATTGGCTGAATGGATACAAGAACAAGACCCGTATATATGCTGTCTACAACAGACCCACTTCAGACCTAGGGACACATACAGACTGAAAGTGAGGGGATGGAAAAAGATATTCCATGCAAATGGAAATCAAAAGAAAGCTGGAGTAGCAATTCTCATATCAGACAAAATAGACTTTAAAGCAAAGACTATTACAAGAGACAAAGAAGGACACTACATAATGATCAAGGGATCAATCCAAGGAGAAGATATAACAATTTTAAATATTTATGCAGCCAACATAGGACCACCTCAGTACATAAGGCAAATACTAACAGCCATAAAAGGGGAAATCGACAGTAACACAATCATAGTAGAGGACTTTAACACCCCACTTTCACCAATGGACAGATCATCCAAAATGAAAATAAATAAGGAAACACAAGCTTTAAATGATACATTAAACAAGATGGACTTAATTGATATTTATAGGACATTCCATACAAAAACAACAGAATACACATTCTTCTCAAATACTCATGGAACATTCTCCAGGATAGATCATATCTTGGGTCACAAATCAAGCCTTGGTAAATTTAAGAAAATTGAAATCATATCAAGTATCTTTTCCGACCACAACGACATGAGACTAGATATCAATTACAGGAAAACATCTGTAAGAAATACAAACACATGGAGGCTAAACAACACACTACTTAATAACCAAGAGATCACTGAAGAAATCAAATAGGAAATCAAAAAATACCTAGAAACAAATGACAATGAAAACACGACGACCCAAAACCTATGGGATGCAGCAAAAGCCATTCTAAGAGGGAAGTTTATAGCAATACAATCCTACCTCAAGAAACAAGAAACATCTCAAATAAACAACCTAACCTTACACCTAAAGCAATTAGAGAAAGAAGAACATAAAAACCCCAAAGTTAGCAGAAGGAAAGAAATCATAAAGATCAGATCAGAAATAAATGAAAAAAATATGAAGGAAACGATAGCAAAGATCAATAAAACTAAAAGCTGGTTCTTTGAGAAGATAAACAAAATTGATAAACCATTAGCCAGACTTATAAAGAAAAAAAGGGGGAAGATTCAAATCAATAGAACTAGAAATGAAAGAGGAGAAGTAAAAATTGACACTGCAGAAATACAAAGGATCATGAGAGATTACTACAAGCAACTCTATGCCAATAAAATGGACAACCTGGAAGAAATGGACAAATTCTTAGAAATGCACAACCTTTTGAGACTGAACCAGGAAGAAATAGAAAATATGAACAGACCAATCACAAGCACTGAAATTGAAACTGTGATTAAAAATCTTCCAACAAACAAAAGCCCAGGACCAGATGGCTTCACAGGCGAATTCTATCAAACATTTAGAGAAGCGCTAACACCTATCCTTCTCAAACTCTTCCAAAATATAGCAGAGGGAGGAACACTCCCAAACTCATTCTACGAGGCCACCATCACTCTGATACCAAAACCAGACAATGATGTCACAAAGAAAGAAAACTACAGGCCAATATCACTGATGAACATAGATGCAAAAATCCTCAACAAAATACTAGGAAACAGAATCCAACAGCACATTAAAAGGATCATACACTACGATCAAGTGGGGTTTATCCCAGGAATGCAAGGCTTCTTCAATATACGCAAATCAATCAACGTGATACATCATATTAACAAATTGAAGGAGAAAAACCATATGATCATCTCAATAGATGCAGAGAAAGCTTTTGACAAAATTCAACACCCATTTATGATAAAAACCCTCCAGAAAGTAGGGATAGAGGGAACTTTCCTCAACATAATAAAGGCCATATATGACAAACCCACAGCCAACATCGTCCTCAATGGTGAAAAACTGAAACCATTTCCACTAAGATCAGGAACAAGACAACGTTGCCCACTCTCACTGCTATTATTCAACATAGTTTTGGAATTTTTAGCCACAGCAATCAGAGAAGAAAAAGAAATAAAAGGAATCCAAATCAGAAAAGAAGAAGTAAAGCTGTCACTGTTTGCAGATGACATGATACTATACGTAGAGAATCCTAAAGATGCTACCAGAAAACTACTAGAGCTAATCAATGAATGTGGTAAAGAAGCAGGGTACAAAATTAATGCACAGAAATGTCTTGTACTACTATACAGTAATGATGAAAAATCTGAAAGTGAAATTAAGAAAACACTCCCATTTACCATTGCAACAAAAAGAATAAAATACCTAGGAATAAACCTACCTAAGGAGACAAAAGAACTGTATGCAGAAAATTATGACACTCATGAAAGAAATTAAAGATGATACAAATAGATGGAGAGATATACCATCTTCTTGGATTGGAAGAATCAACATTGTGAAAATGACTCTACTACCCAAAGCAATCTACAGATTCAATGCAATCCCTATCAAACTACCACTGGCATTTTTCACAGAACTAGAACAACAAATTTCACAATTTGTATGGAAACACAAAAGACCCCAAATAGCCAAAGCAATCTTGAGAAAGAAAAGCGGAGCTGGGGGAATCAGGCTCCCTGACTTCAGACTATACTACAAAGCTACAGTAATCAAGACAGTATGGTACTGGCACAGAAACAGAAATATAGATCAATGGAACAGGATAGAAAGCCCAGAGGTAAACCCACGCACATATGGTCACCTTATCGTTGATAAAGGAGGCAAGAACATATAGTGGAGAAAAGACAGCTTCTTCAATAAGTGGTGCTGGGAAAACTGGATAGCTACATGTAAAAGAATGGAATTAGAACACCCTAACACCATACACAAAAATAAACTCAAATGGATGAAAGACCTAAATGTAAGGCCAGATACCATCAAACTCTTAGAGGAAAACATAGGCAGAACACTGTATGACATAAATCACAGCAAGATCCTTTTTGACCCACCTCCTAGAGGAATGGTAATAAAAACCAAAATTAACAAATGGGACCTAATGAAACTTAAAAGCTTTTGCACAGCAAAGGAAACCATAAACAAGATGGAAAGACAACCCTCAGAATGGGAGAAAATATCTGCAAATGAAGCAACAGACAAAGGATTAATCTCCAAAAGTTACAAGCAGCTTATGCAGCTCAATATCAAAAAAACAAACAACCCAATCCAAAAATGGGCAGAAGACCTAAATAGACATTTCTCCAAAGAAGATATACAGGTTGCAAACAGACACATGAAAGCATGCTAAACATCATTAATCATTAGAGAAATGCAAATCAAAACTACAATGAGATAGCATCTCACACTGGTCAGAATGGCCATCATCAAAAAATCTACAAACAATAAATGCTGGAGAGGGTGTGGAGAAAAGGGGACCCTCTTGCACTATTGGTGGGAATGTAAATTGATACAGCCACTATGGAGAACAGTATGGAGGTTCCTTAAAAAACTAAAAATAGAACTACCATACAACCCAGCAATCCCACTACTGGGCATATACCCTGAGCAAACCGTAATTCAAAACGAATCATGTACCACAATGTTCATTGCAGCTCTATTTACAATAGCCTGGACATGGAAGCAACCTAAGTGTCCATCAACAGATGACTGGATAAAGAAGATGTGGCACATATATACAATGGAATGCTACTCAGCCATAAAAAGGAATGAAACTGAGTTATTTGTAGTGAGGTGGATGGACCTAGAGACTCTCATACAGAGTGAAGTAAGTGAGAAAGAGAAAAACAAATACTGTATGCTAACACATACATATGGAATCTAAAAAAAAAAAAAAAAAAAAGGTCATGAAGAACCTAGGGGCAAGACGGGAATAAAGATGCAGACCTACTTGAGAATGGACTTGAGGGTACAGGGAAGGGGAAGGGTAAGCTGGGACAAAGTCAGAGAGTGGCATGGACATATATACACTACCAAACGTAAAACAGATAGCTAGTGGGAAGCAGCCGCATAGCACAGGGAGATCAGCTTGGTGCTTTGTGACCCCCTAGAGGAGTGGGATAGGGAGGGTGAGAGGGAGGGTGAGAGGGAGGGAGATGCAAGAGGGAAGAGATATGGGGACATATGTATATGTATAACTGATTCACTTTGTTATAAAGCAGAAACTAACACACCATTGTAAAGCAATTATAGTCCAATAAAGATGTTAAAAAATATTCTAAAAACATTCAAATATCTAAATATTAATATATTAAAATATTTATAAAATTATTCTAAAATATGAAAAAAAAAAACTGTACCAGAGGTATTAGCCAATACAGTTAGATAAGAAAAATCAGTTAGAGGCATAGGTATAGACAAAGAAGTAAAACTATGTCTATTTGCAAATGATATGATAGCATACTTGGACAATCCCAGAAAAATAAATGTAAAACTAACTAAAACAATAATTCATCAAGATAGCAAGATTTTAAATTAACATACAAAAATCATAAGCCCGTTATGCATAAACAGTAAGTAGAGGACATAATAGTAGAGAAACCCCACTTATAGTATCAATAAAGAATATAAGCACTCATAAATAAGTTTAACAATAAATGTGTAAAAGTTTATGGGAAAAATGTTACAAACATTCAGAAGACCCCAAAATAGACTTTTTTAATGGGAAGACCTCACCCGTTCTTGGACAGCACAACTCAACATTACAGAGCTGTTAGTTCTCCTGAAATTGATTTATAAATTATATACAATTACAGTAAAGTATCAAGAAGGTATTTTATGGAGTTAGACAAGTTGATACTAAATTTCATACAGAGAAACAAACTTGCAATGATAGCTCTGAAAACGGTGAAAGGAAAAAATTATGAGGGAGCACTAAGCTTACAGGTATTAAAACCTGCTACAGTGATGTTTCTCAACTTTCATATTTTGGGTTTTTATTTGAATTGCATTGAATTTATAGGTTAATTTGTGGAGAATTTAAATCTTTACAATATTAAGCCTTTCTAATACACAAACGTGGTGTATATTTATGCATTATCTTATTAAAATTGTTTTTTTCAGTAAGGTTTTATAATATTCTCCCTGAAGTTTCTCTGAATATTTTGTTAGACTTATTCCTAGGTGACTGTAATTTCTGTTATTGTAAATTGATATTTTTTTCCTAAAATTACATTTTATAATGCTTTGTTGCTGATACATGGAAATGTGATTGACATTTTGCTTATAGTAATATTACTTTTTATGGTAATATTATAAGCCTTTCAGAGGAAAGTCTACATAACTTTATAGGTAGAAATTACAGACTTTCACCTTTTTTTAAAATTGTGGAACCAATAAAAACATCTGAGAAAGAGAAAAGCTAAATAAAAATGCAATGTAAAGTTATGTTGTGATGTGATGTCTCCTTAGATTACTGATATGCTAGCAATTTTACATTGTAGAGATCCCTTCTAAGATTTTTTCATCCTTGTAAAACTTAAAATCTGGAAATTACCAATCACTGCATTTATTTTATTGGAAATTTCTTACATTTTTTATAAGATTTGCTATAGATGGTAACATACTTGATAGGTGAACTAATTTAATCTTCTAAAATGAGGATTCTTGAATTCAAAGAAAAGTTGTGTTGTCCCCATAGCACTAGAACATTCCCACTTTTGTGTAATCCACACTGAGATCTGCAGGTGGACTCATTCCTAGGGGATTAATCAGCTTTGGAACAGCCAGTGCTCGTGCCAGATACAGACTGGCAGGAAACTGATGAGGCAGCACAATGAATGATCTACCATAAAGGCCATGGGCAAGAGGTGGCCATTAGTCTAGATCTCAGTAATGCACTCTTCAAGTACATTACTCACCAATCCATCAGGCAACCTGCTATAGGACTGAGAGATTCCAGCACTTTTAAATCTGTAATGCAATGGTTGCCAGCCTGCTCTACATGCCCTAGGTTACAAGGGCACAGTAGTGTGGGAGGAAGGCAATTCATTTGGTGTCATAGCCAGTATTTTTTCTATTCTTTCTTCTGTGTGTACGTAAGAAATGGGCCTTCCATTATCCACAGATTAATAGTGGAGAGAATGCTCTGGTGTCTCTATTAGCATTAACTACTGACAGATACTTTGCCACTGCATAATCGGCAGAATTTTCATTAGCTAAAATGAGAGAAACTTGTATAGGAAAATATATGTTATTTTTCATTCAAAAGTACAGCTACATAAATTTTCTACTGAAATAGACTATCAAAACAAATCCAACTTAGAGTCTGTCATACAGAGTGAAGTACGTCAGAAAGAGAAAAACAAATACCATATGCTAACAAATATATATGGAATCTAAAAAAAAAATGGTTCTGAAAAACCTAGGGGCAGGACAGGAATAAAGACGCAGATGTAGAGAATGGACTTGAGGACACGGGGAGGGGGAAGGGTGAGCTGGGATGAAGTGAGAGAGTGGCATGGAAGTATATACCCTGCGAAATGTAAAATAGATCGCTAGTGGGAAGCAGCCGCGTAGCACAGGGAGATCAGCTCGGTGCTTTGTGACCACCTAGAGGGGTGGGATAGGGAGGGTGGGAGGGAGGCTCAAGAGGGAGGGGATATGGGGATAAATGTATATGTATAGCTGATTCACTTTGTTATAAAGCAGAAACATAAATATGCCAAAACTTAGCTGTAAATCAAGAGTAGCATTTTTTAAAAATTCAGGCAGTGTTTACCATTTTTAGAGTCTCTCTATGCATATGCTATAATTATGATTGCAAGTGAGGATTCAGTCAAAGAAAGTGATGTTTACTAATGATAAAATTTCCCCATTTGTAACTAACAAAAATATGCAATTAAACAATCTACAGTCACAGACAGAGAGATCATAGATTTAACTTAATTATGGTAGCTTTATTATTTATCCTAATATTACAACTTTCTACTCTTTAGTGTTTCAATGTTTTTTCTTTTATGATGATAGCAGATGTGATTTAATTTTTGAATGCTCTTGCTCGGTAATGTGAAAGCTTGGCAAATCTATGTTCCCACTTTTTAAAGTAGCTTATAAGATATAAAGGTGTGAGAAGCATTGATCCAGAGAATTCAGGGGGAAGGGAGAGGTGGTGTCTCAGTAGCAGTTGTGTCCTGATGACTACCTAAGAACTGAAGTCTCTGTGGGGTCACCATGGTGATAACCTGATGGGAAAGGAGAGAATTAGGAATTAAGAATTCTTGCTTGAGAAAGGTAGAAGGATCATCTGCTATCTACCTCTCCTGACAGAGAGGACTATCATGTCAGACCATGTCCTGTACCAGTGCTTTCTCAGCCTGTGCATGAAAACCAGCAGCAGAGATTTAAATACACCTAGATCATAACAACAGACAATATTCACTTAGCATATACTCAGTAGGAATAACTGTTCTATGTTCTTTACTTATAGTAACTCATTTAATCCTCACAACAGCCCTCTGAGGTCATTATACCTTTATAGAGGTGAGAAAGTAGAGATTTAAGCAATTTACAAAATTACGAGTCTGGATTTCAATCTAGGCAGTCTTGCTCCGGAGATGCCTTCTTGACCACATACTGCCTCTTATATCCTTTTCAAAGGTCCCACATCTAGGTTGTTATATTCAGTAGGTCTGGAATGGAGCTCAGGCATCTTTGTTTTTATAAACCTCTGCAGGCATTTCTGATGCACAGCCAGGGTTAAGAACCACAGGACTAGTTTGGTTATCTATCCTGTCCTTCCTATAGTATGGGTCCCTAGGACTGGGCTTTTACTCTTGTTTTATACCACAGGAAATGCATTGTGTATTACACTGTCATATGCATCCTGCTGTCAAATTTTGTCCTAAATGGGGTTGAAGGATGGGATAGTCCTGCTCTCTTCTGTTCTGGTCATATCCCACTCAGAATGCAGGGCTCAGTTCTGGGCATCATCGGTAGACAAAAATAGTAAAAACAAACAAACACCCTCAAACCAAAAAAACCCTACAATTATGGGGGAATATGAACCATGTAAAATGCAACTGGTTTAAGAAACCAAGGATACTTTACCTTTAGAAGAAACAACTTGAGGGCAGATACGATGCCCGTATTCAAATATCTGAAGAGCTGTCATCTAGGAGAGGAATAAGCCTTTAAGGATATAATTAGGCTCTATGGATGGAAATTAAAGGAAGATAGACTGTAGTGTCTAATGAAGAAAGAATTTTCTAGGGATGAGAAGTGCTCAAAGATTGAACTGGTGACCACAGAAAGTTCTTAGTTCCCTGTCACAAATTGAAGTGATATTTCGTGGCACTGTTATAGAGAAGGTTTAAGCATTGAATATGGTTGGCTAGAACCCCATTTTGGGGTTCACTACAACCCAAAAGTCTTATTCTTGTATGTATCCTTGGTATAGGCTGGGCTGATATGCAGCTGATAGAATGGGTGCAGTTTTAGCAGTTGTTTAAGGCCAGTATATGTTCTGACTAGTTGATGTCCATGCAGTAGATGTCAATGATTAATATTTTTTTAATATTGCCTGGCATATGGACACTCATTTAATCCAACAGTCATATTTTGAGCATATGCCCAGGCACTAAATTAAAGAAACAAAAGTAAATAACTCATGGTTTCTACCCCTAAGTCTAGTGGGGTATACATATACCCCACTAAAAAAATTAGGTTGAACCATATGATCTTGCTGACATTCAACCATTCTTGACCTATGAAAATAATAATTTAATATGGTTCAGGGACTTCCCTAGTGGCACAATGGTTAAGAATCTGCCTGCCAATGCAGGGGACATGGGTTTGAGCCCTGGTCCGGGAAGATCCCACATGCTGTGGAGCAACTAAGCCAATGCGCCACAACTACTGAGCCTGCGAGCCACGACTACTGAGCCCGCATGCCACAACTACTGAAGCCCGCGCACATAGAGCCCATGCTCCGCAACAAAAGAAGCGACCATAATGAGAAGCCCGCACACCACAACGAAGAGTAGCCCCTGCTTGCTGCAACTAGAGGAAGCCCATGTGCAGCAGTGAAGACCCAATGCAGACAAAAATGAATGAATGAATGAATGAATGAATAAATAAATAAAACAAAAAAATATGGTTCAGCATAATACAGTTAATAAGTGTTATTATAAAGGTATGTAAAAATACTATGATAGCACAGATGAATGAATCATTAATTCTGTCTGACCAAGGCTGTGGGGAGGATGGGATTCACGGGAGATTTTTTTTTAATGGAGATAATATTTGAGTTGCATTCAAAAGATAAGCAAGAAATGTTCACATAACAAACAGAAAAGAGCCTTCCAGGGAGATAGAACAGAATAAGAAAAGGGATGAAGATATGGGAAGCATTTATGATTTAGGTTTAAAAGGTTGGTATTTCCCCATAGTACTTATAGTCTATAACAAGACTGGCATTCTTTTTCTTTTTTCCTATCCTTTTGTATCCTTTATATCTCGAGTGGAGTTTGGATATTTTTCAGCTCCCAAAATACAAGGAAGCTATAACAGGTATCAATGTAGCAGTACTTTCCCCCATGAGCATTCATTTTATGATGAGGAGCATAAGAGGTAGTGGCTAAGGTCATAAGTATTACAGACAGACTAACTGTGGCCTCCAATATCAGCTCCATCACTTACTAATAGTGGGCCATGGATAAGTTACTTAGCCTCTCTTTGTCTCATTTTCTTCATCTATAAGATGCAAATAATATTATCTTCTATCTTCCATGCTAGAACTTGTCTGTTTCCTTTGTTAGAAAAACAAAAGTGATTTTATGCTCTCAGTTCGTATCTGTAGAATATAAAACATTAAGAGATAAATTTTTTTTGGACATTTTTTTCCTTCAAGTAAAATGTCCTTCTATTTTCAACAGAGTGGGACAAGTTAGAGCTCTCAAATAGGAAACCTGCTCTTTGAAACTTCTGGGCTACCTCAACACTAGAAAAATTGGCTCTTCCAATACCACATGCAGTTAAGTCAGTATTTATGATGAGCCCAGGGATTTTGTTCTAGGGGAAAAAAAATGTCCTGCAACCAAACAACTAAATATTCTGGATAAAAGATTTACAACATCTTTTTAAATATATAGCTGAGCTCACAATAAAGTAAGAAACATCCTTAGAAGCAAAGAACTAAGCAAAAGCATGAATCCAAAGAGGTAAACATGCTAAAGCCAGCGGCTGCCCTGAGGGCATCTGCCAATCCCCAGAAACCTAGAGCTTTTTATCTGAGAAGTTGGAATGGAAACCCCAACGTGTAAAATCAGGATTCTGGGAGATACACCTTCAGTGAAAGAGTGAACTAGAAATTCTTCTCCGCAAAGGAGAAATAATAAAACCTCTGTTTCGCCTTGGCTATGGTTGGAAGGGGTAAAAATTCTCTCCTCTTAGTATTCTTAATAGAGTGACATATAATTTATAATCCAAACAGGGAATCTTCTGGGAGTAGAAGAAAGTATTTTTAATAATTACATCAAGACAAAGGACATTTTAACTGGGACTGTTTTGGGCAAACCAGAATGTATGAGCACCCTAATTATAACCACAGGTTAGTTGTCACGTCGGTATGGGGATTGAAATCACACTATCTATATGGGGTGAAAAATAACCAAACTGATCAGTTAAAGTAATTCTTGGTTGATAGGTCTTTCCAGGCACCCAGCAGGAAAAAATGCATATCCATTCTAGGAAAATGTATCCTCAACCCTGGTCTCATAGAATTTGCTCAAAGTCCCAGTTTACATTATCTCATTATGGAAAAGAAAAAGAAAAATTACAAAACCCATGAGGAAACAAGATACTTTGAGCAAGAGGCAACATAAATAACAAAGAGAGAAATCTGATGAACAAACACTGTATTTCAAATACTGAAATTACATAATTCAGAATATAAAATAAATATATATAATATTTGTAAAGAAATAAAGGAGGGAATAGAAATATAAGCCAGATATAAGAGAATACAAACTATGACCAGAGTTTTTAAAGATTCAACTAGATTGCTTATGGAAAAAAATAATTAAAATTTAAAATGCAATGAACAAGTAAACCATCAGATTTGACACAGATAAAGGGAGAATTAGTGAACTAGAAGATAACACTAAAGAAATTAGCCAGAATAAAGTATAGAGAGACACAGAGATGGAAAATATGAAAAAGAAATTATGATATGTGGAGGAGAATAAGAAGGCCTAATAACCATCAATTCACAGTTTTAAGTGTGATAATAAATAAGATAAGAAAGGTAGTCAAACAGATTATTACTGAGAATTTTCCAGGAATGATGAAATACACAAATCTTTAGAATAAGGAAGTACAGTGATCCTGAGAAGAATAAATATAAAGAAATCCACACATACATTTTACCTCACCAGAGCGAATCTGCAAGGCACCAAATTTGAAGAGAAGGTCTTAAGAGCAAACAAAGAGAATGACAATTTACGATGAAATAATCAACAGATATCTGACTTTTCAACTGCAACTATGGAAACTAGAAACCAGGGACAGAATATGTTTAAATTACTCAGAGAAAATAATTTGTAACCCAAAATTGTATTGAGGAAATTACCTTTAAAGGATGAAGCTAAAATGAAGAGATTTCAGACAAAAATTGAGGGCTTATAAGCTGACACTCACAGGGCTGTACCTCAAGAAGAAAATAAAATGATCCCAGAAAGAAAGTATATGGTGCAATAGGAAATGGCAAGTAAAAACAGATGAACAATCAAAAAAGGGATATATTAGATACAGGTATGTCTAAATCAACACTGCTGTATAAAATAATAAAATTAGGTCTCTACTTCAGGCAGTAGTGGAATAAATGATATCAGGCAAACCTCTCTACAGATAACAATTATAAGTTCTGGAAGACAGATAGATAGAAAGGTAGATAGATAGGCAGACAGACGGATTGATTTATAGAAATAAATCTAAAAGTGAAATTTATCAAGTGGAAAAAAACTCATCAAATTGTATACATAAGACATGCACATTTCACTGTATGTGAATTTTAGCTTAAAAAAAGAGCTATAAAATATTAAATTCCAGTTAGTGGGCTTTCTTTTTGCAATGAGTTAGCAATTTGAAACTAACTTCTGTGAATTCTAGGCTAGAGCAAATAAGTAAACATAATGAGGATAACACAAGCCAGATTTCTCACTGTTAAAGAAAGGAGCTACAAATGTGGAAAGGTGGAAGACTAAAATATACCATATAGTATTAAATTGGAATTAAAGATATCAGGATAAACACATTTTTGATAGTTAGAAAAATAAATATAGATATAGGTATATACATATATGTATATAAAATATATGTGTTTTAGAAACATTAAGATATATTGGATTGACCAAAAGTTTCGTTCATTTTTTTCTGTAAGATGGCGCTAGTAGCACTTAGTTCTCTTTAACTTCATTTGAAAAAATTTTGTTAGATTGTATGTGACAGCTGTCATATCAGCGTGCATTTTAAGAAAGACTTATCAAAATTGGTGAATTTTTGTGTAGCCATTTTAATATTGAAGATGGAAGAAAAAAAGCAACATTTTTGGCATATTATGCTTTATTATTTCAAGAAAGGTAAAAACACAACTGAAATGCAAAGAAAGATTTGTGCAGTGTATGGAGAAGGTGCTGTGACTGATTGAACATGTCAAAAGTGATTTGCTAAATTTCATGCTGGAGATTTCTGGCTGGACAATGCTCCACTGTCAGGTAGACAAGTTGAAGTTGATAGCGATCAATCGAGACATTAATTGAGAACAATCAACGTTATACCACATAGGAGACAGCCGACATACTCAAAATATCCGAATCAAGCGTTGAAAATCATTTGCACCAGCTTGGTTATGTTCATCACTTTGATGTTTGACCTCCATATAAGTAAGGCAAAAAAACCTTCTTGACCGTATTTCCACATATGATTCTCTACTGAAGCGTAATGAAAACGTAATTAAAACAAATTGTGACAGGTAATGAAAAGTGGATGCTGTACAATAATGTGGAATGGAAGAGATCATGGGGCAAGCAAAATGCACCACCACCAACCACACCAAAGGCTGGTCTTCAACCAAAGAAGGTGATATTGTGTATATGGTGGGATTGGAAGGGACTCCTTTATTATGAGCTCCTTCTGGAAAACCAAACGATTAATTCTAACAAGTACTGTTCCCAATTAGACCAACTGAAAGCAGCACTCGATGAAAAGGGTCCAGAATTAGCCAACAGAAAACACATAATTTTCCATCAGGATACCGCACGACTGCATGTTTCTTTGATGACCAGGCAAAAACTGTTACAGCTTGGTTGGGAAGTTCTGATTTATCTGCTGTATTCACCAGATATTGCACCTTCGAATTCCCATTTATTTCGGTCTTTACAAAATTCTCTTAATGGAAAAAATTTCAATTCCTTGGAAGACTGTAAAAGGCACCTGGAACAGCTCTTTGCTTAAAAAGATAAAAAGTTTTGGGACGATGGAATTATGAAGTTGCCTAAAAAATGGCAGAAGGTAGTGGAACAAAATGGTGAATACATTGTTCAATAAAGTTCTTGGTGAAAATGAAAAATGTGTCCTTTATTTTTACTTAAAAACCGAAGGCACTTTCTGGCCAACCCAATACTTCCTAGCTCTATCAGTTGAGAGAGCCTAGGCGCAATGATAGACCAGTATCAGTGAACACACTTAGTGTACAGATCTTGGTTTCCAAATTATACTGTCCACTGAAAGTAATTAAGATCCATGGGCACAAGGCTAATATTAGACTGGAGTAGGGAAGTACAAGATAAGCCTGGAACATTTTGCTCCAGCAAGTAAGGAAATGTTCATAGAATAGTGGGAACATATCAAAGATACAGGAATATTTAAAAGGCTCCTGCTTGACAATATGGGAAAATTTATATATCAAAATAATAATGGAGAGACCTTCAAAATGGCGGAGAAGTAAGACGTGGAGATCACCTTCCTCCCTATAGACATATCAGAAATACATCTACATGTGGAACAACTCCTACAGAACACCTACTGAACGCTGGCAGAAGACCTCAGACTTCCCAAAAGCCGAGTGGCTGACAGGGTCTTGGAGCCCGGGCCGGGTTTCAGGCCTGTGCCTCTGAGGTGTGAGAGCCGAGTTCAGGACATTGGTACACCAGAGACCTCCTGGCTCCATGTAATATCAAATGGCAAAAGCTCTCCCAGAGATCTCTATCTCAACGCTAAGACCCAGCTCCACTCAACGACCAGCAAGCTACAGTGCTGGACACCCTATGCCAAACAACAACCAAGACAGGAACACAACCCCAACCATTAGCACAGAGGCTGCCTAACATCACAATAAGGTCACAGGCACCCCAAAAAACATCACTGGAAGCGGTCCTGCCCACAAGAAAGACAAGATGCAGCCTTATCCACCAGAACACAGGCAACAGTCCCCTCCACAAGGAAGCCTACACAACCCACTGAACCAACCTTAGCCACTGGGGGCAGACACCAAAAACAATGGGAACTATGAACCTGCAGCCTGCGAAAAGGAGACCCCAAACACAGTAAGTTAAGCAGAAAGAGAAGACAGAGAAACACACAGCAGATGAAGGAGCAACGTAAAAACCCACCAGACCAAACAAATGAAGATGAAATAGGCAATGGACCTGAAAAAGAATTCAGAGAAACGATAGTAAAGATATCCAAAATCTTGGAAATAGAATGGAGAAAATATAAGAAACATTTAACAAGGACCTAGAAGAACTAAAGAGCAAACAAACAATGATGAACAACACAATAAATGAAATTTAAAATTCTCTAGAAGGAATCAATAGCAGAATAACTGAGGCAGAAGAACGGATAAGTGACCTGGAAGATAAAATAGTGGAAATAACTACTGCAGAGCAAAATAAATAAAAAGAATGAAAAGAATTGAGGACAGTCTCAGAGACCTCTGGGACAATATTAAACACACCAACATTTGAATTATAGGGGTCCCAGAAGAAGAAGAGAAAAGAAAGGGACTGAGAAAATATTTGAAGATTATAGTTGAAAACTTCCCTAATATGGGAAAGGAAATAGTCAGTCAAGTCCAGGAAGCACAGAGAGTCCAATACAGGATAAATCCAAGGATAAACATGCCAAGACACATATTAATCAAACTATCAAAAATTAAATACAAAGAACAAATATTAAAAGCAGCAAGGGAAAAGCAACAAATAACATACAAGGGAATCTCCATAGGTTAACAGCTGATCTTTCAGGAGAAACTCTGCAAGCCAGAAGGGAGCAGCAGGACATATTTAAAGTGATGAAAGAGAAAAACGTACCACCAAGATTACTGTACCCGGTGAGGATCTCATTCAGATTTGACAGAGAAATTAAAACCTTTACAGACAAGCAAAAGCTAAGAGAATTCAGCACCACCAAACCAGCTTTACAACAAATCCTAAAGGAACTTCTCTAGGCAGGAAACACAAGAGAAAGAAAAGACCTACAATAACAAACCCAAAACAATTAGGAAAATGGTAATAGGAACACACATATCGATAATGTCCTTAAACGTGAATGGATTAAATGCTCCAACAAAAAGACATAGATTGGCTGAATGGATATAAAAACAACACCTGTATATATGCTGTGTACAAGAGACCCACTTCAGACCTAGGGACACATATAGACTGAAAGTGAGGGGATGGAAAAAGATATTGCATGCAAATGGAAATCAAAAGAAGCTGGAGTAGCAATTCTCATAACAGACAAAATAGACTTTAAATTAAAGACTATTACAAGAGACAAAGGAAGACACTACATAATGATCAAGGGATCAATCCAAGAAGAAGATATAACAATTGTAAATATTTATGCACGCAACATAGGAGCACCTCAGTACATAAGGCAAATACTAACAGCCATAAAAGGGGAAATCAACAGTAACATAATCATAGTAGGGGACTTTAACTCCCCAGTTTCACCAATGGACAGATCATCCAAAATGAAAATAAATAAGGAAACACAAGCTTTAAATGATACATTAAACAAGATGGACTTAATTGATATTTATAGGACATTCCATCCAAAAACAACAGAATACACTTTCTTCTCCAGTGCTCATGGGATATTCTCCAGGATAGATCATATCTTGGGACACAAATCAAGCCTTGGTAAGTTTAAGAAAACTGAAATTGTATCAAGTATCTTTTCTGACCACAACTTTATGAGACTAGGTATCAATTACAGGAAAAAAATCTATAAAATATACAAACACATGGAGGCTAAACAATACACAGCTCAATAACCAAGAGATCACTGAAGAAATCAAAGAGGAAATCAAAAAATACCTAGAAACAAATGACAATGAAAACACGATGACCCTAAACCTATGGGATGCAGCAAAAGCAGTTCTAAGAGGGAAGTTTATAGCAATACAATCCTACCTCAAGAAACAAGAAACATCTCAAATAAACAACCTAACCTTACACTTAAAGCAATTAGAGAAAGAAGAACAAAAAAACCCCCACAATTAGCAGAAGGAAAGAAATCATAAAGATCAGATCAGAAATAAATGAAAAAGAAATGAAGGAAACAATAGCAAAGATCAATAAAACTAAAAGCTGGTTCTTTGAGAAGATAAACAAAATTGATAAACCATTAGCCAGACTCATGAAGAAAAAAAGGGAGAAGACTCAAATCAATAAAATTGGAAATGAAAAAGAAGTAACAACTGACAGTGCAGAAACACAAAGGACCATGAGAGATTATTACAAGCAACTATATGCCAATAAAATGGACAACCTGGAAGAGATGGACAAGTTCTTAGAAAAGCACAACCTTCCAAGACTGAAACAGGAAGAAATAGAAAATATAAACCGACCAGTCACAAGCACTGATATTGAAACTGTGATTAAAAATCTTCCAACAAACAAAAGCCCACACCAGATGGCTTCACAGGCGAATTCTATCAAACATTTAGAGAAGAGCTAACACCTATCCTTCTCAAACTCTTCAAAATAGAGCAGAGGGAGGAACACTCCCAAACTCATTCTATGAGGCCACCATCATCTTGATACCAAAACCAGACAAAGATGTCACAAAGAAAGAAAACTACAGGTCAATATCTCGGATGAACATAGATGCAAAAATCCTCAACAAAATACTAGCAAACAGAATCCAACAGCACATTAGAAGGATCATACACCATGATCAAGTGGGGTTTCTCCCACGAATGCAAGGATTCTTCAGTATACGCCAATCAGTGTAATAAACCATACTAACAAACTGAAGGAGAAAAACCATATGATCACCTCAATCAATGCAGAAAAAGCTTTCGACAAAATTCAATACCCATTTAGGATAAAACTCTCTAGAAAGTAGGCCGAGAGGGACCTTACCTCAACATAAAAAAGGCCATATATGACAAACCCACAGCCAACATCGTTCTCAATGGTGAAAAACTGAAACCATTTCCACTAAGATCAGGCACAAGACAACGCTGCCCACTCTCACCACTATTAATCAACATAGTTTTGGAAGTTGTAGCCATAGCAATCAGAGAAGAAAAAGAAATAAAAGGAATCCAAATCGGAAAAGAAGAAGTAAAACTGTCACTGTTTGCAGATGATATGATACTATACAAACAGAATCCTAAAGATGCTACCAGAAAACTACTAGAGCTAATCAATGGATTTGGTAAAGTAGCAGGATAAAAAATAAATGCACAGAAATTTGTCTCATTCCTATACACTAGCGATGAAAAATCTGAAAGAGAAACTAAGAAAACACTCCCATTTACCACTGCAACAAAAAGAATAAAATACCTAGGAATAAACCTACTTAAGGAGACAAAAGAACTGTATGCAGAAAATTATAAGACACTGATGAAAGAAATTAAAGATGATACAAACAGATGGAGAGATATACCATGATCTTGGATTGGAAGAATCAACATTGTGAAAATGACTATATTACCCAAAGCAATCTACAGATTCAACACAATCCCTATCAAACTACCAATGGCATTTTTCTCAGAACTAGAACAAAAAATTTCACAATTTGTATGGAAACACAAAAGACCCCTAATAGCCAAAGCAATCTTGAGAAAGAAAAACGGAGCTGGAGGAATCAGGCTCCCAGACTTTATAGACTGTACTAGAAAGCTACAGTAATCCAGATAGTACGGTACTGTCACAAAAACAGAAATATAGATCAATGGAACGGGATAGAAAGACCAGAGATAAACCCACGCACATATGGTCACCTTATCTTTGATAAAGGAGGCAAGCATATACAATGGAGAAAAGACAGCCTCTTCAATAAGTGGTGCTGGGAAAACTGGACAGCTACATGTAAAAGAATGAAATTAGAACACTCCCTAACACCATACACAAAAATAAACTCAAAATGGATTAAAGACCTAAATGTAAGGCCAGACACTATAAAACTCTTAGAGGAAAACATAGGCAGAACATTCTATGACATAAATCACAGCAAGATCCTTTTGTACCCACCTTCTAGAGAAATGTAAATAAAAACAAAAATAAACAAATGGGACCTAATGAAACTTAAAAGCTTTTGCACAGCAAAGGAAACCATAAACAAGATGAAAAGACAACCCTCAGAATGGGAGAAAATATTTGCAAATGAAGCAACTGACAAAGGATTAATCTCCAAAATTTACAAGCAGCTCAATATAAAAAAACAAACAACCCAGCCAAAAATGGGCAGAAGACATAAATAGAAATTTCTCTAAAGAAGATATACAGATTGTCAACAAACACATGAAAGGATGCTCAACATCACTAATCATTAGAGAAATGCAAATCAAAACTAACAATGAGGAATCACCTCACACCAGTCAGAATGACCATCATCAAAAAATCTAGAAACAATAGGGCTTCCCCGGTGGTGCAGTGGTTAAGAATCCGCCTGCCAATGCAGGGGACACGGGTTCGAGCCCTGGTCCAGGAAGATCCCACATGCCATGGAGCAACTAAGTCTGTGCGCCACAACTACTGAGCCTGCGCTCTAGAGCCCGTGAGCCACAACCACTGAGCCTGAGTGCCACAACCACTGAAGCCCGCGTGCCTAGAGCCTGTGCTCTACAAGAGAAGACACCACAATGAGTAGCCCGTGCACTACAACGAAGCATAGCCCCTGCTTGCTGAACCTAGAGAAAGACTGTGTGCAGCAACAAAGACCCAACACAGCCAAAAATAAAAATAATAATAAAATAAATTTTAAAAAATCTACAAACAATAAATGCTGGAGAGGGTGTGGAGAAAAGGGAACCCTCTTGCACTGTTAGTGGGAATGTAAATTGATAAAGCCACTATGGAAAACAGTATGGAGGTTCCTTACAAAACTAAAAATAGAACTACCATATGACCCAGCATCCCACTACTGGGCATATACCCTGAGAAAACCATAATTCAAAAAGAGTCATGTACCACAATGTTCATTGTGGCTCTATTTACAATAGCCAGGACATGGAAGCAACCTAAATGTCCACTGACAGATGATTGGATAAAGAAGATATGGCACATATATACAATGGAATATTACTCAGCCATGAAAAGAAATGAAATTGAGTTATTTGTAGTGAGGTGGATGGACCTAGGTCTGTCATACAGAGTGAAGTAAGTCAGAAAGAGATAAACAAATACTGTATGCTAACATATATATATGTAATCTAAAAAAAAAAAAAAAGTTCTGAAGAACCTAGGGGCAGGACAGGAATAAAGTCGCAGATGTACATAATGGACTTGAGGACACGGGGAGGGGGAAGGGCAAGCTGGGATGAAGTGAGAGAGTGGCATGGACATATATACACTACCAAATGTAAAATAGGTAGCTAGTGGGAAGTAGCCTCATAGCACAGGGAGATCAGCTCGGTGCTTTGTGACCACCTAGAGGGGTGGGATGGGGAGGGTGGGAGGGAGATGCAAGAGGGAGGAGATATGGGGATATATGTATATGTATAGCTGATTCACTTTGTTATAAAGCAGAAACTAACACACCATTGTAAAGCAGTTATACTCCAATAAAGATGTTAATAAATAAATAAATAATGATAGTACTGGATTATAACCTATAGAATAAAATAAGTGCCCCTGAATCCATGTTTGTCTTATTTATTTTGTGCTGCTATAATAAATTATCATAGACCTCATTTTCTAGTCACTCTTGTAGCTTGGTGTGACTATAGGATTAAGGTCTGGCTAATAGGGTATAAGATATAGATGGCCCAAATTAGAGGAGATGTTTTTATAAATGACAGGGATGGGAGGCATGAAGTTTTTCCCCTCTTCCTTCTCTGAGGGCTTGAATTCAAACCTGCTGGCAAGAGATCAAGCAGTCCCCTTGTACCATGAGGTGAGAACCACAGGTTGAGAATGGTGGCGCAACAAGTTGGGAGAGTGAACCCTAATGATCCTGGAGCCACCACACTGCACTGAAGTGCTTATCTCTGAACCTTATCTACATGAAGAGAAATAAACTTTTGTTTGTTTAATCCACTATTATTCATATTTGTTTGTTTTCATCAATCACAGCCAAACCTAATTTGATATAATACATGAAGAAGTGAGAATTGCTAATGGGAGTGTTCATTAGTATAGCCACTTTGGAAAACAATTTGACATTATCCAGTAAAATTGAAGATGGAAATATCCTATGATTCGGGAATTATACTCCTGTGTATAAATTCTAGAGAAATTTGCACCTGAACCATAGGAGACACAAACGAGAATTTCAGAGCAGCACTGGTTTTAATGACAAAGAAACTGGAAAAAACTATCCATGCATGTGAAAGTTGATAAAGCATATTCATACTATGAAATATCCAACAGTAAAACAAATGACCAAAAGCTACATAAATCAATAACTGAATTTTAAAAACATAACATTGAATAAAAAAGGCCTATCACTCATGACCTGGGAGAAGCCCTGGCCCACACCAAACTCTGGCTCTTGCCCCTCTGGCTCCACCCTGTCCCCTCCAAGGTGGCAGGTTCCAACTCTCCCCAGGAGAAGCCCTGACTTCTTCCCACCATGATCAAGTGAGATTTATTCCAGGGGTGCAAGGATAGTTGAATATTTGCAAATCAATCAACATGATGCACCACATTAACAAAATGAGGATAAAAACCACATGATCATCTCAATAGATGCAGAAAAGCTTTTGATAAAATTCAACATCCATTCATGATAAACTTAACTAAGTAGGTACAGAGGGAACATACCTCAACATGATAATGGCCATTTATGACAAACTCACAGTTTGAGTGAGTGAAGAAAAGAAAAAAGCTTTTCTTTCAGTGAAGAAAAGATAAAAGCTTTTCCTCTAAGATCAGGAACAAGACAGAAATGTTCACTCTCATCACTTTTATTCAACATAGTATTGGAAGTCCTAGCTACAGCAATCAGACAAGAGAAAGAAATAAAAGGCATGTAAACTGGAAGGGAAAAGTAACACTGTCTCTATTTGCAGATGACATTACACTATACATAGAAAACCCAAAAGATTCCACAAAAAGACTGTTGGAACTAATAAATGAATTCAGTAAAGTTGCAGGATACAGAATCAATATACAGAAAATGGTTGCATTTCTATACACTAATAATGAATTATCAAAAACAGAAATCAAAAAAATAATCCCATTTACAACTGCATCAAAAAGATTACTTAGGAATAAATTTAACCAAGGAGGTGAAAGACCTCTACTCTGATGACAATGATGAAAGAAATTGAAGATGAAAGAAAGTTATGCAAAGATAGCCCATGTTCATGGATTGGAAGAATTAATAAAGTTAAAATGTCCATACTAGCCAAAGCAATCCCTATCAAAATACTCAAGGCATTTTTCACATAACTAGGACAATAATCCTAAAATTCATATGGAACAACAAAAGACCCCAAATAGCTGAACGATCTTAAGAAAGAACAAAGTTGGAGGTAGCATGCTTTCTGACTTCAAACTATACTACAGTATGGTACTGGCACAAAAACAGACATTTAGGTCAGTGGAACAGAATAGAGGGCCCAGAAATAAACCCACACACTTATGGTCAATTAATCTATGACAAAGGAGGCAAGATTATACAATGGGGGAAAAGACAGTCTCTTTAGTAAGTGGTGCTGGGAAAAACTGGGCATGTAATAGAATGAAACTAGACCATTTTTTCACACTATATACAAAAATAAGCTCAAAATGGATTAAAGGCTTAAATGTAAGACCTGAAAGCATAAAACTCCTATAAGACATAGGCAGTATGCTCTTTGACATAGGTCTTAGCAATATGCTTTTGCATATGTCTCCACAGTCAAGGAAAACAAAAGAAAAACAAATGAGACCTAAGCAAACTTAAGAACTTTTGCACAGTGAAGGAAACCAACAACAAAATGAAAAGGCAGCTTACCAAATAGGAGAAGATATTTATTTTTAAATGATATGTCTGATAAGGGGTTAATGTGCAAAACATATAAAGTAGTCTTATGACTCAATATAAAAAAATCTAATTAAATAAGGGCAGAGAAACCGAATAAGCATTTTCCCAAAGAAGACATACAGATGGCCATGACCAACAGACATAAGAAGATGTTCAACATCGCTAATCATCAGCGAAATGTAAATCAAAACCATGAGATATCACCTCACACCTGTCAGGATGGCTATCATCAAAAAGGCAAGAAATGACAAGTGTTGGTGAGGATGTGGAGAAAAAGGAACCTTTGTGTACTGTTGGTGGGAATGTAAACTGGTACAGCCACTGTGGAAAACAGTATGGAGGTTCCTCAAAAAATTAAAAATAGAAGTTCCATATGATCCAGCAATTCCACTCCTGGGTATTTTATCTGAAGAAAACAAAAACAATAATTCAAAAAGACATATGCAGCTAATGTTCATTGCAGCATTATTCACAAAAGCAAAGATATGGAAACAACCCAAGTGTCCACTGACAGATAAAGAAGATGTGGTATATATACACAAAGGAATATTATTCAGCCATAAAAAGAATGACATTTTGCCATTTGTAACAACATGGATGGACTTGGAGGGTATTATGCTAAGTGAAATAAGTCAGGCAGAGAAAGACACATACAGTATATTTTCACTTAATGTGGAATCTACAAAACATAACAAACGAACAAATATGACAGACTAACAGATACAGAGAACAAACTAGTGGTTGCCCGAGTGGGGGTGGGGTTGCAGGATGGGCGAAATAGGTGAAGGGGATTAAGAGGTACAAACTACCAGTTATAAAATAAATAAGTCACAAGGATGTAATGTATAGCACAGGAAACACAGCCAATAATATTACAATAACTTTTTATGGTGTGTAATCTATAAAAATATTGATCACTATATTGTACACCTGAAACTAACATAATATTGTAAGTCAACTGAAGTAATATTGTGCTTTGATTTTTAAGATAAGGATTTCATTTAAGATTAAATGTATAATGTATACACAGGTATTGATACATAATAAACATTTGATATACATTAAAAAGGAGACAAATTAATAAAAATACATTAGTATGAAAACATGTATATTAAAATAAATATCTATGCTGCATTTACCCTGGGGTGGAAAAACCTCTGGGGTACCAAAAACAGAAATTATTTAAAATATTGGTGTAAGTGTTGAGAAAGAGGATGGCTTAAATATCTGGACCAGCACTATCCCACAGAAATTTCTGCAATGATGGAAATGTTCTATAGGACAGTGCTGGTCTAGACATCTGCACTGTCTAATACAGTAGCCACTAGTTACATGGCTTTTGAGCACGTGAAATATAGTTAGTACAACTGAGGAACTGAAATTTAAATTTCATTTAATTTTAATTAATTGAAATTTAAATAGCCATGTGGCTAATGCCTACTGGTCAATACAGGTCTAGACAACGAATTTTTCTACAAGTATGGTAGTTTTCCAATTCCTTGCTTACATATTTGGTATATAACTCAAAAGGAGTTCAAAGCATAAGGACACTGCTGTAATAAATCTCCTCCTATTTCCATCTATTTACTTATGTAAACAAGTTTTCTCAGGGCTTACAACAAAACAAAAATATAAATAAAAATTGATTCAGTAAAGTCAGTAAAATTCATATATAGACACATGAAAAATTGGGGGGAAAATGTCCCATGCATCTCATTAACAGATGGGTTTTGATTAAAATGTACTTTTTTGTTTAATAACTATAAAAATTTGGGTAATGTATTTAAGTTGTTTTGATCAACTGTGTACAAAAATAATTGTAATCCTAATTTAATACAAAAGAAATCTTAATGCCTAGAGCAGAGATTGCCAAACTTTCTCAGTTTATGGGGCCCTTAGTGTTGGAATTGTTTTTTTCATGATTGGTGTAGGCTAGAAAACAAGTCCCAACAATTTAACAGTGGTAGTTCAGGTCATGCCCAACAGATGTCGCTGTGTTTCTCTCAAAAATTCAAAATATCCTGCAGTGCACCTGTGAGTTGTCTGTAGTGCCCAGGGGTGCCTCGGTGCACAGTTTGTGATCCATGGATCTAGAGCTTTTGGGGTATAAAAAATAAACAACTGGCCAATCTGCATAGAGGATATATGGGAGTATTTTATATTCCCAATGTTAGCAGTAGTTTTCAAGAGTCACTTAACTAATGGAAAACATAGAGGACACCAAGAAAAAGGCAGATTTTAAGAATTTACAAAGATTACAGATAATTTTGGGGCAGGCTAGTAGTGAATAGTATGACTGTATAGAAGTCCACAAATATATTTTGAAGCTTAGATTAAATATACCACAATAGAAATAGGTGAATATGCACATATTTAAATATGTCAGTGCATATAACAGGGAAAATATTTTTAATTGTTAGGTTTGTAAAAAGCTGTGTTTAACTTAGAAAGTAAGCCTCTCTCAGCTCACATCCCATCTTCCAACTTTGAAGGCTGCTTGTGGTTACATACTGGGGTGATTGTCTGAGTAGCCATTCCTTGTAGATTGAGTAGACCATGGTAAGAAAACATCCACCCTGAGGAAGGTTTAAATGAGTGAGAGAGAGAGAGAGAGAGAGACAGGGAGGGAAGGAGAGAGAGGGAACAGAAGAATACTACAAAGTGGGAAAGAGAAGTACAATGAATTGAAGGCAATGTTAAGGAGAGTTTAGAAGGAAGAGGAGGGGTTAAGGGTTGCATGTACTTCTTTGAATCCACAATAAACGAGGGTAGTTGTATTTTCCCTATTATACTTATACATTTTCTCTCTGGCATTTTCTATAAACAGTCCCTATCTATAGTTAAAATCAGTAGTTTGTGGAAAAACAGAGACATTCCTCAAGAATAGAAGGCATAGAAATAGGAAGTCGTATCAAAATGAAATATCTCTAACTAAACAGATACATTTATTTTTAATAAAATATTAAGACAGTTTATTCACCACTTTGAATGGAGTAGATGCCTTGATTTGCTTATTACTCTGCTGCATTATGAGAGATTGTTCCATGACAAACTAAAGAAAGTTTTCCACCATCAGCAAGGATTTTTAAAAGAGCAGAAGTTCCCAACTTTAAAAGGCCTATGCGGAAATAATTTTTTCCAATCACGAAAATTTGAAAAACTCAATGTTCTCTCAAATGACTTCCTTGTCCAAATTCATTTTTTCCCCCACTCTGTTTTCATTTTTAAAGAAATTTATACAATTAGCCCTTCTTTCAGTTTCTCCTCAGCACACGGCGGACAATAACAGTCATTTCAGTGAGCTGTTGCAGAAATAAGGATACTGTCTAGGCAAGCCCTGTACAATCTGCAATGTCATAAAATGTAAACTATCAAAGTTATTATTTCTCCACTCTCTCTCTCTTGCTTTCGCTTAAATGAAACAATGTGTCTTTAGGTTCTTAACGGCAGACTGGAGGTCTACTTTTGTAGATTTTTAGAGGTGAATTCATGGCATTGTGGATTATGCGAGTCTTTGGAGGTTAAACAATTCCTTCCAGCACTCTCTGATGCGTCCATCACTAGTTCATTTCCTATAATTCTGGGCATTTCCCAAGGTTAAATTCTAAATTTTTCACTCCTTTGACACTCACCTTCTGAAGGTTCTAGATGAGTCTTATGGCTTCAGATATTACCAAGTTTGGGCTACCATACACCCATTTACAAATACACTTACCTTCTTTCTAGTTCTCTATATACCACTGTCCATCGAACATTTTAATTTAAATGCCACAACTCCTGAAACATATTGAAAAACAAGTCCATCTCCCTCCAAGAGCTGTCTTTACAAATTTTCCCATAATTATCAACAACCCCTTCAGTGTTTCAAGGCTTATAACCTTGGTATCATGACTTTTTTCTTTCTTCCTTTTTTCTTTTTAGTTCTATTTTGACCTACAGTTACAAATTCTGCTAATGCTTTCTTTGTAATAACTTTGAGATTCACTTTTCCATCAACATCATTGACCCACCACACCCCCACTCCCCAATTTTGCCACTTCCTAGCTCTTGGGCCTAAACTATCTCATGTGTGGATTACTACAATGGCCTGTTAGGAATTCTCCTCATCATTTAACTTTTCCCATACTAACCAAACTTTGAGAACATTTGTACAATATTTATGCTTCAGCCCAAGTATTCATAGTGGCTGCCTATTCCTTATTTTATAAAATCTTAATTAGTAAGTCCATCACTCAAGTTTCTTCATCCTTGGAACTACGATTTTGCTAACCACAATTTTACTTCCATAAAAATATTTCACTTCAACTGCTCTACTACACTTGCTATTCTCAAGTTTGACTTTTCTTGCCTTCCATGCTTTCGGGTCTGCCATAAGCATAACATTGCTGAAAGGACACCTTAATTACCGTAGTAAGAGTGGGAGATCAAAAAGAAGGGAAAAACTGCAGAGGATCATTTGTTCTGCAATCAAAAAAGGAAATTCTCCTGGATTTTTTTTGGGGGGGGGGTGCTTGGTAGCCTAGAATTTAACTTTATACCACTGCCCTCTTTTACTTTAAAGATTCATAAGCTTCATCCTCTTCAACATCTAGTTCAGAATGTAACTTCAGGAATATTTCCTATACTGACTGCCGACGGTTAAAATATGCCCTCTAATCCATATCTGTGCTCCTTATTTACATTTTTTTTGTACACAATTGTTGATACTGTATTGTATCAAGTACTTTTCAGTACATATGTTTCAGTACATACATGTTTGTTATATATGTCTATACACATTTCTTATCATCAGACTCGAATACAAAATAATGTCACATTCCTTTTAATTTTCAAATTAAATGCCTCTATCCCTTTCTTCTCTCCTCAGGATGCTCACTTTGTTAAAAACTCTAAGAACTCTAGGGATGCTTATTCAGACTTACAGGTCAGTTCTGGTAACCATCCTCTGCTTCGTCAACCAAGGAGATGAATTCTTTTCAGCTGTTACTAATGTCACTGGCACAAGATACACCTGTTGAAACAAAGACAACTAGGCAGCCCCGGCACAGTCTTTGTTGTTAACTATTAAAATATTCTAGCGCCGTACCCCTTGATCAGTACTGGATGAGGCACAATAAATTGGACATGACTCTGGTGAAAACCTGGCCACTCTGCCCAGTGCAAGCCTGCCTAACTTATGACCCATGAGTACTCCCAGTGTGTGGAAAGAGCTCAAGCTGCACTTACCCACCTCGCTTCTGTGACTTTGGCTCACAGCCAGGTCTTCATGTACTAATAGACCAGGCTTCAGATCTTTGAGGTCAGTACTCAAATATAGACAGAAATATTTTCTTTAAGGCTGCCAGCAGTATCAGAGTAGATAAATTTGAAGAGATTTCCAGATTCAGCTACTACTGGACTAATATAAATTTATCTTCTGTTGGTTTTTGCATATCTGCTCCAAGAACAAAAGATATGTCCCCTCTTGGTTCCAAAGATCACTTCCATTTTCTATTCCAGGATAAATAACAATGCTTTCAAGGGAAAAATGTTGCCTTGTTACATATATACCCAGCTAGTGTTAGGGACCAGGCAATCAATTTCTTCTCTCTTTTTTGCAGTTTTTACCATGACAGGTACGCATAGAGACACTGTTGTTTGGTTGACCAAGTCTTTAATCTCAACATCTTTACCCAGCTCCACTAAAAGGGCTAGAAGAAACAAATACTGGCATTTCTAGCCTTTCATTAGTTCTGACTACTTACACCTATGTGGAAATATGCTAGAGAAAAGTATGTGGCAATTAAAAGAAGATGTGCATCAAATCTCAGACAAATAAAACTTCTTTTCTAGTTTAATAGTAGTCTCTAAAGCTATAATTTGAAAACAGTATTATTAACAAATCCATTCCTGCTCAGCTTGCCTTTAAAGATCATTAATTATTCAGCCCCATCACACTTTGCCTTATTTTACCAGATCCCCTATGTATAATAGAACTAGTTACTTGCTGTTCCTAGAACATAGCTTACACTTTCTGACTCTAAGCATTTTTTCAGTTCATGTCATTCTTTGCATCTGGAATTCTGCACCTCATTACAGATGACAAAATATTTTTTCCAGCTTTATTGAGGTATAATTGACAAATAAAACTATATATATTTAAGGTGTATAACATGATGGTTTGATATAAATATACATTGTGAAATAATTACCACAATAAAATTATTAACACATCTATCATCTCATATAGTTATCATTTTTTTGTTGCAGTGAGATTGCTTAACATCTATTCTCTAGCATATTTCAAATATACAATACAGTATTATTAACTATAGTCACCATACTATACATTAGAACCCCAGAACCTATTTATCTTATAACTGAAAGTTTGTACCCCATGACCAATATCTCCCCATTTCTCCCACTCCCCAGTCCCTGGCAATCACCACAGTACTCTTTGTTTCTATGAGCTCAACTTTTTTTTTCTTGTATATTCCACATATGAGGGAGACAAAAGGTATTTTTCTTTCTCTGCCTGGCTTATTTCACTTAATATAATGTCCTTCGTGTTCACCCCTGTTGTTATAAATGGCAGCATTTCCTTCTTTTATATGGGTGAATAATATTCAATTTTGTGTGTTTTCTTGACACAAGTTATTTCCATATCTTGGCTATTGTGAATAATGCTGCAATGAAATAGGAGCATAGATATCTCTTAAAGATAATGATTTTGTTTCCTTTGGATTTATATATATGTAAGTGGGACTGCTGGATCATGTGAAAGTTCGACTTTTAATTTTTCGAGGAAACTCCATACTGTTTTCCATAATGGCTATATGAATTTACATTCCCACCAACAGAGTACAAGTGTTCCCTTTCCTCCACATCCTCATCAACACTTAACCCTAACCCTAACCCTTTTTGATAACTGTCATTCTAATAGGTTGTGAGGTGACATCTCATTGTGGTGTTGATTTGCATTTCTTTGGTGATTAGCAATGTTGAGCATCTTTTCCTGTACCTGTTGGCCATTTGTATGTCTTCTTTTCTTGTACCTGTTAGCCATTTTTATGTCTTCTTTGGAAATTAGACCTAATGTCTCATTAGGTCATTTACCTATTATTTAATTAGGTTATTTGTTTGCTATTGAGTTGTATGAGTTTGTTATAAATTTTAGATATTAACCCCTTATCAGATATACACAAATATTTTCTCCAATTTCACAGGTTGCCTTTTCCTTTTTTTTTTTTTTTTAAAGTATTTATTTATTTATTTATGGCTGTGTTGGGTCTTTGTTTCTGTGCGAGGGCTTTCTCTAGTTGTGGCAAGCGGGGGCGACTCTTCATCGCGGTGCGCGGGCCTCTCACTATCGCGGCCTCTCTTGCTGCGGAGCACAGGCTCCAGACGCGCAGGCTCAGTAATTGTGGCTTACGGGCCCAGCTGTTCCGCGGCACGTGGGATCTTCCCAGACCAGGGCTTGAACCCGTGTCCCCTGCATTGGCAGGCAGATTCTCAACCACTGCGCCACCAGGGAAGCCCTGCCTTTTCCTTTTGTTAACTGTTTTCTTTGCTGTGAAGCTTTTTAGTTTGATGTAGTCCCATTTGTTTATTTTTGCTTCTGTTGCCTGTGCTTTTGGTATTATAGCCAAAAGAATCATTGCCAAAACCAATGTCAGGGAGCCTTTTCTCTATGTTTTATGCTTTCAGGTCTTAAGTTTAAGTCTTTAATCTATTTCCAGTTAATTTCTGTGTATGGTGTAAGTAAGGGTTAAATTTCCTTCTTTTGCATGGGGATATCTAGTTTTTCCCAACACCATTTATTGAAGAGACTATGCTTTCCCCTGTGTGTTCTTGGCATTCTAGTCAGAGATTAGTTGACCATATATGTGTGGGTTTATTTTTGGGTTCTCTATTCTGTTCCATTGATTCATGTGTCTGTTTTTAAGCCAGTGCCATACTTTTAATATTACTATAGTTTTGTAACATATTTCAAAATCAGGAAGTGTGATGCCTCCAGCTTTATTCTTTCTCAAGATTTCTTTGGCTATTTGGGATCCTCTGTGGTTCCACACAAACTTTAGGACTGTTTTTTATATTTCTGTGAAAAATGTCATTGGAATTTTGATAGGGATTGCATTGAATCTGCAGATCACTTTGGGTAGTGTGGGCATCCTAACAAAATTAATTCTTCCAATCCATGAACATGGGTTATCTTTCCATTTATTTGCATCTTCTTCAATTTCTTTTATCAATGTCTTATAGTTTTCACTGTATAGGTCTTTCTCCTCCTTGGTTAAATTAATCCCTAAGTGTTTTATTCTTTTTGATGCTATTTTAAATGGGACTGTTTTCTTATTTCTTTTTCAGTTTTCTTTCAAACTTGCTAGTGTAGAGAAACACAGCTGATTTTTTATGCTGATTTTGCATCCTGCAACATTACTGAATTTGTTTATTAGTTTTAAGTTTTTGTTGTTGTTGTTGGAATCTTTAGGGTTTTCTATTTCTAAGATCATTTAAGATGCAAACAGAGACAATTTTACTTCCTCCTTTCCAATTTGGAAGACTTTTATTTCTTCTTCTTACCTAATTGCTCTGGCTAGGACTTCCACTGCTGTGCTGGATAGAAGAAGCAAGAGTGGGCATCCTTGTCTTGTTCCTAATCATACAGGAAAACTCTCAGCTTTTCACTTTTAAGTATAATGTTAGCTGTGGGCTTGTCATATACGGTCTTTATTATGTTGAGGTACAGTCCTTATATAATTTGTTGAGTTTTTATCATGAAAGGATGTTGAATTTTTTAAAATGCTTTTTCTGCATCTATTGAGATGATCATATGACTTTTATAGTTCATTCTGTTAAGTGCTGTATCATATTTACTGATTTGTGTATGCAGAAGCATCCTTATATCCCAGAGATAAATCCCACTTGAACATGGTATATGATTATTTTAATGTGCTCTTGAATTGAGTTTGCTAGTATTTTGCTGAGGATGTTTACATCTATGTTCATCAGGGATATTGGTCTGTAATTTTCTTTTCTTGTAGTGTCCTTGTCTAGCTTTAGTATTAGAGTAATGCTGGCCTCATAAAATGAGTTTGGAAGTAGTCCCTCCTCTTCACTTTTTCTAAAGAGTTTGAGAAGGATTGCCATAAATTCTTCTTTAAAATGTATGGTAGAATTCTCCAGTGAAGCCATCTGGTCCTAGGCTTTTCTTTTTGCGGGAGGTTTTTGATTACTAATTCAATTACCTAAACCAGTCCGTTTAGATTTCCTACTGCTTCATGTTTCAGTCTTGGACAGTTGTAGGTTTCTAGGAATTTATCCACTTCTTCTAGGTTATTCAGTTTGTTGACATATCATTCTTAGCAGTTTCTTATGATACTTTTTATTTATGTGGCATCAGTTTAATGTCTCCTCTTTCATTTTGTTTCATTTCATGTCATTTATGACTTCATTTATTTGAGCCTTCTCTCTTTTTTTGTGGTTTAGCTAAAGGTTTTTCAATTTTGTTTATCTTTTCAAAAAGCCAGCTCTTAGTTTTATTGATCTTTTCTGTTGTTTTCCTCTTCTCTATTTCATTTATTTATGCTCTTTATTTCCTTCCTTCTGCTAACTTTGGGCTAGATTTTGTTTTCTTTCTCTAGTTCCTTGAGGTGTAAAGGGTTTTTTTTTTTTGAGATATTTCTTTTTTCTTAATGTAGGCATTTATTGCTATAAACCTGCCTTGTAGAACTGGTTTGCTGTATCCCCTTGGTTTGTGTATGTTGTTTTTCTATTTTCATTTGGTTTAAGATATTTTAATTTCCCTTTTGTTTTCTTATTTGACTCATTGATTGTTTAGAAGAGTGTTGTTTATTTCCACATATTTATGAATTTTCCAGCTTTCCTCCTGTTATTCACTTCTAGTTTCATACTATTGTAGGCAGAAAAGATACTTGGTATGATTTCAATCTTCCTAAATTTATTAAGACTTGTTTTTTAACCTAATAATCTCCCTAAATTTCTTAAGATTTGTTTTGTGGAAGAAACTGTTGGCTAAGGGGGTGTCTCTTGGCACTGAGCTGTGTTGCCTTGGGGGTTAGGTGTCACATAAAGGGAAACTATTCTTACCCTCTTCAATGCATCTATCCTCTGACTTTTTTGCTTCAACGGTGGGCTGAAACTTCCCCACTGGACTCCTGGACTCCCACAAAGGTACTCTCATTTGTGAATTACTGTCAAAATTGATGACCTGTCGGGGGATGACAGTATAACACACTTATTCTCCAATGCTGCTGACTAATGACAAAGAATTTATAGTTACAGACCACAAAAACTACAGTAAGCCAAGGAGAACTATTTATACCTAATAAGGGCAGTGCCCTTTCCAAAATGAATTAAGATTTTTAAGTCTGGGTCTTTGCCCACTAGAAATTTAAAATAAAACTAGAAGAAGTTGGGGGAAGGTAAATATCAAAATGAATTGGAGGAAGGAGAATAATGACAAGTAGATTAGATAGTTATCATAATAGTCCCAAGCAATAGATGAAGACCAACTTACAGTTAAAAATAGTGGCTTGAACATAAAAACTTACACCTTTCCCTTTGAAAACTGCACAAAAATGACAGTAGAATGATCAAAAAGGAATAGACCCACAGGCCAAAGATAACAGAAAAGGAGAAAAAAATATTAAAATTTTAGAAGCCAGAAAGCAGATGGATTAAGTCAAAACTGATTCAACAAATGTCTGAAAACAGAAAGATAAGCCAGGAAGGGGAGACAGCTCAGAAGCAAGTCAATTCACACTCCAGAATCTCATAAAGACACATAAATTGTAAGTCCTAGATACTTCTGAATGTGGGGGTATAGCTAAGGTAGGAAGCAATGAGGACTGGGTAAAAGTCTGTATTAGAAAGACTTAGACCTACATATAGCCTTTGCCAATCATGTAGCTGAGCAAATAATCTTTCATTTGTCCATGGAGAAGACTAGAGATTTACTCTTTGAAGAAGCACAACCAGTGAGACTGTGAAGTGGAACACCAGATTGGGCTGAAGACTGTATCTTCATCTTGAAAACAGGTGAATTATTTGAAACTCTGTGTATTAAATGCTGACAATACTAGTTTCTTTCCCAAACTTGGTCCCAACAATGCTGGAAGCCAAGCTCATACTCACAAAAGAGGAGCTTAGAAAAACCTTCTCTGAAAAATCCATCATAAGATAAAATATTTAGAAATACTGACATTTGGAGGTTCATAATAAAATGACCAGTTATTTTGCCTAACCTAACACCAACAGATAACAATCCACATTCATGCAGAGAGAGTTTTCAAAGATCTTTTTAGTACCTCACACTCAAATACAAATTGAAAGTCAAGGAATAGATACTTGAGTAAAGGTCTTCTCTTGATACATCGAAAAGCCAATTAAGAAAAAAAAGGAGCTTTGAGGAAATAAAAGAACAAGAAGGAGAAAATAACCTCATAAGACCTATAATGAATATTCGCAGAGAATTAAGAAAACATCTTGATTGCATTTATGAGACAAGAACAAGAGACTATAAAAAAAGGAATGTTCTCTAGGTAGTTATTCTTCCAGTTAAAAAATATAATACATAAGTTACATTTTTGGTGTTGGGGGAGTGGCTTTTATTAGGTTAACCATCATAAAGGTAACAATAAACCTTACGGATAACAATAAACCTTGGGGAAAAATATACAAACAATTGTTTGAAGGTACTTGAGAGAAACTTAAAGTGGCTGTTGGGAGTTGACACTTGAAAGAAGGAAACTGCACTAATTCTGCATTAACATGGCTTTTCACCTAAAGGCACCTCCCAGTCTGCACTGCATGAAGTAGCTGGAACTCAAGCAGAAAAATGCAGTTTTGACTGATTTGAAGGTTCAGAGGGAAGAGTTCTGGACTGCTGGAATGGCTAGAAAATAAAGGAAAATCTCAGAAAGGAGGAAGCTAAGGAACTGGGGGGAGCAAAATCTACATATATACTCCTTCAAATTCTTGGCTGACCTTGATTAATGTATGTGCCGAGGGCCTGGAAGAAAGCAACAACTGGAAGGCTGAAAAAAATAAGTGACAATTTTAGCTCATGGGAGAGTTTGGAGTTTGAGCTCAGCTACTTGAATTGCTTGGTAGAACAAAATAAATAGTACACAGATAAAGCTATCTATAGTCTCTACAAGGGTACAACTAAAAATTACTAAATATGTGAAGAAACAGAAAAATGTGACCCATATTCAAGAGAAAAAACACTCAACAGAAACCAATCCTAAAATTAGCCAGATGTTAGAATTTGAAGATACAAATTTTAAACAGCTTACACAAATATGTTCAAGGAATTAAAAATGTGGTCAAAATTCACAAACAGTTGGCAAATTTCAGAAGGAAAATACATACTATCAAAAAGAAAAACCAAATAAAAATTTTAGAAATGAAATATACAACTTCTGAAATGAAAAATTTACTGGATGGGAACAACAGTAGGTTAGAGACAGCCAAATAAAGGAAACAGTGAACCTGAGGCAGATGAATAGAAAACTTTAAATCTGAAGACAAGAAAGAAAAAATTCTGAAAAAAATAGAACAAAGAGTCAGTCATGTGTGGGACCATATTTAAATGATCTAAGTTATATTTAACTGTATTCTCAGAGAGGAGACAGAAAATTGGGCAGAAAAAATATTTGTGGAAATAATGGCCAAATTTTTCCAAAGTTGATGAAAAAACAAACTTACAGATCCAAGAAGATCAATGAATCCCAATTTACATAAATATAAAGAAAACCACACTTAGGCAAATTCTCATTAATTGGCTGAAAACATAGATAAAGAGAAAAGCAGCCAGTGGGAAAAAGCCCCATTACAAATGGGAAAAATGATACAAATGACAACTGATTTCTCATTAGAAACTATGGAGGGCAGGAGAGAATAGGACAACATCTTTAAAATACTGGGGGAGTGGGAAATGTTAAATTAAAATTCTATATCCAGCTACAGAACAACTACTGAATGCTGGCAGAAAACCTCAGACTTCCCAAAAGATAAGAAACTCCCCACATACCTGGGTAGGGCAAAAGAAAAAAGAAAAAACAGAGACAAAAGAATAGGGACAGGACCTGCACCACTGGGACGGAGCTGTGAAGGAGGAAAGGTTTCCACACACTAAGAAGCCCCTTCACTGGCAGAGACGCGGGGTGGCAGGGAGGGGAAGCTTCGGAGCCATGGAGGAGAGCGCAGCAACAGAGGTGCAGAGGGCAAAGCGGAGAGATTCCGCACAGAGCATCGGTGCCTACCAGCACTCACCAGCCCGAGAGGCTTGTCTGCTCAGCCGCCAGGGCGGGTGGGGGCTGGGAACTGAGGCTCGGGCTTCGGAGGTCAGATCCCAGGGAGAGGACTGGGGTTGGCTGCGTGAACAAAGGCTGAAGGGGACTAGTGCGCCACAGCTAGCTGGGAGGGAGTCCAGGAAAAAGCCTGGAACTGTCTAAGAGGCAAGAGACCATTGTTTCAGGGTGCGCGAGGAGAGGGGATTCAGAGCACTGCCTAAATGACCTCCAGAGACGGGTGCGAGCCACGGCTATCAGCACGGACACCAGAGACAGGCATGAGACGCTAAGGCTGCTGCTGCAGCCACCAAGAAGCCTGTGTGCAAGCACAGGTCACTACCCATACCCTGCCTCCCGGGAGCCTGTGCAGCCCGCCACTGCCAGGGTCCTGTGATCCAGGGACAACTTCCCCAGGAGAATACACGGTGTGCCTCAGGCAGTTGCAATGTCACATTGGCCTCCGCCGCCGTAGGCTCGCCCCGCATTCTGTACCCCTCCCTCCCCCCCGGCCTGAGTGAGCCAGAGCCCCCGAATCAGCTGCTACTTTAACCCCATCCTGTCTGGGTGGGAACAGACGCCCTCAGGCAGCCTACACACTGAGGCAGGGCCAAATCCAAAGCTGAATCCCAGGAGCTGTGGGAACAAAGAAGAGAAAGGGAAATCTCTCCCAGCAGCCTCAGGAGCAGTGGATTAAATCTCCACAATCAACTTGATGTACCCTGCATCTGTGGAATACCTGAATAGACAACAAATCATCCCAAAATTCAGGTGGTGGACTTTGGGAGCAATGATATCTATATATATTTTTCCTTTTTCTCTTTTTGTGAGTGTGTATGTGTATGCTTCTTTGTGTGATTTTGTCTGTATAGCTTTGCTTTACCATTTGTCCTAGGGTTCTGTCTGTCCTTTTTTTTTTTTTTTTTAGTATAGTTTTTAGCGCTTGTTATTGTTGGTGGATTTGCTCTTTTGGTTTGGTTGCTCCCTTCTTTCTTTTTTTTAAATTACTTTTTAATTTTTATTTATTTTTAATAACTTTATTATACTTTATATATTCATTCATCTTTCTTTCTTCCTTCCTTTCTTCCTTTCTACCTATCTTTCTCCCTTTTCTTCAGAGCCGTGTGGCTGACAGGGTCTTGGTGCTCTGGCCACGTGTCAGGCCTGTGCCTCTGAGGTGGAGGAGCCGAGTTCAGGACATTGGTCCACCAGAGACCTCCCAGCTCCACGTGATATCAAACGGCAAAAGCTCTCCCAGAGATCTCCATCTCAACGCTAAGACCCAGATCCACTCAATGACCAGCAAGCTACAGTGCTGGACACCCTATGCCAAACAACTAGCAAGACAGGAATGCAACCCCACCCATTAGCAGAGAGGCTGCCTAAAATCATAATAAGGTCACAGACACCCCAAAACACACCACTGGACGCGGACATGCCCACCAGAAAGACAAGATCCAGCCTCATCCACCAGAACATAGGCACTAGTCCCCTCTACCAGTAAGCCTACACAACCCACTGAACCAACCTTAGCCACTGGGGGAAGACACCAAAAACAATGGGAATTATGAACATGCAGCCTGTGAAAAGGAGATCGCAAACACAGTAAGTTAAGCAAAATGAGAAGACAGAGAAACACGCAGCAGATGAAGGAGCAAGGTCAAAACCCACCAGACCAAACAAATGTAGAGGAAATAGGCAGTCTACCTGAAAAAGAATTCAGAGTAATGCTAGTAAACATGGTCCAAAATCTTGGAAATAGAATGGAGACAAGAAACATTTAACAAGGACCTAGAAGAACTAAAGAGCAAAGAAACAACGATGAACAACACAATAAATGAAATTAGAAATTATCTAGAAGGAATCAATACCAGAATAACTGAGGCAGAAGAACGGATAAGTGACCTGGAAGATAAAAGGGTGGAAATAAATACTGCAGAGCAGAATAAAGAAAAAAGAATGAAAAGAATTGAGGACAGTCTCAGAGACCTCTGGGACAACATTAAATGCACCAACATTCGAATTATAGGGGTCCTGGAAAAAGAAGAGATAAAACAAGGGACTGAGAAAATATTTGAAGAGATTATAGTTGAAAACTTCCCTAATATGGGAAAGGAAATAGTTAATCAAGTCCAGGAAGTGCAGAGAGTCCCATACAGGATAAATCCAAGAAGAAACATGCCAAGACATATATTAATCAAACTATCAAAAATTAAATACAAAGAAAAAATATTAAAAGCACGAAGGGAAAAACAACAAACAACATAGAAGGGAATCCCTATAAGGTTAACAGCTGATCTTTCAGCAGAAACTCTGCAAGCCAGAAGGGAGTGGCAGGACATATTTAAAGTGATGAAACGGAAAAAGCTACATTCAAGATTACTCTACCCAGCAAGGATCTCATTCAGATTTGACAGAGAAATTAAAACCTTTACAGACAAGCAAAAGCTAAGAAAGTTCAGCACCACCAAACCAGCTTTACAACAAATACTAAAGGAACTTCTCTAGGCAGGAAACACAAGAGAAGGAAAAGACCTACAATAACAAACCAAAAACAATTAAGAAAATGGTAATAGGAACATACATATTGATAATTACCTTAAACATAAATGGATTAAATGCTCCCACCAAAAGACATAGATTGGCTGAATGGATACAAAAACAAGACCCTTATATACGCTGTCTACAAGAGACCCACTTCAGACCTAGGGAAACATACAGACTGAAAGTGAGGGGATGGAAAAAGATATTCCATGCAAATGGAAATCAAAAGAAAGCTGGAGTAGCAATTCTCATACAGACAAAATAGACTTTAAAATAAAGAGTTTTACAAGAGACAAAGAAGGACACTACATGATGATCAAGGGATCAATCCAAGAAGAAGATATAACAATTGTAAATACTTATGCACCCAACATAGGAGCACCTCAATAGATAAGGCAAATGCTAACAGCCATGACAGGGTAAATAGACAGTAACACAATCATAGTAGGGGACTTTAACAGCCCACTTTCACCAAAGAACAGATCATCCAAATGAAAATAAATGAGGAAACACAAGCTTTAAATGATACATTAAACAAGATGGACTTAATTGATATTTATAGGACATTCCATCCAAAAACAACAGAATACACTTTCTTCTCAAGTACTCATGGAACATTCTCCAGGATAGATCATATCTTGGGTCACAAATCAAGCCTTGGTAAATTTAGGAAAACTGAAATTGTATCAAGTATCTTTTCCGACCACAATGCTATAAGACTAGATATCAATTACAGGAAAAAAACTGTAAAAAATACAAACACATGGAGGATAAACAATACACTACTTAATAACCAAGAGATCACTGAAGAAATCAAAGAGGAAATCAAAAAGTACCTAGAAACAAATGACAACGAAAAAGGACGACCTTAAACCTATGGGATGAAGCAAAAGCAGTCCTAAGAGGGAAGTTTATAGCAATACAATCCCACCTCAAGAAACAAGAAAAATCTCAAATAAACAACCTAACCTTACACTTACAGCAATTAGAGAAAGAAGAACAAAATCCCCCAGTTAGCAGAAGGAAAGAAATCATAAAGATCAGATCAGAAATAAATGAAAAAGAAATGAAGGACACAGTAGCAAAGATCAATAAAACTAAAAGCTGGTTCTTTGAGAAGATAAACAAAATTGATAAACCATTAGCCAGACTCATGAAGAAAAAAAGGGAAAAGACTCAAATCAACAGGATTAGAAATGAAAAAGGAGAAGTAACAACTGACACTGCAGAAATACAAAGGATCATAAGAGATTACTACAAGCAACTATATGCCAATAAATGGACAACCTGGAAGAAATGGACTAATTTTTAGAAAAGCACAACCTTCCGAGACTGAGCCAGGAAGAAATAGAAAATATAAGCAGACGAATCACAAGCAATGAAATTGAAACTGTGATTAAAAATCTTCCAACAAACAAAAGCCCAGGACCAGATGGCTTCACAGGCAAATTCAATCAAACATTTAGAGAAGAGATAATACCCATCCTTCTCAAACTCTTCCAAAATATAGCAGAGGGAGGAACACTCCCGAACTCATTCTACGAGACCACCATCATCTTGATACCAAGACCAAAGATGTCACAAAGAAAGAAAACTACAGGCCAATATCTCTGATGAACATAGATGCAAAAATCCTCAACAAAATACTAGCAAACAGAATCCAACAGCACATTAAAAATATCATACACCATGATCAAGTGGGTTTTACTCCAGGAATACAAGAATTCTTCAGTATACGCAAATAAATCAATATAATAAACCATATTAACAAATAGAAGGATAAAACCCATATGATCATCTCAATAGATGCAGAAAAAGCTTTCGACAAAATTCAACACCCATTTATGATAAAAACTCTCTAGAAAGTAGCTGTAGAGGGAACTTACCTCAACATAATGAAGGTCATATATGACAAACCCACAACCCACATCGTTCTCAATGGTGAAAAACTGAAACCATTTCCACTAAGATCAGGAACAAGACAAGGTTGCCCACTCTCACCACTATTATTCAGCATAGTTTTGGAAGTTTTAGCCACAGCAATCAGAGAAGAAAAAGAAATAAAAGGAATCCAAATTGGAAAAGAAGTAAAACTGTCACTGTTTGCAGATGACATGATACTATACATAGAGAATCCCAAAGATGCTACCAGAGAACTACTAGAGCTAATCAATGAATTTGGTAAAGTAGCAGGATACAAAATTAATGCAAGAAATCTCTTGCATTCCTATACACTAATGATGAAAAATCTGAAAGAGAAATTAAGGAAACACTCCCATTTACCACTGCAACAGAAAGAATAAAATACCTAGGAATAAACCTACCTAACGAGACAAAAGGCCTGTATGCAGAAAACTATAAGACACTGATGAAAGAAATTAAAGATGATACAAACAGATGGAGAGATATACCATGTTCTTGGATTGGAAGAATCAACATTGTGAAAATGACTATATTACCCAAAGCAATCTACAGATTCAATGCAATCGCTATCAAACTACCAATGGCATTTTTCACAGAACTAGAACAAAAAACTTCACGATTAGTATGGAAACACAAAATACCCCGAATAGCCAAAGTAATCTTGAGGGGGGAGGGTAAGCTGGGACGAAGTGAGAGAGTGGCATGGACTTATATATACTACCAGATGTAAAATAGATAGCTAGTGGGAAGCAGCCTCACAGCATAGGGAGATCAGCTCTGTGCTTTGTTACCACCTAGAGGGATGGGATAGGGAGGGTGGGAGGGAGACGCAAGAGGGAGGAGATATGCGGATATATGTATATGTATAGGTGATTCACTTTGTTATAAAGCAGAAACTAACACACCAGTGTAAAGGAATTATACTCCAGTAAAGACGTTAAAAAAATAGAAAATAAAAAAAATTCTATAACCAAAAAAATCATCTTAAAAAATGAAAGTAAAATAAATACATTTTAAGAAAAACTGAAATTGAGAGAACGTATTATCAGCAGAGCTGTATTACAAGTAATTGTAAAGGAAATTCTACAGGCTGAGGAAATTTAGATGGAAACTTAGATATAAAGCAAGAAATGATGAGAACAAGAAATAGAAAATATTTGGGTAAACTTAAAGGAGTATATTTTTACATCAATATGACTACCTGATGGAAATATAACATTGAACTATGAATTAATGTATACAGATGTACTATATATGAAATTGGTATCACAAAGGAAAAGATGGTAAATGAAAATCAACTGTTGCATGGCTCTACTTTTAAACAACAGCTTCACTGAGATATAATTCAGATTATATTCACCCATTTCACCCATTTAAAGCATACAATTCAATGGCTTTAATTATATTCACAGTAGGTGGCAAAGACATTTTAAACAACATGCTGTTGTTTTCATTGCCATGATGTAAACAGATGCTCCACTTTACCTCTCCAAATCTTCCCCCAAACTGGCCTGGGAAACATGGATTATTTATTGGATATAATTTATGTTTAAAAATTTAATTCTACTTCAATCCAGTCTCTTAAACCTAAATTCAAAAATTTAGAAATTTAGAACTGTAAAAATGTTAACATGAAAACACAGTAAAGGATAGAATGAATAAAGTTTCTATAATAAGGACCTATACAGGAAGAATTAATATGTGTAAAAAATTCCCAACTAAATGGAATTTTTGAAATGATAATAGTTTGAATCTCATCACCAACCTGAATGACTACTACTTGCTGAGAGCATTACAAATGGGAACTAGATAGATACAGATCCTAGTTTCTATAGAAGACAATATTCTACTAGATGGTAACTTGGCAATCAAAGAAGAGATATGGGTGGTGCATTAAAGGTGCTCAAATATAATTATTGTTTATCAAATAAAATTTTATTTAGAAGGAGACAGCAATGCATAGTGCAGTGTTTCTCAAATGTCAGAAATATACAGACCTTTAGCAATGAAATCTCACAGAATCTCAATGCTCTATTAAGTATGTACAAACATAAAATCATAAATTAGGTATAATGCATTTTCTTAAGCTCCTATAACAATAAAAGTAAAGCAAATTTACAAATTAAAACAATGAAAAACCAATAAGGTATAAATAAAAGTAATTGAATGGTAAGTTATTTTGTTTTACTAAAACTAAATTGCTATCATTGAATTTAATATAAGGTGATTTTTCTTCGGTCTGGTTCTACATTTAATGTGTTTCTGTAGTTTAAAATTTTAATGTTACTAATGTGGACCCTGTCTCTTTACAGAAGTAAAAATTTATGCTGTATAAAACAGCCTTAATGCTTGCTGAGTTGCATAATAAAGCGGTCTGTACTTTAATATACATAAGTTAAACCTTAATATTTTTTCACAATTTAAAGGCTTTGTTTGACAGTATACTATGATCAGATTTATATTTAACCAACACCTGGCCATAAACAATCTCTGAGTGCCTATTTTAACAAGGTATCATTGTTAACATTGTAGAGTTATCTTTTACTTGAAGATATGTTTAAATATTCTTGTGATTTAAGTGTGCACTAAGCAATCTGATTAATGGGATTTAGAACAGGGTTTTAAACACTGTAGAATTATTTAAAGGAGCTACATACAAAGATATGGTCTGTGTGATACAATAGCGATTTCAAATTCAGTATAAAACCAACTTCTGCAATGTATGTTCTTTAGGGTTCATGGCATCTTTACATTCATGCTGTTATGAATCAATCCTCTTTGAACCAGTATGACTCCTTCATTTTTAGATTGTACCATAACATTTTTTTTTTCATTCACTAGCCATTATGTGAGAGAAAACACAAATATAAATAATTGCTCTGAAATCACAAGTCAGTACTTTGTTATAGGAGGTCATTAAGATTATTTACAATATCATTATATTAAATATTTATAATCAAGACAATGAAAGCACAATATAAAACTGTCAGAGAATATTCTTTTCTGTAGCACTTACCACCTTCTAACATATTATATACATTATGTCTTTGTTTATTGTCTATATCCCCCATTCCCACAAGAATGTAAACTCTTAGAGGAGCAACATTTTGTTTTCTTTCCTCCATAATGTACATCAAGTGCCTAGAATAACATCCAACACATAATTAGCACTCAGTAAATACTTGGAAGAATAAAAAACTTGTCAAAAGATGACATCTGGGACACCCCAACCTTTTAGGATTCCCAGACTGAGAAATATTGGCATGGAGGAAAAAGCATTGGCTTAGGAGCCAGATAGATCTGAGTTTGAATCTATTTCTTAGCTATTAACTCTCATTCTGCTACTTACTAGCTGCATAACTTTGGGTAAGTTACTTAAATTCAGGGGATCTGTGTTTTCTTCCCCGTGGTAAAATGTAAAGTCTACTAAGATATTAATAAATGGCTAATACATAAATAAAATATCAGCATATATGGAGATCACCATTATTACTATTAGAGATGTCATAGAAAAAAGATTTAATCAAATAAAACTAAACTTTTCCATATTATCATGATTTTCCCTTCCTTAGTTCATCTTATTTATAACAAGGTAAAATAGGAAACTGGCTTGGAATAAATGAAAAGGTAAAAAGGAACAAGATGCAAAACTTCCACTAAAACAACTGCATGAAAATACAAGATGTTTTCATAGCAATCATTTGTCAGATGTTGAAAGAGATTGGCTATAATAGGGCCGTAAAATAAGCCAAAAACAACAAATCAACATGAAAACAGATAGATAAAACACAAAAAATAGAATAAAGATCATGTTGTGACTTCAGCTGCACATGAGTAGTTTTTGTCTCCCAGCATTCATATACACTTAATCCACCCACCTTCTTCCTACATGCAAGATCTGCTTGGCTCATCAGGAACTTTAACCCTCAGGGCAACCCTGAAGGAAGAATTAACCTACTGATTGAACCCTTAGGCAGTGTGCATGGCCAGAAAGCCATGGGTATTTTGAGGAACACACTGAGGTGATCTCAGCATTTTACTGCAGTATCCCACAACCACTGAAGGAAGAGGTTAAAAGTGATGTATTATATTAAGAAAAAGCAGTGTAAATTTATTCCTTGGTTTAAGTTTTGCTGCCAAACGGAATTCTCAAAATACTTTGGACGTGCAAATGGATTTAAGATCTGTTTCAGGAAAAAATTATTTATGTATAAAGGGAGGATACATATCACTTAGTTTTAGGCAAGGGATATATCATTAGTATTCACAGTTCAGCACACAAAAAAGCAATTTTGAATGCTAATTTCAGTCTTAACCCAAACCACGTTACAACAATGCAAAGAGAAACTGGTAGGTTAAAATGGGTTTGCACTCCAACATCCTTAATAACACTAAAAAATAGCTGAATGTGAAATACACCCCTGAGAATAACTTGGATGTTAACAGCCAATGTTAACAGTTGAACAGGTCACTGTTGGCCCTTCCTCAAGCAGCACCTCAGAAACAGCCTTGATCTCTGATGGCGGCTGTTCCACCACAGCACAACAACACCCCCATACACGCCAAGAGGCCATGTGGGTCCCACCTGCCCTGTAGAGAGATTCCACCACAGGGCAGGGATGGCAGAGGCTGGGGGCAGAGTGATCTGCTGTGAAGGATAAAGTGGACTTGCACCTGAGGCTGTGTCTGAGTGGAGCTATGGGTAACTGCACAGGCAACACATCAGATTTCTATCTGTGGCCAACACAAGGTGAGAGCCCACATTGGACCTCCTTGTTTCAGCACTACCCTCCTCTGGAGCAAGGGTCTTGGTGCAGGGAGAGGGAAAAACACACACTTAAAGGGAAGAGAGCCAGCTTGGCCCAACCCGTAGGGATTCTGCTTCAGCAATTTGGGATTAGACCTCACCCTTGATGGGGCAGTGATGGCCACTGAGCAGAGGGGAAGTCCTGTCTTACACCTGGCTTCAGCTCTAGCCCTTCCATCTCTAGCTCCAACCCCGACCAAGGTGAGAGCTGTGAGCACACCCTGAGGAAAGATGTGACTTGCATCCACGTCAGATCCAGCTTTCCCACCATAGGCATTAGGCACACACAGTCTGTATAGGGATACTCTCACACAAGATCACCCCTTCAAGACCACAATAGATAGCTGTTTCACCTAAATTCACAGAAGCAGAGAAAGTTAGGTAAAATAAAAGGGCAGAGGAACTACTTTCAATTGAAAAAGCAAGAGAAAATACCTAAATAAATAATGAAACAGAATAAACAATTTACCAGTTAAAGAATTCAAAGCATTGGTAATAAAAATGTTAACTGAATAGGGAAAAAAATTGATGTACATGGTAAACACTTAACAAGGAACAGAAAATATTAAAAAGACCTAATCAGAAATAAAGAATTCAATAGCTGAAATAAACAACACACTAGAAGGAATGAATAGCAGACTAAGTGATAGAGAAGAATGTGTAAGTGATTTGGAAGATAGAATAATGGAAACCACCCAATCAGAACAGCAAAAAGAAACACAAACTTAAAAAAATGAAAACAATTTCAGAGATCTCTGGGATAATATTAAGCATACCAACATTTGCATTATAGGGGCCTCAGAAAGAGAAGAGAGAGAGAAGTGGAACAAAAAACGTATTTGAGAAAATTATGGCTGAAACGTTCTCAAAACTGCAGAAAGAAACAGATATCCAGATATGGAAGCACAGAAGGTCCAAAAAAAGATAAACCCAAACAGATCCATACCAAGGCATATCATAATTAAAATGGCAAAGTTAAAGATAAAGAGAGAATTCTAAAGGCAGCAAGAGAAAAAGAGTCATAAACAAAGGAATCCACATAAGTCTATCAGCTGATTTCTCTGCAGAAACTTTGCAGGACAGAAAGGAGTGGCAAGATATATTCAAAGTGCTGAAAGGGAAAAACCTGCAACCTAGGATTCTCTACCCAGCAAGATTATCATTTAGAAAAGAAGAAAAGATAAACAACTTCCCTGAGAAGCAAAAACTAAGAGTTCATCAATGCTAAACCTACACTAAAAGGAATGTTAAAGGGTCTTCTCTAAGCGGAAAAGAAGTAAGAATCTATAAGGGATATTCCCACTAGGAAAGGCAAATATATAGTAAGCACTGAGATCCAACCACTTAAATAACCCAGTATGAAGATTAAAAGACAAAAAATAGTAAAAGCAAGTATAACTATGATAAATAGTTAAGGGATAGCATGAAGATGTAATATATGACATAGAAAACACAAAATGGGGGGGTAGTAAAAAATATAGATCTTTTAGAATGTGTTTGAACTACCAGTTTAAGACAACTAGATATAGGTCAACATATATGAACCCCATGGTAACCACAAATCAAAAACCTACACAAATACACAAAAACTAAAAAGAAAGGAACACAAACATACTACTAAAGAAAATCATCAAACCACAAGGGAATAAACAAAAAGAAGAAGAAATAAACAGAGAACTACAAAAACAACCAGAAAACAAGTAATATAATGGCAAAGTATACACCTATCAATAATTACTTTATATTTTTTCCTCAACTTTGTTTTTTTTTTTTTAACATCTTTATTGGAGTATAATTGCTTTACAATGTTGTGTTAGTTTCTGCTGTATAAAAAAGTGAATTCAGCTATATGTATACATATATCCCCATAACCCCTCCCTATTGTGTCTCCCTCCCACCCTCCCTATCCCACCCCTCTAGGCGGTAACAAAGCACAGAGCTGATCTCCCTGTGCTATGTGGTTGCTTCCCACTAGCTATCTATTTTATATTTGGTAGTGTGTATATGTCCATGCCACTCTCTCACTTTGTCCCAGCTTACCCTTCCCCCTCCCTGTGTCCTCAAGCCCATTCTCTACATCTGCGTCTTTTTTACTGTCCTGCACCTAGGTTCTTCAGAACCATTTTTTTTTTTAGATTCCATATATATGTGTTAGCATACGGTATTTGTTTTTCTCTTTCTGACTTACTTCATTCTGTATGGAAGACTCTAGGTCCATCATCCACCTCACTACAAAAAACTCAATTTAATTTCTTTTTATGGTTGAGTAATATTACATTGTATATATGTGCCACATCTTCTTTATCCATTCATCTGTCGATGGACACTTAGGTGGCTTCCACGTCCTGGCTATTGTAAATAGAGCTGCAATGAACATTGTGGTATATGACTTTTTTGAATTATGGTTTTCTCAGGGTATATGCCCAGTAGTGGGATTGCTGGGTCGTATGGTAGTTCTATTTGTAGTTTTCTAAGGAACTTCCATACTGTTCTCCATAGTGACTGTATCAATCTACATTCCCACCAACAGTGCAGGAGGGTTCCCTTTTCTCCACACCCTCTCCAGCATCTGCTGTTTGTAGATTTTCTGATGATGCGCATCCTAACTGGTGTGAGGTGATACCTCATTGTAGTTTTGATTTGCATTTCTCTAATAATTAGTGATGTTGAGCATCCTTTCATGTGTTTGTTGGCAATCTGTATATCTTCTTTGGAGAAATGTCTATTTAGGTCTTCTGCCCATGTTTGGATTGGGTTGTTTGTTTTTTTTGATATTGAGCTGCAAGAGCTGCTTGTATAATTTTGGACATTACTCCTTTGTCAGTTGCTTCATTGGCAAATATTTTCTCCCATTCTGAGGGTTGTCTTTTCATCTTGTTGTTTATTTTTGTTTTTATTTCCATTTCTCTAGGAGGTGGGTCAAAAAGGACCTTGCTGGGATTTATGTCATAGAGTGTTCTGCCTATGTTTTCCTCTAAGAGTTTTATAGTGTCTGGCCTTACATTTAGGTCTTAAATCCATTTTGAGTTTATTTTTGTGTATGGTGTTAGGGAGTGTTCTAATTGCATTCTTTTACATGTAGCTGTGCAGTTGTCCCAGCACCACTTATTGAAGAGGCTGTCATTTCTCCATTGTATATTCTTGTCTCCTTTATCAAAAATAAGGTGACTGTATGTGAGTGGATTTATCTCTGGGCTTTCTATCCTGTTCCATTGATCTATATTTCTGTTTTTGTGCCAGTACCATACTGTCCTGATTACTGTAGCTTTGTAGTATACTCTGAAGTCAGGGAGTCTGATTCCTCCAGTTCCATTTTTCTTACTCAAGATTGCTTTGGCTATTCGGGGTCTTTTGTGTTTCCATACAAATTGTGAAGTTTTTTGTTCTAGTTTTCTGAAATATGCCATTGGTAGTTTGATAGGGATTGCATTGAATCTGTGGATTGCTTGGGGTAATATAGTCATTTTCACAATGTTGATCCTTCCAATCCAAGAACATGGTATATCTCTCCATCTGTTTGTATCATCTTTAATTTCTTTGATCAGTGTCTTATAGTTTTCTGCATACAGGCCTTTTGTCTCATTAGGTAGGTTTATTCCTAGGTATTTTATTCTTTTGTTGCAGTGGTAAATGGGAGTGTTTCCTTAATTTCTCTTTCAGATTTTTCATCATTAGTGTATAGGAATGCAAGAGATTTCTTGCATTAATTTTGTATCCTGCTACTTTACCAAATTCATTGATTAGCTCTAGTATTTTTCTGGTAGCGTCTTTAGGATTCTCTATGTATAGTATCATGTCATCTGCAAACAGTGACAGTTTTACTTCTGCTTTTCCAATTTGGATTTCTTTTATTTCTTTTTGTTCTCTGATTGCTGTGGCCAAAACTTCCAAAACTATGTTGAATAATAGTGGTGAGAGTGGGCAACCTTGTCTTGTTCCTGATCTTAGTGGAAATGGTTTCAGTTTTTCACCACTGAGAACGATGTTTCCTGTGGCTTTGTCATGTATGGCCTTTATTATGTGGAGGTGAGTTCCCTCTATGCCTTTTCTGGAGGGTTTTTATCGTAAGTGGGTGTTGAATTTTGTCGAAAGCTTTTTCTGCATCTATTGAGATGATCATATGGTTTTTATCCTTCAATTTGTTAATATGGTGTATCACATTGATTGATTTGCATATACTGAAGAATCCTTGCATTTGTGGGAGAAACCCCACTTGATCACGGTGTATGATATTTTTAATGTGTTGTTGGATTCTGTTTGCTAGTATTTTGTTGAGGATTTTTGCATCTATGTTCATCAGAGATATTGGCCTGTAGTTTTCTTTTTTTTGTGACATCTTTGTCTGGTTTTGGTATCAGGGTGATGGTGGCCTCGTAGAATGAGTTTGGGAGTATTCCTCTCTCTGCTATATTTTGAAGAGTTTGAGAAGGATAGGTGTTAGCTCTTCTCTAAATGTTTGATAGAATTTGCCTGTGAAGCCATCTGGTCCTGGGCTTTTGTTTGTTGGATGATTTTTAATCACAGTTTCATTTTCAGTGCTTGTGATTGGTCTGTTCATATTTTCTATTTCTTCCTAGTTCAGTCTTGGAAGGTTGTGCTTTTCTAAGAATTTGTCCATTTTCTTCCAGGTTGTCCATTTTATCGGCATATAATTGCTTGTAGTAATCTCTCATGACCCTTTGTATTTCTGCAGTGTCATTTGTTACTTCCTTCTCCTTATTCATTTCTAATCCTGTTGATTTGAGTCTTTTCCCTTTTTTTCTTCATGAGTCTGGCTAATGGTTTATCAATTTTGTTTATCTTCTCAAAGAACCAGCTTTTAGTTTTATTGATCTTTGCTATTGTGTCCTTCATTTCTTTTTCAAGTATTTCTGATCTGATTTTTATGAGCAATCAGACAAGAAAAAGAAATGAAAGACATCTAAATTGAGGGGAAAAAGTAAAACTCTCACTATTTGCAGATAACATGATACTTTATATAGAAAACCCTAAATTCTCCACCCCCAAACTATTAGAACTAATAAATGAATTCAGCAAAGTTGCAGGATATAAGATTAATATACAAAAATCTGTTGCTTTTCTATATACGAATAATGAACTATCAGAAAGAGAAAGTTAAAAAAAAGTCCCATTTAAAATCATGTCCAAAAGAATAAAATGCCTAGGAAGAATCTTTTTTAAAAAAATTAATTAATTTATTTTTGGCTGCATTGGGTCTTCATTGCTGCACATGGGCTTTCTGTAGCTGCGATTAACAGGGGCTACTCTTTGTTGCGGTGTGAGGGCTTCTCATTGTGGTGGCTTCTCTTATTGTGGAGCATGGGCTCTAGGCACGCAGGCTTCAGTAGTTGTGGCACGCAGGCTCAGTAGTTGTGGCTCTTGGGCTCTAGAGCACAGGCTCAGTAGTTGTGGCACACAGGCTTAGTTGTTCCGCGGCATGTGGGATCTTCCCAGGCCAGGGCTGAAACCCATGTATCCTGCATTGGCAGGTGGATTCTTAACCACTGTGCCACCAGGGAAGTCCCACCTAGCAAGAAACTTAATCAAGGAGGTGAAAGACCTTTATGCTGAAAACTATAGAACACTGATGAAGGAAATTGAAAATGATACAAAGAAATGGAAAGATATTCCATGCTCTTGGATTGGAAGAATTGATATTGTTAAAATAGCCATACTAACCAAAGCAACAGACTTAATGCAATCCTTATCAAAACACCCATGACATATTTCACAGACTTAGAAAAAATAACACCAAAATTCATGTGGAACAAAGGAAAAGACCCTGAATTGCCAAAGCAATCATGAAATAAAAGAACAAAGCTGGAGGTATCATGCTCCCTGTCTTCAAACTACTCTACAAAGCTACAATAATAAAAAACAGCAAAGTACTGGCACAAAAACAGACACAATGATCAATGGAACAGAACAGGAGGCCCATAAATAAGCTCACACACCTATGGTCAATTAATCTATGATAAACAGGCAAGACTATAAAAATGGAGAAAAGATAGTCTCTTCAATAAGTGGTGCTGGGAAAACTGGAAAGCTATACGTAAAACAATGCAATTAGAACATTTCCTCACACCCTATAAAAGAAAACTCAAATGGATTAAAGGCCTTAATGTAAGACCTGTAACCATGAAACTCCTAGAAGAGAACAAAGGCAGAATATTCCTTAATATAAATGACATAAATCGTAGCAATATTTTTTGGGATCTGTCTGTAAAAGCAAAGGAAATAAAAGGAAAAATAAACAAATGGAACCTAATTAAACTTAAAAGCTTTTGCACAGCAAAGGAAACCACAGACAAAATGAAAAGACAACCTACGGACTGGGAGAAAATATTTTCAAATGATGCAGCTGACAAGGGCTTAATTTCCAAAATATACAAACAGCTCATACAACTCAATAACAAAAAAAAGAGAAATAACCCAATCAAAAAATATGCAGAAGATCTAAAGAGACATTTCTCCAGAGAAGACATACAGATGGCCAATAGGCACGTGAAAAGATGCTCAACATCACTAATTATTAGAGAAATGTAAATCACATCACTAATTATTAGAGAAATGCAAATCAAAACCACAATGAGGTATCACCTCACATATATCAGAATGGGTATCATCAGAAAGTCTACAAATAACAAACGTTAGTGAGGATGTGGAGAAAAGGGAACCCTTGTGCATTTATGTGGGAGTGTAAATCAGTGCAGCCACTATGGAAAACAGTATTGAGGTTCCTTAAAAAACTAAAAGTAGAACTACCATATGACTCAGCAATTCCACTCCTGGGTATATATCCAGAAAATATGAAAACACTGATTCAAAAAGATACATGCACCCAATGTTCATAGAAGCACTATTTACAGTAGTAAAGATATGGAAGCAACTCATGCATCCATCAACAGAAGAATGGATAAAAAAGATGTGGTATATATACACAATGGAATATTACTCGGCCATAAAAAAGAATGAAATTCTGCCATTTGTAGCAATGTGAATAGACCTAGAGAATATTCTGCTTAGTGAAATAAATCAGAGAAAGAAAAATACTGTATGATATCACTTATATGTGGAACTAAAAAATAATACAAATGATGGTATACAGCAAAACAGGAACAGACTCACTGATATAGAAAACAAATTAGTGGTTACCAGTGGGGAGAGGGAAGCAGGGAGGGGCACACTAAGGGTACGGGATTAAGAGAAACAAACTACTATATATAAAATCCTTAGGGACTTCCCTGGTGGTGCAGTGGTTAAGAATCCGCCTGCCAATGCAGGGACATGGGTTCGAGCCCTGGTTCGGGAAGATCCCACATGCCACAGAACAACTAAGCCAGCGCAACACAACTACTGAGCCTGCGCTCTAGAGCCCGCAAGCCACAACTACGGAAGCCTGCATGCCTAGAGCCCGTGCTCTGCAACAAGAGAAGCCACACTATGAGAAGCCCGCGCACCACAACGAAGAGTAGCCCCTGTTCGCCGCAACTAGAGGAAGCCCGCACACATCAATGGAGAACCAATGCAGCCAAAAAAATATATAAATAAGTAAAAATAAAATAAAATACATAAGCAACAAGAATATATTCTATAACATAGGGAATTATAGCCATTATCTTGTAATAACCTTTAATGGAGTATAAACTATAAAAATACTGAATCTCTATGCTGTACACTTGAAACTAATATAATATTGTAAATCAACTATACTTCAATTAAAAAAGAGAAACAGGGCTTCCCTCGTGGCACAGTGGTTAAGAATCCGCCTGCCAATGCAGGGGACACGGGTTTGAGCCCTGGTATGGGAAGATCCCACATGCCATGGAGCAACAAAGCCTGTGTGCCACAACTACTGAGCCTGCACTCTAGAGCCCACGAGCCACAACTACTGAGCCCACGTGCCACAACTACTGAAGCCTGCGCACCTAGAGCCCATGCTCCACATGGCTCTGAACTACTACTGAAGCCTGCGCACCTAGAGCCCATGCTCCACAACAAGAGAGGCTACCGCAGTGAGAAGCCCATGCACCACAACAAAGAGTAGCCCCCTCTCACCGCAACTAGAGAAGAAGCCCATGCACAGCAACGAAGACCCAATGCAGCCAAAAAAAAAATTAATTAATAAAAATAAAGAAATAATAAAAAACCTTTTATGTATTCCTAGTGCTGAATTCTATGTAGTTGTTAAAAATGAAACAGATATGTAGACATCAACAAGAAAATAATCCAATGATTTATTATTGCATAAAAAACGCAAGATGCTGAAAAATAAGTAGGATCCCATTTTTGTTCAACATTTTGCTTATGTAGTTGTACATACATAGAAAACTTGAATATTCAGAAAGCTGTCAACAATGGTTACCTCTCAGAGAGTGGCAATGAGGATAGTAGGGATGGGGTATACTTTATCTTTTCACATATGTATAAGCCTCATTGTCTTACAACAATAATTTGTTAATTTCTAAGTAAATAATAAACATTCAGTTTTGGAAAAAGGCAATGCGAACAATGTAAATACATAGACTTGGTGGCTATAGAAAGACTACTTTATACGTCAGTTTAAACATTTTGAATATTTTTTATGTTTATAAGTTTGTGACTTTGGGGTTCACAGTGGAAAAACAGTATGAGATGCACTTTCCAAATTGAAATGACTGAAAGGAATACTCTAAAATAAAGGAAACTAACAATGAGATAAACATTGATACTACATCTCAACGCTTCTCTGTTTATATGTCTTTTGCTCTATGTTATGGGAGGTTTCCTTTCACATTACTAATTCAGTCAGTGTCATGTCATTTAATCAATTCTATCGAATTTTCTGTTTTGAGTGTCATGCTTTTTAACCTTTAAGAATTCTTTCCTGTATACAGCAGAAACTAACACACCATTGTAAAGCAATTACACTCCAATAAAGATGTTAAAAAAAAAAAAAAGAATTCTTTCCTGCTCTGATTTCTCCTTTGCATGAAAGCTTCTCTCAGTGAATTTAAAAAGTCAAACTACAGTTTGTTTTTTTAAAAATTTTTATTGGGGTATAGTTGCTAACACAATATTGTGTTAGTTTCTACTGTACAGCAAAGTGAATCAGCTGTATGTATACATATATCCCCTCTTTTTTGTATTTCCTTCCCATTTAGGCCACCACAGAGCACTGAGTAGAGTTCCCTGTGCTATACAGTAGGTTCTCATTAGTTATCTATTTTATACACAGTATCAGTAGTGTATATATGTCAATCCCAATCTCCCAATTCATCCCATCCACTCCCCCTTCCCCCTTGGTATCCATATGTTTGTTTGTTCTCTATATCTGTGTCTCTATTTCTGCTTTGTAAATAAGATTGTCTATACCAATTTTTTCAGACTCTACACATATGTGTTAATATATGATATTTGTTTTTCTCTTTCTGACTTACTTCACTCTGTATGACAGTCTCTAGGTCCATCCACATCTCTACAAATGACCCAATTTCATTCCTTTTTATGGCTGAGTAATATTGCATTGTATATATGTACCACATCTTCTTTATCTGTTCCTCTGCTGATGGACATTTAGGTTGCTTCAAACTACAGTTTTAAAAGTTTGTGTTTCTTGTATCATTTATTTCCTCTGGGGTCAGTAATTCTTTTTTCTTGTTTTATTCTTTCATATTCATTTTGCTGATTTTCCTCATATTATGGTGATCTTTGAGTATTACGGTTTATAAATGAAGAACAAAGTTGTCTGTGATGAGTGGTCATCATTAATTTCTTGTACCTCTGTGTCATATGTTTATCCAGCAGGATCTCCCCACCAATGAACTGGCTGACTACTACCTCTGATTAGTGGAAAAGGCATGCCATAAGGGCTTATGGTCCATGAACAGGCAGCAATAGATAAAGAAAGGAATATTTTCACAGTGTTGAAGGGCACTTGTGTATGTGAGAAGACCTTAGTATATTTTATAGAGAATCTCCTACTAGATATGAAAGGTAGTTATGGTTTTAGTGTAGGGACAAATCCCTTATTGAAGTGTCTGTATAGGAAGAAGAGGTTGCCTTAAGTTATCATGTCTCCTTAGTCTTCACCAATCTGTGACAGTTTCTCAATCCTTCCTTGTTTTCCCATGATCTTGATACTTCAGAATACTGATTAGTTATCTTATAGAACATCTCTCAATTTGACATTGTCTGAAGTTTTCTCATGATTAGACTGAGATCATACATTTTTGCCAAGGTGATGCTAAACTCAAGAGCATACAGTGAGAGTGCATCATATCAGCAGGTACCCGAAGTCAAAATGTCCCAATACTTTTTAAAAAAAGATTATTTATTTATTTAATTTTGGCTGCATCAGGTCTCAGTTGCAGCATGTGGGATCTGCGTTGAGGCATGTGGGATCTTTCGTTGCAGCACGCAGGCTTCTCTCTAGTTGTGGCGTGTGGGTTTTCTCTTCTCTAGTTGTGGCATGCAGGCTCCAGGGTGCGTGGGCTCTGTAGTTGTGGCACGCGGGTTCCAGAGTGCGTGGGGTCTGTAGTTTGTGGCACACAGGCTCTCTAATTGAGGCACGCAAACTCAGTAGTTGTGGTGCATGGGCTTAGTTGCTCTGCAGCTTGTGGGATCTTAGTTCCCTGACCAGGGATTGAACCTGCGTTCCCTGCATTGGAAGGCGGATTCTTTACCACTGGGCCACCAGGGAAGTTCCCCAATACTTTTAATAACTTTGAAAACTTATTAAGATGGTGTCTGCCAGGATTCCCCATAGTAAAGTTATGATTTTTAGCTTTGTAATTAATTCATATCTTGAAGGGAATATACTTTGAGATGGGATAAAATAAGCAAGGAAAGGATAAACAGTCTCTTTCTTGGCATACTTTGATCCAGCAATTTTAGCATCCATGGATGATTACTGCCTGCAGTAATTATTTCTGTAGTATTTGCTATGGTGATTTTCTGTTTCCATTATTCTTTCTACATTACTTAGTGAGATTTTACTAAAACAAAGAGCTATCCTTTTATCCCAATTTATTTAACTTTTTAAATATCAGTGTAGTATCATGGATATCTATTTAATGCTATGGGTTATAACTCATTACTTGTATTATATATCCTAGCCACATGGGGTTTTTAAAATTACTTTTTATGGTTGATTTTGAATATGATTATGTATTGCTGAGAAAACAATCTGAATGATATCACATTTTTGACATCTATTGAGATTTTCTTTGTGACAAAGCATGTGGGTTTTTGTAAATATTCTTTGCATGCATGACATAATGAACATTCTTTTTTGTTTCTGAAGTTTTTTCATTGTGAACTATAAAACATGTAAAAGTGCACCAAATATAATTATATGCTTAGTGAGTTATTATAAAGCAGACCCCTGTGTTACCACTATCCAGGTGAAAAAATAAAATCTTGCTAGTGACAGAAAAATATCCCAAGTGCTATGTTCCAATCATGTCTTCCCTGCTCACATGCTCACCCCCACCTGAAGAAAACCAATGCCTTGATTTTTAGGTTCTCCAGTTACCTGCTTTTCCTAATAAAAATACCATCTAAGTATGCATTACTAAAAACTATACTTTAGTGAAACAAGATATATTATGGAAACACGATTAGTCAATTAACATCACACAAAGTAAACTTCAAAACAAGGAGTATTGCAGAGACAAAGAAAAATATTTTCATAATGATAAAACATTCAATTCACTAGGAATGCATTGCAGTACTAAAAGTGTATGCATCAAAAAAATAAAACTTCAAAGTACATGAAACAAAAATGACAGAAATAAAGAAATAAAAGTACCTACTCAAAACTGAAGTTTTTAACACTCCTTCCTCAGTAATTGATGGAACAAGATGACTGAAAATCAGAAAAGATATAGATGAGAACAGCTACCAACTGGACCTACTAGAATGATGCATCTAACAATGGCAGAATATAATTTTTTTCCAGATACATATGGAACATGTGTTATCTCATTGGGTTTTAATTTCCATTTTCATAACTAATGAGCATAAAGACACTTTCATATCTTTACTGGATACTTGGCTATTGTTGTAGATGCTTTTGGGGCTCTGCCCAATAAAGGCTCTGACTTTAGGGAACCCTACCTAGGACAGTTGCTACCAGGACTGATAATTAGAAGCATGGTCTAGGAAAGGTCCTAGAGTCTGGCAGGTTGCAGTAGTGCAAATATTAAGACTTTCACTTGTGGTAAATGGGGTGTGATACAGGTGGAAGGAAATGTACCAGCCTGTGTAATTTCTCTGGCATTTCAGATCAATGATGGAGAAAGTTAAGTATTAGGACTGTGGAACTGGGTGATTATTGCTGAGCACCACTGATTTATTGAAAAAGAGAATGACAGACTTAGGTCAACTGAGCACAAATTGAAAGGAGAAATAAAAATCAGAGGGCAAGCATGATTTATGATTAGGAATGTGACTTAATTATGAGTGGCAGAGCCAAAGAGAAGGTTGATTTCTCATCCCAGACAAATTTTCTATGCCAAAGTCAGGACCCTGATAGAGAAGTGGAACCCTGAGCCTTGGGCTGGGGATATTAGGATTGATGCAGTTAAGAATTTGGAACACTCAGATTACCCTAAATCCTTTGGGCCTGTGGAAGGGACCCACTTCTACCTGTTAGGGGATGAGACTCCACCTTCCTTGATGACCACGCAGAGGGTTCAAATGAGGCAAGTGGCTTATAATGGTTTCCTTTCTCAGAACTTGACTTCACTTCACCTCCTGGGCACCAGAGTGATAGTAGTGTTAATTCTCAGCATGGCCCCACTGTGGGAATCTTGAGCCTGCAAAGGGAGAAGAGAGATTGAAGGCCAACAGAGACTGTAGCACCTGGCTAATAAGTACTGTAGGAACTTATAGACTATTCCAGGGAGTAGATTCTGAGGCCACTGGACCAGGGAAGTGGAATACAAAGCTGTTTTTAATGGGGTAACTTTTCTATGACTCAGACTTAATGCTTTGATAAGGGCCCTAACACTCAGTTTTTAATACACTGATGGGGTAGTTCTTGGAAACCTGAAGAGTGGTAGCCCACATTAAACAAAGTAGAGATATGACAAGTGGTTATATAAATTATTCAGGAAGTAATAAAAACCTCAGAGAAGTGGGTATCTTGGAGTGCACATGTTATATAAGACCAGACCCCTGCTTACTAGGTACCCTGGAAGGATCTGGAAGATGACTCACTTAACCAGCATCATTGAGTAACTTAGTAGCGACTGTCCTCTGTAGGTGGGGACTTTGAAGGTGATGTGTTGCAGAAATGAAATCTCTTCTATAAATGTGAATAATATGTTCCAGAAATAGCAGAGATTATCTGGCAACAATAATTCAATTTTCTCTCTTCTGTTATCATATTAAATATATCTTTAGCATGTCATTTTATTTTTTAGGGTTTATAGTATACAATTTTAACTTATCATAGCCTACCTTCATGTAATGTTATGCCACTTCACATATAAGAACCTTTTATCATAATTCTTTCATTTCTCCATTTTCTTCGGTAGCTTTTGTGCTACTGTGTTGTGGATTTTACTGTTACGTGTTATAAAAACAGTATCTTGTTACTACTTTTGCCTTAAATATCAATTGCTTTTAAATACATTTAAGTTTAAAAAAATTTACCAACATGATTACCATTTCGAAGGATCTTCTTCATGTGGTATAATTTTCCATTTGTCTGAAAAATTTCCTTTAATTTTTTTTTTTTCCTGTAGTGCATGCCTGCTAATGAGGCATTATTTCAGCTTTTGTATATCTGAAAAAGTTTGTATTTCACTTTTGCTTTTGGAAGATATTTATGTTGTTTATAGAATTTCAGTGTAACTTTTTTTTTCTTTCAATACTTTAAAGATATTACTCCACTGTCTTCTGGCTTGCATTAATTTCAACAAGAAATCTGCTGTCATTTTAATCTTTGTTCCTCTGTACATAATGTATCTTCTTTTCTCTAGCTACTCTTAAAATGTTCTACTTTTTACTGATTTTAAGCAATTTGATTATGATCTGCCTTAGTGTAGTTTTCTTCATGTTTCTTGTGCTTGGAGTTCATTGAGATAGTTGGAGCCATTGGCTTATAATTTTCACCAAATTTAGAAAATTTTCAGCTACTTCTTTGAATATAGTTTTTGTCCCCCTTCTATCTGTCCTTCAAGGGCTTCAGTTACACATATATCAGGCCACATGAAGTTGTCCCACAACTTGCTGTTTCTCTGTCCATTATTTTTGTGTTACTTTTCTTTCTGTGTGTCATTTTGGATAGTTTCTATTTATATGTCTTGAAGTTGACTAATCCTTTCTTCTGAAATATTTAATCTGTCAATCCCTTCCTGACACGGTATTCTTCATCTCAGACATGGTAGTTTTAGTCTCTACAAGTTCAATTAGAGTATTTTTTATTTTGTCTTTCATATCCACATTTAATATGTTCCTGATTTCTTCTAAGTTCTTGAATATATGGAATTCAGTTGTGGTGGCTGTTTTGTTTGTTTGTTTGCTTGTTTGTTTTTTTAAGTTTTGGCTGCATTGGGTCTTCGTTGCTGTGCGTGGGCTTTCTCTAGTTGTGTTGAGCGGGGGCTACTCCTCGCTGTGGTACATGGGCCTCCCAATGTGGTGGCCTCTCCTGTTGCAGGGCATGGGCTCTAGGTGCACAGGCTGCAGTAGTTGTAGCCCGTGGGCTCAGTAGTTGTGGCTCATGGGCTCCAGAGCGCAGGTTCAGCAGCCGTGGTGCTCGGGCCTAGCTACTCCGTGGCATGTGGGATCCTCCCAGACCAGGGCTCGAACCCGTGTCCCCTACACTGGCAGGTGGACTCCTAACCACTGCGCCACGAGGGAAGCCCGTGGTGGCTGTTTTAATGCCTTCATCTACTAATTCTATCTTCTGTGTCATTTTTTGTTTGACTTAGATTAATTTATCTCATTATGGGTTGCAAATATTTGTCCATAGCTTATTTTTTCACTTATTTGACATTGTCATTCCAATAGCAAAAGTTTTCAACTTTTCTAAAGTCCAACTTATCTTTTTCATTTATGGTCCAGGTTTCTTTCCCTGCTATAAAATCTTCCCCCTCTATAAAATCTTTTGCCTAGCCCAATGTTACAAATATTTATTTTATACTTTCTTCAAAAACTTTTACAGTATTAGATTTTTATTTTGTTTCAATACCCATTTAAAATTAACGTTTATATTATATAAAGCATGGGTAAAGGTATTTATTTATTTGGTTCCAGCATCATGTATTGAGAAGGCTATTGTCTCTCCACTGGATTATCTTTGACCCTTTTTCAAAAAGTTGTGTCTATTTCTGGGCTTTCTCTTCTCCTCAACTAATCTTCATGTCCATCCTTACCTCATTATCACACTGTTTTGATTACTGTGGCTCATTTTTTTCTACATCCATTAAATTGATGATTTAACAAATCTGGTGATATGGTAAGTCAAACTGATTTTAGAATGTTGACCCAACCTTTCATTTTTGGAATAAACCTGACTTGGTCATGCATTCTTTTTTCATATTATTCACCTCAATTTGCTAACATTTTGTTAAAGATTTTTGTGCTTATGCTTATGAGAGTTATTGGTCTGTAGTTCTCTGCTCTTATATTGTATTTGTCTGGTCTTGGCATCAGAGTAATGTTGACTTCATAAAATCAGTTGGAAAGGGTTCCTTCCTTTTCTATTTCCTAAAAGAGGTTGTTTAGGACTGACATTATTTCTTCCTTAAATGTTGGAAGAACTTGCCAGTCAAACCATCTGGGCTGTGTTTTCTTTATAGGAAGGTATTTTTAGCTACAAATTCAATATCTTTAATAGACCTAAAACTATTCAGGTTATTTCTTCTTGAATTCTGGTAGTCTGTCTTTCAAGGAATTTTTCTATTTCAATTAGGTTATCAAATTTATTTACAAAGTTTTAATTTATTTATCCCTTATTATCCATTTACTATCTGTCAGATCTGTAGTGATGTCCCCTCTTCTATTCTAGGTCTTGATAATCTGTGTCTTCACACTTTTTTTCTTACTCAGTCTGGCTATATGTTAATCAATTTTTGTATTCTTCATGAAGAATCAGCTTTTGGGTATGTTGATTTTCCCTATTTTTCTCAGTTTCATTGGTTTATGTTCTTATCTTTATTATTTCCTTCCTTCCTCTTGTTTTGGGCCTAATTTGTTTCCTTAAGACACTTAGATTATCAGTTCAAAACTTTTTTGGTTTCTAAAATAAGGCATTAAAGCTTATTTCTCTGTAAGTACTTCTTTAGCTGCAGGTTACAAATTCTGTAATATGCTTTCATTGTCATTCAATTCCAAATTTTCTTAATTTCCTTGTGACGGCCTCTGTGACTCATGTGTTTAATTTCCCAAAATTTGGGTTTTTCCAGACATCTTTCTGCTATTGATTTTTAGTTTAGTTTGTTTGTGGTCAGAAAATATATTTTGCTTGACTTCAATAATTTTAATTTTTTCTAAACGAACCAGAAAGTGGTCTATGTTTGCCAATGTTCCAAGTAAACTTGAAAAAAAATTGTATTTTGCTCTTATTAGGTGGAGTGTTCTTATTTTTGTTTTCTTAAATGGCTACTAACTTTTTGAAAATAAAACTTCACAAAAAGAAGAAATATGTCACATAAGGTTGGATTCAGAAATCTCATGGTTCAACGCATAAGTTGATTTTGAAAAATCTAAAAATTATTTTATAAAAAGTATTATAATGGTAAGTAGTTCTCAGTATGAACTTAATGATGTATATGTACATACAATTAATAATGACATAAGAGACCAAGCATCAGAAAATAGACACAAATAATGAATAAGTTACCTCTTACTCACATGCTTACCTCCTGATCTGTTCCTAGTATGATCCAATGACCCATAATCTATACTCTAACCACACTGGTTTTATTTTAGTTCTTCCAAGCAACCATGATCTTTTCTTGTCTCAGGATTTACTGAACATATTCTTTGCATGGAGAATACTTTCTCCCTTTTTTCGTCTAACTTCTCTTCAACTTTCAGAAGTGATCTTGAATTCACTTTCCTCAGGAAGCCTTTCCTGACATGCTCCCCAAAGTTTAGATCCTCCTGGTATACATTCTCATGGCAACCGGTACCTCTCTTTCACACACCTTGCTATGACTGAAATGAAAAATATAAGGCCAGATTAGTCAGGTTATCAAAGATGTTATAACTTCTCAAAAGGTACAGAATCATCTTCTCAAAAAAGTTACCAAAATGAGACATGGAGTGACCAACTAAGCTGACTTAACTAAAATGTAGTCTTTATTGAATAGAATTTCTATTTTGAAGACTTCTATGAAAGCAGAATTATGCCATCAGAAGAATAATGAATGTATCAGTCTTCCATATTACATATCTAATACGAACAAGAGACTATAACTTATAAAATGTGTACACAGCAGGGCACACACAAAACCAACCAAAATGAAATATCCCATTTCTCTGCCTACACAGATCCAGACAAATGGATAAAGTGTCTGTTTCTCTAAGACATTCCTTGCTGTAGAAAGGAAAATCCATATACAAATGGCACGTTTGGCTCAAATAACTTTTCTTTTCCAAATTGAATCTAAAAATTAATGTTTTAGAGTCTAATACTTTCTTGTAAACGTTTAGGCAAAGAATTTGGGTGAAGGGAGTGAAAGGAAAATCTTCATCTTTCATAAACATTTGGAACCTTAATTTCTTTTAAATAGCATTTAATATTCCTAGGGAACACTTGTAGGAAAATATATAGAGCTTTCCTGGCAATGGAGTTGGAAGAGCTGCCTTCCCCATGTCTCTCAGGCTCACTTGGTAAATTGTGTGCAACACTTCTAGACAGACACTGGCACTCATAAATTATACAGCTCATCTGCATCTTCCAGTCATGAGACATTATGCAAAGTGACATGATTTGCATAATGGATTCCTTTTGTCGCTTCACTTGCCGCATGCTTTTAAAAAACAAAATGAAATAAAATGAAAGCATGAAAAGGTGAAAGCATCAAGTTTCCAGCCTTGCATGTCTCCTTCCCAACTACAGTATCAATTGCTTTCATTTTCTACAGGGGGTTGGGGTGAAGGGGACAGAAAACAAAAATCTACACTTAGAAACAAAAAAGCAAACAGCTTTCATATGAATTTCGTTTTTAATTACAATGTACCTACTTTCTTAGTGAAATTCTTCATCATAAATAACGAATCTGAGTCATGAGGAACAGCAAGAAAACAAAACACTGATAGAGAGAAAGGAACTTTATGGAACTTTCTCCTTAAAAAAAAAAAAATCTTCTCCTTTGCCTGTGATATTTAGGGAAGAGGTAGCCTTCCTCCTTATGACTTAAAAAAAAAAAAGCACCAGGTATTTGCTTATTATTGGAAAAAAGCATATTATGGATGAAATAAATGGTCTGGGGGAGGGTCTATTCCCCCCATAAGAACTTCTGAAGGGTTTTCCTGTTTTGAAAGACGAATGAAGAAGAAGATAGAGTTGTGCTTTGATTATTTAAGAAAATATAGAATGGATATATACTGTAAGGATGAGGCAGCACCACGTCGACTTCTATCGGCTCTACTCCAATAAGCAGGCAACGTTCCTCAGCAGTTGCTAGTTTTGCTGCGGGCTTTCCCGGCCCCCCTGCACCAGTGCGAAAAGCAGAGTGTGCCAAGCGGCTGGCGTCTGTACCCTGTGGGAAAAGTTAACTGTAATTCTTCGGCTTTTAAAATCAATTAACCCGTGTGTTAATTAACGTCAAGTCGACGGGAGGAGGAGGAGGAGAAGGGGAGGGAGGGAGGAAAGAAAAAAGCTGCAAGGGCGGATGGCAGAAGAGTTGGCACAGTGCCATCCATTCAGGGGCAACGCCACAGTTTCGTGTGATAGGAGCAGCGGGTATATGTTACGGGGGCCCTGTACGCGGGCCAGACAGTGCGGTAAAGCCAAGGGAGATTATCCAGACCCCCAGGAGCGAACAGCAAGCAGCAACCGAAGGCGCAAGTGCCAGGATTACAGCCTAGGCTGGCTCCAACTATGAGCCCTTCCTCGGATCCAGGGACTCGGCTACTTGGGGTTTGGGGGTCTTCCACACCAAAGAGGCACAAAGCTGACTTTAATCACTTTTTTCCTTTAAACTTGATTCTGCCGCATTGGAGCCAGCACAGCGAATGCTTTCACACCCAGCAAGACAAAGGCCGTCATCTCCGCCATGACACTGTTCCGTTCCAAGCAGAGGCCGGGATCCTGGACTCCTTGAAAAATCAGAAAGAAACAAGGAAAACATACAACAAATACAGCAACAAACAAAAAAATTAACAACCACAAAAATTGTGTGCCCATTTGCCCATGCCAGGGGTGATCTGGGCATCTGTTGCAGCAGAAGGCACTTCTGTTGGGCTTTTTTTTTTTTTGGGTGGGGGCAAGCTGTTGGCTTGTTTGCTATTCAACTTCGTTTATAATTAACTTAAAAAAAACACCATTCAGCCTAGTCAACAACAAACAAAGAGAAAAAGCAGACATTGGAAGAGAAATGCCATAGGAAGCGGCATGAATGCATGCCACAGCCGGTGCCACTTGCCATTCGGAAAACCTCAGGGAAAGATGCCAATTCTACAGCTTGGAAGAAGGCAGAAAAGGGAGCAGAGAGGTCTACAAACAGAAATCATAAGGAAAGAATACCGCTTCTACAATCCTGGATTGCAATTGCACGCAGCTTCTGCTGGGAGGAGAGAGGGAATATTCAAATGGAGATATAGATGGGTATAAATTAAAGGATAGGCACTTATCGATTGCATATAGACACGTGTGTAAGGTTGTATGTGTATATAAATACACATTTTCAGGCAATTTAAACGTTTAGATATGTATATATTTTTGTGTTGTAGGTATGGGTATGTATATTGGTGTATATGTTTATGCATATACACACATATGTGGGATGTATGCATGTGTGAGAAAAAGGAGAGGAAGGCAGAGAAAGAGAGAAGGAAATGTGTGTATGTGCATGTATGTGTGTGCATACATCCCACTTTTTGACCCAGGTATACACAGAAAGCAAAATAAAAATCATACTCCAGCAGCAGGCAGGCAGTCAGAGATTTATCTACATTCACTGCTATCACCAGGGAGATGAATGGGGCCGATCTGAAGCCCTTTTACAAGATCCACTATGGGAGTGAAGGAGGAGGAGGGATGCCACACAGACATGCACAAACTTGAAGGCAGAGGGATTTGGAAGGTGCTACTTAGGAAACCCTGGTGGCATAACGCAGGGGAGAAGAAGGGGAAAGAGGCTTGTCTCTCTCTATGTTTTAGGTGGTTGTTTTTAAAAAAAATCTGAAAAAGGGTTTCTGGAAACGACTGGTACTTACGTTGTCTGCGTTGCTGTGGATCCTGAAAGGTGTTCTGTTGGCACCGGGCGCTGAGCCAGGGGCAGGTGCTGGAAACAAAAGGGAGAGACAAAAAAATAAATAAATAAAGTCATTCAATGGGAATATTAATTGCTGCTCTTGTGGATTTTACAAAACACACTAACTGTTTTTTCTTTCTTTTTTAAAAAAAATGTGGATTGGCGCGTGTCCCTTTCGCATGGAATATACAAGTAGTATGGGATTTACAGCCCAGAATGGGACTCAGGATTAACCGTGCTGGCATTTTTTGGGCATATTCTTCCTTTTAATGAATGAGCTTTCGCTGTTAATGAGGAATAATCGTTTGGCTAATGAGCTTTGAAACATTAAGAGAAAAGAGGTTTTTTTCCGTTAATCGCTGTGGTGCGACTGCATGGATGGATTACAAAAGACAGCAATAGGAACGCAGTACAAAGGGGGGGAACCTCTCCTGGAGTGGGAGAAGCACCGAGATGGGTGATGTGTCCCTGCGTCTTTCCTTCCTTCTCTCTCTTTCACTCTCTGCCAACTGCTTTGGGTTTCCATAACTCCGCAATCAAAGTGGATGGTCGGGAAGGATTATTACAAAGAGTGAAGCCTCCGCTGCTAATGTCTCCAGTGTTTAATCATCATACAGTAGAATGGTTTTATGCATATTTCATTTGCATATCATTAAACTGTGTTAGCGAGTGGCATTCAGAGCCAGGAGAAGTACAAAGTTGGGGAGAGAGGGAAGAAAAAAAGGTCCCTATGATGCTTATCTTCAAACGGGGAACTTGTTCCATGATCTGTCTTCTACTTTTGCTAAAATCATTATGACTTGGAAACCTTTGAAGTTGGATACAACCTTGGATTCTTCTAATTCCTGCAGAGCGGTATATTTTTAAAAACAGCAGAAATGTTCCTGCACTAGACAATTAAAGGAATATAAACTCCAGTGGGTTGAAACTAGTAGCTCTTTGGGGAATGCAGTGGCAGAGGCTTCTACAAATACCAACACTTAAAAAAAATAATAAAGAGCATCATATTAAAGCAAAGAAAACGAAGACTCCAATATTAACATGTGGATTATATTTGTTTCTTTTGGGGGGTAATGAACTAAACAGAATGAAGAAGCCATCGGTAATTTATCCCTTCATTAATGAACAGTCACCTTTTGTGCGTGTTTGTTTTTGTCCTTTCTTTTTGAAGAGGGATGTTGTCACTTTTGAAGTGATTAGTCAATTATTCTGTAGCTCTGATTTTTTCCCCTGCACCCGACAGGAAAGAAAGGTGGTGGTTAGGGAATATGCGTGTATTGGGGGGATTTGTGGGGAGAGAAGGAATACAGTGAGTTCTTTGTAGATCCAATACATGCACAACATATTAATTGGGAGCTTTTAAAGCTCTCTCAATAGGCTATTTCATTCCTGGTAAAACAGCAGCTGGTTAGCCACTGTTGGTGACTCTTCAAATATCACTTTAAGTATTTTTATTCTGTCGCTGTTGTTATTGTTGCTTTGTTTTGTTTTTCCTCAGTCAAGATGAGAATATAATGTCACCGCTTCTTTATCGAGTGTCTTCTCTCATCCATCTTTTTCACTTCCAATTTCCAAACTGTAAAACAATGTTGCTTAATACTGAATTCTGGTGCACAGTCTAACTGGCACAAGTTGATTTGGAAATGAGATGCTGTTTTATATTCAAATTATCCCCGCTCCTCCCTTATCCTCTAAAGCTTTGTCTCTGCTATGAATATTCAGATGAGGCATGATGTGATTACACTGTACAATTACTCCTATCCATGGTGGTGGCAGGGGCTGCTGGGGAGGCAGAGAGCCAGACAGCCTCCAAGCCAATACGGAGTTTGTTTTTGGTATTTTTCCTATCTCCTTAGCGCTGCAGCACATGCAGATGTCGCTGTTGTTCTTTATAAAGCTCTAATGATATGCAAAAGCATAACTACTCGGTTTGGATGCAAAGCATCAACGAAATATTATGGATGTCTTTAAGAAGGGGAGAGAAAATCCTGACTGAAGGAATGTCCACATAAATTATTTTTATTTAAATCAATTCAAAGGATGGGGTGAGAGCAAGTCAGAAGGAGTCACATGGAAAACATGCATAATATTAATATGCATAAAGAGTTCACACCGTGGAGAAGAAGCTCCTCACTACAGCTCATGGGACAAACTGGTTCATTAGGAGATAGCTCAGAGCAACTACAGCATTTTGCTATTTCAATTTTTTCCTTATTTTAAACGAAGAGTCAGACAGATGTGTTTTCTTTGCATGGCAGAATCGAGATGGATCCAATCTGTGAAATTTGCTGCGCAAATAGTATTTTAATGGAAACTGGAACTAAACAAGGGCATGGATATGGAAGGGAGGGGAGAAGAGAGAATATACGAAGAGGAGTATATTCAGAGCCACAGCATAATATTTTGTAGTACAGGAGGTTTTCAGAAACCATCTTTGCTTCTTCATTAGTCTCAGATGGGGCTCTCATTACAGGGAGCTATCAGGGTTTGCCAAGATGAGCACAGAGACAGGCCCTTCTAGGTCTGAGCCTGAGGAAAGCAGCGGCAACTTGGTGTCTGCCCCCCGCAGCTGTCTACAGCTCGGAAGCCAAAAGCACAGCTACTCCTAATTTGGGGATGCAGTAGAGTGCCTCCTGGTCCAGGTATTTGTGACAGAGGGAATTCTTGGTGCTATCATAGTATATGTTGCTAAAGAGCAGGTGGAATCATCTGGGTGCTTAAGCAGGCCTGATAATGTTGGTGCTGGTTAATTCTCAGGGTAAAGATTACTGTGGTTTTCTAACATTTTCAGGATGTGAAAATTACCAGTGTGGATTAATGCATGTTTATGATGAATAGAGATGAACAAATAGTGAATGAACCTATTGGGTGGATTCAGAACTGATATAATATTTGGAATATTACTAATGGCCTCAAAGAATTCATAAAGAAAAACAAAGCAAGAAGCAGCAGTCAGAAAAAAAGAGATTTCATTACTTCCCTTAGTCAGGTGGACATAGTTCAAATTACTTTAATAATTCAGGTTAAGACAACTTTATACCTCTGTTTAAATTACCTAGAGACAGAGACAGTTTCGCTCTGGTTTGTATACCAGCACAGATTTCTATTTGATGGCATAATGTTGACCTGAAACTGTTCTCTGTTTATATACGAGCATGTAAGCATGTTCTAAATTCTGTTGCTCTTCCCCCAAACTTCCATTTATGAGTGTCCTTTATAACACACACACACACACACACACACCCACACCCACACCCTCAATTATTACATGCTTCTTAACTGGTACAGTGTACCAAACTACAGAGTACAATGAATTAATGTGGAGAATGGCTATTTAATCTGAATCAGGCCTGTAACTTCTTATCTTTTCTATCTCTGTTGACAGAATTATGGGTTAAATTAAAATTAAATTAAATATTAAAATTAAATTAAATTAAATGGGTTAAATTAAATTAAATTAAATATTGAAACAATGCATGTAAAGAATTTAGCACATATTTCCATATAATAAGCACTAATAATGTTAGATTTTATTGTTGCTATATTATTATTATTTCAGTGTATTGGTTAGTATTAGAGAGAAATAAGGTAAAGGAAATAACATTCAGTCTTTACTGCTACTACTAAAGAGCAATGCAGGTAAAAGATTTAGTGAGAAAGCATTAAATAGGTATCTATGGTAGATAGATTATGAATTATCAATAATCAAAAGTCAAACTACAGCTCATATTAATGCAGGTCATGATATACCCATGAAAGTGTTCCTTTAAAAATGTATGTGTAATTCTGAAATGATGATCATGCTGCATAATATCTAAGTCTAATAAGAGAGTCCTATCCTGTTTGCGGTGGAGGGCTATGGGAACTAAGAGGAGACCTGTAGAACAGAGAGGTGCTCATTATTTACCAAATTGATAGGGCAATGCCAACTTTCAGTCTTTTTTATTTAAAAAATTTTTTTAGCATATATATTTTTAAATTAATTAATTAATTTTATTTTTGGCCGCATTGGGTGTTCATTGCTGCGTGCGGGCTTTCTCTAGTTGCGGTGAGCGGGGGCTACTCTTCGTCGCGGTGCGTGGGCTTCTCATTGCAGTGGCTTCTCTTGTTGCGGAGCACAGGCTCTAGGCGCACCAGCTTCGGTAGTTGTGGCATGCAGGCTAGTGTGGCTCGCAGGCTCTAGGGCGCAGGCTCAGTCGTTGTGGCACATGGGATTAGTTGCTCCACGGCATATGGGATCTTCCCGGACCAGGGCTTGAACCCGTGTACCCTGTGTTGGCAGGTGGATTCTTAACCACTGCGCCACCAGGGAAGTCCCTCAGTCTTTTTTTAAAAAAAGATATTTTTGAACAGGTAAAACATTAACTATTTTTAAGCATTGATAATTTAATGTAGAAAGCAAAAAGTCTCCCTCCTGCTCCTCTTCTGGCCATGATTTTCTAACCTCACCCCCAAATTGGTAATCAGTTACTGGTTTCTCGTTTATCCTTCCAGATATTGATATATTATACTCAGATATGTTTTCCCTCCCATTTTTTTACACAAATGGTAGTTTTTAAAAGGAATCCTTATAATTTTCTGCAAATGCAATGAATTCATCTGTAAATAGATAGCTTAAGTCTTCATTTCCAGTAACCATGTCCACTAACTTTTGTCTTTAACTTGGTAAGGACATCTAGCACAATGTTGAAAAGAAGTGGTGAGTGGTGAAAGTGAACATTCTTGCCTTGCTTCCAATCTTAGGAGACATCATTGCCTTGTTCCTCAATTTAGGAGACAAAGAATTCAGTCTTTCATCATTAAGAAAGATGCCCTTTATCAAGTGGAAGAGGGATCCTTCTATTCCCAGTTGCTAAGAATTTTTTTTAAATGGTTGTTAAATTTTGTCAAATGCCTTTTCTGCCTCTATTGAAATAAGTAACAGTTCAAAGTTGTTATCATGGTGAATTACAATGACTGATCTTCATTGTGTTAAACCAACCTTGCAATCCTTAAAAACCCCACTTGCTCATGATGTATTTATCTTTTTATATATTGCAATATTTTACCTGCTAATATTTTGTTAAGGGTTTTTGAACTCATGTTCATGAGAGAGAGTGTTCTATAATTCTCTTTTCTTTAAATGACTTTGGTATTGTTATCAGGGTCTTCGTGGCTTTAAGCACTGAGTTGGAGAGTGTCCCCTGCCTCTATACTCTGAAGAAGTTTGTGTAAGATTGTCACTGTTTTGTCCTTAAACATTGGATACAATACACCAGTGAAGCTATAGGCCTAAAAACTGTGGGCAGTTTTTCAATTATAAATTCAATATTTAAGAAAATGATCTAGGAGTATTCAAATTTTTAATTTCTTCTGTCAATTTTAGTACGCTGTGTTTTTCAAGGAATTTGTCCATTTCATCTTAGTTATCGAATTGATTGGAACAAAGTTGTTCAATATCTTGTTATTATTCTACTTTTTGTCTGTCAAAACTTTAGTAATGTCCCCTCTTTCATTTGTGATATTAGTGATTTGTGTTTTCTTTTTTCTTGATCGTTCTTTTAAAAATCAATTTTATTAATCTTTTGAAGAATCAACTTCTATATGTTGATCTTCTTTTGATTTCTACTCTTAATTTTATAATTTCCTTTCTTTTACTTACTTTGGGTTTGATTTGCTTCTCTTTTCTAGGTTCACAAGGTCGAATCTTAGATAATTAATTTTACACTTTTCTTCTTTTCTAACATAGATGTGTAGATCTATACATCTCCCTCTAAGGACTGCTTTAGTTGTATCCCATATACTTTCATAGGATGTGTATTCATTATCATTTATTTGTGATTTGTGATTTCTTCTTGGACATGTATTATTTAGAAGTGTGTTGTTTAATTTCCAAACATTCAGTTATTTTTCTGGGTATCTTATTACTATTAATTCCTAATTTAATACCACTGTATTCAGGGAATATATTCTGTGTAATTTCAATTCAAGATTTGTTTTATGGCCCAACATACGGTCTATTTCTTTGAAATGCTATGTGCACTTGAGAAAAATGAATATTCTGCTGCTGTTGATTTCCTCTATTATACAGTTAATTTCTATCTAGTTCATTTCTGTCATTATTTTCTTCCTTCTATTTTCTTTAGGTTTCCTTTTTTATTCTATTTCTAATTTCTTGATAAGGTATTTATATCACTGATTTTTAGCCTCTTTTTCTTTTTAAACATTCATTTAAAGGCTATACATTTTCCTCTAAGCATAGCTTTAGATATAACCCCTAGCTTTTCATATGTCATATATTCATTATTATTTGATTCAAAATATTTTCTAATTTCCTCTTTGCAACATAGTTTTTTAGAAGTATATGGCTTAAGTTCCACACCTTTGGGGATTCACAAAACTTTTAGTTATCTTAGTGTTATTGAGTTTTAGCTTCTTGTTAGTGCTTTCCAGATCTCTGTGGTCATAGTCTACTCTGAATGATTTAAATCTGACTATTTTTGAGAGTTGTATTATGGTCAATTTTTTTTTTTTGACTTAATACCATTTATTCGGGTCCCTGATTCTTGTCATATGTTTAGGAAATTGTTGAGATCCCTTCTCAGACAACCTACCAGATAGTTCCTATTTGATGTACATGATTGCTATAGCACTAAGTCCCTGGGGTGGCCAGGCATAGAAAGGACAGTTATCTTTTTCCTTCTCAAGGTGTCTGAAATGTCTTTTTCTTCCCCACGGGGAAAGCACCTTCTCATGGCTTTGTCTGCCTTCGCTGTATGCTGGTTCCTCAGGTTCCAAGGGAGACTGTGGTGAGTGCACTGAGGCACGAGGACTAGGCTCTTATGTGTTGCCCTGAAGCAACAACACAGCACTTCTTTGAGCTGAAGAAATATAAATAAAATAAAAATACACAGTCCAAAGGGATATTATGGTCAATTTTGGTAAATGTCCACTTGAAAAGAATGAATCCTGCCATTGTTAGGTGCAGTGTTCTACGTATAACTAAGTTATGTTGGATAATTATGTTGTTTAGTTCATCTATATTCTTACTAATTTTTTTGTCTGCTTGTATACTCGTTTTATTTGTTACCACAAGCGAGGTGTGTTAAAAGTGTGTTAAAGTCTTACACCATGATGTGAATTTGTGTACATATTTTTTAGTTTTGTCAATTTTTGCTTTATATATTTTGTGGCTATGTTATTAAGTGGATACAAATTAAGAAATTATATTGTGTTGGATTGACTCTTTAAAAATTATTCCATATACATCTTTATCTCTTGCCTTAAAATCTATTTTGTCTAATGTTAATACAGTTGTTCTAGTCATATTTTGGTATAGGTGGGTTATTTTTTATCTTGTTATTTCAACTTTATCTGTTTTTAGTTAGACTTTATCTTTTATCCAGTCTTACAATTTTGACTTTTAACTGGAGAACTGAGTCAATTGATATTTAAAGTGGTTACTTATACATTTAAAATTATATACATATTACCTTATTGTTTCCTATTTTACCTGATTTATGTTGTTTCATTCCTTTTTTTTTGCATTCTTTGAGATTAATCAAGTGTTTTTGTTATTCCACTTTCTTCTCTATTAGCTTGTTAATAATACATTATTTTACTATTAAGTGTTACCCTAAATATGACAACATGCATCTCTGACTTACTATAATCTATTAATTACAAATTAGTACTTTTACCACTTCCCAGATGATACTAGAACCTTAGATTCAATTCATTTTGTTTACCCTCTACCACCCTTCATGTTATTGTTAACATTCGTTTTATTGTTTATATATTTTAAACCTCACAAGATGTTTTCTTTTTTTCTTTTTAATGTATAGTTAAGATTCATTCTGACTTACTAACATGTATGTACCTTGTGCGTTGCTCTTTGTTTTTTCCTCTATTTCCATGTTTTTTTCTGGGGTTGCTTTTCTTCTATCTAAAGAATTCCCTTCCTTTTTTCTTTGTTGTTGTTGTTTGTTTGTTTTTTTAGGTGAGGTGTGCTGATGCTAAGTTCTCTCAGTTTTTGTTTGTCTATAAAGTTGTTTCATCGTGTTTTGAATGATATTTTCACTGACTATTGAATTCCAGATTGGCAATTATTTTCTTTCAGCATATTAAAGCTGTCATTCCATTGGCTTTTGGTCTCCATAATTTCTGTTGAGAAATCAGCTGTTAGTCTTATTATTGCTTCTATAAAATAATGTCTTTCTTTACCTTCTTTTAAGATTTTTGTCCTCAGTTTTCATTTTCAGCAGTCCTATTGATGTGCCTAGGTGTGCTTTTCTTTGTATTTATCCTGCTTGAGGTATCTGTGGCTTGATATCTTTCCACCCTTTTGGAAATTATTAACAGTTGGAATATTATTTTTATTACAATCTCTCTTTTCCTTGTAGGGTTCCAATTACACATATGTTAGATATTTTCAACATGTCTCATATGTATTTTATGCTGTTCATTTTCCATCCTTTTAGCTCTTCCTGCTTTGGCTTGAATATTTTTTACTTATCTATCATATAATAATCCTCTCTTCATCTGTTTCCAAGCTGTGCTGTTAAATGTATTTATAGATGCCTTAATTTCAGTTATTGCATTTTCAGTTCTAGAATATTCATTTAATTTTTTTTGTGAGTTGCAGTTTTTTTTGTTCTTCAAAATATTATCAGTTTGGAGTTTAGGAGTTATTTCTGATACCTCCAATATCTGGTTTACTCTGTGTCGTTTCTACTGTACACTTGTTTTTCTCCCTTTGGTCCTGTTTCTTGATATTCCTGGAAAGTATAGAATGGATGCCAGATATTGTGTGTGAAAATTTTAAAGGCTTTGAATGGTCATAGCTTTCTCTGAAGAAAATGTACCCTATCATCTGGGAAGCAGTAGGACAGAAAAAGTACAAATCACCCCAATCCAATAAGAGAGTAAGTTAATTTAAAGCTAGACGCAGTCTTTGTAAGGCTCTGATTACATCTAGCTCACTTTATCTCCCAGGTACCATTTCCTCCTGAACTCCAATTTTTGTCTTCCCATCACTGTAAGAATGCTAAAAGCTCCATTTGGCTTTCATCAGCTTTCTGCTCTGCTTCTTAGCCTCTTATCTAGGCAAGGAAAATTGAAAGTCTGAGCTAAACTCTGATTATAGAAGCTCTCTGAAATAATTCCATCAGAAAAGGAAGTGAAGACATTTGTTCTTTGTAAACCTGTATTTATTCCTAGTGATCAAAATTCCCTTTTCCAAGTGCTTACAAAAATAATTTTTAAATAACTGATTTTAAAATCAACACATTTCTAGAAAATTGGGAAAATTTCCCCTCTTATTCAGGCTTCGAGCACCTCTCCCAATATGTATATTTTCTCAAAAACATCTGTAGTTCTTCAAGCTCAACTGCAAATTCTCATAGTACCTCTGAAAGTAATATATCTGGGATATGAGACCTGAATTCCAACAATTAGTGCTCTCTTTTAATCTTTTTACCTGATCTTGGGCTACACCCCCCAATAACAGATTTATTCTCTTCTTCCTTGTCTGAAAGTCTTTTTATTGACAGAGAAGGTAGAGAAAAAGAATTTAGAGAATAATTAATTCTCTCTCTCTCTCTCCATCTATCCCTCCTGCTCTCTCTTTTAGTAATTTCTTAACAGAAGATAAAAATCCTGCAGCAAGTCTCTCTCTTTTACTTTTTCCTAGGAGCAACTCTCAAATTATCTCCTTTATATGTCCCTCCTTATATCTTTTATACACAATCAATTATCTAAATTTAATCAAACAGATCTCTGTGAAATCACACTGCTCTTTACTTATCCCCCCTCCTTTTTTGCCTGAGAATTTCTTTATTTTATCTACCAGTTGAAGTTCCTACCAATACACTTACTATGTGGCAGATACAGTGAAAGAGACACACACTCCTGCCTTATTGCAATACAAGCAAATAAACCAATTACAAAACAATGTATTATGTGTTAGGTGCAATTTTAATGTTATTTTGGAGGGCCTCCTTATTTTTCTTGAGCTAACTTTTTAGAGATGATGCTCATAAAGTTATATTTATCCTTAATCTAAATATTTAAAAATCTGCCTTTCTGATGTCTAGGATAACACTGTTTGAAAGAACTTTTGGCAATAATGGAAATATTATGTCCAAAAGGGTAGCTGCTAGCTAGTACAATTGAGAAACTGATCTTTAATTTTATTAAATTTTAACTAATTTTAATTTAATGGGCTAACTTATTGGACAGGTAGCTATAGGGCATATGTCTGATTATGTCCAATATTCACCATTCCTGGCTATTTTAAGCTCTAATATTAAATGACTACTTTCTTCCAGGGTTCTAATTTTTTTTCTACCTCTCTGAGAAGTTCTCACTTGTTGAGCAAATTTAGGCTCATATAATTAGTTTTCCTATCATTTCTTCCAACTACTGAGGATGCAAATTACTAGCAAGGCCAACCATGAATCTATCAGAAATTTTACTTTTAGTGGCATGAGACTTTGAGCATGGATTTGAATAGTTGACTCCATATGATCATTATATCATGAGTTTATATTTTTTAGCATCTGAATCAGGATTGCTATATATATTCTTCATTTGGCCTCGCAAACTGTAGAATACCCACCCTAAGCAATTATTCTGATTCCTATTTTTAAGCTTATCCAGATGCTTTCTACCATGTTTCCACTCAAATTCCGCCCCCTGTTGACATAATAGTCAATAACGAGTGCTATATCTAGAGTCAGGAATGCAGTTTATGATCATGGAAGAAATTGCAATCAATTGGCCAACTTAGGGATTAACAACATGACTTTTAACTCATTATTATAATGCTCGTATGTGCTTCTTTATGTGTGCAGATACATTCATACATGATATATGTATTTCATAACTTTGTATGAAAGAGAAATAACCAGAAGGTTAATAAACATAGTGAGTGAGGTATAAGGAATTTAGTTCTATGAAGTGAAAGATGTCCTATACATCTTTATAGAATTACCAGAGAAGATTTAAGTTTATATTGGGTTTTTAGAAAAAAAATAGAATAATACTATTTTAATAGAGAGAATCCGATGTTATGTTGTCTGAAAATGAATGATAGGTAATACAGAAATATCATATGGCCTCTCATAATATTTTTCAAATCTGAGTATTGCAGAGTAATGTGTTCACTGCATACATAAAATATATGAGCTGATTTATAGGTGGGTACCTAAATATTTTTCTAATGAAATATGTCTGGTTATCCATATTTTAGTGGACATCAATGTGTAGGGATAATAGTTCAGGCTTTGGATTAACAGAAACCTAGGGATTCCGTAATGTATAGCTCTTACAACGGTTCCCGACCTCAAAAATAAGTCAGCAGCCAGGATTTCCCTGGCGGTCCAGTGGTTAAGACTTTGCCTTCCAATGCAGGGGGTGAAGGTTCAACCCCTGGTCCGGGATCTAAGATCCCACATGCCTCAGGGCCAAAAAGCCAAAAAAAAAAAAAAAAACCAGAAGCAATATTGTAACAAATTCAATAAAGACTTTAAAAATGGTCTATATCAAAAAATTAAAAAAAAAAAAAGTTAGCAGCCTTCTCATGGTGTCTTTTGGGCAATTATTTCAAGAGACTGTAGGTGTCAGTCAACATTATTTAAGAGTACCCTCCTTTAAAAACTTTAATACTAAAAAATTTAAGATTCAAAACAGATAATTAGGGAATTAGTCACATTACAAACTAATTCTTGGCTTTGTTATAGGCTCTATCCAGAAATCATAAGCTCTTTTATATATTTAAAATAGTATTATCTTTTTAAAAAATTTAAATTACTTACAATTTTTCAGAAAACTTTTTTTTACACAGAGCATGATATACCTATATTTGGGATAAAAATGCCATAACTATTGACAAGGTTAAAATAAAAGTACTTCGAATTCATTACTATTATTACAATTATACCTTACATTTATCTAGGACTTTACAATGTACAAAGCACTTTCACATATACTGTTGCTTTTTAAAAAAGGCATCATAACATGAACTGATGCTATTTATTTTTCAATGAATAGTGGCACTTTTAAAACAGAAAAAGAAATAATGCCTATCATTTTTATAGTATGAAAACAGCACTTTTTTTTTGTTGTTGCTCAGCTTCTCAAAAGGCAATTAAGGCAAAGCACAGGTTTTGGAGTCAGTAACACCTATGTTGGAATCCTAGTTTGATTTACTTACTAGCTATGTAACCTTAAGTAAGCTACTTAACCTGCATATGTTTAGTTTTCCTCATCTGTGAATTGGAAATTCTGACCTCACAGAGTAAGATGAAGGGAAAAGTTTACATATCCTAAAGCAATACCTAGTGTATAGTAGGAATTCAATAATAATAATAATATTATTATTATTATTATTAAAATTATCTATTCTTTCTCATTGACCTTCATAACATTTCAATACACCTTAATATGCAAAGGAAATAATTAGATATGAGACAATGACTGGTCAAATATGATAGATCAAGTTAGGAAGAAAGGTAGAAGTTAAAGTCTGTTTCAGAAGCAAATTAGACAGTACAACCAGGGGAAATGGAACTCATTAGGGAATCTGAAATTTCACCTAGGTAGGTTCAAATTTATGATGCTTAAATAGGGTAGAAAGTTATATGGAGGGCATCACAGGCAATTCTGTTTTAGGAAAAATAAAATGGAAGCACATTTGTGCTATGAATGTCTAATGAAATAAGAAAATGGAATGGTATCTATGAAAAAAGGGAAAGTATCATATAAAATGGAGTGGGGTACAGGTAACATGAAGCTGGAATAATTTCACGTGTATAAGCAAATTAGCTCACTTAGATTGATCATAGGTATTATAAGAACAAGGATAAAAACTTGACCCACACAATTTTGCATTAAAAATCCTCTCTGCTCCAGAGTAAAAAGACCCTGTAAGTCTCTTCACAGATGTGTGCTGTCAGTTAAACAAGGAGCCTCAGTTAAAAGTGTTTATTGCTTAAAGTAACCCATCACTATTATTATATAAACAACTGAAATTACGTTTCCTGTTTACATAAAATTTATACCATCTTTGCATTAACAACATTCACTCATTTTGATTTTGCCTTGATGTTCTTCTTTAGAGTGGAACAATTAGAGAATTAACAATTATTTGATGGCCCATTATATAGGTGTTTATATAAATTATATAATTTCAACTATTCTCTTATTACAGATAAGAAAGGCTAGATGATAAATCTAAAGTAATAGCTAATACATGGTAGAAGTAGCATATAAATCAAGTTTTTAAAACTTGTAAACAAATGTTCTACCCCTATACTCCTCATGCTTTTTCCAAATCAAATATACTGGGTTCTAGTAGAACATTTAGAATGTATTCTAAGTGAAAGGCAGTGTGTTAAAGAAATGCAGAATTGAGTTAGTGCCATGGGATAATACATGTACCTGATTAGTGGTAAGCACTGAAGAAATATTTGTTCTGGCATTCCCCAATTCATCCTCCCTGCCTGCCCCTAAGGCAGTTCCTGATTTTTAAGAGTTCATAAATTATATTGAAATATTATAGAAAAATAATAGGAGCTTGCTTGAAAACATGTTAACAGCTGTGCAGTGCACACAATAAACCCCCAATAAATGTCTGACTTATCTGATTTTTAAAAATGAGTCATTAAATATTGAAAATCATTTCATGGCACAGAAAGCAAATCAAGCCAACACGCAAAAATAAAGTACACAGTTACAAAGAAGATGAGAACACTAAGGTGCTGGTATACTATCACTGACTATCTTTTATGATTCCCCTAGACAAAGATGTCAGAGCAGAGAGGGAACCATATTTGCTCACTGTAAGTATACATTTAGTCTACAGATTTAAAGGCTGTTTTGCACACTGGGTCTGTAGAGAGACAGGTGATTGCTCTCTGCCACAATTCCAAAGTCCATCCTCTTTATCTCATCAGTATGCAGCTTGGTAGGGGTGAGGGTGAGGGAAGAGTTATATTGTGTTCCCAGGAGCAAGGGGCTGTTTTCCTGCCTGTCATTCCACCAACCTCCCAGAATAAATTGCTACTTAGAAAAAGGAAAGTCAAACATTTATGAAACATATTGCTATTTAGGAAAAAAAAAAGAATTGTTTTGCAAATAGTAGCACTATTAAAAGAGGGAAGAGAGAATAGCATCAGTCATTTTATATTACATATAAGCAGTTTATTAAAGAATTAAATATTTATAGACTATACAGCAAGGCAGGCGATGAGTCGCAAACAGCTTGCTGAGAAGTACATTATAAAACAATGAGTCTGTCACTGATTGATAAAGAATGGAGAGTGAAAATGCTTTATAAAATCCCTAAGTTAGCTATGAATTTCAGCCTAGCAAAATAGGACACAGTAGCCAGCAATGTCACACCAACTCAAGCTGTTGTGTATGCTAAAGGCCTTGAGCGAACAAAATGCATACTTCTGCTTTGATCTTTTCACCAATATAGGGGAAAGGACTGCAAAGCACGCAGAACTCCTGGGCAAGGGCTTTATGGATATTCAGTTCCAAATTAATAGATGTTAGACCTAGATACCCACATAACTCACCTCATTTTCTTCTGACTCTTTTCTTGTTAGGTAAATAAGGCTATAGAATTTCAAAGAAAGATATTCCTCCTTTTGTTACAGAATTATATACATGAGACATCAGATCACCTAACCTAATCCCCTTAGAGAGGAGGTAACAGAGTTGTAAAATGGTTAAGTGACCCATCCAATTTCACACAGCTAGTTAATAACAGAATCAGGATTAAAACTTTGTCCTCCTATCTCCTAGATCGGTATTCTTTCCATAGCCTCACCTTCTTTTCCCACTTTTTTTTTTTATTGAAGTAGTTGATTTACAATATCGTATGTTTCAGGTGTACAAAATTTTTTAAGATTACATTTATAGCTATAGTTTATATTGGCTATATTCCCTGTGGTGTACAATATATCCTTGCAGCTTATTTATTTTATACACAGTAGTTTGTAACTCTTAGTCCCCTACCCCTATCTTGCCCCGCCTCTCTTTCCTCTTCCCACTGGTAACCACTAGTTTGTTTTTCTATATCTATATTCCAATCCCTTCTTAAAATTAGAATTATGAACTCTTTCTGTCCATAAAATCATTCCTCCAGTTAGAAATTGTGAGTTCTTTCTCTCATAAAATTATATTTCAATCCAGTTTGGACAATGGTTTTGGGAAAAGAGAAAAAAGCTTTAAGAGGATAAAACTTTATATATTCTTTGAGAGAAATGGACAATTTAATCTACCTATCCAAAGTCATTCTAGAGTTTGAGATAATAGGATGCTATTAATGAAACGTTGGCTCTTTCTTGGATAAATTGATGATATGGCATTCTTTCATGTACTAACTAGCTGGGAGAATGAATTATTTTCATCCTTTATGAGAATGACTGGTTCAGACCTAAAGGTGTTCATAATTTTAAATGCCAGAGGAAGTCATCTCTTCCCGACTTTGTGAAAGTCATAAGAGACTATATGTTCTGGATACACTAATTTGGAACTCTATTCTCTGCCTTCAAATTTAAACAATCATTTGGTTTCTACATAATTGAGATTGAAGTTCTACTTGCTGTCTTCAGATTGGACAGCAGACAAATTGTGAGTCAAATAAAATTATGGATCAAATCCTTTGTGCCTATACAGAAGCCAAAGAACTACGTAGTTTGTTTGTAAACACTGAACCACTGATGCCTCTGCCTATAACCCTGTCACCATTTAAAAAATAAGTATAGTAATATCTGAATTTCTATGAAATTATATCACACAGAGAAAATCCACCGAATTATATTAGATGCTTTCTTTATAAAGCATGATTCAGAGGCTTCTTCATGAGAAAGAATAACTCAACTAGTTTTGGTATTCAAGTTCCCTCATTCCCCCTATTCTCATCAATACAGAAAAACAACTATATTTATATCTCAAAATTTGGCTATGATAAAAAACAATGATATACAGGATAAAATGAACACTTAGTTGGTATTGTAATTGAACATAATTAAAAACAATGTTTGGGGGGCTTCCCTGGTGGCGCAGTGGTTGGGAGTCTGCCTGCCGGTGCAGGGGACGCGGGTTCGAGCCCTGGTCTGGGACGATCCCACATGCCGCGGAGCGGCTGGGCCCGTGAGCCACAATTACTGAGCCTGCGCGTCTGGAGCCTGTGCTCTGCAACAAGAGAGGCCGCGATAGTGAGAGGCCCGCGCGCCGCGATGAAGAGTGGCCCCCGCTTGCCGCAACTAGAGAAAGCCCTCGCGCAGAAACGGAGACCCAACACAGCCATAAATAAATAAATAAATAAAATTAAAAAAAAAAACTTCTTAAAAAAAAAAAAACAAAACAATGTTTGGTTAACAGTTGGGAATAACTTTATCTTTCAAGTAGGAATAAAGATATCCATAAATTAAGGCAAATCACTCTAGAAAACAACAAAAGCCATTTTCCCTTCCAAAGGTTTCCTAATATGGGAGGTACCAGGAAATTCAATTTACCTTGTGGATACTAGGTATGAATGAGTGTATATGTAGTTATAATGCTATTTTAAATGTATCTAAAAAGTTAGCTCAATTGGTTAGATAGAGTAAAAATGTAATTCAAAATTAACTTCTGTCAGAACTGGATCTACAGGCTGAGGAGACAAAAAAATGCATGGCAGAAACAAAACTGAGAAAAACATTAACTAGTGTGATTCAACCTTTAGATTCCAAAAAATGATCCATTATGTTAATGAGTACTTTTCTCCTTAAGTGGTTACTAAGTGTTCTCTGAAGAGTTTGGCTCAGTGTGTCCCAGCAGCCACAACTGTAATTAAATTAAAATACTGGCATTGAAATACATGTGAATGAATCCACAAAGGGGCTTTTTGCATGAAACTATAGGGCATTCATGCTTGATATTCTATGCGTAGATCTGGAACCTTAAAAAAACACTATAGGTCACTAAAAGTCAATGGGGTTAGGGAATGGGGAGACAAACTTGAAATGGTTAGGATGCCTCGCTCTGGAAAGCTGAGAATAATAAAGGTTCTAACAGGATGAAAACTGATTTACCAGTTTATCCTAGAATTAGGGGCATCTCTTGAAGTTTGAAAGTGGTAAACCTAGAACACACATGATGAAATGAAACAGGATTACTTGACATAACAAAGTAAAGTTTCAAAAATTGTTACTTCAAGAAAAAAATAAATAGGTTTTGAAACAATCTAAATAAATAAATGGATGTGAGATTCATAATACATTATTAAAGGGAAACTGGGATGTTTTCTTGATTGGTAACATAACAGTGCACGCTTCAATCCTTCTGTTACTAGGAGGCAGAATCCTACGATATTTTCTGTATGGCAGTTATATGTTGTTATAAATGTTAATTGTCTTCCTTCATTTTCAATGGGAGGAAAGTAAGTATGATTAAGTGCACTTAATCAATGCAAAATTTAACAAGGCAAAATCTAACAGCTTTAAAAAAATCAAGGTCAAAGATTAGGAGGATGTTACTTTGTGACTCACACAGTAATAAACCATGCTGTTAAGATCTGTATCAATAGTCTTAAAAGTAAAAACTCTATTGCAGAAAATAACAGCTAAAAGCTGTTGCTATTTGGTACTGTTCTGAAGGAATTTATTAGGACTCAGTTTCTGTATTTCCTTCCACACTTCCAAACCACAAGGGCAACTAATATTCATTTGTGTATAGTTTTGAAAAATAATCCCAAGATGAGTAACAGGATTGAAAACCAGCTCTCTTACCATCTTGGACCCAAGGTATAAAGATCCATTAGGAAAGGTGATGTGTTAATGAAGACAGTAAATTAGTGGGTTTGAGAACCAATTTCTTGTGTCTTAAGGGTTTTCAGCTCAATGTGACAAAGATAAATTCACTACCACGAAAATAAAAAGCACAAACTAAAACTGTAATTGTAGGGGCTGTTATTATAAGCTCTCAAAGCCAATTGTTAACCACTAGATAAGCCAAATGTTCATAGACAACTGAAGACCATAGATTTTTTCCTTTGTTTTCTATTTGTTTTCCTCATTTTGCCCTTTAAGGCAAGGCTGTACTTGCTTGTTTGTCCCTAGGGAAAATTAAGCATAAGGATAAAGCTGTTGTTTCTGAAGAATAACCACCGATGTCAGGTTTCTCCCTGTAAACTAAAACAGAGGGAGCTGTCTCATTCCCAATAGGGTCTCAGAGAAAGCTGTAGCATTAAAGCAGATAATTCCCATGTACACATGGTAAGAAGGGACAAGCTGTGTTTTATAGACTTAATCCTCAGAGAAAGATATGGATCCTCAGGCAATGTTTGCAAACAATGAACAATAGGTTCCATGGGGTGAGTGTATTGGCCAAAATGGCCTATGTGTAAAGTGAGCACCAGCATGTTATTAACTGTTTGTGGGTGATGGAGTAATGAAGCTTTGTCTGTGTGTGCCTGTTTATTTTTAAATACACCAAATTTGTAAAATATTGAGAGAAATAATATCTGATAAAAAGGATTCTAAAAACTACCTTAATAATTGATAGATGATGTATGGTAAGGAAAGTATAATTTAAGGAATTTAATACAAATGACAACAAAAATAACGTAACTGTCATACAGACAATTACTGTTACTGTTATCCTTATCAAGAGAAAACAAGCCACTTTTCACTGTCTCCATGGCTATTTTCAGGGTTTGCCTGTAATATCGCAAGAGCCTCCTAACTGGTCTTCTTGTTCCCACTGTTGCCCCTCCCCCCAGACAGTGTATTTCTTAGCATAATGGCCATAGAAATAAATCTGTTCATGTCACGTCTCTGCTTAAAAACTTCCAGTGAGGTCTCATTTCATTTCGAGTGAAAAACAAAGGTTTTATAGGGCTCTGCACAATCAGGTCCTCTACTACCTCAAAGATCTCACCCACTACACTGCTCTCTCCGTTGTGTACTTTACTCCTGCATGCTAGCCTCCTCAAACTTGCCAGGTACAATCCTGCCTCATAGCCTATGCATAAGCCATGCCCTCCTCCTGTTATTCTAGTTACTTAGTTATTCTCACAGTTTACTCTTCACCTCCTTCAATGTCACCTTCTCAATGAAGTCTTTTCCTTGATGCACTATTTTAAACCAACAATACTCACCATCTCAGAATCATTCCATATCCTTCTTTATTGTTTTCTTTTTCTCGTGAATACTTACCTAACAAAAATATGATTTGCTTATCTGACTTATTCCTTGCCTCTCCTTACTAGGATATCAACTACGCAAGGACAGGAATTTTGTTTATTTTATTTACTGTTGTGTTCCCTGATGTGTAGCCTGTACCTAGCAAATAATATGCACTCAATACATATCAATTTAATCAATGGAAGGCACTGTAGTATAGAGTTTAAGACTCTGAAGTTAGACTGCCAGGGCTCAGACTCTGGCTTAACCATAACCTCCCTCCATAAAACTTTAGTTTCTTTTCTATTAAAATGGGAAAAATTATAATTCCCACTTGTAGTGTTCTTGTGGTAATTAAATGTTCATCTAAAAGCATTTAACAACTTTCTTAGATGACCAATGGAGTTACTGGTATCAGATCTGCCTTATGTTCATGCACCGCTTGGTTCCTCCTCCCTAGGCTGTGGTCTGGAAAGTACCTCCAGACAGAAAGCTAGGGTGCTTGTGGGAAAACTGGACAAAATATATGAAACAACTTGTTTTAGACACTGGAGAAAAGGCAGCACCGGATTATGATCCCTGAGAGAAGGAAATAAATAAAACAAGCCCCACAATCTCCCCAGCTTTCTGTCTGGAGGCACTTTTCAGACCAAAGCCTAGGGAGATGGAACCAAGCAGAGCATGGCAGTTTCATGTGGTTGAGGAAACAGAAACAAAAGTTTAGGAAAACTAAAGTACCTGGAATTTATACCCAAAAGGAGGGAGATGCAATGAGAAAGAAGTCCAAAAAGCTGCCTAGTGATATCCTAGCACAGTGGTTCTCAAACTTTTTTGTCTTAGAACCCCTTTATGCTCTTAAAAATTGAGGACATCAAAGAGATTTTATTTCTGTGGATTATATTTATCAGTATTTAGTGTATTAGAAATTAAAACTGGCAACTTTATAAATTATTTGTAATATTTGTTTATCAATTCATTTAAATATAAAAGCCACATATGTTAACATATTTTAATGAAAAATACATTTTATGAAAATAAAAGTGTGATGGTAAGAATAGTAGCAAGATTTTACTTTTTTTGGTAGTTCTCTTTATTTTCTGGCTTAAGAGAAGACATGTGGATTTTCATACCTGTTTCTGAGTTCATTTTTTTGCAACATCACATGTCATGTAGCCTCTGGAAAACTCTATTGTATACTACTAAGTGAATGAGAGTAGAAAGGTTAATAACATCTTAGCATAATTATAAAAATAGTTTTGAACTCATGGGCCCTGGTATTATAATAAAGTATAGTTATCCCTCAGTATCCACAAATGCTCAAGTCCTTTATACAAAATGGCATAGTACAGTCAGCCCTCTGTATCCATGGGTTCTGCGTCCGTGGATACAGAGGGCCGACTGTAGTTCTAAACTTACAGATTCCTAAAAGATACTGAAGACTCCCAGGGGGCTCTGGCCCACACTTTATGCCCTATAGTCTTTGGCCAAATACTAAGCTGCATATGTGTAGGGTGAAAATCCTCACGGCCAGGAAAAGAACTACCAAGAAACTCTAACTTCAACAATTCTCAAAGCTCACAGAAGATTGGAAAATATCTGAATTCTAACCAATAGTGTGGAGAAAGTTGTTGACCATGTAGGACATTCAGTAAAGCCCTCAAAGGACCATGCCTTAGCTAGTAGTGGGCTAAACTTAAACTCTTGAATAAACACTACTTTAGATTGACCAAAACAGCTTTTTAAAAATAAGCATCAAAAGCATCAAACTGATCCATAAGTAATTTAGCTGCCTCATAACACACGTTAAGCACACTTTAGTTGAAGGCAATAAAATCCAGACTCAATAGTGTAAAACTTATCCAATTAAAAAAAACAGATATGCAAAGAAGCAGGAAAATGTGACTCAATACCTAGAGAAAAATCAGTGTATAGAAGAGGATCTGGAAACAACAGAGATGACAACAATACATGAACCTTAAAGCAGCTATTGTTAATTGTGCAAAGACTTAAAGAAAAAAGATGAACATAATGAGGAGAGAAATGGGAAGAATCAAAAAGAAGCAAAGGGAAATTCTAGAGTTGAAAAACACAATATTCAAAATGAAAAATTCACTAGGTGAGTGTAAAAGCAGAGTGACTGAAGACACAGCAGTAGAAACAATCCAAACTGAAGCACAGAGAAAATAGAAATGAGAAAAAATGAACAGAGCATTAATGACATGAGGGACAATATCAACTGATCTAACATACGTGCAGTTGGAGTTCCTGGAAAAGGGAGAGGCTCATAGAAATATGTCTGTAGAAATATTGGCTAAAAATTTTCCATAGTTGATGAAAAGTATAAAGCCACAGATTCAAAAAGCTCAATAAACGCAAGCATGATAAACTCAAAGAAAAACAAACCAAGGCAAAACATAACTGAATTGTCAAAAACACTGCAAGAATAAGAAAATCTTAAAAGTAACTAGGAAAAGAAGACACATTACAGACAAGCAAATAAAGACAGTAACAATTTCTGATTTCTCTTCAAAATCAAACAAGCTATAAAAATGGGGTATCTTGGGAATTCCCTGGTGGTCCAGTGGTTAGGACTCTGCACTTTCACTGCCAAGGGCCTGGATTCAAACCCTGGTTGGGAAACTAAGATCCCACAAGCTGTGTGGCATGGCCAAAGAAAAGGGGGAGATATCTTCAGTGTGCTGGGGGGAGCCCTTAAACTTAGAATTCTATGTCTAGCAAAAATAGCCTTTAAATATGAAAGTAAAATAAAGACATCTGCAAATAAATAAAAGCTAAGGAATTCCATTCCCAGAAGACCTAAAATTAAAAAATATATATTAAAGCAAGTTCTTTAGGAGAAGAAAAATCACAGAAGATGAAAATGTGAATCTACAGGGGAAAAAATGGAGAGTACAAGAAATAGTTTAAAATGTGGAATGAATATAACATTTTTTTCTTATTTTTTACCTCTTTAGAAGACAACTGACTTTTTAGAGCAGTAGTCAATAAACTGTGACTAAGAGCCAAATCTGTTCCTGTTTTGGAAAATAAAGTTTTACTGCAAAACAGCCAAGCTCATTCTTTTACATATTGTGTATGGCTGATGGCTGAGTTGAGCATTTCAAACCATATGGCTCACCAAGCCAAAAATATTTACTATCTGGACCTTTATGGAAAATGTTTGCTGACCACTAGTTTAAAGCAAAACTAGTCTCATTGCACTGTGCACTTTGTAACTATGCAGGAGTAAAATGTTTGGTAACAGCAGCACAAAGGTTAGGAAGAGAAACAGAAGTACACTGTTGTAGAATAATAAAATAGTTCTGTTATATAGGAAGCGGCAATCTTTTTACAGTAGATTGTAAAAAGTTAAAATGTGTACTATAACCCTAGAGCAACTACTAAAAAAATTAAACATATAAATTTGGCTAATGAGATAATAGAGGAGATAAAATATAAATATTGAAATAATCCAAAATAAGGAAAAAAAAAAGAGAAAAAACCAGATGAAACAGAATTATACTACAAGATAGTTGATTTAAATCACCTATACTGATAATGTAAATTAAATTAAATGTAATATAAAAATAAATGTAAATGGTTAAACAATTAAAAGTCAGAGACTGTCAGAATGAATAAAAAAGCAAAACCTAACTATATGCTGTCTACAACAAATCTAACTCAAATACAAAGACATAGATTAAGAGGATGAGAAACTATATAACATTCATATACTAATCATGAGAAAACTGGCATGGCTATGTTAATCATCAGGCAAAATGACACCAGGATAAAGAATATTACCAGAGACAAACAGGAGCATTTCATAATGATAAAAGGGTAAATTCATCAAGAAGACATACAGGGCTTCCCTGGTGGCGCAGTGGTTGAGAATCCGCCTGCCAATGCAGGGGACACGGGTTCGAGCCCTGGTCTGGGAAGATCCCACATGCTGCGGAGCAGCTGGGCCCGTGAGCCACAATTACTGAGCCTGCGCGTCTGGAGCCTGTGCTCCGCAACAAGAGAGGCCGCGCAACAAGAGAGGCCGCGATAGTGAGAGGCCCGTGCACCGCGATGAAGAGTGGCCCCCGCTTGCCACAACTAGAGAAAGCCGTTGCACAGAAACGAAGACCCAACACAGCCATAAAAATAAAAATTAAAAAAAAAAAAAATTAAAAAAAAAGACCTAACGTTGAAAGAACTGAAGGAAGATCTTGCAAAAGTACAATAGTGAAATAAAGATACAAAAAAAAAAAAAAAAAAGAAGACATACAAATCCTAAATATATATGTACCTGATAACAGAACCTCAACATAAAGGATGGACAAATTGATAAACCTGAAATGAGAAACTGGCAAATACACAAGTATAAATTGATGATTTCCACACTCTTTTCTGTATACATAGATAGAACAAGTAGATTGAAAGTCAGCAAAGATATAGAAGAATAAAAAAAGCCCTTAAAACACAGAGGTGCTCAATAAATAGTAGCTATTATTACTGTATTATAAACATAATTAATTATAGCTAAGGAAAATTTTAAATGTGATAGAAACTCCTGTTACCTAACTAGATGTAATAGGAGCCCCTTTTTACAGTGGTTCAGGGATACAAATTGCTAAAGAAGCAAACAGTCTATCAAAAGAGAAACTACACCATGTTTGGGGCTGGATATAGCAGTATCACTGCCTGATACCAATATCTCCAATCATAATACAGACTTTATAAAATTATAAAAGCAAAAACCTATGTATGATACTTTTATAATACTTGAGGTGTAACACTGAATCTTAGAAATCAGAGTTGAAAAGCAGTATTCAACTTTATAGATAGAGATTATGCAGCATGGTTTCTTACTCTGATGATGTCATTTAAACTTCAGTAGTCAATTCTTGTATCAAGTTATTAGCCAAATATCACATTCCTGTTATTTTTTAATTAAAAACAATCAGCTTCAATGAGATATAATTTACATATAGTAAAATTCATCCTTGTTTTGATTTTTATTTATTTTTACAAATAAATTACCACAAAGTAACATTATTCATCACCTCCCATAGTCACCATTATTTTTTGTAGTGAGAACAGTTGATATCTACTCTTTTAGCGAATTTTGATATACAGTATACTATTATTAACTATAGTCACTGTGCTGTACATTTGGTCTCCAGAACTAATTCATTTTATAACTGAATATTTGTACCCTTTGATAAGTGTCTCCCTTTTACTCCTACCCTTAGCCTGTGGTAATCACCATTCTACTCTCTGTTACTCTGAGTTTGACTTAAAAAAAGATTCCATATATAAGTGAGATCATACAATATCTGTCTTTTTGTGTCTGGCTTATTTCACTTAGTATAATATCCTCCAGAATCATCCATTTTATCACATGGCAAGATTTATGTCTTTTTTAAGGTCGATAAAATTCACCCTTCTTAAGTGTACAGTTCCATAAGTTTTGATCAGTGTATTGAGTCATGAAATCACCACCACAATCAAGGTACATAATACTTCCATCACCCCTGAAAGTTCCTCATGACCCTATACAGTCAATCCCCTCTTCCCACTTCTGGCTTCTGGTAACTGTTGATCTGATTTCTGTCCCTATAGTTTTGCCTTTTCCACGTTTTCACATTTTTTCTGTAAATACTGAAGAGTGGGATTTCCAGGTCATCTATTAAAATATGTATTTAACTTTTCAACTGCAAATTGTTTTCCAAAGTGGATGTGCCATTTTGCATTTCCATCAGTGATGTATGGCAGTTCCAGTTGTTCTACATCCTTTCAGCAGTTAGGATTCTCACGGTTTGAAATTTTTTCCCAGACCTTCTATTAGATATAGTAGTGTTACAGCATTGTGGGTTTTAATTGACATTTCCCTAAGGACTAATTATGGTGAACATTTTTTCCTATGGTTATTTGCCATCTGAATATCTACTTTGACAATGTGTCTGTTCAAATCTTTTTCCCATTTAAAAATTTGTGGGTTTTGCTTTTTCATTATTGAGTTGTTAGAGTTTTTATATGCTGTAGATAGGAGTCCTTTATCAGCTATGTGTTTTGAAAAGATTTTCTGTCGGTAGCTTCTCTTTTCATTTTCTTTTAACATTTTGAAGAGCAAGTTTTAAAAAAAATTTGATGAAATCCAACTCATCATTTTTCTTATGGTGTCTTTGTTTCCTTTTAAGGAAATCTTTGTCTAATATAAGGTCACAAAGATTTTCTTCTACATATTCCTCTATAAAATGTTTGCATAGGTATAAGATACGAGTCAAGGTTCATAGTTTTCCTTTCTCCCTCCCTTCCTTTTCCTTGCATATAGATACTTGACTGTTTCAGCATCATTTGTTGAAAGATCATCCTTTCCCCATTTGAATCAACCTGGCACCTTTGTCAAGTATCAACTGACTATATACATATGGGATTCTTTCTGTACTCTATCCTGTTCCATTGATCTGTAGAGCTTACGGTATGTAAATATCACATTGTCTTGATTACTATTTACAACTTTGTAGCACCTCTTGAAATCAACTGATGTAAGCCCTCCAACTTTGTTCTTCTTCTGTTTCCTTGCTTTCAACATAAATTTGTCAATTTCTATGCTTAAAAAGCCTATTAGAATTCTTATTGGAATTGTGGCAAACCTATAGGTAAATATGGTACATCTCTATATTTAGTTTGGTCTTCTTTAATTTTCCTCAGCACTGTCTTGCAATTATCAGTGTAAAAATCTTGCATACGTTTTATTAAATTTATCCCTCTTACTTCATGTTTTTTGATGCTACTGTAGATGGTATTTTAAAAATTTCAATTTCCAAATTTTCATTGCTACTATAGAGAAATAGAAATATAATTGGTGATTGTCTATTGACCTTGTATCCTATGAACTTGGTGAACTCACTTAATTTTGTAGACTCTTTGGGATTTTCTACTTAGACAATCATTGTCTGTGAATAAGGTTGGTTTGCACCTACCATTTTGCAGTTAGTTTTCTCTCCCCTCCCTGCAACACTCCCCCCTCTACTATACTGTTTTCTATTGTATTAACTTGAGTACTAATTTATGGTTCCATTTTATTTCCACTACTGGCTTAATAATTATGCCTCTTTTTTTTTTAATGAAGTGATTGCTCTAGCGTTTATAATATATATACTTTATACAGTCTTCCTTCAAATAAAATTACATCACTTCATTTACAGTGTTAGAGACTTATGATCTTATCAGTACACTTCCAGTTCATCTTCCCCATCTTTTGTGCTACTGTTATCACATGATTTACTTCTACTTATACATATGTTTAAATGCTACAATATATTGCTACTATTTCTAGAGTAGGAGATGGCAAACATTTTTTTTTAAAGACCAGACAGTAAATATTTTAGGCTTTTGGAGTCACACATGGTTTCTGTCATATATTCTTTTTATTTATTACAACACTTCAGAAAGGTAAAAAAATATTCTTCACTCACAGGCTATACAGAAACAGGCCATGGGTCACATTTGGCCTATGGACTGTAATTGCTGACTCCTGCTTTACACAGTCAATTATATGTAGAGAGATTAAAAATCAGAAAAAAGTTTATTTATATTTACCAACATTTTCCCCATATTTGGTGTTTTTTATTTCTTTGCGTAGATCCAAATTTTCATCTGTTACCGTACTGACTCTACCTGAACAACTTCCTCTAATATTCTTGTCACACGGGTCTGCGGACAAAGAATTCTCCCAGCTTTTGTTTACTGAAACATCTTTGTTTCTCCTCTCTGGATTGATAGTTTCTTTATTTCAGAAAAGATACTGGTACATTGTCTTTCAACTTGTACAGTTTCCGATGAGAAGTCTGCTGTAATTTTGATCTTTGTTTCTCAGTAATATTCCTTTCTCCCTCTGGCTGCCTGCCTGCATGATTATATCTGTTTTTTTTAACAGTTTGAATATGATGTCCCTAGGGGCATGTGTCTGTGTTTTATCCTACTTGAGGTCCTATTCAATTTGTGTTATTTTGTCTACTTATTTCTAGAAAAATACTCAATTTTATATGTTCATATTATTCTTCTCTCTAGTTCTCTCTCTCTTTCTTCTTTCTGGGACTCCCATGACATATAAATTGGACAGTTTGACATTGTCCCACAGTTCTCGGTGCCCTGTTCAATTTTTTTTTTTACCCCTACTTTTGTTCCTCTCTGTTTTTCACTCTGGATAATTTCTAGTGATCTATCTTCAGGTTCACTGACTGTTTCCTTAGGTGTGTACCATCTGTTCATAAGCCATCAAAGGAATTCTTCATCTGTGATTTTTTTTTAGCATATCTATTGAATCCTTTTTTATAGTTTTCATCTCTTCTGAAATTTCCTACATGTTCATGAATGGCATCCACCCTTTCTACATTCACTTTTATTAATCATAGTTAGAGTCCCTGTATAAAATTTCCAACATCTGTGTCTTCTCCAAGTCTGGTTCTGTTAACAGCTTTCTTTCTGGAAATCGTTTTCCCTTGAGTTTGTGTGTCTTGTAATTTTTTATTGATTGAATCATGGACACTGTCTGTAGTACAGTAGAGACTGAGGTAAAAAATATTTATCCTCGACTACTAACCAAATTGACTCAACTCCTCTGTAATGATAGCTCCTATTCTAGAGGGGGTGCTGGCTTTTATGTCTACCCATTCCCCAGAAGCAGTGAATCTTTGTTGAATCTTAGCGGAGAGTTTCTTGTCCACCACTTAAGACTTTGCTTTGTATGAGAAAAGTGTCCAGGAAGTAAGCAGGATTTCATGCCTGAGTGTAACAAAGAGAAGATCTCTTTCATCTACTAATCTCCCCCCTCAACCCTGCACCCAATCTTTCTCATGAGCATGTAGAAGAGTCTATGGAAAAGAGCTTGCGAATAAATGCAGACACCATTTGTGTCTGGGACTCTGAGGGATTCTACAATGTCACAGTTAACCACACTAGGCCTTTAAGAACTTGGTAAAATTGTGGTTTTGTTCTTATATACTCTAATAAAGGCCATGTATTCTTTCTTCCCTATGAGAAAGTTGAAACAACTTGTGTGTCCCATTACTTCGCAGGAGCTAGCCACTCTTTGGAATCCAGTTCATCTGGTTGTCTCACAAGCTCAACTCTCTGATGGGTTCAACAAAGATGTGATTTTGTAGATTATCTGGCTTTTGTTCATTGTTAGGATATGGGAGCGATGTCTCTTTGGCTTTCTACATTCTTCTGTAAGTCATTAAAACTCTTTGTGATACCTTCTCCTTGCTGACACTCTGCCTTCTTACTTTTCTTTCTTGGTTTTATAGTGTAAAATAGTCCCTCTCTAAATTCAGCCTGCACTTTATTCCTGTCACCTTTCACCTTTATGCCATACTTCAACATATAGATTCTATGGCGAATGGGGATAAAGAAAGGGAAGAAGAGGGGGAAGATATATTCATAGATACCCATATACATATGTACACACACACACACACACACACACACACACATATATATATATATATATATATATATATATATATATATATATATATATATATATATATATAATTATTTGGGATACAATGAAGAAGTCAGGCAATTGCAGAATAGATAATCAATATATTACTAGCTACTGAAACCATATGGGATACAGAGTAATTGCAATGACTCCTACTGGTTCATTAAGCAGAAATTAAGAAGTTTTTTCCAAGATAAAATTTCTACTTCAGAATGTTGCTTCTTAATCTATAAGACAAATATATATGATTAAATGCTTTCTAAGGTTTCTTGATATCTAAAGATATAGAGTATTGTCATTCTTTTATCAAGTAAGATTACTTTCTCTCTCTCATGTGACAACATTTATTGTGTTCTAGCCAGCTTTGTAGGTTCAGGTGATTCAACTGTGAGCAAAACTAAACATAGATCCCACTCCCAAAGTTTATAGACTTTAATCAAACAGTTATATGTTATCAAAAATTGCATGAGTGGTATAAAGAACACTATAGGGATCTATAGAAGCATAGAAGAGAGAGAACTGATTCAGTTTGGTGGGGAGAGTATGGGAAGATTTCCTTGAGGAATTCAAAGCTAAGCTGAGATCTGAAAGACGAGTAAGAGTTACCCAGGGAAAAAGGGAGATGAGAGGAAAAAGATCATTACATACAGAAGGAAAGATTTGTGCAAACATCCTATTTAACAGGTATGTGACTGATACAGAAAATAAAGGGAAAAATGTGATATAATGAAGTTGGAGAGTCAGGCAAAGTCCGGATCATGCTTGGCATGGAATGCCACATTAAGGATGTCAAGTCTTCATTGTAGGAGAAATGGGAAGCCTTAAGTTTCATGAACAGGAGAGAAATAATCAGATTTGTGTTTTTTAAAAGGATCATCTTGGTTGTGATATGGAGAAGTGATTGTCAGAAGAATGGATGTGGAAAAAAACAGGAGGTCCTGCAGTAGACCAAGTGAAAGATGATAGTAACTTGACTTAGGGTGGTAGCAATGGATATAGATAGAAGTGGTTGAATTGAAAAGATATTTGTAAAGTAAAATTAACAGAACTTGATGAATTGGACATGGGGTGGAGTTCCAAAAAATAATTCTTATATTTCTGCAGTTGGATAGATAGTGAAGTCATTTACAAAAGGTAAGGAATGAAAGACAAAAGAACAGATTTTTGTTTTTATTTTTTAAGTGGTGGGGGTTTGAAGATCATGAGTACAGTTTTGGACGTGCTGATTTGGGGCTAAGTTTAGAACTGTCAAGTAGAACAGAAATCTGGACTAGAGATAGAATTTAAGGATAGGGAGGGTGGGAGGGAGATGCAAGAGGGAGGAGATATGGGGATATATGTATATGTATATGTATAGCTGATTCACTTTGTTATAAAGCAGAAACTAACACACCATTGTAAAGCAATTATACTCCAATAAAGATGCTAAAAAAAAAAAGAATCAAAGGCCAAAAAACAAAAAACAAAATTAAAGGCAGATAATTGAAGCCTGGATGAGAACTTCAACTGAGATGGAAGCTCCTAGGAGAGAGAATATCCTCCAATTATTTAAAGTAAAAATTAAAAAAACCAATTAATTTTAATGCCTTTTAGAGAAAAGAACACATTTACTGTACCAAATTCTCATGAGCCTTCTGATGTCAAATAATAATCAGTGTTTTAATGTATTATCTTAACAGACTACCATAATCACCTTATGGGGTAGGTACTATCATTATTCTCATGTTACCTATGAAGAAGCTAAGGCTTTCAGAAATAATTTAACTTATTTAGGAGCCAGAGTTCAAACCTAGGGCTGATCTCCTAACCATTCTATCAGGCTATTTTCTCAGTACATCTTCTAGTAAACCTCCCTCTTAGAAACAGTAGCAACTACGGCAGTCAACATCTTTTGAAGACTTATTATATAGAGAGTAAGCACTGCACATTTATAGTAATAATGTAGGAACAAATGATGACAGCTTTACTCTCATATAAAGTGTGAGCAGAACAAAGATTTCAAGAATATCAAATGAGTTTAGTGGTTTGTCCAGTGACATAGAAATTAATCTCCTGCTCAGTTACCTTAAATTGTTTTACAAGTATCATCTTCAGCAAGATGTCAGTCCAACAGTAACTCTGTTTAGGAAGTGGTTTCAGTTTGGCTCACAGGAGGGAATACTTCCTAAAAAGTCATCAAGGTCAATAGACTTAGTTTTCTTGGGCTATATGAAAATCTAACTCAGTTTACTGGACTCAACAAGAGAAGGAAAGCTTACTGAGTGATAAGAATTTATAAATCAAGAGGATCTAGGAAAGGCTTCTAGGTAGATAGCTTTCGGTATTATCACTTAATCAAGAAATTTTGTTTTAAGCTTATAGTCTTTTTTTGCATATGCTTTTATGTTTGCAATTGTTGTTATGATGAGGTCCCCATAAAGTTTGAAAATGGGGTCAAATTAGGCAAACACATGAGCTTTAAAGTTAAAGGTTCTTTAAATTTCTTTATGCCCAGACCCTGCATGCAGGCTTAATTAGTTAGATTTTAAAATGAAAGTAATGAACAGAATAAGTATTTCCACTATTAGCACAAAGAATGCTTTGGAACTGATTGGAATGTGGAGAACACAGTGTCTCTGAAGAGCAGGAATGCTGGTTCTGTGATCAGATATGAACTTTTAGTCTGGCATGAGAACACAAAAAGGTGATCTTTGTTCCCCTATAGATGTGTATCTCTCAGCGATGACCAAAACAAACACTAGCTTTGTCACTTTACTAAACTGCAATGTAGCTACTTACAGCCCAAACCTCCATGTAATTTTTTCCCTTCTGGATATAACACTGGTGATTTTTATTTTACTTTACTCATTTGCAGCTGAAATGACTTGGGTGCAATAAGGATGATTGGTAACCTTACTAGAATGGCCTAAAACATGCTGTGTCAGAGATAAATTTAATAAAAGAATTAAAGGCTAAGTTGGATTTTTAGGTTATAATATGCCTGACAAAAATAAAAAGGGTTATTATATCATATTTAATATTCAAGATATTTAAGGCATTCCATTATTGTGAGTTAAAATACCCATCTGAATAACAAAGACACTTTGAGTCTTCAAGTCAGTCCATAGATTGGAAGGACTTGGATAAGGTTCTTTAAACTTCTTTATGCCCAGACCCTGCACACAGGCTGAGCCATATGCAAGTTACCTTTTTTGATAAGCAATGATTCCATGAACTTAAGGCAAAAGTCAAAGTGAAAACTGAGGTTCTTATCAGGGCCAGGACTGGAGTGAGGCAAGAGAAATACCTAGGGTTCAAAATTTAAGGAGGCACTCAGTCTCAGTGTCATGGAAGTACAGGGCTGGCATGTGAGAGTGAGTAGCTCCTTCTTTATATTTTGCTACATAGGCACCTTGCAATCCCGACCCTGGTCCTGGTTCTATCCCTGGTTTTTACTCCCAAAGGTCTTTCAAGAGTCAAGGCAATGCTATCTGTTTTCACATTGTTTTGTTGTGTTTGAAAGTTAATAAAAATCAAGTAAATAATTTTAAGACTCTATAACAAATAGGCATTGCATAAAAATTAAACAAGTAGGGTAATACTAACAATTAGAAATCACAGCTAAATCCAAATAATGATAACTAATTGCAAATACTTTCTTAGTGCTTATTGTGTGATTGATGAATATATATATTTCAGTCATCAACTGTGAATTAAAGCATTATTATTATTATCCCCATGCTTACGGTAGGGAGACTAAGGTTTACAGATGTTCGCTCACACTCACAAAGCCAGCAGGAACTCAAGTTGATCCAACTCCAAAGCCCAACCTCTTATCTGATATGCTTTGCTGCCTCCCAACTATAGCCATTAACACTGGTGATCTGTCAACTGTATCTCTACTACAGGTAGAAATCTAAATGCCAATTGTTTACACAGATTCAGAATTCTTGTTAGAAAAACTGAATTAATAATCTTTAGATAGACTACCCTCTTCCTGCAGCCTTATAGCATGGTGTATTAAGAAAGGGAAAATGAAAATGTAAGACAAAGAAAAGAGAGAAGGAAAAAACAAAGGATTATAAGAGAAAATATATGATTTAGAGATCATATCTCTTTTGTGGACTAGGATAAAATAATAAGAATAGTGATTAGGATAGTATGCAAAGAGGTTGCTTCAAAGCAAACTCCAAAGAAAAAAAAGGAAAAGATTTTCATCTATGGCTGGGAGAAGAAAGGAAAAAGGTTTATCAGAGAAGATAAAGAATGTTACTTTAGGTTTAATTTCAGCTTTTTTAAATTAAGAGGAGAAATAAATGCACTTCCTATTCCAGAAATGAAGTACCAATAATTTTTTTCCTATTCATCTATGTAGAAAAGAATATTGACATAAACAGAAACATGGGGGCAACAACCTTACAACACTTAATTAAAAAAATAAATGTACCCTCTTAAAAAGATGAGACACTTGGATGTAATTGAGATTATTAATTTCTAAAAATTGCATGCTTCATGGAAAATTAAAACAATGTTTTTAAGAAACATAGTATGTATTGTACTATTGGCATTAATTGCAATTTTCTAGTCTTTTTGGAAGAGCAGAGCTTATAGAAGGTTACATGCCATCTTCCCCCACCCGCTGAACCAGCTCCTCAAACCCCCATTACGAAGTCAGGCTCTGAAACCAGTAAGAAAGACCTTTTCTTGCAACCTGCTGAAGAGCGCCCTCTAGTGCTATCTTGCAAATGAAATGTGCTCATATCAATTTTTTCATGAATTGTTCTGCTTATACTGGACCTTAGGTTTTCTTTGGAACTTGGGCCAAGAAAGATAAGTGATGCTTTAGAACAATTTTCTGGCTTGTAATTCCAGCTAAGTAAGATTATCATAATATATTAAAGAGGGAGAAGGTTTTCTTTTTTTAACTTTTATGAAATGAGGTACAACTATTTTAAAAATAACGGGCTTTTTGTTGAAGGGTTAGCTTTTAAAGAAAATAATTTGCAAAAATTTTAGTGTGCTTCATAGTACCTATAAAAAGAAGAGTTTTCTCAGAAAAAAAAGTTAAAAGTGACAATAATTGCTTCTCTCAACCTCAGTCTCTGGAAACTTATCTACTTAGGCTGGTGGTATCCTAAAAACATTTTTTAAAACTTGTTTGTGCTTAACTTTTTATTTCTGATGACATAGTAAAAAATTTTGTTCATGCTTAATCAAAATCCAAAAGCGAAAACACAGAAAAACAAATTACCTGACTAAAAGGTGAGTATATCTTTAAATTCCAGGAACAAAACAAACATGAGATAATCCAAAAGGCAGTATTAAATAATGGCAATATATTCCTTTAAACAGTTTTGACACTAGCACAAAGAAATTTAAAGGAGTGAAGGAAATCATTCTTTTCATTGTCTAATACACACCAAGTAATATTAACCATGAGACCAGTAACTCCATTAACTACCACTTTATCTTGGGCATAACGTTTTCCCTTTTAAAAGACCATATGCACAATGAATTAAAGCCAGAGCATGAGAAAGATGAGGAAAAGCTAAAGGACTAATAAGCAGGTTAAGCATGTATATGTGTGTGGTATGTCTGTGTACGTATGCTTGTTTATGTACTGCTGTCATTCTGTTTAATAAAGTGAGGGTCAGATCCCTAGCTGAGAACATGGGTACGTATAAGATCTCTGAAACTGTGTTCTGATGAATGAGGAAACAACACTGATGGAAAAATTAGAATTCATAGATCTATTAGTTCTGTTTCATTTTAAAATTTTGTTTTGTTTGGCTTTTGGGGGGGAGGTATGTTATTCTGCATTGTGCACATTAAATAAGTTTAAATGTGCACTAGGCATGATAAAGTGATTAAACAAAATTTTAAGCATATAATGTTTAACAATTGTGAATCACTATGTTGTACACCTGAAATCTATATAATACTGAAAATCAACTATATCTCAATAAAAAAAAGGTTAAATAATACCAATCCAAAAATATAATTGGAACAAATAAAAGGCAACATGTCCTAATGTTTCTAGTAGAGGACAACGTTTAGAGATGAAATATTCTTGAAACATAGCCTTCAAGTACTTGTGTTATCTAAATCCTTGAACAGTGTCCAATTAGAACAGGAGATCTAACAAACAGATGACAGCACTAGACAGAGAAATGGGTATAAACAGGCGACAACACTTAGAGTAAAAAAAACCTCTGGTCTGTTTCTGTTCCTGACTCACCACTGACATTGACAAAGTCAGTGATCACCACTGTGATTCAGCTTCTAAATCAAACAGAAGCAGTAATTCTTGCCAGAAACAACACAAGAGTGTTGATAATGGGAGGATTAGTGTGATAATGTATAGAACTTATAGAAATGTTACTGTACTGTGAACACTTTTGGAAAAGCTCCTGCTCTTTTACTACCCCACAAAAGCTTAAGAAGATAGTAGATGTATAAAACATGAGGTTAAAGTCTGCAAAACATCTTAATTTCCATTTATCTAGATCATTTCTTCAATGTGCTGTTTTTATTATGTGTTATTTGTTAATATTTTTATGTCCGGGAATTTCTAATTTCTCTTCTATATTATTTGCCTTATTTTTAGTCTCCTATTTACACAAAACACTGAGTTATTCTTGTCTCGAGTTTCTCCCTTCCCTCATTATATTCATATGTGTAGACACGGCCATTTTTCTTCTACTACTCATTTCTATGTTGTTCAACTATAATAAAAGCAACTGTAACGATGATCCTAGCACTTAATATATGTGAAAGTGCTTTGTAAATAAACTATAATCTCATTTCATTTATTTACTCAAGTCAGTGTCAATTAGAAAAATTGTTGATAGTTTATATGTATATATTATTTATAAGCCCCAAACAGACAAAATCTTTAATAGTAGGAAAATGTTTATCCTGTCACTTTGAAAGAGGAAATAACCAATGACATAATAAACTCACAATAAATATTATTATAATTTTTCAAAGATTTGCTAGCAAATAATAGCACATATATTTTGGAAAAATTTCAAGTTATAAAATATTTATTTATCCCAATTTATCAAATGAGATATATTACCTTTATATCTTATAGAACCTCAGGGTAAAAAAATAAAAATATTTCACACTTCTATTTTCAACTCTATTACTTTTGGTTGGATAACAGTAGAAATCACTTAACATATATAAAATATGGAAGGGACTACCTCATTGTGTTCTTGGAATGATTAATTATGCTTTAACCTAAGAACAAAAGCTATGTGAACATATGGTATTATTACTTTAATACAGGTAATTCATTGTAGTATGAAATAGCCATATATAGACCAAACAATAATCACCTACTATATACAATAAAATAAAAACCCCATTGAAAATGGAGAAATTCCTCTTTCTGTCACTAATTAGTTTTTAATAAATGATACATAATAAATGGCAACATTCTAATTTATCAGAGTTTAGGCATAGTCCTTGAATGGGGAATGGGAGTGTATGAACTCTGGCAGCTGTTTACATAGCCTGTGAAACATTCTCTGTTAACGGGCATTGTTCTCAAGGTTTGAAAAGGTGCAGGCTCTCATAAGGTCCTTTCAGGTAGGTGGTATGGCTAACAGGAAGCAGTCCCTATTTGGCACAAAGTTCTAACTTCAGATAAATTGTTTTTGGTCTATATCACTTACTATTGGTTTTAAATCACACACACACACACACACACACACAGTTTTAGTGAAATTAACACGTAGCGTAGGACACAACTTTTTTCACTTCATAGATGTGAGAAATACATTTAATAGTTTCGATTGCTTTCAAAAAGTAATCGAAACTTTTTGCTTCCGAAACTTTTTGCTTTTTGGTTCCCCGACATTAAATACTATAAACCAGGCCTATTTAATTTTTTCATGGTATATTCCAGTAGACTAGAAAACCTGGTGGTGTTTGCTGTCCTAAGGATCCAGATGGTATTTATTTTCCTTACCTGGTTCCTGCTTAAGTGCAAGTGTATTTTGCCGTCTTTTCTTCCTCAACTAGTAAAGATAAAGGGATACATTATAACCATAAGCATTTAACAAGTATCTAACAGTGGTATCTACTTATTGTAGGAGAAATATTTGTGTTCTTCTTACTAAAAGTCTCATCTTGACCTGCCTGAGAAATAAAGCAGGTGAGAAGATGGGTTTTATCATATGATTTAACCAACAAGATGGCCTAATATGTTCACTGAATGTGTCTCTACCTCCATGCTCGCATTTGCCATATTCATTGCTTTAATATAATACTGCCTGCACTCATGCACTTCTGCATGCGAACACAGGGATTTGCATTATCTTGGATTAAAAGAACATGGAAGGAAAGCAATTGTTTCCTCGTAAAAGTGTAGAATTGAAATATACTCAGGTTGCACCTAACCATTTCCATATCACCACAGCTAAGGAAAATTTTATTCTATTTTATTTATTCTAAAGAAAAATTAAAGTAGTTTTTCTATAGAGAATTTCCCCCCCATTGGATCACCCTATGAGTGCCTTTGTTCTCAAACAGTGTGCTTTCCTTATGCTGAAAATTTTGAGTGAATCTCCACTATGAGCAGTTAGATTTAGAAAGTTTAATTTTCTTAATCAGCAGTACAAGTATACCTCTTTCTATGTGTCCTCTATGGAGTTAAACACACACACACACACACACACACACACACACACACATACACACACACACAGAATGTATCCTTTTCATAAAATGGACACTCATACAAAGCTAGATCACCTTCTACGGTATTTTAGATGCAAACCATCACATCCTTACAAAAAAATAGGTGTACCTTTATATAGTAAGTGTACTTAATAGCATTATGCCTTGACACTCCTTCACACTGCTCATGTGTTCAGAGGCACACATGCACACACACAGAACTGCATTTCTATAAAGTCAAACTCATCTAACATTCCATAGTATGGTTGCTATTTCTATATCTTTTCCTCCTTTGAATGTGACTAGCTATTTACACCCTAACAATTCTGGTACAGAGCTGATTTAGCATTTTTATTGGAATGTGAAAGCTCTTAAAAGAAGAAAAAAATCTAATCAGGCAGAAGAGATAGAAAACTTGCTGAATTTTCTCTCCCCCCTCTAAGACCCCCTGAATCCTATCAAAAGCACATCTTCCATTCATTGCTTCCTGGTGTCATTATGACAAGCGGCTACAAATCAATAGCAGAGGGAAAGGCAGGACCAACCCGCACTCACCAAGTGATAAAGATTCACTCTCAGCCCCGATTTGCTAATAGCCCATAATAGCAGCCATTGGCGCCCTGCATTAAATCATACATTTCACTCTGCGTTTATTATGGGATTTTTAAAACTCCTCACCAAATTGGATTTTCTCGATGGTCTCTAATTTCCACATTTATCATTTAAAATTAAACTCCTCTGTGTAGAGGGGGAATAGAGAAGGAGGAGAAAGTAGAGAAAGGCCAGAGAGTACTGTATTTTTTTTCTCACCCCCGTTTTTTATGAAAACCCATAAAAAATACCAGGTATCACAGCCATAAGCAGCAGGATTTTTTTAAACTATAAAAAATTCTAGAAATCAGGCTGGAATGGTTTGTATGTGCTGGTCTGTAAATGAAGATGACAATTCAAGAGAACTATGTGTGTGTGTGTGTACACATAAAGCAGGTTTTAAACAAAAGGAATTTGGTGAAAAAATTCTCAGTAATGTTGCACAAAAGGTGAATTGCAAAAGCAATGGAAAATAAGTTAATGTTACATTATGCAAATACTCTAAGGAGCTGTAAAGAGAGAGCTCAGCAAGTGTAGTATTCTAGTTTTTTTAAAAAACTACATTTATCTTATTTCAAAGTTCAGTGACAGACAAAGTAAAAATTCTTACAGGTTTCTAATTATGCAACAGCTTGCTTAAACTTTCTGTACATTCTTAGTTTAAAAAATTATTTTAAAATTTCATGGACTCCAGTAGCTAAAGCTGCCTCTTGGCTGCTGCAGCAAACCCCCAAACAAGTTCTTCAGTCTCCCACAGATACCACTGAAACAATGGAATCAACCCATGGGAACTTAAATCACTACAAGTATAAATATACATAATGTCTTTGGATAAAATATTTTTTATTCTTTGAATATAAAAAATGAAAATTAAATTTTACATCTATAGCATAAAATGAAAGGGCTATATTTTCTCAAGGCTGCATGGTTGGGACTTAGTATGACCTAGTTTTTTTTTTTTTTTTAACATCTTTATTGGAGTATAATTGCTTTACAATGGTGTGTTAGTTTCTGCTTTATAACAAAGTGAATCAGCTATACATATACATATATCCCCATATCGCCTTCCTCTTAAGAGAATTCTAATTGCTCTTTTTCTTGCCAACTTTTGGTATTTTAGCTATTCCTGTTCTTTTTATATGCATTTCCCTTATGTCTAATAAGGCTGAGAGCACTTTTTCATATGTTTATTGCCATTCAGGTATTCTCTTTTATGAAGATTCTATTTAAGTCTTTTGTCTATTTTTCTATTGGGTTATCTGGCTTTTTGTTATTGATTTGTAGGAGTTATTTGTATATTATAGATATGTCTTTTGTCAGGTCCTCTTTTGTAAATATCTTCTAGGTGTGGTATGCCTTTATATTCTTTTTAAGGGTGTCTTTTGATAACAGAAGTTCTTAACCTTGACATAGCTCAATGAATTATATTTTTCTTTGCAGTTAGCATTCGGTGCTCTGTTTAAGAAATATGGGCCTATTCCAAGAAGACTGTGAATTCATTTGGATTTTCCACGTGTATTAATAGGTCATTTGTGAATAATGACTATTTTATTTCTTTCCAGTGCTTATGATTTTGATTTCATTTTCTTGTCTTATTGTACTAGCTAGGAACTCCAGTACAATGCTGACTAGAAATGATGGATAGTGAGCACCTTTGTCTTGTTTTGAATTCTGCCATGGATTTTTGTAGATTCTCTTAATCAGGTTAAAGAAGTTCCTTTCTGTTCCTAGTTTTTATTATGAATGGTTATTAAAGTTTATCAAAGCCAAAAAAAAAAAAAACCCTATGGAGATGATCACATGATTCTCCTTTTTCTTTTTCTATTAATACAATGTATTACATTGATTGATTTTGAAATGTTAAACTACCCATGCATTCCTGGAATAAACTTCACTTGGTCATAATTTATAATAATTTCTCTATATTACTGGGTTCAATTTGCTGGCATTTGTTTAGGATTTTTATTTCTATGTTCATGGGACAGATCAGTTTGTAATTTTCTTGTGGTTATCTTGTTTGGTTTTAATATCACCTTTCTTATATTTTTAAAAAGTTTCTGGTGAAATCACAAGAGCTACTTTTGGCAAACTGCAAATTTTAGTGAAAACTTGAGCTGCTGTACTTTATTATGATGGCACAGGGAACTCTGATACTTATGAGTTTTTCTTACTCTGCTCTAAGTTCCCTAAGTTTCATGACTCCCTATCCCCTAGCACTTGCTTCTATTATACCAGCTTTTGAAGATACATCTAAATTTTCTAAATTTCATTTTATTTCTCCCTCTGGTGAATCTAAGTGTTCACAGTAAGGATTTTTTTTTTTTTGTCAATGATTACATATTAGCCTGGTACCATCTGCAAGAAAAGGTATTGTGGGAAATTAAAAGAAGTAGAACTTATATTCTCTGCCCTCAATGAGTTTATAATGCAGTAAGCTAACTCAGCCACTTTAAAAAATTACAAATTAATTACAGAATAATCTTTAATTAAACTTCTTTATTCAAATTCATGAAGCTTTAAAAAAATGACTTCTGTTATAATGGGGAAAACAAGTTAATGAAAGAAATATTAGAATTCAAGAAAAGCACAAGGAAGGTGCAAAATCACTTGTAGCCACACCAAGAAATATAACCATTTACTAACATTTAAATTTTGTTGAAATTAGATAATCTTCAAAGTATTCATTCTCACATTTTCTTTATAGTATTATAGTATTATAAAAAAAACTTTTTAAAGATAAATTTAGAAAATAGCTTCTATAGTTTGTATCACTACAAAACGAGCAAAAAGATTAGGAAAAATTTTGAGTGTGTGAAATGAAATTCCCCTCTCTTTCTCAATCAATGAGATATGACACTATACTATGGATCCCAATTCAGAAAGCTTCTGTTACATGTTTGGTAGGTCCAGTATCTTGGCACCTCTCTACATTGAAACTATCCTCCCCTCTGATATATGACAAATTAAGACTTGTGCAAAAAATACTTTTAAATTTGTTGTATAGCAGAAGTACAGAATTGTTATCTTAGAGCTGATTTAGCATAGCGGTAAAGGGCACAGGCTCTGGTGCTAGACTATCTGAGTTTGAAACCTGGCACCACCACTCACAAGGCACATAACACTGGTTAAGTTACTTACATTCTCTATGCCTCAGTTACTCATCTATAAAATGGAAGAAATAATGGTAATGACCTCATAGAGTTGTTATGAGGATTAAGTAAGTTGAGACAAGTAAAGTACTGTTGGGTACATAGTAGGTGCTCAGTAAATGTCAGCTTTGCATAGGCAAGCTAAAGGCCTGCTCATCTTAAATACACACAAGAACAACTATACTTAGTGTTATCAAATTGAAAGACCTCCCTCAATTTGCCCCCATTGACATCCCTCTTTTCTTTAGTCTGGAAGACTTTGTCTTTTTAAACTAGTTCACCTCTATTCTTTTTTTTTTTAATAATGAAATGTAACATTTTATTTTATTTTTTAAATTGGGGTATAGTTGTTTTACAATGTTGTGTTAGTTTCTACTGTACAGTGAAGTGGAGTTCCCTGTGCTATACAGCAGTTTCTCATTAGCTATCTATTTTATACATATTAATATATATATGTTAATCCCATTCTCCCAATTCATCCCACCCCTCCTTTCCCCCCTTGGTGTCCCTACATTTATTCCCTACATGTGTGTTCCTATTTCTGCCTTGCAAACCAGTTCATCTGTACCATTTTTCTAGATTCCACATATATGCATTAATATACAATATTTGTTTTTCTCTTTCTGACTTACTTCACTCTGTATGACAGTCTCTAGGTCCATCCATGTCTCTACAAATGACCCAATTATGTTCTTTTTTATGGCTGAGTAATATTCCATTGTATATATGTACCACATCTTCTTTATCCATTCATCTGTCGATGGACATTTAGGTTGCTTCCATGTCCTGGCTATTGTAAATAGTGCTGCAATGAACACTGGGGTGCATATGCCTTTTTGAATTATAGTTTTCTCTGGGTATATGCCCAGTAGTGGGATTGCTGGGTCGTATGGTGGTTCTATTTTTAGTTTTTTAAGGAACCTCCATACTGTTCTGCATAGTGGCTGTATCAATTTACATTCCCACCAACAGTGCAAGAGGGTTCCCTTTTCTCCACACCCTCTCCAGCATTTATTGCTTGTAGATTTTCTGATGATGCCCATTCTAACGCGTGTGAGGTGATATCTCATTGTAGTTTTGATTTGTATTTCTCTAATAATTAGTGATGTTGAGCATCTTTTCATGTGTCTCTTGGCCATCTCTATGTCTTCTTTGGAGAAATGTCTATTTAGGTCTTCTGCCCATTTTTTGATTGGGTTGTAGTTCATCTCTATTCTTGCTGTTTCCATCTGTCATATTTTCTGTCTCATTCCTGAAACAATGTAAAAGTCCTCTGCTTTTAGAATCTATTTCTATTATGAAGGCCCCATCTAAGCTAACACCACTCAATTTAAGTGGATAAAAGCTGGAATTGAAGAAATGAGGACAAGGGACATGTTAAAACTGGTACCACTGTCAGGGTTTTCCTAGTTTTCTCTTTTGTTTGGCTAATCTAGAATTCACAGAGTACAGCCTATATCTGTTCAATTAAAGGATCAATTAAAGAGCTGGGAAGAAAAGTTTATCAGTCTGAGTTATACAATTAAATATGGAAGAAATTAAACTTAAAAAATCAGGCCAGGAGCAAGAAAGAATTTTAATAAAAATTCAAAATACAAATCCTAAACAGGTTTTTTGAGGCTGTGATGCTTTATATCATCACAGGAGACTGGAGAGATTAGAGTGAACTGGTTTAAAGTCTTAAAATCTGAGAATGGAGGCTGTCTTTAATCTGCATGCAAGACTGTTTAACACTGTTGCAATTACAGTTTAAGTACTATACAGTATGTGTTAATTTCTTTACTAAACGGCATTGTTATTTTGTAAAACATAAATTCTGTAAAACATTCAGAGGCAGTCAAGGTTATGGGTTCTCTCAGGATGTCTACGTAAAAGAAGGAGTTATAATGGGATAAGGAAGCTTTAATTATAGGCTGGTTCTCACACTCTGAGTACCACCTTTAGATAATCACTCTTTTTGTGGACTCCACATAGTGGCCTCACCTGTTTTTAAAAAAAAAAAAAACTGTTTCAGAATCTGAAGGATCCTGTGGTTTATTGATTCTTGTAACCACACACTTTGCCACTAATGTTCATCATTTGTGTTTCTCCTGACTCCCGCCTCTTGAGGAGAATGAAAGGTGGAAAATGTGACACAATAGTCTCAAACTGGATGACTCAGTTTAAATACCGAATAGGAAAAAAAGTGTCTTAAACCACCACTAGAAACATTTTCCTTTCAAATGGAACTGATCTTGAAACCCAGTTTAATCCAGCAAATAGGTGAAGAATAACTGAAGTGGGTACTTTCAGGACATATTGTGACATGTCAGAGATCAGTCTTCTACAGAGTAACAGAAAAACTTTTAGTTCTTTAGTGTTTTTATACGTGCTGATGTTATTCAAATTTAATTTTATCCAGCAGCAATCCTCACTGGCCAAAATATTGCCACTTAGATTAATTCTTTCCTATCCTTTAAGTTAGCCTTTTAATTAAACATTTACAGAAAGTTTATTCCTTCAATATAAAATTCTTTTCACATACATGTATCTTTTACAAGCCATCTTCCCCCTCAAGTCAGTGATCTACCACAAGTGCCATCCTCTACACCTAAAACTACCTACATAATTTATTTCTATTACAATTCTATTCTTTCCATTACTTCATTGGTTTTATGTACTTGGTGGATTTTAACATTTTTAAGATATACACACCCACACATTCCTCATAGTACCACCCTGAAGTACAAGAGGCAGTATGGCATTTTTGTTAATTAAGAGTGGAAGCAATGAAGTCAGACTGCCTGGGTTGGAATCCAAGCTATGCCATTTAGTGGCTGTGTGGCCTTGGGCGATTTACTGAACCCCTTTGTGTTTCACTTTCCTCATTAGGAAAATGGGAGATAATTATGACCTATTTCATAGTGTTGTGGTAAGGATTAAATACATGAATATTTGAAAAATACAGTATAGCTAATATTTATTAGCACATAAATATTAACTATTATTATTATTGTTGTTGTTGTTACATTTATAAATTTATAAAGGAAGACTGACTTACAGGCATCTTCTTTTCTCCACAGCCAAAGGTCCCTTCTTTGATCAAAATCCTTCAGTGGCCTCCTGTCTCATTTGAAGTCAAAGCCAAAGTACTTACCTTGACTTACTGGGCCCTACTTGATAAGACCACACTCCCACCTGCACTCCTCTGACCTCATTTCCTACTAGTCTTCATCTCCTTCACTCTACTCCAGCTTCCAGTGGTCTCTTCGTTGTTCCTGGAACGTGTCAGGTACACTCTCACTTTCTGAGCCCTATAACTGCTGCTCCCTCTAGCTGAAATATTCTTTCCTCAGAGCCACAAGTCTCTCTCTCTTTCTTATTTCTGGTATCATTCCTGATCACCCATTATAGAAGAGCAATCTCTCCCTGCCCATGGTACTCTCTATTTCCTTTACCTAGATTTATTTTTCTCTATAACACTTATCACCACCTAGCATAAATAACATAGATTTGTCTATTGGTGATAACAGAATCTGTAGGGCTTTACTAAATATGATTGCTGATTGAAAATTTGTCCTGTTACCTTATTGTGCTGGCTTGGAAAACCATGGCATAGAATAACAAAGTCTTTCAGTTTTAAGATGAATCAGGTAGAATCCTCATAGAATCACATTCTATGTAATATATTACATTAAATGGGTCTGATCCTCTCCTATAGGAATTAACAAAGGATTTTTTGTGTATATGTTTAAGGCTTATATATTATCAAATTAGTAGCTCTTTGAATAGATCACAAACACATGACACACATACCTGTCCTGGTAGTGAACTTCAACAGAGAGAGCTTTCTATGTGAGGAAGGCTAGAGATAAAAGGGAAAAGAGAACTGGTTTCTACTGGAAGATCCTGAAAATATTACCTCCCACTTTTTAGGAAAAAAAAAATCCCCTTTGAGGGTTTTTATAGGCACAGAGACTTGCTTTAAGTCTCTCGTGTGTGTGCCCTTTGACTTAGAAAAGGGATCAATTGAAATAAAGAAATGTTTCCTGCTTCTCGTCAACAGATGAAAGGACAAAACATTAGACTAGCATCACATCTAGGGAAGAGGGAGGAGAAAGAGAGATTGGAACACAGATAAAGAGAGATGAACAGCAAAAGAGAATAGCTGTCATGTGAGGCTCAGCCTGTGGGCTCCACAGGTACCCAGTACCTCAAATATAGAGGTTTAAACTGAACATTTATTAGCCAGCTACACAGGTACAAACTGATTAACCTTACATACACTGACTATATCACTTTCTTTCACAGTGGTCTTTGATAATTTTTACTTTGGGATTCCTATTCTGTATGTGGTTCCTGGGTCCATTAGCAAAATACTATCTGTTTTTAGTTTTTAAAAAAAATTTATTTATTTATTTATGGTTCCATTGGGTCTTCGTTGCTGCACACGGGCTTTCTCTAGTTGCGGCGAGTGGGGGCTACTCTTCATTGCGGTGTGTGGGCTTCTCATTGCAGTGGCTTCTCTTCTTGTGGAGCATGGGCTCTAGGTGTGCGGGCTTCAGTAGTTGTGGCACACGGGCTCAGTAGTTGTGGCTCACGGGCTCCAGAGTGCAGGCTCAGTAGTTGGGGCGCACGGGCTTAGCTGCTCCACGCTTGTGGGACCTTCCCGGACTAGGGTTCGAACCCGTGTCCCCTGCACTGGCAGGCGGATTCCTAACCGCTGTGCCACCAGGGAAGTCCTTGTTTTCATTTTCTTTTTAAGAAGTTATCAAATAGGGCTTCCCCGGTGGCGCGGCGGTTAAGAATCCGCCTGCCAATGCAGGGGACACCGGTTGGATCCCTGGTCCGGGAAGAGCCCACATGCCACGGAGCAGCTAAGCCTGTGCGCCACAACTACTGAGCCTGTGCTCTAGAGCCTGCGAGCCACAACCACTGAAGCCCGCGCGCCTAGAGCCTGTGCTCCGCAACAAGAGAAGCCACCGCAATGAGAAGCCCACGCACCGAAACGAAGAGTAGCCCCCGCTCGCCGCAACTAGAAAAGCCCATGTGCAGCAATGAAGTCCCGACGCAGCCAAAAGAAATAAATAAACAAAAAATTTAAAAAAAATTATCAAATATTTCAAGCATACAAAGAAGTAAAAAGAATAATGGCATTAAATACCTGGATAGCCATCATCTAGTTTTTTTAAATTTAACACGTTTCCATATTTGCTTAATATTTTTAAAGAAATAGAACATTACAGTTATCGTTTAAGCCTGATGGGGAACACTTCCTCACCTCATTTCCCTCTCTCCTTGCCTCCCCAGATGTAAACTGCACCCTGAATCTGACATCCATCATGCTTTGCATGTTTTAGGAGTTATACTGATGATATCATGCTGTGCATAGTCTGCAATACTTTCATGCTTAACATTGTATTTTGGAGTTTTATTCCTAATGATACATGTACCTCTAGTTCATATATTTTAAGTGCTATATGTGTGCCATTGAATGAATATTTCCAAATTCATTCATCCATTCTCTTATTGATGGACAATCAGGTTTTCCCAATTTTTCATTATTATTAACAACATAGCAATGAACATTAATTTTAACTTTCTTTGTGGGCATATATGAGAGTTTTGTAAAGGTACATATGAGCATCTTCAGCTTTTCTAGATATTGCCAAACTGCTCCTCAAAGTGACTGCACCTATTTATTGCTACCATCTGTAGTTTCTGAGGTTATTTCTCCATATCTGTGCTTATAAATATTTGTAATCTTATTTTTTTGTCAATGTGATGAGTATGAAATACTCAATTCAAATGCACAATATTTGAATCCCATTGCAGTGACCAGGGCTAGTTTGGGGGAAACTATTATATTTATGATATTTAGTCTTACTATTAATGAACATAGTTTCTCTGACCATTTATTCAGATTTTTAAACTTTTAATAAGGTTTATCATTGACTGTAAAGATTATGTACCTCCTTATGTAGATTTATTCCTCTATATATACTTTATGTTTTTTTACTGTTGTTGCAAATTTAAAAAATTATATAGATATAGATAGTTTTTGGTATAGTAAATGGAATGCAATAAATTTATACTACTAACTATATACACTAGAAAAGAAGAAAATTCTCAAATCAGTAATCTAAGCTCAATCTCAAGAACCTAGAAAGAGAAGATAAAAATAAACCTAAAACAAGCAGAAGGAAGGAAATATTAAAGAGTAGATAGGAAGTCAATGAAATTGAAAACAGATAAACAATAGAGAAAATCAATGAAACAAACTGTTTTTTTAAAACATCAATAAAGTTGACAAACATAGTAATTACCAATATCAGGAATAAAACAGAGAATACCACTTCGGACCCTTCAAACATCAAAAGGATAATGAAAAAAAGCTGCAGACAACTCTACACATATAAATTTGACAACTTAGATTAAATGGACTAATTCCAAAAAATCTTAAGTCACCAAAAATCACTCAGTATGAAAGAGATAACTTGAATACCCCTGTGAGTATTAAATAAATTGAATTTATAATTTTAAAAACCACCAAAGAAGAAATCCCCAGGCCCAGACAGTTTCCCTGAAGAATGCTACCAAATGTTTAAGGAGGAATTAACACCACCTCTACACAATCTATTCCAGAAAACAGAAGAAGAGGGAACATTTTCTATCTCATTTTATGAAGCTAGCATTACCCTGATACCAAAATCAGACAATGACAGTACCAAAAAAGAGAAAAAGGAAGGAAGGAAGGAAAGAAAGAAAAGAAAGAAGGAGAGAAAGAAAGACAGAGAGGAGGGGGGATGGAACTACAGACCAATATCTCTTATTAACATAGATGCAAAAATGCTTAACAAAAATTATCAAATGCAATTCACAATATACCAAAAGAATTAGAAACCATGACCAAGTGGGATTTATTACAGGGATAGAGACTGGTTAAATATCCAAAATTCAAAGGCTAAATCACATGATCATATCAACTGATGCAAAAAAACAGCATTTGACAAAATTTAATACCTATTCATGACAAAATTTCAGAATGACAAAAAGAGAGGGGAATTTAGAGCAACTGTAAAAAAAACCCTACACCTAATATTATACTTAATGGTACCAGACTGAATGTTTTCCTTCTAAGATTGGAAACAAGAGAAGGATGTCTGCTCTCATTGCTCTAACTTAACATGGCTGGAAGTTCTAGCCAGTGCAATAAGGCAAGAAAAGGGAATAAATAGCATATGCATTGGAAAGGAATGTCTGACAAAGAATTAGTATCTAGACTATATAAAAAACGCTTAAAACTCAACGTGAAAAAAAGCGCACAATCCAATTAGAACACAGGCAACAGACATGCAGAGACATTTCCCCAAAGAAGATATATAGATGGCAGATAAACACATGAAAAGATGTTCAGCATCATTAGCTATTAGCCATTAAGGAAATACAAAGTAAAACCACAATAAGACATCACTATACACCTATCAGAATGTCTAAAATAAAAAATAGCAACATCATCAATTGCTGCTCAGGATGCAGAGAAAATGAAGCTCTCATATACTGCTGGTGGGAATGTAAAATGGTAAAGCAATTCTGGAAAATACCCTGGCATTTTCTAAAAGAAAAAAAAAAAAACTGAACATGCAATTACCATACAACCTAGCAACTGCATTCCAGGGCATTTATCACAGTGAAATGAAGGCTTACTTTCAAACAAAATCAGGTACCTGAGTGTTTAGAGCAGTGTGCTGGGTTGAACGATGGCTCCCCAAGAGATATGTTCATGTCCTAATTCCTGGAACCTGTGAATGTTACCTTATTTGGAAAAGGGGTTTTTGGAGATCTAAGGAAGGATCTTGATATGAAGAGACCATCCTGGATTATCTGTGGGCCCTAAATCTAAACACAAGCGTCCTTATAAGAGACACAAAGGGGACAGTTGACAGATAGGAGAGAGGAAGTCGATATGAAGACAGAGGCAGGAACTGGAGTGATAGAGCTACAAGGAAGCCAGATAAACTGTTAAGAGGCAAAGAATGGATTCTCCCCCAGGACTCTCAAAGGGAGTAGGGTCCTGCCAGATTTTGGACTCTGGGCCTCAGAGAAATGTGAGAGAATAAATTTCCAGTGCTTTAAGCCCAAGTTTGTGGTAATTTGTTATGGTAGCCACAGGAAACTAATACAAGCAGTTTTATTCAGAAACAGCTCAAAACAAAACAACCCTGATGTTCTTCAAAGGGTAAATAAACTGTGGAACATCCACACTGCTGAATACCACTCAGCAATAAAATGGAAAGAACAACTGATACATGCAAAAAAACCTGGATGAATCTCCGAAGTATGATGCTGAGTAAAGAAAAAGCCAATCCTAAAAGATTATATATTGTGTATTCCATTTATATAACATTCTTGATGTGACAAAATTATAGAAATGGAGAACAGATTACTAGTTGCCAGGGGATAAGGAAAGCTGGAGACGGGAGGTACGTGTAGCTATAAAAAGCAGCATGAGAAATGCTTGCAGTGATGGAAATGTTTTGTATCTTGACTGTATCAATGTCAACATCCTGGTTGTGATATAGTACTGTAGTTTTGCAAGATATGACCATTGAGGGGAACTGAATAAAGGGTATATGGGATCCCTTTATATTATTTCTTGCAACTGCATGTGAATCTACAATTATCTCAAAATTGAAAATTTAATTTAAAAAAGTGAACTGCTTCGTGGGGGCAGGGCAGGGGGTAGAAGTAAGAAGTAAAAAAAATAAACAAACAAACAAAAAACAAATAAAAAAACCCAACCAAACAAAAAAACCCAAGAAGCATCATCTTTAAGATGCCAATGTAGCCCCAAATAAAATTCAGTCTATTTAAAATTGTAGTTTCCCTTTTGACAAAGAAGTGTTTTATCATATTTCTTACAAGTGAAATAAGAAATGGTGTTAAAAGTAATATCACTTTTTCCTTTTTATTCTTCTCTTTCTGCAATATTAAGAAAGAAAATCATCAGTATGCTGTTATAAAATTTCCCCGCTGCAAACTGCTTCAGACTCAGTTCTGTAACTGACATTTGGGTGGTTCTCTCTTTTCTCTCAGAAATTCTGTTTTTAACTTTTATTTCATATTAAATTAGAGAAATGCTTCATCATCTTTTATTTCTGTTTTTCACTCCGAAGTGCAGGTTATTTTAAATACCATAACCCAATTCCCATCCAGTTTACACTTACTGCTTTATTTGCCCTTACTTAATCAATGACTAAGTGTCTATCTGCAGTCTATTTAACCTTGCTAGTTTTCAGTTTCCATGACGCCACTAATTCCCAAATTACTTGTTTCCAACGTTAACTTCATATTAGGACTCCAAGTACCTTTAAATGTCCTAATGCTTTCAGTATTTTTCTTGAATCATTTGCATTTTCTTTAACATAAAGGCAGACCACCAACCTCAAATGAGGGTCACAATCTGTACCTTTACAATGTGTCATGAGAATGTGAACACCTTAGGACAAAGACCAGATGCCACATTCTTCCTTTTTTGTTAAAGGTTCTGACACTTGGTAGTAAAAGCTCTTTCAGGACTTCCAAAGTCACAGGTTCTGCTAATTCTTCCTTCACAATTCTCTCAACTGTTTTTTCAATTGACAAGGCCATCATGTCTAGCCTAATGCAACAGCTTTTTATCAGATCTCCCTATACCCAGAATCTATTCACTTTAAAATAGACTGCAGACTATGGTCAGACACATGTTTGGCTTATTTTTAATTTTTTGCATCTCACATTGCTATTTGAAGGCATTCAATTGCTTTCCATTTGCTAAGAACAATGTTTTTAAAGGGTACATAATATTTTGTGAAACTTTTTTTCCCAGTCATGTGTTTTGAGTCACAATGTAAATGTATCCTGTGAATCATGGTTAAAAACAAAAAACTGAAAAACAATTCCTTAACGAATAAGGTCTAAATTTCTACACCAGACATTCAAGACTTATCACAATCTTATCCCTAACTACTTGTTATATCCCTACTGTTCACTTCTTGCTTCACAAATCCATTAACCCTCGCAAATTAATCTAATTGCCCTACCTTAAAACACACCCCATGCTTTGCCAACTGTCTCTGCAGATATGCCACAGGGATTCACTAAATATATAATAAAGGGAAAAGGACAAAATAGAACCTTAAAAACAAATCTATCAGAATTTTTCCAATATCAAATGCCTCCATCTCCATGAAATTTTCTTTCATCACACTAACAGAGAAGCATTGCTATTTTATCTAAAATCGTACCATACCTGTTCTTTTTACTATTCTTATGGTGATTATGTAATGCCTTTTAATATAATAGTTTGTTATCATCTTATAGCCCTTCTTGTAATATAAGTACATTAAAATTGGTATTGTACCTTATATACCTTTCTTTAATACAACACTTAATGCTTCCAAAAAAGTTATGAGAAATTTAACTAGCTCCCAGCTGAAGGAATAAAACATTAAAGATAAAACTGAAGTACCTGTGCAGTTCTCTCCATCCCGACCCCTTCCCCTAGTAGAGGTAACGGTTATCGTAAATTCTCATGCATGTTTTTCTACTTTTATTACATATCACTATCTCTGCATTTTAAAACTTTATATTAATGACACCCCAATGTACACATTATATTTTGGCTTACTGTGTTGTACATTGCTTACCATATTTGCTCATGTTGCTGCAAATGGCTCTAGTTCATTTATTAACTGGGTATATAATACACTTTTACATTAACTGATCACAGGACATTTATTTATTCTCTTTTTGATGGATAGTTTGTTTGCAACTATTCACTCTTAGAGTGATGTAACAAATATTCTTGTACATGTCTCCCCACGTATATATGAGAGTTTCCTTAAGGTACTACCTAGAAGTGGATTTGCTCTACCATAGGGTATGATCATTTTCGCTCTTATGACATGGTATCAAAATAATTTCCCAGTGTCTGGATTCTATTTTCACTGTCTATCATATCTTCTAGTGAACAAAAAATTTAATTTCTTAAAAAGTTATGGATATATTAATTTCTTATAGAATTACAGTTCTATTTATATTTTCTAATGGCTCTTGAGTCAATTTTTTAAAGTTTTTATTTTTCTAAAATGGGAAACAGTCCATTTCAGCTACATTTTCAAATTTATTGGCCCGAAGTAATTTATGCCCACTAGGGGAAGTTTTTCTGTGCTTAACCTACAATTACATGCACATAACTATTATAGGCTACTCTTGGCGTAAATTCTTTTAGCAGAATACAGGTCAGGATATGCAGCATACTGGCAGGGCAATATCATGCATTTTTCTTGAGTAGGAGAAGTCATCACAACAGGCCACTAAGCCAAAAAGGAGCTAATCTCAGAACTGAGGGAACAAAATCATATTGGGGGCTTTATGGAAGAGCAGTTGGAAGAAGTTGCTGCTGCACATGGCCCGGCTTTAGGAAGACCAGTATAAACTCCATGAAGCCAGACATTTTTGACTCCTTTTTACTACTGAAATCCATGGACCTAGATTAGTACCTGGTTCAAAATTTTCAGAAGGACTGGAGAAGAGCAGAGATGAGAATGACTCAGAATTAGAGCAGCTTGGAAATCCTGAACAGAAGCCAGTCTGAAAAGGTAGAAAGGACCTGATTTCATGTCCAATACAAGAGAATCTCATAATTTGGAGAGGCTACCACATGTACAATGCTCTAATCACCAATACATCTCTGACGATAAATCTGGATACCAGATAAATCCTAGGAGAAAAACGCCAAGACACACATTAATCAAACTATCAAAAATTAAATACAAAGAAAAAATATTAAAAGCAGCAAGGGAAAAGCAACAAATAACATTCAAGGGAATCCCCATAAGGTTAACAGCTGATCTTTCAACAGAAACTCTGCAAGCCAAAAGGGAGTGGCAGTAAATATTTAAAGTAATGAAAGGGAAAAACCTACAACCAAGATTACTCTACCCAGCAAGAATCTCATTCAGATTCGATGAACAAATTAAAACATCTACAGACAAGCAAAAGCTAAGAGAATTCAGCACCACCAAACAGGCTTTACAACAAATGCTAAAGGAACGTCTTCTCTAGGCAGGAAACACAAGAGAAGGAAAAGACCTACAATAACAAACCCAAAACAATTAAGAAAATGGGAATAGGAACATACTTATCAATAATTACCTTAAATGTAAATGGATTAAATGCTCCAACCAAAAGACATAGACTGGCTGAATGGATACAAAAACAAGACCCTTATATACGCTGTCTACAAGAGACCCACTTCAGACCTAGGGAAACATACAGACTGAAAGTGAGGAGATGGACAAAGATATTCCATGCAAATGGAAATCAAAAGAAAGCTGGAGTAGCAATTCTCATATCAGACAAAACAGACTTTAAAATAAAGACTATTACAAGAGACAAAGAAGGACAACACATAATGATCAAGGGATCAATCCAAGAAGAAGATATAACAATTGTAAATATTTATGCAGCCAACATAGGAGCACCTCAATACATAAGGCAAATGTTAACAGCTACAAAAGGGGAAATCAACAGCAACACAATCATAGTAGGGGACTTTAACACCCCACTTTCAGCAGTGGACAGATCATCCAAAATGAAAATAAATAAGGAAACACAACTTTAAATGGCACATTAAACAAGATGGACTTAACTGATATTTATAGGACATTCCATCCAAAAACAACAGAATACACTTTCTTCTCAAGTGCTCATGGAACATTCTCCAGGATAGATCATATCTTGGGTCACAAATCAAGCCTTGGTAAATTTAAGAAAATTGAAATCATATCAAGTATCTTTTCCGACCACAGTGCTATGAGACTAGGTATCAATTACAGGAAAAAACCTGTAAACATTACAAAAATATAGACGCTAAACAATACACTACCAAATAACCAAGAGATCACTGAAAAAATCAAAGGGGAAATCAAAAAATACCTAGAAACAAATGACAATGAAAACACGATGACCCAAAACCTATGGGATGCAGCAAAAGCAGTTCTAAGAGGGAAGTTTATAGCAATACAATCCTACCTCAAGAAACAAGAAAAATCTCAAATAAAAAACCTAACCTTGCACCTAAAGCAATTAGAGAAAGAAGAAGAAGAACAACAACAAAACCCAAAGTTAGCAGAAGGAAAGAAATCATAAAAATCAGATCAGAAATAAATGAAAAAGAAATGAAGGACACAACAGCAAACATCAATAAAACTAAAAGCTGGTTCTTTGAGAAGATAAACAAAACTGATAAACCATTAGCCAGACTCATGAAGAAAAAAAGGGAAAAGACTCAAATCAACAGATTTAGAAATGAAAAAGGAGAAGTAACAACTAACACTGCAGAAATATGAAGGATCATGAGAGATTACTACAAGCAACTGGCAATTGTCCATGCCAATAAAATGGACAACCTGGAAGAAATGGACAACTTCTTAGAAAAGCACAACCTTCAAGACTAAACCAGGAAGAAATAGAAAATATAAACAGACCAACCACAAGCACTGAAATTGAAACTGTGATTACAAATCTTCCAACAAACAGAAGCCCAGGACCATATGGCTTCACAGGCGAATTCTATCAAACATTTAGAGAAGAGCTAAGACCTATCCTTCTCAAAGTCTTCCAAAATACAGCAGAGGGAGGAACACTCTCAAACTCATTCTACGTGGCCACCATCACCCTGATACCAAAACCAGATAAAGATGTCACAAAGAAAGAAAACTAAAGGCCAATATCACTGATGAACATAGATGCAAAATCCTCAATAAAATACTAGCCAACAGAATCCAACAGCACATTAAAAGGATCATACACCATGATCAAGTGGGGTTTATCCCATGAATGCAAGGATTCTTCAATATACACAAATCAATCAATGTGATACACCATATTAACAAATAGAAGGATAAAAACCATATGATCATCTCAATAGATTCAGAAAAGGCTTTCGACAAAATTCAACACCCATTTATGATAAAAACCCGCCAGAAAGTAGGCATAGTGGGAACCTACCTCAACATAATAAAGAACATATATGACAAACCCACAGCCAACATCGTTCTCAATGGTGAAAAACTGAAACCATTTCCACTAAGATCAGGAACAAGACAACGTTGCCCACTCTCACCACTATTATTCAACATAGTTTTGGAATTTTTAGCCACAGCAATCAGAGAAGAAAAAGAAATAAAAGGAATCCAAATTGGAAAAGAAGTAAAACTGTCATTGTTTGCAGATGACATGATACTATACAAAGAGAATCCTAAAGATGCTACTAGAAAACTACTAGAGCTAATCAATGAATTTGGTAAAGTAGCAGGATACAAAATTAATGCAAGAAACCTCTTGAATTCCTATACACTAATGATGAAAAACCTGAAATAGAAATTAAGGAAACACTCCCATTTACCACTGCAACAAAAAGAATAAAATACCTAGAAATAAACCTACCTAAGGAGACAAAGGACCTGTATGCAGAAAACTATAAGACACTGATGAAAGAAATTAAAGATGATACAAACAGATGGAGAGATATACCATGTTCTTGGATTGGAAGAATCAACATTGCAAAAATGACTATACTACCCAAAGCAATCCACAGATTCAATGCAATCCCTATCAAACCACCAATGGCATTTTTCACAGAACTAGAACAAAAAATTTCACAATTTGTGTGGAAACACAGAAGACCCCGAATAGCCAAAGGAACCTTGGGAAAGAAAAACGGAGCTGGAGGAATCAGACTCCCTGACTTCAGACTATACTACAAAGCTACAGGAATGAAGACAGTATAGTTGTGGCACAAAAACAGAAATATAGATCAATGGAACAGGATAGAAAGCCCAGAGATAAACCCACGCACATCTGGTCAACTTATCTTTGATAAAGGAGGCAAGAATATACAATGGAGAAAAGACAGCCTCTTCAATAAGTGGTGCTGAGAAAACTGGACAGCTACATGTAAAAGAATGAAATTAGAACACTCCCTAACACCATACACAAAAATAAACTCAAAATGGATTAAAGACCTAAATGTAAGGCCAGACACTATAAAACTCTTAGAGGAAAACATAGTCAGCATACTCCATGACATACATCCCAGAAAGATCCTTTTTGACCCACCTCCTAGAGAAATGGAAATAGAAACAAAAATAAATAAATGGGACCGAATGAAACATAAAAGCTTTTGCACAGCAAAGGAAACCATAAACAAGATGAAAAGACAACTCTCATAATGGGAGAAAATATTTGCAAACGAAGCAACTGACAAAGGATTAATCTCCAAAATATACAAGCAGCTCATGCAGCTCAATATCAAAAAAACAAACAACTCAATCCAAAAATGGGCAGAAGACCTAAATAGACATTTCTCCAAAGAAGATATACAGATTGCCAACAAACACATAAAAGGATGCTCAACATCACTAATTATTAGAGAAATGCAAATGAAAACTACAATGACGTATCATCTCACACTGGTCAGAATGGCCATCATCAAAACATCTACAAACAATAAATGCTGGAGAGGGTGTGGAGAAAAGGGTACCCTCTTGCACTGTTGGTGAGAATGTAAATTGATACAGCCACTATGGAGAATAGTATGGAGGTTCCTTAAAAAACTGAAAATAGAACTATCATACGACCCAGTAATCCCACTTTTGGGCATATACCCTGAGAAAACCATAATTCAAAAAGAGTCATGTACCACAATGTTCACTGCAGCACTATTTACAATAGCCAGGATATGGAAGCAACCTAAGTGTCCATCGACAGATAAATGGATAAAGAAGATATGGCACATATATACAATGGAATATCACTCAGCCATAAAAAGAAACGAAATTGAGTTATTTGTAGTGAGGTGGATGGACCTAGAGTCTGTCATACAGAGTGAAGTAAGTCAGAAAGAGAAAAACAAATACCATATGCTAACACATATATATGGAATCTAAAAAAAAAAAAAAAGGTTCTGAAGAACCTAGGGGCAGGACAGGAATAAAGATGCAGATGTAGAGAATGGACTTAAGGACATGGGGAGGGGGAAGGGTAAGCTGGGACAAAGTGAGAGAGTAGCATTGACATATATACACTACCAAATGTGAAATAGGTAGCTAGGGGGAAGCAGCCGCGTAGCACAGGGAGATCAGCTCTGTGCCTTGTGACCACCTAGAGGGGTGGGATAGGGAGGGTGGGAGGGGGGGAGATGCAAGAGGGAAGAGATATGGGGACATATGTATATGTATAACTGATTCACTTTGTTATAAAGCAGAAACTAACACACCATTGTAAAGCAATTATACTCCAATAAAGATGTTAAAAAAAAAAAAAAACCAAAAAAAAAATCACATTGGGTGGGTAAAGAAGTAACTGATATTTCCTTTAATATAGGGATACCTTAAAGTCACCACACTCAGAGAAGTTTAAAGCTATGATTTCCTACCAGGTATTAATAGCTTGTTTACAGCTCTCCCAGGCCAATGTTATTTACTCATCAAGTGTCATTTTTAATATAAGCAATGATGCCTGGTATAAATATAGCTCACATTCCAAAAGTCAGCTGTGGTGATTATTTGTAACTCCAAGGGAACAGAGCTAGGTAATCCTTGATCCTCAAATGTATTCCCTTATGTTTTAAAATATGAATGTACCTTTAGCTATGCCTCCCTTTTCACTCCTAATTATTTATGGCTTTCTGCTTTTCTTGATCAGTTTTGCTTCATGTTTCTCTATTATTCTTTTCAAAGAAAAATCTTTTAATTCTATCTTTATCTTCTAATTCCTCAACTTCTGCTCTTTATTTCCTTCCTTTTACTTTCTCAGTTTACTCTTTCTCAAGTTAAATATTCAGCTATAACTTTTCCTCTAAGTACCTCTTTAGCTTCATCTCACAAGCTCTGAAATACTATATTTTTGATTATTGTGCCATATTAAGTAATTTCCATCTTCTGTTGCAATTTTTATTTCTGACTCATGAATTTAGAACTGTGGTTTTAAATTTCCAAGGCTAAGGGATGTTTGAGATTATCTTGTTGGTTTTGATTTCTAATTACTTTGGTTAGAGAATACAGTTAGTGTGATACTGATTTTTTTAAAGCTTTTGTTAAGACTTGCTTTGTACCCTAATATGTTGTACATTCTTACAAATATCACACATTTATTTGAAAACTATATTCATTAACTATTGTAATCACTGTGTTAGTCTATCCATTAGATCACACTGTTAATTGTTTTGTTCAAATCTTTTCTAGCCTTACTAATAATTTGCATGCTTGAGCAATTATAGAAAAGGGTATTAAATCTCCCATTATGACTGTAGATTTGTCATTTTATTCTTGTAATTCTGTCAATTTTTGCTGTATATAGTTAATAGGTGCATACAAGTTTTTCTTTTATATTTTCTTTGGAGTTTTTCATTTTATAATTTGTAGTAGGCTCTTTTTCTCTAATAAAGCCTTTGCCTTAAAGAACACTGGGTCTGATATCAATATATTATATTAGCTTTCTTTTTATTAGTGTTTGCCTCATACATTTCTTTTATTCTTCACTTCTAATCTCTGTGTCCTAATGTGTCAAGTATGCTTCTCATAAGTAAAATGTAGATAAATTTAAAAAAATCTGACAACATTGTTTTTTAATCTGATAAGATTAGTACATTTTACATTTCTGAAAACTAATATTTGAGTATATTTCTATCATCTTATTTTGTACCTAACATTTTTATTTTGCTCTTCCTTAGAACTTCCTTGTTTTTTTCTGCCTCCTGTTGACAAAGTATTTTTAATTTTAAAAATTATATTAAATAATGAGGGAATAAAAAGAATATCTACAAAACATGTGAAAAGTATGTCTAGCTCTTGATTTTAATGAGTGGTTAATTACAGTAACTAATTTATTAATGTAAGATGAATCTTGCAAAAACTGAGAGATACATGTTAAACACTTCAAAGAAGGCTGGTAAATTTGTCTATTTCTCCTACAGTTCTGTTTATTTTTAACCTCTCTTATCATATGCATTTAGAAATGTTGTATCCTTCTAGTAGTGAAACTTTTATACTTATGTAGTAACATGTCCTTACCTCTAATACAGTTTTTCCCTTAAAGTCTACGTGAAATTTATATAGGTTTTCAAACTTAAAAAAAAATATATGTGTATATATATATATATATATATATATATATATATATATACACATACATATACATATATATATAGCCTGCCATTATCTTTCTTTTAGTAATTCCACATACATTTCTGCACACATACCTACATTATTACAGCTCAAGCTTAATAAAGATCTAAATATCCAATCCTTCCTTCTAAGATTAGAGGAAACTTAACTTTTAATTCCAATTACTTTGTTCCCTTCTGTTTTCCTTTCAGGTTGCAGCCTTAAGATATTTACTTGGACAGTTCCTGGAATTAACCTCACTTTCTTACCAACTCATGGATAGAATTAAGTTAAAAAAATTTTTATTCAGCATTTTTAATTGTTTTTAGTGGGAAGTTGCTGTTAGTACTTAGTTAACCACACTGCCAGAAATAAAATTCATCTCCTAAATTTTCTTTACTCTGCCCTATTCCCTTTCTTTATACTGGTTTAGAAATCACACATTAATTACAGTTTTATATTTTTAATGGATATACCTAAGCTTTTACTACAGAAAACTGACTTAAATTCTAAAATCAATCAGTATATCTTCCTCTCAAATAATACAAGGAATTTAAGACTCTTAAGGGAAAATCTTCTCCCTTCTTACATGATATTATTTTTCATTGTTCCAGTTCCACTTTTATTTTTCCTTTTTAGAGAAATTTTTATTTTGAAATAATTATAGATTAAAAGAATTTGTAGAGATAATACAGGGAGGTCCATGTACACTTTATCCAATATCCTCCAATGGTTACATCTTAAATAACTGTGGCAAGTAGCAAACACAGGAGATTTACATTGGTAAAACATCTGTACATAGCTCTGTGTCACTTTATCACATATGTAGATTCATGTAACCACGACTGCAATCAAGATACAGCATGTTCCATCATCACAAAGTTCTCTCTCATGCTACTCTTCTATAGTCACCTCAGTCCTCTCTGCCCACCCTCCACCCATCATCCTTAACCCCTGGCAATCATGAACATGCTCTCCTTCACTACAATTTTGTCATTTTCAAGATATTGTATAAGTGGAATCACACTTTATATGATCTTTTGAGATTGGCTTTTTTCACTCAGAATAATGCCATTCTTCCCTCAAGGATCATTCTCCTATCACATGAAGTATTCTTTACTAATTCTTTCAGAGAGTCTATAAGTATATAAACTCTTTCACTTCTTGTTTGTTTTGAAAATTTATTTATTATGCTCTCATTCTTAAATAATAGCTTAGGTGAGATTATGTATCAATCATGGTCAGCCAGGAAAAGCGAAACTATTCCAGATAATTAAAGTTAAAAAGCCTTTATTACATGGGCTTCCCTGGTGGTGCAGTGGTTAAGAATCCGCCTGCCAATGCAGGGGACACAGTTTCGAGCCCTGGTCTGGGAAGATCCTACATGCCACGGAGCAATTAAGCTCATGTGCTACAACTACTGAGCCTGCGCTCTAGAGCCTGCGAGCCACAAATACTGAGTCCATGTGCCACAACTACTGAAGCCCGTGCACCTAGAGCCCGTGCTCCGCAACAAGAGAAGCCATCTTAATGAGAGGCCTGCGCACCCCAATGAAGAGTAGCCCCCGCTCGCTGCAACTAAAAAGAAAGCCTGTGTGCCGCAACGAAGACCCAACACAGCCAAAAATAACTAACTAAATAAATTTATTAAAAAAGCTTTTATTACAGAAATTTAGGTGTTTGCAAAACTGTTGGGAAAACTCTCAATAACTTCATCATCAAATGTTATCTCTCTTTCATTCTTCCATGGTCTCAATCTGCAACTCCTATTATATGTATGTTGGATCTTCTCATTTTATTTGCCGTGTCTATGAGACTCCAATTCAATTTTTCTAACTCTACTGCCTTTAGGGTAATTTTCTCAGATCTATCTTCTGGTTGTCAGTTCTCTCTTCAATGGCCAATTTTTTTCACCTTTAGATATTCTACTTTAATGTTTTGGTATTTTGTTGAAAATATTTTATACTTTTCTATATATATTCTCCATTCAATTATCTGAAGTTAATAGAGGCTAATCCTAGTGTATAATTGGGTCTACTGACTCTTATTCATATTGGCTATATCCTTGCATATTTTGTAACTTTTGTAAAGTGAAACCATGTTGAGAAGTTCATTTTCTGAGGAAACACAGTGTAGCCTGGGTTGAGGGTGCTTCATTCTAGAATAGCTTTTATCTTAGTTTCTTGTAAGGCACCTAGGGAATATTTATGTTTAATTAATATTTTTATATTGATTTCTCAACATACGGAATGTAAGGAGTGTAAGTTTAGACCTCAAACCTAAAAAATGTTATGCCTATTGGTTAGAAATTCTCAGGGAAGCTTTTTTATTCACTTAGAGACACACAGTCCAGGTTGAGAAAAAATCTACCTTGTGGTCTGCCTGTGATGGAGAGATTTAAAAAAAAAAAAAAAATTCTGTTCTTTGAACAAATTCCTAGGGTTCCCAATCGTGACCGGCTATTAAACCTATATGCTTGGGCCAGGACATTCCCCCACCCCCATCCCATTCCCAGGATAGCCCATGTTACTACTCATACTTGCCACTCTATTTTTTAAACCCTCTCCATTTTTAGGTCTTGAGGATTTTTCTTTCTGACAAGCACAGCTATAGACTCAAAGGGATATTTGTTGCATTTTAGCTACCACTTCTGGATGTTGAGTAGTGGGGAATTTTCAACTTAATACTAGATTCCCTGTCCAGGAATTCTCTTATAAATTTTTTTATTCTTCACTTAGCCCCTAGCATAGTGGCTGGCAGAGAGCAGTGCAAACAAATGTGTCATTGAGAGATAAAGTGAATCAATTATTATTCTTTATCAGTATTCCTTTCCTTCCTTAATTCTTTTTATCGAACATTTATTTCTCAAATCCCTCATTATAAATTTGTAAATTTATGTTTTATGGACTTCATTTAGTATAATTTTCTCACGTTGACTACTATAGTAGTCATGGTAATCCATTCTTAACTTCTTTCTCCTTTCTTTTTGCCTCATGTAGAACTGCCAGTTATCTTTTTAACATGAAACTCTTGCCATATCATTTTACTGCCAATGGACTTGCAAATATCTTTTTTTTTTAAATTGCTTTTACCATCTTAAACTCTTCTTTCAACAGTTATACTCAACTATACTTTCCACTAAATAAGGCAGTGCCAAATGTGGGGAGCACATGAGTCTTAATTATTTGGTTCTATTATATTCTGCTTTATTCTTGGTATCTCATTAACTTGAGAGAGATTTTACACAAGGCTTTGGTTTAGTTTCCAGGAGTAAATATAGAAATTGTCCCATATATGCCTCTTTCATCATATTTCTGCCATGTTCATATGCATTAGGGATATTCCGTATATTTGCTAAAACATACATTCTAATTATGTAATAATTTTCTTCAAATTTATGTGTATAAAATTATATTCACATAAATCTTTTCCCCTTTACACCTTAGCTCAATCCTGAATGTTATACACCATTGTTTATCTTCAGTGAAATCTCTGCAAAACTTAGTAGAATGTCAAGAATCCAATGGACATTAATAAATATTCATTTGTGGCAATCATGACGACCTCACACAGGTTTTTTGAAAGTGATTTTCAGAAATCATCAGCTATTCTTTAACACAGATTAAGAAATCTTCCCCCAGAAGAGATGATTGCCTATCAGTCAAAGAAGAAACAAACATACAGTAAAAAAAAGTGAGATCAAGTGTTCATTTAAATTCAATTTTTTAAGCTAAAGATCCGGTGTAATATAGCATTAGACACCATGAACATTTTGGATAAATAAAATTGTATGGAAACTCCAGTTAGTGACATAAAATTATACATGGCTTAAAATTTTTCCATATACTGTGGTTTGCACTATGAATTTCAGACTTGTGGTTTGAAATACGCTAGCACCCAAGCACTGGAACAGAGCTGCAATTATGTCATTGGACATTCTACAAACATCAGTAGTAAAGATACAATTCCACGGCAGTAAGCTGATTAGCAATGCTAATGTGCATACAACACAGTCATATAATTAGAAAGAGTTTTACTCACAGTGATGTTGAGGTTATGGGGTTAGGACAGTTTCCATTTCAAAAGACAGGAGAATCTAGGTTACCACGCCAGGAAAAAGTAAATCATCTAATTAAAGCTGTTGAGAATATGATGGCTTATTTAAATAAAACCAACTTTACCTTTACTTGTGAAAATTAAGGTAGATTATGAGTTAGTTCTTCCCCAGCTAAAAGAGATTAAAAAAAAAAAGAGAGAGAGAGAGAGAAGGAGCAGACCCTCAATAGGCATGATAGCTAAAGAATCTCCGGCATGTAAGACTATGTTAGTACAACCAGGTTGTCACCTCATTATTCACTTAAGAGATAATGGAGCTTGACGAGGGAAAAAAATCATAAAAATGTTCACTTCTTCTCCTGAAAAGGAAAGATGTACAGGGAGGTGGAGAAGAAGAGGAGAGAAGGCAGTCAGTAACAAATACTCGGTTATAATGATGAGAATCCATTTCCCTTGTGCAATTTCATTAGTGTTCCTTCTTTATATTCCTTTTCAGTTATAATGATCTACAAAACATCCTTAGGTTTGGAGTTCTGTAATTAGCTAAGATATACAGTTATCTTTGCTTTCAATGGTGAACTCGTTAGCTGATCACTGATAATATTTGCAGATGATTCCCACTGTCTCAAAATGTAGGTGTAAATACACTTAAAGTTTAAAGACAAGCTATTTTCTGACATGATTTATCACATTTGGAGTACATCACCCTCATCATGATACTTTATGGTGGGATAAAGATGTGTTGCCCCTCTGCTTTAGAGTAAGAAACTGGATCATTTAAGTCTTGTGATATTTGCATTTTATATACACGTCTTGAAATGAAAAAGCATTCTCACAAATCCTTGCATTACATAGGAAAATGTCAACTACAGCTTTAAATAACATTCTTAGAGACAAAAGGAAGCCCAAAGTATCTGCTCTTCAGAAGGACTAAAGGCTAACACACACACACACACACACACACACACACACACACACACACACACCACCTACTTCCTTAGAGAGCTATTTCTATTTTCATAATATGGTTAAGTTAGGATTATCCAAGGAAAAAATTTCAAAGGATTTATCATTTAACACTTCAATGGAGTTACTAATAAGAATTATATTATATTGAAGTAGGTCATGCCAAGATCCACCCTATAACTACAACAAGAGATCAGCAACCATTTCAAACACAACAGCCACAAAAAGCCCACAATTATTACCAGTGTATGTGGTGTAGTATACTGAGAATCAAAAGATTTGAATTGCAACCCAGACATCCAATTACAATCTTATTAGTATCTCAGTTAACCATCTACAAAATAAGTAGATGGTTCATATCATAATGGTTAAAGTAATCATATTAACAATAAAATAAAAATTTGCTTTTCCCTTAGTCCATGATACAAAATATATCAAAGCTAGAGAAATATGAATTCAAGCTGAGGACACTAAACAAAGGGTATTTCTCTTATCTAAATGGAGCACAGAAATAATTTCCTAAGTTGCAAATTCCTGGAGTTCATGGAACATATTTTTCCTATCCTTAGGAAAATGAAATCATTCACATAGAAGACACTATAAAGTGTTAATTAATATTAAGGATGAAATAGTTTTTAAAATCTGAAAAAGAATTATTTATCAGGGATTCTTAATTTACCTGTACATGCATGCCTAAGCTAATTTGTGGGAAAAAATGTCCTATAAGCCTATACTATTCTCTGATGAGGGAAGAAGCATTATAAATAGGCTATGCCCTAAAGGAATAAAAATATGTAATGCTTCTTGTTAAAAAAATCTTGTTTATAAAGTAAGCATAAGATGTTAGAAGGTTCTTGTCTTGCATTCTAACTTCACATCAAAAGTTCTTAGTTTGTGATCTTAAAATTGGGAACTGGACAAGTGCTTACTGTTGTCTCAAGAAGTCACTTATCCCTGTTTTTTGGCTAACATTTCTGGTTTGTTTTCTATTTGGAAGGGTTAACACATTTTGGCTATCACACATTACACTGGGCTAAAACTATAGCCAAGATAACTTGTCCATCAGTTTTCTAACATCAAATTACTCACATTTGTTCAACCACTTGTGATTAAGAGGGTATAGAGTTGGGGGAGGGAGGGAGGGATTCTCAGGGTTAATGATATTACACTATTTCTAAAAATTATTTCCCTTGTTGAATTAAATGAACTAAGTTACCAGTTTAGCACTAGTCCCAAAACTTGCTCCTAAGAGTTTGAATATTTTATCTGTGATTAATTATATTATTCTCACTTCTAGTCAGAGATGCTGTATCCTCTTTATTTTAACAGACTTCTATGGACGTGTGTGGGTTCCCTGAGAAAAAAGCAAAGTGTGTGTTGTGTGTGTGTTTTTTTTTTTAAGGATTTTACTTTATTCCACTACTGAGATAGTGAGATCTGTTATCCAAAAGCCAAACTGCAGGCTTAGATGTCTAAATAGAATATTCAGGAAAGCTCTTTATAGTTCTTTCAGCATTCTTCTAAATAAGATTTGTTCCTTGCTATGTCCCTATTCTAACAGCTTTGTCCCTATTCTATTCAGCTTTTTTCTGAATGAATGAAAACTACTGAAGGCCCTGTTTCCCCTCAAATTCAAGACTTGCCTTTAATTGTGGGACATGATGAATCTTCTTGTTGACTGAAAATATACTTATATCTTCACTCAACAAACAATTCTCAGTAGTGGAAAGGAGGAAGCACAACTGGATACTTTTGTGCATTTAATATCATTATAATGAAAAAGAATATCATAAATATGACTAAATCATATAATAAAAAAAGAATATAATACATAAAAGAACACCTATATTATATAGATATACGTTACCCTTTATATACTTCCTTATCTTGACCTTTTCAATAACTCTATCTTTTAAGCAGGGGAAGAAGTATCAATACTATTCCCAAATTACAGGTGAGAGACAGAAAACACTTTGCCCCAAAGTCTCAAAACTATTAAGTGGCAGAGTCAAGACTTGAACAGGTTAGACATTATTTTCAGTCTGCTTCACTGTGATAAAATTATAAGCACAGTTAGAAATGTTTAATAAAGAGTCAATTTCCTTAATTATATGTTTCAATAACAATTTTTAGTAATATCTGTACTAATTTTTATAGTAAATACAAATATTTGTATACAAATACACTTGTATACAATAAATGAACTTTGGAGGAAAAAACACTGATATTTGTATAGTTTGTAATATAAATCACTTTGTAAATGATAAACAAAATCTCATTCAACTAATAAGAATTATTAAATAGTATAAAAGCACTGAGACCAACTATATTTAAAAATTGATTGAGAGAGAGAGAGGGAGAGAGAGAGAGACACTTTAAAAAATATGTTGATTTCTTTGTCTGAATTGAGATATATAATTCCTATTAAGGTCAAGAGAGAAGAATAGTTTTTGTAGAGAGCATTATGGGATCACCCTTAGAGGGCTTGATGAGACCTAATTTATGGAAGTAGATATTCACATCATCTCTCCTTTGTCATTCACACATCATCAGCATTGGCTTCCAATTTTTCAACCAAATGCCCTCCAAAGAGTTCTATGCTTTTCCCACTTCAATACTAGTTTTTCTAACATCTGACTATTAAATAAAAGGCATAATATGGCTATAGCCTAATCAAGCCCAGCAAAACTCAGAGGCCAAAGAATCCCCAGGAAACCAAACTGGAAGTAGTAATAAAGATAACATGTGTGTGTTTGGATGTTTTAGACATTCTTCTTATGTATTTAAAATTTATTAAAGATTATATAGAGCCTTTAGAAAACACTGCATTAACTTACAATATCTATTTTTTATTTAATCCATATACTGCATTAAGAACTTGATCATGTCCTTCTAAAAATACTACCATTAACTCTCCGATGTTTAATAATGTGTGATCCAGTTTGCAGGTTATTCAAGGCCCCTTGGTTTTTAATACCCCTTCTTGAGCTCTAGACAAAGAAAGAAAGATGTCACAAAATATTAAATCAAGAAAGCCTGTAAAAGGGGTTTTGGAAAAGAGATAAAAATCACATGGATAAAACGGTCTATCAAAAGTCTTCCTATCTACTATTTTTTTGCCTGGCTTTAGTACCTTCTCACTGAGGTATGGATAGGGTCAAGTAACCTGGGTAGAAATACTGTCTGCCAAGATAGAGGTAATAAGCTAGAGATCAAAGGAAGCGTGTAATGGTATTTCCCAACACGCAGCTCTTCTATTCTTTCAAGATCACCATTTTGCCATACACACACACACACACCCACACACACACACACACACACAATCATTAAATTGAACAAGTGTAATAATAAAAAAAGTTATTGTTGCCTTTCAATGTGATAATTTATTCTATGGGACTTCCCATGCCCATGCATGAAATTTAGGGCAGATTTCATGTTTCTGTTCATTTACAGGTATTAAAAATACTCAACAATTAATACATCTAGTCTAGTCTGGTAATAAAAACTTTATATTTTAACGTATGGCTACTTTTCTTTCCCAATTCAGTTCTGCCGTAGGCTGTCTGCTTGCAGCGGTAAAGAGGGTGTCTGACTCTCACTTGCAGATCCTTTGATTTGGGTGAAGCTCTCTTTCTGCTTACTGTTACTGACAAAATGGCAGTTCACTTCATTATTGGGATCACTGGGCTCCTCCAGGCAGTCTATGGGTCTAAGACAACCTTGTATCATCTCTCTTGTGCATATGGCCTACCTCTGATCCATGACGTGACATACACTTAAGCAACATTTGCTCCAAAAAACCCTGAAATTGTAGGTTACCTAATACAGCCACCTGTTCATCACTCCACCTTCAAAGCAGCTGGCCAATCAATATCAAGCTCTAGATCTTTCAGGCATTAGTCAGACAGCAGTTCTTAAAATGCAGGTGTCAGTTATTAAGCTTTCTAGGTCATCTCCAAGAAGCTTCTCTCTTGGATTCAGATGAAAGGAGATGCATCCTTACTCCTCCTCCTTGGAGGTGTGATGGGACACTCAGCACACCAACTCTCTCCAAGAATCTTCCTTTTCTTAATTTCCACCCTCCCAATTCTTTTATATCCTTGACAAGGTTAAGTGGCTTAAGAATCACATAAGTGGTTTTCTCCCTCCTCTTCATGTAAAAACTGGAGTGTGTTTTTGTATTTTACTTTCAAATCTTTTCTTAAGACTCAGCTAAAACAAACAGGGATAGTCCCAGTTTAAGATCCTGTTACACATAGTTCCAAACTACATGAAATTTAGGTGGTGAGGAGAAATAATTATTTTTCACCAAATAAGAAACAGCAAATATTAGCAGATGATTTGAAAATTATTATAGCCAAAGTAAGATCACCAAATTAACAGTATTTACTTACCACCATGCTTTCATTTGCCAACCATATGCTCATCTTCAAAACAATTAAATAAAAATGTAGTTATTGGTGATTTTCATGTACCAAGAATAAATTATGGCTCAAATTCTAAGAAAATAGACATGCAACTCTGTGCCCCAAGCTGCTAACCGTATTTCCACTGAATGTTGTATCTACGATGTAAACAGGAGTCCAAGGAGAGAAAAATGTCTTCCCTTTTGGCTACATTATCTTAGGGAACTTACAAGCTCTTAAGAAATAATTAACATTATAGACGTTTAATAGATATTTTGTATCAAAGAAAATATTGGCTCTAAAAAAATCCCCAAATAAATTGACTCTATGTAGAATGAATAATCACGAGCTGAGTTTAAATCAACAGTTTTATAATATGGAGAAACAATTTTAAATGGACTCAAGTTTAAAATTTTTCTCAAAAACATTCAGTAGTGCTTAATGATGATCAAGCTTTGACTCCTGTAGCATTTGGGTTTAAAATTACTTCTGGAACATCAGAAATCTTACTGTTTCAACCTAACCCTTTTCCATTTTTCTGAACATCTGAGATACAATAGCCAGACCACTATGGAATGTTTTCTTTACAATTTGCCATTTTAATGAGCCTTGTTTGGCCTTTTAATATTTTACTTTTTCTTTTACCATTACCTGTTTTTAAGGTTGCTCCAGTTAGTTTGAATTTTAAGTATTTGTGCAGGGTTATCTAAGATGAAAGAATAATTTCTAGGAAAAATATTAATATTAATAATAATAATAATTAAAACTACACTTCAGTAAATTTCACGAAAACCCAGAAAGAATATAATTTATAATGAAATCCATCCAGAAATGGTTTTTGAGTGCCTGTTTTTGGTTGCTGATTATTCTATAGACCTAGATAAAGAACTGTATGAGCTATACAACTTGGGTACACAGTGAGCATGTTAAACCTAAGAGGCAGCATTGACTTAAAAATCTTTGCAGAATTCAAACCTTTAATCATGATTTGAATATAGATTTTCATATCTAATATCATGAAGCCTCCTTAAAAATTTTTTTCCAGTCCCACAGCCTAATATTACTTTGTTTCTGTATTCACTTTCACAGCCTATGGCTTCTGACAAGGATAATGACAGGCAAACATTTATAAGCCATAGCTTTGTCATAAATTTGATCCAATCAAATGATCAGTAGGCACATTCTTTCTTTTTTTTTTTTAGTTGGAAATCATTATTTGTAGTAGGCACATTCTTATTGCTAATTTTCTATTTCTTTTCAAAGGCACTGGCAACTTTCATTTTGTTAATTTCAAACCAGCCAATTTCCTAGAACAAACTGAGGTTCCAGTGCCCAGTGAAAAGCTGAAGGAATCTAATATTGCTTTCTTTCCTTCTTCACTCCTCTCTTATGTATGTGTATATATGTTTGTATGTGCATGAATGTAATGAAAACATTATTTTTGCAGCTTTTGGCCTGGATGTTTGTCACTCTATTTGCTATAATTCAATTTACCCCCTTACAAAAAGATAGATGGTTTAAGTTGCAATTCCTGCCTCTTTAGAATCTTCATGCAGGCAAGCTTAGCTAATAAAAAATTTTGATTACTGTAGTCAAATACCAACTCCTACCTCAGGCCCGCCCTACTTGGGATACTATCATCAGATTGGTTTACAGAAGAGAAGGAAATAACAATAAGGTTGGGAGGGATGGAGATGGGGTAAAACAGTAATAAAAAGTAATTATATAAAAATGTTAAAGATATAACATCTGTTTTTTTGCTTAACCCACTGAGCTTGACAGTTCCAGATTTATGTTATTGTCCATGTTTAAACAGATACAGAAATGGAAAGAGAAAAGAATGTTTATGTGAGATTATTAAATAGTGCAGGAAAAATAAGAGTCATTATTACACTGGTAAGGAAAAGAGAAACTCAGTGAAATTTCTTTCCACAGATTTGCCTTTGTGATCTGCAAGGTGCTGTTCCCCTGCTTACATCCGGTTACCCTGGCAACACACTCCTGTAAAATAAAGATTATTAAAGCGCATATGATTATTTTGCTGCTGAGTGAATAAGACAAGCCACTTCTGAAATGCCTTATCAGAGAAATTCAATTTTAGGCCAAATTATGTTTTTGCTTCCTTCTAGCTTTCTCTTCCCTCCCCCACCTTTCAAATAAAACTATCATCTCCACAGTTACTACATGATTTTTGTTACTCATTCACACTCTTAGTATTTTAAATTAGCTTTATTTTATTTTAACTTCAGAAAAGCATTTTCCCCAATTTTTTTTATAGCCCCAGTCTATTTTTCAGCTATCTACCATCTGTTTGCAAATCAAAATTACAAGGCAATGTGTCTATGCCTTGATTTTATTATGTAGTAGTAATAGAAATATTGGGTTCTATACCAAGTATAAATGCGTATATCACATATGGAATATGCAATATTTGATCAAAGAATGATGCAAAGAGCTATGATAAGCATGCAGTGCCATTTTAAAGGCTGTATAACCAACTGTACCAGTTGTCCTTGTCCTTATGTCTAATGTCTTGTGCTTTCCCATTTGACACTGCCCTAAGGTAATGTTATAGAGATGGCTAGCTTTATGGCTGCTTTGACAGCCAGTCACATCTTTGTTGCTCGATACTTCTGCATTTGCTATTGAGTTATTGAAGATAATAGAGGGAAGATTCCTGAGAACTCTGAAATTACTTAGTAACAAACTTCATAAGGTTTGGTAGAACTATCTAGTGACTTTCTTAAAAACTGTAGCTTTGGGGCTTCCCTGGTGGCGCAGTGGTTGAGAATCTGCCTGCTAATGCAGGGGACACGGGTTCGAGCCCTGGTCTGGGAAGATCCCACATGCCGCGGAGCGACTAAGCCCGTTAGCCACAATTACTGAGCTTGCGCGTCTGGAGCCTGTGCTCCGCAACAAGAGAGGCCACGATAGTGAGAGGCCCGCGCACCGTGATGAAGAGTGGCCCCCGCTTGCCGCAACTAGAGAAAGCCCTAGCACAGAAACGAAGACCCAACATAGCAATCAATCAATCAATCAATTAATCAATAAAATAAATAAATCTTTAAAAAAAAAAACAAAAAACTGTAGCTTTTAGCATGTTCAGTGTCCAAACAAAGGTAGGTTAAAAAATGAATAAATAAATTGGTAACAGTAATCTCTTATTGTATTCATGCTGTATATGAAAAAGCTATAATTAAAAATTTTTTAATACAAGGGTTAAACTAGCTTTGAAGTAGAGGTGGAAGGAATGAAATCTGATCAGAAAAAAGCAAGGATCCAATAGAACCTACATAGAAGACTTCTTACATGTTTCTTAAAACTAATAAACATTATGGGAGGACAAGAATGTCTCTGGAGAACCTTCATCCTACGCTGTCCCAGCAGTAGATGGTCATGATGTATGACCTTGTTTCTACCGAGACTTTTTATAGGGCATTTTCCCACTGCTATGATACTGTTATATCAGAGCATGGAAAAGACCAATAGTGTACAGTGCTGATATTCTAATTACATGCAATTGTTAATTTTTCCTCTGTTAACATTATTTTCAGGCCCAACCAAGTACCATATCCTTATATTTATTAAGCAGGCATACTCACTGCCTTTTTATTTAGTTAACTACAAACCCCTGCTCATTGTAAGAAATGACATCAATATTTAACAGGTTTTAGAAACTGAGCAGAAGCAGAATGCTGTATCAGTTCTTTTGATGAAGCAAACTAAATTTCGTAGTATACACCAAATCTATGGTATGCTAACACCGCCATGGAACTTATGGCTGTAATTCACTCCCAGTACTGCCCAGAAGGTGTCACCACAGCCTCATTGGCTTGAAGGACTTGGGGACATGTGGGGGAGTAGAAACCAAAGGGAGAAAAACAGACACAAAGAAAAAAATTTTCGTGCAGACAAAGGAAAATAAGAACTATCAGGCAATAATATTCCCAAATGTAGAAACCCAAACATTTACTCCATGCTGAAACTACAAATCACTGTAGGAGGAAGGAGACCTCCACTCATCAGTAAGAACAGAAAGTGGGAGATTAGAGGAAGGGGCTAGTTGAGGTGGTGGTTATTTTGTGGAAAGTAAAAAGAGCTAATGAATAGGAAATATCCATGTACTGAGCCTGGTCCAAGCTTCTCACCTAAACTGGTTTACCTCATTATCACATCTAGTTGTATAAGCTGCACCAGATCGCATGAAAGGGAAGGTAAAAGAACAGCTGGGAAGAGATGTTAGGAAGAATCAAGGAATATAAAACACAAAGTCTTTTATTGAGAATCTGTACAAATTAACTCCAAATTACTGCCACAGTCAGAGAAGAGGAGGCTTCAAGGCACAAAACTTGTTGCTGCTCTCCATCTTGCTTTATTGTAGTGTCTTCACTCAAGTACTAGTAGCTAAAAGCCATCCCTTTTACAGTACTACTTCTTTTAATCTCTGCTCTTGCCCCCTGTAGTTTAATTAAAAGACAATGAAGGTTTTAAAGTAGTCAAATGGAAAATATAAAATTGCACCATTTTGTCAAAGCTTAAGATATTTCTGTTCTCAAGCATGAGAAGAATTCAAAATAGCACACTTGGTATTTTATTACACTCCAATCCCTGTGTCATTTCCTCATCAGAAGGCTCTTTGTTGGAATAGCCTTTGGGAATCGGAAAAGCAGTTCAACCCCAGACTGATAAATAGAAGTAAAATTTTTAAAAAACAATGGCCGAATTAGATCAATTTAATTTAATTTGTTCTCTAGATCATTATACTTGATTTTTAGTTTCTAAGATAATATTATTGTAACTCTGTATTCCTCCTATGTTTAATTGACACAGATCTAAAAATTAGTAGCCTTCTTATTTAAGCATTATTTACTCAATGTGTTGTCAGTTTTAGGGCATCTTGACAAAAATAAGATAAATATAGCAAAATATTATTGGATAATAAGCAGACCTAAATGCTTAGCTTCCCTCCAAGTCTGCAGCCCAAATCTATTAATTTTGGCAAAGGGCAACAAGACAAATCCATGCCATTTGAAATGTTCCATGGGAGTCTTTAAAAATGAAGGTCTTGTCTACTCTTCATGGACATTAAAATGCTTCATCCCAAGGACCCCTTTATAGCAAATTGCAGGCTGTTCTGTTTTATCTGCTTTGACAGGATGAAGGGCTGAGCTGGCCCTAGAGGGATGGGATACAGAACCTGAGTAGTTCAAAATTGAGATTTCCAATAAACCATCTCCCACAATTAGAGGAAAGACATGGAAGAGATTCATTTCAGCAGATAGTTTCAATCCATTAAGAATTATTCTATTCCTTCTTACTTATTTCATCACTAAAAACCTAACTGAAAGCATGTCCCTCCAATGCTCCACTCCAAACTAGCATTAAAACTCTCAAAATCAGCCTAGTAGAGCACTGGCATACGTAGTTCCTTCTTAGTCACTTGATTCTGACACCTGCTATCTTAATTCTCGGTTTATTACAAATTAAAACCCTTTACAATACTACTTTTGCCCAGTCATTATTATTCTTTATCCTTAAGTTCAGTTATCCAGTATAGGGTGAAAACTTCTGAAGCTTCTTTTTTAATTACTGGAAATACCTACATATTTCTTTAGTTAATAAGTGCTGGCAGATACAAGATTTAAGTTTAATTCTTCATCTACAGATTCCTACTACAGGAATCGTGCTAAAAACTTCCAAAGATATCACTGAATTCATTAATGCCAACTCTCTGACTTTCTTTTGTCCTTCTGTAATTAGGTTTGTCTCTTATCCTTTAGTACTTCCCTTAGAAAGTAAAATTATAAAACATTAACCCTATTCCAAAAAAATAAAGTTCCCAAAGACACACAATCACAAGTAACCTTACAATATAAAAGTAAGAAAATGGACATCCAGAAAAAAAATTCTCTCAACATCATCTCTGAAAATTTTTTGTTATTTTTGATTTGATTTATATTAAAAAAATTTCCAGTTTCATTGAGAAGTAATCGACATATATCACTGTATCAGTTTAAGACACACAGCATGATGATTTGATTTACATATATTGTGGAATGATTACTGCAATAGGTTCAGCTAACATCCATCATCTCACATAGATACAATATAAAGAAAAGAAAGAAAATAGCCAAGGCATGGAAACAACCTAAATGTCCATCGACAGATGAATGGATAAAGAAGATGTGGTACATATATACAATGGAATACTACTCAGCCATAAAAAGAATGAAATAATGCCATTTGCAGCAACATGAATGGAACTAGAGATTATCATACTAAGTGAAGTAAGTCGGACAAAGACAAATACCATATGATATCTCTTATACGTGGAATCTAAAATATGACACAGACTTTAATGAAACAGAAACAGACTCACAGACAGGGAGAACAGACTTGTGGTTGCCAAGGGGGAGGGAGGGTGTGGGAGAGAAATGGAGTGGGAGTTTGGGGTTAGCAGATGTAAACTATTGTATATAAAATGAATAAACAACAAGGTCCTACTGTATAGCACCGGGAACTATATTCATTATTCTGTGATAAACTATAATGGAAAAGAATATTAAAAAAAGAATGTATATATATGTATAACTGAATCACTTTGCTGTACAGCAGAAATTAATACAACATTGTAAATCAATTAAAAAAAAAGAAGAAAAAAAATTTCTCCTTGTGATGAGAACTCTTATGATTTAGTCTCTTAACAACTCTCCTATATAACATACAGCAGTGTTAACTACAGTCATAATGTTGTACATTACATCCTTAGTACTTATTTAACTTATAACTGGAAATTTGTACCTTTTGAGCACCTTCCTACAATTTACCATCCTCCCACCCTCCACCTCTGGTAACCACATGTCTGATCTCTTTTTCTGTAAGTTTGGTTTCGTTTTTTTAAATTTGTTTTTTGTTTTTTTAGATTTCACAAATAAGGGAGATCATACAGTATTTATCTTTCTCTGTCTGATTTGTTTCACTTAGCATTATGCCTTCCAGGTTTATCCATATTGTCACAAATGGCAGGATTTCTTTCTTTTTTTATGGCTGAATAATATTCCAGTGTGTGTGTGTGTGTATACATTTTCTGTATCCATTCATCCATTGATGGACAATTAGGTTGCTTCCCTGTCTTGGCTATTGTAAATAACGCTGCAGTGAATATGGGGTGCAAATACCTTTTTGAGATAGTGATTTCACTTCCTTTGGATAAATACCCAGAAGTGGAACTGCTGGATCATATGGTAGTTTTATTTTTAACTTTTTGAGGAACCTCCATACCATTTTCCATAGTGGCTGCATCAATTTAAATTTCCACCAACAGTGCACAAGTGTTCCCTTTTCTACACATCCTCGCCAGCACTTGTTATTTCTTCTGTTTTTATGACAGCCATTCAGCCAATCTAACAAATGTGAGGTAATACAGTATCTCATTGTGGTTTTGATTTGCATTTCTCTGATGACTAATGATGTTGAGCACATTTTCATGTACCTGTTGGCCATCTGTATGTCTTCTTTGGAAAATTCAGTTCCTCTGCCCATTTTTTAATTGCATTGTTTGTGGTTTTTTTCTTTCTTTTTTTTTCTATAGAATTGTATGAGTTCTTCACATATTTTGGATATTAACCCCTTGTCAGATATACAATTTGTAATTATTTTCTCCCATTCCATAGGTTGCCTTTATTCTGTTGATGGTTTCCTTCCTGCACAGAAGCTTTTTTCTTTTTTTCTTTTTTTTATCTGCACAGAAGCTTTTTAGTTTAATATAGTCCCACTTGTTTATTTTCTGTTTTGTTACTAGTGCATTAGGTATCATATCTAAAAAACCATTTCCAAGGTCCATGTGAAGCAGCTTTAGTCCTATGTTTTATTCTAGGAGTTTCATAGTTTCAGGTCTTATATTTAAGCCTTTAATACATTTCAAGTTAATTTTTGTGAGTGGTGTAAAATAGGGGTCCAGTTACATTTTTTACATGTGAATATCCAATTATTCCAGCACCATTTATTGAAGAGACTGTCTTTTCGCCACTGAGTATTCTTGGCTCCTTTGTCAAATATTAGTTGACTGCTTGGGTTTATTTCTGGGCTTCCAATTCTGTTTCATTGGTCTATTTGTCTGTTTTTATGCCAGTATCATATTGTTTTGATTACTATAGCTTTATACTATAGCTTGAAATCAGGGAGTGTGATGCCTCCTGCTTTGTTCTTCTCTCTCAGGATTTCTTTGGCTATTTGGGGTCTTCTGTGGTTCCAAATAAATTTTAGAAGTGTTTTTTCTACTTCAGTAAAAAATGTCATTGGACTCTTGATAGGGATTGCATTGAATCTATAGATGGCTTTTGGTAGTATTGACATTTTAACAATATTAATTTTTATTATCCATGAACATGGGATACCCTCTGAAAATTTTAACAATGACAAAAATGACAATTTATCAGGAAAGATCCCACCAGTTCAGGGAATATCCCTCAAACATATTCTGAAATCCTATACTACAGTAAACACTAGCTAAAGCTCTGACCAAATGCTGAAAACATCCAGTCTGTTCCCTTCTCAGAGAAAGTTTTTTCATTTTTTGAACCAAAACATCATTCAAATTGTACTAATTTATCAAGAGGGAGAAGAGGATGCAAACTTCTCAACAATTAAAATATAAAAGCATAAAAAAGTGATGTAAAGCACAGGCTTTCAAATCAGACAAACCTAGATTTGAATATTGGATCTACTGGCTACTGACTGACAAGTTCTTGAACAGTCTAACATTCAGTTTCTTCTTCTATAATAATAACAACAATATCAACTCTGTAGGGTTGTTGTGGTTAAATAAGTGAAATGCTCAGCACAGTGCCTGTCATAGAGCAGTGATACTTATTACCAAAAAGATTTTCATGGAAGAGAGGGAGACCTATTTGATAATGTAAATATAATATTCACTTTATATGACTTGTTTTATTATAACAAAATAACATTCCATATAGAAGAACAAATAATTTTGTTTCAACCTATTGACAATTTAAATTAACTTAAAAAGTAAATACTATTGGGCTTTCAGTAATGAAGATACAGTGACTTCACAATTTGATATAAAATTTGACATACATACTCTGCTCAAAATAGGAAACATAGTAGAAGGAGATAAAATATAAATAACTAAAAACAAAAGACATTAATAGGCTTATAAACAAGATATATGCCTTCATGGACCAGAATGAAAAGTGAACTGCAAAACAGTGTGCAGTGCTTAGGCTACTGGCTTGCTGGACTCTGCAGAGAAATAGTGGTAGCCAGGAATTAGGCTCCAGTGTGGTAAAGGAGACGACACAGGTTTTACATAAACAAGGAATAGAAAGTTATAGGGTTTGACATTGTGGGGTGGCGTGGGGCTCCCCCTCGTATGAAAGATGGTTCAGTGACTGAATCTGCAGAAATTCTAATATCACTGGGCTGAACACCAAACTGTCATTGTAAGATCTACATCTGGACAGGAGCCTTGGGGAACCAGATGCAGATAACTGAAAGATTATCATAGGGAGGAATAAGTAGAGTCAAATAGAAAGAAAAAAACACTCATAAAACTTCTCATTCAAAATAGGCCTGCAAACCAAAATTCACAGAAACCTAATCTTAACAAATGTATCCAACAGAAGCAAAAAATCATAGAAAACAAATTAACTTCACATAAAATAAGTTTTATTGAAACAGTATGAAAAAGACTTTAAGAGAAGTAAGTTTAGGATGTTTAAAGACATAAAGGAAGAAATAATTTCCAGCAAAAGAAAATAAGAAATTATGAAATGAAAGAGGCAGAAATAAAATAAGAACAGGTAGACATGGAAAAAAAAATTAGAAGTGAAAAAACAGTCACTGAAATTAAAAACTCAATATGGATAAACTCTAAGCTGGATTTTGTATACAAAACCATAAGGAATCAACAATAACATAAAACTATTAGAAATATTAAGTGAGTTCAGCAACGTTGCAGGATATGAGACCAATATATACAAATCAGTTGTATCTCTATACACTACTAATGTACAGAGGACAATTTGAAAATAAAATCAAGTAAATAATTCCATGTACAATAGCATCAATAAAAATAAAATACTTAGGAATAAATGTGACAACAGAAGGGCAGACTTGTACACTAAAGCTATAAAACATTGCTGAAAAAAAATTAAAGACCTAAATAAATGGAAAGACATCCAATGGTCATGAATTGGAAAACAATATTGTTGAGATGGCAATATTCCCCAAATTGATCTACAGATTCATCACAATCCCTAGCAAAATTCCAGATGCCTTTTTGCACAAAATGACAAGCTGATCCTAAAACTCATATAGAAATGCAAGGGACCCTGAATAACCAGAACAACCTTGAGGAAGAAATATGAAGCTGTACAACTCATAATTTCTGATTTCAAAACTTACCAGAAAGCTACAGTAATTAAGACCATGTGGTACTACATAAGTATAGAAATATAGATCAATGATACACAGTTATTATGATCGCAGAAATAAAGCCTTATATTTATGGTCAATTGATTTACAACAAGGGTGCCAAAATAATTCAATGGCAGAAAATTCCCCGTTCAACAAATTGTGCAGTGACAAAGGGATAACCACACAGAAAAGAATAAAGCAGGTCCGTACCTCACACCATATGCAAAACTAAGTCAAAATAGATCAAAGACCTAAATATAAGAGCTAAAACTATAAAACTCTTAGAAGAAAACATAAGAGTAAATATTCTTGACCTTGGCTTAAGCAATGGTTTCTTAGATATGATACCAAAAGCACAAGCAATAAAATAAAGTTTGATAAATTGGACTTCATCAAAATTAAAAACTTTTGTATTTCTAAGGACACGATCAAGAAAGTGAAAAAACAACCTACAGAAAGGGGGAAAGCATTTGCAAACCACTTATCTGATAAGAAATATATATTCAAAATATGTAAAGAACACATAAAACTCAACAATAAAGACTAAAGACCCAATTTTTAAAAAGGTAAAGGATTTGAATAGAAATTCCTCTAAAGAAGATACAGAAATGTCAACAAGCATATGAAAAGATGCTCATCAGTCATTTAGAAAATGCAAACCAAAAACCACAACAAGATGTCATTTCATGCCCACTAGGATAATCACAATAAAAAGATAGACAATAACAAGTATTAGCAAGGATGTGGAAAAATTGGAACCCTCATATATTGTTGCCGTCATTGTACAATAGTGCAGCCACTTTTGACAGTTCCTCGAAATGTTAAACATAGAATTATCATATGACCCAGCCCAACAATTCCAGAATATACCCCAGGAAATGAAAAAAAATATATATATTCACACAAAAATCTGTACATAAATGTTCATAACACCACTATTTACAATAGCCAGAAAGTGGAAACAACCCAAATTCCATCAAATGATGAATGGATGGATAAATGAAATGTGGTAATATTATTCAGCAAAAGAAAAAAAAATGAATGAAATACTGATACATGCTAAAACATTGATGAACCTCAAAAACATTATAGTAACTGAAAAAAGCCAGTTACAAAATATCACATACTATATGGTACCATACATACAAATGTTTAGAATAGGTAAATCTATAGAGATAGAAAGTAGATTAGTGGTTGGCTAGGTCATAAGCAAATGGAAGTAGGAGTAATGAAGAGTGACCGCCAATGGGTACAATGTCTCTTTTGGGAGTGATGAAATAAAAATATTCTAAAATTAGCTTTTGGTGATGGCTGTAGAACTCTGTAAATATACTAAAACCCACTGGATTGTACACTTTATACAGGTGAACTTTATGGCATGTTAATTATATCTCAATAAAGTGCTTATAAAATGGCTGAGGATGGAGCTGACATGTAAATTGGTACAATCACTTTGAAAAACAACTCAGCAACATCTAATAAAGTTAAATATACACATATACCCAGCAATTCCATAATTAGGTATATAATCAGGCAAAAAATATTACATGTAAGCACAAGGAGACATGCCCAAGAATGTTCACTGAGGAAAAGAGAAATTATCCAAATGTTTATGAAGAGATGAATGGATAAATAAATTGGGGCATATTCTTTAAATGGAATACCATAAAAATGTGTCAATGAAAATAAATCTCAAAAATAGGATGTTGAGGTAAAAAGCAAATTGCAGAATGACAAACATAGTGTGATACCATTTATGACTCAAAAACATGCTTAATAATATCATGTAACAATTTTGGATACATAACTGTATAATAATAATGTAAAAACTCTTAGGAATAAAACCCACTAACTTCAAGGTAGGAACTACTTCTGAGAAGGAAGGTAATGAGATTTGGGAAGACATGAATTGTACCTGTAAGGTATCATTATTATTATTTAAAAATTCTGCAGCAATCATGACAAAATGGTAAGAATTTATTAACCTGTAAAATAGGCAAGTGGGTATTGCTTATATCAGTCTCTTTTTTACAGTATGTTAATATATTTTAATATACAAAAAATGGCTATAATCCAATAAATTTAAAGTTTCCCCAAACAGTAAAGCTCCTCAAAAAGATTTTTCTGTTTTTCAGTCAACATATCAAGGGCAAATATTACTTACTTGAGCTAGCATTAGAGTACTACTAAAAGTCAAAGGATTCATTTAGTCAAAATGTTACACTTTATTAAAAGGTGAAATTGCCATACATGAATTCAAACACTTTGAAAATCAGGTGCTCTCTGGCCTTACCAATATGTGTCACCTGACAAGGTCATTGTTTCAAGAATATAATAATTATTCAGGAATGAGAGAGAACATTCAGTGGGGTATTCTCCCTACTGTTTTCTCAGTAGAAGTCACAGAAATGACAACTGTAATTAAACCTTTTTAAAAAATTACCTATGGGTTTAAGTCAGGATGAAAATTATTTCTAACCTTATGAACTTTCACACTGCACTAAAAGAAATTCCTCTAGTTTTCCTTTATATCAGCAATACATATGACAGCTAAATAAATAGGAAAGCTTCACTTTCGACCTTTCATAGCTACTCAAATGGAGTAATTCTATTTGTCATTATTCCACTTACCAAAGATACAAATGAAACAAGTATAATATTAACACTTAGTCATCTCTATCCAAAAGAGCTGAATGCTTTAAGAAACACAATGCTATATGTAAATGTAATCATACAATATATGACCTTTTGTGACTGGCCTCTTTCACTAAGCATAGTGCTTCCAAGATTCATCCATGTTATGGCATGTATCACTACTTCATCCCTTTTTATGGTCAAATAATGTTTTATTGTATGGAGATATCACAGTTAACTTTTCCATTCATCAGTTGATGACTCTGGGTTATTTTCACTTAAAAAAATATTTTATTAGATATGTTAAGGAATGTAATTCTCCAGTATTTTATCTTAGAATTTCAAAGCACTTGATAAATGATACCCCTTACATCTATGAAACTGGCATTATTATCATATTTTTATAGTTATTGAAAATTAAGGAGAAAAATCTATTCTGATTTTCACTGGTAAAACTTAAAAAGAATCCAGAATTATTGAGACTAAATTTACTGGCCAAAAAACTGAAACAGAATCACTTCCCAAGTATTTCATCTTTCATGATATGTTACTGAAGACATTTTTAAGAGGCTCAGAATCTGTTCCAGTACAGAAATAGGGCCAAACAGCTTCTGTAAAAGAATCATTAAAAGTACAGAGAAGAGACCTATTATTCATATTGAACCCTCACCCAACTCATAGTTCAGAAAAACACCAGTCTTATGGCACCCTACTAATGGCAGAAGCAAGGTTACCTCAGGACCCAATGCAATATAACGGCTCTCAACATAAGACGCAACTGCCCAGAATCTACCCAGAAATAATGGCTGATTCCACCAGTTCCTAGGAAGTCAGTTTTGATATATTCCCAGAATCTTACTGGGCTTACTTTCCATGTCTATCTCCCATATATTTTCACATTTTGACACAATGAAAAATGCTACTATGAACATGGCATACAAGTTTTTATGTTTTCTCTTGATTATTTTATTCCTAGGAGTAGAATTCCTGGCTCATATGATAATTCTGAGTAAGATTTTGTGAAACTCCTTTCAAAAGTGACTGTGTCATTTACATTCCCATTAGTAGGATTCCCACTAGTAGGGTTCCAATTACTCTACATCCTTGTCAACACTTGTCATTGTCTGTCTTCTTCATTTTAGCCTTTATAAGTAGGAATGAAGTAGTATCTCACTGTGGTTTCCACCTGGATTTCCCTAATGACAAGATATTGAGTATCTTTTCAGGGCTCATTGACCATTTGTATGTCTTGTCTTCTTTTGAAAAACTTCAAATCCTTTGCATATTTTTAATGGGGTGGTTTGGTGTATTTTATTGTTATGATGTAAGACTTTTAAAAATATATATATGCCTGATATATGTCCCTTATGAGGTATGTGATTTGCAAATAATTTCAGCCATTCTGTGGGTTGTCTTTTCACTTTCTTGACAGAATACTCTAAAGCACAAAAGTTTTTAATTTTGGTGATGTTCATTTTATTCACATCATAATACTTTTCTTTTGTCACTGTGCTTTTGGTGACTACAAAACCATTGCCTAAACCAAGGTCATCAATATTTACTCCTGTGTTTTCTGCTAAGAGTTCTAGCTTTTACATTTAGGCATATGATCTACTTTGAGTTATTTGAGTTATTTTTTATGTATGGTTTGACATAGAAGTCAAATTTCATTCTTTTCCATGTGGATATCTAGTTTTACTAGCACAATTTATTGAAAATACTATTCTTTTCCCCACTGTATTGTCTTGTCACTGTCAAAAAATCAAGCTACCATAAATGCCAGAGTTTGTTTCTGGGATTTCAGTTCTATTCTACTTGTGTCCTTATGTCAGTATCACAGAGTCTTGATTACCAAAACTTTGTAGTAAGTTTTGAAACTGGGTCTACATTGTAGGAATGAGTGTATAGAAATACAATATATTTTTATATATTGGTCTTTTATCCTGCAACCCAATGAACTCATTCAATAGACCTAACAGTTGTTTTTGTGGATTCTTTAGAGTTTTTTATATATGAGATTACACCATTTGCAAAGAGAGTTTCATATCATTTTTTCCCCCAAATCTGGATGCCTTTTTTTTTTTTTTTTTGCTTAAACTTGCTAGAATTTCCAGTACAATGTTAAGTAGAAGTTGAGACTGGACAATCTCATCTGGTACCTGATTTTAGGTGAAAGTATTTAGTCTTTCACCATTAAGTATGTTGTTAGCTGTGGGTTCTTCATAGATACATTTTTTTTCAGGTTAAAGGATTTCCTTTTTATTTCTAGCTGGTTAAATGTTTTTATCATGAAAGGATGTTGAATTTTGTCAAAAGCTTATTCTTCATCTATTCAAATGATCATGTGTTTCTATCCTTTGTTCTATTAATTTGATGTATTACATTCATTGATTACCAAATGTTAAACCAAACTTGGCATTCCTTGGATAAAATCTCAATCAGAGCATATACTTAAAAAAATATGTTGCTAGATTTGGTTTGCTATTATTTTGTTGAAGATTTTTTTCATCTAAATTCATGAGGGATACTGGTCAACATCATTTTTTTAAGTTTGTCTTTGTCTAATTTTGATATCAGTGTAATCTTGGCCTGACAGAATGAACTGCAAAGTGTTCCCTCCTCAGGTATTTTTGGTAAGAAGCATTTGTGAAGGACTAGTGTTAAATGTTCTATTAAACGTTTGGTATATTACCCAGTTAAGCTACCTGTGCCTGGGCTTGTGGGAAGCTTTTAAATTACTAATGTAATTTCTTTACTTATTATACAGGTCTATTGAGATTTTTCATTTCATTTTGTCTTTCTAGGAATTTTTCCATTTCATCTAAGTTGTCTAATTTATTGGTATATGGTTGTTTACAGTGTTACCTTAGATTACATTTTCATTTAATTTCTGTATGTTCATTAGTGTTGAACATGTTTTCAGGAATGAATCATGTTTCATTCATGATTTTAGTAATCTGAGTCTTCTTTTTTGTTGTTAGTCCAGCTAAACTTTTGTTAATTTTATTGATCTTTTTGAAGAAGCAAATTTTGGTTTGTGGATTTTCTCTATTGTTTCTCTATTCCATATTTTTGTTTATTTTTGCTCTAAATTATTTATTTTTTTCTACTTCATTGTGCTTAGTTTATTCTTTTTTATCACTTTTTAAGATTAGGTTTTGATTTCAGGTCTGTTTTTTAATATAGGCATTACACCTATAAATTTCCATGTAAGCACTGCATTAGCTGCATCTCAACTTTTCCTATGTTTTGTTTTCATTTTCATTCATCTCAAAGCATTTTCTAATTTCCTTTGTTTTTTTTTTTTTTTTTGATTGTGTGTTGTTTACCTTTCAGGTATTTCTGGATTTCTTAAATTTCCTTCACTTGTTTTTAATTTCATTCCAATGTGTCGGAAAACATACTTTGCATGACTTCAATCATTTCAACTTATTGAGATTTGTTTTATGGACTAATAGATGATCTACTCTGGAGAATACTGCATGTACACTTGAGAAGAATGTGTATTTGGCTGTTGTTGGGTGAGTGTTTTATAGATGTCTGTTAGTTCTTGTTAGTTGGTCATGCCATTAGGTCTCCATTTCCTTGTTAATCATTTTCCTAGTTGTTCTATCAACTATTGAAAGTGGGATATGACGTCTTTATCATTTTTTGCATTGTCTGTTTCTCTCTTCAATTCTATCAGTTGTTGCTTTCTGTATTTGTGCATATAGGTTTATAATTTTTGTTATCTTTTTAATGGAGTGACATTTTATTATAAATTATCCTGTTTTCATTCTAGCAACAATTTTTGTCTTAAAGTCTATTTTGTCTGTTATTAGGATAGCCACTTCAGCTCTATTTTGGTTACTGTTTCCATGGTTTATATATTTCCATCCTTTACATTTAACACATGTGTGTCTTTGAATCTAAAGTATGTCTCCTATAGATATTGTAATGGTAAGATCATGCTTTTTTATCCATTCTGCAAATCTCTATTGATTCAAATATTTAACCTACTCTTGTTTAATGTAATTACTGGTAACACATGATTTAGGTTCGTCATTTGCCTATTTGCTTTCTATAGGTCTTGTAACTCTTTTGTTCCTTCATTCCTCTATCACTGTCTTCTTCTCTTCTTGCTAATACAGAGCATCACAACCAAACAAAGATGAGATCTTAAGGCCTGCTCAGTTATTTCTGGGGCCTGCAAAGAGCCTTCACGTGCAACATGGCCTTCTAGATTTCCAGGAGTATGTTCAAGCTTTTCAAAGCATCCTATAGACATCTCATTCCCCAGATTTTCCATTTACATATTTTGGTCAACCTTTTGTTGGCTCCAACTATGTCACTGCCTTGGGCAGCTATGATATTAAAGATTTGCTTCTAACTGTTTTCAACAAATGCCCCAGCAATAGAGCTTTCCTCACTGGGTAAGGTCTGAGTCAGGTGAAATAAAGATAAGCTCTGTGAACAATGCTTTTCAAGGAAGCTGTCAGACTGGTCAAATAGTGACAGTTCTCTGGGGATGGGGCTTCTTGGAGAATGCCAAAACCATTCTGCCTCTTTTATTAGCTATTAGGTTTCTAGTTTACACAGCTACTATGGTTTTGAGGGTGTTGGTTTTCAAGGCTACCATGAAGCTTGGGAGAGGATAATAGATATAAAGCAAGTTAAAACACCACAGAGCTTGTTGTTCATATCGAGATTCAGCCATTCTTCTTGATTAAGTGCTCCTCAGATTGTTGCAAGTCTTTGGTTAAATTCCAAATGTCTCCAAAAATTTATTTTGACAATTTTTCACCACAGTTTTCATTGATTTAGTGGAGGAGAAGGTTTTTGGAGGTCTTTACTCTGCCATTCCAAAAGTACTTTACATTATTCATCTTAAAAGTATTATTTCATGTTTATTTATGTTTTTTTTAATTTATGTTTTAATACATGTTCTTTGCAATATAGAAGGATAATGAAATTCATATCTGATACTATGCATTTATCATTTCATACTGCATACAAACATGCTCACTGAGTTCATTATCCATTTTAAAAGTTGTTAGTTTTTAAAGGCTTTATGTTTTACACATACCCTTAGTGGATTGTTATATAGGTTGTACTTTTTTTCCATTTAAAATAACATGTCATTTGTCAATTATATTCAGCTCAATTAAGCTAGAAAAATAAAAATTAAATAAAATAATGCAATGTAGTCTCCAATTATCCAAAAATTTATTATTCAATATGCTTTGAGAAATGAAACACGGAAGTGAAGTTGTTATAAGAATAAAAAGTTGGGGCACCTCCCCATCCATGTTGGTGATGGGGAGAAAGTCCATGAATGGTAGCAGGTAGTCAGGGAAAACTTTCTAGAAGAGATGGTTTGCAAACTATTTTGCAGTATGAGTAGAAGTTAGTTAAGTAAGACCTGAAGTGGAATAGTGGGGCCTCTGAGAATCAGATGTTCCTGGCAGAGCAAAGAGTATGAAGAATTAAAAGAGTGTAGTCTATTTGTGGTACTAAATGTTGTTTCTGAATTGCTATAGTAGAAATGGTGGTAGTGAGGTGTGGTTTAAGTTGCCATATATGTATAGTTAAAACTATTAGAGTAGATGATATTATCCAGATAAAAATTGAAAACCTGAACATTCCACTAACAAATTTTTTGTAGTGAGACAATGCGATCTAGTTTACAGTTTTATATTTGCAAGTTGAAATATTCATTAGTAATTACTGAAAAGTTTGGAGCAGTAACAAACCTATACCACTCAGCACTGACTTCTGAGAAGAGCTGCAAATGTTGCCACAAGTTTGTGGCAATGCTTTTTTACAAGAGCAGTAATTATTTCATAATATCTTTTAACTGTGTACCTAAAAGTACCATATAGACAATAACCCATTAATCCTTACCATTTTGCTCAGAAAATAAGTCCAAATATAAGAAAATCTTAGCTTATTTCTTAGTTTTTAAAAATCTGTCAGAATATATATGAAATCCTATTACATAGTTATTACATAATGTTCATATGATAGCTACCTTAATTCCTTATTTTCCCCTTCATAGTTTTGCCTACTTGTCTATAGAAAGAACACTTTTAGCTACCCATCACAATTTTTATCTATGTTTTCTGTATTCCTTCATTATTTCTAAAATGCATACACACATGTGCACACACATGCACATGCACACACTCTACCCACCCACCCCAAGAACATCTATTCCTTCAAGGTAAACCATGTAAAGAGAAATAGGAGAAACACCTGATTCATGTTGGTAACCATTTTATAAATTAGAATTTTTTTTTTTTTTTTTTTTTTTTTTGCTGGTTAACATAATCATGAAAAAAGGTTATGAACTATAGAGAGTTATGCTGAAGGAAAAGGTCCTTCTCCAGGCCTGTTCTTTGCTATAGTATATGTGACTAACCACCACCATAGTTGCAGTGGCTTGCCCTTTTTTCCCCATCCAAAACATTCAATATACTGCTGATTTGGCAGGGTAGAAGTGAATACTAGTGACAATAATAGTATTTCTATCAGTGGCCACTTCTGTATTTTGAATATGAAATAGTTCATAACTGTTGGGGAATAAAAAAAATATAACAGTTGTGGCTGCAAAAGCAGTCAACTTGCCATCTTCCTGAACTTGATGAGAATCTATTTGAACAATCCTACCTTGTATGTCAAGTATGAACCAGCTGAAAATGTAATTTACAATAACATTTTCCTTTCTATTCCTATGATAAACTGCATGTGTTCTATTATTATATTAAATTCAATGCTATTCTTCCTGCTTCTTGCTTTCATCCTCTACTCTTAAAGTGGCAAAGTATAAAATACTATAATAGTACACCTGAGGAAATTTAGTAATAAGGCACATATAGGCTTAACCTAGACTAAATGGTTTTAATAAATTACTTTTGTCTGTATCTAACAAGTCTGATCTAGACATTGTTACCTCAAGTTTCTTTCAACTCAGAACATCCTAGAGCTGAAGATCAACTCCAATTTGTCTTTTGTCCCATGTCTGTAAATTAGTTGACTCCATATTTTTTCATGGTTTGAGGGAATGCTCAGGAACACTGCAGTACTAGTGAATCTAGAAATGTATCTTAGAGTTAAGGGAGAAAAGCATTACAATTCAACTCAACAAGTACTTACTGAATATAATGTTCAAAACTGTGCTAAGTATAAATATAGTTATTCATAAAGCAACAGCTATGTTTAAATGTGTGTTATGTGTCATTAGTTTTATATCTCATTAAATCCTCACAACAACCCAATGAGATATATATTCATCCCCAATTAGCTGGTAAATAAAATGAAATTACAAAACTATTAAGTGGTGCTCATAAATTTGAACCCAGAGCTAACCAACTCTAAAGCCTGCATCTTCAAACAGTATATTAAAATTTTTTCCTGATGTTGTGTTCACTGGCTTTACAATCTATTTGTGATATCAGGTGTATTCAGGTTTAAACTTTCAAATTATAATTTTTAAAAGGCAATATACTTACATGATTCAAAAGTCAATACTGGGCCTAGAAGAATTGAGAATCTGGTAATAATAAGCATACCTAGTATGTAGATCTTGATTTCAACCATTAAAAGAAACTAGGACTCCAAATGGCTTATTGAAGGATTGAGAGAAGGAATGTACAAGATAAACCTGGCACATCTTGTTAGACCAGAAAGAAAGAAAATGATAAAAAAAATTCTGGAGACATTCAAAGAGACACAAGAGTCTGGTTGAAAACGTTTCCACAGGCTAAATTTGGGACAGTATAAGCATTGAAATAATGTAAAATCCACGAACCATACTGATATAAATTTATTTTTAAATGGGAGGGAAGGAAAAGTTTTTCGTTAGGGTAGAACATCAACTAATAAATGTAGAAGGAATAATAGAGTTAGAATATCACTACTATTTGACCATATGGTCTTATGTTTTAGATAGTTCTTTTTTTTTAATTGAAGTATAGTTGATTTACAATGTTTCAGGTGTACAGCAAAGTGATTCAGTTATACGTATATATGTATCTATTCTTTTTCAGATTCTTTTCAATTATAGGTTATTACAGGATATTGAATATAGTTCCCTGTGCTATACAGTAGTCCTTGTTGTTTATCTTTTTTATATATAGTAGTGTGTATCTGTTAACCCCAAATTCCTAATTCATCGCTCTCCTCCCCTTCCCCTTTGGTAGCCATAAGTTTGCTTTCTGTTTCTGTGAGTCTATTTCTGTTTCTCCAAAGGCATACCAATGGCCAATAGGCACATGAAAAGGTGCTCAACATTGCTAATAATTAGAGAAATGCAAATCAAACCTACCGTGAGCTATCACCTCACACTGGTCAGAATGGCCATCATCAAAAAGTCTACAAATAACAAATGCTGGAGAGGATGTGGAGAGAACAGAACCCTCCTACACAGTTGGTGGGAATGTAAATTGGTGCAGCCACTATGGAAAACAGTATGGAGGTTCCTTAAATAACTAAAAATAGAGTTGCCATATGATCCAGCAATTACACTCCTGGGCATATATCTGGAAAAGATGAAAACTAATTTGAAAATGCACCCAATGCTTATAGCAGCACAATTTACAATAGCCAAGACATGGAAGCAACCTAAATGTCCATCAACAGATGCATGGGTAAAGAAGATGTGGCATATATATATATATATATATATATATATATATATATATTACTCAGCCATAAAAAAGAATGAAATAATGCCATCTGCAGTAACATGGATGGACCTAGAGATCATAATACTAAATGAAGTAAGTCAGACAGAAAAAGACAAATATCATATCACTTATACGTGGAATCTTAAAAAATAATACAAATCAACTTATTTACAAAGCAGAATATCACTATTTGACAAATAGCAAAGTAATAATAGATTTAGGCAAATATCATCAATATATGTTACAACTAGTGGGTGAAAGTTTTATGAGGAATAGGATGCCTCTATGGTCTCAAATTACCTCCCCACAAAATTCTTAATAATTACAAGGGAGAAAAAATTAACTTTACAATGGAGAAACCTGCCAACTATCACCTAAACAAAATGATCAAAGTTAACATCAACAATAATGGGACAAAAAGACATCAAATGTCTCCAAATATGATACATTGAGAAAGACACAGCGCTTATGTGATATCTTTGCCAAAACTTCATAACCTGGATCTAATCATGAGGAAATATCAGACAAACCCAAATTGAAGTATATCCTTCAAAATATCTACCCTGTACTCCTTAAAAAATGTCAAACTCATGAAAAACAGACTGACAGAGAAATCACTCCAGATTAAAGGAGACTAAGACATATGACAATAAATGCAATGTGTGATCCTGGATTGGATCTTGATCTGAAAAAATTTATTTTATTTTCTATGAAGGCTACCACAAAGTAAAATAGGTATATTATGAATCAAGTTTATAGATTAAATAATAGTATTGTATAATGTTAATTCCTCCTGTGATTATGTACCAGAATATTCTTAGGAAACACGTACTGAAGTATTTTGGAGTAAAGAAGCATTATGTCTGCAACTTATTCTCAATTGGTTCAGAAGAAAATACATGCACATAATTCATATATATATTCAGAGAAAGGGTGGAGAGGAGATGATAGAAAGCAAATATGGTAATATGTTAACATTTTGGGTACCTGGGTGAATAGTATATGGTAAAATTATTTACAGGGCTTCCCTGGTGGTTCAGTGGTTAAGAATCTGCCTGCCAATGCAGGGGACATGGATTTGAGCCCTGGTCCGGGAAGAGCCCACATGCCGCGGAGCAACTAAGCCTGTGCGCCACAACTACTGAGCCTGCGCTCTAGAGCCCACAAGCCACAACTACTGAGCCCGCATGCCACAACTACTGAAGTCCGTGTGCCTAGAGCCCATGTTCCACAACAAGAGAAGCCACCACAATGAGATGCCCGTGCACTGCAACGAAGAGTAGCCCCCGCTCTCCGCAACTAGAGAAAGCCCGCACACAGCAATGAAGACCCAATGCAGCCAAAAATAAATAAATAAATAAATAAAATAAAATTATTTACAAATGAAAATTTATCAGTAAAGTGTACTACAAAGCCCCACAATAAACTCACACTTTATAAGGAGAGAGGCAAACAGGGCAACTGAAACATAAGGTAATGTTCATAAAAATGTACTCTAATTAGCTATTCTTTAAATTTCTTTGATATATAAGAAATTGTAACATTTGTAGTGTGATGATTGTTTAAAAATAGTTCTTATGTGTTATAGATACATAGTGAAATACTTGTGGATATTTATAGATTCAATAATATGCCTGAGATTCACTTTAAAATAACCTTGTGAAGGGGTATGGGATTTTGCAAACTTTGGGGGTTTTGTCCATCTCATAGATGAGAAATTGAGTTCAGTACAGTTTTCACTTGCATTTGTCTTGTTCTGGGCAATATAACTGTTATTTCTGCTACCTCGCATGTCAGAGGATGAGGAATCTTTCCTGATTTATAAGTTTCCACTTATGCCTTTGACTCAGTTTCCTCCTATTGCATTTGAACTTACTTCCTCAATTATTCACTATTTCTCCAGTATCTTTAACATTCCCCTCACTGTTTCCTTTCTTTTTAAGTTCAAATATTTATCTTTTCTTTATTTTTTGGCTAGATATTACATATAAACAATATGGTATAAAAGGCAGAACATGAAAAGTAAGTCTCTCTCATATGCTGAAACTGAAATCAACACCCCCAGGGTGAACCACCATTCTGTTTCTTACGTATTTCTTCAATCACACTCTATACATAAGGAAGCATATATTTATGTATTCAGTTTTATAGATACATTCAAATGGCAGCATACTGTTAGGATAAGGTAAAGCTAGCTGCCACAATAACTAAGCCCTGAAATCTCAGTGGTTTAACACAAAAGGTTAGTTCACACAGACAGTCCAATGTTCAGTGGGCAGGCTTCCATGTGTGCTTCAGGAGCCCAAGTTCTGCCACAGCTCAGGGCTTTAGAGTCTTCACGTCAACAACAAATAGGGGAAAATGAAAGAGAAGAGAAGACATAACTGCTTCTCAACCATCTTGCCTAGAAGTCACCAGATCACTCTGAACATATTCTACTGGATATGAATCATGTGGTCCTTTTAGATGTAGAGAGGCTGGGAAATTTAGTCCCTGGCTTGGCACTTAGTCAACTTTACTCTGTGGAAGGGTAGCATAAATCTTTGGGGAGTAGCTGTTTCTTAAACATACATTCTTCAACCTGTTTTACTCCACAGGGTGTGTGTGTGTGTTTGCTTCATTTATCTTAGAGATGTTTTCAATAGTTCATATATGGTTGACCTATGTAAAAACTTGAATAGCTGCATAGTACAAGCATTTCTGCCTGAACTAGGAAGTTGCATTTTCCATCTAAGCTGAATGACTGTAATAAATACAGGTATTTCTGCTACGACAGTTCTGAAACACCCGAGTTTCTGCAAAATCAGGGTGCTGAGAAAAATATTGGTGGGGAATTACCCTGAAGAACAGGAGTTTGCAGACTTGAAGACTAAGCCAGCTTCCTCTCTCCTAGCCCTTTTGGCATTGGCAATCAGTTTTGCAGCTTATCGTGGCAGATTTCATCCCATCTTACAGCCTACAGAAGTGGATATTATCTCCCCTTCCTACCATCCTGCCCCGTCCTCCCCACAAACATCCCCCCTTCTTGCTCTTGGCAGAGGGCTTAACAGAGCATGAAGGCTTTCCCCTAGGCCCTCATGTACACAGCTTGTACACAGCTGGTTGGAAGGGTAGAAGAATTAAAACAAAAACAAAACAAACAGTTAAAGCTCTCTACCAATGACTGATGGGATTCAGTGTGAATCTACACCTATATTTGAGAATAACTCTTAAGCACTATATTCCACTGTTACCCAGAATTTATACACAGGACTCCTCTAACTTGATACCGCATCCTTTATTGACTACTTATTTCCCTACTTCTCTACCAGTGTCCCTAGGGATCACCTCCGAAATAAAGTCTTCAAATCCTTTTATTCTAATTCTTGTCTCAGGGACTTTTCTGAGCAACCCAAACTAAGACATTCCTCTTCCCAGCTTCCAGCCTGTAGGCTCTTCAACAGTCAGGGCTGGTTGGGGGCTACCAGGCAACGTTCAAGCCGCAGTCATTATTAATGGGCGAGATAGCGTTTATAAAAAAGCACTTGAAACCACCGCTACTTGGCGCAAAGCATTAACATGCTAATGAAAATCACATTAGAATCACCATGACTTCTGTTATAATGACAACACTTCCCTACTTATGAGGAATTATGCATAGAATTATATCAGAGTTTCTTTAAATAGTCCTCTCCTGGTGGACATTTATCTTGTTTGCACTCTTTTTGGTATTTATAGACAATGATGCAGGACTCCTCTTGTAGTTTTAATTCAAAGTTCTCATCTGTTCAGAATTTTAGGAGTCCCTATCTTTCCTTTTTCATCACCTGTCTGTATACATTCTTATCAGACTGTTGGTATTTCTATTATCGATTTGTAAGAGCTCCTTATATATCAAGGTTATCTTTTATCAGCAACATAGAATTGTAAATTCATTTCCCCAGTTTTTAGTTGGCCTTTTTACTCTGCTTCTGGTGTTTTTTTTTAACGTGGAATTTTTTTCTTTTATTTTTGTTTAGTCAAATTAATTAATCTTTTCCATTATGACTTTTGAGGTTTGTGTCCTACTTAGAAAGAACTTCAAACCTCTGTGATTAAAAAAAATAATTCTTCCAGGGTTTTTGCTAATACTTTTATGTTTTTATTTTTCAATATTAAATCTGAAATTTTTGTTGTAAGGTACGAGGCAAAAAGTCAACATTTTATGTGTATACAAATGGCTAACCAGTTGTGACATCATCATTTATTATTGAATAATCTACTCTTCTCAAACTAAGTCAAAACATTACCTTTATTACATGCTAAATTTCCACACGTATTTGAGTCTATTTCTGTACTTTCTATGCAATCAATTAATTTGCTTGTCTACTCATAGATTCTTACCACACTATTTAACTCAACAGATCTTTACATTATTTAAGAGTAAAGTGAAATAAAACTGTGGTTTTCAAAACTTTTTTTTTTAGGAGCGGACAAAAGAGATGTGCTTTTTTTCCCCACATCTTTATGGGAGTATAATTGCTTTACAATGTTGTGTTAGTTTCCGCTGTACAGCAAAGTGAATCAGCCATATGTATACATATATCCCCATATCCCCACCCACCCTATCCCATCTCTCTAGGTCGTCACAAAACATCGAGTTGATCTCCCTATGCTATGCAGAAGCTTCCCACTAGCTAGCTATTTTACATTTGGCAGTGCATATAAGTCAGTGCTAAAACCCAATAAAGCAAAAATAATCTGGAGTTGCCCTGGTTTAAACAGAGTAGAGATTCAGACTCCTCCCACTCAAACTCCTGCCCTTTCTTAATATTGGCATCTAAGGGACCTCTTACAGGTTCATGGAAGAAGCTGGAAGTTCCAGCAAAAGGCAACACAAAGAGTAAATACAGCTAAGTAAAAACTCTGCAGGTTGAACTGTCTGTTACCCAGCAAGCTACCATACCACAATTGCTCACAACTGTCTTATGTTAGTAAGATACAAACATATGAATTCTATTTATGTAAGTGAATTCTGCTTCTATGATTAAATTTAAGGCATGTTGTTTAGAAGTGTGAATTGTTCTAAAGTCAAGATTTATCTCTAAGTTATGTGGGGCTATTTTTTCTCACCTAGTTGGATTAGGGACTTTTGAATTTTGTTTATAACAAAAAATATGTAAACACCCCAAAACTAAAAAATAAGTATCCTAATTCTATGATGTTAGAAGAGCTGCTTTCCTAGAGCAACACTATTTACTCAGTCAAGAAGAAAAAACAGGCAGTTTTCAATTCACCTGACCTTATGTAACGTTTGTAACTCACCTCTACATGACATATTATACTGCATATGTTTTAATTATACCAAAATCAGAACTGATCATTTATTTCCCTCAAAAATATTTTTAATATATTTAAGAGTAAAGTGGAATAAAATTGTGGTTTTCAAAATTGGTTTTTCAGAGGTAGACAAAAGAAATCTTTTTTGGAAACCAAATAAAGCAAAATAATCTTCTCAACTTCCCCATTTCCATTTAACAACTATTAAATCGCCAGACTGATATATAGCTTTAAACTCAAATTAGTAGTCTCTATTTATACTTGTGGCTTATGACCAAACTGTAATATCTGGTCTTCCTCTCTGATGGCCTTTGAACTAAAACATCAACTCTGCAGATTTTGGACTCGCCAGCCTCCATAATCATGATAGATAGATAGATAGGTGATCTAGACCTCCTTCCCTTCCACTTTCTTCCCTTCCCTTGCCTTCCCTTTGTCTTCCTTCCTTCCTTCCTTCCTTCCTTCCTCCCTTCCTCCCTCCCTCCCTCCCTCCCTTTCTCTCCCTCTCCCTCCCTCCCTCCTTTCTTTCTCTCTCCCCCTCCATCCCTTCCTCTCTCTCTATCTCTCGATCCTATTAGTTCTGTTTCTCTGGAGAACCCTAATACACTATGTCTATTCCAACTCTGTAGTCCCATTTCACCAGCTCATTTCTTATTAAACCTCAACAGATTCTCCACCCCACTGAATCAAATCTATTTGTCACCTTCTACATAATTTGCACAATTCCATTTAAATGCTTTTACGAAATTACTAATATTTATCTATAACACTTATATTTGCTTCTCACATATTTCTCTCCAGCTATTCTGTTAAGCACTTCAAGGACAGAAGTCTCTGTTTACTTTACTTCTTTCTACAGAGATAATAACAAGAACTAATAATGTAAAATATATAGTGTATATACATACCTTAAAACATAAATATATGCATATATATAAAGTTTACCTCAAAGTCTGGTACATAGTTTTAATTTGTTTTTGTTTTTACTTAGAAGAATCACACTTTGGTTTAAAATTGATTATCATTTAAAAGAATTCTTCCACATGCATTTCACTCAGTGGGGACACAGAACAAAATTATAGACAAACTTTAGGCTACATAACTTAAAAGTACAACTGACAGAATGTTTTAATGTTGGGATGAAGTGCATACTTTATATTTTTCAAACTCAGTTATATTGCTTGCTAAAAGTAAATAGTACCTCCAGGACACCATCTGGTAAAAATCTCTCTGTGGATTAACCGAGAAAAGGAAGTGAATGAATTTTTATATACTGCATATTTGTGGTTGCGAAACTGCAGTAAAAATATGTTTTCAATGCACTGGTATAAGTGAGACTTCAGAGTTCAGCTACCTCACCTGATTTGTTCCAAAAGGTTTGGAATATTTAAGGCCAAAGCTCATCAATAGGGAAAAGGAGGGGTGTTTTCCAGCACTCCTATGACTTGGTAGAAAAAAATAATTATCCAGGAAATTGAAGTCCATGAGCTGGAAAATATGAATTTGGTCTTTTAGAAATCATTCGTTAAAAAAGTAACATGCAGCTCCTTAATGATAGGACATAACATGTCAGAGAAGTCTGAGGCCATCTAAGACAATTGGATGAGACCCAACATTGTTATCGTGAGCAGTCCTGCCAATGCAAACTGATTGAATTAGTTTTTACTTTTTTTTTTTTTTAAATAATGTGTTGTCCAAGCCTTGATCTAGTCCAATGACTAGAGCAATGGAACTTCCCCTCACCTCTCTAGGGAATCCATTCCAGAGACTAATAGATTTCACTGTCAGGAAACATATCCCCGATTCAGTCTTAAATTTCCGTTACTTAATTTCATCCCATTACTTGACTATAAACCCCTTATTCTACCTTTCAAACTGACTTGGTTTCCATAATGTTTACATCTTTCAAATATTTGTGAAATGTTATCAAAATTGGACTCAGAGATAGACAGATCTTGTATGTTTTGTTATTTTAATCTTCTCCGACAAGTTAAAGTCTGAAGCCCATTGTATATTTATTTTCCAGTTTGAACACTACTCAATTTATTTATTTGAGGTATTTATGCCCTAACCTGGTATTCTCGTTGTGATCTCAGCAGTACCATTTAAATAACTTTTATCTTCCAGCCATACAATGTGAAGCTTTTGCATATACAGACTAAAATCTCATTGACTGATTTTACTGTCGTATTACATTACTAGATCATATATAATTTGCTACCCACTATCATCTCAAAGTCTCTTGGTATTACTGCTTTCCAAGTACTGTATATCCTGCCAATTGAATGGCTGTGTTTCTGATTATTTTTCCCCAGATGTATTAGCTACATTTTTCCAGGTTGAATCACATTTCATTTCCTGCCCATATTTCTAACCACTTTAGGTCCCTTTTATCTGCCCTCACTGGTTTTTTCAACACTATCCAATTTAGCATCATCTGTAAATTTAATTAACATGATATGTATCCTCTCTTATAAATCATTAATAAAGTTCTTCTATGCTTTATTTTTTTAGATTCTAAGGCTGTTCAATGTTTATAGTCTTGCTGCATTCTTAAGAACATACCACTTTTTTACCACTTAATATTTGTTTCATTATTTTAGGAGTGGCTGATGGTGGACAAAAACAGAATCATGCTCAGGGTCACTGGTTTTATTTTTTTAATATTAGCACTAAATTACTATTATGATTGTTTCTCAGCAGAATAACAATGCTTTTACTGACAATTGTCTATCCTCCTGCAATTGCTATGTTTTTAATAAATGCAGTCTAATGGCATGGAAGCCTCACTCTGCTTTTCTCACATCCATGATGTAAACTTAGAAGGATATCTTATTCCAAATTCTGTTGTTGTGTAATGAGTTGCTTAAATTTTAGATACCAATTTACCATGATAATGTTGTTATATTATATGAATAAAGATTAATAGAATGCTTCTATTTTAAGTATTTTGGAATTGATAAGTTGAACCAAGATCAATATGGTTCATGTGAATTGAACAAAACTATTGTTCCTCCTTACATTTATAACTGTAATTTCTTTTATTTTTTTAATTAAAATAATTATTTTGGCTGCATTGGGTCTTCGTTGCTGCGAGCGGGGGCTACGTCGTTGCGGTGTGCAGGCTTCTGATTGCAGTGGCTTCTCTTGTTGAGGAGCATGGGCTCTAGGCGTGTGGGCTTCAGTAGTTGCAGCACGCGGGCTCAGCAGTTGTGGCACACGGGCCCTAGAGTGCGCAGGCTTCAGTAGTTGTGGCGTGCGGACTCTAGGGCACAGGCTCAGTAGTTGTGTCGCATGGGCTTAGTTGCTCCGCAGCATGTGGGATCTTCCCGGACCAGGGGTTGAACCCGTGTCCCCTGCATTGGCAGGCGGATTCTTAACCACTGTGCCACCAGGGAAGTTCTGTAATTTCTTTTTAATTTATTGATTATTTAAAATTCTTTTTGCTGTATTAAAACATATTTTTAATTTTATTTTTATGAGGAAATATGTCAGACTTCTCTAAGTGTGTTTTGAAAACATAATATTAAAAACAACATCTGTGTACCCACCACCCAGATTAAAAAATGCCATCCCCAGTAACCTTAGCAGCTATCTATATACATCTTTCCAATTGCACACCTCTTTCTCTCTCTTAGGGGCAATTGCTTTTATGAATTTTATGAAAATATTTATGTTTTTTGTTTATACAGTTATCTAAGTATCCTTATAGCTAAGATGTATTTTTTTTAAGAATTAACTATCTCAGGCATTTTAGTTATCCATTTCCATCTTATACTAATTTATTCTCTTTTCTAAATATTGTATTTTCCCTGCATGAATAATGAATATCTTGTGATATGTCCACAATAATCTTAGAAGAAAGCAATCATTTTTTTCTTTAATTATTCCTTTACCTAAATCCTTAGTGTTAGCTTTACATACAACTTTTTTTCTTCTCCTTGTTCTTCTTCTTCAATGCATTCCCCTTCACTTACGTATTTTTGGACCATTTTTTGGTGTTGCCTCTTTCTCATTTATGGGTGTATACACATTCTTAAATTACTTATTATGGTCTAATTATGGCATATAGGTCCAATTTCACCTGCTTAAATCAATAAGAGGATCTCTCAACCTGCTTTTCAGCCAGGTCTTATATGTCAATACATTTGTTAGGAGATTAGCAAATGTATGCAGGTACCTAAAAATAAGAACTATATTTATTCTCTAACAAACGTAAACTTCTACTCTTTCTTACTTATCAAAATTTTCCTTGCATAGTTTTTGGTTCCATTTTAATTTCCACTTCTCATCTCTATATCTATGTAACAACTTTAACATATTTTCATCTTTTAAACCAAAACTTAACTCAAATTTCATCCTTAAATTATATAGGTATTACACAATAAAAAGCTGATGAGTCTAGGTTTTTTTCATATTTTTCCAATTATCTTGTTATTGCTTTTTAAAAAATTGCACATGCTCAATTATTTAGAGAATATGTTAATCTTCATCTGGTTTACAACAGAAAAAATGAAAACAATCAAAATGTCTAATAATTAAGGCTCTTGCTAAACAAAATATAGGTATAATCCTACATTGGAGTACTAGAAACCTAATTAAAATTAGTGATTGCCAATCTTACCCTTTGTTAATGAGAGTCTCTTTATGCAGTATATCTGTGATATGAGTCAACTACCTAGGGGTGGCCCACAACAGTTGAGTAACAAATACAGGGCTACAAAAGCCAAGTCATCACATCTTGGTCCCACAGAGGGGTTGTCCCATAAGAGGATAATTTTGGGGTACCATTCATTCTCCAGAGCTCCCCATGGGGTCAAAATGAAGCTAGACTTCTGAAACCACATCTTTGTCTAGCTTCTTCTTCTGTCCATTCCTGCTTTCCTTATTTTCTTTTGAAGAGTATCCTCTTACTAAATCACTGCACAAGAATCTCTTTCTTGAGCTCTGCTTCTAGGGGACCCAACCTAAGAGAATTGGTGACATACGTGGCCCTACAAAGCATACTCTAAGGATGAGACTCTAGAGCTGATTCACTCACTGACTGGCTGTCTGTCAATAAGGACAAAACTAGTGATCAGTGATTCCTGGTACGTTGTGCAGGGCAACTGTTAAGACTTTCACCTGGGTACACTGAGATGGAATACATGTAGCAAATAATTCACTTCTTATACAATATCTCCAGATTTTGTACACTATCAGATAAGATTTCAGGGATAGAGTCATCAAGATATAGAAGGATGTCAAGAAACTATGTGACTATGTTATTAGACAGAACATTTCATTGAGTCTAGTGATGGCATCAAGCACAGAATACTATGAAATTAGGGAAAAGGACTCCCATCCTGGCATAATCCTTTAATTAAAATGGAAAAGTAACTTGGAGATTGGTAGAAGACCACAAGAAAGCAAGATAGTCATATTGTTGACAGACAGTTGTGCCATAGGAGATTATTTTTAGCAGAGAATAGAGGAATGATGAATTATAAGCAACAAAAAACAACCTGAACAATACTGAGTAACCAATGTCCCAGACATATGGATATATAATGAAGACGACAAAGAGTTTCCACTCTAGAGTGTATTCAGGGGTAGTCAAATTCTTGGTGTAGCTCCAAATAGAAGCCAGTACTGGAATAATTCCGAGAAAAGCCTGAGGACCTAAGGTAATTTTTTCTCACAGGACCAGTTCCACCAGGCACAATGGAAGGGATGAGGAGGAGCAAAAGCAGTGAAAGATCATAAGACTACGCACAGAGCATTACATGAATGACAGTTTAAGGTAAAAGAAAGGAGTTTACAGGGGATAGTATTTGGGCTCGTGAACAATGAAGATATAAATATGGAGCATGGTGAATTAAGGAACGTTAGGGAAACAAAAAATGGCTGGTACTATAGAAGATACTTCGGATATAATATCTCATAACAACATTTTGTGGTAGATCAGAAAAGACCAAGAAGCTAAATAATTTTCTCAAGGTTAAATAGCTATTAAAGAGAGGAGTAATGATTTTTACTTAGTTCTGCTTAAATCTAAACTCTATACTTTTATAATTATGCCCACCAGATGCTCTAGGTTACAGATGCAAATTTAGTAGGACTTGTTTAAGTTGAGGATTCAGTTAAGTGTAGAGGGCTTGACCAGCAGACGAAGATCTTTGCACAGATTCTGTTGGTGCTGCCAAAAAATTCCTAGTCCAGATATACTGGGAAAAGAGTGGTTCACTTCCTAGACTTCTGTCTTGGTAGAAATCATAAGAGCACCTAAAGGGTAGAAGAACTTTCTCAATGGAGCTGGCTGTGGCATAGATTGATGGCTTGGAACATTAATCCCAGAGAAGTCAAAAGTCATTAGTTCCCATGAAAGACCCTCTTTTACCTTGTGATGGCATCAATCTAATTCTGAAGCTTGAGGAAATATGCGTTTTGACTTTAGTTAATTAAAAAACTGAAAAATTAATTTTTGCTTTGTAGGTTATCTAGACTAGTTTGCGTTCTCTGTTTTGATGTTTCATTCGTACATCCATTAGAAATTGGCAAGGGCTTCAGAAGAGCAGATACAAACTAAACCAGTTATTCGGCATCTAGCATCTTTGGGGGGAAAGTTGAGATTATTGGTGGAAATGAGGTTATGTTTATTGGAATAATCCCTCTTGTATATAAAGAACCATTATATATAAATATTATTGTACATAGATTATATACACAGAAAAAACCCCACTAAAAATACAACTGATTACAGTACCATTTAGAGCAAATAATTTCTTCTTAATACCACTACCTTCATTAAGAACAAAATAGAGCTGAGAAAAGTACTCTCGATAGACCAGATATGGTCAATGGCAAAGGGCAAAAATCAGAACACTGTTTCACTGTATTAATTTTTAAAGTTCAATTAAAGGTAACATCTACAACCTTTCTTCTGTTGTATTTGCCAAATATTTTAAAACATTAAACACAAAGTGCTGATTGCAACATAAGACGAAAGTTTTTGCTGCTACACTCTGCCAGTGATAAAAGCTTTGTCCCTGGGGACTTGGCTAACATTCAGTCACATGATACAAGGTACATTACACAAAACTTCATTTTATTCCAAGGGTTTTTTCATCAAAATGACCAAATATAGCCTAATGTTAATATTATCTCTGATTTCATTACTGCCTATAAAAGCATAGGCATGAGATTCTGAAATAATAATATTAAACAAACAAAAAACCCGAAACAGTCTAAGTTTGGAGAAAAGTGTTTTAATGAGAAATGTTACATATTCTTAACTACTCATCAATTTGCATACCTTCACAATTTAATTCTAGGAATAACAGCTTTCTATATTTGGGCAGACTCTCACGTGCAGGTAGTTCAGGGTAAGGATATGAATTCATTTTTGTTTTGGCTGCGTTGTGCATCTTGTGGGATCCTAGCTCCCTGACCAGGGGCCGAACCAGGGTCCTCAGCAGTGAGAATGTGGAGTCCTAACCACTGGACCACTGGGGAATTCCCAGGATATGGATTCTTTTCCCACATGTACTTCCTACTACTCACCTTGCCTATAACTAACTCTATCAGGACTCTTCTGGTTACAAGCGACCAAAACTATCTTGAACTGGCTTAGCAAAACTGTACAAGGAAGAAGTACAAAATGAAGGATAAAGATACAGTTGAAACTTGTAAAGGCTCTTTCTTATATCTATTTCCACAGGCCAGCTTAGTTTTCAAACATCACTGCAGTCTGCCTTTTTCCACATAAAGAGAAACATGGCTGCCTAGAGCTAGGGAGTTGTACATTTCACAGCTTCAATCATAGTGTTTTAGTCCTAAACACAAAATTATTAGGGAAGGTTCTCATTGACCTAACTAATGAGTCATGTGTCTACCCCTGGACAAATTAACTTTGCCTTGGTAGGTAAGGAACTGTGTCCAAGCTTGGGCAAATAATCCCTGAAGTACATATCCGGGACCAAAATTCGTGTTAAACATATGAATGGGGAAAAAATTTCCAGAAGAGATATGCTGGACACACTATCCCACAGATGTTCCCTACCCTAAAAAAAACAAATTCTCTCCCATAAGTTCATATATTAAAATTTATCAATGTCCCTATGTATTTTTTCTGTTGAACTAAAAACAGTGACTATACAGAAGACAGAACTCATCTCATTTTATTTGGCATTTCTACCAACTTAAATTTCTGTGGGCAATGCTATAACATCTGGGTTTATTTATTTATATTCTACCTTGCTCCAGAAAGAATTTGAGACAGCTGGGAAAAAAATACATTATGTAACAGCAGAACATAAATTAAATGTGAAACAAAAGAGGGAAAAACAAGGGTGGAAACAATGAAACCATAAATAATGTATTCTATATTGCAGGGATACACATTCACTATAGGTAGGTTATAAAGTTTTCTGATAACTTTCCTAATAACTGGCTAAGTTTTCTAGTAATTTTGTCAGTAATATAATTCATAATGTACATTAGGTAATGAACTAATTCCTTAAGAAGCATAAAACGCACACACAACAAATGTATATGTGCACTTCATACATGATCAGAAAGGGGCTTCTGCTGGAAATCCTCACTTAGCCTGACATGTTCTTGATGTCTCTTTCATTTATTAGGGACAAAGAGATAGGTAACTATGCTAGCAAGGGGGCAATGTGGGAGAGTTGTTACTTTAGAAGTGCTCTGTGATATGGCTCTGAGAAGAGGGTTGAGTAAATAGAGGATGCCAACTTTGAGAATACCTGGGAGAACATTCAGACAGAAGAAACAATAAGAATAAAGCCCAGAAAATGCAGCATGTTCAGCATGTTCAAGGAAAAGCCAATGTGTCTGGAGCAGAATCAGTGAGGGGTAAAATGGCAGGGCATTGAGAGGTAGACCCAGACTATGCAGAGCACTGTACACCATGATGAAGACAGGCTGCTATTTTAAGCATGAAGGGAAACCATTAAAGGGTTTTGAGCAGAGAAGTAAGTAATATGATCTGACTTTGATTTTAAAAGGATGACTCTGGCTGCTGTGTAAAGACAGACTTCTAGGAGGGAAGAGTAAAAGCAAAGAGACAAGTTAAGAGGCTGTTAGAGACGTCTAGATAAGAGATCAAAATATTTTTACTAAGGGAGGGCACTAGAGGTGAAGAAAAATGGTCAGATTTGGGATATATTTTGGAGGTAAACCTGACAGCTTTTGCTGATAGATTGAATATACAGTGAGAGAAGACTGGCAGTTGAAGAACAGTCTCCTAAAGCTGATGGAGATAAGATTGGTTAGTACATACTTCTGCTAAAGTTATTTCTTGACAGCAAGAGATAAAAGATATTAACTGTAAAATAGGAAAATGAATATTGTGTAACTTGAAAACTCCTCCCTTAAATTTCCTTTAAGGCCTCAACTGCTCATGTACAAGAATAGAGCTTTTAATCACTGCAGACAACGTTACAGGAAATTTTAAAATACACTTCTACTAGTCTTACAGAGTGCCTTTTCATGCCCTAGTGTTCCCTTTTCTTAAAAAGGCCTATACAGTCATCCCTCAGTATCCACGGGGGAAGGGGGTATGGTTCCAGGTCCCCCGTGGATACAAAAGTCCACGGATGCTCAAGTCTCATATAAAATGGCATAGTATTGCATAGTTGCAGTGTGTGGCAAATTTAAGTTTTGTTTTGTAGAGCTTTCTGGAATTTTTTTTTCGAATATTTTCTATCTGTGGTTGGTTGAATCCACTAATGCAGAACCCACAGGTACAGAGGGCAGACTGTAGTGCCGTGAGATGGCTGGGTCTACCAGACCAAATCTTCAAAGTTGATGAGACTAGAGACCTTTTAAGCAGGTCACCTACATTGAATTTCACATGGATTGGTATTCCTAATAATAGGAATGATAAAAAGAGGAGAGAGGCTATGAAGTGAACTAGTCTGGAGAGAGTTAATGAAACTCATTTTCCAAATCATCTGATGGTTAGAGTCATCTTGTAATTTAGAAATGAAACATTTGGCTTCAAAGGGAGCTAGGAAGAAAGGGGGGTAAAGGAAAACAAGTAAACTGGGTAGTTTATCTAGAAGCATCAAGGGTGTTGTCTAAAATCTCCAGTTTGATTAAGATGTTTTTCTAAGAATTTCATATCCCAGACAAACAAAAGCTCAGAGAATTTGTTTTCAGAAGACTTGCACTATAAGAAATGTTAAGGAAAGTTCTTCAGGCTGAAGGAAAATACCAGATCTACACAAAGAATGAAGAGCGTTGGAAATGAAAAATGTATGGGTAAATACAAAATATATTTTCTTTCATATCTTAATTTCTTTGAACATTGTAAAGTCAATTTATAATATGATATAAATAAAATTTAACAAAAACAAAGAATGGTGGGGGTGTAAAATTATATGTGATGTACTATATTATTTGAAGGCAGATTGTGATAACCTTAAGATTAAATTATAAACCCTAGAGTAAACACTGAAAATAATAATACAAAAGATATGGCTAATAAGCTGAAAGAGGGAAAAAATCATATATTAAAAACTATGAATTAATTCAAAAGGCAGGGAAGGTAGCAAAAAACAAAACAAAACAAAACAACAGAGAAAAGACCTTTTAAGCAGGTCTTAAAAGAAAACAAATAGCAAGATGGTAGGCTTAAGCAAAGGCTTATTCAAAGTTAAATTAAATGTAAGTGGACAAAACATTCCCATTAAAAGTCAGAAACTGTCTGACAATAAAAAACACAAGGACCAATACTTACAAGGAGCACACATTAAACATAAAAATACAGATAGATTAACAGTAAAAGAATAGAAAAAAACATACCATGCAAGCATTAAGCATAAGAAAGCTAAATTGGTTATATTCAGATCAGACAAAATAGACTTCAGAACAAGGAATATTATCAGAGATAAAGAAAGACATTTCATAATAATAAAAGATCAATTCATTAAGATGACATAACAATGGTAAACATGTTTCCAACTCTTAAGAGAGCTTCAAAATACCTTTCTAAATACTGACAGAAATAAAGATATAGACAAACCCACAATCATAATTAGAGATTTTAATATCCCTTTGTTAGTATTTGATAGGAAAATTAGACAACAAATGAAATAGAAAACTTGAAAAACCAAATTGACCTAATTAACTGTTATAGAAGAGTAAACCCATAAACTGCAGGATATACATTCTTTTCAAGTGCAGAAGGAACATCCAACAATTCATATGCTGTGTCTCAATGAATTTTGAGAAGTCACAAATTTTAAAAGATTGAAAATATACAGTTTGTGTTGTGACCAAAACCAAATCAAATTAGAAAGCAATCACACAAAGATATCTCAAAAAGCCCCAAGTGTTGACAATTAAAACAACATATTTCTAAATAACACATATGTCAAATAAGAAATTACAGGAAAATCATAAAATGTTTTGAAATAATAACAAAAACACAACATATGAAAAATTTAGGATGCAGCTAAAGCAGTGTTTGAAGGGCAATCCATAGCTCTAAATGCTTTAATTAGAAAAAAAAATTCAAAATCAATCACCTAAGCTTCTATCTTAAAAAGTGAAAAAAAAAGCACACAAGTTTAAATCAAAGAAGAGAGGAGGAAATAATAAATATATGAGTGGACATCATTGAAACAGAAAAACATAGCAGTAAGAGAAAACCAGCGAAATGCACATACATTTAAACCTTGTAGTTCCTAGATATACATATACAAAAATCATCATCATGTAGTGATAGCCATTGTAACAGAATTCATAATTTAAGAAACCTAAAAACAACTTAAATGTCAGAAATGAGGGAACTGGTTAGATAAAGACAGCTATATAACAAAATGCTATGCTTCATTTTCTTTTTTAATGTAGCAACTTTATAGGAACTATTGTGGTATGATCTGAGATGTCAAGTTAAAAAGGCAAGGTGCGTAACAATATAAAAGGAATACTATAATATGTGTAGGTGTGTACTTTTTAAAAAATGTGTGTATGAGTGTATATTTTTATATATTCACATACACATAAAACATCTTGGAAATACACACCAGAAACTGGTGATAGTGGTTGCTTCTGGAGAAGAGGCCTACGTGGTTTGGATACAAGGGTAGTATTATGTTTCACTTAGTATTGTTTTCCCCTTTAGAATTTAATACTGTGGAAACATTCCCTATTCAAAAAAATATATATATATATATTTGGCTGTGCTGCGTGGCTTATGGGATTTTAGTTCCCTGACCAGGGATCAAACCTGGGCCCTTGTTAGTGAGAGCATGGAGTACTAACCACTGGACCGCCAGGGAATTCCCCCCAAAATATTTAAGTAAAAAAAAAAAAAAGGTAGAAAATATCATGAAATAACAAGAAGAAAAGCAAGAAGGATTGAAGTCAGAGGTCCTTGATAGGTTACAGTTTGGCTTTCATATATATGGAGTCTCCTTTGAGGAAGCAGGCCATTGTTTAGATAAGATAGCCAGAAAAATCAAAGAGCTTCTGTGACCTTTTTCTCTTTACCCTTACAGTTGTGTCTAAAGCAAACATGGCAACTCCTTTGCTATATTCCTAAAGGGATTAAAAAGGTACAGATGGACAAGCTAATAGGCGTCTCTATTTACTGATAAAGTTACCCAAACTCAGGCATCTTTCTTTGAGGCTGCAGATTCCATCCAAGGTGCCATGTATCCTTTGTTCTGTATCTATGATGGAGAATAAAAGGAATGGTATACTAATTGTTTCATGACCACATACACAGTGTAGTCATGAAAGCTAGCAGTCAGAACTTGTTATTGTGGTGTTTTCACTGTGTCAAGAACCCAGATAAAAGCAATTTTCAGGAAGTAAAATAAAAATATTGACCTTTCCTTGCATAAAATGTTTGAATTCTCCAGAATTTAAAATTAAAGTTACCCTCTGTGTTCAGAACTACAATAGTGTGACTCTATTTATAGCTCTCTAAACAGCCAGGTTCTATTTTATCTTCTAGAATAATTTCACATCTCTGATTTTGTTACCTTCTTCTGAAACAACTTTTTTAAACTGAAGTATAGTTGAGGTACAATATTATATGTTACAAGTGTACAATACAGTGATTCACAATTTTTAAAGGTTATACTCCATTTATAGTTATTATAAAATATTGGCTATATTCCCTGTGCTGTACAATATATCCTTGTACCTTATTTTATACATAATAGTTTGTACCTCTTAGTCTCCTACCCCTATATTGCCCCTCCCCCTTCCCTCTCCCCACTGGTAACCACTAGTTTGTTCTCTGTATCTGTGAGTCTGTTTTTTTTTGTTATGTTCACTAGTTTGTTGCATTTTTTAGATTCTACATATAAGTGATATCATACAGCATTTATCTTTCTTTGTGTGATTTATTTCACTTAGCATAATGCCCTCCAAGTCCACCCATGTTGTTGCACAATGAAAAAAATTTCATTCTTTTTTTTATGGCTGAGTAGTAGTCCACTGTATATATATACCTCATCCTCTCTATCATAGTCATCTATTGATGGGCACTTAGGTTGCCTCCTTATCTTGGCAATTGCAAATAATGCATTGGGATGCATGTAGCTTTTCAAAAGAGCATTTTTGTCTTCTTCAGATATATACCCAGGAGTAGACCTGCTGGGTCATATGGTAGTTCTATTTTTAGTTTTTTGAGAAACCTCCATATTATTTTCCACAGTGGCTGTACCAATTTACATTCCCACCAAGAGTGTATGAGGATTCCCTTTTCTCAACATCCTTGCCAACATTTGTTATTTGTACTCTTTTTGATGATAGCCATTCTGACATGTGTGAGGTGATATCTCATTGTGGTTTTGATCTGCATTTCCCTAATGATTAGTGATGTTAAGCATATTTTCATGTGCCTGTTGGCCATCCGCATGTCCTCTTTGGAAAAATGTCTATTCAGGTCTTCTGCCCATTTTTCAATTAAGTTGTTTTTTTGATGTTGTGTTGTATGAGCTGTTTATATATTTTGGATATTAACCCCTTATCAGTCATTTCATTTGCAAGTGTTTTCTCCCATTTGGTAGGTTGTATTTTTGTTTTGTCAATGGTTTCCTTTGCTTTGCAAGAGCTTTTAAGTTCAATTAGGTTCCATTTGTTTATTTTTGTTTTTATTTCCTTTGCTTTAGGAGAAGGATCCAAAAAAATTTATATGATTTATGTCAAAGAGTGTTCTGCCTGTTTTCTTCTAGGGCTTTTCTAGTTTCCAGTCTCACATTTAGTTCTTTAATCCATTTGGAGGGCTTTTTTTTTTTTTTAAATATGGTGTTAAAGAATGTTCTAATTTCATTCTTTTCCATGTAGCTGTCCAGCTTTCCCAGCACCACTTATTGAAGAGACTGTCTCTTCGCCATTGTATATTCTTGTCTCCTTCATCATAGATTAATTGACCATAACAGTGTGGGTTTATTTCTGGGCTCTCTATTCTGTTCCATTGATCTATGTGCCTGTTTTTGTGCCAGTTCCATGCTGTTTTGATTACTGTAGCTTTGTAGTATAGTCTGAAGTCAGAGGACATGATACCTCCAGCTCCATTCTTCTTTCTAAAGATTGTTTTGGCTATTCAGGGTCTCTTGCGTTTCCATACAAATTTTTAAAAAATTATTTGTTCCAGTTCTGTGAAAAATGCCATTGGTATTTTGATAGGGATTGCAATGAATCTGTAGATTGCCTTGGGTAGTTTGGTCATTTTAACAATATTGATTCTTCCAACCCAAGAACATGGTATATCGTTCCATCTGTTTGTGTCATCTTCAATTTCTTTCACCAGTGTCTTAGTTTTTCAAGTATAGGTCTTTTACCTCATTAGGTAATTTTATTCCTAAGTATCTCATTCTTTTTGATGTGATGGTAGATGGGATTTTCCTTAATTTCTCTTTCTGATAGTTGATTGTTAGTGTATAGAAATGCAACAAATTTCCGTATACTAATCTGTATCCTGCAAATTTACCAAATTCGTTGATGAGCTCTAGTAGTTTTCTGGTAGTGCCTTTAGGATTTTCTATGTATAGTATCATATCATATGCAAATAGTGACCGTTTTACTTCTTCCTTTCCAATTTGGATTCCTTTTATTTTTCTTCTCTGATTGCCGTGGCTAGGACTTCCAATACTATGTTGAACAAAAGTGGCAAGAGTGGGCATCCTTGTCTTGTTCCTGATCTTATAGGAAATGCTTTCAGCTTTTCACCTTTGAGTATGATGTTAGCTATGGGTTTGCCATATATGGCCCTTATTACATTGAGGTATGTTCCCTCTATGCCCACTTCCTGGAGAGTTTTTATCATAAATGCATGTTGAATTTTGTCAAAAGTTTTTTCTGCATATATTGAGATGAACATATCGTTTTATTCTTCTTTTATTGTTGTTAATGTGGTGTGTCATACTTGACTGATTTGCAGATACTGAGAAATCCTTGCATCCCTGGGATAAATCACATTTGATCATGGTGTGTGATCCTTTTAATGTATTGTTGGCTTTGGATTGCTAATATTTTATTGAGGATTTTTACATCTATGTTCATCAGTGATATTGGTCTGTAATTTTCTTTTTTTGTGATATCTTTGTCTGGTTTTGATATCAGGATGATACTGGCCTCACAGAATGAGTTCAGAAGTGTTCCTTCCTCTGCAATTTTTTGGAATAGTTTGATTAGAATAGGTCTTAATTCTTCTCTAAATGTTTGGTAGAATTCACCTGTGAAGCCATCTGGTCCTGGACTCTTGTTTCTTGGGAGTTTTAAAATTACTGAATCAATTTCATTACTGGTAATTGGACTTTTCATTACTTCTATTTCTTCCTGGTTCAGTCTTAGGAGATTGTACATTTCTAAGAATTTGTCCATTTCTTCTAGGTTGTCCATTTTAATGGCATATAGTTGTTCATAGTAGTCTCTTAATACAAAATAGTTCATAGTAGTCTCTTAATACAAAAAAATGAAATACAAAAGCAATCTTTTGTATTTCTGTGGTGTTGGTTCTAACGTCTCCTTTTTCACTTCTGATTTCATTGATTTGGGCCTTTTCCTTGTTTTTCCTTGATGAGTCTGTAAGGGTTTATCAATTTTGTTTATCTTTTCAAAGAACCAGATTTTAGTTTCATTTATCTTTTTTACTGTTTTTTTAAAATCTCTGTTTCATTTATTTCTGCTCTGATCTTTATGATTTCTTTCCTTTTACTAACTTTGGGTTTTGTTTGTAGTTTCTGTAGTTCCTTTAGGGGTAAGTTTAGATTGTTTATTTGAGATTTTTCTTGTTTTCTGAGGTAAGCTTGTATCACTATAAACTTCCCTCTTAGAGCTGCTTTTTCTGAGTCCCATAGGTTTTGGATCATTGTGTTTTTGTTTTCATTTGTCTCTGGGTATTTTTTGATTTCCTCTTTGATTTATTCAGCGATCCACTGGTTGTTTAGTAATATATTATTTAGCCTCCATGTGTTTGTGTTTTTTGCAGTTTTTTTCTTTTAGTTGATTTCTAGTCTCATAACATTGTAGTTGGAAAAGGTGCTTGATGTGATTTGTTTTCTTAAATTTACTAGGCTTGTTTTGTGGCCTAGTCTGGGATCTATCCTATGAAACTAACTTTTTTGGGGTGTGGTTTAAATATCTTTTCTATTTTAATAAATAGAAATATAAATTCTATCACTCTTGTGGCAGCATATTTTATAAAAGGCTACAAAAACTGACTTACCATCTTGATGAGTCTTTGTATAAAGGATCTAAACTTGTCTTATTAAAATCACCCATTAGATAAATAGTCCTTGTTTGATTCATTTGTTCTAATAGTACCATTAATACAGAAAAAGCGTTGTGACAGAAGTCTTAGTATTTAAAATTTATCTTATGAATTCTTAAGTTCTCCTTGAAGTACTCCATTTAAGTCTCATATTTATTTCCTCCAACCATGGGTAAACTATTATACTCTTTTCAGGCAGGACAGTAATTAGTCCCTATAGTCATATAAATAAGCATTACATTAGTAGGTTAAAAAAAAGCAAATATGTATCCATGTGTCATTTCTTGAACATGGACATGGGTTGATATTTAGCTCAAAGTAGGCAAAACATCACTTGAATTTGTTTAAACTTTGGGAAAGGATACATCCACAACCAGGGAAAGCTGAACCAGACTTCTAAATAAATAAAGAAAATTCTTCAATTTACTTCCAGTCATCAGCAATTATCCAACCAAAAAAGTGACTACTTTTGCCTTTCTTCTCTGTCTTCAGTGTCAAAGCTAAAGAGAAAATTTATGTATAAAACCAGACTGATCTTGGTTCTGTGGACTTGGAATATACTATGTATAATTTAGGTTATATTTTATTTGTCTATCATTTATTTATTTTGGCCAAGTGTTTAAGAAATTGGGCTACGGGTGAATGAGGCAAGAGCTAAAAATGCCTAAAAGCAATGGTAGCAAAATTTCACCTCATTGAGTTATAGTTAAAATAATTAACTCAAATATTTCTCATATGATATGGAAATGTCTGTGGGAAACATACATGATTATGCTCAAATATATTCCTTCATTTGAAAATGTTATACCTTCCTCTCTCTAGAGGTTTCTCAAAGAGGAAAACAGTATAAGTTACAAAGATGCAATGTTTTAGCTAGAACCTAGGAGCAAAATACAAATTACCAATACTGTAGGTAGAAAGACCTTCTTTAGAGACTACTTTCTACTAATATAATAATATTAAACTATTGTTTTAATAAAGGACATCGAGCCATTCACATTATAAAACACAGTAATACTTTATATTGCTAACAAATACATAAACATACAGTGGAAATATAAAAACATGTATAAGAATGAAAACACTGGATTTGTGAAACACTAGAGAAGGAGGGAGGGAAGAGAATGAGATAGGAGAGGATCACAGTGGGAACAGTAATTGTATTTATAATGCTTAATTGGAGGAGAAAGAGCAGCAGCAGGAAATCAGCCATAGTGGTAATATTTTACAAAGCTGGGAATAGGTCCATAGGTGTTCATTACATTATTCTCTATTCTTACCTATATATTTAAAGTATTTACCAGTAAAATAAATAAGCCAATGGCAATATCAACACAAGAGGTATATGTAATAAATACAGCAAAATATATAAGATTTATAAAAAAAAATTATAAGACTTTATTAAAAGACAGTAAGATATCAATATAAAAAAACGGAGAGATAATAGTGCATGTATAAAGAAAGAAAGGTTCGTTCTATATTTTAAAGAGAGTAATTCTCTCCAAGTTAATCTATAAATGTAAAAAATTTCAATAGCTTTTTCCTTGAATTTGATAAGTGATGATAAAATATACATGGAAAAGCAAAGAGCAAAGAATGGCCAATATACGCATGAAAACAAGTTAGGGGGATTGTCCTACCAAAAATCCTCTTCCAAACACCAACACTTATTAAAGCCAAGATAAACACACAGTGGTCACAGTACAGGGACCAACAAACAAAAGAGAGAACTCAGAAATAGACCCACTGATTATGAAAACTTCATTTTTAACATAGCTGGCATTGATGATCAATGAGAAAAGGTCAGACTAAGCAGTCTCACAATGGGACAGTTGGGTTTCAATATGGAAAAAGATTAAACTGGTTCCCTGTTTCTCACCATATACTGAAATCACTGCCAGGTAGATTACAGTCCTAAATGAGAGAGACAAAGTACAAAAGTTTTAGAAGACAATTTGTAACAGAATTTTTATATTACACTGGGAAAGATTTCTTAATCAAAAGACCAAAGTACCATTTAAAAAACAAAGATTGATAATTGGACCACAGCAAATTAAGAACTTTTGTAAAACAAGGCACAATTAAAAAAGCTTTTAAAGATAAGCCATAACCGAAGAAAAGATGTCTGTAATATGCATACATATACATCCAACAAAGAAGTCATATGCAGACTATTTAAATAACCCCCACAAATCAATCAGAAATGAAATATCTGCAAAAGAGAAGAGCACATCAGAGAAGAGAAAACACAAATGGTTCATCAACACATGACAATCTTATTATTAATGATGTAATTGCAAATTAAAACCAAAAGATACCACTTCAGACCCATGAGACCCATAAAATAATGACAATATTTTAAAATCCTAACAAATCTCAGTGTTGCCAGAATGTCAAGCAAGAGGAATTTATGCATATTGTTAGTGAAAACAAAACCACTATAGGCACTTTGGAAAATAAGTTTGGAATTTCTAGTAAAACTGAACATGCACATATTCTCCAACCCAGTAATCCTATTCCCAAGTGAACAGAGCTTAGAGAATATAGCCTAGATGTGTGTATATATCACATATGCAAAATTTTCTTAGCAGCATTATTTATAGCAACATAAACCATTAAAGAGCCTCATTTTCCATCAATAATGGAAAGGATAAATATTATACGGCAGTGGAAATGAAAATGAAAGTATATTTACCACCATGACTGAAATTTACAAATATGACTGTAAATATATTAAAGAGACAAGCACAGAAGAATATATGCAAGATGGTTCCATGCATATCGAGTTCAATATCAAGCAAAACTAAAGACTCTGTCATTTAGGAATCCAAATATAGTTGGAAAAACTATAAAGAAAAGTAGGGGACTCATTAAAACAAATTTCAGGATGGTGGTTAACTCTGAGGAAAGCAAGTGGGATAAAACAGGGAGCAACACATAGGCGCTTTTAACATACTGGTGTGTTCTATTTCTCAAGCTGGGTAGTATGTACATGGATATATGTTTTATTACACACACACACGTTTCTCTTTTATATGAAAACGACTTTTAAAAATGTCTGATATCAATAAAGATAACTTACAGATACATTTCATCCTAGGAACCAGTGGTAGCTGAACATTTCAAAGGAACTTTAGATTATAAATATCCAAAGAGTTACTGGGAAGAAAAAGACCACTGATAAAATGAGAATGAGAGATCATAAAACAGGCAAATATTAAAATGAAAGTCTGGGCATGAAAAACAGATGTTGTAATTTTAAAATCCATTTAAATGGGTAAATAGTTACCTGGACAAAGCTAAAGAGAGAATTAGTGAATTTCAAAATAAGGGGAAAGAAATCCCCCAAAGTGCAGTAAGAGAAATAAAAACATGGAGGATATGATAGAGAAGTCAGTAGATATGGAGGATAAAATGCAGAGCTCTAATATAGAAAGCACCAGGAGAAGAGAATAGAGAAAACTAAAGAAGGAATATTTGAACAGATAATGGCTGAGAATTTTCCAAACATGCAGAAAAATATGAATTGTCAGATTACAAAGGCCCAGCAGGCATCATTTGGAAGTTAAAAAAAATAATCACACTCTGACCCACATTATAATGAAACCACAGAGCATTAAGGGAAAAAGAGAAAAACATAAAAGATGCCTTCTAGAAATACACTGTCTACAAAGGACAATCAGATTGACAGCAGACTTCTCATCAGTAGTAACAGAAAATATTACCAAAATGTGGAGCAAAAAATAACTGTAAACTTAGAATTCTATTGCATAAGAGAGAGGGTGAAAAAAAATAGTTTCAGACATATAAAAACTTTTTATAAAGTAATATAAAGAAATTTTTTTATAAAGAAATTTTACTATCTGCAGCCTTTATTGAAAGCAATACTAAAGATGTACTTAAACAGGAAGAAAATCAAACCCAAGAGGAAGCAGTGAACAAAGCAAAAATGAGCAAGGATATTCATAGCAGGGTAGTGAATATCAGTAATAACTGATTGTAAAATTAGTAAGTATAATAACAATAAGAATGTGTTTAAAAATTTGTGTTATCAGACAGTACAGGGTATACTATATAGAGTACAGACTCTGAAGCCAGACTGGGTTTGAATATGAACCAAAGGTCCCCTTAAAACTAAAAATAATGACTAAAGAACACTCATGACATCAAAGGAATATAATTTACTTTTTTTGTCTTTGTTGACTAACTGTCATCTTTAATAGATCAACAACAGAAGAGCAATACAGGGGCTAAAAAGAAAGACAAGTGTGATTTTCAGACCAGTTGAACTTTTGTTACAAGTCTTAAGCGAAAGATATTCAGAAAGATAATCTTCATATTGTTCAAGAAAATTTTTCATGGATGGCTAGTTTGGATATTCAACCAGAAATTAAGTATGTTATGTATTTGTAAAACAATTTCTATCTTTTTATAATATTCTTCTGTAGAAATGCTATCAGACAGAAGACAGAAAGGTAAAGGAATAAAACTGTTTTGGAGACAGCTAGCCCACTAGGCCAGGAAGAGAACTAATATCCTGGATTAATAAAGTTGACAAGTTTCTTTTAGTCTCTTATATTAACAGTAGCCATAGAACAGAATTAAGGCTTGCTTGATTTCTTTGGGTCACAGCCAAAAAACTGTTGCAATTCAATTATATTCTTAGTTCTGTAAGTATTTAAGTGCTTACTATATGCTAATTTGCAGTGAATTGCTTCCATCTAAAATCACCTCCTTCCTATCATTTTACAATGATGGAATCTCTGACCCCTTCAGAATCCCAAAAGGATGGCCACCAAGTTCAGTCTTGTACTTTTTGGATAATTAGCTCAATTTCAAACACAATGGGCTTTTCTTTGGGTTGAAAAGATTCCACCAAATGGCTTTCACTTGGCAAGCAATACCTTACTCCTGTCTCACCAGGATCTCCCCTTTTTGTGAGTCATTTCTATTTGATTGTTAATAACTATCATTTCTAAGCCTTTGGTTATTTTACTCCATTCACTCTCTAAGTATTTCTCTCTTTCATTATTTTGGGAAGGCTTACTTAAGTCAGAATAAGTGTCATCACCATGCATTCACTTAACAAATATATACTGGGCAATCATCACATGCCAGGCTCTGCGCTGGTCAGATCATGTTATGCTTCTGCTCAAACCCTCTTAGGCTTCTCATCTCGTTCTGAGAAAAGCCCAAGTCTTTACCATGATATACAAGCCTACCTTGCCACCATCCTCCACAATCTCTCTGACCTCTCCATTATTCTCACTCTCACTCTGCTCTGCTTACACTGGCCTTCTTGCTGTTCCTCTAACAGGACAGGAGTATTCTCACCTTAGAATTTTGTGTTTGCTGTTCTCTCTGCCTGAATCACCCAGATAGCCACATGATTCCCTCCTTCACCTCTCACTTTACTCAAATGACAGCAAGGATTTCCCTGACCTTACATTAGATTACATTATCAGTCTCAATTTTTCACTCCTCTGTAGTAGCATTACATATCCACACTCTGGCTTTATGGTGGCCAAGATGTACATCCTTGCCCCCAGACTTTAGACTTGACCATGTGATTTGCTATTGCCACTGGGAAGTTACTGGACATGATTCAAGCAGACTTAAAATGGTCTGTACTACTAGGCCTGGGCTCTTATACTCCTGCTTTTTGCCATGGAGGATAACATGATTTGGTATTCCACCGGTGCCAGAAAAATGGGAGACACATGGAACATACCTGAAACTGAGCCATAAACTGGGGCCAAGTCTAGCCTGGATTATTTCAACCTCAGGAAACCCACAGATATGTCTGGTGTTGAAAGGCCACTGATTTTTAGGTGGTTTGGTACAATCATTAGTGTGAAAATAGCAAAGAGAAAGTGAAAACAACTGCCAACATCCAGATGATCCTCATCCCCTTTCCTTATTTATTTTTCTTCATAGAAGTACTTAAGTTTAAACTACTATATATTTTATTTATCTGTTTATTGTCTATCCTCCGGCATACAGAAACGTACATGCACATATGCACACAAATAAAAGTTCTATGAAGGAAGTAATTTTTGTCCATTTTGTTTATTGTTATCATCCCTGCATGGCAAAGGATCTGGCACATAACAGGTACTCAACGAACATTTTGCTGAATGAATAAATAAACAATACAAAGTCCCTGCACTCATGAAACTTATACTTTAGTGGGAAAAGCCAGAGAATTAACAAGTACACAAATAATAATATTTAGATAGTTGTGTTATGAGGAAAATAAAACAGAGGAATGAAACAGAAAATGTTGGAGTACAAGGAAGAAGGGTTGTATAGATGATTAAAAAGTGGTCAACAGGTGGTGCCATGTAAGCTGAGTCCAAATAAAGAGCCCTGCGTGCAGCTGGGACAAGAGCATACTATGCAAAACTGAGAATACAATGACACTGAGGCAGGAGTAGGAGGAGACAAAGAAGAGGTAGACAAACACCCTATCACCTAGGGCTTCATGGGCCTCAGAATAGTCTTTGGATTTCATTCTAATTACAGTTGAAAGCCTTTGGAAAGGTTTATGCAGGAAAATGACTTATTTTTAAGGTCACTTAGTTTATTATATGGATTGTAGAGGGCAAGAAGGGAAGTAGGGAGACAGGTACAGTGGTCAGGTTCAGGATAGAGGTGGTGGAGGGGCTGGGATATCTTTTGAAGGTAGAATCAGCAGGACTGACTAACTGACTGACTGACTGACTGAATGGATGTGGCATATAAGAGAAGGAGAGGCATCTGGAGGCTGGAGAAAAATGAATGACCACTTAGTTTCTGGTCTGAAAAATTTACCAAATGTTAGTTTCATTAATTGCGTTGAAGATGAGCAGTTATGGGGTAAAGGACATCATGAGCTCTATATTATACATTTATTGATCAACTCCTCTATACAGGGTTGTGCTACACAGATGATACAGGTACCTGTTCTGAAAAACACTTATGCCTTTGTCAGTTGCTAAATAGAATCAATAGTTTCACAGCTATCTGTATAATACTGGACTCAACTCAGATAAAAATAAATAAATAAAACAGTCCAAGGAAGATGTTTTTTACTCTCCTTCCCTCCTTATTAAAAGAATCCTGGTTTGTTTTTTTAGTTTAGTTTGGTTGAGGCAGCTATGTGACCAGTTAAAGATACTTATCTCATGCACCACGTACGATATTTAAAAAAGGGGGGAGAAAAGAACACATATTTGAATCATATACATTTAAAAAATTTCTAGAAGGATAAAAAAGAGACTAAACCAGTGGTTACCTGTTTCTTGGGTGGGGGGTGTGGGGGGGGGCAGTACATGAAAGTGGAAGGATGAAGGAGGTGTGATATGAAAGGAAGATTCTCACTAATATACCCTTCTATACTTTGATGTTTTAAGTTTGAGACTGTATTGGCTATTAAAAAAAAACAGAAGAAATAATTTTTAAAAAATACTCACCTTCCATAGGTATGTATGTGTATACACACACACACACACACACACCCACACACACCCACCACACTATGGAATACTACTCAGCCATAAAAAAGAATGAAATTTTGCCATTTGCAACAACATGGATAGACTTGGAGGGTATTATGCTTAGTGAAATAACTCAGACAGAGAAAGACAAATACTATATGTTATCACTTGTATGTGGAATCTGAAAAAAAAAAACAAGCTAGTGAATACAACAAAAATGAGACTCACAGATATAGAAAACAAACGAGTGGTTACCAGTGGGGAAAGGGAAGTGGGGAGGAGCAAGATAGGGATAGAGGATTAAAAGGTACAAACTATTATGTATAAAATAAATAAGCTACAAGGATATATTGTACAGTACAAGGGGTATGGACAATATTTTATAATAATTATAAATGCAGTATAATCATTAAAAACTGTGACTATGTTATATACCTGAAACTTATATGATATTGTAAATCAACTATACCTCAATAAAAAAAGTACTCACCTCCTCAGATTCCCTCACAACTAGGCATGATCATGTGACAGTACTAGCCAATGAGATATAAATGAAAGTCCCTGAGTACAGTTTCACTTTCTTGATAAACACAAGACTAGCAAGATAAATTTTGCCCTTTGTTATTTCTCCCTTCTCCTTACTTGGGATGTAGATACAATGCCTGCAGTCAGAACAAGCATTTTGACTGGAAAAACAAAAGCTGCACACTAACTATGGAAGAACAGGAAATTACCAGAAGGAACCTGGGTCTTTGATGACTTCCTCAAGTAGATGAACCAGCTCTGAACTGCCTACTTCTGGACTACTTATTTGATTTTTTTTTTTTAATTAAAAAAATTTTTTTTGGCTCTGTTGGGTCTTTGTTGCTGCACGTGGGCTTTCTCTTGTTGCGGCAGGCGGGGGGCTACTCTTCACTGCGGTGCACAAGCTTCTCACTGCAGTGGCTTCTCTTGTTGCGGAGCATGGGCTCTAGGCCCGTGGGCTTCCGTAGTTGTGGCTCGCGGGCTCTAGAGCGCAGGCTCAGTAATTGTGGTGCATGGGCTTAGTTGCTCCGCGGCATGTGGGATCTTCCCAGAACAGGGATCGAACCTGTGTCCCCTGCATTGGCAAGCAGACTCTTATCCACTGCGTCACCAGGGAAGCCCTGGACTACTTATTTGAAAATAAGGAAATAATATGGGAAATTGGAGAAAATATTGGATTAATCTACTGTAGTTAAGATAAAGTTGTAACTGATATAGTTTTAGAACCCACATTAAAGCTTGTACTATAATATAACCAATGGGTGGTCACAACAACAGTAAAATGTGTCATAAGGAACATAATGTCCCCAAGGTACTTCTAAGTTAACTTCTAAAAATAGGATAGTATTAACAAGTAATCATAATTTCCAAGTCTCATAATTTACCCATTCTTATATGTGTTTGTTTTCCTGGATTCCTCACATAAGCAATGTGTAAGTGTCCCTATTGGTTTCTTATCTTATGTAAGTCATGGAAAGATACTGTGAAAAGCATAGGCCTGAGGATCTAAAGAGAATTCTGGTTCTTGGTCATGTAAAACCATAACCTTTAGATATAGCTCAGGATTTGGTTTAAAATCACTCTGTTAACATTGTATTTTTAAAATAAGCACTGCAGAATAGATTTTTAACATTACAAAGCCTCAAGTCCTACTATTTTAACGGAGAGGAATAGTTTAAGATAATGACAATGAGGATACATTTTAAGATGAAGATGATGATATTTTAAGAAGTAAGCTTGCAATAAGAATTATTCTTATGTTCAAGTTTGACATACTGTTTTTAATGTCTTTTATAGAATGCTATCTTCCAAAAGCACTTATAAGAAGAGAAAATGTTTGTGTTAGAGACATCCTTTCAACCCCGCTCTATCTTGGAATGAGGTATGTCATTCAGTATAACACAGAGTTTGGTCCTTCTATTTATAACACCGCAGATATTAAAAGAAACATTTTTGAGAAACAGAGCTAGTGTAAAAATCAAATACTGCAGTGATAATGTCAGCACATTTCCTTCTAACTAAAAATAGAAATAAATTTTATTTTAAAGATTTTAAGTCATGTTTCTAATGTAAACTATCACATGACCAGGATATTGTAAAAACTTCAAGAAAACTGAACTGATGTAGAATATTTTTCAAATATTTGGATAAGAAAGAAAAGTAGAAGATTCCTACTCTGCTCTAAGTATAATCACTTATAATAGGTTGATCTTAACTATTAAGACTTGTCTGTGGAATTCATTTCCATGAAATTGACCAGATAATAGCAAGAAGTTTTGAATAGGCAAAAACTCTTGCTTATTCAGGAGCATGTATTATTTCTGTGCTGCAAGTGGCCATGTCAAATGGTTGCGAAATGACTTAGGCAATTCTGGAGAAGATTTTGATATCAGAACTTAGATTGGTATATACAGTTTTAAAATTACATGTTCTTGGAAATTTTTATTAATTTATTAAGATAAGTCAAATCCAGGCAGGATTATAATCCAGGGAATCATTTAATCAAGATTTACTGATATGTAAAATATAGTCCATCCAAATTTTATTTCTAACAGGAAGAGAAAGACTGAATTCAATAAAAACATTTTAAAATATTGATCAAAATGCCAGAAAGTACTAAAAGCTTATTAACTAAGAAATGAGTGTTCTCTAAACAGTCCTTTGAGGAAGGATTTTGTTTTGCTGTTTGTTTTTTTCTTGGGCTTTGTGGCCTGGAAGATTTTCTTGGGCTGATTCAGTCACATACATGTAGACTGATCATCAGCTTTTGGGAAGAGTGGTACAAAATGCTCTAAGACTATTCGATTTCCATTTTGATGAAGACATGTATATAAGAATTAAGGTATAAGCTTTAGTTAACTAAAGAAAATAGTCATCAGGGGAAAAAAGTGCATGCCTGTAATTATCACATCTATGATGGCTGACAAATCCTGAAAACAATTTCATAAATGATAATACAATACACACTACATTCCTGAGAAAATATGTATGATATACATTGGTTATACATTCTTAGACCTGGTAGTAAAAAGGAATATGCAACATGCTGAAGGAAAAAAAAAAAAAAAAAAAAAACAATACCGAAGAATCCTAATAACCCTTCCGGGCTACCTTTACACAAAAATTCCAACCTATAAACTCTGAAGCAAAAATTACTATCAGACTCAACTTCTACACTTTGGCTTCTTAGTATTCTTTTCTTTCTTTTTTTTTTTTAATTAATTTTTATTGGAGTATGGTTGCTTCACACTGTTGTGTTAGCCTCCACTACACAACAAAATGAATCAGCCATATGCATACAGATATCCCCTCCCTTTTGGACTTCCCTCCCATTTAGGTTACCACAGTGCATGAGGTAGAGTTCCCTGTACTATACAGTAATTCCCATCAGTTGTCTATTTTATACATAGTATCAATAATGTATGTGTCAATCCCAGTCTCCCAATTCCTCCCACCCCACCCCTTTCCCCCTTGGTATCCATATATTTGTTTTCTACGTCTGTGTTTCTATACCTGCTTTGCAAATAAGATCACCTATACCATTTTTCTAGATTCCACATATATGCGTTAATATACTATATTTGCTTTTCTCTTTCTGACTTAGTTCACTCTGTATGACTCTCTAGGTCCATCCACTTCTCTACAAATGACCCAACTTCATTCCTTTTTATGGCTGAGTAATATTCCATTGTATACATGTACAAAACCCAAAGTGAGTAGAAGGAAAGAAATCATAAAGATCATAGCGGAAATAAATTAAATAGAAACGAAGAAAACAATAGCAAAGATCAATAAAACTAAAAGCTGGTTCTTTGAGAAGATAAACAAAATTGATAAACCTTTAGCCAGACTCATCAAGAAAAAAAGGGAGAGGACTCAAATCAGTAAAATTAGAAATGAAAAAGGAGATGTTACAGCTGACACCATAGAAATACAAAGGATCATAATCTATGATCGTAGTTTTCTTTAGTTCAAGCCAAAGCAGTGGTCAATATCCTTAAGATTTGTAGGGAAAGAAGCAATCAGAAAAGGTACTTTGACTTCCAGTTTCAGTCACCTCCATGAGAATATAGAGAGAGATGTCACATATTCCTAGTTAGTACCATTTCATTCTTCCTAGTGGTTAAGTCATTCCTTGGTAGTAAGCGAAAGGACACAGAAAGGTGCGTTAACTCTTTCAGGCCACTTGGTAACTATTTGGTATATAGCTACTGAAAGGCACTAAATGTACCCTTCAGTGCATGACTTACTATCTCAAGTCACTCAAGCACTAGGGGAAAAACACTCCATTGTTGTTTAACATTATGTATTGGGTTGGCCAAAAAGTTCATTCGGTTAGTGACTACATTGTTCAATAAAATTCTTGGTGAAAATGAAAAATGTCTTTTTACTTAAAACTGAACAAACTTTTTGGCCAACCCAATACTAGATTTTGCTGCTATTTAAACTGGGTCTATGCAAAAGTTTTAGGAGATGATATTCAAATGCAAATATATATATATATCAAAGGCTCTGAAAATAATAAATCTACCAGGCAACCATTACGCTCAAAATTGTATTACACCTTAATAATGCAATCTTCTTCTCAAATATTTTCATGTAAAATGAGACCATTTGTTTAAGCCAATTGTGACAGTGACTTTAAAAACTGAAGAGGATGCACATGTGCACATACACACACATATGCATACACACAAACATACAGCTTAATGTAGGAGAAATGGAGTAAGTAGATATTTCATAAAGCATTGAAATGTATGTACAGATGTGATTAGAAGACACAGACTGTGAGATCAAATATCCATCTTAAAATTTCAGTGCTTTGGCGGTTAAAACAGTAAGAGAAAAACAACATTGTTTTGCACTTAGAAACCTGTTTCTAATCAACTGAGCTACTCCTATGGGGTCAAATAAAAATGATTAGCTATTAAAAGCATAGCTTTGCTATTTAATAAGCAAAAATGATTGAAAATTCTGCTCCAGATCCTGATAATTTTAGTGTTTCTAGTTAAGCCTGCAAAATTGCATTCATTATTAGTGTCTAGATTCATTAACAATTCAATTTATAGATATTAATGCTTATAATGCATGCTTCGCTTGCCAAAACTTGAAGAAAAATTGTTTCAATTAGCTTTCATGGATCATGAATCCTACCGGCTGGGTATTTTTAGACAAAAGATACAAACACATCCCCAAGCAATGCTAATGCACAGCTGGGACTCGTGTGTAAGGTCACTTGAGCTAACAGTTTAAAAGGAAAAACAGTAAATGAGTTTTACCCAGATGAGCAAGACAGGAACAGTCTTCTGTTTCCAACCAAATATTTGAAAGGCATATACACACCTTGAGAAGAATGGCAACAGAATTATTTGCTTTTGAGATTTCTAAAAGATAAAACCATTAGACAGAAATTGACAATCTAAACTCAGCAAGCAGTATTCAGCACATAAGACAATGTGGGAAGTCTCAGTGAGAGATCTTAAATTGTCCCTTTGTAGAAAAGAAAGGGGATTTCTTAGAAGTCTCAAGCTTAACAGAAATATAAATTCTGTCACTTGCACAGGGGCCATGCTCTAGGTAGAAGAATAAAAAAATAGACTGATGTCCCAAATGATCTAGAAGAGAATTCAGATTCAGAGAAAATTATTAATTCTCCACTTCATTTTGGGCAGCATAAAACTAGCTCAAAGTTGCTAATTAATGTCAATAGCAAAGGGCACCCTTAGGCAGAAGAGGGTTTTTGGAGGATCTCCACCTCTTCGAGGTACATTTCTTTCACACAAATCTTCATATAAATTGAGGACAGTAGCCCATCCTTGCACTTTTCACTTAGTGTAAAGTAGTGCAGTGTAGTGTAGTGAAGCCTAGCATAGCATAGCATCGTATCTCCATCTACGTGTGGTCTGTGGTTGTTCGTAGCTTGGTATTTAGCAGAGTATGAAGAGAATGAGGTGACTTTCACCTTAAAACTAAGAGATATTTCATTTGTCTTCAATGAAATGCTGACCCACATCACATACTTAAGAACAGATTGAATAATCATTCTTGAGTGCCTCAAGAACAAGTCCAACTCCCTCAAGGATCCCTTGAGAGAATCTTAGAGAAGTTTAAAGCTAGTAGTATGAAATCAAAATTAGGTTTGAGAAAACCATGAGATTCCAGAAAACTAATGAAACACTAAACTCTAAGAACATTAATGTCATAAATGTACAGTTGGGAGAAAGAGAGCATGAAAAGCATATAAACTGTTCAGGAATATTTTAGATGAGGAAGTATGGAAAGATGTAAAATGTCTCTTCTAAAACTAACTGAACTTTGGATTAAGTCTTAGATACTGGTCTGGAGGAACTATAAATACATGTCTAGAAGAAATATTCATTTCATTATTATATTTTTTAGACTTAATAGTGGTATAACATCTCTATTGACAACTGGGAGTCTATTATAAATCATTACTGCCACAACAGACACTTAATAAAACTCACAAATATAAAGATTAAAATCTAGATTTCTGAAAAAAATGTAAATACAAACAAAAGGAAATCTGATTGTCTCTAGAAGGTTATAAAAACTAATGCATGAGAATGAATTAAAGGATGATGGGAGAAAATGGGAAAATTTAGAGAAGAAACTTGAAAATTTCAGTTTTTGATAGAATAATTTGGAGAAAGATCTAAAAGACTGACAGAAAAAGGACTAGGCTGAAAGCAGTATGTACATGGGACTAAACACACAAAAAAATGATGTAACTTATTTGTTTGTTCAGTCAGTATGATTGTAGAAACATATAACGTGCATTTCCCACACTGCCAAATTCATAATAACAATTATTCTTGAAAAACTACAATTTATTTTTTAAGTCAAATAAGTTATTTAATAAGTTAATTGGCCCAAATGCACACATATAGACACACATACACCCAAAATGGAATGACAAAGGCCATGGTCACTGATGAAATCATTAGCACTACCACATTACTATTCAGGTCCATAATTCATTCTTTAGAGTCCATAGGGGCCTGGTTTGCTTTGCCGCACTGAAAATAGAGAACAGCAGGGATCCCTGTTACAAGAAGCTCACTTCCCCATTCTTTCATAAGCTTCCACCAGCTTTTAAGTGCTCTGATTATTCTTTTGTCTCTCTGTGGCTAACCTATTACTTAAGATACTTCTTCCTCCCTGCTCCTCCCATACCTCTATAATGGATGTAAAGGTCAATGACCCACCCCCCTCAGGAACAGTAGTATTTTCAGCAAGGAGTGTGGTGAGGTAGTCATGGGATTCCCATTTCTGTTAACAGACTTGAAGGCTATATTTCATCACTGAAAATCTAACGCAGGCTTCTGATGCTGAGAACTATATTTTCACATAATCTATACTACCTACAGAGCCAATGCATTTTAGGTTGTAAGCCAACAGAGGATGTTTAGAGGATGACAATATACAGCAATAAATATAACTGGGTATACAGATAATCAGAAATCCAAAATGGCATATGTTACCATCACGGAGCAGTTTGAGAAGGTGGCTAAGTGTAGAGACCTTGAGCTAACTACATCTCATAATTTTGAGGAAACAAATTGGGTGGTGGGCGATAGTCAATACTACTTCACCCATAAGATAAACATTTCAGCGCTTTTCCTATAATGACTTCCTAGAGAAACAAAAAGGAAATTAGTTCAACGTAGTACTATGCAGAACAAATGACATAAATATTACAATTCCACGAAGGCAGGCATACCATCTTACTCACCAATGTATGCCCATGGCCAACCCTAAAATAATGCCTGCCACATAGTATGCACTCAGATATTTGTTGAAATAATAGATATATTATTCCTCACAATATGGCCTAAGTTTCTTCTTACAGAAAACAAAATAATACTAGCTTCTATCAAAGGTTGTTTGTGAGGATTAAAAGAAACCAAGCAGTAATGTAAGATGATAACCTGAGGGGAAAGTGAAATCTGGTAAAGGGTATACCCAGACTCTGTACTATCTTTGCAACTTTTCTGTAAATCTAAAGTTATTCCAAGATAAAAAGTTCAGTTAAAAAAACATATCACGCAAAATACTTAAGCCAGCATCTGATATTTGGCTGGTATGATCAACTATTTCCTGACCCTCCTCACAATATCACCCATGCAACTCAGAGGAATCAACAGCATGCTAGTGATGTTGACCAAGGGGACTAACCAGCCAACTGACAAATCACAGTAGAGATTTGCTGGCTTTATCTATTTGTTGGTTAGTGCCTGAAACCCGTAATGGCCCTAAATTATTTTGAATATTCTCACTAGATACTACTGAAGGACTCTACCACAACCACCCCTCACTTTTCCTTTTTTTCTCTCTTATACTTTTTTACCCCATGGTAGTTTTATTTCCTTGTTGTCCTCCCAAGTGGTACCCATTGACACTTACTGGCATTTCTTGGTGGTGACTCCCAGCCTAACATGTGGTCACTAACGCTACTGCTTTTGGAAGAGAACAGTTAGACTTTATTAAAAATCTAACTCTGGTTCCCAGACGTTCCAATGCCTTAAGTCTCATATTCATGAATAGGATGGCAGCTCAGTTAAAATATAAAAATAATCATCCCCTTGAAATGCAAATAAATGTTTCCACAGATAATTTTCCAAATAATGGTGAAATAATTGCCAAATTTCTACATCTACATATGAGAGTTTTGGTGGGATATTTATTCTTGCAACTGACAATTATTATATTTTTAAAGTTCTTTCAGAAAAAAGAATTGGTTCTTTCTAGAAAGCAATCTCCTTTCTTTATATCAGAAAGTTTGAAAAAAAAAAAAAGATTTAACATTGATTATCAGTCTATCTATCTCACTTTTGAAGAATATACAGAACCATTCCTGAAGGCTTCAAAGCAAAACAAATACAGTGAATGGAATCAATTTCCTCATAACTTCTACTAAAAACTGGAAATGAGTTACCATTTTTTAAAAAAACGAACATTAATTTTAAAAACACCGTTTCCTTAAAGATGAAGTAAATGTTTTTAAAGAAAAATAAAACATTGATATAGTCAAAATATACTTCTTTGCCTAGGCTTAAAATACATCAGAAATTACTACTTCTTTAAGTCAGAATCATAGAAAGAAAACATATGCTTTGACAACTCCCAATACTTTAAACTATCTTCTTATAATGGAAACACGCTTATCTGCCTCCTTACTCGCTCCCCATTCCCAGTCCAGGTCTTTGCTTTACCTAACTCTTTGCAAAATTGAAAGAAAATAAGGAGTAAAAATGAAAGTGAAACAAGAAGCTGTAAATATTTTCCATGGACAAGGCTGTGAGGATATATTTAAATGTTAGCTAAGTTGGGGGAAAGTAGTCTTTTACCTAGTCCAGTGGTTCTGGTTCAAACTTTGTGGTTTCAGGATCTCCTTTATGCTCTTAAAATTATTGAGAACTCCAAAGAGTTTGTTTATGTGATTATAACAATTAATATTTGCAATAATGGAAATTGAGAAAATTTAAAAACATTTACTAAATCATTTTAAAACAATAAATCACTACATATTAATGACACATTTTTATGAAAATAATAAATTCCCTATTCTAGAATATATACATATTTGTTTCCATACAAAAATAAGGTTTTATATCACGAGCATCAAGGGAAAGTGATGCTTCAGAAAGAAGTGTCATGTTTATTCCTTCCTCAGGGGAGTGAAATAAAATGTACAAGACACCAGTTTGAGTTTGACAAACACAGAATCTTAGACAACAATTTTCTTATATTTTAATATAACATTCACGGGGTTTTTTGGTAAAAATTTATACTCAGGGAGACAAAATTGCATAATTGTCTGATTGTGATCAGAATAAGCATAGCATGGCTTCTACTTGGATACACTGGTCCTCACCTAGAAAAGCTCCAAGTTATCAATGACCTCATAATTAAAACAGCTTGCCTTCTGCTCAGAGTTCTTTAACTAGGTTGACTCTTTGGTAAGATATACTTTGAATTATATCTGTTAATAAAACCTGGACTGGGGTTCCCTTCAAATTAGCTGAACCTGAAGCTAATCCATAGTATTCTTACAGACTCTGGATAAAAACATGTCCTATAGACAATAAAAAAAAAGTTTTTAATCTGTTATCAACAATAACCTCACAACAGGATTCAATATATTAGCATCTGGGGTTTTATTCAATACTGAATATTATTGAGAATTACTAGGATTTTCACCTTGTCAGATACAGCTAGCAACTAGACTTCCAAATATATATATATATATATTTTACCTTGTACAACACAACTAGCATAGAATTCTACATAAAAAGGCAAAATTTAACGAAAGAAAGACTGATTTCTCCCTTTTTTATTTCTAGTCAGGTAAAAGCTTTATGTCTATCAAGTAAAGGGGTATATACCAATCTCACATGCATGAGACATGCACAGCATTTGCAGTAACCAGTGCTGTTACTCCAGTGTGCTTTAGCTGAAATTAAAGTAAGCTTCTGCTTTGCCGACAGTGTTACCTCATATAACATTGCAGTCTAACACTAATGATTACAAATTTGGCTGATTAGACTCTCTATGGGTGGGTCCCAGAAATCTGTACTTATTGAAAACTTCCCTGGTGATTCTAATGTAGTCAATCAGACAAGTTTTTGGATCTAAACAGTACTGCTTCAGAGTTAATAGACAGCCATCAGTTACAGCATAGGTTTTCATATCAAAATGTATTTTTCTTTAAAAAGAGAAACTCTATTAAATTAGCTAAACAAACACAACTGACAACCACAACGCTCCTTTTGGTTCCTTGAACAGTTAAGTCAAGTTCATTCTCACCCGTTTTGCAAATGCTCTTGTCTCTGGCTGCAAAATTCTTTTTCATCACACCCCTTCCCCTTTCACCCAGCTCACTCTTCCTCTCAGCCTACTGGTCTCAGGGCAATCATTTTACTTTCCTAGCCTTCTATAAGGATCCCTTGCCCCCCATCTCCAATTTCCCCTCTTTTATTTATCTTTTTCCTGTTCACTTCCTTTGTGCTACTTATAGTCTAGAATTATATTCTCAATTTATCTTCTTACTAACCATCAGCCTCTCCCCACTAAACGTTTTTCTTTTCACCATGATAATCCTACTGCCTAGAGCATTTGGTGGAGGGTAGGCTATATTAGCCAGGGATTTTGAGGGGCAAGCAACAGACACCAATCCTAGTTAATTAAGCAGATAGGCTACCCAGTCAGAAACAAAACCCGAAGAAGCATGCCAAAGAACTAGTCTGGTGAGGAAACTACTGTCTTTGGCTCTGGGTGTTTACACTGCTGACTCCACCAAAGTGGAGTCTGGTGAAACACTGCCATCTCTGGAAAGTGGATATGGCTTTACTCACTATTCTGCTGGCACAACAAACCATTAAAAACAAAATTCTGGTCCTTCACAACACCAGGTCTGATTAAAAAATTTGTCTGTTTGGCAGAGCTTAGGTTTGAGGCCTGCAGCCCTTTCAACAACGTTGCATTTTCAGTCTCTAATGTGGTAGATGAGCTTGGCTTCATACAGAGGAGTTCCCAAATATAAGGGATTCAGCTAGTAGGTGGCCAAGATGAAGGATAAATGTCTCCATTAATATAAGCTCTCAAATATTTCTTGAATGAATAAATCATAAAACATATTCAAAAATATTATTAGAATAAGTTTTAAATAATGTAATCATGAATTTTCTAGTATTTAGCTGCTATCAATTACTCTTTATTCTAATTCTGGTTTCCTCCTTCTAGACTTGAATAAAAAACACCTGCGCTTCCAAGCAGCTTGAATTTCCTTAACAGCAATGTGAGAGACAATGTGAGATACTTTTCAAATTCCCCTTGGATGAAGGATTTGTTGCCCAGCTGCTGAGAGAGTGGTCAACCATCATCTGACAGGCCCTTCTACGATGGCCTCAACTGCAGAAACCCACATTCTCTAAGGTTGAGTCTCTTCTCAGGGCAGCCTGCATCCAACAACTGATCAAAATGGGAATATAAAGGCTTGACCCTCTTGCCCCAACTCCAGATAACTCTACAAAGCTAGTCAAGGCCCAGAGTTCTTCATGGGGTCAGTCCAGGATGGCATTTGGCCTTCTGGCAGCTTGACTCTTCCTGCTACCCAGTCCTGCTCTCTTCCCCTGCCTTCACAAATGTTGATCCCAAGGGCACTCCTTAATAAACACTCTGCAAGCTAAACTCCCTTTCAGAGTCTACATCCTGGGGAGCCAGCCGGGGACAGTTAGTACCATTAGTGATTCAAGAAAGCAAGCATTCAGATGGAGTTTGGAACTGAAACACTCACCTCCTGGCTGACAGAAAAGTGGCATAAGGGAACTTTCTGAGGTGATGTAAGTACTGTATACTTAAATTGGGTTAGTATTTACATTTGTGTACACTTAAAATTTGTGTAAATTTGTTTAATAAACAATTTTAAATAAAAATAAATAACTTTAAATTAAAAAATAATAAAATGTTTATGTAATTTGTTTAATTTATTTTATTGTTTATAAATTATACCTCAAAAATATATAAAGAGAGAGAAGGCAGAAAATTAAGAGCATCTTATTGATTAGGTGGCTTCTAGTTCCTTTCACAGTGGGCACTGACATATGATGTAAAAAAGATAGCAGATAAGGAACAAATATCAGCTAATAGGCAGTGAGTGATGCCTTCTGGTCTCCAATGGAAGGTGTTAGTAGTTTGGAAAGAAGACCTTTTGTGAGGCATTCTCACTGTGAGTATATAATTGATACAAATCTATTAAAGTTAGAGATGATTAGGTTCAACCAACAAATTGTTAAAATGAAATCATGTGTTAGCTGCCATATTCTATCTGAATAAGATAAATCATTATCAAGACACTACAGGTAGAACAAAGTAATTACCAGGATATTTTAATTTTCTCCCTTAAGCTAAATAGCTTTTCAACATAAAGAAAAATAGCAGTTACCGCTTGAGAAACTATTTAGTGTTCAGTGCTCTTTTGATTTTGCTTCAAAATTCCAGTGAACACAGAACAAACAATTAAATTTGAGGGTGATACGTAACTAAGCCTTTATCTAAATAAGTACCTAATCATCTCAAGGATCAAAATTTGAACTCTTTGGTGGGCTTTTATTTAAAAATGCAAAGAAACTGACAGAACATTGAATATCCTCAACCAAAAATTAAATGGAAACCGAGAAATATCACCAAGAACCCTTTCTCTAGTTTTATTTTTAAATGCCACTACTATATAGAAGTCTGGATAATAAAATTTTTTAATTATATTTTTACTCTTCTTTCCCAGTACTTTCCCCTCCTCCTCCACCCCACAAAAAGTCCCTGATTTTAAACAAGTAGGATATAACATTGAAGTTACCTCATAGCTATGGTGTCTTTATTATTTTCAGAATATAGATAGAAAAAATGGAATTGAGAAATAGCTTGCCTCAAGGAACAGTTCAGGTTGTAAAGCACTGAATCAACCAAAGCAGGAATTCTCAACCTTACCTTCCTACTAATAGATTCTAGATTGTAGCCTGAAGAAAAATATGTACTTAAACATCCTATGCTGAAAAATTATTTAGCTTAGAAAATAAGTTAAACCTCCTTTATGCAGAAGCAGGTTTCTTGGTGTGACTTGAGGTTAGTGAGAGGAAACCACTCCCTTATTAAGACATATCCAACTATGGAAATAATGTGCAGCTCCAAAATTAGTAACTGTTTTATTATTACCACAGTGTGGAAATAAAGTATGTTCTTTTGCTCTGTTATTCAATCTGGTTAATTATACATGTAAAGTAAAGTTATTCCTGGCAACTCCAAAGCCAAAACTCTAACTTTAACATAGTTAGGGTTAAAAGAGAGAGATTTCTGCTAAAGGAAAAAAGTCCTGCTTACTTCTAATATATATGCTATACTTTACTGACTCAAAGGAATGTGATCCAACAACCACTAACACTGAGCACTCTGGTTTCAAAGCTAATAGATAACTTACTTTTTTGCTCAGACAACCTACATGATATGAGTTACATTGGTTTTATATATCTATATCTAACAATGGCAGCATTCAAAATGCTAAAATAGGGACAGGAAGAGGAAGAAATTCAGAAAGTATTCAATATAACGCTTCCATGAGCACCACTGTATTTAGTGGGTTTACTTAGGAAATGAAGCACAACCAACAATTTACAGCACAAATATAGTATTATAAATCATGACAATGCAGAGATTGTCAAACTTGATTTAAAAAAAAAGATCCAGTTATATGCTCTCTACAAGAGATATACTTTAAATAAGTTGTAAGTAAAAGGATGGAAAAAATATATATATAAATTCACAGAGCAACCCTAAGAAAACTGGAGCAGCTATTCTAATACTAGGCAAAATACGGTTTAAAACAAAAATATTACTGGAGATGAATAGAAACATTTTATAATGGTAAAACTGTCAATCCCTGAGGAAAATTTAACAATTATAAACATACATACTCCTAACAACAGAGCCACAAAATATGTGAGGAAAAAGTGACAGAATTGAAGGGAGAAATAAACAATTAAAAAAATAATGTTTGGGGAAAAAAATAATGTTTGAAGATCTCAATATCCCACTTTCAGTAATGGATAGAACAACTACAAAGACCAGTAAGGAAATTGAAGATTTGAACAACACTATCAACTAACAGGGCCAAAGAGACATTTAGATGTAAAGAATACTCTGCCCAACAACAGCAACACATACATTCTTCTCAAGTGCACACGAAATGTGCTCCAGAATAATATTTGGCCTTACGTTAGGCCATAAAATAAGTCTCAATAAATTTAAAATGACTGATATCATACAGAGTGGACTGAAATTAGAAACCAGTAACATAAGGAAATCTGGGAAATCCATAAATATGTGGAAAATAACAACACAATTAAATAGTCAATTAATCAAAGATGAAATAACAAAGGATATTAGAAAATTCTTTTAGAAGAATGAGATGAAAACAAAACATAGCAAAATTATGGGTAAAATTATGGGATGCAGCTAAAGAAGTGCTTATATAGAAATTTATAGCTATAATGCCTATATTAAATAAGATGATCTCAAATCAATAGATCAACCTTCCACAATAAGATACTAGAAAAAAGAAGAGAAAACTAAACCTAAGGCAAGCAGGAAAAAAGTTAAATAGTGGAAATTAATGAAATAAAAATATTTTTAGAAGGCAGAGAAAAATCAACAAAACCAAATGCTACTTCTTTGAAATGATTAACAAAATTGACAAATCCTTAGCTAGACTGACCAAGAGAAAAAGAGAGAAGACTTAAATTACTAAAATCAGAAATTAAAGAGGAAACATCACTACTGACCATACAGAAAGAAAAAAGATTTGAAGAAAACACTACAAACAATTTAAAACAACAAATTAGATAACTTGGAAGAAATGGACAAATTCCTAGAAAGACAGAAACTACTTCTTGAAACTGGCTCAAGATGAAATAGAAAATTTGAATACCTCTGAGTAACTAGTAAAGAGACTGAATTAGTAGTTTAAAAACTTCCCACAAGCCCAGGCTGACAGCTTCACTAGTGAGATCTACTACACATCTGAAAAAGAATTAATTCTATGTCTTCACAAATTGTACCAAAATTCAAGAGAAGGAAACACTTCCAAATTATTCTATGAAGTCAGCATTACATGATAACAATACAAAACAAAGGCATCACAAGAAAAGAAGACTACAGACTGATGTCTCCTAAAATATAGATGAGAAAATCCTTGACAAATACTAGCAAACTAAAACCAGAGGCACATAAAAAGGATTATACTTGATGACCAAGTGAGATACATCCTAGGAATGCAGGAATGGCTCAACATCCAAATCAACACACACCCATATCAATAGAATAGAAAGGCAAAAATCACATGATTACCTAAATAGAAACAGAAAAAGCATTTGTCAAAACCCAACACACTTTCATGATTAAGAAAACACACAACAGATTAGGAATAGAAGTTACTCAGCCTGATAAAGAAAATCTAAGAAAAACACACAGCTAACATCATACTTGATGGTGAAAGACTTAATGTATTCCCTCCAAGAAAAGGAAAAAAAAAGACATCTACTCTAACCACTTTCGTTCAACATTGTACTGGAAGCTCTAGCCAGGGTAATTAGGCAAGAGAATACAATAAAAGGCACCTAGTTGAAAGCAAAAAAGTAAAACTATCCCTATTTGTAGACAAGATGATCTTACATATCAAAAATCCTAAGGATCCACTAAAAATCCAATAGATACCATAAATCAGTTAAGTAAGGTTGTAGAAATGTACTTCTTTTTTAAACATCTTTATTGGAGTATAATTGCTTTACAATGGTGTGTTAGTTTCTGCTTTATAACAAAGTGAATCAGTTATACATATACATATGTTCCCATATCTCTTCCCTCTTGCGTCTCCCTCCCTCCCACCCTCCCTATCCCACCCCTCTAGGTGGTCACAAAGCACTGAGCTGATCTCCCTGTGCTATGCGGCTGCTTCCCACTAGCTATCTATTTTACATTTGGTAGTGTATATATGTCCATGCCACTCTCTCACCCTGTCACAACTTACCCCTTCCCCTCCCCATATCCTCAAGTCCATTCTCTAGTAGGTCTGTGTCTTTATTCCCGTCTTGCCACTAGGTTCTTCATGACTTTTTTTTTTCCCCTTAGATTCCATATATACGTATTAGCATACTGTATTTGTTTTTCTCTTTCTGACTTACTTCACTCTGTATGACAGACTCTAACTTCATCCACCTCACTACAAATACCTCCATTTCGTTTCTTTTTATGGCTGAGTAATATTCCATTGTATATATGTGCCACATCTTCTTTATCCATTCATCCGATGATGGACACTTAGGTTGCTTCCATGTCCTGGCTATTGTAAATAGAGCTGCGATGAACATTTTGGTACATGACTCTTTTTGAATTATGGTTTTCTCAGGGTATATGCCCAGTAGTGGGATTGCTGGGTCGTATGGTAGTTCTATTTTCAGTTTTTTAAGGAACCTCCATACTGTTCTCCATAGTGGCTGTACCCATTTACATTCCCACCAACAGTGCAAGAGGGTTCCCTTTCCTCCACACCCTCTCCAGCATTTATTGTTTGTAGATTTTTTGATGATGGCCATTCTGACCGGTGTGAGATGATATCTCATTGTAGTTTTGATTTGCATTTCTCTAATGATTAATGATGTTGAGCATTCTTTCATGTGTCTGTTGGCAATCTGTATATCTTCTTTGGAGAAATGTCTATTTAGGTCTTCTGCCCATTTTTGGATTGGGTTGTTCGTTTTTTTGTTATTGAGCTGCATGAGCTGCTTGTAAATCTTGGAGATTAATCCTTTGTCAGTTGCTTCATTTGAAAATATTTTCTCCCATTCTGAGGGTTGTTTTTTGGTCTTGTTTATGGTTTCCTTTGCTGTGCAAAAGCTTTTAAGTTTCATTAGGTCCCATTTGTTTATTTGTGCTTTTATTTCCATTTCTCTAGGAGTTGGGTCAAAAAGGATCTTGCTGTGATTTATGTCATAGAGTGTTCTGCCTATGCTTTCCTCTAAGAGTTTGATAGTGTCTGGCCTTACATTTAGGTCTTTAATCCATTTTGAGTTTATTTTTGTGTATGGTGTTAGGGAGTGTTCTAATTTCATACTTTTACATGTACCTGTCCAGTTTTCCCAGCACCACTTATTGAAGAGGCTGTCTTTTCTCCACTGTATACGCTTGCCTCCTTTATCAAAGGTAAGGTGACCATATGTGCGTGGGTTTAACTCTGGGCTTTCTATCCTGTTCCATTGATCTATATTTCTGTTTTTGTGCCAGTACCAAACTGTCTTGATTACTGTAGCTTTGTAATATAGTCTGAAGTCAGGGAGCCTGATTCCTCCAGCTCCATTTTTCGTTCTCAAGATTGCTTTGGCTATTCGGGGTCTTTTGTGTTTCCATACAAATTGTGAAATTTTTTGTTCTAGTTCTGTGAAAAATGCCAGTGGTAGTTTGATAGGGATTGCATTGAATCTGTAGATTGCTTTGGGTAGTAGAGTCATTTTCACAATGTTGATTCTTCCAATCCAGGAACATGGTATATCTCTCCATCTATTTGTATCATCTTTAATTTCTTTCATCAGTGTCCTATAATTTTCTGCATACAGGTCTTTTGTCTCCTTAGGTAGGTTTATTCCCAGATATTTTATTCTTTTTGTTGCAATGGTAAATGGGAGTGTTTTCTTAATTTCACTTTCAGATTTTTCATCATTAGTGTATAGGAATGCAAGAGATTTCTGTGCATTAATTTTATATCCTGCTACTTTACCAAATTCATTGATTAGCTCTAGTAGTTTTCTGGTAGCATCTTTAGGATTCTCTATGTATAGTATCATGTCATCTGCAAACAGTGACAGCTTTACTTCTTCTTTTCCGATTTGGATTCCTTTTATTTCTTTTTCTTCTCTGATTGCTGTGGCTAAAACTTCCAAAACTATGTTGAATAATAGTGGTGAGAGTGGGCAGCCTTGTCTTGTTCCTGATCTTAGTGGAAATGGTTTCAGTTTTTCACCATTGAGGACAATGTTGGCTGTGGGTTTGGCATATATGGCCTTTATTATGTTGAGGAAAGTTCTCTCTATGCCTACTTTCTGCAGGGCTTTTATCATAAATGGGTGTTGAATTTTGTTGAAAGCTTTCTCTGCCTCTATTGAGATGATCATATGGTTTTTATCCTTCAATTTGTTAATATGATGTATCACGTTGATTGATTTGCGTATATTGAAGAATCCTTGCATTCCTGGAATAAACTCCACTTGATCATGGTATAGGATCCTTTTAATGTGCTGTTGGATTCTGTTTGCTAGTATTTTGTTGAGGATTTTTGCATCTATGTTCATCAGTGATATTGGCCTGTAGTTTTCTTTCTTTGTGACATCTTTGTCTGGTTTTGGTATCAGAGTGATGGTGGCCTCGTAGAATGAGTTGGGGAGTGTTCCTCCCTCTGCAATATTTTGGAAGAGTTTGAGAAGGATAGGTGTTAGCTCTTCTCTAAATGTTTGATAGAATTCGCCTGTGAAGCCATCTGGTCCTGGGCTTTTGTTTGTTGAAAGATTTTTAATCACAGTTTCAATTTCAGTGCTTGTGATTGGCCTGTTCATATTTTCTACTTCTTCCTGGTTCAGTCTCGGCAGGTTGTGCATTTCTAAGCATTTGTCCATTTCTTCCAGGTTGTCCATTTTATTGGCATGGAGTTGCTTGTAGTAATCTCTCATGATCGTTTGTATTTCTGCAGTGTCAGTTGTTACTTCTCCTTTTTCATTTCTAATTCTATTGATTTGAGTCTTCTCCCTTTTTCTCTTGATGAGTCTGGCTAATGGTTTATCAATTTTGTTTATCTTCTCAAAGAACCAGCTTTTAGTTTTATTGATCTTTGCTATTGCCTCCTTCATTTCTTTTTCATTTATTTCTGATCTGATCTTTATGATTTCTTTCCTTCTGCTAGCTTTGGGGTTTTTTTGTTCTTCTTTCTCTAATTGCTTTAGGTGCAAGGTTAGGTTGTTTATTCGAGATGTTTCCTGTTTCTTGATGTAGGCTTGTATTGCTATGAACTTCCCTCTTAGAACTGCTTTTGCTGCATCCCATAGGTTTTGGGTCGTCGTGTCTCCATTGTCATTTGTTTCTAGTATTTTTTGATTTCCCCTTTGATTTCTTCAGTGATCACTTCGTTATTAAGTAGTGTATTGTGTAGCCTCCATGTGTTTATATTTTTTACAGATCTTTTCCTGTAATTGATATCTAGTCTCATGTCGTTGTGGTCGGAAAAGATACTTGATATGATTTCAATTTTCTTAAATTTACCAAGGCTTGATTTGTGACCCAAGATATGATCTATCCTGGAGAATGTTCCATGAGCACTTGAGAAAAATGTGTATTCTGTTGTTTTTGGGTGGAATGTCCTATAAATATCAATTAAGTCCATCTTGTTTAATGTATCATTTAAAGCTTGTGTTTTCTTATTTATTTTCATTTTGGATGATCTGTCCATTGGTGAAAGTGCGGTGTTAAAGTCCCCTACTATGATTGTGTTACTGTCGATTTCCCCTTTTATGGCTGTTAGTATTTGCCTTATGTATTGAGGTGCTCCTATGTTGGGTGCATAAATATTTACAATTGTTATACCTTCTTTGTACTTCTAATATACACTTAAAATAAACAATCTAAAAATGAAATTAATAAAAATATTCCACTTATATCATGAAAAAGAATAAAATATTGTATAATAAATTTAACAAAAGAATTTAAAACTTACAGAAAACTATAAAACACTGTTGAAAAACTATAGAATATCTACATAAATGGAAAGACATCCTACATTTATCGATTGGATGACTTAATATTATGATGACAATACTTCCCAAATTGATCTACATATTCAGTTCAACCTGTTTCAAAATAACAGCTGCATTTTTCAGACCCTAAAATTCACATGGAAATGCAAAGGACTCAGAATAGCCAAAACTACCTTTCAAAAGAAGAACAAAATTGGAAGATTCACACCTCCCAATTTAAAAACTTACTACAAAGCTACAATAATAAAGATAATGTGGTACTGACATAATCATAGATGTATAAATCTATCAAATAGAACTGAGGCTCCATAAATAAACCTTTACGTTTATGGTCAACAGGTTTCTTTGGTTTTTTGTTTTATTAACAAAGGTGCCAAGACAATTCAATGGGGGAAAATAGTCTTTTCAACAAACAGTGCTGGAACAACTGGATATCATGCAGAGTAATGAAGTTGGACCCCTTCCTCACACCATACACACAAAAATAACTCCAAATAGATCACAGGCCGAAATATAAGAACTAAAACTTTAAAACTGTTGGAACAATATTTAGGGGTAAATCTTTATGACCTTAGGGTGACCAACGGTTTCTAAAATATGACACCAAAAGTACATGGGACAAAAGAAAAAAATAGATATTTGGAGATTCATCAAAATTAAAAACTTTCATGCTTCAGAAGACACTATCAAGAAAATGAAGAAAAAAAAAAAACAAGAAAGTGAAAAGACACTTCCACAAAAGGGGAGAGAATATTCGCAAATCATATATCTAATAAGGGATTTGTATCTAGAATGTATAAAGAACTCTTATAACTCAAATAAAAAAATAACTCAGTTTTAAAAATGAGATCTGAATAGATATTTCTTAAAAGAAGATATACAAATGGCCAAAATCACATAAAAAGATGCTCAACATCCTTAGCCATCATGGAAGTGCAAATCAAAAACACTGGGAGATACCACTTTATATCCATTAGTATTAGTACCATTGGTTAGTATCAAAAAATAAAAAGGAAAATAACAAGTGTCGGCAAGAACATGGGGTAATTGGAACCCTTATACATTGCTGGTAGGAATGTAAAATGGCACAGTTGCTTTGTAAAACAGTCTGGAAAACGTATGACCCAGCAATTCCACTCTTAGGTATATAGCCAGGAGAAATGAAAACCTATGTCCACACAAAACCTTTAACATGAATGTTCACAACAGCATTCATAATAGCCAAAAAGTAGAGACCACCCAAACATCTATCAACTAATGAATGGATAAGTAAAATGTGACATATGCATATAATTATGTATTACTTTACAGTCAAACCTGTGAAGGTTATGATCAGAATGTTTTCTTATAAAGATTTACTGTAGTGTCAATGTGGATAATCAACTGGGGGGAGAGGATACTACGAATGGAAAAAGGAAAGACATTAGGAGATTGCTGCTATATCCTAAAGAAGCCTGAACTAAGGCAGTAGCAGGTGTGATAGGAAAGAGGCAACAAATCTGGGAGACATTAAGAGTCTAGAATTAATGGTACTCAGCAAGTAATGGAAGAGAAAAGGGAAAGGGAGGGGTCATGGTAAGCTCCTACTTCTGAGGACTCTACTCGGGCATCACCTCCTCCAAGAAGCTTTTCCTGAATCCACAATTTGAGTTCTGTGTTCCTTTTTGTGTTATAAATGCATATGGCACACACCTCTACCATTGTATTTACTAAATTGTAATGTAATGTAGTTCTCTGTTCATGTGTCTTCTCTGTACTGGTCTTTGTGATTGAGGGCAGGGACCTTATCTCATAACGTCTTTGTAGTTCTATACTCCAGAACCTAGTGCCTGGCACAGAACATTGTAAAAAAAAGAAAGAAAGAAAGAAAAAAAAAAACTTATGAACTAAAGAAGGATGCAGAAGGTGCCACCAACTAGGGTAGAGACTACAACAAGGGAAGCAGGTTTATTCTGGGGAAGGGATATGCTGAGGTAAGATAATAATGTCAGTTTTTCATATGTGACTGTGACATATCCAAATATAACTGTCAGTCTGAAAGTTGGAGATCAAGAAAGAGATTCAAAATAGAATTAGTATCAGAATGTAGGAGGTACAGGCAATAATTAAAACCTTGTGCATGTGGACCAGATTGTCCACAAAATGCAAAAAATAGAAGTAAGTCCAAATAAAGACCGAATCTTGGAAAACTCCTACATTTAAGGGATAGGGAAAATAACTGGAGTTCCCAAAAGGAGTCTGAGGAGGGATTAGACAGGAAGAAGGAAAAATCAGAGAAAAAAATATCAAAGAAGGGACTTCAAAAACTGGTGATTTTGGCAGAAGCAGTTTCAGTGAAGAAAGAGATGAAAAGCCCTCCTACAGTTGAGGAAGAGCAAATGAGAGATCAGAAGTGGAGACAGTGAGAAGAGTCAAGAAGCTTGACCATGAGGTGAAGAAGAAAGGTTGGATAGCAACTAGAGGTTGGTTCAAGGTCAAGGGCAAACTTTGTCTTAACTTGTTTAATTGAGAAGTCTCAACCATGCATATATACTGAGTAGAAGTCAACAGAGAAGCTAAAGGGGAAAAAGGGGATAAACTGACAAAGTGAATCATTGAGATCAAAAGGGATGTAATCACACCTTCAGAAAGGAAGAACAGATAAGGGTATATAAATACAGGGGAGCAATGAGAGGACTGCCAGGAGTTAAGGGAGTTCCCTCCTGAATGCCTCAACTTTTTGGTGGCCTAAGAGGTGAAGTCACATGCTAAAAGGTAATATGTAAATCATAAGAAAGAAACTCTGAGGACAGTGACAAAGGTTTGAAATAACTTTAAAGAATAAGAAGAGGGACTTCCCTGGAGATCCAGTGGTCCAAATGAAGTTAAATCCAAAAATCTAAACTAAGTATAGCAGTCTTCAAGATTATGTGATTTTTCCCTCCAGTCATACAGGATAAAAGAGTAACAGTTGAATAAAATGGAAGTGGAGAAAAGAGAAATGAGTTATATATATGTGAAAATTCATTTAAGCTATATTCACTTAAGCAGATTTGTTCACTCAAGTGTTTTAAGTTATACCTTAATATAAGTGTTAACTTTTTAAAAAAGAACTCTATTATATGTCTCAGTTCAAGTACCCTACCCCTTCCACCCCCAAATCAAGAGGCAAAAAAGTACCTCTAAAACAATGTCTATTTAAAAACAACAGGTTAAAAAAAAAAAAAGTAACAAAAAGACTAGAAATGAAAACAAACAAAAACCTGGGAAAAGACCCTCGTTCCCCTCAAATGCTTGTTTTTAATCTGGAGTAAATTACAGACCACCAAGTATAGTCTGACTTGGATATCGAGCACCACTTCCCACATGAAAATTGTTATTGTTGGCTTTAGCACTTTAATCCAAAGAGGACACAAATTCTGCTCATGTTTGAATAACCCTTGCCAACAAATTGATCCCATAGCAGCAGGGCTGCAGTTTCAAAGATTGAAGGGAAACATAAATGAGGAAAAATTCAGTAAATATATTTCCTCCTACTTAGAACCTAGGCTAGATTCCTTTAAAAAGAAAAAAAGATTTAATCTTTCCTCTTTTTTTCCAAAAGCAACCCAAAAGGGCATTGGAGAACATCTGTAATTTACATAGAAGGGAGCAATGCCAAAGAAATACAGATTCCACTGCTGTTAACCCAGGGGACAACTCAAATCGAGCAAATCTCTAAATAAGGTCTGAAAGGCAGATGCTCTGTTAGAGGTCAGCTAACTTCCAAAACCAGGAGTACGGAATGGGCACTTGGAATGCTAATGTCTGCCTTTCTGGAAAGCTACCTTTTGCCTTTATATGGGCAAACCAGAACAATTCATAATTCCTTTGCCAATTATTGATAAGATATACCCAAAGAAGACTAGACATTTTGCCTGGCCACCACCTTGCACATGAACATAAGAAGGGGCTTTCCTCATCATTTTAGTATCTATCTTCTTCATCTACTCAATATTATGTGTTGGTTTAACAATGTAAAATCCCCCAAATTGTACAATATCTAAAGTTAGTAAACTTTCAGAAACTCTCTAAAAGAATAGGCTACAGAACCAAACTCCCTGGATTCAAAATCCAGCTTCTCCATGTCCTGTGTTGCCTTGGGCAAGTTACTTTACATTTACAGGCCTCAGTTTCCCATCTGTACAGCAAAGATAATATCACCTATTCATAGAGCTGTGTGGATTAGACAGTCAATACATCAATACATATAGACATTTAAAATATTTCAGATACATGCAATTGTTCTATTAGTATTAGCTCTCTTATTAAGTGCCTACCTTATCAATTTGCAGCAAGCCTAACTCCATGATTTCTAAAATTTGCACAGCACCCAGCATTAATTAATGTGGCTTATACCCTGTGAATGCCTGATAGGCAGAAAAGAGTCTCAAGCTGTAGCACGGTGAATTTGCTGGCCTATTCACCAATAACTAGCTAGAAAATATTAATGACTCCATTGTAAAAACAGATACATTCAGACTTGTGATTTGAAGGTTAAAGGCTCAATACACCAACTCCATTTCCCTTGACTAGTAGCCCTCTTCCACGTAATATATGTGTTTACTGTAATGACTGCCTTTTGCGGAAACTGTCAATATTCTGCATACACAGCATCTAGAAGGATTAAGCAGAACTCTAGGGAATTAAAAGATACAATTAAGTGAAAATTAAGAAGGAAAGAGAAAGAAAAATGTGTTCTAAATCCCTAGAAAAGAGTTTTAGTAAGCTTTCATACTTTTCCGCCCTTTTTGTTAGGCTAATATTACAGAGTTCTGTCCCTTTAACTGTCAAATGGCTTTCCAGCCTACAAGTAATCTTTCTCCACAGAGGAGTCTTTTAAAAGTTATAAATAAAATATCCCAAATATTTTCTTTTTCCCACAGATGAGAACATTAGAACACTGACATTTTAATCTGTTCTGTACAAGAATGAGTTGTGTCAACACAGTGCTCCCAGCTACAGCACTGAAAAAAACAAGTTTAATTAAAGACAGAGAAGAAACCGCATGTGGAGCCTAAGCCACTGAGATACAATGAACAGTGTCATCTTCAGAGTCAGTTCTCTCTGAACAAATCTGAACAAAGGAGAGCCTGCCCATCTCCTGCCCTTCTGCCAGGGCACCTACCATCAGAGAGGCAGGACAGCACAGAGAAAAGAAAACAGAGCAGATGGGCCCAGGTTCCAACTCAGCTCTACCACTTCCCAGCTTAGTAACTTTTGGACAAGTTACATATTTGAGATTCATTTTCCTCATCTATGAAATAGGGATGATAGCAACTACTCAATAGTGTTATCATAAGGCTTCGATGGGATAATATATGCAAAGTACCCAGTTCATTTCTTGGCACATACAGTTGATCCTCCATAAATAATATTCTTATTAACATTTGATTTCTATTAACACTGACCACTTGCTGATTGTATGTTATCATACTCTCCAGATTGTATATTTCTTATGACTACAACTTCTCTTTCTATCTGTAATATAGCTTAACTCACCTTAGTGGGAATGTTTAATATTAGGTATAAGTACCTACTGGTCTGCTCAGATATAAATAACTTGGTTTTTTGGCAGCATAGTATTACAGAATGTTTATTCGTAAGGGCTCAGTGTCAACACTGCTCGCTGTAACTGATAACATTTCAATCCTGGCATTGATACTTAACAGCGTACAACTTTTGGCAAGTTGATTTACCTGTGTCTCAATTTCCTCATTTGTAAAATGGAGATATGAAAATACTTTATATTTATAGGGCTGCTGTGAAGATTAAATACATTCAATATACATAAAGCTTTTAGAATAATGCCTGGTCCAAGTATGGGCTTGAAAAACATTTGCTATTACCTGATAACTACACATACATGATGAATATTATTTTATATTTATTGTAATAGTATTAAATATTTCTCAGAATTTATATGATATAAAGTTGTAGGGAGAGGGAGCGGGGTAAATATCATGATAACAATTGGCACATGTATAAAGGGAAAATACTGACAAATATAACACAGAAAGTAAGTGAATAAGAATTAATATAAAGAAAGAATCCAGGCTTTACAGAGGGCACCAAACTTGAATGAGTTAATGATGTAATCAAATGGAAAAGAATACAAAAAACAAAACTGCCATATTTTAACTGTATTAGGGACAGCATCACAGAGAAGAGAGGAGGAAGATTCAGAGATGACAAAGGAAATACAGGTTATTCAAAAACAGTAAAAGAAATGAGCAAAGGCACGAGAGGAATACTGAAGGCTCATTTGGAGGCCAGTAAACAGATTTGTCTGCCTGGAACTGAGGGCTCATGTAGGAGAATACCTGATACAGTGCTCTCAATTCCTTTCTCCCAGAGCTTAGTGTGGACACAAACAGTGCTCATTAAATATCTATGTAAAAGACAGAATGAATTCCAACTGCAGCCAGTCTAAAATGCTAGATTAAGCAGAGCTTCCCAGTAAGTATACCAAGGCATACTGGTGTGCCCAAATTAGGTGACAGCTGTACTGAGAGGGTGACTCAGCCTTTAGAATCCAAAACCTCCAGTCATAAGATGGCTTGCTTCCTACCCCAGTGTACCACACAAATATCATCATTTTCTAAGTATACCATGCCATAAAAAGTTGGGAAACATTGAGTTTAAAATATGGCTATTAGGCAGTATGTAATGGGCTGAAGATAAAGAAGACTAAATAGAAGAGGATATACTGTACAACAGTCATTGCCTAGTTTGGTGGTAGTGTGGAAGATCAAGAGGGAAAAGACAGGAGCAAAAAGAGCCATTCAAAACTGCTGTTAATAGGCAAGGCCCAAAAAACAGGCCTAAATTAGACTAGCAATGAGATGAACTCAAAACAGGTTGTGAAAGAATAAGTGCGTAGAACTCAGTTTAGTTCAGTTCGATAAACATTTATTGCTGCTTATTATGTGTCAGCCATTTGCCAGGCACTAGGGATTTAAAAAACTGAAAAAACAATTCCAGTCATTAGGGATTTTTTTTTAATTGTAGAAACAGAATTCTAGGTTTTCCTTAATGCATTCTATTTCACGTTAGCTCTAAGAAGAAAGGAAATATTAAAAGATATTACATATTGCACTATAAACCAAAGGTGGTTTTAACTTACTCATTAAAGTTTCCAAAAGTAAGCCTTTTTCAGTTAAAAGGCTCAGTACCAGGAGGCAGAGGGCTATGAACAGAATTCTGTGGACTAGTCACTTAAACATAATAGCTGTATCAATAGTTCTTAATATATCTGAGCAAGTGTTAGAATGCATTCTATTGGCAAATTCCTTCTACCTTTAAGAGATGATAATATCAGCTATCATTTATTAGGGGCTCACTATTTATCAAGCATTGTGCCATTTTACATATATTATGTCATTTTATTCTCCAAACGTCCCCAAAGGGTAGGTATTATTATTCCCATTTTGTTCATAAAAACCAAGGCTTAGAATATTGTCACCTGTCCAAGGTTATCCAGCTAGTAAAATGGCAGAGCCAGAATTCAACCCAGGCCCATCTAACCCTTAAGTTTGTGTTCTTATTAAATGCATTTTAATAAATAAGTCATTCAAGAAAGGGCTTTGAGGAAGGCATCTGATATACAAAGAAAGAAGAGCCACTGAGGCAAACATGGGCAAGGCCCACCTGCACTGTCCTAGGAGAAGGTGTGCTTGCCCAAGGCTTACTGACTAGATCCATATTATAAGAAATCTAGAGGTCTGTGTTTTAGTCTTTCATTGCTGCTGTAGCCAATTACCACAAATTTAGTGGCTTAAAACAATACAGATTTATTGTTGTACAGTTTTATAGGTCAGAAGTCTGACATGAGTCTCACTGGTCTAAGATCAAGGTGTCAGCAGGGCTGTATTCCCTTCTGAGAACTCTAGGAGAGAATCTACTTCCTTGCCTTTTCCAGCTGCTAGAGGCCACCAGCATTCCTTGGCACGTGGCCTCTCGCCACCATCTTCAAAGCCAGCAGTGGTGGGTTGAGCTCTTCCCGTACTGCCCTATCTCTTGTTCTTCCATAATCCCATCACCCTTTCACCACAGGAAGGTTCTCCCATTATAAAGAAATGTGATTAGGGTGGATTATCTAGGCGTGTCCAATCTAATCTCCCCATCTCAAGGACTTTATCACATCTGCAAAGTCCTCTTTGCTGTGTAAGGTAACAGGTTGTAGGGATTAGGACACAGGTATCTATAGGGGTTGGTGGGGGCATTATTCTGCCTACCACATTCTGACTAAGAGAGTGGTGCCACTCCATGTTTGAACCATCTAACTAGCCTCCTTATTCTGGTTCCATATGTGCAAGGCAACTTACTGACGACACTTTAGCTTGCCCTATAGTTTACTTATAGGAAGAGAATGTGCTGTTTGGGGGAATACAGTGTCCCGTGCCCTGGGCAAATGTATTTTACATTATATTGACTAATTAGTTTTCTGAGTTATATATTAGTATCTTGGGAATGCTGTCAGAATGAGTCAGAACATCTTGTCCAAAAACTTGGACAAACTAGGACTTGGACAAAATCAATATTCCGAATCTTTAAGTTAAGGATCAGAGTCAGGGGTATATTTAACAGGTCTATATCTATGATAAAAACAACCATTTGAAAATCATGTTTAAGAAGCTATATATTTAAGAATGCAGTTATATGTCACCTTCTTTGATTTACAAGACATATCAACAAAGAGAACAGTCATGGTTTTCTGATTGTACCTGTGTAATCAATCAAATGGTGTGAAGTAGAATGTCCTTGGAAGACGCCAGGGAATTTCAAATCAACAACTTTTAAAATTTGGATCACATAGATTCGTGGTTGCCTAGGGCTGGAATATTAGGGGAGAAGAGGGAGTGACTGCTAATGAATACAGGGTCTCATTTTGGGAAAATAAAAAATGTTCTAAAATTGGTTGTGGTGATAGTTGCACAACTCTGTGAATAACAAAAAAAGTCACTGCACTGTACATTTTAAATGAGTGAATTGTATGGTATTGAATTATATCTCAAAGTTTTTAAAAGAAAAACTTGGGTCACAAAGAGAAGGCAATGAGAAGAGGATTCAATTAAATACTATGATGAAATGGGGCAGGGGGGTGTTATATAATTTATGATCTTAATGAAGATCCTTCCTTAACATCTTAATATCTACTACTTTCCTCCTTGTTCTCATCTCTACGCTAGCTTTTTATAGATTCTTCTGGAAAAGTCACAACTTTCCACCTCTTTCCTTTTTTTTGTTTACTAATCAATTAATATACACATACAATATATACAACACTTATTCCAAAAATTATAAATAATATAGAATGTGATTCTGATGTTAACTCCCACTGCTCTTTACTCGAGTAAGTGTAGATGAGGGAAGTGTTCCCATCCTGATCCTGTTTTAGATGCTCATGTTTTGTCACCCTTATTCTATATTGTGTGCTAATTCTCTACATGCCCTAAATCATTCCATGTGCCACACAACAGACTGTGTAAGATTCATGCCTCCTTGTATCAAGATTCTCATATTAAATTCAAAGAATTTTTGCTCTGTTTTATAGTTGTAACTATTACCGTGCCTAATAGTGACTCCCACTGATCTGTACAATGTTATTGAACGAGCTCTCTGCATTTCTTTTTATCTGTATTCTCTTTCTCAAGAGCCATGATATCCCCTTTATCCAAATACCACAGCAGAAGAAAAACTGCATGTCAGAGGTCACTAGGTAGTTATGCTTACAAAGTGGAAGGTCAGACAGGGTTTTGCATGAAGCTTTCTTGTAGTTGATATGAAAATAATCAACTAAATGTCCCCTTTGAACAAGTGATCAAGCCATTTCAAAGAAAACACCTTCCTGAAACTGACACATTAAAGTTGTAGTTTATTTAGGTTAATAAAATACGAATCTCCAAGCCCATAAACAGGGGTTCCGTCAACCATGAGATGAAATACTTTCCTCATATGAGCTTAGACGAAATGCTTTAGTTACTTTTCTATATCAGCATTAGGAGATCACCCTCTATTCTCAGAAAAACAGAAATAACTGAAGTTACAACCCTAATCCTTGAGTGTAACTGCCTATATATACTGTGTTATCCACTAAACCACAAGCCTATCACACTCTGTCATATGATTCCATGAAATACAATTTATTCCCATATCATGGTATACCTAGTTGTATATGAAGGAACTTGATGCTCCAAGAAGAGAAGATCAATATTTACAATCCACACTATCCTTTCTCTTAAATATGAACAACTGACCTTGTAGAACTAATATACCAAAAATTCAGTTCCTGATGCAAAACAACCTTTGTCAAATAGTTTATTCATTTTCCCAGGTTTCTGCAGTTGAAACTGGATACCTCTGAATGTTGTTATAAAATAGCTTACAAAGCAATTTATAACACATTTATAAGTTTGTCAAGATAGTGTTGTTGTTGTTTTAATGCACACAGAAACTCAAGTCCATATTCCAAGGATCCTTTCACATGATCGAAAGCTGAATTTTCCAACCAGGCAGCTGTAGCTCATTAGATCTGCCATGGACTGTGAAAACCACTTGCCAATAGTGTCAAAAGACTATTACTCATTTCAATCTCTCCAAAGAGGACAGATCTTTCTTTGACAAACATTAGTGAAAAAAACTGAGTTTGGGACTGTGACTGGAATAGCTCAGCACACAAAGATGGAAACTCAATAGCGAAACTAAAGCCAAATGGAGATAAGCTGATGTTCTAGCTTTTCACCTTCAGAGACCAGAGCTTCCACCTAGATTTTAAGGGAAAAAACAAAACAAAAAACCCACATAGCAGTAACAATGCACTTGCAGCATGCATAATAATCGTACCATCTGACCTGACAGAACTGTCAGTCTGAATGGCAAATTCTCTGCATATGATTGAGATGTGTAATCTCAGCAGCTCAAAACAGAGAACCTTAAGGGGTCAATCAAATCAGCTTTGAATGTCAGTCACTGTCCAAGCAATGTAGTTAATCAGAAAAATCAGGATCCTCAGAAATTGTCTAAATCCTTATTCAGCAATCACAAAAGCAACTAAAGAAACTGTAGACATTTAAACTTCTATAGATTTAAACTGAATATTGCCATAGATAGTATGCCAAAGATGAAAATGTAACTATCTGGATAATTTGTGCAAATATTAAGTAGTCTTGCTCTTCAGACAGTTTTATATCTCGATAACTAAATACTCAACTAAAATTCAGCTGGGTAAATAAAGCCTGATGTTAGTTTAGAAGCTAGCACTAAGAGGGATTCCAGGGTGCAAGTTATGTTCTATTTCTTGATCAAGGTGCTAGCTTCATAGGTATTATCAGGTTATAAAAATTCACTGAGCCGTACACTTACAATATGTGAATCTTTGTGACCAAAGAAGCTTTGTCATCAAGAAACATCATGTCCTCTAATCAACTGTCCCATGAATTTAGTCTCTGAGAAAAGCTATAGTATCAAATTCCCATTTGATCAAGATCATCCCTGTTTTACACTTACTTGTTTTTTAGCTTTTCAAGCTAAACTGTTTAAGGATAGACTCACGTTAGATATATATTACAGCAACAGAACACGTTTCATTATATTTGGGTCTATTATCTCATAATATAGTTTATAACAATGTGAATGATTTCTATTCTAAAGACTTAGGAAAGTATTTTTTAAATAGTCTTGATAATCATGATGCTTTATTCCTGAAAAGACCTACCAAACCACGATTCATGCATATTACTCTTTAATAGAAACAAAATAGTTTGTGAAAAATACATAAGATTGAGTACAATACTTCAGTAAGAGAGGGCACTCAAAATATTTGATATCAATGACAGAGGCAGATCAAGAGATATATTAAGATACCATCAAAAGTATTTAAGAAATATCATGATGGGAAAAAGAATGAGACCCAGATATGAGTTCCAATTTTGCAAAATACTGTTAAAAGATATATCTATCTCCCAGGTCACTGAAAGAGTGTAAGAGATGCAAATGTCTTAAAGTTGTAGTTAATTCCTTAAAATTCTATATTAGTTTATTATTTTTATAAGGTAGAATCACTGCTCATGTCAGCTTAGTCTACTGTATCCACAACTAGGAACCATAAAGGGATCCCTTCCCTTTTTATGAGCCAAGTGTTAGACAAATGTGGGATGAAAGAGGCAAAAGACAAAAAAAAAAAAAAAAAAAGTATGTTTTTAACATCAAAAATTCACATGTACAATTTTATACATACCACAAGAATCTCAAAATTATGATAGCGTGTGAGGCTGAGACAAGTAGTAACTGGCTCCATTTCTTCAAAAAAATTAATAGTTGTACCCTGTGTTTGTTCTAGAAGCCTAAATAATCCAAGAAGGTAATACAGCAACAATTTTAAATCATATTCCATGAAAGGAGCATTTTTCTTCCAAAAAAAACTTTTACATTACCCACTATAGCTTAAAATTAATATAATGGGTCAAAATTCTGAGAAAGAAAATGGTTAAATTTGGTCTTAACCTTTGGTTAAAATAAATTTTTAAATGCCTGTCTAACATTAATGGCTGTGCAATGCTCAGTTTTTCCACGAGTTATACATTTTAAAATGTAATTTTAGCAAATGGGCAGCATAGAGTAATAAGCCCAAAGTTCATCTCAGTTCCTCCATAACATTAAACAGGGTTTCAAAGGAATACTCTGCTTAGATTTAGGTTAGGAGCCTAATATTTTCAAATAACCAAAAGTTGAATTAACTATTAGTTGAACCATATGACGATGCCATTGCTATAGGTCAAAAACAGCCAAATCTTGGCAATTTCATGTGGTTTAATCTAATAAGAGTTTTTTACAGTTCAAACTCTAGAAAAAAGCAAATACACACAAAAAATTGTTTACATGATGTGAAAATACATGTAAAAAATGTTTCCAAAGGAAACAACTAAATGCAAAGTATAAAGAGAAATAAAAATAGTAGGCTTTAAGAGAAGGCGAAAAAATCAGGTAGTTCAACGGGTTACTGAAATCCTGGTAGTGATCGATAAATAGATTTCTGCTTCACCTTTTATGAAGAGGCTGTACTTAGCAAATCACTGTGTAAGCTGCCTCAATAACAGGACTCCTGCTATCAAGTTTACTTGCAATGATTCCAACAAAGAAATTAATTTCTTCATGACAAGAAAAGGTTATCTGAAACGGGGAAAACACAGGAGACTTAGCTTTCTGCTAATAAAACAGACAAGTAACAGTCTAGGCACTGAATTCAGAGCTATTTTATGCACGATAAGATCTGGATTCCTTGTAGCTCAACTACTACCATTACTTTAGAGACACACTCACACATATACATACATGTATATGTAGATATATACTTGTCTGTTACCTGTTTTTGCAAGGTTCCTAGTTTTAGCACTGAAAGTTCCATGATCTAGAAACCCAAGCCTAGGCAAGCTGGGATGATTAGCTACCCTAATGTACAGCTCCCAATCCATGCACATGCATGTGCTTGTGTGCATACACCTCCACACACTCACCATCCACATCCCAAACCCCAAAGAATGTTTTCCTATAACTTATAATGAATTTATTAATTCTTCAGAAAGTAGGGGTGTTATAAAATTATCCAAAAGTTATTACGTGTTTTATGACTATATCAATAAAATATGTAACTAGCAGTGATCAAATCTGAGAACTTAGAAACTGCCATTCATCACAAGTCATCAGACCCACTCTTTCCTAAAAACTTACATGTTTCATTCATATTCATATGTTGACAAGCATTATCATTGGTTAAGCTCTTACAATTATGCTCCATTTTGTAAATATGAGGAAAATCTCTGGCATTCTATAGGTTCAAATCTCAGCTTCACCACTTATCAACACTGTAGCTTTAAGAGAAATTGCTTCCCCTGTCAATTCTCCATTTCCTACTATGTAAAATGGGAATACTAATTGTACGTACATCATAGGGTTTTCATGAGTATTAAATGATGCAATGTATATAAAATGCTTAGCATAAAATTAATTCCCAATAAAACTTACTTATAACTATAATTGCTATTAGTATATTGTACAGGTGAGAACTTGCAAGTGCCTTGAAGGTGGCAGTCACCCATTCCTGTCTTCTTTGATGGAAACATTTTCTATTAAAAACAATGTATTTCCTTTTATAACATTAAGATTTCCAGAATTATTCTGAGTGAAAAACTAAGAGAATCTTGAATAGTTTAAAAGAGTGTCCTTATAATAAAATTAATTACTTTTTTACATGGAATTTCTTTCCATTATTGAATTTCAACATTGGATATAATAGTGCAAGTAGAGAATAAAAATCAGAGCTCCTTGCACCCTAACTTTAATAAAATATAATATTTAATGGGCTAAAATAAAGGTGGTAAAGTTCTATCTGTACTAAAGAGAACAAGTACAAACATTAAATCAAAACAGAGTCAAGTTAGATTTTAGAGTTTGGGAAAACCTTTAAAATCATCCACTCCAATGTCCTCATGTTTAAGACCCCCAAAAGGTGATTTGTCTGACGTTATATGACCATAATCAGAAATAATACAAGAATTCAAGTCTCCTGATTCCTGCTCCAACTATCTCTTCGAGATGCTTCTCTCCAAATCATAAGTGAAAACCATGAGACAAGTTCGTTTTCCAAAATTTCTAATAAAAACCATCTTCGAACACACAAAGATAATTAAGGTGAGGTGTGATGAGAAGGATGAAGGAAAAATAACTACTATTATGTAGTAGAAAATATACTTTGAAGTCTAACAGAGCCAGCTCTGTCACTCCTTCCCTCTGTGTCAATGGGCAAAGGACTTACTCTGTCTGAGCTTCAGGCTCCTCATTCGTAAAATGGGGATAATACCACCTAGAACAAATAAATAACATATAAAAAGGGTTTGAACAGCACAATAATTGAGAGTCACACTATCAACCTTTGAATCTTAACTCCACAACTTACTTGTTGTTTGACCAAGTTATATAACTTCTCTGAGCCATGGAAAGTACTTTAGCACAGAACATGGCACATAATAATTGCAACAAGTTTTAGTTTTATCGATACTATATATAAATCACCTGGAACTTAGTGGGTAGTGAATAATAAAAACAACCACCACCACCAACAACAAAACACCTGCTTTTACAAGTAAAACAGACAACAGAGGCAACATGCTTTATAAAAATCAATGCCATCTATCTTAAAATATGCTCACGTATGTAAAGTTCATTAGATTGGGGTTAAATGTCAAATTTAAAAAGTACAAAACTTAAAACATATCAAGTAAATAATCATTCTATAGTGATTTATTTAAGAAAATTGTGGTTTTCAGGGTACTGGATTTTAAAACGCTCAGTTCACAAGTCAGAAAATATGGTATAAAGTCAAAAATTAGGTAATAGCAGAAGTACTACAAATAGTGAAATAAAGCTAAAATTATAGAATTAGTACATTAGAAAATCTGTAGAAGACCAACTGTGCATAGAAGAAACCATGTGTCTATTATGACATGGTTTTCATAAGATCCTAATAAAAAATATAATAAAAAGAAAAGAAACAGTAGAAAAATACATCCAACATATCACCATTTAAGAGAACCAATTCCCAGGTGATTAGAAAAGATCTATCTCTGAAGTGGGTGGAAAGGCATGATTCCTAAATCCAAAGGGAAATTAAAACCACAAAGTTTAAACAAAATATCATGAAAAAAAATCAATACCTCACAAAATAAAAAGTAATAATTTAATTTTCAGCTTTCTCTTTACAAATATTCTATTTTTAGATCAGATAGAGTGGTTTAAGATGCTACCATGTCTTTAAGCTCCATTTGGTAGGAAAATACCTAAACTCTGCTACTTTTAAAGGTAAGTAGGAGGTTTTGTATTTAAGTTGTGATGCGTAATACTTCAGGGTAACCTCATGCCAAAATGGCACATTTCTGAGGGAAGCAAAGGTATTCAATAAAAAGCTTTTAAAGGCATATTTTTAAACTTGCAGCAGGAAAGCTTTTCTGTGTCAAGACAGTAATTCTTTTAACAGCATTGATCAAAATGTCATTCTTTTATGAGTGTACAATACCTTTTAATGGCATACAACAAGCCATTAGGGTTATACACCTCTGTATAGCAGACAGCTTACTGGAAAAAAGGGAACACTGGCCAAGATACAGTCAGTAGGTTTTATGCTTCTAACAAGGAACCTTTTTCCCCCTAGTGGCTTCATTCTAAAGTCCACACTGAAATTATCCAAAGATTAAGTGTAAGCTCTCTTCACTTCGGTAATTTAGCAGCATTTTCACAGAGGCTAAACTGCAAGGTCTAAACTGTATCTTTGTAGATACCATGGGATGGCCCTGAAAACAGCCTCTCACTCAGGGCCAGTTAGAAATTATTCATGAAGATTAGAAAAGAATGATGGTTTCATTTGCTTTGCTACTTTCTGGGGAAGAAGAAAGTGAATTTAAAAAATGTTATGAGATAATCGCTTTTCACATTCATTTATAAAGCCAAATACTAAAGGAACACTAAAGTTATGTAATACTCTACCATAAAATATCTCTCTTCATCAACTAACATAAAATCTTCCGTAAAAGGAAACATTTAAATCATCTTAAAACAAGTCCTTGTCTTTGGGGTATTCATGCTTTAAGAAAGACAAAATAAATTCTGAAACTACTTATAAAACTTAATCACATAATTATACAAACTCTCAAAAAACTTCCATTAATTTACCATATTTCTAACCATTCAGGAAATGGAGAGCTAAGGGGTGGGTCATAAATAGAAAGGGAGACTATTCCTGCTTTTCATGTTAAACCTTTACTTATTTTTCACTACTAAAGGTAATATGACTTGAGTACAAGTAAATTCCTAAAATAACAGAAATATCCCAGATTTATTCATTGTAGCCTAAATCACCTCCTTCTGTAAACTATTCAAGGGCTTCACAGAGCCTAAAAATGTTACCCATAATAATTACATTCCTGCACCAAAAAATAAAACTCAACTTTACAGACAACACTAGATGAATTTCATAAACCTTTTCCTAAAAGTAAAGTTTAAAAAGTAGAAGAATCTGTCTCCTTTTAAAGGTGTGAGTGGGAAGGTGAGTGTGTGGGTATGTGGATGCTTAGTGGAAAGAAAATGGTAAGAGAATAAGAAAGTTCCTAGGAATGGCTTTCCAAATTTTATCATCAAACAGAAAGTTGTTTCAGGCAATGTAGAGAACAAGTAAATTCCTAGAATAACAGAAATATTTGCACCAACTCCATCACTGAAAACAACTAAAAATGCAAAGTAATATACAAAAACATCTTTAAATCATCCCAGTTGATAAAAATAGTAAGAAATTACAAATACAAAATCTAATGAAAGTGGACACTCAGTGAAGGTCGGTGGAGTGCTGAATCTGCTTTTCCCCATTTTGACCAGAGTTAAAATGTACAGATCTGGTTTGGAGCGGATAGAAAACAAACACAAGTACCACCTAAGAGTCTAACAAGAGGCTGTCCTCCCAAGAAGCTGGGAACTCAAAGAGTTACCCCCTCAAAGTAAAGGTTATCCAGGAGTCTGTGCTTAAGGGACTGTAAGGAAAGCTGTCTTAGAAATGAGCAAAACAGGGGACAACATAAAGCAACAAGTTGTAACCACAACCTAGCACTCAAGTAAATGTACATGTCAAGTTCACATCACACGAATGGGTCCAAAAAAAGAAATAAACAAAGTGGTATGCAAGCCAGAATGCAAAAAACACAAATGTTATCTGGTGGCACAAACTATTAAATATACAAGTAAACAGGGCACTGTGAAAGAGAACCAGTTAAAAACAAACCTACAAGGATTTCATTTCTTGGAATTATCCAACATAGATTATATAATAACCATGTTTAATATGTTTAAAATAATTTTTAAAGTGTAAAAATATCTTCACAGAAAAGAAGGTTAAAAACACATGACATAAAATGTTCACAAGACATTTATACACATTAAATACACAGTACTTGAAATTTTAAAACTCAGTGAAGAGGCTTTTGCAGATTATCTCAGAAAAGACTAACACTCCCAATAAAAAATAACTAGAGAACGTAGGTAAAATATGGAAAACAACAATGTGAAGGCATTAGAGAGCTACCAAAGGCAGCCAAGAAGTACAAAAGAGAAATTTAGAGAGGTAAGCTCAACTTGCAGCATGGGCTTTATTAAGTCATTTGCCAGTTCTCAGACAGGAGGCCAAGAAGCTAAGCAGAGCTGTTAGCAGTAATAACATATAGGGGGAAAATTTTTTGAAGTCTGGGCACTGCTAGCAGTAAACCAGAAACGTATCAGAAGAATGAAACCCAGCTATATATCAACTCAATCCCAGATTAGATTAAATTTAATTGTCTCTACTCTACCTACCTGCCAGAAGCAAAATTAAACCCTCTCTGGGAAAAGTAAATATCATCCAGATCCTCAGAATATCACATCCAATGTGTGACATTCCTCTGACAATTACTAAGCATACTGGAAGACAAAACCACAATAAGATTCAAAGAAAAGAACAGAAAAGGAAAAGAACAGGCCTACAGAAAATACAGATTGGAGTTATTAGACCTGGACTTTAAAGTATCTTAGGTTAATATGTTCAAGAAAATAGAAGATACTCCAGTCTCCCATAAAGTAAGGGCAACCACCTAAATCCAAATACCTCCACATAATCTCAACAAAACTTTAAAAATAAAAACAGAGTAAAAAAGCATAATCTACATCTACAGCATAGCTAAGAGACAAAGACTACCATAAACTTCAAACATGTGTAGTTGAGAAATGAACACTAAAAGCCAGCAACTATTTCTAAAGCCCATGCTGGAGAAAGAGAGATACAGACTACGTAGATAAGAGGAGAGAGAAACAGGGGCTTAGGGTTGACCCAGTACAGATAAAATAAGCAGCAGGAAGTAGGGAAATCCTAAAAATAGGGCTAAGACTTGTTAGATCAGAGCACTGATTACTATGGAATCTAAAGGAAGAGGCTTGCAATTTCAAGAAATAGATGTGACAGTCTTGGGGAAGCACCACTTCTAGGGGAGAGGACAGTGAGTGACTTAAAAGTGATATTCCTTGGATGTTTGGTGGTAAAGAGAAAGAAGAAAACAAGAGAGTAAAAAAAATAATGATCCTTCAGAAATGAAAGGAAGCACAAAATTAAAGAAAGGAAAACTGTTTCACCCTCCCAAACAAATGCACCATAGATTCGAGATACTGCACTTCATTATAGCAATAGAATAGGGTGCTTTTGAACTAAGAAACCTTGTAAATTCCCTCACCACTTTCTATATAAACTATTGTTGCTGGTCATGAAAAATAAAACTTTCAAAACTGATGACAGGGCTTCCCTGGTGGCGCAGTGGTTGAGAATCTGCCTGCCAATGCAGGGGACACGGGTTCAAGTCCTGGTCTGGGAAGATCCCACATGCCGCGGAGCAACTAGGCCCATGAGCCACAATTACTGAGCCTGTGAGTCTGGAGCCTGTGCTCCGCAACAAGAGAGGCCGCGATAGTGAGAGGCCCGTGCACCGCGATGAAGAGTGGCCCCCACTTGCCACAACTAGAGAAAGCCCTCGCACAGAAACGAAGACTCAACACAGCCATAAATAAATAAATAAACCCAAAGTTAAAAAAGAAAAAAGCTAATGTTTAAAAAAAAAAAAAAACTGATTACAAAACAGCAGGCAACAACTGTAAAAAATTATTATAAAAGAATACAGAAAATAAGAACAAAAACTCTTCAGCTGATAAACACCCCTCTCCAAAAAGAAAAAAGAAAGAAAAAAAGAAACCATAAACTACAATAATATCTCAAATTGAACAATATATTATTAAAGTATTTACAGATTTTTTTTCAAAAACCTCAAAATAAACATTCAATAATTCAAAACAGAAATAGACCAGAAATGGGCAAAAATCTTCATATCAGGAAGATGCAAAATGAGAGGTAACTGGTCTCATGAAAGAAATTGAGCACAAGAAAAAAATTATTTTAGAAATGAAGAATTATAAAATATTCAAGAGAGAATAGGATTGAATGAAAATATAATAAGGGGCACTGAACAAAAGCATGAAAATAGCCAGGGAACAAAACAAAATGAAGCAAGAGTGTAACAAGGATCAGGGGAAAGTGTTAACATACAAGAGAGAGAAAGAGGATCCAACATACATAAAATTAAAGAGCTAATATTTAAAACTATAATACAAAAGAAAAAACAATAACTGAAATAAGAGAAGACATGAATATTAAAAAGGCCTAAGAAGGATCTGGGAAAACTGATACAAAAAATTCTGAGACGTATTGTAATACATAATAGATTTTAAAGATAAGAAAAAAAGTCTTCTGGGATAACTTACAAAGGAAGCAAAATCAAATCGGCATCAGACTACTGAGCAGCAGCCCACAAAGGAAGATAGTAGGAAGGTAGGAATCAAATTATGTTATTTAATCTGACAAACCAAACAATGAAATCCTAAGTAAACGAAAAAGGGACAAAAATAACGGCATTATAAATAGTAGTATAAAGATAACCACTAGAACAAAAATACAAACCTTCCAAAATACCAAGGAAAATACAAAAAGGGAGGAACATACTACAAAATGAAAGAGGGGAAATGTAATACAAATGATAAATACATATATAATAATATAATATTTTGTTAGAATAGTGACCACACGATCATAACAATAAATGTACATTGATTAACCTTTCCAATTAAAAAAAACCCCACAATTTTGAATCAACTTACAACGGAAAACAACTCTACAATGTATTAGAGAAACTCATCTAAAATAAAGTAATTCAAAAGTAAAAATACAAGACATAAATTTATTCAAGGCAAATGGAAACAATGAGAAAGTAGGTATTGCAATTCTGATATCAGACATGGTAGAGGTGAGACCAAAAAGCGTCACATACTAAAAAAGAACATTTTATGATCTAAAGACCAATTCAAAATAAATATATAATAGTTAGGAATATCTATGTACCAAATAACACGGTGAGTACCATGATAAAATAGAATCAAAGAGAAGTAAAGATGCAAAAAAGAAAAAAACAAATACAAAACATCAACATACCAAACTCAATACCAGTGTACAAAAAATATAAAAGGACATGGAAATATATGCTAAACAAGATATCTCAATACCTTTATCTTTAAACTCCCATTACAAGTAATTTCCTTAATAAGTACATATGAAACATTCACAAAAATTGACCAAATGTATTGTCTCAAAGCTTCAATATGTTCCATAAAGTAGAAACAATATAAAAATATTCTGATCACACATACAAGTAGAAATTAAAAAAACAAATAAATAAAAAGATCCTCAGGACTTCCCTGGTGATGCAGTGGTTAAGAATCCGCCTGCCAATGCAGGCGACACAGGTTTGATCCCTGGTCCAGGAAGATCCCACATGCTGTAGAGCAACTAAGCCCATGTGCCACAACTACTGAGCCCACGTGCTGCAACTACTGAAGTCTGCACACCTAGAGCCCATGCTCCACAAAAACAGAAGCCACCACATTCACAGAAATATAGACAAAATGAAAAGGCAGAGGGCTATGTACCAGATGAAGGAACAAGATAAAACCCCAGAAAAGCAATTAAATGAAGTGGAGATAGGCAACATTCCCAAAAAAAGATTTCAGAATAATGATAGTGAAGATGATCTAGGACCTTGGAAAAAGAATAGAGGCAAAGATTGAGAGATGCAAGAAATGTTGAACAAAGACCAAGAAGAATTAAAGAACAAACACCTAGAAGAATTAAAGAACACACAAACAGATGAACAATACAATAACTGAAATGAAAAATACACTAGAAGGAAACAATAGCAGAATAACTGAGGCAGAAGAACGGATAAGTGACCTTGAAGACAAAATGGTGGAATTCACTGCTGTGGAACAGAATAAAGAAAAAAGAATGAAAAGAAATGAAGACAGCCTAAGAGACCTCTGGGACAACATTAAACGCACCAACATTCGCATTATACGGGTCCCAAAAGGAGAAGAGAGAAAGAAAGGACCCGAGGAAATATTTGAAAAGATTATAGTTGAAAACTTCCCTAACATGGGAAAGGACATAGACACCCAAGTCCAGGAAGTGCAGAGAGTCCCAGGCAGGATAAACCCAAGGAGAAACATGCCAAGACACATAGTACTCAAACTGAAAAAAGTTAAAGACAAAGAAAAATTATTAAAATCAACAAGCAAAAAGTGACAAATAACATACAAGGGAACTCCCATAAGGTTAATAGCTGATTTTTCAGCTGAAACTCTACAAGCCAGAAGGGAGTGGCATGATATATTTAAAGTAATGAAAGGGAAGAACGTGCAACCAAGATTACTCTACCCGGCAAGGATCTCATTCAGATTCGATAGAGAAATCAAAAGCTTTACAGACAAGCAAAAGCTAAGAGAATTCAGCACCACAAAACCAGCTCTACAACAAATGCTAAGGGAACGTCTCTAAGTGGGAAACACAAGAGAAGCAAAGGACCTACAAAAACAAACCCAAAACTATTAAGAAAATTGTAATAGGAACATACATATCAATAATTACCTTAAATGTGAATGGATTAAATGCTCTAACCAAAAGACACAGGCTTGCTGGATGGATACAAAAACAGGACACATATATATGCTGTCTACAAGAGACTCACTTCAGACCTAGGGAAACATACAGACTGAAAGTAAGGGGACGGGAAAAGATACTCCATGCAAATGTAAATCAAAACAAAGCTGGAGTAGCAATATTCATATCAGACAAAATACACTGTAAAATAAAGAATGTGAAAAAGACATAAGGAAGGACACTACATAATGATCAAGGGATCAATCCAAGAAGAAGATATAACAATTATAAATATATGTGCACCCAAAATAGCAGCACCTCAATACATAAGGCAAATGCTAACGGCTATAAAAGAGGAAATCAACGGTAACATAATAATGTGGGGGACCTCACACCTCACTTACACCAATGGACAGATCATCCAGAGAGAAAATTAATCAGGAAATAAAAGCTTTAAATGACACAATAGACCAGATAGATTTAATTGATATTTCTAGAAAATTCCATCTGAAAACAGCAGATTACACTTTCTTCTCAAGTGCACACAAAACATTCTCCAGGATAGATCACATCTTGGGTCACAAATCAAGCGTCGGTAAATTTAAGCAAACTGAAATCATATCAAACATCTTTTCTGACCACAACGCTATGAGATTAGAAATAACTTACAGGGGAAAAAACGTAGAAAACACAAATGCATGGAGGCTAAACAATACGTTAGTAAATAGCCAAGAGATCACTGAAGAAATCAAAGAGGAAATCAAAAAATGCCTAGAGAAAAATGACAACGAAGAAACGACGATCCAAAACCTATGGGATGTAGCAAAAGCAGTTCTAAGATGGAAGTTTATAGCAATAAGTCCTACTTCAAGAAAGAAGAAAAATCTCAAATAAACAATCTAACCTTACACGTAAAGGAACTAGAGAAAGAAGAACAAAGAAAACCCAAAGTTAGTAGAAAGAAGAAGCAGAGCAGAAATAAATGAAATAGAAACAAAGAAAACAATAGCAAAGATCAGTAAAAGTAAAAGCTGGATCTTTGAGAAGATAAACTAAATTAGTAAACCTTGAGCCAGACTCATCAAGAAAAAGAGGGAGAGGACTCAATAAAATTAGAAATGAAAAATAAGTTAAAATGGATACTGCAGAAATACAAAGCATCATAAAAGACTACTACAAGCACCTCTATGCCAATAAAATGGACAACCTGGAAGAAATGGACAAATTCTTAGAAAGGTATAACCTTCCAAGACTGAACCAGGAAGAAATAAAAAATATGAACAGACCAATCACAAGTAGTGAAATTGAAACTGTGATTAAAAATCTTCCAACAGGGGCTTCCCTGGTGGGTCAGTGGTTGAGAATCTGCCTGCCAATGCAGGGGGCATGGGTATGAACCCTGGTCTGGGAAGATCCCACATGCCGCGGAGCAACTGGGCCCGTGAGCCACAACTACTGAGCCTGCGCATCTGGAGCCTGTGCTCCGTGACAAGAGAGGCCACAACAGTGAGAGGCCTGCGCACCACGATGAAGAGTGGCCCCCGCTCGCCGCAAGTAGAGAAAGCCCTTGCACAGAAACGAAGACCCAACACAGCCAAAAAAAAAAAAATCTTCCAACAAACAAAAGTCCTGGTTCAGATGGCTTCACAGGTGAATTCTATCAAACATTTAGAGAAGAGCTAACACCTATCATTCTCAAACTTTTCCAAAATTGCAGAGGAAGGAACACTTCCAAACTCATTCTACGAGGCCACCATCACCCTGATACCAAAACCAGACAAAGATACTACAAAAAAAGAAAATACAGACCAATATCACTGATGCATATAGATGCACAAATCCTCAACAAAATACTAGCAAACAGAATCCAACAACACATTAAAAGGATCATACACCACGATCAAGTGGGATTTATCCCAGGAATGCAAGGATTCTTCAATATATGCAAATCAATCAATGTGATACACCATATTAACAAATTAAGGAATAAAAACCATATGATCATCTCCATAGATGCAGAAAAAGCTTTTGACAAAATTCAACACCACTTTATGAGAAAAACTCTCCAGAAAGAGGGCACAGAGGGAACCTACCTCAACATAATAAAGGTCATATACAACAAACCCACAGCAAACATCATTCTCAATGGTGAAAAACTAAAAGCATTTCCTTTAAGGTCAGAAACAAGACAAGGATGTCCACTCTTGCCACTATTATTCACATAGCTTTGGAAGTCCTAGCAACGGGAATCACAGAAGAAAAAGAAATAAAACGAATACAAATTGGAAAAGAAGTAAAGCGGTCACTGTTTGAAGATGACATGATACTATACATAGATATCCTAAAGATGCCACCCGAAAACTACTAGAGCTAATTAATGAATTTGCTAAAGTTGCAGGATACAAAATTAATGCATAGAAATCTCTACATTCCTATATGCTAACAACGAAAGATCAGAAAGAGAAATTAAGGAAACAATCCCATTCACCATTGCAACAAAAAGAAAAAAATACCTAGGAATAAAATTACCTAAAGAGACAAAAGACCTGCACTCAGAAAACTATAAGACACTGGTGAAAGAAATCAAAGATGACACAAACAGATGGAGATATATACCATGTTCATGGATTTGAAGAATCAATATTGTGAAAATGACAGTACTACCCGAAGCAATCTACAAATTCAGTACAATCCTTATCAAATTACCAATGGCATTTTTTATAGAACTAGAACATAAAATCTTAATATTTGTATGCAGACACAAAAGACCCCAAATAGCCAAAGGATTCTTGAGGGAAAAAAATGGAGCTGGAGGAATCAGACTCCCTGACTTCATACTATACTACAAAGCTACAGTAATCAAGACAATATGGTACTGGCATAAAAAACAGAAATATAGATCAATGGAACAGTATAGAAAGCCCAGAGATAAACCCACACACCTATGGTCAACTAATCTATGACAATGGAGGCAAGGATATACAATGGAGAAAAGACAGTCTCTTAAATAAGTGGTGCTGGGAAAACTGGACAGCTACATGTAAACGAATGAAATTAGAACATTCCCTAACACCATACACAAAAATAAACTCAAAATGGATTAAAGACCTAAATGTAAGACCAGATACTATAAAACTCTTAGAGGAAAACCTAGGAAGAACGCTCCTTGACATAAATCACAGCAAGATCTTTTTTGATCCACCTCCTAGAGTAATGGAAATAAAAACAAAAATAAACAAATGGGACCTAATGAAACTTCAAAGCTTTTGCACAGCAAAGGAAACTATAAATAAGACGAAAAGACAACCCTCAGAATGGTAGAAAATATTTGCAAACAAATCAACAAAGGATTAATCTCCAAAACATATAAACATCTCATGCAGCTCAATATTAAAAAAAAAAAACAATCCAAAAATGGTCAGAAGACCTAAATAGACATTTCTCCAAAGAAGACATACAGATGGCCAAGAGGCACATGAAAAGACAGTCAACATCACTAATTATTAGAGAAATGCAAATGAAAAGTAAAATGAAGTATCACCTCACACTGGTTAGAACGGGCATCATCAGAAAATCTACAAACAACAAATGCTGGAGAGGTGTGGAGAAAAGGGAACCCTCTTGCACTGTTGGTGGGAATGTAAATTGATACAGCCACTATGGAGAACAGTATGGAGGTTCCTTAAGAAACTAAAAATAGAATTACCATATGATGCAGCAATCCCACTACTGGGCATATACCCAGAGAAAACCATAATTCAAAAAAGATACATGCATCACAATGTTCATTGCAGCACTATTTACAATAGCCAGGTCATGGAAGCAAGCTAAATGCCCATCAACAGATGAACGGATAAAGATGTGGTATTTATATACAATGGAATATTACTCAGCCATAAAAACGAACGAAATTGGGTCATTTGTAGAGACATGGATGGACCTAGAGACTGTCATACAGAGTGAAGTAAGTCAGAAAGAGAAAAACAAATATTGTATATTAATGCATATACGTGGAATCTACAAAAATGGTACAGATAAACGGTTTGCAAGGCAGAAATAGAGACAAAGATGTAGAGAACAAACGTATAGACACCAAGGGGGGAAAGTGGTGGGGGGTGTGTTGGTGGTGGTGGGATGAATTGGGAGATTGGGATTGACATGTATACACTAATATGTATAAAATAGATAACAAATAAGAACCTGCTATATAAAAAAATGAATAAAATAAAATTCAAAAAAAAAAAAAAAGAGAGAAGCCACCACAGTGAGGAGCCTGCACACCTCAATGAAGAGTAGCTCCTACTCACCACAACTAGAGAAAGCCCACGTGCAGCAATGAAGACCCAACACAGACAAAAATAAATAAAATTAAAAAAAAAAAAAAAGATTGTTTCACCAGGTAGTTTTAAAGCTTTCTAGAAAAGTCTTTGGTGAAGGGTAAATAGAAACTGACACACTAAGCAAAACAGTCAAAATTAATGACAATACCAAGCGTTGGGAAAGATGTGAAGCAAATGAAACTCTTATATAAGTGGGACTGTAAATTGGTACAACCACTTTAGAAAACTGTTTGGCATATACAATGGAATATTACTCAGCCATAAAAAGAAACGAAACTGAGTTATTTGTAGTGAGGTGGATAGACCTAGAGTGTGTCATACAGAGTGAAGGCAGAAAGAGAAAAACAAATACCATATGCTAACAAATATATATGGAATCTAAAAAAAAAAAAAAAGGTTCTGACGAACCTAGGGGCAGGATGGGAATAAAGACGCAGATGTAGAGAATGGACTTGAGGACACCGGGACGGGGAAGGGTAAGCTAGGACCAAGTGAGAGAGTGGCACTGACATAAATACACTACCAAATGTAAAACAGATAGCTAGTGGGAAGAAGCTACATAGCACAGGGACATCAGATCGGTGCTTTGTGACCACCTAGAGGGGTGGGATAGGGAGGTTGGTAGGGAGACGCAAGAGGGAGGGGCTATGGGGATATTTGTATACGTATAACTGATTCACTTTGTTATACAGTAGAAACTAACACAACATTGTAAAGCAATTATACTCCAATAAAGATGTTAAAATTAAAAAAAAAAAAACTGTAGAAACCTGTTTGGCAATTTCTACTAAAGCTAAGACATTCCTGCTATATGACCCAGCAATTCTCCAGACAGACAGTCACATACATATATACATACACATACATACAAAAAACATGAGTATATATGTCTATAAAATGACATGTACAGGAACATTCATAGCTTCTTGAATAATGATAGCCAAACACTGGAAACGACTGCATTGTGTATGAACAAAAGAGGAAATAAACAAACTGTAGTATAGTCATACAATGCAATATTACACAGCAATGAGAAAGAATAAAGTACGGCTATAGGCATGGTATTTTAAGTAAAATAAACTAGACACAAAGTAGTACATACTTTTAAATGAAGTTCACAATCAAGCAAAACTAAGGGATGTTAGAGCATTTAGTGAAGAAAAAAAAGGCCTCCAAATTGGAAAATAAGTAACATTATCTCTGTTCACAGATGATGTGATCTTTCTTTTTTTTAAGAAGATATAGTTTATTATTATTATTATTAATTTATTTATTCTATTTATTTTTGTCTGCATCAGGTCTTAGTTGTGGCACATGGGATCTTTTATGTTGAGCCATGCGGAATCTTTTGTTGTGGTGTGCGGGCTATTTGCTGTGATGCGTGGGCTTCTCTCTAGTTGTGGTGTGTGGGTTTTCTCTTCCCTAGTTGTGGTGCGCAGGCTCCAGGGCACATGGGCTCTGTAGTTGTGGCGTGTGGGTTCCAGAGAACATGGGCTCTGCAGTTTGCAGTACAGAGGCTCTCTAGTTGAGGCACACAAGCTCCAAAGTTATGGCATGCAGCCTTAGTCGCCCCGCAGCATGTGAGATCTCATTCCGTGACCAGGGATTGAACCCATGTCCCCTGCATTGTAAGGTGGATTCTTTACCACTGGACCACCAGGGAAGTCCTGATGTGATCTTTCATGTAGTAGATGAAGAGTCCACAGAAATATTTTTAGAACCAATAAACGAATTTAGCAAAGTAGCAAGTTACAAATTCAACATTCAAAAATCCATTGCATTTCTATACACTAACAATGAACAATATGAAAAAGAAATTATGAAAACAATTCCATTTACAATAGCATCAAAATGCATAAAATACTTAGCAATTAACTTAACCAAGATGTTGAAAGACTTCTACAATGAAAACTAGAAAACATTGCTAAAAGAAAATACAAATAAATGGAAAAACATTCCATGTTCAGGGAATAAAAGACTTATTATTGTTGAGATGTCAATACTACCCAAAGTGATCTACAGGTTCAGTGCAATCTTTATGAAAATCCCAATGATATTTTTTGCAAAAATAGAAATACTCAACCTAAAATTCAAATTGAATCTTAAGGGACCTTGAATAGCCACAACGATCTTGAAAAGGGAGAACAAAGCTGTAGGATTCACACTTCCTGATTTCAAAACTTACTACAAAACTACAGTAATCAAAATAGTGTGGTACTGGCATAAAGACAGATATATTGATCAATGAAATAGAACAGAGAGCCAAGAAATAAACCCTTACATAAATGTGTGGTCAAATGATATTTGACAGGGGTACCAAGACCATTTAATGGGGAAAGGATAGTCCTTTCAACAGATGGTACCGTGGTCACTGTATATGCACATGCAAAAGAATGAAATTGAACCCTTACCTGATACAAAATTAACTCAAAATGGATCAAAGGCCTAAAATATAAAACTCTTAAAAGAAAACATTGGGCAAAAGCTTCACGACATTAGATTTGGCAATGATTTCTTGGATATGACACCAAAGGCACAGGTAACAAAAAAAAAGTATACAAATTGAACTTCATGAAAATTAAAATATTTTGTGCATGAAAAGACACTATTCATCGAGTAAAAAGGCAATCCACAAAATGGGAGAAAATTTTGCAAATCATATATCTGATAAGAGATTAATATCTAGAACATACAGAGAACTTCTAAAATTCAACAACAAAAGAACAAACAACCTGATTCAAAAATGGGCAAAGGACTTGAAAAGACATTTCTCCAGAGAAGATGTACAAATGGCCAATAAGCACAAGAAAAGATGCTCAACATCACTACCATTCAGGAAATGCAAGTCAAAACTATAATTAGATACCACCTCATACCCATTAGGATGGCTACTATAAAAAAAAAAAGAACTCAGAAAATAATAAGTGTTGCCAAGGGTGTGGATAAATCAGAATTCTTGTGCCCTGTTGGTAGAAATGTAAAACAGTACAGCCACTGTGGAAAACAGTACAGCCATTCCCCTAAAAATTAAAAATATAATTCTCATATCATCAGCAATTCCACTTCTGGGTATACACCCAAAAGAATTGAAAGCAGAGTCTTGAAGAGTTATTTATACACCCATATTCTCATCAGCATTATTATCAATAGTTAAAAGATGGAAGCAACTGAAGTGTCCACAGACTAAAGAATGGATAAGCAAAATGTGGTATATATATATATATACAGTGGAATATTATTCAGCCAAAAGGCAATTCTGCAATATGCTACAACATGGATGGACCCGGAGAACACTATGGTAAGTGAAATAAGCCAATCACATGAATACGAATACTATATGATTCTACATATATGAGGTACTTAGAGTAGTCAAAATCAGAGGCAGAAAGTAGAACGGTGGTTGCCAGAGGCTGGAAGAAGAGGGAAAGAGGGAGTTATTGGTTAATGGGTATAGAGTTTCAGTTTACAGGGTGAAAAGAATTATGGAGATGGATGGTGGTAATGGTTGCAGAAGATTATGAATGCATTTACTATCACTGAACTCTATAATTAAAATGGTTAAGATGGTAAATTTTATACTATGTATATATTACCACTACAAAAAAAATTGGAAAAAAACCTGATTGATGCTGATAACAGCTAGAACTGTGGCCATCTATGGGAAGACAGGGGGTGGTAGTAACTGAGAATGAACACAAGGAATCATGGGATGCTGGAAATGTTCTACAGCTTGATCTGAAGACATACACACACACATATATATAATATATATATAAAACAATGTAAAAAATGTTACTGTACACTTAAGATTAGTGTACCTGACACACTTTATTGCACAGTGAACAATCAGAACAACAAGAGAAATGGTCATCTACAGACACTTCAGTAAAAAAAAAGAAAAATCCAAATAGTCAGAAAACATATGTAAATATGTTCAGCCTCATTAGGTATCAAGGAAATGCCAATTAAACCACTATTACAACCTCCACAAGATTAGCTAATACACTATTTGACTGTTTGACTTATCAGTCAATCAGATTGACTAATATACTATTTGTGGGAGTGCAAACTGGTGCAACCATTTTGAAAAACTGGGATGTATCTACTAAGCCAAAATACACAGTTCTCTCAGAAAGTTGTCTGGCTTCTTATGTATTTTGTTTTAGTCAGTTTCTTAGCAACAGCCACATCTACAGTTCTCTTCTAAACGTTTTTAGGGTTGCTGTACCTCTTATTTTCTGACCCTCTGGCTTCCATCTCTCTTCCTAATTATGATAATTTTAGGTCTATCAAGGATCAGAGGCAGAGATTTTTTCATAAGATTTTCTGTTTAATGGAAACAAATTGAATAGATACCATAGCAATAGTCGAACTTCACTCTGAGACATCTTGATAAAGTTTAAGGTTTTATCATTGGCTGTGAAGGTCATATCTCTGATTTGATGCTTGCTAAAAGACAAGTTTTAATTGATCTTTGTCACTCGATACATTTATAAATTTTATTTTTTAGAAGTTAGTATTAAAAAACAATTACACCTCCCAACATTACTGTCCCTTTAAATTTCCTTTCATGCCTGTTTTTTAAAAAAATGACAGTTCTTATCTGAGCTTTCCTCCTTGCAATGCCTTCTAAACGGAGCCTCCAACAACCAACACACAAAATATTGAAATTCTGTTTTCCTGCCACTTGTCCTAGAGCTACAAATTTACTAAGCACATGATCTGCATCAAATATAGATGGTTTTAAAAAAAAAAAAGCTAGGTGCCCTATAATAATTTATCCTTCGGAAAAGTTGATTGGTCTACATTTTATTAAGTTCCACTTATTAAAATAGTTGCTAATAGTATAACAAGAATAACACCAGATGGAAGAAAACTGTTCAAATACAGCTCCACCATCCATTTCCCCAATTCATATCCTATAAACTTAGGAGATGTAACTACAACTATGAAACATTTTAGACTTCACAATATATCCATAAACAAAAGCAAACTGTCTTTCTAACTTTTAGATCTCAAATATAACTTAATCAGACACAGTAGGGCAAAAGAAATCTAGAATTTTAAATGACTAACTACTTTGTAGTTTTGTGTAAAATTCAAAGATGATAAAAAGTAGACAGATTTTAAAACCCTCTCCTCAATATTTTCAGTATAGGTAATTATAATATAAATGCCCATCACACTGAATGAAATGCCACAAAACCAACTATATTACACCTTTCATTTGCCCTACATATATAATTAAACCCAGTAAAATATAAAAATATAATGAAATCTTTCCACAACATTAGCAGGTCACCCTCAAACAATCTGACCTACACGTGACTTGTCTAGCCAGGTCAACCTATCATTCACAGATCAATCATCCCCTCTTCTCTCCACATAATACTCCATATATAGCAACAAATAGTGAGAAAAAAAAATCTAGTAATAAAGAATCAAAAGTCCCTGCTACACATTTAGAAAATTCAGATGAAAAGCTGACAGTAACCTTAAATATTACGCTATTTATAAAATATTCAGGGCAAAGAAACAAACAAACATACCTATTCTTCCAAAGACACTCCAGATAGCAAAAAAGTTCAGGTGGAAGAGGATATTAGATTAGTTTTTATATAAATAGTAATTCCTCATTTCATTTTAAAGGACATAAACCATTATATGTTATATGCTGATGAGATTTAACCACTCATTATTTGCAGAGTAAAATTTGGCTCATCTAGATCCAGCACCCATAAAATTATAAACTGACATGATATACTTATATTACCTTCCCTGGTCATTTAATTGAGCTCTTGTTGTCCTGTTTGTTCTACAGGCAAGGAATTTCTTCCAGATCTCACAGCACTAACTAATAAATTTTATGTCACTGTTCACAAAAGGACAGTGGATATCATTGAAAATCTCAGAGTAAAGAGTTCTAAAAACCTTTCCTCCATAAAAGCAATGAGAACACTAGCAAAAACTGTCAGAATCAACTTTTTCAAAATGCTAGAAATTAACCAAAGACATGCAGCAATCTAGGGAATGATTATTCAAGAAAAAGAGCTAAATAAGAACAATGAGCTTTGTGGCATTTTAATTTGCCCTTTGCCCATCTGCCCATCCCCAGCTCCACTGGAGTCTTGAAAAACAACAGCCACAGTCAAGTCTGGCAGTCCAAGAAGTTGGAATTCTTTCAAAGCCCCATTCCCAGAGAAAGGTCGTTATTGGACACGAAAGACTCCACATGTAAGGCTGTCATTATGTGAACTTACTCAGAGCTCACTAGTACAAAAAGTGCTTTCCCCTGAGAGAATCTGTCAAAACCAACCAGAGACAGTTGTTGAACATAACTCCCAAAAGTCAACCATAAAAAAAGAACCCCATTTATAAAGAGGCAAAAGATCTGAAAAGATATCTCACCAAAGAAGATATACAGATGGCAAAAAAGCATATGGAAAGATGCTAAACATCATAATGCATCAGGGAATTGCAAATTAAAACAATTAGAAACCACATCTATAAGAATGCCAAAAATCCAAAACATTGATAATACCAAATGCTGATATGGATGTGGACCAACAGGAACTCTCATTCGTTGCTGGTAGAAGTGTAAAATGGTACAGCAACGTTGGACGACAGCTGGGCAGTTTTGTCTCTTTTTAAAAAACTAAAATACTCTTTCCATACAACCCAGCAACTGTGCTCTTTGGTATTTACCCAAAGGAACTGAAAACTCACATCTACACAAAAACCTGCACATGGATGCTTAGAGCAGCTTTATTCATAATTGCCGAAACTTGGAAGTAAGAAAGATGCCCTTCAGTAGGTGGATGCTGTTGTGCTATGAAAAGACATGTTGAAACCTTAAATGCATATTACTAACTGAAAGAAACCAATTTGAAAAGGCTACCTACTGTATGATTCCAACAATATGGTATTTTGCAGGGGTAAAACTATGGAGACATTTTGATGATGGCTATTCTGAGCAGTGTGAGGTGATATCTCATTATAGTTTTGATTTGCATTTCTCTAATAATTAGCGATGTTGAGCACATTTTCATGTGCCTTTTGGCCATCTGTGTGTCTTCTTTGGAGAAATGTCTATTTAGAACTTCTGCCTATTTTTTGATTGAGTTGTTTATTTTTTTGATATTGAGCTGTATGAGCTGTTTGTATTTTTGGAGATTAATCCCATGTCAGTTGCATCATTTGCAAATATTTTCTCCCATTCTGTACGATATGGCCATTATCAAAAAGTCTACAAATAACAAATGCTGGAGAGGGTGTGGAGAAAAAGGAACCCTCCTACACTTTTGGGGGGAGTGTGAATTGGTGCAGCCACTATGGAGAACAATATGGAGGTTCCTTAAAAAACTAGAAATAGAGCTACCATATGATCCAGCAATCCTACTCCCGGGCCTTATATCCAGAGAAAACCACAATCTGAAAAGATACAAGCACCCCAATGTTCACTGCAGCACTATTTATAATAGCCAAGACAAGGAAGCAACCTAAATGTCCACTGATAGATGAATGGATAAAGAAGATGTAGTTTATTTATACAATGGAATATTACTCAGCCATGAAAAAGAATGAAAGAATGCCATTTGCAGCAACATGGATGGACCTAGAGATTGTCATACTGAGTGAAGTAAGCCAGACAGAGAAAGACAAATATCAAATATATGATATTGCTTATATGTGGAATCTAAAAAAAATGATACAAAGGAATTTATTTACAAAACAGAACAGACTCACAGACTTCAAAAACAAACTTATGGTTCCCAAAGGGGAAAGGTTGTGGAGGGGAGGGATAAATTAGGAGGTTGGGATTAACATATACACACGACTATATATAAAATAGATAACCAATAAGGACCTACTGTATAGCACAGGGAACTATACTCAGTGTTTGTAACAACCTATAAAGGAAAGGATCTGAAAAAAAATAGATCTCTATGCATGTATAACTGAATCACTTTTCTGTACACCTGAAACTAACACAACATTGTAAATCAACTATACATCAATAAATAAATTAATTAATTAAAAGAATTATGGAGACAGTGAAAAGGTCAGAAGTTGCCAGGGGTTGGGGGTAGAAGGGATAAATCAGCAGAGCACAGAGGATCTTTAGGGCAGTGAAAACATTCTGTACAACACTAAAATGGTGGATACATGTCATTATACTTGTGTCAAAACCCATGAAATACAAAACACCAAGAGTGAACACAAACTGTAAACTATGGACTTTGAGTGATAATGATATGTAATGTAGGTCCATCAATCATAACAAATGTTCTCTGGGTGCAGGATGTTGACAGTGAGGGAGGCTGTGCATAACTGGAAACAGGGGATATATGGGAACTCTGTACATTCCACTCAGTTAATATTACTAAACAACTGAGAAAGAAATAGCATTAACTCCTCACAGACTTTTTTTAAAAATAAAGAGGAAGAAACACTTTCCATTTCATTTTATGAAATCAACAATACCAAAATCATACAAAACCACTACAGGGAAGAAAATTAGAGAACCATAATCCTCACAAACTTAGACATAAACATTCTTATCAAAACATTAGGAAATCTGACTTGGCAATATAAAAATAATTACAGTAATAATACTTCATAATGAAGTTGAGTTTATTCCCACAATGCAAAGTAGGTTTCACAGTTAAAAATCAATGTAATTCTCCATATTAGTAGTATAAAGAAGAAAACCATATGATCATCTTAACTGACACAGAAAAACCATTTGGCAAAATTCAACATCTGTTAGTGATAAAAACTCTAAGCAAAATAGGGAATGAAAGGGAATTTCTTCAACCTGATAAAGGACAACTATGAAAAAGCTATAGCTTTCATCATACTTAATGAAGACAGACTAAACATTTTTTCCCCAAGGTCAAGAATAAGGTGAAGATGTACCCTCACTTCTGTTAAACATCACACTGGAGGTCCTAGACAATGCAATAACAATAAATAAATAAATAAAATTAAATTAAAGGCATACATATTTGAAAGAAAGAAGTAAAACATAGATAAGTTTTTGTAAATGTGAACTAGTAGTGAATTTTAGAGAGGTCACAGAATTTTAATACAAAAAATCAATTGCATTCCTAAATAACGGCAATTAGCAAAAAAATTAAAGGAAAACAAAATCTGCAATATTATCAAGAAACATGAACTACTCTCAGACAAATTTAACAAAATTTGCAAAAGATCTATACAAGGAAAACTACAAAATACTGCTGAGAGAATTTAAAGACACTACAAATAAATGAAAGGAGATACCACATAGATTGGAAGAATCATATTTCTTATTAGGATAATTACCAACTTGTTGGTCTAACATAGATTCAGTGTAATCCCAAACAGGTTTTTAGAAAACTCTGTGTAGAAACTGACCAGTTGATTCTAAAATTTATGTGGGAAAGGGCCAGCAATCACAAAGGTGTCTTCTTAGAGAAACAAAAAGCTGGAAGAGTGACAGTAGTAGATATTGTCTTACAGACTTAGAATTATTATACCTAATTTCAAAACAGTATATGGTAGCAGTATAATAGACAGGCATATCAATCAGCAGAACAGAACAATGAGTCCAGAAATAGAATAATGCACATTAGGTTGATTGATTTTCAGCAAAGTTGCCAAGGTATTTCAGAACTTCCTTTAGCATTCCTTATAGAGAAGACCTGCAGGCAGAAAATTCTCTAAGTTTTATTTATCTAAAACATGATTTATTTGACCTTCATTCTCAGAAGATGTTTTTGCTGAAGACAATGAAAGTTGAATAAGGCTTTTTTTTTCTCTCTCAATACTTTAAAGACCTCATTCCTTTGGTTTCTGGACTCTATTGTTTATGATAAAAAATGAATGTTAATTCATATTGCTTTGTTCTGTAAGTAACATGTCACTTTACTCTAGATGCTTTCAAGATTTTCTCTTAACCTTGTTTTTCAAACAGTTTAACTATAATGTTAAACCTTTCTTCCTTTTCTTTGTATTTGCCCTGCTTTTCATTGTACGCCTTAATCTGTAAATTTATCTTTCAACTAATTTAGTAAATTTTCATTCATTGTCTTTTCACATCATTTTGTTTCTCTCTACCTCTTCTTTTGGGACTCCAATTAGTTGCATATTAGATATATTATTCCACACGTCCCTGAGATTCTGTTCACTTTTGATTAGTCTTCTTTCTGTTGTCTTCACATTGGATAATTTCTATTAGTCTTTCTCCAAGTTCACTGTCTCTTGTTACTCCAATCTGCTGTTAAGCCCTTCTAGTGATGTTTCTTGGGCGGGGGGAGGGAGTGAGTACCGAATTTTCAACTCTAGAATTCCCCTCCACCACCATTTTTTATTTTAAAAATATATTTATTTATTGATTGATTATTTTTGGCTGTGTTGGGTCTTCATTGCTGCACGTGGGCTTTCTCTAGTTGTGGTGAGAGAGGGCTACTCTTTGTTGCAGTGTGCGGGCTTCTCACTGCAGTGGTTTCTCTTGTTGTGGAGCACAGGCTCTAGGTGCACGGGCTTCAGTAGTTGTGGCACGTGGGCTCTAGAGTGCAGGTTCGGTAGTCGTGGTGCACGGGCTTAGTTGCTCCACGGCATGTGGGATCTTCCTGGACCAGGGCTCGAACCCATGCCCCCGGCATTGGCAGGTGGATTCTTAACCACCACGCCACCAGGGAAGCCCCACCACCACTTTTTAAAAAATAGTTTTTACTTCTCTGGTGAGACTTCCTACTTCTTAATTTATTACAAGCAAATTTCCCTTTATACTACTGAGCATATTTGTGATGTTTCCTTTAAAATCCTTGTGTACTGATTCAACACTTCAATCGTGTTGAGGTCAGATTCCACTGACTGCCTTTTCTCTTGTATAAAAATCACATTTTCCTGTTGCTTTGTGTGTCTAGATATTTTTGACTATATTATGAACATTCTGAACGATGTGTTGTAGAGATTCCCAATTATATTGTGGTTCTCTGAAGAATACTGATATTTTTATTGCAACAGGCAGTTAACCTGTCTGAAGTCAACCACCAAATTGTTTTTACAGTGATGAGTAATAGTTGAAATCTCTGTTCAGATCTTTTAGGTTTAGCTGGACTGCTTGAAAACTGTCTCATGCAAGTCCAGTTCAGGGGTCAGGTGATGATACAGGTGAGTTTATAAACAGAATTTAGAGCTTCCCTTTGTGGATCTGTCACTCCCCTACTCACTTTCCAGCTGCTGAGGTTACCCTAAATCCTGCTGTCTGGTTGTTCAAGCTAAAAGCCTGTCAATATTCTATTCAAGTTTTACCTTGGCCTGCACATGGGGGGGAAAAAAAGGTTATAAAGACATGGGAAATTCACCCAGTGCCATTCTCCTTTTCTAAGCAGATGCTCCTCCAGTTTCTGCTGGCTTTTGGTTGTTCTCCATTGTATTCAAGTAGTTGAACTTACATCTTTTTGACAGATTATAATTGTTACTGCAGAAGGGTTGTGCAAAAAGGTGGTACTCCATTACCAGAAGCAATGATAATTTAATTGGGAATGGTAAAAATGGTGTTAGAAGAATTGGATATCCATAGGGAAAAAATTAATCCTAACACTTCCCTCACACAAAAATCAACACAAAATAGATCAGAGACCTAAATGTAAAAGCTAAAACTACAAATCACAGGAAGAATATCTTTGTGATCTTTAGGTAGACAAAGATTTCTTAGGATATAGAATGCATGAATCATAAAATTAAAAATGGATAAATTGGACACCATCAAAATTAAAAAACTTCTGCTCTTGAAAAGACATCATTAAAAAATGAAATGGCAAATCTCACACTAGGAGAAGATACTCTGAACATATGTAATTGACCAAGTACTTTTATACAGAATATATAAGAAATTTTAAAACTCAATAAAAAGAAGGCAAACAAGTCAATTATTAAATTAGCAAATATTTAAATAGACACATCATGAAGGATATCTGAACACCCAAATAAACACAGGAAGATATGGTCAACGTCATTAGACATCAGTACAGTACAAATTAAAACCACAGTGAGATATAAATAAATACCCACTAGAATGGCTAAAATTTAAATGACTGACAGTTCCAATCAATGGAACTGTCAGTGGAGAATTGCAACTTTCATACATTCCTGAAGGTAACATAAAATCACAAAAATACTTTGGAAAAGAGTTTGATCATTTCTTATAAAACTGAACATACAATTACTGTATGATCCAGCAATTCCACTTCCTAGGTATTTACCCAACAATTGCATACAAATGTTCATAGGAGCTTTATTCATAATAGCTTCAAACTGGAAACAACCCAAATGTCAATCAACATATGAATAGATAAACAAATTATAATATATAGATATAGATATATATAAATACTATAATACTGATACACATTAAAATATGACTTACTGTCAACAATATAATACTGAGAAAAAGAAACCAGATACAGAACAGTACATACTGTAAAATTTCATTTATATGACATTAAAATGAAAACAAATCTATAAAGCCAAAAAGCACATCAGTGGTTGCCTAAGGTTGGAGGGAAAGGGATGGAAAATGATTGAAAATGGGACAGGAAATTTATTGGGGTAAAGGGAGAGAACGGGGAAGAAGCTGTATCTGAGAAGATATTGATCAAGAATTTTACAAAACTGGTGAAAGTTATCAAGCTGTTATTCAACACTACAAAAGGATAAACAGTATATATTATGAAAAATATATAAATCTAGGCACACCATATTAAAATAACTAAAAATCAAAAAGGGAAAATCTCAGAGAGGTCAGTTTCTTTTAAAGGCATAAAAATGAGTTTGATAGCTAACTTCTAAGGAAAAACAGTAGAGACCAGAAGATAATGGAATTACATCCTCAAAGGGATGGGAAAACTGAACTACTGATCCATTACTGACAAAACTACCCTTCATCAATGAAGGTGAAACAAAGACTTTTTTCAGATATATGAAAAATTGTGAGACTGTGTCCTCAACAATCCACATTCAATAAATACTGAAGGGCATTCTTCAGGCAGAAGGAAAATGATCCCACCAATGGAAGCTAGGAGACACAGAAAGGAATGAAAGTCACAAAAAAGGTAAACTACAATAATGTTAATATCTTAGGGAATTTAAAATATCTAAAAATTAAAATACAAAGTAATAGCAAAATATGAAAATATGAGAGCAAATGTAAGTTAATAATAGATTTGATAAATCAAGAATATAGAACAGAGGAGGGAAATGAAATTAATTTTTAAAAAAATCAATCCAACAAAAGGAAAGAAAGGAAAGGAAAAAAAAACAGAATGAAGTGATGAAACAAAGAGTAAATGGTAAGTATCAATACATTTATAATTACTAATACATTAGTAATTATATTAAATTAAAAAGGGTAAACTGCAGGGGTCTGATTTCTTTTCTTTTTAACTTTTGAATTTTATTTATTTTTTTTTATACAGCAGGTCCTTATTACTCATCAATTTTATACACATCAGTGTATACATGTCAATCCCAATCGCCCAATTCATCATACACACCCCCCACCCACCCTGCCACTTTCCCCCCTTTGTGTCCGTACGTTTGTTCTCCACATCTGTGTCTCAATTTCTGCCCTGCAAAGCGGTTCATCTGTACCATTTTTCTAGTTTCCACATATATGCGTTAATATACGATATTTGTTTTTCTCTTTCTGACTTACTTCACTCTGTATGACAGTCTCTAGATCCATCCACGTCTCTACAAATGACCCAATTTTGTTCCTTTTTATGGCTGAGTAATATTCCATTGTATATAAGTACCACGTCTTCTTTACCCATTCGTCTGTCGATGGGCATTTAGGTTGCTTCCATGACCTGGCTATTGTAAATAGTGCTGCAATGAACACTGGGGTGCATGTGTCTTTTTGAATTATGGTTTTCTCTGGGTACATGCCCAGTAGCGGGATTGCTGGATCATATGGTAATTCTTTTTTTTAGTTTTTTTAAGGAACCTCCATACTGTTTTCCATAGTGGCTGTATCAATTTACATTCCCACCAACAGTGCAAGAGGGTTCCCTTTTCTCCACACCCCCTCTAGCATTTGTTGTTTGTAGATTTTCTGATGATGCTTATTCTAACCGGTGTGAGGTGATACCTCATTGTAGTTTTGATTTGCATTTCTCTATTAGTGATGTTGAGCAGCTTTTCATGTGCTTCTTGGCTATCTGTATGTCTTCTTTGGAGAAATGTCTATTTAGGTCTTCTGACCATATTTGGATTGGGTTTTTTTTTTTATATTGAGCTGCATGTGTTGTTTATATATTTTGGAGATTAATCCTTTGTCCGTTGATTCGTTTGCAAATATTTTCTCCCATTCTGAGGGTTGTCTTCGTCTTGTTTATGGTTTCCTTTGCTGTGCAAAAGCTTTGAAGTTTCATTAGGTCCCATTTGTTTATTTTTGTTTTTATTTCCATTACTCTAGGAGGTAGATCAAAAAGATCTTGCTGTGATTTATGTCAAAGAGTGTTCTTCCTATGTTTTCCTCTAAGAGTTTTACAGTAGGGGTCTGATTTCTAACCACTTGACTCTTAAGGACTCCAAGATCTCATCTCTTGAGGCTGTATGCCTCTAAAACTCAAGCCCCTCAAATACTGAGACCTATATCTCCTTACTCTCAGTATAGCAGTTTAATCAGCCTACAGGCTTATTGCTCTTTTTTTCCAGCACCTTAATTGTTTCTGGACCCTGAGGACTTTCCTTTTATATGATATATATATATATATATATATATATATATATATATATATATATATATATATATATATATATATATATATATATATATATATATATATATATATATATATATATATATATATATTTGTGGGAGAGGGCATTTTAGGTTACCTTTTCCTCCTTTATGCAAGAACAAGAAAATTTACCCACCCAGTGTTTTGGTTTTTCTTTTAATTTATGTCCCACCAAGCAAGTCTAGTAATCATTTTCATTTTAAGTATTTTATTGCTAATTGCTGTAGGGAACTAGGTAGTGCCTAGCAAAAGTAATGAAGATGCAGAATGTATTATTAGTTCCCTAGGACAGTGGTGACAAATTACCACACAAACTGGGAGGTTTAAAACAATAGAAATTTATTCTCTCACACTTCTGGAGACTAGAAGTCTGAAGTCAAGGTAGTGGCAGGGCCATGCTCCCTCTGAAGAGTCTAGAGAAGGATCCCTCTTCCCCTCTTCTTAGTTTCTAGTGGTTGCCCGCGATCCTTTGTGTTCTTTGGTTTGCAGCTGCATAACTCCAATCTCTGCTTCCATCATCACATGGCCAGAATCTTCCCTCAGTGTGTATGTACTCTCTTGCTCTCTGTGTCTTGGTCTAAATCTCCTTCTTCTTTCTCTTATAAAGACACCAGACATTGGATTAGGACCCATCCTAATCCAGTATGACCTCATCTTAACTTGGATAAAATCTGCAAAAACCTTGTTTCCAAATAAGATCACTTTTACAAACACCAAGGGTTAAGACCTGAACACACATTTCAGGGGAACACCATTCATTCCACACCAGAAAATGTCTCTAAATTTAGGAAGTTGTACAAAGTTCTAATAATTCCTATCCATGTTCTTCAGGTCTGGGCCTCCTGTTTGCTTTATTATCTCTGTGGATAGTGATTTTTAAATGACCCTAGCGCCCTGAACTTCTATAAAGGCCTACAAAAATTTCTCTTCCCAGGTAACGGGCTTGACGGTATAGTTAGGATAAATTAGTGTCTTTTTTGAAGACAAGGATCAAATCTTTATAATTCCCTAAAACCAGAATGGGGCCTGATATCAATAAACTAGAAACCATTCAAGTACCCTTTTGTTTCAGCTGTGTAATCTGTTTCTCAGGGGACCTCCTGACTAGGTGATAACCTTTTAACTAAATTCCTATGCCATGTAAGAAAGATCTCCTTATGGCTTTTCCTCAAACCCCACATCCTTGTTTTCCTCTCTCTGAGATTATTTCATAGTTTCAAAAGTCTCCTAGAAGGCACTGATTTGACTTCTGAGAGTAGCACTGCTTTCCAAAATATACATTAGTGCAATTGCTTCCAGGTCATCATACTTTACATTTTTGATTAGGGTAGTATTCCCAGAAGAAACCACAACTTCTTTAAAAGAAGTTATATGATTATGACCTCATGAAAGCAATTCGTCCTCCCCCAACATCCTTTTCTCGGTTGGTTCTTATCTTTCCTCAGTTGTACATTTGATATTGTGCTCTTTTATAAGTAAAAAAATTTTAGTTTCTATATCCGTTCCACATTCTACCTCCATTTTGTTGTGTCCTTTGTATTTTCTTACAAAAATTATTTGAAATATTTTAAAAATAAAAATCAAGTAAAACTTCTACATATCTACCATACAGCTTAAGAAATAACACATTGCCAAATACAGTTTAAGCACTCTATAATTTCTCCCTTAATGACATTCTTCCTCTCTTCCCCACCTCCCTACAAGTTCATACCACAAGTTATCTCCACAACAAATTACTACCTGGAAGCTGATGTTTATGATCCCCATACTTGTTTTTTATACTTTTACTAAATTATGTAGTGTTATATATTTTTTAAAAATTTAATTTGGTATTATACATATTATAGATTCCTTGGCAATCTTTTTTTTTTTTTTTTTTGCTCAAACTATGATTGTGAGGTTCATCATAATGATACGTATTTCTCTGGTTTGTTAGTTTAATACCTTCTTCACTTTTTCATTCTGAGAAAATACAACCATTTTTATAATCATTCTTCTAATGATGGACATTAAGTTAGTTTCCATGTTTTTGCAATTATAAACAATCCTGTTTGAACAATCCACTAATGGGTTACAACTAGTAGTTTTCTCCCTTTTTTTGAACAGCTTTATTGGACATAATTCACATACCACAAGATTTGCCCTTTAAACTGTACAACTCAGTAAGTTTTTAGAGTATTCACAACCTACGCAGCCATCACAAGTATCTAATTGCAGAGCATTTTCATCATTTCCCCCCAAAACCCCATACCCACTCCCCATTCTCCCCATCCCAGTGCCTAGCAACCACTAATCTACATTCTGTCTCTACAGATTGCCTATTCTGGACATGTTACATAAAGAGACGCATACAATACATGGCCTTTGTGACTGGCTTCACTCACTAAGCATGTTTTTCAAGGTTCATCCATGTTGTAGCACGTACGTTAATTTGATTGTAGTGATGACTTAATAGGTGTATGCCAAAACTTATTAAACTATATGATTAAATATATGCAATTTGTTGTATGTTCAATATAACTCAGTAAAGACTGTTACGAGACAAAGAAGTACACTACGAAATGATCAAGGGATCAATCCAAGAAGAGGTTATAACAATTATAAATATTTATGAACCCAACATAGGAGCACCTCAATACATAAGGCAAATGCTAACAGCCATAAAAGGGGAAATCGACAGCAACACAATAATAGTAGAGGACTTTAACACCACACTTACACCAATGAACAGATCATCCAAACAGAAAATAAGGAAACACAAGCTTTAAATGACACAATAGACCAGATGGATTTAATTGATATTTATAGGACGTTCCACCCGAAAGTGGCAGAACACACTTTCTTCACAAGTGCACACAGAACATTCTCCAGGATAGATCAAATCTTGGGTCATATATCAAGCCTTGGAAAATTTAAGAAAATTGAAATCGCATCAAGCATCTTTTCTGACCACGATGCTATGAGATTAGAAATCAATTACAGGGGAAAAAAACTGTAAAAAACACAAATACATGGAGGCTAAACAGTGCACTACTAAATAACCAAGAGATCTCTGAAGAAATCAAAGAAGAAATAAAAAAATACATAGAAACAGATGACAATAAAAACACGACAACCCAAAACCTATGGGACACAGCAAAAGCATTTCTAAGAGGGAAGTTTATAACAATTTAATCTCACCTCAAGACACAAGAAAAATCTCAAATAAACAATCTAAACTTACACCTAAAGCAACTAGAGAAAGAAGAACAAAGAAAACCCAAAGTCAGTAGAAGGAAAGAAATCATAAATATCAGAGCAGAAAAACATGAAATAGAAACAAAGAAAACAATAGCAAAGATCAATAAAACTAAAAGCTGGTTCTTTGAGAAAATAAACAAAATTGATCAGCCTTTAGCCAGACTCATCAAGAAAAAAAGGGAGAGGACGCAAATCAATAAAATTAGAAATGAAAAAGGAGAAATCACAACTGACACCACAGAAATACAAAGGATTATAAGAGACTACTACAAACAACTATACACCAATAAAATCAACAATGACGAAGGAATGGACAAATTCGTGGAAAGGTACAATTTTCCAAGACTGAACCAGGAAGAATTAGAAAATATAAACAGATTTTTCACAAGTAATGAAATTGAAGCTGTAATCAAAAATCTTCCAACAAACAAAAGTCCTGGTCCAGATGGCTTCACAGCTGAATTCTATCAAACATTTAGAGAAGAGCTAACACTTACCCTTCTCAAACTCTTCCAAGAAATTGCAGAGGAAGGAAGACTCCCAAATTCGTTCTAAGAGGCCACCATCACCCTGATACCAAAACCAGACAAATATATCACAGAAAAAGAAAATTACAGACCAATATCACTGATGAACATAGATGCAAAAATCCTCAAAAAAATACTAGCAAACAGAATCCAATAGCACATTAAAAGGATCATACACCATGATCAAGTGGGGTTTATGCCAGGAATATAAGGATTCTTCAATATAGGCAAATCAATCAATGTGATACACCATATTAACAAATTGAAGAATAAAAACCATATGATCATCTCAATAGATGCAGAAAAAGCTTTTGACAAAATTCAACACCCATTTATGATATAAAAACTCTCCAGAAAATGGGCATAGAGGGAATCTACCTCAACATAATAAAGGCCATATATGACAAACCCACAGCAAACATCATTCTCAAAGGTGAAAAACTGAAAGCATTTCCACTAAGATCAGGAACAAGACAAGGATGTCCACTCACGCCACTGTTATTCAACATAGTTTTGGAAGTCCTAGCCACAGCAACTAGAGAGGAAAAAAATAAATAAAAGGAATACAAATTGGAAAAGAATTAAAACTGTCACTGTTTGTAGATGACATGATACTATACATAGAAAATCCTAAAGATGCCACCAGAAAACTACTAGAACTAATCAACGAATTTGGTAAGGTTGCAGGATACAAAATTAATGCATAGAAATCTCTTTCATTCCTATACACTAACAACTAAAAATCATAAAGAGAAATTAAGGAAACAATCCTATTTACCACCACAACAAAAAGAATAAAATACCTAGGAATAAACCTACCTAAGGAGGCAAAAGCCTTGTACTCAGAAAACTATAAAACACTGATGAAAGAAATCCAAGATGACATAAATAGATGGAGAAATATACCATGTTCTCCGATTGGAAGAATCAATATTGTGGAAATTACTATACTACCCAAACCAATCTATAGTTCCAATGCAATCCCTATCAAACTACCAATGGCATTCTTCACAGAATTAAAACAAAAAAATTTACAATTTGTATGGAAACACAAAAGCCCCGAATAGCCAAAGCAATCTGGAGAAAGAAAAACAGAGCTGGAGGAATCAGGCCTGACTTCAAACTATACTACAAAGCTACAGTAATCAAGACATATGGTACTGGCACAAAAACATAAATATAGATCAGTGTTACAGGATAGAAAGCCCAGAGATAAACCCATGCACATATGGTCACCTAATTTACGACAAAGGAGGAAAGAACATACAATGGAGAAAAGACAGCCTCTTCAATAAGTGGTGCTGGGAAGACTGGACAGCTACTTGTAAAAGAATGAAATTAGAACACTACCTAACAGAAAACACAAAAATAAACTCAAAATGGATTAAAGACCTAAATGTAAGACTGGACACTATAAAACTCTTAGAGGAAAACATAGGAAGAACGCTCCTTGACATAAACACATAAACCACAGCAAGATCTTTTTTGACCCACCTCCTGGAGTAATGAAAATAAAAACAAAAATAAACAAATGGGACCTAATTAATCTTAAAAGCATTTGCACAGCATGGGAAACCATAAACAAGATGAAAAGACAACCCTCAGAATGGGAGAAAGTATTTGCAAACGAATCAACAGACGAAGCATTAATCTCCAAAATATACAAACTGTTCATGGAGCTCAATATTAAAAAAAAACAAACAACCCAATCCAAAAATGGGCAGAAGACCTAAATAGACATTTCTCATTTCTCATGCAACATTTGTTGAAGATATACAGATCGCCGACAAACACATGAAAGGATGCTCAACATCACTAATCATTAGAGAAATGCAAATCAAAACTACAATGAGGTATCACCTCACACTGGTCAGAATGGCCATCAACAAAAAATCTACAAACAATAAATGCTGGAAAGGGTGTGGAGAAAAGGGAACCGTCCTACACTGTTGGTGGGAATGTAAATTGATACAGCTACTATGGAGAACAGTATGGAGGTTCCTTAAAAAACTAAAAATAGAACTACCATATGACCCAGCAATCCCACTACTGGGCATATACCCTGAGAAAACCATAATTCAAAAGGACACATGTACCCCAATGTTCACTGCAGCACTATTTACAATACCCAGGTCATGGAAACAAGCTAAATGTCCAATGACAGATGAATGGATAAAGAAGATGTGGTACACATATACAAGGGAATATTACTCAGCCATAAAAAGGAACGAAATTGGGTCATTTGTAGAGATGTGGGTGGACCTAGACTAAAGTCTGTCATACAGAGTGAAGTAAGCCATAAAGAGAAAAACAAATATCGTATATTAATGCATATATGTGGAATCTAGAAAAATGGTACAGATGAACCTATTTGCAGGGCAGGAATAGAGACGTAGATGTAGAGAACAGACATGTGGACACAGGGTGGGAAGCAGAGGGTGGGACGAATTGGGAGATTATGTTTGACATAAATACACTACCATGTGTAAAACAGGTACTGGGAACCTGCTGTATAGCACAGGGAGCTCAGCTCGGTGCTCTGTGATGACCTAGATGGGTGAGATGGGGGGGGTGAGGAGTAGGAGGGAGGTCCAAGAGGCAGGGGATATAAGTATACATATAGCTGATTTACTTCATTGTACAGCAGAAACTCACACAACATTGTAAAGCAATTATACTCCAATAAAAAAATAATAATTAAAAAATATATATGCAATTTGTTGTACCTTAATTATAACTCAATAAAGCTGTCCAAAAAATAGGCAAAAGATTTTAATAATGCTTCACCATAGAAGATATACATATAGCAAATAAATAAATGAAAGATGCTCTACATCATGAGTTATCAGAGAAATGCAATTAAAATTACAATGAAACATCAATACACACTGAATGGAATAGTTAAATTTTAAAATACTAACGCCACCAAGAGCTGATGTGAATAACCAGAGCTGTTATACGCTGCTGATAGGAAAACAAATGGAATAGCCACTTTGGGAAAAAGTTTGGTAGTATTTTAGGATGTTAATCATACATTTGTCGTATAACATAGCAGCTTCATTCCTAGGTAGTCACCCAGCAAAAATAAAAATCTATGGTCCCACAAAGACCTGTAGGTAAATGGTTATAACAGCTTTATTACTAATAGCCAAAACCTGAAAACAACCCAAATGTCCATTAACTGGCTAATGGATAAACAAATTATGGTACATATGTACAATGGAGTACTATTCACACACAAAAAGGAATAAACTACTGATACATGCAACAACATGAATGAATCTTAAATGCATTATGCCAAGTGAAAGAAGCTAGACATAAAAGGCTGCATACTACAGAATTCCATTAACACCATGTTCTCAAAGTACAAATGTATAGTGGCAGATATCAGATCAGTGGTTGCTAGGGGATAGGTATGGGATCTGAGAATTGATTATAAAGGAGCATGAGGTAACTTTATAGACTAACAGAAATACTCTATTTCTTGATTATGGTAGTAGTTCACAATTGCTTATATTTGTCAAAATTCATAGAACTATATTCCTAAAAAGAGTGAATTTTGCCATATGTAAATTAAGCCTAAAAAAAACTGACTTTTATAAAAAGCAGCAGCCAGGGGGTGGAAAAAAGACACATTACATACAGGAGAACAAAGATCAGAATGACTCCAAATATCTTACTAACAACAACACAAGACAGAAGACAATAGAATATTAAAGTACTAAAAAACACAATTATATATCCAGCTTAAAAATAAATCTTTCAAAAATGAAAGTGAACTAAAAACCTTTTCAAGTAAAAAAAAAAAAAAAACCTAATGGAATCCATTACCAACAAGCCATACCATAAGCAATGCTAAAGGAAGTTCTTCAGACTGAAGAAAACTAATGAAAACTTGCATCTACAAGAAGAGATAGAGTGCCAGAAATGGTAAGATGTAGGCCAATAGATTTTACTCTCATTTTCCTAATTTCATTAAAACCTCCTCAAAAAGAAAGCGCCAGGCCTGGATGGATGCACTGGTGTTTTCTATCAAATCTTTAACAAAAAATAATACCAATCCTATACAAAATCTTTCAAGAAACAGAGAAGAATACAACACATCTCAGATCATTTAAAGAAGTCAGACAGCACTGCCCTAATGCTAAAATCAGAAAATCACAAGAAAGCAAAACCAAGACCAATTTCCCTTATGGAACACTCTAAAGAAAAAAATTTTAAGATCACATTAAAAGACATAAAAACAATCAGGATATACTATGTTCACGGATGGAAAGACTGAATATTGTAAAGATGACAGTTCTTCCCAAATTAATGTGTATATTCAAAGCAATTCCTATCAAAACCCCAAGAAGATTTCTCATGGTATTTAATAAACTGATCATAAAAATTAATATGGAAGATCTAAGGGCCAAGAATAAATAAGACAAGAGAACAACTTGGTATAGGGGGTAAGGAGAGCAGTTTAACCTACTGAATGTTGTCTTAGTTTAGAGATAAGGTAATTTAAAACACTATGTTATATGTGCAGGGCGAGACAAATGAAACAGACTAGAAAAGCTCAAAAACAAAGGCAAACATACACACACACACATATATATGTATATATATATATACACACACATATATGTATGTAGAAACTGTATGGGAACATGACATTATCCATTCAGTGAGGAAAGGATGTCCTATTCCAGGGGCTGGCAAACTTTTTGTGTTAAGGGCCAGACAGTAATATATCAGGCTTTGAAGCCCATATAGTTTCTGTCACAACTACTCAACTCTGACGTTGTAGCACAAAAGCAGCCAGACAACAAGTAAACAAGTGGGTGTACCTGTGTTCCCACAGAATTTTATTTACATAACCAGATAGTGGGTCAGATTTGGCCCATGGGCCAATGTTTTCCAAACAGCAACAAAACAACAAAAAATTTTTAGTTAAAACCATTTCTCACATCATACACAAAACTAAGTTTCAGGTGAACTAAAGTTCTAATGTGAAAAAATAATGCTTGATGATATAAATTATATTCAGAACAAGCTAGTGGAATTTCACGATAAAAATCATTTTACTATAAGACATACAAAACATTAAGGCACAAAAATTATTTTAACTCTTGATGTTGATCAAGTATTCTCCTAATTTTTATGTTAATGCAAAAAGATACAACATCTTGTCAATTTACTTCTTATATGCCTGTGTGCCCATACCCTCATCTGTGAATGGCCTTCCTTTAATTTTAGAAAGCATTTCAGTGACTTCTCTAAAATTCTTAACCCAGTGCTCAATTGAAAGTGGTGCTACTAATACAACTTCTTCAAGCTTTCCCACCCCAACTTTCTTCAGAACAAGTCTTAATTCAGAAGTTAAATGACGGCCATTTTTAAGAAGTAAAGCACTTAGCTGCTTTGGCTGTTTAACTATTTCTACTTTTTAAGAAATATAAATACACTTCTAGAACTGGACTGAGGTCCTATGGAAATCGGTACTTCAGAGTGGACTTTAAAACACCCTGAAATTGATACAAAATTTTTGTGTGTATGTGTCATATTCTATACAAAAGATTCAAGGTTTTCCTTGCTTCTTAAAGGGGACTATGACCCCCCCCCCAAAAAAAAGTTAAGAACCTCTGTTCCAGAGGCTGGACATACAGAAAATCAAGTTGAATGATCAGATTAGAAAGAAAATAGAAGATTTGCATAGTCATAGACAAGGGATATAGGAAAAGATGTCCATTTATACTACAAAACTCTTTAAGTGGGTCTGAATTTCAATTTGAAATTCAATCGATGGGGGTGTAGTGGGGGGAGTCAGATCATAATAGACACAGAAGGTTAATGAAGAGAACACTTTTCAATCAGTGTTTTTTTGCTTGTTTGTTTTTTATGTTACCGATCAAGCCTCAGTTTCACTGTACCCCAACAGACCTATTGGCTTTGTTCTGTTTTAAGGTTTGGAGAGTATTCATAACGCCAAAACGAAACGTATGTGTTAACAGGGTCCGACCAAGAACAAAATAATCCTGTTTTCGACAGGAATCCAATCATTCAGAGTCAGCAACTGGGACAAGATCTTACATTTCTGTAGCGCTTTATACAGCGCTTCCACTTGCCGCTTTCCACGGGACCTTCACTGCGTCCCAGTTGGGAAGAAGTGGACAGCAGCATCCTATTCCTTGATAAGGAACATTCTGGACTCAGTTTGTGAGATGTGGGGCGCTCCCCAGGTTGCTCAGGAGTCTTTTCCACACTGTCAAGGGCAGGTAGAAAGTTTCTGACAGTGCTGGTGATGGAGAGCCGGATATAATTACTAAAGAGGTCGCGGGGAGTCAAGTACGCTTGGGGAAGGTGTAAGCACGACAGGGTCGGAGGGTTGCTACTGGGGAGGGAAGGAACTGAGAGACACCGTTCGGGAAAGAAGACGAAAAGGGAGCGTCAGGAGGAGCCTCCCTCCAGGGACGACAGAAGAGGGGCGGGCGCGTTGTCTCTGAGACGCGAGGAAAACGACGTGAGAAGAAGAACCTAGAGGCTGCGAGGAAGCGAACAGAGGGGCTGCCTCAGGGAGGGAAGCAGCCCGGCTGAAGCCCCCCATCTCGAGGCGGCTTGTTTGACTCAGCGTCCCTGCACCTCGGCTGCCCTTTTCGTCCTTCTCCCCTCAGGGTCGCTCACCACCCAGTTTGTTGGCTCCAGCAAGACACCCAGCTGCCTTCCTTACCTCACGAACTCTCCGCGCCACAAATTCAAGTAAGAGCTCCAGAGCCTCGCAGCCCGGAACGTCTCCCAGAGTGAAGGACAGATGGGCCAATCGAAGCCCAGCTGGCCGCAAGCGTACAAGGCGGTGGGCGGGGCGAGGGGATGGGGCGGGACCAAACAGCGCTGCCATGACGACGGCTTCCGGTGGGCGGGCTGTGGTGACTTAGAGCCGGAAGGTGAGACTCGGCGGGAAAAGCGGTCCTATTAGGTGGTCCAGGTAGTTTGGGGCTGAGGCCGTCTCCTGAAGAGAAACCGTGGGCCTGTGCTACGGTCACGCCACCGGCCTCCGTTTCCTTTAGCCTTCTCTCTCACCAAACGATTTTCCTGTCCAGTTATAAAGTGCAAGTTGTTTCCCCAAGGTAAGCGTGTAGTACCACCACCCCTTGTTGGGTAAGGGGTAACGGAAACTTGAGTCCACTTTGTCACCCGGGGAGCGGGTACTAAAAACAGAAAAAGGTGAAAATTTGGATTTCTAAACATTTAGTAATGGTTTACCGTGTGAATTTTTACTGTATCGTACACAGTTTGTAGTCTTTAAATATTGGGTGCAACTTGAGTTATGGTTAAATTTAAAATTCTAGTTATTTCTGACCGTCAAATTTCATCTAAACTGGGTATTAAAGAGCTTAATTTTAAAATTTTATGTAACAGTCTAAAAGCTTCTCTAAGTTCTTAATCTCCCATAAGTCTGAAGTTAGATGGTAAGATGGGCAGGTGCTTTGAGTCCAGACCATTACAGGAATCAAACTAATTCAGCTGAGGCTCCTCCTTTCTTAGATCATCACTTGAATCTAAAATAATTGAAACCAGGTGCTATGCATGGCTCCTTTGGTTCAACGTGTATCTCTTTTGGCGATAATGGTCTCACATAAGTCTCTCATTTATGGAAGAAAGTAAGCATTGTTGAAATGATGGAGGAGAAGTAAGGCCTTCTACAGACAAATAATACTTAAAAAAAAAACTTAACAGCTTTGAAACATCTTTTAAACAAAACAAAAGTCGTTGTTAAATTCTTGTCTCCAAAATCTAAAAGAAAAATTCAGCAGAACTTATCTGCTTATCAAGAAGAATTTCTTCTTCTACACTTAAGACAGGGAAGCATTTATGAAAGCTTAGATCTATATGTGTTTAGGTTCCTGCCAACCCCTTTCTTAAAATTCCATCTTTAAAACTCCTTGCTATTGAGCATTTTTCCAGCAGCTTGGATGAAACATTCCAAATAACTTACTCAGCCTGAAGGTTAGAAATTTCATTAAATAAGAAATTAAATATATTAGAATACTTAGGTATGAAACATTAATGAACAGAGTAACACATTCTTCAGAAGAGGCACTTAAGAAAACACAGGCCACCTGCACTGTGGAGCCATCTACTGTGATGAGATTTGACAAGCAAGAGATCAAAAAATGGCCAGATTTCAAAAGACAATGTTCTGTGAGCTGCTTATTGCCCTCATAGACCATTTGAAAATAAAACCAACTCTCAGCAGAAGCCCAAGAGGCTTTAGAGATGAACCAGACCATCCTTTGGATGTCAGTATTATACTGAACAAAGTCAGTTATACTGTTATTTATCTGCAGGGGGAAAATGCCTAAATTTTATAAGGATTTAGGGCATTAATTAGAAATATATAGTGGTTATAGAGTTTAGAAAGCCAAGAAAGGAGACCTGAATCTAAGTTAGATTTACTTGGGAAAAACAATGTTCTCTATAGTAGCATTTGACTTTGTACTCTCCAGTCCTCTCACCTAAATGGCCTCTCCCCTCTGCTTGGTTGAATCTTACTAATCTCTCAAGACCCAGGTCACATTCTGAATTTTTTTGAGCTGTAACCCATAGTTAACTCTCTCCCTCCAGAACACCTATAGAATTATAAATATACTCTTTATTTGGCTTTTTTTTCTTTAGGGCTGGTAATATTTTTATCATTTATGTTGATGAATGTATCTTACATATAGTTTGCCTCATCTGCTAGATTCTAAGCTACTTAGAGTTGTATTCACCACTGTACCTGGCAGAATGACTTGAACATAATTCTGATGTAAAAATGCCTAAGTTAAGATTAGTATTAAGTATAGTTGGTAGCTGTATTAGTTTGCTGGGTTTGCTGTAACGGAATACCACAGACTGAGGGAATAAACAGCAGAAATTAATTTTTGCACAATTCTAGAGGCTAGAAAGTCCAATATCAAGGTGTCAGCAGGGTTGATTTCATTCTGAAGCCTCTCTCCTTGGCATGTAGTTTTGCCTCTGTCTTCACATGGTCTTTACTTCACGGACATACACATCTGTGTCCATATTTCTTCTTATAAGGACATCAGACATATTGGATTAGGGCCCATCCTAAAGACCTCATTTTAATTTAGTTACCTCTTTAAAGACCTTATCTCCAAGTATGGTTGCATTCTGAAGTACTGGGGATTAGGACTTCAGCATACGAATTTAAGGGGGGACACAATTCAGTCCGTAACAATAACCAACAGTCAAAAAGAAGAAATGATTGGGAGCAGTTGTCTGTCATCATTAGAACTCTCATCTTTAGACCTATAGATAACATAATTGTGTACATCAGATTAGTGTAAGGTAATAGGGAGTGGGAGAGCCTGTGGTAAGTCAGAGAATATTTGCCCAAAGACATTCAAATTAAAATGTGTCAAAAAACAAAAAACACAACACACACACACATCCCAGCACACCAACAAAATACCGGGTGATCCAAACAAACAAACAAAAACAAGCTGATTGGTTTTGGCTCATAGGGATCTGGTTTGCAAAAACCACCAGAATATTATTTCATTTGGAATCTATAACCTCTTAAGTAGATACTGGACATACTAAGTATGTTTTTGCATATCCAAAGACATTTTCCCTAGATCCCATTGGTTCACACATAACTTTTTTATTGAGTACCTGCTTTATTGAAGGAACTTTACTAAGTGCCTTGCTGAGATTAAAATCCATAAATTTGGCCACATATATCCAAGAGTTACAAGGACATCCAATTTCTGAGATAATTTATTAAATGCATAACCATGCATAATTTAGTATTTTGGGGGATACAGCTTTATCCTGTAAATAAATTAGAACTCTGAAAAAAATTCTTTGTCAGATTATGTGCTCTGATAAGGCCAAGGTTCTGATCTCAAATACAAGTGGAAAGGACAGGAGACATATACAAAAATAATTATAGTGCAAGATAAAAATGAGACTATAAGAGAATTATAAAGTACTGTGGGAAATTAGAGGAGGAAAAGATTTCTTCCAGGTTGGCGTGTTACTAAAAGTGGTTAATGCAATCAGAATTACTCTTTCTTGTAGCACTTGGAACACATTAACCAATGTGTTATATGTTATTTGCATATGTTCACAACTCCCCCAGTACAATCTGAAATACAGAAGAATGTTTTAATCTTTATATGCTCCAGTCTAGTGTTGCTCAAAAGTAGCAGAGTCACCTGGGGAACTTTTTAACAATAAACTTTTCTCAACTCTGGCTCTATAGTTTCTAATTTAGTAGGCCTGGAGGAGTGCTAGAGAATCTCTGTCTTTAAAAGGTTTCTCCCACTTAATGATTCTGATTATCAACCCCACTTAGAACCTTCTGCCCTAGAGCACCTGGTATATAGTATGCTCTCAATAAGTTCTTGTCACATTAAATGAGTGGAGCTGTGATTTAGTAAGATTAAAAAGGCCCCTGTGTGCAGGATGAATTAGAGTAGAAAATATCCTAGAGGCAAGGAAATCCTATTACAGATGTCCAGCTAAGAGATGAAGCAGGCTTAAACTAGGGTAGAGGCCATAGGAAAGGAGAGAAATGGATGAGAAACATTGAAAAGATAGAATATACAGAATTAGATGAAACTTGATAGTTGCAATAGTTCCCAAAACAGTATGGCTAAGATTAACATGAGGTGTTTATTTAATAAGCAGGTTGCTGGACTCTATGTATGAAATCCTGTTTGGCTGGTCCAAGGTGAAGCACATGAATCTGAATTTTTTAAATTTATTTTATATTGGAGTATAGTTGATTAACAATGTTTCAGGTGTATAACCAAGTGGTTCAGTTATACATACACATGTATCTATTAGTTTTCAAATTCTTTTCCCATTTAGGTTATTACAGAGTATTGAACCAGTACTGTGCTATACAGTAGGTCCTTGTTGGTTATGTATTTTAAATATAGCACTGTGTACATGTCAATCCCAAATTCCCAATCTATCCCTCCCCACACCCTTCCCCACTGGTAACCATAAGTTCCTTCTCTAAGTCTGTGAGTCTGTTTCTCTTTTGTAAATAAGTTCATTTATATCATTTTTTTTTAGATTCTGCATATAAGCAGTATCATATGGTATTTCTCTTTCTCTGTCTGACTTAACTTCACTTAGTATGATAATCTCCACGTCTATCCGTGTTGCTGCAAATGGCATTATTTCATTGTTTTTAATGGCTGAGTAATATTCCCTTACATATGTACCACATCTCCTTTATCCACTCATCTGTCGATAAACATTTAGGTTGCTTCCATGTCTTGCTGCTATGAACATTGGGGTGCATGTATCCTTTCGAATACTTATTTTAAGTAACCTCCATACTGTTCCCCATAGTAGCTGTACCAGTTTACATTCCCACCAACAGTGTAGGAGGGTTCTCTTTCCTCCACACCCTCTCCAGCATTTATTGTTTGTAGATTTTTTGAAGATGGCCATTCTGACCTGTGTGAGGTGATACGTTATTACAGTTTTGGTTTGCATTTCTCTAATAATTAGTGATGTTGAGCATCTTTTCATGTGCCTCTTGGCCATCAGTATGTCTTCTCTGGAGAAATGTCTATTTAGGTCCTCTGCCTATTTTTTGATTGGTTGTTTGTTTGTTTGTTTGCTTGTTTGATATTGAGCTGCATGAGCTGTTTGTAAATTTTGGAGATTATTCCCTAGTCAGTTGCTTTGTTTGCAAATATTTTCTCTCATTCTTTGGGTTGTCTTTTTGTTTTGTTTATGGTTTCCTTCGCTGTGCAGAAGATTTTGAGTTTAATTAGGCCCCATTTGTTTATTTTTGTTTTTATTTCCATTACTCTAGGAGACGGATTGAAAAAGATACTGCTGCAATTTATGTCAAAGAGTGTTCTGCCTATGTTTTCCTCTAAGAGTTTTATAGTATCTTACATTAAGGTCTTTAATCCATTTAGAGTTTACTTTTGCGTCCAGTGTTAAAGAATGTTCTAAATTCATTTTTTTTACATGTAGCTGTCCAGTTTTCCCAGTACCGTTTATTAAATAATGGGAACACAGTAAGAATGCCCACTATTAGTACTTTCATTTATTATTGAACAAGAATTGGTCAGTGCAATAAGGTAAGAAAAAATAAATAAAAGGCCTATAAACTGGAGAGGGCTTGAAGGAAAAACTGTTCTATTCACAAATAATAAAATTCTATTCATAGAAAAATTTTAAAAAACACTACAGATAAACTGTTAAAAGTAATAGCAAAGTCAACTGAAACAAGTTTAATATTCAAAAATTAATTGTATTTCTATATACAAGCATTAAGAAGAAAAATAAATTTTGAAAACAATTAGGAATAGCACTAAAAACATCAAATAAGTGGGAATAAATATAAGATGTGAAATAACTGTATTCTAAAAACTTTGAAACTATCAATACATATATAATATCTAAAATAGAGTGATATACCATGAAAAAAAATACAATAAGATACCGCTTCACACTCAGTAGGATAGCTGTTATTGAAAAGAAAAGGAAAGAAAGTGCAAGAGAGAGGGAGAAAGAAAGTGTTGACAAGTATATAGAGAAATTGGAACACTCTTACGTTGCTGGTGGAACTGTAAAATAGTACAGTGGTTGTGGAAAACAATTTGGCAGTTCTTCAAAAAGTTAAACATAGCAATTCCACTTCAAAGTATGTAACCAAACAGGAACGTAAACAGATTCATGTACACCAATGTTCATAAAAGTGTTATTCACAGTTATCAAAAGGTGGAAACAACAAAAGTGTCCATCAACAAATGAATGGTTAAACAAATGTGGTATATCCATACAATGGAATATTATTATACCATACAGAGGAATGCAGTTTTGAAAAATGCTGCAGGTTGGATGGACTTGGAAAATATTATGCTAAGTGAAATAACCCATATATGAAAGGCCTATATTTTATGATTCTAAAAGTTGTATGATTCACAAAGACAGGAAGTAGGTTTGAGGTTACCAGAGGTGGAGTAGAGGGAGCAACTGAGAAGTTAATGCTTAATGGATACAAAATTTCTGTTTGGAGTGATGATGAAAACATTCTGAAAATAGTGGTGATGATCACACAACATTGTTAATGTACTTGATGCCACTGAATCATACACTTAAAAATGGTTATAGTGGTAAAATTTATGTTTATGTGTATTTTAACACAATTAAAATTTATGTATAATATATATAAGAATTCAATGTAAGTATTGGTTTTGAGAATCACTGCTCTAACTTAGAAGTTAATGAGAAAAGCCTTTAGTTTTCTTTGTTCTGAGTCTTTGTTCCTATTTTAATCTTATTTAGGTTTTCTAAATAGATTTTTTTTTTGAGGATAAAATATAGTGAGCATGCATCAGGACTATTCTGGTATTCATTTTATGAATTAATGAGATACTTTTAAAATACAAATCATTCTCAGAAGAATTTGGTGCACTGGCCTAGTTATTACGGGTCGATTAGGCTTAACTGAGCTGGGGTTGTGAGGCTGAGAGTCCAGAATATAGAGTATCTAAGTAATAGTAAATCTGGAAGCCCAGTAAGAACAGAGTACCTGACTTCTGTTATACAAACAGCGTGATTCAAATGACCTATTTAACATTATCTATTGAAATAATAACTCTAAAAACATAATTAATATTGCCTCTTTAATAGGATAAGATAGGCTGTGCTACAGTAACAAACCCCTATATTTGTCTGGCATCACCTTCTCATCAACAACTAACTGTAAGAGAGGCTGGAAAAATCCCCGTTTATTTAGTCCCAACCTAACTGCCTTGGAGGCTGTTGTAGATTTGGTGTGATGAGGATATAGCACTGGCTCTTCCAGACTGACCTACATTTTAAAAATTTCTTCACAGTGATCTAAGTGATGTTTAAAGTAAGGTTAGACTTACTGAAGTTTTGTTTCAGGCTATTTCAGACAAAATAAGGAAATTTTTTCTTTATAGACAAGGTATGTATAGGTTTTGGAGATTCATGATTTCACAGTATTGGCAAAATTCAGTAGTAGAACTCATCAACTTGCATTGTTAGTGTTAAGTACAAACTGCGTGAATTATTAGTTGTATATTTTCAGTCAGTTCATTTAATTCAGTTTCAGCATCTGGAGGTGGGGACAGTAGTCCCTACCAAATGAGATTCTTATGAGGATAAAATGAGAAAAAGAGAATGAAAAGTGCCTTACACAATGTCTGATCCATTGGAGATTAGCATTAATGGTAGTTGTTATTATTAATTAAATATTATTTGACTTTTCTACCTTTATGCAATTTTGTGAATATCACATGAGAAAACATGAAGTCTTTTGGAAATTTGCAAGGTGGTATATAGATATACGTTTGGCAACTGATTATAGATCCCTTCTCTTTTCTGAACTAATTTTCACTATCATATAAATAAAAGTTTGATGATAGATACTTCCTTGCATCTTTCTCTATTTTGTGGGGGTTAATCTCATCTCCCAAACAAGAATGTGTATACTGCTTTACGATAGCTAGTATTTCATAGCTCATGTTTCTCTTCTGTCTCCTACATCTAGCACAGTTCTGTGTTCTTTAGTAAAATACTCAGTAAACATTTGTTTACTTTTAGTAATCAGTGATTTCTAAGTAGGCCCTTAAGGATATCATGATTGCAATTAGAATTAAGTCACTTGGAACATGTGATTGCTGCTACACTCTTGAGAATTCCCATTAGTCAAAGGTGACCTTCCTATATATCCCAACAGATGCAGACCTGACAGAAGTGATTCATACCTCTCCAAACCACAACACAGATCTTTGCAGTCTGCCCTGCTTTCCAAGCCACTCTAAAACTAAAGCTACAGAAATAAATAAAGCATATTACTTATTTAGTGAGGCTGTTACTTACCAAATAGAAAACACTATTACCAGGCCTGTTGGTAGAGTTGGCTTAATATTTGTTCTCATGTACAATCTTAGATAATGCTTCCTAGAAAAAACTTTTTATCTGAATACAAATTTCAGGAGATTAGCACAGTACATACCCCAAAATATGTTGTCAGTAATTTTTTGTGGAATTATATTGATAAAAGAACGTTGAGTCAGTAGCTCAAGAGATACTGTATCTAAGAGTCTAACTTTGAAGTAAAAATGTTTTGAATTCTCAACTATGCCATTTATTAGCTATGTGACTGTGGGTAATGTGATTTAAGTATATGAGACAAAATTTCCTTTTCTGTTAAATGGGCATTACAATAGCTAGCTCATAGGTTTATTGTATTAAATGAGATAATCCAGGTATAGCACTTAGCATAATACTAGATACCTAGTAAGTACACATTTCAGAGTAATTTCAACTGCAATAAAAAAAATTTTAAACCTCAAAATTACTCAAAATTTTCTAAAATGTATTCTGAAGTAAGAAGTTTCAAGATAAGATAGCTCCCAGGTTGGTTATTTCAGCTCCTCAGTGGCATCATCAGGATCCAAATCTTCTCCATTGTTTCACTCTGGTATCCTCAAAGTGTTAGCCCTTGTCTACAGACTAGGTTTCCTCGTGGTCAGAAGATGACCACTGCAGCTTCTTTCTAATCAAGTCAAAACAGAGTTCGCCAAAAGAAAAAACACCATCTCTTCATCTGTGTTTCTTTTTAAAAACAACAAAATCTTTCTCCAAAACTTTCCAGCACACTTGCCTCCATGACTCATTGGCTGGGCTATATCCTCACCTCCTATGTGATCACTGGCAAGGAAAAAGGAATTATGAATTACCTAGGAACAGGCTTAGACAAATCAAGATTTATCCCCAAGTTTTTGATTCTGTCGCTTTTTTAAAGGGTGGATGCCTAAACAAAAATTGTTAACTAGGGGGAGATGGCTGTATACTATAGCTATTAGTCCGCATAATGGAATATTTGCCATTCTTTTTTTTAATCCTCACATGAAGGAGATTCGGGTATCTGAATCACTGCTCAGTTACTTGCCCTCATCATCCATCAGTTACATCACTCTCATCAGCATATTAGACAAACTAATGCCAATTTCATTCTTTTTTTAATCTTTTCATTCTGTTACATTGCTGCTGACAGAAGGTTACTGAAGTGTCACAGCTAAAAATGTCAAATGCCTAGGAATATCAGGTTTACCTGAAATAGATCATAAATATAAATTACATGCTAACTATAGCTACTTTCTTAGGGTGAATTTGATCTTAGGACAGAAGCAAATTTATGGCATTACTGTACGTGACTTATAAATACAAAATCTTGCTTTCCAAGCTAAGAAAAAAAAACGTTAAAAAGAATTTACTTCCCATTTATATTAGGTAATCTATTGTATTAGCACCAAGATGAGAACCAAATAAGAAATTATAACATGTTTGTGAAGGAAAACAAGGGATGGTCCACAAGCATTTTTCATTATACCAAGTGTTTATAAAAGGGAGGAGTATAATTACATAGAAGTATATACGGGAAATGCTTTAATTTCCATTTTCTTCCTCTATAACTTCACTTAAAAATCTGTTTGCTACTATGGACTTGGCTTGATATGTAAATAAATTTCAAAAGAAACAAGAAATTTACATAATCTGTCTTTTTACCCTCTATTTCCATAAAGTCTATAAATTGAAAAAATATAGCCCTTGGAAACAACTGGAGAAAAGAGTGAGACCTGATTTAGAAGACGAGGGTAAAAATTCATTAAGAAAAATCCCCCTACAAAACAAATCAATTATAAGAAATTTTCTTGGTTTTGTACCATCATCTTCCTTTTTTCATGGAGAAGTGCTACTGATAGTTTGTCTCATTGGAAGCATTTTTAAAACATCTGTAATATAGATAACTAATAGAACAGATATTAGTATGGATTTCTCTTGTATATAACCATGACATATGGTAAAATTAGAACTATCTGAAGAATGAGGCATCATATCTATAATGCAAATTTTCATATTAAAACCTTATATCTAGAAAGAGTTCTCCAGTGGGACGGTTAATATTTGTCAATATATTTTCTAAAAGCGGCAATTTAAAAAAATTTTTTATTGGAGTATAGTTGATTTACAATGTTGTGTTAGCTTCAGGTGTACAGCAAAGTCAATCTGTTATACATATATCTACTCTTTTTAAGATTCTTTTCCCATATAGGCCATTACAGAGTACTGAGTAGAGTTCCCTGTGCTATATAGTAGGTCCTTATCAGTTATCTGTTTTATATATAGTAATGTGTATATATCATTCCCAATCTTCCAGTTTATCCCTCTCCCACCCTTACCGCCTGGTAACCATAAGTTTGTTTTCTACATCTGTAACTATTTCTGTTTTGTAGATAAGTTCACTTGTACCCTTTTTTTAAATTCCGCATATAAGCCACATCCTATGATATTTGTCTTTGTCTGGCTTACTTCACTCAGTATGACAATGTCTAGGTCAGTCCATATTGCTGCAATGGCATTATTTCATTCTTTTTTATGGCTGAGTAGTAATATTCCATTGTGTATACGTACCACATCTTCTTTATCCATTCCTCTGTTGATGGATGTTTAGGTGGCTTCCATGTTCTGGCTATTGTAAATAGTGCTGCAATGAATATTGGGGTGCATGTATTTTTTCAAATTATGGTTTTCTCCGATATATGCCCAGGAGTGGGATTGCTGGATCATATAGTAGCTCTGTTTTTACTTTTTAAAGTAACCTCCATACTGTTCCTCATAGTAGCTGTACCAGTTTACATTCCCACCAACAGTGTAGGAGGGTTCCCTTTCCTCCACACCCTCTCCAGCATTTCTTGTTTGTAGATTTTTTGAAGATGGCCATTCTGACCTGTGTGAGGTGATACCTCATTGCAGTTTTGGTTTGCATTTCTCTAATAATTAGTGATGTTGACCATCTTTTCATGTGATTTTTGGCCATCTGTATGTCTTCTTTGGAAAAATGTCTATTTAGATCTTCTGCCCATTTTTTGATTGGGTTGTTTCTTTTTTTTGATATTGAGTTGCGTGAGGTGTTTGTGTATTTTGGAGATTAATTCCTTGTTGGTTGCTTCGTTTGCAAATATTTTCTCCCATTCTGAGGGTTGTCCTTTCATTTTATTTACGGTTTCCTCTGCTGTGCAAAAGCTTTTAAGTTTAATTAGGTCCCATTTGTTTATTTTTGTTTTTATTTCCAGTACTCTAGGAGGTGGATAAAAATATATCTTGCTGCAATTTATGTCAAAGAGTGTCCTGCCTATGTTTTCCTTTAAGAGTTTTATAGTATCTGGCCTTATATTTAGTTCTTTAATCTATTTTGAGTTTATTTTCTCCACACCCTCTCCAGCATTTGTTGTTTGTAGATTTTCTGATGATGCCCATTCTAACAGGAGTGAGGTGATACCTCATTTTAGTTTTGATTTGCATTTCTCTAATAATTAGTGATGTTGAGCATCTTTTCATGTGCTTCGTGGCCGTCTGTATGTCTTCTTTGGAGAAATGTCTATTTAGGTCTTCTGCCCATTTTTGGATTGGGGTGTTTGTTTCTTTAATATTGAGCTGAATGAGCTGTTTATATATTTTGGAGATTAATCTTTTGTCTGTTGATTCATTTGCAAATATTTTCTCCCATTCTGAGGGTTGTCTTTTGGTCTTCTTTATGGTTTCCTTTGCTGTGCAAAAGCTTTTAAGTTTCATTAGGTTCCATTTGTTTATTTTAGTTTTTATTTCCATTTCTCTAGGAGGTGGGTCAAAAAGGATCTTGCCGTCATTTATGTCACAGAGTGTTCTGCCTATGTTTTTCTCTAAGAGTTTTATAGTGTCTGGCCTTACATTTAGGTCTTTAATCCATTTTGAGTTTATTTTTGTGTATGGTGTTAGGGAGTGTTCTAATTTCATTCTTTAACATGTAGGTGTTCAGTTTTCCCAATACCACTTATTTAAGAGGCTGTCTTTTCTCCATTGGATATTCTTGCTTCCTTTGTCATAGATTAGGTGACATAGGTTTGTGGGTTCACCTCTGGACTTTCTTATCCTGTTCCATTGATCTATATTTCTGTTTTTGTGCCAGTACCCTACTGTTTTGGTGACTGTAACTTTGCAATATAGTCTGGAGTCGGGGAGCCTGATTCCTCCAGCTCCATTCTTCTTTCTCAAGATTGCTTTGGCTATTCAGGGTCTTTCGTGTTTCCATACAAATTGTAAATGTTTTTGTTCTAATTCTATGAAAAATGCCATTGGTAATTTGATAGGGATTGCATTGAATCTGTAGATTGCTTTGGGTAGTACAATCATTCTCTCAATACTGATTCTTCCAATCCAAGGATATGGTAGATCTCTCTCCATCTGTTTGTGTCACCTTTTATTTCTTTCGTAAGTATCTTATAGTTTTCTGAGTACAGGTCTTTTGCCTTTTTAGGTAGGTTTATTCCTAGGTATTTTATTCTTTTTGATGCGATGGTAAATGGGGTTGTTTCCTGGATTTCTCGTTCTGATCTTTCATTGTTAACGTATAGGAATGCAAGAAATTTCTGTGTATTAATTTTGTATCCTGCAACATTACCAAATTCATTGATGAGCTCTAGTAGTTTTTTCGGTAGCGTCTTTAGGATTCTCTATGTATAGTATCATGTCATGTGCCAACAGTGACAGTTTTACTTCTTCTTTTCCAATTTGTATTCCTTTTATTTCTTTTTCTTCTCTGATTGCCATGGCTAGGACTTCCAGGACTATGTTGAATAATAGTGGTGAGAGTGGACATTCTTGTCTCGTTCCTGATCTTAGAGGAAATGCTTTCAGTTTTTCACCATTGAGAATGATTTTTGCTGTGCATTTGTCATATATGGCCTTTATTATCTTAAGGTAGGTTCCCTCTTTGCCCACTTTCTGGAGAGTTTTTCTCATAAATGGGTGTTGAATTTTGTCAAAAGGTTTTTCTGCATCTATTGAGATGATCATATGGTTTTTCTTCTTCAATTTGTTGATGTGGTGTATTACAAAGATTGATTTGCGGATATTGAAGAATCCTTGCATCCCTGGGAAAAATCCCACTTGATCATGGTGTATGATCCTTTTAATGTGTTGTTGGATTTGGTTTGCTAGTATTTTGTTGAGGGTTTTTGCGTATTTGTTCATCAGTGATATTGGCATGGAATATTCTTTTTTTGTGTGATATCTTTGTCTGGTTTGGTATCAGGGTCATTGTGGCCTTGTAGAATGAGCTTTGGAGTGTTCCTTCATCTGCAAGTTTTGGGGATAGTTTCAGAAGGGAAGGTGTTAACTCTTGTCTAAATGTTTGGTAGATTTCGCCTGTGAAGCCATCTGGTCCTGGGCTTTTGTTTGTTGGAAGATTTTTAATCACAGTTTCAATTTCAGTACTTGTGGTTGGTCTGTTCACTTTTTTTTATTTCTTCCTGTTTCAGTCTTAGAAGGTTGTACCTTACCAAGAATTTGTCCATTTCTTCTAGGTTGTCCATTTTACTGGCATATAGTTGCTTGTAGCACTCTCTTATGATCCTGTGTATTTTTGTGTGCCCATTGTAACTTCTCCTTTTTCATTTCTAATTTCATCGATTTGAGTCCTCTCCTTTTTTTTTCTTGATGAGTCTGGCTAAAGGTTTATGAATTTTGTTTATCTTTTCAAAGAGCCAGCTTTTGGTTCCATTGATCTTTCCTATTGTTTTCTTCATCTCTATTTCATTTATTTGTGCTCTGATCTTTATGATTTCTTTCTTTCTACTAACTTTGGGTTTTGTTTATTCTTCTTTCTCTAGTTGCTTTAGGTGTAAGGATAGGTTGTTTATTTTAAATTTTTCTTGTTTCTTGAGGTAAGGTTGTATTGCTATGAACTTCCCTCTTAGAACTGCTTTTGCTACGTCCCATAGGTTTTGGATCATCGTGTTTTCCTTGTCCTTTGTCTCTAGGTGCTTTTTGATATCCTCTTTGATTTCGTCAGTGATCCATTGATTATTTAGTAACACATTGTTTAGCCTCCATGTGTTAGTGTTTTTAACAGTTTTTTTCCTGTAATTGATTTCTAATCTCAGCATTGTGGTCAGAAAAGATGCTTGATATGATTTCAATTTACTTAAATTTACCAAGGATTGATTTTTGGCTTAAGATGTCATCTATCCTGTAGAATGTTCTGTGTGCACTTGAGAAGAAAGTGTGTTTTGCTGCTTTTGGATGGAATGTCCACTAAATATCAATGAAGGCTGTCTGGTCTAATTTGTCATTTAAGGCTTGTGTTTCCTTATTAATTTTCTGTCTGAATGATCTGTCCTTTGGTGTAAGTGGGGTGTTAAAGTCCCCCACTATTATTGTGTTACTGTCGATTTCCCCTTTAATGGCTGTTAGCATTTGCCTTATGTATTGAGGTGTTCTTATGTTGGGTTCATATATATTTACAATTGTTATATCTTCTTCTTGGATTGATCCCTTGATCATTATATAGTGTCCTTCCTTGTCTCTTGTAACAGTCTTTATTTTAAAGTCTATTTTATCTGATATGAATATTGCTACTCCAGCCTTCTTTTGATTTCCATTTGCATGGAATATCTTTTTCCATCCCCACACTTTCAGTCTCTGTGGGTCACTAGGTCTGATTTGGGTCTCTAATAGATAGCATATATATGGGTCTTGTTTTTATATCCATTCAGCTGGCCTGTCTCTTGGTTGGAGCATTTAATCCATTTACATTTAAGGTAATTATCAATATGTATGTTCCTATTGCCATTTTTCTTAATGTTTTGGGTTCGTTTTTATAGGTCTTCTTTCTCCCTTTCTCTTTTGTTCTCTTTTCTTGTGTTTCCCACCTAGAGAAGTTCCTTTAGCATTTGTTGTAAAGCTGGTCTGGTGGTGCTGGATTCTTTTAGCTTGTGCTTGTCTGTAAAGCTTTTGATTTCTCCATCGAATCTGAATGAGAGCCTCGCTGTGTAGAGTATTCTTGGTTGTAGGTTCTTCCCCTTTGATCACTTTAAATATATCATTCCACTCCTTGCTGGCTTGCAGAGTTTTTGCTGAAAAGTCAGCTGAGATCCTTACGGGAGTTTTCTTGTATGTTATTTGTTGCTTTTCCCTTGCTGCTTTTAATATTATTTCTTTGTCTTTAATTTTTGTCATTTGATTTCTATGTGTCTTTGCTTGCTTTTTCTTGGGTTTATCCTGCCTGGGACTCTCTGCACTTCCTGGACTTGGGGGAATGTTTTCTTTCCCATGTTAGGGAAGTTGCCAGCTATTGTTTCTTCAAATATATTCTCAGTCCCTTTCTCTGTCTTTTCTCCTTCTGGGACCAGTAATGCAAATATTGGTGTGTTTAATGTTGTCCCAGAAGTCTCTTAGGCTGACCTCATTTCTTTTCATTCTTTTTTCTTTATTCTGTTCTGTGGCAGTGATTTCCACCACTGTATCTTCCAGCTCACTTATTCATTCTTTTGCCTCAGTTACTCTGCTATTGATTCCTTCTAGCGTATTATTTATTTCAGTTTTTCTATCGTTCATCTCTGTTCTTTCTTTAGTTCTTTTATGTCTTTGATAATCATTTCTTGTATCTTCTCAATCTGTTCCTCCATTGTTTTTCCAAGATCTTGGATCATCTTTACTATCATTACTGTGAATTCTTTTAAAGGTAGATTGCCTATTTCAACTTCACTTAGTTGTTCTTCTGTGGTTTTATCTTGTTCCTTCATCTTGGGTATATTCCTCTGCCATCTCATTTTGTCTAACTTTCTGTGATTGCGGTTTCTGTTCCTTAGGCTGCAGGGTTGTAGTTCCTCTTGCTTTTGCTGTCGGCGCCTTGGTGGATGACGTTGTCTAAGAGACTTGTGCAGGTTTTCTGGTGGGAGGGACTGTTACCTACCAACTGGTGGGTGGAGCTGGGGCTTGTCCTCTGGTGGACAGGGCTGTGTCAGGGGGTGTATTTGTCTGGCGGCTGTTTACTCAGGAAGACTTTACGCAGCTTTTCTGCTAATGGTTGGTGCTGTGCTCCTGCCCTGTTGATTGTTTGCCTTGAAGCATCTTAGCACTGGCGCCTACAGGCTGTTGGATGGTGCCAGGTCTTGGTAAGAAAATTGTGGTCTCCAAGAGGGCTCATGCCAGTGGGTACTCCCCAGAACTGCCACCACCAGTGTCCTTGTCTCTGCAGTGAGCCACAGCTGCCCCCCACCCCCTGCCTCTGCAGGAGACCTCTATTACTAGCAGTTTATTCTGGCCCAGTCTCTTATGATGTCACCACTTTTTTCCCCTGGGTCCTGGTGCACTTGAGACGCTTTGTGTGCCCTGCAAGCATCGAGTCGCTGTTTCCCTTGGTCCTGTGGAATTCCTACGATTAAACCCCACTGGCCTTCAAAGTCAGATTCTCTGGGGGCTCCTCCTCCAGTTGCCAGACCCTCAGGCTACCAAGCCTTATGTTGGGCTCAGAACTTTCACTCCTTTGGGAGAACTTCTGTGGTATAATTATTTTCCAGTTTGTGGGTTACCCACCCGGCATGCTTGGGATTTGCTTCTATCGCGATTATGCCCCTCCTACCATCTTGCTGTGGCCTCCTCTCCGTCCCTGAATGTAGTGTATCTTTTTTGGTAGGTTCCAGCATTTCTTCATTGGTGGTTGTTCAGCATTTAGTCGTGACCCTAGTATTTCCATCAGAAGAGGTAAGCTCATGTCCTTCTACTCCACAATCCTATCTCGATCCTCAGTCATACTTTCTTGTGTTGTTATTGTATTGGCCACTTTAGAGATTACAGTATATCAACACGTACAGGCATACCTTGTTTTATCACACTTAGTTTTATTGCACTTTACAGATACTGTGTTTTTTACAAATTGAAGTTTTTTGGCAACCCTGCATTGTCAGATGATGGTTAGCATTTTTTAGCAATAAAGTATTTTTAAATTAAGGTATGTATGTACATTTTTTTATACACAATGCTCTTACACAATTGGTGGACTACACTATAGTGTACAGTAAGTCCCCTACATACGAACCTTCAAGTTGCAAACTTTCAAAGATGCGAATGTGCATTCCATTGTTGTCAGGCGTGAGTGAAATTGCAGCTTGCCCTCCATCTCCCGTTGCTGATGATTCTTCAGCTCTACCATCTCCCACCTACTCTCCCTCCTCCAGTCAGTAACTCTTATTGCCTGTTCACTCGATGCCAGCCCTTGTATGCTAGCTATTGTACTGTCCTACTGTACTGTACTTTTTGAGGTACTGTACAGTAAAATTATAAATATTTTCTTTACTTTTTGTGTTTATTTTTTATGTATTATTTTTGTGAAAAGCATTATAAACCTATTACAGTACCATATAGTCGATTGTGTTAGTCAGCTAACTTTATTGGACTTACAAACAAATAGGACTTACGAATGCGCTCCAAGAATGGAACTCATTCGTATGTAGGGGACTTACTGTAAACATAACTTTTGTATGCACTGGGAAACAAAAAAATTCATGCGACTTGCTTTATTGCCATAGTCTCCTTATTTTTGGTGGTCTGGAACTGAACCTGTAATATCTCCAAAGTATGCCTGTACTTAAGTTGTAATAGCCTACCTCAAATTAATACACTACTTCACTCACAAGGTAAGAACCTTACAGGGGTGTAATACTATTTACTTCCCTCCCATCCTTTGTACTATTTTCTCTTGTATTTTACATCTACACATTATAAACTCCACAATATATTATTATTTTTGCTTTAAGCAGTTGCTCGACTTTAAAAGATTTTGGTAAAAGAACAGAAAATTTATCAACTTCACCATTTTTAAGTGTACAGATCAGCGTTAAGTACATTTGCATTGTTGTACAGCTATTCTCTAGAGCTCTTTTCATCTTGCAATAGTGGAACTCTATGCCTAGTAAATAACGACTTTCCAGTCCCTTTCCCTCAAGTCCCTGGCCACCACCATTCTGCTTTCTGTCTCTATGAATTTGATTGCTTTAAACACCTCATATAAGTGGAATCATAATTGTATTTGTCATTTTGTGACTGGCTTATATCATTTAGTATAATGTTCTCAAGGTTAATCCATGTTGTAATGTGTGTGAGGATTTCCTTTCTAGGACTGCTGTTTCTATTTGTTTGTTTTTGTCATAGTAGCTATCCTAGTGGATATGATGTGCCATCTCATTGTGGTTTTGATTTGTATGTCCCTAATGATAAGTGATGTTGAGCCTCTTTTCATGTGCTCATCGGCCATTTGTATATCTTCTTTGGAAAAATGTATTTTCAAGTACTTTGCCCATTTTTATTCAGGATATTTGGTTTTTGTTGTTAAGTTGTCGAAGTTTTTTTATATATTCTGAATATTAACTCTTTATTAGGTATATGATTTGCAAATATTTTCTTGGATTCCGTATATTGCCTTTTCAGTCACTTGATTGTGTCCTTTCGTGTGCGCATGTTTTAAATTTTGATATAATCCAATTTATCTGTTTTTACTTTTGTTATCTGTACTTTTGTGTCATACCAAAGAAATTGTTGTCAAATACAATATCGTGAAGGTTTCCACTGTGTTTTCTTCTAAAAGAGTTATAGTTTTAGCTCTTATGTTTAAGTCTTTGAGCCATTTTGAGCTAATTTTTATATGTAGTGTAAGGTAAGTGTCCAACTTCGGTCTTTTGCATGTGAATATACATTTTTTCCCAACACCATTTGTTAAAAGGTCAATTGACTTTTAAAGAATTTAAGAAAAGTAAGAAAGAGCGTTTTATATTTACCATGTATTTACTATTCTACTACTTTTTATTCTTCCTGTAGGTCTGAATTTTAATATAGTATTCCCTTTAGCATTTTTTGTCTGTTGACAATGTATTATCTCATTATTCATTTATCAGCAAATATCTATTTCACCTTCATTTTTGAAGGATATTTTCACTGACAATAGAATTTTAGGCTGATATTTTTTTTCTTCATCATTTTAAAGATGTGGTTCTATTGTCTTGTGTAATCTGTAATGAGAAGTCAATCACCATTTTTATCATTGTTACCCTGGATAGACTCCCCCATCCCACCCACCTCTGGCTACTAAAAATTTTTTTTTTCTTTATCTTTGGTTTTAAGCAGTTTGACTGTGATATGCCTAGTTGTGGTTTTATGTTTATGTATTCTGCCTGGGGTTTGCTGTGCATCTTGGATCTATAGGCTTATGTTTTAATCAGTTTTGGAAAGTTTGTCCAATATTTTATCAGATATTTTTTCTGCACTTTTCTCGTTCTCCTTTCCCTCTGGGACTCCAATTATAAGCATGCTAGATTGTTTAATTTTGAACACACACATTATTGATGATCTGCTATTTTTTTTCATACTTTTTTTCTCTCTGTGCTTCAGTTTAGATTATTTCTATTGAGTTGTCTTCAAGGTCATTGAGCCTTTCTTCTGCACTATCCAATCTGCCATTCCATTCAGTGATTTTCTTTAATCATTTCAGATATTATATTTTTCAGTTCTAGTATTTCCATTTGATTTTTATTTTTGGTTTTCCTATATCTACTGGAATTCTTCATGTTTTTACTTATTATATCCTGTTTTTCCAGTACATTCTTTAACATATATCATAACTACCTTAAAATATTTGTCTGTTAATCCCAATATCTGGGTTGTTAGTGAGTCCATTTCTGTTGACTTTTTTCTTTTGACTATGGGTTGTATTTTCCCAAGTTCTCTCTTAGCTTGTGATTTTTTTGATAGTATGTTACCATTGTGGGTAATACGTTTAACAACTTGATTATGTTATCTTCCTCTGAAGAGTGTTTTGAATATTGTTCTAGAAGGTGGTTAAATTACTGGTAGAATTTATTGATTCTGTGGAGGCTTGGTTTTAGACTTGGTTCAAATTTATCTATTTCAGTTTTTCTCCTAGTCTTAGGCATGGACCTTACTTTTAAATTCTGCCCCTTCTGGGGTTTCGAGAAAGTCTGAGGTGTTTACCAAGACCCTCTACCTTTAGGAATTCACTTTCCAAACTCTGACTCATCATCACTTGTAAACTGCTGAAATTTCTGCTTAGTTGTTTTAGTCTTTTAGCTGTTGCTTTCTTCTAGGTTTCTTGGCTATCACTTTGTACATGCATAGTTCAGGAGTCAGCCAAGCATTTGAGGAGAGGTATTATACAGATTTTGGAGCTACCCTTCCCCCTCACTCAATCCCCAGTGGCTTCCCTTTTTTGGAGACTTCCTCTTTCAACTTCCAGGTGCACCAGCAGCCTCAAACTCTAACTTCTTATTCCTCAGCCCCCCAAACTGCTGCTTTCTGATTAAGCTCTGTTCCACATGCACCATGCAGAGAAGGAAATAATCTTACCAGAAAAATCAGAAAAATGTAGATATTATTTTATTGGCTTCCTTTCTTTCAAGGGTCATATCCCCTTCAGCTTCTACCTGCTATTGATTGCTCCACAGTGCCTTCAAATAGTTGTTTTCTTTTAGTCGGAATTTATAATTGTCATTGTCAGGAGAGTTATCTAGTTTAAGATACTTAACTACTTATGAGTGCCAGAAATCATTAAAGCAGTATTTTTAAATGGAAAAACAAAAGTATGGTTTCTAAGAAATTGTTGGTTATTGTATTATATGCAGCTATATTTAGAGAAGTAAAAAGATACCTCCTAGAATGGGGAAGGAATTAGGTAATATTATTTCAAAAATAATTTCTGGTGTTTTAATAAGACTGTGTAAAATTATCGACTGCAGTGGCCATGAAAATGTACTACTTCGACCTCCTGCTGTAGGGAACATAATTGATTGATGGCTGCAGGTGCTGCTGTCTTTTAGAACCCATTCCCAAGTTCATGCCAAGGCCATGATTCCCAAGTGATCCTTCCAGGCCATGAGCCCATATGGTGGAGGTTGTAATCCAGGTTCTTTTCTATGAGATATAGGACTCCTTTAATGGAATATTTTTGCAAAGGACTCCCAATTGACTGGGCCAAAACCTTCTTAGAACTGTGTTGCAGTCTGAGATTCTTCCTACCCAGTCTTCCATCCTTCCATTTTTCCATCACAGGTATCCTAAGGCTTTCTTGCCTTCCCTTGCTCCCACTTTGTTGTCTTTCAAAAGTAAGTCTCCTGCATGTTTAATACCATCTTTGCATCTGCTTTTTGGGAAACCCAAACTAATACACAGACCCAAGCTATTGACAGAAAATAGACCAAAATTGACTTTTAAAAACAGAATATTTTTAGAGAAAAATTCCAAATAGCATATGTAGATACTCCCTTCTCTAGGAGGTAGAACTTAATTTCCCTCTGCTTGGATGTAGGCTGGGCTTAGTAACTTGATTCCAGTGAATAGAGAAGAATCTGATAGAGAAGAATCTGTTACTCCTTTTTTTTCTTCTTCTTTTTTTATCACCCCCCGCCATCAAACACACACACAGACACACACATGAGCCTTTTTAGACATTTTTGCTTAACACCCTCCCCCACACTCCTGATGAAATTTTTAATACCACAAATATACTTTATATCTGTTTATGTGTTATATGTATATCCATGTTTTATGCATGAAAAAGTAAATTTTCCCCCCCAAGAAGTTTTATTCCTTTGGGAGCATTATAATAACCCTCACAGAGAATGCATGGGACAGAGTGTGGATAGGGAAATTTTCTAACTTTGGAGGAAGCTGGCAGACACCACCTTAAACAAGTGATCAAAGTTAACATCACCAGTGATGATAAGTCATGTTAATGCCATATACCCCCAGTATGATGAAATGTAAAGGGTATTTAGCCTCTGTGATAGTCTACCCAAAAAGTTGTAACCCCAGTCTTATCGTGAGACAACATTAGACAAACCGAAAATGAGGGACATTCTATAAAATATCTGACCAGCACTCCTCAGAAGTGTCAAGGTAATGAAAAACAAGGAAAGACTGAGAAATTGTCACAGATCATTGAGACTAAGGAGACATGACCACTAATTGCAATGTGGTGTCCTAGATCGTATAAGGGAGCTCACTCTGCTATCTTTGTAACTTTTTTGTAAGTCTAAAATTATTCCAAAATTAAAAGTTAAAGAGTGTTAAAAAATTAAAAATCATTGTGTCATTTGTAGTCATTACATGAAAGTAATGGTGCAAATATTAAAAGAGAAATAAATATGTAGAGATTGCTAGAATATAAACATTGAGCTAGTAGTCTGAGAATGTGAGTTTTCTATATATAATATTAGTAAATGAAAAAATACCATAGATATAGTATTTATGAAATTTCATGAGCCTATGATGCAGTATCTCATGACATCTATGCACAATTAACTCAGATGGTCCTGGATATAAGCAGAGTCACATGTATTCAAAACTGGCTGGAGAACCATAAAAAATATTGATAAACCATAAGTGGAAAATGTATCAAATTGGGGAATATGTCTAGGTGCTGCAGAGATCAGTGTTTTGTCCTATCTTATATAGCTGCTGCATTAATGATGTAGAATAGGGAGTAAAATGAATGTTAATGGAATCCACAGATGATATTAAATTGGGAGGTGATGCAAACAACAGTAAGGGCAGCAAAGCAATATAAAGGTACCCAGAGAGCTTAGAAATATGGAATGAAAACAACAAAATGAGATTCTGCCTCTTCAAAATAGAAACTACAAGTGCTTTAGGAGAAGGACAATAAAAATAGGTATTCAAAGGGAGCGAAATCTGAAAGTCGTCAAATGGTCAAAAAGACCTAAGGGTGAAAATGAATAACAAAGTAGATATGAATTTATGACATAGTGATTTTGAAGATTATGACTGCATATACTGCATGCCACAGAGAAAGAATAAAATAGTCCGTTCTTCATACGTCCAGTAAAATGACATCAGGTAGACAGAACTCATTTTGTGTCAAGTTGGTACTTAACTGCTGTTGACAAAGTAGAAGTAGTAATAAAAATGATTAAGCCTTAGAACACTGCAGACAAGTATATTGATCTTCAGCAAATTGTACTGAGCTATTTTACTAGTCTTTCCATTGATAACTGCTGATCTACTTCATGTCCCATATAGGTGACACTTCCTTCCTCAGATATATAACTTACACTAAGCCTCAGAGCAGCTTCCCTAACTCTTTTTAATCTTCCTCCTTCTCTCCCAAATTAAATTTACAAATTGCTTCTTTCTAATATGTTCTTATTTTAATTTATATTAAATTATGTATAGGCTTCCTTGATTGCTTGTCAAAACTGACTTCTGCCTCGGTCACATCTACACCTCAATGCTGCAAGCCTTATTTGCAAATACATGCTTGTACCCCCACCAGCAGCCATAGAACAAAGAGCATAAGCAAGAGTAACATCTGAGGAGAGTATTGGAATTGATATCTGAGTAAATAACAACCAAAATAAATAAACTACAGATCAGAATTCCATTAGCAAGGCAATATTCTAATGGTCACTGCATAAATCAGGTAGCCCCAAGATGTTATCACCCATTGGCAAGGAGTCTTTCAGAATAATAAATAAAGAAATCTCTTTTTCAGGATGACTACATATGCTTATTAAGTGTTGTAAAATAGATGCTTTTATTAAAAAATGTGTTATCTTTTTAAAACATTTTTATTCGAGTATAGTTGATTTACAATGTTGTATTAGTTTCAGGTGTACAGCAAAGTGAATCAGTTACACATACACATATATATATATATATATATATATATATATATATATATATATATATATATATGTATGTATGTATCTATCTCCACTGTTTTTAAGATTCTTTTCCCATATAGGCCATTACAGAGTATTGAGTATAGTTCCCTGTGTTATGCAGTAGGTCCTTGTTGATTATCTGTTTTATATATAGTCGTGTGTATATGTTAATCCCAAACTCCTAATTTATCCCTCCCCACCCCCCACCTTTTCCCTTTGATAACCGTAAGTTTCTTTTTGAAGTCTCTGAGTCTGTTTCTGTTCTGTACATAAATTCATTTGTATCATTTTTTAAGATTCCACATATGAATGATATCATATGATATTTGTCTTTCTCTGTCTGACTTCACTTAGCATGATAATCTCTAGGTCCATCCATGTTGCTGCAAATGGCATTATTTCATTCTTTTTTAAGGCTGAGTAATATTCCCTTGTATACATTTACCACATCTTCTTTATCCATTCCTCTGTAGATGGACATTTAGGTTGCTTTCATGTCTTGTCTACTGTAAGCAGCACTGCAATGAACTTTGGGGTGTGTGTATCCTTTCGAACCATGTTTTTTTCCCAGATATATGCCCAGGAGTGGGTTTGCTGGGTCATGTGGTAGCTCTATTTTTAGGTTCTTAAGGAACCTCCATACTGTTCTGTATAGTGGCTGTACCAATTTACATTCCCACCAACAGTGTAGGAGGGTTCCCTTTTCTCCACACCCTCTCCAGCATTTATTTTTTGTAGACTTCTTGATGATGGCCATTCTGACCAATGTGAGGTGATACCTCATTGTAGTTTTGATTTGCATTTCTCTAATAATTAGTGATGTTGAGTATCTTTTCATGAGTCTCTTGGGCATCTGTATGTCTTCTTTGGGGAGATGTCTATTTAGATCTGCCCATTTTTTGATTGGGTCGTTTGGGTTTTTTTGAAATAGAGCTGCAGGAGCTGTTTGTATATTTTGGAGATTAATCCCTTGTCGGTCGCTTCATATGCAAATATTTTTCTCCCATTCTGTGGGTTGTCTTTCCATTTTCTTTATGGTATGCTTTGCTGTGCAGAAGCTTTTAAGTTTAATTAGATCCCATTTGTTTATTTTTGTTTTTATTTTCATTACCCAAGGAGGTGGATACAGAACGATATTGCTGTGATTTATGTCAAAGAGTGTTTTGCCTATGTTTTCCTCTAAGAATTTTATAGTATCCAGTCTTACATTTAGGTATTTAATCCATTTTGAGTTTATTTTTGTGTATGGTGTTAGAGAATGTTCTAATTTCTTTCATTTACATGTAGCTGTGCAGTTTTCCCAGCACCACTTACTGAAGAGACTGTCTCTTCTCCATTGTATATTCTTGCCTCCTTTGTTGTATGTTAATTGACTGTAGGTGTGTGGTTTTATTTCTGGGCTTTCTATCCCTTTCCATTGATCTATATTTCTGTTATTGTGCCAGCACCATACTGTTTTAATGACTAGCTTTGTAGTATAGTCTGAAGTCAGGGAGTCTGATTCCTCCATCTCCTTTTTTTCTTTCTCAGGATTGCTTTGGCTATTTGGGGTCTTTTGTGTTTCCACACAAACTGTAAAATTTTTTGTTCTAATTCTGTGAAAAATGCCACTGGTAATTTGATAGGGATTGCGTTCAATCTGTAGATTGCCTTGGGTAGTCATTTTCACAATATTGATTCTTCCAATCCAAGAACATGGTATACCTCCATCTGTTTGTGTTATCTTTTATTTCTTTCATCAGTGTCTTGTATTTTTCTGAGTCCACGTCTTTTGCCTTTTTAGCTAGGTTTATTCCTCAGTATTTTATTCCTTTTGATGTGATGGTAAATGGGATTTTTTTCTTAATTTCTTTTTCTGATCTTTTGTTCGTGTATAAGAATGCAAGAGATTTCTGTGTGTAAATTTTGTATCCTGCAACTTTACCAAATTCATTGATGAGCTCTAGTAGCTTTTTGGTAGCATCTTTAGGATTTTCTATGTATAGAATCATGTCAAGTGCCAACAGTGACAGTTTTACTTCTTCTTTTCCAATTTGGATACCCTTTATTTCTTTTTCTTCTCTGATTGCCATGGCTAGGACTTCCAAAACTATGTTGAATAATAGTGGCGAGTGTGGACATCCTTGTTCCTGATCTTAGAGGAAATGCTTTTAGTTTTTCACTATTGAGAATGATTTTTACTCTGTGTTTGTCATACGTGGCCTTTATTGAGGTAGGTTCCTTCTATGCCCACTTTCTGGAGAGTTTTTCTCATAAATGGGTGTTGAATTTTGTCAGAAGGTTTTTCTGCATCTATTGGGATGATCATATGGTTTTTCTTCTTCAATTTGTTGATGTGGTGTATCACACTGATTGATTGGCAGATATTGAAAAACCCTTGCATCCCTGGGATAAATCCCACTTGATCATAGTGTATGATCCTTTTAATGTGTTGTTCGATTTGGTTTGCTAGTCTTTTGTTGAGGATTTTTTTGTCTATGTTCATCAGTGATATTGGCCTGTAATTTTCTTTTTTTTGGTATCAGGGTGATGGTGACCTCCTAGAATGAGCTTTGGAGTGTCCCTTCCTGTGCAGTTTTTTGGAATAGTTTCAGAAGTGTAGGTGTTAACTCGTCTCTGAATGTTTGATAGATTTCACCTGTGAGGCCATCTGGTCCTGGGCTTTTGTTTGTTGGAAGACTTTTAATCACAGTTTCAATTTCAGTACTTGTGATTGGTCTGTTCACTTTTTTTATTTCTACCTGGTTCAGTCTTGGAAGGTTGTACCTTTCTAAGAATTTGTCCATTTCTTCTAGGTTGTCCATTTTATTGGCATATAGTTGCTTGTAGCAATCTCTTATGACCTTTTGTATTTTTGTTGTGTCCATTATAACTTCTTTTTCATTTCTAATTTTATTGATTTGAGTCCTCTCCCTTCTTTTCTTGATGAGTCTGGCTAAAGTTTTATCAATTTTGTTTATCTTTTCAAAGAACCAGCTTTTAGTTTGATTGATATTTGCTAGTGTCTTCTTTGTCTCTCTTTCATTTATTTCTGCTCTGATCTTTATGATTTCTTTCTTCCTACTAACTTTGTGTTTTGTTTGTTCTTCTTTGTGTAGTTGCTTTAGTTGTAAAGTTAGGTTGTTTATTTGAGGTTTTTCTTGTTTCCTGAGGTAAGATTGTATTGCTATAAACTTCCCTCTTAGAACTGCTTTTGCTGTGTCCCATAGGTTTTGGATTGTCATGTTTTTCTTGTCAGTTGTCTCTAGGTATTTTTTGATGTCTTCTTTGATTTCTTGAGTGAGCCATTGGTTATTTAGTAACATATTGTTTAGCTACCATGTGTTTGTGTTTTTTACAGTTTTTTTTTTTCTCTGTAATTGATTTCTAATCTCATACCGTTGTGGTCGGAAAAGATGCTTGATATGTTTTCAATTTTCTAAAATTTACCGAGGCTTGATTTTTGACCTAAGATGTGATCTATCCTGAAGAAAGTTCATTTGCACCTGAGTAAAAAGTATATTCTGTTGCTTTTGGATGGAGTGTCTTATAAATGTCAATGAAGTCTATCTGGTCTAATGTGTCATTTAAGGCTTGTGTTTCCTTTTTAATTTTCTGTTTGAATGATCTGTCCATTGATGAAAGTGGGGTGTTAAAGTCCCCCACTATTATTGTATTACTGTCAATTTCCCCTTTTATGACTGTTGGCATTTGCCTTATATATTGTGGTGCTTCTATATTGGGTGCATATGTATATACAATTGTTATATCTTCTTGGATTTATCCCTTGTGTAGTGTCCTTCCTTGTCTCTTGTAACAGTCTTTATTTTAAAGTCTGTTTTGTCTGATATGAGTATTGCTACTCTCGCTTTCTTTTGATTTCCATTTGCATGGAATATCTTTTTTCATCCCGTAACTTTTAGTCTGTATGTGTCCCTAGATCTTAAGTGGGTTTTTTGTAGACAGAATGTATATGAGTCTTGTTTTTGTATCCATTCAGCCATTCTATGTCTTTTGGTTGGAGCATTTAATGCATTTACATTTAAGGTAATTATCGATACGTATGTACCTATTGCCATTTACGTAATTGTTTTAGGCTTGTTTTTATAGGTCTTTTTTCTTCCCTTCCTCTTTTGTTCTCTTCTCTTGTGGTTTGATGACCATCTTTAGTTTTGTGTTTGGGTTGCTTTTTCTTTTTTTTGTGTGTATCTATTGTAGTTTTTTGGTTTGCATTTCCTATGAGGTTTTGATAAAGCAGTCTGTGTACAAGGTTGTTTTAAGTTGCTGGTCTCTTATTTTCAAATGCATTTTCCATTTCCTGCATTTGTTCTCTCCTCATCTCATGGTTGCTGGTTTTGTTATCATATTTGTGTATGGATGATTTCCTTCTTTTGCTATATCTTTGCCTTTATGCATGAGCTTTCCCACTTGTGATTTACTTGTTCCTAGTTGTGGCCTCCTTATGTTTTTTTCCCTTGCCTAGAGAAGTTCCTTTAGTATTTGTTGAAAAGCAGGTTTGGTGGTGCTGAGTTCTCTTAGCTTTTGCTTATCTGTAAAGCTTTTGATTTCTGCATCGAATATGAATGAGAGCCTTGCTGGGTAGGGTGTTCTTGGTTGTAGGTTTTTCCCTTTTATCACTTTAAATATATCATGCCACTCCTTTCTGGCATGCAGAGTTTCTGCTGAAAAATTAGCTAATGACTTTATGGGGATTCTCTTGTATGTTATTTGCTGCTTTTCCCTTGTTGCTTTTAATATATTTTTTTGTATTTAATTTTTGTTAGTTTGAGTAATATGTGTCTTGGCGTGTTCCTCCTTGGGTTTATCCTGTATGGGACTCTCTGCACTTCCTGGATTTAGGTGAATATTTTTTTCCCCATGTTAGGGAATTTTTTCACTATAATCTCTTCAAATATTTTCTCAGGCCCTTTCCCTTTTTCTTCTTCTTCTAGGACCTGTATAATTCGATTGTTTGTGCTTATAATGTTGTCCCAGAGATCTTTGAGAGTGTCCTCATTTCTTTCCATTCTTTTTTCTTTATTCAGTTCCACAGCAGTGATTTCCACCATGCTGTCTTCCAGCTCACTTATCCGTTCCTCTGCCTCAGTTATTCTGCTATTGATTCCTTCTAGTGTATTTTTCATTTCAGTTATTGTAGTGTTCATCTCTGTTTCTTTGTTCTTTAGTTTTTCTGTGTTTTTTTTTAAACACTTCTTGTATCTTCTCAATTCGTGCCTCTATTCTCTTTCTGAGACCTTGAATCATCTTTACTGTCATTACTCTGAATTCTTTTTCAGGTAGGTTGCCTATATCCTCTCTTTATTTTTAAATTTATTTATTTATTTATTTATTTTTGGTTGTGTTGGGTCTTTGTTGCTGTGCGCGGGCTTCCTCTAGTTGCAGCGAGCAGGGGTTACTATTCGTTGTGGTGCACAGGCTCCTCATTGCAGTGGCTTCTCTTGTTGCGGAGCATGGGCTTTAGGTGTGCGGGCTTCAGCAGTTGTGGCTCACGGACTGTAGAGTGCAGCTCAGTAGTTGTGGCACACCAGCTTAGTTGCTCCGTGGCATGTGGAATCTTCCCAGACCAGAGCTTGAACCCATGTCCCCTGCATTGGCAGGCGGATTCTTAACCACTGTGCCACCAGGGAAGCCCCCCATATCATCCTTAATTTAGTAATTCTTGAAGGTTTTTATCTTTTTCCTTTGTCTGCAACATATTGCTTTGTCATCTCATTTTGTTTAACTTACTGTGTTTTTGGTCTCCTTTCTACAGGCTGCAGGATTGTAGTTCCTCTTTCTTCTGGTGTCTGCACCCTGGTGGGTGAGGTTGGTCCAGAGGCTTGTGCCATTACACCTTTGATAGGGGGTTTGACTGATGTTTTGGTGACCAGAGCCTACCCTGGATATTGAGCAGGGCACACCCTTTGCTCTGTGGTTGTCACTGCCCTGTCAGGGGCAGGGTCTGTTCTCTAGTTGTTGGAGTAGAGGCCCCATATCTGTTTCTTAGCTTTCTTTCTTATCTGCAGTGCAAGGTAGGCGGGATTGGAGCACTCCCACTGGGAGAGAAACCACTGGGTATTCCTCCTTTGGAGCTCTTCACTTGTGAATGTGCTCTGTTGTGTCCCCTTTCACCCATTGTGTGGGCTTACAAAGTACACTGTTGTTGACAAAGCTCTCAGTCCCACCGTATCTGTGGGTATGCTGGCAGTTGGCCCTGGTGACTCTCAGGCATTGTTTTCACCAAGCCACCAGTGCATATCCACTGAGGTCAGGTCCCAGGACTGCAGTAGTTGTGCACCTGGACCCACAGTGGGAACTATGGAGACAGCTCAGACTCTGGCTTTCCCAAACCTCTGTGTGTTCATGCCCACAAAGCCCACAGCTGCTAAAGCCAGACCTGTCCCAGCTGCAGGAGCACTTGTTGTCCTTTTGGATGTTTCACAGGTGATGAATTTAGGCGACTGTCTGCGGAGGTGTAACTCTGTGGTTTGTGCAGCTGTAAGGAGAGATTTCAGCTCTTCTTCCTTAGTCACAGGGCCCCTGGGGCTCAGCTCTGATTTCAGCCCCACCTCTGCCTGTATTCCTTGCACTGGAGTCTGCTCCAGAGGTTGCCGGAGCACAGGAGCCCATCAGGCAGGAAACAGCCAAGGAAGCAATTGGGGTGAGTGGGCCACCCGGGCTGGAAGGTGCTAAGGTAGCGATTGGTAATGCATGAGCCCATCAGGCGGCAGTCGGGGTGAATGGACCGCCCAGGCAGGATGGTGCTGGGATAGCGAGCGGTGGGGGAGAGGGGGGGGTGCAGAGGAGGCGATGCCAGTGGCATGCGAGCCGACTACTGTGGGAGCCCTCCCTGGTTGCCCATGGAGGCAGGGGCCAGCATGTGAGGAGAGAAGCTGCAGTGGCCACCCCCCTCTTTGCACATCACTCAACAATGGCACTTCGCTTCTGTGGCCATCTGGGCTTCCTCCACGAGCATTTCCAGTTGCAGAACTCCTCACTCCCATCCCCTTAGGCTGTCTCCTCACAGCCAACAGTGGTCCCCTCCCTGGGTCTGCTCTCCAAGCCCCATGTTCCAGCACCCCGCCCCTGTGTGCACTGGCAGACACCCTTCTCAGGCTGGGGTGTGCAGGGCTGTGGCACTAACCATCTGTGTAAGTCTCAGTCTGTCCTGTCTGCCACAGGCCGGTTGCTGGTCTCCTCCGAGTCTCTGAAACTCCCCTTCTGTCCCCGCTGATCTCCCCGCCAGGGAGGGAGCTTCCTGAGATGCGGGAACCTCTGCTCACTTCCAGCTCCCCTCCAGGGGTGCAAGTCCTGTCCCGTTTCCTCTCCTCTTCCTCTTCTCTTCTTCTTTCTTTCATCCTACCCAGTTACGTGGGGATCTTTCTTGTCTTTTTAGGTTTCCTCTGCTGGCATTCAACAGGTGCTCTGTTAGAATTGTTCCGTGTGTAGATGTATTCTTGATGCGTTTGTGGGAAGAGATGAACTCCACGTCCTCCTCCTCCTCCACCATCTTGGAAAGTCTTGATGCTTTTTAAAAGTTTGCTCAACATGAAAAAGTCTGTATGAGCCTTCATTTTTTATGGTTTTAGAATAAGAATACTTCTTTAACTTTTTCACTTAAAAATATTCATAATCATGAGAGCACACATAATGTTTAAGCTCAGTAAGTTCCAGGTGGCAGCAAATATATGAGAATCAATGAGTGTAAAGGAATATTTGAGATCTTGTCTCAAACTCCTCCTTTTATACCTAACATCGTGGACAGCACAGAGTTGAAGGAAAGACCACCCCCACGTGGTTGGTGAAAGGGTGTTAGACCATAAAATAAATTGATTTTTTGGTTTTTGAGAAACTGAGGAGAATCCTACACTGGATGGAAGACTGGACCAAATCATTTCTAAGGTCCCTTCTCATGCTTTGAGGATATTTTGTGTTAATCGTTTGGCTACTTGAATACCTGTAAATACAAACACAATTTGGTTGTTCTGAAATCTTTACAAAACAAAATAGAATATCACCCATTCACTTCTTTCAATAAACCTCCCCACTGTTAGAGAACAGCTCTTCAAAATAAAATATAGCAAATATCACATATAATATACAGCAAGAATATATAAAGTACAATAAGAACTCCCTTAATTTGGGCTCTAGTTGCCTAGGTGGTATGCTTGGTATTACATTATTCATTATTAGAAAGCCTAATCTTAACTCTCATTAAATTCAGAACTCCAAATACCAGAAGGATGGAGAGGTTAAAAGGTTAGACATAAGCACCTTTATCATTAATTCTTTGAAAAACTTCATGATAAGAAATAAAAAAGGGGCATGATGCTTTTATACCTGAACAGTTCATACTGTTCATTATTGTCTTAGATAGTTTTATAGCAAACTCCAAGAACATACCTTCTTTATATTCCTGAGGTAACTCTATGATAATTTTATTCTCACCCATCTGTCAGAGGCATAGCTGTCATTTCTACAGTCACTTCAACAACAGAGAGTAAACTGATCATGTCCACCAATTTAAAGCATAGAAGAATCTGGTTTACTAATTTTGCTCATCTGGAATGTAATTAGTTTCTTTAGAAAGCTTCATATTCCTCAATATCCTTGTCATCCTAGATGCCATTAGTTACTATTTTAAAATTTTTATTTAGTCTTAACATCTGTATCGCTTCCTTAGAAACTAAGACTATTCCCTTGACCATGAGTTCTTTGCTGCCTAGCATGTCTTTTTATCTTGAAATCTTTCACCATGTTATAGTCAAAATATTAGGAGCCATTTTGACTACTTATTGTTGAGAAGGGCTCCTGATCTTAGGTAGGGTCAATTATCTTTCATTTTAATCATTTCCCTAATATTCTTCATTAAAATGACAGCTGTGAATTCCGGACTTTACCAGCTTCCTGTATTTCCATCAAATAATTTTTATGATGGATTGTAAAACAGAAAAACTGAGCAGCAAGATGTTTGTTACAATTGAAAGCAAACTTGGTTAAACAGTAGTGAAATTAAATTGTTGAACTGTTTCCTTTGCTTTTTACAGGAGCAAGAGTTTATTAGTCCATTTCATTTTGCAAATTTCCAGATTTCTCTGGATTTTCCTTTAATCTTTGTATCATGGTAGGTGATAGATTTCTCTTATTTGTCCCACCACCTGGAAGCACCTTTGAAAAGAAGTATTGAGTAGCCTTCCTGACTCTTCAGATTTCATCCTAAGACCCATTTAGCCTATGACTTTTGATCCTCTCCGTAATAAACCCATCAAAATCTATATCCACCCTCTAAGAAGTCTTAAGATTTCTCTGTGTGTTTCATTCACTCTGAAGCTTAGCTATCATTGTCCGTTTTCATCATCCTTCTTGCTTTACTCGAGCTGTCATCACCTGTGATGTATTGATCTTTATATAGGCATGGATTGAGATAATCTCATGTAACTCTGGCATCTTTAAATAAACTCTATATTGTTAAAATGTATTTTATATTTGTAAACTTCAAGATAGGTTTTGGTTAAATGTAGAATATGTTTATTTCCAACATCCTTACTACTGCCAAGTATAACACAAGCTCTGGATTCTTTATAATGTGTACAAAGATGAGAAATACTCTCTTTTTTGCTACTACAGTAATTCTGAAGTTGTAAAACTTCAGTCCTGACAACAGTTAAAATACACAAACACTTGTATGTACATCTCTGATTTAGAAATAAAGACCTAAGGGGAAAAGGAGTTGGTATGATATAGGTCAAGAAATTTGCTGCTAGACCTGGATTTTTTGCATTCTGATGTTGGTTTTTCATGTAGATTTTGGTAGAATATGTTCCAACATTCCATTCTGAATATAATCAATATAGTCATAATGTATAAACAGGCTTTATGATATAAGTATAACATGAGACTTGCCATACTTTGTCATACCTATAGCTGAACCAGCATGGTACTCAGTTTCCAGAAGTAATGCCAGAGTATATTTGTGGGAGTCACTAGTTGTTCACCACCCTTCAAATCTCAGAAAGTTAGAGATTTCTAGGAGCCCTAATAACTTACTATGGATCTGACGTTCATGATATGTGTAAATTTTTTTTCTAATTTATCAGGTTCTACTACTGCTTTTGGGTAATGAATTAAGTTTAGGAACCATAGTCATTACATAAACTTACATTACCTTACTATATGGGTTTGTCCTAGATTCTGAAAAGTATTTTTAGGGAACATTTGGAAGATGATGGGGGATATTTTCTTGCTACTTCTATGAAAATTAAGATTAGAATTACTGATTGCCTCATTTTGTCTAGTTATTTCAGAAATTCATCATTTTAAAGATATGATTACTATTTCACTTTAACAAATAGGTAATTTGTTTTTGAGTCTGGCTCTTCCATTTTTGTCTTCATCTTTTATGTTACTCAGTTGTTCTGTCTCTTCAGAGAATCTCCCTAAGAATTTTTTCCTAACTACAGTTTATTGCTGCTTATTTTTCATACTTTTATTTAGAGCCAAATATTAAAATAATTATGGAATTGTCCTAATTATGACATTAGATTTCCATTCTATTATTATTGTCATTCACATATTCTAATCGTGAAATGAGATCTCTACACTCTTTCTTGTATTATTGTAATCCACTTCCTATACTATGTAGAAAAAAAGCAAGCAAGTATTCCAAACTTTGAGTTACAAAGTGTAACACCATTTAGATCATTTGGAAAACTTCATCTAGTGTTTATCTTCTAATCTTTTCATCATAATTTGAATTCACTGAGTTATTGTTACTTTCCTTTGTAGGGATGTTGACATTTATTAAAGGTATTCACAATAGAATCTATAATATCTTTCAAATTGGTGTCCCCATTTAGATTTCTGAAGCATCCCTGAGTTCTACAAATATCTCTAAATGCCAGTTTAAAATGTTTTCTTTTTCCTTCCCTACTCATTTCCTCCCGTACTACTCTATCTTTTCCACAAAATTTTGATAAGAAATTTCAAAAGAGTCGCATCTTTTCCTTGTGCGTAAAATCTAGGAGTAGGATATGTGTTCCATTAACTTAAAAAAAAAGAGTCAATGCTTAGTTTAGACACTGATAAAAAGGGAAAGTAATGTAGGGTTTAACTCCATTTCTCATAGTTTTTCTATTATTATTCCTTTCACCGTAGATGACTATTCTTTATTCCTGGCTTATTAATCAAACTCTAACATACGGTATGATGAGCTTTTAGTTCACTTTCTTTTGCACTCAGTTCATTACAACTGCATGTAATCAGGCAATATGTGACCAAAATGAAATACTGGGACTTCAGTGTCACCTTTACAGACTCTGTCATATAGAAATGAGCCCATGATACTTTTATTTTCTTGGAATCTATTCATTATCACAAGTTTTTAAAATAAGTCAGTATTGCAAAATGCCTCATGATATCCAAATATTCTTGCTCTCTCCATTCTAAATTGTCATTAAGTAAATTCCAAGTTTTATGAAAATCCTATGTGGTTTATTTGATAAGGATTATTTAGGAAAAATTTGGGTTGCTAGTAATCAATTAGTCATCTTTCTCTTCACTCTTTACATATGAATTAGCAGTGAGTTTATAGTTTTCATGGAACTTATGCCAGGCTATGTAACACAAGGTTTCAAATTCTGTTATCTTGAGAATGTGGAAGTAGAATCTTTTTGTCTGTCTGTTTTTTGTTTGTCCTTTGATAATGGGTTTAACACTGGACTCCAAGATTAATTATGGGTGTCCCATAGTTTCATTCTTGAGACTACTTCATGCAAAACTGTAGATTTAAATATAATTACATAAATTGTTCTTTATAATCTCCTTATTAACCCTTTAGGTTTATAGTTTTTTTCAACTTTTGGGTGCAATTGCTGGTGTCTTGTATAATGTTCTTAATTTTCTTATTATTAACATTTTTACAGGAAGTTAAGCAAAAGAGCTATTTAACATTCCTGCCAGATCTCACTTTTTGTGCTTTGTAGTGTCCTATCCCACTCTCTTCTGAATCTATTTTTAATCCCTTTTGATTTCCTTTAACTGCCATATTGAGCATTATTTTGTTTTGGTTTTTTGTCTCCTATTTTAAGTCTGCTTTCCTTGATGATTAGCATATTATGTCCTTTCATTCTCCCCTTTTCTACTTCCTATACAGTTTTTAAAATTCATTTCTCATTTATTCATTTCATTTATAATATTCTTCATTTTAACTGTATGCTTTTCAAAAAGCATACAGTTGTAACTGCAACCCTCCTTTACATCATAAATTTGATTAATTTGTGACTACAACCCCCAAGTTTTTTCCTGCCTTTAAATACGCTTTCATTTATCTTTAGAGGTTAAAACTCAAGATTAAAGACAAGCCATGGGCAACTGATAAAAGGGAATTTATGCCAATTTGGGAGTGGCGGAAATTGGGCTAGCATTATGGTTCTTCCTAGAGCTGCTTGGTGGACTTCGTTAACCCAAACAGTTATTCAGTGTATCACTTATACTGGCACTTATATCTGTGTGTGCCTTTTATCACAACTCTCGCTCTTAAAACGGAGTTACTTTGACTTGGAGGCTCATTGTATATTCCTCCATAAGCATGTCTCAACTCCTAAAGATTGCTTAAAAGGAGGAAGGACTGGAGGTACCCTAGTCATGACAAGTAGTTCAGATCTGAAAGATACACACAATTTGAAATGCTTCACTTTCTTTCTGAAACACATTTATGATCTCATTAGAAGTGGTTTCACTGAAGCAAAAATGCTTAGGTTTGCATCCCTCCATTGTTTAAGGCTAACTCTATAGACTTGGTATCACATTATCAGTGTTCTGTCCTTGAACCATAGCAGATTGTGCTCCAGAGTCACCTAGCAATATGTTCAGCTTCTTAGCTGTTCACGTCTCCTCTTATCCTACAGTTTATTTTGGGTGGGCTATATCATTTAACAGGTCTTGTTTATTATTACTTTATAGGTTCACTTTCAATTTTCAATTACAAAATAAACATTTTTGTTTACAAAAAATGTATTTACCCAGATATTTAAAACCATACTGATAATTGGGGTTTATTTTTCCAAAGAGTAAGAATTCTTGAATAAAATCTTGAGAGAATGAAAACTGAAATTCTACAATTCTGTATTTATATAATACCACTCTCATGGACAAACAGAAAAGTGGAGAGAGAGAGAGAAAAAATAGCAGTTTTTAAAAGAATAAATGAGAAGAGTAAAGTCTGAAGAAAAGACAGAAATCAAGAACAGTGATTTCCATCACAGTTAATCTAAAGCCTTGTAAATAAAACTGAGGACAGTTGATAGATTAGAAGAATGAAGAACAGAAATAATATTTTACAGTAGGATTAGTTCACTTGGAGGGTACCTAGTGCTTGTGGAAAGTGTAAAGGAGGTGGAGGAGAGAAGGCATAGAGAAAACACTAAATTATCTTTCAGCATTTTAAATTATTTCTGCAGATCCTATTATAGTAGAGGGTTGAAAAAAGGCCACAGAACAAATCATAAGAATTCCTGTATCCAGCTGTCCACCAATCACTAAAGAAAACTGGGAGAGGCAATAAAAGATGTATTCATGTCCCAGTCATCACTATGTCACCATCAGATGCAGATGATGTTTAGCAACACTGCAGAGCTAAAATTTGATACAAATTAACATGTACTTCCGGATTTCTGATATTTTCCCTTCCACCAATTCAGAATAACTTAGCCTTTTCCTCTTATTTTCCTAAGGAAAACATCATCTGATTCATTTTCTTTCAGACAAATTTTCAAAATGTAGGAGTGAGTTTTTGTTCTTGCACCAGAGTTAATATTGAGTTTGTGGTATAATTTTTGAAAGGCAACACCTGTTCTTCTATTCCATTGCTTCCTCTAGCTTTAGTAATAAAATGTCACAACTTCTTGGACATGTTCTTTAAACTGCCCTACTTTCATTCTTAGTATTTTGGGGGGACCAAGCAGAAAACAATAAACTAATGGCAGAATTGAGTGTAAGCTTCAGTATAAAGTATGTAAGGTGTGTGTGTGTGTGTGTGTGTGTGTGTGTGTGTGTGTTTTGAACCAGAGACTGAACCATAAGCAGGAGTCATCAGATGATGAGTATAAATGTCAAAGTTGAATAAGAACCCCATACCCAAATAACAAGTTGAGTTACTAAGCAAGAGCTATTTGGGATAGTCTAATGGGTAAGGATAGAATTATCTATGTACCAATTTTCCCATTCAATTCAATAATCTTGCTTTCATATTTACAAAACTAAAATTTGAAATGACATTTTTGCTAAATGAATGCTTTTCCCTTATTATCCAAGGAATGCTCAAAGCAAAATTTTGAGAGAAGAGGTCAGAAGAATGTCATTGATATAGTCTCACTCATCACATGGTTAAGGCAACAATAACTTCATTGCTTGTACTTCAAAAACAGTTTTTATAGAGCCCTTGAATTACTTTATCAGTAAGTGGTTTCTCTCTCATTTTTGTAATAAGTTCTATTCCAAAAGCACAGAGTAGGAAAAATAATTTAAATATATTATACTAAAGAACATGCCATAAAATTAACATTTTCTGAAACATGTCCGTGATCTCCTGGAAGAAAACCTATGATAAGTGTATTAGTTCATCAATTTTTTTTTCTAATTTTATTCCTTGTTGGCTTCTTCCTTTTATCCCCATTTCAATCTTTATTCTGTCTGGTAGGAGTATGGATGCCTATCAAAACTTTAATTCTCAATCTTACCTTTTATCACTTTTTTTTATTATCTTTTGGTTAGTAATCTGTAGTGTCAAAGTATCTTATGCCACAAGGAGATTGTCATATCCAGTATTATGGCAGTAAGGAATATGGGAGTCACAAAGATCGAAGCATTAATTGTATTTATTGGTTGGTCATTGCTCCTATGGAAAAGCAGAAATGTTTAAAGGCTTGCAGATTTCTAAAATACATCTGTGAGCTCGTTAAATACAATGATTTCCGTATTTGGAATGCTCCATGTAAAATCCCTTTGAAAATACCATGCCAAGCTAAATGTTTACTATACCATGAAAATTCGATGATTTGATAATTTACATAAAATGGGCCACTTAAAGCAGATCTTGTATTTCAAGGATAGGAGGGATTGTTTTTATTACTATTGAGAAATAATTGACATATAACATTAGTTTTAGCTGTACAACATAATGATTTGACATTTGTATATATTGCAAAATGGTCACTATGATAAGTTTAGTTAACAACCATCACCACACATAGTATTTTTTTTGTGTGATGAAAAATCTTAAAATCTACTCTCTTAACAACTTTCAAATATACAATAGAATATTATTAGCTATAGTCACCATGCTGTATATTACATCCCCAGGACTTATTTATTTTATATCTGGAAATTTGTACCTTTTGACCTCCTTCACCCATTTTGCCCCCCACCCCATTTTCCCCAAATCTGGCGACTACCAATCTGTTCTCTGTATCTATGAGTTTTTTTTTTTTTAAAGATTCTTTGTATAAGTTGAAATACATTGTATTTGTCTTTCTCTGTCTGAATTACTTCACTTAGCTTAACGCCCTCAATGTCCATCCATATTGTTGTAAATGTCAATATTTCCTAATTTTTTATGGCTGAATAATGTCTATGTATATATTATATATGTATCACATTTTCTTTATCCTTTCATCTGATGATGAAACACTTAGGTTCTTTCCACATCTTTGCTATTGTAAATAATGCTTCAGTGAACACTGGGGTGCGCATATCCATTTGAGTTAGTGTTTTCATTTCCTTTAGATGTATACCCAGAAGAGTAATCACTAGATTATATCATATTTCTATTATTTGTTTTTTGAGGAATATCCACACTCTTTTCCAGAGTGGCTGCACCAATCTAAATTCCCACCAACAGTGAACAAGTGTTCCCTTGTCTCTGCATCCGTTCCAACACTTGTTATTTGTCGTTTTGATGATAGCTATTCTAATGGGTATGAGGTTATATCTCCTTGTGGTTTTGATTTGCATTTCCCTGATGGTTAGTGATGTTGAGCATCCTTTCATGTACCTGTTGGCCATCTGTATATCTTCTTTGGAAAAATGTCTATTCAGATCCTCTATCCATTTTTCAATCATATTGTTTATTTTTGTGATTGAGTTGTATGAGTTTTTTATATATTTTGAATATTAAACCGTTATCAGATATATGATTTAAATATTTTCTCCCATTCAGTAGGTTGCCTTGCATGGGAGGTTTAGAAAGTGCTGTATGCTTTCATTAGTGTGTCATTCTATATGCTGTCCCAAAATATTGAACACAATATCCAGGATATTTTAAAAAAGACTGAATAGAAGAAACATGCAACTGTGAGATATGTAGGCTAATGCAATAAATCAGGTTATTCACAAGTATAAAGTGAATAAAGTTGGTAGGACAAATTTTCTGAGCCTTGAGTTTCCTACCTGCTTCTACCTTATTTATTTATGTGAAAAGAGACATTTCTAAAACAAGATTCTGACTTCCAATCCTGACAATTTGGTGGATATGTTAACCTGAAAACTGCTATCAGATATTTCTGGGTAAACTATTTTAAAAATCCTTTTGAATGCATAAATGGGTTAATATGAAAGTAAGAAAAATTATATTCCAGGGACCCAAAACAAAGATTATAAAGAAATTGAGTAAGCGTGAGCCAACATGTAGCTGCCTGGAGCAGTTTGCCAGTCTCAGTACCCAAGGGTTTAAAGTTTTAAGTGCCATGTAGGACTTGGAGCTGTGAACGGCACAGAATTGTAGCTAAGAGTACCATATATAAAAGTGAAATCCTCTAAGACATCTCAGGCGAGAGGGAGAACATTAAAAAAAATCTTCTTTTGGGGACAGTAAGAGCCGAAGAAAAGTTGTCCAACTAGCCCTGGGCTCTGGATTAAGAGGATGGGGAGAGAGAGAAAGAAACAGAGAAAATAAATATCTAGTTTCTCCTTAGTATCCATTGCCACAGACCTACCCTCATTTTGATTTGGGATCAAATTTACATTGCTTGCATCGTTCAGGAATTCCCAGACTAAGAAACTGTCATAAGAAGTCAACCTAGGCTGGAAAGATCCCTGTAGCACCTATAAAAATCAAAAGCAAAAATTTTGGAGAGACATACGCTCATCCAGGGATTCCCAAAAACAGAACCCCACTAAAAATGAGCGCGTAACCCAAAATTAGAAAATAAAGAAAGTAGTCCATCTTAAGAATCAACAGACACAACATAGCAGTAGCAGATGCTCAAGAATTTCCAATAATAGCATTATTAGAGAATATAAAATAACTGTTCTAAATACTTAATAATGGAACTAATTCCAGAAATAATGGAAAACATGAGAAAAGAACAGATAGTATCAGGGCTTCCCGGGTGGCGCAGTAGTTGAAAATCTGCCTGCCAATGCAGGGGACACGGGTTCGAGCCCTGGTCTGGGAAGATCCCACATGCCGCGGAGCAACTAGGCCCGTGAGCCACAACTACTGAGCCTGCGCGTCTGGAGCCTGTGCCCCGCAACAGGAGAGGCCGGGACAGTGAAAGGCCCGCGCACCGCGATGAGAGTGGTCCCTGCTTGCCGCAACTAGAGAAAAGCCCTCGCACAGAAAAAAAACGAAGACCCAACACAGCCAAAAGTAAATAAATAAATAAATAAATAATAAATAAGGTCATATTATTAAAAAAAAAAAGATAGTATCAAATATCCAGGCAGATTTTTAAAAAAAGAACTTATAGAGATAAAAAATTAAACTGATTTTTTAAAAGATTAAGTTCATTGAAATCAAAAGATTTATGTTCAAATACAGAGTCTGAAACGTCCTAAGAGACAAAAATAACTTCCTTCTGTGTTGAACAGTGAGATTCCTTACAGACACTTTTTTTTTTACTCAAACCACATGCCATTTTGCCAATGACTTATGGATCTTATCTATGTGACTCTTATAACCTCTGAGAGCTAGCTTACTGAGTTCTAGCAAATCCCAAGCCGGCATGCCTTGTGTTAGTTACACTGAATAGCCTCTTCAAAGTAAACCACACAACAGTGACGTTGATCCTGTTAGATTAAGACAAATTAAAAATCTAATACATAGTTTTGCTGTCAGGTCCTAAAGGTCAGAGGTCAATATAGTATATTGCAATAAGGCTATAGGTTACCCATGCCCCAATATTGTATCATAATAAACCAAATAGGGATGAAACATCCAGCAGTAGCCCATAAATCTATTAGCAGTGAACTGTCAATGTCCTATATACCAGGGTAATTTGTTAATTCAGAGCTGGGTCTCTTTTTTCACTAGACCTTGTAAACTCCTTTCTGAAATATCAATAAACCATCTGCTTTGACTTGTTAATCAAATGACTTTATTCAGTCCAAAGCAATTTTTTCCTAATAAAAACAGAGTATTTATCTCCATGGCTATAAAAGAGGATTGTTTTCAACTGTTCACTTATAGTTAAGAAGCACATTTAGTTTGGATTGATTTCCAATGCTTCAGTCATATCTTGTCACTTTCCATTTCTTACACACAACATCTCAGTTTAGCCATTTAGGAAAGGAAAAACAGTCAAATTCTGAATGTGGTACAGGGCCAGTGCACAAAAACTGGGGAATAAGTTGAGAGAGAAAAGAATTCATCCGAAATAATTGTAGATCAACGTTTTAATATCACCATTTCCTTCTGTTTGCAAATTTCCTTATCATTCTAGATAGAGTATTTACACTAGCCACTGTTTCTGCCTTAACTGAGGTTCCAGATGTTTGCCTTTTAGTTAGTGTTGCTCTGTTCTGAGTCACAGGGCAGATAATGTTTATCTATAATAGAAACTTTTTATCCTCTCTTAAGCTTTATTGTGCTAGTGTAAAATAAAGTCAGTTTCAGTGAGATGGGATCATAGCATGTGAAGATCTGCAAAGCTACCCCAGAAAATTGACCCCCTTTTCTCCCAGCCCACCAAACTGAGATAAAATGAGTATTTCTGAGGTATCCGTGGGGATATTCTCAGTGCTCTGTGAATGAGCATCTTGAGGAATCGTCACGCTTCTTGCACCCTCTGTCCTTGGAGCTTACTGCCAGCTGGCAAATGGAGCAAAGTCTATGACCTCTGACCTTGAATCAGCTCCTCTTGGACTGTTAAAAATGATGTCTGGGGAGAGGTCTGGGTGCTTGAGTTATTACTGGATTCTGCCCTCTTAAAAAACAAAGAAGAAACTCAAAGGTGTTCTTAATGAGCAGAGGCCTCAAAGGTAGCACAAATCATGGTGCATACTGAGAATTCTTTCTCAGGGGCACAGCTTCCTTTCCCACTGCAAGTCCCTGAAAAAAGGAAAAAATATACAGCAAACAAAAAGTGCAATTAAAATGCCTCAAGTGTTTTACAGACTTGTTTTGATTCTTTTTATTTAAATATTCCTTGGTGAGCCACCATCTCGTTTTTTATGTTGGAGGTGGCATCATAGAGGCAAGGGAGGACACAGTCCTATTCCTCTCAACCTCCTTTATCTCCTCATTTTTACAGAGTGGAGAAAAGAAAAATATCTAAGCCCTTAATTCAAGTCTTAGGCTCTTTTCTGAGCCTAAGAAAGGAAATGTGAGGGACATATGAAATTTTATGGCCATAGCAATGGGTTTCTAACCTGGCAAGTTTTCTCAACATTTTAATTTCATTGATTTTGACATTATTCCCATGAGATTTTTCTCTTAATACTATTTCCATGAAAAATGTGAACCAAATCCATTAAAATTAACTTCCCCTCAGGCATGAAATTTTACCAAAGTAAATATTAACTAATTTTTACTTAATAATAATGATTTCATTTATTGTCTCCTAGCCTTCACCCCAGCATTGTCTTCTTACCTAATTCACATCGTAACTAGGAAAGATTATTCTGTTAATGTTCTCTGCACTGTAGTGTTCTCCCCACTGTAGGTTATTTTCATGAGGACAAGTAGAGACTATTACTGGAAATCTTGGTAAATACAGTCCTTCACGTATGGTTGAGTGACACAGTCTTTGTCTGTATGAGAGGAAATGATAGATTCCCTGACTTTAATATTGAGAAACATAAATTGGGCTGGAATGAGAATGGGAGTACCAGGAAGTACAAGAAAATTGAGCACATAAATTAAAATGTGTTAAGCAACACAATTTTTTTTTTAAACCCACATTGTAATTCTCAAACTCAATGTTGTAGATGCCCAGAAGCTTCTTATTGAGGATTAATTTATGGACTCAAGAGTAGTATTTGGGGGATAGAGAGCAGGTCATGCATGATACAATTATATGTAGAATTCAGAATCAAATAAACAGCCAATTCATACAATTCATCCCAAAGCAAAATACGCTTGGCCTGAATAACTTGAATTGACCATCAGGTAGTTGGGTTGTTCTCTTTTAATCTTATTGGCTTTCTGTTTTTCCCTAGTAACACAATAGTTTGGATTTAGTGTTTGTAAAATGTTTCATAGGAAGTTTTATAAAGAGGGCAGTTACAGAGCGGGAAGAAAAAACACATTGGTTTAAAGAGGCAGAATCCCATGAGGATTGGGCAGCGCAATTGAAAGTCATCTTTTTTTTTTTTTTTTACCAGAGATGAAGATTCTGAGAGGATGAATAGAGTGCTGGGAAGTGTTACGGTTAGACTGGGTTAAAAGATCAAAGACTGTGCAGAACTTTTATGAAAATGACTAAGTAATAGGTAGAAACAAATATTAGGGAAATAAAATTGATTAAAATGTTCCCTACCTGGTAAAGTAGTAATTATATGAAAAATTATATGGCATATAACTGGAAGGAATATAGTTATGTGCTTCTATTTCTTTCAGCATGACTATACAAGAAAACTGTTGCATTTTGAAGATTTTAATAAAGGAAATTAATGAAACTATATTTTCAGACATTGAAGAGTTAAAAGAAACTAATATTTCAGTCAGGTTTAATACAAGTTACTGTGTAAGGCTTGGCTAAGCAAAAGCTAAATGAGAACTGGCCATAAACATTTAAAATTTCAAGAAGAAATATAAGGTGTCTAACATGCCACTGGGGGTTATATATGTAAGAGAATAAAATTGTTTATCATTTCTTCCTAAACATTAAATTTTAAGCTCACCATTAGGAAATTTTAACTGAGATTCATTAGGCTAAGTTTTAAATATGTTCTATAATGTTTACCCTTACCATTTATCTTCATCTTATAATTCTTTGATCTCACAATTCACTGAATAAAAAGCCCTAATTAGTACAGAAAAGATAAAATGGTTTCTGTTATTGGATAGTTTCTCATTATAACATATCTTTATCTTATTAATGAGGTGAGATTGTCTTGATTTGTATCTTTACATTTCATATTTTACACATAGAGATACAGATCTCCTAATCATGTTTTAAAATAACAGTTTACATTTAAATAAAAGATCATAAAGGTAACATTTTTTTTATGTGCAAAGTTTGCCACTAAGAAAGATCATTTTGAAACTATGGAAGTTTGCTTCGTATTTCTCCTTACTTTTACCTAATAACATTTTAAAGATGCAAATTATACTGGTAACTTTTGTTTAGAAGACAAATACTTCCCTTAACTCTTCTGTTAAGTAGTAGTTACTTAATGACTAGCTGGTCAATTATCATTGTATAAATAAAGGTATCTCTCCAGTTATTCATTTTTAATATACATATATTCAGTAGGTACCCAGTGAACTGGGATGCTATTTAAAAGTGCATTTCTGACTCAGCTAAATTAGAGAGAGAATTCAGGAATTTACATTTTAAACCAGCATCATAGATGATACTTATATAAATGATCTGCAGACCAGTTTGTGAAAATTTACTTTGACAGTTAAATATGCTTTTAAAAAGTAAGGTATGGAGTTTGGCTTCTAGTAATAATGGTAGACCAAGTAGTTTGGACCATCTCCCCTACTGAGAACAATTAGAAAAGCTGGGTGAAATCGAAACAAAAAATCTGTTTGAGACCTTGTAATGCTAACAATATAGTGGAAACCTATGAGACCAACTCAGAGTTCATTCAGGAGAGATGAATCTGGCATTTAGAAGTGCTTTTCCCCCAGAGGTGTCTGCCATTTCCTGCAGACCCAAATATCTGTCATTTCTAATAAAGATGGCTAAAAGGCTGAGAAGCTAAGTAGAGATACTCAGAATCATGAAGCCTGTGGGAAAACCTGGAGTTCAAGCCTACATAGAGGGGATAATACCTGATTAGATCTAAGAGGAAGGATGAACCTGAAATAGCCCAGCCTACCCAGGGACTGAAAGCAGGCTTCACATTATTTCAAATCTTGATCTGATTTAGATGGCACAAAATTGCTAGTGCCCTTACCCACTCCAAGATATAAAGTTAAATCTTTTATAGTGGAAGATAAAATTATCCTAGTCTGCCAACTGTCTCTCTGCAATTGTTTATATACACTTATTGGTGCTCAGTCAACATAAAAAACAGGCACAGGAAAAGGTAAAACCACCTGATAGAAAATCAAGAGAAACAACACCTAATAGAAAGAGACTTATACAGATGAGTCAGATAATAGTTTTTAGACAGAGATTTCATAATGAATATGCTTAATAAGGAGCTTTCTATGTATTCCAATATTAATCCCTTATTAGATATGTGATTTCCAAATATTTTATCCTTTTCTGTAGGCTGCATTTTTACTCTGTTGATAGTATCCATTGATACACAAAAGTTTTAAATTTTCATGAAGTCCAGCTTGTTTATTTATAATTTTATTGCCTGTACCTGTTGTGTCATATACAAGAAATCAGTGCCAAATCCAGGGTCATAACACTTTTGTCCTATATTTCTTGTAAGAGTGTTATAGTTTTAGCTCTTATGTTTCAGTCTTTGATCCATTTTGAACTCAAAATTTTTGGATATGGTGTTAGGTAAGGGTCTAACTTCATTATTTTGCATGTGGATATACAGTTTTCCTAGCACTGTTTGTTGAAAAGATTGTCCTTTTCTCCCACTGAATGGTCTTGGCATCCTTGACCATTGTATTAGTGAGCTCGGGATGCCATGACAAAACACCATAGACTGAGTGGCTTAAACAACAGAAATTTTCTCAGAGTTCTGGGGGCTGGAAGTCCAAGATCAGGGTGTAGCCTGGTTGGGTTCTGGTGAGAGCTTTTTTCCAGGCTTGCAAGTGGCTATATTCTTGCTGTGTCCTCATATGATAGAGACTTGTAATGTTTCTTCTTATAAGGCACTAAGTCTGTCAGATCAGGGCTCTACCCTTACGGCTTCATTTAACCTAAGTCACTCCTTAAAGCCCTATGTCCAACACAGTCACATGAGAAGTTAGGGCTTCAACATATGAATTTCAGGGGCATACAGTTCAGTCCATAGCAAGCATATATGTGAGGGTTTACTTCTGTGCCCTCTACTTTATTCCGTTGGTCTATATGTCTGTCTTTTAGCCTGTACTACTCTGTTAGGATTACTGTAGCTTTAGTAAGTTTTGAAATCATTAGTGTGAGTCCTCCAACTTTGTTCTTTTTCAAGATTGTTTTGGATATTAGGGGTCCCATGAGATTCCATATGAATTTTAGCATGGATTTTTCTATTTCTACAGAAAACAGCATTGGAATTTTGATAGGTATTACATTGAATCTGTAGATCACTGTGGGTAGTGTTGACATCTTAATGATATTAAGTAGCCAGTCCATGAACATGGGATGCCTTTCTTTTTACTTATGTAGTTTTTGATTTCTTTCAGGAGTGTTTTGTGTTTTTGCTTTTACAAATCTTTCACCTCCTTGGTTAAAATTCATAAGCATTTTGGATGGTATTGCCAACGAAATTATCTTAAATCCCTTTTCAGGTTGTTCACCGTTAGTGTATAGAAGTGCCACTAATGTTTGTTTGTTGATTTTGTATCCGGCTATTTTGCTCAATTTGTTTATTCTATCTTTTTTTTTTGTGGAATCTCTAGGATTTTCTACATTTAAGAGCATATCTGCAAACAGATAAATTTACTTCTCTGTTTCCATTTCTTTATCTTGCCTAATTGCTTTGACTAGAACTTCCAGTATTATGTTGAATAGAACTGGCTAAAACAGGCATGCTAGCCTTGCTCCTGGTCTTAGAGGAAAAGCTAATAGTCTTTCACCATTGAGGATAAGGTTAGCTGTGGGTTTTTCATATATGGCTTTGATTACATTGAGGTAGTTTCCTTCTATTCCTAGTTTATTGAGTGTTTGTTTTTTTTTTTTTATCATGAAAGGATATTGAATTTTGTCAAATGCTTTTTTGGAATCAATCGAGATGGTCATGTGGGTTTTTTCCCCTTTATTCTGTTAACATCATATATCAATAGTATATTCTGTCAATTTTTTCCTTTGAATGGGCCATACTTTCCTATTTCTTTGTATTCCTTGTGATTTGTTGTTGCTGAAAACTGGACAAAAACTGAATCCTATAATGTAGTAACTCTGGAAGTTAAATTCCCCCTCTTCCCCAGGGTTTGCTGTTTGTTTTTTTTGTTGTTGTAGGCTGATTCTGTGTTGGGGTCAGACTGAGATGTAAACTTAAGGTCTTCTTCTTAGGGCTTTTCCCCTGCACCTTTCTCTGGGCCTATGCCATGACTTTCTAAATTCTGTATATATAGTTTGTTTTGAATTTCCTACTCCTTAAATATGTGGCTTCCAAAGGGAGAAAAATACAGAAATGAAGGGGGAGAAAAGTATGTGAGCCCTTTAAATCACTGGCAGTCAATTCACATGGAGGTAGAGGGGCTTACAGCAATGGCTGCCTGAATCTGCATCTGTCCTTCCACTGTCAAGAGCAGCAATCAGAGCCCATGTCCCCAGTATTTGGAGGACAGGTTCCTTATTGCCCACCATGACTCTCACAAACTACATACAAGCTGCTCTCTGGAACATGTGCAAGGCTGCTTGCCATGGGACTGGGGAGTGGGGGATGGGTACTGCAACTGTAATAAGACCTGGCCAAAATTAACTGCTGTTTATTGTTCAAGCATTCATTTGGAAGTTACAAGCCTTCAAATAGATTCCATAGTTCCAAAATAGTTACATCAGACATATTCTGTCACTGCAGTTGTTACCTAGGTGGAGAGAAAGATTCCTGGTAGAGTATTTTTAACTCACTATCTTCCCAGAATCCTCTTGCCACAGAAGTCTTTTTTTAAGACCTTATATATTTTAGAACAGTTTTAGGTTCCTAGCAAAATTGAGAGGAAGGTACAGAGATTTCTCATATGCCCCCCTCCCCACGTGTATAACCCTACCCCATTATCACTATCCCCTGCCAGAGTGGTACATTTGTTACATCTGATGAACCTACATTGCTACAGCATTATCACAAAGTCCATAGTTTACACTAGGGTTCACTCTTGCTGTTGTCTATTTTATGGGTTTGGTCAAAAGTATAATGATGTGTATCCACCATTATAGTGTCATACAGAGTATTTTCACTGCCCTAAAAATCCTCTGTGTTCCACCTATTCATTCCTCCCTCTCCTTCCCCTGGCAACCTCTGATCTTTTTACTGTCTCTGTAGTTTTGCCTCTTCTAGAATATCATATAATTGGAATCATGCAGCGTGTGGAAAGCCTTTTCAGATTGACTTCTTTCATTTAGTGATTATCCATTTGAGGTTCTCCATATCTTTTCATGGCTTGACAGCTCATTTCTTTTTAACACTGAATAATATTCCATTGTCTGGCTGTACCACACTTTATCTATTTGCCAGAGAATGGCTCTTGGTTACTCCAAGTTTTGGTAATTATGAATAAAGCTGCTATAAGCATCTGTATTACAAATTTTTCTGTAGACATGAGTTTTCAACTCCTTTGAGTAAATACCAGTGAATACAATTGAGGGGTTATATGATAAGAGTGTGTTTAGTTTTGTAAGAGTCTGCCAAACTGCCTTCCAAGGTGGCTGTACCATTTTGCATTCCCACTAGCAATTAATGAGAATTCCTGTTGCTCCACATTCTTCCCAGCATTTGGTGTTGTCACTATTCTGGATTTTTGTCATTCTAATAGGTGTGTAGTGGTATCCAGAAGTCTTTTTACACCTCAGTATATAGTAATTCCTTTTATTTCAGGATGGCAGCATTTCTACTGATTCATCTCTCTCAAAAACTGCCTGGGATTTCATATTAGATTCTGATCAACTCTATATTTGAAAAACAACACCCAATATTCTTTTTAAAAAAAATTTCTTGGATTATAGATGATTTACAATGTTGAGTTAGTTTCAGGCGTACAGCAAAGTGATTCAGTAATACATATATTCATTCTTTTTCAGATTCTTTTTTCATGTAGGTTATAACAGAATATTGAGTAGAGTTCCTTGTGCTATACAGTAGGTTATTGTTGGTTATCTATCTTGTATATAGTAGTGTGTGTACGTTAATCCCAAACTCCTGATTTATCCCTCCCTGCCACGTTTCTTCTTGATAACCATAAGTTAGTTTTCGATATCTGTGAGTCTGTTTCTCTTTTGAAAATAAGTCCATTTGTATCATTTTTTAACTTAGTTTCCACATATGAATGATATCATATGATATTTGTCTTTCTCTGTCTGACTTCACTTAGTATGATAATCTCTAGGTTCATCCATGTTGCTGCAAATGGCATTATTTCATCCTTTTTTTATGGCTGAGTAATATTCCATTGTATATAAGTACCACATCTTCTTTGTTCATTCCCCTGAAGATGGACATTTAGGTTGCTTTCATGTCTTGGCTATTATAAATAGTTCTGCACTGAACATTGGGGTGCATGTATCTTTTTGAATTATGCTTTTCTCTAGATATATGCCCTGGAGTGGGATTGCTGGATCATAAGGTAGTTCTACTTTAAATTTTTAAGGAGCCTCCATACTGTTCTCCATAGTGGTTGTATGAATTTACATTCCCACCAACAGTCTAGGAGGGTTCCCTTTTCTCCATGCCCTCTCCAGCATTTACTATTTGTAGACTTTTTGATGATAGCCATTTGGACCGGTGTGAGATGGTACCTCATTGTAGTTTTGATTTGCATATCTCTGATAATTAGTTATGTTGAGCATCTTTTCATCTGCTTTTTGGCCATCTGTATGTCTTCTTTGGGGAAATGTCTTTTTAGATCTTCTGCCCATTTTTTGATTGGGTTGTTTTTTTGACATAGAGCTGTATGAGCTGTTTGTATATTTTGGAGATTAATCCCTTGTTGGTTACTTCATTTGCAAATATTTTCTCCCATTCTGAGGTTGTCTTTCGTTTTGTTTATGGTTTCTTTAGCTGTGCAGAAGCTTTTAAGTTTAATTAGGTCACATTTGTTTATATTTGTTTTCATTTTCATTACTCTAAGAGGTGGATCAAAAAAGATGTTGCTGAATTTATGTCAATGAGTGTTCTGCCTGTGTTTTCCTGTAAGAGTTTTATAGTGTCTGGCCTTACATTCAGGTCTTTGGTCCGTTTTGAGTTTATTTTTGTGTATTGTGTTAGAGAATGTTCTAATTTCGTTCTTTTACATGTAGCTATTCAGTTTTCCCAGCACCACTTACTGAAGAGACTGTCTTTTCTCCATTGTATATTCTTGCCTCCTTTATCATAGATTAATTGACTGTAGGTGTGTGGGTTTATCTCTGGGCTTTCTATCCTGTTCCATTGATCTATATTTCTATTTTTGTGCTGGTAGCATACTGTTTTAATGACTGTAGCTTTGTAGTATAGTCTGAAGCCAGGGAGCCTGATTCCTCCAGCTCTGTTTTTTCTTTCTTTCTTTCTTTCTTTTAATATTTATATATTTATTTATTTGGCTGCTCTGGATCTTAGTTGCAGCACGTGGGATCTTCGTTGCCGCATGCAGCATCTTCATTGCGGTATGTGGGCTCTTTAGTTGTGGCATGCAGGACCTTTTAGTTGTGGCATGTGGGATCCTTTAGTTGCAGCACATGGTATCTTTAGTTGTGGCATGTGAACTCTTAGTTGCAGCATGTGGATCTAGTTCCCTGACCAGGGATTGAACCTGGGCCCCCTGCATTGTCTTAGCCCCTGGACACCAGGGAAGTCCCAACTCTGTTTTTCTTTCTCAGGATTGCTTTGGCTATTTAGGGTGTTCTGTGTTTCCATACAAATTTTAAAATTTTTTGTTCTAGTTCTGTGAAAAATGCCATTGGTAATTTGATAGGGATTGCATTCAATCTTTAGATTGCATTGGGTAGTATACTCATTTTGACAATATTGATTCTTCCCATCCAAGAACATGGTATATCTTTTCATCTGTTTGTGTCATCTTTGATTTCTTTCATCAGTGTCTTATACTCCTCAGAGTACAGGTCTTTTGCCTTTTTAGGTAAGTTTATTCCTAGGTATTTTATTCTTTTTGATGTGATGGCAAATGGGATTGTTTCCTTAATTTCTCTTTCTGATCTTTCGTTGTTAGTGTATAGGAATACAAGAGATTTCTGTATATTAATTTTGTATCCTGCAGCCTTCCCAAATTCTTTGATGAGCTCTAGTAGTTTTCTGGTAGCATCTTTAGGATTTTCTATGTATAGTATCATGTCATCTGCAGTCAGTGGTAGTTTTACTTCTTTTCCAATTTGGATTCCTTTTATTTCTTTTCTTCACTGATTGCCATGGCTAGGACTTCCAAAACTATGTTGAATAAAAGTACTGAGAGTGGACATCCTTGTCTTGTTTCTGACCTTAAAGGGAATGCTTTCAGCTTTTTACCTTTGAGAATGATGTTAGCTGTGAGTTTGTCATATATGGCCTTTACTTTTTGAGGTAGGTTCCCTCTTTGCCCACTTTCTGGAGAGTTTTTATGATAAATGGGTGTTGAATTTTGTCAAAAGCTTTTTCTGCATCTATTGAGATGGTCATATGGTTTTTCTTCTTCAGTTTGTTAACGTGGTATGTCACACTGATTGATTTGAGTATATTGAAGAATCCTTGCATCCCTGGGATAAATCCCACTTGATCATGGTGTATGATCCTTTTAATGTATTGTTGGATTTGGCTTGCTAATATTTTTTTGAGTATTTTTGCATCCATTTTCATCAGTGATATTGGCCTGTAATTTTCTTTTTTTGTGGTATCTTTGCCTGGTTTGGTATCAGAGTGTTGGTGGCCTCATAGAAAGAGCTTGGGAGTGTTCCTTCTTCTGCAGTTTTGGTGGTACTTTTTTTTTTTTTTTCTTTTTGGTAAGATTGTTTTGATGTGGACCATTTTTAAAGTCTTTATTGAATTTGTTACAATATTGCTTCTGTTTTACGTTTTGGTTTTTTGGCCCCGAGGCACGTGGGATCTTAGCTCCCCAAACAGGGATCAAACCCGCACCCCCTGCATTGGAAGGCGAAGTCTTAACCACTGGAACACCAGGGAAGGCCCTTCTTCTGCAATTTTTTGGAAACGTTTCTGAAGGATAGGTGTTAACTCTTCTCTAAATGTTTGATAGAATTCACCTGTGAAGTCATCTGGTCCTGGACTTCTGTTTGGTGGAAGTTTTTAAATCACTGTTTCAATTTCAGTAATTGTGAAATCGTTCACATTTTCTGTTTCTTCCTTGTTCAGTCTTGGAAGGTTGTACCTTTCTAGGAATTTGTCCATTTTTTTCTAGATTGTCCATTTTATTGGCATATAGTTGTTTGTAGTAGTCACTTATGATCCTTTGTATTTCTGTGGTGACCATTGTAACTTCTTTTTTATTTCTGATTTTACTGATTTGAGTCCTCTCCCTTTTTTTCTTGATTAGTCTGGCTAAAGGTTTATCAAGATTGTTTATCTTCTCAGAAAACTAGATTTTAGTTCCATTGATCTTTTCTAATGTTTTCTTCGTCTCTGTCTCATTTATTTCTGCTCTGATCTTTATGATTTCTTTCAAAGTGTTAGGGTTAGAGTTAGGGTTTTAGGGTTAGTTTTCTTTTAACTTTGGGTTTTGTTTGTTCTTTTTCCTCTAGTTGCTTTAAATGTAAGGTTAGGTTATTTGAGATTTTTCTTGTTTCCCGTGGTAAGATTGTATTGCTATAAACTTCCCTCTTAGAACTGCTTTTGCTGTGTCCCATAGGTTTCAGACCATCGTATTTTCATTGTCATTTGTCTCTAGGTGTTTTTTTATTTCCTCTTTGATTTCTTGAGTTATCCATCGGTTGTTTAGTAGCATGTTGTTTAGCCTCCAGGTGTCTGTGCTTTTTCCAGTTTTTTTCCTTGTAATTGATATCTAAATTCATGCAGTGTGGTCCGGAAAGATGCTTGATATGATTTCAGTTTTCTTAAATTTATCGAGGCTTGCTTTGTGGTGCAGCATGTGATCAGTCCTGGAGAATGTTCCATGTGCACTTGAGAAGAAAGTGTATTCTGCTTTTGAATGGAATGCTCTTATAAATATCAATTAAGTCCATCTGGTCTAATGTGTCACTTAAGGCCTGTGTTTTCTTATTGATTTTCTCTCTGGATGATCTCTCTGTTGATGAAAGTGGGGTGTTAATGTCCCCCACTATTACTGTGTTACTGTCGATTTCTCCCTTTATGGCTGTTAGTATTTGCCTTATATATTGAGGTGCTGCCATGTTGGGTGCATAAATATTTACAATTGTTATATCTTCTTCTTGGATTGATCCCTTGATCATTATGTAGTGTCCTTCTTTGTCTCTTATAACAGTCTTTATTTTAAAGTCTATTTTGTCTGATATGAGTATTGTTGCTCCAGGTTCTTTTGATTTCCATATGCATGGATTAATACCCTTTTCCATCTCCTCACTTTCATTCTGTATGTGTCCCTAGATCTGAAGTGGGTCTCTTATACATAGCATATATACAGGTCTTGTTTTTGTATCCATTCAGCCATTCTATATCTTTTGGTTGGAGAGTTTAATCCATTTACATTTAAGGTAATTATCGATATGAATATTCTTTTCTCAAATTTTTTATTCTTTTTCAAATTGTTTTCTTACTCACGTTATTATAGAATAATGAACAGAGTTCCCTGTGCTATACAGTAGGTCCTTGTTGGTTATGTGTTTTAAATATAGCAGTATGTACATGTCAATTGCAAGCTCCCAATCCTTCCCTGTCCCCCACCCTTCCCCCGTGGTAATCATAAGTCCATTACAAATATTCTTATTGCCATTTTGTTAATTGTTTTGGATTTGTTTTTGAAGGTCTTTTTTCTTCCTCTTTTGTTCTCTTCTCTTGTGATTTGATGTCTACCTTTAGTATTGTGTTTGGATTGCTTTTTCTTTTTTGCGTGTGTATCCAGTGTAGATTTTTAGTTTGTGATTTCCATGAGATTTTGATATAGCTGGCTATATATGTAAAGATTGTTTCAAGCTTCTGGTCTCCTATTTTCAAATGCGTTTCCAATATCTTGCATTTGTACTCTCCTCACGATCGCTGGTTTTGATATCATATTTGTGTGTCGATGATTTCCTACCTTTACTTTATGTTTGCCTTTACTGGTGTGCTTTCCCATTCATAATTTTCTTGATTCTAGTTGTGCCAAATCCCTTAGGATTTGAAGTAAAGGCGGTTTGGTGGTGCTGAATTTTCTTAGCTTTTGTTTGTCTATAAATCTTGTGATGTCTCCGTTGAATCTGAATGAAAGCTTTGCTAGGTAGAGTGTTGTAAGTTTTTCCCTTTCATCACTTTAAATATATTGTGCCACTCTCTTCTGGCCTGCATAGTTTTTGCTGAAAAATCAGCTGGTAACCTTATGGGGATTCCCTTGTATGTTATGTGTTGCTTTTCCCTTGCTCCTTTTTATATTTTTTCTGTGTCTTGGATTTTTGTCAGTTTGATTAATACATTTCTCAGCATGTTTATCCCTGGATTTATCTTGTTTGGGACTTCCTGGACTTGAGCAAGTGTTTCTTTTCTTATGTTAGGGAAGTTTTCCACTATAATCTCTTCAAATATTTTATCAGGATCTTTCTATCTCTCTTCTCCCCCTGGGACCTCTGTTATGTGAATGTTGGTGCATTTAATGTTGTCCCATAGGTCTCTTATACTGTTGTTATTTCTTTTCGTTCTTTTTTTCTTTATTCTGTTTTGCAGCTGTGATTTCCACGATTCTGTCTTCCAGCTCACTTATCTATTCTTCTGCCTCAGTCATTCTGCTATTAATTCATTCTAAAGTATTTTTCACAACAGTTGTTGTGAATTGTTCATCTCTGTTTGTTTGTTCTTTAAATCTTCTAGCTTTTTGTTAAACATCTCTTGTAATTCTCGATCTGTGCCTGTGTTCTTTTTCCAAGATCTTGGATCATCTTTACTATCATTACTCTGAACTCTTTTTCAGGTAGGTTGCCTATTTCCACTTCATTTAGTTGTTCTAGTGGGTTTTTATCTTGTTCCTTCGTCTGGAATATATTTCTCTGCTGTCTCATTTTGTCTCACTTTCTGTGTTGTGGTCTCCTTTCCACTGGCTCTTGGATCATCTCCCCTCTTGCTTCTGGTGTCTGCCCTCTGCTGGGTCAGGTAGTCCTGAGGCTTGTGAAGGCTTCCTGGTGGGAGGGACTGATGCCTGCCCACTTGTGGATAGAAATGGGGTTGTCCCTCTGGTGGGCAGGCCTGTGTCACGGGGTGTGTTTAGAGGTGGCTGTGAACTCCGTATGGCTTTAGGCACCCTGCCTGCTGGTGGGTGGGGCTGTGTTCCTATCCTGCTGGTTGTTTGGCCTGAGGCATTCTAGCACTGGAGTCTGTAGGCTCTTTGGTCTGGCAACATCTTGATGCCAAAATGATGACCTCTGGGAGAGCTCACACTGATCAATATTCTCTGGGGCCTCTGCCACCAGTGTTCTTGCCCCCACAGTGAGCCATGGCTGACCTCTGCCTCCCCAGGAGACCCTTCAAGATTCATAGGGAAGTCCAGCCCTGGCTCCTATGGAATTATTGGTTTGTGCTGAGTCCCAGTGTACATGAAACCTTGTGTGTGCCCTCCAAGAGTGGAGTCCCTGTTTTCCCCAGTCCTGTGGAGCTTCTACACTCAAGCCCTACTGGCCTTCAAATCCAATTGCTCTGTGGGTTCCTCCTCTCCATGCCAGATCCTCATGCTGAGGCCTGATGTGGGGCTCAGGACTCTCTCTTGTGGGATAATCTCTGCAATATAATTATTTCCTCGTTTGTGGGTCACCCACCTGGTGGTTTTAGGATTGATTATGTTGTGAAAGAACCCCTCTTACTCTCTCCCTGTGGCTTCTTTTTTGTCTTTGAATGTAAAATATGTTTTTTGGTAGGTTCCAGTCTTTTTTTTTTTTTTTTAATTTATTTATGGCTGTGTTGGGTCTTCGTTGCTGCGCGTGGGCTTTCTCTAGTTGCAACGAGCAGGGGCTACTCTTCGTTGCAGTGCACGGGCTTCTCATTGCGATGGCTTCTCTTGTTGCAGAGCACGGGCTCTAGGTGTGCGGGCTTCAGTAGTTGTGGCACACGGGCTCAGTAGTTGTGGCTCGCGGGCTCCAGAGCACAGGCTCAGTAGTTGTGGCTCATGGGCTTAGTTGCTCCTCAGCATGTGGGATCTTCCCAGACCAGGGCTTGAACCCGTGTCCCCTGCATTGGCAAGCAGATTCTTAACCACTGTGCCACGACGGAAGTCCAGTTCCAGTCTTTTTTGTTGATGGCTATTCAGCAGTTAGTTGTGATTTTGGTGTTTTTGTGAGAGGAGGTGAGCTCAAATCCTTCTGTTCAACCACGTCTTCTGGAATTGAGGGGCTCCTTTTAGTTTGGACACTTTCTGCCTCTTTCCTCAGTGTGTGCTGGCCGTTATCCCCTTGAGTGGTGCAGACATGCACGATGTACATAGTGGTGCGTGATAAAATGGATTGTTTTAATACTGACATAGTACTGTAATTTTGTGAATGTCTTATAATTTCAGGGAATAGTTTAAATAGAATTTCAGCTTTGGGTGCTAGCGGTGAAGTTTAGGGCTTCTTCCTTGAGTCTTAGGGAAGTGTGTCGTTCTCCTTTTTTGGTTTACAAGACCAGGGTAATGTGTTATATTACAAAGTCTCTTCATTTTGGGGACTTGTTTTCAATAATGCTAGTTACTGGCATTAGCACTAAAATTGAAAGAAAGTATAAAATAGATGCAGGTTGTCCGATGATGATGAACAAGTGTACGGGGCGCGCAGGTACAGTGGCCCTTGTGCACACCTGGGACAGCAGGGGCAGCGCTTGACACCTGCTCGTGGGTCTTGTAGCGGTGGCCTGTGCCTACTCCTGGAGCCCATGATGGTGGCAGCAAGTCACACCTGCCCCCGGTGCTGCTTTGGGTGGTATTGTTGCCTGAGAATGCTCACAGGGAAAGAAGCTCTTATGGTGGTCTCTCCTCTCCTCATGTGCCCCACAGTAATGGTGCCTTGCCTCTCTGGTGGGTACACCCTCAGTTGCCACAGTCCAGCCTCTTCAGGCTGTCTCTGTGCAGCCATCTCCAGTCCTCTCTGTGCACTGGGATAGGACCCAGCCCCTAACCCTACCGACAAACGAGTGTGTCAGGCTGGGGAGTGCAGGGCAGTGGTGCTGACCTTCTGTGCAGGTTACTCTCCATTTTTCCTTCCACAGACGAGTTGCTGCACTCTACTTCTAGGCTCCAAAGCACCCCTCCGTCCAGGTTGATCTTCCCGCAGATTAGGAGACTTCCCTGGGTGCGGGAACCATTCCTCCTTTACAGCTCCCTCCCTGGGGTGCAGGCCCTGTCCCAGTTCCTTCTTTTTCTTTTTCCTCTTGTTGTATCCAGTTATGTGGAGGTTTTTTTGCCTTTTTGGAAGTCTGAGGTCTTCCTTCAGTGTTCTGTAGATGTTCTGTGTGAACTGTTCCACTTGTAGATGTATTTTTTAAAATTTATTTATTTATTTATTTATTTATTTTTGGCTGTGTTGGGTCTTCATTGCTGCACACAGGCTTTCTCTAGTTGTGGTGAGCGGAGGCTACTCTTCGTTGTGGTGCACGAGCTTCTCATTGCAGTGACTTCTCTTGTTGCAGAACACGGGCTCTAGGTGCCCAGGCTTCAGTAGTTGTGGCTCGTGGGCTCTAGAGTGCAGGCTCAGTAGTTGTGGCACACGGGCTTAGTTGCTCCGCGGCATGTGGGATCTTCCCGGACCAGGGATCGAACCCGTGTCCCCGGCATTGGCAGGCAGAGTCTGATCCACTGCGCCACCAGGGAAGCCCTGTAGGTGTATTTTTAATGTTTTTGTGGGAGAATGTGAGCTCCATGTCCTACTGCTTTGCCATCTTGATCCTCTCCCACCCCCACAATTCTTTTTGAGACATGTTCTTCTCTCCACACTTGAATTACAGATACTTGGGTGTGCATCACATTCTTGTGAGACTATGCTTTTTATATTTCTGAAAGTCACCTTTTTCCTCCCATAGAGATGATTTGCAGGGCACCTCTTCAGTTCTTCCAGAGGTCTTAACAAAAAGTCTAATAGCCATGCCCTTGATTTACTCTTTACTTGATACCCTGGGTTTGGTATTCTCCCTGAAGCTGTTTCTTAATGGCTACAGCTTTTATTTGATAAGAAAGTTCTATTTTCCAATCCTGAAATGTCTGGGCAATTTGTAGTCTCTTTAATTCTGCTTGCAAACAGACCACTTTTTTTCTGAAGTAATCTCTTTCTTGTATAATCTGACCAGGTACAGCTAGAAACAAACATTTTGTACATTTAACATTTTCCCTCAAATTCTACTCCCCCAACCTTTTATTAGCTCCCCCAAGTTTATTAAATAATTTTTTGTCAGATAATCCCATGCAACAGTTTTACAAAATGTTTTGCCATTACATGAGTCATTATTTTCCTAGTCTTCCTTAATGATTTCCTTGCCGTTTTTACAGCGTCTTATTGCAGTTTCCTCACTACCTGCTTCCTGGTTCCAAATCTACTCGTATATATTTTAGGGTTTTACTACTGGAGCACCCCACTTATATCTTAACCATCTTCTATATCTGTTCACTTTTGCCACAATAATGTCCCTGATTCAGTGGCTTAAAACAAAAATAATTTATTTCTTCTCAGACATCTTGGGAGGAGTTGATAGGCTTAGCTTGGCTCCAAACTGGAATTTGAGTAAAGATCAGGTTTTCTTCCTTGGACCACCAGTATAGTCAGGGCATATTCTTAGGATGATGGTAGAAGCATGGGAAAGTTAAACTGAACAAGCACATTTTAAGTCTTTGTATGCAGTATAGCTACTAACATCTCAAGGCCAAAAAGAGTCCTATGACTGAGCCCAAAGGCAAAGTTCAGGGAGGTACTCTGCCTCTAGTGGAAGGAAGAGCAGTCACATGACAAAGGATGTAGATACTGGAAGGGGTGAAGAACTAGGGTCAGTAATACAGTGTACCAAATAATTTAAACACTAATCCAAAGAAATATGTGAATGCTATATTAAGATCATATAAAGTCATTTAAAAATATTGTTGTTAGTTATAAACAGTGACATTTGTTGACAAAATACTTAATTCACCTGGAAGCTAAAATAATTCTAAATAGGTATGTACCTAATAACATAGCCTCAAAATATAGAACACAAAAATTTATAAGACAGAAGGAGAAATATGGAAATTCATTATCACAGTGGGAGATTTTTTTTTTTTCTTTACAGTGGGAGATTTTAACACACCATTCTCAATGACTTTTAGAATACGCAGACAAAAATTAATAGAAGGAAAATTTGAACAACTCAGTTAACAAACTTGATTTATTTATCTTGTATGTAAAACTTCAGAATGCGTATGACAGCTACATAATACCCATTATTAAATATTTTTTTATTGAAGTATAGTTGATTCACAATGTTTTATTAGTTTCAGGTATATAGCAAAGTGACTCAGATATATATAGATATATATTCTTTTTCAGATACTTTTCTATCATAGGTTATTACAAGATACTGAATATTAGTTTCCTGTGCTATACAGTAGGTCCTTGTTGTTTATCTATTTTATGTATAGTAGTGTCTATCTGTTAATTCCAAACTCGTAATTTATCCCTCTCCCTCCCTTTCCCCTTTGGTAACCATAAGTTTGTTTTCTATTTCTGTGAGTCTATTTCTGTTTTGTAAATAAGTTCATTTGTATATTTTTTTAGATTCTACATATAAGTGATATCATATGATATTTGTATTCCTCTGTCTGACTTATAATACCCATTATTTTTAAGTGCACACAGAATAATTTGTAGTCCTGCCACACAGATATTATCAAAAAATGTCAAAATATTGAAACAGTACAGTATTTTCTCAGATCACTATGGAATTAGACTAGAAAAGAATATCATAAAGGTAATTAGAAAAATCTCATATATTTGGAGATTTTAAAATATACTGTTAAATATCCCATGTCTCAAGGGGAAAAAATCACAATGGAAAAATAGAGAATATTTTAAAATAAATAATAATGAAAATATTACATATCAAAACTTGTAAGAGTATAGCTAAAGCATTCTTAGAGGGAAAATTTTGGCTTTAGATGCATATATTAGAAAAGAAGAAAAACTGAAAACTCATGATCTAAGTATCCATCTGAAGAAGGTAAAAACAAGAACAAATTAAAACCAAAAGAAGCTAGAAGAAAAAAAATAATGAACAAACATTCAACAAATCAACAAAGGCAAAAGTTGTTTCTTGATATAATTAAAATTGATGTTTATTCCCAGGCAAGACTCATCATAAACTCATCGTTTTTTTTTAAAAAGGCATAACTAACCAAATTCAGGAATTAAAAAATGAGGAACCTTACTATATATCCTAATTCACTGTTTGGCAACCTATAGTAATATTAACAGTGTTCTGCTTGTGACATCACTTTTCATTGCATAAGTAATCTATAATGCTCATGTATATAATTTAGAAAAAAAGATACCAAAATAAAATATAGTCCACCACTTAGGAAAAAGTGTTTTCAATCCTAGATGCACACTGGAATCACCTAGAATGCATAATTTAAATATCAACACCTGGGCCCCTTAGAGGACCAATTAAATCAGAATTTCTAATTGTGTCCCTACATCAGTTTATTTTTTAAATTCCCCTGTTGATTTTAATATGCAGTCACATTTGTGAACAACTGATATAGAAAATGATAACATTTTGATGTTGTCCTCTCAGTCTTTTTGCTTACATAGACATACACTATGGAATTTTTATATAAATAGGTTCTTACTAAGCATGCAACTTTGAAACCTTTTAAAGTTTAAAATCTATATCATTTAGATTTACCAACATGTCATAAATTTCTTTCCATACCAGTGAATATATTTCTACCACTGCATTTTTAATAGTTACATAGTATTCCATTATATGGATTTATTATCACTTATGTAACTAAGCCACAATTATTGGGCACTTAAATATTCAATAGTATAAACACAGTGCTAAGAGAATATCCTTATAAAAGTACTTTTCACACATCTATAAAAAGCACTCATTAAAAAATCATTTATTCAAATACTTTCGTACCAGTATAATGCAAATAGTTTGTGACAGTTGGTAACTAAATTTTCATCTTAGATGCTCACCCAGGCATCATGTAGGTTATTTACGTTGAAAGAGATGTAGTAATATCTTTATCTAACTATATCATCCGTAACCCAGTGCCTGATATACAGGAGGCACACAAAAATATTTGTTGAACAATCTGAATAAATTTAATTGCTTGGAATTACCTTGAATTCCCAGAGTATGTGGACCGGTCACATTCAAAAGAAAGATAACTTGGGAGCAAATCCAGTATGCAATGCCAAACTTGGAATCTGTGACCTAAAATCTTTTACTTTCTAATTAATAATTAAGAAACAAAATAGTTATTGAGATCTTTGCTTAGTTAGCCATGACACTTTAAATACGGCCATTTCAGCATGTACATTTTAAGCTACCATTTATTGAATGTTTTATATCCATTATCTTATTAAATCTTCCCAACCACCCTGTATAGTGAATACTATTATGATCTTCATTTGAAAGGCGAGGTTCAGAGAGTTGAGATGATATGCTTAAGGTCACAGAACCAGCAAAATTCAGAATGAGGAATTCATCTCTGGTTTGTCTGGCAGGAAAAAAAAGTACTCTTCTTTTTAACCACTGTACCTCCTAGGTATTTTGGCTTTCTGATGCGTTGGAGTATAATAATTTTTGGTGTTGCAATAAAAAATAACGTCCTTACAACACTAATATGTGATGACGGAGAAATATTAGAAAACTCAGATAAGCAAAAAGAATACAAATTATACCTAAACTAATTCTGTTATCCTTTGGGGGAGCAGTACTTTTTATCAATCTGAAAGAAGTACTTCATACTTCTGAAATTATTACATTCCGCATCATTCATTTTTGTTCACTGTCTATACTCTTGCTTTGAAATTTGGGTACTTGACATGCATGGAAGAAGCAGGACAGCATATATATTTTAAACTGACCATTGGCTATTTCTTCCCCAAGCATTCATTCATTGATAATTCAATCATAGATTTTTATTACACTCCTGTTTTGTTCCATACATTCTGCTACCTTTTGAGAATACAACAGTGATCAAAAACAGACATGGTCCCTGCTCTCATGGAACTCTCAGTGGATATGAAGTGTGTGACGTGAATTAAAAATGACATAAATAAAAGTAAACCTGCAACTGTAATAAGCACTATGCAAGAGAAGGATGTGAGTTTGTAAGAAGAGAATTTGACCTAGTCAGAAAAGGCTTTCTTGATGAAATAAGTAAGCTGATATTTGAAGGAAAGGTAAAGTAAGGAAGGAGGAGCCTTCCAAGGAAAGGTAATAATATTTGCAAAGTCCTGAGATAAAGGAGACCTGGAAAATGAGGAATATAGAAAGAAAACTGGCATGGCTAAGGATACAGAAAGCAGCTGGAGACGGTTATATAAGATGTGGCTGGAGAGGAAGGTAGGACCTTCTAAGCTATGCAGAAGTCCTGAGGCAGGATCATACCTGGTATACTGAAGGATCAGCAAGGATTCCAGCAAGGCTAGGGTAGTGTAAACAAGGATGGTAGAAAATGAGACTAGAGAGTCAACAAGGTGCCACATAGTCTTGTAATGCTGCTCAATAGCAGTTTCTGCAGTGATAGAAATGTTCTGTATCTGCTGTCCACTGATAGCCACTATTCACTTGAAATTGAGCACTCAAAATATAGCTAGTACAATTGAGGAACTCAGTGCTTAGTTTAATTTAATTTTAATTTTAATAGCCTCTAGCTGCAATTGTGTCCAGTATAGTGGCTGTTGAACACTGGAAGTGTGGCTAATGTAGCTGGAGAACTTAATTTTAAATTAAATTAAATTAAATTAAATTGAAATAGTCATGTATGGCTACCATATTGTATAGTGCAGCTAAAGCCTTCTGGCCTTTGGCTCTTACTCTGAAATAAATTTAAATTGCCAGAGGCCTATAGCCAAATTTGTATTTTGTTTTACTTTTAAGCAAAGTAATGAAGTTTTCTTTTTTGATAGGATAAATGAGAAGTGAAGGTATATGAAAACCTAAAGAAATACATCATTTCCTTGACTCTCATTTTAAATTGATATCTTGAGATGTATTGTACCTCAGAAGGTGAAATGTACGAAATTAGAGCATATCTAACTTTTTCTTTCCTGCCTCAGCTTAAATGTCTCATTTTCATTAAAGCCATCCCTGACCCCCACCGATGAGGTAGGTCCTCCCAGTTAACATTCTCATAGAGCACTGCTCTTCCTCTTCATATCTTGCCATATGTTAATCTATGTAGATATTTATATAACTATTTAATATCTTTACCACAACCCCTAACCACATATAAGATTATTATTTAGGGCAGGAACCGTGTCTTACTCACACTGATTCCACAGCACATAGAATCATAGTAGGCCGTTAATGAATATTTGATAACTGAATAAATGAATAAAGAAATGGATAACTATTCAGCAGTCTCTTCTCTATTAAACTGATCCATCTGCTTATTTATCCATACTATCACCCCCCACCTCTGGCCGTGTAGTGTTAGGGACTCCCCTTAACTGTTTATTCATTCCATTTGCTTAAAACTATCAGTAAGTGTAAGTCTCAATACTATCCTAATCCATTAAGCAGTCTTTATTGAGAGACCTTTTCCTACCCAATAATAAGGAATTTAACCATCTTAGAGTAAGACCCAAAAGAATTTGTAAAAAGGTAGCTTGGTGACCTCTGTAGCTCAGAACTGAATTACTCTACAGTAATAACCCACTGTCTGTCCCTCAGCTTTCATATAAGTGATAAGAGTCTACTTTATTTTAAATGAATTGCCCATTTTGAGACAGAGTAGTAATGTATATGACGAATGGCATTTTGCTTAGCTAGCTTTACACAATTCCATCATCGTTAGGTTACTTAAGGATGTATATGCCCTTATGTTGAGTTTGTCTTTGGGATTCAGTCTTACCAAGAACCCTCAGTTCTAGTTCTGCAGCACCTGACACTGACTTTCAGTTACTTTGGTCCACAGTGGGACTGTTTTCTCTACTATATAAGAGAGTTGGAGGACTGTCGGAACATCTTAGTATAACTTCTGAATTGTACTAAGAAATAGAAACTTACCGCTGAGCTCATGAAACATACAGTGATACTTAGGCCTGAAGTGAGCATCCAGTGACCTGGGTTTCACTCTTAGCCTGCCTCCAGCTCAGTGTGTCACCTTCAATGTACTTAATCACTCTGTTCTTTAACCTAGAACCTGCAAAGAGAATCTGTCCTAATCCCTACCTTTTTCACAGTGATATTAGAAATAATAAAATAATTCACCTCTGTGAAGCACACTAAAATCCTACAAAACCAATTCTATGCAAAGATTGTTAAATGTGTATGTATAGGATTGCTGGTGTTTCGAGCCAGGAAAAACAGTAGCACCTACTCAGGTCACCACCACAGGAGGCCTCTTAAAAACAGGTTGACTCAGCTATGTGATGGCTTATGATTTTTATTGATACATAGTTCTCTTTTACTGCCAAAAGAAAAACTGTGAGTCTGGAAGGAAGAATTAAAAGTAGTAGCTTCTTAGGAAATTAGTGCTGCAATGAACTATGTCAGTTTGTTCTTTAAGCAGGTCTGGCAATTACCTTGGAATTCTAGGCCTTCATATTTTTTCCAAGTGTTTTTCTTTATGCTTCATCATTCCTGATGAAAGAAATGAAATAGTTAAGAGAAAAGCTACAGGTTGTTCTGAAAAGACACCAAGTTTCTCAGAGAAGTGGTTATCTTTGGTGATGCTCTGACCAACAGTGCTCAGAGCTACACTGGTCCAGTGAGTAAAGCATGGCTTTTTTGAGTCATAATACGCTGTACCTTTTCTATTCCCATTGCTGCTTCCAGGATTTCTTATCTCCTGTCCTGGCAAATCATAACACACACACACGCACACGCGCACACACACACGCGCACACACACACACACACACACACACACACCATCCCTGTCCAGTGCACCCAGTGGTGGGGGGAGGGGGCAAAAAAGACAAAGTCATTTATATAATGTGTCTCCCTGCTGAGCCCTTAATGGCCGAAGCTTTTGTTCTGCATTCAGTGGCTGCGTGTGATGGGCAGGAAGCTGCAGTCTCCCTTTGTTCCATGGCCTTATTCAGCAATTTAGATCCATCATAAAAATCAAATATGCATGTTGCAATCGCCTTGCCTACAGCAGCTTCAATTTTCACCTTTCTTTAATTTGAACTCCACAGGGGAAAAAAGAGGAGAAAGGGAGAATGGGGGGGGGGAATTGTTCTGTGTTTTTGCTTAGTGGACTGTGAAAATAGGCAGTAATGAAAAAATATATTTTTAATCTCATAGATGCATCCCATTCAAAACAGCACATACCACCAAACCAGACTGGTAGAATCCCTTCTGAAAATGCCCTCAAACCATACCAGTTAGCTAAGGCTCCAAAACTGGATGTGAAATGATGGGAAAAGAGAAAAGCATGAGAGTATTACAAAAGAGTAGAAACAGGCAGACTGTCTTTCAGGCTTGAGGAGTCATCCTTTTCAGAGAGGTGACACTACACCACTTCTAATTATGGCCAAAAAGAATGTTTTATGTTCAGCTGACAGTCATGAGTTTCTTTTGTAAAAGAAATGATTTGGGGAAAGGGTTCGTACAGGGAGTGAGAAAGAGATTACATTTAAAGATATTATTTCCTCTCCAAATAAAAATGAACACATTGACAGAGATGTTTTTGTCCACTTATTGATTTGCACACTATATTTAAAAATTTCCCAGAACTTCAAAGGATGTGCTCCCTGGGGTTCAAATAAATTTGCATCAGCAGCTTTGATATTGATTATTCAGAAAAATACAGAAACCCTTTACCTATTTCATTATTAGACTTAAGCAGTGGCTTTACAGAGGGGTTCGTGCCCTAATATAAACAATATGGCCAATATTTATTCGATTTATTAAAAAAATGAAAGATCTGAAGAACTGTGCCTCTTTATGCCTGGTTTCACTTACAATATAGATTTTGAAGGCTCAAGCTAAAGTTGAAGCCGACCAGTTTGAAGATTCTTTGCCTGTTCTTATAAATGGAGCTTTTTAAGGGTAATTCCAGGGAGATTTGCTGGAGGCAACATTACACAGACACTGAACATAATATAGCATGGATGCACACTAAAACAGTGATGTTGGGGATCATTCAAGGTTGAAAAGCCTTTGATTGTCTTGAGTGGAGCTTCTTCTGGAAGAGGTACTGAATGAGTCTGGGATCAAAACCAATTTCACAAGTTTGATCCAGTTGTAATATGGAAATCTACCAGATTCTGCTATGACTAATTAGAGATGTGTAAAGAGGGTTTCTCTTTCCCAACATTATTGATTTTCCTTTCAAACCCCCTAGTTTCACAGAGAAAACCTCTGGCATTTAAAAGTGTTCAATTTACTACAGTTCACTGATGCATGTAATCTTTGCTAACTGCATCCCATTTTCTCTGAACTTGGTTTTTCAGGCCCTCTTATGTTCTTGGTGTGTTTTAGATTTACTTTAGGTTTTGAGTGAAATCAAAGATGCACCCAGGACACATGAGCACTGAGAGGATAAATTTAATACTAAATTTTTTTTTAGTTGTAATTTTTCCCTTCCCTCCATTGGAAATATGGGGAATTATCCATGCCCATAAAAAAGTGTAATTTTAAAAAGTGGATTCTACACAATTTAAGCTTACGTATGAGTCAAGGGATTTATGTCTTCAATCTTATCTGTCCTGGAAAAAGTGAAAAAGTTAAGATGGCTAATAGTACTTGGAATTTAAAACATTGGAGAAAATCTGTGATTGAATAGCATAACTCAGGCAAAAGCTATGGCTCTATGCCACCTCAACTCCTCTCTCCCCACCCCATCTTTTAACACTGCCCCATATCTTTTAGAATACTGTGAACAGATATCATACCCTGTAACTTTTCATTGAAGTCCGGGTCATATGCTGGCATTTTATGTTTTCAACTTCTCTCATGAGGAAAGATGCTAGATAGATGTATCAGATGATAAACATTGCATATTGGAGAGTGAAGCCTTTTCTCTTTGAATTTAAGATAATTTAATATATAAGGTATATCTTTAATTGAACATTTTCCTCTCTTTCACATGGGAACTTTTTTTGGTCCTTAGCTCTCTCTCCTTAAGAAATAAATTGTAGAAGGCACAGAGGTAAAAATTGTTTGACTATTTTCTTGACCAGTCTTCCTTTTCAGGGCACCTGGTTTACATTTCAGTCATTCCAACTACGAACATTATTCTTACCTATGCTTTACACATAAATGTTAAATTTCTTTTCCCTCAAGATTTGAGAGTACTCAGAGTGCCTCTTTCCCCTCGGTATTAAATCCATGTTGAACTAATGACAAGTCTCAATATATACAGTCTGTATATATATATATATATATATATATATAGAGAGAGAGAGAGAGAGAGAGAGAGAGAGAGAGAGAGAGAGATTTTATATATATAGCCTGTATATAGAGCCTGTCTCTATATATACAGTCATGTAGAAGTTGAGGGTACAGCCTCCAGAATTATACATTCTCTGTTCCAATTCTTTTCCATCCTTGACCAGCTCTATGACCTTGGGAAATTTAGGCCTTAGTGTCTTCATTTGTAAAATGAGTATACGAAGATAATAGCACCTGATTCATAGGATGGTGAGAATTAAAAGAGATTCTGTAAAATGTTGTTTCAGGTTGGGTTCCTAGGGAAGCAAACTCTCAGGTCAAACTTAACATTCAGGATGTTTATTATTTATTAGGAAGTGCATTTTGGATCAACACCTGTGGGAAATGAGCTGTACTGCATCCCAACAAAGACCTCAGCCAACCCCACAGGTAAGTTTTTTCAGTGAGAGCTGACAGTTGAGGGCTGTCTTCTTTTAGGACTCCCATCAACTGGTGAAATAAGTCCTTCATTCCTGAGGGGGATCTGGGTGGCATGTTACAATGTCTACCAGAAGTATTTAGTAAGTGTTCAAGAAATATTAGTTATATAGTAGTAACAGTGTATATTTACCTACTAGACCATTCTTATTTTTCATGATCCCAAACAGTTGCTCCCATTATATATTTTAATTACAAGAGGCAGTATAATGTTGGGGGAAGAGCACAGCTCTGGGGCTGGACTTCTGGGTTTGAGTCCCATTTCCCCAACTCTTTGAATAGTGCCAGGCATGTGATATACTCTCTTGTGCTTATTGTTATTACTATTTTCTTTCTTCTCTTAAGTTAGACATGTAGGTACTTTGGAATCAGAGAATTCTTGGTAAAAAACCCAGCTCTATCACTTACCAGCTCTTTTGATCATGGGCATGTTATTTAATGTGATACTCAGTTTTCACATCTATAAAATAGAAATAATGATGTCCTTCATAGAACACACCAAGAATATGAAGGAATTATGAGCCTGTGTTTTAGTTCCTTATCTGAAATACGGGAATATCTTACCCTTGGGATATTGTGAAGATTATGTGAGCTCATATATGGAAAGCATGTAGAATGATGCCTGACACGAGGTACACATTCAGTTAAGTGTTAGCTATACGACAATTGTATAAAGCCCTCTACATAGTACCTTGCATATGATAAGCACTCAGATATTATTTTTGAAGTCTGTCAAGGATGTTTTCTTTCTTCTCTCCTTTTAGCCTTTATTTCCTATTTCATCTGGCCTGCTGTTCCTTTCTTTTTGATTATTCCTTTCCTCTTCCCTCACTTCCTTCAGGTTTTTGGATGTTATATGTGGGTCAACATTAAACCATATCCTCTAACAACTTTAAAAAAGTTAATTTTTTTTGGTTCTTGAGACAATAAAGCTGATGAGTGATTAAGCATTATCTTCAGGTACAGGAAGGCTCTTGTTACAGAAAGGATGGTTGCCCGTTCTTGTGCATCTTCAGGACAGAAAAAGAGAAATAGACTTAAATGTTGCATAAATACAATATGGATAACCAAAGAGAATGATAGAATCTCCAAGCCTAAGAGAGGCTAGACACAAAGAATATTCTTAATTTACCTAGAATAGCTGTGTACATGTGTTCCCAAAGAAAAGAGAAGATTCTTTGTTTTCCTATGCATAATGAAAAGGTTATTTTTTTAATTTTTAATTTAATTTTTATTTCTTATTGGAGTATAGTTGATTTCCAATGTTGTGTTAGTTACTGGTGTACAGCAAAGTGATTCAGTTATACATATACATATATACATTCTTTTTCAGATTCTTTTCCCATGTAAGTTATTACAGAATATTGAGTAGAGTTCCCTGTGCTATACAGTAGGTCCTTGTAGATGATCTGTTTTATATATAGTCGTGTGTATATGTTAATCCCAAGCTCCTAATTTATCCCTCCTCCCCCAACCTTTCCCCTTTGGTAACCATAAGTTTGTTTTTGAAGTCTGTGAGTCTGTTCTGTAAATTCCTTTGTATCATTTTTTAAGATTCCACATATAAGTGATATCATATGTTATTTGTCTTTCTCTGTCTGACTTCACTTAGTATGATAATCTCTAGGTCCATCCATGTTGCTGCAAATGGCATTATTTCATTCTTTTTTTATGGCTGAGTAATATTCCCTTGTATATATTTACCACATCTTCTTTATCCATTACTCTGTAGATGAACATTTAGGTTGCTTTCATGTCTTGGCTATTGTAAACAGCACTGCAGTGAACATTGGGGTGCATATATCCTTTTGAACCATGTTTTTTTTCCAAACATATGCCCAGGAGTGGGATTGCTGGGTCATATGGTAGCTCTATTCTTAGTTTCTTAAGGAACCTCCATACTGTTCTGCATAGTGGCTGTACCAGTTTACATTCCCACCAACAATGTAGGAGGGTTCCCTCTTCTCCACACCCTCTCAGTACACGTGAAATCTTGTGCGCACCCTGGAGTCTCTGTTTTCCCCAGTCCTATGCAGCTCTTGCACTCGAGCCCTACTGGCCTCAAAGGCAAATGCTCTGGGGACTCCTCTTCTCAATGCCAGACCCCCAGGCTGGGTAGCCTCACATGGGTCTCAGAACTCTCAGTCTTGTGGGAGATCCTCTGTGATATAATTATTTTCCAGTTTGTGGGTCGCCCAGCTGGCAGGTATGGGTTTTGATTATATTGTGAAAGCACCGCTCCTACCATCTTGTTGTGGCTTCTTCTTTGTCTTTAGATGTAGCATATGTTTTTATGGTAGGTTCCAGTCTTTTTTTGTCAATGGTTCTTCAGCAGGTAGTTGTGATTTTGGTGTTTTTGTGAGAGGAGGTGAGCTCAAGTCCTTGTACTCTGCCATCTTGTCTCTCACCCCTTGGGAAGATTCTAATGAATCCCCTTCTAGCCCCATGATCCTCTGATTCTGTTTTTCCCAAACATTTTAACTATAAATATTACCTGCTAGTGTGTACCTTGCTTGGGCTATATTCTTCTCTTGTCATACTGTCCTTCCTGGTTTCATAATAGCTGATGCCCTTTATAAACATGTCAGAAAGGATCTTAGTTTGGCACAGCCATCTGCTATTTCTAACAACTTATAAACGTTTTCTCTTTACAGTAGTGTGTGATAGTAAATAATAAGGTAGCCATAACTTTCTTTTGCACTCCAGCGGAAATAAATAGCCTGAATAAATTCACCTTATTCATACACAGAGTTTTTTTGTTTTTTTGTTTTTAATAGCTACTCTATTTATTTTTATTTATTTTTGGCTGTGTTGGGTCTTCGTTTCATGCGAGGGCTTTCTCTAGTTGCAGCAAACGGGGGCTACTCTTCATCGTGGTGCAGGGGCCGCTCTTCATCGTGGTGCGCGGGCCTTTCACTATCGCGGCCCCTCCCGTTGCGGGGCACAGGCTCCAGACGCGCAGGCTCAGCAGTTGTGGCTCACGGGACCAGTTGCTCCGCGGCATGTGGGATCTTCCCAGACCAGGGCTCGAACCCGTGTCCCCTGCATTAGCAGGCAGATTCTCAACCACTGCGCCACCAGGGAAGCCCCTAGAGTTTTCTTTTTTATTATTATGTTTTAGATTTAAACACTGCCAAGTGTTAACATTTTACATTAAATTGTTATTTTGACAGGAATTTGATAGTATAATTATGGCCTTTATAATCAATCATGTAGAAAATCATCTTAATTAAATAAATGAAAACTTAAGGAAAAGGATCATTTTGCTTGAGTTTATTCCGTAGGAATAAGAGGAAGAATGGCACAAAATAGAAGCAGACATCTGTGGAAATAAAGGAGACAAATCTGCAGTTCTCAATGTCCTAGACTTCTCTTTTGAGGATATTATCATGTAAAGATCTAGGAAATACACAGCTTCAAACATACCCATATATATATATATGGGTATATATATATATATAAAAGCTGTATTTTGATGGCAAAGCTATCATCTTCATCATACTTTGAACTACTGTAGCATCTCCTACCCAAGAATCTCAAATTCCCAGAAATTCTATACATAATAGTTATTACACGTTAAAATACATGAATCATAGACCTTTTCTTCATGCAAGTCCCTGGGAGTGTATGAATTATATCTCATTGTTTTTATAACTTTTTCTTTGGGTTCCTCCTGATTATCTCCACTGAAGAGAGACCTGTGCCCTGTTGGTAAGTTTTTTAGAGACTTCATGGCACAGGAATATTCTCAATTATATTTCGTCATTAAGACATCATTCCTCAAGAATTTGAGGAGGCTAGATGGATTGTGAATGTGAGTGTGTGTGTGTAACCCACTAGAAGTTTTTTTTTTTTGTATTTTCATATCTCTTGTGCTTGGCATGTAGTTGGTGCTCAATAAATAATAATAGTTGAGTGACTCCATAAAAATATGTTGTTTTTTTACAGTTATTCTTTTGGGATGCTGTATTTTTATTACATCAGTGTCCAAAACAGTTCTGGAATTGCCTTCAGAGCCTGCAGTACAGTCTTTTGAATACACTCATCTTTTCATATCAGTTAACATGTACTGACTGCCTATGGGGTGTGTGTGTGTGTGTGTGTGTGTGTGTGTGTGTGTGTGTGTGTGTGTGTGTTTATTTATTTATTTATTAATTTATTTATCATCATGATTTCACCCTTCAGTAGTTCATTTATTTTTAATTATAGCAATTGCCTGCCAATCTTCCATCTGTTAGTAACTGAGTGCTGAAAGGGGACAGTGAAAAATAAGAAATGGTTCCACTCCTCCAAGAGTTATAATTTAGCAATGTATGTACAAATTAAAATGTATGTACAAATTCTATTTGTAGAAGAAGTATCTGAGTGAGTTCCACGGAAGAGATAGCATCTCAGATGGAACTTGATGGATGTGGACAGCAGGCACAGAGAAAATTGTAACCAAGACCCAAAAGCAGAAAAGCATTTGGTTTGGTCAGAGAATGATGAATAGTAGTTAAGCTAGGAAAAAAAACAGGGAGATAGATCTCTGGAGCCAGAATCCCTGGGTAAAAATCTTTGTAGTGAAACATATTATCTGCGTTCTTTGACAGGTGATTTGAACTCTGTGTCTTGGTTCCTCATCTGTAAAATGGGGATAATACTTTTACCTACCTTACAGGGTTGATTTGAAGAATAATATGTGTAACCACCTAGAATAATGCTGGGCACATAGCAAGTACTATGTAAGTGTTAGAAGGTGAGAGAGTGGAGAATCTTCCCTGGAAGCCACTGAAAGTTTTTGAGCAAGAGGGCAAAAAGATAGGAGTTATGCTTTGAGAAGATGATCTTGGTGGTACTGTGCATAATTGATCATCAGAAAGACATTAGTTAAAAGAGAGAGGTCTTGGAAGGAGAAATGAGGGCTTGGACTGGGACATTGACTGAGGGAATGAAAAAGAAAAGATGGATGCAAGAGATATCATAAGGTCCCTAATGACACATGCATACTAACTTCTAAAGCTTTTGAATTGAGAGTATCTTTGTTTTTGAAACAATCAAGAGTCATTTGGAAATAAATCTAGTGACAAAGGTGGGAGATTTTTAGTTATATAACAAAAAAGATGAATTTTAATAGTAGTTAGGTGGATTTTGTCTGTGGCTTCTGAAACTGATACTCAAGGCAATTCCAGAAGAAATTTGCTAGAAAACAAAAAATGTATATAGTACATTTATCAGTGGAATAGATATGTAATTTTCCCCACTGTAAGGGAAAATCCTCACTTGGTTGTATGAATGTTAGTGTACTTATTTTAATCATCAGTAATATTGTACATACTAACTTTTTAATGAAAACATTTAATAAAGTTTAAAAATAAGTCATAATTTATAATGATAATTTCTTGCATACATTCTTATAGAATGAGGATAAAAATACTTAAAGGATAAGGACCATAATTTGGCCTTTTATTCATTTTACTTACCATTTTCTGCTAATATATGTACCTCTTGGATGTTACCACATCTTGTTGATATTCTTTCTTTCTGTTAATATTTGTTTTTATATTCTATTAAAAAAATACCAGCTACTTAAAACAAAAAGGAAGGGAGGGTGGCAAGCCAGGATTTGTCAACTTTAGTAACGACGGAAGCTGGAGATGAGACTTCTGTTACACTTGGGTGATCTGAAAGGCTTTGCATAGCTGTTCAAAGATGCATTCTTGTACTGCCATTTTCTATATTCTATTGCAGTCCTGATAACGTTGGGTTTATTAAGGGTCTCTTTACCATATTGTTTGCCTTTGTGTAGTTCACTAAATGTTGTCCTCTGTGCTGATTCTATCAGCTTTCTCACTTTACACCTGTCCTGGAATGATGATAAAGGACTGAAAGTTTCCCTGAAAGAATTTCATATGAAACATTGAACACTATGTTTTACTTAAGACATCCTTTTCAGGTAAATGAACCACAATGCAAGTTTTTAAAGTTAAATTGCTACAAATGTTTCCTAGATAAACATACAACTTATAAATCTTTAAAAATTATCAATTAATGAATACATAATGGGATATACATTTGCACAATAATCCACAAAATACAATGATTAGTAATGAGCAGTCAGTTAGGAAGGGCTCTTGTGACTGGAGACTACACCAAGAGCGGGGTTCTTTTCCACCAGATATGTCCAAGGAACTCGACATCTGTTTTCATTTCCCATAGTGAAAAAAGGTTTGAAACAATGTGTGATATCCTAAAAATGAAACAGAACTCCTTGATGAATTAAGAGCAGAAATCTGGATGGAAGTCATTGTGAACTGTAGTCTCTGCCTCTGGTTGAAAAGAAAAGACAGTAGGAAAATCCTTCAGTCATCAATTTAACCAAAAACGTCAAGACTGCCATTGGAGATACTGGAAGGAACTGGGTTCTCTTTGTCAATTCCAACATAGGACTTTCTTATTGATATTTGTTACCTAAGCCTTATTTTGTAAATGAAAACATACAAAAAAATCATTTGGCAGCAAAAATGCCAGTAATTATTTTTGAAACATAGTTGCTTCTCAGCTTAAGGTTAACCATTTGCTACCTGTATCTTCTGCCAAATCCAAAGATAATGGGTTTGCCAAGCCCAGTAGTGGGAGATTGAGCGGCAAGAGACAGATTCAGGCTGCTAATTCTTCAGTATAACATCAGGCCAGTGAAACTGGAATGGGATGGAACCCATGATGGGCACGTTCCAAATTCCTAGATAAATCAACAAAGGAAACATATGAACACCCAAGAGTGTGAGATTGAATTCTCAGCCCTGGATGCCATTCTCCCCTTGAGTACTCAGAAAATTCAAAATTAACTCTTGGTTATAAACAAAAAAAATTACCTGCTCTAACCGGCTGGTTTTCATTTGTTAGCTATGGTGTCTTAGTCTGTTTGGGCTGTTAAAACAAAACAGCATACACTAGGTGGCTTATAAACAACAGAAATTTATTTCTCACAGTTCTAGAGACTGGGAAGTCCAAGGTCAAGTTATCAGCAGATTTGGTGTCTGGTGAGAACCTGCTTCTTGGCTCAGATGGCTGTCTTTTCTCGGTCTTCACGTGGGCAAGAGGTGTGAGGGATTTTTCTGGGGTTTCCTTTATAAGGGTACTAATCCCATTCATGAGAGCTCTGCCCTCATGACCTAAACATCTCCCAAAGGCCCCAGCTTCTAACACTACCACATTGAGGGAATAGGTTTCAGCATACAAATTTTGGGGGAACACAAATATTCAGTCTCTAGCACATGATGTTATCTTGTAGCTATTCAGGGCAGCAAATTTGTACTAGTCCGAAAAGCAGAAATAAAAACTTCACTTTTTTCAGGGACATTTCTGGCAAATGAAAGCAAGAACTTTACTGTCTGTTGGAAATGGCAATAAAAACTCCAAAACTCTTTGAAATAACACATTTTGTTACTCTTCTACATTCTACTGACTGTCCTTCTTACCAGTGCTTTGAAAGGAATTTGAGCAGTAACTGGGCACACAACCATGCCAAGAATTTAAATTGAGCTGAGGGCCTTCAAGCAAATAAGACTTCTGATAGCAAACAGAATTCCCTGGTTTATAGGTTTTTTAATATAACTAGTTGTTATGCAGAATAACCTCCTGTGGGATATTGATTACTGAAGTATGTGTAAGCAGTTGCTACATTGTGAAGCATCACCAAACGTATCTCCTTTAGGATTGTCCCCTTCCCATTGATGGATATAGTGGTCATTCATTCACTCAACAAATGTTTACCAAGTGCACACTATGTGCCAACTACTTTTTATAAGTACTAGAAAAATAGTAATGACTAAAACATAAAATTTTATGCATAAATATGTAAATAAAACAAAAATGCATAACAAAAATGAATTAATAAAGAACTTCAGAAAGTGTTAAGTGCTGTGAAGAGAAAAAAGCAGGCTATTGAAATAGAGTGTGAGGAAGATTGTGAGTTGTGGGCAGGGAACAAGGAGAAACATTTTAAATAGGTTAGTCAGGAAAGGTCAATCTGAGGATCTGATAGCTGAACCAGAGCCATGCGTGTTGAGAAGTCTGCCATAAATTCCAGGTGGAGGGAACAAGCATTGTGAAGACTCTGTGACAGGAACACACTTGGCTTATTCAAGGAATGACAAGAAGGCCAAGTCATATAGTAAGTAAAGATCCTTGGAACTTGTAATCTTATAGCCACAGCATGACAAATGAATGAGAGAAGATAAGAAATGCTAAAATCTCTTTACTTATAAATTTTTATTTTTGCATGTGTCCTTTCATAGTTAAAAAGACAAGATGAACCATTTTAAAGAACAGAATTATCTTGACTGTTTTACCACTTTCTCTTAGTGTCCTTAGAAATGTTTACCTTCGAATACCATGCCTCCATTCCTCCTTCTTTGACTATTCAGAAATATTCTCCCCAATGCTTACTTTTTGATAAAATTTACAAAGGAAATAGAGATTATTTCTTTTATGCCTTTTCATTATAATCTTATCAAAGAAAATGGTGGAGAGGAAAATGCTGAAGAAATACATACTATAGTAATTATATCTTTTGAAACAAATTCTGCCTTTGTTATAATAGATTCAGGCCATTATGTTCCATTAGGTCAATGTCACATGTGAATTTGGGCAGGTTATGTAACCTCTCTTGAACCCCAGTTTCCTCATCTATAACGTGTGGAGGTTGATCTCAGGGTTGTAAGGATTACATGAGATCGTGCACACAGCGTGTTTAGCATAGTAGTAGGCACATAGAATAGATCATGTTTATGGAGCACTTACTGTTATCATGAACATCTTCATTCCTTCCAGTCACCTCCCAGTAAACCTTTTCTGCAAACTTTTCAAGGAGCCCCAATAAAGCTTTATGTTGGCTTTTCCCTCAGCTCATGCCACTGATCAAATATCTTTCTCTTCAGTGTCCAGCTGAAAGAAATTGTATATTTATGAGACCATCTTTTGGTAACAAAAATGCCAGGAGCCAGTGGTCTACTAAAAACCTAGTATTAATTCAGGCTCCTGTCAAGCTCCTGACAAAACCTATACACACGGTGTAGCTATGCCAAGGATTCCAGAGCATAGGTGAAAATGTGTGAGTATGTAGCCCTTGATCTCCTGAGCTGCATTTGGCAAGTCTCTGGTCATTCATTTCTGTCTAATTAATGACATTCCTGGCATATGGGGATCATATAACACAGAATGTGTTCATACTCTGCCTGCAGAAACCCACTTTGTTCTCTACCTGAAAAAAAAAAATTGGCAACCTCTGCTTTTTGTTTCTTTATTGTGTAATTTTGAGCACAGTTGCTCTCTCTTTCTCTTCTTTCCCTCCCTCTCCCTTTTTCTTTTTTCCCCCTCCCTCCTCTCTTCCCACCTCTTCCATCCTTCCCTGTCCTTTTCTCCCTTCCTCCCTCCCTCCCTTTTCTCTCTTTCTCTCTCTCTTGCTTTTCTAGTAAAGGGAGAATAGAAGAACCTTTGTGGGGTTGGAGGTGGTCATATAATAGGAGGAAACTAACATCATCATCTGAACTGATTCTAGAAGTTTTCTTGAAACTCAAGAATAAGTTTGTTTCAGTAATGCTAACGTTATCATGGTCCTCTGAGAAGACCATGATCATTCCCACTGTCACATTTTAGCATCTGCTATTTTCCTTGCCTAAATGCTTTTTTCTCTTCTTTCATCCTTCAAGACCAATCTTAAACCTCACCCCTTCCAGTAAATCTTACTAACTCTGGACTTGGTTGATCTTTGTTCTTCCCCCCACTATGCTGTTAGATACTTTTTGCTATTTAATTCATATTATTGAGCCTTGCATATAAGTTTAAAGGCTTGTTTTCCCAGTTTAAGTTTTTTTTAGAGCAGTGACCATATCATAGACATTTTTAGTTTCTCATTGTTTCCATTTCTCCCCACCCAACAGTGATCGTGCTTTTTTTTTTTTTTTTTTTTAGTTTATTTTTGGCTGTGTTGGGTCTTCATTGCTGCATGCGGGCTTTCTCTAGTTGCAGCGAGCGGGGGCTACTCTTCATTGCGGTGCGCGGCCTTTTCAGAGCAGTGGCTTCTCTCGTTTTGGAGCACGGGCTCCAGGCACTTGGGCTTCAGCAGCTGTGGCACGCAGGCTCAGTAGTTGTGGCGCACAGGCTTAGTTGCTCCGCAGCATGTAGGATCTTCCCAAACCAGGGCTCCAACCCATGTCCCCTGCATTGGCAGGTGGATTCTTAACTACTGCGCCACCAAGGAAGTGTCCCAATCATGCTTTTTAAAACACCTGAACATTCCTCCTTCCAAGGAAAAGGCCATGTTAGCAAAGTTTTAGACCTTTTGAACTGAATCAAAGACAACTGTATATTTTATAGCATCATAGATACTACACAAGGCAAAATTTAGCTGTTCTTGTAAGAAGCCTATCTATAATACAATAACAGACTGAGTTCAGTTAGAATGCCTCAGGGCATACCGCTATACCCTGTTTCACCGCAGATTTCCAAGTGAGTTTAGAACATCTGAGTCAGAGCATCTCCAGAGTCAGTCGTCTCTGGAGAAGTCATGCCAACCCCCAAATAAGTTAAAAATCCTTGAAGAAAAACTAGTTTTTCTTGTTTCTCCTATTATATGTGTTTGATCCATTTAGCTTCTCATTTATACCACCACCAGAAGCTAAAGAATGAACACCAGAAGCTAAAGAATGAACACCAGTCATTCACGTTTTAAATTTTTTGTTGATAGGTTTAGCGATTTGGCTAGAGAAGATAGGGAAAAGTCTGGAGTAAGAAGAAATTTAGAGACTTTGATTTTCATTTATCCACTCCTTCATTTCATCAGTTAATGACAAACCATAAAAACAGATTAACACTTAAAAGGAAGATCACTGTATATCTTCAGAAGGAAATAATACTTGTTGAAGTTAAAAAATATGGGAGATTTCAAAATAAAGAGGATGGTAGCTAGTAAGCTTTATTAGATAAACCAAAGAATATCATTGAAATCCTGAATAAACAGACCATCTAACAGAGGAAGATATCTCTACTTGGTAACTGCATCCTGCTGTGTAAGTTTAAAAAGGAAGAAGAGAAGACAGTGCTGAGTGAGGTGCCATGTATACCTGGATGTGCGCTATTAAAAGAGGTGCTTGATTGCTCAGTAATTGCAGGGCTAGGATCTTGGGGAGGCCTTTGTCATCCCTCCTTGGCTGACACCAGACGATAGTGTGGCTCTGTGATAAGAAACAGAAGACTAGTGTCTCCATGGTAACTAACTGAGCTCTATATATTACACCTCATTACAAATGAGGATGGATAGTAAAAAAAAATAATATATTAACACAAAGAGGGAATATATATGTGTGTGTGTGTGTGTGTGTGTGTGTATGCATGTATTCTGTCTTCTATCTAGAAAATGAATAAAATGAAATAAAAATGTGATCTTATTGAAGGGACAAGGTTGATAGGCCTTTTTCCCCATTGCTGCAGGTAAATATTTCGTTTTTCAGTTCCTCTGATGGTTTTGTTCTGAACCCACCAGCTGTAGCTTGAAAGATTAATGATGGGCAGCAAAAGAACCTGAGAAGAGGCAGAGAGTGAATAGAAACCAGCACCAGAGAAGAAAGAGTACTGCCTGGCCTTTGGGACAAATAAATAAGGATTTACTCAAGTCTGCTAGTTTCATCCCCATAGCAGGAAAACCTGGAACCCATTAGAATGGAAACCTGGAGACTTTTATAATATAATGGTTCTTAGAGTTCCAGCCTTGTACGGACTAGTGACAGGAAAAAAGAAAAACAAGAGGAAAGGAAAACCAGCAGTTTCTTTCTAATTTTCTCTTCTGTAGGTATTGATTTTACTTTAACACAACTAACTTTACTGTGTCTCTCCTCACATAAGACCATTACACCTATGTGTAGATCTTTATAAGGTTAAACACATCTCCTGAAAGCTCAGCCTGTCTGTGTCATGAAAAAGACCAAATTAAAGAAGTCATCAGTGAGTAAACCATTAACACGAGAAATTAAAAGTTTTGATTCAAGACACAGAATGCAAATATTTGATCAGAGAACAAAGACCCAGGAGCTTTTTGCAACTATTATATTAGCTTTGATGTATTAGTCCATCTGCCTTTAAATGAATGGCTTTAAACTCTGAAAGAAGGATCTTTGGTAGCCCAGCAGGGATTTTTGCTGATCCTTAAGGTTAGTTCCTTCCCTGCCTGTGTCTCTTTCTCAACCACTTTAATTTCTGAACAGGTATTTGGGTCATTGCTAGAAACGGAATAAATGTATTTTTGAAACAGAATAGCTATTTCATTTAATCTAAGTAACAGTTTTCTGCCTTTCAGTCCTTCCTACTGATTTCTTGCTCTTGTACAAGGCTTGTGAAAACTCTTCATTAGAGTCTTCCAAGATAGGGGTGACAAAAAAAGGGGGGTGGGGGTTGGTATATACCCGAGAGGAATCAAAATATATGTCCACACAAACACTTCTACACAAATGTTCATAGCCAAAAAGTGGAAACAGCCTAAACGTCTGTCAACTGATGAATAAATGACTATATGTGGTATATCCATACAGTGGAATATTATTCAGCACTGAGAAGGAATGAAGTACTGATACATGCTACAACATGGAACGTTGAAAACATTATACCAAGTGAAATAAGCAAGTCATAAAAGACCACCTATCATATGATTCCATTTCTAGAAAATTTCAAGAACAGGCAGATCTATAGAGACAGAAATGAGAAGAGTAGTTGCTTAGGGTTTGGGAAGGGGCATGGGGAGGTGAGAGTGACTGCTAAAGGTTACAGGGTTCCTTTCAGGGATGATGAAAATGTTCTAAAATTGTGATGGTCATAAAACTTTCTGAATATACTCTAAGAAAACATTGCACTGGACATTTAAAATAGGTGAATTGCATGATATATGAAATATGTCTCCATAAAATTGTTACAGAAATAAAGGATCTAGGTGGAGATGAAGATAGTGATCTATAACTAGGATGACCATGTGTCCTGATTTGCCCAGAATTGTCCCAGTTTTTGCCAGTTGGGCCAATGAATTATTAACAGCCCTGCTTTTCCTTTCAAAACTGTCCTGTTTAGATGGTAAATTATATGGTCATCCCATATATAAAACCAGAAGTACTATGACTTTCTTCAGTGTGTCCTAAAGTTACCTAATGAAAATATCACTTGGGGTTCCTATTAAAAGTAAAGATTCCTGGGTCCCTCTCATGGATTCTAATTCAGTAGGTCAGAGGTGGAAACTGATGTTTCTAATAATTATCTAGTGCTGCTTATAAATTTTTGGCATTCACTTTTCTACTTTTTATTAAAAAAAGAAAAAGAGCTGACCTAATTACCTTTGGGGGCAAATAGAATTCCAGGGAGGTATGAGAAGGCTCTGCAGGAAACTTGCCGGTCACAGAAGGGTAGAAATGAACTCTGACTGTGATGAAGATCAAGAGAGCAAAGGGAATAACATACAGCACAAGTGATACTTATAAGAAATATCCTTCTCCTCTTCCTTTTATTTTTAAAAGAAAATATATGTAACATCTATTATTCTGTAAGAATGAGTGAGGACAAAACTAGTAATGGTCCACCTGGAAGTTTGATCTCCAAAGTGGCCAAAGGTAGAGGAAGGTGGGTTCCAGGAAGGATATCCCTGGGTACTGCTGTCCTACCTCAGAACCTGATATCCACTGCCTTCAGTCAGACCCTTCTGGCTGGTTCCATTCTACAGCCCCTGACTCAGAATTGTATTGCTGTGAACGCTTTAGCACCAGGCTCAGAGGCAAAAAGAAGAACCCTCAGGAGAGGCAGAGGTCTCAGAAACATAGGAAAATGCAAGAAACTTGAGCTTCAGGACAATTGTTTTTAATTGCCATAGACTGAAGGTTTAGGGCCCCCCAAAATTCATGTGCTGGAACTTAATCCCCAGTGTGGTGGTATTTGGAGATGAGACCTTTGGGAGGTGATTAGTAATGAGGGTAGAGCCCTCATGAATGGGATTAGTGCTCTTATAATTGAGACCCCAGAGAGATTCCTTATCTCTTCTGCCACGTGAGGACATAGTAAAAAGACGGCTGTCTGTGAGTCAGGAATTGGGGTCCTCACCAGACACCAAATCTTCTGGTGCCTTCATCTTGGACTTCTCAGCCTTCAGAATTGTGAGAAATAAATTTCTGTTGTTTATAAGCCACCTTGTCTATGGTATTTTGTTATATCAGACTGTGCAAACTAAGACAACAAAGAGGAACAAAGGAAATTGGCAATAGTCTTTTTTGAATCAATATGAGCACTGGGGTATATAGCACAATATGAACCAAACTTTGATAAAAAGCAGTGTGATAATATGCATGTATATAAATGTATATTATTGAATATTTGAAATTATTTGTGATTTATCATAATACAGCATTAACTTCTGTTTAAAATATTTAGTCTTCATTGCATGTTCTTCATATGGAAGAACTCTTCACAGATTCAAATTCTGAAATGAAGATTGTGCTGAAGAAGCCAGTGTATTCCCACATGTGCGAAATAGTCATAAAATGTCTTAAGGAGGAGGAAAAAGTCATTATGAACCTGTTCTCTCATTTGGCCAGATTGCTTTAATTCTCAGCCGTTTTTGCTTCTTTAATCAATCAAGAAAAAGCTCTCCTGCAGATTCAGAACTTAGAGGAACACTCCTCCTTGCTCCTGTCCATGTCCAAGCCTCTTGATCTCCAGGGAAGAGGTTGACATCTGGGGAGATTTCTTTGTTTCACTTTGTTCCAGCAGACTGAAATATTCAGGCCTTTTACTGGAATTTGAGAGTCTTCTTTCTCTCTTAGGTGCTATCTAAAATTTTTCAGCAGTTTAAAAAGTATTCTTAAAATGTTTTAAAAGGGATTCCTAAGTAGTTGAGGGACCTCCAGGGTGAATATTACTATTATTAAATAACACAAAGTAAGCTTCTATAGTTTCTAAGCTACTGCTTTTTAATGGAACATTTCATGTGTGCCTTTTAGGCTCCAGTGTGACATTGATAAGATGTGTTAACTCATCAGATCAATGTGGCGATATTAATTATCACAGGAATATTTAGATGCCCAGGTTTGGTGCTTCTGTATGATTGGACATACATAGACTGGAAAGGAAAGCAGAAGTTTAACATTGTCCGAATGACAAATATTTGGAAAGTTTTAAGAAGTTTTGACCACAAGGATTACAAATTTTAGGATTTCAGTGATGCAGATTTCCTGGATCCTGATAAGCAACAGAAATGAATTAAAAATTTTTTTTATTTTATACTGGACTATAGTTGATTTACAATGTTGTGTTACTTTCAGGTGTATGGCAAAGGGATTCAGTCATACGTATACATATATCTATTTTTCTCAAATTCTTTTCCTATTTAGGTTATTACAGAATGTTGAGCAGAGTTCCCTGTGCTATACAGTAGGTCCTTATTAGTTATCTATTTTATATATAGTAATGTGTATATATCAATCCCAATCTCCCAATTTATCCTCCCCTCTCTCCCCCTGTAACCGTTAAGTTCGTTCTCTAAGTCTGTGAGTCTGTTTCTGTTTTGTAAATAAGTTCACTTGTATCATTTTTTTTTTTAGATTCCACATAAAAGCAGTATCATATGATATTTCTCTTTCACTGAAATACTTCACTTAGTATAGTAATCTCCAGGTCCATCCATGTTGCTGCAAATGGCATTATTTTATTCTTTTTAATGGCTGAGTAATATTCCATTGTATATATGTACCACATCTTCTTTATTCATTCCTCTGTAGATGGACATTTAGGTTTCTTCCATGTCTTGGCTATTGTAAACAGCGCAATGAACATTGGGGTGCATGTATCCTTTTGAAACATGTTTTCTTTGTATATATGCCCTAGAGGGGGATTGCTGGATCATATGGTAGCTCTATTTTTAGTTTTCTAAGGAACGTTCATACTTTTCTCCATTGTGGCTGTACCAATTTACATTGGCAAACCAACAGTGTAGGAAAGTTCCCTTTTCTCCACTCCCTCCAGCAATTATTGTTCGTAGACTTTTTGAAGATGGCCATTCTGACTGGTGTGAGGTGATACCTCATTGTAGTTTTGACTTGCATTTCTCTAATAATTAGTGATGTTGAGCATACTTTCATATGCCTCTTGGCCATCTGTATGTCTTCTTTGGAGTAATGTCTATTTAGATCTTCTGACCATTTTTTGACTGGGTTGTTTGTTCTTTTGATATTGAGGTGCATGAGCTGTTTGTAAATTTTGGAGATTAATTTCTTCTTGGTCGCTTCATTTACAAATATTTTCTCCCATTCTGTGGCTTCTCTTTTCATTTTGCTTATGGTTTCCTTTCCTGTGCAGAAATTTGAGTTAAGTTAGGTCCCATTTGTTTATTTTTGTTTGTATTTCCATTACTCTAGGAGATGGATCGAAAGAGATCTTTCTGCGATTTATGTCAAAGAGAGTTTTGCCTGTGTTTTCCTCAAAGAGTTTTATAGTATCCAGTTTTACATTTAGGTCTTTAATCCATCTTGATTTTATTTTTGTGTATGGTGTTAAAGAATGTTCTAATTATATTTTTTACATGTAGCTGTCCAGTTTTCCCAGCACCATATATTGAAGAGACTGTCTTTTCTCCGTTGCATTGTCCTGCCACCTTTGTCATTGATTAATTGACCATAGGTTTGTGGGTTTACTTCTGGCTTTCTATCCTGTTGCATTGATCTATATTTCTGTTTTTGAGCCAGTACCATACTGTTTTGATGACTGAAGCTTTGTAGTACAGTCTGAAGTCAGGGAGACTCATTCCTCCAGCTTTGTTTTTCTTTCTTAAGACTGCATTGGCTATTTAGTGTCTTTTGTGTTTCCATAGGAATTATAAAATTTTTTGTTCTAATTCTGTGAAAAATGCCACTGTTAATTTCATAGGTATTGGATTGAATCTGTAGATTGCTTTGGTTGTAGTCATTCTGACACTATTGATTCTTCCAATCCAAGAACACGGTGTATCTCTCCATCTGTTTGTGTCACCTTTGATTTCTTACATTGGCGTCTTATAGTGTTCTGAGTACAGGTCTTTTGCCTCCTTAGGAGGTTTATTCCTAGTATTTTATTCTTTTTGATGCAGTGGTAAATGGTATTGTTTCCTTGATTTCTTTTCTTGATCTTTCGTTGTTAGTTTATAGGAATGCAAGAGATTTCTGTGTATTAATTTTGTATCCTGCAACTTTAACAAATTCATTGATGAGCTGTAATAGTATTCTGGTAGCGTCTTATGACTTCCTATGTGTAGTATCATGCCATCTGCAAACAGTGATAATTTTACTTATACTTTTCCAATTTGGATTCCTTCTATTTCTTTTTCTTCTCTGAATGCCATGGCTAGAACTTCCAAAATTATATTGAATAAAAGTGCCGAGAGTGGGACTTCCCTGGTGGCGCAGTGGTTGAGAGTCTGCCTGCCAATGCAGGGGACACGGGTTCGAGCCCTGGTCTGGGAGGATCCCACATGCCACGGAGCAACTAGGCCCGTGAGCCACAATTACTGAGCCTGCGCGTCTGGAGCCTGTGCTCCGCAACAAGAGAGGCCGCGACAGTGAGAGGCCTGCGCACCGCGATGAAGAGTGGCCCCCGCTCGCCACAACTAGGGAAAGTCCTCGCACGGAAACGAAGACCCAACACAGCCAAAAATAAATAATAAATAAATAAATAATAAATATACTCTGATATAAAAAATAAATTAAAAAAAAAAAGTGCTGGGAGTGGACATACTTGTCTTGTTCCTGATCTTACAGGAAACGCTTTCAGTTTTTCACCATCGAGAATTATGTTAGCTGTGGTTTGTCGTATATGGCCTTTATTATGTTGAGGTAGGTTCCCTCTATCCCACTTTCTGGGAAGTTTTTTTTTTTTATCATAAATGGGTGTTAAATTTTGTCAAAAGCTTTTTCTGCATCTATTGAAATAATTATATGGTTTTTCTTCTTCAGTTTGTTAATGTAGTGTGTCACATTGATTGATTTGCAGATATTGAAGAATCCTTGCATCCCTGGGATAAATCTCACTTGATCATGGTGTATGATTCTTTTAATGTGTTGTTCGATTTGGTTGCTAGTATTTTGTTGAGGGTTTTTGCATATTTGTTCATCAGTGATATTGGCCTGTAATCTTTTTGTGATATTTTTGTCTGGTTTTGATATCAGGGTGATGGTGGCCTCACAGAGTGAGTTTGGGAGTGTTCCTTTCTCTGCAATTTTTTGGAAGAGTTTGAGAAGGATTGGTGTTAGCTCTTCTCTAAATGTTTGATGGAATTCGCCTGTGAAACCATCTGGTCCTGGACTTTTTGTTTGGTGGAAGTTTTTTAATCACTGCTTCAGTTTCAGTGCTTGTGATTGGTCTCTTCATATTTTCTATTTCTTCCGAGTTCAGTCTTGGGAGGTTGTATCTTTCTAAGAATTTGTCCATTTCTTCAATTTTCATTGATCTTTTCTATGTATTCTTCATCTCTATTTCATTTATTTTTTAAATTTTAATTGGGGTGTAGTTGTTTTACAATGTTATGTTAGTTTATACCGTACAGCAAAGTGCAGTTCCCTGTGCTATGCAGCAGGTTCTCATTAGTTATCTATTTTATACATATTAATATATACATGTCAATTGCAATCTCCCAATTCATCCCACCACCCCCTTCCCCACTTGGTGTCAATGTGTTTGTTCTCTACATCTGTGTCTCTATTTCTGCCTTGCAAACCAGTTCATCTGTACCATTTTTCTAGATTCCACAATATATGCATTAATATACAATATTTATTTTTCTCTTTCTGACTTACCTCACTCTGTATGACAGTGTCTAGGTACATCCATGTCTCTAAAAATGACCCAATTTCATTCCTTTTTCTGGCTGAGTAATACTCCATTGTATATATGTACCACATCTTCTTTATCAGTTCCTCTGTAGATGGACATTTAGGTTTCTTCCATGTCTTGGCTATTGTAAACAGTGCTGCAGAGAACATTGGGGTGCATGTGTCTTTTTGAATTATGGTTTTCTCTGGGTATATGCCCAGTAGTGGGATTACTGGGTCATTTGGTAGTTCTATTTTTAGTTTTTTAAGGAATCTCCATACTGTTCTCCATAGTGTCTGTATCAATTTACATTCCCAGAAACAGTGCAAAAGGGTTCCCTTTTCTCCACACCCTCTCCAGCATTTATTGTTTGTATATTTTTTAATGATGGCCATTTTGACCAGTGTGAGGTAAAACCTCATTGTAGTTTTGATTTGCATTTCTCTAATTATTAGTGATGTTGAGCATCTTTTCATGTGTCTCTTAGCCATCTGTATGTCTTCTGTGGAGAAATGTCTATTTAGGTCTTCTGCCCATTTTTTGATTGGTTTGTTTGTTTTTTTGATATTGAGCTCCATGAGCTGTTTGTGTATTTTGGAAATTAATCCTTTGTCCATTGATTTGTTTGCAGATATTTTCTCCCATTCTGAGGGTTGTCTTTTCGTCTTGTTTACGGTTTCTTTGCTGTGCAGAAGCTTTTAAGTTTAATTAAGTCCCACTTGTTTAGTTTTGTTTTTATTTCCATTACTTTGGGAGGTGGGTCAAAAAAGATCTTGCTGTGATTTATGTCAGAGAGTGTTTTGCCTACGATATCCTCTAAGAGTTTTATAGTGTCCAATCTTACATTTAGATCTTTAATCCATTTTGAGTGTATTTTGTTTATGGTGTTACGGAGTGTTCTAATTTCATTGTTTTACATGTAGCTGTCTATTTTTCCCAGCAGCACTTATTGAAGAGACTGTCTTTCCTCCATTGTATATCCTTGCCTCCTTTTTCATAGATTAGTTGACCGTAGGTGCGTGGATTTATTTCTGGGGTTTTTATCCTGTTCCATTGATCTGTATTTCTGTTTTTGTGCCAGTACCATACTGTCTTGATTACTGCAGCTTTGTAGTATAGTCTGAAGTCAGGGAGTCTGATTCCTCCAGCTCCACTTTTTTCTCTCAAGATTGCTTTGGCTCTTAGGCGTCTCTTGTGCCTCCATACAAGTTTTTAGATTTTTTGTTCTAGTTCTGTGAAAAATGCCATTGGTAATGTGATAGCGATTGCATTGAATCTGTAGATTGCTTTCGGTAGTATAGTCGTTTTCACAATATTGATTCTTCCAATCCAAGAACATGGTATATTTCTCCATCTATTTATGTCATCTTTGATTTCTTTCATCAGTGCTTTATAGTTTTCTGAGTACAGGTCTTTTACTTCCTTAGGTAGGTTTATTCCTAGGTATTTTATTCTTTTTGTTGCAATGGTGAATGGGATTGTTTCTTTAATTGCTCTTTCTGATCTTTTGTTGTTAGTGTATAGGAATGCAAGAGATTTCTGTGCATTAATTTTGTATCCTGTAACTTTACCAAGGTCATTCTTTTCCAATTTGTATTACTTTTATTTCTTTTTCTTCTCTCATTGCCATGGCTAGGACTTCCAAAACTATCTTGAATAATAGTGGCGAGAGTGGACATCCTGGTCTTATTCCTGATCTTAGAGGAAATGCTCTCATTTTTTCACCATTGAGTATGATGGTTGCTGTGGGTTTGTCATATATGGCCTTTATTATGTAGAGGTAGGTTCCCTTCCCTCTATGCCCCCTTTGTGGAGCGTTTTTTATCATAAATGGGTGTTGAATTTTGTCAAAATTTTTTCTGCATCTATTGAGATGATCATATGGTTTTTATTCATCAATTTATTAATATGGTGTATCACATTGGTTGATATGTGTATATTGAAGAATCCTTGCATCCCTGGGATAAATCCCACTTGATCATGGTATATGATCCTTTTAATGGGTTGTTGGATTCTGTTTGCTTGTATTTTGTTCAGGGTTTTTGAATCTATATTCATCAGTGATATTCGTCTGTAATTTTCTTTTTTTGTAATATCTTTGCCTGGTTTTGGTATCAGGGTGATGCTGGCCTCGTAGAATGAGTTTGAGAGTGTTCCTTCCTCTGCAATTTTGGAAGAGTTTGAGAAGGATAGGTGTTAGCTCTTCTCTAAATGTTTGATAGAATTCACCTGTGAAGCCATCTAGTCCTGGACTATTGTTGTTGCAAGATTTTTAATCATAGTTTCAATTTCATTACTTGTGATAGGTCTGTTCATATTTTCTATTTATTCTTGGTTCAGTCTTGGAAAGTTATACCTTTCTAAGAATTTGGCCATTTCTTTCAGGTTCTCCATTTTATTGGCATATTGTTGCATGTAGTAGTCTCTTAATGACACTTTGTATTTCTCAGGTGTCAGTTGTAACTTACAGGTTTTTCATTTCTAATTTTATTGCTTTGAGTCTTCTCCCTTTTTTTCTTGATAAGTCTGGCTAAAGGTTTATCAATTTTGTTTATCTTCTCAAAGAATCAGCTTTTAGTTTTATTGATCTATGCTGTTGTTTTCTTTGTTTCTATTTAATTTGCTTCTGCTCTGATCTTTATGATTTCTTTTCTTCTACTAACTTTGGGTTTTCTTTTTTCTTTTGCTAGTTGTTCTGAGTGTAAGGTTAGGTTGTTTATTTGAGATTTTTCTTGTTTCTTGAGGTAGGATTGTATTGGTATGAAATTCTGTCTTAAAACTGCTTTTGCTGCATCCCATAATTTTTGGGTCATTGTGTTTTTATTGTCATTTGTCTCTAGGTGTTTTTTGTTTCTTCTTTGGTTTCTTCAGTGATCTCTTGGTTATTTAGTAGCGTATTGTTTAGCCTCCATGTGTTTGTGTTTTTTACAGTTTTTTTCCTGTAATTGATTTCTAATCTCATAGAGTTGTGGTCAGAAAAGATGCTTGATACGATTTCAGTTTTCTTAAATTTTCCAAGGCTTGATTTGTGACCCAAGGTGTAATCTATCTTGGAGAATGTTTTGTGTGCACTTGAGAAGAAAGTGTAATCTGCTGTTTTCAGATAGAATTTCCTATAAATATAATTAAATCTATCTGGTCTGTTGTGTCATTTAAAGCTTGTATTTCATTATTAATTTTCTGTGTGGATGATCTGTTCTTTGGTGTAAGTGAGGTGTTAAAGTCCCCCACTATTATTGTGTCTGTCTATTTCCCCTTTTATAGCTGTTAGCATTTGCCTTATGTATTGTATCTGTTCTTTGGTGTAAGTGAGGTGTTAAAGTCCCCCACTATTATTGTGTCTGTCTATTTCCCCTTTTATAGCTGTTAGCATTTGCCTTATGTATTGAGGTGCTCTTATGTTTGGTGCATATATATATTTATAATTATTATATCTTCTTCTTGGATTGATCCCTTGATCATTATTTAGTGTCCTTCCTTGTCTCTTGTAACATTCTTTATTTCAAAGTCTATTTTACCTTATATGCCTATTGCTACTCCAGTTTTCTTTTGATTTCCACTTGCAGGGAATATCTTTTTCCATCCCCTCACCTTCAGTCTGTATGTGTCCCTAAGGCTGAAGTGGGTCTCTTGTAGACAGCATATGTATGGTCTTGTTTTTCTGTCTATTCAGCCAGTCTCTGTCTTTTGGTTGGAGCATTTAATCCAGTCACATTTAAGGTAATTCTTGATATGTATGCTCCTATTACCATTTTCTTAATTGTTTTTGGGTTTTTTTCTTGTATGTCCTTTTCTTCTCCTGTGTTTCCTACTAGAGAAGTTCCTTTAACATTTGTATTGAGCTGGTTTGGTGGTGCTGAATTCTCTTAGCTTTTGCTTGTCTGTAGAGTTTTTGATTTCTCTATCAAATCTGAATGAGATCCTTGCTGGGTAGAGTAATCTCGGTTGTAGGTTTTTTCCTTTCATCATTGTAAATATATCATGCCACTTGCTTCTGGCCTGCAGTGTTTCTGCTGAAGAATCAGCTAATAACCTTATGGGGATTCCCTTGAATGTCATTTGTTGCTTTTCCCTTGCTGCTTTTAATATTTTTTCTTTGAATTTAATTTTTAATAGTTTGATTAGTATGTGTCTCGGAGTATTTCTCCTTGGGTTTATCCTGTATGGGACTCTCTCCACTTCCCAAACTTGATTGACTCTTTCCTTTCCCGTGTTAGGGAAGTTATCAACTCTAATGTCTTCAAATATTTCCTCAGACCCTTTCTGTTTCTCTTCTTCTTCTGGGACCTCTATAATTCGAATGTTGGTGTGTTTAATGTGTCACAGAGGTCTCTGAGACTGTCCTCAATTTTTTTCATTCTCTTTTCTTTATTCTGCTCCTCAGCAGTTATTTCCACCATTCTATCTTCCAGCACACTTATCCATTCTTCTGCCTCAGTTATTCTGCTATTGATTCCTTCTAGAGTGTTCTTAATTTCAGTTATTGTGCTGTTCATCACTGTTTGTTTGCTCTTTAGTTCTTCTAGGTCCATGCTAAACGTTTCTTTTCTCCATTCTATTTCCGAGGTTTTGGATCATCCTTAGTATCATTACTCTGAATTCTTTTTCAGGTAGACTGCCTATTACCTGTTCATTTGTTTGGTGTTGTGGGTTTTTACCTTGCTCCTTCATCTGCAGCGTATTTCCCTGTCTTCTCATTTTGTTTAACTTACTGTGTTTGGGGTCTCCTTTCCGCAGGCTGTAGGTTCGTAGTCCCTCTTACTTCTGGTGTCTGCCCCTGATGGGTGAGGTTGGTCCACTGGCTTGTGTAGACTTCCTGGTGGGGGGAGTTCTGGTGGGTGGAGCTTGGTTTCATCCCTCTGGTGGGCAGGGCTGTGACAAGGGATGTGTTTTGGGGTCTCTGTGAGCTTAGTACGACCTTAGGCAGCCTGTCTGCTAATGGGTGGTGTTGTGTTCCTGTCTTGCTAGTTTTTTGGCATGAGGCGTCCAGCACTGGAGCTTGCTGGCCTTTGGGTGGAGCTGGGTGTTAGTGTTGAAATGGAGCCGTCTGGGACAGCTCTTGCTGATTAATATTCCCTGGGGCTGCGAGTTCTCTGGTGGTCCAATGTCCTGGACTCGGCTCTCCCACCTCAGAGGCTCAGGCCCAACCCCTGGCCAGAGCACCAAGACCCTGCAAGGTGCATGGCACAGCAGAAAACGAAAGTAAAGAAAAGAAAATGAACATACAAGATCCCAAGACAAATGATAAAAGCAAAACTAAACAGACAAAAACACAAAGAAACACACACACTCACAAAAAGAAAAGAAAAAAAATTGGAAAACAAGAAGAGAGCAACGAAACCAATAAACAAACCCCAAAATGAAAACAAACACTAAAAACTAGACTAACATAAACAAAAAAACAAAAACAAATCAAACAGAGAAAGCATACTAAAAAAAGGTAAAGAAAGCATACAAGAAACACACAAAAATGATTAAAAGTCAAAATGAAAGTTGAAAACCAAAGGGAAAAATACAAAACAAAGAAGTAAAGTAAAAATAGAAAAATGGAAAATATAGTTAAAAAGATAAAAATAAAGCAAAAGAAAGGAAAAGAACAAAAAGGAGAAAATGCAATATAAAAAAAGTACAGTACAGATAGAAAAAAATAAAATAAAAAATGTATTAAAAATAAAAGCATACAAAGAAAAGTAAATAAAAATAAAAGAATAATAGAAGAGCACACAGAAGATGGTGCTGCGGGAAGATGCTGAGTTCTCGTCTCCCCACAACTAGAGCGCCTGCAGGCCACTGGTGGGGACCCAGATGCCCAAGGAGACGGGAGGAACCCCCAGGTGAACCGCCGCCCCACGCCGCTTGAGGGATCTTGGTGCACAAGCTGGGGGTCGGGCCGAAGTTCTGGCCTTTGGAGCTCTGAGTCCGAACCACTAGACTAACAGAGAACCTCAGACCCCAGGGACTAGTCATTGGAGTGTGGTCTCATGGAGGTCCTCATCTCAGCACCAAGACCCAGCTTTACCCAGCAGCCTGCAAACTCCAGTGTTGTAAACCTTGGGCCAACAACCAGTAAGACAGGAACACAATCCCACTCATAAAAAAAGAAAAAAAAATGACACTGCAAAAACATATGTCACAGATGAAGGAGCAAGGTAAAAACCTACAAAACCATATAAATGAAGAGGAAATAGGCAATCTACCTGAAAAATAATTCAGAGTAATGATAGTAAAGATGATCCAGAGTCTCGGAAATACAATGGAGGCATGGATTGAGAAAATACAAGAAATGTTTAACAGAGATCTAGAAGAAATAAAGAACGAACAGAGATGAACAGCACAATAACTAAAATGAAAAATACACTAGAAGGAATCAATAACAGAATAACTGAGGCAGAAGAATTAATAAGTGAGCTGGAAGACAAAATGGTGGAAAAAACTGCCAAGGAGCAGAATAAAGAAAGAACAATGAAAAAAATTGAGGACAGCCTCAGAGTCCTCTGGGACAACACTAAACGCAGCAACATTCGAATTATAGGGGTCCCAGAAGAAGAAGAGAAACAGAAAGGGTCTGAGAAAATATTTGAAGAGATTACATTCGAAAACTTACCTCACATGGGAAAGGAAAGAGTCAATCAAGTCCAGGAAGCAGAGAGAGTCCCATACAGGATAAACCCAAGGAGAAACACTCTGAGACACATATTAATCAAACTATTAAAAATTAAATACAAAGAAACAGTATTAAAAGCAGCAATGGAAAAGCAACAAATGACATACAAGGGAATCACCATAAGGTTATTAGCTGATTCTTCAGCAGAAATTCTGCAGGCAAGAAGAGAGTGGCAGGATATACTTAAAGTGATGAAAGAGAAAAACCTACAACCAAGATTACTCTACCCAGCAAGGATCTCATTCAGATTCGACAGAGAAATCAAAAGCTTTTCAGACAAGAAAAAGCTAAGAGAATTCAGCACCACCAAACCAGCTTTACAACAAATGCAAAAGAATCTTCGCTCGGTGGGAAACACAAGAAAAGAAAAAGATCCACGAGAACAATTAAGAAAATGGTAATAGGAACATACATGTCGATTTTAACCTTGAATGTAAATGGATTAAATGCCCCAACCAAAAGACACAGACTGGCTGAATGTATACAAAAACAAGACCCATATATATGCTGTCTACAAGACCTAGGAACATGTACAAACTGAAAGTGAAGGGATGGAAAAAGATATTCCTTGCAAAGGGAAATCAAAAGAAAGCTGGATTAGCAGTTCTCGTATCAGATAAAATAGACTTTAAAGTGGGACAGGGCTTCCCTGGTGGCGCAGTGGTTGAGAATCCGCCTGCCAATGCAGGGGACACGGGATCAAGCCCTGGTCTGGGAAGATCCCACATGCCGCGGAGCAACTGGGCCCGTGAGCCACGATTACTGAGCCTGCGCGTCGGAAGCCTGTGCTCCGCAACAAGAGAGACCGCGACAGTGAGAGGCCCGCGCACCGCGATGAAGAGTGGCCCCCGCTTGCCGCAACTAGAGAAAGCCCTCGCACAGAAACGAAGACCCAACACAGCCATAAATAAATAAATAAATAAATAAATAATTTTAAAAAAATAAATAAATAAAGTGGGACAGTACATAATGATCAAAGGATCAATCCAAAAAGAAGATATAACAATTATAAATATTTATGCACCCACCATAGGAGCACCTCAGTGCATAAGGCAGATGCTAACAACCATGAAAGGAGAAATTGACAGTAACACAATAATAGTAGGGGACTTTAACACCCCACTTACACCAGTGGACAGATTATCCAAAATGAAAATAAATAAGGAAAAACAAGATTTAAATGAGACAATAGACCATATAGATATAATTGTTATTTATAAAACATCCCACCCAAAAGTGGCAGAATACAGTTTCTTCTGAAGTGCACATGGAACATTCTTCAGGATAGATCTCATCTTGGGTCACAAATGAAGCCTCGGAAAATTTTAGAAAATTGAAATCGTATCAAGCATCTTTTCTGTCCACAACGCTATGAGATTGGAAATCAATTACAGGAAGAAAAAACTGCGAAAAATACAAATACATGGAGGCTAAACAGTGCACTACTAAATAACCAAGAGAACACTAAGGAAATCATAGAAGAAATTAAAAAATACATAGAAACAAATGACAATGAAAGCACGACGATCCAAAACCTATGGGACACAGCAAAAGCAGTTCTAAGAGGGAAGTTTACAGCAATTCAATCTCACTTCAAGAAACAAGAAAAATCTCAAACAATCTATCCCTACACTTAGAACAACTATCGAAAGAACAAAGAAAACCCAAAGTCAGTAGAAGGAAAGAAATCATAAATATCAGAGCAGAAATAAATGAAATAGAAACAAAGAAAACAATAGCAAAGATCAATAAAACTAAAAGCTGGTTCTTTGAGAAGATAAACAAAATTGATAAACCCTTAGCCAGACTCTTCAAGAAAAAAAGAGAGAGGACACAAATCAATAAAATTAGAAATGAAAAAGGAGAAATCACAACTGACACTGCAGAAATGCAAAGGATTATAAGAGACTACTACAAACAACTATATGCCAATAAAATGGACAACCACGAAGAAATGGACAAATTCTTGGAAAGGTACAATTTTCCAAGACTGAACCAGGAAGAATTAGCAAATATAAACAGACCCATCACAAGTAATGAAATTGAAACCGTAATTAAAAATCTTCCAACAAACAAATCCAGGACCAGATGGCTTCACAGGCAAATTCTATCAAACATTTAGAGAAGAGATAACACCGGTCCTTCTCAAACTCTTCCAAAAACTTGCAGAGGGAGAAACACTCCCAAATTTATTCTACGAAGCCACCATCACCCTGATACCAAAATCTGCAAAAGACATCACAAAAAAAGAAAATTATAGACCAATATCAGTGATGAACATAGATGCAAAAGTCCTGAACAAAATACTAGCAAACACAATCTGACAACACATTAAAAGCATCATACACCATGATTAAGTGGGATTTATCCTAGGGATGCAAGGATTCTTCAATATATGCAAATCAATCAATGTGATACACCACATTAAGAAATTAAGGAATAAAAACCATGATCATCTGCATAGATGCAGAAAAAGCTTTTGACAAAATTCAACACCCATTTATGATAAAAACTCTCCAGAAAGTGGGCACAGAGGGAACTTACCTCAACATAATAAAGGCCATATATGACAAACCCACAGCAAGCATCATACACAATGGTGAAAAATTGAAAGCATTTCCACTAAGATCAGAATAAAGACAAGAATGTCCACTCTCTCCACTATTATTTGACATAGTGTTGGAAGTCCTAGCCACAGCAGTCAGAGAAGAAAAAGAAATAAAAAGAATACAAATTGGAAAAGAAGAAGTAAAACTGTCACTGTTTGCAGATGACATGATACTATACATAGAAAATCCTAAAGATGCCACCAGAAAACTACTAGAGCTAAACAGTGACTTTGCTAAAGTTACAGGGTACAAAATTAATGCACAGAAATCTCTTGCATTCCTATACACTAACAACAAAAGATCAGAAAGAGCAATTAACAAAACAATCCCATTTACCATTACAACAAAAAGAATAAAATACCTAGCAATAAACCTACCTAAGGAAGTAAAAGACCTGTACTCAGAAAACTATAAAACACCGATGAAAGAAATCAAAGATGACATAAATAGATGGAGAAATATACCACATTCTTGGATTGGAAGAATCAATACTGTGAAAATGACTATAATACCGAAAGCAGTCTGCAGATTCGGTGCAATCCCTATCAAATTACCAATGGCATATTCCACAGAACTAGAACAAAAAATCTTAAAACTTGTATGGAGACACAAAAGACCCTGAATAGCCAAAGCAATCTTGAGAAAGAAAAGCGGAGTTGGAGGAATCAGTCTCCTCAACTTCAAACTCTACCAGAAAGCTGCAGTATTCAAAACAGTATGGTACTGGCACAAAAGCAGAAATGTAGATCAGTGGTACAGGATAGAATGCCCAGAGATAAACCCATGCACATATGGTCACCTAATTTACAACAGAGGAGGCAAGAACATACAATGGAGAATAGACAGCCTCTTCAATAAATGGTGCTGGGAAAACTGGACAGGTACATGTAAAAGAATGAAATTAGAACACTACCTAACACCGTACACAAAAATAAACTCCAAATGCATTAAAGACCTAAATATAAGACTGGACACTATAAAACTCTTAGAGGATAACATAGGGAAAACACTCTTTGACATAAACCACAGCAGGAGCTTTTTTGACCCACCTCCTAGAGTAACGGAAATAGAAAAATAAACAAATCGGACTTAATTAAACTTAAAAGCTTTTGCACAACAAAGTAAACCATAAAGAAGACAAAAAAGACAAAACTCAAAATGGGAGAAAATATTTGCAAATGAAACAACAGATAAAGGATTAGTCTCTAAAATATACAAACAGCTCTTGGAGCTCAATGTCAAAAAAAGCAACAATCTAATTAAAAAATAGGTGGAAGACCTAAATAGACATTTCACCAAGGAAGACATACAGATGGCCAAGAGGCACATGAAAAGATGCTCAACATCACTGATTATTAGAGAAATGCAAATCAGAACTACAATGAGGTATAACCTCACGCCTGTCAGAATGGCCATATCAAAAAATCTAGAAACAAAAAATGCTGGAAAGGGTGTGGTGAAAAGGGAACCCTCCTGCACTGTTGGTGGGAATGTAAATTGATACAACCACTATGGAAAACAGTATGGAGGTTTCTTAAAAAACTAAAAATAGAACTACCGTATGACCCAACAATCCCACTACTGGGCATATACCCTGAGAAAACCATAATTCAAAAAGAGACGTGTACCACAATGTTCATTGCAGCACTATTCACAATAGCCAGGGCATGGAACCAACCTAAATGTCCATCGACAGATGAATGGACAATGAAGATGTTGCACATATATACAATGGAATATTACTCAGCCATAAAAAGAAATGAAATTGAGTTATTTGTAGTGAGATGGATGGGCCTAGAGTGTGTCATACAGAGTGAAGTAAGTCAGAAAGAGAAAAACGAATACCGTATGCTAACACATATATATGGAATCTAAAAAAAAAAAAAAATGATACTGATGAACCTAGCTGCAGGGCAGGGATAAAGATGTAGACATAGAGAATGGACTTGAGGACACGGGGTGGGAAGGGGAAGCTGGCGTGAAGTGAGAGTATCATGAACATAAATACACTACTGAATGTAAAATAGGTAGTGGGAAGCAGCATCATAGTACAGGGAGATCAGCTCGGTGCTTTTCGATGACCTAGAGGGGTGGGATAGGGAGGATGGGAGGGAGGCTCAAGAGGGAGGGGATATGAGGACATATGTATACATATGGCTGATTCACTTTGGTGTACAAGAGAAACTAATACAGTATTCTGAAGCAATTATACTCCAATAAAGATGTATTAAAAAGAAAGAATAATAAAAAAAAGACAGCAACAGAAAAAAATGAAAAAAGAATAGTAGTAGTAATAATGTTTTCCTGTGGCCTCAGCTGTCAGTGTCCTTGCCCCCACAGGGAGCCACAGCCAATCCCTGCCTCGCCAGGAAATCCTCCAGTACTTCTCGGCAAGTCCCTGGAGCTGCTGTGGGCAGTCTGCGGCCAGCTCAGACTCTGACCTGGCCTTACTGCAGCATGTACTTGCCTCCAAAGTCCACAGCCTCAGTTGTGGGAACACTCATTGTCCATTCAGATATTTCACAGATGCAGGGTTTACCAAGCCGATTGTAGATTTAATAGGCTGCTCCTGAGGCTCCACAGAGAGATTTCTCTTTCTCCTCTTTGTTTGCACTGCCCCTGGAGCTCAGCTTCGGTTTTGGCCCCGCTTCTGTGCTTTAGGTGGAAGGTTACGTTGTTTATTTGAGATTTTTCTTGGTTCCCGAGGTAGGATTGTATTGCTGTCAATGTGCCTCTTAGAACTGCTTTTGCTGTCTCCCATAGGTTTTGGACCATTGTGTTTTTGTTGTCACTTGTATCTAGGTATTTTTCAATTTCCTCTTTGATTTCTTCAGCGATCCATTGACTATTTAGTAACATACTGTTTAGCCTGTACGTGTTTGTGTTTTTTACAGTTTGTTTTCTTGTAGTTGATTTCTAATCTAGTAGCGTTGATGTTGGAAAAGATGCTTGATATGATTTCAATTTTCTTACATTTACCGAGGCTTGTTTTGAGACCCCAGATGTAATCTGTCCTGGGGAATGTTCCATGTGCACTTGAGAAGAAAGTGTATTCTGCTGCTTTCGGATGGAATGCCCTATAAATATCAAGTCCATCTCTTCTAATGTGTCATTTAAGGCCTGTGTTTCCTTATTGATTTTCTGTCTGGATGACCTGTCCATTGGTGTAAGTGGGGTGTTAAAATCCCCCACCGTTATTGTCCCCCCACTGTCGATTTCCCCTCTTATGGCTGTTAGCATTTGCCTTATATATTGAAGTGCTCTTATGTTGGGTGCATATATATTTACAATTGTTATATCTTCTTCTTGGATTGATCCAAGTGTCCTTCCTCATCTCTTGTTACAGTCTTTATTTTAAAGTCTATCTTGTCTGATATAAGTATTGCTACTCTAGCTTTCTTTTGATTTCCATTTGCATGGAATATCTTTTTCTCTCCCCTCACTTTCAGTCTGTATGTGTCCCTGAGTCTGAAGTGGGTCTCTTGTAGATAACATATATACAGGTCTTGTTTTTGTATTCATGCACTCAGTCTCTGGCTTTTGTTTGGAGCATTTAATTCATTTACATTCTAGGTAAGTATTGATATGTATGTTCCTGTTGCCATTTTCTTAATTGTTTTGGATGAGTTTTTTCCGGTCTTTTTTTTTCTTCCCTTCTTCTTTTGTTCTGTTATGGTTTGACTCTCTTTAGGGTTGTGTCTGAGTTGCTTTTTCTTTTTTGTTTGTGTATCTATTTAAGTTTTTGGTTTGCAGTTCCCTTGAGTTTAGATATAGCAGTCTGTATATGTACAATGTTGTTTTAAGTTGCTGTTCTTTTAAGTTCAAATGCAGTTGCCATTTCCTGCATTTGTACTCTCCTATTCTTATGGTTGCCTCTTTTGATATCATATTTGTGTGTGGATTATTTCCTCCTTTTACTGTATGTTTGCCTCTACCAGTGAGCTTTCCCCACCTAGAGAAGTTCCTTTAACATTTGTTGTAAGACTGGTTTGGTGGTGCTGAAGTCTCTTAGCTTTTGCTTGTCTGTAAAGCTTCTGATTTCTTCTTCAAATCTGAATGATAGCCTTGCTGGGTAGAGTAGTCTTGGTTGTAGGTTTTTCCCTTTCACACTTTAAATATATTGTGTCACTCCCTTCTGGCTTGCAGAGTTTCTGCTCAAAAATCAGCTGATAACCTTATGGGGATTCCTCTATATATTATTTGTTGCTTTTCCCTTGTTGCTTTTAATATTTTTTTTTGTATTAATTTTTTTAGTTATGTGTCTCAGCATGTTCCTCCTTGGGTTTATCGTGTATGGGACTCCCTGTGCTTCCTGGACTTGGATGACTCTTTCCTTTCCCATGTTAGGGAAGTTTTTGGCTTAATCTCTTCAAATAGTTTCTCAGGCCCTTTCCCTTTCTCTTCTTCTTCCGCGACCCCTATGATGCGAATGCTGGTGCGTTTAATGTCCCTAAGATCTCTTAAACTGTCCTCATTTCCTTTCATTCTTTTTTCTTTTTTCTGCTCTGTGGGGATGATTTCCACAAATATGTCTTCCAGCTCACTTATTCGTTCTTCTAGCTCAGTTATTGTTATTGATTCCTTCTAGTGTGTTTTTCATTTCGGTTATTTTGTTGGTCATCTCTGTTTGTTTGTTATTTAAATCTTCTAGCTCTTTGTTAAACATCTCTTATATCTTCTCGGTCTATTCCTCCATTCCTTTTCTGAGATCTTGGATCATCTTTACTATTATTACTCTGAATTGTTTTTCAGGTAGATTGCTTATCTCCTCTTCATTTAGTTGTTCTTGTGTGTTTTTATCTTGTTTCTTCATCTGTAACATATTTCTCTGTCCTCTCATTTTATCTAACTTTCTGTGTTTGTGGTCTCCTTTCCACAGGCTGCAGGATCATAGTTCCTCTTGCTTCTAGTGTCTCCCTCTTGGTGGGTGAGGTTGGTCCAGGGGATTGTGCAGTCTTCCTGGCGGGAGGCACTGGTGCTTGCCCTCTGGTGGGTGGAGCTGGGTCTTGTGCCTCTGGTGGGCAGGGCTGTGCCAAGGGGTGTGTTTTGAGGTGACTGTGAGCTCAGTATGACTTTTGGCAGCCTGTCTGCTGTTGGATGGGACTGCACTCCTATCATGTTGGTTGTTTGGCCTGAAGCGTTCCAGCACTAGAACCTGCAGGCTGTTGGGTGGGTCTGGGTCTTGGTGCCAAAATTAGGACCTATGGGAGAGCTGATGCCAATCAGTATTCCCTGGAGCCTCTCCTACCAGTGTCCTTGCCCCCACAGTGAGCTGTAACTGACCCTCGCTTCCCCAGGAAACCCTCCAAGACCCCTAGGTAGGTCTAGCCCAGTTTCCTATGGAGATACTGCTTTGTGGTGGGTCTTTGTGCACATGAGACCTTGTGTGCGTCCTTCAAGAGTGGAGTCTCTGTTTCCCCAAGCCCTGTGGAGCTCCTGCACTCCAGCCCTGCTGGCCTTCAAGGCTAAATGCTATGGAGGTTCTTCCTCTCAATGCCAGACACTCAGACTGTCTTGGAGGGCTATTTTTATTTGAGAACATTCCTGTGTAGCTTGCATGGGTTTAATATTTTTTGGTGCAAGGGCTGTTTTTAGTATGGATATCTGCCACTTCTTTTCTCAGTGTATGCTGGCCATTATCCCCTTGATAGGGGGTGTGACATGTTGTGGTGTCCAGAGCCTGCACTGGATATTGAGCAGTGCCTCCCATTTGCTCTGTGGTTGTCACTGACCTGTCAGGGGCAGGGTGTGCTCCCTAGTTGTTGGAGTAGAAGCCCCCAGATCTGTTTCTTAGTTGTGTTTCTGATCTGCAGTACAAGGTAGGTGGGATTGGAGCCCTCCCACTGGGAGAGAAGCCACTGAGTATTCTTCCTCTGGAGGTATTTACCTGTAAGTGTGCTCTGTTGTGTCATCTTTCACCCATTGTTTGAGCTCTCAGATTACACTGTTGTTGGTGCTGCTGTCAGCCCCATCTTAACTGTGAATATGCCTGCAGTTGGCCGTGGCGTCTCTCCGGCATAGTTTTCAACAGTCTACCAGCGTAGATCCACTGAAGTCAGGTCCCAGGATTGCAATAATCATGGATCTGGACCTGCTATGGGCACTTTGGAGGCAGCTCAGACTCTGGCCTGGCCCAACCCCCACGTGTACATGCCCACAAAGTCCACAGCTGCTAAAGCTAGATCCGTCTCGGCCGTGGGAGCACTCGTCCATTCAGATGTTCTGTAGACGCTGAGTTTACAAAGCCAGTCTTGGGGGTGTAAATCTGCAGTTCACTCAGGCACAAGAGAGATTTCAGTCCTTCTTTCTTAGTTGCACTGCCCCTGGGGCTCAGCTGTGGCTTCAGTCCCACATGTGCTTGTGGGCCAGCCACAGGCGTCTGCTCCCGAGGGTGCTCCAGAGTGCATGAGCCTGCCTGAACAGGAGTGGGCAGAGTAGGTGGTGGCTGGGGGCACGCAAGCCTGCCCTCGCAGGGTGGGGGTGGAGAAGGCGGTAGCTGGGGGCTTGTGAGTGCCCCTGCCCCGACGGAAGCCCTTCCTAATGCCCACATAGGCAGGGGCTGGCACGTGGGGAGAGAGGCTGCAGTGGTGGCCTCGCCCTTTGCGCGTCTCTCAACAATGGTGCTTCACTTCTATGGCAGTCCAGGCTTCCTCCACGAGCATTCCCAGTTGTGGAGCTCCTCAGTCCTGTCCTGTCATGCTGTCTCTTTGCAGCCAACAGCAGTCCTCTCCCTGAGACTGCTGTCCAAATCCCACGTTCCAGCACCTAGCTCCCATCTGCGATGGTGGACACACGTCTCAGACTGGGGCATGCAGAGCTGTGGCACAGACCCTCTGTGTGGGTCTCACTCTGTCCTGCTTGCCACAGACTGGTTGCTGTACTCTCGTCTGAGCCCCTGAAGCTCCCATTTTCCCCCAGCTGATCTCCCTGCTGGTGATGGGACTCCCCTGGGTGTGGGAACCTCTCCTTCAGCTCCCCGCCAGGGGCACAGATCCTGTCCTGCTTCCTGTCTCTCTTTTCCCTTCTTTCTTTCATCCTACCCAGTTACACGGGGATCTTTCTTGTCCTTTTAGGTGTCTGAGGTCCTCTGTTAGTGTTCAGCAGGTACTCTGTGAGAATTGTTCCATTTGTAGATGTATTCCTGATGCATTTGTGGGGAGAAGTGAATTCCGTGTCCTCCTACACCTCCACCATCTTGACTCTAGAAATGAATTTTCTAGAAGAAAAAAACTATGATGAATTCCAGGTAACTGATTTCAGATGAGATCCTTAAGTAATAAAATACCGTTAGGTTTAGTAGACTCACAAATATGAGACTACAAAGGACTCTGAGATAATAGGCAGATGACATCAGAAACAGAAATACTAGGCAAGACCATGGCCTTGAATTTTGGTTAGGGGAAGAAGATGAGGACATTCTGGACACTGAGGGCTACAACCAAGACAAATAGTAGCAAGACAAAACAGTTTTAAAAAATAATTCTGATGTGTATTGGGAGGGACGATATTGAACTTATTAACATCAGGAAATAACAACTTCTAAGATCTTATTTGTTGCTTCTGATCTTGATCCAGTACTTGAGTTCTACGCTTCTGTTAAGGTGCTTATTAGTAAACCCCCACAATCAACCAAGGGCCAGGCTATGATAAGGGTTTCCATTTTAAACAGATTCAAGTAACATTGAACCAGAAAAAGAAATAAAGTTCATTTAAGGCACTGCTGTGTTTTTAGAAGGACCTGGGTTATGGTGGAAGAGCAGAGTAGCAGTAAAGAACAAAGGCTCAGATATCAAATAGACATCATTTCCTCCGCTTCCTTACTATGTGACTTTGGCTGGGGCTATGACTTCACCGATATGACCTTTGATAGGCCTACAGTTAGCTTTAGTAGATATCACCAGTTTTCGAAAGCCGTTTTACTATCCTCTACCCCCACCAGCAATGTCTTAGAGTTCCAGTTCCTCCACACCCTCACCAGCATTCTGGTGAGTCTGTTTTTTCCTTTATATTTAGCACTTTCTGTGTCCTCTTTAAGAAATCTTTTATAACTCAGTGGCTTCATTTTAAAGTTTTTATCTTTTATTCACCAAAAATTTATTTTAATAAGACATATGAGGTAAGGATCCGAGTCAGTTTTTTCCCAAATGCTCTTTCACTTGTCCAAAAATGTTTCTTAAAAGCTTCCTATTTTAAATGCCACCTTTAGGGAATTTCCAGTCACAATGACCTATTAAGTCTACGATATGAAACTCTCCAACACTTGGCGATGTTCAATAAAATATTAAAGCATCAAAAGACAGAGGTAAACTTCGAAACAAATCAATATCTCTGTGGACCAAACATAGAAAAGCAAAATGGTAAGTGGAGCTGAAGTCAGTGTCCTTCTGTGTTGTGGGTTTAAAAAACAAAAGAGCAGTATTTGCCATGAGTGTAGCTCCTGTGAGATAAGGAGCACTTCAGGTGCTCCATCTGAACCAGGGGTGTGAATCCCGGATCACAACATGAATTGAGGGGCTGGAGTAAGCGATCTTTGCATGAAAGAAGTCTGGGGGAAAAAGTTTCTGGTCACTATGTTGGGCTGTGCCTTTCAGGATAACTCAGGATACATTTGGGGGAAGATAAATTCTCATAACCAGAGCAGAACCAAGCTTCCTGTGAGCTTTGTGACAGCATCAGGGATATTCCCCATATCAACTTCCTGGGGCAGGAATCCTAATATGCCATTATCAGACACCATTCTCAACTGGGGGATCAGGATTTGGGTGGAGGTAAACATAAGCCTGCCTGATTAGGGATTGGATTGAACACTGAAGGAAGAGAGGTGGGGTGGAAATAAACCTCAAAATAGCTAAAAATTCCAAACAGAGGAACAAGTTTACTCATCTGAAAGAAACCAACCAAATTAACAATCACAATATGAATTCACTCTAAACAGAATTGATTTCTTAAGGTAAATATATTTAAGGTGCTCAAGGAGGTAAATAAGGAATAATTTCAATAAAAAACAAAAGATGAAGAATGAAGAAATCACTTCTAGAATGAAGACCACAAAGCATAAATGCAAGAATGCAGTGAAGTGATTGTGAAACAACAGAAGGAAATAAAATATTGGTTATAATTAAAGAAGTAGAAGAAAAGAACTGGATGAAGATAACATTGAAAGGAACACAGAGTGAGTTAGCATTCATAAAAGCAAATAGAAGATAGAAATGAGAAGATTGAACATTAAATAAAAATGAAGAATTAGTTTAAAAGAGTTTGAAGGAGAAAGAGAGAGATACAAGACAAAGGAGTTCTAACACATGTATGACTGTAGTCCCAGATAAGAAATCAAAAAGAAAATAGAACAAATATTTAAAGATATAATTTAAGAAACACTCCCAAAATGAAAGTTCTTAATCTAGTTCATATTGAAAGGGCCACACTCTTTATGTTGGACAAAATTGACCCAAAATGAATTTTATCCTAGTAAAGTTATAAGATTCCAAAAAATAATGAATGCATCCTTCAGATAGTTAGGCAAAAAATTTATGTCACTTATAAGGAGAAAAAAATATCAGGCTTACATCAATGACTTAGTTTGTGTTCCCTGAGAAGCAGTTGCTAAGATGGAGTTAGGAGTGCAAATAACACCTTTGAAAGGAAGAGGAAGAAGCTCAGCTGGGCAGGGAGAGAGAGGGCATTAGTCTATCATATTGACCTGACTGAGTCTTTGTCAGCCCTATGAGGGGCTCCAGAGCAAAGATCCCCTATTAGAGGAGTCCTGCATTTGTCAGGCGTTGGCTAGGCACTGGTACCACCACCTAGTCCAGTCATTGCTGGGAGTGCCCTGAGAAGAATATGCCTTCAGCTACTGCTGCTTTACTCAGTCATTCCCCAGGCACTGCACTGGGAAAAGCATGACCTTGATTCAAAAGCTGAAGCAGACCCTGCTGAAACTAACAGCTGGCAGTTGTCAGCTGACTTCACTGGGCAGCAGATTCTTTCATAAACAAGAATCTGAGCAGTGCATCTCCATGCCCGCCACGGTTCACCTTTTGTATTATGCCCATGAATAATACAAAGCAGCTCCTCCAGGGCTCCGGTGGGCCTCTATTCCTGAGGGGAAACTTCGAATAGGGAAATCAGCAGGATGAACTACAACCTCACTGTTGCAAGTTGGTCTCAGTTTTACAACGGGTACACATTGTCTCCAAATTCCACTTTCATTCTAAGTTCCTTTCACCATCAGCTACCAGCTCTGCTTGTCTCACTGACTTGCTTGGTAGGGTGACCTCAAACAAATCCTCATTGCTGAGGGGCCTGGGTCCTTGCTAACCATACTCATCTCAGGCTAAGGATTGCCCTTGACAATTAAGTCACATTTGGGCAAGAAAATATCAAGAGATGCCCAGTTGTGTCACCTGAATTTCACACATGTTCCTTTTTGCCCCACTGTTTAGCAGACACCCTATTTTCTTCTGTTGTTCAAGGGGTCATTATCCCCTGACAAGGTGGTGACTCCTCTTACAAGGAGCCTAAAGTACTCATGTTGCAGCTGTAGTCTGTAGCTCCAGAATACCAATTTGAAGGAATTCTTGCTATATCTCCTGGTGAGAGTGTTCCCTCTTTGAGGACCAGGACCTCTAACTCTGTGGAGCCCAGATTTGTGGAGCTGGGAAACACAAGATCCCCTGGATTCGTGAAAAGTGATGGTATGTGGGAGCCCCTCCTGCTTCCACTCTTTGTCTCCTGGATGCTGTGTCCTACTGAGGACACAGGCACCACATAAAGGTCTCTGATTCAGTGTGTATACCATGATCTAGAGGATGGCTCCACATCCTTGAAGGGTATTGCCTTTGAGGTGTTGCTTTAGCTTTACCATTCAGCAGTCTTTTCCAATGGTTATTAGGTTGGCAGCTTCTAGATGGTACAATGAATGATACAACAGGTGGATCCCAGGGACCTACTTCTACACTCCCTTTATTATAAAGTGGCTTCCCTGGTTGGATGCTATGTTGTGTGGGATTCCATGCCTATGGAATAAGTATTCCTTAAGCCCTTAGATAATAGTGCTGGCTGAGGCCCTGAGAGAAGGAAAGGCAAACCCACATGTGGAATAGGTATCATCAATTCCTATGAGAAAAAACAAAAACAAAAACCAGCTGGCCCTTCCAGGATGAAATGTAATCAACATTACATCCAGTGGCTGGTCACCATGTTGAAGGCTCAGTATTGGTGTCTGTTGCTGGAAACTTGCACATTTAGAGACAACAGTAGCTATATCAGTCTTGGTTAGAGTCTGGGATGCTGACCCCATGAATAGCCTCCATCTCTGCCACTCTGGTAACTTTATTCATAGGCCCATTGAACTGCATGGCCTATGACAAAAATGGAGTAATATTAACTCACCAAGTCATTTTGTTTACTTGGTGGTTTAATGCTCTTTCCATGATTGATGCTTCCTGGTGAATGCTACTGTGTGATACAAAGATCTTTACACTTCATGTCTACTCTCATAGGCCTATCCATATGCCTTGTCCTAGGGCTCCTTGTCTTTCAGTCTTAGCTTTCAGATCCCTGACCAATAGGCCAGGCCATTTGTCACTGCCCATTAGTCCATACATATTCTTACCACAAGCCACTTCTTCTGTACAGAGTGGATGACCACTGCCTGAAGCTCTGACCATTGGGAAGATTGTCTCTCTCCACTGTCTTTAAAGGTTGCCCTTGAATGAGGCTGTAATGCAACTACCATCCATTTTGGGCTTGAGTCTAACCATTAATTACCTCAAAGTTCAGGCTTTATCCACCTCCTTCACATGCTTTACATAGGTGTATTGTATATGGATGTATTGTACATGGGTTGTACATAGGCCATAGATGTGAGCAAGGGAGGGCTCTGGTGAACTATAGTGGATGATATGGGGGTCTGGTCTACCTGCTCATGCAACTTAAGTGTATCCTTTGGTACTGCTCGTGATTATCCTTTATGTCCTATTTATATCTTATAATGGATTACTGGTAGGCCAACTTAACTTTATGACTTGGGTTCAGCAGTTCTGGATATACAGTCACTAGGTATCCTGTGGTCAAATATTCGATCTGTCAGGTTCCAGTATCATGCCAGAAGGTGTTATTTAAAAATCATGTAATTTTATGCTACAGCAGTCATGGCTGCTCTAGGACCTCAGGGTCTACGTTGTGATTCTTCCCCTAGAGCTTGCTACAAACACACTGCAGCCTTTATCACAACTGATACCTATAACACCCTATGGTCTACTGGATTGTATGACTCAAGTGGCTGAGCCACTTGCACCACAGCCTGTACCTTCTACAGAGCTCTTTCGTGTTCCTGGACTCATTCAAACCTGGCAGCCTTCTTTATTACCTAATATGTGGGCCAGAGCACTATTTCTAGTCATGGAATATGTTACCTATAGAACCTGAAAAGGTCTAATAGGCATTGTACTTCCTACAAATAATGACAGCTTTTCCTTTTCCTTTCCTGCTTTTAAGACCTATTTCTTTCTCTCACCTAATTGCATCAGCTACTCTATAATACTGCAAAATAATAGTGGTGAAAAGTGAACTACTGAAAACTTCTTGGCTTGGTACATTTTGAGGGGGAAGAGTGGCTCTTTGATAATTAAAACAATGTTTTCTTTTCCTATGGTACTTAATCCACTTAGATTTGCTCTCTCCTCTGGAGGTACATTTTCATGATTTTTTCCTAAAAATTCATCCATTTCAATAATATTTTCAAATATATAGAGTTAAACAAGGTAATTTGTTGTAATTTGTTTTATATTTCCTCTGAATCTGTTTCCCCATTGTTGTTCTTTCAGTTTTATTGAGATACAATTGACATACAGTACTGCATATTTTAAGGTGTATAGCATAATGACTAGTATTTATTATAAAATGTTATTTCCCCATCCTAATTTTTATATTTATGATTTCTACCTTTTTTCTTGTTTAGACAACTTATTAGCTAAATGGTTTGTTGGTGCCCGCTAATTTCTTTTTTTTTTTTTTTTTTAAACATCTTTATTGAAGTATAATTGCCTTACAATGCTGTGTTAGCTTCTGCTTTATAACAAAGTGAATCAGTTATACATATACAATATGTTCCCATTTCTCTTCCCTCTTGCATCTCCCTCCCTCCCACCCTCCCCATCCCACCCCTCTAGGTGGTCACAAAGCACCGAGCTGATCTCCCTGTGCTATGCGGCTGCTTCCCACTAGTTATCTATTTTACATTTGGTAGTGTATATATGTCCATGACACTCTCTTACCCTGTCACATCTCACCCCACCCCCTCCCTATATCCTCAAGTCCATTCTCTAGTAGGTCTGTGTCTTTATTCCTGTCTTGCCACTAGGTTCTTCATGGCCTTTTTTTTTTTTTTTTTTTTTCCCCTTAGATTCCGTATATATGTGTTAGCATACTGTATTTGTTTTTCTCTTTCTGACTTACTTCACTCTGTATGACAGACTCTAACTCCATCCACCTCATTACAAATACCTCCATTTCATTTCTTTTTATGGCTGAGTAATATTCCATTGTATATATGTGCCACATCTTCTTTATCCATTCATCTGTCGATGGACATTTAGGTTGCTTCCATGTCCTGGCTATTGTAAATAGAGCTGCAATGAACATTTTGGTACATGACTCTTTTTGACCTATGGTTTTCTCAGGGTATATGCCCAGTATTGGGATTGCTGGGTCGTATGGTAGTTCTATTTGTAGTTTTTTAAGGAACCTCCATACTGTTCTCCATAGTGGCTGTATCAATTTACATTCCCACCAACAGTGCAAGAGTGTTCCCTTTCCTCCACACCCTCTCCAGCATTTATTGTTTCTAGATTTTTTGATGATGGCCATTCTGACTGGTGTGAGATGATATCTCATTGTAGTTTTGATTTGCATTTCTCTAATGATTAATGATGTTGAGCATTCTTTCATGTGTCTGTAGGCCATCTGTATATCTTCTTTGGAGAAATGTCTATTTAGGTCTTCTGCCCATTTTTGGATTGGGTTGTTGGTTTTTTTGTTATTGAGCTGCATGAGCTGCTTGTAAATCTTGGAGATTAATCCTTTGTCAGTTGCTTCATTTGCAAATATTTTCTCCCATTCTGATGGTTGTCTTTTGGTCTTGTTTATGGTTTCCTTTGCTGTGCAAAAGCTTTTAAGTTTCATTAGGTCCCATTTGTTTATTTGTGTTCTTATTTCCATTTCTCTGGGAGCTGGGTCAAAAAGAATCTTGCTGTGATGTATGTCATAGAGTGTTCTGCCTATGTTTTCCTCTAAGAGTTTGATAGTGTCTGCCCTTACACTTAGGTCTTTAATCCATTTTGAGTTTATTTTTGTGCATGGTGTCAGGGAGTGTTCTAATTTCATACTTTTACATGTACCTGTCCAATTTTCCCAGCACCACTTATTGAAGAGGCTGTCTTTTCTCCACTGTATATTCTTGCCTCCTTTATCAAAGATAAGGTGACCATATGTGTGTGGGTTTATCTCTGGGCTTTCTATCCTGTTCCGTTGATCTATATTTCTGTTTTTGTGCCAGTACCAAACTGTCTTGATTACTGAAGCTTTGTAATATAGTCTGAGGTCAGGAAGCCTGATTCCCCCAGCTCCATTTTTCGTTCTCAAGATTGCTTTGGCTATTCAGGGTCTTTTGTGTTTCCATACAAATTGTGAAATTTTTTGTTCTAGTTCTGTGAAAAATGCCAGTGGTAGTTTGATAGGGATTGCATTGAATCTGTAGATTGCTTTGGGTAGTAGAGTCATTTTCACAATGTTGATTCTTCCAATCCAGGAACATGGTATATCTCTCCATCTATTTGTATCATCTTTAATTTCTTTCATCAGTGTCTTATAATTTTCTGCATACAGGTCTTTTGTCTCCTTAGGTAGGTTTATTCCTAGATATTTTATTCTTTTTGTTGCAGTGGTAAATGGGAGTGTTTTCTTAATTTCACTTTCAGATTTTTCGTCATTAGTGTATAGAAATGCAAGAGATTTCTGTGCATTAATTTTGTATCCTGCTACTTTACCAAATTCATTGATTAGCTCTAGGAGTTTTCTGGTAGCATCTTTAGGATTCTCTATGTATAGTATCATGTCATCTGCAAATAGTGACAGCTTTACTTCTTCTTTTCCGATTTGGATTCCTTTTATTTCTTTGTCTTCTCTGATTGCTGTGGCTAACACTTCCAAAACTATGTTGAATAATAGTGGTGAGAGTGGGCAACCTTGTCTTGTTCCTGATCTTAGTGGAAATGGTTTCAGTTTTTCACCATTGAGGACAATGTTGGCTGTGGGTTTGTCATATATGGCCTTTATTATGTTGAGATAAGTTCCCTCTATGCCTACTTTCTGCAGGGCTTTTATCATAAATGGGTGTTGAATTTTGTCGAAAGCTTTCTCTGCATCTATTGAGATGATCATATGGTTTTTCTCCTTCAATTTGTTAATATGGTGTATCACATTGATTGATTTGCGTATATTGAAGAATCCTTGCATCCCTGGGATAAATCCCACTTGATCGTGGTGTATGATCCTTTTAATGTGTTGTTGGATTCTGTTTGCTAGTATTTTGTTGAGGATTTTTGCATCTATATTCATCAGTGATATTGGTCTGTAATTTTCTTTTTTTGTAGTGTCTTTGTCTGGTTTTGGTATCAGGGTGATGGTGGCCTCGTAGAATGAGTTTGGGAGTGTTCCTCCCTCTGCAATATTTTGGAAGAGTTTGAGAAGGATAGGTGTTAGCTCGTCTCTAAATGTTTGATAGAATTCACCTGTGAAGCCATCTGGTCCTGGGCTTTTGTTTGTTGGAAGGTTTTTAATCACAGTTTCAATTTCAGTGCTTGTGATTGGTCTGTTCATATTTTCTATTTCTTCCTGGTTCAGTCTCGGCAGTTTGTGCATTTCTAAGAATCTGTCCATTTCTTCCAGGTTGTCCATTTTATTGGCATAGAGTTGCTTGTAGTAATCTCTCATGATCTTTTGTATTTCTGCAGTGTCAGTGGTTACTTCTCCTTTTTCATTTCTAATTCTATTGATCTGAGTCTTCTCCCGTTTTCTCTTGATGAGTCTGGCTAATGGTTTATCAATTTTGTTTATCTTCTCAAAGAACCAGCTTTTAGTTTCATTGATTTTTGCTATTGTTTCCTTCATTTCTTTTTCATTTATTTCTGACCTGATCTTTATAATTTCTTTCCTTCTGCTGGCTTTGGGGTTTTTTTGTTCTTCTTTCTCTAATTGCTTCAGGTGCAAGGTTAGGTTGTTTATTCGAGATGTTTCCTGTTTCTTGAGGTAGGCTTGTATTGCTATAAACTTCCCTCTTAGCACTACTTTTGCTGCGTCCCATAGGTTTTGGGTCGTCGTATCTCCATTGTCATTTGTTTCTAGGTATTTTTTGATTTCCCCTTTGATTTCTTCAGTAATCACTTCGTTATTAAGTAGTGTATTGTGTAGCCTCCATGTGTTTGTATTTTTTACAGATCTTTTCCTGTAATTGATATCTAGTCTCATAGCGTTGTGGTCGGAAAAGATACTTGATATGATTTCAATTTTCTTAAATTTACCAAGGCTTGATTTATGACCCAAGATATGATCTATCCTGGAGAATGTTCCATGAGCACTTGAGAAAAATGTGTGTTCTGTTGTTTTTGGGTAGAATGTCCTATAAATATCAATTAAGTCCATCTTGTTTAATGTATCATTTAAAGCTTGTGTTTCCTTACTTATTTTCATTTTGGATGATCTGTCCATTGGTGAAAGTGGGGTGTTAAAGTCCCCTACTATGATTGTGTTGCTGTCGATTTCCCCTTTTATGGCTGTTAGTATTTGCCTTATGTATTGAGGTGCTCCTATGTTGGGTGCATAAATATTTACAATTGGTATAGCTTCCTCTTGGATCGATCCCTTGATCATTATATAGTGTCCTTCTTTGTCTCTTGTAATAGTCTTTATTTTAAAGTCTATTTTGTCTGATATGAGAATTGCTACTCCAGCTTTCTTTTGATTTCCATTTGCATGGAATATCTTTTTCCATCCCCTCACTTTCAGTCTGTATGTGTCTCTAGGTCTGAAGTGGGTCTCTTGTAGACAGCATATATATGGGTCTTGTTTTTGTATCCATTCAGCCAGCCTGTGTCTTTTGGTGGGAGCATTTAATCCATTTACATTCAAGGTAATTATCGATATGTATGTTCCTATTCCCATTTTCTTAAATGTTTTGGGTTTGTTATTGTAGGTGTTTTCCTTCTCTTGTGTTTCTTGCCTAGAGAAGTTCCTTTAGCATTTGTTGTAAAGCTGGTTTGGTGGTGCTGAACTCTCTCAGCTTTTGCTTGTCTGTAAAGGTTTTAATTTCTCCATCGAATCTGAATGAGATCCTTGCTGGGTAGAGTAATCTTGGTAGTAGGCTTTTCTCCTTCATCACTTTAAGTATATCCTGCCACTCCCTTCTGGCTTGCAGAGTTTCTGCTGAAAGATCAGCTGTTAACCTTATGGGGATTCCCTTGTGTGTTATTTGTTTTTTTTCCCTTGCTGCCTTTAATATGTTTTCCTTATATTTAATTTTTGACAGTTTGATTAATATGTGTCTTGGCGTGTTTCTCCTTGGGTTTATCCTGTATGGGACTCTCTGTGCTTCCAGGACTTGATTAACTATTTCCTTTCCCATATTAGGGAAGTTTTCAACTATAATCTCTTCAAATATTTTCTCAGTCCCTTTCTTTTTCTCTTCTTCTTCTGGGACCCCTATAATTCGAATGTTGGTGCGTTTAATGTTGTCCCAGAGGTCTCTGAGACTGTCCTCAGTTCTTTTCATTCTTTTTTCTTTATCCTGCTCTGTAGTAGTTATTTCCACCATTTTATCTTCCAGATCACTTATCCTTTCTTCTGCCTCAGTTATTCTGCTATTGATCCCATCTAGAGTATTTTTAATTTCATTTATTGTGTTTTTCATCATTGCTTGGTTCCTCTTTAGTTCTTCTAGGTCCTTGTTAAATGTTTCTTGCATTTTGTCTATTCTATTTCCAAGATTTTGGATCATCCTTACTATCATTATTCTGAATTCTTTTTCAGGTAGACTACCTATTTCCTCTTCATTTGTTAAGTCTGGTGTGTTTTGACCCTGCTCCTTCATCTGCTGTGTGTTTTTCTGTCGTCTCATTTTGCTTATCTTACTGTGTTTGGGGTCTCCTTTTCACAGACTGCAGGTTTGTAGTTCCCGTTGTTTTTGGTATCTGTCCCCAGTGGCTAAGGTTGGTTCAGTGGGTTGTGTAGGCTTCCTGGTGTAGGGAACTAGTGCCTGAGCTCTGGTGGATGAGGCTGGATCTTGTCTTTCTGGTGGGCACATCCACGTCTGGTGGTGTATTTTGGGGTGTCTGTGGCCTTATTATGATTTTAGGCAGCCTCTCTGCTAATGGATGGGGCTGTGTTCCTGTCTTGCTAGTTGTTTGGCATAGGGTGTTCAGCACTGTAGCTTGCTGGTCATTGAGTGATGCTGGGTCTTGATGTTGAGATGGAGATCTCTGAGAGATTTTTACCGTTTGATATTACGTGGAGCTGGGAGGTCTCTTGTGGACCAGCGTTCTGAAGTTGGCTCTCCCACCTCAGAGGCACGGCCCTGATGCCTGGCTGGAGCACCAAGAGCCTTTCGTCCACACGGCTCAGAGTAAAAGGGAGAAAAAATAGAAAGAAAGAAAGAAAGAAAGAAAGAGGCTATAATATAGTGAAGTAAAATAAAGCTATTGTAAAGCAAAGCTATACAGACAAAATCTCACCCAGAAGCATATACATATACACTCACAAAAAAAAGGAACAGGGGAAAAATTAATATATCCTGCTCCCAAAGTCCACCTCCTGAATTTGGGATGATTTGTTGTCTATTCAGGTATTCAACAGATGCAGGCACATCAAGTTGTTTGTGGAGTTTTAATCCGCTGCTTCTGAGGCTGCTGGGAGAGATTTCCCCTTCTCTTCCCTGTTCACACAGCTCCTGGGGTTCAGCTTTGGATTTGGACCCGCCTCTGCGTGTAGGTCGCCTGAGGGCGTCTATTCCCCGCCCAGACAGAACGGGGTTAAAGGAGCAGCTGCTTCGGGGGCGCTGGCTCACTCAGGCCGCGGGGAGGGAGGGGTACGGAGGAGGCGGGGCGAGCCTGCGGCAGCAGAGGCCGGCGTGACGTTGCACCAGCCTGAGGCGCGCAGTGCGTTCTCCCGGGGAATTTGTCCGGGGATCACGGGACCCTGGCAGTGGTGGGCTGCACCGGCTCCCGGGAGGGGCGGTGTGGAGAGTGACCTGTGCTCACACACAGGCTTTTTGGAGGCGGCAGCAGCAGCCCCAGCGTCTCACGCCCATCTCTGGGGTCCGCGCTGATCGCCGCGGCTCGCGCCCTTCTCTGGAGTTCGTTTAGGCGGCGCTCTGAATCCCCTCTCCTTGCGCGCAGCGAAACAAAGAGGCAAGAAGAAGTCTCTTGCCTCTTCGGCAGCTGCAGACCTTTTCCCGGTCTCCCTCCCAGCCAGCTGTGGTGCGCTAACCCCTTCAGGCTGTGTTCACGCCGCCAGCCCCAGTCCTCTCCCTGCGATCCGACCGAAGCCGAACCTCAGCTCCCAGCCCCGCCTGCCCCGGCGGGGGAGCAGTCAAGCCTCTCGGGCTGGTGAGCGCTGCTCGGCGCCGAGCCTCTGTGCAGGAGTCTCTCCGCTTTTTCCTCTGCGCCCCTGTTGCTGTGGGATCCGCGCTGTTAGCTGCGGCTCGCGCCCGTCTCTGAAGTTCGTTTAGGCGGCGCTCTGAATCCCCTCTCCTCGCACACCAGGAAACAAAGAGGGAAGAAAAAGTCTCTTGCCTCTTCGGCAGCTGCAGACTTTTTCTCGGACTCTCTCCTGGCTAGCTGTGGTGCGCTAACCCCTTCAGGCTGTGTTCACGCCGCCAATCCCAGTCCTCTCCTTGCGATCCGACCAAAGCCCGAGCCTCAGCTCCCAGCCCCCGCCCGCCCCGGCGGGGGAGCAGACAAGCCTCTAGGGCTGGTGAGTGCTGGTCGGCACCGCTCCTCCGTGCGGGAGCCTCTCCGCTTTGCCCTCCGCACCCCTGTGGCTGCGCTCTCCTCCGTGGCTCCGAAGCTTCCCCCCTCTGCCACCCGCAGTCTCTGCCCGCGAAGGGGCTTCCTAGTGCGTGGAAATCTTTCCTCCTTCACAGCTCCCTCCCACTGGTGCAGGTGCCGTCCCTATTCTTTTGTCTCTGTTATTTCTTTTTTCTTTTGCCCTACCCAAGTACGGGGGGAGTTTCTTGCCTTTTTGGAGGTCGGACGTTTTCTGCCAGCGTTCAGTGGGTGTTCTGTAGGAGCAGTTCCACGTGTAGATGTATTTCTACTTTATCTGTGGGAAGGAAGGTGATCTCCGCGTCTTACTCTTCCGCCATCTTCTCTCCTCCCCGCTAATTTCTTGAATTGGGAACTTAAATTTTATTCTTCTTTGAATAACTTATAAATTAACATAAATATTTAAGGTTACATATTTTTTTCTGAGCTCTGTGGTTATCTATCCTATATGAACTGATATGTGCTCTTTTGTTATTTTTAAGAAAGAAATTGTGTAATTTTGGTTTTGATTTCCTTTTTGTTCCAAGAGTTGTTAAGAAAGTTGTAAAAATATTCTAGGGTGTTTTTCCCCTTTTGATCAGAGAATTTTATCTGTATTATTTCTATAACTTGGGATTTGTTGATTTTTGTTTTTTTTTTGAGGGCTTAATAACTTTTGTGAATGTTCAAGATTCTTAAAAAGACAGTATAGTCACCTGAAACTTATATAATATTGTAAATAAACTATCCCTTAAGAAAAAAAGAAAAAAGACTTTATTATGTATGTATATATGTAGTATAAATATAATATGTATATTGAATACACATTGAACATAAATATTACTGATTGTTAGATCTTCATTATGGGTGTATTAGTTATCTATTGCTATATAACAAATTACCACCAAATTTAACAGTATTAAACAACAAACATTTATTATTTCACAGTTTCTCTGGATCAGGAATCTTGGCACAGTTTGAGTCCTCTGGGTCAGGGTCTCTCACAAGACTGCAGTTAAGGTGTCAACCAAGACTGCAGTGATCTTAAGTCTCAACTGTGAGAGATCAGCTTCCAGCCTTACTTACCTGGCTGTTATGAGAACTCAGGTCCTCACTGGCTATTGGCTAGAAATATCAGTGCCTTGCCACATGTGCCTCTCTACAGGACAAATTACAACATGGTAGTAGGTGTCCTTAGGGTGAGTGAGGGAAAAAGCAAGAGAGAGAATGACCAAGGTGGAAGCAAGAGTTCTTTTGTAGCTTAATCTCAGATGACATCATCACTTTGCCACATTCTTTTGGTTAGAAGAGGGTCACTAGCTACAGCCTACAATCAAAGGGAGGGGGATTACACAAGGGCATAAATATTACAAAGCAGGGATCATTGGGGACCATTTTAGAGGCTGTTTATTATAGTCTTCCTTATGTCCAGTGACTCCTGTCCTTCGCACATTCAAAATATATTCATCCCCACTCCCAGATCCCCCAAAGTCTCATCGAGTTACAGCATCAGCTCATAGTTCAGAACCTCATCATCAAGTCACACCCTGTTGTAGACGAGGCTCTTCAGGCATATTTCTTTCTTTTTTTTTTTTTAACATCTTTATTGGAGTATAATTGCTTTACAATGTTGTGTTAGTTTCTGCTGTATAACAAAGTGAATCAGCTATACATATACATATATCCCCATATCTCCTCCCTCTTGCGTCTCCCTCCCACCCTCCCTATCCCACCCCTCTAGGTGGTCACAAAGCACCGAGCTGATCTCCCTGTGCTATGCGGCTGCTTCCCACTAGCTATCTGTTTTACATTTGGTAGTGTATATATGTCCATGCCACTCTCTCACTTCGTCCCAGCTTACCCTTCCCCCTCCCCGTGTCCTCAAGTCCATTCTCTACATCTGCATCTTTATTCCTGTCCTGCCCCCTAGGTTCTTCAGAACCATTTTTTTTTTTAATCTTCCATATATATGTGTTAGCATATGGTATTTGTTTTTCTCTTTGTGACTTACTTCACTCTGTATGACACACTCTAGGTCCATCCACCTCACTACAAATAACTCAATTTTGTTTCTTTTTATGGCTGAGTGGTATCCCATTATATATATGTGCCACATCTTCTTTATCCATTTGTCTGTCGATGGACACTTCGGTTGCTTCCATGTCCTGGCTATTGTAAATAGAACTGCAATGAACATTGTGGTACATGACTCTTTTTGAATTATGGTTTTCTCAAGGTATATGCCCAGTAGTGGGATTGCTGGGTCATATGGTAGTTCTATTTTTAGTTTTCTAAGGAACCTCCATACTGTTCTCCATAGTGGCTGTATCAATTTACATTCCCACCAACAGTCAGGCATATTTCTTAAGTACAACTCTTACAGTTCCTCTCAATCTGTAAAGTTCCTTCCCATCCACATGACACAATAGTGAGGCAGGCATAGGAAAACCACTATGGACATTTTTTGTTCAAAAAAGAGGGATATGGGAGACACAGAAGAGTCTCTGGTCCATTGCAATTTTGAGATCCAGTTAGACCAATGTTGGAAGTTCCTTGATTAGGTCTCAAGACCTAATGATTCTCCATAGGTTTTGACTTTGCTCTCTGAGCTTCTTGGTTTCACCCTGAGAGTTATCCTTCCTTTTTCAAGAAAAGTACCACTGGTTACAGTAAAGAAGTTGTTTCAGTCTGCTTTTCATGCCAGTAGAGTTTGGTGGGGGGGGGGGGGGGGGGGAAGGGTGGGTCTAATGGTCTCTTTTTTATTTTTTACTGTACTTTTCATTTGGTCCCTTTCAGATCAAGCTGGCCGAGTTCTTGCTGGTAATAATTCTTGAAAAAAAGTGTGGGGCCCCTGTGAATGTCATTAGGGTTCACTTCATTAAACAAAAGTCACAACCAGAAAACTCTTCTAGATTAGCCCTTCTTTATCTCCTAGGAATCTGTAGGACAAAGCTCTTCAGCTTCCTAGAGATCCTATTGTTTGAGAGGATCCGTGAAGCACACCCTTAATCTTCTTAAAAAGGCCCTTTGTGTGACTCTTCATAGTCCTCTGAAGGTACCACCTTTTATCTTTCACAGCCTAACAAAGGTTTTTACATTCACACCTTGGTGTCACCTTTAGGCCAGGGCTCTCCTTGCAGTGCTACAGTATGAACTTTTCTTGGAGGCTATTTCTTAATGTTAGTTTCTTTTAAATCTGGGGAGGCTACAATTTTCAAAACCATCAAGTTCTGATTCCTTAAAAAAAGTTTTGTTTTTTTTTTTATGTGGGATCTTCCCGGACCAGGGCTCGAACCCGTGTCCCCTGCATTAGCAGGTGGGTTCTTAACCACTGCGCCACCAGGGAAGCCCAAAAAAAGTTTTTTTAATTGTGGTAAGACACACTTAACAAAATACTATAGACTTGGTGGCTTAAAAAATAGAGATTTATTTTCTCACAGTTTTGGAGGATGGAACTCCAAGATCAGGGTGCCCACATAGTCAGGTTCTGGTGAGAGCTCTCTTCCTGGCTTTCAGATCCCAGCCTTCTTGCTGTGCCCTCACGTGGAAGAGAGAGTGCTCTGGTATCTCTTCCTCTTCTTTTAAGGGTACCAGTTCTATCTGATTAGGACTCCACATTTATGACCTCATTTAACCTTAGTCACCCCTTTAGAGGCCCTATTTCCAATTCATTTATATGAAAGGGTAGGGCTTCAACATATGAATTTGGGAAGGGGACACAATCCAGTCTATGACAGCCATATATGTGAGGGTTTATTTCTGGGCTCTCTATTCTATTCCTTTGGTCTATATGTATGTCTTTATTTCTGTACCACAGTATTTTGATTACTACAGCTTTGCAGTAAATTTTGAAATCATAAGCGTGAGTCCTTCAACTTTATTGTACTGTTTCAAGACTTTTTTTAGCTAGTCTGAGTCCCATGAGATTCCATATGAATTTTAGGTTTCTTTTTCTCCAAAAAATCTTTGGGATTTTGATCAAATCTGTAAATCACTTTGACATCTTAACAACATTGTCTTCCAATCCATGAGCTTGGGATGTGTTTCCATTTATTTATGTCTTCTTTAATTTCTATTTTTTTCTAGATATAAGTGACATATAACATTGTGTAAATTCAAGGTATATACGCAATGACTTGATATATGTATATATTGCAAAGTGATTACCACAATAAGGTAGTTAACACACCCATCACCCCACCTAGTTACCACTGTGTGTATGCGTGTGTACTGAGAACTTCTAAGATTTACTCTCTTAGCAGTTTTCAAGTATATGGTATTGTGAACTATAGTCACCATGCCGTACTAGCTCCCCAGAACTTTTAAATGGAAGTTTGTACCTTTTACAACCTTCAATCATTTTCCCTGCCCCTGGAAACCACCAATCTGTTCTCTGTTTCTACAAGTTTGGTTCCTGTAGATTCTATACATGAGTGAGATCATGCAGTGTCTTTCTTTGTCTGACTTTTTTCACCTAGCATAATGCCCTCACATGGTAGGATTTCCTTCTTTTTTTTTTTTTTTTTAATAAATTTATTTATTTATTTATTTTTGGCTGCATTGGGTCATCGTTGCTGTGCGCGGGCTTTCTCTAGTTGTGGCGAGCGGGGGCTACTCTTCATTGTGGTGCATGGGCTTCTCATTGTGGTGGCTTCTCTTGTTGTGGAGCATGGGCTCTAGGTGAATAGGCTTCAGTAGTTGTGGCTCACGGGCTCTAGAGCACAGGCTCAGTAGTTGTGGTGCACAGGCTTAGTTGCTCCACAGTGTGTGGGATCTTCCTAGACCAGGGATTGAACCCGTGTACCCTGCATTGGCAGGCGGATTTTTAACCACTGCACCACCAGGGATGTCCCTCCTTCTTTTTTATGACTGAATAATATTCCATTGTGTGTGTGTATCACATTTTCTTTATCCATCCATCTGTTGATGGACACAGGTTATTTCCATATCTTGCCTATTGTAAAAAATACTGCAGTGAACATGGGGGTGCAAAATATCTCTTTGAAATAGTGATTATATTTCCTTCAGATAAATACCCAGAAGCAGAATTGCTGGATCATATAGTAGTCCTATTTTCAATTTTTTGAGCAACCTCCATACTTTTTTCCCATAGTTTCTGCACCAATTTACATTACCACCAACAGTGTACAAGGGTTCCCTTTTCTCCACATCCTCGCCAACACTTATTTCCTGTCTTTTTGATAGTAGCCATTTTAAAGGTGTGAGGTGATATCTCCTTGTGGTTTTGAGTTCCGTTTCCCTCATGATTAGTGATGCTGAGAATCTTTTGATGTACCTGTTGTCCACCTGTATATCTTCTTTTGAAAAATGTCTATTCAGGTTCTTTGCCCATTTTTAATCAGATTATTTGTTTCTTTGCTATTGAATTGTATGAGTTCTTTGTATATTTTGGATATTATCTTCTTATCAGATATATGGTTTGTAAATCTTTCCTCCCATTCTGTAGGTTTCCTTTTCATTTTGTTATTTCTTTTGCTGCACAAAGCCTTTTATTTTGATGTAGTCTCACTTGTTTAGTTTTGCTTTTGTTGCTTTTGCTTTTGGTGTTATGTCCAAAACGTGATTGCCAAGACCAATGCTGAGGAACTTTTCCTCTGTGTTTTCTTCCAGGTGTTTTATGGTTTCAGGTCTTACATTTATGTCTTTAATCCATTGTGAGTTAATTTTTGTGAGCTCTATAAGATATGAGTCAAAGTTCTTTTATGTGTGAATATTCAGTTTTCCCAATATATTTACTGAAGGGGTTATCCTTTCCCCATTGAATATTCTTGGTTCCCTTGTCAAACATTAGTTGACCATATATACATGGGTTTATTTCTGGGCTCTCAGTTCTGTCTCATTGGTCTATGTGTCTGTCTTTTTGCCAGTGCCATGCTGTTTTGATTGCTGTAGTTTTGTAATATAGTTGGAAATCAGGAAGTATGATGCCACCAGCTTTGTTCTTAAGATTGCTTCAGCTATTTAGGATCTTTTGTAGTTCTGTATGAGTTTTAGGATTGGTTTTTCTATTTCTATGAAAAATGTCATTAGAATTTTCATAGGGATTGCATTGAATCTATAAATGGCTTTGGGTAGTTTGGATATTTAAAAAATATTAATTCTTCCTCTTCATGAACATGGAGTATCTTTTCATTTATTTATGTCTACTTCAATTGCTTTCCGCAGTGTCTCATAGTTTTCAGGAAATTCTTTACTTTCAGCACCATTTTGTAGTTTTCATTGTACAAGTGTTTAACCTCCTTGGTTAAGTTAATTGCACGGTATTTTATTCTTTATGATGCTATTGTAAATGGAATTGTTTTCTTAATTTCCATTTCAAATTCTTCACTGTTAGACTGTGGAAACACAACTGGTTTTTGAGTATTGATTTTGTATCCTTCTATTTTGCTGAATTTGTTTATTACTTCTAACAGTTTTTTTGGTGGAATATTTTGGGCTTTCTACATATATGATTATGTCTCCTGTGAACAGAGATACTTTTACTTCTGCCTTTTAAATCTGGATAGCTCTTATTTCTTTTTCTTGTTTAATTGCTCTGGCTAGAACTTTCAGTACTATATTTAATAGAAGTGCCCAAAGCAAGCATTTTTGCTTTGTTCCCGATTTTAGAGGAAAATCTTTGTCTTCCATGATTGAGTATAATGTATGCTTTGGGTTTTTCATGTATGACTTTTATTATGTTGAGGTAGTTTCTTTCTATTGCTAGTTTGCTGAATTTTTTTTAACATTAAAAGGTGTTGAATTTTGTCAGATGTTTTTTCTGTATCAATTGAGATTATCATGTGGGTTTTTTCCCTTTATTCTGTTAATGTGGTATATTACATTAATCAGTTTTCATAGTAAATTAGATTCCAGGAATAATTTCCACTTGGTCATGGGGTATATGCTGAATTAATATGCTGAATTAGGTTTGCTGGTATTTTGTTGAGGATTTTGCATCAGTGTTCATAGGGAGCATTAGTTTTTAGTTTTCTTTAAGTGCCTTTGTTTGGCTTTGGTATCAGGGCAATGCTGGCCTCTTAGAATGTGTTAGGACATGTTCCTTCCTCTTCCATTTTTTGTAAAAGTTTGAGAAGGATTGTATTAGATCTTTTTTAAATGTGTGGATGAATTCACTGGTGAAGTAATCAGATACAGGGCTTTTCTTCCTCTGGAGGTTTTGATTACTGATTGAATCTCCTTAATAGTTATAGGTCTATTCAGATATTCTATTTATTCATGACTTATTCTTGATAGGTTGTGTGTTTTTAAGAATTTGTCCTTTTCATTTACGTTATCCAATATGTTGACATCCAGTTGTTCATAGTATTCTCTTATAATCCTTTTTCTTTCTGTAGAATAGGTAGTAATATCCCCACGTACATATCTGAGTTTAGTCATTTGAGTCTTCTCTCTCTCTTTATTACTCTGTCTAGCTAAAGGTTGGTCTATTTTGTTAGTCTCTTCAAAGGACCAACTTTTCAATGATTTTCTCTATTGTTTTTCTATTCTGTTTTGTTTATCTCTGTACTAATCTTTATTATTTCCCTCCTTCTGCTAGCTTTGGGTTTACTTTGTTCTTCTTTTTGTTCTCATTTAAGCTATAAAGTTAAGTTGTTGATCTGAGATCTTCTTTTTTAATTTAAGTATTTATAGCTATCAATTACCTCCTTTAGCATTGCTTTCACCGTGTGACATAAATTTTAGTATGTTGTATTTGGGTTTTCATTCATTTCTAAGTATTTTATAATTTCCCTTGTAATTTCTTTTTTGACCCATTGGTTGTTTAAGAGTGTGTTGTTTAGTTTCCACAAATTTGTGAATTTTCTAGTTTTCCTTTTCCTACTGATTTCTAAATCTTCCTGTTGTGGTTAGAGAAGATACTTTCTATGATATCCATCTTCTGTCATTTTGTTATCAGTATGCCTTACAGGTATGTCATTCTTCATTTCCTCCATTACTGTCTTCTTTTGTGTATTTTTTTAAGTAAAATTTCCTTCTCATTTCTTTCTGTATTCTATAGCTGTTTTCTTTGTGGTTACCGTGGGAGTTACATTTAACATCCTTAAGTTATAACACTCTAATTTGAATTTATACCAGCCTAACTTCAATAACATACAAAAACTGTAGTCCTGTACAGCTTTGTCCACACTCCCTTTCACTTCCCGGCATTACAGTATTATATGTTTATACATTCTTTGAAAACATAGGCTAATAATTTATCATGCATTAGTTTCTTAAGCTGTGTAGAAGACAAAAAGTGGAGTTACAAACCAAAATTACAATAATGCTAACTTTTAGACTAGTAACTGTTTTCTTAAAATAGGTGAACTATTTTTGTCCTTTGTTTGTTTTAAATTAATTGAATAAAAAATTTAAAAATTAATATAAAAAGTATCAGTCTCTTAAATTACATAGAAAATAAAAAAAGTGGAATTTCAAACCAAAGTTAAAATGATGCTAGATTTTGTAATTGCCTGTGTATTCACCATTATAGAGATATTTATTTCTTCATACTGCTTCATGTTTCTGTCTAGTGTCATTTCATTTAAAACTGAAAGAGTCCCTTTAGCATTTCTTGTAGGGCAGATTTAGTGGTAATAAACTCCCTATTGTTTATTTAGGAATGTCTTAATTTCTCTCTCACTTTTGAAGGACAGTTTTGCTGGACGTAGGGTTCTTGGTTGACAGTTTTTTTTCTTACAGACCTTTGAATATATCAGTCCTCTGGCCTCCAAAGTTTCTGATGATAAGTGTGCTTATAATCTTACTGAAGATCCTTTATGTGTGATGAGTTGCTTCTTTCTTGCTGCTTTCAAGATTTTCTCTTAGTCTTTGGATTTTAACAATTTGATTACATTGTGTCTTGTTCTGATCGTCTTTGAGTTTTTCCTACTTGGAGTTAGTTGAGCCTTTTGGATGTTTATATTCATTTCTTTCATCAAATTTGGGACATTTTCAACGATAAATTCTTCAAATACTCTCTCTGCCCCTTTCTCTGTCTTTTTTCCTTCTGGCACTCCTATCATGTGTATGTTTTTCCACTTAATGGTGTCCCACAGGTACCTTAAGCCATGTTCACTTTTCTTCAGCCATTTTTCTTTCTGTTCCTCATAGTCAATAATTTCAGCTGTCCTATCTTCAAGCTCACTGATTTCTGTGTTCTGCCTGTTCAGATCTGCTTTTGAATCCTTCTAGCGTATTCTTCATTTCAGTTATTGTACTTTGAAGCCCAGAGTTTCTTTTTCATTTCTTTTACATTTTCTTTCTCTTCGTTGATAGTTCCGCTTTGTTCATACATCATTTTCTTGACTTTAAAATCTTTGTCTGGTTAACCTGTCATTTGATCTTTGTCAGAGACAGTTTCTGTTGATTCAGTGGACAGTCTGTTGATTTAATTAAAAAGAGTCTTTCTGTTTCCCAGGGTTTGCTTTTTTTGTTTTTTAAATTATAGCCTACCTCTGTGTCAGCAGTCAGCCTGAATTATAAACTTCATAAAGTCCTCTCAAGGCTTTTCTGAGTCTGTACCTTTCCTTTGGTATGTACAGTGACTTTCTAAATTCCCCTTTATATGTGGTTGCTTCTGAATATTCTAGTCTTTAACTGTCTGGCTCCACAAGGCGGGGAGAGACAAAAATGAAAGGGGGGAAATGGACCCACCCTTTAAATCTCCTAGAAGCCACTTCAGCTGAAAGGGATGGGCTTGCAGCAGTGGTGGTGAGGGTTGCAACAATGGCTACCCATCTCTTTATCTATACCTTTGCAATCAGAAGCAGAAATCAGCAATCAGAGCATAGATCCTTGATACTGGAGGACAGGGTTTTTATTACCTACATTGGCTCTGGCAAGTTACCTGCAAGCTGTTCCTTGAACATGTACATGGCTGCCTGCCACTGGTTTAGGGGGTGGGCAATGGGTAGCTGCTACTGAGCTAAGAGTTGAAATTGGCCTAAATTATTGTAATTTACTGTCCAAGTCTTCCCATGGAAGCTGCAAGCCTTTTAATTGACTCCAGAGTTCCAAAAGTTATATCAAGCAGATTCTTCCAGGACAAATGTTGTCTAGGTATGGAGATGAATTCCTGGTGCTTCCTACTCCGCCATCTTACCATAACTCTCCAGTTCTGATTCATTTTTGTTTAACCATTCTTCTTTCCATATATCTTTCTGTTCTCTCATCTTTATTATAGACAGCAAGAAAAAATTAAGTAGTAATCTCAGCAGATTGTTTGGGAATCTCAGGTAGGTCACCCAGTTCACTCAACACATATCCTGCTTTCCATGTTAATGAAGACAACAGTGTTGCTAAGCTTTCTGCCACTCATTAACAAGGATCCCTCTTTTTCTATATAACCACTAACATGTTCTTCACTTCTTTTGTGCCCTTAATGGCAGCATCCTCAAAGTCCATATTTCTACTAAGAGTCTATTCAAGGCAATTTAAGCTTTCGCTAACATGCTCATCAAAATCTTTCCAGCCTCTGCCCACTGTCTGCTTCCAAAGCCAAGGAAGCACCCCAGTTCCACAGTTATGAAAATCTGTATTAGTTACCTATTACTATGTAACAGATTGTCCCAAAGCTGTATCTCTTTGACAATCATTTATCATCTTACAGTTTTTGTGGGTGAGTAATCTGGTGTGGCTGAGCTAACTCCTCAGGCTCAGAAACTCTCATAAGGCTGCAATCAAATTGTTGGCTGCTGCTGCAGTCATCTTAAGGCTCAAATGTGGGAAGATCCACTTCCAAACTCACTCACATGCTGTTGGCAGGCTTCAGGTTCTCTCACTGGCTATTGGCTAGAAATAATCAGCTCCTTGCCATGTGGGCCTCTGCAAAAAGCAGCTTACAATGCAGCAGTTGGTATCCCTCAGAGTGAGTGAGGGAGAAAGCAAGAGAGTGAATAAGATGGAAGTTAGAATTATTTGTAATTAGATCTTGGAAATAATATCTCATCACTTTTGCCATATTCTTTTGGTTAGAAGAGAGTCACTAGGTCCAGCACACACTTAAGTGGAGAGGACTACACAGGGACATCAATACCAGGAAGCAGGGATCATTGGGAGCTATTTTAATCCTTTAATCCTTTTTGCTCCGAGTGCTAACAAGACCCACGACCTTCACCAATAAGGTGTATAAGCAACTTTGGATGTAATATGTCAAGTTTTTATTTTAATTTCTTTTAGGAGAGGTTGTGCATATTTCCTGTAGCATACTACTAATGAATAAATTCCATTAGTAATTTATTTTTTCTGTTCATATCTTTGGGTAATTTTCTCTTGTGTTATTGTTTTTTAGATTGTTTTATTATTATTATTATTATTATTGTTATTATTGTTATTGTTATTATTATCATATGAGGAAATTAGCCCCTTGTCTGTCATACGTGTGGTTAATATCTTTCTCACTTTGTCATTCATCTTTTGATTTTGTTCATGATGTTGGTGCCAAGTAGATTTTTTTTAAAGTATAGTTGATTTACAATGTTGTGACAGTCTCTGTTGTACAGCACAGTGACTCAGTTATACACATATATACCTTTTTTTTTTAACATATTCTTTTCTATTATGGTTTATTTCAGGAGAATGGATATAGTTCCATGTGCTGTACAGTAGGACCTTGTTGTTTATCCATTCTAAACGTAATAGTTTGCATCTACTAACCCCAAACTCCCAGTCCATTCCTCTCCCTCTCCCACTCCCCCTTGGCAACCACAACTGTGTTCTCTATGTCTGTGAGTCTGTTTCTGTTTTGTAGATAGGTTCATTTGTGCCATATTTTAGATTCCGCATATAAGTGATATCATATGGTATTTGTTTTTCTCTTTCTGATTTACTTCACTTAATATGATAATCTCTAGTTGCATCCATGTTGCTGCAAATGGCATTATTTTGTTTTTTTTATGGCTGAGTAGTATTCCATTGTATATATGTACCATATCTTCTTTATCCATTCATCTGTCGATGGACATTTAGGTTGTTTCCATGTCTTGGCTATTGTGAATAGTGCTGCTATGAACATAGGGGTGCACATACCTTTTTGAATTATAGTTTGTCTAGGTATATGCCAAGGAATGGGATTGCTGGATCATATGGTAGTTCTATTTTTAGTTTTCTATACTGTTTTTCATAGTGGCTGCACCAACTTACATTCCCGCCAACAGTATAAGAGGGTTCCTTTTTCTCCACACCCTCTCCAGCATTTGTTATTTGTAGACTTTATAATGATGGCTATTCTGACCAGTGTGAGGTGGTACCTCATTGTAGTTTTGATTTGCATTTCTCTAATAATTAGTGTTGTTGAGCATCTTTTCATGTGGCTCCTGGCCATCTGTATGTCTTCTCTGGAGAAATGTCTATTTAGGTCTTCTGCCCATTTTTTGATTGGGTTGTTTGTGTTTTTTTTGTTGAGTTGTATGAGCTATTTGTATATTTTGGAGATTAAGCCCTTGTCTGTGACATCGTTTGCAAATACTTTCTCCCATCCTGTAGGTTGTATTTTCGGGGTTTTTTTTGTTTGTACATTTGGTTTGTTTTTTATGGTTTGCTTTGCTGTGCAAAAGCTTGTAAGTTTGATTAAGTCCCATTTGTTTATTTTTGTTTTTATTTCTATTGCCTTGGGAGACTGACCTAAGAAAACGTTGCTTCAATTTATGTCACAGAGAATGTTTTGCCTGTGTTCTCCTCTAGGAATTTTATGGTGTCATGTCTTATGTTTAAGTCTTTAAGCCATTTTGACTTTATTTTTGTGTATGGTGTGAGGGTGTGTTCTAACTTCACTGATTTACATGCAGCTGTCCAATTTTCCTAGCACCACTTGCTGAAGAGACTGTCTTTTTCCCATTTTATATTCTTACCTCCTTTGTTGAAGATTAATTGACCGTAGGTGTGTGGGGTTATTTCTGGGCTCTCTATTGTTTTCTGTTGATCTGTATGTCTGTTTTTGTGCCAATACCATAATGTTTTGATTACTGTAGCTTTGTAGTATTGTCTGAAGTCTGGGAGAGTTATGCCTCCTGCTTTGTTTTTTTCCCCCTCAGTATTGCTTTGGCAATTCTGGGTCTTTTATGGTTCCATATAAATTTTTGGATTATTTGTTCTAGTTTTGTGAAAAATGTCATGGGTAATTTGATAGGGATTGCATTAAACCTGTAGATCGCTTTGGGTAGTATTTCTATTTTAACAATATTAATTCTTCTAATCCAAGAGCATGGGATATCTTTCCATTTATTTGAATCCTCTTTAATTTCATGTATTAATGTTTTATAGTTCTCAATGTATAAGTCTTTCACCTCCTTGGTCAGGTTTATTCCTAAGTATTTTGTTGTTGTTGTTGCAATTTTAAAAGGTATGGTTTTTTTTACATTCGCTTTCTGATATTTCTTTGTTAGTGTAAAGAAATGCATCTGATTTCTGAATGTTAATCTTATATCCTGCTACTTTGATAAATTCATTTATTATATCTAGTAGTTTTTGTGTGGAGTCCTTAGGGTTTTCTGTATATAGTATTATGTCATTTGCATATAGTGACAGTTTTACCTCTTCTCTTCCAATTTGGATACCTTTTCCTGTCTAATTTCCTTTTCTTGCCTAATTGCTGTGGCTAGAACCTCCAATACTATGTTGAATAGACGTGGTGAGAGTGGGCATTCTTGTCTTGTTCCAGATTTTAGCGAGAAGGCTTTCAGCTTTTCACCATTGAGTATTATATTGGCTGTGGGTTTGTCATAAATGGCTTTTATTATATTGAGATATGTTCCCTCTATACCCACTTTGGTAAGAGTTTTTGTCATGAATGGATGTTGAATTTTGTCAAATGCTTTTTCTGCATCTATTAAGATGGTCATGTGATTTTTGACTTTTCTTTTGTTGATGTGGTGTATTACATTGATTGATTTGTGTACATTGAACCATCCTTATGAACTTGAGATGAATCCCACTTGGTCATGGTGTATGATCTTTTTAATGTGTTGTTGGATTTGGTTTGCTTATATTTTCTTGAGAATTTTTGCATCTATAGTCTTCAAAGATATTGGCCTGTAATTTTCTTTTTTGGTGGTATCTTTGTCTGGTTTTGGTATCAGGATGATAGTGGTTTTATAGAATGTCTTTGGGAGTGTTCCTTCCTCTTTGATCTTTTGGAAGAGGTTGAAAAGGATTGGTATAAGTTCTTCTTTGTATATTTGGTAGAATTTGCCTGTGAAGCCATCTGGTCCTGGATTTTTATTTGTAGGGAGTTATTTTTTTATTTTTTTAATTACAGATTCTATTTCATTTCTAGTGATTGATCTGTTCAAATTATCTATTTCTTCTTGATTCAATTTTGGTGGGCTTATGTTTATAGAAAGTTGTCCATTTCTTCAAGGTTATCAAATTTGTTGGCATATAATTGTTCATAGTATCCTCTTATGATTTTTTAAAATTTCTATGGTATCAGTTGAGATTTCTCCTTTTTCATTTCTTATTTTGTTTATTTGGGTTGTCTCTCTATTCTTGGTGACCTTGGCCAGAGGTTTGTCAAATTCATTTACCCTTTCAAAGAACCAGCTCTTGGTTTTATTGATTTTATTTCTATTTTTTAAAATCTCTTTGTAATTTTTTTCCTCCCTGATTTTTATTATTTCCTTCTTTCTGCTGACTTTAGGTTTTGTTTGTTCTTCTTTTTCTAATTCTTTTTAAAATATAATTCAATGGTTTTTACTTTATTTATAGAATTGGCCAAAAGCTAAATTTTATTTTATTTTTTTAAAGTTTTTACTTAATATTGGAGTATAGTTGATTAACAGTGTTGTATTAGTTTCAGACACACAGCAAAGTGATTCAGCCACACATACACATGTATCCACTCCTTTTCAAACTGCCCTCCCATTTAGGTCATCACAAAATATTGAGCAGAGTTCCCTGTGTTATACAGTAGGTCCCCATTGGTTATCCACCTTAAACATAGCAGTATGTACATGTCAATCCCAAACTCCCTGACTATCTAATTCTTTTAGGTGGTATGTTAGGTTGTTTATTTGAGATTTTTCTTGTTTTTTGAGGAAGGCCTGTATTGCTGTGAACTTCCCTCTTAAGAACTGCTTTTGCTGCATCCCATAGATTTTGTATGGTTGCGTTATCATTGTCTGTTGTTCCAAGGTATTTTAAAATTTCCTTTTTGATTTCCTTGTTGACTTACTGGGTTTTTTAGTAGCATGTTGTTTAGTCTCCATGTAATCGTTTTTTTTCTCATTTCTTTTTGTATGGTTGATTTCTACTTTCATGCCACTGTGGTCAGAGAAGATGCTTGAATAATTTCTACTCTGTTAAATTTGTTGAGGTTAGTTTTGTGCCCTAGGATGTGATCAATCCTAGAGAATGTTCCATGAAAAGAATGTGTATTCTGGTTTTTTTTTTTGGATGTAATGTCCTGAAAATATACAATTCTATTGTATCACTTAGGATCTCTGTTGCCTTATTGATTTTCAGTCTAGAAAATCTGTCGATTGATGTGAGTGGGGTGTTAATGTCTCCTACTATTATTGTATTCCCATCAGTTTCTCCCTTTATGTCTGTTAGTATTTGTTTTATGTATTTGGGTTCTCTAATGTTAGGTGCATATATGTTTACAAGTGTAAAATAGTCTTCTTGTATTGATTCTTTTACCATTATATAGTGTCCTTCTTTATCTTTCTTTAAGGCCTTTGTCTTATTTTATTTTTTTGATTCAGTATTTGTCATTTTTATTTTTTTAATTTTTAAATTTTTTAAAACTTTTTATTTTATATTGGAGTATAGCTGATTAACAATGTTGTGATAGTTTCAGGTGCACAGCAAAGTGACTCAGCCATACATATACATGTATCCATTCTCCCCCAGACTCCCCTTCCCATCCAGGCTGCCACATAACATTGATCAGAGTTCCCTGTGCTATACAGTAGTTCCTTGTTGGTTATCCTTTTTAACTCTAGCAGTGTGTACATGTCAATCCCAAACTCCCTAACTATCCCTTCCATTCACCCTTCCCCACCCCCGCCGGTAACCATAAGTTCATTCTCTAATTCTGTGTGTCCATTTCTGTTTTGTAAATACGTTCATTTGTATAATTTCTTTTTGGATTCTACATATAAGTGATGTCATACAACATGTCTCTTTCTCTGTCTGACTTACTTCACTCAGTATGACAATCTCTAGGTCCATCCATGTTGCTGCAAATGGCATTATTTCATTCTTTTTTATGGCTGAGTAATATTCCCTTGTATATATTTACCACATCTTTCTGCATTCCTCTGTAGATGGGCATTTAGGTTGCTTTCATGTCTTGGTTATTGTAAACAGCACTGCAATGAACTTTGGGGTGCATGTATCCTTTTGGACCATGTTTTTCTCTGGATATATGCCCAGGAGTGGGATTGTAGGGCCATATGATAGCTCTATTTTTAGTTTTTAAAGGAACCTCCATACTGTTCTCCATAGTGGCTGTACCAATTTACATTCCCACCAACAGTGTAGGAGGATTCCCTTCTCTCCACACCCTCTCCAGCATTTATTGTTTGTGGATTTTTTGATGATAGCTATTTTGACTGGTGTGACGTGTTATCTCACCGTAGTTTTGATTTGCATTTCACTAATCATTAGTGATGTTGAGCATCTTTTCATGAGCTTCTTGGCCATCTGTATGTCTTTGAAGAAATGTCTATTTAGGTCTTCTGCCAATTTTTCGATTGGGCTTTTTGTTTTGATGATATTAAGCCGCATGAGCTGTTTGTAAATTTTGGAGACTAATCCCTTGTTGGTCACATCATTTGCAAATATTTTCTCCCAATCTCTGGGTTGTCTTTTCCTTTTATTTATAGTTTCCTTTGCTGTGCAAAAGCTTTTGAGTTTAATTAGGTCCCATTTGTTTATTTTTGTTTTTATTTCCATTACTCTGGGAGATGGATCAGAAAAGATATGGCTGTGATTTATGTCAGAGAGTGTTCTGCCTATGTTTTCCTCTAGGAGTTTTATAGTGTCCAGTCTCTCATTTAGGTCTTTAACCCATCTTGACCTTATTTTTGTGTATGGTGTTAAAGATGGTCTAATTTCATTTTTTTTTTACATGTAGCTGTCCAGTTTCTGAGCACCATTTGTTGAAGAGACTGTCTTTTCACCATTGTATAGTCTTGCCTCCTTTGTCATAGATTAATTGACCGTAGGTGCGTGAGTTTATTTCTGGGCTTTCTATCCTTTTCCATTGATCTATAGTTCTCTTTTTGTGTGAGCACCATACGATTTTGATGACTGTAGCTTTGTAGTATAGTCTGAGGTCAGGGAGCCTGATTACTCCAGCTCCATTTTTCTTTCTCAAGATTGCTTTGGCTATTCGGGGTCTTTTGAGTCTCCATACAATTTTAAGATTTTTTGTTCTAGTTCTGTGAAAAATGCCATTGGTAATTTTATAGGGATTGCATTTAATCTGTAGATTGCCTTGGGTAGTATACTCAGTTTGACCATATTGATTCTTCCAGTCCAGGAACATGGTATATCTTTCCATCTGTTTGTGTCATCTTCAGTTTCTTCCATTAGCATCTTATACTTTTCTGAGTATAGTTCTTTTGTCTCCGTAGGTAGGTTTATTCCTAGGCATTTTAATCTTTTTTGATGCAGTGGTAAATGGGATTGTTTCTTTAACTTCTCTTTCTGATCTTTCATTGTTAGTGTATAGAAATGCAACAGATTTCTGTGTATTAATTTTGTAGCCTGAAACTTTACCAGATTCATTGATGAGCTCTAGTAGTTTTCTGGTAGCATCTTTAGGATTTTCTATGTATAGTATCATGTCATCTGCAAACAGTGACAGTTTAACTTCTTCTTTTCCAATTCCTTTTCATTCTTTTTCTCTTCTAATTGCCATAGCTAGGACTTCCAAAACTATGTTGAATAAAAGTGGTGATAGTGGGCATCCTTGTCTTATTCCTGATCTTAGAGGAAATGCTTTCAGCTTTTCACCATTGAATATGAAGCTAACTGTAGGTTTGTCATATATGGCCTTTATTATGTTGAGGTAGATTCCCTCTATGCCCACTTTCTGGAGAGTTTTTATTATAAATGGGTGTTGAATTTTGTCAAAAGCTTTTTCTGCATCTATTGAGATGATTATATGGTTTTTCTTCTTCAGTTTGTTCATGTGGTTTATCACACTGATTGATTTGAGGATACTGAAAAACCCTTGCATCCTTGGGATAAGCCCCACTTGATCATGGTGTATGATCCTTTTAATGTATTGTTGGATTCAAATTGCTAGTATCTTGTTGAGGACTTTTGCATCTATGTTCATCGGTGATATTGGTCTGTAATTTTCTTTTTTTGTAATATCTTTGTCTGTGGTGTCTGTGGTGTCTGTGGTGTCTATGGTATGGTATGATATCTATGGTACCAGGGTGATCATGGCCTCATAGAGTGAGTTTGGGAGTTTTCCTTCCTCTGCAATTTTTTGAAACAGTTTCAGAAGAATAGCTGTTAGCTCTTCTCTGTTTGATAGAATTCGCCTGTGAAGCCATCAGGTCCTGGAGTTTTGTTTGTTGGGAGTTTTTAAATTACAGTTTCAATTTCAGTGCTTGTGATTGGTCTATTCATATTTTCTAATTCTTCCTGGTTCAGTCTTGGGAGACTACTTTTCTAAGAATTTGTCCATTTCTTCCAGTTTGTCCATTTTATTGGCATATCGTTGCATATAGTAGTCTCTTATGATCCTTTGTATTTCTGTGGTGTCAGTTATAACTTCTCCTTTTTCATTTCTAATTTTATTGATTTGAGTCCCTTACCTTTTTTTCTTGTTGAGTCTGGCTAAAGGTTTATCAATTTCGTTTATCTTTTCAAAGAACCAGGTTTTAGTTTGATTGATCTTTGCCATTGTCTTCTTTGTCTCTATTTCATTTATTTCTGCCCTGATCTTTATGACTTCTTTCCTTTTACTAACTTTGGGTTTTGTTTGTTCTTCTTTCTCTAGTTGGTTTAGGTGTAAGGTTAGGTTGTTTATTTGAGATTTTTATTTCCTGGTGTAAAATTGTATTGCTGTAAACTTCCCTCTTAGAACTGCTTTTGTTGTATCCCATAGGTGCTTTCATTTTCATTTGTGTCTAGGAACTTTTTGATTTCCTCTTTGATTTCTTCAGTGATCCATTGGTTGTTTAGTAGCATATTGTTTAGCTTCCACTTCTTTGTATTTTTTATAGTTTTTTTTTCCTTGTAGTTTATTTCTAATCTCATCAAATTGTGTTTGGAAAAGATGCTTGATACTTCAATTTTCTTAAATTTACTGAGGCTCACTTTGTGGCCCAGGATGTGGTCAATCTTGGAGAATATTCCATGTGCTGTTGAGAAAAATGTGTATTCTTCTGCTTTTGGATGCAGTGCTCTATAAATATCAATTAAGTCCATCTGGTCGAATGTGTCATTTAAGGCCAGTGTTTCCTTACTGATTTTCTATCTGGATGGTCTGTCCATTGATGCAAATGGGGTGTTAAGGTCCGACACTATTATTGTGTTACTGTCGATTTCTCCCTTTATGGCTGTTAGTATTTGCCTTACATATTGAGGTGCTCCCAGTTTGGGTGCATATATGTTTACAATTGTTATATCGTCTTCTTGAATTGATCCTTTGATCATTATGTAGTATCCTTCTTAGTCTCTTGTAACAGTCTTTATTTTTAAGTCAATTTTGTCTGATATGAGTTTGCTACTCCAGCTTTCTTTTAATTTCCATTTGCATGGAATACCTTCTTCTGTCCCCTCACTTTCAGTCTGTATGTGTTCCTAGGTCTGTGGTGGGTCCCTTGTAGACAGCATATATACAGGTCTTGTTTTCGTGAACATTCAGCCATTCTATGTCTTCTGGTTGGTGCATTTAATCCATTTACATTTAAGGTAATTATTGATATGTGTGTTCCTATTACCATTTTCTTAATTGTTTTGGGTTTGTTTTTCTAGGTCTTTTTTCTTTCCTTCCTCTTTTGTTCTCTTGTGGTTTGATGACCATTGTTAGTGTTGTGTTTGGTTTGCTTTTTCTTTTTGTGTGTATCTATTGTAGTTTTTGGGTTTGCTGTTCCCATGAGGCTTTTATTTTTTAACATCTTTATTAGAGTATAATTGCTTTACAATGGTGTGTTAGTTTCTGCTGTATAACAAAGTGAATCAGCTATACATATACATATATCCCCATATCTCCTCCCTCTTGTATCTCCCTCGCATCCTCCCTATCCCACCCCTTTAGGAGGACAGTAACCACTGAGCTGACCTCCCTGTGCTATGCGGCTGCTTCCCACTAGCTGTTATACATTTGGTAGTGTATATATGTCCATGCCACTCTCTCACTTCGACCCAGCTTACCCTTCCCCCTCCCCATGTCCTCAAGTCCATTCTCCACATCTGCATCTTTATTCCTGTCCTGCCCCTAGGTCTTCAGAGCCATTTTTTTTTATTCCATAAATATGTGTTAGCATACGGTATTTGTTTTTCTCTTTCTGATATACTTCACTCTGTATAACAGTTTCTAGGTCCATCCACCTCACTACAAATAACTCAATTTTGTTTCTTTTCATGGCTGAGTAATATTCCATTGTATATATGTGCCACATCTTCTTTATCCATTCATCTGTCGATGGACACTTCGGTTGCTTCCATGTCCTGGTTATTGTAAATAGAGCTGCAGTGAACATTGTTGTACATGACTCTTTTTGAATTATGGTTTTCTCAGGGTATATGCCGGGTAGTGGGATTGCTGGGTCGTATGGTAGTTCTATTTATAGTTTTTTAAGGAACCTCCATACTGTTCTCCATAGTGGCTGTATCAATTTACATTCCCACCAACAGTGCAAGATGGTTCCCTTTTCTCCACACCCTTTCCAGGATTTCTTGTTTGTAGATTTTTTGATGATGGCCATTCTGACTGGTGTGAAGTGATACCTCATTGTACTTTTGATTTGCATTTCTCTAATGATTAATGATGTTGAACATTCTTTCATGTGTTTGTTGGCAATCTGTATATCTTCTTTGGAGAAATGTCTATTTAGGTCTTCTGCCCATTTTTGGATTGGGTTGTTTGTTTTTTTGATATTGAGCTGCATGAGCTGCTTGTATGTTTTGGAGATTAATCCTTTGTCAGTTGCTTCATTTGCAAATATTTTCTCCCATTCTGAGGGTTGTCTTTTTGTCTTGTTTATGGTTTCCTTTGCTGTTCAAAAGCTTTTGAGTTCGTTAGGTCCCATTTTTTAATTTTTGTTTTTATTTCCATTTCTCTAGGAGGTGGGTCAAAAAGGATCTTGCTGTGATTTATGTCACAGAGTGTTCTGCCTATGTTTTCCTCTGAGAGTTTGATAGTGTCTGGCCTTACATTTAAGTCTCTAATCCATTTCGAGTTTATTTTTGTGTATGGTGTTAGGCAGTGTTCTAATTGCATTCTTTTACATGTAGCTGTCCAGTTTTCACAGCACCACTTATGGAAGAGGCTGTCCTTTCTCCTTTGTGTATTCTTCCCTCCTTTATGAAGGATAAGGTGACTATATGTGTGTAGGTTTATCTCTGGGCTTTCTATCCTGTTCCATTTCATTAACCTATATTTCTGTTTTTGTGCCAGTACCATACTGTCTTGATGACTATAGCTTTGTATTATAGTCTGAAGTCCAGGAGCCTGATTCCTCCAGCTCCGTTTTTCTTTCTCAAGATTGCTTTGGCTATTCAGTGTCTTTTGTGTTTCCATACCAATTGTGAAATTTTTTGTTCTAGTTCTGTGAAAAATGCCACTGGTAGTTTGTTAGGGATTGCACTAAATCTGTAGATCACTTTGGATAGTACAGTCATTTTCACAATGTTGATTTTGCCAGTCCAAGAACATGGCATATCTCTCCATCTCTTCGTATCATCTTTAATTTCTTTCATCAGTGTCTTATAGTTTTCTGCATACAGGACTTTTGTCTTCTTAGGTAGATTTATTCCTAGGTATTTTATTCTTTTTGTTGCACTGGTAAATGAGAGTCTTTCCTTAATTTCTCTTTCAGATTGTTCATCATTAGCATATAGGAATGCAAGAGATTACTGTGCATTAATTTTGTTTCCTGCTACTTTACCAAATTCATTGACTAGCTCTAGTAGTTTTCTGGTAACATCTTTAGGATTCTCTATGTATAGTATCATGTCATCTGCAAATAGTGACAGCTTTACTTCTTCTTTTCCGATTTGGATTCCTTTTATTTCTTTGTCTTCTCTGATTGCTGTGGCTAAAACTTCCAAAACTATGTTGAATAATAGTGGTGAGAGTGGGCAAGCTTGTCTTGTTCCTGATCTTAGTGGAAATGGTTTCAGTTTTTCACCATTGAGAACGATGTTGGCTGTGGGTTTGTCATATATGGCCTTTATTATGTTGAAGTAAGTTTCCTCTATGCCTACTTCCTGGAGGTTTTTTATCATAAATGGATGTTGAATTTTTTCAAAAACTTTTTCTGCATCTGTTGACATGATCATATATATGGTTTTTATCCTTCAATTTGTTAATATGGTGTATCACATTGGTTGATTTGCATACATTAAGAATCCTTGCATTCCTGGGATAAAACCCACTTGATGATGGTGTATGATCCTTTTAATGTGCTGTTGGATTCTGTTGGCTATTATTTTGTTGAGGATTTTTGCATCTATGTTCATTAGTGATATTGGTCTGTAGTTTTCTTTTTTTGTGACATCTTTGTCTGGTTTCGGTATCAGGGTGATGGTGGCCTCGTAGAATGAGTTTGGCAGTGTTCCTCCCTCTGCTATATTTTGGAAGAGTTTGAGAAAGATAGGTGTTAGCTCTTCTCTAAATGTTTGATAGAATTCGCCTGTGAAGCCATCTGGTCCTGGGCTTTTGTGTGTTGGAAGATATTTAATCACAGTTTCAATTTCAGTGCTTGTGATTGGTCCGTTTATGTTTTCTATTTCTTCCTGGTCCAGTCTCGGAAGGTTATGCTTTTCTAAGAATTTGTCCATTTCTTCCAGCTTTTCCATTTTATTGGTATATAGTTGCTTGTAGTAATCTCTCATGATCCTTTGTATTTCTGCAATGTCAGTTGTTACTTCTCCTTTTTCATTTCTAATTCTACTGATTTGAGTCTTCTCTCTTTCTTTCTTGATGAGTCTGGCTAATGGTTTATCAATTTTGTTTATTGATCTTTGCTATCGTTTCCTTCATTTCTTTTTCATTTATTTCTGATCTTATCTGTATGATTTCTTTCCTTCTGCTAACTTTGTGGGTTTTTTGTTCTTCTTTCTCTAATTGCTTTAGGTGTAAGGTTAGGTTGTTTATTTGAGATGTTTTTGGTTTCTTGACATAGGATTTTATTGCTATAAACTTCCATCTTAGAACTGCTTTTGCTGCATCCCACAGGTTTTGGGTCATCATGTTTTCATTGTTATTTATTTCCAGATATATTTTGCTTTCCTGTTTGATTTTTTCAGTGATCTCTTGGTTATTTAGTAGTGTATTGTTTACCCTCCATGTTTTTGTATTGTTTATAGTTTTTTTCCTGTAATTGATATCTAGTCTCATAGCATTGTGGTCAGAAAAGATACTTGATACAAGTTCAATTTTCTTAAATTTACCAAGGTTTGATTTGTGACCCAAGATACGATCTATTCTGGAGAATGTTCCATGAGTACTTGAGAAGAAAGTGTATTCTGGTTTTTTTTGGATGGAATGTCCTATAAATATCAATTAAGTCCATCTTGTCTAATGTATCATTTAAAGCTTGTGTTTCCTTATTTCATTTTGGTTGATCTGTCCATTGGTGAAAGTGGTGTGTTAAAGTCCCCTACTATGATTGTGTTACTGTCGATTTCCCCTTTTATGGCTGTTAGCATTTTGCCTTATATACTGAGGTGTTCCTATGTTGGGTGCATAAATATTTACAATTGTTATATCTTCTTCTTGGATTGATCCCTTGATCATTATGTGGTGTCCTTCTTTGTCTCTTGTAATAGTCTTTATTTTAAAGTCTATTTTGTCTGATATGAGAAATGCTACTCCAGCTTTCTTTTGATTTCCATTTGCATGGAATATCTTTTTCCATCCCCTCACTTTCAGTCTGTATATGTCCGTAGGTTTGACGTGGGTCTGTTGTAGACAGCATAGATACGGGTCTTGTTTTTGTATCCATTCAGACAGTTTATGTCTTTTGGTTGGAGCATTTAATCCAGTTACATTTAAGGTAATTATTGATATATATGTTCCTATTACCATTTTCTTAATTGTTTTGGGTTTTTTATTGTAGGCCTTTTCCTTCTCTTGTGTTTCATGGCTAGTGAAGTTCCTTTGGCATTTGTTGAAAAGCTGGTTTGGTTGTGCTGAACTCTGTTAGCTTTTGCTTGTCTGTGAAGGTTTTAATTTCTCCATTAAATCTGAATGAGATCCTTGCTGGGTATCGTAATCTCGGTTGTAGATTTTTCCCTTTCATCACTTTAAAAATGTCCTGCCACACCCTTCTGGCTTGCAGAGTTTCTGCTGACAAATCAGCTGTTAATCTTATGGGGATTCCCTTGTATGTTATTTGTTGCTTTTCCCTTGCTGCTTTTAATATTTTTCTTTGTATTTAATTTTTGATAGTTTGATTAATATGTGTCTTGGCGTGTTTCTCCTTGTATTTATCTGGTATGGGATTCTCTGTGCTTCCTGCACTTGATTGACTATTTCCTTTCCCATAATAGGGAAGTTCTCAACTATAATCTCTTCAAGTATTTTCTCAGTCCCTTTCTTTTTCTCTTCTTCTTCTGGGAACCCTATAATTCGAATGTTGGTGCGTTTAATGTTGTCCCAGAGGTCTCTGAGACTGTCCTCAATTCTTTTTTTTTTTTTTTTTAACATCTTTAGTGGAGTATAATTGCTTTGAATGGTGCGTTAGTTTCTACTGTGTAACAAAGTGATTCAGCTATACATATACATATATCACTATATCTCCTCCCTCTAGCGTCTCCCTCCCACCCTCCCTATACCAACCCTCTATGTGGTCACAAAGCACCGAGCTGATATCTGTGTGCTATGTGGCTGCTTCCCCCTAACTATTTATTTTACATTTGGTAGTGTATATATGTCCATGCCACTCTCTCACTTAGTCCCAGCTTTCCCTTACCCCTCTCCGTATCCTCAAGTCCGTTCTCTACATCTGCATCTTTATTCCTGTCCTGCCCCTATGTTCTTCAGAACCATTTTTTTTTATTCCATATATATGTGTTAGCATATGGTATTAGTTTTTCTCTTTCTGAAACTGTGCCATTTACCATTGCAAAAAAAAGAATAAAATACCTAGGAATAAACCTACCTAAGGAGACTATAGACCTGTATGCAGAAAACTGTAAGACACTGATTAAAGAAACTAAAGATGATACAAACAAATGGAGAGATACAGCATGTTCTTGGATTGGAAGAATCAGCATTGTGAAAATGACTATACTACCCAAAGCAATCTACAGATTCACTGCAATCCCTATCAAAGTACCAATGGCATTTTTTACGGAACTAGGACAAAAAATTTCCACATTTGCATGGAAACTCAATTCTTTTCATTCTTTTTTCTTTATTCTGCTCTGCGGTATTATTTCCACTATTTTATCTTCCAGGTCACTTATCCGTTCTTCTGCCTCAGTTATTCTGCTATTGATTCCTTCTAGAAAATTTTAAATTTCATTTATTGTGTTGTTCATCATTGTTTGTTTACTCTTTAATTCTTCTAAGTCCTTGTTAAACGTTTCTTGTATTTTCTCCATTCTATTTCCAAGATTTTGGATCATCTTTACTATCATTACTCTGAATTCTTTTTCAGGTAGACTGCCTGTTTCCTCTTCATTTGTTTGGTCTGGTGGGTTTTTACCTTGCTCCTTCATCTGCTGTGTGTTTCCCTGTCTTATCATTTTGCTTAACTTACTGCATTTGGGGTCTCCTTTTCGCAGGCTGCAGTTTCGTAGTTCCCGTTATTTTTGGTGTCTGCCCCCAGGGGGTAAGGTTGGTTCAGTAGGTTGTGTAGGCTTCTTGGTGGAGGGGACTGATGTCTGTGTTCTGGTGGCTGAGGCTGGAACTTGTCTTTCTTGTGGGCCGGACCACTTCCAGTGGTGTGTTTTGGGGAGTCTGTGAACTTATTATGATTTTAGGCAGCCTCTCTGCTAATGGGCAGGGTTGTGTTCCTGTATTGCTTGTTGTTTGTTATGGGGTGTCCAGCACTGTAGCTCTCTGGTCGTTGAGTGGAGCTGGGTCTTAGCATTGAGATGGAGATCTCTGGGAGAGCTTTTGCCATTTGCTATTATGTCGGGCCGGGAGGTATCTGGTGGTCCAGTGTCCTGAACTCGGCTTTCCCACCTAAGAGGCTCAGGCCTGACACCCGGTTTGAGCACCAAGACCCTGTCAGCCACACGGCTGTGTTTTATGCCTGGATGGACATTGAGATTTTTACTGCTGTGGGTGTTGGGTTTCCTTTTTATTCCTAAACCTTTATGTCTTCTGGTCCCTTGCAGGCTGAAGCATAAGGAGGGGGTGAATTTCCTAAAGCAGAGGCTGGTGGAGGCTATTTGGGCTGAGCAGGAGCTGGAGCTGGAGGAGGAGCAGGAGTGGGAGCTGGAGCTGGAGCCCGGACGGGAGCTTTAGCCAGGGTCAGAATATCTGCTTCTGGTGTTGCGGCGGCCCCACAAGGTCACCGAATTTCCCAAGAGGTTTTGATATAGCAGTCTATATATGTACAAGGTTGTTTTAAGTTGCTAATCTCTTTCCTGCTTAGAGGAGTTCCTTTAGCATTTGTTGCAAAGCTGGTCTGGTGGTGGTGAATTCTCTTAGCTTTTGCTTGTCTGGAAAGCGTTTGATTTCTCTGTCAAATCCGAATGGGATTCTTGCTGGGTAGAGTATTGTTGGTTGTAAGTTCTTCCCTTTCATCACTTTAAATATATCGTGCCACTCCCTTCTGACTTACAGAGTTTCTGCTGAGAAATCAGCTCTTAACCTTATGGGAGTTCCCTTGTATGTTATTTGTCGTTTTTCCCTTGTCGCTTTTAATAATTTTTCTTTGTCTTTAATTTTTGTCAATTTGATTACTTTGTGTCTTGGCGTGTTTCTCCTTGGGTTTATCCTGCCTGGGACTCTGCACTTCCTGGACTTGGGTGGCTATTTCCTTTCCCATGTCAGGGAAGTTTTCGACTATAATGTCTTCAAATATTTTCTCAGGTCGGTCCTTTCTCTCTCTTCTCCTTCTGGGACCCCTATAATGCGAATGTTGGTGCGTTTAATGTTGTCCTAGAGGCCTCTTAGGCTGTCTTCATTTCTTTTCATTTTTTTTTCTTTATTCTGTTCCATGGCAGTGATTTCCACTATTCTGTCTTCCAGGTTACTTATCCGTTCTTCTGCCTCAGTTATTCTGGTATTGATTCCTTCTAGTGTATTTTTCATTGCAGTTATTGTATTGTTCATCTCTGTTTGTTCTTAATTCTTCGAGGTCTTTGTTAAACATTTCTTGCATCTTTTTGATCCTTGCCTCCATTCTTTTTCCAAGGTCCTGGATCATCTTCACTATCATTATTCTAAATTCTTTTTCTGGAAGGTTTCCTATTTCCACTTCATTTAGTTGGTTTTCTGCAGTTTTATCTTGTTACTTCATCTGGGACATAATCCTCTGCCTTTTCATTTTGTCTATCTTTCTGTGATTGTGGTTTTCGTTCTGCAGGCTGCAGGATTGTAGTTCTTCTTGCTTCTGCTGTCTGCCCTATGGTGGATGAGGCTAAATAAGAGGCTTGTGCAAGTTTCCTGATGGGAGTCACTGGTGGTGGGTAGAGCTGGGTGTTCCTTTGGTGGGCAGAGCTCAGTAAAACTTTAATCTGCTTGTCTGCTGATGGGTTGGGCCGTGTTCCCTCCCTGTTGGTTGTTTGGCCTGAGCCAACCCAGCACTGGAGCCTACAGGCTCTTTGGTGGGGCTAATTCCAGACTCCGGGAGGGCTCATGCCAATGAGTACTTCCCAGAACTTCTGCTGCCAGTGTGCTTGTCCTCACGGTGAGGCACAGCCATCCCCCGCCTCTGCAGGAGATCCTCCAACACTAGCAGATCCTCCAACACCCCATCTCCTATGGGGTCAGTGCTCTTTCCCACTGGATCCTTGTGCACACAAGACTTTTTGTGTGTCCTCTAAAAGTGAAGTCTCTGTTTCCCCCAGTCCTGTTGAAGTCCTGCAATCAAATCCCACTGGCCTTCAAAGTCCGATTTTCTGGGGATTCCTCCTCCTGTTGCTGGATCCCAGATTGGGAAGCCTGACGTGGGGCTCAGAACCTTCACTCCAGTGGGTGGACTTCTGTGGTATAGTTGCTCTCCAGTTTGTGAGTCGCCCACCCAGTGGTTATGGGATTTGATTTCATCATGATTGCGCCCCTCCTACCATCTCATTGTGGCTTCTCCTTTGTCTGTGGATGTGGGGTATCTTATTTGGTGAGTTCCAGGGTTTTCCTGTTGATGATTGTTCAGCAGTTCGTTGTGATTCCGGTGCCCTTGCAAGAAGGAGAAGCCCTTCATTTTAAAGTCTATTTTGTCTGATATGAGCATTGCAACTCCCACTTTCTTGTCATTTCCGTTTGCATGAGATATCTTTTTCCATCCCCTCACTTTGAATCTGTGTGTGTCCTAGGATTTTGTTTTTTAATCCAATCTGCCACTCTATGTCGTTTGACTGGAACATTCTGTCCATTGACATTTAAGGTAATTATTGATGCATCTGTATTTACTGCCATTTAAACGTTTTTCTAGTTGATTCTATGTTTCTTCTTTGTTCCTTTTCCTTTTTGCTTTTCTTTTTGTGGTTTGATGATTTTCTTTTATTTGATGCTTGTGTTGTCTTCTTTTTGGTTTTTGTGGATCTGTTGTATGTTTTTGATTTGTGGTTTCTCTGTTTTTCAAGTATATTAACCCCTTCCTATATCTGCTTGCTTTGGACTGATAGGGTCAAACACATTCTTAAAAAATAACAAAGGAATCTACAGTTTCTTACTCTCCTTCCCCATATTTTATGATTTTCATGTCCTTTCACATCTTCATGTTTATCCTTTTGCAGTTCTTTGTGTTCTTCATCGCTTTCACAAATAGGTTTTTTTTTTCTTTTTGATCTGTATACTGGCTAATTTAAGTGATTTACTTTCCAGTCGTGATTTCCTCCTTCCTATATCTTCTTGCTTCTTTTCTATTTATTTATTTATTTATTATTATTATTTTTAATATTTCTTTTTGGCTGTGTTGGGTCTTCGTTTCTGTGAGAGAGCTTCCTCCAGCTGCGGCAAGCGGGGGCCACTCTTCATCACGGTGCGCGGGCCTCTTCACTATCGCGGCCTCTCCCGTTGCGGAGCACAGGCTCCAGACGCGCAGGCTCAGTAGTTGTGGCTCACGGGCCCAGTTGCTCCGCGGCATGTGGGATCTTCCCATACCAGGGCTCGAACCCGTGTCCCCTGCATTAGCAGGCAGATTCTCAACCACTGTGCCACCAGGGAAGCCTGCTTCTTTTCTGTTTAGAGGAGACCTTTCAATATTTCTTTTAGGGTAGTTTAGTATTGCTGTATTCTTTTATTTTTTTCTTGTCTGAGAAATTCTTTATTTCTCCTTCTATTCTAAATGATAATCTTGCTTGGTAGAGTATTCTGTGTTGCAGATTTTTCCCTTTCAAGACTTAGAATACGTTTTGCCACTCCCTTCTGGCCTGCAGCACTTCTGTAGAGAAATCAGATGACAGCCTTATGGGGTGTTCCCTTGTAATTAACTCTTTGTTTTTCTCTTGCTGCTTTTAGAATCCTCTCTTTAACTTTTGCCATTTTTATTATAATATGTCTTGTTATAGTTCTGTTTGGCTTCACCTTGTTGGGGACACTCTGTGCTTCCTGTATCTGGATATCTGTTTCCTTCTTTAGGTTTGGGAAGTTTTCAGCCATAATTTCTTCAAATATATTTTCAATCCCCTTTTCTCTTTCTTCTCCTTCTGCAACCCCTATTATGTGTATATTGGCATGCTTTATATTACCCCATAGGTCTCTTACATTGGTTTCATTTTATTTTCTGTCTGCTTTTTTGATTGGGTAATTTCCATTATTGTATCTTCCATATCACTTATACTTTCTTCTGTATTATTCATTCTGCTATTTATTGCCTTTAGCTCAGCTTTCGTCTTGGCAAATGAATTTTCTAAGTTTTCTTGGCTCCTCATAGTTTCTAGTTCCTTTTTACACTAATCTGCATTTCTTTCAATAGCCTTTCTTAATTCCTTCAGTATCTTCATTACCTCCTTTTTGAACTTTGGTGTTTATTAGACTGAAGAGGTCTGTTTCACTGTTTGTTCTTTCAGTGGAATTCTCTTGGTCTTTTTTTTTTTTTTTTTTTTTGGCTGTGTTGGGTCTTTGTTGTTGCACGCAGTCTCTGTACTTGCAGTGAGCTGGGGCTTCCCTTCGTTGTGGTGCGCAGGCTTCTCCTTGCAGTGGCTTCTGTTGTTGCGGAGCACGGGCTCTAGGTGCACGGGCTTCAGTAGTTGTGGTGCGTGGGCTCAGTAGTTGTGGCGCACCAGCTTAGTTGCTCCACAGCATGTGGGATCTCCTGGACCAGGGCTTGAACCCATGTCCCCTGCATTGGCCGGCGGATTCTTAACCACTGCACCACCAGGGAAGTCCCTTTCTTGTTCTTTTAATTGGGAGTGCTTCCTTTGCTTCTTCATTTTGGTTTTATTTCTCTTACTCTGTGAGTTTAGGAGAAACAATTATCTACTGTAGTTTTGGAGGGCTATTTATACGTGAGAATGTCTCTGCGTAGCTTGTGTGGGTTTAGTATTTTTTTGGTTTGTGAGCTGTTTTTGGTTTGGATGCTTGCCATCTCTTTCCTCAGCTTATGCTGGCTGTTATCCTCTTGATAGGGGGTGAGCAGGTGCACGGCCCATGCATGCTCCTGGGGAGGCAGGGGCAGTGGTTGCCACCTGGTCACAGGACCCTTGGTGGTGGCGGCGTTCTGCACCCACCTGTGGAGTCTGAGATGGCATTAGTGCCTCATGACTGCCCCTGGGGCTCATGTAGGCGGTGCCCTGCTGCCTGAGAGAGGGCACAGAGAAAGAAGCTCCTATGGTGGTCCCGCTCCTCTCCTCCCACGACCCCCCACAGTGGCGCCTTGCCTCTCTGGTGGGCCCAGGCTCTTCCCTTACTCCCTCAGTTGTGCCGCACCTCACCCTTGCCCCCTCAGGCTGTCTCCAGGCAACCAACCCCAGTCCTCTCGCTGGGTCTGACCTCCGAATCCCGAGCCTCAGTACCCAGCCCCCGCCCGCGCCAGCCAAGGAGCGTCTCAGGCTGGGGAGTGCCAGGCAGCAGCACCAACCATCTGTGCAGGTCTTTCTCTGCTTTGCCCTCTGCAGACTGGTTGCTGTGCTCTCCTCTGAGGCTCCGAAGCTCCCCCTCTGTCCTGGTTGATTTCCCTGCCAGTGAGGGGACTTCCCAGGGTGTGGAAAGATTTCCTCTTTCATAGCTCCCTCCCAGGGGCGTAGGGGCGTAGGTCCCATCCCGATTCCTCTCTTTTTTTTACTTTTTTCTTTTGTCCTACCCAGTTACGTGGAGATTTCCTTACCCTTTTGGAAATCTGAGGTCTTGTGCCAGCGTTCAGTAGATGCTCCTTGAGAATCGATCCACGTGTCGATGTATTTTTGATGTATTTGTGGGAGAAGGTTAGCTCCACGTCTTACTCCTCTGCCATCTTGATCTGATCTATTCGCCAAGTAGATTTTTAAAAATTTTTTCATGTAATCAAATTGATAAAGTAACTCTTTTTTAGTAGAATCATACCCTTGAAAGTGAAATCTATTCATGTTATTTCTTGGTAATTTATCTTTGGTATTTCACTATCGTCTTTTACTGGATAAATTTGAATCTTCTTATTCTGACATATAAGATTTTTTAATTATCCCATTCCTACTTAACTTTTTTCCTTTTGTCTGCTGAACAAACTCCTTTTGAAAGTCCCCCTGAAGTTCCATGTTCATGCACATCGGCATTTTTGTCTGACTGCTTTACCTGGGAAGATACATAAAGGCAAGTCCTCTGTTAAAGGCAATTTTGTAAGCCCAGAGTCTTGTACAGTATCTGGCATGCTTACTTTGTTGATTGAATAAATGACTGAGGTGATCAGAGAACAGTAGTTCAAAAACAAGCAAAACATAACCATCATACTATTACCTGTTCTTTTCTTCTAATTTTCACGTTTTCCAAGAAGACAGCATAGTTGTGCTAGTACAGTTTATAACTTTCACAATTTCACAATGCCCATAGTTATCTGAAACAAAATGCTAAGCAGGTTTCTGTGGCAAAGAAAACCAACAGCTGAAGAATTCATGTCCCAATCTCCCTGGCAGCTAAGTGTGGCCAGGTGGTTAGGTTCTGGACAGTAGAATATAAGAAGTAGTAAGTACAACTTAATACTTTTAAAATGGAAGGAGCATGCCCTCCCCTCACTTTTCTCCTTTCCTGCTGTGAGGACAGGAACTGGAGAAGCAATCCTACACTATATGATGGAAGCTGTGTGTTGAGAATAAGAAAGCAACAGGAGAGAAGGAGTCAGGGTATCTGAGACAATGGCGCCACCTTTTCAGCCCCACTGCTGCTCATGCTTGGACTGTTACATGACACAAAAAGTAACTGCTACCTTGTTTAAACCATTGTTATTTTGGCCTTTTTTACAGACGTCATATTTGTATCCTAGGTAATACAGTGCCCTTGGGTATCACATCCCATCCCTGGGATCATTCCCTGCTAATCTTCTGTGACAAGTTGGTATCAGACGGTTAGGGAATTAGAAAGGTGGAAAATTTGGATCAAGGAAATGGTAAGGATATAATAAAATTGAAGGAGGAAGAGGAGGAGAGAGAGGGAACAATAGATGAATGTCAGCTGAGTTCATTTTTGAAAAGCCACTTGTGATGAGCTAAGCCTGCTCTCCATGACTATGGTATAGAGTCACTCAGGAACCTTTGGGGGACCAGACACGGATACTTGGCAAATGAACATCCCAGAAGAAGAAAATGAAATAATACAAGGAAACACACACTGAAAGAGCAGGCTGAGCTCTAGTCTGTGGCAGTAATTTAATGAGGCCGAAAGCCTATGATTGTTCAAATAAAACAGTCAAAAATACCAATGCAGGGGGGAAAGGGCAAAAGATACAGTCCTGGCAAAATGGGCCCTGGGCTCCCATTTCAGGCACCTGGTTCCCATTAATCTCTTATCCCAGCAGACTCTTACAGAGCCTCCTGCCTCTCCCTAACCTTGCCTGAGCCAGTATGTAAATTAAACCAACAGCTTTAATCTTTATAACATTATAGCAGAAGGAATGAAGATAGTAAAAGTCTAGGATGGAGCCAGAGTCCATAGGATCCAAATATGTAGTAGCAGAATGCCCCAAGTAGGGAACTGGGACGAAAGAAAGAACTACCATAAAACCAGATTTTATTTCTTCTTTGAACCCCTATCTTCCCTTTACCCCTTTCCAAAATATGCATACATAGGTCACGTTAAGAAAACCCTTTCCAGTTGGCCTTTTTCCAAGACAAGGGTACAGCTGGGCCGAAGGGCCACATGTTGAAGTTATTAATATGCCTATGCCCTTCTCCCCCACCGAGTTTACTGATCAAAGGCCCTGCCAGAGCAGCAATGGATAGCCTCGAATAATGGGAACTGAAATTCTGCTGAAGAAACCAGCTTTGCCAAAACACACTACCTTTTAAAGTGAAACATTCCATGCACATATTAACCTGATTACAGAAAGGAAGGGGGATCTTTTTTCCTTCTGTACCCTGCTAATAATTTTCTGTCAAGTCTGATTTGGCTTTAGCTGCACTCCAAGTTCTTGTGATGTGCCCCGATCACCAGTAAACTAAAAACAGAAGGTGCTGCACTAACTCTGAGACAGGATACTCTGTCCATGAATTCAGACGCTGCAGAATTCAGTTCCTTGCCAACAAGGAAGGCCAGTGACTTTTGCAGTCTCTGACAACCAGCAGCCTGCCTCTGATTCATACAGTCAGCAAAGGAAACACATGGAGAAAATGGTGGAAATAATTAAGGGTTCTTAGAGTTAACAGAAGCATCAACTCATTACATGGGGCCCCTGCCTCCAAAGGGAGTAAACCATTGTGCTTATTAGAAAAAACAACCAGTAACACAGCGTTTTAAAGTCTCAATCACTTCCACCTCCAGGTTAAAGAACTGGTTAGGTAACAGAAAAGGGAAACAAACCAGATTTTAACAAAGCAATATCATTTTTCTGCCCGATAGACAAAAAGAAATGTTTTATGTTTTATTTCACTGTATTCCAGGATAACCTGGTACCTGCACAGCTGAGAACATTTTGTCCCCAGACAGGGTATCAGAGATCTCGATATTATGCAGCTGTCCAAATAGAGAGCCAGTCCATGAAGAGTCTGCCCATGATGGTCACCTTTCTTTCAGACACATCAGAGGACAGTTCTTGTTGGAGGATAGTCAGATGCACTACATGGCTTCTTTGGGAGCCTTAAGTACTAGAATGTGGCAGATTGCAAACTCTGTTTCATGTTATACAATCTCTCAAATTCCAAGCTCCTTTGCATACAGTTATAAACATAAAGAAACACAGACTTCTCTGGGAAGAAATATGTCTTACAAGGAGAATCTCCTCTGTTGCTCTAGTCCTCATCTTTGCACAAACTAGAAGGTGTGGAGCAGTTGCTGTATCCTGGAGAGGGTCCAGAAATGCCCCAGGCAAATAAGAAGTAAATAAAGGGCAGCAATGGTCTAAGCTAGTCATTTTCCGTTTGTATTTGGCAACTATGAAAATTTTTTGCTAATAAAGACCAAGGAAGATCCTTTTCAGTGATGTCCTGCAAGATTTCAGGCAGGTGTCCTGTCAAAACACATTAAAAACTCAAGGAGGTTTTATCTGAAGGGGCCACTGGAGAAGCAAAGCTCTCCTGTAATTAGACATGATATTCCATTGTCCCTAGTATATCTGCTGGTTTCCTTTTCTTTTTCTTTTTCTGATATGTTCTCCTATTGTGAAAGCTAAGAGATTAACCCAGAGTGGATGTCCTAGATGTCTTGCCTGGGTTTGGTGCTCCTATTGACAGCCCTCTGGCTATTTCCTAGAGTCCTGAAAGATCTGTTGTTTTATAGATTAGAATATCATATTAGCACTGGGGTTTACATTTTCTTCTTCTTGGGCAATCAGAGGAGGCCATATTCTAGATTGACAATGTTCATAATTTCTTATGGTTAGGGTAGAAAAGACAAGAACATGGTGGTTACTTAAAAAATTTACACTTGACCTTTGAATCTCACTTGTATCTAAACAAGGAATGGCCTTTGATGGAATTCACAACCACATGAGTCAAGAATCTGCAGTGATTCACTTCTCGGCATTCAGTAAATAAGAACATGGCTTTAAAGTGCTGAGTCCAAACCTAAAACTGAATAAATTGGGATGCTTTGATCTTGAGTGCTTACCTTTATAAATTTTAGCTGTAATGGTTATAATTAGATACCAAAATGTAGGAAATCATTTGTAAATTCTTGCTAGAGAATCACAGTTGCTTCTATGTTAATATAGGCAGTCTTTATATCTAATGGACCTTTAAATTAAAAAAAAACAAACTAGGACATAAATTACTCTTTAAAAAGAAAGTTAAGAAGTGAAGTTTCAGAAAATATTTCATTTCCTTCAGTAGATTTATTTCATTTATCGTTATCACACTATGCTATGGTATGTTTTACCAAAAGAACGTCTACCAAAAGTCTTGAGCAGCATGACTACCTTACTTGAACTTTTAACTGTAAAAATATATAGAAGAAGAAAAGTGTATTCCTCAGTGTATTGTAAGGAAGGGTATTTATAACCAGTCACTGGAAATGGGATCCCAAACCACATACATGGAAGGAAGGGAGGAAGGAAAGAAGGAAGAAAGGGAGGGAGGGAGAGAAAGAGAAGATGGAGGGGGGCAGGGGAGAGAGGGAGGGGAGAGGAGAAGAAAAGAAAAAAACAAGCAAGCAAGCTGAGGAATGTGTACGTGTAGTCCTCATCATAAGAGGATTTGATACAGCAAGCTGAGGAGTAGGCAAGAGATTGGAACTGGATGAAAACAAAAGATATCATAATGGGCCTTTAGGAAAGAGGATTAAGTGAAGTATTCTCAGCTATATCGGTTTTAACTATTGTATAAAATTTTCTTTCCTTCATATTCCTAGCATTAAAACATTACTGAAATTATTAAGTTTTACTAAATTACTAAACATATTACTGAATAGGAGCTTCCTTCTTATTGTCTCAATTTTTCCTCCTATGAGTATTGCCATCCAGAAAAGTTTTTCTGAGTGTTTTTTAAAAAACACATTGTAAGTCACTTATAGCAATCTGAAAGAACAGAATACTTTAAGGAAACTCTTGGAACTGTTTTTAAGTTCTATAAGTGTGCCAGCCACCTCATAATTCTGGGCACTTGTTAGTGGATTTACTTTGCCATTATATCCAAGTGATATGGGTGGGAGTAAATTGTCAGGTTTACGGGAGAGAGATGCCTTCATCACCAATAAACATCAAGATCAAACCCAAAGTAGGTCAGTGACACACTTTTAAGCCTCATCAAGTCACCTGTTTAGGTTCTGTTTTTCCCAGAACCATAGTGACTTTTTCATCACTAGTTTGTGATGAAACTCATTATGGTGTCACTGTACCAAAATACTTAAAACCAGGGATGTGAGCTGGTACCAAGCATCCCAAAGAGGTAAACAGTGGCTACAAAAGAAGCAGCATTTGCATCTGAATCTCTTCTTCACTGGAGTAAACCTGAGATGAACCCACTTTCTTGGCCCACTGTAATATAAGGCTCATTTAGTATAAGATGTAATTTTTCTTTTGTTGTTTGTTATGTTTTAAATAACATTTAAAACACATTTTGTAAAAGTAATATACTTGGTATAAAATTCAAACAGTAAAAAGGAAATAAAATGAAAATTAAGTCTCTCCCATCTTTGACCCCCCAGTTCCTCAAAAGCAACCACTGTTTCTATTCTCTTTTGAATCCGTCAGAGATACTCATTGCGCACACACACACTCTTATACATTTATATGTATAAAATAAATATATTTGTTATTTATTTCTATATATAAACTCTAGTTTATTATGCAACCTGTATTGCATCTTATATATGTAAAAATCCATTTTACTGTGGAAAACATACACATATACAGAGAAGGGCTTAAAATACTTAAAAGCACAGTTTAACCGAATCATATAAAGGAAAAACTTATCACCCAGGTTAAGAAATAGAACCCCAGAACTCCAGAAACACCTTCCTGTTTCCACATGCCCCTTTCTCATCACCACCTTTAGAGTAGAGGTAACCACTGTCCTGGCTTTCATGGAAATTACATTCTTGCTTTTCTTTAAAGTTTTACTTTGTAAGTCTTGACCGATGAATAAAAGAGTTTCCGGTACGGGATCTTCACAAAAAGGGCTGCTAGAATAATGTTTTTGTACTGCAAGCAAGTACCTGTTGGTGAGTTTCTTTAGGGTATACAGATAGGAGTGGAATTGCTGTGTCATATGTCATGCATATCTCTGTCTTTACTCTATAATGCCAGAGTGTTGTCCAATTTACATGCCCACATTAGTTTTTAAGAGTTTTCAAAATCAATAGCAACACTTGGTATTGTCAGACTTTTAGCTAATTTTGTGGATATGTAATAGTATCACGTTGTGCTTTTAATCTGTATTCCCCTGATTACTGATGAGATTATCTTTTCAGATGTTAATCGGCCTTTTGAATTTCTTCTTTTGTGAAGTGCCTGTTGAGGTTTTTTGCCCATTTATCCACTTGTCTGTTGTTTTCTTAATGACTTTAGTAGGAGTTCTTTGTATATGGGAATACTAGTACTTTGTTTAGTTATACATGTTGCAAATGCCTTCTCCTCCTCTGTGGCTTACATTTCATATTCTATCTAGTGTCTTTTGATATGCTGAAGAAGTTCTTAATACAGTCAAATTTATCAGCATCTCCCTTTCTCATAAATGATTTTTTAAAAAGAAATCTCCACCCTACCCCAAGTTCATGAAAATATTCTTCTATATTATCCTCTAAAAATTTTGTATTGTTTTGCTGAAAGAGATTTTAGGTCTATAATCCATCTGTAGAAAATGATGCTACAGAGGGGTCCAGTTTCATATTTTTTCACCCATGGATACCCAGTTTTTCTAGTACCTTTTATTGAAAGGACCATTGTTACCCTACTGCTCTGAATGTTGTCATAAGTTAAGTATCCATATATGTGTGGGTCTATTTCTGGGCTCTCTGTTCTATGTTCTGTTTGTCCATCTATGCATCTATTCACACTGTTTTAATTACTATAGCTCTATTACAAGCCTTTATATCTGATAGAACAAGATATTCTACATGTTTATTCTTCAAGAGTGTTATGGTTCTTTTTGGTCTTTTGTATTTCCATGTCTTAGTCTGTTCAGACTGCTATAACAAAATACCACAGACTGGGTAGCTTACAAACAGAAATTTATTTCTCCCAGTTCTAGATGCTAGAAGTCCAAGATCAGGAGGCCACCACGGTCAGGTGAGGGCCCTCTTCCAGGTTGCAGACTTCTTGTTGTATCCACATGTGGCAAATGAGTGAACTAGCCCTCTGGGGCCTCTTTTATAAGGGTACTAATCCGATTCATGAGGGCTCTGCTCTTATGACCTAATCACTTCCCAAAGACCCCCACTGGCTACTACCACCACCTTGGACATTAGGTTTTCCACTTATGAATTTTGGGGGGAGACAAAGATTTAGACCATAACACAATATAAATTTTAGAATTAGGTTATTGAAATGACTACAATACAGCCTATTGAGTTTTTGATGGGTATGATACTGAATCATATACATCAAATTAGAGGGAATTGACAATTTTGAAAAAGAAGAACAAAGCTAGAGGACTTACAGTACCTGATCTCAAGACTTACTAAGACGCTATAGTAATCAAGACAATGCAGTGTCGATTTGGATAGACATAGAGATCAATGATACAGAATAGAGTCCAGAAATAGTACCACACATATATGGTCAATTGATTTTCAACAAAGATGCAAAGGTAATTCAATGGAGGAATGATAGTCTTTCCAACAAATGGTACTGGAACAATTAGACATCTATATGCAAAAAAAAAAAAAAATATAGAACCCCAAAACCCATGCTTCACATACTATACAAAAGTAATAACTCAGAATGAATCATAGATTTAAATGTAAAATCTAAAATTCTAAGACTTCTAGAAGAAGATGTAGGAGAAAGTCTTTAAAAGGCTAAAGTGACCTTAGATTAGCACAGATTTCTTGGATCACAGAAAGTACATACCACAGAAGAAAAACTGACAAATTGTCTTGAAATTTAAAGCTCTGGTCTTCAAAATACAATGTTAGTAAAATAAAAAGATGGATGGCAAATAAGCGCATGAATAGACAGTCCAAGTTATTAGTCATAAGGGAAGCACAAAATTGCAGTGAGATACCAGTTCACACATTTTAGAATGGTTGTAATTTAGAAAAACTGACACTACCAAGTACTAGTGGGTGTGCAAAGTAAGTGGAACTCCCATTGCTGATGGGAATGTAAATTGGTATTATCATTTTAGAAAACCGGCAGTGTATTAATTATCAATTGCCACATAAATTATGTACACTTAGCTGTTTAAAACAACACATGTGTGATATCAGAGTTTCTATGACTCAAGATTCTGGGCTGAGCTTTACTGAGTCCTCTGTTTAGGGTCTCTAACAAGACTGCAGTCAAGGTGTCATTCATGCTTGGAGTCTCATCTGAGGCTCAAATGGGGAAAGATCTGATTTCAAGCTCATGTGGTTGTTGGCAGGATTTTAGTTCCTTATGGGCCATCAGATTGAGAGCCTCAGTTCATTGTTGGCTGTTGGTTGCCCTCAGTTTCTTGCTAATGGGCTAATTCATATGACATCTTACTTCATCAGAACCAAGAAGAAAGAGAATAAATAGAGGAAGTCTGCTAGCAAGACGAAAGTTGAAATTTTATGTAATATAATCATGGAAGTGACATCCTATCACTTTTGCCGTATTCTATTGGTTAGAAGCAGGTCCCACCTACACTCAAGGGAATCGTATTACACAGGGCATAAATACTAGGAGGCTGGGATAATTGCGGGTATCTTAGAGTCTGTCTACCAGAGGTATCTTCTTATAAAGTTATATTTTACATTTATCATATAACCCAGCAATCCCATGCCTAGGTATTTACTCAAGAGAAAATAAAACATACGTCCATACAAAGATCTGCACATGAATGTTTATTGCAGCTTTATTAAAAATTGTCCCAAACTGGAAAAGACCCAAATATCCACCAGCTGGTGAATGGGTAACTAAATCATGGTATAGCCACAGAGTGGAACACTATTCCATGAAAAAAAAGGAACTGTTGACACATTTAACAACATAGATGGATCTCCAGAGCCTTATCCTTTAGTGAAAGAAACCAGACACAAAAGGCTACCTACTGTATACTTCTGTTTATATTATATTCTTCTATAAAAGGTAAAGCTATAGGGAAAGAAAACAGATCAGTGGTGCTTGAGATGGGGATTGGGAGAGGACTGACAACAAAGGAGGGAACTTTTCAGGGGTAATGGAAATATCCTATATGTTGATTTTGGTGGTGGTGATCCAACATATACATTTGTCAAAACTCATAAAACTGTACACCTAAAAAGGATGATTTTTACTGTGTGTAGATTATACCTCAGTAGATCTGACTTAAAAATAAGTCTGTAGTACTCAAGGATTTTTCTTTAGAAGACACTAGAGTTTGAGGTTTGGCTAGTGGGTGTATTTTATTTTGCTAACGAAGTTATGAAAATTAAAAACTTAAATGTTTGTTTCTCTTTCTGAATGCTGATTTCTCCTCTATGGCAAGAATGCCTTCTCAATTTATAGACTATTTATTGAACTGATTGAACATTCAGCTCTTCCTGTGCCATATTTTGAATATTGACTACAAATGCATAAATACATGAAACTTAAAAAAAGAAATTAAAACCGAGGGGGATTAACCAAGATGGCGGAGTAGAAGGACGTGCTCTCACTCCCTCTTGCGAGAACACCAGAATCACAACTGGCTGCTGGACAATCATCGACAGGAAGACACTGGACTTCACCAAGGAGGATACCCAACGTCCAAGGACAGAGGAGAAGCCACAGTGAGACGGTAGGAGGGGCGCAATCAGAAAAAAATCAAATCCCATAACTGCTGGGTGGGTGACTCACAGACTGGCGAACATTTATACCACAGAAGTCCACACACTGGAGTGAAGTTTCTGAGCCCCACGTCAGGCTTCCCAACCTGGGGATCCGGCAACGGGAGGAGGAATTCATAGAGAATCAGACTTTGAAGCCTAGTGGGAATTGATTGCAGGACTGCGACAAGACTGGGGGAAACAGAGACCCCACTCTTGGAGGGCGCACACGGAATAGTGTGCGCATCGGGACCCAGGGGAAGGAGCAGTAACCCCATAGGAGACTGAACCAGACCTACCTGCTAGTGTTGGAGGGTCTTCTGCAGAGGCGGGCTTCTGGCTCTGTTTCACCATGGGGACAAGGACACTGGCAGCGGAGGTTCTGGGAAGTACTCCTTGCCGTGAGCCCTCCCAGAGTCTGTCATTAGCCCCACCAAAGAGCCCAGGTAGGCTCCAGTGTTGGGTTGCCTCAGGCAAAACAACCAACAGGGAGGGAACCCAGCCCCACCCATCAACAGTCAAGTGGATTAAAGTTTTACGGAGCTCTGACCGCCACAGCAACAGTCAGCTCTACCCACCACCAGAGCCTCCCATCAAGCCTCTTAGATAGCCTCAACCACCAGAGGGCAGACAGCAGAAGCAAGAAAAACTACAACCCTGCAGCCTGTGGAACAAAAACCACATTTACAGAAAGATAGACAAGATGAAAAGGCAGAGGGCTATATACCAGATGGAGGAACAAGAAAAAACCCCAGAAAAACAACTAAATGAAGTGGAGATAGGCAACCTTCCAGAAAAAGAATTCAGAATAATGATAGTGAAGATGATCCAGGACCTCAGAATAAGAATGGAGGCAAAGATTGAGAAGATGCAAGTAAATGATTAACAAAGACCTAGAAGAATTAAAGAACAAACAAACAGAGATGACCAATACAATAATTGAAATGAAAACTACACTAGAAGGAATCAATAGCAGAATAACTTAGGCAGAAGAACGGATAAGTGACCTGGAAGACAGAATGGTGGAATTCACTGCTGCGGAACAGACTAAAGGAAAAAGAATGAAAAGAAATGAAGACAGCCTAAGAGACCTCTGGGACAATATTAAACGCAACAACATTCGCATTATAGGGGTCCCAGAAGGAGAAGAGAGAGAGAAAGGACCAGAGAAAATATTTGAAGAGATTATAGTCGAAAACTTCCCTAACATGGGAAAGGAAATAGGCAACCAAGTCCAGGAAGCGCAGAGAGTCCCATACAGGATAAACCCAAGGAGAAACGCCGAGACACATAGTAATCACATTGGCAAAAATTAAAGACAAAGAAAAATTATTGAAAGCAGCAAGGGGAAAACAACAAATAACATAAAAGGGAACTCCCATAAGGTTAATAGCTGATTTCTCAGCAGAAACTCTACAAGCCAGAAGGGAGTGGCATGATATACTTAAAGTGATGAAAGGGAAGAACCTACAACCAAGATTACTCTACCCGGCAAGGATCTCATTTAGATTTGATGGAGAAATCAAAAGCTTTACAGACAAGCAAAAGCTAAGAGAATTCAGCACCACCAAACCAGCTCTACAACAAATGCTAAAGGAACTTCTCTAAGTGGGAAACACAAGAGAAGAAAAGGAACTACAAAAACAAACCCAAAACAATTAAGAAAATGGTCATAGGAACATACATATTGATAATTACCTTAAACGTGAATGGATTAAATGCTCCAACCAAAAGACACAGGCTTGCTGAATGGATGCAAAAACAAGACCCATATATATGCTGTCTACAAGAGACCCACTTTAGACCTAGGGACACATACAGACTGAAAGTGAGGGGATGGAAAAAGATATTCCATGCAAATGGAAATCAAAAGAAAGCCGGAGTAGCTATACTCATATCAGATAAAATAGACTTTAAAATAAAGAATGTTACAAGAGAAAGGAAGGACACTACATAATGATCAAGGGATCAATCCAAGAAGAAGATACAACAATTATAAATATATATGCACCCAACATAGGAGCACCTCAATGCATAAGGCAACTGCTAACAGCTAAAAAAGAGGAAATCGACAGTAACACAATCATAGTGGGGGACTTTAACACCTCACTTACACCAATGGACAGATCATCCAAAATGAAAATAAATAAGGAAACAGAAGCTTTAAATGACACAATAGACCAGATAGATTTAATTGATATTTATAGGACATTCCATCCAAAAACAGCGGATTACACGTTCTTCTCAAGTGCGCACAGAACATTCTCCAGGATACATCACATCTTGGGTCACAAATCAAGCCTCAGTAAATTTAAGAAAATTGAAATCATATCAAGCATCTTTTCTGACCACAACGCAATGAGATTAGAAATGAATTACAGGGAAAAAAACGTAAAAAAGACAAACACATGGAGGCTAAACAATACGTTACTAAATAACCAAGAGATCACTGAAGAAATCAAAGAGGAAATCAAAAAACACCTAGAGACAAATGACAATGAAAACACGACGACCCCAAACCTATGGGATGCAGCAAAAGCAGTTCTAAGAGGGAAGTTTATAGCTATACAAGCCTACCTAAAGAGACAAGAAAAATCTCAAGTAAACAGTCTAACCTTACACCTAAAGAAACTAGAGAAAGAAGAACAAACAAAACGTAAAGTTAGCAGAAGGAAAGGAATCATAAAGATCAGAGCGGAAATAAATGAAATAGAAACAAAGAAAACAGTAGTAAAGATCAATAAAACTAAAAGCTGGTTCTTTGAGAAGATAAACAAAATTGATAAGCCATTAGCCAGACTCATCAAGAAAAAGAGGGAGAGGACTCAAATCAATAAAATCGGAAATGAAAAAGGAGAAGTTACAACAGACACCGCAGAAATACGAAGCATCCTAAGAGACTACTACAAGCAACTTTATGCCAATAAAATGGACAACCTGGAAGAAATGGACAAATTCTTAGAAAGGTATAACCTTCCAAGACTGAACCAGGAAGAAACAGAAAATATGAACAGACCAATCACAAGTAATGAAATTGAAACTGTGATTAAAAATCTTCCAACAAACAAAAGTCCAGGACCAGATGGCTTCACAGGTGAATTCTATCAAACATTTAGAGAAGAGCTAACACCTATCCTTCTCAAACTCTTCCAAAAAATTGCAGAGGAAGGAACACTCCCAAGCTTATTCTGTGAGGCCACCATCACCCTGATACCAAAACCAGACAAAGACACTACAAAAAAAGAAAATTACAGACCAATATCACTGATGAATATAGATGCAAAAATCCTCAACAAAATACTAGCAAACAGAATCCAACAACACATTAAAAGGATCATACACCACGATCAAGTGGGATTTGTCCCAGGGATGCAAGGATTCTTCAATATACACAAATCAATCAATGTGATACACCATGTTAACAAATTGAAGAATAAAAACCATATGATCATCTCAATAGATGCAGAAAAAGCTTTTGACAAAATTCAACACCCATTTATGATAAAAACTCTCCAGAAAGTGGGCATAGAGGGAACCTACCTCAACATAATAAAGGCCATATATGACAAACCCACAGCAAACATCATTCTCAATGGTGAAAAACTGAAAGCATTTCCTCTAAGATCAGGAACGAGACAAGAATGTCCACTCTCACCACTATTATTCAACATAGTCCTGGAAGTCCTAGCCATGGCAATCAGAGAAGAAAAAGAAATAAAAGGAATACAAATTGGAAAAGAAGAAGTAAAACTGTCACTGTTTGCAGATGACATGATACTCTACATAGAGAATCCTAAAACTGCCACCAGAAAACTGCTAGAGCTAATTAATGAATATGGTAAAGTTGCAGGATAATGCACAGAAAATTAATGCACAGAAATCTCTTGCATTCCTATACACTAATGATGAAAAATCTGAAAGAGAAATTATGGAAACACTCCCATTTACCATTTCAACAAAAAGAATAAAATACCTAGGAATAAACCTACCTAGGGAGACAAAAGACCTGTATGCAGAAAACTATAAGACACTGATGAAAGAAATTAAAGATGATACCAACAGATGGAGAGATATACCATGTTCTTGGATTGGAAGAATCAACATTGTGAAAATGACTGTACTACCCAAAGCAATCTACAGATTCAATGCATTCCCTATCAAATTACCAATGGCATTTTTTACGGAGCTAGAACAAATCATCTTAAAATTTGTATGGAGACACAAAAGACCCCGAATAGCCAAAGCAGTCTTGAGGGAAAGAAACGGAGCTGGAGGAATCAGACTCCCTGACTTCAGACTATACTACAAAGCTACAGTAATCAAGACAATATGGTACTGGCACAAAAACAGAAACATAGATCAATGGAACAAGATAGAAAGCCCAGAGATAAACCCACACACCTATGGTCAACTAATCTATGACAAAGGAGGCAAAGATATACAATGGAGAAAAGACAGTCTCTTCAATAAGTGGTGCTGGGAAAACTGGACAGCTACATGTAAAAGAATGAAATTAGAATACTCCCTAACACCATACACAAAAATAAACTCAAAATGGATTAGATACCTAAATGTAAGACTGGACACTATAAAACTCTTAGAGGAAAACATAGGAAGAACACTCTTTGACATAAATCACAGCAAGATCTTTTTTGATCCACCTCCTAGAGTAATGGAAATAAAAACAAAAATAAACAAATGGGACCTAATGAAACTTCAAAGCTTTTGCACAGCAAAGGAAACCATAAACAAGACGAAAAGCAACCCTCAGAATGGGAGAGAATATTTGCAAACGAATCAACGGACAAAGGATTAATCTCCAAAATATATAAACAGCTCATTCAGCTCAATATTAAAGAAACAAACACCCCAATCCAAAAATGGGCAGAAGATCTAAATAGACATTTTTCCAAAGAAGACATACAGATGGCCACGAAGCACATGAAAAGATGCTCAACATCACTAATTATTAGAGAAATGCAAATTAAAACTACAATGAGGTATCACCTCACACCAGTTAGAATGGGCATCATCAGAAAATCTACAAACAACAAATGCTGGAGAGGGTGTGGAGAAAAGGGGCCCCTCTTGCACTGTTGGTGGGAATGTAAATTGATACAGCTACTATGGAGAACAATATGGAGGTTCCTTAAAAAACTAAAAATAGAATTACCATATGACCCAGCAATCCCACTACTGGGCATATACTCAGAGAAAACCGTAATTCAAAAAGACACATGCGCCCGAATGTTCATTGCAGCACTATTTACAATAGCCAGGTCATGCAAGCGACCTAAATGCCCATCAACAGACGAATGGATAAAGAAGTTGTGGTACATATATACAATGGACTATTACTCAGCCATAAAAAGGAACAAAATTGAGTCATTTGTTGAGACGTGGATGGATCTAGAGACTGTCATACAGAGTGAAGTAAGTCAGAAAGAGAAAAACAAATATCGTATATTAACGCATGTATGTGGAACCTAGAGAAGTGGTACAGATGAGCCGGTTTGCAGGGCAGAAGTTGAGACACAGATGTAGAGAACAGACATATGGACACCAAGGGGGGAAAACTGCAGTGGGGTGGGGATGGTGGTGTGCTGAATTGGGCGATTGGGATTGACATGTATACACTGATGTGTATAAAATTGATGACTAATAAGAACCTGCAGTATAAACAAACAAACAAGCAAAACAACTAATACTAAACTTTCATTGGGTTATTTGTATGGAAATATGTTAATATAAATGTTTCAGACATTACATGAAATTTCTAAAAATCTTATATGTTCTGGTATAATGTTATAAGTCATAATCCTAGTTATTACTTTAAAATGTATATCTCAGAAATAACGAATTTTCTTGTCAACTGCATTATTATGAACTTTCATCAAATCTTCAACCATGGTCATTTTTAAGTCTTTTGTCATTTACAGACAGTTCTGGGTGTACTCTGATGCTTTTGCAAATATGTTCCTATAAAAGGGTTTCATCTTCAAGAAATTCATGGAAAAGACTGTGACAAGTACAGGTTTCAGGTAACTGACTGTACTGCTGAACTGAATGAATAAGCATTTTCAGAACTCTAATGAAAAACTGATGAACTCATAAAAGTGCTAACAAAAGATCAAGATAAAAAAAAAATTAATTACATGGGACTGAGTGAACTGATGAGGATGAGTATAATTTTTGTGACTTTCTGTTTGAATTAAAAAAAAAATCCCACAAGGACTCAGAGGCAAAGAATATACACATCAATTTTCACTGCAAAGTAAAGGAGCTGTTACAGTGGAGGATTACTGGACTGAATGTCAATATTATGACATAGTATGAGTGTGTTTCATGTTTGGTAATTGCAATCATTGTTGCTTTTGTTGTGGTCATCCATATACAATGCTTGGTGTCAGTCTATTTATCTCTTGTAAAAATAAAATACAGTGTGTGTGTGTGGGAAAAAAAAAAATTAAAACCATCATTCTTAACACACAAAAGCCTAATGGGGATCAGTACTTTCACTTGCTTCATGGGCAATACAAGAAGTATAAAGGATTTTAACTCCATTTACCCTCTTCTGACCTAAGTGCTACTGTTGTGTATTTAAATTCTATGTATTTTAAAAACCTACACAGCTATTTTTTATACGATCAGTATTCATTTATTTATTATTATTATTAAGAAGTAATTGACATGTAACATTGTTAGTTTTAGGTGTGCAACATAATGATTTCATATATGGGTATATTGCAGAATGACTGCCAAGGTAAGTTTAGTTAAAATCCATTACCACGCATTGTTACAGTTTTTTGTCTTGTGTAAGAACTTTTAAGATCTACTATCTTAGTAATTTTAAAATTTACAATACAGTATTGTTAACAGAACTATAGTCACCATGCTATACATTACACCCCTGGGACTTAATTGTCTTCTAACTGGAAGATTGTACCTTTTGACCACCTTCACTCATTCCACCCACTCCCCCAGCCTCTAGCAACCACCAATCTGTTTGCTATATCTTTAAGTTTGGTTTTTTGATTCCACATATAAGTAGGATCTTATGATATTTGTCCTTCTTTTACTTATTTTACTTAGTATAATGCCCTAAAGGTTACCATCCATGTTGTTGCAAATAGCAGGATTTCCTACTTTCTTATAGCTGAATAATATTCCATCATATATATACATAACATTTTCGCTATCCATTCATCCGTTGATGGACATTTAGATTGTTTTCATGTCTTGGCTATTGTAAATAATGTTGCAGTGAATATGGGGTGCAGATATCTTTTTGAGATAGTGATTTCACTTCCTTTGGATAAATACCTAGAACTGGAATTGCTGAATCATATGGTAGTTATATTTTTTATTTTTTGAGGAACTTCTATACTGTTTTCCATAGTGGCTGCACCAATTTTTAAAAAAATTTTATTGGAGTATAGTTGATTTACAATGTGTGTTAGTTTCAGGTGTAAGGCAAAGTGATTCAGTTATACATATACACATTCTTTTTCAGATTCTTTTCTCATATAGGTTATCACAGAATATTGAGTAGGGTTCCCTGTGATATACAGTAAGTCCTGTTGATTATCTGTCTTATATATAGTAGTGTGTGTGTGTTAATCCCAAACTCCTGATTTTACCCTCCACCCACATTTCCCCTTTGGTAACTTTGTTTTCGATATCTGAAAGTCTGTTTCTGTTTCGTAAATAAGTTCATTTGTATCATTTTTAAAAATTAGATTCCACATATGAGTGATGTCCTATGATATTTGTCTTTCTCTGTCTGACTTACTTAGCATGATAACCTCTAGGTCCAATCATGTTGCTACGAATGGCATTCTTTCATTCTTTTTTATGGCTGAGTAATATTCCATTGTATATATGTACCACATCTTCTTTATCCATTCCTCTGTCGATGGACATTTAGGTTGCTTCCATGTCTTGGCTATTGTAAATAATGCTGCAATAAGCATTGAGGTGCATATATCATTTCTACTTATAGTTTTCTCCAGATATATGCCCAGGAGTGGGATTGCTGGATCATATGGTAGTTCTATTTTTAGGTTTTTAAGGAACCTCCATACTTTTCTCCATAATGGTTGTACCAATTTACATTCTCACTAACAATATAGGAAGGTTCCCTTTTCTCCACACCCTCTCCAGCATTTATTGTTTGTAGACTTCTTGATGATGGCCACTCTGACCAGTGTGAGGTGATACCTCTTTGTAGTTTTGATTTGCATTTCTCTGATACTGATGTTGAGCATCTTTTCATGTGCTTTTTGGCCATCCGTATGTCTTCTTTGGAGAAATGTCTATTTAGAGCTTCTGCCCATTTTCTGTTTAGGTTGTTTGGTTTTTTGACATAGAGCTGTGTGAGCTATTTGTATATTTTGGAAATAAATCCCTTGTCAGTCACTTCATCTGCAAATATTTTCTAACATTCTGTGTCTTGTCTTCTCGTTTGCTTATGGCTTCTTTCACTGTGCAGAACCTTTTAAGTTTAATTAGGTCCCTTTTGTTTATTTTGGTTTTATTTTCATCACTCTAGGAAGTGGGTCAGAAAAGATCTTGCTGCGATTTATGTCAGAGTGTTCTACCTATGTTTTCCTCTAAGAGTTTTATAGTGTCCAATTTACATTTAGGTCTTTAATCCACTTTGAGTTTATTATTGTGTATGGTGTTAGAGAATGTTCTAGTTTCATTCTTTTACATGTAGCTGTCCAGTTTCCCCAGCACCACTTATTGAAGAGACTGTCTTTTCTCCATTGTACATTCTGGCCTCCTTTGTAATAGATTAATTGACCATAGGTGTGTGGTTTTATTTCTGGGCTTTTTATCCTGTTCCATTGATGTATATTTCTGTTTTTGTGCCAGTACCATACTGTTTTGATGACTGTAGCTTTGTAGTATAGTCTGAAGTCAGGGAGCCTGATTCCTCCAGCTGTATTTTTCTTTCTCAAGATTGCTTTGGCTATTCGAGATCTTTTGTGTTTCCATACAAATTTTAAAATTCTTTTGTTTGGTTCTGTGAAAAATGCCATTGGTAATTTAATAAAGATTGCATTGAATCTGTAGATTGCCTTGAGTAGTATAGTCATTTTGACAGTATTGATTCTTGCAATTCAAGAACATGGTATATCTCTTCATCTTTTGGTGTCATCCATTTCTTATCTTATAGTTTTCAGAGTACAGGTCTTTTGCCTCCTTAGGTAGGTTTATTCCTAGGTATTTTATTCTTTTTGATGAGATGGTAAATGGGATTGTTTCCTTAATTTGTCTTTATGATCTTTTGTTGTTGGTGTATAGTGAGGCAAGAGATATCTGTGTATTAATTTTGTATCCTGCAACCTTACCGAATTCATTGATGAGCTCTAGTAGTTTCTGGTAGCATCTTTAGGATTTTCTATATAGTATAGTGTTATGTCATCTGCCAACAATGACAGTTTTACTTCTTCTTTTCCAGTTTGGATTCCTTCTATTTCATTTTCTTCTCTGATTGCCATGGCAAGGACTTCCAAAACTATGTTGAATGAAAGTGGCAAGCGTGTGCATCCCTGTCTTGTTCCTCATCTTTGAGGAAATGCTTTCAGCTTTTCGCTGTTGAGTATGATATTAGCTGTGGGTTTGTCATATATGGCCTTTATTATGTTGAGGTAGATTCTCTCTATACCCGCTTTCTGGAGAGTTTTTATCATAAATTGGTGTTGAATTTTGTCAAAAGCTTTTTCTGCATCTACTAAGATGATCATGTGGTTTTTCTTCTTCATTTTGTTAACGTGGTGTATCACACTGATTTGCAGATATTGAGGAGTCCTTGCATCCCTTGGGTAAATCCCACTTGATCATGGTGTATGATCCTTTTAATGTATTGTTGGATTCGGTTTGCTAGTATTTTGTTGAGGACTTTTGTGTGTATGTTCATCAGTGATATTGGCCTATAATTTTCTTTCTTTTTTTTTTGTGGTATCTTTGGTTTTGGTTATCAGGGTGATGGTGGCCTCATAGATTCAGTTTGGGAGTGTTCCTTCCTCTGCAATTTTTGGAAGAGTTTCAGAAGGATAGGTGTTAACTCTTCTCTAAATGTTTGATAGAATTCACCTGTGAAGCCATCGGGTCCTGGACCTTTTGTTTGTTGGGAGTTTTTTAATCACAGTTTCAATTTCAGTGCTTGTGAATGGTTTGTTCATATTTTCTATTTCTTCCTGGTTCAATCTTGGAAGATTGTACCTTTCTAAGAATTTGTCCATTTCTTCTAGGTTGTCCATTTTATTGGCATATAGTTGCTTGTAGCAGTCTCTTATGATCCTGTGTATTTCTGTGGTGTCCATTGTAATTTCTCCTTTTCCATTCTAATCTTATTGATCTGAGTCCTCTCCCTTCTTTTCTTGATGAGCCTGGCTAAAGGTTTATGAATTTTGTTTATCTTCTTAAAGAACCAGCTTTTACTTTCATTGATCTTTTCAGAAAAGGGACTGGACAGATGTGATGAGATAGATGTCATCTAGTGAATGACATTAGTTAAGGCTTCAAGTATAGAGGGAAAAGTACAGGGTGTGTTTGGAAGGTAGACTGGTGTTAGTGGAGCAGATTTTCTGCAGATAAGCATAGTGGGAAGGGTACCCTGGAACAAATCTTGAGAGTTTTGAAAGCAGGTAATGAGTTAACACTTAAGTTTTTCACTTATCATGGAGGTATTATTATATTACCAATTTAAGTAGGATCAAATTTCTGCCAAAATAATAAACATAACAAACAAATATAAGTTGACTTTCACAAGAATGACTAGTGTCTGCTGAGGCCAGATTTTTAGCATTCTTCTGTGTTAGTTATAAGGTAAGCCCTTTGAGTGCAATGAATTCATCTCAGAGTAAGAACCACACTTCCAAGTTAATGGATTTCCTTGAGCCACATTTAGTTAGCCTGAAAAATGATCTGTGTGAAGGATGTCATTGAAATAAAAGTGTTTTTTTTTTACTTGAATTACCTTTATGAATAGTGATAACCCTTATATCAAGGGGGAAGAGCTGAAATAGTGTTTTACTGTCAGTCATACCTCTGCTTCATGGGCTGACAACTTGAAAACCTAACAACTGGTTTTTCCACTCTATGTGGCATTATGGCAAGGCAAAAAGTGGCCAGAATTATGCATTTACCTACATTTCTTTCACTGCTCATCACTGTGATTAAGCAAAAGGATGAAGCAGTTTCAAACTTTGATCCTAAGAGTGAGTCAGCATCCGTCATGTTCAGGGAAGTCTGTTGGGGAAATCAGAGTCCTAAGTTAATTCACACCTTTTGGGAAATTTCATAAGCATAGGTAGCAACTTAGAAAGGTATGCAGGACTCTTACCATATATATCTAAAAACTATATTTGACTTCTACTTTCAGCTGAGATGGAGCAATAGAGACCAGATGTACCTTTCCCAGCTGAAACAACTAAAAAGACAAGACAAAATATATTAAAGAATGGTTCTTGAGACACTGGACACCACACAGTGAAGAACAGTGATCCCTGAGAGATGAGAAGCAAATAAGGTAAGCCCTTTGATTATCCCACCCTACTGCCTTAAAGAGAGTTTCCAGGTTACAACTTAGGGTGAGGAACCTAGGTGGAATCCAGCAGACTCCCTGAGCTGAGGAGATAAAGGTGAGTCTGGGGAAAGCAAGGCAGCTAGAATTTGCAGGACAGAGTACCAGAGAAGAGAGACCTCTGGAGATCTTCACAGGGTCCTCCATGATTATTCACAAAAGTGCTGACCAGTGCATGCATGTTAGGAAACTACTTGAGGCTGAGAAAGAACCAGCCCAAAAGGTAAGAGGGAACAGCGCCTGATGCACATGCAGGGTCAGAAAAAGTTCATGGAACATTTGAGTAGAGTTCTCAGAAGTTTCCTTCTTCAGTAATGGGGAACAATTAGCCCTTGGTTAGTGTGCTGGTCCTGCCCAACAAAACTTAAAAATAAGATATGAAGGGGTCAAACTGTTTTTAAGTAGCTTAAGCACATCCCAGAATAAACTGGAAATTTATAGGAATACAAAAATATCCAGCACTCAACAAGGTAAAATGCACAATAACTGGTATCCAATCAAAGATTACTAGACTTCTAAAGAGGCAAGAAAACACAATTCATAATGAGGAAAATAATCAAACCAACTTAGAACTTACATAGATTAGCAGAGGATGACAGTAAAGCAGTTATTTTAACTGTATGTGATATGTTCAAAAATTAAGTAGAGACATGGAAGGTCAAAAATGAAGCACATTCATTCCCCGTATGGGCTACCAAAAAAAAAAAAAAAAAAAAAGAAGCACACAGAGTAAAGAGTGCCCTGCCTCCAAAAAAGAAACTTCACCAAACCAGAGCATCAGTAAGCTGTGAGTTAACTTAAAATGGTCTAATACATATATAACTGGAATCCCTGAAGGTGAAGGGGAGAAGGAGTGAAGCAGACAGAAAAAGAAAAAAAAAAAAGATTTGAGGAAATAATGGTTGAAGAATTTCTGATTTTGACAAAAAGTAGTACCTCACAGATCCATGAAGCTCCACAAATCCCAAACACAAGAAACATAAATGAAACTACACCAAGGCACATCATAACATGATGTGATAAAACTTGTGATAAAGAGAAAAAAATCTTAAAAGAGGAAAAAAGTACATTAAAAAATAAGGATGACAGCAGACTTCTTATTGGAAACAATTCGAATGAGAGAACAGTGCAGCAACATCTTTACCGTACTGAAAGAAACAAGTTTAGCTGAATACAAATCAGACTTTGAAAACTATTCAAACAACATCAAACTTAGAACCATATAACAAAGAAATCAAAGGCAGATGCTGTATGATAATATCCTATCTACAGGCAATATGCCAAAGCTTCATTTATATGTTATTATCCTCAGAGAAAAGGAAAAATGACTCACCAGTCATACTGCATAGCCTTTACCAGCCCTCTCATACCAGTATCAGCAATCTTATTGCCAGTACCATCACTGTTTCTGATTAAAAATGGAGAAAGTTCACAGAGCCATAGCTTCCTAAAGCCTGTGTCACTGATGGGTTCATACATGCAGAGGCTATACTCAAGCCTTTTCTCTGGGCTAATGTAGTTTTTACTCAGTTGTTCCCATGCCTCTTCCTGATGTTTATTTTGCAGGTTACTAGAATAATAGTATTTTTAAAAGCTCTTCCTGTGTTTTGGGGTAAAAAGATCCTCTTGCTGCATTCCTTTGGTGATTTCCTCTTTCAATTTTGTTTCATGTACAATTCATTCACTCTCACAGTCTCATTTTAGATACTGCTGCTCCCAACCTGTGTGTATTCAAACCACCTCAAAACAGGCAGTGGCAGTGAGCAGATTGTCACAAGCTATTCCATTTACTCTATTCTGTAAACCCAGACATTTAAGTGCTCACCTGCCAAGGCATGGTGAGGCAGGAATGTCTATTCTTGCAAACAAAAGCAAACTATAAGCCATCCTTTCCTCTGACCAAATTAATCACTAGAAGTTGGACATGAGAAGACTGAAGCACAGACTCAGTACAGTCCTCTTGTACAACTCATGAGCAGAAACACCCTGAAAAATCTCTACACCCTCTGAGATATGTACAGACAGGGAAACATCAGCTATAAACGTATTGCAAAGGCTTGATGGGACTGACTTATATAACTGCAGTCCCCAAACCCTCTGTGAAGTAAAGCAAGGGTTAGAAAGCTGTGATTCCTGGACTTCCCTGGTGGCGCAGTGGTTAAGAATCCGCCTACCAATGCAGGGGACACAGGTTTGAGCCCTGATCCGGGAAGATCCCACATGCTGCAGAGCAACTAAGCCCGTGCGCCACAACTACTGAGCCTGCACTCTGGAGCCCACAAGCCACAACTACTGAGCCCACGTGCCACAACTACTGAAGCCCGTGTGCCTAGAGCCCACGCTCCGTAACAAGAGAAGCCACTGCAATGAGAAGCCTGTGCACAACGAAGAGTAGCCCCCGCTCACCGCAACTAGAGAAAGCCCACGCGCAGCAACGAAGACCCAATGCAGCCAAAAAATAATTAATTAATTAAAAAGAAAAAAGCTGCAATTACAAGGGACCTACAGCAAAGAAGTGGAGAGTTAATACTGACAATAATAGGAGCAACAGGTATTCAGCACTCAGTATGTACCAGGCAGTGTTTGAAACATTTTACAGATATTAACTTATTTAATCTTTACAAGAAACCTATGAAGCAGGTACCCTTATCCTCATGTTACACTGGGAGTAATAATGCAATCCAAGTTACAGTGGTGGAGCCCCGTCAGTCTGACTCGAGCCCACTCTCTCGACCACTCTCCTAATGCTGTGTGGGGAGAAGGAACACTGGACAGAGGCTGAACGCATGGTCAGTGTCTTCTCCCCTCACTCATTACCTCACCCTCCTGACCACCTGGGATCAATGTCACCCACTCTGCCTACTTTATGGATCATTTTGAGCAGCAAGAAGTAATTTTACAAAACTTCACGAAATATTTTAAGTGTCAAGCCAATAGAAAGCATTACAGAGGGGGTCTATAAGACAGCAGCAATGCGTAAGGGGGCTTTTGGAAAGAGCAGTGTATTGAGCGTAGGAAGGCAAGGCAGAGTGAGTGTCCAAAGCAGCTCTTGGTGTTATGGAGGCAGAGAATGTCTGCTGATGCCTTTGTCACTTGCTACTCTTTGTTGTTTTCTTAGCACTCATTTCTCAGGCCAAGGGATCTTGCCCCAAGAGTAAAACAGTTCATCTGAAAGCTTTCATCCTTTTTTTTAAAAAATTTTATTTATTTATTTTATTTATGGCTGTGTTGGGTTTTCGTTTCTGTGCAAGGGCTTTCTCTAGTTGCGGCAGGCGGGGGCCACTCTTCATCGCGGTGCGCGGGCCTCTCACCATCGCAGCCTCTCTTGTTGCGGAGCACACGTTCCAGACGCGCAGGCTCAGTAGTTGTGGCTCACGGGCCTAGTTGCTCCGCGGCATGTGGGATCCTCCCAGACCAGGGCTCGAACCCGTGTCCCCTGCATTGGCAGGCAGATTCTCAACCACTGCGCCACCAGGGTAGCCCTTCATTCTTATATTAATAAGGGATCCCTAAATTGGATTAAACAGTCTCCTTGTTCCATATAGATAAGAAATTAAGCAATCATAAAGGATAAAGAACAAATTTATTTTTGCATCTGGAATTGCAAAACTCGAGAAGATAGCTTGAGAGGAATCTAAGCTAAATGATAAGACATTTAAAAAATATATGCCTCTAGTTAAGAAAAGAATGAAAGAGGGAAGGAAGAGAGGAAAGAAAGGAAGAAGGGAAGAAGGAAGGAAGGAAGGAAGGAAGGAAAGGAGGGAGGAGGGAATGGAGGGAGGAAGGGAAATACCCACCATCTTTGCTATGAAATAAAGGTAATGGAAAGCTTTGTCTATTTTAATGGCCCTGAGAGCACTAATTTTGCAAGTTTTGCTAGAGCCTTGGCTGGTCCACCCCCAGCAGAAACGTACAGAGACTGAGCAAGCACATCTGTCCTACTGTAATTAAGGCTGCAGAGCAGAGCAGCAGATGCAAACTTCTCATCCTTCAGCTTGACTCTTAAACTGCTTGTGCTCTTGTAACTTAAAGTCAAAACTTGTTAAAAGTGAGATTTGTAAGGTCATTAGTCTATAACAGGAGCTAGGCACTACAGACATTTCTTTAAATCGAAATTAGAAACAGCTACCCGACTAACACATATCAGCCAGCTGTACTAAGATGTTGCCGTTTCACATTTTCCAGGGGGGGAAGACTATTAATTCCAAGGAGACTAATATCCACATGAACATGGTATTGAAGCCAGACTGGAAGACTTCTTTCCCCTTTAGTATAAAGCTTTTTCAGTAACAGAAAGAGTCCCTTACCCAGCCCTCTCTCGATGTAATTTAGGTGCTTATTTTCTTGTTAAAAATTTACCTTAAGAAAAATTTGAATTGTAGTCACCTTCCTCCAAAGAGCTGAAGCAGCAAAACCTTGCTGCAAAACTAGTTCCATTTAAAACATTTCAGTGTGATCCTGCCAGACCCTAAAATAATTATAGCCTAGAAAGGCAGATGTGGCTTTGGGTCTGAACAATTTTTATCATACTGTACCTTTTCATGGGGTCAGAAGAAAGATCAGTGACATAACTGTGTGCCAAGAAAACACATTGAGGTAGAAGCCATCTGCTTCTGCAGGAACACCCAAAAGAAAGGTGCAATGCCTGGGGAAAGAGCAGGGTTTCATTAGGGACAGTGATATACTACTTGTTTGGCATAGAGGTTCCAGCTACCAGTGAGGGAACCAGCTTTTCCTTTCTGAGCTCTAGTAATGCCTGTACCAGTTGTAGAATTCTTTGAAATGTTGAGTTAATAGGGTCACTGCTGCTTCTTGAATGCCTGCTGCAGGAACTAAGAAAAAAGACTTGGTGGACAATGGCCGTCTAAGCCAATAGAAGAGGGTTTCAGAGCTCAACTCCTGGGGTAGAAAAGACCCCTGTTGGCTGAGGGCAGATGCTGCAGACCTCGCAAGAACACAGCTAGCTTGCAGTGCCATCCAGGCCTACTGCTAGAGTTGTGTAAATTATTTATGGGCTTTGGCTATAAATTAGAGATGAATGGAAGGCCTTTGGGCCTGATCTTGAATGTACTCCTATTAATGAATGTCATGCATTTTCTGCTGTAAGGGAGGGTTTTTGATAAGAGGACCAAGTTTCCTCTTGTATATAGGAATTACTAATGCTATTACTGTTTTGAAGACTGTTCTTATCTCAAATTCTGCTCTAACAGGGGTTTAAAAAATCCTTTGCTAGGAAAGGTAAATGTAGTCAATCATCCATTTAATTCAGCTCACCTTTCATATCCTTCCATCATAAACATTGGATCTAATTCCCATTTCAGAGAAGTTAAACTTACCTCTTTCCTCCTCATCAGCAAAACTTCCTTGCTTGTGGTTGTCCCAGGTATCTAAAATTCTCATATAAACATTTGAATTAAAAGTAGAAATGCTATTAGGGCTCTTTGGGGCCAAACATCATCCAAGCTCTCAGGCTTACCCTTCTCAAAGAAATAAGCTAGTCAGCACCATCACCAAAACTTCCTGCACTTTCATGAGTGCCAGGAGATACAAGGACACTTAGAATTACCAAAGAGCTTGTGTACCTCAGAATAAGTGTCCCTGGCCACACAACCTCAGGATACTGTTCAGACTTACACCTTGCCAGCCATCAACCTCTTTCTCACACATGCACAAACTCTGGTGACAGACAAGAACTTTTGCTCATATTTTTTTTAATGTATCACAATGAGCAGGAAACATACTTGATGAAATATTTTCAAAGGAGTATATTCAATTACCATCTACAATCAACTTAACTATGACAACAAAGTTTTTGTGACAAATTTTTTCAGTTTGAAAGTTCCATGTGGTTCTGTTAGTCTCCATGTATTTTGGTACAGTTCGAGATCAGCATTGTTACAGTAACAAAAAAGCTAACAAGACTACATTATAGAAAAACACCAAGAACATCATTTTTGGTTTCACTTGCTCTATTTTTTTTTTGTTTTTTTTTTTTTTTGTTGTTTTTTTGTTTTTTTGTACATTGCAAAGGCTGTTCATATACCTCTTCACCTCAGGGTCACGTTCATGTATGCTTCCTTTCCTACCCAAACTTGCCCCCCTCCCCTCCGAAGAAAGTAAACAAACAAACAAACTAGTCAAAGCTTTGTTTCACAGTGGGCAGTATCTCAGCGCCAACAAACAACCAACTCAATTTATGCTTCAATTTAAAATGTTTTAACTTAATTTATTATTTAAAAAAAAAATATGTCCATGAACATCAAGTGCACTGGCTTGGGTCTCTGCCTCTCTCTCCTGCAACTTCCTGCCATGCCTGATAAACTCAGGTTTAAACACGTGCTGTCTGTGTTACCTTATTTTCAATTGTGTAAAACTTTGGCCACATTCATCTCTTTAAATAGCTTTTAATTAAAAATAAAACTTCCTAGACTTAAACTTTTCCGTGTGTGTGTGTGCATGCATGTGTAGGTGTGTGTTATGTGTTTCCTTCTTAAGTTTCTTTTTGGAGGATGGAGGAAATAACTCCCATTCTGTGGGCCCATTTGGTGCTATGACTGAATGGTGTCTGGCACCAACCCACACTGGAGATTCAGAAAAAAAAACAACCAACCAAAAATATGAAGTATCAGTGGAGGTGAAGAACTAATTCAAAAAGTGATTTGAGATATCCTATTCAGCTGTGGACTATGCAGCAGACGGGGGTAAATTCTCCGAGCGGGACCGATCTAAACAGTTGAGCATTGTAGTGAATTCATGCTTTGTAAATGATACTGGTCACAGCCATGGTGGATGCCAGCCCACAGACATCTAACTAGCTCGTGTTTGACCTCTAAGCTTCACCATCACCGACTGCTTTGCTACTTCTAGGTTAATGCTGAGAAGAATTTTTTTTTTGAATGAACGTATATGTGGGCGGTATACTTGTAGAGGAAAGCATTAAGTGTGCAACCCACTCCAGGTTGAAACACTCACATAACCCCACTGAGGAACAGTGGTGGGTAGAAGCATGCTTAGTCAGTCTACCCAACCACCTTGCTATTGCCGAACACACCCACAGGTCGAGGCATGGCATAACAAAAACACTGACAGTCACTCTGCCTCACAGAGGGAGGATGGCATGGTAGCTCAAAAAAAAAAAAAAAGAAGGGAAAAAAGAAAAAAAACTTTGGGGAGGGGTGGCAAAATTACAAGGAAATGAACTTGAGGGGGGGAGGGAAAGGGATAGAAATTGCACTATTACCAAACAGTTACCATTTTTAAAAACAAAGTTTTCAGAAAAGACCTAGCAGAATTTGACAGGTAAAACTAGTGTTAAATTGTTAATTGATATCACATAGAGAACCAAAAACAAACAATTTTTTTCTATATGATACAGACACAGAGTAACATACAACAGTTAAATGGCAAAAAAATATATATATATATTTCATAGAGTTACAAACAAGATAAAATAATGGAAAACAAAAAACTGTACAACTTCAAAATTTAAAAATGTTCATCTCAAACACAGGGAGAAATACAAGAATTCTTGTTAAAAGAAATAGCTTGTTAAAACAGCAAATGTTTTGCGTACTTGTTTTTTGACACCTTATGCTACGACTGGATACTGGTATGAATAGTTAGATGGTATTCTTTAGTATTTCTACTTAAAAAAAAAAAAACAATTAAAAAAGGAATTTGCACTGTGCATCAGTCAGCCTAGTTAGAAATATATACAACAGTTCAGGATCTACTCTTTCATTAAACTGAAAACAAATTCATAAAAATAAAATAGTCCCGGCTAAAAAAGAAAAAGAGAAAAAAAAGAAATTCATTTTCAGATCTTGGAATGCTCCAGTCTTTTTGCAAAGTCGATGAGTGGCTTCAGCACTGGGGAAGAAGCCCGAAAGGTGACCAGATGGAACCTGCATTCACAGTCTTCAAAGTTCCCTTTTGAAACATAAGGAAGAGAATGAAGGGGAGAAGGATTTCACACTTCCGGGGTAAGGGGAGATTTTTTTCTGTTGATGTTTGGTTATGAAGGTGAAACAGCAAAGCATCTATTTGTCTCCAAAATCTATGTTATAGCAGCACAAAGGTTTCCTTTCAAAGTTCAGACCGCTTTTTTAGATGAGAAAGGGTGTATGTTGCGTTGTGTTGTGTGTTACAGGAATACGGATATTAACATAAACACAAGTGCCTCACACACAGTTCCTTTTTTGCTCTCTGTACGTACATTGCTATCTGCTTCTTTGTTGGCTGCGCTCTGGATCACTCGCTGCTCAGACTGCCTAACACAAGGACAAAACTTTGAAGTAAAAAGGTGTGTCTTTTGGTATATGGAATTGTCTTTAACAGCTGCCTCTCTGCTTGCAGAAGAAGCACATAACAACCTGGGAATCTTCTGTTTTACTCTTTTATTAAACTAAGTCTTGTTTATTTAAATCAGAAACAAATTCTCAAGTAACAAGAACCCTTTCCCTTTTTTCTGCCTCAGCAGTGAAAGGGTGTGTCTTTGGATTTTATTTAAAGCATGAAATTTCTTTTTCTGAGAGAGGAAAGAAAACAAAACAAAAACACAGAAACCAAACCCCTAACCAAAAACTTTTATAGAAGAGAAAAGCACACAGCCCAATTACACAAACCGAAACAAATGCTTTAGTTTAGGAAAAGAATATTTGAAGCATCTACCAAACAAGGAGGGGGAAAAAAAGGGTGAAAAGAAAAACCAAAGGAAGGATAAATAAAAAATAAATGTACAAGGCTAACAGACATAGGTAACTAGAATTATATGCCTTTAAAAAGTTTCAACTCCCCAACCAAAAATAATCTGTGAGGATCCTAATGACCCCTAGAACCCTTTGAAATTCTTTCTTTAGTTTTATAAAATAATTCTGCAGCTACCCTCTAAGAAACGAAGGCAGCTACCTTAAGTGGGAGATTATAGGGTGGGAGGAGGAAAGAGAAAGTGGAATTAAGGGACAAAGGGGGAGAAAAGCTTAGGTGAATCAACGGATTGCAATCTATCTGCTAGGAATGAACAAGACAACATCAAATGAGGAGCTGTCAGCTGGACCATACAAAAAGCTAAATGTACACAAAAGGTTTTTTTTTTTTTTCCTTTTAAATCTACCATACTGCTTCAGTTCATTTCCAATGCAACAATCTACTCAACACCAAAAATGGTCATATCTATCATAAATACAGAAAGTCAGTTTTTAAAACTTATTTTTTTAAGCTACAAGTCCTCAACACTCTGTGTGGGGTTTTTTTTTTTTTTTTTTCTGAAAGTGGGAGTGCTTAACTTTTCCCCTTGAAATTGGATTCAGCAGAAAAGCTATCCTTAAAATCCCCAGAAAGCTAAAGCAGTTCACATTGTTTTTCTCAAATACTTTCTGCCCGTTTTTAAATTAACAAAACAAAAAATCTTTTCTGGAACGAAAACAAAAACCAAAAAAAAAAAAACAAAAAAAAAAAAACCCAAAAAATAATATATATAAAACAATGATTCTGAAAACAGAACAAAGTGTGAGCCATTGACCTGAGAATAAAAAGACATTACATTTCTTTTTTTCTTTTAGCAAGCCATTGGTATCTGAATGCTAAGATAGCAAGAAATTTAAAACTGTAACAAGGTGGACTGCTTTCCCATACAGTGCATGCCGGGCTCCTCTGTGCTATCAACGTGGGGCATTTAGTGAAAAGGGGCAAATATACAAGGGGTTTAAGCTCCAAAGACATAGGGAGGCCCTGTGGACTTCTGTTTCCCAGACCAATAGTACCTTCAAAAGGACACAATGTAACAGGGTTAAGTTTTTTCTTTTTTTTTTAATATTAGAAAAGAAAAGACAAGAATGTAAAATCACCGGCATAGATAGGTATATGGGAAAACAACCCACGCTTTTTCTTTTTTTTCCTTTTTTTTTTTTTTTTTTTTTTTTGGTTAGAAGCTTTGGAATTGCAGTTAGTCTATTTTTGAAATTGGTTTGTTATTAATTTTTTTATTTAAATTCATTTGTTTGTATTGTTCATCTTCAAAGCTTACAATCTGAAGGTGTCCGTTCCTACACTGGTCAGACCACTGTCCTTGGGGCAGCTGGGGTCTTTGGGACCCTCCACCGGGCTCGCCGGTCCGTCGGACTTTTGGCTGAGATCCGTGTCAGACTCCTCCGAATAGTCGTCTGTTGGCATCGAGGGCTGAACCCCTGAGGTGCTGCATGAACTTGAGGTAACCGTTGAAGATGAGGAGAGAGGAGGAAAAGAAGGGGGCTTCGCGGCCGAAGCCCGGGAGACCACTTGCGGCCAAGACTTCCTGGAGGCGTGGGGGGAAGCGGAGGACGAGGAGGGGGCGGCGGCCGACAGGGGAGGGGGGCTGTCGTTTGAGTGAGCGGCAGACTGCGAGGTAGATGCGGTGCTAGGATCGGGGAAGCAGGCAGAGTGAGGTAATAAACTAGGGTGCTCTTTGGCGTTTCTTGCTGCTCTCGTGATTGTTCTGTGTTTGTGCAAGGCCGACTCGAGATGTTGACTCAGAGCTTCCTCCCCACAGAGCGCGCTCTCGCACGCCAGGCAGTGGTACGAGCCGCCGCCGCTGCCGCTGCCGCTGCCGCCGCCGCCCGTGGGGACGTGAAGCACCATCTCTTGCAGGTTCACCACAGACTGGCCGAAGAAGCAGAGGGACTTCAGGTGGCTCCTCGCCGCCTCCTCGTCACTGAAGCCCGCCTGGCACTTGCGGCAGACCAACTTGTACTGCACCTTTGGAACAATGAAGGGGTCGTAGAGGGAGTCCGCACTTTTGCTTTCTGCTTCTGGCTCTTCGGGGGGTTTCGGCAGGAGGGGGGACACCTCACGGGGTGCGTTTTTCTGCTCTTCTGGTCTGGGGGATTCTTTGGCAGGGTCTTTGTCTGGGGAAGCAGCCCCCTGGGGGACTGGGGTTTGGCTTGCTTTGGGCTGCTGCACTTTTTGCTGCTGCAGCTGCCGCTGCTGCTGCTGCTGGATGGCCTCCTGCAGACTCTGCTGGTATTGCTGGTACTGCTGCAGTAGGGAGCCCGGGGACAGCCCCATCAGGGCCTGCGACAGCGCAGGGCTGTAGGGGAACAGGCCTTCCATGCCGTACATAGGCTGCAGGTACCCGCTCTGCAGGGCGCCGGGGATCTGGGGGGCGTAATAAGGAGAGAAGCCTGGTACAAAGTAAGGGAGGAACTGGCTCGTGAGCAACGCTGTGGGGTCCGAAGTCAAGGCTGCCTGCAGGGCCTGCAGCTGCGCAGGGTCCACTGCATACTCCACGGCGGGCAGCGGTGCTGAGATCGTGGCTGTGGCCGCCGTGGGGGCCTCTCCTTTCTCCTTCTTGGGGACGGGCAGGGGTTCCCCTTTCCCTTTGTGTGCCTTTTCCTTCTCCTTTCCCTTCTCACCGTCTCTGTCCTTGCGTGGCTGTTGCTGCTGCTGCGGCGGGAGCTGCGGCGCGGGTGGCGGCTGGGCTGCTGGCGGCGGCGGCGGCTGCGCCTGCGGCGGCTGCGGTTGGGGGCTTGGCAGAGGGGCCGTCGCCGTGGGGGCCTGTGCTGGGGTGGGGGAGCTCAGCGACGCTGAGGGCGGTTTATTTGGTAATCCAGACGTGGGGAGGCCGGGGGAAGGAACTGTTGTGCTGGGCAGACCCATCAAGTTCGGTTTAGGAGACGTTAAAGCTGAAAGGAATGGAGACAGAGAAATCACGTGTCACTCTGGGGTGCTGAGGCTGGTGCCCAAGATGTTTCACCTGTGTCACTGGCACAGGGTCTAAGAGCTCAAGGTTTGAACTTGGAGGATCCTGTTGATCCAACGGCTTTCCCGCCAGGCCCAGGTTGGATAGCCGGTATTCTAATCCGGGCCCAGCCCTGGGTCAGCTCCCATACCTCCCATACCAGCTAAACAACTTCCAACACCTTCCTGCCCAACGTGCCACACCCATCCCACTCGGTCATGTTTTCTCTGCTGCGCTCCCAGCTGCCATTCACTCTGCCCAAGGCAATTAGTCTGGAGGCCCCCAGACTAGCTGCTGCCAGCCGGGACCCATCTGAACCAATGGCCTTCATCAAAAGCCCCACAGAGATAGTACGGTCAAGAGGCCCCACCAGAAGCTGTCTGGAGAAGAGAGCGAAAGCAAGAAACCCGGCCAGGCACCAAGACCACCTGAACAAACACAACAGGCTCTACACATGTGCCTCTCTGACCTCCACTGCTGCAGGTGAATGGATGTGTGAGGAGGGCACAGAGAGGAGGAGCAATGGGAAGAAATGAAAACAATCCATTCAAGGTCAACAGTGGCACTGCTTTGGCTCAGCTGATCTGCTTTAACAAATCTGCTGAAAAATGTAACCACCTAGGAATAGGGTTCTGGAGTCCACCGGAAAAATGAGCATTTTCTTCTCCTGCCCCTATTTGAATGACATACAGGAGGATTAGGACTGCAGATGCTCGAGAGAGCAGCCACAGGAAAAGGAGAAAAGCAATGTCAAAGTGCTGGCACCAGCAATTCCTAAGACATCACAGCCTACCCCAGGCACCACTGCTTGTGGGTGGCAGACCATGTCACCAGGCGCACGCAGGGCACAGCCCCATCCTCAGTCACACTCAGGCCTAATCTACCACTACCTGTAAAGCCTTCACCCAGTCCCAGAGCCTAACCTCCTCCCTGACCCATAACTATCTCCTGGGTTGAATCTTTTGTTTCAGGGTGATGGAGGGCTGCTGCTGGTTCATGAAGACTAACAAGGTGGCGGTGAAGGACAGCACTGACCACATCCAAGACCCTAGACGGTACGCATCCCTTCTCTTCAGAGGACACCAAAATGTAAAATCAGAAATCCCACAGCCCCTCACTACTTTATCTGGACCACCTTCGGCAAGAAAGCTGGGGTGGGGTTCCAAACAAGTCACTGTCTTCATGAGAAAAAACACTCTGAAGCCCAAGCCACGTGAAGACAATGTTGATTTCTGGCTCCAGTGGTGCGGTATTCCCTGGGCTATCACACTGCATTAAAAAACCCTCAGATTTTGGGTGAAGAGAACAAGGTTGCCTCAAGTTGCCAGTCCCAGAAAAAACAGGCATTAACTTTTGGATAGCCAAGTAGGATGCTTCCCTCAGCATCACATAACATCATTAATTTACTTACTCTTCCAAAATGGCAGAAAGGGACCACTGAAATTAAGTCATCCGATTTCCTGAATGCACTTAAGGGACTGAAATCGGAGGAGAAGATGTGTGTGACTTAGAAAAACTCAGTAAAGGCTTGTTGGTTAAAGTGGCACAAAGCAGATTATGAATTCCAACTTGGGACACGGCTTCGTCTATTTCTAGGCAACAGGCTTGCTCCAAGTTTTAGGTTGGAGCTGTAGCCAGAGCCAAATGATCAGTGGGGCAGAGAAGGAACCGCCTATTGATCTCCCCATCCCTCTGGCATCAGGCTTCCAGAGAAGAACTGACTTTCCCTATCTTGAACTGACAGTGCACAAAAGAGATTCAGTTTTAAGAAACATGTACTGAACCTCTGCTATTTACCAGGCTCTGCACTAGCCATGTGAGAGAAAGTAGCTCAATACATTCTCACAATAATTCTGTGGCTTTGGTTTTCTCATCCGTAAGATCAGAACCAAACAAGCCACTTCATCCCCCTGAGGCTGAGTCACGTACTCCTGGAGTCGGACTGACGAGGTATGGACCGTGGCTGACACACATCGCCGTGTGATATGGGGCCTATTAGTTGACTGCTTGGAACCTCAGCTTTCCACGGTAGATGGATGTAGGGATTAAATGGAAGCTCATATGGACAGAGCTTACCATTGGGCCTGACATATTAAACACAAGTTCTTTCCTTCCTAATTCCAGATGCAGTGCTCCTGGGAGCTGTGGTACAGTCAGACGGTGGTAACTGGGGCGTGCCTGGCTGCCTTGAATGATTAAGAGCATATCTATCCTCCTACCTGGAGTCCACTCTAAGTGGTCAGAACCTGAGTAGCACTAAACATATACCTGTTGACTGACTGGCTCATACTGGGTGCTGTGGAAGGAGTACAGAGCACTGGGAGCCCAGAGGCCTTCAAGGGAGTAATAGCACCGGGAGCCCGGCTCCTACCCTAGCTTGTTGAATGGTCTTGACCTCTCTGGGCCTCAGTTTTCTCATCTGTAAAACAAGGGGAATAGACCAGACATTTTGATTCTAATATTTTCACATTATTATGAAATGTTGTTGGGCCTTCCCAAGCCCCTCTTCCAAGGGTCCCGGGCTGCAAGGGAAGCTCAGTGCCCAGCCACCTTCCATAGTCGCTTTCTTGGCTTACGTCTAGCTGACTTTTACCATCATTCTGTGACATTACTTGCCAACACATGTAAGCAACGACTTCTAAATCTTAATGCTTTCTTTTCTTGTTCTTCTCTTTGGTTAAGAAACTGGGATCTGGAATGTGGTAGCCCCTCACGTTCTGTAAAACACTGCCAAAATTATAAAACTTGGATTTAACTCAACCAGAAACCAGGGCTGCTCTGGGAAGCAGCAGAACCACTTCAACCCCTGGGAACAGGGCCATGTTTTGAAGGTAAGGAGGCACTCTGAGGGGCTCTCCTTTGGTGAATGTGTACTGGTCAACACAGGCTGTGGAGGGACCCCGCTAACTTGTGCCTCAGTCTCACAGGATCCTGGAGGTGAAAGTCCAATTTAGGGAAGACAGCTGGATTCAGAGAAGACGGGTGAGGCCAGAGGAGGAGGAACAAGAGAGGTACACAGCAGGAAGGACCGCGGCACTCCCTACGGAGTGGAAAAAATAACTACCAGGTACGTGACTCTGAATTAGAAAGGGAAACGGGCAGAAGAAAACGAAGGTGTGTAATTACCATTAACATTTTTGTCTGTCTAGAGGACTATATAACATGTCATAATTCAGAACCACAGTGCCCAATACGAGTTCCTGGTCAGTGCATTCCAGTACAAAGGCAGTCTAATTAGAAACCAGGGACTACTTCCCTGACAGTCCAGGGGTTAGGACTCCGTGCTTCCACTGCAGGGGGCACAGGTTCGATCCCTGGTCGGAGGACTGAAATCCCACATGCCGCGTGGTGCAGCCCAAAATCAACCAACCAACAAACAAAAAACACTAACATAACACTCTATTTCTGACTGGAAGAGAACCCCAGGGGTAAGGCTGTACCGTATGAGAGCGTCTTCCTGGTAGCATCTCCCCTGCCAGAGCACGTCTCTGAAAAAGGAGGTGGGACCACAGAGGAAGGCAAAGAGTTGATTTAAATTCTCTTGAACCAATTTCCAGAAGGCACAATCCAGGATTAGCTAGACATTCAAATGTTTTATATTTTCAACAGACATCGAGATGGGATCTGCATTTCCACAAGGACTGAATGGAAGGGTCTATAATGGAAACTGCTGTCTTGAAAATACCCCAGGATCTAGTACGCCAGAACCCTGAAGTTCATGCCTATAACACACACCCTGGTGGTGTTACTGAACACCAGGCACGAGAATGGTTTCAGGAGCCTGTTCCGACCACAAGGTCCCCATCCTTGAACAGGCAAGTCAAAGAGTCACGTACACCATAGCTCTAGGGAGACTCAGTGGAAGGGACCTGAGGTTTTACACTGCCGTTAGAGAACTAGAAAAGGGAAGCTTCCTATCAGGCCAACGCTCGGAGGTTTTGTGTGGTAGCCATAGAACAAGCGCTAATTGGGCGGCTATTTAATACCGGGAGAGTCACCAAGAGCAGAACCCACCTGTGTTGGATGGAGTAAAGCCGGGCAAGGAGGGGCTGTTGAGGCCGGGGAGCAACACGGGCGGAATGCCCTGGATGGCCGGATATGCTGTCGGAAGGTTGAGAGCCTGAAGAGGGGCGTTGTCAAACATCCCTTGCTGCTGCGCTGCCAGTCCGAGGACCTCATTGGCCTTTTTGATCCGGTCCAACTCTTGTTGAGCCATCAGCTGACGTACAGTGGCTGGGTCAAAGTATTCTTTCTCCTTGTCCAACTGGCTTCCAATGGTGTCTTTAACTTTGGAGATATGCTGTTGGGAAAAGATATGGTCACGTACAGACAGCCGAGCGCTGTACTTGATGCCACACAAAGTGCACTCTGTTTTGGGTCCCTCGTAACTTGTTTGGTTTATACCAAAATGCTTGGCCATGCTTAACTTGGACTTCTTTTCTTTTGCCCGGGCATTCTGGAACCAGACCTGAACCACTCTCTTTGGCAGTCCAATGTCATTGCCCAGGACTTCACACTCTAGCATGGTGGGTGTCCTGTAGTCATTAAAGCATGACTTGAGGACCTTCAGCTGCAGATTGGTCATCTGAGTGCGAAAACGTTTCTGCCCGGGCCTATCCCCACTGTCTCCAGATTTGCCTGCTGACCCACTTGCACCAGGGCTTGGGGAGCAGGGGTCTGCAAGGCTCGAGGTTTCACTGTAGTCCACTGTACCTTCATTGTCATATTCCTTGCTGTAAAAGCTCGGGGCTGGGCTGACCAGACCGGATGACAACCGATCTTCATACTCGGACATTGCCATCATGGCCGCTTTGGTCAACCCTTCACTGGGCGCGGAAGAGGATTTGGTTTCAGTTGCTATTCCCGTCGCACTGTCGTTATCCGCATTGCCCTCGTCTCCAGTAGTGGTATCTGTGATCGCTGTGTTGACTGAGGAACAGTCGTCGTTGTCCAGCTTAGTTTGGTCAAAGTTTAGATTAACTGAGGACATGGAAGGGCTTTCAAAGTCTTCAATCCCTTCCACCTTGATGGAAGAAGGGCTAAGAAGAGTCCTAGGAGACAACTCCATGGTTTTGCTCACAGGTGAGAGGGGAACACCTTGGCCATCGCTACTGCTTGGGGGTAGGTGGGAAAAGCTAGTTCCATCAAAAATATCTCCTTTCATCTGGAGTCCCCCATCGCAGTCTAAGAGCATCGCAGACAGAGTTAGGTTGTAGCCAGCTCTCTTGGCTTCATGCCAATGACGGGACCGGATATGAGCCTCCAGGGCAGTCTTGGCTTTGAAGAGCGCTCTGCAAAAAGGGCATCTCCTGTGGGCCTGGGCTGGGCCCACAGCCCTGAACTGTCCTTTCCGTTCCCGGGCTCGGGTGTTCTGAAACCAGACTTGTACCACGCGTTTCTTCAAACCCACCTCATGCGCAATGTGATCCAACATCTTTCGAGTTGGATTGGAGTCCAAGAGATACTTTTGGTAGAGAATTTCTAGCTGTTCTGGTGTAATAGTTGTCCTCAAACGCTTGTCTCTCTGAGGTTCTTCTCCTCCCGTCCCACTGTCATTCTCTCCAGGGCTGGCACTGGCCTTTTCCTCCAGCTTCCTCTTCAGAGTGTTCATCGTGGAGGTGGGAGTTGAAGGGGAAGTGGCCGAGCTTGCCGGAATCTGAGGTATGGCCCCAGAGAGCAGCTGGCTTGCCAGCAGTGGGTTACTAGGGTCAAACAGCATGAAAGGCATATCCAGGGACCTGTCCAGAAACTGGGGGTGGAGGAACTGGTTCTGCGCGCTCAGGAAGTGAAGCTGCTGGTGCTCCTGCCAGTGCTCAAACGACGGAAACGCCAGCTTGCACTGCTCGCACTGGTAGGGGATTAGCTGAGGAGGTAGGCTGGCCAGCTGCTGAGGAGTTGACGTGTGGAGGGGCTTCAGGGGCAGGTGGGAGAGCTGGGAGGGACTGGGGCTCGACTGGGGTAAGGGGCACTGAGGGGGCGGCGCTTGCGGAGGAGGCTGGGGCAACGGAGCGGGGGACGTCAGCTGCGGGAGCTTTTGCTGGGCTGCATTTGTCTTCTGCTCGGGCTGCTCTTGCAGCTGCAGCTCTGCCTTTGGTTGTCCTTGCTTTTCTTGGGTCTGGTTTGGCTGGGCACTGGGAGGTTCAGCCTGCTTTGGTTTCTCATCACTCGCCTCTGGTTTTGAACTGAAGGTGGCCAGTTCGTCAGCCTCTGATGTAAGCTGCAAGAAAGCAGCGGAAGCTGTATTGGCCGTTGGTGCTGGGGTGCTGTAAGCCTGGGAGGGCATCGGGGTGCTGCACGAGGAGCTGGTGGGCGTCAGGATTTCCATGGCGTCCATGGAATCCTCGTTTTGGCTGTCATCCTGCCCCTCCTCATCCTCATCCTTGTAACACAGCTTCTTCTGGTGCTTGATGAGATCAAAGATGCGCTGAAACACCAGGCTACATTTTTTGCACTGGTAGTTCAAGTTGCTCGTTCGAATATACCTATCATTTGTAAGTTCCCGCCGCTCTCCGTCTTTGCCCTCTCCCTGATTCTCGTAATTTTTCCTGGCCTTCTGTCGGGCGTTTTGAAACCAGACCACTATGACTCGGGTTGGAAGGTTCAGTAAATTAGAGAGTTGCTCAAATTCATCGTCCTTGGGGTAAGCATTGGCATCAAAGAAGTCCTGCAGGACCCTCAGCTGGTAGTCAGTAAATCTTGTTCTTGAAGACCTCTTGCTCCCCCAGTACTCCTGCTTCTGAGGTTCTGGCGAAGGGGGCCGCGAGTCGATCTTGAGCTCCTCCAGGCTGGTGATGGGAGGGTTGCTGAAGTTGTAAGGGGAGTCCTTGTTACGCTGCCGCTCTTTGAAGAGAGTGTTTCTGAACCAGTGCTTGATCACTTTCTGGGGCAACCCGGACTTGTCTGCCATCTCTTTGATCTGCTCTTCACTGGGGGAGTTGTTAATGTCAAAATATTGCCGCAGGACTCGGAGCTGGTCATCCGTGATCCTGGTGCGAGGCCTCTTATTCTGCTGCTGGAGCAGACTTGGATTGAGCTGATGCTGGTAGAGCTGGGCCAGGTCCGCAGGCAGAGGCTCCACAGGTCCAAGCTGAGGGGGCAGCTGGGCCGGCAAGGTCTGCAGCGGCATCGTCTGCATCATCAGTGGCGAGAAGATGGGCAGCTCCATGGGCATGGAGAGCTGGGTGAGCGGCACGGACGGCTGGGCCGGCGCAATCGTGGGCGAGGTGATGGGTGGCGCTGACACGGGGATGGCTGGTGTGGAGGCCGGCTGGGGCGGCGCTGCCGGAAGCGGGGGTGGCGGCGGGGGCGGCGGCGGCGGCTCGGGGGTCTGAGGCCTCAAGGGGTACAGCTTGTCGTAGTGCTCTCGGTACTGTCTGGCAAACCTCTCCAGCTGTTTAAAGGGAAAGTAGTTCTGGTGAACATGCTCTTGATGACTCTTTAAAATCAAGATGTTCGAGAACAGCTTGCCACAGGAGTCGCACTCGAGCTTTTCCGGATTCTCCCCCTGCTCGGTCTTCCCGTTCTTCTTCTGTACCTTCTGCTTGTTCTCGTTGTACTGAATGACCAGCTCAAAGCCAAAGTTCTCCAGCAAGGCCTTGGTGGCGTTCCCTCTGGCGTCCGAGGCGATGCGTGGAGGGAGCATGGAAGGCTCACAACTACCCCCTGGGGCCAATTCTTTCTTCTCTTTGGCCTTCAAGGCATCTGGCAGTGATTCCTTTGGTCCCGAGTTGCCCTCTCCCCCCTCGGCACCGTCCCTCTCTCTCTGGCTTTCTTTTTCCTTTTCTTTGATGACCAACTTGTTTTTCTTCTCGATGTGCTGGCTGGGCTGTAGGAGGGCAGAGTGACTCTGGGGCAGAGAGAGCTGGCTCTGCTGCTGCTGCTGCTGCTGCTGCAGGACCTGCTGATGGCCCTGCTGCGGGACTTGCACCTGCGCCTTCAGCTCTTCCAGCAAGCCTGGGCCCGCCCCCGTCAGCGCCAGCGCCCCGCCCGTCACCGGCAGGCTCACCTCGGGGCTGAGCTGGAACTCGGCGCTGGGGATGTAGAAGGGGAAGAGGAGCTGCTGCTGCTGCTGCAGCTGCAGCAGGGTCTCCGTGGCCATGGGGAAGTGAGGAAGGAGGGTGGGGCTAAACAGCTGGGACTGGATCAGGGCCGCCTGCTGCTGCAGCTCCTGCTGCAGGTGAGCTTGAACTTGGGCCTGGGCCTGGGCCAGGGTCTGTGCTTGCTGCTGCTGCTGCTGCTGCTGCTGCCTGGATGTGATCATATCTGCCAGCTTCTTCCGATTGGCTTCCTTGGGCTCTGAAGGGGAAGCGGTGTTGGCACCGCTGGGATTCCCCAGGGGCGGCATTCCTCCGCTTTCAGTGGGCACTTGGCTCAGTAAGCTGGCGCTTGGAGCAATGCCAGCACTGCTTGGGTTGGTGGTGGTAAAGGTGTTACTGGTGCTCACAGGACTTGGGGCGGAGGAGCTCAGGGAGACGCTGCTGCTGTTCGCGGTGCCATTGCTGCTGCCACTTGCAGCCTCCAGCTTGGCTGCCCGGGCCTTGGTTTGATGCAACACAGACCTCATATGGATCTCCAGCGTGGAGCTCTGGCTATAGGCCACGTTACAAGTGTTACACTTGAAAGGTTTGTTGTCAGGGCTGCTGGTGGGTTCTGGCTGACCAGCTGCCGATTCCTGAAGGGCTCTCTTCAACTTATGCAGGTGGGAGACAGAATTGTAGTGCACTAGCAGGATGTTCTTCTGAGTGAAAGATTCCTTGCAGACGGTACACTTGTAAGGGCGAGAAGGGTCTAGAAATTTTTCCATGGTGAAGTTGGGGCCTTTTCTGAAAGGTAGAGCTCTCTTTGGCTCTGAACCCGAGTCTTCTTGTACCGACCCAGAGTCACTGCCCGTCGGGCTCTGTTTATCCTCCAAGTCACTCTCTTCTTCCTTGTCTTCCTCAACGATTATAGTATGGTCCTCGGCCAGGGTGGGGTCTCCCATTGCCAGGAGGTCTCCATTGGCCAGAAGGCCACCATAAAGCTGTTGGATGTCGGCCTCACTCAACTCCAGGTGGCTCGTCTCGAGGTGTTTTTTCAGAGCCTGGAAAGTTCGGAAACTGCGCTGACAGAGACAGCACATGGTGGCAGCTCTGATCACGTGGTACTGAGAGTGGAGCTGCAGCTTTTCCACGGTCTTGAAAGCCAGGCTGCACTGGTTGCAGCGGTACTTGTACACGTGGCGATCCGACACGGGCAGCTGAGGCCTCTTGGCGTGGACCTCACTGAAGTGCGCCTGGAGAGTGGCGGAAGTTTTGAAAACCTGGTTGCACCCCTTCTTCCAGCACAGGAAGCCTGAATCGTCTCTCACAGAGCCTGGGTCAGCAGGAGAGGGTTTCACATCGCCACTGTGTTCTGTGCCGGCAGAGGGCACGATGTTCTTTCCCAGATCATCTGAGGTTTCTGGAAAAAAAAAAAAAAATCAAGCCCAATGATAAAGAAGGCTTAGAGCTGTCTCCCCAGCAAGGCCTCATGAACACAGAGTCTCATGATGATGAGGGAAATACCCAGCCAACCTGCAGACACACACTCTCCACAGAGCCCCACACCGCTGAGAGCACGTGTTATATAAGCAGGTGCACAGGAATAGAGAAGAAGAAAAGGAAATACAAAAAGCCTCAACTGCTAGTAGGCCTATACCATAGCACAAATCTGTCTTTTAAACAATATTCATTTCAACTTCTCGAGAACTGGCTTGAAGGGATACCCCCTTTACATGGATCTGAATTATGGAATATGTGAATTAATGCTGTCCTAAGCTGTGGGGAATTTGCAAGAACCGCTATCCACTGTAATATAAGAAATTTGGGGACATGTATATATTTTTAGGCATTAAATAATTTCTTGTTATTACGTGACTTTTGACTGTCCTCTCTATTCAATAAGCAAAGAACATTCAAGTGGCCAATTATGAAAACACATTAAAACTTTTTTCTACAGTGAGATCATCACACCCATAAATATTCTGACCCTTTTTTGGGTCAGCTGTACACTGCCTAATATGGAAAAATCACAAGGGAGACACGGTGGGGCAGCAGTGTGGTGTAACTCTTCCCAACTTAAACCTTAGCTGCTGACAAGGTGTCAAGAGATGTAGGAGAGACTCATAAACAGAGGTCTAAGGCCCCGCCCAGCTAGGACCCACCGCGGGGCACCAGCAGCATCTATGCCTACAACAGTGTTCTTTCCAAATGCACCTCTCCGCTGCCCCCCATAAGGCACTCCTGGAAGTCTCAGAGAAGAGCTCTGTGCACAGATAGATAGCACCTAGAAAGACAACTAATCCAGTGCCCTGAGATCACCCATGTGCTCCACAGGTCCCTAATAATTAAGTCCTCGGAGAGGGAGTATTTGATGGCTTAGGGTGATAAGTCATGGGTCTACTGGCTGACTCTCTGGTTAGTCACTTCCTGGCTGTATAGGCTAAGGGGACACGTGTCCACCAAAACCCCACTGGTTCTCACCTGGTTTTTTTCTCACTTCAAACCATACGAAGTGTGTACACAAATACATGCCAAGAACCCGAGTATCAAGTAGCTGACAACGGTGCCCCTCATCCCTTGCAAAGTTACGTTCAGCTTTTAGGAGTATCGTAAAGAATTCTTGGCACTCTTGCTCCATGAAAATTTTGGCCCCAGGTTTCATTTTGTTTACTCTTCTCAGGGGTCAAGAATAATGACACTAACCAGGCTGCTTTCCTGCCTCCTCCAAACTGGAGTTCCCGTCCCGATCTGGAACAGCCGCTGGGAGGAACAGGCTGCTGGGCATCGCCATCTCGGGGGTAGTCACCTGAAGAGCAAGCGGTAGAGAAGCGAGGAGAGTCAAAGGGCGAGGAAAGAGACACAAAATAGGGAAATGTGTTAAAATTATTTAATAAGCAAAATTAGCCTTCACCAGTGTAAAGCTGGAGGTGTCACTTTTCATAGCTCACTGAAGATTCATGTTTATTAGACAAAGCTCACATCCGTCAAAAGCGCTTCTACGGTTACATTCTGGACATAATTAGCAGTGCACACTTGAAGAATCATCTTATTATTAATATTTTTCCTTTATGCAGAATTTTGACTTTGATCACTGACAATGTTTTGTCATGGGCTGTGAAACTTCTTGTGCAACCAATTAGGTAGATAAGTTGAAAGGCCCACCTTAAGCTGCTGAAAACATAATAAGGGCCCTAATTAAATCATACCTAGTAAAGTACACTGTAATCTTGAAGCAGGGAGCATTGTAGTACTGTTTTCAGAATGTATTCAGGCAAGAGGAGGAGGGGAATAAGAGCGAAGGAAAGGGTGAGAAGAAGAGAAGGGAACAAAGGGAAGGCTAAGGACACGCAGACACACTGGCAGGTTCTCCAGGAAACAACATTTTGTAACCCTTTACAAGCTGAGATCAAGTGCAGATGAGCATTTCTTATGACTCACTTCAGTCGGGATTTCTCCTGGGGTCTTTGCCTGAGGTACACAGCATCAGAGGGGACTTCTGGCCAGTGTCCCAGCCACAGAGGGTGCCCCGCACCCTACATTCTACAACAGGGCAGCCCCACCCTGGCCACGGCTGTTGTTTCCCAATACAGCGACTCCAGAATTAGCCTGGGTCAAAAGAGCTACAATTTAAGGTCAGATCTTTCGGCATTTATTTCTCCAGGCTTTCCTGCCATCTGGCCACAAGCTTGTCCAAACAAGTTATCATTTGCCCTCCATTAACGTGATAGGGGGCCCTCAATATCCAACGTAAGGCTAAAAGGTTCTTCATTTAAGAAGAAGCAATATCCCTTTGCCTACTATAGGATGGGAACGTAGTTGGCGATGATATTCCCAAATGAATTAGAAATCGTTCCCTGTTTGATGACAGCCTGAGAAGTAAACTGACCCTGAGGTTACAGGAACAGAAACTTACAGTCACCACTAACCTTTCTACATGGCGCCCAGCCCCACCTGGAGGCATTACTTTCCCATCGAACACAACTATTGAGATAGTATCTTCACTTGCTGTTACAAAGATTGGAACACCTAGATTACTGTTCAAAATTTAAAATATTTAAAATAAATGACTATTAATTTTTAATGGTTTGAGGATCCTGGCCTTGCTCAAAATCACTGCTGACATGTTCACTAGAATCATCCGTGGTAGGTTCCACTCCTAGAGGAAACTCAGACAGCTGTCCCCATAAATCCAAAAAGGTAACTCCTCAATACATTTCAGGGTATTAGGATAATCTCAGCAACCCGGATGCCCGTAGGTGCAAAAATTAAGCAACAGGCACTACGGAGAAGGGCTCTGAGAAACGCTGCGTTTACGAAGAGCAGGTGCATGGCAGGTGAATGTGACACAGAATCCCTGCTCTCACAGACATCTGCACCCTCACACAAAGCTCGCCAGCAGCTGCTTACGGCTAGCTGTGGATGAATCGTTAGGAATGGAGCGGAGATTGCCAAACTCATTCCGTCTATTTTCTTTTTAATAGAAAGCATTTCTGACCAGTGTGGTTGGGGAGTCCAGCGGGAATCCAAGAAGTGAAAGGTCACCGATTAATTTACAGTCCTCGACCGAGGGGGAGCACGAGGTTGGGGGCAAGAGGGGGAGAAAGGGAAAGGAAAAAAGACTCCCCCCACACCTCCTTTCTCGGCTGTAGCTGCGGGATCAGTCCTTTCCTGGGATCTTTAGGAATTATGAAAAATGAATCATGAGAAGTGGAAAAAAAAAAAAAAGCCCTACAGAGTAAAAAAGAATAAAATTATCTAACACCTCAGCTGCACATCATTATAGAAAACTGTGGGCTTTTTATACACATTACAGTAAGGCAGACATCCCCTCTAACAGACTCAGTACGATGGATCAGTAATTGTTTGCATACACTTTAATTAGAAAAACTCAGATGGCTATGAATAATAATGGAAAAGAGAGACTTTTGCACTTGAAAGGTTGAAGTCAATCAAGTGTGAATGACGGCAAAAAAGAAAGAAAAAAAAAAAGACACCAATTCATCAGCCCTCTGTTGTCTCGCCGCGACTTTAATCATAATTCCTGATTGGGATTCAAGAAGGCAGTAAGCAGCGGTTCTTTGTCTGCCTTCACCTTCCATCAATTAACTCTCCCCAAAATATAATCATCAACCTCACATGCTCCTCTGCATCTTAATCTGGGCCTCCAAACCTGTAAGTCTTGCCTCATACGTGTTTACATAATTACTTCTACCTACCTGCATCTTCTCATCTATAGTGTACCCAACCTCTCCTCTCCCTGAAAACAAACAAAAAAGGTTTGGTATATAAAATCTTAATGGGCAAGAAATTCCCAAAAGGCAAAGAAGAAGACCCCTAAAGAGGATCCTAAGGATCTAGAAATTCTGGTGGGGTCTGTCTGCGCATGGGTCTGAACAGAGAGGTTGCGATGGAAGCCTCTTGGCTGTGCAGGACGCTGGAGGGCCCCACGTCAGCTCTCGGACGCTAATGTTCCCGTGTCTGTGTCCACTCCTCCCTCTCCTACCAGCTTCTCAAGCTCATCACTCAAAGTTACCACGCTTTTTTGTAAAGAGCCAAAAATACGGTCCTGCCAATGGCTCACTGAGGAATTCTGCTCACGGAAGAAAATGAGAGTTGGCCAAAGGCTGAGTTCCTTCAATACTTGCCTTGGCACTCCTTGTTTCCCACTCATATCTGGCTGCCACACAGTGTGGAAGGTTGAGTCTATCCCAGCCAGCCTCTGATGGACGGCTGAAAGTCCGTGGGAAAGGCAGTCGCTCAACAGTGCTGGGCAGAGTTCTGTAAAGACCTTCCCTTTCACTAGGAGCGTCAGAGCATGCCAGTGTGTAAGAGGACAAAACCTGGCCACAGCGTCATAACCAAGCCACCGCAAACGTGCCCAAACCACAGAGACCCTCGGAGGACTAGATGCTGCCAGCAGCTCCCCTGCACAGACAGCGTACGCGGCATTACACATTCACTCTCTCTGCCCCAGCCCTCCCATCCACAGACTCAAAAGCCAAACAAAAAGTTTGAGGTTTGGCCAGACAATAGTACACAATCAGTCTAAACACCTATACTTCCTACACTGACATCCATGTAGATTGATTCTTCCAATAATCTTACACCCATAAACACTGAGTATGTTAGGTTACATTCCCCCATACTCTACTCATTAATGTATAGAGGGGACCTCAGACTATTAAAACAGACTTTTAACCAAAAGTCAAAGTTTTTCTGGTAAGAAAATTCAATTGCTTAGCGCCATTACTTCCTCAGAATGTGAGCCTCTCAAGATCGGTGGCCGTGACCACGCAAAGCAGCTCCGTGGTGATGATCTGGATACCACATGTGCTCCTCTCAGCCCTCTGAGCCAAGTCAAGCATGCAGAGTTGACGGGAACGTAGGAAGAAAATATCATCTGAACAGGCGCAGTACCTTCCTAACAAGTAAACAAGTCTCACATATAACTAGAGAAATGTGGAGTTCTGCTCTGATGCTGAAAATCTTCAAGTTCAAGCAATTCACACATATGACGATAGAAACAGAAGAGCTCCACACTGGTACTAAGAATCTTGACGCTTAAGCCATTCCAAAACAACTTAGTTGATGAGAAGGAAGGGCCTCAAATGACTCTGCTCATCCGTTCATTTGACCGTCATTCACTAAACTTTGTACAAGGTCCCCGTGCTGCACGCTTGTGAGACAGAGCAAGACCGGGTCCCTGTGTCCAAGAAGCTCCCGTCCAGAATAACTACCCTTCTAGAGATCATAAACTCATTAGAAAATCTGATGAAAGTTGCAGGCTCCTAGAGAAAATACTTTTAAAACAAACTACTGTAGATAATTTCAGGAAATCACAGGCTCCCTCGAGGGAAATTCCTGGATTCAAGTTAATTGCCCTTGAACTACTAGGAAAGGTGACGTGGGTTTGTAAATACCTAGTTCCTACCTCCTGTTCAGTTCACCATTATTTTGGATTATGACTTAACTAACGCCTTTCAAGTTTCTATGAGGTGAGTGGGCCTGAAAGCCCCAAGGACACACCTTATAAAACCCAGAGTCTTAGATGTGGGTCTGGTCCCCACTGTGACATCTGGGAGGGGCCACGGATGTTGACTCTTTTTCGACAGAAGAAGCTGGAATTATAAGGAGCCCTCCCCACTCCCTGCTTTCTCTGGGTCATGGATATGAAATGGCCAAATACCACAACTTGAGCAGCCAAGGGGTATATACACTTCGCTAAATTCTTAACGGGACTGTTCATGCAAATTGACCTCTCAAGGCCACCCTGTCTGAGGTTAGATCAATGCAACCAACAAGTTCCACATGCTGGAAAGCAAAGGTATTTTCTTAGAGCAAGTACTGAACTTGGTTTCTCTGAGACCCTCATCCCCACAGCCTTGGCACTGCTCGCCTGAGCAGAGCTTCTTTCTGAAAGACTCTCTATTCCAAGTGAAAGTATAGATTTGCCAAAACCTAGACTCCCAAGGAGACTCAAATCCTTCATATTTCAGTAAAAAAAAAATAGAATGAAGAACCTCAGATGGAGGGAAAGAAAGAGGGACAGCCTCAGACACAGGCCTTCCTGGCACAGACCTGGCCAGTCTCTACACCTTGTGAATGAGGCACTGGTCCTGTTTCAAAAAACTGAAGCATGGAGTTAAAAGCCAACCGCTTCCAGAACTGAGCGGTCTAGCTAGTGGGGGATCCAAAGTCGACGGCGCCAGGGAGGGTCTGGCTGCTCACTTCCTCCCCTGACCTCGATGGCTGCCAGCTGGTCTCTGCACATCTGCAGCCAGCAAGCCCAGCAACTCACGGCAGCAGAGAGAGCTGCAGAGGTTTCTCCCTCCTTTCCTTTACTACCTTCCAAATGTGCCAGGCTGGGCGCTGGACCACGGAGTCTAGAGGGCTGTTTCTCTCTTTGTCTTGTCTCCCTTCTAAAACGTCTTCTATGTCGTTGTCTATCTTTTTTTGTTTTTCTTAAACCTAAAACCCAAGAGGAAGAACTGTAGGGCCATATTAACAATTCATATGGGCCAGAAACAAATGCAGCCCTGAACCAGATTTTAAAATCTAAGAATGAGAAAGACTGAAAAAGGAGGTAGGTGGGAGAACAGGAAACATATGAACAGTTCACACACACATACACACACAGTGAGTGAGAGAGAAAAAAGAGCTGAGAAGGGGACTGAATTGGAGAGAAAAGCTTCATTAGACTCGGAGAGGCAAGCAGCGGCAGTATACCAAGGTCACTTTTAATTTAGACCATCTAATTGGCAAACAGGCTCCAAATGGCTATCATCTCACAGGGCTTGGAATTAATGAAGCCCGATTATTTTCATTACCTTCCTCTGAGATGGAGACAAAGTGAGAGCTGGTACCCAAGTGGGTGCCATAGCCTCAGGGCCGCTGGCCACCCGAGAGCCCCCAGTGCAGGGGGGCCAAGCAGCCAGCCTGATCTGGAGACTCGGATGCACAGGCACACGACGAGCAGAGATAGATGCTGACCGAAGACATCACAGGAGACAGACAGCTGGGGCGGGCTGGGGGTGGAGGGGACCTGCAGGCAGTGCAGGTCCAGGAGCAGCCAAGGGGAATCCGTGCATGTACAAAACGCACAGAATAAGTAAGGACTACCAGAGGGCGTGAAGACGAAGGGCTAGAGAAAAAGGTGTTCCTGGGCTGCTCCAGAGCCAACCCCCCTTTCTCTGCCATGAGGTCATACTTTGTTAAGTGATTGGGGAACAAAGACAGTTCCCCGGTATTAATGCTCCGGGATCCCAGTGGTGTGTCCTGCCACTCAGAAGGGCAGTGATCAATCAGAATAATTTAAGGCTACTGATATGCATTGTAGGTGGTCTCTCCCATTCTCATTTAGGGGCCAGAAACCTGTCCCCTATGCCCTCAACCCTCCTCCCCTAAAACCGTGAAAAAAAGGAGGGCACAAGCAGCAGCTCCCATATCCCCACCACCAATTTGGAATCTCGGACTTCTCTGTAAATAGGTGAGAATTCTCTATGGAACTGACACTGGGGGCGGGTCGCTCAGTTGGGTCTGGAGGGGCACCTGTCTCACCGCCTTAAGCTTTATAGATTTCCGTCTTACGTATGACGTGTGTTAAAGACACCCTTTGGAGCTCTGTTTCCAATAGGCCAAGCAGAATGAAGTGGTATGGGTGCAGTTTCCATAGCGGAGGGCCAGAGCTGCAATTGTTCCCAGTGGAGAGTATTTTTCAAGCCCCTTCATCGGTAAAAAGAAGGGGGCCCATGGAAGACACAGATATGAGATGCAGAGCATAAGCAAGCAGCTGTTACCATAGCAACAGACATATTAGACACTGCAGGTTCCTGAAAGCTGTCTGATAAGGTATTATTAAATGAAGCCTCCTCAAAACACTCTCCATTTACAACTGAACGGAAAGACATTGTATAGAAAGTAATCTATTTCCATTTATCAGGGTGGAATTTGCTTTTAGAGAGACTGAAACCCAATTCAAGCCAGATCCTGGGACCTTGGACCCAGACAGCAAAAAGTATTTACCAGAATTTATAGCTTTAGATACCTTGGACATACCCCATGTCTGCCAGGAGTTGTCTGTTTGGTGGATTTTGCCGGGCTTTCCTAGTTTGCAGCCAAAGGCAGTGAACTCAGTCAAACGATCTGGCAAGGAAGAAGATTCATTCCTCTCACTGCCATTCATCCTAGCCACTCAAGGATAAAGCAGACATAACTTTCTCCTCTTGGAGGATGAATGACTGAACACTGACCATTCCTTAATGATATGGTTTAGGAAATGGAGCTCTGATTTGAGGGGCATTTCTCAGAGTTTCCTGCTCTAGTTGGCCAGGAACAAACAGATATATCGTCAGAAAAGCCTAACCAATACTTTCCCTTGGCCAATTTTCTAATAAAATTGCTGTAAAATATCCTCCAGGGGCATGATTCTAACCACAGGTTCATTATAAACACTTAGTTGTAAAACAATTGCAAATTTCATATTAACACCAAACTTTTCAGAGGAAGGACAATGGCAACTATTTAATTTGTCAGGGTAGAGACCAAGATCAGCAGTCCAGTCCTCAAATAGGATGCTGGGTTCACCCCCATGGTATGGCCGCAAACTCCCCTCTAACCCTGGTTGCTCATCTTTTCCTGCTGATTCTGCTAAAGGATCGAGATGGAATTGCTTCATTTAGCTCAATGCAAACCATCCTCATGACTTGAGAAACCAATTCAATACTGACAGCCATGCAGTAACTACATCTTCTCATGCAAAGATAGGGTACCAAATCATCCTTATATACGCCTCTAAATCAAGTGTAAAACCCTTATGATTACATTTCCCACAACTTTCAACTTTATTTCTGAATCCATTAACTTTCTCTTGTTGCTAGCAAATGAACTTCCTATAGTCAGCACATTGCCCACAGTTTGCACGTTTTTTTCAGAAATATTTAGAAAACATCTCCATTGTCTGCTATGGGCAAATGAGGTAGGTACACAGGGGTTCCTGTACAAGGTGCCAAGCACAGCCCCTTTAGGGAGCGTGTTTCTCCTACATAATTATGTTCTTAGGGAGTCTTCTCAAATAGGGTTTATGAACCTGTTTCCATGGATGGATTTTAGGGTATCCTTATGCTCTCTGGCACTGTACACACAATTTTGTACGTGGAGAATATCTGAAAGAGTTCTTAATAGTAGTTGTCAAACTTTAGTGTGCACAGAATACCCAGTAAGGCTACTGAATCGTTTTCACCAGAGTCTCCAAAAAAAAAAGGTTGAGAATCACTGCTTGAGTGGGTAACACCCAAAAATATCTTAGGGGTTGGTACCCAAGCAGACACAGCAGTACCATCCTCCTCTCAAAGACTCTGCTGATTAATGAAGATTCATAATGACCACCAGACTTGCTACTTTGAATGTACCATACTGTTGCTGTTATAGAAGTAGGACACACAATGGATATTTGAAATATAATTTATATAGTAGTCCCTAGGGATGTATAAATGAAACTTACTGTCTAATGTAAACCAATCATACAGCTTACTACAGGCTCACATTTCCTAGACCAGACTGATATTAAACAGGAAAAATAATCACCAGAGCAGAAGAACGATGTATTGAAAATGCCACCCTCCCCACATCTCTTCCTGTTTCTTCCGGCTCCCATGGTTCCCGGCCATCTGTGGGAAGTATGATGAGGCCTGAGGAAAATCCCCCTTGTTATTTCCAAGGCTGGAGAGAATTCCAGGGAAACTTGTAACAGAAGCCCAGCCATCCACAAAAGGAAGTTTCCACTTACAGAGAACCTTTCAACACTGTTCACCAGCCTGTCTATTTGAAAATAGCCATGGGAAGTGAATTTAAACTTGACATGAAACGCGTGCTAGGTCACCTTAGCGCTTTGCCATTGGCTGCTAAGGTTCTCTTGGTGCGTCATCAAATGTATGCTCCTCACGACTGAACATCACTTACAATGTGATTAATCTTGCATAACCAAGTGGAATGGGAAATGCCTAGAGCTTATACGTCTGTGACCTGCACGGGAATCTTCACACGAGAAGGCAATCAAATTAACTTATTACTCCACTGTTGAAGGAAGTTAGAGGTGGGAATTTTTCTCTTTGCTGGTTTTTCCTCTAGTGATCAGGAAAAGGGCTTTCCAGCAGCCCAAGCATACACAGAATGCAGGATATTGGTATCGCCTGTAGAAGTTTGAAAAGTTTTCGCATCGCATTAGACTTAAATCCTTATACCAATCTTCTGGGCCATGTTTACAGTGGCCACTTAGAGCCATGCCCCGCAGGTGTAGCAACATCATGTTCAAAAAGCAAAGCCTTTGTTCATGACTCGCCATGTGCTACCCGACTGAGCATCTTCCTGCGTTGAGAATGAAAGCATCCACTTGAGAAACTCCCACGTCACAGGGCTACACTCTGTGAGTTGGAGAATGTGGGCTCACATCTCAACTTTGCCACTTGCAGGGGCATCAAGTCAGTTAACCTCTCTGAGCCTCAGTTTCCTCAGCCGTTAATGTAAACGTGTCAAACTTTTTAAATAAAACAGGGTGGCTGTGAGGATGAAATGAGACATAATGAATTTAAGAGCAACCTAGAAGATGACCTGCTCGGTAAAGGTTTGGAGAATCTGAATAACAACTTCTTCATGTAAATGGTTAGCTACTCTAGGCCTCTGCGTCCTGAGGGGAGAGAGGAATGATAAGGGACGTTGAGAAATGCATTATGTATTCAGCCCTTCGGGCCGCAGTCAGGCCAAGTCTAAGGTGAACAAAGGTCACAGGACTATCTTTGACATTTCCAACTCTGCACTGGCTCTCGCATCCAGCAACACAGTGTCCTGCCCATGTTGCTGCATCACCTTGGACCGCTGGGGAAAGAAAAGCCCCAAGGTCCTGCCCCCAGCTGCCTTACCGTCATGATGAGCTTCTCCACGCAGTCGGGCGCCACGCTGTGGAGGTGGGTGAGGTGCAACTGGAGGTGGATCTTGTTGTTGAGCATGTCCTGGCACAGGGGGCAGCGGAGCATGGGCTGCACCGAGTGCTGCGTCATGGCGTGCACCCGCAGCCGGTTGACATCGGCGTTGCTGTACTTGCAGTAGGGACACTGGTACATCTGTGGGGAACACACAGCCACCCCTCCGGCTGAATCTTCAGTTCCCACCGCAACTGTGTCCGCCCCAAGCCCGCCCACCCGAGACTCCACTCCCCCCTTCCCCCAGTTATCTGGAACGCTCCCCCACCAGCACAGCCGCTTCTGGCCTCACCTGCTCCGCTTTGGTCTCCTCTGATGTTTTTGGTCGCTTTGCAGAGAGAGGAGACTCTGAGCTACCTGGGAAGGAGATGCGTTTGGAGGTTGCAGGAGAATCTGTCAGCTCCTTCTCTGCTTGGCTTGATGATGCTGGAAGAAAAAGCAGAAGATGTAATACAGCAGCCAGACCAGGCCAGCTCCCAGAGGGTTTGCGTTGGGTGAAAATCAACATTCATTTATAGCACAGGATTTTCTTGAAACACCAAAATTAAAGTAGGATGAGCATCCGGACTGATTTATCAGGCATGCTAGAAAAGAAGCAAGCGTTTCTTTTTGTCCCCCATGAATTTCTGTCACTACACAACTTTAACAACTGAACACTAAGAAAAAAAGGTACAGAAATGGACTAAAAGGCTCTGAGTTGGATTAAGCTACATACAGTCTATTCTGACCTCCCCCAATCAAGGCACAATCTGCTGGCTTATGAGGGTGGGTGGGAAAGTCTCACCAATTGCTCTGCCAACCACGAGTCAACCCAAGTACCAGACACACTCTGCTTTCATGGATGTAATAAACGATGTGCTTCCAACTTTATTGTCACAGCTCTTGAAATCACAGCACAGCACAGCACAGCACAGCACAGCACAGCACAGGAGACATGATAAATGGGACGGACCCGAGAAAGGTTTACACGGATATCTGCATGCAAATACGTGCAAAAAAATCAAGTCTGGGTTCAGCTACTTGCTTCTGGGGAAGAAGTAACTGAAGAGTGGAACTAGATAGGGCGTGACTCCAACTTCTAATCGAGCCAGTGCTCCAGACATAAGAGTTTATTCAGAGTGGGTGGTTCAGAGGGAAAGTGTCCTCTCTGCTTGCCAGAAACATGCCCTCTGCACCCCACTCCACCAAAAAACACCAAAACACCAATGAGGAAGGAGAGTCGCATGAGACTGAAGCAGCAAACAGTGAGCATGGAAGTGTTGGCGGAAGGAGTTCTCTGAAGCATGGAAAGGGATCTGGAAGATTTTGATTAGAAAACAGCTGGGCTAAAAGGGTTTAACAAGGAAAAATAAGCAGGGCTCCTCCAGTATAAACACAAATCTCCAAATGGTCCAGATGTGGTCATTCCAAAACCTGGTCAATATCTTAAGGCTGGCTCTCTCACTTGTTTTGGACGGGAACTCCATTTTTCAGAATTTTGCTACAAGTGGTAAGAAGAAAAATCCTGAAAATGGTAGTGAGACAATACATACCCACTACCCTCCCTACCTCACTGAAAAAGCATTTGACTCAGCACTGAGGTCACTGGTTTAGAAAGCCTCATTTTTACTCTTTGGTCAAACTGCTTTCTGTCTCATCCAGCCTAGTTATCTAGCATGTGTTTCCAGCTTTGAAATCTGTTCTGACGTGGATACCCAAGATGCTGTCATTACAGATCAGTGCTTTAATAAACAGTTGTAAAAAATCAATTTTATTCATTAATATCATAAGGCCACACAATAATTTTGGGAAAAAAAACTGCGAGATGCAGGAAATATTCCAGGAAGTTGATGCTCTTCCCAGAATGCACATCTTCTGATCTTTAACCCCAGTATCTTGGTAACCTGGTCTACATAAGTTTGTAGAACATCTATTATTTAAAAAGTACAAGGACAAGCATATTACACACGGACCCCTCCTCCTCCCAACACACATTCATAACAGTACTTTAATCTGTCTCGAATCGACTTCAAACCCATTTTCTTCTTAATGGGAGTTATTCATTTTCACTTGAGAGGTAATACATGACGGCTGGATATTTAATGTGATGGACTGGCTGCCGATTAACTAGGTGCTGTAACATTCTAGTCTGGTTCCCCCATGGCCCACTTCCCGTCTCCCAGCCCCCGGCAGACCTGATCCCGCGAAACCTCGCGTGCAGGTTTTAGACCTCGGAGTGTGATGGGCCCCTGCCTGAACACTCCCACAATAGGAGTCTTTAATTAATGTTTTGGGGACGTAAGAGCTTCCAGCCCCCAGAAGGTTCCTTATTCTCCATCATTTTTCATTTCTGCTTACTGGTTTGTCTTCTATATGTTAGCTCTTCTATGGCTTTTCACAGGCATTCTAAAGATGGGGCGGGTGGAGACATTAGATGATACTTCAGATGCTTATTTGTTAGAGCCATCCTCCACCTTCCCCATTTCCACCTCCAATCTGTAGGATTAGGTTAGGTTCGGGGCTTACAGTTAGGAAAGAGCCGCTCTCCGCTCCTCCTTCCCCTAGGGGCAAGCCAAGATACAGATTCTATTCTAAACACCCATCCCCGTCTTTTTGTTAGTCTGCCTGACCTGAAACAACACTTGCTTTTACAGGACCATGACACTACCTTGTCAACGCCCTCAACCTGCCTGCTACACCACCCCCCCCCCCTTCTTCAGAATGATTTTCAGCCGTCCAGCTGCTCAGCAGTGTGGATGAACGAGCGCGGAGGCTGAGACCACCCGACTCATCCCGCTCCCTGCAAAGCAAACCCGGTGTAACCCAGTGCAGCATCAGCGTCCTCACAGGACCGGAGTCCACCCTCGTCCTTCAATGCTGAACGCGTGATCAATGGTGACGAGGTTGCAGAGGTGAGAATTCTCGTTTCAGAAGCCACTATTCTTTCCCCCTGCATGGAGAGGGGGACTTCTATTACCTTTTTTTTTTTTTTTTTTTTTCATACTCTCAAATTGCTCTGTAATTCTAAAGCTTCCTTTGTGAGCTCAAGCTAAGGAGCTGTTCTAAAGTGTTTTGAAAAATAAAATCAGCACTTGCTCACTCATTCCTCTTTCTCTGGAGTAACACAGCAGCTCTGCTATGATATGAAATACTGCATCCACTGGTGTAAAACCTTCCGGGGCTCATCTCCCTTCCATCTGGGGCAATCTGCATCTTTATTAGATCAGATCTGTCTAGAAGTGGACATTAGCCACCTGCAGCTCGCCAGGCTTCTTCTCTTTAAAGATAAGGCCGTGCCTTTCCTATATCGGAGTCTGTTAACACCCAGTTACAATCCCATTGTGCTTCCCTGGGTGATGTGAGGACTGCTCCAAAGAGTTTAGGTTAACGAGGCTGACAGGCCCCTCCTAGCTTGACCCCAGACATTAAAACGTCAATCCCCATCAAAACATGGTACCAGAGATTTTATAAAATTTCTGTAGATGGGTAAACAGTCGCACAAGTTCTCCATCAGCAGGCTGGAAGAGGGTTTACTACCGACAACGACGGTCTAGGGTTTTCTCAAGCTTCTTCTCTCTGAACAACTTCAAAAGGGCCAGAGTCCCAAAATCAATTTCTACTTTAGTTCTGTCACTGGCATACATTGTAGGCATAAGTAAATGAGGTTGTACGAATACCAAGAGGGAAAGTACTGTGGTTTTCTTTTTTGAAGACTTTTCGAAACTCTAACTTAAATTCCAAGAGTCATGTCACAGTGTAGAAAACATTATTACCTTTTAAAATTAATTACTGATCACTTTAAAGCCATTATGACGTCACAGTAGTGAAACACAAATAGATGCGCTCCAGGGACAAGCCATAGTTTAAACAGTGCCTGGAACCACTGGATTATACTGGTAACAACTTCAAGGGTAACTACCTGTAGTGGCTTTTACAGCAATGACAAAACGAGCTGGAAACAATCTAGATATTTTACAACAGGGCACGGTTAAGTAAACAATGGTACAGCCACTCTATTGAGTATTAGATGACATTACATATGATAGCAATGTGGAAAAATCCTTGAGAATGTTAATCAGAAAAAAAATAAGAATGTATGCATTATAACATGATACAGCTTTGTAAAAAATAGGTATTAGAAAAAAAGACTGGAAGAAAATGACTGCTATATTTAGGTGATGGCATCACGGACCATCTCCCCATTTTCTAAGTTTGTCATGTAGTTATATTACTTTTAATATCATAATTAAAGAGTTTAGCATTTAAATTCAACTGTCCATGAAAAGGTTGATATTTGGATCCATACTGTTCAAAACATCAGGTGGTTTTTTTACTTTGCTGGTTAAAGCAATCTTTCCTCATTTTGGCAGCTATGTCATATGAAAATATGTGTTAAATCGCAATGAATCTTCCACAGGCAACATGCTGGGCTCCTGGCACTTCAAAGGGTTTAAAAACGTGGCAAGGAATCATGCGAGTGCCATCGATTACACACCCTATAAAGCGAGGCAGGAGGGATACTGGGACAATATCGGGGAATGCAGGGTCAAACCCCAAGCACAGCCTGACAGGATGTTAGCTGCGGACTCCTCGCCACGCAAACTTTCTAAGGAGTGGACAAACACTTGCTCAACTTGTTAGAAGTTAAGGTTGCCCCACTGAACTCGCTGGTGAGGCAGGAAAAGGACTGGCATGTCCTGGTTATGGAGTACAGAAAATTCCAAGTCAACTTTCTGGGCCAAAAGCCACCATTCCACCTTAAACTGTGATGGGCTGGTCACTATATCTGACGAAGGCAAGTGCTGAGAGGCAGACCTGATTCATGACTCTCCATTTCATTCTCTTAGGTTCCTCTACATTCCAAGCAGAAGAATTCCATTTCAAAGGGAAAGACACAGTCGTCAGTGCATGGCTTCCTCAGGAAAAACAAAAATCACTTCTGTGACGTCAACTTCCAGATATCCTTTGTTTTTAACATATTTGCTTTGGGGTATTTAACCTCTAAAAATAATTGCTTAAAAATTTACCCCTCTTGTCATATTAATTAGAGGGAGTAGGGAAGAGAAGAGAGCCAATATGAATTCATGCAAGTTTTGTTTACAGTTTTCAAGAAGTGGTTTTATTATGTTCTAAGCATATAGAACAATTAAAACAAGCCTAGTAAGGTTTCAGGTAAGAGGTGACTAACTGTAAAGAATAGGTTAAGGGGGCTTCCCTGGTGGCGCAGTGGTTAAGAATCCGCCTGCCAGTGCAGGGGACACAGGTTCAATCCCTGGTCCAGGAAGATCCCACATGCCACAGATCAACTAAGCCCATGCGCCACAACTACTGAGCCTGCGCTCTACAGCCTGCGAGCCACAACTACTGAGCCCGCGTGCTGCAACTACTGAAGCCCGTGCGCCTAGAGACCGTGCTCCGCAACAAGAGAAGCCACCGCAATGAGAAGCCCGCGCACCACAACGAAGAGTAGCCCCCGCTCGCCGCAATTAGAGAAAGCCCGTGTGCAGCAACAGAGACCCAACACAGCCAAATATAAATAAATAAAAAGTAAATTAAAAAAGAGAAGAATAGGTAAGAAGAGTATAATTTAGGGGGCTTATCAAGTGGTCAAGTATGGTAGAAACACAGTCTCTTTAACTTCACCTGATAAAACCACTTTTCCTAGAACAAATTCTCACCCAGTCCTCATCCTCACTAATAAACTAAAATCTGAGTCACTGAAATTTTGCTGACAGAAAACTTGAGAGCTGTACTTGCAATACCATGTACTGCCAGCAGACTTAATGCCAACACGTGCCTCATTTCTCACCTAGTGATGCGGTCGTACAACTCTGAAGCACGGGAAGGCGGGGAGTTGCTGCCTCCTGAAAAAGAAACCTGAAGAAAAATTGGAAATGAAGTAGAAATGGAACCTTAAGGTACACAGTTTTTGGCTTTCCCTAATCATTTGCCAAGACGTCAACTTGCCCTCCATGGCAATCAAAAGTACTGGAAGTTTCAGTTCCATGAGCAAAACTGACCTTCTCATCAGTCAGCACACCACTGGTGCTGTTGGCATGGTGGACATTCTCTGCCACAGGCCCGCCTTTGGCCAGAGTCCTCCCGTGGGGAGATCCTGGGCATGCGCTGAGCTGCCCACGTTACTGGGGAAGTTTCTTCTGCGTTTCTTCTCTTCGTGGCATAGTGGCTCTCGGAAGTGGTGTTCACCAAGATGCTGACCCCCTTCCTTCTGGGGACCCCACGGTGAGCCCACTGAAGCCCTGGGATGCTGCCTGACATGTCATCCTTGTGGAGAGGCCAAAGGCAGCCTCCAGCCCCACTTCTCAACCATCAGACTCTGAGCTGAAGTACCACTGACAGCCCCTCCATCTAAACTTCCATCTCCCAAACCGGCAACATAATGGAGGAGCCAATTAAATGATTATTAATTCATGCTACTTTCCGTAAGCCAGAGGTTCTCATCGCCTTGTGTTCCGTAAACCAGCTTGCCACCTGCCCCAGAAATTTACAGCAATCTTTTATCTCCATTGACTAAGGAGAAAAAAAAAAAACATTCACACAGCTCCATACTCAGTGCTTGAGTTGGGACAACGACCCCAGCACGATAGTCACAGAAGCTTCACCAGATCGGAAAACGGTCCTTCAGCTCATAATGAAACGTTAATGAAAGGGGCAGTGAGCCCTCTCCATAGCCCCTTCCCCTCAGCTTCTCAGAGGCCCCCACACTCCCCTCTAGAAAGCAGACATGCCCAGTTTCCAGAGGGTCAATCTGTGCTTGGGACTTGTGATCCTCATACTGTCACTGAATGTGGAGCTGCTCTTGGCATCTGCTTGCAATTCCCTCCCCAGAGGAGAGGCTAGGATTTCGTACTCGCATCTCCTGCAGAGCTACTGCACTTGAGAGGTGACCAGAGAGCTGGCTAAATTCTCTCCCTCCCTAACACAGAGAGCAACAGTTCCTTTAAAGGGTCTGCTCGGCTGCCAACTTGGTCGCTAAACATGCACGGCTCTGCCTCCCACCAAGCACTTAAAGATGATTCAAAGAGGAATCGGGGAGTCTGTGCACGGCGAAGGCGCACCCATCGGGGTCTCTACACCCTTCCATGCCCAGAGTCCAGCCCCGTGAGGGTAAGAACCTTCTATTTAAAACACAGTCCTGGTTTCAGTTAAGTGCAGGCTAGACTGCTCCTGCGTGTCTCTTGAAAGCATTTTAGAGAAGTACTCAAAAAGGAGGAGAACATGCCTAGGTAGGGAGAGCGAGACACACAGGCCTCATCCACTTACCAGACATGTCTTCCTGTTTCCATGAAGGATTTCAAAGAAAACTTGAGTTATACTACAGATGGGTATTACTGCTACTCGGGGAATGGCTCATTATTTTTCTCCTCCAACTCAAAGATGAACCAGATAGGTCAGCACTTTGAAAAACCAGAAGCTCTTCGGTGTTGTTTCTGTTGTTGTTTTTAGTTTGCTTTTTATTTGGAAATACAGATTCACAGGAAATTGCAAGAATAGTACAGAGAGGTCCGTTTCCCCTTCACCCAGGTGTTTCTTTTTAACCAGGGTTCAGATAAAGAGTGCTGGGTTTCTCAGATGGAGAGATATGCCATGTTCTTGGATTGGAAGGATCAACATTGTGAAAATGACTATACTACCCAAAGCAATCTACAGATTCAATGCAATCCCTATCAAGCTACCAATGGCATTTTTCCCAGAACTAGAACAAAAAATTTCACAATTTGTATGGAAACACAAAAGACCCCGAATAGCCAAAGCTATCTCGAGAAAGAAAAACGGAGCCGGAGGAATCAGGCTCCTGGACTTCAGACCATACTACAAAGCTACAGTCATCAAGACAGTATGGCACTGGCACAAAAACAGAAATACAGATCAATGGAACAGGATAGAAAGCCCAGAGATAAACCCATGCACATATGGTCACCTTATTTTTGATAAAGGAGGCAAGAATATACAATGGAGAAAAGACAGCCTCTTCAATAAGTGATGCTGGGAAAACTGGACAGCTACATGTAAAAGAATGAAATTAGAACACTCCCTAACACCATACACAAAAAAACCCTCAAAATGGATTAAAGACCTAAATGTAAGGCCAAGACACACTACAAAACTCTTAGAGGAAAACATAGGCAGAACACTCTATGACATTAATCACAGCAAGATCTTTTTTGACCCACCTCCTAGAGAAATGGAAATGAAAACAAAAATAAACAAATGGAACCTAATGAAACTTAAAAGCTTTTGCACAGCAAAGGAAAACATAAACAAGACAAAAAGACAACCCTCAGAATGGGAGAAAATATTTGCAAACGAAGCAACAGACAAAGGATTAATCTCCAAAATATACAAGCAGCTCATGCAGCTCAATATCAAAAAAACAAACAGCCCAATCCAAAAATGGGCAGAAGACCTAAACAGACATTTCTCCAAAGAAGATATACAGACTGCCAACAAACACATGAAAGCATGCTCAACATCACTAATTATTAGAGAAATGCAAATCAAAACTACAATGAGGTATCACCTCACACCAGTCAGAATGGCCATCATCAAAAAATCTAGAAACAATAAATGCTGGAGAGGGTGTGGAGGAAAGGGAAACCTCTTGCACTGTCGGTGGGAATGTAAATTGATACAGCCACTATGGAGAACAGTATGGAGGCTCCTTAAAAAAACTAAAAATAGAACTACCATACGACCCAGCAATCCCACTACTGGGCCTATACCTTGAGAAAACCATAATTCAAAACGAGTCATGCACCACAATGTTCACTGCAGCTCTGTTTACAATAGCCAGGACATAGAAGCAACCTAAGCGTCCATCGACAGATGAATGGATAAAGAAGATGTGGCACATATATACAATGGAATATCACTCACCCGTGAAAAGAAACGAAACTGAGTTATCTGTAGTGAGGTGCATGGACCCAGACTCTGTCATACAGAGTGAAGTCAGTCACAAAGAGAAAAACAAATACCGTATGCTAACACATATATATGGAATCTAACAACAACCAAAAAATGGTTATGAAGGACCTAGGGGCAGGACAGGAATAGAGACGCAGATGTAGAGAATGGACTTGAGGACACGGGGAGGGGGAAGGGTAAGCTGGGACAAAGTGAGAGAGCGGCATGGACATATATACACTACCAAATGTAAAGCAGATAGCTAGTGGGAAGAAGCCACATAGCACAGGGAGATCAGTTTGGTGCTTTGTGACCATCTAGAGGGGTGGGATAGGGAGGATGGGAGGGAGATGCAAGAGGGAGGATATATGTATATGTATAGCTGATTCACTTTGTTATAAAGCAGAAACTAACACACCATTGTGAAGCAATTATACTCCAATAAAGATGTTTATAAAAAAAAAAAAAAAAAAAAGAATCCACCTTCCAATGCAGGAGATGCACGTTCGATCCCTGGTCAGGGAACTAAGATCCCACATGCCACAGGGCAACTAAGCCCGTGCGCTGCAACTAGAGAGAAGCCATCGCACCACAACTAGAGAGGAGCCTGCACGCCACAACAAAAGATCCCGCGTGCCGCAACTAAGACCCGATGCAGCCAAAAATAAATAAAATAAAATAAAATAAAATAAAATAAAATAAAATAAAACAGGGAGTTTCATACAAAGCAGAAGGACAAGGACCTCCAGAGAAGTGGAAAAATCTGGCAACAGGATCTCCATTCCTATGCAGTAGCCGTGGGCTGGAGCAGATGCCCCATGCCCTCTGGCTTGCCCCACCCTCCCCTGATACTGGGCATTCCTTCATTCCCTCTGCTAGCCTCTATGTGTGACACTTAATTTGGGAGATGGGACTTGAGGAGGAGACAGGAGCGAAAAGAAGAATCTTAGAAAGGGCAGACGGACTGAAAAGGAGGCTGAGGAAAAGGGAGTAGCGAGAAGGAGAGGGATCCACAGGGGGCCCCAGAGGCTGGAAGCTGATCCCAGGAAGGCTGCCCCAGGAGGAGGCAGGGGCTGTCATCCCAAGAAGCATCAGTAGCTGAACCTGGGAAAGGGAATCCTTGTTTCATTGCCTGAGTTCATTGTCTGCTCCCTGACACAGAGCCCCTAAATCCCTTGAAATTTCCTGGGTGACGGGAGTATCTTTTGTTCCAATGAGGTGACTCTGAGTGGGCTCCAGATAGCCTCAGGATGGGATTGGTCACCAGAAAAACCAAGCCATGATTAGAAGCTTGGGATCTTCAATCTCACCTCCCATCCTTCAGGAAGGGGAGGGGGTTGGAGACTGAGTTAATGATCCATCATCCCTACTTGATGAAGCCTCCATAAGAATCCCAAAAGTTTTAAAAATTCCAGGTTGGCACACCCGAGCTAAGTGGGGACAGAAACGCCTGCACTCAGGATCCTTCCAGACCTTGCCCTATGTATCTCTTCATCTGACTGTTCATCTGTATCTTTGATCATACCCTTCATTAAATCATAAGCTGGTAAAAAAAAAACAAAACAAAAAAAGATTGCTGGGTTTCTGATCACGCTTCATCATGACCACATGTCTCCTCCTCTCCCACTCCTGCGATCCGGGATTCCATCGGCCAAGACCAGGACTCGTGCCTTTTCTACACACTTCTGTCTTTTAGGAAAGCTCAGTTCCTTCCTCACGCGGCGGGGGCTCGTGGCCTTGCCATCCGGTTAAAGGAGACATAAGTCTCAAACTTCACGCATGTCACAGAGGTCAGAGCCCCAACATTCTCAAACTCAACTGTGAGTCAGAAATCCCCTGGAAGGCTTGCTAACACACAGAAGGCAGGCCCCACCCTCCTAGGATAGGTCTGATTCAGAGAATCTGCATTTCCAGTGAGTTCCCAGGTGATGCTGGTGGTCTGACCACACTTTGAGAACCGCTGTCAGAGCCAAAGCTTTCTGTAATTCGTAGGAACCATACCACCTTGTGACTGGACTAGAATTAAATAAGGGGGCCTGCAGGCGTGGGCGGATCTGGCCGTCCACTTTCAAATGACTCTTGCTGAAAATGCTATTCTCATCATCTACACTCGGGGACAAAAGCCAGGCCTGGTCTCAAAGCCCAATGTTTTCCCCCTCAGGCCAAAGGTGAAAGATTAAATATGGCTGTCCCTCAGGGAACCTGCCTGCTCTAAACCAACACAGACACATTTTCAAAGACAGAAATTCAGAAGGAATAACCTCTACGTGTTCTGTTAGCAGTGTAATCCAGAATAATGACAGACTGCCTTGCTTATGAAAGTCTCGGTCTTTCCACGTGTCCTGGAGAACCTCTGTGAAAAGGACAAACGCCTCTGGGCTCTTTCCACTTTGCAGGAAGAGGAAGCCTCTTTTTGGTGCTGGCTTCCCAGGTCTTGGCACCTGCAGGCCACACCAGCCCGAGGCCCCCTTTGCTTCAGCCCTGGGAAGGATGCAGAGACCCACACCGGCCCCTGTGTCCACGAGTCAGCACTCTGGGAATGGGGGGTGAGGCTATGCTTTCCCAGCGAGCGGCCAAGGTGCGACGGCGGGCCCGTGCTGCGTGCTGGCTGCTGCTGCTTGTCTGCATCTTCGGGGAAAAAAGTAGTGCTAAGTCCCACATCAGAGGCATCAATCTGTTGTACTAATTCCTTGTTGAAATATGCATAAGGCTGCTTAACTACACTGATTTGCGCTCCCAAAAGGCCATCCCGCAATTCAGTTTCAAGATACCTTACTCCCTCTGTGTCAGGTTTATGAATGAACCACCAGTCAAAACAGAGCCACCAGCCACCACTTCGTTTAGACCAACATCAGCTGTCGGAGTATTCATAACTTCTAAACGTTGGGCTGCCACCCTGAGCCCGGCTTGTGCCAGAAGCCAGGGACCAAAGGGGCCAAGACCCAATTCTTCACTTTGAGGTATCAAATCAGCCTGCCTGCCTGTGGCCTCTTATCAGCTTCCCCAGAGTGTCCTGTCTTCCCCTGCAGAGCCCCTGAGCTGTGCACAGATGCCATCTGCAGCTGTGGTCACAGTGCCCGGTGAGGATGGGGCACGGTCGGCGGGTACCTCGGGGTCTGCATTATCACTCTGCCCTCTGGCTTCATTACAGGATTGTGACAACCAAGGACTTGGAAAAAACTAGAACAGGGAGCACCTAAGAGACACCTGAACTAACAGAAGAAGTCCAGAGGTGCGAGATGTAGGTCAAAACGAGAGGTGATGTGGGTCCTGCTGGGACCAGGTCGCAGTTAATTAACAGAAGCTCATCCATCAAATCAAATATTAATTAGGTTAGTCAGAGCCTCTGAGCCCCAACACAGCACAGACTCCCAGAGACTAGACTAGAAGGATACTCTTCCAGTTTTTTTCTCCATTCCAAACCTATCTTCATAAGATACTTAACTAAATTTTAAGAGTGAAATGGAACTTGTGACAATAAAAACGTACAATCTGGGTCCAGCATGGTGACAGACACAAAGAGCCCTGCCCTTAACTTCTCCGCACCCTTACAAATCAACTTTTCCCCAGGACCCGCCGAGGATTTCTCTTCGCTCATTCAGGTTCAGCAGGAGCGTGAGAATCTGTAACGGGGGAGAAAAACGTCACTCAGGTCCCCAGAAGGGCTGGAAAACGGGAATGACTCTCCACTTTCCCCTGTAGGTTTCAAGTACCAAGCAGACTGGAAACGTCTCCTCTTGGAGTTCGGGAAGCACAGAGGGGGAGCCCCGCACCGAGTAACGTTTCCGTCAGCGTTTCTCTCACCACCACGCTCCGTTTGCTCACAGCCTCCAAAGGCCCAGGACTGCCGACGTGAGTGAAGGGGCGGGGGAGGCAGTTCGGGGGCACCACTCCTCCGTAACTCTTGTCTTTCCCTGGCCAAGTTCTCTTTACACAGAGGCATCGCACCCCCTCCCCCACGAAGGAACACAGCACATGGCTTGCAGGGCTGCCACAACCTGGCTCAAGTCCCGGCTGTGTGACCCTGAGCGTTTCAGTTGACTACACTGGACTTTCAGCTTCCATGTCTGTCAGCGGGAGGACCGCGTCTACTCACAGGGCTTCTGGGAGGCTGGCAAGAGAGATTACGCACATGAAGCCCACCAGAGTCAAGCACACAGTGAGAGCTCAAACATTTGTTGGCTATGGTTTAATATTTAGAAGTATCTCTGGGAAATAATACAGGTGCATGTGCGGCCACATAACCACAGAGTGAGGGGAGAGGCCTGGTTTCAAGGACACGCAAAGACACCCTGAATTCGCCTTTTCTGTAAGTCAACGTGGAAGAATTCTACTCACCCCATGGGTTTAATATCTAAAAAGCAGAAAGTTGAATAACTTGCACTTTGAAGTGTTTATGGTTATGCTATTTTACCGACTGATTGCTAATGAAACATCCAAACAGTATTAAGCACTTGCTAGATGCTAGCGATTACAAAAATGCATGAATGTGGGGTTGGGGAGAGATGCATCGGCAGAGCACAGAAGATTTTTAGGGCAATAAAAATACTCTGTATGATATTATAATGATGGTTCTATGTCATTATACATTTGTCCAGATCCACAGAATGTACATCAAGAGTGAATCGTAAGGTAAACTTTGGACTTTGGATGGTTAGGATGGACCAATGTAGGTTCATCATTGGTTTAAAAAAAAAAAAAAAGTACCATCCTGGTAAGTGATGTTGATAATGGGGGAGGCTATGCGTGTCGGGGGGTGGGGAGCAGGGCAGAGGGTGTACGGGAAATCCCTGTACCTCCCTCTCAAGTTCGTTGTAAACCTAAAACAGCTCTAAAAAAAACCAGTCTTTTAAAAAAACAAAAAACAAAAATGAATGAATGCCACATGGCCCTGACCATAAAGAGGTGACAATTCTGTTTGACAACTAGAGAAACAGGATTTTCAAGTCTTCTCCAATCTTCGTATAGTAAGAGAAAGCTACTAGGTTATGTGTTCTTCAGCTTTATAATCGGGGGAGTATATCCCTGAGCCAGAAGGCAAATTGCAGTTTGATCACAAATCTGACACCTAGGAGTTCCCCATCGATGAGTTTTAGTTCTCTAGAACTAAATAAAGATAATGCTGGACCCAGGAAGAATGTGAGAGCCTAAGAAAAGTGCTCTGATATCCCATGAGAAAGGCACCATGGTATTTTTTTTTAGAATCATGATCATGATTCTAATAACAGAGGTGCTTTCCCCAACAGCACAAAAGCTAAAACTGAAACAAAGCACGAAGATTAACATGGCCGTGTAGCAAGAATAATATGCAAATCTGTAAGTTATTTTCTACGATGAAAAATAATTTGCTCCTTAATCTACATTTTCACTGCTGTCTATCTATACCTTGATGATAATTCTCACTACACTGTTACCATAGTTATATGATTGCATATAACGTCCTTTCTAGAAAGTGAGTTCCAATTACTTTTTTTGTATTTCCCGTATCTGCATTAGGTATCTGCACAAAAAATATTTGCTCAACTGATGTGATGCCTATCTCTCTTGTGACTTAAATATAAATTCTCAAAGCCAAGACGGTTGAATTACTGGAATTCGGGCAAGTCCAGATACACGCCATACCCTGTATCTATTTTTGCTTCTCAACATAAAAATAGTTCAGATGGTTTGTTTTCAATTGTGAGACAGAATTCTGCCTGCAGTGACTTAAGCAGCCAAGTTATACTGAAAGTGGCCTGGAAAAAAAAAGAGCGTGGGGAGTGGAGGTGGGGGAAGGGAACAAGTGGACTCTGGAAAAGCCGACTTAGCCACACACTTCCCATCTGTGTGTGAAAACGTAAAACCAAAAATGGATTCCGTTGGCAAGAACGGGAACCACAAAGGGGACATGCAGGCCAGGCTCCCAGCATTCCCTCACACGTACCCTACTGCAAAGACAAATCTACTTTTGGGTGAGGTGAAGAGATGGAACCAAGTCCGAAAGGACACAGAATCAGGCCAAAATGATTTTCGTAGAGGCAGTGAGTGGCCTAGCTTCCAGCAAACGACGGGGCTGGGACATGGGGAGCCACTCAAAGACACCCTCGTGAGTCTCCAAAGAGTCTCCAAAGATTGATGTCCTCATCACCGGGCTCTGACAACTCAGTGAGATGGGCCCCAGTAACAGTGGACCAGGTGAGAGCTTCAGTGTTCTGATGCCCCACCAAGAAAGACCGTGTGGTACTATCTAACCTTCACGGAAGAAGGCTTGGGGGCCCATGGGAACTCTATCCAGGCTCCTGATCCACGCTCTCTCCACCAGCCAGAGACCAGGAAACATCCTTGCAAACTATGAGCGTTCTGACCTTAGAAATTAATGTTTTCCAAGATTCTACACTACTGTACAACTGTCCCTCCTCCAATCATATTTTTAATAAGTTCCAGAACTGCAAGAACCCATTTAGTCCAAACCTGCCACTTTACAGATTGTGAAACTGAGGTCCAGTGACCAAGTTCACGTGGCTTATCTCACTGGCAGGACTGGGCCCTGAGCCCTGGGCTTCTGCCTTCTCATAGTGCAGAGTGCTTCCTCTCAGCACATGCCTTGTCTTGTCTTTATGGACTCAGTCTTTTCAAAAAAGTATTGTTTCAGCCCCTTTCCTTTCTCTGCCACAGATTACATTTCAGGCACTTAGTTCCCCGTACAATGGCATCCCTATTTATACAAAGCTGTAAACAACAGGGAGAAGAGGGGGAGGGCTGGTAATAGATTTCCACCAGGATGTTCCTGACCTGCTTTTTTTCAACCTCAGTAATTAGAAAGGCAGTGGGTCTGCAGGAATTATTCATACGCAGCAAGAGCCATACACTATACATTTATGTTAAACATGTCAAATCCGATTGAAATCATGCCTGCCAGTACCATATTCCATAAACACACTTTTCCCTAACAGTCGCCCAGACCTTGCCAGCCCATTAAGGCCTCCTTTAATAGCAGTCTTCCAGAGACTCAAATCAGGGGTGCTCCGCTGCACTAATTGCTGTGTGTTAGGTGAGCATCATGGATTGAAAGAAATTAATAAAATAAAATCCCTTCAAGCTATTCCCCTTGAAAAGCAGTGCTCAAACTCCAATTCTAAACCAAAATTTTACAAAAATACAAACATGGACATCAGTTCGGGATTTCTGAAGCATTATCATGTTGTCATTTTAAGTTGGAGTGTTGCCCCATCTTTGTTTGTTTGTTTTTTAAAGTGCCAATATCCCCCAGGTCATCTTGTCTCAAATTAGCTTAACTAGACCCAGCCTAGTGCTCCGTGGCTAGAAACCATGGCGGCTACAGGATTTAAATAACCATCTTGCTATGATTATTTGCCAAGGGTTCAATTTTTTCCCCTAATTATTGGTGATAAAGCATTACATTAATTGTATATCACTTAATTTATAGCAATTAATGATTGATTGGATAATCACTGCATTAATTATTGTTCAGTTGCTGACACTGGGGGCTCTTCAATCTACAACACACACTTTCAAATCCACACTGCTAAAAGAGAACAAGCGACCGCCTTCACGTTTTAAAAGAGAAAACCACAAAGTTGGATGGTGGAAACGGCTGTGCATTAGGGAAGAGGCTTTGAATCAAAGACCCTTTCCGCACCCTCTGGTGGCCCACAGGAGCACTTTACACTTGCCTTGAGTAGACGTGACCCGAGGTGTCTACTAGGTACTTGTCCATGTGCCACCACGTCCCATCATGGAACCCAGGCTGCGGCTGGTGGGTGTCACTTGTCTGTGTTCCTAGGCTCCCAGAGGCCAAGGTCATGGGCTAAGTGGTGGGCTTCCTGACTCCAAATATAGAGAGTTCTTTCCACTTCACCAACCTGCTTTCAGACTGAGCACGACGCTGCCTTACTATGAGTCACGTTCGTGGCTGACAGCCCCACTCATTTCGAACATAAAGGTGGCAGTCGTGTTACTGTTTCCCACTGCACAACTTTAGGAGAGTGCTGTTCTCTACACTCAGAATGGGGGTGAAAACGGGATCAAATGATTAGACTGAAAAAGTCCATTCTTGGAGAGATGTATAACGAACTCCTAAGAGCTTGGGCTCTGTCCTAAGAGCACGTGGAAGAGCCAGTATGCAAAGCCGAACCTGCTCGTATGGCTTTCGGCAACTTGCTCGAGCTCTCCCGGGCTCCATTCACTGATCTGCAAAATGGTGGGAGGGGGGACAAGGGGGTGGTTCCTTCCAGTATCTACTTCACAGCATTGGGGGTGAGAATCAAATGAAATAATCGTATACAAAGCAGTGCTGCCCAACTCTTCTTCATATGGCAGCACACACAGAAAACCATAGCTAATTAGTATCAACAGATGAAGTTGCACTTGCCCCTGGCCTGAGCAGCCCCCGGCCTCCGCAGGCCAACCCAAGGGCTATGGAGATCGGTATCTGTGACCATTCATGGCACGTCGGCTGGGCAGGACAGGTGTAATCTGGCACGCAGTTACAGCTTAATGTAGCCTGAATAATAACTGGAAAGTACAATGAGAACTGCAGACACACTCTTTCAAAGTTGGTTTTGCTCCTTCTGAGTATCTCTACCTGCACTGGCCAATATGGTAGCTGCTAGCCACAGGCTACTGAAATTTAAATTCATTGAAATTTAAATTAAGTAAAATTAATTTTAAATTAAGTAAACTTTAAAATTGAGCTCCTCAGTGATGCTAGCTACATGGCAAGTACTGAATAGCCCTATGTGGCTCGTGGCTGCTGTACTGTACAGTGTAGATGCAGAACATTTTTATCGACACAGCACTGACCTATAGTAATACCGTTTGATGACTGTGGGTGTTCCTGAAATACCCAGTAGAGCTGTACGCTCCCTGAAGGCAAGGCCTGTAATCTCAAGGAACTTGTGATCAGTGGAACTCTGCCCACTGCCCCGCATGTGGCAGGGACCCAACCACTGACCGTGGGATTGATGCTCTCATGCATCAAATCACTATCCTGCTTGTCTTGCTGCCACTCAAGGTAAAAAGACCTGACTTCTAAATAAAAGAAGCCCAAAGAGGGTCCATTACAACAGACATAACAAAGGAAATCAGGATAACTAGGGCACCTGCCAGGCACCGGTGGGAGACCACGGACACCTAAGGGGATAGGAGGAATCCCCAGTGACCAGCTTGCGGGATCTTGGTTCCCAGGCTGGAGGTCGGGCCCGAGCTCCTGTGGTGGGAGCTCCGAGTCTAAACTGCTGGAATAACAGAGAACCTCAGACCCCAGGGAATATTAATCGGAGTGAGGGCTCCCAGCGGTCCTCATCTCAGCACCAAGACCCAGCTCTACCTAACTGCCTACAATCTCCAGTGCTGGACGCCTGAGGCCAACCAACCACTAAACAGGAATACAGCCCCACCCATCAAAAAATAAATAAATAAAACGACAAAAAAATATGTTACAGACAAAGGAGCAAGATAAAAACCTACAAGACCAAATAAATGAAGATGAAATAGACAAACTACCTGAAAAAGAATTCAGAGTAATGATAGTAAAGATGATCCAAAATCTTGGACAAAATGGAGAAAATACAAGAAATATTTAACAAGGATCTAGAAGAACTAAAGAGCAAACAAACAGTGATAAACAACACAATAACTAAAATTAAAAATACTCTAGAAGGAATCAATAGCAGAATAACTGAGGCAGAAGAAGGGATAAGTGAGCTGGAAGATAAAGTGGTAGAAATAACTGCCAGGGAGCAGAATAAAGAAAAAAAGACTGAAAAGAATTGAGGACAGTCTCAGAGCCCTCTGGGACAACATTAAACTCACCAACATTCGAATTACAGGTGTCCCAGAAAAAGAAGAGAAAAAGAAACGGCCTGAGAAAATATTTGAAGAGATTATAGCTGAAAACTTCCCTAACATGGGAAAGGAAATAGTCAAGTCTAGAGAGTCCCATACAGGATAAACCCAAAGAGAAACATGTCAAGACACATATTAATCAAACTATCAAAAATTAAATACTAAGAAAAAATATTAAAAGCAGCAAGGGAAAAGCAACAAGCAACATACAAGGGAATCCCCATAAAGTTAACAGCTGATCTTTCATCAGAAATTCAGCAAACCAGAAGGTAGTGACAGGACATATTTAAAGTGATGAAAGGGAGAAACCTACAACCAAGATTACTCTACCCAGCACGGATCTCACTCAGATTCGATGGATAAATTAAAACCTTTACAGACAAGCAAAAATTAAGAGAATTCAGCACCACCAAACCAGCTTTATAACAAATCCTAAAGGAACTTCTCTAGGCAGGAAACACAAGAGAAGGAAAGGACCTACAATAACAAACCCAAAACAATTAAGAAAACGGTAATAGGAACATACATATCAATAATTACCTTAAACGTAAATGGATTAAATGCTCCAACCCAAAGACATAGACTGGCTGGATGGATACAAAAACAAGACCCGTATACATGCTGTCTACAAGAGACCCACTTCGGACCTAGGGACACATACAGACTGAAAGTGAGGGGATGGAAAAAGATATACCATGCATATGGAAATCAGAAGAAAGTTGGAGTAGCAGTTTTCATATCAGACAAAGCAGGCTTTAAAATAAAGACTATTACAAGAGACAAAGAAGGACACTACAGAATGATCAAGGGATCAATCCAAGAAGAAGATATAACAATTGTAAATATATGTGCACCCAACATAGGTGTACCTCAATACATAAGGCAAATGCTAATAGCCATAAAAGGGGAAATCGACAGTAATACAATCATAGTAGGGGACTTTAACACCCCACTTTCACCAATGGACAGATCATCCAAAATGAAAATAAATAAGGAAACACAAGCTTTAAGTGACACATTAGACAAGATGGACATAATTGATATTTATAGGACATTCCATCCAAAAACAACAGAATACACTTTCTTCTCAAGTGCTCATGGAACATTCTCCAGGATAGACCATATCTTGGGTCACAAATCAAGCCTTGGTAAATTTAAGAAAACTGAAATCGTATCAAGTGTCTTTTCCGACCACAACACTGTAAGACTAGATAGCAATTACTGTAAAACATACAAACACATGGAGGCTAAACAATACACTACTAAATAACCAAGAGATCACTGAAGAAATCAAAGAGGAAATTAAACAATACCTAGAAACAAATGACAATGAAAACACGACAACCCAAAACCTATGGGATGCAGCAAAAGCAGTTCTAAGAGGGAAGTTTATAGCAATACAATCCTACCTCAAGAAACAAGAAACATCTCAAATAAACAACCTAACCTTACACCTAAAGCAATTAGAGAAAGAAGAAAAAAACCCCCAAGGTTAGCAGAACAAAAGAAATCATAAAGATCAGATCAGAAATAAATGAAATAGAAACCAAGAAAACAACAGCAAAGATCAATAAAACTAAAAGCTGGTTCTCTGAGAAGAGAAACAAAATGGATAGACCATTAGCCAGACTCATCAAGAAAAAAAGGGAGAAGACTCAAATCAATAGGATTAGAAATGAAAAAGGAGAAGTAACAACTGACACTGCAGAAATACAAAGGATCATGAGAGATTCCTACAAGCAACTATATGCCAATAAAATGGACAACCTGGAAGAAATGGACAAATTCTTAGAAAAGCACAACCTTCAAGACTGAACCAGGAAGAAATAGAAAATATAAACAGACCAACCACAAGCACTGAAATTGAAACTGTGATTAAAAATCTTGCAACAAACAAAAGCCCAGGACCAGATGGCTTCACAGGCGAATTCTATCAAACATTTAGAGACGAGCTAACACCTATCCTTCTCAGACTCTTCCAAAATACAGCAGACGGAGGTACACTCCCAAGCTCATTCTACGAGGCCACCATCACCCTGACACCGAAACCAGACAAAGATGTCACAAAAAGAGAAAACTACAGACCAATATCTCTGATGAACATAGATACAAAACTCCTCAACAAAATACTAGCAAACAGAATCCAACAGCACATTAAGAGGATAATACACCATGATCAAGTGGGGTTTATCCCAGGAATGTAAGGATTCTTCAATATACACAAATCAATCAATGTGATACACCATATTAACCAATTGAAAGATAAAAACCATATGATAATCTCAATAGATGCAGAAAAAGCTTTCGACAAAATTCAACACCCATTTATGATAAAAACTCCAGAAAGCAGGCATAGAGGGAACCTACCTCAACATAATCAAGGCCATATATGACAAACCCACAGCCAACATCGTTCTGAATGATGAAAACACTGGAACCATCTCCTCTAAGATCAGGAACAAGACAAGGTTGCCCACCCTCACCACTATTATTCAACATAGTTTTGGAAGTTTTAGCCACAGCAATCAGCGAAGAAAAAGAAATAAAAGGAATCCAGATCGGAAAAGAAGAAGTAACACTGTCACTGTTTGAGATGCCATGATACTAAACATGGAGAATCCTAAAGATGCTACCAGAAAACGACCAGAGCTAATCAGTGAATTTGGTAGAGTAGCAGGATACAAAATTAATGCAGAGATCTCTTGCATTCCTATACACTAATGATGAAAAATCTGAAAGAGAAATTAAGGAAACACTCCCATTTACCATTGCAACAAAAAGAATAAAATACCTAGGAGTAAACCTACCTAAGGAGACAAAAGACCTGTATGCAGAAAACTATAAGACACTGATGAAAGAAATTAAAGATGATACCAACAGATGGGGAGATATACCATGTTCTTGGATTGGAAGAATCAACATTGAGGAAATGACTAAACTACCCAAAGCAATCTACAGATTCAGTGCAATCCCTATCAAACTACCAATGGCATTTTTCGCAGAACTAGAACAAAAGAATTTCACAATTTGTATGGAAACACAAAAGACCCCGAATAGCCCAAGCAATCTTGAGAAAGAAAAACAGAGCTGGAGGAATCAGGCTCCCTAACTTCAGACTGTACTACAAAGCTACAGTCATCAAGACAGTATGGCACTGGCACAAAAACAGAAAATATAGGTCAATGGAACAGGATAGAAAGCCCAGAGATAAACCCATGCACATATGGTCACCTTATCTTTGATAAAGGAGGCAAGAGTATGCAATGGAGAAAAGACAGCCTCTTCAATAACTGGTGCATAGATGGACAGCTATATGTAAAAGAATGAAATTAGAACACTGCCTAACACCATACACAAAAATAAACTCAAAATGGATTAAAGACCTAAATGTAAGGCCAGACACTATAAAACTCTTAGAGGAAAACATAGGCAGAACACTCTGTGACATAAATGACGGCAAGATCCTTTTTGACCCACCTCCTAGAGAAATGGAAATAAAAACAAAAATAAACAAATGGAACCTAATGAAACTTAAAAGCTTTTGCACAGCAAAGGAAACCATAAAGAAGACCAAAAGACAACCCTCAGAATGGGAGAAAATATTTGCAAATGAAGCAACTGACAAAGGATTAATCTCCAAAATTTACAAGCAGCTCATGCAGCTCAATGTCAAAATAACAAACAGCCCAATCCAAAAATGGGCAGAAGACCTAAATAGACACTTCTCCAAAGAAGATATACAGATTGCCAACAAACACATGAAAGAATGCTCAACGTCATTAATCATTAGAGAAATGCAAATCAAAAGTACAATGAGATATCATCTCACACCAGTCAGAATGGCCATCATCAAAAAATCTACAAACAAGAAATGCTGGAGAGGGTGTGGAGAAAAGGGAACTCTCCCACACTGCCGGTGGGAATGTAAATTGATACAGCCACTATGGAGAATGGTATGAAGGTTGCTTAAAAAACTAAAAATAGAACTACCATATGACCCAGGAATCACACTACTGGGCATATACCCTGAGAAAACCATAATTCAAAAAGAGTCATGTACCACAGAGTTCACTGCAGCACTATTTACAATAGCCAGGACACGGAAGCAACCGAAGTGTCCATCGACAGAGGAATGGATAAAGAAGATGTGGCACATATGTACAATGGAATATTAGTCAGCCGTAAAAAGAAACGAAATTGAGTTATTTGTAGTGAGGTGGATGGACCTAGAGTCTGTCATACAGAGTGAAGGAAGTCACAAAGAGAAGAACAAATACCGTATGCTAACACATATATATGGAATCTAAAAAAAAATGGTTCTGATGAACCGAGGGGCAGGACAGGAATAAAGACGCAGACGTGCAGAATGGACTTGAGGACACGGGGAGGGGGAAGGGTAAGCTGGGAGGAAGTGAGAGAGAGCACTGACATATATACATTACCAAATGTAAAATAGATAGCTAGTGGGAAGCAGCCGCATAGCACAGGGAGATCAGCTCGGTGCTTTGTGACCACCTAGAGGGGTGAGATAGGGAGGGTGGGAGGGAGATGCAAGAGGGAGGGGATATGGGGATATATGTATGCATATAGCTGATTTACTTTGTTATACAGCAGAAACTAACATAACATTGTAAAGCAATTATACTCCAATAAAGATGTTAAAGAAAAGAATAAAATAAATGTTAGGAAGGAATGAATGAATGAATGAATAAATAAATAAATAAATAAATAAATAAATGGAAATCAGGAATCCCCTTCCAATGTAAAAATAAATAACAAAAAATATTTTAGTAAAGCTTATCCATTCCTGCACCAAACCCCAAACTACATAATCAATAGCTGAGAAAATGCCAATTATCCAGGTCCATTTGAAATATTATTAATCTGAATCCTGAGCAGCCACTAATCAACAGGACAAATTGTGAAATCACTATTTATTTATTTGCCGGGAGGAAGCACTCCCCAACACATTTAATCAGATAGGAACAGCTCAATTTAGGGAGTGAATGGAACAAACGCAGACATTTTTTATAAAATACTAAGGATCCCAAAGAAAGCTCAGGAGAGGTTGCTGGCACCTAAATCGATTCCAAGATCAAATCGGCCCAAGCACCTTAATAAAGCCCGTCATTACACACTCCAACAATATAGACAAAATTATGCTTCAGGTCAAAAGAGGATCGCTTGCGGAAGTCAGGGAAGAAATTTCCCCTCGCCCTTTACTACTGTGCAACTGGCAAGATGCATCCCTGAGTTATTCATTCCCCCTCTCTCTCTCATACGGATAAAGATTAAGTATGTTCCTTGAATGACTGAATGAGAAAGTGGAGCCTTATTAAAGACACTGGATTTTTTGGGTGCTCGTTTTAAGTCTTCATGTAGTCTCCTGACTGCCCAGCATGTCTGCCAGTGCTGTGAGGACACATCCCCACTGAATTATAAACACTTCGAATGAGATTTAATTGAACCACCCCCAACAAAGCTTGCTCTAACCTGGTGTAAGGATTAGAGTAACACATACAAAGTGCCCGGCACAGAGCCTGGCACACAGTAAGAGCTCTGCAGATGGCTGCTACTTCTTGTTGTTCTCTCAGTGTCCTTAGCACACAGAATGCAGGAAACATGCACCACATGGCATTTGCACCATCCCATGAAATCCTTCTATGTTGTTCCCCTCAGCTTCTCAAAAAACACTGCCTGGCAACAGTTTTGCATTCAAATGGGAGGACCTGAAGAGAAACTGCCATTAGGTTTCCTCATTTTATTTAACTAAACTGAAAATAAAACCAAAAACACCCTCCTGATACAGAGTTACTATATGCCAGGCACTGTTCCAAGCTTCCCATATTCAAATAACCCTCACAGCAATGCCATGGAAGTGGGGGCTTTTCTTAACGCCCATCTCATGGGAGAAAACTGAGGCACAGAAAGGTACCTGCAGTGAGGTCACAGAGCTAGTACATGGCAGGGGCAGGATTAGAAACCAGGCACCCGTGGGCTTCCCTGGTGGCGCAGTGGTTAAGAATCCGCCTGCCAGTGCAGGGGACACGGGTTCGAGCCCTGGTCCGGGAAGATCCCACATGCCGCGGAGCAACTAAGCCTGTGCGCCACAACTACTGAGCCTGCGCTCTAGAGCCTGTGAGCCACAACTACTGAGCCCTCATGCCACAATTACTGAAGCCTGCCCGCCTAGAGCCCGTGCTCCACAACAAGAGAAGCCACCGCAATGAGAAGCCCACGCACCACAACGAAGAGTAGCCCCCGCTCGCCACAACTAGAGAAAGCCCACGTGCAGCAACGAAGACCCAAAGCAGCCAAAAAATAAATAAATAAAATAAAAGGAAACCAGGCACCCAAATCGTGAAAACAAAGGACGGATTGGCCTGGAAGGTGACTCAGTCTTCAAACTGTGTCTGTGAAATCCTCTTCCCCAGCTCACTTCCTCCAGGCAGATGTGTATTAAACATTGCTGCCTGCAAAGTTTGTTTAGATCTCACCATCTTAATATTACAGCAAAGTCTGGGATCCTGATCCATGCAAAGCAACACAGGACAATCCTCCCCACACACTCAACGGCCTTCGAGCGCGGAAGGCCTCCATCCCCTACTCACTGGTCCCACCTTCCAGATCTTCCTAGGGAGCTGGCTCACTGTGGCCCTCAGTATTAGCTCAAGCAAAGGCCTCTGGACACCACAGAGCCCAGTTCAAATGGGGACCGTGAGCAGCAGCACAGATGGTAAAATTCGTCCAGTGTGCCCGTCCGGTCCCTCAGCTGCCAGGATGCCCAGGACATGCAGGACGGTGACACATCACCTGCGGGGCCGGGTCCCTACCAATACTTAGAAGCTGTTACACTCAAATTTCTCTTTTCTAGGCTGAACAGCCCCAATTTCTTTCAGCCTCTTCTTAGAGGCAATATTTCTCAGCCTTCAGTCACTTTCATTGCTCTCCCCTGGCCTCTCTCCAAGATTCTGTATCTTGTTTAAATAGTAAAGGCCAACAGTGAACATGATTTAAGAACAGTCATGCCTGGAAAAGTAACAAAGGCCCAACCAATCTGGACTCCAGAAGGTAAACATTTCCTCAAAAAAAAAAAAAAAAAAAGTATTACAATATTAATAATGGAAGGCAGTAAGAATTAGGTTGACCAAATAAAATAATTTCTGTTGCTTGTCATATCATTTCCTCTAATTATGGTGGTGGTTTCTGGGAGACTTCTCTGTCCCGATAAGTCTTCTCAGAAATGGCCTCGCTAGCACTGACATATATACACTACCAAATGTAAAATAGATAGCTAGTGGGAAGCAGCCGCATAGCACAGGGAGATCAGCTCAGTGCTTTGTGACCACCTAGAGCGGTGGGATAGGGAGGGTGGGAGGGAGACGCAAGAGGGAGGGGATATGGGGATATATGTATATGTATAGCTGATTCACTTTGTTATACAGCAGAAACTAACACACCATTGTAAAGCAATTATACTCCAATAAAGGTGTTAAAAAAAAAAAAAAAAGACTTTGCTCCTCCTCCAAAAAGACCTAAGCCCTTCTTCTCAGTCTCAGCAATTCTTTCCCTTGATACAGAAATCCTATCATCTTGCGAGAAGGTCATTCGCCCCTTCTCTCAACACCAGCTTTTCCAGAAATAGCACTTCCTTTCCTGACTTCTTCAATTTCTCCTGCTTTTGGTAAGACATCCTCCTGCCTTGGCTGTACTGCCTGCCTCCCCTCTGAGGCCCAGGTAGGACACCCTGAACGCGCAGAGCTGCCCAGGCCCCCACATGCAGGGTGAAGCCCACCCTGCACTGCTGACTCCTCCTTCGAGATTCAGGGGTGACACCGATCCAGTTCCACACAGCAAATCCCTCCACGGGGCTTGGGAGCAGGTGGGACAGGGCCCTGGACCCTCCACGGAGGAAGAATCACATCAAGGGCAAAACAACAACGGGGAGGAGGTGCCAAAGAAATGTGACCTCAAAGCAAAGCAGCCCCTAGGACAGGGCCAAACACCTGGCTGCTCGCTCGATAAACAAGCTGGTTTGGGGGCCATTTCAAACAACTTTAAGAATTCCTTAATATAACATAATAGGAGAAGGAAGGTGACTGCTGAAAAACAGCAAAAATAAAGTCCATGTCCCACCCACACAGAACCAGCCTCGCTGTTGTGGGTGGATCAAGGATGCGCCTGCCCCGGACCTGCTGGTCTCACTCGGCCAGGGGAGAAGCACCGGGGGCTGGAGGGCAGCCACACAGCCTACCTGCCCACTCGCTCTGGTCCTTCTCGCCTCCACTCTCCTGGTCTTTAGCAAGCTCCTCGGGGTCAGCAGCCGCTTCCCTGGGCCCTTCAACATCTTCAATGGCTTCTTCTGAAAGAGAAGAAAAACAAAATGTCAAGGATTAAAAGTAGACAGAAGATGAAGGACTCTTGCCTCCTACTGCAAAGAAGTGCCAACCACAAAACACAGGCAGCCAATGACTGTCCCGCCTCCCCTCCCAGTGGCCCCTGAGAGGCCGACCGCACTACGGACAATGCGAGGTCTGGGTAAGCGGCGGGGGCTTTCCTTCCCCACTCGTTGGCGTGAGACCACAACTTGCTCTAGACCTGCGGAAACTTGGTATTTCCAGATGGGTTCTGAATGCCTCATTTGAGCTTTTCTCATTGAAAAGCCAATCCTGTTGAGGAAATAACTCCATCTGATTATCTGAAATCGCATGCAAGTCTTTTACACTTGCAAACGCAAAAAAGGAGCCACAGGTTTGCTTCTTGCCTAGCTCCTACCACACTGCGAACTGGCATTGAACTAGACTAGACCCAATCTTTGATCCCTCATAAGGCCTCTCGGTGCCTGTGCACCTGCCAGACCGTGGCGGGACGTTTTTACAGTCATTCATATTCTGAAGAGTCACAGAATATCAGCGATATGATTTCATCAATGTGAAGAGGTCTAGAAAACAAACATCTGTGGGCACGCCAGGCATCCGTGGCGAGAAGCTAGAGTTGTAGAGAAAGAGAAAAAAGTTTATATCAGAATCGTACTCTTCCCTTTTGAAGTCATTCCATTCTTTACCCACCACTGGCTTAAAACGAACCAAGGAAATTCTCTCCAGCTCAACACACAATGCTTTAGTGAAGGGAGAAGAATGGTCATTTCCAACATTAGGTTACTCGTGAAGTAAAATGTCACTTACTTGCTGGACTGGGAATGAAGAGGATATGATTCTCTGGATGCTGAGGGAAAGGAAGTGAGACATTTCTCCCTTGATCTCCTGGCCCGCGGGATCATTATCTAAAACATTCATTAAGAATGGGCTGGGCTTCCCTGGTGGCCCAGTGGTTGAGAATCTGCCTGCCAATGCAGGGGACACGGGTTCGAGCCCTGGTCTGGGAAGATCCCACATGCCGCGGAGCAACTGGGCCCGTGAGCCACAACTACTGAGCCTGCGTGTCTGGAGCCTGTGCTCCGCAACAAGAGAGGCCGCGATAGTGAGAGGCCCGCGCACCGCGATGAAGAGTGGCCACCGCTCGCCGCAACCAGAGAAAGCCCTCGCACAGAAACGAAGACACGACACACCCAAAAAAATAAATAAATAAAAATTTTTTAGAAAGTTTAAAAAAAAAAAAAAAAAAGAAAGGGCTAAATGAATGAATAAGGCAGGCAAACCAAGGTGGGTTGATGATTAAATTATTAGGAGACTTTGAAGAGCACACCTTCCTGAGTGCGGAGACACTGAAACCCAGCCACCCACGTCTGTCACCCGAGGCCAGCGCTAGACCAGATCCACGGGACCAGAGGTGACGGTCCAATCTAGGTCCATGAACTTGGAGTTATTCCAACATCACCCTAGGTCCCTGTAGCCCCAACTCTACTTTTCAACATTTCAAGGTGTAGTACCCTCTGACCCTCCAGAAAACAGCTTCTAAATTTCATCTCACAAAGGAAGTAAAAAGAGTTCAAAATAAATTGACCTCAGAGGGTATATAAAACTCTTGAGGAAGAAAGTATCTATTTAGACCCAAATTTTCCTAACTCTTCCCAAAAAGACACTGGAAGACCAAGAGCTGGAAAATGGAACTAGGGATTAGGGAACATGTCTTCATTACCACCAAGAGGGGATGTATGAGGCAGTCATGGGGAACATGCGTGAGAGGAGATACTGCTTATTTTCCTCTCCAACTAAGAGGCTTGCACAAATAATTTCTATGTTGCCTTTCTGTCTCACTGCACAGTCAAGTTAACATCAAGTCTCCCCACGCCCACCCCTAGTTCAAACAGAGAAAAATCAGGCAACCTGGTTTGAAGTCAGTCAGATATACAGCACCATATTAACACGGTACATCCTTCAGTGGAGAAAAGAATACATACGAAGTGTTAGTTGAGCTATAATAAGCAAGTTACACAATGTGCTATATGTACCATCTTAATTATGTTCAGGCAGGATGTTCAATGCACATTTTTAGGCTTTTGTTAAAACTATTGAACACTGTAATTACAAAATCCATCTTTGAAAGGTTATACCAGCATTCAGTCAATCAATATCAAGTTGAGTCTACCCAAAGTAGCTAGCTCTCTTAAAACATACTCAACTGCCCCAATATATCCTACGATACAAAATATCTGTATTGTATCCATACATTAATCAAATGTGATTATACAAAGAGATGATTCAATAGGCCCTCCTCTCCAGGACACACACACATTATCACCCTAGATGGAGAGTCTGACACCTACAAAATAGGGAACACCCTGCTGTGATGAACAGTGTCTGAGGGCGCTGCTCTGCAGAGGAGGGAAAAAGCTTACCCACTGGGAGGCTAGCTCCAAGACCAGTGCCTCTCTCCTATGTATTATGTGGCTGCAGCCACCCAAGCAGAGAGTTAAGAACTCATGGTCATTCTGGCACTGACCTCAGTTCTTTGAACCTTCCTGAACAAATCTACCCAGAGACAGAGACTGAAGAATAAGCATATCATTCATGCAATGAGCAAGGAAACCGCATGGCCCTTTGTGACTATTCCCAGAGCCCTCGTTCTATGAGCCTAGTTGGGTCTTTGCTTTCTTCCCTCCCTGCCCTGCTGTAAGCAGAAAAGTGAAGGCAGCTGAGCTCCAGTGAGAGGGCAGATGATAGAGGTTAACTCAGGAACTTCTTTTGCTTCTTTTTCTCTTAAAGATTTAAAAACCAAGTCCTCTTCTCTTTAAGTTTTTAGATTTAATATTATCATTTCTGATATATTAAACACCAAAAAGCTGTTATATGCTTGGTGGAAGAAGAAATGATTAAGAAACTCCTGGACAAGCCAGCTTCCTTTACAAGCAGATCAGTATCCTCACCCCCAGCTAGAAAACCAGGTCCCATTCAGCCAAGCAGGTGCTCCCCTGCAGTTCCACATGTGACCTACAGGTGTCGCCCTCTGCATGGCGAGGCCTGGAAGGGCAGCTAGCTGCAGGAGGCAGACACCGTCTGGGCCGCCTAACCTGAGCATGCGGAAATAATACACGTCTTCAAGTGAACTGTCTGGTCCTGGGGAAATAAAATAGGACATTCATAAGCAGTTACACCATCTGTCTTGATACCATCATCATCAACAGCAAGAGGAAAAAATAGCTCTTTAAAACGCATGAAAGCCCAGGCTGACAGTAACCAGAAAACTGTGAGCTCTGAATACCAATAAAGGTAGAGATACGATTCAGAAACAGAGGTATAAACTATGAATTCGTCTGGACAGCTTGGGCCCACAGTGCTCTGTAGGTGGGGTATGTTTTATTGGTCCCCAAAGCCTCCAGCAACCTCACTAAGACCAGTGCCTTGGGCACCCATGGGCAGGGCCTGAGTCTCCCCACGCCAGAACACGTGGGAACCAGGGGCAGGATGACATCCAGCTCTGAAACACTCTGAGCTCCCGCGGCTGGTTAGGTGGCCCACGTTCCCTTTAGGAACATAGATTTGATACCCACTCGCTCGTAGAGCACAGAGCAGAGGGGAGGCTTTTTCCCCGCCGACCACAGAATGCATTTTCTCCCCCGTGAAGTCAGTGGCAACTGGCTGGGGTCATTACAGAAGTCTGGGGTTTTTTCCCCTATAATATCAGCTACCGACAGATGGTGGGAACAAGTGAAGACCTGATGGACGACAATCCGGTTTTATCTGGAAAATCCTGTCTTTCCCTCGGAAGACAAAGTTACTTTCCTTCCCCAAGACAGACAACAGCCACTGTGCCATTTTTAAGGCCAAAAAAAAAAAAAATCAAAACTCTCTTCTCCCCAAAGAATTGAACACTATTTCAGAACCCAACCGGAACACACCAGGAATGCTTTCTCAGGGGCGCAGCCAGGGCCAGGGTGAGGAGGTCATTTCGGATCCCCACGCCCGGCTGGGTCCAGCAGGAAGCAGCAGACCCCGCTCCGACCGAAGGTCTGTTCTTCAGGACACTCCAGACGAGGCGCCTCAAACCACCCCCACCACAGACGCCTGCTTCGTGGCTAAACCCCACAGTAGCCCTCAAACTCGGGCAGCCCTCCTGTTGGGCTATATTTTCATGTTAAAGGGTTAGGGAAATAGAAGCACATCTTGAATAATTGTGAAGTCTGGTGTCCCTCCTGCCTTCAACTTCCATGTAAAAGACCGGCTGAAGGCCTTTAAAAAATCTATTTCCATCACCACCTCTTTTTTACAACTGCTTCTCCCATACAGTGCTCACTAGCACTCACTCATGTCTCCTGGTTAAGGGCAGAGCCCTCAGGTGTAAGAATTTCAGCAGATAATACAATTCTAAAAGGGAAGGGTGCCTAGGACAGCTTAGGTTTTGGGGGTGATGATACCACAGCTCCAGAAAATGTCCCTTCAGTCAAGGTGGTTTTGCTTACCCCAAATGCAAACTGTTCTCTTCACATACCTTACACTTATCACGTTGGTGAAGGCGACTGCATGACTTCCCAATCTGTGGTGACGTCTGCTCCCGAAGGAGGTGTGTGTGCCAACTGGCAACCCCACGGGGATTTGCAACGATTTTATGAACAACCTGGAAATTGGTCTGTGGAAGGAGCACGAGGCAGAAGCAAAAACAGAGGTGGCATCAGCACAAAGTCAGCACCCGCCACCACCGCGCACACTCTGAGTGTGGCACCCAGGAAAAAAAGCACCAGTTGCTAAAAATGGATACTGTTCACCAAATAACTAGGGCTGAGGTCCGTGTCCGCTGGGCGTATTTCACAAGTCACTTAACAGACGCGAAGGAAGGGGAGTCCATCAATGACTGAGATTAGTCCTAACTGTTCCTAACTCTTAACAGGATAATGTGGACTAAGTCAAACCTCCCCCCAAACCTGACAAAGCCCCCCACCGGGCTTCCATGATAGAAATTTGGAAATTCTCCTAAGAACCAGGGTGTCCGTACCCAGGGCTCAGGCGACCGCGTTACTTAAATAATACGCTGGTCTGGGATCCCTGAAGAATGAAATTGTTCTTTCCCTTTTCTTTGCGGGGAGCAACGTTTGAGGGCGGGGGGGCGGTAAACTAAAGTGCGTTTGCCTGTTGGCAGGCTCAAGAGCTGAGAAACATTAGCTGTCATGAACCACAATCAAATCAGGTTTGAAATATTTAGCAGTGGCTTGGAAAATGCGGCAGTGCAGCTCTGACAGGCGAGATGTGCACAGACACCCACTTTCCATTATAATGGAAATATCAGGCCTGTTCTGAATATGTATAACCCAGAAAAATGTATTGATTTTTCATTCGGCATTAAAAAAAATGAAATAGCCTGCAGCTGTCAAAAGCCTTTTGTTAAAAGCTCATCTTTCCTGGAATGAGGTTTACCAGAAACAAGTTTTAATTGTGTATCGGACCTCTTCTTTGAAAAACAAAATAACCAATCTGCTTACTTTGAAGATAGGGTTAAAGCTCTTCCTTTCGCCATTTTCAACCTAATTAACCAAGGACAACCGCCGAAGTGGGCGGGAAAGGCCCGGCACACTCTGACCAGCAGGAGGGACACGAGGGTGGCGGCTACTTTTGCTGGAGCCTCCATGGTGGTGGCGGAGGGATTCCACGACCGTGTCTTGTCCCCTCGTTCCTGTAACTAGAGACTCACTGTAGGACACCTTGGCCTACATCGGCGGTCCTCTTGCAGCACCGACCGTAACAACTGGAGAATGAAGGCCGAGCCGTCCAGCTTGCCCAACCCTCTCGGCCTCTTGTTATCCACAGGAAACCTCTAATGGCCAGACGGACGTATTCTACAAAGTATGTACGCTTTACTTTGCAAATAGAGGTCAAATCAAATCCTACAATATGAAAGATGACAGCTAAGGTCTAGATCACTTATCTCGAATAAGATCCAGTGCATTAAAATTCTGCTACAAGAGTAACTTGTAACAGGATGTGATCTGCCATGGTGACAGAAGACGGCTCTGCTGCCCGCAGCTCGTCACCCTAGCTCTCCTTCCCTCTCCAGGCTGCAGAGGGAGAGGTGAATGGCCGCTAAGTGTGCTGGTCTCCCTCGTGACACTTTGGCAAGTGTGGTCTCACCGGATGGTGACCGCAGGTCCTATCAGTAGGTGACACTCCATGTGCTCTGGGCTATACCGCAAACACACAGTGACTCCCAGACTCAGGACGCAATCATCTACTCCGCAACATTCCCAAACACGCTTTCCAAATGTTAATGCCGTGGTTTTGCTCCACGGTGTCTTTCCAGCCCCGATGACGTGGCTGGAAACTGCCTGAGAGGTAGCTTCGAGCCATTAGGTTTTCTGAGTGACACTACCACAGCCCCAGAAATTCTCCCTTAAATCAAGGTACTTTTTGCCTACCACAAATGCAAACTGTTCTTTTAACACATCAGTCCTTAGACTTAGCATCTTGGTGGAGGTGACTGCATGTTCTCACCATGCACATAAAATAGGGAACTTATACACCTCCCTGGGAGTCCTTTACGGGTAATCCTCTGAATATTATTTTTAATTGCTGGCAAACACTGTCCATTCCGTTTCCTACCTCTTAACAGGGTATAGATTAATTGAAGAAAAAGTCAAATCACAAGATGAAGGGCCCAGGATCCGAGTCAACACTGGTGAGCGGAACACTATGAGATACAACTAACACAGTCCAGGCAGGAATCCTTGCAGGGGTGAAGGATGAGGGTAGGAAGGCGGAGCAGGCAGGGGCTCCAAGGCTGGGGCACTGCTTTATGCATCAGAAGTGTAATACTTTCCCACCTTCTCAGGATAAGATGCCATTTCTTCCCCAGCAGACATGAGAACTCCAGTGCACTAACAGAGTCCAAGGCATTCGGTGAACAGTATGCTCTCCAGGTGGATGACAGGCACTCTGACCTCCTGCACTCCCGCCTGCCCGGCCCCTCCAAACCCTCCCACAGGTCTGGGGCACAGAGCACGGGACAGGCAGAGGTGGGTCTCCCCCTCCAGGTCGCCCTTGTCTTCGGCGTTTCCCACTTCCTCACCCGTCTAAGCTCTCCACCAGGCCAGGCCGTCTTGCTGGGGACTCTTCTCCACCAGCTGGAGTGAAGGGTCAGGGGTCAGCCTGGTAGCCCCACAGGGATCTCCCCACCCCAGGGGATTTTTTTTTTGTTTTAAGTGTGACCAAAGTGCTAACCAGCTGTTTTAAACACAACTGCCCTCTCGAAGATGTCATGTATAAAGAATTTCAGTCCTCTGAGAGGCAAGAGGATGTGAGTGGGAGAGGAACAGGGGACTTGGAAAAGATCAGACCCACTCCCACCCTCCAGTGACATGTTCTTTTTTCACGTAGATCCCTTCAGTGACCATTTTACCACAAGAATTCTTTGCACCACTAGGTGTTCATTTACCGAATACACCTGGGGCCGCCGTGCCTGGAGTTTCTGGACAGAGCGTGCGAGGCGGTGGAGGGCCGCCAGCCTCGCTGGCACGGGGCCGAGGTGAAGCCTCTGCAGGCACACCGGGCAAAGCCAGGAAAGCCGGGGCGGTGCGGGGGTGGGGAAGCGGGCCCTCGCACCCGCCCTGCCCCTCTCTCCCGCCCCCATCCCACTGCCCCTGGCTTTGGCGCCAGGCTAAAAGAATCAACACTCTGAAGGCAAGGCCGGGTATTATTAAAATGACTAATTGGGGAATAGAGACCATTTACGCTTTTGTATATTTGAAGATCTTGGCCACTGTTGATAGAAACAAGAAAAATGGGGCTTGTGCAGCCTGAAGGGGCCTGGGAAACTGCAGCCGGTGTGCGCAGCCCTGCGGGAGAAAGAGAGGACCAGGAGGCACGCCTGGGAGAGCCTCTGCATCTGCCTGCCGCTCGGCCTCACCTCTAACATGAGCGTGGGCACGAGAGAGCGCTTTATGGGTCCACAGCGGCCTCGGCCCGCCTAGGCCTCCGGGAGAAAACCGCCCCACTCTGAGCTGTCCTCCCGTGTGCCGTTTCTCCTCTTCCGGGCAAAGCCACTGGGTCATTTGAACAGCTTGTCAAAACCGTGCTAGAATTAAGGGGGTGGGTGGGGTCACGAGAGGAGAAAAAGGGAGGAAACACCTAGAGCCGGTATTGCAACCGGTTCCATTTATCTGTGTTCTCAGCAAAAGCACCTGGGTTGCCCCCTGCAGAAGTGCAGAAAGGATGAAAGCCAATGTGCGGTGACAAAGCACAACGGAACGAAATATGTCGCTGACTCGCCTGGTGGCTATTCCCGGGAAGATTTTTTTTTTTTTTTTTAAATAACTGAAAGATGTGAGTTCCAGTTTGTAAAATACAAACCCAAGCCCTGAAATGGTTTCAGAATCCACACTAAACCAGAAATCCAGCTATGTCCCAGGAATCTGAAGAACACCGGGTTCAGGCGGGGATTAATTCCCTTGGATTTCTACAAAGCCGTGATTGCTGCTGCTACTTCCACACATGAAATGTAAAAAAGGCAAATTCCCCGAGCATGTTTGTAGCGGAGCGTGATGTGATTGTGTTGTCATTTATGGGAAATAATCGCAGGCCCATCTCTCCCCTTCCCCCCCCATTTTCCAGTCCAAATAACCATGAAAAATTACACTTCAATGTCAGGGCGACGACAAAGGAGGTGCGCTCTCTGGGAGCTCAGCGGATTTGCAGGGGTTTTTCCTTTCTTTGGACAAAAACTACCTTCAATTGTACTTCATTTAAAACGTGATCTAACAAATGCATTTTGACAAGTCCTTTTCTCTTTTTCTCCTTTCTTTCAAACAGTATTTTGCACAGTTTAACCTCACACCAAACTGGAATGTTCTGGAAAGAAGAGGCGAGCAAAATAGAAGGTCCTTGAAACCAAGAAGAGTGGCTCCCCACTCCCCCATCCGTTAAAAACAAAGTCATGGAGAAAAGTACTGATTCTAACTCGGCGTGCTACTGAGAAAGAGAGGCGGAGGGCAGAAAGTAAATGGTAACGTCTTAACGGCAGAATATCTGATGGGCAAAGGCGAGAAAAGCCAGGGTGAGCGAAGGAGGAGGGTCTCGATGGAGGAAGAATGGCCTCATAAGCCTGCTCATCAGAATAAACCATTTTGTGGATTTGAAAGCATCATCTAAGGTGTCTGGATGTATAGTCAGAACTAGGGGGTCATGACCACATGGGGGTGACGAAGGGAAGCCTCTCTGGTGGGGTACCACTTCGCCCCTCATCCCCCCTCCTCTACAGACAGGGACGTTTGTCAACCCAACAGATCTGCCTGAAAGCTTTTTAACATTCCAGGTGTGAGGACTGAGCAGTCCCTACAAGCAACCATCTTTCAATAACACCCGGTTTGAAATAAACACTGCCAGGCCTCCATGGTTAGAGGGGAGAAGACAAGAGACATAAACACACATGAGTGATAGAAAAAGTGTAAATTAAAAAAATTAACAGTTTCCATTAAAGAAGGCTGGTATCACCTTCTGAGTCAAAACTGACTGGGCTTGTCAGAGAGAGATCTTATGCTTAATGCAAAACAAAACAAAACAAAACCTATGAGGTGTTTCCTAATTTATTTATTTTTACTTGGAAAATGTTGGAAATACATAGATGAAAAAAAAAAGTCAAGGCAGGCCTATAAGTGTACTTAAGCATCTATACACAAATGAAGGTGTATGGGAAATGAACAGGATGTACCAGAAGTGATATTAGATGATGGTGATTAGAACCTAATGGGTATAAGTGAAACCTTGTGGGACGGCTCTGGTAACGGGAACGCCAATGCTGATGGACGCAGCCTATACGGGAATGATAGCAAGGAGGGGGGTAGGGGGTGGCCGTGCAGACCCGAGGTGTTACAATGCGGGGGAGACACGATATGACAGCGCCGGAGGGAAAGATGGAATATCTGGGGACAGGACATGCAAAAAAGCAAACTGAAAGAGAAACAGGTAAACATTTTGTAACAGGTAAACATTTCACCAAATGAATAGCACTCAACGGAGAAAGATAAAACCACGACACCAGGGGTTTGAGTCACATGACACACAAATGTGGGACTCGAGTTTCCAGTCCCTTTGTGGCCTCACTGAAGCCCACACCGTCCAAAGGGTCTCTAGCCTATTAAGAAAAGAGCTTTGCCCTGTGAAGCACAGGATGCATGCAGAAATATTAGTCTACTCCCATCCACGGACCGCAGTGTGACGGGCTGACTGTCAATGAGCTTCATTCTGCATGATCATAGGCCAGTTATATGCGCAGCTGGTAAAACCAGCTGATTCATAAAAACAAAGCACAAACAAAGGCTTACACTTTCCAAACCAAATCTGGGAAACAGACATCAGGCTGACTTCAGGCAATGCTGTACCCAGAAAAGCACTGGTTAACCCCTGCCCTCCCTTGGCCAGACCCAAGCTACACAAAGGTCACCGCAAACGTTAACAGCATCACACATCCCAGAATGCAGCGCTAGAAACGCACATGAACCTGGTGGTGGCCCAGAACAGTATTACACCTCCAAGCACGCTGGGGAGTCCTCAGGTGACTACCACGTGTTCACCACCTGGTACAAGCAGCAAAGAACCTGCCTCTGACTCGAGCTTTTACGGTCACACCCAAGACACTGAAGGATGCATCTTCACGTGGAGAGTCAAAAACTTGGCCAGTGCCCAAAACCATCAAGTCCCCAAATCGGCTTCAGTCTGAAACAACCGGGCAGCAGAAGCAACATGTTTTAGTTGACATTTCCTAGGAAACTGCAAAGAAAGTGAAGCAGGAAGCTGAGGTAAAGAGAAAATCCAAAGGCTCATGTTCAAGAGCTTTCCCGCATTAATGGGAGAAAAAGCAGATGGAACTGCTAAATTGTGGTCATTTTTAACATGCACCTTGTATAGCTCTTTTGTGCCCAAAGGGAGAAAGAAAATTCTTGGATCTTCTTCCTCCTTTTTAGAAACTTCCAAAGTTATGCCAATGGTTGACTATAAAGACTATATTTTAAAAATTTGGATCCTGTACAATGACATGGTCCTTTTCTACGGTTTAACAAAATGATGCCACCCCTCCCCGCCACCACACCTGCCCTCTCACAATGATTTTAGCTACAGCAGCCCATCCTCAAATCTGCCAGAGCTACTAACTGTATTTTAGTCTCAGCCTTAAGACCCTGTAAGCATCTATTCAGCTTTTCCTCCCATAAGGTGTTTCTTAGACCTAAGAACAGGCTGGTATCCTTTGAAAAGCAAAGCATCCATTACACACCCCCAAGTTTATCCTGCAATATATCTCAAGGCAAAAAAGAGAAAGAAAATGTTGCCATGAAATGAGAAAGTCATCGAGGATCTGGGCAGAAAGCGTGATTCTGAGACAAAGAGTTGGTTCTTGGGACAGGTAGGAATAAGGGAGATATACAAGTTTGTAGCCCACATTTATATTTTAAAGAAACAACTTTGGAGGTTTAAGTTCTTCTGTGTGCACACTGCAACTGAGGAGAAAGTACCAGAAACCTCTCACAGGGAAATCCTTAAGTTAGAATCCTCCTCAAACTTTCAAAAGTGGACAATTTTTTCTAAGTGAATATGGACCCTAAGTAGAGCAAATAAGGAAAGGAACCCTCACCAAGCAAAATTTTTTGCTTCATTTTGTAAGGCCAATATTTACAGCAAGAAAAGCAGTCAAATAAGCCAAAGGTGTGAATGAAAAGTAGCCAAAATGCAATGCAATATTAAAGATTAGATCGTCCAACGATTAGGAAGAAAAAGTGAATGATTCCTCACTTACGGAGCAACACCTTTAAACATAAAAAGGAGGAAGAGGGCTTCCCTGGTGGTGCAGTGGTTAAGAATCCGCCTGCCAATGCAGGGGATACGGGTTCGAGCCCTGGTCTGGGAAGAAGCCCTCAGACTGCGTAACAACTAAGCCCGTGTGCCACAACTACTGAGCCTGCACTCTAGAACCCGCGAGCCACAACTACTGAGCCCACACGCCACAACTACTGAAGCCTGCACGCCTAGAGCCCGTGCTCCGCAACAAGAGAAGCCACCACAATGAGAAGCCCGCGCACCACAATGAAGAGTAGCCCCTGCTCGCCGCAACTACAGAAAGCCCATGCGCAGCAACGAAGACCCAACACAGCCAAAAATAAATAAAATAAATAAATTTTTTTAAAAAAGGAGGAAGAGAAGGAGGAATAAAGAGGAGGATTTAGACAGTAACCAATGAGATACTTTCCAAAAAAAAAAAAAAAAAAAAAAAAACGTAGGTAAGAGTGTATCTTAAATACATATTATGGCAGAAAAAATTCAATTTTTGAAAAGAGTTAGTCTATGAACTGACTCAACCACTAAAAAACTTTGGTGACAGGTTGGAAAGAACAGGAATTGTTCTAGGAGAAACGAAATGACAGAAACTGGGCCTTAAAGAAAACGAAGTTGAAGAACGGAGACAAAAATGGGTCAATGGACTAAAAAATCGAGGTGTATAAAATTTAGCTTGATACAATTAAGGTAGTGAAATCAAAAATTTGTGTGCTTTAGAAATTCTAAAATGATATAAATGTAAATATATAAAATATAAAATAGGTAGGGTAGTCCAGACAAGGAGAAGGCATAAAAGCATGAACACGAGTAAAACAGATTTAGGAAAGAGAAACAATGGCTGTTTGCAGCAACCTGGTCATCAGAGGGATCTGCCTTTATTTTGAGAGATTTGGCGGAGCTGAAGCACCTCAATTCTACAAACTAGGAGACCAGAGCCTGGAGAAGGGAAGGGCTCCAAGACCACACAGTGAGCTGGCCCAAAGGAGGGTCTCCAAAGGCGGCCAAGGGGCACCAGCCATGGAGGGAACAAGTGGTCATGGTGACACTCACGCAGCCAGCCAAACACTGAAAGGTGAGGCCTGGCACCCTGCTCCCTGGACGCTGGCTCCTCGGGAATCTTCCTCAATTAAAGCTGTGATATTGAGGCAAATGGATTCTAATAGTGGTACCACAGTTGTTCAAAGCAACTTCTAGTTTTGCTTTATATTTTGAGATAAAAGGCACAGCATGGATAAAAATGGCCTCACCCAAACCAAAACGAACCAAAAACCAGCCCCTAAGAACACAGATATGCATGCTTCTAAGCAAATAGTACCCTGTTAACTTCCTGCCAGTGGCAACGTGGTACCCAAAGGAAAACCATCACGTTAAAGACAGGACAAGTCTGCCTCTCTCCCTCTCCCTCCCATTCTCTCCCTCTCTCTCTCCTCCCCCCGCCTCCACACTCTTTCTGGAAGAGGGGGATCCCAGAAGTACTGCCCCCAAATGGCTTGGGGTGGTGCCCATGAGAGATACTCTGGATCCAGGGTGAGGTCCAAGGGGCTGCTGCAGCCCTGAATCCCTGCCACAGAGAACTAGCAAAAGCCAAGTAATTGCTTTTTCCCCTTCCATTAATAAGCTTTTCAGCAGAGGAAGAATTCAGCTTCCTGTAGTCAACAGACCCTTTTTTCCCTGTCTCTCCTCACTCCAAATAATCTAAAGTGACTGCAATTTCAGTCCCAGCTCTCCAGCATTCAGCTCCACCGGCTGAGGTCAGAGGGTGTCAAGTGAGGGCTCTCCATTTCTCTCTGCTCTGCCTTCACGCCACCCGTGCTTCTTTGTAACTGAGGCAACCTGCCACCCCAGGCCAGCCATTATGCGAATCGCCAGCCCACTGCACACACTGACTTCAGTCAGGATTCCAGGAAATGTCTTTTAAGGCCCAGAAAACACTGGAGGAGAAGAAAAAAATCTCTTTGCTGTAAACAACTGATTAGTAATGACCAGCTTCAGATGCTCTGGTGACCTGAGCCACTAATTTCCTGGTATTGAGAAAATGCATTACAGTAGGACTTTTTGCGTGTGTGTGTGTGTGTGTGTGTGTGTGTGTGTGTGTGTGTTGGTTAAAATCATGTGGCTGGTTATGTGGTTTTCAGTGTAGTTTTATGCAAATGGCTTTGGTTCCTAAATTCTTTCTTAAGATCGTGCTATGTATTCGTGGAGCTGGTATCTTCAAGCCTGGTCTCGTGGAGAATCAGCTGCCGGTGGAAAACGGCTCCACCCCCTCCTCTGCCTCATTTCCCAGATGAATGAAATGCGATTTCAATTAAGAAGGGCAGCACCAGAGCTCCCCCTTCTCCGTCTTCATGGAGATCTAAGCACAGGGTGCAGACAGGACTGAAGGTGAACAAACAAACAGATGAAAGGAGATGGATTGAACAAGAGAAAGAACAGGTGTGCGAACAGGTGCACCACCCCCAGCCCCCAGCAGGTTCGCGTCCCTCAGGGGGATGAAAAGACTGCGCTGCGGAATGCAAGCGGCTCCAAGCAGGGGAAACAGAGGCAGGTCTGGAAGGATGCTGCTCACGGGGCCCGCAGCCAGTGCCCAGGAGGTTCTGGAAGGGAAGGAAGGCAGGGGAGGTGCACCCCGGCAAGAACACGAACACCTGGCCACCCACTCGCATGCACACACACACACGTGGACACTCACTTCTGGCTGCAGCCAGGCCTGTGATGGGAATTTATTTCCCTCAATTACGTGCTCTTGTCCCCAGTCTCAGTTCATCAGCACAGTGCAGCCAAGCCAATGAAAGGCTACCCGTAATGAAGCAATCACATGCGCGGGGACGGCCCGGCACCTGCCCACTGGGCTGGCGGGGCTGCAGCCACACCCGGCCCAGAATCGAGCTGACAGGGGCTCTCCAGCCTCCCGCGACCCTCCACCCCACCCCCACCTCCGTGAGCTCCCACATTCCACGTCAGGTCACCCTCATCCTGCCCCAGGAGCTTTCGGCCTGCGTGACATTTTCTTTGACATAATCACAAGTGCCCTGATTGGAAAGAGAAGAAGGAAGGGACCAGCAAAGTGGGACTGATCACAAAAATGCTGGCTACCTTCCTCTTCTCCTGCCTGGGTAAAATCCTTCACTGCAAAGAACCTTACCGTGAAAACCAACAACAGGCTCCTTGAAAGCCTCCATTTGCTTAAGTCATTATTATCTAATAATAATCATAATGGTAGTAGTACAGTCATCACTCAAGTGAAGCAGACACTATTATTACTCTCATGTCACAGATGAGGAAACGGAGGCTCAGAGAGGTTAAAGTACTGGCAGAGGCCACAGAGCTGATGCCAAGGCCCGTGCTCTTAACTGGCTCCCTTTAGAGCTGCCGTCGTGGGCGCCCCTGGAGAAGCTACACTTCTGCTTGTGCCGTCCGTGCACTCACCCGCCCGTCGCACGTCCACGGAGCACCTATTCTGGGCACGGAATACAGCTGTGAACGGGACAGGAGGAGGAAGAAGGTGGGGGGCAAGATAGACAAAAAGCAGCGAGACAAGTGGACATATTATGAGACGCTGATGAGGGAGGAGAAGCAAGCAGGGACAGGGGACAAAAGGAATCCCAGGGGTTATTTCATAGAGGAAGTTCAGAGAGGGAGACACTCAAACCCAGACCTGGAAGAAGTGAGGGTGTGAGCACAAGAGGCCTTCCAGGCTACGAGGAACAGCGAGTGCAGGGGCCCAAGGAGGGGGGCGGGCTGGGCTGCCGGAAGAATAGCAAGCGCAGAGGGGGGAGGGGCTCAGAGATGAGCTCAGCTGGGTCTTGGGGGCAAGTTCCTGCAGGCCTTATCTGCCATCCTTGGGCCAGAGGCACTGCTAACATGTAGGTACTTGTGTGAAAATCGGAACAAGGGCTCCCCTTCCTCACCCCTCCCTCTGGGCAGATATAGCCCCGGACTTGCCGCCCTGTTTGTTAGGTCAGATCTGGGGTGGCCTGGGTCCTCGCTCAACCCCTTCAGCAGAGCAGGGGTCTGTGCATGTGGGGACAACCTACACAGCTTGCGCAGTTGCCCTGGGAGCGCTTCCCAGGGGAAAGGCTACCGTATTTCTCTAAGTATGTGTACATGTAACACATAAATGCAGAGACAGATAAAATCTCCTTGAGCCTTTCCCTTTCCTGGGGGGTGGGGAGGAGCCGACCCTGAGGTGACGAAATGCCAAGAGGAGAAAGGGAACATGGGCCATCCTTTGATGCGGCAGCACGCAGACAGGCTTGACGGCCATACGCCAGAAGTACCCACCAGACCACCATGGTCCAAAGCACCTCCCTGTGAAGGTGAAGGGACAGCGCCAGGACGGGGTGAAGGACTCACGGCGCCGAAGGGCTGCAGCTCCAACCTAGAAATTCATCCACCAACCATTCTGCATGTCCCTTCTCTGAAACCGTAGTGCCCTTCCACACCGATGAATTTCAACACACTTTGCAAACTTAATAACCATCTAAAGTGACGTGACCTTGACAGGGCTGCTATCATAACGCTAGCTCTTCTTAGGACAAGATGAATTTGGCGGGGAGGGGTGCGGGTGGGAGCTGAGCTGTTGCGGAAAAAAGTCCGCTCTACTCGCCACTACCTAAGAGGCGTCTCCCCCTAGCGACCACCACCGGCACCACCACCCTCCACCGTCAGGGCTGGAGCCAGGTAGCCAGGCATCACCTGTCTCTTCAGGCTGCCTTTGGCCCCGATCCTCAGACCAGCCATCTCAAGGTACCCTGGGAGCATGAAGACAGAATCAGTGGTCAGGCTCTCAAGTGTTCTGGGCTTCGTTGTAAACATTAATGGGGGAATCCAGAGCAATTACAGGGTAGCTGGTCCACACACTGCTTCTGTGGCCAGGAGACAAGAGGAGCCAATCTGAGCCAGAGGGAGAAAGGGAGGAAAACAAAAGAAGCGAGCAGGGGGCAGGTGAGGGGGGCCACCTGGAGGAGCGCCTCCCAGGCCTGCTGGGGATCCACGGGAGCACCTGGGAATGGACCAGAAAGGCAAGACCTGATGCCAGAGCAGGACATGAAGGCACACAGCAGGGGAGGGTGAGTGATGGGCGAGGAGTCCGAAGCCAGAAACTGGGAGGTGAATGGAACAGGATGCAGAACGGGGCCAAACCCATCACAGCTTAAAGTGGACACGAGCTCGGGATCCCAGTGATGGGAAGCCTGCGGAGGAGGCTGGGTAAAGGGAGCTGTTGCCCTGTCCTCATTTCATTCCATTCAAGTCATCGGGAGAACCGTGTGCTGGGGAAGGGGCCAGAGTAATTACTGGAGCCTTAACTTGGCTGCGGCCTTCTACAGTACACTTCCCAGAATAAACTGCCCCAAGACTTCATCCATCACCAAAAAAGGCAACTATAAAAACACCCAGGGCCAGCCCTTGTCTCACACCAGCTCAGCCGTCCTCCCCTCTGCTGGGGACGGGGGTGGCCGGGGGGAGGCGGCTGGGGCCCCGTACTAATCGCTCTCGCTGACGCTGTGCGTTATGGGGGCCGTTCCCTGCGCTGAGCAGTTAGGAACTTCCCAAATCATTAACCTTTCTCGGAGTGCATTGTACTAGGAGGTGCTCCCTCTGCAGCCTACTCAGGAGCCCTATTGATCTGCCGCGCACACTTGGTGCCTTCAAAGTTGTTTATGATCAATATGCAAATTGCCCATGGCATTGATCTAGTATTAATTTTCAATTAGGGAACCCACAAGGGGTCTCTGAGGGTCAATACCTAACAATGCAAAGGAAACTCCGCTGAGGAGTATTGGGCCTGATGCTGATAAAAGCTTCTCTAAGCCTCCTTCTCAATAGCTCCCGGCCCTCGGGGCTGTCACCTCTGCTTCGGCTTATTCGGTTCCCTCCCAAGTCAGACCCCTTTGGCCACCACCCAGGCTGAATCTGCGGCTGCTGCCCTGCACACCCCCCTTCCCTGCCCCCACCCGGTGCCACAGGGACACTCCCTGGCCTGCCAGAGCGTCCCCGACACCCGCCCTCTTGATCGGGTGACCCGGACATGCCTCCACATCTCCCCACGCCACACCCAGCCCCGGGACCACTCTCTCCCCCCCAGCTCCCCAACCACACATACCTTCTTCCTCCCTCTCTCCCTCTCCCTCGTTTCTGCTTAGTCACTGAACGTCACCTTGGCACGCAGCCACGGCTGGAGCTGGCGAGCTGCACAGTCCCCAGAAATCTCAGGCAGTCAGGCAGAGCCGCCGGGCTGCCAGGTTATGCTTGGCAAACAACCCACTGATGTCATTTCAGAAAACCAGGGGGAAGGAAAAAGGCATGGCTTCAAATCATCTGTTTCTCCTTTCTTTCTTTCTTCTAGCAAAATGTTTCTTCCCGGTGAAACACGGAAGCAGGGGGCTGGGGCAAGGTGGGGGGGATGTGAGTTACTTCACCACTTGTTCACGGTTCCCAGAAGAGGCCACGGCCCACCCTCCAGGAGCTCAGGGCAGTGCGTGTGAGCCACTGATGGGGGCTGTCCCTGGGGAGAGCGTGCCCAGCTGGGACCGGAGTGACCCGGGGACTCATTCATTCCATCACGCCCCTAGGAGCCCCGAGAGACTCGCGTGGGAAAGCTTTGCAGCCAAAGGGGCTGGAAGAGAAAAGTGCGTCCCGCTCTCGTCCCAGCAGGTATGGGGGACGAGGCGGGCGCAGCTGCGCTCCAGCCTGGGGCCCAGCAAGGACTCCGCCGGCCTCCTCAGCCAGGGCTCTGCACGCTCCAGGTTCTCCTTCCTTGCTCCACTCAGAATAAACCCTCCGGAGTCTGAGGCTCTCTCACAGCCCATGATCCTGCTTGAAGGCCCCACTCCACCCCGAACGGGGTGGCTGCCCGGCCACTGCCGGTGCCGCCACTCACGGCGCAAACCAGCGCGACAGCTCGCCAGGCTAACTGGCTTATGGATAACATTAATTACCATGTTGCTCATTAATGGATGAAATCTTTATTGGTGCCATTGATCAGCAGACTTGTTAGCTGGCCTCCTAACCAATGGCGGATGTAACAAGCTCTCTTATTGGCATATCAATTAATGCAATCAATTCCTGGCCAGCGGCTGCCGTTGGCTCCCCGGGCTGCTCAGAGATAGGAGACAGAGCCACGCCAGGCGCCCCTTCACGCAGAGTTCCTGGTTCTCAACTCCCCTTCGGGTCGTCTCTCTGCCACTTGGGGCTCAACTATCAAGACAACAAACAAACAAACAAAAATCACACCTACCCCCCACCTCCACTTTCATTCGAAAATCACCTTTCCATGTTCTCTGGTGACAAGAGTGCCGCTCTCTGTCAGGATACATAAGCTAGAAGGACAGGTGTGAGGGGCTGCGGACAGTTACAGCAAACAGCAGGACTGCGGGCATCGGGAGAAGTTTCTAGACGAGGCACTGGGAGAGGCGATGACGGGACCAGCCTGAAAACACAAACCACCGTCATCCGCCCTCCGCACACCTGGGGGAGCCGCCCCAGACCCCCGGTCCACAATCACACCTGCCGACCACACCTGACGGCATCCACCTCACTCAGTGCCTCCAACGGACGGACTCTGTATGAAATCACTGCCTGCCCACCTTAAATCCCAAGCTCCAGTATGGAAAGGGCTTGTCACACAGGAGCCGTCGCCCCACCATCACCACCAGTAAATTGACACACACAAGTGGCATTCTGATGTTTGCTGAAACGTGCTCAATAAATCCTTCGAACAGCACTAGGATCATTGTCAAGTCACAGCTGGGGAAAAAAATTTCCCTGGGCAGCAACATGTCTTTAGGTAGGTTGTTTTAGAAAAGGCTCAGGGATAGGGTGTCAGGTGGTTCCAGAGCCATGGATTTAGAGCTGGACCCCACCGATGACTAGCGACCACCGGGGCATGTATGCCACTGCAAAGGGGATGAGCTGAAGTGCCTATGGCTTTGGGAGAGTACGTGGGGGATACTTGACCCCCCAAGACGTGCTTTAAAAGGATTAACTGGAGTTCGCCTCAAAAGGGAGCAGCCCGAAATATTCTTCCAGATTTGTTTCTGAAAGCCAAAATTAAATTAAAAAGGGGAAGCAAATCACTACTCCACTCAGCGGTGCTGGTGCTATTAATAAGCTTTGCAAGCACAAACATTTAACTCAAGGAGAGAGGGTACAAGCTACAAGAAGTGGTGAAAAGCAGATGGGGGGTGAGGAAGAAAGCAGCTCTGGGTAGAGCAGTGACAGAGCACAGGAGGCCAACGAGGCCACGCTGAGGGACATAATTCTCAGAGCTTGAAAGCACGGCTCGGGGCTTCTAGCATAAACAGTAGAAATATTTCCTCTCATTTATAAACGTAAAGTGACATTTTTCCACGTGGACCAGCAGTTCTTCCATATTCACAGCACAGAGGCGAGTCCTCAACAGACCAAGGCAGGGGCCGGAGAGAGACGCCCCGGCCGGGCGACATCCTCTCAGGATGGAGACTGACAAGAGAGCAGAGAGAGGAGGGGCCCCGAGGCCGCAGAGCGAAGGCCGAGACCTCTTCCACCTGCACAGCCACTCTCCACCTGGAACAGAAGGCTGCCTTCCACGTGGCAGCAGTCATCTGATTCAGGTGACACGGGGACACCCAGACGAGGGGCCCTTCATCAGCCATTCCACACCACGGTGATGTTTTTCAGCAAGAACAGCCTTAGGCTCTTCCAATGGCAAGAGTCCCAGTGTACTTCTAGGGTAGCTGTCCTGTAGTGCAACGGTGCCTGAACTGTTCTCTGGGGAACCTCATGATGCTGCAGGGGTTCTGCAAATTCTGAATCTAGTTCCATTTTAAGTTGGTTATTAAGCTACTGGTTATTATTTATTTTTTTATTGGAGTATAATTGCTTTGCAATGGTGTGTTCGTTTCTGCTGTACAGTGAAGTGAATCAGCTATATGTATACATATATCCCCTCCCTCGTGGACCTCCCTCCCCCTCCCCCCAATCCCACCCATTCAGGTCATCACAGAGCACTGAGCTGAGCTCCCTGTGCTATACAGCAGGTTCCCACTAGCTATCTCTTTTACACATGGTAGTGTATTTATGTCAAACCTAGTCTCGCAATTCATCCTACCCTCCCCTTCCCCCACCCCGTGTCCACATGTCTGTTCTCTACATCTGCGTTTCTACTCCTGCCCTGCTCAATATCAGAAAAACCAACAACCCAATCAAAAAATGGGCAGAAGACCTAAATAGACATTTCACCAAAGAAGACATACAGATGGCCAAGAGGCACATGAAAAGATGCTCAACATCGCTAATTATTAGAGAAATGCAAACCAAAACTACCACCTCACACTGGCCAGAATGGCCATTATCAAAAAAATCTACTGGTTATTATTAAACGCTGTTATAATAAACATACTCAAATGTGATATAGGCCAAAATTTAACACACTGGAGGCCAGGGCATTAACTTGTGTGGCTAAGTTAACTAGTTTTTGTGTAGACCTCCGAGTAAAACAACTTCTGACATTTAGATTACCAGGCACACTGCTGAAAACCATTACCATTTGGAACTACTCCTCCACATGAATGAAGACTTGTAAAATAAAGGAACCAAAACAAAATACATAAACAAAAAAGAAGCTTAGTCCAGACTATTTAACTACCTTCCATAACTCTTAATTTTGATCAAAATGTTGATCGGCTCTGCTTTATTCTTTTTTTTTTTTTTTTTGATGCACAAATATTACAAATCTAAACTCCTAAAATAACTATAGTTACAAAGCTTTTTAAAAAAACATTATTTAGTGGGTTCAAATTAGTTTTCATTTTTTAAGAAAGGGGGCTCCACTAATAAAAGTTTACAAACCACTGTTCCATCTTACATATAATACTAGATTCAACAGTGGAGGGCACACTTCAGAGAACCTCTCCGGGAAAGAACGTGGAAAACTTGAAGTTTCTAGTAAGAATTTAAAAACTCACAGCTCTGAGTTGATAACGCACTCTGATGTACATTTAACCCACTAGTCATACCACCCTGGCAGGAGAAAGATACTGCGGCAAAATGGAGCGAGCTACGCCTCGGTGTGAGATCATAGTTGACGTAAAAGTACTGTTTCATGTCGTGTATTTTCTTTGCAATAAAAACATAAAGGAGCAGAATGACCTCTTGATGACCTTCCATGGAAGCAAAAACCCAGTCCCTTTAAGAAAGGGCCATTTGCTTGGTCTGCAAGAGTGACCTGCTCAGAGAGGCAGCTGATAACCTCACCAGAAAGAAGCTTCCGTGGCAGTTTCCCCCCCCCCCACCACCACCACAAAAGACAAGGGCTTAGGAGCTCTCTCTCTAAGAGAAGAAGACTTGTCTGTTCATGTAGTTATTTGCCAAGTCATGAAACATATCCATTAGTTTGCAGCTAAGTCCCAGACACTGTGGATCCAACTGGACAAGGAGACATTCCTGCCCTCATGGAACTTACCCTCCAGCAGACCTGCCTTGGGTGACAGAGGATGGCTGTGTTATGCCCCACCTGGTCACTGAACCTTCATGTCAACAGGCACTCGGACAAGAAAATCACCTCTCTTTACTAAGGTTTCTGCTTGCTCGCCTGAGGGACGGCAAGGTTGGCCAAGACTGGTCTAACTGGCTCCCATGTTAGGGTCCCAAGTTGGCCATATTCAACACTCAGTGAACAGCCGGAAACTTGAAAGAATCAAGCCCCCCCTACTTCAAAAAGCCTCTTCGCTCCCAAGACTCTGACCCGCACTTTCCTGAATCTTCACCTGGGTGATTTTGTGTCAAGGTTCTTCCACACCAAACACAATAATAAATCAAATCTTATCAGAATTGAGCTATAAATCTGTGAAGACTCCAATAATTTCTAGCCAAGGGAATAACACCACAAAAGTACTTTTTAAACTAATTACTCAGATTCCAAAGTGCTGCCCTAATGAGCCTTCTTTCTGCCCAGAACTTACTAAGAGGAAAAACTACCTTCTGGTGCAGTAATTACTGCTTTCCCCTTCAAACTTCTAACTGGAGATCGATGCTGCATTTTAAGACCCATTGATTTACAATTAGCCTGGCTTTCCCCGCTAAAGTGTTTTTTAAGCAGAGTTTACTTTTATTTTATTTTGAAATCTCTGAGATCTGGTTCTTGGATTTTACATCCTCATGAGAGGGGACTGGAAATCTCAAAGAGGAAGATACACATCAGAAGAGAGAGGAGCAGACGGAGGCAAGTCAGGTTCAGGGGAGCGGAAAGGGGAAAGGGAAACTGGTTTGTTCACAGGATAAATCCAGAAGCAAAAATTTAAAAAAAAAAAATTTTTTTTAAAGCCAAAACTCAGACCGAATGGGAGGGAAAGAAGAAATCCAGAGAGAGGAAGCAGAAGGCAGGGTGGCAGGGAGAAAGAGCGAGGCACGCAGCCTAAGAAGCGTAGCTGCTGTCAGGGTGGCTGGAGCAGCTCTTTATTGCCTCTGCTGTTTATTAGCATCCTTGGGAAGAAAAAAGAAAGAAAGAAAGAAAAAGCTCTGTGCATCTCTGCAAAACAAAGCACTAGTTAAAAATAGTGTGTGCAGCAGGGACAGTGTGCTAACATGAGGGTCCTGGCAGCTCCGGCATTTGCACAATCTGTCCCATGAGGAGCGCAGAAGTAAGTGAAGCAATTAAGAATTTCATGCTGATTGCTTCAAGCATGTTTTTCTACGCCATAAAGATAATAGCATAAAGGCTATGGCCTTGCTTCTCTCCCCCTCCCCTGCCTGGAGACTTCTGCCTTCTGTCTTTTGGACTCTTTCTTTCCTCCACCTCCCACGGTTGAAGACTCAAGATGCTGGTTAGCTGGCCTGGCACCGCTGGATGGAGTCTGTCACTTCCGGGCCTAAAGAAACAGCGGTGTGCCTCTCCCAGTCCCTGACCCAGAGCAGACCCAGCAGCGGAGACATAAGCCGAGCTGCATTTATCAAAGTCCCAAAGACAGAAGCCGAAGAAATGCGGAAATTGCCTGTGAGGCCTGGAGATCAGGCTCTGTGGCCTCTGTGGGCCCTTCCTGCCACTCCATTCTGGGCTCTTCACTACTGCTAGGTCCCAAGAGTGGCTGGCAGAAGATGGTCCTGAGAGATGAAAGTGAAAAAGTAAAATTCCCAGCCACCATAAAAGGGGGGAAACAAAAGCTACTAACTTTTTGCTTTAAAAAACAATGTTATTTTATAGCAAGATTGTATAGGCCAATTTCAAAGACTAATACGAAAAAAAGTGCAATTAAATCCTTGAAAAACTGACAGATCAGCAAAACAAAACCACCCGGAGGAGAGCCCGATTGAGCCTCATTAAGAAAGAGTTCAGCCTGTTTTTAAAACCCTTCTTAACACTTAGCTGGGTACCTCCCAGCAGTGAGGGCTCCCAGTGCAGCTGGCATAATTAGTGTCAGAATGGAAAGGAAAGAGAAAAAAAAAAAAAAATCAACCTAGGAAATAGAAATTAAAACACAAATTTAAGGGGTAGGGGGAGGTCCAAACGGAAAAACCATCCCCAATTCCAACAACAAACTTCCATCAGTCCATCTGAGAGCAACAGGGAGATAGCAAAGTACTCCACCACACACAGAGATAAACATGTTCCAGTTAAAAAGAGAAAGAGCTGGGGCAGAGTGAGAAGATTTACGCTGCAAACCTCCATCTTCAACCTCTCTCTCTTCCCCCCAAAATACATTCTACATTGTGGTCACATCAACTCCAGGAGGCTGGGTTAATGGCAGACGGACGACAAATTGCACCGACCTCTACATCAATTATAAACCATCACGCCAGACAATGGGGAAAATGAGGTCTGGTGACAAATTTCTGCATCTTTAGCCATCAGGATCCCCCGAAGCTGGCGTGTGCACACATGTGTGACACGGTGCCTGCGTGAGAGTGCAAGGGAAAGCATTACATATGAAACCACTACCCTGTAATAAGGAGATACGGCGCTGAGATCCATTATAGAAGAGCAGGCCACTGCAGAAGGAATACTCTGGAGATGGCGAAGACGGCAGGGAGATGAAGCCATTTTATTAAATCAGGCAAATTCTAATTTATTCTGCAGAGATAGAGGAAAGAAAATGGATTCCTTCTCAGTATATCCTCTGAGCCAGCTCCTATCACCTCAGTGGGGGGGGGGGGGGGGGGAGGTGCCAAGATTCATCTGGAAATCAAGGGAAGGTTTCTCCTTTAAAGAGCAAACATGAAAATGTATCTGTTTCAACTCCTGCACCAGGAATACGGAAAATAATGCTTACGCCACAGAAACTTGGTGGTTTTTCTCTCTGGCTTTCTGATTATTCTAGCAGGTGAAGGGGCTTTCAAATTTGATTCACTGCAATATGAAATCAGAAAGGCAACCACAGCCGAGATAAGATGCTGACGAGGACGGACAAAAGGAACTGTGGACCGTCTCCCCCAGTGCCGAGAAACGCCACCTGCCAGCTCCCCACGGTGGGAACTTAAATGGCGATTTGCAAGTTGGAAAAAAAAGCGGGGGGGGGGGGGGGGGGGGGGGGAAGAAACGCCGTGCACAAAAGCACCAAGTACCGAGGTTGCCTTTCATTAACAAAAGGCACTTGTGTTTAGGCTGCAATTAGAAAACCAAGGTTTTAATTAAACAATTACATAAAGTTACTGTGGCTCCCCATATGGGCCAACACTTCCCCAGTGTCTTGGCGTTAGCTTGGCAGCAAGCATTTAGAGCTCCGGCTGTTATGAAGGGGAAGAAACTCATGACACAGTGTACGTGTGACTATAAAGCTAGACCCTGGACCTGTCTGCCTGTGGTTCCCTGCTTCGCTCTAGAACGAAGAAGCCGGTGAGACTGACACGAGCATCTGCGCTGGGCGGACGGACCGCAAGCCATCAGCAGCCTGGACGACCCCCGGCTGAACAGGTGAGATCACTCAAAGTGTCTGGGGGGCGCCATGGAGGCCTTCCGGTGCCCCCAAGTGAAGAAGCGCCTCTCCACCAAAGCACAGGACAGGTGCAGCTAGCTCACCAGGAGGCTCCTTCTAACTAGGAGGGATTCTCAGGGGCTTAGGAACCTTCAGACTCCCAAACCACTTCTGGGAGGGGAAAAACAGCAATCTACTTTTTCGCCCACCGCTTTTACACTACTGGGTCGTGGCTGCCCAGGGCAGAGGGAAGGTGCATGTGGGTCCCAGGGCCCAGATTCCCAGGGAAGACTGAGGTGTCGATGCTCCCTAAGCCCAGAGAAAAGTCCTCTGTGGCTCCCAGCCATCAACACTCTCCAAGGTCAAGAGCTGTGCGAACTAACCTAAAACTAGTTCTTCCAGCATCTGCAGGAGCCTTGAGAGAAAGAAGGCGGCCACCTTCTGCCGGGTCCTGTGAATGAACAGCTTGGGCCTGGCAAGGGAGATTTCGCCAAGTGCACGGGGCCTGGCTTAGAAGAACAGACGTGCAGACTGACCAGTGTTCACTCCCTGCTGGAGCAGCTGATACGGGAGCTCCACACTGGCACCTGCAGGCCAGGTCTCAGACCGCACCTCCCCGGGAGCTCAGTGCAGCCAATGTTCCAGAATTCCACCTTCCCCTGGCTTCCCAGCCTCCTTGAAACACTGTTTGGAAACGCTTCCTGCTCTGAAAATGGTCATGCCAGATGCTGAAGAATCCGAGATGGCCAGTCAGCTGACACTGATGGATGTCCTCAGATGTGCCCAGTGCGGGGCTATCTTCCAGGACTTTCTCATCAAGTCGTTGAAAGAAGCCTTAGTAACAGAGCCCATTATTGGCAAAATGCTCTACCCCATACAATACCCAAGGCTCACCGAATTACAGGGGAATCAATACGCTCTGGGTTTCAGAATCCACCAACACCATTTTGGTTTTTCAAGAACAGGAAAGTCTCCAGACTGCCTGCATAATGGAAAAATTAAAACAACAACAACTGTAACTAACCACACTTAATTTGAGGTTAAAACAAAAAGCTGAGGAGTTTTTTTTCCCCAGCTTTCGGCTACTGCCCTGCTAGGTTTGTAAAGAACGAGGAAATTTAGGATGACCCTCAAGACTGGGTAACTAACTCATTCCATCAAAGCTGAGAAGCCAAGTCGCCTTCCAGAATCCTTCATCTTCCAGACAAAGGAGGGTCTTTCTTGCTATTTCCATCACCTGATTGTGTGAACTGCCTAGGACAGCAAGGAAGGGGACCACAGCGCTTCAGCCTGAATGCAAGGCAGCCAATCAGAACTAACCTCTACCCTGGAAGTAAATTCTGCCTCTGTTCCCTGATCTGGTGCCCAGTAGGGCTCAGGCAGAGGGGGGTGGGCTCGCTTCCCTTTATCCCCACCCCAGCCTGTACCTCAAAAACGAACAGGGAACTTTCTGGGCAATGCCTTTCAACCCAATCAGCCACGGAAGAAATTATTTTAGAACAGTTCCAAAACTAAATCCAAAGCAACGAACTTCACTTTATGACTTATTTATTTATTTCTTCCTCCGCGAACAGAAGGTTAATATAAGAGCAACTCCTTGGCAAACCTTTAAGGGTAATTCAAGCGACACTGATGTGAATCAATGTTCCCTTTGTGAACACATTACTTGGCAGAAACTGGCCTTCTGTAACCCCCTTAAACCTAGCCGGCCAAACGAGAAGGGGAAAAAAATGTCCTTCAAACAAAAGGATGAGGTGAAAATAAAGAGAGAGTCGACTGCACTTTATTCGCTTTCATAGAAGCAAATGGATCTGGTGCTTTTATACATTAATCAATCAATATCACTGACTGTACATCAGCAGGGTAGCCAAGTTATGAATGACCTTTCTGGCAAAGAGGACACTTTTAATGCTCATAAGACTGCTCATAGCTTAGCAACTTTCCGAATTTATGCCTGCATGATTACCCCTTAGAGGCAAGTGGCCGTCAGTGCTGCACTAAATATGGCAAGGTTAGTCGTTTCCAATTTGTGCAGAGGAAAGGAGAGATGTGGCCACGCTGCCCCGTCTGGGCACCAGCTGCTGCAACCTGGGCGAGGTGCAGGGCAGAGGCACGGGCAGAACGGTCCCTGACTGGCAGGCAGGGCTGGCTCCGCTTCCAGAAAGCTGGACGGGCCTCCTGCTCAGCTCCAGGCCAATCCCAACAGGGCAGTTGCAGGGAGCTAATCTAGAAAGCTATGCCCAGCTCAGCTTCGGCCTCTGCCTGCTTCTCACACTCGGCTCCCGAGGCCACCTCACTGGCAGACAGGCAAGGCTGGCCACTCGGGGACATTCCCAGGCTACCCCCGCGCGCTCTCCCCGCTGGCTTCTACCTGCACCCCTGCAAGCCCTCCACGTGTTGACTGGATGCCTCCAACCAGGCAATATAACTTCACGTTTCCAAAAAGAGAACTAACTTGCACCTTAAGGTTGCTTAAAAAAAAAAAAAAAAAAAAAAGCAATCCACAGAAAGGCATTTCTACCAAAAAGATGATGCTGACTTACTCTCCCCAGAAATATCCAACTCAGATGAATAAACACAGTTGGACCAATCCTCTGTTTCTCCCTCTCACCAACTCAGCCATTCCCTCCACGTCCAGAAGGCAGGAGAGTTCTCTGCATTCCATTCCTTGTGGGTGGAAATGGGGCAAAGGCCTGTCTGTGGGTGTGGGTTTCCATGACAACCATCATCGTCTCAGTGAGGCCACATGGAGGCATGAGACGAAAGCCCACCGCCCATCACCACCTCAGCTGTCTTTCTGCAACTTCCCTTCTTCAGTTGTGGTGGGAATCTTTGGAAATCTGCTGGTCCATTAACAAGGTCCCACTTTTTTCTGTCTCCCATTGAGGGAAATATAGACACAGAGGGAAGTTAAAATATAGCTTTAACTTCACGTGAATTACAGCAGACAAGACCACAGGCTGAAGCTCCCCATCTTCACGAGAACACAGGCGGAGTCCAGGGCAGGAGTGAGTTTTACCGACACCATTCTGCAGTCTACAAAGAGTTGCCCGGCCACACAAGAACCCGCAGGATGCTGGTCAGGGACAGTCTGATTATGGCCACTTCTGGTCAGGGACATAAGAACACATCTGTCTGCCTGCTGCTTGTTCATGGTCCTGAAGTCAGGAGAGTTTATGTCAGGAGGACCCAACCCCAGAGGTGGTACCTGCTCCAAGGCCAGAGGTTCAGAGGCCGGTGTACAGAAATGGGTGACAAATGACAACACAAACAAGGAGGAGAGAAGCTTATTTCAAAGGCCCAAACCTGGGGGCTCTGACGGGCCAAGAGTTCTTACTTGCCCGCCTTTTCCACGTGACAGATGTCTGCAACCCCTCGCAGGGCAAGGGAAGAACTCTGTTCTCCGGCAGCCGAAGCACGGCATTCCTCCTCTCTTCAGACTGAGTCCTCCCTCTCAGCCTTCCCTACTTAGATAAATAATACTGGGCTCCCTTGTCCATTATTTTTAAGAGATTCAGATTCCCATCCAGAAAATCTACCTTCTGTTTAGAGCTGGGGGGAGATGTGGAGCCTGTCTGAGCGGGGCCCCCGGAGGGAGTGGGCTGGGATGGTGCTCGGGGAGCCCTTCCTGATTCATCAGGTACTAGTTTGAATGTCCCCGTTTTCCTGTGGGAAGTTGCAAATCCACATATTTAACAACTATTAAAAAAAACTTGCTAAGTTCACTCTTGTTTTCCCTTTTCATCACTTAATCAATATTAAAGACTTGTCCGTTTCCACCTCCTTCATAATTTATAAACTTTTAAGTCACCTTTGGAGCTGTCACCTTGTGGGTCTCCCTGCCCCCGTAGGACAGCCTTTGGCTAAACCCTCAGTCACCCTTGCTTTTCAGATCTTTACCCACGCCTGGCTATTCCTCTGACATCTCTCAAGTTGCCTTTACAGCCTCGCAGTGTTTTCCCAAGTTACAAACCCTGCTTTCACCACTTTTCTTCACCTTCTTCTTACCTGGCTAACAGCAACTAGCCAGTGTACACCTTGCTCTTCCCTTTCCCATTCAAACGACGCAAACCCACGTCCGGCTGGCAGACACCTACGTCCCCTGTGCTGTGAACATCCACACGGCTCTTCTGGAAGTGCCTTGGTACCTACTGGTCCCTACAGCTACAGGGCTGTCTTGTCACAGACTGTCCTACAGCACCTCCCCCTTCTCCATATTTAAATGTCTCTATAAAGAATAATAGCAGCAAAGATAAAGGGACGTTAGGTCTTTCCTCTAAGCATGTGGTGGAAACACTCACATTAGTAACGGAGCAAAGTGAACGTAAGCCCCAGGACCAGGGCAGGCAGCACCTCAGACGCAGACAGGCCCCCTCACTGTAGCTGAGCGCCAGCACGGCCGCGCGGGCTGCCCTGCAGCTCCAGACGAGAGGACGGGTCCCAAGTGGGACCTCACGTTAGTCCTCTGAGTCTGTAAAACAAGACCATTCCCTACTCACACACACATTTCCTTACACCAGTGAATCCTTACACTTCAGGAATTTCAGTCTCACGAAAGCAAGAGAACAACCTGACCCCCGTGAGGAAGCCCCAAATGCTTCCCTGCAAACCAGAGTCTGGGACTGGAAGATCACATCGGAGAAAAATCCTATCTGAAAAAAGTGAAGTCACCAAGGGGCGAAAGATGCAAGAACGCGAAAGTCCTTGTGTTTTAAAACTTTGGCACAAGAATAGGTGTAACTGGTTTCTGTCTAGTTTTCCGTCTTTCACTCCCTGAAACGGTATGTCCTCTATGAGGACAGGAATGTGTGACAAACCGCATACTAGGCAACCTACGGGGAAGTCCGATCATGTCAGGTGGATGACTGACCTCGCAAATGGCTCCAGTGTCACTGAGTCGCATTGGTGGTGGCCATTAGCACTACTAGTTCCAACAACTGTGGCCTAAATCAGATTCTGAATCAAGAATGAAAGCCATCGATCATCCACACGGCAAGCTTTTTGGAAATATCCAGACGCTACAGTTGAAGTCAGGGTCACCTTCCACCCATGACAAACGAGTGTTCCCACCGCCAGGGCCGGCTCTTCCCAATTCCACCAATGGCCCCGGTATCTCCATCCCTTGGTGGAGCCGTGTGCCCTGCGGGTCAAGGTCATAGTTATGCCATTCATGCTTGATTGAAGCATGAAATGTGGAGCAGGGCTTCCACTGCCCTCGAGGGTAAAGGAAACGCCACCATAAAGATTCTGCGTGACTCCAGAACAACGTTGAGTGGAAGAAACAGACACGGAGCTTCTCCGAGCTCAACCCCCTCCTACAGGAAAGAAATGGGTGTGTGAAAGCTGCAGACCAAAAAGATAATGCGACGCTTCCGGCCATGAGATGCCCTAAGAGGAGGGAGAAAAAAAGGAACAAAGAAATCATTGTGGACAGAAAAAAATGAAAATCTGGCAGGGCTCTATCCTAACAAATGATCCCCAAATGAAATGAGACTAACTTTACTGCCTTGGCAAATGTACTACAGGCCAAGGCACAGCCGTTTGGGGGAGAGAGGAGGAGAGTGAGAGTGAATGAGGGACCGAAAGAACGTGCATCAGCTCTGTGCCAGACTTCATGTTAAGGATGAAACTTTTAAGGATGTGTCTTCTCTCACTTAACTGTCATATGAGAATTACTGAGACAGACCCCAAATTGTGCATAAGTGCCCCTTTTACAGATAAAAGAACTGATGCTTTAGAGGTGTGCTATTGGGGGTCCCTGAAGTAAACACAAGGGATTTTTTGTATCCATGCATTTTTTGGGGGGTGAGGGACCATTTCGTGTATCAGATTACCTGGAAAGGTCAAGAATCCCCGGATTATGTAACTTGACCAAAGTCAGCCAGCACAGAAAAGCCAGGATCTAAACTACCATGTGACTTTTAAAAGGTCTCGAAACCAGGTCTGATCCTAAAGTCCCCCAAGGTTTGCTGCGAGAGAAAGGAAGAGAACCTAGATGTTTCCTTGGAGTTGAGGAGATGCAGAAGCAGAGGAGGTGGGCGCTGGGTCACAGCAGAAGGTCTGAGCACATTCACGGGGCTTTTTCAATCTAACCCAGAGGTTCTTCAAAGCGGTCTTAGCTCTTGGAAATGTTCAGTGTACAAGAGCGACCTTTCTTCGTGGAACCCCCCCCTGGTCCCCTCCTCCCTGTCTCCATCATTGATACAAGCACAGCCCCGCCAACCTGCAGCCCAGCTCTCCCTGAAGTCAGAAAATGACCTGGGGATGACAGGACAAACATTAAATATCCAGATTCCCTAAATTATAGTCTTTCTGGAAGGAAGTTCTGCAGAATATGAATCGCCATTGTCTTTGGGGAGGGGGAAGTCTCATCCTTATAGGCTGTGGGATTTCCCAACCCCTCATACACACATTGCAATTTTACAAATAGTAAGCATGTCTTGCTTTCCTTAGTTTGGAGGGTCTGGTGTCAAGTCTCACTAACCCAGCATAAGACTATCTGGTCGGCATCCTTAGCCCCAGCCCTGAATGTTCCAGAAACCTGTCATCTGTGACTCTGCTGAGAAAAGCACACCCTTAGTTCTACTCGACACAGCGAATGACAGCAGGGTAGCATGTTATGTGATAACCCTGAGTAGTTTCACTAAATTTAGAAAAACCAGAACTTCTTAAGCAGGGTCGGGGAAAGTCGAGAATAGCATCACCCAGATAAGAGAACAAAGGAAAGGTGCACTTTATCAAACGAGAGAGGTGCGTTCTGGGTCACCCTGAGTCGGGAGACATGTACTGGCTCTCAAGTGTGTCCCCCTTCTATCCAGAGGATGGAGAGACACACGGAAAACCTTTCGGAAGACAAAACATGCCCCACTCTGTGGGCCGTAAGGAGCAGCGCTGTAGCGCTGCTGTGAGCTAGTGCCCCCTTGGAGCCAGTGAGCAGGCAGCTCAGCTCTTCCTCCATTTGGTGCTGACAGCAGATTAAACCTGTAATCCACATTTGTTTTGGACGGACCATCTGTTTTTGCGCATGTAGTCATTTCCTGTCAAATTTCTAGCCAAGGTGAAAAGCAGCGGACCCAGGGAGAGTACGATCTTTCGCAGAAACGAAAGAGAAATGATGTTGTACATGACCACGCAGTACTTTTTTGTCAAGGTGGCAGCTTTCCTCTTCGGATGGTGCCCCCGGTCAGTGCACAAACCTGCTCAGGTCGTTCTTCTGGCGAGTTCTCACTAAAGATCGCAAGGGGGTGAAGGTTTAGAGACGCAGGAAAAAAAAAGCAGCAGTGGGGACGCAGCAGAGTAAGCGTGAGGGGCAGGGCAGGCTCAGAGCTGACCTCAGGACCCAGAGGGATCCAGCGAGAGGACACTGGCTGAGCTGCTCGCCAGCGGCCCAGATCCTGGACCGGGTGCCACGCCAGCAGCAGAAGACACGGTCCCTGCTCCACAGAGGTTTACAATTTTAGGGGTGAACAGTCAGCAGATATGAAATAATCAGCCGGACAAGGCTGTCAAATCTTTTCGGAACAATATGAGATAAACAGTACATAATTATAATTACGCGTAAGACGCTGTGGTACAGATTAAGCATTATATTCATTAAGAAACTGGGAGAGGAGGCCGATGAAGTGCTTTCAACGACAACTTCCCTTCCTACCCACACCGCCATCTTGATTTGCTCTCTCCTACTTAGAGCGCCGGCACCCACCTAGGGACCCACGCCAGACACCATACAATCATCCTTAGCTGCCTTCTCTCCATGTCTCCCAGACGGAGCCACCTAAACAGAACTGAGTATCTCACTCGTACCACCATCCGCCTTCCCCAGTTCCATTAGCGCAGATCCTCACCTGTCACCTCACGTGAGCTTCACCTTCAAACCCTTCCACCTTCCACCCAGGAGCCAGCACTGCTTGCCTAAAACAGGGTGAGGTCCCATGACTCTGCTAAATACAAGCATCTCATGGTTCCCGGTTCCGAGAGGGAAGTCCAAACCCCCTTTCTCCTGGAGAACATGGGCCATCCCAGCCCCACTGGGGACTTGCTTCCACCCTCTCCACCTGCTCACGCTTCACACACTGGCCACAGAGAACGGCCCGTGCCCTCTACACACTGGCACATCAGCAGTGTGCCGAGTCCATGTCAGTGGTCTTTTTAGGAGTCTTTTCCTGTTAGACAGCGAGCCCCCTTGGGCACAGAGCATGTCCCGTTCCCCTTCGGCTTCTCCGTCTCCTTTGCACCACCAAGGGCTCACTAGACCTCTGTTCACCTAAGGAGTCGGGGAGACAGGGCCCTACTGCACGTACAGCCTTGAAGATGAAGGGAGGAATAATCCCCTCCAGAAAGGAAGACAGGTAAGCATGGGGCAGGAATTCTAAGAATGGACAGGAGAAACAGCTGACCACAATTTGATGCAAGAAGAAGAAAAATGAGGAGGCCGTATCTCCACCAGAGCCAGTAAGAGGAAGGAGGCCGTGCCTTCCGAGCCATCCCCGGGCAGAGGGGCCTTCTCCCCGCGCCCCTCAAGACAGGGGAGAAGACGGAGAGGAGAGGAACAAGCACAGAGATCTGTATTCGATTTAGCAGAGAGGAAAGGAAAGCTCATCAAGTGCCCTCACTAGGGCTTACGGTAAAGTACTGCGGGACCGGAGGAGGGAACCAGACACGCGGCGCAGCAGGATGCCCACCAGAAGCCCACGTTCCCCTCTGCGCTCTGCACTCGGCTACCGACCCGCCCTGCTGGAGCTTTCCACAACCAGAGGCCCACTCACATCCGAGCACACCGACGGGATCAAGAGGTGCTTGTTTTCCAAAGATAATGGAATTAGAAATGAATTCAGATTTACCCTAGTCCCAACTTTCACATTCCTAAGACCCTGCTCTTCAGGCTCTGGCCAAGCTGACGCTTATCTTCCTTCTTACACTATAACCACTTCTTTGGTTCCTTTCAGTGTTCCTCATTCACTCTACCATCAGGGGCATTTTTGAAAATTCTTTTCACTCTTTCAATATTCTGGGTTGTCAAATTACTTAATCCTCTAGAAACTGGTAAATAATACATAAGCTTTAAAAATCAACTTTAATGACTATACTTCTTTCTTTTTGCCAAATATTTCTACCTATTGATTTTTTATTACCATACATTTTTCCAAATAATCCCATTTAAAAATTCAATTCCTTATTGAATATACTCAATGTATCCTTCCACTAGATTCTCATTAGTTACAAAGGGGAAAATAGTGACTTTACAATGGATAACTAATCATCATAGCTACTGACTCTTCACTAACATAACAAAGTAATCACTATCTGTCACCATATCTAACTGATCAAAGTTGACATCACCAATAAAGAGACATATCAATACGATGTCCCTTCTGATACAATGTACTAGGAAGAACAACATCACTTTTTGGGAATTTCTACCAAAATGCAAAGCCTGATTCTAATCATAAGGAAACATCAGACACACTCAAATTGAAGGACACTCTACAAATTAACTAACCTATACTCATCAAATATGTTGAGGCTGTAAAAGACAAAGGAAAGAATGAGAAACTGTTCTAGATTACAGGACTTTAAAAGAGATGGACATCCAAATACAACTTGTGATCTGGGATTTTTTTTCATATAAATGGTATAACTGGGAAAATCTGAAGAAGATCTGTAGATTACCTAGTAGTTTTGTATCAATGTTAATTTTTTGATTTTGACCATTTTTCTGTGGTTATGTAAGATAATGTCCTTGTTCTTAGGAAATACACACTAACATATTTGGAGATCAAATGGCACCATGTCTGAAATTTACTCTTAAATGGGCAGAAAAAATAAAAATGTGTATACCTCCGTGTGTGTGTGTGTGTGTGTGTGTGTGTGTGTATCCTACATAGGTATGTAGACAGTAAGTGTGTGTGAGAGAGCGAGAGAGCTTGAGAAAGCAAATGTGCTAAAATGTTAACATTTGGGGAATCTGGGTAAAGATATATGGGAATTCTTTTTACTCTTTACTTTTCTGTAAGTCTGCAATTACATCAAAATAAAAAAATTTAAAAAGTACAAATTGAGAGGCAGAGACAAGATGGCAGAGTAGGAGGACGTGAGCTCACCCCCTCTCACAAAAACACCAAAATCACAGCTAACTGCTGAACGACCATGGACCAAACAAACCTACAAATTGAAAATAAAATACAGTAAGATTCCTAACATCTCTAGTCCAATTATATATATTTTTGTGTTCTTAAGTATTGGCAATTACACACATTACTGCATAAATATTTTAGATTGTATGCAAATTTCATTTACTATTTGTTTTCAAGTTACTAATGCAAATGTTAAATAAAAACAAAACTTTCACCAGCATTTGCAGTTCCCCTCAACACATATAGCCCAGAAATCAATATATTATCCCTGCTCATTAGTCTTTCTTTTAGTCAGGGTTCAACACATGTAAACATTTCTCTTTAGGCTCAGAATTTGATAAGGAGGTTATGGAAAAGACAGTAGTTTTGATGTTATTTGTTTTTAATACACCGATGATATTCACACTTGCAATCCTATCTGCCTCTCAAAGGGGCAGACTGGCGTGGTGGAGGGGAGAGCGGAGGAAGCCAGATACAAATGATGGAAGGAAATGGGTCTACAGCCGGTGGTCCTTGCCCAGGGTCCTTTGTCTGGCTGAATGGCCTGGCTCCCTGGCCCCCGACCAAACTCCTGAACTCGCCCAGAACGCCAAGAATCTTACCCTACCAGGAGAACAGGTTCGCTTGCTTCTTGGAGCTTCCCTAGTCGTTCAACCCAAGAATTCCTCACACCTCAGAAGGCCCAGGACCTTCCACGGCCCTGCCCTACTATCTAGTGATTACCATGGGTCATCCTGAACTGTGTTAATCGTGCGTGCGTGCGTGTGTGTGTGAAATCCTCCCGAAAGACAATAGGCAGGGGTCATTTCTCCTAGTCTTTCATACTTTTCCGCAGAAACTAGTGTTTACACTAACAGGGGCTTAAACAACTGCAAAGCTCAACACGCCCCAGTATCTCCAGAGTAAAAATGGGGGAAAGAACGGCCCCTGAGTCACCTTGAAACGATGCTCGGAGAGGATGGTGAATGTTTCTGAAGTACATTTAAAGCCTCCAGAATATAAGTTTGCATTTGCACAATACAACTTCCCTTTGCAATGAGAATTGACATACATTATTTCCTTTTATCTTATTAGCATGATGGGATTTGCTCTTGATGAATCCATAGCACTACAGTTACTCATCATCATTCCATTATCACTACAGGTTTATAGATTTTCCCCTTTATTACTCATTTTATTTTTTCCATCAAGTATATTTCATATACAAGATAGTAATTACCAAGCTCTCTATTCCTTACACTTAAGGTTTGCCTTTTTTCCCCCGATCATAAAAGCAATAAGTGCCTACTGTTGAAAATCTTGAAAATACAAATAGTGTGAAGGAAGTAAAAATCGCCCATAATCAGTGATAACATCTCAATATGTTTATATATACTTTAAAGGAAACTAGGACAATTATATATGGTTTTGGGTCTTGCTTCCCTGTCTATTGAACTTTCTTCGATATCCTTAAATATTAATTAAGAACATTATTCCTAATGGCTACCCAGATTTCCACCACATTTTCGTAACACAGTTGACTTAATCCCCTCCTTATCTTTTAAAAGAAGTGTGGCAGAGGCTCCTATCTGCCTTCCTAATAACTGCTCTTCCTTGTGACAGAGCACTCATTTTACTCGGGGCAGCAATACCCCCAGTTAAGATCTGCATCTCCCAGTTTCTTCCCTGCCCAGAGAGTGTCATGTGACCAGTTCCAGCCAATGAGATGCAGGAGGAAGTAACTGGGTGATGCTTTGGGGAAAGCTCTTTGAAGAAGCGAATTCAGGTGGTACCTGTGCTTTCCCCTTCCTGCTTCCTCCCGCCCAGAGCACGGATGGAGCGGCCATCCTGAGAGGACGAGAACAGCTGTGTGGGAAGATGGAAGGAAGCTGGGTCCCTGCTGACCCTGTGCGGCCTCCACTCCTGCACTCGACTGCTCTCCTCCCAAGTCTGCTTATGTGAGGGAAAATGAAGCCCCTAATTCATGTAAGCACTCTTGGGGTGCCTCTGCAACTCACAGCTGAATGCTGTGAGATAAAAGAAGAGATGTATTTTTGCTTCCCCACCTTCTACTGTCTTCATAGTCTACACAGCTTTGAAAATATGGGACTAAGACCTCATATACAAACTAGAAATTCTGTGGAATAGCCAGGTCTCTCCTCCTCTCATGGAGGGCTGCCTAAACTGTGGGTAAGAGCCTGCAGGGAATGACATGGGCCTGCGTTTGTGCATTTCTACTGTTCACACAACCCCAGCTGACAGTGACCGAGAAAGCTGCCCCTCACTGGCTCAAGTCACTCTCATAAGACAATTCCAAAGTGACAGGCTGCTGCGCTGTCACTGGTATACTCTCCTGCCTGGACACAGCCTGCTGGGCACAACAGATGCCTGCAAACCTGGGACAGCCTCTGGCTCTGGCTTTCCTTCTCAGAAGACAGACTTGGTTTGGGAAGCCTTCCACCCAACACAGCTCCTCATGGAAGCCCCCAGACCCCAAGGGAACCTGTATGGAGCATGTGACCGCCCACACGGCCTGCCAGGGGCCAAGTCATTCACTCACGCTAGCGGCTGGGTCGAACCCTCCTCAGTGCAGTTTCTGCTTGATTCGAGGAATTGGAGTCTCAGCCGCCACTAGGAAAGCTGCTTCTCTACTGATGAACCCCCCCACCCAACAATGGCAGAGAAAGTACTGTAAAGCCTCAACGTATCCCAGAATTTCAAGACTGGTATGTATTAAGGTTAAGTGAGCTACCTGCTTAAGTCACGTTTAAGGAGATGACAATGCTTTCATCCCACTGCTTTAAAAAATGGCTGAAGTGCGCAAGTCCAATTTCCAGCCTCGATGAGAACACAGGCGTGAATACAGTGTCATCATTCCCAGGCCATGCGACATCCCACCTGGTGTAGGTGATGGGATTCCAAACAGTCATGCCTCCATGGGGTTTTCCAGCCACGGACGAGAGGGAAGACTGAGCTGAGGCCAGGGGGGACTCCAGTCCACACCCAGGTGATTCGGGACAATTCACTTTGAAACAAGCTTCTTTTACTGCCCTAAACGGAAAATGAGCCAACAGTCCCGTTCCTCTAGGATCCTACCTGCTCTGTTTCACCATCATGTACAGGACAGTTTTCCTACCCCAAACACTAAAGACTATTTTTATCCCAACTTTGCTGTTTCATAAAACATACACAACACCTCAGGGATTTTGACCTAAAGTTAAGTCTTCAGAATATCCAGGTTCCCACATTTCATTGTTATGATAAGGGGTAGAAGAATCTAAGCAAATTCTATTATTCTCTACAAATTTAGGCTTCTTTATAGCTAGAAATGGCTTGGGGATCCAGCCCGTTTGAGAACCATGATAGAGTAAGACAAGAGTTGAAGCTTCCTCTCTCTCTCTTTAATGAACACCAAGAGCTCCCCATGGCAAGTGTCTGCTGGAGGGGGCCGGGAAGCTTAGGAGATGCCGGCCACGTTTCAGGGTTGTCACGGCATGCCCCGGTCAGACCACTGTCCCCAGCCATCCAGCCACTTCCTCCCCATGTGGGCCCTCCCCTTAGAGAGTTTATTAACCAAGTGCTTGGGGGTTTGTGTATATTTATATTACCTCCTCTTCTCTCCCCTCTGTTCTACCAGGGCACGTTGGGGGAAAAAGTTATGATAAACTTCAATAAAAACAAAATTAAAATGATTAAACCTTTCATATCCGTTAGAGATAATCTCTCTTCTGCTGGCTGGTCAAATCTGGAAGAAAACAAATGCAAACCATAGCTTGCTGCTGCTCTCCAATCCCGGTCCCCACCTCCCTGCCCCAAAGAAACAGACAGAAAAGGCTGCCTGTGGCCAAATTTTTAAAATAAATTAGATCTGTCCTCACACACGGCAGCCAGGTGTAGCTGAAACATTCTTTCCAAATATCCATGATATATACCAACATCCTTCCCTCCAGGGCCCTTTCAATGCGAGCCTGACAATCCCAAAGGGACCAGGGCCGCGAGCGGGGAGGAGTGACCCCCGTTATTGAAAAAGAATCACTATTTCCCATTTTAAATGTACTCAGCCGTGTAATACTGACTCACAGAAGGGAATGAAGGCCCTGCACCTGCACACCATCTACTGGAAATACACACACGCATACACACACACCCCAGTCTGCATTCCTGATTAAAGCAAAGCCCAGAAAAAAACAGTAGAGTAGGGCACAAATCTTGCCGGTCTTATGTGTTCTAAGGGAGTCTTCAGATCTGCCTGGGGTCTGGACACATGTCCACGGAGAGAAAAAATGGCTGCAGAATTAGATCAGGCCTGTCTGTCAAAGGCTGGCTAGACAGGCAAGTCAGAGCGAGGTCATCAGCCTCCCAGAACGGGATAATGACCTCTGGACGCGCAGCACCAGGGACACCAAGAGAACACAGGTGGGGCTTCCCTGGTGGCGCAGTGGTTGAGAATCTGCCTGCTGATGCCGGGGACACGGGTTCGAGCCCTGGTCTGGGAAGATCCCACATGCCGCGGAGCAACTGGGCCCGTGAGCCACAACTACTGAGCCTGCGCGTCTGGAGCCTGTGCTCCGCAACAAGAGAGGCCGCGATAGTGGGAGGCCCGCGCACCGCGATGAAGAGTGGCCCCCGCTTGCCGCAACTAGAGGAAGCCCTCGCACAGAAACGAAGACCCAACACAGCCAAAAATAAATAAATAAATAAATAATAATTAAAAGGTGCTAATAATTAAAAAAAAAGAGAGAGAACACAGGTGTTAGGGCACTGAGCGCTTTCTGGATTACGATACTAAGTAGTGAAATGGAATTCTTGTCCAGGAAATACACATCACCCTCTGACACACCAAGATGCTGTGTGGAATGTGAACGCCCCTCAGAAGGTGGAGGGCAGGAGGAGACGGAAAGTTATTACTTCGCTCTAGTCATCCTAACACGTACCCTGCCCAGAGCCAGTTTCTCCTTCCTCACACACGGTGTTTACGCGGTAGTAGAGACAGCCCTTCCTCGAGTCTACAGGACACGAGTCTGTCCTGTGCTTCACACTTGTGTGATGACTCACCAGAAATGGATTTTGTTTTATGAAAAAACCGCTGACCCCTGGGCTAAACCTGAGAACTCCAAAGAGCTACGCTGATCCCAGAAAGTGGCTTCTAAGCGGTTCAAGGTCAACGTAGTCCCTTCTCCTTGCGGTCATCCTGGCTCACAAGCAGCCTGCAGAGACTGCACCCTGTGGTGCCCCCTCTCCTCCCTGCCTGAGGGGCTCCTTTACTTGGGGGTGACGGGGAGGGAGACAGCTCACATCTGTACAACAGTGGACATGCAAGTCAAGTTTCCATGGTAACCTGAACAGTGGAAGTCGCACTGCCACTCCCCTGCTTTGACCTTTCCCATCTTGATGGGAGCAAATTCCAAATCCCCCTGCATCCTGCCAGGGTCCACAGGACCGGGCTGCTTGGACCACAGCTCCCGGCTCGCCAGCCCTCTGCCCGCCTTCCCCGCTGCTCCTCCAACCAGCCGAGGGGCTGTGCACTTGCTGGGCCCTCTGCCAGGGCTGCTCCCACTCAGCTCCGATGTCACCTCCCCAGAGACCTTTCCGGAGCGCCTTATATAACACCCTGCCCCGCCTGGCTCTATATTTATAGCACCTTGCACACCTGACATCCTCTACTTGTTTATCTGGTGTCTGTCTCCCCCTTACTAGAGGGAAAAGTCCAGACTTTGCATTCTCTCCCTGCGGGCGGCTTTCCCAGAGCCTAGAGCGTGTGTGGCCACACTAAGGACACGCCCATGCGTGCAGGATTAAAGAGCTCCACTTCTGGCCTCAAACCAGTCACTGCTTCCCCTGCCGTGGTTCTCTTCTAAAAGAAGCAAGGCAAGTCAGACATTGTCTTCTCCCTACTTGTGCCTCATCTTCGCCTCTTCATTTCCAAACTCTTCAGCACTTGCCCATCCTCCTTATACCTTCTTTCCCTCCCTTTTTCAAAAATCACGGCCCCAATTTTGATTTTGTTCTAAATTTAACTGCCTGCACAGACTTCATTGCTTTGTTAATAATTCAAGACCCACCAACCCAAATTCCAGCTCACATCTACTACGAAATCAGCATGAAAATGTCTGGGGCAGACACACGCTCGCATGGCCGATGGCCGGCCGTATCCTCATCTCTTAAGCGCCTCACACGGTTCCCGGGGACGGGCCGGGAACCACTCCGTACAGACTCCTGCCCAAGCCCACCAGGGCAGGGCTGCCCCTTCCATTCTGTGTGGTTTCTCAGTCCTTCTTGGATTGACTCACACAAGAAAATCACAAAAGGGTTTTGAATATTAGGAAAACCGCGCACACCATTTCCAGTTCTCGGAGAAAACCGAGGCTTACGCTCTGCTGGCTGGAGAGTCACAAATAACTGCTGCCCCTTCTCTCACCTGTCTGACGGGTTTCTTCATCTCTACCCTGAGAGGATCCGGCAGTGGATTATACTCCTTTCTGGATGTGAAGAACCCTATCCCTGGGGCAAAGCGCTGCTTGTCCCTTGGCTGAGTTCGTCAGCCCACAGGAAGGAGGCAAGACACACCGGGAAGAGCGCTGCCTTGAGCCTCTGTCTACAGCAGCACCATCCGTGAGAACCTCCCGAAGGACATGCTTTCCTCTGTCTGCACCGTCTAATATGGCAGCTACCAGTCACACGTGGCACTGAGCACAAACAGTCTGGAACAGTGGGAACCTGGAGACTTGAGACCTATGATGGCTGAGAAGCAGTGAACACGCCTTGCTTTACACTCTTGAAGAGGAAGGCCCTTCTGGAGGTCGGGTGTGAAACCTGCACCCCAGATCCGCATCTGGGCAAGAGGAGGGCTGGGGAAGAGGATGCACCTGCCCTATGGACACGTGTGAGGGGTGGGCCCTAAATGAAACGGGTGAAAACTCACACACTGGGGCCTTCACCCTGGAGGATCTGACACAGATAAGGTAAAAACCACGTGGAGTCAAGAGTCCTGCACGTACTTCCGGCAACCGAAAAAATGCTTTGGATGGAAGCCCAGCCAAAAGACACCATATAGAATTCTCTACCAAAGCAGGTCACAGAAGGTGGCAAGGTCTAGGGGGCGGGGGTGGGCACTTACTCCAGCCAGGACGAAACCCAAACAGGGCCACTGAACACCATGCACAAATCCACAAGGGAGCCATGCTTGTCCTTGAAAGCACCCATGGGTAACAGGGAGGAGTCACTACTGCTATAGATACTCCCACAAGAGCCTCACACGTGACAGCCTACCGGAGAACCCTCGACAAGGGCAAGCTGTCCCGAGGCGCAGACTGCCAAGTTTCACAGGCATCAGACTATCCCTGCATGGCGCCGGCTGTGCCCTTGGGGCTCATCAGTGGAAGGTTTGAGCAGAGGCTGTGCCAGGACAGGCGAGAAAAGACTCCTGGTTCAACGAGCTCAGTGGGCACAGTGCTCTGACCCCTTTCCTGACCTAACGAGGGGACTCCTCTGGAGTCCCCTGCCAAGAAGCTTGCTCTGTTTCTTCACAGGCCAAGGCCCTCCTCGAGGACCAAGCGCCGGGAGCAGGAAGCTACGGAGGGACCAGCAGGTACTGACAATGCTGCAGGAGGGCTGCGTCCAGGGTCTCTCCACCGCCCTCCGCCTCTGCACCCACCTCCACCTCCTGCCCTCCTTCCACATCCAAAAGGACCACAGAAAAAGAAACAAGACACTGGCCTCAGATGTCAGATAGTCAACGTTACGGCCTGAAATGTGTTCCCCAAATTCATACGTTGAAGCTCTAACCCCCAACACCTCAGATGTGACTGTATTTGGAGGAAGACCTTTAAGGCTGTGATTAAGTTAAAAATGAGTGTTAGATTGGATTAGGGCTCACCCCGACTGATGTCCTTGTAAGAAGAGGAGATTATGACATACAGAGAGACACAGGGCTGAGCACAGAGCAAAGGCCATGGAAGAAGAGAAGCAGCCGTCTGTATGCCAAGGAAAGTGGCCTCAGGAGAAACAAAACCTGCCAACACCTTGGACTTCCAGCCTCCAGAACCGTGAGTAAATTAAGTTCTGTTGTTTAAGGCACTCGGCCTACGGTATTTTGTTATGGCAGCTCTAAGCAAACTAAGGCAGTCTGAAAGGACAAACTCTGTCCTAAGCAGAGGACTTTAAACCAAGGAAAATGGTGAGAGAAAAGCACATAGATTCTTTTTGTGTCTTCATGAGAGGACAACAGATCTGGATAAAACTGAGTTAAAACAACAGACAGGCCTGTTCCAAGGAAAATCACATACTGTCCAATTTTTAATATTCTAATTAGAGCAGAAGTCAAGGATCTTTTAAAAGCAATAAATAGCTCTTTTTATTAACAAACACACAAAAGGTCTCAAGATATAGTCTTGAGGTATAAAACTATAAAAAGTCCTTTAACAACCACTCTGAAGGATACATCTTTACAAAGTCCTTCCGAACTCCCTCAGAACTGCTAATGGATTAGGCTAAAGTGGCAAAACCAAAAGTAAATGCCTATTTGAAAACATATTTCTCCCATACTGAGAAAAACTGAGGGGAAAAAAAAAAAGCAAAAAGAGAAATGGGAAAGCAATAAAGAATACACCCTACACAGCCTGGCAGAAAGCAGGTGGCAGGTAGGCACCATATTCTTTAAAACGGAAGCCAAAGAGTTTTATGGAAAGTGCAGCCCAAACCCAGCCTGGACCTGCAGGATCCCAGCGAGGAACTCAGAGCCAGGGTAAGTGCGTCATGCGCCCTCACAGCCGGCCAGCGCTGTCCGTCAGAACCTTCTGAACTGTTCCAGAAATCTGTTCTGTCCACCAAGGTAGCCATGAACCACATGTGACTAAGAAGCACTTGAAATTTGGCTAGTATGACAAGAGAGACTGAACTTTAAATTTTTATTTAACCCTAATTAATTTAAGCTTAAACAGCCACGGGGGGGGCTTGCGGCTGCCGCGCAGAGCGGGCAGACAGAGAATCTGGAGGAGCCTCCGTGCTGCTCTCAAGGGGTCTAGAAACCCAACCACCAGGGGACTCTGGACAGCGCTTATGCTGATTTGGGAGGCCAGAAAACTTTCCGCTGCTAGTCAATGTTTGAAAAAAATCATGTGGGACTCTAATTCTCCTAATTGGGTCACAGTTTGAAGGGGCTTCTTCCTTAACATCTATAACTCTGAGAAGAAGGCTTTGAGCTATTTCTGTAAGCAAAGCGACAGATGCGTGTTCTACTTCCCTGGCCCCCTACCTAGGTCAGGAACAAGTTTAATATAACTAGCCCAAGAAATGGATTCTTTAGACATTCCTACAGGCAAAACAACTACAAATCTTCCTTTCTCTTGAAAAATTACATTTGGGCAGCACAGGAGGTGTGAAGTGCAGAGGCTGGGACGAGGATCTGCCCACGTGGTGTAGGACAGTAGATGGTGACCGCTCCATTCCGCTACCGCCATCCCCAACCCACATGAAATCCAGGTGCACAACCCTAACCCTAACCCCAACCCAGCGCAAACACCGACTCACGGGCTAGCTAGCCCTGTTCATCTGTCAAGCTGCAAACTTTCAGGCTCCTTGGATACCCCTTTCAAAGGTGACTTGGCAGAAAAGTTTCACTGAAGTGATACTTGGTGTGTCATGACATTCTCTGTCTCCCTTGGGGATCCCTGTGTTTCTGGGCTCTCTGACATGCTCACAACCCTAAACAGGAGACCCCTAACGCTCACCCTCAATACCCCCCCTCCAAAAGGACCCCCAGTCTCTCCTAATTCCAGTTACCATCAGCAGGCGCCTTTTTTTCTTTTATCTTTTTGCTGTGCCCCTTGGTATCACCCTCCCTGGAAGGGAGCAGCCAGTGTTGCTACCTCTCAGAGTGGGCAGGGCAGGGTGGCGATAAGGGCACACACCACTACCTACCCAAGGGGACAGCACGCAAGACAACTAGAGCCCCCAGCTGAGGACAGGGCTAAACGGGCAGGCAATGTCTAGCCATACATACAGCCCAATATATAGGCAACGTATGCTCCAGTGCTATATACTGAAATAAAACCCAAAAACCTCGACAGCTTTGACCCTCCCATAAAAATAAAGCAACTAGTAAATGGTGGATCCAGAATATCAAAGGGCGAATAAATGATAATCATTGCAACTCAGGTTACTGCAGCCAGATCTCAGATAATTTCTAAAAGGTGGAATGTCTTGGTGCAGATGCTCATCTCTTCTGGCGAAGACAGAGGGGAAACAGAGGAGGTGGGAGGTCGTAGACCCTGAACCCACTGCCCAAGGACTATCCTGGTGATGTCACATCGTCTCCAGAGGGACCCCTCTAGACCAGGAGCACGGGACAGCAGTGAACCAGCACTCTGCCCACGTCCACCTTCCAACACACCAGATCATTAGCATACTTTGCAGAGAGCAAGCAGAAGACTTTAATTGCCCTTAATTACCCAGTTCAAGAAAGCTCCTGGATAATGGCTCTCGGACTTCTTGCCTGGTATCCACGTGATTTCCCTGACTCTGGCTTCATTATATTCCTAGCTTAGAAGCAACAGCCTCTCCAAGATGCCTCTTCATAACAGACTCTGACGTTCCAGGGACGACAGTGCCATCACTACAAAGCTGTCTTGTATGAAGAGACAGAGCCTTAGCTTCTACACTGGCCTGGGGTGTGGGCGTCTGTGTGTGTATGTGCACATGCACGCCTGCGCATGCACACATATGTGTGGGAGGCGGGGAGGACACACTAGCATATACTTAGAGGAAGGACTAAAGACAAGGAATATGTAATCAGAAGCCATCACAATTACAAATGTAAATGAACAGGCAATTGGCGCTGACCTTTGTAGATTGTTAGAGGACTAATTAAGGCAAATCAGGAACTCTGTTCCAACAGAAAAACAAGACAGTACACACCCTAAGAAGTACTCCTGTCCTCTTCATGCAGATGCAAAATGCAAGCAAATCAGACAGTAATCAAACTACGTATACTTTATATTGGCAAACGGAAAACTATCTCCATGAACAAAAGACAACCAAGGTTCACCCCTTGGTTTCTTGTGAGCAATTTTGCTAATACCTCTGTCAATGAGCTCCACCACTATTTGAGCTCTTGCCATGTGCCTGACACTCTATTAGATCCCACCCATGAAACAGCCAGAAATGCCAATTACAAACTATGCTTAGAATGGTTAGTTTAACAGCTTTAAAAAAAATTAGAGTCAAACTATACGCTATTCTGTAAACTCCATTTTTCATTTAACAATATTATATTCTCTTTCCATGTCGCTACATAATGATGTCTCTTTATCCCTGCACTGAAAAGCAGCTTTCTAAAAAAGCACACTGAAATTCACAATCTTTGTCCAAACAGTCCTTCATCAGGGAATGGATGTAAAACAGATCAAGTCATACTTTCTCTACTCCTCCATGAGTGCTTAAATTTTCAGTCACCCCGATTTGTTCTGACGTTCTTTTTACATTTAACTTTTCTAGTTAGAAATACTTTACCCCTACTTTTTCCCAAACCCCATGGACGAGACACATAGTCAGAAGGAAAAAGGAAAGAGCATAACTGTTCTGGTTTTATGAAAACAGTTCTTCAGAACTGCAGAACCGGCCACAACATATTTTAGTGCTATAAGAAAAATTACACTGAAATTGCATATAATTTAGCCATTTACAAAAAAAAAAAAAATGCACTTCATATTCAGAGGGCAGCCTTATGCCAATTTTGAAAAATCAAAACAAAAACAAATGAGAAAGTGGAAAACAGTACATTTTCTTATTCTCTTAAACTGTACGAGTTAAGCAGAACTCCCTGGAAGTTGGTTCAAAAAAATAACCCATCAAGTGAAGCCGGTGAGTGTTCCAGTAAAGGCTGTCACCAAAACCACATCATCACCTGGCCAGCTGTGTCTGCCTCCCTGACCCCAGGAATTCACTACCCTTGAGCGCCAAAGATGTGTCAGTGAAGGAGGCCGCCGTCTTCCGCTCCAAGCAAAATATTCCCCCCTAAACTCTGAATGAGCGTGCCCTCTGTAAACTGAGCCACCGTCCAGTTGCCCCGGATGCCTGGGCTGGCATATTATGCAGTGTATCCACACCAAGAGCTGAAGGGAGAGCAGCAGCTGTGACCCCAACTCAAAGTCTTGCACATAGTAGGTGCTCAATGAAGAATCATTAAATTACTTCCGTGCAATGTTCGGAGGTCGACGTCTCCGTGAAAGAAGGAGTTAAGGCGAGGGTAAGAGAAACAGGAGGAGGAAAAGGAGAGGAAGGCCGAGGACAGAAACACAAAGCACCTCTTGTCTTCTGGAAGCCCAGGGCACTGATAGAGTGAAATTAACTACAGTTTCACCCGGGAGCCAGAAATGCCTTCTTAATAAGCAAACAGGGAAGCTGATCCTACACACGATTCACCTACGAGAGCTTTCCATCTTCCAAGAGCTTCTGGTCAACTAAGGGGAAGCAAACAGCCGAAGCCAGCAACTGGGAGATATAACCCAGGGTGTGGCCACAACAACAGGCTTTCTCTTCCTTTATCTGTGTGTGGGGATGAAACAGAAAAGCCAAGTCCCAACAAAGTCAGGAGAACACTTGCTCTTGCAGAAAATACACTCAAGCCACAAATGGAAAGACCAGGTCACACAGTAAAAATGTTGGGATGCAGTGAACCTCATCTAGTTTGGTTACTTTCTTTTCTCTGAGATGTATAATTCCAAGACTTTTTTTTTTAATGGGAAGGCCGTGTGTGTGTGTGCACGCGCGTGTGCGTGTGCGCATGTGTGTTTGTAGCATGGACAAAGACCATCACCCTCGGTTAAAGACAACATAATACAGGACTCAGGCTGCCCACTGATGCAAGGGTGAAGCTTGACCACAAGCAGGACCGTGTAGGGGAGGGTGGACTACTTATTAGCCCACGGTCAGCAACCAAGACTCAGTCCTTTGGTGCAGCAGGGCAGGACCTAGATGCTTTACGTCTGGTCATGAGGCCTCTCAAGGGGTTACAAGGCCTGTGGTGGGTGTAAATCCCGGCCACTGCCACAAAGTTCTGAAGGGCAGAGGAGACCTTCACAATTTCTCCTTCTCCACACTTCCATGTGGGTTGGCAGGCTACGTGGTCAGCCTGACTGATTGGAAAACACGTGGGCTTAAGTTAACAAATAAGATTTGAAGAAGTGATATTTCTGTCACCCACTGGGAAGAATCCACGGCGGAGTCCACTCCATCAGCCTCAGCAAGGGAAGCCCTGCCCCCTGCAGAAGGCGACAGGAGACTGGGGTCTGAGGTCCTGGGCTGACAGGAGGAAAGGAAGTTATTTCTCATGGCTTTTGTGTAAAACTTTCTTGTATGTGGACAAGAGAGGAGGAAAGAAAAGGAAGGAAAGGAGAGAGAACACCATCGTTTAACCAGACGATGACAGAATACCAGGAACGAAAACCCTAGACAGCGCCACCGTTTGTACGCAGCTTAGAGTCAGAATAGGCAGGGCTCCCGAAAGGTGCCCAAAGATTCCCTGAGGCCGCCCTATGCTACGTGAATGATGTTTCCAGCTGAAGATTAGTGTCCCAATCCTTACGTTCCAGAGGAGAAAACTGGGAATACAGGCATACCTCAGAGATATTGCAGGTTCGGCTCCAGAGCATTGCGATAAATCAAGTATTACAATAAAGCGAGTCACACGAATTTTGTGGTTTCTCAGGGTGTATAAAAGTTACATTTACACTATACTGTAGTCTATTAAGTGTTCAACAGCATTATGTCTAAAAAAATGTACATACCTTAATTAAAAAATACTTTATTGCTAGAAAATGTTAACCATCATCTGAGCCTTCAGGGGGTCGTAATATTTTTTGCTGGTGGAAGGTTTAAAATATTGCGAGAATTACCAAAATGTGACACAGAGACACAAAGTGAGCAAGTGCTGTCGGAAGAACGGGGCCCACAGACTTGCTCCATGCAGGGCGGCCACAAACCTTCTATTTGTAAAAGAATGAAGTATGTGGAGCACAGTGAAAGGAGGTATGCCTGTATTTTATAAAGTCTGTGTTTACAAAACTTGAAGCTGATGACCTTCAATGTATTAATTCTACTAGGCCCACAATGTCCCTTTTCTTGAAGACATTCTTCCAAGAAGTTTTTAAGAGTCAATTCCCGGCAGGAGGGAAAAGGATATATTTTAAGATGAGTTATCTTAAAGGAGTTTCTAAAACAGAACCGAGTTACTGTTAATGCCAATATGAGTATTATCTAATAATTTGTCCCTTTTGTCATTAGTAAAGAGTATAAATAAACGTAGCTAGAGCGTACGAGTGGGAGGGGTGCAGGGTTGGGAGGGAGGTGGGTGGAGAGCAAAAACATGACTCCAGGCCAAAGACAATACAAAAGGATTTTGAAATACAGAAAGGAAGTCTATCATCTAGACTAAAGTTGCTCATACACTTCGGGAGGAGGAAAAAAAAAAACCCTAATACGCATTAAATGAGAGAAACCCAGAAGGCAATGGTGTAAGAAAGCAATTCCAGAGCGACTGCATAAATAGGAGTATTACATTATAAAACAGGGAACTGTCTGTTCCAGTCCATAGACCCCGGGTGAAATGGCAGCTGTACACTATTTAGTTTGGGGCACCTCATTAATAAAAAGGGAATTCTGAGCAGACTGAAAGAAAGAATTGAGGGGCGAAAGGGACCAGCTTTTAGCGGAAGATTGAAACAATGATGTATGCAGAGCTCGCAAAAAAAAAGAAAAAAAAAATTTTAAACCCTGAAATAAATAGGTCTGAGTATATTGGCAGAGGAAGGAGAATCCTGTGAAATGACTTAATAGCAGAACAACAGGGAATGGCAGGCTCAAACAGGACAACATGCCCCAGTGGGGAGCAGGGATTCCCACAGCTGGATGGCACTGGCATGTCTGTGGGTGCTGGGCCCCGTCCCTGGCTCACATGCAGAGCCATGGGGTCAGACACGAAGCACAAGCCCCAGAGATTAAGACTGAACTTTAACCAAAAGAGGCATTTACAATACACATGGGAAGGCACAGTCAGTCTTGCAGTGACCTGGAGGTGACAAAAATCATCCTGGTACCCACACAGTACTTTCCCTAAGCAACAATTCAGACTGACTGCCGGGAGGACTGGCCCCTCCTCTGTGATAATCCTACTCTAGCAGGGGGGAAGCATTCTCGAATTTTGGTATATCCCATCACTGGAGAATCCGGTTTCATTTATACGGAAAAAGGGAGCAAAGCTACAGCCAGGTGATGGAGACAAGAGCCATGGGCAGAGGGGTCCATGAGGGCTCGGGAGGGATGTCTCCAGGAGGAAACAAAGCTAACAGATAAACTGATACAGCAGAGCCTTTGGAGATGAGAAAATATCTACTCTGGCAGAGAGTTAGCTATGAATTAATCATAGGTACCTAGAAAACCAGGGAAAACAAAAAAGTTGTACAAGAAGGTAAATGAAATTATAAAACTCTACATGGCTCAGCTGTGATTAATATTTAGAGTCAGAGTAATAAAAACACTGAATATTAATATGCCCCCAAATTATTAATCATAATGGAAGATGAAGGGAGGGGAAGATTGAGTGTGTAGGGCGCTGGGGTGTGTGGGTACCGTGTCTGTGTGTGTATGTGTAAGAGAGAGTGCATATGGATTATGGGGGGTATGTGTGTGAGTGGTATGAGTGTGTGAGCTTGCACAATGGCATACTAGTAAAATCCCCATCTTCTGGAGTAGAAAGCCAATAGATAATGTGTACAACTTACCAAAAAAAATTTTTTTTGATCAAGAAATAGTAGTAGAAGCTCGTTAAGAAATATGGAAACAAGTAACAAAAGGAACAATTAAACTTGAAAGGCGGTGCTCTGGGGAATGGGACTGGCGGGGGCTATGCCATTTTCACAGTAAGGTTTATATAACTTTTTGCCTTTAAAAACTTCATAAAAATGTGAATGACAACATTAGGATTAAAGTCCCCACATGGCCATGACATGTGAGAGGCTGAGAGGACGCGGTAGGCAATGGAGAGACCAAAAGGCCTGAGTCTGCAGCCCGGCTAGGTCATTCGACAGCATGCCCTCGGAAGGAGAAAGAGGTCTGCAGGGGAAGTTGTGAGCCCAGCGTGTATGAGGTGGCACCCATGAGAGGTCCAGGAAGCTGTGTGAAGGGCACGTGCCAACACCAGGAGACAAAGTTTCAAGAGGCTGGGAGCCGAGGGCCAGGCCTAGTGCCCGGGTGATGACGGCACGTAGGGCAGCCTGAGGACCACGAGCCGGGGTGTGGGGCGGGGGCTTGGGGGGTGGCGTGGAGGATAGTCCAGAGCAGCAGGAGGACAAGAGAGAAACACGTCCAGGGAAGGGCGCTTCCAGGAGGGAGTGGGCAGCAATTTCAAAGACCACAGAAAGGAAAAGGCTCAGCACGTAGCCACTGGGCTCGGAAAATCCGAAGTCAGTGGTGACCTTCTCAAGGATGGTTTGATGACGAGAGGAAACGGGCTGTGATAGGCTGACGTGTGAACAGGAGATGGACCGACACAGAGTGTTCTTTCAAGAATCTGAAGATGCTGTTGGAGAGAGAGTGGAACACAGGATTAAGGGAGGGCTTTAACCATAAATGGTTTTTAAAGAGACAGGTGACTGTCCTGTGTTCCCAACCAGAGAGAAAGGGACTGGAAGGGTGAAAAAATAAGAGAGAGGGGAGATTCTACCGAGTGAGGTCCCGGTGGGAGTGCGAGTCACACAGGGAAGGAAGGAGAAGGGGACGGCGGGTGAGAGGACACGGTGGAGGCGGAAGTGTGGGGTGAGCTCCCCTGGAAGGTCTCCCCCCCTTTGTGAAGTAACAGCCAGCACTGAGCCAGGAACAACTGGGTCGCTCTCAAATACAATCACAATGTTTATAACAAACACATGTTTCGATCTTCTCTGAAGTTCATTCTTACAGACCAGACTCGAGGTCACACACTGCCCATTCTCAACACTGAGCAAGACATCGTTTAGCGTTTGCTTTATGTCGATCTGAACCAAAACACTGAATCTAGAGCGCACCTCAGAAGAACGTGGGGAGAGGGGACAAAACATCGTCTGTTGGCTTGCTCCCTGGGCAGCGGCTTGTGACATCTGAAAAAAAGTGTGGTGCTAAGTTCCTTTAAAAAATGGGAAAAGCAACAATCCCTGCGTGTCCCCTTCAGAACACAGCGGTCACCTGTGAGGCTGGTAATGGACGTGAGGGCCAGCTGCACCAAGCCGCAGCCCTCAGGAGGCCACTGCCCGGGCGGCCCCAGGCCTCCCATGCCCGCGAGACTACTCACCGGGGTCGGTGGAGGGGCACCTCCGGATGGTGAAGATCTGCCCCAGGTCCTCGTCCTCCTCCGGAAGGCCCTTCTGCAGCCGCTGCAGCTTGCGCAGGCTCTCGCCGCGCTGATGCTTCATGGAGCGCACATGCTGGATGAGGTTGAGCTTGGCCTTGGTGGAGTACTTGCACAGGACGCAGTGGTAGTAGCAGCTCTCGCCCTCCACGCCGCTCTCGTGCTGCTGCAGGTGCTACAGGGGCGAAAAAGAGGGACACGCCTCGGGTTAGCCACTCCAAGCCCACCATGCCCTGGCAGCAGCCCAAGGACCCCTCATGGGGGTTGCTTGGTTTTCCCAGCGGGTCCTTCCCCAGCAGCTCTGGGGCCAACTTGCAGATAACAGAGTGAAGGGCTTCACCGGTACCAAGCTGGCTCTCGTTCCCGTCTCCCTCACACGCGTCAGCGTGCTGAAAACGCTGACGGATCCGACCCTCCCAGTATAAAACTGGTCTTCCTGGCACAATAATTAAAGGTTCCTCCTTCCACTCTCCAAAGTGTCCTGCTTTATTTAGAACAGGGGTCGGCAAGCTATGGCCCAAAGGCCAAATCCACCCTGCTGCCTATTTCTGTAAATAGGGTTTTATGGGAACACAGCCACATCTGTTAATTTGTGTATTGTCTATGGCTGCTCTCTAAACACCAGAGTTCCATAGTTGCAATAGAGACTGTTTGGGGCTTCCCTGGTGGCGCAGTGGTTGAGAATCTGCCTGCCAATGCAGGGGACACGGGTTCGAGCTCTGGTCTGGGAAGATCTCACATGCCGCGGAGCAACTGGGCCCGTGAGCCACGATTACTGAGCCTGCGCGTCTGGAGCCTGTGCTCTGCAACGGGAGAGGCCGCGACAGTGAGAGGCCCGCGCACCGCGATGAAGAGTGGCCCCCGCTTGCCGCAACTAGAGAAAGCCCTCGCACAGAAACTAAGACCCAACACAGCCATAGATAAATAAATAAACAAATTTTTAAAAAAAGAGAGACTGTTTGGCCTGCAAAGCCTAAAATCTTATTATCTGGCCCTTTACGGAAAAAGTGACCAGCCCCTGTTTTAGGGGATGGTCCACATAGTCACCTTACCTGTATAGACTCTTAGGTCAGTAACACAGAGCCAAAGCTGCTGTTTGGCTATTTCACAAGAAAGATGACTCAAGTTTTTGTATTTAGAACTACAGACTATTCGGAGAACCCAAAATTAGGTTTTCCCCTGGATTTAAAAAAAAAAAAAAGACAGAAAAATAAATTTCTCCAGACTAGTTTCCCTGTCAACATCTCAAGGTCATTTGGCTTAGTGCTCAGATGGTCAAAATAACACTCTGTGTTGTGTTTGTGTCAACACAGTACTCTGATTTCAGAACACAGAAGCCCCAGAGCTGCCAGAAAGCAGGCACACACAGGCATAAAGTCTGATGCACAAGACAGTGGAGGCCATGGAAACAGTTAGCCGACCCCAGACTTCTGCATTTAGGAGAAGGCTTAAAGATTATCCAAGCACAATGTTCACATCCTTTCGGGGCCTCTTTGAGAATACAGCTGAAAGCTATGGACCCTTTTTATTAGCAGTTAGGGAATTGACACGCTCCTGGTATAGGAAGGCCGCCTCCTTCATTTCAAATGGTTCATTTTAGGGGAAGAGGGAACTTTTCTATTGGGTGCACATAAAGCAGGAGAAACAATTCCAAAAAGTTTAAGTGGTTGACCCAAGGTAACCCAGCTAGTCAGTGGGAGAGAGAACTAGAAGCTGGGTCTCACATCCCCCAGCATCCTTTTGGAGGAGGAAGTTCAGATAACGTATTTTATGGGCTCATGTTTCCACCTGTCCGTCCCTCTTCCTCCTCACCCTCATCCCCACCTCTAGTCCCCAGAGCCTGGCCCAAGGGACCACACAGAGTACACGATAAATGCCTCGGCACTTCTTTGTCCGGCCCCTCTCATTTCTGACCACACTTGTTCTATTTGATGCCCATGCCTGATAACTGTTTCTGGTCCTGCTTGGATATCTTTCTTGTCCACACTATATGGTGACACACTCAGAAAGCACAGCAGTCAGAATGTCCTGCACTCTGCCTAATACTGAAAATACCAGAGTGGTCCTAGCAGTACTTCCTATTGGATGACACGGCTCTGAAGCTCACGTGCTCACATGCACACATCCTATGTTCACAGAAAAAGTGTGAACATTCCAGAAGCACGTTTGGACCTCGTTGGAAGAGGAAATACGAATGCAACAATAGAGTGCTGTAGAAAAACTACACTACTATAATAACTTTTGCTCTGGGGCCAACTTGCAGATAACAGAGTGAAGGGCTTCACCGGTACCAAGAGAGAACAATCCCTTCTGTCCTCGAAATGGGTGATTTAACACACTCAAGTGCAGAGCCTTGGAACAAAGCAATATCCTCCCTCCCTGCCCTGGCTCCGTACTAGCTGTCCTAGAACAATCACAACCAGAAGGAGTTTGAAGAACTAGCAAGCTCAGTGTTAACTGTCAAATTATAACAACTGAAAATATAAAGCTACTTTTCTTGAAATAAATTTGAGCTGATTTTTTTTTTAATCGTTTATCTTCAATTTGCTGCCTCTGACATAAGGCTCCTCACAGAGGATATTTCAGGAGTATGGAAAGCATCAAAGCAAAGTTTTCTGGAGGCTGCAACCCTGGGGAGAAGGAGAGTCTGAGGGGCTAGGTGGAAAGGAAAATGATGCGCTTGTCCATGCTCCTTCTCCCCGACTTCTCCACAGGGACCCCCGAAAGCCAAAAACTGCACCAGGATATTCCTGGGAGCAAGAGTTTGGCTTGGGATTGAGGAACAGGAAACTTGTACAGGAGCCAGAAACTGCTGTCTTGGATCACTAAGACCAAAAGAATGACATTTATTAAAGTTTCAACAAAAACTGACTGAATGAAAGATAACAGGGAAAACACCCATGGCATCTAAAGCAGTAAGCTCTGTCGAGGGATTTTGGTGGTATCATGAACTATGAAATCAGAGCAAGTACCATTAATGCCCTAACCCCAAATTCTCATTACTTTCCCATGAAACAGGACTTCCTTGCACTAAAGCTCTGAATCTTAAACATAAAATTTTAATATGGATGTGAGGGTTCTTTTCCAAACAGCTGGGGTTTCCAGTCTCTGAGCCAGAAGAGAGAATAACATGGCCAAAAAGTGTTGGATGGGAGTTGTCAGATGTCAGATGTATTTTGTCCTCAAATCCATGGGTTCCTGGGTGACAGGGCTGTATAAATCCTGAACTAAAATAAACATGATACTGGGGACTCCCGTTTAAAAAATAACTGTATAAGGATGATGTCCCCAAACCACTACACCTGACTCATGGTGGTCAGCGGCAATCTCTACTGCCACCAGAAATTCTTCTGTCTGCCACGTGAGAACCATTTTGGAAGGGAAATGGTTACATGCTACAAATGGTAGAGAAAAGAATAAAAGGAAATGCGAAAAACAGAGCCACAGCCTTTCCCACTGATCCCGGTGCAGGGAACATTTAGGGTCCTCTCTTAGAGACTTGCACAGAAGCATAATTCAAAATTCCAAGCTTGCTTTTGCACTCCAAGTTCATTCTTCAAGACATACACACAAAAATCCAGAATAAACAAACTATTTCTCCATCCTAGGAAACACCTGCTTATAAAGGTTATACCTAACCCAAACTTCCACTCACAACTGGAGTCTCTTGAGGTCTACCTGCATGTGACAGCTCCTGTTCTCACCACATCTTGTAAGCTCGGTAATTCTCAGGCTGTCCAATCTCCAGCAAACGGGGGCCCAAAGCGAGCAGCAGGGTCCTGGGTCCTGACTTCTATGACCTACTCCACAACATCTGGTCATTTCCGAGGCCTTGAGTGCGTCAATGCCCTGACCTGGTTGGCCAGGCACCTTCTCCTTCCCAAGATGCCCTGGCCCATCCCCAGAATTCCACCCTTGGAACCTGCCTAATAAGACGCAGCAGGAGGGGATGGGGCTGCAGAGGCCGATGAGGACTCCACGGGGTAAGCCAGTCAGCCAAGGACATGCTTTCCCTGCAGAAGAGAGTAGATGTTTTCATCTGGAGAAAGAGGGAGAATGATTTGTTCCTGTCCCAGCTAATTAGAATACCCTCAATTGGGATCACAATGTATTTAATTAAATTCACTGTAATATATGGAGAATCCACCAAGGCACAAATCCCAGTGGAACCCTCAGTGGGGGAGCTGCCTGCCTCCTTTCGGAGTTCTTGCTCTCCTCTGCAGGCAGGAAATTCTTCTCCCACGCAGATACTGGACTCCCCCAACACTCTCCCCCTCACAAAGGCTGCCCATCCTTGGGAAGCAGGACCCAGGTCTTGTTTGGCTTTTTCCATTTATTTCTTTACTCTGTGCTCAAGATTCTTAACTGCTCACCTCTGTTGGGTCAGGTGTGCAGTTGAAAAAAGAAAACAGAACAATAACTTCAACTGTGGTTAGTGTGCTACACGTGGACCCAAAGAAAACTGGCCACTGAGCCCATCAAGCAGGGTTTGGTTTTGGTTCAATTCTAAGCATCTACAACACATGAGACACTATGTAAACACATACACACACACACACACACACACACACACACACACACACACACACACACACACACACACACAGACTATGCCCTACCCTAGGGCATGACCCTGCAGGTAATAAGACAGTGATGGTGGTGACTTGGCAGACAAGCCAAGGGATATAAGGAGGGCACCCCTCTATTGTGAATACCATTGTGAGAATACACCCTCCAGCTGGACCGGTGAAAATCACTGGCTCACTCAAGAAAAATCAACATCTACCCACCAATGAATAATGAATAAGCAGGACCAACTAGTAAATCAAGAAAGGGAGATCTACCCAGTTAAAGAAGAGTGGCAACCGAGGTCCAACCAAACTCACTCGGTTCAGCCAGCCTCTCCTATAACCATGAACCCTGAACCGCCTAGGGTTTCCTTGTTTTCCCCCAATCTCACTGGCTGTTTTTTAAAGTGCCTGCAAAACACTGGGTTATATGAACTGGAAGTGTACTGTTGTTTCCACCGAAAGAAACTTCTACACGTGGCAAGATGATTTATTTCCTGAAAGCTCAGAGAAGTACAAGGACCCACAAGAAGGGAATAAGTATCCAGTGTGACTCATAAGTGGAAACAGAGAAAGAGCCCAACAAACTCCAACTTCTCCAACTGACCACCGTGCGGCAGAAAACAGACTGTCCTCACAGCAATCGAGTAGCAACTGGCTTCACACACACTAGGTGGGCAGCACCTGTGCTGGAAATGAGCAAGCGGGGCTCCCTCACACTGGTCAGGGACCCTTTCCTGTCCATCTGTCCGATCCTGTCGGAGCATTTATAATTTAAAATGCTCGTCCTGTCCTGGTTTAGCTGGCAGGCGACACTCCTGTGCGCCTGACACGGAAACATCCAATGTCCCACGTCTTCCCTTCTGGGTCTGGTTCCGAGGGAAGAACTTGGAAAAGAAAAGACCTCAATACAACAAGAGGCGCCTTGAATAATAGGCCTGGCACGTGAGGCCGAGTGCAAAAAGCAAATTAATAATTAAAAAAGAAAGGAAAGGAGCCAGCCCGCGTTATTTGTGGGATTCCACCCCATTAACATGTTGGGCTCGTCCACCCTGGCCAACGAATGAAAGTCCAAGAGACGAAAAGAGGGCTCTTGTTAGAAAATAATTCATCGTGAAAATCAAAAAAATGTGTTCCTGTTACTTGTTTCCCAGGAAAACTAACCAAGTTCTGTCAGAGGACATCGATTTCTATAAATCTGGAGGGGCCCCGGCTCCCTCCTCCTCCCCAACAATAGGAAACTTCTAACATCTGGTTCTTCATGCATGGAATGCAAAATATTGATCAGGTTTTGTCAAAGCCTCCCCTTTAAAGGAGAAATGGACAAAGTACACTCTCACACACACACACACACGCACACTCACAAATGAAAACACACGATTCACAAACGAAGGTTCCTCGGGGAATAATAACTGTTACAATGAACACACGAACGCCCACCCCGCTCACCACATCCTCCCATGGATACAACGCAACTGTACTCGGAGGGCAAAGCAAACAGCGAAGCTCCCTGACGGCGTAAAGCAGCTCCCAGGCAGCCCTCCGGGCAAGCGGCAGACCAGACACCTCCCGCATCACAGAGAGGAAGCCCCACGGCGGGCGTCCAAAAAGGCCCGACACACCTGTGGAGCTCGGAAGTGCAACCCGGCACAGGCAGGGAGAAGAGCCTCTCAATCCATAAAACTGAGGTCCCCAGTGCAACAGGCTGCTGTTGCATCAGGCCTCTGGAGGGAAAAAACTGTTAACCACAGCAAGCCCGGGGCTTGGGGTGAGGACTATGAAAGTCTCACCAACACTTCCAGTGAGAAGGAACAGGAAGATGAGGGTCCGGAGCGAAGCTGCTAATTACCCAGTAAGATGAAATAAGGAAGAAGGAAGCAGGTGTTAATTCACCATCATACCCGTGCATGGCATTTACTGCTGAGGAAGCACCTTCACACATTTAATTTTCTCATGACACCCTGACGTGGGCAGCATTTGGCTCCTGTCCTTGGAGAAACCCAAAGCTCCAAGAAGTCATGTGACTCCTTGCCCCCAAGGTCCCACAGAGCATGGAAGAAACAGGACAGGAACCCAGGGCTGGAGGCCAGGCCCACGGCTGCCCAGCTACACTGCAATGACCACGGGGTGCGTTCTGGAACACGGGACTCTCCAGACCCGGGTATTCACTTTGAATGCCTAAAAAAGAAATTGTTTCAGGTGTAATGCAATCCAGAATGGGGGTGGTTAATTTTTTTAATCAGGGGTTGTGTTACAGTTCCAAATTTAATGTCGCATTCTTAGGAAAGCTTCCGGAAGGTCAACCTAAATATATATGTATTCTCTGTTTCATGTTGGCTTTTCACCCACTCATGCCCTCATCCTCGGCACCTGTTAATTTAGTCCTATTTCACTGCAGGAGCCCAGCAGACAGCGTAAGATATAAGCCCCAACCACCATTTACAAGGGAACGTGAAAGGAAGTAAAAATATTCCCTTAGATCAATCCATTTGCGTTGCTCTGACCTATTTTCCAGTTTCTAGGCCAGTCTCCTCACGCCCTGGAACAAGCCATGACTGTTCGCTCTCAGCATCCAAGCTCCAAGGCCAGAGTCAAGACTTTCTAGCCCTGCATCTCCTCGCTTGCATGAATGATATTTCCTCATTCAAAAGTCTCAAGATGAATGTTCCTTGACAGAAGTATAGTTAAGTTCTAGGGAAAAAATAAGCATAAATCTGCAATCTATAGGTTATATCGGCCTTGGCTTTGAAATCTTTTCTAGAAAAATACAAGCATGGACTCTTGTGGAATGTTGATGCCATCCCTAACAGATTTCATTTCCCTCTGTTGGGAAAACTCCAGAAAGGAGTGTGGCGTAACTATACACAGAGAGGAAGCTGATAAGGTGTGTAGGAGTCCTCCCTAAGGAAAGGGCCCATCGGAGCCTGAGGTCTCGAGCAAAATAAGGGCTAGTTTCCACGACAGTCAAATGAGCATCCACATAAACTCGGAAGCCAACGGAGGTATGTGGTGGGGAAAACAATCAAGCAGGTCCCACAAGGCTAACATCAAACTGACTATCCTCCAGGAACTACCCAAAGCTCCCTGGATCTGAAGATCAGCCCTTCTCTAAGGGCACTGGTAACAGTGAGTTCATTAAGATGTGCTTCTTCCCTTACGCTACTTTCCAGCTCTCACAGGTATAAGTCCCTACACAAAACAAAGGCCGCCATATATATGCTACTCAAGCTGGTCCTCATTCAACTCCATGTCACACTGTTGTCATAACTGTGGTTTAAGGTGAACTCTGGATTAAGGCAGGCCAGGGAAAACCCTCCCTCTGTGCTCCCTTCAGCAAACTACACACACGGGGTGGGCCTCCGTTGCCTCATCTGCAATGTTGGAACAATAACAGAAGCTCCTCATAGCACCACTGGGAGAGGTCAACGGGATAACTCATACGAAGTGTGTAATACAGTGCCTGATGTACGGCTTGCCTTCAGAATCAACAAGGCTTGATCAAGTAATATCAAGTAATGATATTATTACTACCATTATCTTTCAAACTAGTTAAGCTTTGGGGATTAGGAATAGAAATGAATGTCTACTGAATTTACCTATTTGACATTTCCCTCCTTATGACCACAATCTATCCTGCCCCCTCCCTGGGAACCACCCCCCCCACACCACCCCCCAGGGCCAAAGAAGAATCCCTCGTTGACAATAAAGAAACTGCGATGCACAGAAATTATAAAATAGAGGGGAAATTGTACACACACGGGACCGACTTCTTCCTTACAAGAGGTGCTTAATTTTTATTTTAAGTCCCTTGCCCAAGTCGTGCAGCTGGTGCAGGCAGAGCCAGGATCACACCCCAGGTCCACGTCCTTGCCACAGAACCCCATCTGTTCTCTCTGGATCTCTCTGCCCGCGAGGTGTCAATATAATGAAAATCAGAACCCTTGCTCTTTTATCACATCTGCCAACATCCCAGGTGAGAACCAGGAAAGGAGAACTTTGCTGAAAGGGCTGCAGACATGGCGCCGATTCCCCAAATCCGCTCTGAAGGATTTGCTTATTTGTATCTCCAACCCCATGACAGTCAACACAGCAGGAAAAACATACTTGTCTGGTGGTCAAAACAGGTGCGTTACTTCATCTGTAAAATACAGATGTTTATACTTGCCCTGTCTTCCTTGGAGGCAATTTTAAAAACCACATGAGCAAACAAATGTGAAGATCACTCAGAAGGTGTGAAGGACTACCTGAATATCTGGCACAGGCATCATCTCTCTACCTTGAGACCAGATTTTGCTTCCTCACCTCTGATTGGCAGGTACACCGCCATTGGCTTGGTGGTTAATGATGCAGATGTGTTCCAGCTCAGCGGTCCTCTAACTGGAGCGTGCATCAGAAGCACCTGGGGGGGGGGGTGCGTCATGCCCCAGAGTGTCGGGCCCACCCCAGGGGTTTCTGATTCACCGGGTCTGGGGTAAGGATGGAGAATTTGCACTTCTAACAATCTTCCTGGCGGAATGCTGACGCTCCTGGTCTGGGATCACACTCTGAGAACAGCTGCTTTGGACAGCAACTGCCACAGAACAGAGACCTAAGTCAGAATACATGGAGACATTCCCCTGTACAAAGGAAAATTTCCAAGGCCTAACATTTCCGAGCTGCCCGCCTTTTCCCAAAGAGTATTTCAGATTCTAGCAAACTGCACTCGATACATCATGCAACGCCTGCACACAAGAATTTACCCCTTTAATGAAAAAGTCACTCGGAAGCAGCTGCCTGCTACTGGCCTGCTCCAGATACTTCATAAAAGTCGGAACTGGCTCTATTCATCTTCCTCTCCCCTTTCACACCTGCAGTCTAAAATTTCGTGGGGCTGTGGCTGAAGGCGTGACTCCTGATGGCGAGGCATGAGGCATCACTTCTTCCTTGCGAGCCCTGCACCCTGCTGAGCGCACCTATCCAGATGTCTCGCTGGAACCGAGCCCACGGGAGAGCTTCCACCAAATATGAGCAAAATAAAATGGTCTTTAAAATTCCCCCCGTGCTCTTGAACTTTCTCGCTGCTGCTGCTGAGAGCATGAACTTGGGGCTCCAACCTGGAGGTTTCTCTTGAGCTCCCACGAGCTCAAGCTCAAGCTCAAATACCCTCATCACCTTCATTATGAGAGAAGAACACGGGCCGCCAGCATGAGATGGGCAGGGGGCAAGCGGGCACGCACAGGGCTGATTTCTTCCTCGTAAGAGGGGCTTAATTTTTATTTCATTTCTTCCCTTGAAACAGAAAATGGGAAAGTGACCAGGCACGAGAGAAAAATTCCCTCTAAACTAATGCCTTTGATGTCGCTCATTCTGGCTGCTAAGACATTTCACCCTTTCTCCTTAAATTATCTGGATTTTGTTGAAGGTTGAGGAAGATAAGTTACACTTGTGGGAGGGGGACAAGGGACCGAGAGAGTAGAAAGAGAAAAATGCTTCTTTGAGGAAGTGGAGCCGAGAGACCAGGAGATGGCTGGCTGCAGAGTGGACGGCCACGTGGTGAGAGGGGACACAGTTTTGCGAAAGATGACACGGCTAGTTTCTCTGCCCTGCTTTCAGGTTTCCACTCCCCGCCCCCATAAATAACCCAGACAAACACCCTGTACACTAGGTTTTGCTCTCCTTCCCCCCCTTTTTAAGTCTCATTAAAAGCCGATACTGTTCAGCCTCAAGATGGAGAGCTCAGCATGGATTTTACTGAACGTTAAATCAACCAGCAAGCGTAGCCAGCAAACTCTGTGGCACTTTAACTTTAAATAATGCAATAATTATTGAATTTCCTTTTTATAACTGAAGTGCTGGAATGTAAACAATGGGGCTGTAATTGCAGGAAGGGGGGATCAATAGAGGCAATCGTTTTCAGCCATGTTAATTGTAAATACAATTGCTCCAAGATGTCAGACTTGTTCTTCTTGCTCCCAGAATCATCCTAACGGATGACAGAGTCCAACTTTCCCATTACAGCTGTTCGTTCCTTTAAGAGGTTCTCAATCAGGTCTGATCAATCTGTCAAGATAATGCATGGAGTAAGTAAGACTCTTCCAAACACAGGCTCCCAATCAATAGCCCGGACCAGCTTAATGAGGTGGGGCTAAGGCCCAGAGGGAGGTAACAGCCCCCTGCTTGCACCTAGGTTTGGCAGGCTGGCTTCCTCGCATGGCCCTGATAAACAGATCAGCCCTTAATGAGGACATTAGTTATGCATGCTTCAGCAAGCAGCAAGGCACCCGTCCCCGGGGACAGACGGACAGAAAACAAAATAGATTAACAGCAAACAATATGGTGCCAAATTAGGTCCAACTGAAGACTTTTCCCTCCTTCTCCTGCTTTCCTTAATTGTCCAGCAGAGTGGAGGACATCAATTAATCATTCCAATGGGTGTGAGCTCAAAGCACAGGAGCACCCGTTGAGCTGGGGGATCTCTGGGTGTCTGCTGGTTTCCCGTGGGCTGTCACTATTAGGGCCCTCATCCCCCCCACCCCGTTTCCAGAGTACAAGAGGGGCCTCTCACAGAAGGAGAGAAGGGAGACCAGGCTGAATCTTGGTTTCTGACAGCCACAATGGGGGGCCACGGACTGAAGCCGGACAAGAACAAATCTGCTCCTCTTCACAGGTGATGTCAGCTTTTGAGATCGAGTTTTGTTCCTGAGAATGGGTGAGCCCTCACAGACAAGGAGGAGGAAAGTCAAGAGTCTAGAATCCCAGGGCTTCCCTGGTGGCGCAGAAGTTAAGAATCCGCCTGCCAATGCAGGGGACACAGGTTCGAGCCCTGGCCTGGGAAGATCCCACATGCCGCGGAGCAACTAAGCCCGTGCGCCACAACTACTGAGCCTGAGCTCTGGAGCCCGCAAGCCACAACTACTGAGCCCACCCACCTAGAGCCCATGCTCCGCAACAAGAGAAGCCGCCGCAGTGAGAAGCCCGTGCTCCTCAACGAAGAGTAGCCCCTGCTCGCCACAACTAGAGAAAGCCTGTGCACAGCAACGAAGACCCAATGCATCCAAAGATTAAAAAATTAATTAAAAAACGAGTGTAGAATCCCACTTCACCTGTCCCAGCATCTTTGCAATTCACACAGGCTCTGCAGGAGTTTGAATTCCCACAAGGATAACCTGGAGGGCTCCTGGGGAGTCTGGAGAGCCATCTTTTCTCCCTTGGAGGGCACTGTGTGTCTGCACCCTTGTTCCTGCTGTGACTGGCTAGGAAGACAGCCCACTGGGGAAGTCCTTAAGAAAGGGCCATGTAAAGGAACATTCCACCAAGAATACAGCAGTGCCTTTTCCCAGTGGCTGCATGGCTTCGACAGAGCAGGGGTTCCCAAAGTGTGGGCCCTGGACCAACAGCGTCGGCACTTCCTAGGAACCCTTCAGACCCTGTCCAGGTCTACGGGAGCCTCGAGGGTGCAGGCCGAGCTCATTTGACACTTCCGACGCAAGCTCATTTGACAACCACCATCTTAGAGGATGAGTAAGTTAGCAAGTTGGTCCTTTCTGGATCAGAAACAGTTCAGTGCCCAAGATATATCTATAAAACCTCTATTTTCCCTGAGGTTTGCATCAGGGCCCACCACCCATCTGCTCCAGAATGCAAGACCTCTGGGAATAATGAAACCAAAGGAATGAGACCCATCTGAAAACTCTATTTTATTAGTTGGAAAAGATCACGGAGTGGGTCACGCTACTGAATTTCAAAAGTTAACAGTTGCATAATGTGAATGAAGTAAAATGAGAATAACAGTCTTTTTAAAGGTATGGGGATGAGCAGAATAAAAGAAAATAAATATACAGCTAGAGACATCAGATCCCTCCCTTGTGCAAAGTCCCAGCTCCCAGGCCACTCCTTCTCCGAAGCCCTTCCCAGCTCCCAGCTCCACCTCTCCCTCCTCTGGGCCGGCAAACCGCCAGGAGCAGGGTCCACACTGTACTCATCTCACTGTGGTTCAAACCGCCCCCTGCTCCTCCGCCACACTGTCGACAGCACCTCACAGGTGGGGACAACTTTCTATCTCGGTTCTGGGCAGAGCTCCCAACCCACAGCAGGTACTGAGCGATGGCCGGCTGAAAGTCTAAACAATCTCCTCTAATGCCCCACTGCTGCTCTCAGTCTTCAGCTGGCCACTCAAGACCTAGCTAATCGAGTCCAATTCCCTTCCTCCATCTCAGATTTCAACCCTCCACTCCACGCCATGCCCCACATATAACTAGACGGCTGGCAGTTGCCACCTCAACCACCAACCCTCGTCTTTCTGGTCTCGGCGCCTCTCCTGCCTGGAATCTCTCCCCAACACCCTCTCCACCTGCTAAAAGGCTGCACAACCAGCGGAGGAGGCAGATAGCGCCTCGGCCTGAAGTCTTTCCCCATCACCCCTGAGCCAGAACCCTGCCTCCTCGCCTCTGGGATGGCAGAGCACAGGTGATCCCACCCAAGCCCACCGTGAGTCATTCTTGTCAGGAAATGCTTCCCTGGACTTCCACACGGGGCTCTGCAGCCCTTGATGACCCAGATGGGACGCTGGGGCTGAGGGAATAAATACGTTTGCTAATATACGCCGCTCGTTTAAATAAGGGTTTTTGGCAGGAGATAATGACTATAGATGGCTGTATTTAGCGACTTCGTTATTTCAGTATATGGATCACAAAAGGGCCGTCCTCCCTCCAAATCAGCCAAGTGTCTCCCAGCCAGAGGCCAGCTTAGTCGGTCACTGTCGTTCTAGCCTCCATTTCGTCTACACCCCTTGCTGTATTTACATGGGTTTAACATCGCTATCCTCTTTTACGAGAGTTCTTTTACTATTAAACTGACAAATAGCTGCAAGACTTGGAGACACTGAGAAACAGCTAGAACACCTACGATCACAGAAGACGCGGGTGGAGAGCACACAGGGCAGATGCCTCGCAGGGGGAGTAACTCGGCCACGAGAACTCCGAGGACGAGCTCACAAGTGTCCACCGCGCCTCCGTAGATAAAAACAACTGAGTACATAGTTTAGTTCTAAACATAAGATCCTACGAGAGACAACGGAGTGACGTGACAGTGCTCGGACATCTGGGAGGAGGTGACTGAGTGGCACCCCCAGGATGCACGGCAGAGCAGCTGGACTGTCTCCAGATTTGAAGAATCAGGATTAGGACTTTTTTTTTTTTTTAAACAAACACACACACACATACATCTTTATGTTCTTCCCGAGTTTCCTGTCCTCCTATATGCTGAGAACTGCTGCTATCTGGACCCCAAGGAACTGGTTACGTCTTACACTTTCATCAATTTTCAAGTTCTGGGACCTGCGAGGAAGGAACCATTCTCCACACGGGCTCAGAAGCTGAACACCCAGCTGTGCCCCCCTCCCCTTCCGGTTTATGCCCAAGCTCTGGGCTCGCCAGCCTTCTGACTGGCTGGTCCCACTTACGACAGACCCTCCCCAGGGTCTTCCAAGACCCTGGACCCTTGGTCCAGGGATACCATCTCCCAGTTCTGCTCTCAACCTCCCAACAGAATGTGGCTGTGAGGGCCATCAGTGAGATATATTTTTTTAATCGTATTTTTAAATGGTGAAATACACGGAGGGTTTTCATCAGCCAGCCCACATTGACCAACACATCCTTTCCCCATTTTCATCCAAGCTCACTCTGGTCCAGCAGGTCCAAGAACCACTGTGAGGTGGGAAGGACCCACAGTAGAAGACCTGCTGGAGGCACAGTTTCATCCTGGACAGACTGATGGTTTACAAAACCTGCTGGAGAACCGTGAGGGATCTTCCTCAGTGAAATCCAAGTTTCAGAAAACCGCATCTATAAAACTGGAAACTGGGGAAATTTCTTTGAGCAGCATGATGGGGTTTAAGGCGGGTCTAGAGGATGCTGGAGAAAGGCAGGACTAGGGAGAGGATGGCTGAGATCCTGCCAGCCTTGGGGCACCAGGATGCTCTGGCACGCACTGCGCATGTTAGTAGGGACTGTGTGACGGGGGCACGGTGACATCTGGACACAAACCGGCCTGCAGTTGCCTCCTGGGGCCACAATATTAGGATACGGCCACTCATTCACACCTCAATTTGTTAGGTGGCATCTTTGTGGAATCTCAAATCCAGGAAGCTACTCTGTATTCATACAGACTAGAGATACTCTTTTTAGCAGGTGCTTTAAAGGCTGAGAGTATTAAAATACAAATTTTTCAATGACCTTTCCAGATTACTCTATAATAACATGAGGCCAGAGGAACCAACAGCCAGTCCGGTTTCTGGTGACACATATTTTTACAGCGGTCTTTCTTCCACCTTTGGACTCATTCATTTCCCGTTTGTCTATCCACGTTCCTGCTTCCTGTTTCCTTCACAACAATGAGAGAGATTACAAATCTTCTCTAAACACTGTTTCCATCATTCTCTGTAGGTGAGAAAGGTCCTCCACCAGGGCATCTTCTCACCCTCTCCTCCGCTGCACCACACCCACCTCCAGCCAGCTCGGCTGTCTACTGACTCAGTCCCTCAGTGGCTTCTCGGGCGCGTGTGCGCGTCTGTGTGCGTGTGCGTGTGATACCGGGTCACGCCACTGCCTCCCGTGCATACTTCCCTCCCAGCTCAGCCAAATCCTACTTCCCTTTCTGAGCATCACATCTCCGCCCCTATTTCTGTCCACGGTGATCCTTTCTCCTCTGAACTCAAAGCCTCCATCTCACGGCACGTCTGAAACCCTGAGCGACGGTTATCAGCTTTACGTACGTGGCACATTCCCCCACGAGACTGGAAGGCCCCCGAAGGCAGGGACCGTGCGCCCCGTACTGCGTGCCCAGCAGTCAGGTCATCGCGCAGCGAGAACACAGGCTTGGGAGTTGGGAGCCATGCGAGGGAGAGGGGGCTCTGACACCATGCCCCCTCCTCAAGTGTAACGTGGAATAAGGTTGCCACACGATGCGGGGCCGTGAGGATCCAGAGAGTAAATCAATTGTGAATGGACTTCATAAACGGTCAGGCAGAATTAAAAGAAAAAACGTTGGGTGATGAGAATCGGTTGGAGGGGGCACCTGAAGACTCAGCAAGCCTTCCCCACCATCTGATTTCACTGGGGTCCTAAGTCTAGACAACGACGAATTAATTACTGGATCACCCGTTCACTTACCTCGCTAATGAAATCATCGGTTCTGCCGGGGAGAAACCGGTCAGGAGGACTGGCTAGCCCCGGGTGTGAGTCCCACTGGTGTCAGCTGCATTCCCCAGCGCCAACATGACTCAGGAGATGACACGAATTGCCAGTGGGCTTTGTTATTATGTGACCTTCAGCGAGTCACCCTTTCCCGCTTCAGTGATAAAATCTGGATGGCAACACGAAGAACCTACTTCACAGCATTTCGGTGAGGAATGACGATGGCGCACAGCTTGTAATGCCTGGGAAGCACTCTCTCTTTGTGGAGAGCTATATTACTTACCATTTAGAATAATGCCCACTGTTTCAGGTTGAGAAAGCATTCAGATTTTAGCTAAACTGAAGGCTGAACATATCCGTTAATGAGCAGTGTCCTTCCCATAGAAACACTGAAAGCTACTCAGTCTACTGAATAAAATGACTAGCAGTACATTAGCAGGAAGCTGATGCAGGTTTAGTTACCATGAAACCAGGGTCATTGCATCCTGATAAGCAACTTCTTAAGATCACAGAAATACACCAGAGCCGACAGAGCTGACAACTGCATTTTTAAGGGTGGACTGGGGCGAGAATAATTTCTTAGTCCACAATTTCCCCAGAATTCATAAAAATACAACCTCTTAAAAGACATATTTCTATCATCTAGACCAGCTGTCAGCCAACTTTTTCTCTAAATATCTGGACAGTAAATATTTTAGGCTGAGGGCCATCTGGTCTGTCACCACTGCCTAACCCTGCCACCAGAGCACAAAAGCAATGATGGACTGTGTTCCAATAAAACTTTATTTATAAAAACAAATAACTGGCTGGATTTTTTCCATCTAGTAGCCATGTGCTAAGCCCTGATGTAAAACTTTGAGAAAAATTTACCCAATCATCCAGAATATCAGTGAAGAGGGGAGAACGAACACACACACACACACACACACAAACACACACACACACACACACACACACACTTTGTTAAGCAAAATAAGTTCCTTCCAACTTGTCAAAACTCAGTAAGAGCCAGACATGCAAACTTGTTATAAAAGTAAACTGTTTCAAACTGAAGGTCAGTAGTAATTCAAGTACCATTTAACTCGGAATTATGAAATCACTCCAGAACAGTTAAGCTTCATCCTTGTTTTCAGGCATTTGAACGTAAGAACTTGCGTGTAAATGTGCTCTGTAGTTGGCGGTACCCGTTCTCAAGTTCCACATCTCAGTCTACAACCACCGTGAACAATGCCGCATGAGTGAGAGTTAAGGTTATACATTTATTCAGAACTAAACAATACCTGTAACTGATTCAACTTTTAACCAAACTAATGACGGAATTGCTAATGACAATAAAAATGCAGGTGTCCTCTGTGCCCTCTAGCAGATGAAAATAATCCATGTTTAAAGAGCCAGGGAGGGCTTCCCTGGTGGCGCAGTGGTTGAGAATCTGCCTGCCAATGCAGGGGACACGGGTTCGAGTCCTGGCCTTGGAAGATCCCACATGCCGCGGAGCAACTAGGCCCGTGAGCCACAATTACTGAGCCTGCGCGTCTGGAGCCTGTGCTCTGCAACAAGGGAGGCCGCGATAGTGAGAGGCCCGCGCACCGCGATGAAGAGTAGCCCCCGCTTGCCGCAACTGGAGAAAGCCCTCGCACAGAAACGAAGACTCAACACAGCCAAAAATAAATAAATAAATAAATAAATAAATAAATAAATAAATAAAGGAGTTCCTTAAAAAAGAAAGAAAAAAAAAAAAAAAAAAGAACAACACGAAAAGGTGAAAAATCAGGTCATGATCGTTCCTGTGTATCATCCTGCACACCACGCTTCTCTTTCCTAAGCATCTCTTAAAAGGAGAATGCCAGCAATGATTCTGACATCCAACAATGAGTGATCAAGAAGTCTGGATTTAGGGAAATAAAATATTTAAACATTCTCTCAATAACACCATCTATGTTTATGTAGCCTTATAGAGACTTCAAAGGGTTTGGTCCTTCATTATTTCAACTGATTCTCACAACTAACCTTGTGAAATTAAGGGGATACAGATGCCTTTCTTCACTGTCTCGTGGACAGAGGAGAGAGTTACGCCGAAGATGACCAACTGGCAGCAACTGGGGAGACTGTGGGTATGAGCTGCAAAATTCTTGGAGTTTTAAAAAATTCTTGATTCATGACTAACGCTTTAAAATCTGTGACTTCCCCATGCAACTGAGATTTTCAGACCCTGTTTTACAGTTATCTGGATAAGATGGGGCAGGTGCTGTCCAAGCAGCACTAGCACCCATGTATGATGCCTGCGCAGCCCCCGTGGGCACCTGGGTTGGTCTCCACTGGGCTGTGCCATGTGTAAAAGAGAATGGGGCTTGTGAGTGGGGGCCGTGCAAGTCGACCCCGGGTCGTCTCATCCTGGATTGGCGTCGGTGACGCCACACTGTGCTACACTGTGAATAACCCGGTGCAAAGATCCCCCTGAAAACCAGCGCCTCTGCTGGAGCGGCAGACCACAAAACCGAAGGCGAAAAGCTGAGCTACAGCGCGCTCGGGCGATGAGGGTGTTCAGGATGAAGGTGGCTTCGTGAGGGAAGCCAACTTAGTTCTGCCACAGGAGTTAATGTTTGTTAATTGGTAGGAAAAGGTAAAATTAATGAGGACATTAACATAGCTATTTAAAAACAGCTCCATGTTCCTCCCATTGTAACACATGGAACTATCAGGAAGTAATTGAGGGAAAAGGACACTGTCAATTCTCAATTAACTGCATGAATGAAGCGCTCAGTGACACGGATAATCCAAGTCATTTACATGTGGATTTAGAAAGTAACATCTTTTTCCCTCGGAAAACTTACCTTCCTAATCACAGCTTGCCGAATGTGATGGAGAAATCAGTTTACCTTCTCCGTCAGAGAAGAAAGCTGCTTGGGAGGCTACAGAAACTGCCAGGAATTTCAGATCTGCCACAGATAACCGCAGGCCGATCAAAGAGTGGTGGTCCAATATGGTAGCCATTAGCCGCTTGTGATGACACCCATTTGAATTAATTTCAATAAAATTTAAAGTTCCGTTCCTCAGCCACGCAGGCCACGTTTCAAGTGCTCATAGCCACACGTGGCTAGTGGCTGCCACGTGAGAGAACATAGAGAACACTTCCAACGTCTTGGAAGGTTCCAGGGACAGCACTGAATTCTAGGTGGAGAATAACCTCTTCCTTCCTGGATTAAAGAGAAAGTTGGGGGCAGGGAGATGCTATGCTGGCACCTTCACAGAAACAAAAGGGAACTGTAATAGTTGACTCTCTCAGCTAGTTAATTTCAAGCCCCAGTAATGTAGACTCTTGTCTAGGGAATAACACACACAAAAATAAGCATTCCATTCTAAGTAAAATGAGGCTTTGTTTAATTAACAAGGCAGAAAAACGGGTGGATAAAAGGTGAGGCAGGAAAGCCTGGTTTTGAGCAAACATTTGCCATCTGTTCCTGCACCTAGTGTGGCCACGCAGCTAAAGGTAAACAAGAGGGAGATGGCCACCCCGTGGGGCCCGCCCGGGTAGGTGCCACCGGGAGCGGTGTCGGACCCAGTGTCACTTCACATCCTCATTAATTATCTTGAAAGGAGAGGGTTAGTAAACAGCAAGTTAATTAAATTCTCCGATGATGCTAATTTGGGAGGCTTTCGTAAGACGGGCAAGGGCAGAGGCAATATAAAAGGGACCTGGATGGGTTAGAAGTCTGAGTGGAAAATAAAATTAAGCGCTGGCTAAACAAACACTGCTTTAAATAAGTCTTATGGAAGAGCCAAAATGTGTCCAAAAAGGAATCTGGAAAATTGATGTACTAAAATGAAAACGTTTGGAAAACGTCTAAGGCATACAAGCAGAATAGGAGTAAAAGAAGGCTTTTTACGATGTTTAATACAAACGTTTATGTGCCCTTAGAAGGAGGTCTGGGAGGAACACCAACTGTTCACAGTTGCTGCCCTTGAGAGGCGTGGCCACAGAGAACAGGAGGCGGGGAAGGGCCTTCCATTTAACTTCACATTCTTTAAAACCGACGATTCATTTTTCAAACAAACACGTATGATGCGTTATTTAGTTGTTTTTGTTTGGTTTTTTAAAAAAACTTCTTAGTTTGAAATAATTTGAGATGGACAGAAGAGCAGGATAGTACAGAGTTCCCATGTGTCCGCACCCGGCTTCCCCTGTTGTTAACATCTGGCGTCTTAACATCCGGGACGTTTGTCAAAACCAAGAAATAGACGTTGGTACAATACTGTTTACTGAAGAATAGACTTTATGTATTTACATCGTTTTTCCACTCACGTCCTTTTTCTGTGCCAGGTTCCAAAGTAGGATCCCACACAGAGTTTAGATGTTAATCTCCAATCCGTGCCAGTTCCTTCATCTTTGGTGACCTGGTCACTTTTGAAGAGTGCTGGTCAGGTGTCTGTAGAGCATCCCTCAATTTTAATTTGTCAGATGTTTTCTCAAGATTTGATTGAGGTTACTGCATCGCATGGCGGGGGCGGGGGGGGCGGGGGAGGACATGACATCAACATGACTAATCACTGGTCAGGTTAACCTTCATCACTCAGAGGAGGTGATCCTGCCAGGCTCCTCCACTGGCAAGTTACTTTCTTTCCCTTTCCATACTTGATTCACCAGAAGTGGGTCACTAAGTCCAGCCCACAGTCAAGAGGAGGGGAATGAAGTGCCACCTTCCGGTTACTATGCTGTTAAATAAGATTAAAATATCCCTTAAAAGAGATAACCTTCTCTTTGTGCAAACAGAAGTATCTAAGGAAGATGTCTGTCTACAAGGTCAGAGTTGTCGTCTTTGTTTTCAATACGTGGATTCTCAACAACATAGATGAACAAATGCCCACAACTGCAGAGCCCTCACTCCATGCCAGGCAGCGTCCTGCCCACTTAGATATATTAACTCATTTAATCCTCGGAACAGCCTGATGAAAGTGAGGCTGCAACATTATACTGATCGACTCCAAACTACAAGTGGGGAAACGTGGCGCAAAGAGGGTCAATCGCTTGCTCGTGTTAACACAGTTATTAAATGATGGGGCAGGAGTCAAACTCTGGCCTCCTGGCTCTAGACATCACGCTGTCTAGAGAGCTCTCTGTGATCCTGCTTCTCAGTATACAACTCCAAAATTTCAGGACAGTCAAATGCAGCAGCAAAGTGTAATTCATGGAGAAGAGTGACTTGGGGCAAGATGTCAAGACCCAAATGGGGACTTCCCTGGTGGTATAGTGGTTAAGAATCCACCTCCCAATGCAGGGGACATGGGTTCAAGCCCTGGTCCGGGAAGACCCCAGATGCTGCAGAGCAACTAAGCCCGTGCACCACAACTACAGAGCCTGTGCGCCACAACTACTGAAGCCCGCACGCCTAGAGCCTGTGTTCCGCAATAAGAGAAGCCATCGCGACGAGAAGCACGCACACCGCAACAAAGAATAGCCCCCGCTCGCCGCAACTAGAGAAAGCCCGCGCGCAGCAACGAAGACCCAATGGAGCCAAAAATGAATGAATGAATGAATGAATGAATGAATGAATTTTAAAAAAAAAAAAAAAGACCCAAATGGGACAGAGGCTTCTCTGGAGAGAAGCACACCCACAGTGGCATTCCTAGGATCAACACTGCCGGGCTAAGTAGGCCCAACAAAACCAAGATGCTCTGGGGCGGGGGGTGGGGGCAGGGTTTCAACAGAAGACAGTCCTCCTTTACCTTTAGAGAGAGGCAGGGAATACAGGACACCTGAGCTCGTCAAAGGACCTCTGCGTCCACAGGCATAGAAGACGCTCAAAATCCATGGACCACAATGCTTACTGATATCCCAGCCCATGTGTCACAGAGACCAGCTTGGAAATCTCACCCCCAATAACAATGACTATTCCTATGCTTCTGAGGGTTCACTGTAACACCCTCAGAAGACACTTCTGGAGTCAGCAACAGAGCACAGAGGTCAAGGCTGGAACAAGTCTGTCTGGCTGGGGAGAGAGAGGATATAAGACAGAAAGAGACCAACCACCCAGACGGGGGAAGACACTTGGCCCGTGACCTGCCCGATCTGCAACGTGGGCTTGTTTAATCCCAACCATTAACTCTTTGATATACTGATATCAAAAAGAAACAAGGAAATGAGCTGTTTCTAGAAAAACAAGAAAGGAACCAGGAACATGTGGACAGCTGCCGCCTTCCCCAGTAGCCCACATTACTCAGTTCCCACACTGATCTTTACCATTATCTTTCGCCACAGAGAAAAACGACGAAGAAGCAAGCGGGGAGCAATAAACGTCCCTTTCCTGGATGTCCGCTCCACACCACTGTCTTCTCTAAATATCCCGTTCATTTCTCCTCCATTAACTCTTGCTTGTACTGTTCTCCAATTGTTTCTCCTGCAAAAATTTGCCTTTAAAATGCCACTAATACAGAACTATGTCAATTCTAACACCACCCCGATCCCATCTCACAAGTGGGCAGACAGCAGGTCTTCTGTCAATACCGAGAATTACAGAACAGGGAACAGAAGGTACAGCCTTTGGTGCTTGTCTCCAAGTAAGTTTCCCGGATCAGCGCAGTCGGCCTCTGTTTAAACACATCCATCGAGCTAGGTCTTAAGAGGAAAACAGAAACACCTTCTCTCAAGACGGAGTCTCAGTGTGCATTTTAAAAGCGCATAGACATATTTTATTAAGTGCAGAGGAGTGCTGGGACTTCCCTGGTGGCGCAGTGGATACGACTCCACGCTTCCAATGCAGGGGGCCTGGGTTCCGCCCCTGGTCAGGGAACTAGATCCCACGTGCCACAACTAAGGAGCCCGTGTGCCGCAACTAAGGAGCTGGCGAGCTGCAACTAAGGAGCCCGCCTGCTGCAACCGAGACCTGGTGCAACCAAATAAATAAATTAATAACACAAATGCAGAGGAGTGCTGTTAACAGCGGATATCTGAATGCTTACTATGTGCCAGGCATGGTTCTCAGGGCTGTTCAAAAAAGAAAAAAAACATTCATCACCGACCATCCTAGAGGTAACTGCGTAACATTTCAGTGTATTCCTTCTCATGCATTTCAAGGTTTTACCCCAGTCAGAAACAATAAAATAATATTCACGAGGGGCACATTTCCCAATTTTTCATGGCACCAAAGCCTGAAACTTATAGACTGGAGCATGATGTGTGGCAAAAACCTAAAATCACTTAAGCAGATATTTGTAAGTGCCTAGAAAAGTAATGAATCGCTAGAAGTAAACACACGTTCAACTGTATTTACAAAACAGAAGTGGACTCACGGACTTAGAGAATGATCTTATGGTTACCGGTGGGGGAAGGGTGGAGGGAAGGGATAGTTAGGGAGTTTGGGACTGACATGTACACACTGCTATATTTACAAAGGATAACCAACAGGACCTACTGTACAGCACAGGGAACTCTGCTCAATGTTACGTGGCAGCCTGGATGGGAGGGGAGTCTGGGGGGAGAACGGACACATGTATATGTACAGCTGAGTTGCTGTGCTGTGCACCTGAAACTATCACAACATTGTTAATCGGCTATACTCCAATATAAGATAAAAAGTTAAAAAATAAATTTAAAAAATAAACATACGTTCACCAAGTGCAGAACAAGAGGCTAATATCTTTCTTTCCTTAACTCTCCCCCTTATTTCCCCCCCAAATAACACCACTACTGCTCTTATTACTAATACTGAACTGGTTGGTCAGCAGATTATTAGAGATTAATGGCATCTGATTTTGTCTCTCATGATATCCTTGTGAATAATCGGGAAACAGGAGGATCTGATTCTAGTATGGTAGGGTGCCTCTTACCATACTGAAAGGACATGAATGCGGCTGAAAGGACACTGATCCTGAATGAAAGTCCACCTGGAGGAAAATGTCTACAGGAGATCACAACGATCTCACTGGACCTCTCTTGTCTAACAGTTCCAGTAAGGTGCGAATAGAGACAGAAGTCCTGCCTATCAAAAAGAACCCCACAACCATGAGTCTAAAAGTCATAAGAGAACAATGAACAGGTGAAATCTAAAACACTTTAAAAAGATGACTGATGAGAATCATAATACTTTAATACTAGGCAGTACGAAACTAAAGTAATTAAAACAGTCCTGTATGGGCCCAAGTTAAGGCAAATTAATGAAACAAGAGAAAAGTGTAGGAACGGATCCAAATAAGAATTTAGTGTGTGATATGGTGGCATGTGTAAGCGCTGCAGGAAAGGATGAGTGGGTTGCTTAGTAAGTGGGGCTGGGCAGGATAACTAATTGAGAAAAAAATAAACATGGAGGGATCCTTGCCTCACAACATATACCAAAATAAACTCCAGATGGATTATGGAGTTTAGTGTCAAAACATGAAACCATAGAAGAACTAACAGCGAACATAAGTGAACATGATCTTGGCAGGGGAAAGGGATTTCTAAGCTTAACAAAGGGGAAGGAAGCAGAAATGAAAAGACTTCACTACATAAAAATCTGTAACTTGGGAATCTCAAAACACATAAACAGTAAAAGATAATGATAAATGGACGGATGAAACTGTAACAGCGAACAAACACACGTTTAGCAGTTTTTATACAGAAAGAGCTCTTCTAATTTGTTTATTTACATGATATATTTACCAAAATATTATTTATAATAGTAAAATATTGGAAACAACATGAATGCTAAGTGGAGGGACAGCTAAATAAATCACGGCATCTTCATAGAGTGGTGCACTGTGCAGTTATTATCATGCGGTATAAACACATTTAGTGACATCAAAAAAAAAAAATCAAACATCGTAAAGTTAAAAGCCAGTTACAAGATATAGCATCGTTCAAATTCTAAAAAATAATAATATCCCATCTGTACAGAAAAGGCTAAAATTACATATGCCAAAATGTTTAAAATTAAAACCATCTTTGGGTGGTGAGATTAGGGATGATTTTCTCTTCTGTGCTTCTCTGCATTTCTAGAAGTTTTTTTTTTTAAAAAAACAATAGACAAGAAATACTTTTGAACTCAAAAATAAAAAATAAAAATAAATAAACGAAAATATATATATACACAGAAAGAGAGGACAACTTTACAGTCACATTTCCAGATATTATACACGTGGGACGGCGGCCAGCACTGAGACAACACAATCAACAGGATGAAGGAAAACAGCAATAAATGTCAAGTCCTGTCCTCAGGTTCAGGGGGCAGAGAGGCCTGGTTTAATTGTCAACTCCATGAAAACAAAAACCCTGCTCATTTCAGGGGACCACACGTTCCACAGAAGCCAAGGGTTTGATTTGGTTTCTTAATAAAAGAACAGAAAGTTAATGATTCGGTGTCTATATCAAGGAAGGAGAAAGGACTCTGTAACCAACCAGTGAGGTTCAACCAAGAAGACCACATCCCACAATAAGCATCGTCACCCAGGAGACGCCTCCACAGGCAAACACGTCAGAGGCAGGCGACAGGGATGATAAGGACCTTGGAAACCGTTTCATAGGAAAAATTAGAAACACCAGAGATGTGCACTCAGTTGAATGGAAAAGGGACACACACAGGGACAAGTGACAAAAAGAGGTGGGAGCACAAAGCTAAATAGAAACTACAGCACCTTCCTGCCAGGTTGCCCTGCGCAGCTACGAAAAATCAAGTGACAGAGAAATATTTAGGGGTATCAAAAAAGCACACATGGCAAAGTTTAAAGCAGCCTGTTACGAAATGCACACAGTATCACTTACGTTCTACAATGAATAACATCAGCAGGAAGATGCTCTTTTGGGAGTGGAACAAGAAACAACTGTCTCTACCCTTGCAGGCAACAAAGTAGACAGTATCTCAACAGAAAGAATTCTAACAATTAGGGGTGCCCCTAGACTCCTGTAGGTAAAGAAAGTGGAAACACTCAGAGAACTCGAAGACTACTGGTTAGAGGTATTTCTAGAGGATATTCCTTCATCAGGGTCAGTACTTCCTAAATGCCCTTCAAGGACCAGGAGCTTGTCAGAAACATAGATCCCGTGTATTTCCCCAGCCCACACTCAGGTCAAACTCATAGGCAAAACTCCAGAAACTGTACTTTAAAGGATTCACCAGCCGATTCTGATGCACAATCAGGTTCAGAAATCCTTGGAAAGGTGAAATCTTTAATAGGTTTTTAAGAAATATCTTTTTTTTTTTTTTTAAGGCAATATTGAAAGAAACAAAAGAAGAAAAAATCACCAAATTCTGTCACTAAGATGAACATTTCTGGCCAATATCCATCTTGACCATCTCTAATCTATATGCAGAATACATCACAATTTCACATAAATGGAATAATCTATATAGGTAACATTTTTATACTATGTTGAGACCATTTTTCCAACTAAAAGATACATATGCACCATCTTTTTTAACAGCTGCATAGTAATGCACAGCAAGAACTTGCAGTAATGATTTTATGCAGTCCAAATGACCAGTTTACCAACTTAAAAAAAAAAGAAAAGAAAAAAAAACCTTGAATTAAACAACGCTGTAATGAGGAGCATTTCAAACGTAACAACAACCATAAGTCGGAGTGCCTCATAAGAGACTAAGGCCACTTTACATTTGGATACGCATCGGCAGAAAATCACACTAAACTACAGGCTCACCAACAGGACACACTGGCCCCTGGATTCCCTCACAATTAGGAAGATGATAAACATTTAGGGGGAAAACTGCCAGTCTGTGTGGAACCTGCAGAGCAGTTTCTCCAAATGGAAGAAGACAACTTTCTTAAGTTTTAAAGCAATCCAACAAAGATCAGAAGAAAACCTCCTTGCAGAACGCACGGGCATTCTTTGCCTCTTAACTCCAGAGCCCAGTTCTGAAGTCCATACCCGGCCCTCTCCTCCTCCCCCCACACCCAGCACCGGGCTCCGACACAGGCAGGTAACAGGGCAACAACCAGCAGAGCCTCCAGGAGCTGCGGCTTCCAGGGACTTGGACGAGCCCATAACAGAAATGAGACCGGTTACTTCCCTCCAGGACTCCATGGCCCAAACGCATCCAGCTTCTCTTTCCTTCAGAAGGCACGAGGCATTGCTGGAGAAGCAGGAGATACAGGGGGCTCTTCCAAGAGACCGTGGGGCAGTAGACAGAGGGGGACAGAGAGCTGAGGGGGTTTGGGCTGCTCAGGTGTGACCTGAGAAAGGCCTTAGAAAAATCATCAGAGGGAACCTCACTGTCGTTTGGATTTAGGATTACCCCCACCCCCTGATCAAGGCATCTGAATACCAAGGTGACAGGCAAGACAGAGACAGCTGACGTGGCCTGGCTTCCCCTGAATGCTACCATGCTGCAAATGGCCACCATGTGCCAAAAGGAGGCAAGGCGTCTTGAAGAAAAGGGCCAAGGCAGAGAGAGGCCAGTGTATCTGGATTGGCTCTTGTGTGCTTGTGATTCATGCCGGTTCCAGGCCCCGGGAAGCTGGTAGGGCCTTGCCCTAAGGAAGAAGATAGGCCTCTGCCGGTTTCCTAGCAACCCTTGCAGGCAGCAGGCAGCATCCAGGGAAAAATTTAAATGGCCACAGGCACAGATGCAAAACTGAAGCAGGCCCAGCTCCCAGTTAGGCGTGGCAGGACCCAGGGCCCCTGGGAACTAGCCCCCAAACCAAGCTCCACCGAAAGGCATTTGGGGTACCAGCTACGGAGGAGGTCTCACTTCCTTCTCCTTGGCCCTGCAGCATGTGCAGAACACATTCACACCGGCGACCTCACACCCTGCCACCGTGGGATAGAAACAGCAGACTTCCTTTCCACGTTTCAGGGATGTGATAACCAGAAGGGCACACCCCACTGTCCTCAGAACTTTAATCCCAGGCAGTGATATCCAAGGCACCCACGTCTTGACTCTTCTCTTTGCAACCCAATTCTTCCCTCTGCAGTTAATTTGACAAGCCCGCTCCATTTGGCATCACCCTCTGCTAAACAGGCTTAGGTCCCCCTCATCTCCCAACCATGGCACCAGCTCGGGCCCACCTGTTCCAGACAAAGGACCTTCCCTTTGTGCACTGTCAACCGTTCCTTCTCTATCAGCCTAAGTTCACCACATTCTACTTAACCCATTATGCCAACGAAAGCCAAGTGGGAGGAGTGATGACTGACACGAGGACGTACCCTAACTCTACAGCACGTATAGGAAAGGGCCAACATCTAGGCCAGCCTTGGATGTCACAGCAAGGAGGTCCATCGGGTCGTCACCTTCAACAAAGGGGCTGGAGTAAAAGCTAGTGCCAGATAAGCATGGGTGCAGCCGAGCACATTTTATGGCACATATGGCCGTAGCACACTGTTACTCCAGGTGCTTTTCCATTACCTGGTTTTCATCTATGAAATTATCTTGTGTGATCAGATATTAATCATAAGAAATTTGCTTTCAATTGCTATGTGCTGTACTGTTTCTGGAACTCCTTCACATCTACCAGAATATCCAATCCTAGTAACTCTGGGAGGCAAACAGGTCCATTTTACAGATGCTATTAAGGTACCCGGGCAGGGTCCGAGGCTGGTACATGCCAGAGCTAGGAACAAACCAGAATCCCACTCCCCAATCTAGCTTCCTGCTCTGTCCATACCAAGTCCCTTAGGTATGAGTATTAAGCCCATCTATGGTAAAGACACTGTAAGGACGGATGAAATTAGGAGTATCTAAGGCACTATATCATACATAAAAATTACAGCAAATATATACACATATGTGCGTGTATTTATATGTATATCTATTTATACGTTACATACATATATGTAACTGGCATCCATTATCTATCCATCCATCTGTCCATCCATCTGGGTATCAGGGATAGAAGGGATATACTGTATCCTTGATACAGGCAAACTCCTCACTTCATTTATAAAATCAAGTATTATGTCAGTGATTTTTCTAGGGTCCCCATTTCCATGGCCCTGATTTAGGCCGGGCAGTCAGTCTCGGGCTGTTTTAGACACGCAAAGAAAAGAAGCACCAGCACACCCAGGAATTAACACTATCCCACAGCCAGCAACACTGCTGCCCAGATCTCTGTCCTGACCTCATCAATCTCAAGTCCCTTCTCCCTGGTAGTAGATGAAGTGGGAGCTAATGAAAAACCTAAGGAAATCAGCACCACTAAGAAAATGCCAATACTCATTCGAAATCAACATGAACAGCTGACCGTTTTTATCCTAGTTTGAATGGCGTTGTCCTTTCTGGAATGCCTCCCAGGCAGGATCATGTCTTTAGGTTCCATATAACGCCTGCTTCATGATGCTATTACTCATTAAGTGTCAAAATAATAATTATCCCAGATGGCGAATTCACAAGTGGGTTAGTCATCAGCGCTAACAGGGCTGGATCCCACTTGCCCCAGGCACTCAAGCTCAGCCATCAGAATGTTCTGAAACAGACTGTTCCTTCTTCTGGTTGGTTATTTATTTTGTAACATCAAGAGGCTCCCATTTTCTCTTTTAGAGTTGGATTCAATAGGTTAAACCTCTTGGAAGCCACACAAGACGATCTTCACTTTGCAGCTCATAACAAAAAACTGTTGATAGAATGACGTTAGATTTGACCGGGCTCTAAACTCAACTCTCCAACCCAAGGTGTCTCGTATGAAGGCATCTCCAAAGCAACACGACAGTAGCTTCCTAGGAGTGTTTCAAGAAAATTACCTCTGCTTTCCTACAAGGGTAGTCACTGCTGGGAAAACTACGGTGGAGGTAAGAACCAAAGAGCTCCTAACCAACACTTGTTTTATTCCTGACTCTTCTCGCTCCATGAGAAGCAAACAGTCGCAACGGCTGATGGGTTTTGCCATAAGTTGTTTCAAGTCAGCGGAAGGGATGTCGCTTCGGTTCCACCAAAGTTGCACTGGGTATTCTCAGGTAGACTGGGGGGTGGGGTGGGCACCGATGCAGCAGCCTGTGGGCTGCAGCCAGAGGGTGTAACTACAATGCCAGCCTTAAAAAGCCAACAGGCTGTTGAATGCCAAGCCTGCACTATTAATTTGCATATGACATCAATTTTGCTGTCAGTGTGTTAATGTGTGATTAATTCTGTCATGGGCTAGAGCAAGGAGAATTAGTTAATTGTCAGAAACCCTTCTCATTCACTCTCTCATTCATCCCCCGCCTCCCTCGAACGTCCCTCTTTTTTTTCTCTTCTTATTAAACTAACCTCCTGGGCTTTCTTCCTTGGGGTACTTCTTTCCTGCAGGATTTTAATCCCATCTCCTCCTACCCTTTCTATAAATGCATTTTCAGAAGTGAGATCGCAGATGGGTCGGGTACCGCCCTCCCCCCACCCCCCAGCAGGTCTGAACTCTGTCCAGGAAGTAGCGGGGGTGGTTTGGGAAGGTCTTACAACAGGGACACACAGATCCCATTCATGTTTGTGGTCCGTTGCCAATGCCGGCGATACCTGTATGCATTGTACAATCCGCTGTTTGTGTGCTACGCAAATAACCTGTGGGGCCGGGACAAGCTGGAATGTGGAGTGAACACAAAGCCATGGCTGTGCTATAGAAATGGGTCAGTCGCTGCCCATTTTCCCCAGCTGCCCAGCGGCTGGCCGGCTTCTTCCTTCTGAGCAAGCCTCGGCCACCATCAATGCAGCTCCGGGTTCAGCTTGGTCACTGCGAGTCCCGTGCATTTTTACTCATCAATTATTCCTTCAGCTAGCTAGCTAGACTTTAAAAAAAAAAAAAAAAGGCCAAAAAAAGAATCTCGGGGGACTTCCCTGGCGGTCCAGCGTTAAAGAATCCACCTTCCAATGCAGGGGACACAGGTTCAAGCCCTGGTCAGGGAACTAAGATCTCACATGCTGCGAGGCAACTAAGCCCGCGAGCCACAACTGCTGAGCTCGCACGCCTCAACGAGAGAGCCTGCGTGCCGCAAACTACAGAGCCCACGCGCTCTGGAGCCCGCGCACCACAACTAGAGACGAGCCCCCGCGCTGCAACAAAGAACCCGCGCACCACAACGAAAGATCCCGCGTGCTGCAACTAAGACCCAACGCAGCCAAAAGGAAATAAATAAATAAAATAAATATTTAAAGAAAGGAATCTCGGGGCCCCTCACTCTGTATAGGGCAAGAGAGCTCTAGAGCCCAGGGGTGTCAGAAAATTTCATGGGGTACGAGCATGTCGCAGGTCAGATTGAACAGCTCCAACCACAGTGCAATGTCGAGGACACACAGCGCTGGTGAAGGATGGAGGTTCTCAGGATGCCAGTCCCCACCTGTGCCAAAATACAGCCCACAACTCTTACCCGCTTCCTGGGTCCTTCTATTACCCTCCGCAACACCGTGAGTTGCCTTGATTTTTGAAGAACTAAGACTGAGGAAGAAGGAAGAAAGGAGCAAAAGCAAATTCACTGATACCCTCATCTGCAACTCTACCATCACCCAGGATTCTTCTCATTTACAGGCTGAGAAACCAACTGTCACCTTGTGGCCCAATCCATCCCAGACCAATTTTCTAGGGGGCTGGAATGGGCACCAGCCAAGGGCAGGCAGGGATCACAAGTTTTACATCTTCTGGAAGACAAGAATGAAATGAAAAGACGCACAGGCTCCCACTCCCAAGCAAGCTACAGAATACATGTCAGGTTATTGAAAAGGGCCCTAAATTCGTGTCTGAAAGCATGTTTCCAACTGTTACCATATAAACAGTTGACTAATATAGAGAAGGCAGGTAACCAAGACCTATGTACCTGTTGCAAGCAACATTTTATGATCTTTTCACAAAGCACAGGGCTCATTTTAAAGGCTGGAAGCCACTGTTCTGTTGTTGTTTTTTTTTTTTAATTTGGAAAAAAACATCAATTGGAACTTTTTGATTAGCAAGGAGTAATGTTCTTATGGGCCATGATGCTTATAATGTCTTGTCATTTTATTTCACATATACTCTTACAGCTAAACTCTAACTAGATGTTGGACAGGGACCAAGTATAATTTCTCATGATAAACAACTAAACAGTGCTTCTAAGCAGTCTCTTTCTCTCTCTCTCTCATACACACACGCACACACACGCACTCCCTCTTCCTGTCTCTCTCACTCCATCCCACCCTCTTACTCACTTCCTTCCCCAAGTAATAAAAGCCAGATAAATCCATGGAGGCGGCAAAAGAAGGGATCTCGGCAGCAACCCTACTTTCCAAACACTTGTTTGTGTTACAACTTTTGAAAAATGAATTAAGATCTAGAATCCATCCAAAAAAAAAAAACTTTTCCCAGCCCTCATGGAAGTTACTGGAGAAATCAATGAGTTGCAAGTGTCTGTGATCAACAGGAATTTGGGTCCTTTCTTCCTTTTCAGATTATGTGTAGCTCAAAGTGCTTTAATATGGGCATTATTCACACATGAAACTGGAATTACTCAGCACGTGGGAAATAGGTCCCGACCACCCATGGCCATTAAAGATCCCATGACATATTTGTAAGTCAGCCAAAATGCAACACAGACAGCAGGCCCAGCAGTTTTGCTGGATTCGGAGGAGGAATGATTTCATGCCCCTTGTGGACAAAGCAGAAACCAGCGTTCCTACTTCTGGTCCATCCCCTTAGAGTCTATCGATGATGTCATCCCGGCCAACCACCTCCAGGCACAACACATCCAATCTCAAAATGGCTAATTCTAACTTTTCTGAGCACTGACATTCTACAGACAAGGCATCGCCAAGAAGTCAGCGCCTCCGGGCTTATTAATTTTAAAGGAAATAAGGAGAGATCAGAAGCTGGAAAATAGGGTGTTAAGAACAGTGAGCTGGAGCAGAGTCCTAGCACAGGGTTTCTGGACTGTTCTCACTGGAAAACTGCCTCTTAAAACCTACTTCAATATTTCTTCCCTTAGTTTCACTTCTGGGAGCTGAACATTCAGAATCTTCCATTCCTTTCCCGCACAAATGGCGAGTCTTCCTCTTTCCTCTCTACATCTTAATCATCCTTACTCTACACCTTTCTTCTTCCTCAACTTCTCAACCTCCATCAATCATTTCCTTAAAAAGCCTTCTGGAATCATTTCTCCAGGGAAACACCTGCTGCGGGTAATGCTCCCTTGCCCTCCTGGCTTGCTCTCTTATCTAGAATGAGTCAGTTCTTCTCCAGGTGCTGGGGGTGGGGTGAGGTGACACGCTTCACAAAAGGCGGAGCAGAGCTGCACGGGAACTTTGGGGAGACGCTCAGCCATCAATGCGTGTGATAAAAATACCCTGTGATTTGGTACCACAGGCAGTGGTGGCCTTCCTGGTGCCCCGGAAGGCCAGCAGCATGGCGCTGGGGCTCCCAGCTGGGCCCGTGCACAGCCCGCCTGCCCTCCAAGCCGCCCGGGGTAGCTGTGAAAGGCTTCCCACGCCAGGCACACTCCCAGCACTGCGCGCTCCGCCGCGCTCTCTCCCCCACCAAAAACCCCGAGGCCTCCGGAGTGTACACTAACCACAAGCCTTTCAGTGGCTCATGTATTTACAAACTGAGGCATGTCGAAATCAAAGGGGATACCACATGGCATAATTCGCATTAAAATGTCAACAGGCTGACAATTTATAGAGTCAATCCACGGAAGGTGGGGAGGACTAAGACTTAGTAATTGTTTAATTCCTGCTGAAACCCACGGCTGCTGTGCCTTCGGGAAGCCGGGATGTGCTGGGGGCCTCGAGCCGGCCCGGCGCAGCGCCCCATGGGGCTGGCACCACGCCAAGGCCAGGGGACAGGTTTAACCATTTAGGGCGCTCCACGTTGAGAGAGAGACAGAGAGAGGGAAAGGAAAGGACTTCAGTGAAACGTGGCAGGAGAGGGCGTCGGAGGCACGAGAGTGTGTCCTTCCACAAAGGGGCTCAGGGTGGTCCCAAAGAGGGAAAGGTCCCCTCTGCTGTGCCCCCGCCCCCTTCACACCCCCTTTATTTCCCACGTGTCCAGAAGCTGGAGATCTGAATGCGTGCAAAAGGCCCACCAGCCTCGGTTTCCTGGCTGCCCTGAGGCAGCAACCTGCTCACCAAGCAGCTTGAAGAAAGCGGTGAGGGAGGGAGGGAGGGAAGGAGGGAGGGAGGGAGGGAGGGAAGGAGGGCGGCAGCCTCTGTACCTCGATTACACCAGCCTCCAACCTCCGGCGCCCCACCTCCCGAAGAAGCAACAGCCAAGTCATGACCCAGACCAGACCCCCGCTCATAGAAAATCACCCTGGAAGTTTCTTCCACCTCTTCCACCATCCCTACCAATGACACTGTTCTGACCCATAGCTCATAAAATACAAATTCTTAGTGCCTATTTCAGACTCTCAGCATTCCCCACTCACAGGTACGGTTGCTCTTGGACTTCTGAAAATGGTCTCACTTGAGTTACTTCAAATAAACTGACCGTTAGTGGGGAAGGGTCCACCTAGGGGCCTGGGGCTGGGGGATGGAACTTGGAGTTTAACGAAGCTTTTTGGCGGGGGCGTGGGTTTTGATCAATGCCCTCGACTGCACCCTGAGCTCTGAGACACCTTTTAACTTCTCATCACGACACACGAGAGACACACCGAGAAGAGAGAAGTAGTAAGAAGACTATCTGGCGAAGCTTATGGCTAATGATCATTATCTTTAGCCACAAAAAAAACATGTTCCCAAAAGGTGGCTTCGCTCTGTGGGACCGGCCCCTGAGGACGCCCAGGGCCACGTGGGCTGCAGCAGGGCTCTCCACACAAGCTCACTGTCTGTGTATAAACAGTGACACCTTGTTCTCTCTTCTACCTCATTAGCTGAAACACATTAAAACAAGTGTGCACTGGGAGCAGAAAATGAGACTGTTAAACCGAGCTGATATAATCCTCATCAGCTGTGGGAAATGAGACCGCATCAATTATGCTGAATCAACTGCAGTCACAGGGATGTGCTGGGCTCCGAGACCCCCAGCATGAAGAGGGGGAGAAGAGGAAAAGGAAGCGTCACTTAAAATATATATCTATACACATATATGTTCTATAACATACTTCACACCTACTCCCCTTACAGACACAGCTTCCTGTCCACTCTTCATATTATTCCATGAGAGAGGCGTGGTCTCTGTAAGATTCTTCTTAAAAATCTTTGCCAAACTATTTAGAATTGGAGGAAAACAAAGGAAAACAAAAGTAAATTTATTTTTTAAATTGGGGGTGGGGTGGGGAGGGTAATGAACTCTGTGTGATCTACTCTTACAGACAGGCTTTCTCAGTCCAAAGTATATCTGGAAGCCAACATAAGTCCTAACACCCAAAAGGACCAGGACACAAGGAGCAAAAGTCCTAATGCCCAAAATGACCAGGACACGCTTCAAAACTGAAATAGCTAGGAAGACAACAGTAATTCAAGCTGTCCAGCCACAAAACCAAACTAGCGTTTGCCTTCACCTGCCACTGTCAACTGGGAAAAACTGCTCAGAGTCGATAACATTTAGAAATACCCATAAAACCTACTAGGGAGGAAAACAAAGATAATGCCTGTACGTTTCCAAAATAAGGAAGGTTATGATTATACTGAAGATAAATGACAGAATCATTACCTACATCCGAGCGTGTAAGAAATGCAAAAGACTCTCATACGATAGTTATAAAATGTAAAATTTCACCCAAGGAGTAATAATTGTGTGGCATAATGACGCCCCACATCCTGCGTATTAGGATATCATAGTTAGTAGTAATAATCACATGTGAAGTGAGTGTTGCTATGCAAAACTTCCTTTTGCATTTCCTCATTTGTGTCCAAATTTGCAACCTTAGCATGTTACTGCCGTTGATTTGCATTTCATTTCGTAGGTGTTCCCAAACGTCAGCCGTGGATACATTCCTTACAGGCCTCTGGACACCAGCGTGAAACGTACATTGCCCAAACGCAGTCCTCAGGAGTAGCCATAAAATTCACCATTCAAATGACAAAAAGCTGCTCTGTTTCCCAAGTATACTTGCCAGATCCGCTCATGCTGATCTAATCATCAGGCAGGCAATGAACTTGGTGAGATTTTTTCTGTTGCACATACTTTGCACATCGTTTCAGATGTTAAAGATTGTTTCACATTAAGTCTTGTTTCTTTCAAATCAAGGAGGGAGGCCTCTCTTCCCACTTACTGACTCAGAGCTGTAATCAGAGATCCCAAGTTTAGCCATTTAGTTCATAAAACCAAAAAAAAAAAAAAAAAAATCAGCTTTCAAAAGAGGTGGGGTAGGGAGAAAACATCCATAACTTGAGTAGCCAAGGAGATTAACTTCCAATGTACAAATAAAGGAAGAGGAGGAATGCACAGTTTAAAGAAAAAAAAGTTTCAGCTGAAGAAAAATTTTGGGATATTGTAAATTAATGGATAACCAACAGTTGCCATGGAAACGTTTTATGTACTTGACTGCAGGTGTTCGCTACAGTGAATGGAGGCTGGGGTGGTACAGCCACAAGCAGGGACACAAAGGTAAACACTGAAAGAAGAGTCCTAAGGCAATGTTAAGCCATCCATGCCACCAACACTGTGGTTTTCAACATAAATGAACTCACTTAGGCAAGGTGGGTAAGGCAGCTTTGCAGCTCTGGCTAATACTTCATTTGTGTTCAGAGGCTGTTCCCCCTTTACGATAGTCTGTGGTATTGCCAAGGTTACAAAATGTAAACAGGCACAAATACAAGACATTAAAGAGACGCCAAGGCCAAATACATTCCCGTTTAACCAGAATGTAACCTTCACTTTTCAATCTTTGCCCTCCATGCTGTGCATTTCTGGATTATAATTTCTTTAGAGTGAATCTGCATTACCTTTAATCAGAAAATAATGTATATAAGGGAAGGGGAAAAACAGAGACTACAGTTCTGAGTGTGCCGTGTACTCTGAACCAGTTTCCAAGCCTCAATTCTTACTTGCACCTAGTTTTGGTCATGCAAGGGAAATATGGGTGTATTGGGGCTTGCGGGGTAGGCCTATTTAAAAAAATCAAATTCTGAAGTCCCCAAGGTCCCCCAGGTTAGGCAGGACAACATTATAAAATTATGTCGGTAAAAGTAACTTCACTGCTCTTTCCTCTCCCAGCTGAAGACCTGTTAGGCACGTCTCAGAGAAGGAGTCGAAGAAGGAGTAGCCAAAATAAAGCTGGACTTGGATCACTTTCTAACTTTCCTAAGTACTTCACTAGATCACTTCTCGCTGCATTACATAGAAGAGACTGATGTATTCCTTTAAAAAAAAAAAAAAAAAAAAATCCTGCAGACACACACTCTTAGTGTTGAAAGGGAACTCAGTGGTCCCTCCCAGCCCCTCATTCTTCCGATGGGACCACAGCTGACTGACCGAGGTTAAATTACTTGCCCAAAGTCTTCACTACACATTGGTCACATCTCTCAAGGGAAATTCTTTCTCCCTCCTGCAAACCAAAAAACCCCACCAGCCTTTCTGTCCCCCAAACAAAAAGCACGCCAAGTTCAAAACTAATGAAAACCAAATTATAAAATAACTTCAATTATTTGGTCTACATAAGACAACGGAAAATCTAACGCAGGAAAGTGGCACTGTTAGAGAAGAGCAAATTGTTTTGTGCCGTGTGCCGACTACACTGCAGGCACGTCCCACGTAGGATCACATTTAACTCGCTCAATAGTCCTACCAGGCAGGTCGTTTCAGGAGCCCGTTTCACAGTGGAAGAACACAGAGGGATTAAGTTTCACGTCCGAAGCCACACATCTGTGAAGGGCAGGAGCTAAGATTCAAACCCAGGCAGCCTGACACCAGGGAGCCCCTCTCTCTTTAAAACCCCAAGAGCTACCCGGCTTTCCCCTCAGACACGTGGGCAGCCTATCTGGAAGTTTTCTAGCGCCTGGCATCTAGTGAGCATCTGAAACTTCTGGAATGACCAAGAGCCTGTTCAATTCCCACTGCCTCTCCTGCAGTGGTTTGAGACCTCTCAGTTGGGAGGGTTTCTGCCTCCAGCGAAATATATGTGCTTGCCTGAAAAAGAGAGAAATACCTGAGCCCTACCTTCAGAGACACAACAGAACATCTGCGTGGGAAGGCAGAGGGGAGGACAGTGCGGGTGGAGAAGAGACCTCACAGTGAACCTGCAGCCTCCACGTGTGGACTTCAGAGTAGAAATACCACTTAACCATCAGGTTTTAGTATTCTACACTCATGTTGTATTATGAAAATTTTCAGTAATAGAGAAGAGTTGAAAAAAAATCATATACTAGACACTTATCACCCAGATGCTAAAACTAATACTTTGCTGTATATATATATATATATATATATATATATACACACACACACACATTAGTTTGTATATGTGTATATATATTAGTTTGTATATGTATATGTACATATATATGTGTATATATATATTAGTTTGCTCTATATATTTATAAATATAATATCCTTTTATCCATTTATCAATGAAGCTTCCATTTTTGATGCATTTCAAAGTCAACTGCAGACAAATACACTTTACACCTGCCCCCCCGGCCCCCGCAAATACTTTAGCACACATGGTGTTAACTATAGTTCAATATTTGTTTATGCGGTACTTTTTAAAAATATTTTTTATTATTTTAACAGATTATCTGAGCAGACTTCCTTACTAATACAATACTGAAGAGGCCCCAATTCCAGTGTGTTACTAGTAGGAAATGTTTGGCTCACACTGATTTTTTTGGGGGAAGTTATAGTGACCACCACACTGCATGAAAGGAAGGACTAGTTACAAAAATCAGTTTAGAATTACGGCCTCGGGTTTAGTATGTAGAAGAGATGAATCTGCCTTTGTCCTCTGTCCAGCTTGCCCGTCTATGTGATCATTCCCTCTTCAAAGCTTGCCCAAACAAACTCCAGCTTCCCTCCTTCCAGGAGGTCTGTTCTGATCTAACCAATTGGCTGTGATTTCTCTCTCCCTCTAACTCCTTCCAGACTTGGATAACTTTGGTGTACACATCTGCCAGCACCGATCAACTCTTCTTTGTGTCCTGCATGACAATGTTTTTCAAACTGCAGTTCCTGATCCTTCAGTGCAGTGGTTCTGAACCTGGAGCTATTAGAAACCCCCCCCCCCCGTCTACGAAATCAGAATCTCTGAGGGTTGGGCCAGGCAGGCCTCTCCTCCCTGGGTAGAGAGTCATTGCATTAGTGAATCATAAAATCCATGCCATGAATACAACCAGCATTTGTGTAAAAAAAAAAAAAAAAAAAAAAAAGGAATAGGATAGAAAAGAAAGTATCAGAATGCAGCACATGTAGTAAGGATAAAATTATTTTGTAAAACTTTTGTTTCAGCTATATATATAAAATATCTCTCTATATGTATGTGCTGGGTCACCAATTAAAATGCATCTCTTTTTGTATTCTAGTCAACAAAGTTTACAAAGTTTAAGACCACAGCCCTAAAGAAGCCAGTACGTTATCCTGCTCCTTAAAGGTGTTCAAAGATGTGCAGCTTGAACGTGGGGCAGGAGGAGAGAAGGAGACTGGAGTTCCTCTCTTACTGGGAATACATTCTGCCACGTGGTTCTCCTGGAGAAAACCAGATATGGGGCTAACCAGCATCATTTAGACACAAAGAGTTGGAGAGTGAACAGAGCAGATTCTAAGGAAACAGAAGGAGAAGGAGTAGCCTTTTCAGGACTGAACCTAATCTTTAGTTTCTATATTTAAGATTTTTGTCTTTGGTATCAAATCTTCAATTGACACTGACTGACTGACTATCTAATACCTGCAGGACTGGGAAGGATACAAAGTTGGGTAAGAATAAACAAATCCTGCTGTAAAGGGTCTTGTAATTGAGTAGAGGAGAAAGACCACTATAAAAATAGACTATAATATGAAGTAGGAGGAAAGTGCCATCACTTTTTCTACCTCAACATCAATCTCTATGACTGCTGAGTGAAAAGAGGTGTGATCCTGGCTGGTAGAATTTGGGGACACAGAGCCAAGGCCAGCTGCATGTGGGAATTTTCAAAACACTTGGACACAAGCTGCACAATAGTCCCAGGACTGTTTCCCAGTGGGTCAATACAGAAAAAAGCTGCACAAAATTGATGGTAAGTAACATGGTTATAAACAGCTCTGGAAAGCTCTGGTCCACACATGACATCCAGTTTACTCTGACATGTGCTTTTGGACTCTCAATTATGTAAAGCCAAGTGTTCAGACTCCACCGCTATACTAGATCCTAGAGCAGAGGAGAAACCATGGGCACGTTCTGCTAGTACTTTTGTCATTCAATGAGTATTTACTGAGCTGGTGTCAGACACTGTTCTAAATGCCAGGGATATAGCCATTAATAAGACAACCGAGGTAGCCGATCTTTTGGTAGACAAATAAATAAATGAATGAATAAGAAAAATAGATAGTAACTGTCAATGCAGAGAAGTATAAACTCAGATGGAGCTACTCTCAGTCACTAGTTGAGAGTGGGTGGTCAGGGGAAGCCTCTCTGAGGACTAGAGCTGGATGTCGAGGTCAAGGAAGCACATTCCAGGCAGTGGAACCCCAAGTGCAAAGGCCCAGCAGGAGGTACCAGCTTGGCCCGCTGAAGGAACAGTGAGAAGGCCAGTGTGGCTGAAGTGTCATGGGAAGGGGAGGGGGTGTTATAAGATGAGGTTGGTATGGCGGGTGGAGTCCAGGTCACAAGGAGGTTTGTTAGCCAGGGTAGAAAGGTTGGCTTCTATTTTAAGTGGGACGGAAAGCCACTGTTGGGTCTTTGCAGGGGAGTGACATGACCTGATTTTCCTCTTCATGAAATCACTGCATGGAGAGTGGATTGTAAGGGGCAAGAGTAGCGGCCAGGACAGAGCTGACACAGTGAGAGACAACGGGGAAGGTGGTGGAAACATATTTTGAAGGTGGGGTCAGCAGGACGTAGTGATGATTTGGCTACAGGGGAGTGAAAGAAGGAGGTGGCCACGATAACCCCCGGCTGTCAGGCTTGAGCAAATGGTAGACTGGCATTGGCCCTGACCAAGGGAGCCCAGGGGAGAAAGGGGCTTGGGAGTTACATGGTCAGCAAAACTTCTCTTCAGGCCATGCTAAGTCTGAGGAGTCAACTATCAGACATTCACCGGAAGGGCCCAGTACAGAGGCAGATAGAAGGAGAGCCCAGGCTTCGAGACCGTGATTCCAGTGTCACCAGAAGGGAGATGTTGTTTAAAAGCTGAGCATGACACTTAGGGAGAATTACAAACAGAAAAAAGAAGAGGGCCTGAGCCAAGCCCTGGGGACTCTAGCATTTACTGTAAATAACAGAAGCCAGCAAGGGGACCAAGGAGACGGGCCAGAGAGGGACAAGACAAACCAGAAGACTGGTGTCACAGAAGCCAGGAGGGGACACTGTGACTTCACTCACAGGCGGGCATGACCAAGGGAGGCCAAGGGGACGTTAGCAAACAGAACTCAGTCATCACGGCCTCGGGCGGGTGGCAATACTCCACTAGGAACTAGTCAGCTTCTGCAGGCACAGGCTGCCAGCCTGCGGCCCAGGACCACCAGCGATGGCGCACAGCGCCCCCAGGCCGCCTGCAGAAAGCAGAGCCTTGCATCCTGTCTGTTCCACTCACATCACTGAGCAGGGAGGGAACAAAATCACCACCTCCCTCCTGCTTCCTGACACCCCTCCCCCACCTCCAAGAACCCTTTGGCTGTTCCATCTGTGAGCTTTTCGATTTCACTAACCAAATCACAGGTGTTCTATGCTTCTTCACCATCTGATATTTCAAACGCTCTTCAGCTGCATTCATCACAAACAAACTTGCTTGCAGGAAAGACAAGGAAGCAAAGGGAAAGAAACTGGTGACCATCTCTGGGTGTCTGCTTGTCTTGTGTCGTGGTGCATTCTCGAGAGATAAACACTGGTTAAGGCAGCTGACATTCTGAAGAGGTTCACAAACCAGTTGGAGAAACAAACTAACAGCATGAGACAAGAGACAAGCCTGGTGGCAAACAAACGGTGTGACATGCACTCAGGGCAGAGACACCATCTGTGGCTGCAGTAGTGGGGGAGAGCTTTCTGGAAAACCAGGGATGTGTCACAAGAGCATAAAGGCGAGGCCGGAAAAATGCTATTCCTTAAAAAGTCTGATAAAAAGGACATTTCCAGCGGGGCCCAAAGCCTATCTCGGCGATGTAGATCCAAATTACAAAGAAACGAGCATTTACAGTGACATCTGTTGGATTAATTAGCTGTGTAATTAGTCTCCCCTCAGTGGAGCTGGGCTTTGTCGCTGCTGTCTGAGACCTCCCCAGGTGAGATTTTATTCCAAATGCCATGTACCAAGAGGAATAAAGAGTAGACCAGGCAAGGGAGAAAAGCATGTGACAGTGTTTGTGGGAGGCACTGAGAATGCAGAAGGAGTGTCTTGGTGACTTTTGGGGTCCTCTGGGTGCTGGAACATCAGAGAGGAAAAAGTCAGAGAGGAAGAATGACTCAAGAACTCGCCACCTCAGAACAAACCCACAGATGCCCCGAGCCTGAACTCTGGATAAACTCAAAGTGGCGAAGGCCCAGAAATGCAAACGATCGCAGCAAGATGATGGAGATGGAGAGGTGGGATACGGATTCAAAGTTGGACACGACGAGACTGGACTTGACTTTACAGAACTCTTGTCCCTGGAGAAATGGTTTGGTCTTCCCACACTGGCAGCTGTGGCCATCACTAACAGAAACCCAGACTGGACAAAAAAAATAATAATAATGAAAAATGCTTGGATCCTAATCTGAAAACCAGAAGTGAAAGAAACACACACAAGCAGATGCCTCCAGCCAAATCGCTCCCCACAGCGCTTCCTAAAGCACAGCCGGCTGCAGGGTCGCACTCACTGACTCACGTCTAGGACACTGAGGACATCACGGTCCCGGGACGCGCGCCTCCTGGCCCGGCTGCCTGGAAGAACCTAGGAACGCTCCCCAGGCTCCATCTACCTTTAATGATTTTAGAAAGCGAGAGAGCTGGTGGGAGAAGGGAAATCCAGAAACGGGAAGGCCCAGCAGAGGGGGGCAGATCACCCTGAAAACCACCCTGGCATGGGGGTGACCATTTGGGGTGACCCTTTATCCCCCCTACACGTACGCGGAGTGCAGGAGAAACACGTGATGCTGCTCAGAGAACCTTCCTGGCCCACGACAGTCAAAGGTTCACAAGGAGTCAGGAACTCAAATGAGTCCTATTTTAAATCAGCAAAACGTGTTCCAAAGAGAGACGGGGTCATGCCACCAGGACAGTCTCTGCCGTAAATAAAATCAAAGCCTCTCCTAGATCTCCAGGAGCTCCGACATCCACATCTCATCGGCAGGTTCTCCGCAGTGACCCAGCCCTCCCTCCTAAGGGCCAAAGGGAACCCGGGAGCAAACAAATCCCGACATGACTGTTCCCACTGTCCCAAAGGCCCTAAGATACATCAACATAAAAGCCAAAAAAAGGAACTGAGTACAATCCACATGTGTGCACGGGACCATAAGACCAACCCCCGGCCTGGGGACACCGGTGCTCCTCCAACAGTTAAGTGGGACAGAATCCTGCTGGAAAAGCCTTGAGGTCACTCAGGATTCTGTCCTCCCTACTTGTCACAGGAGGGCAGGTATCAGCAAGGCTGTGGTTGGTTGTGGGATCTTTCCAGCTTTTTGGCTGGAAGAAGAGAGAAAGGAAGTAAAGGTAGACCAGAAAAAAGTTCCAGCCCCACACAGGTACGACTTGTGTGCCCCAGGTTTTTGGAAAGTGATCTTCTCCTAACTCAGAACTACACCTGGTGTCTGCTCATGGTCTAAGGACGAAGATTCAGAAGCAAGAGCAACGTGAAAGGCAAACAGACAGATGCAGGGACTGGGGTCCCCATCACAGAGCACGGACGCTGGAGGTAAAACACACTCCCAGCGCGTGCCACTCGCCATGAGCTCCCTACACAAAAGAGGTTTTTAAATAACATGTTACAAGATTTATTAGCCCGAGTCAAAAATCCTACTTCAGGGCTCAGCACAAAATCAGACTCAATACATGTTGCTGACCCAGAGGGAGAAATCCCCTTCCCATTTATTGGTGTCCCATAGACAAAACCAGGGAATGGTGTCCTAACCTAAGTGCTGGGGTCCAAACCAGCAGCAGGAGAGCAAATCAGGGTGACAGGTGCAGGGACACTGCCATCCCAGAACCAGGGGCCCCAGGGCCCTGTCTTCTGTAGGAAAAGAAGGACAACCTGGTGTGATACGTCACCCAGGGAAGTCCAGAGGTTGGCTCAGAAGCGGCTACAAGGGCCCAACAATCCTCAAGAAGGAGTCTGTGGTCAGAGAGAGAAAGAGAAAGAGAAAGACTCAACAGAGACAGCAAGGACACGAGAAATTCTCCCCGCCATTCCAACACACAGGCTGACCCAGCAAACGAAATGGTGGTTAAAACTGTTGACCTAAGAGACCAGATATGCTTTGGAGGCCCTCGTCCTGGGACTGGGAACCTGCCCTGCTAATTAACATGTTACAAATCAAATACTATCGGTAGATAAACATTTCTAACCTTCTAACTAGTTTGCCTCTTACAAAATGAGGATACAGACCCTAGAGAAGGTTCCTTAATCATTCTTGATGATTAGTCCCGATTCAAACCCACTTTCAGCGTCTCCTCGGAGAGTCCTGCCTGTGGGAGGGCACAAGTACAACAGCCGATGCTCAAGGGCTGTGAATTTCTACCACTTACATACAAATAACAATGCAGAAAGAGGCCCAAGGAGTCAAGCGTGAGCAAGGACAGTGGAAGCCTCTGGCAAGACTGCAACGAACTGAACTGGGCATCCTGCCGTCCGTCTCGCTGTGCAACATGAAAGCACTTCAAATAAAAGGAAATAATGAAAAAATTACTGAAAAGCAGATCTTAACAAGTAGCTCTGGAGAAAATTTCAGATTTCATTACAGGAAAAGCACTTTATTTAATGTAGAAAATGTGAAAATCTGATATGAGTTTTCTATAAATAACAAAAATTGGAAATCATCACTACAGGCCTTTGTAATTTTCCTCTTTTGTTGGGACCCATTTTAAAAAAAAACAGAGGCTTTACCAACAAGGAAGCCACTTATCTCTCTTTACGCTCCCACCGGGCCAGTTGGTAGGACACTAGGAAAGAATTTCTTCATCATCCAGAGGAAGAGTTACCAGAGAAAACACAGGATGCCCAGGTAAACGTGAATTTCAGATAAGTAAATATAATTATATTTTATGGTGCATACTTATAACAAAAAATTATTTGTTGTCTGTCTGAAATTTACATTTGACTGGGTATTTCACATTTTTATTTGCTACATTTGGCAACTTGACCCCAAGGTCCCTGCTGTGGTCTTTTCAATGCTCCTCAGGGTCACCAGCCTGATGTTGCTGGTTTCAATAACCTCCAACATCTCTGTGAGCAACAGACTTTTTCTGTCGTTAACATTTTTAACGTTCACCCTACAACCTGGCTGCTTAAAAAAAAAAAAAAAAAAGTGCTGGAAACCTAATTTTATTAAATATTAAAGTATTAAATGACTCAGTGCTACCGAAAGGGTTTTCACAGCAACAGCCTTTCCCACCCTACACTTAAATAGCATTTAGAGTTTCAAGTTATGTTGAAAAAGGAATAAAGACTATGGTTCAGGTGTATTATGTAATTCTTTAAAAACTCTTGCCTTCTGACAATGTTCCTGACCATGCTTAATTGTTCCCTTACAATTTCCCTTTCAAAACAAAAAACCAGAAACACCTGTTGGGATTAAATGTATGCAAATTTGTCCTTTTAAGTCCAAGTCCTGAGCAAGTTGAAAGGACTCAAAATTGGGTTTAGGTCTTTGCCCCCTGCTAGCTGGCACCACTTTCCTCCAGACGGGGTTTACCTGGGGCAACTGTAACACACAGGATTATTCTGGAATGTGGAGGCAATGGAATATTTGCAGCAAAATTCTTAGGGTTACAGACCACCCTAAGACAGCAGGTGGCATTCGTGCAAAGAACTCCACAAGTAGTATGGCTTATTCCTCTCCACGGGGCTGGGCTGGAGGGGATGGATAGTTTGAGATTTTTCTTTCCCAAGAAGGCCTAGGGCTTTGAGCGCAAGGATTTGTGGGGCGGGGGAGACTAGACGTGGGAGGGTTTCAAGTATTTCGACAAAGCGGTAGTTACTGGATTTTCTGAAATTAGACGACCCCGCTCCTCAGCCTGAGTCGGGGCCACGGCACACCTTCCCTGGAATCCAAAAGGAGACTTGTCACCAGTAGCTGAAAACAGCTGCTCCTGGAAATAAGCAGACACAGCCACACTATCCCCATGCTATCCGAGTAAGAACTTCAGAAAAGGGAAATTCTCAGACTTTCAGTATTTGTTCCCTGTCTTATTTATAAAAAAAAAAAAAAAGAAAAGGAAAAAGAAGGTGAGACACACAGTCTCCATTAAGAAACAATAAAAAATTTGGTCCCTCTCTCAAGCCCCCTTTTCTCCTGGAGACTCTCTCATCCCGGTGTATTTGAGATGAAGGTAATTAATCCAAGAAATTTCACCCTGGGGAATGCACCAGAGAGGAAGAGGAAAAGGAGAGAGGAAGAAATCTCATCCACAGGGCTTTACATGCCTGGAAAAGAGAACCACCTGTGTGTTCCCTCTTCTTGTGTCTCAGTGCTTTCGACAAGCAATACTCCGGAAATACGCATGGACTGACCCAAATCTGCGAAGTATTCGGGAGGTGCTCTGTAAGATCTACAGACGGGGGATGATACACAGGGCTTTTCACATCAGCAAGGAAAGAATGGCTATTTAAGAATCTGTTGGGGCTTCCCTGGTGGCGCAGTGGTTGAGAATCTGCCTGCCAGTGCAGGGGACACGGGTTCGAGCCCTAGGTCTGGGAGGATCCCACATGCCGCGGAGCGACTGGGCCCATGAGCCACAATTGCTGGGCCTGCGCATCTGGAGTCTGTGCTCCGCAACAGGAGGGGCCGCGATGGTGGGAGGCCCGCGCACCGCGATGAGGAGTGGCCCCCACTTGCCGCAGCTGGGGAAAGCCCTCGCACAGAAACGGAGATCCAACACAGCCATAAATAAATAACTAAATAAATAAATAAATAAAATTAAAAAAAAAAAAAAAAAGAATCTGTTGGACAACCAACCATCCAATTTGAAAGAAAACATGGTCCTGAATCACACAACACACAAAAACAGAGTCCTACAATGTACCATATACAAAATACATTCCTCATAAATTAAAGTCTTAAACAGGGGGAGAAAGTATTGAAGAAACTATCAATCAAGCGGTGCCCACCTGCCTGGGTTTGAAGACCCACTCCAACAACACTCACTAGCTGGTGACTTGTAACGCCCTCTGCCTCGGGTTCCCCCATTTGAAAACAGTTGGGTTAACAGAAGAGTAAATCAATTAATCCTGTAAAGCAGGTATGACAGTACCTGCTTGCGATAAGTGTCGTATAGGAGCTAGCTATTACTGTTATTATTTTATAACGTTAGCAGTGAGAGAGAGCCTCCCTGGAAAAAGAGAAGAGTTAGAAGGATAAAGAAACAGAGATGCAGATTGGACAACATACAAACAAAAAAGTTTCTGTAGGCTGAAGCACATCATTAAGCTAAGTGAAAGATGAGTAAAAGACTCGGAAAAATTTCTGCAGCATCCACAGCACAGTAGGGACCGTTGGCCCTGATAAACCAAGAGCTCTTGCAAACCAATCAGAAAAAAGACCAAACCCCCAAAATGAAAGAATGAACTGAATGAATGAATGAATGAATGAATACAGGGCAAAGGCTATGAAAAGGAAAGCCACTAAAGAAATTCAAACAGCCAAGGGACTTTGCTGGTGGTCCAGCAGTTAAGACTCCACGCTCCCAATGCAAGGGGCCCAGGTTAGATCCCTGGTCAGGGAACTAGATCCCACGTGCCGCAACTAAAGATCCTGCATGCCGCAACGAAGATCCCACGTGCCACAACTAAGACCCGGCGCAGCAAAATAAATAAATATTCTTTAAAAATTCAGGACGGGCTTCCCTGGTGGCGCAGTGGTTAAGAATCCGCCTGCCAAGGCAGGGGACACGGGTTCGAGCCCTGGTCCAGGAAGATCCCCCATGCCGCGGAGCAACTAAGCCCGTGCACCACAACTACTGTGCCTGCACTCTACAGCCCGCGAGCCACAACTACTGAGCCCACGCACCTAGAGCCCGTACTTCACAACAAGAGAAGCCACCGCAATGAGAAGCCCGTGCACCGCAACGCAGAGTAGCCCTCGCTCGCCTCAACTAGAGAAAGCCCGCGGGCAGCAACGAAGACCCAACGCAGCCAAAAATAAATAAATAAATAAAATATTAAAAGGAAAAAATTCAAACAGCCAATAAATGCACGAAAAAACGTTCACCCTATCTAACAATTAAAGAGACCCACATTGGAACAAATTTGCCAATCTGATGAAAACAAAAAAAAATAACGTAGTGTCGGTCACCATGCGGGGGTTTGAGCATCACCTAATATAGGGAGGGGATGAAATGTTCTTAATAAAACTTGAAATGTTTAAAATAGTTAAAATACTTAAAACTTAATAATATTTAAAATGTTCTTAACAATGTGAATAATATTCTGACAGGGTCTTCTTTCTGAAGGGCCATTAGAAAGTACTCTATCTACAGGCATGACACCCTGGAACCCAGCAGGCCCACTTCTTGGAACAGCTCAAGTGTAGAGAGACGTATGAACACAGCTGTTCCCTACGCCTCACTGTCTGTAAGATCAAAACTGCAGGTAACATAAATGTACATCAGTGAGGACCTGGTCAGTAAATGGAAATCTATGTAGCCACTAAAAAGAGTGAGCTAGATCAGTATGTAATAACCTGAAATGATTTTCAGGATAAACAGTTATATGAGAAAAGCTAGCCGAAAGCACAGCATGTGTCTATGAAGATCTCTTAAGTGAACAGTATGTATGTGTACACACAGGCACACACATTTCTATCAGTATAAGCATAGGAAAAAAAAAAACCAAAAGGAGATCATCTAAATAACAGTGATTTGTTTCTGGAGAGCAGAGCCGGAGAGTAGAAAAAGGACTTCCATTTTAAAAAGTACTGAAAAATACTTAAAGATATAAGGGCTGAGGTATAATACTGTATACATGCAGCATAATTCCAATTTTGTAAGATGACTTATGCATCTTGTTATATGCAAAAAGAAAGAAACAAAAATATGTTGTCATATGATGGGGTTTAGGCTGATGATTATTTTCTCTTATACTTCCCTGGATTTTTCAAATTTTCCACAGTGAACACACATTACTCACACTAATCATTTCTACCATAAAAATAAGGAATCCACATTTTATTATTAGCTTACACTTGAGGTAAACACGGGATGCCAGTCTTGAAGAAATAATTAAGAATACAATAATAATCTAAAGGGGTCTGATCAGTTCTTTACCATCCACAAAAAGGATGCAGGGGAAAAAAGAGAGAAAATAAAAATACTAAAAGCATCTGGAAAAAAGGGGAAAGTGTTATGGTTAATGGTTATGAAACTGGTTTTTCAACAGGTAGCATATTTACTGCTGGACTTTTAAAAAAACGGGCACACCTAATAAGATTTCAATTCCATTATTTGGCATCTAAAGCGTGGAGCCAAAACGTAACAATGACCCAACCTCCTTGACATGAAGGTGTGTATAACGCAGTAACCAGAGGGATCTAGGCAAAGCTTGTGCTTAAAGCCAATCAGCTGAATGAATGTGTTGAATGAGATGGCACCCACTAGAGGGATTCAGATGAAGGTGGGTGGGATGGTTTTGGAGGGAGGGCAGGACTGCACTGAGGTGCCGATCTTTCACACTGCACCCACTGGCCATGCGTTGGCCACACGTTCCTATATCATATGTTGGCCATAATTTCTACAGCAGTGAAGGATTAAATCTGTCCCAACACGAGCCCTGCCTCCAAAAGAGATTTGATTTTTCAACCTTCCTAGAGTCCCCTTGAAGCTATCGTGTGGCCAGAAACACCGCCAGAGCCCCCCCGGGCTCTCCAGTGGTGACCATGGGGCCCATGTGCATGCAGTCTCCCAGCCCAGCCCCAGAAGCCCCCCCATCCCGCGAGCCCAGCCATCAAGTGAGGGAAATGAACTTCAGACCCCCAGCTGCTCCGGGAGATGGAAGGCATGAAGGCGAAACGTGTTCCAATTTACCAAAACATCTGGCCCTTCACACCTTCTACATCAACCACAGGAAAACATTCCCTGCCTTTCATTTTTGGTTGAAAGCACCAAGGTATGGAGAGAAGAAGGCATAAGTATGCACTTAAAAAAAATAGTCGACCTAATGAGAAAGCAAGGTTTGAGGAAACTGGTTCCAGAGTGACAAAGGAAACCAGATGGCACCTGTACCAGGGCTTCAAACATGAAGCCACACCAGGGTGGAGAGGACGAGGAGGGAGGAGGGAGGAAGGACAGCTTTTTGCTTTCCAAGCAAGACAAAGGCTGCCGGTCACCATCTGTGGGCATGAAGCGTGCCGATGTGTGCCTAAGACCCCCACCCCGTGCACCCATAAGGGAGCATGAAGAATGCAAATTGCAAACCAAACCTCCGTCTGACTTGTTGGTACATCTTCCAATCTGTCCATCCATCCTATGGTGAATTTACTGCCCTGCTGGGAGAGTGAACCCCGTCAGGGAAAGAACTGAGAAGATGGATTCTGAAGTAATGCAGAGTCTGACAGAGGGTTTCTTCCTTCATTCTACCTCGAATAATCCCAATAGGATGGCAAGCATCAAAGCCCACTATGTGGAGAATTTGGGTAAGTACTGTTCAGTCAGTTGGTGCCATACTCTACCTCCTACTTGAAACCGAATAGATCTGGCGTCTCCCCCTCGGTTTGCCTAGCTGGCCCGATGCAGCTCACATGGGGCCCAGACTCAACCCTGTGGTAGACAACCTTCTTTGTGTATAATTTAAGATTAATATGAAACGTTTGGGCTGGGCCCAATCAAAGAAAACTCAGCTGGGAACTGTTTGAGTAATAGATTCTGGTGGGGTCTTAATCTCTCTGCTCAAGTTGATGGATTTCCATCCCAATGACTCTCAGGTGAAGAAAAACATCAAAGTGAAAAACAGATTCTAATAGTTGGCAGGTGTGCACTGATCTCCAACTGCCCTTTCTGCACCCTCCTCCCCCAAGCGGAAAACACTACAAATTTCAGAGAGCTCACCAGGGAAGCCACACAGCAGGCAAGTCCAGATAAACACAGAAGAGCTCCCACTAGCTCTGAACCCACAAACTGGACTCAGGATCTGCGCTAGCATGGAGGAGAGTGGAGGGCAGTCGCTATCAGCACCTGCTGCCCCCCTATTTAAGACAAGCAAGAACACCCCGCATCTCTGTGGGGGGAAGGAGTGGGAGACAGGGGCCTGGGAGCAGGTCCTCTAGGAGAAGAGTGAAACATCTATGTGGGAAAGCAGTAAGGTGAGGAATTCCCGTTCTGGAGCTCAAGCCCTAATGAGAGACAAGTACCTTTCCCACAACACACTTCCATTCCGGCTCAGATGAATCACTATAGGCAAAAAACCAAGAGCTCAGCCTCTAAGCCTGACTGGGGCCCCTGGCCTTCCCGCTGCATCTCTGTGTCAATCTATCACAGTGCCCATAACGGCAGCTGTGAGGGCCTGGACATACGACCACTGGGGGCTGGACCAGAGCCACCGCTATTTAAGACCCAAAAAAAAGACTCAAGGAATTTAATCACGAGCACTTCAGAAAAGTAACCTGGGAGCAAAGAGAAAAGGAAACAGCTTCCATCTGATGCCTGGGGCTCCCCAGCTGACCCCCACTTCCCTTCACTTCCAGGAGGCAGGGAGGAAGAATTCGATGAACGTTAATCTCGATTTAAAAATTGCTCTCACACAATAATCCAAACTAGACAATTCCAGCCAGGCAAGAGAGAGAGAGTATCGCCAGTTTCTCCTTTTTGCAGATTAGCCCAACCCTCTCGTGTCCAGATTAGGAATTATCTCATGCTTTCAGACAGATCAGTCCTAATCCAGCAACGTACATGCCAGGATTTATGACACCAAGAGAAATGACTCTGGACCAGTGTGTCCAAGGACAGACCGGAAAGCTACACTTCTGCCTGCATCTCCCGAGACCGCTGCTCTGTCGCCTTCAGCATGCCAGAGGAAGAGGAGGGGAAAGAGGTTGGGAGACCGACGAGGAAGTCGGATGCATCACGACCACTTGAGCAGATGCAACAGAAAGCAAGTGTGGGTATCTCGCCGACCGATCATGAGTAATTTGCCAGGGGACCAAGATGGGGTGGGGTGGCGTGGGAGCGGGCCGGGGGTCAGGGTAGGCCTTGGGGAAGGGGTTAGTGAAGAGGGCCGTGTGTGAGAAGCCGGGTGCCCTCCCCGGGTCAGCAGCATCTGGAGCTGTTTCTCTAGCAGACAGTAAAGAACTCGATTATATCCAGTTAACTGTGCTCTAAACTGATTATGCATGTGCTGGGCTAATGGATTACATTAGCAAGAGGAAAAATAACATGCAATCAATCTCCATTTACCACAGGCCACACCAGGGCCTAGAGAAAAACTGACTCTCAAACACCTCCAAGCCCCACCCCAAATCCGAGGACTCACAAGACCCTGTGAGAGGGACCCCCCTCGGGGACAAGAGGAGTTTATCTCAGTCACGCTGTACGACAGAAAGGCCCGGGGCAGGCACTGAGATGCGAAGTTTCTGGGTCACATCCAGGAGCGGGTGGGAGAACTCCCCACCCCCACAGCGGAGTCACGGGGACACTCGTTACCCAATGAGACCAGACTGACGACCTTCGGCTCCTGACACAGGGGATTCTGCCCCGAATGTGGGTGGAGGTCACCCCTAAGATGTGCCAGCCAAACGCACTGCCTGGGCACCTCCCCTTCTAAGCGTTGGTTCCCACATTCTACCCTGCATCCCAATACTTACGCTTCTGCTATGCTGCCTTTTTGGAGCAGGAGTTTCCTCCATCTTCAAAAACACACACAAATATATATACATACATAAAATGAGAAAACTAAGGCAGGGGATGAGCATCCAGAGCTAGTTCAGCAAAGCGCAAACGGAAACACTCAAACTGCTTCCCTCACATCCGCCCTGGAAACCACCACAGCCCGACCCTCTAGGTGTGACCAGTGCACGAGGTCCGGGGACCAAAAAGGTATGTACTTAGCGAATCCTCCAGGTTCCAGGCCCTTCAGAAGCGAATCCAAGGGCTGGTCCACTCTCACTGGAGGCCATAGCATGAAGAGTTAATCACCACCCCACGCATTTTATAATCTACAAGGCAATGTTTTTCCTCAGATGGAAGAGGCCAGCTTCGTGACACCTCTAAACAACCTCCATCAAAGCTGCATACAGCCTTCCAGGGCCACACCGGGTCCTCTGTACTAATTTCACTCAGTCGGGTCCTTTAGAAACTCTTTTTTCCACCGGTTTCTCCATCAGGTTTTCGTGACCACACCGGCACCACCCTGTGGCCAATGAAAACCTCCGATTTAAACTGATGGCAAGGAGCCTTTCCTTCCAAGGGTGGCACACGGTGAAGCCATCCAGGGAGGGTCCTGCTCACAGAGGACAAGGGGTGAGGGTGACTGTTTGGTGCCCAGACCCTCCCCTCTACAATGCTTGAGCCCATCCGTGCCAGAGTCAGCAGTCAATTCCAGAACATTCTATTCCCACTACCTCATGCCTGCTTTCTCCTCCTTTCCCTAAAATGGTTTCTCATCCATGTTACACAGGTCTCTTGACAAGCTGAGAACGAGCAATGGTAAAATGAATCACACGTCTCAATCTCGGCAGAGGCCGATATGGGGAGAGGATGAGAGTCTTCCTTATTTGGAGTCTCCGTTTAAAATCACCATAAGCAGAAAGGGGATGAAGGGAGCTCAGGGTGAGGGGAAACCTGGCGCTCGCTGGCCCAGAGATGTGGGAAACGCTGTGAAAGGAAAGAAGAGAGGCTGACAATAACAGGGAGGGAAATGGAAAGAGAGGGAGAGGGTGTGGAAGGGACGTAGAGGGAGGCTGGGCAGATTTATGGCGATTGGTACCTGATTGTTCATACTAAAGCCATTATGAGATGATTAGAGAAAAAGGTGAGGCTTTAAGTCCAGTGAAAATCAATAGAAGCGTCTGGAGCAATTCTGCCATGCCAGTGAAAGGACTATTTACAGTATCCGAGCACCTCCTCCTTGTTACCGTCTGCGGACTGAGAGGAAGGATGAAGGGGGCAGGGAGGGGTGAGGAAGGAGGGATGGGGTGAGGAAGGAGGAATGGGGTGAGGAAGGAGGGATGGGAAGGAAGGAGAAGCAGGGAGGACAGAGTAAGAGGAGGACGATGGGAGAAGCCCGGCAAGAAGAAGGAAAATTTAAACATGAGGAAGAGAAAGGAGGCATAGAACACGGGAAGCAGAGCGAAAAAGAACACAGGGGCCCCTCACCTGACCCTATTTTTCCCCACAGCATTTACTACCTTCTAGCCTACCATCTAATTTATCCATTGTGTTTCTCATCCATCCCTCCACCCCCCAAAAGAATGGAAGCTCTAGGAGGAAAGGGACTTTTTGTCTACCTTGTGCATGGATGTAGGCCCAGAACAGGGCCTGGTACATGGTTGGGGCTTAATGTGTGCCTGTTGAATAAATGAATGAATGAACAAACATAAACAAAGAACCCCAGGGGGCATCCGGGGAGAAGAGACTGAAAAACGGGGAATAACCAGATGGAAAAGGAGAACAGAAAGCCTGCAGGAGAGAGGGGAAACACAGGAGACCAAAGGCAAAGCCAGAACTAGGGAAATGGCAAATGTGAGGTAGGAGGAAAGCCAGTTCTAAAGACAGTGGGAGGGTAAAGGAAACAATGTACAGTATCGGGCTGCTGGAAACACAACCTGCCCCCCAAATGAGGCACCCCACACACAGACCCTGCAGTTCCCGGCTGAAGCCCACCGCCAGGTTGCCAGCTCCCCTCCCAACGCCAGGGTGCCAGCCAGCCACCAGCCCCTCTGTGTCTGTCCACCCCCAGCCCTCCCCGTCACCCAGGGATCCAATGAACTCCCTTCCAGAGACAGCCTGGGCCTTACCTTGTACAGCTTCAGGCTGGCCTCGTGCCTGGAGTTGACCGTGTGCAGCCGCAGCTTCTCCAAGCTATTGGTGTAATAGTCGCAGGCGTTGCACTTGAGGTGGACAGGGTTGCCGGTGGCCACGCACTTGAGCCGCCACTCGTTGGCTTTGCCGCCCTCCTTGATGTGGGCCACCAGCTGGTACTTCTGCACGTGCTTGTCTGTCTTGCAGTGCAGCTGGAAGTTGGCCTTGAGCTGCGTGTTGTAGCGGCAGAGCTTGCACTGGTACGAGTCCCCCAGCACGGCCTTCCACTCGTCCTCAGGGAGGCTGCGCTCCACGTTCATGTGCAGCCCCAGCAGGTCCAGGGTGTCCGTGGTGAACTTGTTGCAGACGGCACACTGGAAGAGCTTCAGCGACGGGTCGTTGGTCTGGATGAAGCTCTCGCCCAGGTTCATCAGCTCCTCTGACACCAGCTGCCCGCCCCCGAGCCGCATGTCTAGGGGGATCTCACCGCCCACTGCAGGGAAGGAGAGGGGCAGAGAATCAGAGGCCAGGCTCACAGCGGCAGCCCTAACTGAGGCACCACCGGCCCTCCCCCACCCTCAACCCAGGTTCCAGCAGAAAAGAGATCCCATTTCAAGCACTGCAAGGTGCTACTAACTGGGAAAAACTGCAACAAAAATCAACTTGATGTGTTCGCATCTTTCCTACGGACATTCTGAAACGTGTGGAAGGCTGTATGTTTGTTTGTTTGTTTCTTCTTTTGGAAAAGAACGCCTAGAAGAACGCAGGAACCACTTAATCTCTTGAATATTTCAATTCAGCTCCTCGCTCAGACCCAAGAAAAGACAGAAACAAAAGCATCATTCACAGGACATAATAGAATCTGAAACTCCAGTCCCTGAAACGTTGAAGACACCACGCCTTCATGGTGAATCAGAAGCGGGCCCAGAATTTACCTCAAGCGGTGCTATCTAACAGGAACTTCCTGCGAAGATGGAAACATTTTGTATCTGCACTGTCCAGTGTGGAAATCACTAGTCACGTGTGGCTACTGGACAACTGAAATATGGCTAAGGTATAACTGAAGAACTGAATTTTTAGTTTTATTTATTTTTAATTCATTTACATTTAGGTTAGTGGCTACTGTATTGGACAGCACAGCTCTAAATCTGAGATTTCGGGAATGATCTCCCTATTCCTCATCACACCCCACTGGTCAACAGCCTACCTGCCTGTCAGTGGCACTGGCTCCTCCCACACCTCCCCAAGAGTACGATCATTTCCCCTCCATGAGCCCCCTACACTGCGTGGAATGTAGGTCTACTATGGGACATGTCACATTCTCCTTTGGCATATTTCAGACACATACAGAGCCTCATGCTGGCCGGTGTCCCCATCAGGGTGTAGCCTCTTTAGGACGAGGGTCTAGTCTTCTCCTTGCTGAACCTCTAGAGGGTACATAGGCCCCTGCTCAGAGGCTCAAACGTCTGATGTGCCAGACAAGGTAAAAAGCAGCCAAAATGTTACAGGTTTGGGAAGTTGGATTAAGATGGACAGTGAAAGGCAAAGGTCAGCTCACAGCCCTGAAAAAAAGGGTCTGAGAAAGCTCAGCTCCTCCCTCTCCACCCCTGCTCTTTCTCAGTCCATCACTGCCCTGCGTAAACCAGGGACCGGCTCTCATTCACCGGCGGTAAATTAATACTTTGAGCTCTTAGTTATAGCACGGGAAAGGCCTGGAAAGAGCAGCCTTCCCTCCATTACCTAGAAGCGAACAGTCAAGCAGAATGCTGAGCTTCGGCTTCTGTTTTTTGCCTCTCCCCTAAACATACGCACGCTTGAGCTATTACGTCTGCCCCTGTCACTCCCCAACTGATATTTAAACTTGACCTTTTACATGTGGTTGGGCTGAGGTTATTTTTTTTTTTTTTAATGACTGATTAGAATCCAAGTTAGTGGCTAATCAAGGAAAAGACGTTATTATTTAAAAAAAAAAAAAAAAAAAAAAGGTTTTCTTATTTATGCTACACAAGGCACTTGGAGCGAGCAGCTCAGTACAGGCTTGACTGAGCAGAGTGGCTCCATTTGAAGCCTGTGGACAGTCTAGCAAGACACAGGAGTCTTTTGCGCACGCATGTCAGAAGACTGGGGAAGCTTTCTGCTTGTCTTCTCTCTTGCCATCTCCCCTGGTGAGAGGAGCCATAACTGTGACATTCTTTTTAGGACAAGAGAGAAAAAGAGATAGGGGAAAAAAGCCTAAAAGCTCCATCCCTTGATGGGGACGAAGGCCAGGCAGCATCCACGAAACATATGCGGTGTTCAGTGAAAGCAGAAACTGCCCGGAGGGTAAGACAAGGAGCAAACACATATTTGTTTCTGATGCCGACCACCTGAAACATCAGATCTTTTTCACTTTTTAAATTTAACCTCAGCACATCAATATTGCTCTAAAGAGAAATTCAGCTGTCACTTGCTGGATGCCTGAGTGAAAATGAGAAGTCCTCGGAACACGCAGAGGAAATAGGTCCCTATTGCCATCCCAAGCTCTTAACATGAAATGCAAATCAAAGACAGAAGCAGAGAAGCAGTGAAATGTGGGCGACAGGCAAGCCAAAACTCCCTTGAGAACTATACCCTGGAGAAACACCCCTAGGGCTTGGAATCCTACAAATCCATAGGGCTGCAAGGAACTAATTCAGCCCCCAAGAAATAGAGGAACCTCACCCAATTCACAGGCAGGCGGGAGGAGAGCGTCCACATTGAGAACTTAGCGGGTGCCCACTCTTGAATCATGCCGGACAGATGGTCTTGGAGAGGAGTGGGCCCCATCTCCCCACACACCTGACTTTAAGGCTGGAAGCTGACACCCTGGTACCTGAGTCCCGCCCATGAGCACACCCTCAGAGAGGCAGAGGGATTAAAAGACACCTTCTACAATCAAAAGCAGAATCAGAGGAGCTCTTAAAGCTCATGTAGGTGTCCTGTGGCTGGCTGGCTGCTCGGGAAACACGTAGACGCCTTGGCAAGCTACCCATTTTTCGGCGCTGTGCTCAACTGTAGTCCAAAGGAATGTCTGGAAGGATGTTCGTCTGGCCTCAAGCCTAATATCTGGTCTACAAATGGAGGCAAATTCAACCAGACCAGACCAAGGGTGCCGAACTTTTCCCTGAAGGCCTCTGGGAAGAAAGCATCCCCAGGATCAGCATCTGTTTGATAACAGGAAGGAGAAGTTTCTGTCAAAGGCAGTATGAGAACATGAACTGTGTAAGCAAGGGTGTAGTTCACACACACTACCTTCCCCCTGTAGAGCCCAGTAATACCTAATAACGCCCACAGCCTTCTCATAAACGGCCTGAGGAAGAATCAGTTGAGCTGCAGACAGAACTGAAAGTTACGCTCTTTTCATTTGCATACGTTGGCTTCTACAGAGGTCGTGCGACTTAAATTGTGGGTCCAAGTGGACACGCCGGCTTCCGGCATAAAGTATTTGTCGCCCTCACTCCACCTCGATGGCTCTTGTGGCTTAAGGCAGGCACAGGAGGTCTCCAGAGACTCACATCGGCTGACAAGCAGCGACACTGGGAATTCAGGGCCCTCCTTGGCTACCTGGATAAGGTCTTCAGAAGGAAGCGCTCTATCACTCTATTCTCTTTAAGAAATGAAGTCTGGATCCTCTCTGTACGTGCATCTGCCATCTGCCCGGAACGCATGATGCCCCGCAGACTCACAGACAGCAGGTGTTAAAAGCAAACTATTTCTCTACCACTCAATGCAAGCCTTAGTCAGAATTACTGGTTTTCAAGGTAATTAAAAAGTCTTCATTGTGACCCAGTATGAACCCATCCATTTTCTGTGTCTTCATTCCACTTACATTATCTTTGATTTACTCCAAGATCCGCCTCCCCAAGATTTTAAATCTCCAGACGAGAAAACCCCAATTCCCATAGGCTTTAAAAAGTGAAAAGTCTTCGAGTACTGATGCCACTCCCAGGGGTGCATCCCCTGTGGTTCACTCTGGGGACGAACAAGATGACTGATCCCTATGCATCCATGATTATCCAGTGGGTAAAACATCTTCAAATTGTTTGGTAAGAAAAGATCAACAGGTCAATGTTCCAAAACAGAAAACAAGATTAAAGTAGCAAGGATTCAAATTTAAATGCATGGTAGGAACAACAAATTAAATGCTGTGAAATATAACTCATCAGCAGCAATTAGCACTGCAACACCACACGAATAAAGACGTGCCTACTGGGGAGGTTTAGCCCTCTGGCATGAACCTAAGCCATCCTAGGATAAAGGCACTTGCTCACGCTTTGTTGCCGAGAACAACTCACTCCCATGTCAGGAAGGGTATCCTGTTTCATTCAGGACATCACTGCTGGTCTCAGGAGGTTAGCGGGATCAGGGAATGAAGACCAGGCAGTGTGTGTCCGAGGCACGCGTAGTTGGGGCAGGAGGGGCCCAACCATCACACTGGTCCTCACGAAACTGGTTTGTACATTTTCTTGCTACAGAAGCTCTCCCCCAGAAATGGTCATGATTCTTTGTACATAAAGAGTCATGGCTTCTGCAGCAACATGGATGGACCTAGAGACGGTCATACTGAGTGAAGTAAGTCAGACACAGAAAGACAAATATCATATGGTATCGCCTATATGTGGAATCTAAGAAAAAGGTACAAATGAACTTATTTACAAAACAGAAGTAGAGTCACGGATGTAGACAACAAACTTACGGTTACCAGGGGGTGTGGGGGGTGGGAAGGGATAAATTGGGAGACTGGGATTGACATATACACACTACTATATATAAAATAGATAACTAATAAAGACCTAGTATATAGCACAGGGAACTCTACTCAATACTCTGTCAATGGGAGAAGAATCTTCAAAAAAAAAAAAAAAGAGTGAACATATGTATATGTATAACTGATTCACTTTGCTGTACACCTGAAACTAACACAACACTGTAAATCAACTATACTCCAATCAAATACTTTTTTAAAAATTAAACAAAAAAAGAGTCATGGCTTTTGGCATTCAAATCCTATCCTCTTGGTCCCGCTCTAGCTCTATTAAGCCAATGGTAAAACAGCCAACCCACGTCTTCTAACATGGAGCCATGTTCTCCACGGCAACAAAGGCTCCGTTAACCGGGATCTGATATTAAAACTGGGCTTTCTTTAATTTACAATTTTAGAATTTAGTCATCTCTCATCTATCACACCACTCCTCACGGTGCCCCAGGGTCATCTAATTCCCAACTATACTGATCACTGGCAACTCATGCAAAGTAAGAAAGAGAAAGAACCCGTCTCTTTCATCAAGGTCCTGGTGAAAACACTGGAGAGCTTTCAGAAACGTATCTGGGTGGCTCCCAGTCAGCTCAGAAGCAGCCTTGGCTTATTTAAATAAGACACACTACGGTTTCCCGTTCCTCTTCCGGAGATGACTGTCCCTATTTAAAACTCCAGCTACCGTTTCCTGTACATTTCAATAAATATTTAATGGAACCCCAAAGTTTAGGGGAATTGTGGCAATTTTTCAAATCGAGAAAGGGACAGAGAAAGGGGGAATGGGAACAGAAGGGAAAGTTGACCCGAAGCCAAAAACTAGAGGAAACACTTGTATTTTAATCCCGGCCCACGGAGCCGGAGTGCAATCACGTCTCTGCTGAACGCAAGTCACCTTCCACAGGCTCACACAGAGTTCAAGGGATTCTTGAGAAAAAGACGTGAGGGCTGGACGCTCAAGTCGAGCACAAAACAACTCTCAAGGAAATAAAGATCCCCCAAATCCACAGGACTCGACAGAATCCACCAAGTCAACACGATCTCGGCCCGCTCTCAGCTTCCCCCGGTTTAACTCCCATCCTCAGAACAGACACACACGGAGTCAGCCTCACCTAGAGCGGGCGTCATGGCGGCCACGGGCCCGGCAGGGTCCAGCTGGAATCCGCCCATCACGAACTGGGCGTCTGGGGCCGCGCTGTCCACCTTCAGGTTGGGCAGGTTCACGTTCTGGGCCAGGTAGTACTGGTAGAGCTCGGCCTCCGCGGGCGAGGGCAGGCTGCCGAGGCCCAGGTGGCGGTTATGTTGGATCTGGGTCATGTTCTGCTGCAGCAGCAGCATGTTGTGCATGTGCTTCTCGCTCGTCATGTGGATGCGGAGGTTCCTGGCCACGTTGGTCTCGTAATCGCACACCTCGCACCGCCAGGTGGGTTTGGTTTTTGGTTTGGTGGGCGAGGGGGCCCCACAGGAGCTGCCGATACTGGCCGCAGCCGCCGCCGCCGCGGCCGCCGCCGCCGCCCCAGCCGTGTGGCTGAAGACCTGCTCGCCCCCTCCGTTCTGCAGGTTCTGCATGTTGTTGAGATGCTTGTCGGACTGCATATGAATGCTGAGGTTGCCTTTGGTAGTTGTGGAGTAGTTACACACCTCACAGCGGAAAGGCTTGTAACCACACGTGTAGCTCTCGCCTCGGGCCAGCCGAGGGTGGGGCTGCCCGCTCTTGCAGTAGACGCAGGAGCCCCCCGGCTCCGGGTGCTTCTCCTTCATGTGCGCCTCCAGCGTCTGCTGGTACTTGTAGTGCCAGTTGCACTTGGGGCACTTGAGTGTCTTGCACGAGTTGCGAGAATGCATCATAGTCATGTGGCCGCCCAGCGAGCGGGAGGAGCCCAGGACCGTGTCGCATTTGGGGCACTCCACGCCACTCCCCGAGGGGCACTCCCCCACCCCAAGCTCGCAGAGGGAGCCAGCATGCTGGTGATGGGGGACGAAGCCCCCATCGTCCCCCTCTGTGCTTTCATTTGGTTCTGGTGCTGTGGCATTGTCTTTATTGGCACTTTCATCAGCAAAGTCCAGCCTCCTGCCGCCCTCTGCCACGTTGGCCCTGACGCCCTCACTGTTAAAGCTTAAACGATTCCTCCTGTTCGCACCATCAAAGACAACAAAGGAAGAAGCGGAATTAGAACTAGTAGAAGCTGCGCCCCTCGACAGGGTCTGGAGCACATTAGGCATTAAGGGGGAGTTAGAAATGCTTTGGTTTGAGAGAGCAAGGTCCTTTTTGCTGCTACTACCTGCTGCGGCCCCAGACTCCTCGGGGGGCCTGTCCTCCAGCTCGTCGTCCAACTCGCTTGGAAAGAGTCCTTTGCAGCCCTCGTCCTCCTCCTCCTCCTCGTCCTCCTCCTCCTCCTCGTCCTCCTCCTCCTCCACCTCCTCCTCCTCCTCCTCCTCCTCGTCCTCCTCCTCCTCGGCCTCCTCCTCGGCCGGCTCTGCTTTCTCGGAGAAGCAATCCACATCGCCCACTTCTTGCTTCTCTCCTTCTGCTGCCCCAGAGTCCTTGCCCTCTGAGGATTTGGTAGGACTGGAGGCCAGAGGCCCCAGGGGGACTGAGGTAATGGGGGTCTTCAGGACTGAGCTGGTGAGCCCGCCAAGGTTCAAGAGGGTGCTGGGGGTCAAGATACCAGCCTGGGGCTGCTCGGGGCCGGCGGCAGGGCCGGCTGGGAGAGCCTCCTCCCCTTCCATTCGAATGCCACTAAATTTACCATAAAAACTGTGTCCGGGGCCTATGAGGTTAGCGGTGGAAACTAAAGGGAGTTGAAAGTTTTTGTTTTTTGGTTCCAGAAAACTTACAAGGGGTTCCTTGTCTTTGCCGATCCCTTGGATGATAGCGGAGATGTTCTTATTGCTAAGAAGTTTCCGCTCGTCTTCACTCAGGGTCATTCGATGGTCGTGCACCGCATGGGTCACAAACGAACGGACGTACCCGAAGGAGAGTTTGCACAAGAAACACATCAGGATGGGCTTCCTCTTGCCGTAGAGCACGAAGCCATCAAATCTGGACAGGTCCACATTGTTGGGAACATCTTTGGATACGCAGGAGCTTTTGGCAGAGCCGTCACTGTTCAGGTAATCCTTGTTGCTTTTGTGTCGCACGTCAAATACGCGGAAGCTGTGCAGGACGGGGCTGAGCCCCGTCAGGGCTGAGGTATTCGGGAAAGCCTGGTCTGGGCCCTCAAACCATTTCCCGAAGGATGAGGCTATGTGGAAAGTGTTGATGATCTGTGGGTAGACGGGCGCAGCGCAGGAAGGGTCCCCCTGCTTGCCCGCCGAGGCGGGGAGAGAGTTCAGGAAGAGCGACGGGAGGGGCCCGCTGCCGCCCCCGCCCCCGCCCCCGCCCCCGCCCGGGGTCAGCTGGCTCAGGCTCTCGACGATGTAGGCCGAGCCGTCCGGCTGGTACACGATCTCCCCGGCCAGGTTCTCCACGTCACTCTCCTCGTCGCCCTCCTCGCTGCTGCCGCCCCCGCTCTCCTCCCGCAGGGGCGGCGGGGGGCGCGCGCCGGGGCAGCAATGCTCCATGTAGGTCTGGAGGCTGGCGAAGGAGGCGGAGCACTCGTTGCAGCTGACCTCCTTGCCGGCGGGCTCGGCCGCGGGGCCGGCCGGGACGGTGCCCTCCGCGAGGCGCTCATTGAAGGGGGCCCTCAGGCCGTCCAGGGGCCCGTGGCTCTCGCTTGCGGACTGCTCCATGCTGCTGGGTTTGTCGGGGAGGTGGGCGCTGTTGGGTTCAGTCCATTGCTGGTGCTGAGGGATACCGCCCCCATTGTCCTTCCCCGAGACGACAGGCGAGTCACAGCCTTCCATGGTAAGGCCTGCGTGGAGCTTTCATTGCACCCAGTACGGATCGGACCTGAAGGGCGGAGGCAAGGGGGAGAGGAGGGAGAGAGGGGGAAGAGAGAGAGAAAGGAAAGAGGTTAGGAGGGCCGAGGCTAAGGTCCCACACAGAGCGCTCTAACAGGCTTCTGTCCACACCCACAACAGAGACCGCAGGGCAGTGGGGACCCCGGCCGTCGCCCCACCCCGTCGAGGCGCAGGGGGGTGGGCGGCGCCCCTGGGTGTCACGGCCGGGGTGCGTGGCAGGAGCGGGGGTGGAGGTGCGGGGAAAGGGGCATCAGGAGAACCCCTCTTTGTCTTCAGACTGTCGGCAGCTCTACCCCTGGAGACGGGTTCGAATCTGTGTTCTTTGCAAGCACAGCGTCAGAGCCGGGGCCGGGCGATGAGCCACGGGGGAGGAGGAGGACCGCATCAACTCGCCAGGCCCCGCCGAGGACGCAGAACAGCGGCCCCGCCGCACATAGATCGCAGCACAAAGCCACCCCGGCTGCCCGCACTGTCTGGGGGCCCGGGGGACGCCGGGGACAGACAGACAGGAGGAGGAAGACTTCGCAGCCCTCGAGGAAGGATCATGAACCTGGGAGGGGATACGCCATTTGATTTAGAGGCGAAGCTGTGCCGTTGCTCTTACTGACCAGATTTCTAGTTTGACAAGCTCACGGAAAAGCGTTGAGGACTACGGGGCTCAAGGGCAAGCGTGCAGGCCTGGACGAGCTCTGCGAAGCCCCCAAAAGGGCCCACGGCTGCATTCATCCTCTCCGAGTCTGGGAGACATTGTCCCGTTTTACAAGCAGTAAAACTGAGGGCCTAAATCTAAAAACGAGGCCAATGCCATCCGGGCGCTGAGGAAGGCGGATCTCCCAATTCCCACCCCCTCCCTACAACCCACAGAACACCCTTGCTTGTGACTCAGCTGGTTTCCGACTCAAAATATGTAAGCGCAAAACGTGAGCTTGATGTTTCTAAGAAGAACCGCCCAGACTCTCAACGGGCCGACTCCCCGCCAGCAGAGAGGATCTCGCCCTGTCTGGGTGAGCCTGTCTGTTCACCACTGGCTGGGTGGTTTCTGCTGTCAAGGATCTTCGCGGCGAGCCGAGATGGCAGCTGGGCTCCGCCAGCCCCCGCTCCACACCTGCCTCTTAGTTATTAGTCGCTACCCAAAGCAGCTGTCCTTCAGCCCTGGGGCTTTTCCGTTTCCGACTCCAAAGTGCCACTAAGCTGAATTTGCCCTCTGAGACCTTGCGTCCCTGGGGAGGGAGACATCAGATCACCCGCCACCGCTCTGCTCCTGTGGCAACAACATCACAGGAGTATTTCTTCCGTCCGGCCCCACTCCAGCAGGCAACTCAGCGCCTCGCACGGCCCTGAACATTCGCTGTAAATCCCAGGCCACCCTCCCGCCACACCTCCTTCCAGGAGAACACTTGGCTGCTTCTCCACTCACCATCTCATTCACACACAGTGGATGAAGGTTTTGGCTGGGTTTGGTCTCCCTCCCCACCAACCCCCATCTTCCCACTCGTTTTTCATTGCTTGATTCTCGCCTGCACAGTGAGCCAATAGCTCCCCCTCGGGAAAAGACGGGGGAGGCAGGTTTACCAGAAGTCTCAGGAGAAACAACTTTTTGGAAGAACAGGTCACGTTTTGTTTAAAACACACACACACACACACACACACCACCTCTCAGCATATAACCTCAAACTCCATTACAACAAGGTTCCGTGTGCCTTAGAAAAGACATATTGACTTTAAACAAAGATAACCTCACCAAACCAAACAGCAAATGCAATGAGACTTCCTCGCAAGGCTCAGCTGGGATACAGGTGAGAATCCAGGGTGGCTCTTCCTAAGGACACACATAATTGGCTGGATGACATCTGATTGACAGCTCAGGCCAAAAAGGTTGGCAGGCCTGAAGGGGCGGGAGGGTTAACAGCCCGATTGTAAAATCAATGTCATAAATGCTTGGTAAGTTACAGGAACATGCGGGAAGGGGAGGCCACGACTGATAAAGGAGAACAGCTTTGATGCTTCGCCAGGGACTTATGTATCGACAGCAAAGCCAATCTCCTCTCCAGCCTGGACTGGGCAAAGAAACCTGCAAGCATTTACCAATTAATTGGTGGGCTTTTCTTGCTCTGCTCTCTTCTTCTTCCTCCTCCACAAATCATCCAGCTAAGGGACTGGGACTTCTAAAAACTCACCTAACTTTGTTTTCTATTCCTCAGCAAAAGGTGTCAAGAAAAGATGACCTTATAGGCAAAGACAGATGCGCCCGTCACGGTGACGCTAGCCCCATGCGAGGGGACCACTCATTCGCAGGGGCGACAGCCCAATGAGATGCTGGTGGGAAAGAAGGATCCCACTCTGGACCTCAGGCACCAGTTCTGGGCTTCCTTTCAATGCTTGCTGGCCAGGGCAATCAGAAGCTCTTACAACTCTGCTAAGTCACGTGTGGTCCAGGGCCAGTGAGCACACCAGTGAGCCTGTGAGAAACGCAGACTCTCAGATCAGAATCTGCATTTTTAATACAAATGCCCAGGGGATGTGCATTATTAAAGCTTGAGTGAGACACGCTCTATTTTACAACATCTTCACCAGACCACCAGCTCCTCCATGCCTGGGACCTGCACTGCTAGGTAACCAGGCAGGGTCAGTCTTGGGCCCGCCCACCAGTCCCTGGGAAGCGCAGGGATGCGGGTGGCCAAGAGGGGACCAGAGCACAGAGATGAAGAAATCTCTTAGCCCTGCCCCATCCTTCAGCTCCAGGACCTCAGGCCCTCTACCACTCTCCTACCCGGCCGGCAGTTCCTTTCACTCTGTTTATCAGCCAGTCAATAAGAAAAAGATAGTTCTTACTTAAGGAGGCAGAAGTCAACTCAGCAGGTCGATCGGCACTCTGTCTGTAAACACGGTTTCCCGTAAAATCAATGATCTTCAGTTACGGAGGGCAGCCTGGGAATCCAGCGGGTCCCCGTGCTCTCACAGCCCCCATACCCGCGGCTCTGCACCCCTCCTCATCCTCCAGTACTGCCAGGGCCAGCTCACACACCACAAACCCGCAACCCCTCCTGCAGCCTGCTTCCCTCCAGCCATTTACACCCCAAAATCCCCTTCAAACACAGACGTGCTCTACTCATGACCACCAGTGTTGTACTCAGCAAGGGTTTTTGTGTGTGTGTGTGGTTTTAAGAATTCAGTTAGATTTCAATTGAGCACATCTCTCCAGTCAGAGAGTTAAAGGGAAGAGACAGGAGGGATCTAGCCTCGCACTCTCTGCTGGGCACCTCCCTCTGCCGTGTGAGAAGTCATCTTGCACAGAAAAGTTCTAACGTCTTCTCTCACAAGTTATAGCTTCCTTGGAACCTACCTGTAAAGCCCCTGCATCTTTGCCAATATCGGTCTTTATTTTTCAAAGATGGTTTAAAATTATAAAACTCCACCCTGTCATCCTGGGCGCCACCACCCCCCCATCTCCCTCTTTCAACTGAGAAGATGTGATGTGACAGCTTTATCCCATTCCCTTAAGGAGACAGAACTGGGCTCCACGCAACAGTTACAGGGAAGCCGGGGTGGGAGGTGCAGTCACTCGGAAGGGGAGGGGGCTCCACTGCTGCGCCAGCTCCTGGAGAATTAAACATGAACAGTCGCACTGTGTAATTTTAAATTGTTAATTAGCACAGGGTTAATTAGGCGGTCCTTTCATAAGAGGCAGTTTGGCAGAAAACCAAGAAAGGAAACAAAGGGTAAGAAAAGGAAAACAAAGAAGAGCAGAGACAGCGAGAAACTGTTGCCCCCCCGCCTCGTGAATAAGCCATGCAGCATCGCCAGAGAGAAGTAAACCGGAGGGCTCCCGGGGACTCCCTGGTCTGCTGGAGGGGGATTCGACGAGCACCGGCTTCCTGAAGGCGATTTGGCAGTGGGTATCAAAAGCCTCAAAAATGCACATGCCCTTTGACTCAGCAATTCCCCCATTCCAGGAAACAATCCAAGATATGCATAGAGATATAAGATTATTCATCACAATGTTCATAACAAAAAAAAAGAGATGGAAATAATCTGGGGAAACAAGGTACTCTCTAAATAAATTACAGTGCATAGCGTTCCATAGGATGTTAAAAAATAGCATTTTTAAAAGAAACTAGTTACGGGCATGGGAAAATGATCACACAGGATGCTGAGTGAACAAAGCCTATATAGGTCTGCATATGGAAATACATGAGATTTATATCAAAAAATTTTACAACGGTAATTGCTAAGGGATGAGGTTATGGGCTACTTCATTTCCTCCTTTGCGCCTTTATTTCCCAAGGCTTTTTAAAATGAAAATCATCTTAAGGGAAGTCATCGCTTCCTGTGTGTGGCATCATGGTAAGGCCTGTGGGTTCAATGCCACCTCGATGCTCATAACATTCCATGAGATGGGTGCTATTTTTTTTTTAATTTTTTTTTTTTTTTGATGTGGACCATTGTTAGTCTTTATGGAATTTGTTACAATATTGCTTCTGTTTTACGTTTTGGCTTTTTGGCTGTGAGGCATGTGGGATCTTAGCTCCCCGACCAGGGATTGAACCTGCACCCCCTGCATTGGAAAGCGAAGTCTTAACCACTGGACCACCAGAGAAGTCCTGAGTGAGATGGGTGCTATTTTTATCCCCATTTTGAAGAAGGGAAAACTGAGGTTGCTCAAGTTATGCAGCCTAAATGACAAAACCGTAGTCTGGCTGTGGAGTCTGTGTTCTTTGCCACTCTACTATGTTTTTCTTTAGTGTCTGTTTCTCAAGAACTTCAGAACATCTGACATTCACATTCAATCTTTAGGTACCAGGGACTGTTCTAAGATCATGGGCTATCAGGATTGCTATGTAATGGAACACTGCCAGTTCATACACACGCCCTTATTTTTTTTTTGCTTGGGAGTGGAGGGGGAGGAGAGTTCAAAATGGACTCTCTTACTTGGATATCTTCATAGAGGAGAGAAGGGAATAAAAGTTCTTTGCTGTTGCAAAGAACTGTATGGTAGGCCCATTATCCTGACTTCTTTCAAGAAAAAAAAAAGGCAGATTCCAGAAACTATAAATCTAGAAATGTATTTATTCATTCATTCATTCATTAACTCAACATTTACTGCACACCTATTATGTGCCAGATGCTAGGGAATCAACAATAGACAGGTCTCAGCTTACATTCTTGTGGGGAAAAGACTGCAAACAAATAAATACAATGTTAAATGTGAAAAAGCACTCAGAAGTAATGTAAAACAAGAGAAGGGGAAGGAGTGATGTGTATCATCATTTTGGATAAAGTAAATATAAATATATATATTTGATTTAAAAGGATACGTTACAGATTATATACTGCAAGTTCCTCACAGTTTTAGAACAGAGTCGACAGTTGCTGAATAGCATCTGGGGAGAAAAAGGTCCTGAGGAATTAGCAATTAGCTGCAGGTTCAGTAAGAAAATCCACATAAAATAAACTGAAAAACAGCTTCACTTAGATTCAATGATCTGAGAAATGCAGTAGAGGGTACTTTTTGATTTTAATAACGTATCCCAAAGTTTATCATTTCTTTGTATCTAGGGTAGCAAAATGTCTTTCAAATAATAAAGTCTGCCTGATTTTAAAGCTGGAGGATGCCGTTACCTAAAGTACCCACTCAGGGAATTCCCTGGTAGTCCAGTGGTTAAGACTCTGCACTCCCACTACAGGGGGCACAAGGTTCGATCCCTGGTTGGGGTAAGATGTTGCATGCCATGCAGCATGGGGTGGCGGGGGGGGGGGGGGGGGGGAGGAGGATATACAGTACCCACTCAAAGGTCAGTGTGCCTGGGGACATGCCTTAATTCCTGCCTTATCCCTGGTTCCCTTCACTTAAATCAACAACCTGAGGGGCAGACAAGACCAAGCACATACACCAATTTGCAAAGTAAATAAAGTCGAGAGGACTAACTAATATGCTAATTAGTGGAATCAGGACTTAAAAAAAAAAAATCTCAATAAGTTGGAACAACAGGCTGAAACAAACAAGATGAAATTTTGAAAGGATAAATAGGAAGCCTTGTATTTCAGTTCAGGCAAGCAGTAAAACCAACAGAGAACGGAAGAGACTTGGATTAACAGTAGTTCATGCAAAGAAACCCTGGAGGTGTTACTTCACTACAAATTCAGTGGCAGCCCAAAGCTGACATGGTGACCAAAGACGTAAATGTGGCCTCTGGGCTACAGGGGGTGTCTCTACCTGTTCAAACTCAGCAGGATCACAGCCCCATCCTTTTCTCTGCCTGCATGAAGAATGTTATGGAGCCACACGGGGAAATCTCGTAAGGGGGGTACTGACAAATGAATGGCTTGACCACGATCAGCTCAAGAGCAAAGAAAAGAGGGGTCCCCACTGCAGGGCAAGACAACTATCCTCAGCCACGCGAAGGCCTGCCTGCCACGTACACTGAGGATTAGTTCCGCGTCTTCTACTTAGCTTCAGGGTTTAACTAGGAGTAATGAGGGGGAATTTATAAAAAATTAGAGTTCAACTCAATATAAATGAAAATCTTTCTCTAGATTATCAAAGCTCCCAAATGGAATGCTGACTCTGGTTTCATGAATGGAGAAAAAAGACATCTTGCCATGGCCGGAGGTTCCATCAGGCAGCCTCTGGGGTCCTTTGAAATGCGAAGATTCTATTCATTCCTAGTGATCCATCGGGTTGCTCAGTCAGCTTTATCAGCTTTAACCTCCTCCTCTGTGATCCCATAGTGTTTTGCATATGGCGATACATTGCAATTCTGGGGTTATCGCACTGCTGTAATTATATGTTGACTGGTCTATTTCTGCCACTAGGCTGAAAGCAGCTTGAGAGTAGGTTCCATGTCTCATTCACCTCTGTACTGTCCACATCCAAGATGTAATAGATGCTTAAAAAAACCATGGGGAAAATTAAGACAGTAGGAGAAATGATAACACTTTGAGAGGGAAGAAAAAAAGATGATCCCTGTACACATTCTTTCTTTTCCTCTTAGTTGAAGAAATGTGTGGTGTAACCATTCTCCTCTAAATGGAACCAGGTCTCCTTGTAGAACTGGCCGGTTCTTGGGCTGGGGCAGGGAGAGCGCAGGATGAGCGTGGGGCATCTTTCTGAGCCAGAACATAAGGAAGTGCTCTAAGAATGAAGAGAGTGTGACCAAAGAACCCAGGAGCAGGCTGCAGGGGCTCTCACTGCCTGAACCTGGGACAATGTGAGCAAGAAAGTTACATGCGAGTAAAGAACTGTCACCCAATACATAACATAAGAATCCATGATTCCATACTTTTATAAATTAAAAAAAAAAAAAGTGGGAGAAGGGAGAGTTCTTGCTTAGGGTGGAAATCCAACTAACATATGCAGAGGCAATTACGGATTTAGAAAAACACCATTTGGTAACCATCATCATAATAACCCATTCAGGAAAGAATCAATGGATACTAAAACTGGTGGATGAAAGTTTGAGTAGTTACAGAATATTTACACAGTCTCAAAGTATCTCCCCACAAGACACTTATTAACTACAGAAGAAGAAACAGTAACTCTACAGTGGAGAAACCTGGCAGACATCACCTTCCTTCACCATGTGATCAAAGTTAGGATCACCAGGAATGAGACAAATAACCATCCTGTGCCTCCTGAGAGGATACACTGAGAAGAACACAACATCCCTTCCCTGACATGCCTGCCAAAAATGCAAAGCCTGAGTCTAATCATGGAGGGAGCATCAGGCAAATCCAAACTGGGGACAGTCTACAAAATGTCCTAGGCTCCTACTGAGCCCGCGTGCCACAACTACTGAAGCCCGCGCGCCTAGAGCCCGTGCTCTGCAACATGGGAAGTCAACGCAATGAGAAGCACGAGGAGTAGCCCCCGCTCGCCACAAGTAGAGAAAGCCCGCACGCAGCACCAAAGACCCAACGCAGCCATAAATAAATAAGTAAAAATAAATAGAAAAAAACATGTCCTAGGCTCTTCAGAAATGTCAGTCAGGAGACAGAAAGACAGATTAAAGGGGACTAAAGAGATGTGACCAAAGAACATAACAAAGAATCTGGATTCTCTTTCCCTATAAAGGGTACAATTGGGACAACTTGCAAAATCTGATAAAGATCTGTAGATTGGGTAATAGTAGTAGATGAATGTTCATTTCCTAATTTTGATAACTGCAGTATGGTTATATAAGAGAATATCTTTGTTTTTAAGACATAGACACTGATACATTTAGAGGTGAAGGGGCATGATGTCTTGATTTTCAAACTGCTTAGTAAAAAACGTGTGAGAGTGTGCGTCTGTACAGACCTGCATAAATACAAACATACAAACAGAACTTAGAAAATGCTAACTTGGGTGGGGGGCTCTGGAGGAAAGGTATGTTAGAATTCTTTGTCCTATTATTATAACTTTCTTGTACATCTGAAATTATATCAAAAGAAAAAGAAAAAAGAAATTGTCCAGTGCAGGAATTCTACATGTTGAACCTCCCAAAATACCTACGAACAGCCAACCCAGCCTGATCCCCTAGCCTTATCTTCCTCTGAAATCCATTCCTGGCACAGCTTCATGAAAGGAGGGAGGCTGCGAGGCTGGACGGGGAGGTGCAGACAGACAGAGAAAACTGGTCTTCCCTTCCTTCAGCCGAGAGGTCCTAGATAGAGCCCCCTGGTTGGAGGAGACAAACGGCCATTCTAAGTCAGGCGGAATTTCAAGTAACACACACTCTATTTACTAAGACACCCATGATCCTGATTCAGGACAGATTTCCCTAACTTGGTGAAAAGCAATTCTAAATGTAATGGCAGGAGCAGCCACCGCAGAAAAGAACCGCAGCAACCTACAGAGGGTGGGCGTTGCTTAACCTAGACTAAAACACATTAGCTAAATACACAACAATGAATAAACTATCCCCTTGGCCTCAAAAAAAAAAAAAAAAAAAAAATAGCCAAGGGCAACCTAGATTCTGAGATAAGTAGAAACCTCATTCAAGGGGCAAAGAAATAATACCTTCATCTGTTTAGCTTGGAAGCCACTGAAGAACCATATCCAATTCCATTCTGTGCTTTATACAATAACTGTATTTGTATATTGCTGCTGCGTATAAGTCAGTAAGTGTTAAACCATAAATCGGTGAGATTCCATCCTCTTGGTAGCAATTTCCCAGTAGCCTTAAGAATTATTCTGTAACTATGGCGAGGTCAGAAAACACACACATGCTGGAACAGGTCTCTTGTGTTGCAGGAGGACCACTGCCCGGAAGGCCCAGAGAATTGTCCAGGCCCTGGGCTTTGTGTTTGCTAATAAGTGCATCTGTGCTCTTTCCAGCGTGAACATAAATCAGCCTGGAAGTGAAAACTGCTAGCTCAGTCCATTCTGCAGGGAATCCACAACTACCATGATTATTCTGGCTCCAGTGGAGCCGTGAGATCATAAGCAGAGCCAGGTCTAGGAGCCCAGGCTGCGGGTGCTGGGAGAGATGAGCTGGTATTTAGGGGAAGAGAATTTGTTACTATACACACGGACACACTCACAGTTCAAAAACACCAAACCCAGGAATACAGTAACAAAAAGTGAAATGACTCAGCTATTACTTAATTCTCTGTGTTTTTCTTAAAAAAAAAAAAAAAAAAAAAAAAAGGATTTGGGGCAATTTAACCAGCTATCCCAACACTTAGGTACTTACTTCAGTGTCTACCCTGAGACCTCTCTACCATATCCTGAGGACTACAGGCCAGCATCCTTTGTCCACCTCTGGCCTGAATGGTTCTCTCCTGACCTGGATTTATGCACCATAACACATGGATTCCCCCCACCTCCCAGATGTGAAGCAGCCCCTCCTTCCACCAAATGCAGCCCCTTTAACTTCCCTCTTGCATCAACTGCCCCTCCTACCTGACAGGTGCGTACCTCCGCCTCTCCGTCCTCGCCCATCCCTCAGTGCTTTCCCCACTGAACTGGATACCTTCCCCCACTGAGTGTACTACTTCAGTGCCTTCTTTTGCCAGCACCCAAAACTTTTCATCTCTGATTTCCTAAAAATCCCTCTTAAAAGATCCCATTTCTGATCTCTCTGTTTTTCCTACTGGGCTGTGGAGCAAAAGCTAGGAAATGATGTAAAATGTACCATCTGGCCCGTTACAGTTTCATTCTGGCATCTCATGATGTTAGACTTATTTTAAATAATTTCTTCTTACTAAAGGAGTATGAACTTGGTATTTTAAAAATTTGGGGGTATGTGCAGAAAAGCTCAATAGCTGAAATAAAAATCACCTATAATCCCACCAGCCAGAGAGCCACTGGGAGGTTGAAAATTTTTAGGTTTTTTTCTTCTATGTATCGATAGTTAACACATCTTTACCAACCTCAGATCACACTGCTCCTTAAGTGGACTGCCCCTTTAACTTAATTTAGACATTAAACTGTTCCCATGACATGAAACATTCTTCGTAACTTAGAATTAATGCGTGCATACATACTGCATCCTATGGTCATAGCATAATTTCACTAAGCTCTATTACTGGACATTTAGGCAATCCCTAATATTTTGCTGTTAACGCTGCAATAAACTCTCATAAATCTTTGTGCATATATAATAACAAAATAATAAAAATAAGTAGCAGCTCTATTACTACCCTCTTAGTAGGGCCAGGCATGGTTCTAAGCACTTTTTAAATAGACATCATTTCATTCGATCCTTTCAACAGCCCATTTTACAGATGAGGAAATTGAGGGTTAGAGGGTTAAATGCCTTATACAAGTCACATACTAGCTAAGTCAGCCTTCAAAAGCAGGTAAGCCTTCCTTCCTACTTTAAAACCTAGGCTTTCACCCATAACATTCCATCTCTATTTTCTTAGGACGTATTTCTGGAAGTGTAACTGCCGGCTCAAAAGCTAGGAATATTTCAGGCTCCCCGGCACAGGCCAAATGGCCCTCTAGGAAAGCCTTTCCAACTCATGCTCATTGGCACACGAGCCTCAATTTTCCTGCACCCTCATCAATAGTGGGTATTATTTTGTTAAAAAAGAAATGTAAATTTGGCAGGCAAGAAACGGCATCTCATTTTAACATACATCTTTTGCTAGTAAGGGAGAACCCATCTGCAGATACTTATTGGCAATTTCTATTTCTTTTGTTAATTGCCTGTTACTTCTACAGCAGGGGTGTGTTGCCCTTTCCATGATGATTAATATAAGAGGGCTTCATAGGGTTTTACTGGCCACCCGTCCCACTTGACTGGCCACCATATTCCACTCCCACGTGAGCTCCTGAATGGAAGCCTGACCACTCACACCGCCAGGCACACAATGCTGCTCTGTCCTTCCCTTGGATCTCAGCTCCTTTAAGCGAGAGGACTGTGCCCATGGCTTCACTTCCCTGACTCTAATCTTCTAAAGCCAGCTGGCTCCTCCGGCTCTGTGTGCGTAGCGGGAGCTGGACCGCCTCACGGCAACAGTTCTCAAGCTTTGCTGTGCAGCACACCCAACCACAGAGCTGAGCGGAGATACACAGAGACACTGGGCCCCACCCCAGAATACAGGCTCAGGCTCTCCGGAGGGGGCGCTGGACACTGCTTCAGGGGGGTCAGAAGGCCCCATGTCTCCAAGATTCGGCCCTCTCTCCAAGGTCACCAATGCCCTTCTTGGGGTAACCAATAGTTGTTCCTCTTTTCCTCTCTTCAATACTCTTCAATCTCCCCTGCATTCAAAACTGCTGACTGTCCCCTTGAAATCTGCTCCCCCCTTCACTTCTCTGACATGGTTTTCTGGCTCTCCTCCTACCTCTCCAACCTCTACCCTGCCTGCCCCTCTTCCCATCCCTTCAGCCCTCCATGGATGCACTTTTCCAGTTATTCGATAAAATTCCCTCTTTCATTAACCCACAGAAGTCTCTCCTCTCTGTTCTATAGTATTTAACCACCATCATTCTTTCTTCCCCCTTGGCTCTCTGCTCTTATCTCTGTACCTCAACTACCTTAACTACTTCTGTGGTTTCAATTACTGAAATTATGAGTTGACTCCCAAAACAAAAATTTCCATTCCTGACTTATCGCTTGAATATGCATCTCATACTTTCAGCAGACCGCAAGATGTCTGCAAGCGGCTAGCCTTCCATCACTCCACACTCAGCGTGGCTCGACATGTCCAAGTGGAACTGCCCCTCACTGAACGCCCTGGGCTCCCCAGATGGAACTCTCGGTACCATCTTTGATTCCAGAAAACAGAAAGGGAAGATCACTCTGGCCTTCCCGCCGTCATATTCGCCCAGTGCCCGTCCCAGGCAAGAGACAGCTGATACTCATATTCAAACTGATGCTCTCCAGACTGGTTTTAAAACACTCTAAAATCGACCACCACAATATTAATCAATCAGCTCTCTCACTTCCCCAACAGCAGGGTCTCCTCCCCATCGTCACATTCTTGCCTCTGTTTCTGCAGCCCCAGGCCCTGTGGACGTTCTCTCTCTTCCTCAACATTTATCCAAACCTTGGACGTCCTTTAAGAAGCACAAGCTCCAGTTCCACGGAGGCAATAAACTCCCCTCCTGTCACTCAAACCCACAAAACTCTCTCCTCTCTGAACTCGGACAGTAATCACCACCACACTGACACTAAAACGTTCCCTCCTTGCTGCAGCTTGGGTACTTTTATCTCTACAAATGGACGATAAGCTGCTTGAAGGCAAACATCAGCTTATAATTCTGTTCATCTCCTAGCACAGTGCTAAAAGCATGCAGGATGGATAAAAAACTTGATTGAGTTTTAACTTAATTAAAACATGATTAGCTTGATTAGAAAGAGCACTCCCTCTTTCTAGGATACATCTTAAATAACGTTAGTGGGAGCGTGTTGATTTGAACGTTACATATAATTGATCACCAAAGACCCATTCATCCTAATTCTGAGGCTCAGGTACGACACCTGAGTACCTCAGTATTTTGTGATTTATTATGTCCTATTCCAAATATCCGAAAGCTCTGAAGTCTACAGAGGCGGCCCTCATTCCAGCCACCTTAAATAGACGGTCAACGAAACAGAAATCCAGGAAGCCAAGCAAGTCCCTAAATATAATTCTGGGTTTCAAAAGGGGAGAGTGAGGGGAATCAGGTATGGACAAGGTTTCTGCCTCATGGAAAGAGCTATCAGCGCTAGGCTCACTAGGGTAAGAGGTTCCTATGAAGTAGTTCTTGGTCAGCAGAACATTTAATTTGAATAGCAGGAGAAACTGTGGGGGTTCAAGCTGCACAGACCCACTAGAAACTGAGTTGAGCACATTCTTTGTTTGCACCTGCTATTTCCAGGATGCAGGTAGAAGCAGCCACGGGCCTTAAGCTTTCTTTTGTATAGATCAGATCTATGCAAGAACAAATGAATAACCTGTTAGCTGCTTTTCTCTGGTCCCGTGGCAGCACCTGGGAAACCCCATCCAACCTTCCCGGATAGAGGAACTCCTGCTCTCCGCTAACTCTGCCACCTGTCGTTCAGGGATGATCGGGAAGCCTGGGAAGGGTGAGGGGAGAGGTGGCCTTGGGGAAGGAAAGTCTCCCTCAGCGCGCATCTCCAAAGTGACTCTGAAAAAGGAGTGTGTTTTCCTCCCGGCAGGAAGAACGCCACATGGCGGGCTCGCCATCAGCAGCGCACTCTGGCACAAGGCTCCGGAGTTGGCACCATGACAAGACAAACAAGGGTTGCCCTTCGAAGGCTCATTAATGGGGCAACACACACACACAGGGCCTCTCACCAGTGCAGGCACAGCGAGGTCTTCAGATCTTCCCTGGCTCGTTAGCATAAACAGCTTTTCAAGCAGCAGGGAGCAAGAGGCACCACTAAATAAAGCAGGAATGGAGGCTGTACAGCCCAGCCAATGGCAAGTGCACCAAGGGGGGTGGAAAGCCAGTGCACGGGGTCTTCCCCAGGCCTCAGGAAGGGGGCGCCTTGGCTGATACCCTCTAGGTGGTGTGCGGCCGGCATCTCCCTAGCTCCCTATTTGGAAAGTACACTGTAGATGGCAATTCCATCACAGAATTTCCTCCTCAACAGCTTCACTGTACTCAACTGAAGGTGTGAGAAGCACATTTCCTGTTGGGTAGTCCTTAAATCCTAGAGGCCTAAGGAGTTATTTTACATTTCAGTTCCCTTCCTTATGGCAAAGTGGAAGAGCAATCATGGTGACCTTGGAGGACTTCAAGACGGACTAAAGAGGGTACAGCTTCTGTTCGCCCTCTGAGTGTGTTTGAAGGACTTCCAAATTCCAAAGCTTAAAAAGCCAACTAGGTGTTGGGTGGGTGGGTGTGCGGGTTGCAGACGTGCGGGGAGTGAAACTTAATTACGTGTCCTACTCTTCACAGCCCCTTCTCCATCCCACGTGGCAACTAGGAAGCCAATTCTTTGCACCGTTACTTTTAATCAAGAAAAACACATTGAGACATATTTACCACTGGCCACTTCAAAGAGTGGCCCTGGGAATTAGGCAAAACAACAAAGGAAAATTTCTTCTTCAAGTGTAAGGATCCGAGCGTTTGCACTTCCTCAACCCTCCAGAAGCCACCCGAAGGGCCAAGTGACTGAGGGTAACAATGCCACCCTCACAAACTCAGCACAAATGGCCCAGGCGGTCTTTCTCCTCTTGCTGCTCCAAATGCTGCTTTTGGGTCAATAGCTGCTGTGAAGAACCACCAAGGCCACGTTAAATAGGACTTGAATTAATTATGCTTGAAAGTCTCTTACCCAAGCACTGCTAAGACCGAACAATTGAGTTTGGGAATGAGTGTGGTTATATATTGTTCCTTAATGGCTTCCTGAACACCCTGGTTAGGTCTGATCCCTGGCGGGGGGAGGGAATTGCCAGTTCAAGTCATAAAAAGTGATCAATGTAGATCAAGACCCTGTGCTAAGTGTCTAAGATCAGAGAACAGAAACGTATCGGTGCAAACACACAAACATCATTTTCACACAAAATGAAAACTGCACGTTAACATTGAGAACTTCAGCTTCCTTCTGAAGTGGCACCCTCTCTCCTCTCACCCCTACAGTTCGGCTCTTCCCACCAAAACTTCCAGCCCGCAGCCCTAATCCTGGACAGCGCCAGAACAACAGCAAGCTGGCGGAAACTGTTTCTGCAGCTCCGAAAGATCGCAGCGTTAAGCCACGCTGAGATTGGGGGAATCCAACCTGGCTGGTTAACAGAGCCAATTTCTTAGGCCGCAATAATAAAGAGGCTACTGGGGTTCTGGCCCCGTTGGTCTTAGCTCTAAATTCCTGTGAATCATGCTTAGCCAGAAACTCACTGGCTGCTCTAATGATTTTTATCCATTCACACAACAGATGTTCATTGAGTGCCTACAATATACACAGCATCCCTCCTATCAATACAGACTCCTAACTAGCTTGCTCTCACTAGAGTTCAGACATGCAAAGTAAGAACCTGGACGCCGGCGACCATCCAGGGCAGGGTGCTAGCAGGGAGAGACACAGAGCTTCACGTGCTGCTGGATTCACGGTATCAACAGTTATCCAGGTTACCACTCCCCCCATTCCAGAGCCCTCCTGCTCTAAGGCCAGAATCTGTCCTTCTGTTAACCAGATGTGGCCAGTAAGGACCTCTGATGTCCACTGCATTTAGAAACATGGCTCAACTACTGCAACTCATGGTTTGGCGAGTTGTGCCATTACCCTGAGCCCCTATGGTGCTGGGGACACCACAGTGCTCACACCTGGGTCCACCCCTACCACAACCCCCAGCCGTGCTCATCCCTCTCAAGGGTCTCACCTTCAACCTGCATGAGAGTCAGTGGTCCATGTCTGAGATGGACCATTTCCTGATGGCCCAGAATGAAGGCATGCTGTCCCCCAAATAACTTATGAAAAAATGCCAGAACCACTGAACCGGCCTTCACGTAAGCATTTCTTCTCCTTGGACGTTGACAAGACATGGTGCGATTTCACTTCCACTGGCTCCTCTCAGGTGATCCAACAGGTTCCCTCATCGTCACCTGCCCTGAGCATCCCCCCACCCTGGTGTCTCTGGCCTCAGTTCCCCTTTAGGCTGGAGCCAGTGACCTGAGAGGCTCCGCACACACACACACACACACACACACACACACACACACACACGTAGCCGAACATTTCAGAGGCAGCCGTTCACCCTCCCCCAGCCCTTTCCGGAGGTGCTGGAGCGGGCCTGTCCCCACGCTCCAGCTTCCACACAACCAAACATCGCCCTCCGATAGAGCCTCCCCGTGTTCACGACATGGTCCTCAAAGTTCCAGGGAATAACGCAGGGGCGGGGGAGGTCTGGTTCTTAGTGGGCTGATAATTGAAGCCTAAGGTCTACGAACTAAAATGAACCAGCTCTGAGAAGCCTGTTTACCAACTTCAACTCGGATTCGAGTTGTTCCCCCCACCCCCAACCATCTGGTTTCCTATCACAGGTCAGTGGAAGAAGCTGAAATTTCTGTATTTCCTTTGGTGCCTGTCTGGGGTGGGGCGGGTGGGGAGAGAGAAAAGCAAAAGCCACCCTCATGTGTGCCCATCACGGAGCAATTCTACTGACCTCACACCAAGGACAGGGGAAACCTGCGCAGTTTTAAACCATCCCCACCCAAAGGGTCGGGAGAGAGTTCAGGGCAAGGAGGGAAAAAGAAGGGAGAAGAAAAAGACCGGGAATTTTTCTTTTCTTTTTTTTTTAAAGGGAATCTTTCCTAAGCATTCACTCCCCAGCCCTTCTGCCTCTGGGATGGAAAGTGTTACTCAGCTGCAAGGCCTCTTGCTAATTGCTGGTTTTTATTTTTATTTCCTATTACCCTCTCGCACGCCTGATGAGATTATTTTACCGGAACTGACACAGCTGGAAGCAGCAGGCATACGTGGAGCCTCTGAGGAGGTGATGCAATTTCATTTTCATTGATCAGAAATCAGCAGGGCAGTAAGTGATGGGAAATTCCATTAGAAGAAAACTTGCAAGCCATGGGCCTCAACTTCCTCGCCACACCCAGGACCCCCCAGGGGTCCTGCCTTCCTCTGGACTAGGTCTGCACAGAGCAGAGGCTCGGAAGCGCCCTCCTCCACGTGGGAATGAAAGCATCAGGGCCGCGCTACCGGCCTGAGAGGGTGTCTGGCTGGGAGAGGAACATTGGCAGGACTCCTTCCACCAACAAGGGCACCGCAGTTCTCTGCGGATGAGAGAGAAGTCATCCAGGGACCCAGAAGAGGAGCCCTCAAAACCACGCCCCACAGCCCCTCAAAACCAATGCTTAACGGCTCCCTTTCCAAGTGTCACAAACAAGAAAAGAGGAGGCCACTAGCAATGGTTGTAAATATGTCTCCCAACCACTCGTAGAGATGCTCCTGAAGGCACTGACCATGTATTTATTGAGCGCCTACTGTGTGCCAGGGGCTCAACAAGCACAGACACAGACCCTCCCCTAATGCTGCTGGAGGAACATCCTTCTCTCTCCTGGACAGTCAAGGAAGCAGAGGTCCTGGGAGGTAAGGGAGAGAGCCAGCTGGGACCAATGACTTACTGAGTATTAGCACAGCCTCCCTGACAGCAAAGGCAGGCTGCGTGAGAGCCAACGAGAGAACTCGCCCACTAGAGAACTCGCCCACTCACGCGTGAGTCTTAGGATGAAGCACATCTGATTGCCTGGTCTGCTTTTTGCCAGGTAGAGCAGACGACTGACTGATACACCCACCTCTGTCACCCTACACATCTCAACAACAGCGATCCTCGCGTCCAAGGCTGGAACCAGAGGTGAACTCTTCAGAATGCGTAGAATGGCTACTGTTTTAGCAGTTAACACCCCCTCCCCCAACTGTTTGCCCAGCAAATACTGCTTCACTCACCAAGGGGAAAAAATAGCAAGGGGCTACTCAAAAAGACAAGTTCTACCAACAAAACAGAACAATCATCAGCCAGGTGGCTCACCAGACCTCCTCCTTTGGCCATTCTGCCACATAAAATGTGAATCAGAGAAGGACCAGGCCACACTCACAAAATTAATACTGTTCCAAACAACTGTTCACCACTAAAATGGAAAAAAAAAAAAAAATGGAAATGCGTAAGTGAGGACAATATGTCAAATCAAAATCTATCAGTAAGTTTTTACTGAGCACCTAAAGCTGTGGCTCTACAAAGCAGAGACTACATAAGACAGGGACCCTGGGTGAATGAGCTTGCAGAGAGGTCAGAGTCACGTGAGAATACCCAGCACACAGTCATTTATTCACACTGCTTACAAGAATACACAATACAACATGACAGCATAAATTGAGGCCAGGGCAAGAGAAGAAACAAAAAACAACAGTGGAGGAAACTTGAGCCAAAAATGAAGCTTAAAATGCATACAATAATAACCAACACATTGAGCCATAAATGTGGCTCTAAGCTTTCTTAAAGTCCAGAAGGAAAACATAATAGCCTTGTTTAACGTACACTATTCACAATGTCCAAGAGAAAAAGAACAAGTCCATCGCTCAGGATTATTTAGCACCAACAATTTCTCAATTACAAAAATTGGGATAAGGACTAGGTAGCAAGCAGTACCTTCGAGGAGGTCATAAATAAGAAGGCTTCGGTTTGAGGCCATTCAGTCTCACTGCCTCCTCTGATGGACGAGAATAATGACCCCAGAGAGTGCTGGTGGTTTATCCAAGGTCAGACAGCTGGTCAGTGGCAGAGCTAGAAATAGGACCTGGGTTTCTTCACACCACACTGACAGTGCCCTTGCTACCTACCACACGTAGCTACTCCCCATCATCCTTCAAAATCCATGGGCTGGTTTTGGGGGCACATATGGAGGAGGCTACAGTTGGGGGCGAGGGGGCTGAATTAGATTAAGAGATCTAAGAACCAAACACCTAAATGTACTAGGTAGACCTCATTTGGATACCCATTCTAACCAACCAAGTGTAAAAAGCCATTCTGGGGACAATCAGGTAAGTTTGAACAACAATTTGGGATTTGATGATGTTAAGAATGTGTTAATTTTGTTATGTTGACACAATATTATTATCACCTAAGAAAATAATGAAGCATCATGATATCTTTCATTAGCTCTAAAATCAAAGCCAATGAACAAAAAGGTTAAACAAATCCAACAAAAAGTGAATTGTTGTCAAGTCTAAGTGATGGGGTTCATCATATTATTTTCTTGTTTATACAATACACTTTTTTTTTTTCCTTTTAAAAAAGAAAGTTCTGTCTTTACCCAGTTCAGGAGCACCTTCTGAAAAAAGAACTGCACTGGCCAGAGCCAAGCGTCTCAGCCTTGAGTTGACATATTCATGGCAAGCTAAGCCTTTTTTCAAGGAAATAGGAATTCTTCTTTCTTTAGAAGAGCTAAAGGACTTCCAAAGAAGTACTTTAGGCCCCAGCTTCCTCTAAATCTTGTTCAAAACTCACCATTTGCTGACCCCACCCTTACTCCTACCCTTAGAAGGTACGAGGCACCACCCTGCCACTAATACACGAAGAGATGATATGCATCATGCTCTGGGCACAGTCCCTGACACTTTATACATGGCAACTATCACTATCATTACTGGGCAAAAATGAGCCCAATGTAACAGCCTAAGATTACATAAGAGCTTGATTTAGAGCATGGAGTCAAACTCTGATTAAGAAAAACACATCCGCTGATAAGTTAAAAGCCTCCACTGGTTGATTTAGAGGGTTAAAAAGTAATTTTAAACACTTCCAGTGCATTTACAAAATGAGGCGATGTTTACCAACCATAGTTTTTGAGCTCACTGTCTTTCATCTCAGTATGAATGTTTTATATAAGTCACCTTAATTGCTTTGTAAAGTCTGAACTGAGCTGGTTCCCACTGGGCTGGTTCTCTTGTGCTCATCTTCAAGTAGGATGACCCAATGATAAGTGGGCTTCTTGCCATATGTGGGCCCACACACATCTATCACCATGCTACAGCTTCCTGGGAAATACTCTTTGCAAAAAACTTTTTCACAGTAGCATTAGCATTTGACCAAGAACATAGTCACACCCAGCACCAACTTCCCCAGGAACAAATAACAATGCTTCTTTGATTTATATGGTGGTTTATACATTTTCAAACACTCTTATATTCATTTCTCATTTGACCACCAACAATCTTGTCTTGTTAAGTAGACAGACTAGGAACCACAATTCAGATTTTACAGGCTTAAAAAGATTCTAAAACATGAGAGCAACTACTATGAGGCATTCTTTCCCAAGGTCACCAACTGGTTAGTAGCAAATCAGGAACCAGGATCCATTCTCCAGTTTCTACTCCAGTGTTCTTTTCTCTATGAAGACATCATTTCTCGAAAAAGAATCGTCTTTCCAAACCCTTGAAAGATCACATTTCATCTTCTAAATGAGAAAAAAATCTGAGTACACCAAAGACCCAGAAAAAGATATGTCACTGCTCTGCTCACACCTAAAAAGCAGAGTTATAAATAACACCAAATACTGGGTTGCTCCACACAGCCAAGAACCTTGATGCAAGACATTAAGTCTTAAAATTTTACACAGAATGTGACTCCCTCTAAAACATTCTCTACCACATAGACAATATTACTGCCGTAAAGTCTGACCACATGGCTCAAAGAGCTATTTGTGAAAAGAGCAAAGTAAAAAGCTGTCAACATCTAGGAGCTCCTCATGAATGAAGTCAAACTTAGAAGAGCTAGTATCAATGCAGAGTTCGAGTTAAGACCAGTGGGGTAATGCAAAGGGTGGTTTGGGCCACAGTATTACTGCATTATAACCCAATCAAAGTGCACAAATCTACATAAAACTAAAAATGGGGGTTTCATCCCCATCATGAATGTTGCTTACTCTATAGGTAAGGGCCATCTGGTCTACCCTCTGCCTCTGTCACAGTGGAGCCCTTTGAGCTACAGTCCCTATCATAATGGAAAGCAGTGGAACTTTGGTCAACTTAACCACTGCCCACCCTCTAAGCCTAACTGATCTGACATTTTAGGAAGAACATTATGCTTAAAATAAAACTTTCCAACTTGTGCAACCAAGGTAGTCTGGGCAAAGAGAGATTGAGGACAGAAGTGGGTGGGTCCAGAATACAAGACAGTGATGGGGATCCCTTGACATCCCAATTGGAGAGAGGGTGACCTGGTAGGGTGGGGTCAGGAGGGAAAGCTTGCTTAAGCTATGGCCCTGGGTAGACTCTTCAACTTTGTCAGGAGGACTACTCCCACCAACTTCCCACCATTACTCTCTGGGGCCATTCTCTCACCTGCACAGGCCTATCTACTCACTGCCATCTGTGGGCTCAGCCCTGCTCATCAAGCCTGTGGCTGGATACCACAGTCATGTCTTGCTATTACTACCCTGGGCCTCACCAGACAGAGTCTACAGCCTTACATCTTGCTGCCCAGACTCTATAGTCTGGCTTCCTGACCCTCTCTCATGTGGACTCTTTTCTGCTTGGGACTTGAATCTCATGACCTGGAATCCCATACACCTGCAACCCTCTTGTCTATACCTACCTACACTTCTCCAAGCTCAGTCCGCAGCCCTTGCCTTCATCACATACCTACTGGCCTCCTCCCCATCTTCACATACCTACTGGCCTCCTCCCCATCTGATAAACTTCCATTCCTGGATCCTCTTGGGTAACCATGAGGGATAAGGAAGCCAGAGGCTGCAGCCTGGCGAGAAGGGCAGGAAGGTGACAGCTGCCAAAGCAATTCGCCCTCCCCCTGGTCCAACTATTACCACCTCATCCTCCTCCACTCCCCAGAGACTCCATGAAACTCACCAACTTTTAAAACTGACTCCTAGGTATAGTACCTGGCTTCTCACTAGAGGTCAATGTCACTCAGGTTGAACAGCACCTGTGTTGTTTGGTCTATAAAGACCCCCATGACAGCTTGCATTAAAATTGGGCCAAAGGGGTTAAGTTGCTGGATATGGTGTGCAAGCTCACCTCCCTCCCAGCTTCATTTATACTCATTTTATATATGAATACATATATACATACATGCATATATATCATATATACAGACACATACATATGCATACACATATATACGTATTTCTCATTTAAAGCAAAACAAAATATAGCAGTTACAAGACAAAAACGACTTAGAAAGTCAACACACACACAAACCACCATCACCCCCACTGCTGCTACCAAGATCTTGTCCTGAAAGTGTCTGGGTGACTGTCACTTACCACTACCTAACCCTTAACTACAGGCTGGGTCTGGGGACTCCATCCCAGTTGCTCCCTAGAGCTAAAAGTATCCTTGTTGCGTTTGTTTCGTCAGGAGAAAAGGGAGATGTAAACATGAACCAGACCAGAGACAGGAGATAGCCAGTGAGAGTGACATAATCTAAAGTGGCACCAAAATCCATCTCCAGCATTCTGTCATCTTATGATCAACCATTTCACTTCAGACACTCATTGGTCCGGAGGAACCTGAATCCTAGAACTAGATGTCCCCAAGTAAGCGGTTTCTCTCTAAAAGTAAAATGTGGTACACAAAGCAAAGTGCTCGAAGCGTCCCAGGAATGCCTGTTACATAAGGGCGTCAGCACTGCAGTCCTCAGTTCCATCGTGGGAAGGGTGGGGTGGAGTAGAGAGGACCACTAGACATAGCCAAGGCACGGAAGAATCAGGATTTTAGCTCTTAACACTCAAAAATTCCCGAGTCACAGTTGAAACCCCACTGCTATAATTGTTTTATACACTGTCTACACACACACACACACACACACACACACACACACAAAATGCCTTTTAAAAGTTGCATTAGTTTCCCTGTTTAAAACCCTTCCTTCTGTTGGGCACCTTGAGATAAAAGCTGTGTATGACTCCCTGGCAGGCCTTCAAATTCTGGCACTTGCTTGGGCTGGAACCAGAACAGTCTTCCATCCAACCAGGGAAGGCACAGGCCCTGCCGGCAGAGCAGGGGTTAATGGAAGCTGACCGCAGCACAGTTGTTAAGGTAATCAATACCACTGAGATACTAAAGCAGCATAAGCCACAGTATTGATTGCCAAGCAGATGATAAAACTGTTTATTATGATAATTGCAGGGTCCCTGCAAGATGCTCCCAGTGCTTCCTAAAGCTGTTTACAAAACTAATAAAGATTTGCCGTTTCAAGATCTTCCATTTTAAGCACCCCTCCTCCCCCAAACTTCCACCCCTGGCCCATCACCAAAAAGCAGACCTCACCCCCAGGCTATGAATATGTTCCTCCCTGGGACAGCACCAGAGCCTGTCCTGGGTGTGTCATGACTCTCAGGGGCCTCTGAGGAAAGGGCTCACCTTCCACACCCTCACCCTGCCCCCAACTTCAGGAAAGGGAGGCCGGAAGCACAGCCGACTAGACACTCAGGGCGTTAAGATTTCCTCCTCAAAGCCCGCCATGCGATAGTTATGGGGCTTCACTGATGGAGGGGGCTGCTCAGGGCTTCTTGAGCTAACATCCATTTGTTACAGCACGTTTAAGAAACCACATCACCTTGGTTTGTAATTAAAACTTCTCTGGAGAACCTGGTGGCCACGGAACCAACTGAACACAGTCAAATGCTGATTCTAGAATGCCCTTCTGCCAACACAACTCAGGGGTGACTTTGGCTACTACACTGGGCTCATGTCTCGAGTTCTATTCATGCCCAGTGCAACAGCTCCGTTTTATTAACAGTGGAATTAACACCTTGGTTATAAACACAGCTATCTGCCTTGAGACCCAAGTCTTTGGATTAATAGCACTGTTGATGATGACTGTGATAGTATTTTCACATGCTGTGATATTATTTTCAAGATGAACTAGATGAATGTGGAAATGTTTCTCAACAGAAGTAAGCATCTCACAGACAGCATTAATGCTCTTCAAATTGTTCTAGGGAAAACTCACTGGGTCCTGAGAGTAAGTATGGCAGCTTCAGGATGCAAAGCTTGCAAATATACTAAAAGTGTGTTTTCAGAGTGTGCAAGAAGAAAAAAAGGAACCCAAGTTTTGAGAAGAAGCCAATAGTTATGCCATTAGCAAAAGAAGCCCCCATTTCTCACTCAGCCCTGAATAACGCTGGCTCAGGCCATAGTGACCATCAGGATTTTACCCTTAACAGAATTTGCCTGGACTTGGCCTTCAAAACCACATTTGCAACTTAGGGGCACTGCTCTGAGAGTTGATGAGCCAAAGAAAGATGATTTGGAGGCAGCTTCTTTCTTTTCAATCAAAGCATGGAGAAATCGTTAACCAATGCTCCTGTCTTGACCTTGCACCACGACCTCAGCTTAGGCACTGAAGCCCTGACCCTCCTGATTCTCTCCCGAGTCAGCTGCCCCCAGCAGCTCTGGGAGATCACTGCCCACGGAGCATGCCTGTGTGCGCACACACGCACGGTTTAATTCTGTGGACCAGTAGAGACATGCAGCTCCTTTGTAGACACCTGTCTGCTCCGCCTACTCACAATCACACAGAAATCAGGAGACTGGAGCCAGTTCTATGTAGAGTATAATCCCCTTGCCAAAGACCTTGCCATGAACTCACAGATACCACAGCATGGCTGGAAGGGATGCACCGAGATTCGTTTAACCTGGTTACCCGCTCTTACAGGAACTGCTTGGCAACCAGAAATGGCAGGAGGAAATCTGAGGCTTCCCTCTTACTGAGTTTCATGAATGATACACTCCTAGGCAAAGCGGCAGAGGACAAACGGTCATCAACTACTAACTCCCAGCTAGATGCCCTGCTCACGCACCAAATGCCCATGGGGCCCGTGTTCACAAACACATCCCTGGTTCTGATACCAAGAGAAAGTTGAATATTAAGTGTGACTAATTCTGCTGTTACCTTTTAACCTCACTCACACACATAAGTTGTACTCTCAACAAAAACTTCAACAAAAAATACACCCTCGGAACGATACGGTCCACACTTGGAAACCCGCCCACAACGGCCAGCCAAGCCCTCCTAAGTGCTAAGAACCATTTAGGAGCATTGTAAACCATCAGGGCCATTAGTTCTAATTTGACCTCAACAAAATAAATCAACCCACTAGGAACAAATTTAGAAGCTTTCCAGAGTCAAGTTCTCAAACCCTGAAAGGCTCACAAGCACCATCCATGGAAGGGAACAAACGGCTAGCCTCCGGGCTACTCTCCCCACTCCCACCTCCCCTGTAAGGGAACAAACGGCTAGCCTCCGGGCTACTCTCCCCACTCCCACCTCCCCTGTAGCTCACCTGGGACCGGGACTCTGGATCCTCCTCAACCCACTGGATCAGAAAGCTGTGACTACTGATGTTTAAGGGATTCACTCTTTTCCTTCCTTTGAGTTCACATCAGATATGATTTTCCATCTGTGCTGCACTAAATGTCCTCTTTCAAGGCATGTGAACATTCAGATTTATTTTCAAGATATCCTGATTGGCTTTCAACTATGCTGATTCTCAGCTCTGGGTCAGAGTTCACCCAGCCTTTTTATCTTTCAGTAGGCAGGTATCACGTATATTAAGAACTGTGATTTCCCCCCCCACACACATTAATACGTGTCAACACAATAAGTAATTTCTCAAAAAAAACTTATAACCATCAGCATACACTCTAAATTTAAATTACAAAACCGTCCTAATTTTTCATCTTTATTCTTCCCTGGTAATTACTTACTGCATTTTTTTTTTTAATACTGATGGCACTGCCTTCACGAAGAAACGGGAAGTAAAACTATGGTACCACTGAACTCCACTAGCCGATGGGAGAAGAAAGTTAAGAACATGTTTGCTCGAGAGGCAGGCAGTCCACAACTCTTCAGCTGTTAAAATATTAAGAGTGAGCGAGGACGCCACGGACGGCCTTTGCCTGCCCGGGAGCTCGGCGGCTCCGGCATCCTGCGCTCCGGGGGTCCCGGGTCCCGGGTCCCGGAGGGCCTGATAAGGGTTGCGACACGCGCGCCGGGAGGCGGGAGGCGGCGCAGGGCCCCTGACCTCCGCCCTCCGAACAAGGCGCACACTTTTGGCACCGCTGGTAGTCAGGCCTCGGCGAGGAGCGCGCTCGGGGAGCGGCTGCCGGCCCCCTGCCCTGTGGCTCAGGTGCCGCCCTAGGCCAGGCCTGCGTTCCCGGCCCCGATCCCCTCGCTCGCACCGCAAGCGAAGGGGGAAAGGCCCCCTGACCCCGGCCGGAGGGAATGAAGCGTCACCCACGCGGGTCTGGCTCGCTGACCACGGCTCCCCACTGCCAAAGGTCTGTTGGCGGCACTTTGGGGCCAAATTTTCATGCTACCAGTGTTTTATCAGTAGTTCATTGTAGTATTGTAAGAAAAAGCAATGACGAAAAATTGTTAAGCGAGATCTGCAGAATGTTGGTTTCTCTTGCTGTGATCTCAGTGGTGCCTTCATGGAATAATTGGGGCTGCTGTAGACAGGCCTGAGAGAAGACATAATTAAGATCTTCATGGAAGCTTGCAGCCCAGAAAACCCTTTTCTACCTGCCCCCAACATGTCTTAGGCAACAGTGACACTTTCTTGTTCTGACCGTGTCTCAGATGCAAATAAAAGTCACTAGTCTTCTTTTCAAAAACAAAAAAAAAACACAAAAAACACTGTATCATCATTTCCACTCATCTTCACAGGACAGAAGGAAGGATTAATAGCAAGGATATTGGCAAAACAAGTCAGCAGTAACAGCAGAACCAGGACGCAGCACCTGCGCTGTATAAACCAAGAGTCTGGATTGCTAAAAGCTGAGTAATTCTTTCCAGCTCCACCCAGCATGAGTTTCCAGGTATCAAATTACATGTTAATTACACAAATGTGAAGTTATATGAGGGGAAGTGGTGTTAGTCAGCACCCAGCGGGTGGAAGTTCGGTAAAACAGTTTTGTAAGGCATGTTTCACACGCAGGCCGGGGGCTCCCCGGGCCCAGGAAGAGAAGAGGAATCACGTGGCAGAGGCCTAGGTTCCACCTGCAAACCTTCAGCTGACAGAGCTTCCAGAGCCCATTCAATACCCCCGACAGGAGAACTTTCCTAACTTACAAAATACCCAGGGTTCTTTTCCTCTTTGCACATTTGTTATACAAATCAAAACATGCTGGGCCTCCTGCTCCGGGAAGATCCCACATGCCGCAGAGCAACTAAGCCCGTGCGCCACAACTACTGAGCCTGAGGTCTAGAGCCCGCGAGCCACAACTACTGAGCCCACGTGCCACAACTACTGAAGCCTGCACGCCTAGAGCCCGTGCTCCGCAACAAGAGAAGCCACCGCAATGAGAAGCCTGCGCACCGCAACGAAGAGTAGCCCCCGCTTGCTGCAACTAGGGAAAGCCCGCGTGCAGCAACGAAGACCCAACGCAGCCAAAAATAAATACATAAATAAATAAATTATTTTTAAAAAAGACTTTGGGAATAAAAGAAGGAATAATAAAATTATTTAAAAAAACAAAACAAAACATGCTAGGGCTCATTTCACACTCAGCCAATCCAAAGAGGGGCATACAGCCCTGACCACAATAGTGTAGGGGGCAGCAGTGCCACTCAAGGTGATGGAGGGGCCCACGTGACACCTCCCAGCACCCACCGTCCTTCGACTATTTCGGAGGGTCAGGATGGCACAGTGTCCTCCAGGGTCCTGGCAGTGCCACAGCCTCTGGTGCTGGGGAGACACCGCGTACCTGCAGTGAGACTGAACACAGAGTTCTGAAACTGCTCCGAAGCCCAGGGCTCGGGCTGCAAGCCCTTTATCAACATAACGCATCGTACCCCTGCCTGCCGGGTGCCCACCAACTGCGTACTGATCTGGCCCTGATGTGAAGCGGGGGAGCTACGGTGAAGTCCAGGCCTGTCCCAACCAGTGAAGGGCTGAACAGACGACCGGAATGGAGCACTAAGGACCGTGCCACAGCTGCTGAGGAAATTTAGAGATCCACCCATGAGGAGCTGAACACTCTAATCTTTCCACTTCTCACGTCAAATGATTTTTATCTAATGCTACACCCCACAGGCAGCTATCAGAGGGGCTCTAAACTAACACCTTGAAGTGGGTCAATGACAAATAAATAAATAAATAAAAATCCCTATACATAGTGTAGTACAGTACAGTATAGTATACAACAGGCTACAAGCATATGCCCTGAGCTGGCATTCCAGCACAGAGGCCATTGAGAAGCTGCAAATTCTTAACCTACTTTGGGTTCATCATACCTATAATGGGTGTAGAGATCATATTTGCCCCATATGGTTGTAAGGATTAATAAGACACTTAAGTATTTAGCACAGTAAATGCTTAATATGTTTCAGTTATTAACCTTTATACACACACACACACACACACAGAGTGTGCATAAAATTGTTTCATTCGCATAAAATCTAAGAGAGACTGCATCCTCATTTTTAAGGTTCAGAAAAGCAGGGAGACTCACCCATAGTTTCACATCTCATGAGAAAGCAATGCTGGCCTGGAAAACAAACACTCACACTTCTGGACTGGTGTCTTTCACACCATTATTTTCCAGCATGTCCTACAAGCACCACTGGCCATAGGCTAGGTGATGCGTGAGTGAACATTTTAAATTTGAATCGCCACCTATTTAATGTTTATTTGAGCCAATACAACTAGCCCAAACTTGTGATTCTTCTGATATCACTGCTTGGGATGATGCTAGAGCAGGTATTTATGGTTTTAATAGGGGAATCCACGAGAAGAAGAATTTCTAAGCAAATAATGTACTACAGGTAGTAAAAAGACATAACAAAAAGGACACTCCACATTTGGGGAGCACTCTCTTAGGCCCTACTTCCCCTCTTAGAGGCTGTGTGTGGCTGAACCAATCTCTCTAACAGAGTCAAGCATTGAAAGTCAGCGGCGGGCACATCCTGGTTTCCCCTGTGTATCTACCTTGCCCTCTCTAAAGCACAGCCTCTCAATGAAAGGGCCGCACCTTCCTCCAGGCCCTCTGAGGAAGGCTGTGAGAAGGGTTACCAGCCTCCGTGACCCCTTTACTCAGCCATGGCTCTTCTCCCTCTCCCATTCCCCCCCACCCCAGCAAGGACCCTGCAGCCTGGAGCTGGTCCCCAGTCTTCCCCCTTAATGCCTTTTTCCTTGTACAGCTATCACAAGAGGGCTGTTTAGCGAGAGGACCTCAGGCTGACCTTTGCTGACAGGCTCCAAGCTCCCTCTGTAAACTGATCTAATGTGAGGCCGGGTAATTAGCTACCAAGTAGTAATTGCAGCTTCTAACTATGCTGGACCAAGACTGCAAAAATTCCCCCAGGGCGATGGGGTGGGGGGCTGCTGGGGACCCCAATCCACACAGAGGCATCTGCTCACAGCCAAAAGGAGGGACTCAGCAACATTTCTGAGGGAGGCCAGCACTTTTCCAGGTTTTAATTAAAAGTGGGGCCCGGGGAAAGAGACAGCTACAAAAGGAAATCAGTAAATAAAGAAGAGGGGTGAAGAAAGAAATCCATGGCCTGCCTGGAAGAGCCCATTCAGGAAAGCACCAGCTCTGGAGGCAGATGGCCCTGCACAAGAAACTTTCATTTCAGCCACAGAAGGATCACAGCAAGTAGCCTTAACGAGGTAGCAAAAAGAAATGCAGACAGGCAGGATGCACAAGGGCAGCTCCACAGCTGGCTTGCACGCACTCACTCCCAAAAGCGCACCCCTCAAACTTAAGAATCTTTAGGTGCCCCCCTCAAACTTAAGAATATTCAAGGTGCCAGGCTGGTAGCCTGCCCTAAGGGTTCTGCATGATCATGTGCTCAGATCTGGTAATTCAACCAGACCTGTCCAACGGGCCGACCCCACTAGCAGCCTGCAAGTGTATGTAACGTGTTTCACAGTAGCGTGCAGAGTCCCCACCGAGAACTCAAGAGGCAGCATGTCCATGGACAGCGGACGGCCCTTACTGTGACTCTAAAAATAAACCTAACTGCACAAAAGATACCATGGTCAGAAAGACTGAAAAAGTGTCCCTCCTTCCTATACAGCAGGACAGTAGGACACCCGACAGCACAAAAATAAAGGAAACCCTTTACTTTCCAACTCCACCCCATCCCCATTTCCTCTATCTGCTCTGTACCAAAAAAGCCACATCACTGAACTGCTGTTGCCCGTGATAACTCCTGGACCTCTTTCCTCAGCAGAGGCAGCGACTTCACGGGGCACCGCAGCTCTTCCGTGTGGACTAGACTTTCTGCCGGATCTGAGTTACGTCACAGGCTTCTGCAAACTTCATTTCCTCTGACCCTGCACCGCCTCACCCCCCAGTAGATTCAAGGCGGTATAGACTCTCCGAGTTGAAACCAGTGACAAAAACCAAGGTAGCAGCAGCCAACTGCACCAATTCACTCTCCATTTCCTTCTCCAAACAATTAATACGCTTAATAACTCCGACCCCAGCGACAGACTCAGACACCCCTCTATTAACCCCTCCCCGCGCCAAGGAGTGGGTCTCCACCACAATTCTGCTGTTCCCTATGACTTAACCATTCTTCAATCCACAACAAGGACTTCTCGCCACACTGTGGTTTTGTTCTCTTAATCTTTTATGAGGAACCTTATCAAAAGCTTTTAGAAAATACCAGTGAATTTTGCCTACCAGGTCATCTTTATTATTTTAAAATTCCTTATGAAGAAATTACAAACCTTAACGTCGTAAATGAATATTTAAGACAGCACGCACTTAGGCACGCAAGTCGGACTCAGGTTACATTTAAGTCGCTGTATTACCTCCCTTTTTAGAAAGATTCTTGTCTGGCTGTTAGTAAGGAAAGATGCCCCTCCCCAACTGCCAGGTGTGGGATTCCCCCATAGACCTTCTGGACCTGCTGAAACGGAGTATATACTGAGAACCAAAAGGATATATAGGGGCTTCCCTGGTGGCGCAGTGGTTGAGAGTCTGCCTGCCAATGCAGGGGACACGGGTTCGAGCCCTGGTCTGGGAAGATCCCACATGCCGCAGAGCGGCTAGGCCCGTGAGCCACAACTACTGAGCCTGCGCGTCTGGAGCCTGTGCTCCGCAACAAGAGAGGCCGCGACAGTGAGAGGCCCGCGCACCGCGATGAAGAGTGGACCCCGCTCGCTGGAACTGGAGAAAGCCCTTGCAGAGAAACGAAGACCCAACACACCCAAAAATAAATAAATAAATTAAAAAAAAAAAAAGGATATATAGTGCAGAACACAACTTCAAACCAAGAAATAAAATGCACTGAGTGGAGGAAGGCCTGGATGCGGCAGCCCATCCACCTCCACCGTCCCTACCTTTCCCCAGGTGCACGGAGGCAAGCAGCACGGTTCTCTGCATCACAGCCGGTCCACAAAGGGAGCCAGCGGCAGCTTCTAGATGTTGACACCATTTATGCTCCCTCCTAACACCTGTTTGTTGTTGCTATTATTCCTGATTAGCACTCTGCCCACAAACTCAGCCCTGAATGTAGGGGCAGCTTTCCCCATGGTGGAGCAGTTATAGATGCACAAGGGCCGAGGGGTGTTTCCTGGTCACCACAAATTATTTTCTTGGCAAGTGTAAAGGTAAATCATCTAGTCAAATACACATCTCTTCAAGAGTTGCCTTTGAGCAGGGTTCAAAAGCTGTAGTGCGATTCCGGAATCCCTGTCGGAAACCCTTTTCCGTCGAGTAACAGAGAGAGCGCTAAGGTAATCCACACTTACGCCGCCTCGTGTTCCTGATCACCAGGGAAATCCTCAGCCTTACTGCACACACATCAGCTTCTAACATCACATCTAATCACCAAAAATGTAGGCAAGGTCCTATGGCCAGATGAGACAGGCCTCCCTCTTCTCCATAACATAATGGTGAAATGGACAAGTCCAGAAAGTAGCCTATAGAGTCCAGAGTGCCGGGTAATTCTTTATCCTTGAGGAAGACCACCAATGTCAGTCAAGTCATAACTGGATGTCTAGTGAAAGGGTTGGGCTGCCCCGACTCTCCTCCAACCTCAGCCTGTCCTCGCCAACGTGGGGCCCCCAGAGGACGGAATGGGAACTGCAGGTCCAGGCACTCCATTACAGCAAGGCGCAGTTCAGCCTGGACTTAATGAGCTCTTGCAAGGAAACAGGAAGTCTATAAAGTAATTTAAATAACTTCCAGTCCTGAAATAAAGGAAATTAAACCACTGGCACAAACCTCTCTGATGGACACCTTTTCTGACCCTCCGATCGCACTCACAAATACAGCTGTCATATTCTTCTCCCCGAGGCCAGCCCCCATATTCCTCTCATGTGAAACGCACAGAGGCGACCAGTCAGCCTTCGGAGCTCTCCAAAATTCTGCGGAAACTGTAGGCGAGGGATGTGGCGTGGTGTGCAGCAAAAACCCAAGAATCAGCCCCAGCCCCACGCGGAGTCCTGATGCTCCCGGGCTGCACGACCTTGGGTGAATCACATAACTTCACAGGGGCCTCGGCAGCTCACCAGCAAATACCAGGAATGTCTTGGTCAGAGTAAGCGGCCTCCGAGATTGTTAAGAGGGTCAATGGGCTCATCTGAGAACAGTGCAAACTGAAAACGCAAATAAACACTGATATTATGCCGGCCACCAGAGCCCTAGGCTCCGGAATTTCTCAGTTTTCTGTTCAAGAGGCACTGTGCTATCCTTGCCTCCCTCTTCACTATGCATATTTATTCACAGGTTCTTCTGCTTCTCCTGTGCCCTTCACTGTACGTAATACTTTGTGTGGATAATTATTAGTCCAACTAGACATGGTTTCCTGGCAGGCAGGGACTGTGGCTTTTTACCTTCTGCAAACAGTGTGTGCAGACCACCAGCCAGCACCACACAGGTTCTCAACAAAGGTAGGAATCGACAGCCCACACGGTTACCCATTCATTCTCAAGCACCAATATGCTAACAACTATCCGTAGACTCTCTATGAAAAGAGACCAACCCAGTGAAAGACTCGGAACTGGCTGTGCGTCTACAAGAGGGGTGTGGGTTTTGGTCCCCCCTCTCTGAGCAGAAATGGCCCCGACTTCTCACTTTTACAGGCACCGCCCTCCGTGAAATGCAAACCTCAGTCACTATGGCAGCTTCACCGGGTAAATCTAAGCTGCCGGATGCTAGAAACTTTTTCTGGCCACAGAGTTAAGTTTACTTTATTGATAATAATCAGCCAGATACAGACTGGTTTGACCAGTACTCTGGATGCAGGATCACAAGAAAGACAAACTTAAAAGCAGCTTAAGGTCAATCTCGTTTTGCGAGCCCTCTAGATATTACTACTGACAACTGGGATGGTGAACCCTTGACCCCTCAGCTGGTAAAAGCCAATAGCGAGGCTGGACATTCCTTGTCAGCGAGAAAGCCTTCCGGGCTCCCTCCACGCAGGAGGTCAAGACCTGGTGCTCCAGAAAGAGAACTGTTGGGCCCTGCTCCAGAAGGGACCCTCCCCAACCCTGCTGAGAAAGGAAATCGCCAACAGGAATCTAGCTTTGCTTTATATAGAGGCACAACGTCACAAACAGGCTGTATGTGGAACTGCTCTGGGACTCCCGTCCATGACTGTGGGGTAAGATCTTAATACCACCGAAGAATTAATCGGTGCTGTCTTGCCCGTGGGCCTGTGTAAACTGGAACGATTGGATTCAGAGGGTCCAGAGGTTCGTTTGAGCAATGGTGTCTTCCCTTAAAGGTCTCACCGTTGAGCAAGAGCTCTGCACCCTGGAGGGCTGCTCCAGCTCTTGAGTAATCACCCTCCCCCGCCTCCCCGAGGGCTTGCCACGGCTAAGGCCCACACAGCCTCTGCGCATCTCATGGCACTCAGGCCTCCCCAGGTACTTGGGGCGACTCGTTCTCCCGGCCACAGCATCTGTCTCATCCCTTCACAGTCCGACCACAGCCAGGAGAACACAGTCTAAACCAATTTCTGACTAGGACGGGTTCACCCCAAAAGCAAACACAGATCGTCTCCCGTGGCGTTAGTCACAGTACTCTCAGCTGAAGCCAGACTTGACTTTCCCCAAAGTTCACTGACCAAGAACCAAAACCAGCATATCTCTGGGTCTCCCTTGTTTAGCCATCCTTCATCTAAATCCCTCATCTAGAACAAAGACACAGACCTACTAGAGAATGGACTTGAGGATATGGGGAGGGGGAAGGGTAAGCTGGGACAAAGTGAGAGAGTGGCATGGACATATATACACTACCAAACGTAAAATAGATAGCTAGTGGGAAGCAGCCGCATAGCACAGGGAGATCAGCTCGGTGCTTTGTGACCACCTAGAGGGGTGGGATAGGGAGGGTGCGAGGGAGGGAGATGCAAGAGGGAAGAGATATGGGAACATATGTGTATGTATAACTGATTCACTTTGTTATACAGCAAAAACTAACACACCATTGTAAAGCAATTATACTCCAATAAAGATGTTAAAAAAAAAAAATCCCTCATCCTAAAATGGGAGCCGCATATGTAATTTTAAATTTCCTAGTAGCCATGTTAAAAAAAGGGGAAAAAACAAACAAGTAAAATTAACTGAAATATGTCTTATTTAATACCAGTATGAGTAAAATATCATTTCCAGGGACCTCCCTGGCGGTCTAGTGGTTAGGACTCTGCGATTCCACTGCAGGGGGCACGGGTTCAATCCCTGGTTGGGGAACTAAGCTCCCGCATGCCGTGTGGCGCAGTCAAAAATAAACAAATAAAATAAAATAAAATAAAATAAAATATTTCCAATGCAATCCATCTACATGTTACTAAGCTATCTCCCCCCTTGTTCTCATACGAAGCCTTGCGAACCTGTGCGTGTTCACTTACAGCACAGCTCAACGCAGACCAGCCACATCTCAAGTGCCCAGTGGTCACACGTGGCTGGCGGCTACCATACTGCAGGAATCTCAAAAGCATCGCCATCCTCTGCTGATGAGAACCTAAAACACAACTCTAATCTGGCCTCACTGTAATAATTCATACTTGTTTTTCCCAGTCACAGACTTCACAGAACTCAGCCCTACTCAAGATTCTTTCCCACGGCATTTACAATTACATTTGGGTGACATGTCAAGAAGTTGAAGCTGGCTGGGACTGGAGTGAACTGATTTTCAAGGAATCGTGTACTACTTATCTGGTCAATCAGATCTTCTCTCCAGGGCTTGTCCACCATTCAAGTAAACCCCCTGGGGTTCCCTAATTTAAAATCCTTGTAACCCTGTAACTTGCAAATCCACCATCTTCCCGGTGACGTGTATTTAACTCTTTGGTGCCCATATAGATGGCTCCTTGTTGATGTGTTATCCGCTAGGACAGACCCCACTTCTAACTCAAGATCACACTGAATTATTTCTGCCCTGGTTGCACAAGATGTGTATACACCATAGATACAAAATTATGCAGAATAATCGACTGAGGGCACGTCTGTGGAATCCTAAGGCATAAATAGGCACAGGACAAATCCACGGGTTTGGGAATTGCCTGTAAACAGAAGGAAAATTTTCCACAGAAGATAAAAATGTTGAGGCCGTGCTCTCAGCAACTGTTAACCAGAAAACTTGGTAACAGATCTGTGCAGTCCAGATCTGTGCAGGAGTGGCACAGAGCTACTTTAAGTACCACAGCTCAGAGGTGACGCGTCTGTCCTGAGCGCTGCGCCCCAACAGGGCGCCCAGCCTGCGTGGAGTCTCATCACGATGCAAGTCAGGTCTGGGCCAGCACACCTCCCAGTGCCAGGGCTGGAACGGAGGGTGGGGAGGGGGTCCAACTGAGCCACCAGACGCACTGCCCCCGCAGCGACTCCCAAATCAGCCCCTTAAGGCACTGGCAGTGCAACGGTAGAATTCTCGTCTCCCAGATCAGCCCCCTTCCCTGCACTTACATCCGCCCTATCCAGAGGAGTAGAGGGTTTGATCTAGAAAGCTCTACTAGAAAGCTAAAGACGTTCTGCAGGCTCATCCATCCAGATTCAGCTCCCAGACCAGGAGCACCAGAAGAAAACTGAAACGTACAGAAAACTGTTCACTTCTGGCTCGCTGCTCTGGCTTCGGGCAAGAGAAGGTGCACATGAAGCTTGGGAGGGAGGACTGGAACTTCAGAGGCCGGGACTTGTTCCAGGAGCCCCCAGGGGACGAGCCTGGCTCCTGAACCTGGAAACGCAGAGGGCTGCTCTCCAACAGGTGGAGGGCTCCCCCTCTAAGCCCGGCGGGAGGAAAGAGGGGAAGGCTCTCTGTCAACCCTGCTCTTGGCATCCTCCCATCCCCGAGGGTCTCTCAACCTGTCCCCAAGGCCCTGGGAAGAGGAGCAGGGGACGAGCACGCGGGGAGAGGAAGGAAGGAGGCGGCTCTTCTTGGCGAGCTGATGGGTGTGAGTGGTGAGCATTAATTAAAAAGCCATCCGGGAACAATGGTCTTTTCATATTTGGAGCCTGTTCCGCACAAAGCTCAGCTTGTTCTAGGGGGAGGTCTCTGCTTTGGATTTTTTTTTCTTACTCATTTCCTAGGGCTGTGGCAATGTCTGGCACCCAAGCTCAACCCACTGGAGTGTCCCTTACCCAGAGGGGGTGCCAGGCAGACCTCCTCGACTCCAGAGGTGGTGGCATTCAGACACAAAAAGGGGCAGCCTCGGAGGGCTGTTCTGTTTTGACCCACGGGCTCCCAGAGAGCTCCCGGGCGTTCCCCCAAATAGCTGCCTAACCCACGGAAACACACACTGGACTTTTCATCGGCCAAACACTCATTTCCCTCTCAAATTACGCTAGACATGCCACAACCAGCAGACGTGGGATGAGGAGTCATGGGTCTAACAGACTGGCCAACAGACACTTCAAGGCTTCAGTGTAAGAAGACGGTGAACAGACATTAGATCGTGTAATGAGACTACCCGCCCCATTTTAACCTACTCCACTCAACCTCACAGACTATCCTTAAGAAAAGCAGTTCTTAAACAAGGGTTAGGGATGGGAGTAGGAGCTAATTCTGAGCGCCTAAGACGTCCTGACACTTTAAAAGACCACCTCCACTCTCAGTCCTTACAACTCCGGGTGGGCAGGCCCCTCTGATCTCACCTCCTGGTATTCACAGCCTTGTGTAGCCCCCTCCCCTTCCGTGTGGGCTGTGCACAGTGACGCTCCTCTAACCAACAGGCTACCAAGAGGTCACTTCCAGAATGAGGTTACGAAGACACTGTAGCTTCTGTCTTCCGTACACTCCATGCTCTCCCTAACAGAAGCCAAGTGCCATGTTGTGTGCTGCTCTAAGGAGAGGCCCACGTGGCCAGAAACTGAGGGCATCCCCTAGCCAACAAGAATAGAGGCCCCCAATCCAACAGCCCACGAGAAACTGAATCCTGTCAACAAACACATGAATGAGCTCAGACACAGGTCCTTCCCCAGCCAAGCCTTCAGATGAGAGTGTAGCCCCGGTGGACATTTTCACAGCAGCCTCACAAGAGATCTGGAGGCACAGGGTCCAGCTAAGCCACACCCAGATTTCTGAGCCACAGAAACGGTGAGATAATAACTGTTTGTTGTTTTAAGCCACTAAGTTCAGGGGTAATTTGTTATGCAGCAGTAGATGACAAATACATCCTCCATGCTACAAATGAAAAGGAGAAAGTTTTGGCCAGTATGTGGCAGAGCTGGGATTCTCACTTAGGCTAGACTGATCCTTTATAGGCACTTTCCCCTCACCACGCAGCTTCAGCTATCAAGCTCATTTTTGGGCCCACAGAGCTAGGAAATGACAATACTCACTGGGCCTCTCCATCACCACAGATGACACATACATACCTAAAATACATGCTTTAATATAAAAAGACACAGGATTCCTTCAGAATGCAGATCTGAAAGCACAGTGAAGAGAGGAGCTAATGTAACCTTCTCCTTTTACAGATAAAGAAACTGAGACTCACAGTCATAAAGCAGCAGAGATGGAACTCGAATGCTGGCCAAGATGGCATGTGACTCTTAGGGATCTGGGAAACTTCAGCCCAAACATACTGAACATACTTCTGATTTGCTGGCTAGGAAAAGTCATCAGGAGCCCTGGTCTTCTCTTTTTGGCACCACTGTTAACATTCTGTGGCAGCTGGTCCCCACTTGACATGTCCCCTCTAACCTGGCAGCTTCTCCTATGCATATCCCCCAAAGTCCTTCCACACAGTGATGGGTCACAACAGGTAGACCGTTTGCCCCTTGGTTAACGTGGGAGTTGAAAATCCTCATCCTCGGCTCACACTGAAGTGCAATCTAAGTGTACTCTGAAATTCTGTGACACGTCAGGAAGACAACGCAACATTTCCGTCAAGAAAGCTGAATAGGCAGAGGTGTTCTTGCATCTCCAGGAGGACTCCACAAGCTTGCACATCACTGACTAAGACTTCCACTATTTTTACAAACACATACTCTAGACACTTACAGTTAAGATCATAAATAATTAAGACAAAGTAGCCTAAGGACATTTTGTGAAGCACTATTGCTGACTTTTTAAAAATTAGGCTTTTGCTAATTCGCAAGATTGAATAATCTCCAAAATATTTCTAGACATAGCCATAGACCAGTAGAATTCAAGTGATCCTACATTCTCACTAACTTTTAGACATATGTATTTTTTATTATGAAAGTAACAGATATTCACTACTCAGGGTACAGAAAACCAAGGATTAAAAGTAGCCTGTACTTCTACCACCTAGCTGTAACCACTCAAGTTAATATTCTGTTATAGGTATCCTTCAATCTCTCCCTTATGCATATTTTTTAAATTAAATTGAAGTCCTATAGTACACACAGCCTCCTTTCATGTAATTTAACATCACTGTTTTCCCACATTCCTAACCATGAGACAGGAGCTTTAAAAAACCACATAAGAATCTACCATATGGATGCACCACAGTTTAAAATCAATCCCCTGTGAGAGATATAGATGGTTGCTATTTTTCAATATTATAAATGTGTGTAATGAAAATCTTTATTTATAAATTCCTCTTGCACAATTGGTGATTTCTTTATTACACATGAAGGTACTGGATCACCAGTCCTATTCTAGACATTAGGGATAAATCTGTGAAAAAACAAAGATCTCTGCTTCTTGTGAAGCTTATATTCTAGCAGGGGAGACAACCAAGGGTAATAAACTTAAACATTATTTTAAGTTTTAAAAATTATTTAAGTTTAATTTAGAAAATTATTTTAATAATACTAAACAGTACTATTTAGTATTTTATTAGGCAAAATAGGCTATGGTAGAAAAGATAGAACAGAGTAAGAAGAATCAGTAATTCATGGTGAGACAAGCTACAAATTTAAATAAATCTTATTTTAAAGCTTTTTGACATACACTACCAAACTACCCTCCAGAAAGGGTGCACCGATTTTTCCACTCCCTCACCATAACGGGGTATTTGCTCTATAAAAAAATCTTGGTTGAAAAAAACAAGAAAGCTCAATCTTGCTAGTAAACAAATAAGTTAAACCAATGAGCTATCATTTGGTTCTTCAAATGGGCAATCTGAATACATTCTTTATATAAGTTGTCCATTTGTACTCTTTGCTCATTTTGTATTCTTTGCTCATTTTTCTCTTATCTTTTTCTATCATTGATTTTAAGAGCTCTTCATATATTAAGGATATTTAGGACAAACTTTGTCAATTACATGTCATCAATATCTTTTCCCAGTTTGTCATATGCCTTTAAATATTACTATTAGTGACCAGCATAAAGAATTTTTTTTAATGTAGTAAATCAGTTTTTTCCGTTATGATTTCTTTACCAGAAGAGTCAGGCCTAATATCCCTCCCTGCCCCACATTCAGATTAATATTCACCTATACTTTCTTCCAGCTCTTTTGTGATTTTAGTTTTACTTATACCTCTCTAATTCATGCAGAATGTATGGTAACATACACTATGAAGAATGGCTCCAACTTAAGTTTTCCCTATTTGTTTATCTAACTGTCCTATAATTATTTACTGCATAATTGCATAATACTAGAGACAGTAAAGCACAGTGATGAAGGTCACTGGTTTTGTTGCCAATCAGATCAGTGTTCAAGTCTGCGTGACTGGGTAAGCTACTTCAACTCTCTGAACCTCAGCTTCCTCATCTATGAAAAGGAACTATATGTAGTGTCCACCTCATACTATTCTTGTGAAGATTAAATGAGATGAGTTCACGTAAAAGTGTTTAACATAACACCTGGCACTTAGAAGTACTGGAAAATGTGAGCTGTTATTATCTTAATTCCTCTCACTTATTTGAAATGCTACCTTTCCCAGACACACTTCTATCTGATTCCATTCCACTGAGTGGTCTCTAATATTTTCCAAGTGAGTTTTCCTGGTATACGAGAAAGCTAATGATTTTTGAAATTTTACTTTGTAACTGAACTCTGTACTTAATTCCATGTGAATGTGTCCTGGGTTATTTTAGGAAGACAGTAACACCTGCAAATAATTTACATTGTTTCTTTTTAAACATTATTTGACTTTGGTTTGTATATCCTGGCCAATGCAACAAGGCAAGAAAAAGAAATGAGTACAATGGCCAATCTTTGTTTTATCCCCAATTTCATTATGCTGCCTCTTTTGGTTCACCATTAAGTCTCCAACTGTTGGAGCTGCTGGTTTCTTCATTGAATTAATGCAATCTCTTTGTTGCGAAGTTTTTTAAAAAATTTCTCAGCAAACTAGAAATAAGAATAGAGAACCACCAAATGCCTTTTTGGATATATGTTTTTCTTCTTTTTCTACTTACACCATGTATTTGGAGAATAGACATCCTAATCTTAAGCCCCTCTTACATTTCTGGGATAAACCCTATGTGGTCATGATTCTTTTAAAAAACTGTGGAATTCAAGCTGTGACTGTTTTAGTTGGCATTTTTTGCATCTGTACTTGTGCCTGAGCTCAATCTTCAGTCTTATTTTTGTGTAATCTTCGCAGTGATGTTGGTTCCCGGAGTTGTGCTAGCTTTGTAAAATCAACTGGGATGCTTTACTTCTTTTTCTATGGTCTGAAACAGTTTATTGAGCAATTAACTATTTTGTCCCCCAAAGTTTAAAAGAATTCATCCATTAAACTGCATGCATCCAGAGCCCTCTTCGGAAGTATCATTTTTTTTTAATGCTTAGTTTCTTCCCTAGTTCCTAGTTTAAAGACTCAGACTTCTGATTCATCTGGAACAGACATGTCAACTGAGATTTTCAAAGTTGCTGTATTTTAAGCTACTATATTTTATTTTTATATTATAAAATAATTATTTCAAATATAACTTCTAATTTGTTACTTTTTTCTATCGCGTCAACTCATTTTTAGTTTTGTTTATTTTGTTTATTTTCTCTCTTCTTAGACATGATAGTGGTTTAGTCTATTTCCTTGACTTTTCCCCAAATAAATAGCTCTTGGATTGATCACTTCAATGTTTTCTTCGTTGTCTAACTCACTGACATCACTTCCATCTTATTGGGCTCGTTTTATTCTTTCCAACTTTAAGTTGAATACATAATTCATTTATTTTCATTTTCTCTTATTTATTAATGAAAGGATTTAAAGCTATGAATGCATCCCTGAATAAAACTTTGGTAACAACCCATACATTTAGATACACAGAGTTCTCAGTATTTCCTGACGATTCGGTAACAGTACTTCCTCTTTGACTCAGGTGATTCAGGAGAATATTTCTTAATTTTCAAGTAACTGGATTTCATTAATATTTTTAATATTAAGTATTCTATAGAGGATAAAAACATCTCTGAAAGAATATGAAGAAACTCTGGCAAGGGGGAAGAAAACTCTTAAGCAGAAAACACTACTTAATGCTTAGTTAAAAAAAAAAAAAAACTACTTATATAAAGCTGTGATGGTTGTATCCAAGTATATGTGTTACAGAAGGGATATAACAGCAGGTGATTCTGGGGAACTGAGTGACTGAGGGGCAGGCAGCACGGGAAGAGAGGGAAAAGGAACTCTCTTCTGTACCTTCTGAAAATATTATGAGCATGTACTGCCTCTTTAAAAATTAATTTAAAAAGCAAAGCCATCTCTCAATAAATGGAATGAAACCATCCCAGATATACTAAGTATATAACCAAGTAAATTTCTGTACTTTGATGAAATTTAGAGATTGGTTTTATTAAGCAAGACTTGGCTCCAAGATGATAAACATCTGGGGCTAGAAAAGGGAAGAGAAAAAAATGATCTCTAATTCTGAAATCTCCAAGTTCAGAAGAATTAAGAGCTTCAAGGAAAGAAAGTACAAAAAAAAAAAAAAGAAAAAACGTTCAGCCAGGTTTCAATCAGGCTACCATTTTGAAACCTGAAATTCCTGAATGTACAGCTAAGAAGATAGCAGACTTCCCAGTTTCCTCTACCTCCTCACCACGGCTTTCCCATTTTAGGAATGCCCCATATTGTGCATCTTGGTTGTTGCAGTCTTATTACTTAAAATGAATTTAAATCCCAAATTAATTCAATTAAGTGATGATTTTAAGCATTATGCCACTGTCAACTCGTTTCCCACAAACTTCGCAATACCAAGTTAAAAAAAAGAAAGAAAAAAGAAAAGAAAATAACCCAACTCTGTAAATCAGTTTTCCAATTTATGTTGAAGAAATCTGTTTTCCACTTTCTAATTTCTGCAACTGGGAAATTCTGTATATTATGTTACCATATAATGAAGGATGCCAGTAAATAGAAAGCCCACACGCCTGCACACACAACAGATTACACTGTGTGTAACTGCAAACACTACCACGTTATGTACTCCTGGGAGTATTATTACTGAGATGTTGTTATTTAATGCCTCATCTATTTAAAAAAAATTCATTCCATATGGATGAAAAATGAGTATACTAGCCTGAATATGGGAAAAAAAATAAAATGTAATCATAGATCACTTAAAATCTATACCATTTTATACAAGCATAAGATGGTACAAGCAAGACTTAGGAATTCAGAGTGTCTCAAATTACAAGGTATGAGCTCATTGCTGGCTACTAAGATCTCCACCCTGGCAGTGGAACTAGAGGAGGCCAGCAGCAGAGGTCACAGCCATCCTCTGTACTCTCCTGGGCCCTTTAAGAAATTCATAAAAGGACGCAGCACCTTGGGACTTCCACCGACAGCACCCATGGAGGCGCAGCCCCGTGGGAAGCACTGGGCAAGGCCCTCTGACAGCTAAGAGGCTCTCCCTCCTGGGGACAAGCCAACCAGACAGACACCCGCGGAGCCTGGTGAAGAACACCCAACTCCAGGGAAGGAAAGAGCCCCACCTCCATCGACCGCCCCGGTACCAAAACGGAGTTCAGGACTTTGCACGGCGCCCCATTCACACTCCCTTTTGACTTGGTGAGCGCAGGAGCTTCAGCAGCCATTGCTGCTAAAACAAAAGACAGATGACAGGAAAACCTACTGCCCTTTGGCCGCTCCGAGCACAGGGCAAGTGTACAAGTGCATAGGGGGACAGCAGGCCAGCTGCACTAATCCCTTTTTGTCCAGCAGTAATTAATAGTATAATCCACATTTAAGATGCATTAAAGCGAAAATGCTGCGTTATCAGACTGCCCGCGCGTCGCCCCGAAGCAGGACCTCCCCTGCTGACCTGCGGAGCCCGGTTACCTCATCTCGGCCTCCTCCTCTCGGGGGAACTGACTCTAGGCACCTCATAAAAGGACGGAGCTGGCAGCCAGAAGTCTCAACTTGGCCGAACACTCCATGTCCGTCTTTGGAAACCACGCCCTCCACGGGCAGGCTGTCTGGCACACGGGCTCCACGCAAAATAAGGAGTCATTAAAATCAAGTCATAGACCCTCTGGCTAACACACAGCATTTCAATGTCACAAGTCCCCCTGATGGAGTTTTAAGATTTAAGCTAACCCCCCCCCCAAAATAATGCTGGGATGATACGAGGAGAATTAAGACGCCCTTCAACTCGATTTGGTGGGATGCCCTTTCTGGGTGTTCCTTGGGTGTTTCGCACCAATTCCAGCGGCACCAGGTAAGATTCTATCAAGGAGCAGAAGCCAGCGGCTGCTGTCCAGGCCTGAGGAGCGTGCCTCTTCCACCACGACTGAAATACCATCTTCAGAGAGAGGCATGCTATTAGCTCATCAAGCACATTCAAGCTACAATCAGACGTCACCGCCACTTAAAACTAGAGGCGCCTGAAGGAGCAGTCCTCTCAACTACGCTTTGAAGCCACCGCCGACTGACAACTCGACCTCAGTTCTCCAGCACCACCCATCTGGTGGAACAGGTACAACCAACAGTAGGCGGAGAGCCCTGAACTCCCGTTTAACCCCACGATGCACTGGTTGAGTCACCATCTCAGCTCCATCCACCTCCGTACCGGGTCACGGCCCAAGCCCACGGCAGGTGTCTGACAGTGGCCACGTGCTAGGGCAGCAACTGGCCTCCATCCCGTAAGTCCTCCTTGGAGCTCGGTTGAAGCCACTTATTTCTTAATCTTGGCAATTGGATATTAAAAAGAGGAATGTCATAGAAATCATTCTGACCTCAAGTTTTTGAGATCCTGGCATGTATGACATGATCTGGGCACTAATTACCTACACCTGTTTCAAAATTGCTCCTTTAAGATCTTTACCTAGAACCTAACACCTTCCTCCATAGTGATATTTAATCACGCTAACGTAATACAAAAAAGAGCAATTCCACATAGTTCAAACTAATACCACCAGGGGCTGGCCAAGGAATGAAGTGCCTTTTGCACTATCACTTCTAGCAGAAAATGTATCCATGGTGGTTCTAGAAACATGTCCCCATTCTATGAACATGCTTCCTTCTGAGGCTGCCAAAAAAGCCATGGTCCGGTGACTAGGCCCACCACCCGAGCACACAGGAACAACATGCCACAGACCTGGCGCTCATGTAGGGGAGGCACCCAGCCTGAGGAGCTGCGCAAGAAACACAGTGGGGTGGGAGCCCTCCAGCCCACCCATCCCCGCTGCCTACTGCACCCTACGACTGACCTCGCAGTGTTGCTGGGCTCCCCTGAACCTCTGCTCTTAATCGTACATCTCTAGGATTCTTCCTCAAGAACCCTCTGTAAACTCTCTCTCAAATACTACTCTTGGCGCCTCACCACAATCTAACAAAACAATATCACATTATTTGGCGAGGAGAGAAGCTAACAGATTTCACCACCAAGCCTCCCACTCATTCCCAAGGGAACCTCCTTTGCCAGAACAGGCATCCTTTGCTTCAGTTTCCACAGGGATACTTGGTTGAGCTTTGCCATCTAACTCCATCCGGGTCCATGTGGGCCTTTCCTTCTTTGCTGACTGCACCGATTCCTCCAAGAACCCCTGTGGTGGGCTGCCTAACAGCACCACCAAGACGTCTCTGTCCTCATACCTGGAACCTGTGAATGTGTTACCCTAAATGGCAAATAAGACTTTGTAGACGGGATCAAGATCATCCTGGATGATGGGGGGTGGCGCATGTAATAACAGGGGTCCCTATAACAAGGATGCAGGAGAAGTTCAGAGTCAGACTGAAGTAGATGTGATGATGGAAGCAACAGGTGGTGTGATGTGAGGAAAGGGTCATGAGCCAAGGACAGGGGCAGCTTCCAGAATCTAGAAAATGCAAGGAAACAGGTTCTCTACTCAGAGCCTCCAGATGAAACCAGCCTTGCCAACACCTTGACTTTAGCTCACTGAAACTGATTTTGGACTCTGGACTCCAGGACAGTAAGACGATCAACTGATGTTGTTTTAAGCCATGAAGTTTGGGGTACCAATAATTTGCAGTGACATCAATAGGAAACTGATACGACCCTTCCGGAGAAAGGGGGCTGTGACAATAAACACACAGAACCAAGAACGCCCTTGAACTTCAAGGATGAGTCAACCTCACTGGGATCCACGAAACCTTCCTCTCTGGACTTGAAGAGCCAGCTGAATCCTCTCCTTCTCCATCACCAAAAATGAGACCCAAAGGCCCCCGATGCCGTAAGCCAGGGTTAGGACTTGAGGGTAGTGCTCAGTGGAACATCTTAGCATTAGACGGAAAAGACTCCCATCCTAGCCTACTGTGTTTGAGATTCATAAATACCCACAATAAACCATGAGAACAATAGAAGACCAGTAGTTAAAACAAGACTATATGTGTACGATATTTTGATTTTATCTAATAGAAGATACTGGACTAAAAAAAAAAAAAAATCTACAGGCAAGAATCCCCAGATCCAAAGTTCCTTTTATCAAACGGACAGAAGCCGGGCCAAGCCAACCTCGTCCAACGGATCCCACAAGTGGGCCGGCCTGAAGTCCCACCTCGATGCCAGGCAGCCAGCTTGAAGCCTTGGAAAGCCCAAGCCCAGGCCCATGCCCATTGGGCTCATGCAGACAAAGAGAGGAGGAAGGCTCGGGAAGGTGGTGGCATCCTGCCCACCTCAGTGGTAGCCTGGGGCCACTGGATCTCGCCATCTCGTCAGCACCTGAGAGGCGTGAGCCAGGCAGCCAAACACGTCAGAAGCTGGCTGCTGGCCGGCCCCAGTTGCCCAACACCTCTGCAGGAGCCAGCTTTCCAGGACTGGGTTTCACACGCTACACAGGTACAGGCCACTGTTGACCAAATCGAGGCCTGGCGCCTTGAACGTGCCACACAAAGACCGGCCACACGTGGAGAGTGGTGGCTATCCTGCCGCAGAGCAATGAAATGCATCTGCGCTCCACCTTGGCCTCCACGCAAAGTGCATTCTTCTCACTGACTGTGCAAAGCAGGATCCCACCAGGGTCTTCCTACTCCAGTCTACCTGGGCTTGCTTTCAATCACAAGTTAGACCTTCCTTCCACTTAACCCTCCACACCCATATACTACTTAATTCTCCCAATCCTCCAAGTTGTTTACTCTCTCCCAGTCTGGCCCATTTCCTTTTTGTTTAACAGGTAACATGAAGTACTGTGTTACAATGTTTAGGATCAGGGTAACTAGGCTTCCTCAGTAGGATTTAAACATGCGATTTCAGTGCACATGTACAAGGAGCTACTTGAAACAAGGTGAAGTAGTCAAAAAAAAAAAAAATTCACCCATCTTCCACAAAGGATTCTCATTCAGCCTCTGCTTAACAAAGATGCAGCTTCGAATATTCAAAGTCCAAGAGAAGGTGAATTCTGGGAAAACTGGCGTCTAATTTGCCCAAGATTCAAAATCTTTATGCTACTTGACCAGTTTCTCTTTCTTTATCTACTGCTTCTTCTTATGCCCCCCTCAAAATAAACCAGCCCTAGAAATAGAATCCCATCTTCCTTAGCTCTTACGACTAATTTATGGCCTTCTTTTAAAGCCCTTGCACCAGAGCTCTGATTCCAGTAATTTCCTCTTCTTCTATACGAATGTCCATTTACAGCCACTCTGTAACCTCTACGTGAACCGAGCATGTTCTCTGTGCCGCCCACGGATGTGGGATCACGCCCTGGTGAGGGCAGGGTGGCTCTGGGGCGGAATCTCTCCACTACAATATGAGCTCACTTGGGACCCTACCCAATTTCAACTCCCCAGAGAGTTAGATGAATACTTCTTTTGCTCTAAAGCGCCTTTAAAAATGACAAAGGAATACCAAAGGCTGGATGGGCAACTAGCTGTGATCTCAAGACATGGTGTGGGTTCTTTTACGCTCGGATTAACGGGAGTGGGGGTGGGCGTCTTGATTTTGTTTTTATTCAGGGAGGCGGGTATGAGAAGATGTCCCAGAAGACATCCTCCACTGGCCACAGGAATACTTAGAAGGAGTATCTGAAAGTGCTCCAAATCGTTTCCAGTCCCCATCCCAAAGGTTCCCCTCGCCAAGCCCCCAAGGCTTTGCTGATACTTTTCTCCACTGCGCTTCCCTGGGCTCCCCACCTGTGGCTCGGCTGCCCTCATCTCTCAAGACTGCCTTCTCTTCTGTTCAACACACTAGCCTGAGGCTCTCTGATCTGCAGCTGACTTCTTTGACTCCAGGGTGCTAGAAATCGTGGTCCCGCACAAGGAGCCTTTCCAGCTTAGCACCCCCCAGTCGGAGCCTGTCTAGGGAGCGGCCCACCCACGCACTCAAATATCCGAGTGGCTCCGGTGTGCCAGGGACTGACTGTCCTATGGGCTGCGGATGAGGTGGGCCATGAGCCCACCAGGCCAAGACTCCTGCTGCCAGCACAGAGCTCCCATCCAGGTCTTCGGACCCTCCTTTTGCCCCTACTTTTACTTCCTTCTTTTCTGGGAAGGATTTCCCCAATTTAGCCAGAAAATTCTGGGTTTTTTAAAGGGGGTTGGGGAGGGAAGACCTATGTTTTCATGAGTTTTAATCTTATTTTAAAAACTGACTTTAGGCAATAAATGATGAGAATTTTCTTTAATTGAAGTTCTTAGGGGCTCCTGAGCTAAATCAACCCACGCTTGGTGTGTGCTGCCACATTCTCAATCTGAAGCCGCTCTTTCCCTTGAAGACAGAAGCCAGTCTCCGTAAATTCTAAGCGCTGAACTCCCCAATCCTCCTCTGCCACGATTTTATCCCCAAAGCTACAATTCTTCTCATTCAAAGGTTATCCTCCTCAAGCCAAGCCCAAACTAACTCGGCATCCAGCTTTGCTTGTGCCCTACTGCTGGTGCCCAAGTTTCTGGCTCCACGAAGACTCTGACCGAGCTTTCCAGGAACACGCGCCCAGGAGACCTAGCGCTCCACGTGATCAGACGCATCACCCAAGGGTCCTGAACACCGTCACTGGACGTGAGAGCAACACAGTAATACATCTGGCACTTTCTCAGCCTGTCTCCAGTCAGAGCTGGGATTCAATCCGCTTGTGACTTTACAAAGCGACCCCTATGAGGCAAGGATCTTGTGGCCAGTTGATCTTGGGAAGTGGCCCAATGCAGCCGGTAAATGTCTGCCTCACTCCCACTTGATCTTTAAAGACCCAGGAAAGTGGCCCTCAGGCACAACACTAAGCCCCAGAGGGGCCTTGGAATCTTCAATCAGCACCAGCGTGTGTGTGTGTGTGTGTGTGTGTGTGTGTGTGTGTGTGTGTGTGTGTGTGTGTGTGTGTGTGTGTGTGTGTGTGTGTGTGTGTGTGTGTGTGTGTGTGTGTGTGTGTCCATGAGCTGTGTGGTTGATCGGCCACTGCCACCCTCCCACCACATCTAAACACACACCTATCCTTCCCCACCTCTGCCCAGACCCCCACCCCCACCCCGGGCCCCTCCCAGCCTCACTGCAGCATGGAGGGAGCAGCACTTTCCTGTCCAAACCTGAACTGACCCCGGGCGACTGCGCCACACCGCCTGCATCTGCACCCTCAGGTTAACATTTTCCTTGTGTAGACCTTCCTGCTCTAAAGGGCATGAACCTGGAGAGTGTGAGTCATCACTACGAGCAGGAAGCAACTGCTCCATCCAAGGCTTGACCCAGTTCCTAGAGAGATTTCTCTGCCCCCGCCCCCGCGCCCCGCGCCCCGGTTCTCATAACACGCTCAGGCTCACCCACCCCATCCCCTCTCTCTACAGCCTTTTCAAGATCTCTCCCTCCATCTACCCACAACTGGGACTGCTTATTTGCTTAGTCCGCTGGTAAGAAAAATGAGAGGGCTGTCTGCCATTCCTGGCAGGGCATAAACACTTTTAAAAAAATGTACGCTCCAACTCTGCTTGGGTCGGAAACCGACCTCTTTAACCTTTCGAAAGAGCTGCGGACGTTCCATGGGAATTGACTATCACCACTCCTTATCATCACTGAAAGACAAAATCCACTTTACCCTGCAACATCTCACACGGACCCTTCACATTCTTGGTCTGGGAGCTGAGCATGTAAGAGAAAGAAAGAGGACACCCCAGAAACGTGGGAAAGGCCACTGTCACCAGTACGAGAGGCACCAACACCCCGATTACTCTACAAAGATGTCAGGATACTTTATTTTAAAATTTGTTTAAATAAATATAATGACCCACATACAAAAACTTTACATTGGAAGAACATTTCCCTGGTGATCGAGACCAAATTTCAGATCAGATCAAAGGGAGACTGCCCAGGGAAACCATAAAGAGGCCCAACATTGCTATCGTTCTATGAAAAAATAAAGATATAGTTCTGATTTCTTACAAGGAGTTTCAAAACAGAAGGTCTCCATCTTAAATTTGGAAAGAAAAACATTCCCCACACAGCCCGAAGGGCCAGGAATGGCCTCACGGTATGGGACAGCTTCTGAAACACACAGAAAGTGGGAAACGTAGAGCACATGGAATAAACCACTGAGAAACCAGCCGCCCAGGCCAGACCCACCGTGCTGACTTCGGCAGCGCTTGTCAACCAGGACTCGGCAATAATGTTATCGAAACTGAAATCAAGTGGCACTGATCAGTTCAGACCTCCAATGCTGGGTTCGACTCAGTGATTGTCCTACGTGGGCTAGACATTTTTCCATTCAAATGTTGACTAGTTTAAGGGTAAGGTTAGGGAGTCACAGGCATGGTCAATGGTCCTTTTCTTTCTTATTTTATCTAGCTAAAAGTGGGGACAACATTACAAAGCATGAAGTGTAACTGCACAATTAACACCTATAGCTTTATGCACCAGGAAGTACAGTAAACATTCTAGCTGCACACTTGGTTTCATTCTCCTGACAACCTGTGAGATGGGTACTAGCACCGATTCTATTTTGCCCACAAGGAAATCGAGGCCCAGGGAGTCCAAGTAACTTTCCCAAGGTCACACAGTTAGGTAAAAGCAGAGCACGAATCCAGTCCCTGGTTTCTCAAACACCAGAGCCTTTGAGAGCACAAGACATTCTCCTGGTAGGGTTGCCTGTATACCAGCCAACAAACCAATCGTGAGAACTGCCTGCAGCATGTCTGGTTCCTACATGAAATAGTTTCCGGCCAGAAGCTCATCTTGATCTGTCGTTCTTCTCTACACACTCTGCCAACTATGGAAAAGCCCGCTCATCTGAAGAGGAGGAGTACAGCTCGTGCTTCCCTTCCTCATACAGGCCCTCAGAGGCCGAGTCCCCATCATGCACTCAGGTGGTTCTGAGGCCTCCCTCTGTCTGGATTCTGAGCCATCCTGGGGTGAGGCGGGGGGCAGGGAGCAGAGACCGTCTCCCCATTATCCACCCCCACTCCATCCCCCCAACACTCTTCCACTTGATGCCCTGCCTGCCCACTGGAGTTCAAAGTCAGATCTGAACCAACTGCTAGGTGATCCTCTTAAGACACTTAGCCTCTCGGTTTTTCCAGAAAAGATGACGTGTCCCCACCCTGCATACCTTACAGAACAACTGTGCGGATTAGTGGAATGGACACAGGCTCCAGGGCTTTGAAAAATGAAGCCTCTTAAATTCCTTTCCCGTTTTCCTCAGACAGATGTGACACCTCTCCCTTCTATTTAGACTTTATTTAGAATTAAACAGTTTAATACTTGAGTGGCTAACTCAGGGGCCTAAACAGTGACGCCGAGTGCACATGTAGTAGCTCAATAAAACATCGATGGGGCTTAGAGCCACGAGGAAAGATGCAACCCCACGGGTGGGGCTAGCGGCTCCGGAGCGAGGGGCCCGGCCAAGCTCACAGCCATCCTTCCGGTCACTCAAGGCATCCCTGACTCCTCCACCTTCTCTCCTGCCCCACACCCCACCTTCAACATACATTCAAAGGGTGACCGCTTATAGTGTCTCTCAAAATTTCATGTCCACCCAGAACCTCAGAATGTGTCCTTATTTAGAAATCGGCTCTTTGCAGGTATGATTAAGTAGAGGTCATACTGGATGAGGGTGGGTCCCAAATCCAATGACTGGTGCCCTCAGAATGGAAGAGGACACACAGGGAAGAAGGCCACGTGAAGACCGAGGCAGAAATTAGAGGGATTCAGCTACAAGCCAAGGAATGCCAAGGACTGCTGGCATCCGATGGAAGCTAGGAAGGACCCTTGGCTAAGCCTTCAGAGGGACCACGGCCCTGCTGACACCTTCATCTCAGACTTGGAGCCTCCAGAACCGTGAGAAAACAAACTTCTGCTGTTGTAAGCCACTCGGCTTATGAGCCTTCGCTCTGGCAGCCACAGGACACTAACTCACCACTTCTCACCCCTGCACCGCGAGGGCCCTGGCCAGAGCCGCCTCTTGCCCAGCTGGCTGCAATTATCTCCCTCTGGCCTCCGTGCTCCCACCCTCCGCCCAGCACAGCTGCCAGAAGGAGCCTGTCCAGTGCCAGCCTGGTCACGTCACTCCTGCGGACGAATCCCCCCGAAACGGCCACCTGGCTCAGAGCAGAGCGGAAAGCCTCACGTGGCCTCCGAGGCCCTACAGGATGTACCCCGTCCCCTTCCCACACCCACTCCAGCCACGCGGGCCTCCCTGCTGCTCCTCAGACACGCCAGGCGCGCTCCACGCAGGATCTCTGAAGGAGCTTCTCCCCGTCCAGAACTCTCTCCATCACTTACTCGCTCCAGCCTCTGCTCTCACGTCGTCCCCTCCCGAGGCCCTCCTCACCCGCAAACCACTGTCCTCCAGGGCACTCCCTCTTCCCCTGCTCGGCTTTTTCTCCATAGCATTTAACCTCTTTTAAAACACTGCATTTTTCTTACTAATTACGTATACTGAGGGAGCATAAGCTCCATGAAGACAAGGATGGTTCCCTCCCCCCCACTGCAGGAGTGCCAGCGCCTAGAACAGTGGAGACGACCTCAAACATCTGATGAAAAAGTGGACAAAAGGTCAAGGGCAGGCAGGAGCCTGAGGCCAGAGGCGGCAGCAACGTGGAGCGCAGCCCCGACCCTGGAAGCTTCAGTGGGGCAAGCAGGCCGAGCGGGAGGGGCTGGCCCCACGGCCACAGGGCTCCCAAGTCCTTGCAGGCGGGTGGAAAATGCTAGGCATCGAGGAGCCACTGTGGGCTCCTGATCAGGAGAACGAGACGAAGAAAAGAGGGCAGGGTCTCTTGACCTTGGCACTACTGACGCCTTGGGCTGAACAGTTCTTATGGGGGTGGGAGGCTATCCTGCCCACTGCAGGAGGCTTAGCCGCACCCCTGGCCTCCACCCACCAGATCCCGGTAGCATCTCCCCCCAAGTTATGATAATCGCAAGTGTCTCCAGACATTGTCACATGTCCCCCTGGGACAAGGGGAAGGGAAAATCGGCCCCTTTGAGAACCACCGCAACAGAGTTTCTGTGGTAATGTGTACACAGAGTGACCCCAGAAAGCACATACCTACAAGGACCAGCAGGGAACATAGGTGAGCGAGCTGGCCAGGTGTAAGGTACACCTGTGACAGGGACCTACCCTGGCGACCTAAAAAGCACACGTCCTTTCTAAGAGGGGCAGTCACTGCTCTAGCTGGCTTTTGCCCTCAAGGTCCGAGAAGTACCAAATCCCCCCAGTTCTCTTCCAGGAGAAGGTTCCAATCCAGATTTTTATGTTGAAATATGTCTATTTTTAAAATACCATAGGTGCTGCACAAAACTCGTCTCTAGGCCAGGTTTTGCCTGCAGGCCACGACTTTGAAATCTCCAGATAGAGGCTGCCTGGAGGCAGAGGATGTACGGTAGACTGGAGATTCCTCAGAGCCTGCAGGAGTTCAGCCACAAAGGGATGGGGCCTGTGAGAAGGAGGCTGAAGAAAAGGGCCAAGTCCCAGAAACTTACGTTGAAATGACATAAGCACACCAGGACAACTCCCCAGATGTTACTAAAACACAGGTCTTCACGGCAGGTGTCAGAGTAATAGCTGCAGACTTTGGAGAGTCTCTTGAAGATGAAAATGAATGCACAAAGTCCCACCCTTAATTCCAGAAGGCGTGTGAGCCTGCACCTACCTGATCCTAAGCCTTAAACCCGTCCTGGACAAAGCCAAGGCCTCCCCATCTTCACACTGGTCAGGAACCAGCATGGCCACCTGCGTGGACCTTCCCCTGCCGTTCAATCCACCCAGACCACCAGCCGAGGAACAGCCAGATGGAGATCAACCTCCCCCAGGAATTGGGGCAACGTCGCCGTGCTGACGAGAACGCTTCCTGCCGCCCCTGCCAGGTCCAGGCACCTTCCGGACTCCCTCCCATGGTAATCTGGACTGAGAAGGACCCCTAAGGCATCCTTCAAGACGGTCCCTTTGTGTTAAGGAAAGCAGGGCTTCGGCAAGGGTTAAAGAGAGCATCTGAAGTTTGGTGGAATCACAGATCAGGTCCACAACCTCAAAACCACCAGGCGCACTTCGTGTTGCTTTGCCCCCACCTACGCTGATCCCGGAGCCTGGAGCAACCAGAAGGTCACTCTGACAACAGACACCATCGTGTCGGTCCAAGGCAATGTGACTTCATCTCTGCTAGGCGGTGACAGAAAGCAGAAGAGCTCTGAGTGACACATCCACTTCTGGACAGGCCCAAGGTTGGGGGGCGTGGGGAACGACACCAGCTTTCTGTAAACGGGGTAGAAGGACCTCCTTTAAGTGCTGTCACCTTCTGGGAGGAAGTTATCCTATAACAAAGCATTATCGTAATTAAACAGCATCGTCCCCGCCATGGTGCATCACCAAGAGCAGAGGCACAGGCTGCCTTGATCGGCATCCGACGCGGGGTCTGATCCAGGTCACTGGAGAAAAGGTAAAACAGTCAGAGGCCCCTAATCTCACTTCCACGCTGCTCTGCTTTGCTTGAGGTGAATGAAATACCTGAGTCTTTGGCAGACGAAGGAGGAGGCCGGGTGAGCAGGGAAAGGTAGGAGAAGGGAGGGACACGGAAGGAGTGAGGCAGGGCAATCTCCCACAGGCGGTACCTTCCACGTGAAGGCAGCAGACTCCAGGGAGTTACTGGCCGGTCTCCACGGAGCCTCACGATATCCCACAGGCCTGGGCCTCCTCCCCCTGCTTTCCCTCCCCCACCCACAGGCAACAGCACCATCCACGGTGACCGTGATAGGGTTTGAGATTCTCCAGCCATCACAACGCAAGCCTCATTCTCCCTTCACCCACCCAGCAGGACGTGGCTGCAGAGAGATCCACGTAAGACACACTAGAAAAGAAATCTCTGGACTGGGCCCCGAGGCGCGGGGACACAGAGACAGAACTCAGTGGTATTGGCGTTCAGTGAAGCCAGAACAGCCAATGGGAGCCGTGGGCTGGTCACCCCCAAATGCCTCCCAGAATCCAGTTGCCCTGATTTGAAAGCTGACTATTGGGAGAAGAATCTGGGGTCTGAAGGCATCTAAATGACGTGGCCGTGTAAAAACACTACATCAAGCAGCGGTACGCTTTGCAGACACACCCCACACGACTAGTTACAGAAGGAACGGAGTGTCCAGCTGTGCCCGATCCCAGCAGCTCTGGAGTCACATGCCCCCCTCCCCAGCCCCCCCACCAAGCCCCTGGGCACAGGGAGGCCCAGCCCCCTGCCCCGGGTACCACGGGGTCTCTCTACTCCCCAACGCAGCACCCTCCTGGCCTTCCCCCAGATGCCCGCCCATCTCCTAAAGACACTGCTCGGCCCTCTCCCTCATATGATTTCCTCACGTATCCATTTTAAGGAACCAACTTTTTTGTGAAGAAGAGGAGGAGACAGTTCCCACGTGTAGAAAACTCACACCCCAGGGAGGAATGAAGAGGGGGCCACTGAGCACTTGTTGAAAGAAGACGCGGACAAGAGCGATTAGGAGGAGAAGAAAACGTCTTGTCAGCTCTGAAAGTTAAACAGGAGCATTCCCCCATCGCTCCCCCGCCGGGCCCCCAAGGTGGGAGGGCCCCGGGAATAAGCCGGAGCTCCATTGTCGTTTGCGGGAGCTCCACCTCTGGGAATGGATTTGATGTCAAGTGTCAGCAAGTAAATTGCTATTGGCTTCTCAATAAGCAGCAGCAGTGAGCTAAGTGTTTCCCCGTATTGTGCGGGCTCTCACAGACTCAATACGGCAGTATTGACAGCACGATCACACAGTAATCCAGGCTCCACTAATACCTACACTTCCTCAATGAAAATACACTTTCCACTTGGACATCAGCCCATTAGCCTTGGGCTGGAATCTCCGGCCTGCCCCGTCCCCCAACCACCCCTGGGCCCTGGAACTGGCATCTCGCCCCCGAATGCCCCGGCCAATGCGAACAACCCAGCCAGCATATTGTCAGGGCCCAACCTAAAAGATAAACAGCCAGAGACCTACAGGAAAAGGCCTGCTCTCTCCATCTATAAATCACCGGTGGGAAGGAAAGAAAAGTGATCCAACTCTTTAAGGATAAAAATCTCAGCAGTCGCTGAGGAAAACTGATGTTCCCTTGCAAAGCAAAAGATGTTCACTCTGGGAAGCTGCATGTCTTCAAGTTTTCAGAGAGACAAAGAAACTCAAACTTCACCCAACACAACGCAGGGATGAGACAAGCTCTAACTATCACGCCAGGTACTAGGTTTCAACGAGGCAAGTCTCCACATCCTAGCAGTCTTAGATAGATTTACATGCTGAAGGGTCTGCTAATTTAATAATAAATACCGTGCAAACACAAGCTATTTTTCAAACGCATCTCTCACCAATTTTCATTTGACTTTCAGAACACCCTGGAGTAGGCAAGAGACAAGATTTTATTACAGAGACCAATGAAACAGAGAAGTTAAGTGACTTACCTAAGGTCACACAGCTAGTTAGCAGTGGATTTGATATTAGAGGCTAGACTAGAGATTGGCAAACTTTTTTCCGTAAAGAGCTAGGTAATAAGTATTTTCGGCTTTGTGGGCCATTCAGTCTCTGCTGCAACTGCTCAGCTCTGTCACTGTAGCATGAAAGCCACTACAGACAACACGTAAACGAACAAGCTTGGCTGTTTTCCAAATGTTATTTATGGACACAAGTACAATTTTTGCGTAATTTCATGTGTCATGAAATAACATTCTTTTTTGGACTCCCCCCACCATTTAAAAAGGTAAAAACCATTCTTAGCTCGCAGACCATACAAAAACAGGCGTTGGGTCACATCTGGCCTGCAGGCTTATAGTTTGCCGATCCCAGCCCACTGGGAGACTTGTAAATATCTAGAACACCACAGGCAAAAAGGGCAAATCATTCTCAGGCTCATTACAATTGTAATAGTCTCGTCCAGTGAGACTGCTTGACCATCCGACACCAAACACAAACTCCAGCCCCCAAGTGTCCAACATCAATACAGCTGTGCACCCATAACACGCTGGCCGAGTCTTAAGACTTCTGTAGAAGCACTGCCTTTTAATGGCAATTTTTGCACAAATTTCAAAGTTAAGAAACTTTCCATAAACGCACAGGGCACGCCCAAGCCAGTGCGGGAGTAACGTGCTAACTGCAGAAGGCATTTATGTCCAAAACCAGCACACGTATATTTAACAGTGTCGTTAAATACAGTGTTGGGGTGAGTGGACCCCCCAGCTCCCAGAAGGAGTTTCTGTCTCTCTGTGTTCAGTAAGAAGAAATGTGGCCAGAAAGGGGTTAAGGCCCTTCCAGGCTGCGATCTGATAAATGGCTGTGCAGAAAGCAGGTTCCCTCACTTTGAGATATGATGTCACTAACCTTTATTGATCCACTATCAGAGAACTTTGCTTATCTCTCTCCTGTGATATACTGCCCCTCCTGTGCTCAACTAGTGTTTAATACACTGCCGGCTGCCCCGCACTCCTCATCGCTCAACAGCGTGGCGAGAGGCTGCCACGGGGGCCAATATTTTACAGCCAGGCCTCACCAGCACAAAAGACTCCCTGCCACGGTGGGGAAGGCACACCTGCCTCCCACCTCCTTCCCGGCTGCCAGGCCCTAGGTGCTCCCTGACAGTGGGCCAGGGGAGGACAGGATAGAGTAGGAACCCTCTGAGCATCTCCCTTTTGCCTTTTTTAGAAGCACAACTCCAATCCCTTCAAGCTCCAGCTTCTTTTCCTCCACTGTGAAAACACAACTGTCAGCCCACCATGGTCATGAGGCAGAAACCTCTAAGAAAACCTCCCATAAGAGAAATGCGCTTCCTGTTTTTCCCTTTCCACAGTCAAGACCTCAGTCTACCAGGAGCTGGAAAACACTGCCCATCGAGGTATGCGACAGTCATTCAAGAGGAATCACGCCAGGACCAAAGCCAGAGAACATCCCCAGATGTGGCCAGGCAGGCTCAGGTTCTGAAAGATAACAGGGGTTCCACAGCCCAGGACAGCAGGATGCCGGAGCCGCCACACGTGAGGTTTGGGGTCCTCCCTCCCTCCTCCCGACCCACAGGAGGACTGGGCATGATGCACAGGTGGTGCCACACCCGAGGGTGGGAGTGGGAGAGCCAGCAAGTGCCGACAGACAGGAGAAGACTGTTACACGGAAGGGCTGGCATCAACCTGCTCGCTCCCCCGCCACCAACCTCAGACGCCTCGGAAGGACTGCGCAGCCTCAGCCAAGGCCCCACCTGTCGCCCCCGGAGGAGCCCGCGGCCAAGACTTTGCGTCTCCCGCCCCATCCCTGCCAACAGGGGCCGTGGGCAGCCAGGGAGAGCCAGCATGCCCTTCCACTGCCCTGGGGCACCCAGAATTTGCCTAATTGAACATTAACAAGTTGCTACAATAAAGTTCCTCTATCGTGAGCTAGAAACAACAACAGAAGTCTTGTTACAAACCGCTCTCAAAGCCAGGCCTCAGCCTCGACAGGTGTGAACAAGATTTAAACACCTCCTACAATACAATGCAATCCAAACAAAGGGGAAAGTCAATCCCAACCTCCTGGGGTTTCTCCTTGTCTAACATCTTCTTCACTCACTCAGCCCAAGGGAGCCAAGGGAACGCATGGAGAGGCTGTCTCCAGGCCAGGGCGCGGAGACCTAACCAGCCCTGAAGCAGGATCCTTTGCCGCCCCCCGCGGGCCACCAATCCAGTCACCCTCTGGCAGAAGGGGAGGCCATTAACGCCTCACACCCAGTTCCTGGGTCCCCAGGACCCCCGGGCACACCTTCCATCCATCCCTAACTCAGCCAGCGGATGGACCAAGCTTCCCACACTACCTGACCCTAGCTCAGCACTCAAATCTCCCATGTGAGAGGTAAGCAGAGGAAGAAGGCAGAGGGAAGACCCCCAGGCCCCAGGGTCTGAGCTGTTCTTTCTCCTAAAGGGGATCCAGGCACCTCCTCATGCGTCCTCCTGAAGAATGCTGGGGAAGAGATGGGACTCCAGGACTGGATTTATCATTGAAATTTTTTTGAGCGCCGCTCGGGGCAGAAACACATGAGAAGTGTGTGCTGGACAAGGAGAAATTATCCCGCCCATTGATTTTTTGCTCTGGAGTATTAGAGAGAACACAGCATTTACCTGGAGATTTCCTCCCGAAGTCAACCACATAAACAGGACTTGAAAGAGCTTATCAGACAAATGATCTGCTCCCACCGCCATCGTGGAAAGTGGGCACCCCAGGAGGGAACTGGACGAGCCCCACTGTTCCAGGGTGACTTCTTGAAGCAGTTGTTATTGTTACTTGACTTCAAACGAGTGAGTGAGAAGGCAGAAAGGGGAGTGGCAGAGGGGACACCATGGGTAAGAGTGACAATGGACAAAGAAGGGAATTCCCTCTCCCCTGGGCCTCTGCTCCAATGAGAACGCAAAACGGCTACAGAACAAAACCCAAAAAAGCAGCAAGCACGTACGTGGGCCTCCAGCCATTCCTATTTTGGGCACCCCTCCTCTGTTCTTTTCCAAACTCTTGGGCATTTTTTAGAAGTGACAAACACTAATAATCCAGCTTTTGATCCTAACTCTCCTTCTCTCTCAGTGCAAGAGGAAAGCTGTCGGCACGTTTTTCAAGTGAGAGCGAGCCAGGAAACATGCCAGGGAGACCCCCAATACCAGCTACTCTCAAGTTTCTCTACCTCCAAACTTGGGGCAAAGTCAAGGCTAAGAGTGACCTGCAGACTTGCGATAAAATGTTCGTGACCACCATGATGGAATTTGTTTTCCAGAAATCTTTACTAATGAACCTTGTAGCATGAAAACCGATCCCAGGCAAGGAGTTAAGTTGGCTCATTTTCCGCCATGCTCCCCCTTCTCCCACCTGATAAGCAGGCAAGCGCCCCCAGGCCCGTGGAAGGACAGCGGCCTGCTCGCAACAACAACAAATAAAGGTTCAAAGGCTCAAGTCCCCTTTCCAGGTAGCTGGGAGGATGTAATTGGTGAGGCAGGAGATTAGAAATATCGGCAGCCTCTAAGTAAGACTTTAATTTACTGGCAGATCAATAGAGCCGGGGTTATATTGGCAAAGTGTCTACAGCTCTATTGACTCACGCAATGCCTCTTATCAATTTATCAGAAATCTGGAAGTCAGAAGATATTGTTTGAAGGGGAAAGAAGAAAAAAAGAGAGAGAGAGAGAGAGAGACAGGGAGTGACAAGAGCCTGAGCAGTTAGAAACTGGGGTCCCCAGTGACGAACTTGGTACCAAGAGTTTTTACATCAACCTGTCTCCTGGAATGGAAGCCAGGATGATGTGATTTAGAGTTAACTTGACCCCCTAGATGGCCCCTCAGCCTTCTCACATGATTCCATTTTCCATGAACCTTGGATTCTGGGGGGCGGGAATCCTACCAAAGCAGAGGCCATTTGTCTATTTTGTTTGTCTCAGCAAGGAGCTACTCCTCCCTTTGGGGTCAATGATTCTTGCCCAAGTTGCAGGCAATTCACACGCACCTGTTTTCTTTTCATTCTAGTGCCTCTCCGGCTCCGCCTCAGCCAGAATTCTTCATTTTAGCTTCTTTTTCACCAATCTATAAAAAAGATTTTCTTACGTAAAAGGGATATCTATCCCAGCATCCCAACCCTCTCAAGGGGTCGCGAAGTAGCTATCAGACTAACAATGGCACTTGGTCTCAAGAAGCATAAAGAAAACAGACTCAAGTTCCATCAACCAGCACACAAGGATATGCAAGTTTTCACGAATAATAATCCTCATTGGAAAGGGTTTTGAAATATCCCAGGTAGTGGACAAAAAGGCCAGGGAGGAAAAAGGTAAACATTAACACTTCACCAAACCTAACTATCTACACCAACGAAGGCAGGACACAGGAAGACACGACGTTCTGGAGTATTTCTATCAGATAACTCCAGGGGGCAGGTCTTGAAGAAAGAGAGGACTTGGAGCATTCCGGTTATCAGGATGCCAAAGGGAAGAGCGATTTTTACTTGGTCTGGAGGAACCACGACCTGCTTTTGACAATCCATTTTGGCTCCTGCCTCATACAACAAATTTCTGCTTAATTGCTGTTTTGCATTTCGTTGAGACATCAAGTAAACAGTACTTAAGTGTTTCCAGACAAAAACAATAACTCACTAATGACTAAGGCACAACTAATTAAAATGCCCCTGTGATGGCGTGACTGGACTCAGAGCCACCACAGGAACAGAACTGCCCGGGCCTTGAACACATGAACCAGAACGCAAACGTACGAGGCGGGGGTGGGGGGGGACGTTCTGCTCCTTCCTCTGCGGGTCATGACGGCCCTCTGGTTGCAAAGAAGGGAGCCCCTCATTGGAGCTGGGTGGGGCAGGGGGAGTAGAGTGGGAGAAGTCAGGAGTGGGGGAGTGAGGGTGCTGGGATTTCAGAAGGAATGCCAGCTCCCTAACAGAGTGTATATTCTAGAACCTTGTGAGTAAAGTGACCTGGCATGACCCTCAAGACTTTGAGTTCCCATGATCTCCTGAAGAAAACAGAAATGTTACGTGTCCCACCCCAGTAGGGGAGAAAATAAGATGTGTTAAACCCACCCGAAAGATCCTTCCCTAGAGACCACCCTTCTTACAGGGAGGAGTGTCCAAAAGCCTAAGTTCCCAACTAGGCTTTCAATAAGAAGAAAGATTCAGAAAGAATGAAACAAAGATATACGATACCACCTGATTGGTGCAAAAGTATTACTTTAACCAAAGAGTCAACATTCACAAGTGCTTTTGACAAAGTAAGGGGAACACAGAAAACTTCTCTTCCTCCCCAAATAAAGAGATCAAAATAACTACAGACTTCCCCTTAACAGAAGCCCTTCTCTCTGCTCTCTTCAACATTTAGTCCTACAGATGGAGGCCTCCCAAAACCACTTTTTAAATCTCAGCATTCAAAACCAAAAAGAAAAGAAGAAGGAGGCGCCCGGAGCCCTGGGCTTTGCCGAGGACCTTATCTTCCTCTGGGCAGGTTAAAGACCTGCTAGTTAGCAAGGGAGCGGGTGGGGACAGTCATTGAAACCGCAGGGGCCTAATACCCATTTGTATTCACACTCAGACCCTTTAGGGATATAAAATCGGAGAGGTTGAACTGTTTACATTCACCTAATGCTCGAGTAAACAGATCAGGGCCCGAGTGCTGTGACCAGACCCCCTTCTGTGCGGGGCAGCAGGATGGGGGGAGGGGGGAGGGGAAGAAGGCTGCCGCGGCACTTCTGTCACTTCTCCTGGACTGAAGACCGGTGGAGGCCAGGCTCCCCTTCCCACCCCACCACCCCTGCTCCTCCCCACCCGCAAGCCCGCGCCTTCCTTGACCCCGTGCGGCCCCATTTTGATTCCACCCACTGAGGCCATAGAAGCTTCCAGAAAAGTACAGAGCACCCCTTGCTCAGGACTGCCAATGGGCACAGAGGAGGAGGAGGCTGGCCGACTAGCCCCAGTCGGGCCCAGCAGAGCATTCTAAACCACAAGGCCAAGACAGGGAGCAGCCCCTCCCTGGAGAGGGGACCGTGGCCACCAGACGTCACCTTGCCTCCCCCCTCCCCCCTCCCCCAGGCCTGCCAGCGCCTCCACACCACCCACAGTGGCCTTGGAGGGAGGAGGTCGGAAAAGGAAAGGCCTTGCCAAGAGCACATGGGGAAAGGGGTTAAACACCCAGCGTCAGACCAAGGAACAAGCTTCCGACTCCCCCAGGCGCCCAGTCGGGGGTGGTGTCCCTCAAGAATTGTTGTTACCCAAGAACGACATCTTACAAAAGACCCTCCCACACACACACACAGCTTCCCGCATCAGCGGGTTGTGGCACAAGGGAACCAGGAGCTGTCTGATGTCCGGCCGCGAGGCCTGACCATATCCTCTAAAACACAAACAGTTTCAACTTGACTGGGGGTAAAAGTCGGGGGAGGTCCTGGCACTCCTTTTAAATGCAGATTTGAACTTTTCACCCAGGGTCAGACCGCTGCACTCCTCCAGCCCCAGCAGAGGCCGGCGCCGGGGCCAGGCAACCTCACACTTTCACAGGCTTTTTCCTGCCTGCACAGGAGGCCGGCCCGTTGAGGGAATTAGATACCTCCTTCCCTAAAACCCCAAACCCACACCCGCCTCTCAGCTTATCAGGGGCACACCTCCCACTGTCCTCCTGGAGGAGGGCCTCGGATTGGCCGAGGCTGGCTGTGTGCCCTGGGCACAGGGATGGTGAAGGAAGATTGTTCTTATCACACGCATCGACTAAGGAACGCTGAGATCAATAGTGAGAAAACCCCAGCACTTAACCGCCACTGAGCAAGAAGGCACATCCTCTGTGGGACAGGTTTACAGCTGCTCTCTCCGCCAGCAGAAGCCAGGCGAGAGCCATCCTTGCTGTTTTACTCATCGGGGCTGTAATGTCAGTAGGACTTAAATCCTCTAACTTTGAGAAGAAGTCCCTTCAGGAGCGAACAAGAGAAACGTATGAACAGCCTTAAAAAAAAATAAAAAGTCTAGGGTGGGACTTCTTGCCTCTGTCATATCCCTTCCCTTATCCTCATGTGCAAGGCGGTTTCTGATTTTTCCTTATCACCCTTTCCCTCCCTCTTTCTCCACCTCCAACTAGAGAAGACCACTGGCCCTGGACAGTGAAAGAGGGCTCCGCTGTGTGGCATCAAGATAATGTGAAAAATCAGAAATTCGAATAAACACTAAGGGAAGAAGAGAAGGGGTCTTTTGTTGGGATTGGAGACCAGCAACAGCAGCGCCTAGGCAGCATGGGAGCTTCCAAAAGACAGGCCCCTCCAAGCAACACACCACATCGGCCCAGGTCAACCAACCAGGAAGCCTGTGTGGTGTCAGAGAGGACAGTGCACTGATCACCCACACGTCCACGGTCCCCGTCCCACCACAGACTAGTAAGCCACCACGGACAGGGTGAAACGGATGGTTTCCAGAAGCTCCCTGCAGCCACGCCACTCTGAGGGCACAAAAAAGCAAGGGGTGACGCATAAAGCAATAAGACTGTTGTAATAAACCCACCAGAACTCACACATACAAAGGCTGTCCTGCCCTCTCCCACAGGGTTGGGACCACCTTGCTGCCACTGCTGCTGTTCTTTGTTTGGAATGGCCTTCAAAGCCAGGTGGGTACTTCCTCCACCCATCTGCGTGTCAGGAAACAGGTTAAAAAACACTTGCACAGCAACATCACATTTTTTGCCTCCTAACAATCCCATAAGGATGTCAGCAGACTTGGGCGATTTTTACAGAAGAAACTGTGTAGATAGATGCAGCCTGTACCCCTGAACCCCAGTTAAGTGGAAGCAGCTGGTCACAAGAGATGGCGGCTGACTCAGCTCCATCAATCGAATGCCTCAGACGAGCCCAGGGCAGCATCCTGAAATGCCAGCCCTGCCCTGTCGACAGGCAGCCACTAGCCCCCCAGGGATACTGAGCCGAGGAAAGGGGGCTAGTCCGAAATGAGATATGCTCTAAGTATAAAATACACGTGGGATTTTTTTTAAGGATGCAAAATGTCTCATTCATAGTTTTCTTTATATTGATTACACGTTAAAATGATAACATTTCAGATATAGTGGGCTACAGAAAATATAAATAAAATTAATGTCACCGGTTTCCTTCTAGTATTTTTAATGTGTACACTAGAAAATTTTAAATTATATATGTAACTCCTGTACTGTACTTCTATTGGATGGTGCTAGTCTAGAAACTCAGTCTGTCTTTCAACTTCAGACTCAGCCATGAGTTAAGTGTTCTTGAATAGGACTGAGACAGAATTTTCTTGTCGATTTTGAACATCCCCGCCTAAAGCTACAACGTACGGACTCCCAAGTGATACCTCTAATTGTGCTGAAAAAATCTTAGTATCCAAATCACTTACACTTGCCATTTGGCAATGGGTTGGGGGAGGGGGAGGTAGAAGGTCAGATGTGCATCAGAAGCTAGACAAGGCCAGTGGAGTGACACACCCTCTTTCAAAATGTTATCAATCACGTCCGAGACCAATCTTCTTCTTTGAAAAATAGTAAAAAGTTGTTTATTGTGCTGTAATACAAGGACTGCCCATTACAAGGCTTGCCTCCTCCTCCAGCTGCATTTCTCACTATGGAGAGCAGAGTTCTCTCTTTTAACTGCCCTTCCCATAAAATATGCCCAGCAGGAGGCTGGTACCCAGCCGCACCCCACCCTCACATACACACGCTATAAAATGGGAAGGGAAGGGGAGCAAGGGGCAGAGCACACAGACGTGGCCCCTCTCCTATGAGACAGTGCCCATCCTACCACGAGGGATCACAGGCCAGTCTCATTTCTCCATGTAAATGAACTTTTTAGCCACCTCCTCAAAGAAGAAAAGCTGCACAGATGCGGAAGGCCCATCCTGGGGCACACAATTACAGCCATTTGCATTCCTCCAGCAGCAGGATTAGCACAGGAATGTGCTTTGCAGCTTTGTGGGGGGAAAAGGAGTTTAGGAAGAAAGGAATGGGGGGGGGAGCTGTTTCTCCCCAGTCTGTCCATCCAAAGCTCTGTGACACACTTCCACTCCTCTGAGAGTCAGAAAGTGGAAATAACTGCTGCTCAGGCTTTCTAAAGAGGGGGAAGGTTGAAACGCCCAGGGAGGGGGAGTGAGAAGAGGGGGGACGGCGTGTATTAGAACTGCCCCTCCTGGTGCTTTGATCCCCTCGGTCGCTAGGAGAAACCAACTTTTCTCCTTGGGTTAATCAAAACCAAATTACTCAGGAATGTGGCAGGACAGGTCTGAGCTTCCAGGTCCCTTTGTCTTTGAGGATTTAAAATGAAAAAATAAAAATTTTAAAGCAGATGGCAGTGGCTTACGGGACTGGTAACATGAAAAGTCTGAAGGAACCTTAGACCGCATCACCCACCCTCAGAAAAAAAAAAAAAGTTATCCACAAACCTACTCCAATCTACCAATCAAGAGGTTATTTTTGTAGATAGGTCCAAAACTCAGAAGAACTTCCTATTTTATCCTTACCGCCCCTCAGGAAAGAACCCCCCCAAAGAAACCTGTACCTAGTCAAAGTGCAAATAAGAAATAAGCAAGATTTTGTTGCAAATGCTGCAACCCGATGATAAAATGCATCATGGGGAGCAGAGTCCCCACGAGCTCAAGATCATACATTTTCCAAGAACAAAGCTTGGGAGCAGTTTGCAAGGTCCTTGCTTGGGATACTGGGCTAGGAAGGAGAGCATCCAGTCGTGGGGACTTCGTAAACTTTGGGATCTCTTTAAGTTCTAAGAAAGGGAGCGTTGAGGAAATGGCTCAGTGCAGGGATCCCATCGGGTGTCGGAAGATACCCCTGGAGCACCTGCTGTCCAGTAACAGCCAGGAACTCGCCACCCAAAGCCGCCCTGTTCACTAGCAAAGCGTGCCGGGTGTGCCGGCCGGCCCAGTGACGCCGGCCCAGTGCCTCTAGAGGCAACAGGAAAAGGCTGACTGACCTCAGAGATGAAAGAAACCTGGGGCTCGGGGCTATATTAAAGACTCCACACCTCCTGCCCTGGTCACATCTTTGGCAAGCTTGTGTCACCGTGCAAGGGGTGGGCCTGCACTCCGGGCTACTGGAAACTCTACAGTGCAACGCCCAGTGGACATTATTATTAGGGACAGCAAGGAGTGACACGTCCCAAAGCACCCAGGGGCAGAAATATGAACGGCTCTCTGTGCATTATAAAATGCCACTAAGCTTCACTGCAAAACCTGACCAGCCCCCACTGCCCTCCCCCCTCCAAAAAAAGATAAAATAAACAAACAGAGCACCACCAGTTAAGCTACAGAGCCTGGACTCAAAAGATAAAATGAGGCCAAGACACAGGCCTGACTACCAGCTCGCCATAAATTGTAACTGGCCTCCCGCCTATGGTTATCTGGGAGGTTGCACTAAAGTAACTTTTAAAATACTCTTCACCTTATCTTTAAGCCCAGTCAAACACACACATACATCACCCGTCTCAGATCTCTGCCATTAGTGTTCCATTTAGACTTTCCGAAACAAGGTCATCCCAGTAGGCCCTTCCCCTGTTTCCGGTCACAGCTGCGGACTTTCACCCCCTTCTCCAACAAAAGGGACCTTGTACACAAAATTAACCCGAACCATTCGTTTGTGCGGTGTGAGAGAGGACACTGAGCCCTCGGAATTATTTATCCTCCTCCCAGGCCCGGCCCAGGGTGCTCCCCCACGGAGGCCGGGGGAGCTTCCCGAGAGATTAGAGGCCCCGCTGCCCCGGCCTCCGCACCACACAGCTGCATCTGTGCAGCCAAGGCCCTACGCTGCACAGAATAAACACAAAGCCTTTTTTTTTTTAAGGAAAGAAAAAAACTTTCTCCCAGACTCAGGAACTGTAGAAAATGGTTTGATCCCACAGCTGGAAAGGGCATGAATCATCCTAGATATTGTTGAGCTGTCCAACATGGCGGCAACCACCAGAATGATCCCAGATAGGGCTGATCTGTCCAGTATGGTGGCCACTGCCCATACACTGCTCCTGAGCTCTGGAAACGGGGTGAGTCCCAACTGCTGAGCTGAGAATGTTGTGGGGATGTTGTGGGTTGTGCAAAAAAAGACATTTTAAACTTCATTCCGCCTGTATCTTTTTACTTTTTATTAACGTGATGCCTGGAAAGTGTACAATTACATATGGGTTCTATTTCTATGGGCTGGCCCTCCAGGGGACGAAAATGTTACAACCTCAAACACCAGCCCATGACCATGCCCTAAAAGGAAAGAGTTAATTTTTAGATGCTAAAAAGACCATAAAATTAAGCAAACGGCAACATCTGATATCAGCTATGTCAAATCACTATCTCAGAGGATGCCTGACAAGTATGTCTAACTTGGAGGTGGGAGGAAGCTGCCCTCTTTTTATCCAAGAGAAGCAAATGCAATGTCTATCCCAGTGGTTCTCAACTGGGGGGGAGGGGCAATTCTTCCTCCCCAGGAGACAGTGGCAATTCCGGGAGACATTTTTGATTGGGAGTTGGGGGGCAGGGGGGCACTGCTGGCATCTGACCTGAAGAAGTGAGGGACACCCCCCCCCAACAAAAAATTATCAAACCCAAATGTCAACCATGCCCACACACAACCGGGCAAGGACTAGATGAGGTCCACGAAACCACACCTTTAATACTCAGATTTCCAGGGGTGGGGGGCTGGAGGGGGGGGCATCCCTTTGCAAAATGGCTTCTCTGCAGGGCTCAGGATTGGGTACAGGTCTCAGTGGTATTCACGATGTGGGAAAATGAAAGTAATGATAATAACGTTAAAACTATATTCATTTTCTCACCAGACTGAGAACTGAGTTTCAAGGGCTGAAAGGTCTGGGCAGCTGTGTTTCAGGCTACTCGGTAGAAAATGGGGTTTAAAAGCTCCGTGCAACGTGAGCCTGACCCCGCACCGCATGCAGAGTGACGCCTCTCGCGGAGGCTCCGAATTGGGCAAGCCACTGGCATGCCCAGTTCCCCAGCCCAGACCACAGAGGTTCCTTGCGCCGGGCGGCAGAGCAGCGAGGCAGCTGTGAGCGGGCCTGCAGGGACAGGAAGGGGACAGGGCAGCGGACGGAGGAGGCCAAGACAGGAAGAGCTCCAGGATGAATGTGAACAGCCCCTTTCGCGGAGCCCGGCTGGGAAGCTGTGCAGGAAGGCAGCGGGGGGGGGGGGGGGGGGGGGGCAAATGATAATTAACTCAGCAAGTTGATAGTATTTGCATATAAATGCCTCCACAAATCACGACAAACAAGCCAGGACAAGTCAGGCCTATTAGCATATACAAGCCAGCCCGGGAAGGCCTCTCTAGGTGGGTCTTTGAGTGGGCTGCTCACTTCGAAGGCCGCCTGCCAGCTTGGGGGGTGGGGGGAGGGCGGCGAGGGGGGGCACATGAGGGGAGGGCTGGGGAGGATGGGGACACTGTGTCAATTTCAGACCCTTTTCACTCCTGATCGCAGTTGCAGGATGTCAAAAAGAGTTGGCTGTATTCCCAGCCCCTAAGGGAAGAACAGAAGAAACACTGGACCTTTTAGTTTCTTTCTTCCAGGGTGCTGGGAAACAAGGGAGCCAGGGCCGTCGGCGGGGACAAAAGAAACATAAAGGAAAGGACATGCGGATGGGAACTAACATTTGTAGAGAGGCTACCGAATATGCACCGGGAAGACTTGTTTTCTATTTCATTTACATTCCCACTCTTAGGTGTGAGGTGTGCATTATGCCCATTTTACAGAGAAAGGAAGTAACAAGGCTCAGAGAGGTTGCATGGTGGGTCCACAGTCACACCGTCAGGCTGGAACAGAGCCAGGCCCTACGCCTACGACCCCAGCAGAGGGGTCCCAGACTAGAGCAGAGTGGAGAACAGAATTCCCAAAAAGCAGGCTCATTTGATTCATCCCTGCTTCTCCCAGGACAACAGAGTGTGGACACCAGCACCCCCATTTCAAGGGCTGACTCATAAGCAGCACTCTGATCCTGACCTGAACCCTACCCTGTTGTATTTTGTAATTATCTCATTTCTTTCACCAATGAGCAAGATCGCACCTCCTCCAATTAGACACTTAGGAGTTTGCACCAGGATTTCCTTTATCAGACAATATCTCCAATGTCTGGACAAACACTAGATTCCCCAGCAAGCGAGAAATAAACTGACAGTCCTTTCCCAAAAGGTGTAAAAGTTCTCTGCTTTCCCCAAAGATACCTCTACCTCTGGTTTCATACCTGTTGCAGGAAGAACCAGCTTCACCTCCTCTTTGAAAAAGCGGGGGAACCCCCAGAATTTTCACCCCTGCCATTCTTTACCTGCAACTACATTTTAAGAGCAGTTTGAAAGCAGCTGCTTTTGCAGTGACATCAGCCTTCTAACACACACTGAATCCACGGGCCTCTTCTTTAAGCATCCACAAGTTGACTTGACGCTTTAGCAACGACACAGATGTTCCACGGGGAAACGCGGCAATGTTACAAGGAAAGCAAAAACCACTCCCCCTACCAGCCAAATGCACATTAAGAACCAAGGCCCCGAGCCAAAGAGCATTTTAGGAAGAGGGCCTGAAATGGTGGAAGAGGCTTACATTGTTTGAGCAGTTAAGAAAAACTGTTTAAAAGAAAAGAAAAAAAAAAAAAAAGACAGGAAAGTTGCTGAGGAGGAGAAAAAAGGCACACACATGTTCTTTAGCATATTTTCACTGGACAAACATGTCGGGAAGAGAAAAGCTGTCCAAAATAGGCCGCTCCGAAACCCTAAGTGTGGAAACCAAGTAAGCTGACGGCTACACATATGTACTTTTTATAGGCTTACAGGAGCTTAAACTCTTGAAAAGAGCTTTTTATATACTGGATCGAGACTTCATATCTGAACAGGGATCTATATAACTTTGGGGGGGGGGGCAGATGAGGCCTGAACTCAAGTATCGAATTAAGCCCCCCTGTCTTCATTCAGCTCATCTGACTCTGACTCTGGTCTCTCCACTAAGGAGACTCAAAGAAGACAGAGAGCCGGCTGTGAACTGGAATTTTCATATGGAAATGCAGAGCCTACAACAGAGATGTGCACGAGCAACAGTTCTCATTCAAAATCTAGCTCAACCAATAGACTCCCAGAAGAATTTTTCTCCAGTCACATTCCCGGATAAAATCAGGCACAACCAAGAACCCAGCAAAATTGCTTTTTCGCCCACCACCAAAGACCCACAAGTAGTTCAGCCCTTCTCTTTAGCTAACTCACCCCCCACCACACACACACACACACACACACACACACACACACACACACACTCACTCACTCACACACTCACACACACAAAGAGTAGGAGGTCTGAGCAGCCACCAACTCCTGCCTCCAGAAGCACACGAGGGGGGGCAAGTTTCACTCTCAGATCAAAGGTTTGTGGCCGAAATCACTTTCAGGACAGTGCGTGAAATCGGCAGCAGATGAAAATTCCACCATCTTTTCACAGCGTCCGATGGAGCCAGTTTTCCCAGTTCAGAGTCTGCCTACAGATGACAGAAGATACTCCACAAACTCCCAACTGTTGCCCCAAAAGACCCACTTAAAATTAAAGACAAGATAATCATGTAAGAAAGCCTTCAAGGCCATTATGTGATTAGCAGAATAGGAGGAGAGAGGGCTCGGGGGTTTCCCCATCTTCACGAGGAGCAGCCTGCAAGGGGGGTTTGATGGCTTCAGTCCCAAACCTGCAGCAGCCAGAAGGGGCAGCGGGTGGGAAGGGAGCACATGTTTTGCATACCCCACTCCTCCCTTCCTTGGAAGCCTCAGACTGACTTCAGGGAGGGAAGAGGATGGAAAAATCTTGGAGGCGGCACATGTGTTAATACCAAAATTCAAAGAATAAGCAGCTGAATCACCTAAGACACCCCCCCACCCCCAGGAGGCCAGCTAAGGCCTCTCTGGAGGGGTACACATCAAAACCTCCCGTGCATTAATCCCCATGTTGACAAGACTGCATGGTGACCCTCCTGTGGGAAGGGAGAAGGGCTCACCCAAAAGGCAGATTAAGCCCAGGCATTCTGCTAAGAGGCCCTGTCTGGGATTAAAACCAAGAGCACAGAAGTCTTATTCTGAAATGAAGTCAAATTTGCCACTTAGCAAACTTTCTATGTCTCTTTCCCTATTTTTATTCACACCCTTATCCTTGCAAAAGCAAGAAATTCCAGGAATTAAGGGTGAAAGAAGGGCGGAAACATCTAACGAAAAATCACCTTTAAAAGTGACAAGTAAGCCAAGCCACCTTCCTTAGGCAAAGAATTCTCTAGAAACACACCCGTCACTGCTAGGCCACTCACTGCCTTGTCCTCACCATCTTGTCCCCTGCCCCGAAGAATGAAAACCAGAAAAAAGCATTCAAGTTGCCTCACTGCTTCTGAAGCTTTAGCACAATACTGCTGTCAATTCCCCAGTTCCTGTTCATATGAGTCATTTACTTTATTAGCTAAAAACAAAACAAAACAAAACAAAACAACCCTCTAACATCTGACTGTCAGTTCGCACATGTTCAAAGAGAACAATCTGGCAGCCAACTTTAAATCATATAGAAAAGAAATCTGACAGTTGTTGATTTTGTAGTTTTCCTCCTTAATCTGGATTTTGAGAGTGGCTTGCCAGTGAGCCAAGATTTTTGCCTGGGTCTCTCCCTGGGGGCAGTCTGACTCAATCTTAGCTTCTGTGTGTTTGTTCCTCAATTTGAGCAGTCTAAGGACTCAGGACACTGCTTTGGACAGAACAGGCACCTTTTAATATTTGATTGAGATTAGCTCCTGCAAAGGAATTCCCTTATCTGGATTCTATTAAAACTAGGTCTCCATTTCCCTGACCACAGTTTCAAACCCAGGCAGAGGACGGTAGTTCTGCGCTCTGCTGTGATTTCTAACAGCCACCATTACAACCAAAATCTCATACCAGAACATTTCGATAGCCCTCTGAAGTTCACTGTAATGGAATCTGCCTTCACGTTGTATTTTTACAGTAACGCCCCTATCCTGGTGAATTACACCAGCCTTGGGAACCAGAGAAGGCCAACAGGCCCAAGCACTACAGAAATGGGCCAGGCTAAGAGCAAGCAACCATTTTAATAACAAATGCAAGTATAAACCACAACACATACTGTATTTCTTGAGGTTACTAACGTTCAGCATCAGGTGCATTATCTTTGTAATACAGGGAAGTGTGAGATGGAGCTTGCAAGTTTCTTCAGGCCAGAATCACCACTGCCTCCCCTGTAAGAGGAGGAGACAAACCCTAAGCTACTCTAAAAAGTGGGTGTGAAGACAGTTCACTTTCTTTCCCTTAGAGCAAGCCCCTACCCCTTTTATTAAATGTGGCTTAGTCACTTAAATATTTACTTTTTAACATGAGACTGTTGCAACCCTGCAATAAAAATTATTTCTTAGATAAAGATATGCTTTGGGCCCTGGAATATTTCTAGCCTCTCACTCTGAACACTTCAGAAGCAAGACAAAAAACAAAAAAAAAAGCCCAACGTGCAAAAGGAACAACAGCACACAGTGAAAATAAGGACATGCTCTCTGGACACCACTTGTGACTAGAACTGAAGGAACCAAGCTAAATCATCACCAGTCCCAGATAAGACTTTACTAGTAGTCTGCAATCACAGATTTATTCTAATGAACTAACAACCTTTGGGTCACCCAAGGTGAGCCAGTACTGTCCTGGGAGTGTCTACTAATCATCAGTTAAAGTCATAATGATGAAAACTGAAATCTTGCTTAGTTTAGCGCCTTGCCACTGGGCAGTCCAGTTGGCACAGAGCTGATACAGCAGTTAAATCCAACCCCAAAACAGCAAGAAGGCAGGCACGGCATTGTCCTGTTGGGAAGAGCCAAACAGAGGCCTGCTGAGAATACTGTTTTATTTGGGTCCTTTCCACTCTCCCTGAGTATTCATTTGTGCAAATAAAAGATGGAAGGGAAAAACCAAAATTAAAGTTTCAGGTGGCTGGGGAAGCAGCTCAGATTTTTTTCTATTTTGGAAGAGTTAGCAAGTGTTTCTCAATAGTCCCCTGTCAATCAAAACTGTTCTCCAGAGAACTGGAAAATAGCAGCTCTATCCAATAGAAAATGCAGCCATTTCAAAAGAGAGCTGGCAAAGGGAGGTGACCCATGTCATCAAGACAGAAGGTCTCCAAGTCACTTAATTCCTTGTGATTCCAAAAGGACTGATTTTAAAGTGTAAAAGTGCTTGCTTCTGCATCTGCCCCATGTTGTTAAATAATACTTGTGTAATTAAATAAAAGAACAAAGTGTGACCCTAGCCCATTCTGAGAGGCACTTACACGCTCTCTGAAAACATGCTGGAAACTAAACGCAGACAATCTCCTTAGTCCCGTAATTTAGGGAAAGGGGAGAGGAAAAGTTTCTCTTGGCCTTCATAGCCACATGCCTCTGAAAGGGGGCCTTCGGGGTCTCCACAAAAGAGAATGAACACAAATACAGGTGTGCAAACATCCAGGTATGTACCTCTCTCCAATGACCCTATTCTTGAAACCCTTAAATTATTCAGAACCCCAGTCTCCTGACTTCCCTCACATTCCACTACCTCTGTCCCCTAATTGCTTTTTGCGTTGGGTAACAAGAAGGAATCAGAATCTCATGCCGCTAGTGGCTCTTCTGATAACAAGGAACAGGCCCGTGTTCCTGGCCTCGGCCTTTCTTGATCAGGTTACCCTGGAAGGTGTATGTTTTCCTCTCCGATGTAGTCTCTGCCCTCTCACTCAGGCCTCCCTCTCCAGCCCAGCCTACTGGAGCTCGTGATTTTTAGGGTTTCCCCTTGAAACCTATCCAGAAACCACAGCCATTAAAAGAACATGAAGGTTTGACACCTCCTGAATTTAGGAATGAGGGGACTCCAGGGGCCAACTCTACAAACACACCTGCTGCTCGATGGCAAAGCAACGAAGTTCCTCAGCTAGCATGAGCTCTAAATTATACTCTATTTATTTAGTGACCTTTCCCCAAGGATCTCAAAGCATGGGAATGAAATAAGATGACGCGTAACTTTCTCACTATCTACCTTCAAGGCTTAAGGTTGTTTTCCTTGCTTTGCCTTGATGCATTCCACCATGCAGGCCCCAGCCTGAGGGAGAGGCCTTCTCCCTGTGTCCAAGTGGGGCCATCTGTCCTCTCTGAGGTTATCTGTCAGTGGCTTTTAGAGTCCTCAAGGCCAGTTAAAGGACACAAATGTAGGGCGGGGAGAGGGGGGAGGACCCTCTTGGATTCACCTGCTAGCCAGTTTCATTTAAACCAGTTTATATACTGTGCACCACTGTGCCAGGCAATGCACTCTTGGACTACACCAGGCATGGGCTGTGATCTTTGCCCTCTAGGCATTTTCCCATCACTATAACACAGGTATATCCAAAGCAAAAAGGACCATTTTCCAGAAAGTTCTTTTCCCTCTAGACTGCCATGATTACTTTTTTTTCTGCTACTGACCTAACTTGGGCCTTCCTCTTCTTTTAACAGGACAAACGTCTCAGCTCTCCCTCTTGCCCACCCGCCTCCCCACGGAAATGAACGCTGCTCTGTTTTTCCAGAGTGCCAACAGACTCAAAGTTGAGGGTGGACAAATCGATCTCCAAAGGTGTTTTCCAGCTCCCAAACTCTGATTCTCCCTTTAATTACTCCCCAATAAGCCCGTTCTTCACATTGTTTCCAACTGGCCAGTGACTTCTCTCGCGATGAAAAGGGTGCATTTTTAGGCGGAGGAACTCAAACTTCTAAATGACACCAGCACCGCAAATATTCAGAAGGCAGGAACTAATCCAAAAGCAAAATAAGGAAGGCCGGAGGAGGGGGAGGGGGGGAGGAAAGATGGAAGGGGGGGAGGGAAGGAGGAAGGTCTGTACTCTGTGCCCAGCAGAATTCAGAGGCTCTCGCCCCAGGTCGGTTCCAATTGGAGTCCTAGTAGTTCAGGTGCATCCAGCCTGCCCTTCCCCCACACGCCCCAAGAGAATGGGAAGTTCAGCCAAGACTCGCTACACCTGCCCGCAGCTCCAGGCCGGCTGCGCGGACCCGGAGGGCGGGCGGGGGAGGGAGGCTGCACTCACCTGGCACACAAAGGCTCCGCACACCTCCGGAGGGAGGAGGCACTCGCGGGTCCGGGGGCCGAGGCAGGCGCGACAATGGGAAACTCCAGCGGCACCCGAGCCCCGAACTTACCCACCCCAGGCGGCCTTTTCCCCACCTCCCGCTGCCCCCGGGGCTCCGAGGTGGCTCTGGCTGGGTGCGGGGGGGCCCGGGGCAGGGGAGCGGGGCTCATGGTGGCGGCCGGGGCTGGCAGCCGCCCCTCCCCGGGAGGGAGGGTCCCCGAGCGCGCGGCGGAGATTCACCCACGGGGCGCGGCGCTCGCGTCCCGGTCGCCGGCCTGCCCGCTGCCGGCTCGGCCGCCCGCCCGCCCGGAATCGCTTTATGTAAATGAAGCTCAACTCGCAGTTTGCAGCGCGCACCGCCCGGGGAAGGGGGGCGGGCGGGGCGGGGGGCCTTCGGGGATCCACATTACACAGCAACAAAGCGGAAGGTTAATTTGAAACTCACAGCCCCGCCGCCGCTCGGCTCCCCGGGCAAAGCCTGACATCTACAGTCGTGCCGGGCGCAGGCCGGGTGCTCGGCGGCGGCCGCGCCCGCGGGAACACGGGGACACACACGGGCGCGCGAGGCCCGAGCACTCGGCCGCGCTCCGAGCACGGGCCTCCGGGCAGGCCGAACCTCGCGCCCGGGGACCGGAGCCCCGGGCGGCTCGGCCTGCGCGGCGCGGAGAACCGGCCCGGCGGGAACAAAGCACGGTCCTCCCCAGGGGCTGACCCCTCACTCATCAAAAGTCAGGGGCCGGCCTAGAAAACGGCGAGAAGAAAGGGACATGCCCTCGGCCACAAGAAGGAGCCTGGGGCCTCCGAACAGAAGCCATCGGTCTCTGGGCCCCAGCCACGTCACTGCCAGGCCACTCTAGCATGGGGACATTAGCCAATGTGGACAGGAATTTATTTGAAACACACACCCATCCTATTAACTGCTTTACAAAGCACTTCTGTTTTTCAGCTGCAGAAACTTATAAAAACATCCCCTGCTCTCCACTGAGAGTTTAAGGATAGAGTTTTTCATGGGAGAAAAAGGAAAAAAGAGACATAAAGAGAGGAAGAAAAGTCGCAGTCTGCAGTTAACCTTAGGGTCTTAAACAAGATGCCTTAAGAAGCCACAGATAAGGGCACAGATCATGCCCTGCGTAGGAAGATTCTACCCCCCCGGGTCAAATTTAATGCGGCTACCCCAGGTGGTCAAAGTAATCGCTGGACACTTTTGTATCTCCCCAGGTTCACCTTCTCCATTCCGATATGAAAAGGCAGCGCCACAGAAATCTCACCGGAAGTCCCCTGTCCTCCCTGCCAGAATCCCACGCTCGGTCTGAATTTACTCCCGATTCTCAGCACAGAAAGGCACCTGCTTTTACCCTTTCTGAAAGCCACCCACCCAGGCTGGCCCCAGAGCCTTGAGAGTCCTTTCTGACTGCACAATAATGAACCGTGCAAGTGTTAGAAATATAATAAGCTCACGAGGCGAAGAGCTGTATGTATGGAATCGTATTAGCATTAAGCACAGACTGATGCAGGAGAAAAGGATGGTAAAAACTAGGAGGCATTTTGCACAATATAATTCGGGTTCAGATTAACGTAACTATCTTACCTGTTGGGGAAGGACAACCCCTCTCTACATTTTAGTCCAAAAAAGAGACTCCAAAAAAATTTTTTTTTCCAGCTAGGGCCTGGGGAGAAAAGACTGCCTCTAGGGAATCATGTCCGATTAGGGACAAAGGAGAGCACAAGCCAAATTCTGTCACACATGAGAGAGTGACGGGGTGGGGGGGGTGGGGGGGAGTGAAGATAGGAAAAGGAAAGTGGAGGATGATTTTGTAAACCAGAGTATGGCCACTGCAGAGCTGTTTCCAGACCGCCTGACTTCAGGCCCAAGAACAGGTGGTGTTTTCAAAACACACTATTATTTATGTTAGCCACATGAGTTGAGAACACCTTAAAGAAAACTAATGAATAATTGAATTGAAAAAGTGACTATGAATAATACATGTAGATGATGATGCTAGCGATAAGGCAAGTAACGCGGCGCACACAACTCAGAGATGTCTCTGGAAACGTCTTCAGGAGAATGAAGACTCTAGGCCCCCATTCTTGCCTGGAAGCAACCCACGGCCCAGCAGATAAATTAACGACAATACGAAAATGTTTATACTCCCAGAAAATCGAATTTTGCTGCTCTGTCTTAACTTTTGTTAACAGGGGAAAACCTAATCTGGTGACATCATGAACCTGGTGGGCCAACAGATAAATATTTTCAATACAGTGAAAGCTAGAAAGCCCAAAGAACCAGCTACAAAGCAACCTGGAAGTATGTGGAGGTTCTGGGCAGAAGGCCCTGAGGGGGCCTGTCCTGAAACCGCCTGTCCCAAGTGGCAGACACTTGCATCTGCCTGCTGCACCTCAGAGTCCTGACACGTAGAGCTGAGAGTGACCCTGAGTCCCTTTCCTTTATCTTAATCCGACACCAGCTACAGACACAGTGAGGCCTGGTCAGGCTTGCCTTTGTTACAGACACAAATTTAACAGGTAATCCACAGGCCAGTAATCTATGGCCTCTGGATCATCAGGAATATAAAGGATCACACGAAAGCGGGTGTGTTACCTCGACCAAAACTTATTTCCATCGCTAATCAAAACAATGCCTTTTCAGAGGGAATTTGCAACTTTTGCACTTCCATATGGAATCAACAGTTTCTCTGACATACATGTTACAAATTCTGTCCCCCAGCTCTGAAAGGCCCCAGCTCTTCCCAGGGCAGCTGCCTGACGTGACACCTACGGCCTACCCAGCAGTGACAGCCCGGCGCTCTCCGTCCTGAAAACTGTTGACAAATAAATAAACCCACTCTCAGAAAAGGCAATTCTTTCCTTCCAGCTCTCCATAACTAGTCTCGTCTCATCTGGAAAGCGTAACTGGCAACAGCCAAAAGGATAAATATTTAAAAATAAATCAGGCAATGCTAACCCTTCCCTCACTCCTCCCCTTAGCCACTCTCCAAGCCAGAGGCCAGCCCCCTAATGCTTACTTAGCTGGCTGGTAAATTACAAAGATCCCATCCAAGCCAAACTGGTTGTCTCTTTCTCTCTCTCTCTCTCTCTCTCTCTCTCTCTCTCACTCACTCACTCCACATATACACTCACTCGCCAATGCTGTTCCTTTCACTTCAGCAAAGGTAAATATGATCTCTGAGCTAAGAGACAGCGAATGTCAGCCTGCTGACTTCTAGCTAAACCTGGACTCTATCTTCACAGCACAACTGGGTTGAGGCGGATTTGTGTATTCTTTCAGATCCTTCTATTTTTATTAAATTATACATACACGTTGATTTTAAAACTAGTGCTTAAATAACCCTGAGGCTTTAACAAAGAAAAAGCCAGAAGAGGGCACAAAACAAAACAAAACAAAAACAAAAGTCCCTGAAATAAGCAAGGATCCATTTGGAGCTGAACTGCACTGCATGCCCTGAATTCACCCCATCCTTTCTAGGCAGTTATACTTAGGAGCCTGGTACCCACTGCGTGGCCAGGCCCTCCTGGGTATGGTACAGAATGCAGGCCTTCCTCAGAACAGCCCACACTCACCTTCAGAACCGCTGGAGGCTGGTGTGCCAAGGCCTAACATGTTTTGATTCACATTTCTCTGTCACAAACCTCAAGGTCTCCATCTCTCGCTACAATGCTAATTCCCTAGATTAATTTTTACCCCCCAAATCGTAGGTGGAAACTTATCTGGTTCACTTCCCCACCCTCCTCAGCTCAGACCCTAAAGCTGTCAATGACACATCTAGAAAAGACACAAATGAGGAACCATTTTTTTAAAACTGTGATAGAGAAGAGCTTTCCTCAATTTTAAGTTACAAAGGCCAAGTTTTCAGAAAGCAAAAACCAAGACTTTGCCTTAAAACAGCTTCAAGACATCAGGTAAAGAGCTTGCGCTCTTTTTTTTTTTTTTTTTAAACAAAAATATTATTTCTGAAAGGGCAAAGAGAATTTGCCATGCAAGACTTTTATACCCAGGGGGATTCTTATATTTGTGTTTCTAAACCTTGAAATTGAGAATTTTAATAAAAAAGGCAGACAGATGCTTAAGGACAACACTGCAATCAGGGCCCATACATTACAGGAGAGAGGTGCTTTGTTCGGGGCCAGGGAAGAGAGGTGGACTCCTATTCTGTTCACAGGCCATCCCCACGGTCTGACACATCCCTCTGCCCTCAGCCTGATGCAAACCACTGCATTCTTGGAGGGGAAGCGGGTTGGAGGGAGAAGAAAGGAAAAAGGAAACGGGAGAGGAAAGAAAAGGGGGGAGGGGATATGGCCTCTCTATATCAATCGCAGTTTCAAAAAAAAATTCTCAACACAGCATCATCAATCCCACAGTGCGTACCAGCAGTCCCCACACTGGTTCAGTGCTTTAAAACCAACACTGAAACGACACACCAATAGCACAACGACCAGAATCAGATCTTTTTTTAAATGAAGAATTGCATTTGGATTTGCAATTCCTTCCCATCAAGCGACCACTTCTTGGGGCAGGATCCTAAGAGATAAACAAAAGGTGACCCTTTTCACACTTCCCCTAAATGATTCCAGCATCCCATTGTCTTATCTTTTCCTTTTAGTGCATTTTTGTTCGAAATCTGTGCTAATCTCACTTAAGAGCCCCAAGCTGAAATTTCACATCTCCTCCAAGTCAGCCAGTGTTTTAAGAATCTGGATTTCTATTGAGGCCCTTCCAATTGCCAGTGAGGCCTATGGTAAAATGCGCTTGCTTCATGCTGTTCCGTTTGTCTCTCTGCAGACAAATAGAAACTGTGAAATTTAAAGAATGGATTAAAAAAAAAAATCTAAAACAAAGAGGTTAAAAAAATAGGACAAATGTTTTTGCTTTTGTGTCTCCCTGGAGCAATTGTTTGGGGGAGTCTGCATTGACAATTACCATGAGAAGGCCATCTAAAGGCGATGCGCACACAAGGGGACTCCTTGCCTGCTGCCTTTGGTCTGGGAGAAAAAGCACCTTAGCTCCGTTCTCCAGGAACAAAAGGCCAGGGCAACGGAAGGGGGGAGAGGTTACTGGGGCTTTCACATGGAGCCAAGTGTCAATGCAGGTTCATTTTTCACCCGTCTTAGTTGGAAAGCAGCTCAGTGAACTTCCTAATGACTGCTTTTCCCTCTCCCCCTATTACTTCTAAACCTAAAAGAACAAAACAATAATATTTTTTTTAACCTAAAACCCATCATCCTATTAGAGGAAAGCCTTGGGGGTCTACACACTCAGTTTTTCCTCCTTCCTCTCCCCACCCTCTTTTTTTTTTTTTTTTTTTTTTTGAGGAGGGGGTATTCCGATTGTGGATCACATGGAAATAAGAGACACTGGTCATTACGGTCATTTTTAGTAACACCAGAATAGCCTTTACGTCTATGAAAAGGCAGGGAACAGAAAAATGCAAAAGGAGAAAAAAAAAACTGAACAGGGATAGAAGGTGCGGGGTTGCAGCGAGACTGTGGGGCAACGCCTGGAAACGTTTTCTTTTTTTCACAGCATGAAGTCCCTAAAGCCAGCTTCAGATTTGCAACTGAATCAAAGTCATCATTACGAGATTAGGTGGTGGTTTTTTTTTTGGGGGGGGGGGGCGTTGCATGGAGATGTGGGCAATAAGGATGTCCTAAAGACATAGACAAGGTGTGTGTGTGTGGGTGTGTGTGTGTGTGCACGCGCGCGCGGGGCGGGGGGGTGCTTCAAAGAAAGGAAGCTGAGGTGAATCACTGCATGCCATGAAAATACCAGGGCAAGTGGATGTCGGAGTGCTTAACCAGATTCGAAGCTAGAAACATCTTCCCCAGCGGCCGAACCCTAGGACGACACAGTGACACGCAACCCTCAGCCTTTGAACCCAGACCTGGCAGCTTAGGAACGCATTCCCCCTTCCCCAGGCGGCCACAGACTCTGGCTGAAAAGCAAGGTGGGGGTAGGGATGAGAGGGCCCTGCGAAGAAGCACAATAAACAACTCAAATATGAACGGAAATGACATCAGCAAAGTGAAGGGCCTGTTTATTGCAGATCAAAACAAAACAAACTTCCAAACCTTTTGTGTATACAAGATAACTCTATAAAAAGCCCTCCTAAAATGTCACCAAGGTCGACACATCAGCATCCCAAGAAAACAGATGACAGTTACCAAGGCCCAGGGTCGGAGGGGCGGGCGGAGGGGGGATGACGAAGGGAAGATGGGAAGGGATATAAAACCAGAAGGGGCCAAAAACCCAGCTGACTATTTCCCCCCTCTGCTGACCCTTAATATTTATTGGTGTTTATAATCTAAAAGCCATGCTCTGTGTTTCACTTAATACAAGGCCAGGCAGTGCTGTCTAATGAGGCAGCATTACAATCAGCTTGTAATACTGAATTTTTAATGCTGCCAAGGATTCTGTTACATAATAATATGAAAAACAGAAGCTGAAAGTGGGCTCACAGTGACAGGACACTGGAGATTCCAGGCAGGCAAGCGCCACAAGCCTGCCTTCCCTCCACTCTGGCCACCCCACCTCACGATCTGCAATCCGCCCTCCATCCCTCTACAAGAGATGGGTATGAAAACCAAGAGGATTTCTTAGGAAATCCACTTTTTAAATTATTATTACTATACTCCCTGATCCAAAGTCATATTTCAAGAGTTTCAATTCCACCTTACCTTGGGTCAGAAGTCTGAAATAAAAGTATTTTGTGGGGGAGGATGAAGAGAAAAGGAATATAGGAGGGGGGATGGTTCTTTTAAGCAAACTGAACAATTTAAAAAAAAATCACAGAGGGAAAAAGAACGAAGATGCTTGGGGGTGGAGGAGGGATGAAGTCTGCCGACCATATTCACAGCTGCTGTACTCAGTTTACATTGGTGTAATTTAAAAGCATACATATAGCCGCCTTGCTCTTCTCTGTAATACCCCAAGACTGTAAATCTATAACCACTGCAATGATTTAGTGATTAAAAACATGATAACATATTGTGTAACTGCAAACCACAGAACCCCTGCCAACTCTCCTCTAAGATAAAGGAAAAAAAAATACAGAAAATGTGTTGCTTGCAGCGATCTTCCTAAACCCAAAGATTTTAATAAAAGAACCTATACAGTAGACAAATCGGAAAAGGGTGAGTGAATTCTGTGTGAAGCCAGCAAAGGGAGGGGGGAAAACGGCAGCTTTATGTGGGATTCTTTTCCTTGTACTAACAAATTACGACCTAAACATGCCTCTTCTTTTCTCTCTCTCTTTTTTTAATAGTTTGTTGTAACTGGAATAACAGGTCCTGTGTGCTGTCTTGCATATTCAGAGCTGCTTTGTAATCGGATCTGGAGACCCAACCTTATTTGCCTGAACTCAATAGGGGTGTTTTTCCTCCCCCTCCTTCCTCTGTTTTGTTTTGGATTTGGTATCGTGGGTTTTCTGTTCTTGCTGGAAGCAGACATCTAAGCAGGCAGAGGCTCTGGTGCCTTTAAGCTACAGAGCAAACACCTGAGAGGGGGAGGCCCAATTTGTAACATGGCAGGAAGAGCCTAAAATATACACAAAAAAATAAAATCAAAGCAGCCGTAGGGGTTTTGGCCTCTGAGCAGCTGACCTGACCCCATTCTATATATTCTTTTATTTCCCCATTGCAGGATTCCTGCACCTTAGGTCAGATTCGAACTCAACGTGACCCTGAGGAGAAGGCAGTCACCGAGCCCTGGAAAACTGCTCCATATTTAATGGGGGGCGGGGGGGAGGTGCTGTAAGTGCATATGCATTCAGACCCCCCCAGGGTAGACCCCCCCCCCCGCACAGTACCTACCTGTACACACGTACACGTACACACACACACACACACACACAGGCATCTGTCAGAACTGCCAGGCCTTGGGGCCAGCTCCAGCCCAGAGGAGCCTGAACTCTCCTTGCAGCCCCCCAAAATCTTCACGTCTACAACTCTACCCATAAACGCACACGTGCACAGACCAACCCTCCTCCAGAGACTTTGTATGTTTAAAAAGTCCACAGATCTGAATTGCCTCCTCTCTGGACCTGAGCAGGGCAGTTTATCCAGAGAAATCAATAGGAAAGAGCATTTGCAAATATTTATATAAGCCCTGTGCGTTTCAGCATTAAGTAATTAAAAACTAGAACTCAGGGAGGGGGAAGGGAAGAGACACACAGACAGAGGAAGGCTGCTGGCCTAGAGTGGGTTTTCCTGCCCACACCTCATCTCCCCGAACGGCAATCCTTTCAAAACTGACTCCGTACACACTTTTTACGAAATCCTGTTCATGCACCATTTGCTAGACTATTTCAAAATCATCTCCAAATATGGATTCACCTACCACCAAGCTTTCAAGCCTGACTATAAGATAAGTGTCTGTAGTATCTCTCTCTCTCTCTCTCTCTCTCTCTCTCTCCCTCACTCTCTCTCTCTCTCCCTCCCTCTCTCTCCCCCTCTCTCTCTCTCATGCACACACACAGCAATCCTTACTTTTCACACTGCTTCAGTCTCTGGTGTATTACTCTCTCATATTCCTCACTCTAAATTCCTTGCACTTGTTAAAGATATTTCACATTATAAGATAAGCAGAGGACCCCCGAAGTGGTGATTCAATTAAGTGAATTCCCATCTCCTAACCCCCCTTCCAATACTTTCCACTCCCAACCTATAGGATACCTACACTTTGGGGGTTCAGTACCCGAAACCCTCACATGTAAACAGATTCACCAAAAAAAAATGTACAGTACTATGAAGGAGGTTTAAAATGAGCCACAATCCAGTAGCCTTCCCCTATATTATTCCGGAGGGCTGGCAGTAAATTCTGCTTGTACTGCCTCTAAATCTGCTCCAAGAAGCCGAGCAAGGCACTGGAGCACCCACGCTGCAGATACTGTAGAAATTTACAGTAAATGTAGGTACAAGATTGCAGCAGGCTGCCCTATCGATTATGCAGATTGTGATCAATCTTCTCCCCTCTCCCATTTCCCAAGCCTCTTTCCATAGACCTCCAAATAAGTTGGTCTGGAACTAGCCATTCTCCCAACTAGGGAGAAAAAAGTAATTTTTTAAAAAACATAATAAATCCTCAAGTGTCCCCACTGAAAGGGCTCGAGTCTTTTTTTTTAATTCCAAAGTGAATTTATGTTCTGTAATTTGCATTACAGCCAAGCGATCACCGTATGTCATATTCTTCAAAGGTACTTAACAGACACCCTTTTAAAAGTCACTAGAACTGGAGGCCAGAAAAAGGCAATCAGCCTCCTTCTTCCATATAGTCCATAGATCAAGTTTCAATAATTGAGACCAATAAAAATTGTCATATTTACCCTACTTCAAAGCAACAAGGGGGAAAAGTTAAGAGTGGGTGATTTTTGCAAGCACTTGTAATCAAAGAATTTGCCACAGTCGAAGGAACTGCACAACATTTTGCAAAAGTCAGAGTCTGAGCAACAGATTAATTTGCAAAGTAAAATGTATTTTTTCAACAGCTCCACAAGGAGCCTACTGAGTCCATACACAATTTAAATACCCGGCATAAAATACACTTAGCTCTACTCTGCAATAGATATGCAAAAAGATGTACATGAAAATGCATAATGCAAAATTCAGGAACGTGATTTTTGCATCTAATGGGGAAAATACATGGAGAAGAAGAGTGGAACAGGACGAGGGTGAAAGTGGGGAACGGAACGTAAACAATCCCAGATTCGCGTGAGCAAAAAAAAAAAAAAAGAAAGAAAGAAAGAAAAGGGAAAAAAGAAGAAAAAGAAAGAAAGAAAAAGAAAAGGAAAGAAACAAAAAACAAGGGAGGGGGAAAAAAATAGAAGAAGGAATCCTCTGATGTCTCTCAACTCAGCTGGCCAAGGAGAGGCCGGCCAGGCGAGGTCTGGTACCGGCCGGCGGCGCAGCCCCGAGCCCCCGGGAGCCCCTAGTGTCCAGCGCAGAGGCCCCTCAGGGCGCTCGCGGCGCTGCCAGTGGGGCAGGGCGGAGAGCGCGCAGGTAGAGAAGGTCCGGCTGCCGCCTCGCCCCCTCGCCCGCTCTCGGACCCCGGGGCTCCGGCCCGGCGGCCGCGTTCCCGGCAAGTGGAGCCCTGGCGCGGAAGGCGCCCGGCCGGCCGGCCAGCTGCGGCAGCCGCAGCGACGGCTCCGGGCCGGGTGCGCGCCCCGCGCCGCGGCTCAGCCCGGGGCCCCGGCGCCTCCCGGGGTGGGGCAAAGTTGGGGGCCGAGGGCGGGGGAGCTCGGCACCGCGGACCCACCCCCCCCCCGCCGACCGCCGCCTTTGTCTCGGCGCCCGGACCCCGGCCGCCCTCCCGCCCTCGGCCCGCGCCCCGGCCGGCCCTGCCCGGCGGCGCCTCCAAACTCGCCGCGCGGGCCTCGCCCCGGGCGCCTCCACCCTCCCGGGGGTCGCCGGCGGCGGCGGCGCGGGGGCCGGGAGGAGGGGGCGGCCCGAGCTCGGCGGCGGCGGCGGCGGCGGCGGGAGGAGGAGGAAGAAGAAGAGAAAGAGAAAGTTTGGCGCAGGGGGAAGGCGAGCGGGACGCAGCGAGCGAGCAGGGCGCGGGCGCGGGGAGCGCGGGCGGCGGCGGCCGGGCGCGGGAGCCGGGAGGGGGCAGGACGAGCCCCATGCAAAGCAGCCCGGGCGCCCCGAGGAGCCCCGCGTCCGGGCGGTGGCGGCGGGAGGAGGAGGAGCAGGCGGCGGCGGCGGCGGCGGGGAAAAAAAAAAAAAGAGGGAAAAGTTGCCACTTACGCGGTTGCTTCTCCGGCGGCGGCGGCTGCAGAGGCGCTGCTGGCGGCGGCGTTGGCGGCGGGAGCTGGCGGCGCTTTTAATCCCGAAAAGAGGCGCTCGGGCCGCGGAGCCCATCAAGGCAGCAGCGGCGGCTGGCGGGGGTCGGCGGCGGCGGAGGACGCGCTGCTGGCGGCGGCGGCGGCGGCGGCGGCGGCGGAGCTGGAGCGCGCTCGGCGGAGCCCGGGGCGGGAGGCGGCCGCAGCCGGGGAGCCGGAGCCGCCGCCGCCGCTGCCGCCGAGCAGCATGGTTGGCGGGGAGTTTACAGCCCCCGGAGCGGGCAGGGGCCACGGAGGAGAAGCGGCGGCGGCGGCGGCAGCGGCTCTAGGCTGTAATTGGGATGCAAAGCAGGCGGTGGCGGCGGCGGCTGCGGCCGGGAGGAGGAGGAGGAGGAGGCGGCGGCGGCGGCTGCAGCGGTCGGAGGGGACGCGCTGGAAGTGGGAGCTGATGAGTGAAAAGAAAAAAAAGTCTTTGGATCTTTATTCTGCTAATTAGTTTCCTGCAAAAAATGGCTGTGATTAATTCAGTGCGCATGTGCTTCATTACCCAGGCACGACGGGAAGGGCTAATTAGCCACCTTCTGGATCAATAAGATTCAGCAAAAAAGAAAAGGAGGAGGTGGAGGGAGGCAGAGGGGAGGAAGGGAGGGAAAAAAAAAAAAAAAAAAAAAAAAACCAGGGGAAAGTGATGAGCAGGGCGAGGAGAGCAGGAAGAGAGGATGGGAGAAGAGCCCAGGAAGAGGGAGAGAGGCACCAAAAGTTTATGCATGTATTAAAAACACACACACACGCGCGCGCGCACACACCACACACACACACACACACACACACACACACACACACCGAGAAGAGAAATGCAGAGAAGCAACAATAGGAACCTGGCTAAGATTTTTTTAAAGATTTTTTTTCTTTCTCTTTTTTCTCTCTTTTCTTTCTTTCTTGTTTTTTCTTTCCCCCTTTCTTTTTTTCTTTCTTTTTTAGGCAAACGCAGCAATGTTTAAATTAAACAGGAAGAGAGCATCTTCAAAGAAGAGTAAGGGGGGGGGGCAATAATGGAGTGGGACAGCTTAAAGCAAAGATTTAAGTGAAAGAGCAGAGAAGCAGCAGAGACTTAGAATAGAGGCCACTTTAAATTGCAAATCGGAGATTTTTTTAAAAAGGAGGAAAATTACCCCCCCCAAATCAGAGGACAAATGGAGAAAACTTTAACCGTACCATAGACTAGACGAAAAAAGATATAATATGTTAATTTTGTCCTCTGAAATAAGACGCAATCAATCTTCTCTGGTTCTTTAGGAGAGGGGAAGGGGGGAGTGATGATTAGAAGTAAAAGGGGGAAAGTGAATCAGAACTGAAAGGGGGTAACTCAAGGAAAGACAAGAAAAGGAAAAGTTGCACTTGGAAACAAGTCCAACTTTCTACCTTTCTGGACTTAAGAGAAAAGTAAAATCAATTTTCTCGTGTAAAACCTGGAAAGCAGATGTTTTCAAAACACAGGAAGCTATTTTGCCATCAAAAGCAGGGATGTAATAAAGGCGGTGAAAAATAATTTCAGACTAAATTCGTAAGAAAGAAAGCCAATATATTTAAATAGCGAGGAAAGGTCTAGAATGGGGGGGGGGGATTACATACCCCTTCCCTAAATGCCAAAAAAAAAAAAAAGAAAAAGAAAAAAACAGTCTCATAGCTACCTCCAAGAGTTTGGAGCAGAGTCTCGAAGCCAAAGGGCTTGAAATGAGAGGATGGATTTCAGATAAAGACTAGGAGCGGTACATCCCACCAGAGCCCAAAGGAGATCCCTAGAATCAAAGACAGCAACCAGGGACCCTGCTACTGTGCCGATTCCCAGTACATCAAAGCCATCACTTAGGCGGGTGTATGATACCTCCAAAAAGCAAGCAAACAAACGCAGGAAGAACAGGACTCTCTCTCTCTCTCTCTCTCTCTCTCTCTCTCTCCCTTTTTTCTCCCCCCCTTTCAAATCCTAGCCTTACCATCACTGCTACTGCAATAGATTTTTTTTAAATGACAAGTATGTATTTATGTAAGTTCTAAATATGAACTAGTACCATTGAAATTACAATGTCTGGAATAAAATAAAATGCAATTTGCACTTTAAGTGATCTGCACACAAACGTAAAAACAACATTTATGTTTTTGAAGGCATTATTCGTGAACTCTAAACATCAGGTAGAGAGAGAATACGCACTAAAACATATTTTTTAGAGAAAAAAAATTTTTTGTCCCAGCCTAGCTGGATTATTTATTTTAGAAGGAATTGGGGAATTAATCGGGAAATCTGTTTGACTACAAGGGAATTCTTCATTTTGAGAGATTTTCCAGTGCTCTTAAGTGCATGCAGCTTCTTAGTCAAGACTAAGAGGAGAAAACCGGTTTAGGATTTTGCAGGGTTACCTCATCTAATCCTTCTGAATTCACTCTGGGAATAATGCTGTTTTATTTAGGAAAAAAATACATTTAGAAAAATCGGGGGTTTCCTCTCTATGAGCCAAATCTGGATTGCCATTCAAACTTTTCCTGGCTGCTTTCCACGCGGGACAGTAGATCAATAAAGCCAAGTCCAGCCTGGCTTGCTACAGGTTTCACCAGTCAGTGCTTGCAAAACCTTTGTCATTTTCTAAAAATAAAAAAGCTAAAAGTTATTGTAGAAGAAGGGGCTTTTTTTTGTCCCCTGCACAATGTGTCTTTTGTGAGGTTAATGCCATTCTGGGCTCTCGATAGCCCTGGACAATGGGAACTCTCCAGGAGTCTGCAAAGACTCTGGCTTTTTTCTTTCTTGATTTTTTTTTTTTTTTTTTAAGGGAAGGATGAAACATTCCTACAGCCCAAACACAACTTCTACTTTGATTAAATAAATATTTATCTTTATCATAGCCATTGTATATTTTTACCTTCAGTTTGTCCAGTTTCTGATTATTATTTTAAAATTTTCATTGGCAACAGTTAATCTTTTTTTTTTTTTTTCCCTTTCAGTCCAAAGTGCAGGTCAGTGTAAAGTGTAGCTGACTGAAAGAAGACTGGTAAATTCTGAATTTTTCCATTATACGTCAGGTAAGGAAAATTGTTCAGACCCTCAGGAGTATATTTGCTTCCTATTTATCTGTCTTCATGAATCTTCATAAATCTGTTAGTTTATTTTTTGAAGATGTACCAGAATTCAATTTCTCCTTGTAGATGCTGAAATCTCACTTAAATGCTATGTATTTATATTCTTTTAAAAATGTAACTAGTACTAGAAGCGAACTTGTAGCTTGTATCATATACAAAACGGCATGGAGGAAATCAGTCTCTCCAGTGGTATAGGCGATTTGAGGGAAATTCTGGATATAAATGTATTTCGTGTTGCAATATAGGAAAATGTCAGCTTAATCTGGTAAATACTTATGCTAATTTTACTGAGTGAATTCGTTATAAGGAGGAGAGGTACCAAGCTCATATGATTGAATAATGCTCAGGCGATAATCCAGCATCTATATGGATTATTTATGTACAAAATGAAAAAAGGAACCAAGAAATTCAGAATCTAAATCCTTCATTAAGCTGGCAAGAGGACAGAAAATTTTAGACCAATCTGTTTTTAAGACATTTACAGTAGGGAGGGAAAGTGGAATGTAGGCTAAATATTGCATTGATATGTATATTTCCCTGGCTCTCACTCAAATGAATGGATGTATACATGACCACAAAGATATATGCATAAATGAGTACATAAATATACATTTGAATGACTTTAGATGTCTTTGCCTCTGTGTGCACATGAATCTATGTGCACACAAATATACAAGGTGTACATAAATGCAGGTACTGTACAGAGCTGTGCTCTCCGGCTGAGGGTTTCTGTTTCCAGATCTGTTTGAAGCTACTTTTTTGCAACTATAACATAGAAATGTTGGTTTAATGATGAAGATATGGATGGCAAATTTGATTAAGAATCTGCTCCCCTGCAATTTTCAGAGTCAGTTTTCAATGTGAGCAGCTATTATTTGCTCCAAGGGCTAAAACATGCGATGGGCCAGTCTTTTTTTAAGGGAGAAGGGAGATGGACTTGATCTTAGCAGATCTCACTCCCAAAGAGCCTAGCTTCTGGGCCCTGGGTTCTCTTCTGCTGGGGGACTGGGGACACAAAAACAAAAAAGGGAGGAGGAAGGAAAAAGAAAACCCCGTGTGGAGGCAGGGGAGGTTGAAAGGCTGCCTCTCCGTACAACTCCAGAGCTAGATCTAAGAGAAGGGTTGCAGGGTGAAGAATGTGCGGTCCCTTTTTGAATGTATATTGTTATTCTAAGTCTATTGTATGTACGTGTTGCTGTCCTCTCATTTGCCACGACAACATATGGATTCCATAAATGCAGACATGCCGAAGTGCATCTGTCTGGGTAGTTAACACGATCCAAACATCCCTCTTCGTTCCGCTAACTCCGGCTTTTCCTCCGGCTCCCCGGCAGCGCTCTGGGCCGCCCGGCCCGTGCCCCAGGCTTGCAGCGCCCCGCAGTCTCGCCCTTTTGTGGTCTCCTAGTGGGATCCAAGGTGCCGCGCGGAGGAGGCGGGCTGCACCGCAGTGCCGAGGTCAGAGGCGCCGCTGCCGTCGGCCCCTGAGCGCGCGGGGACGAAAGGGTTAAGCTGCTCGAGCCCGGGGAAGGGGCTGCGCTCATCCCGGAGCGAGGTGCAGCCACCAGCAGCTGTGATTTAGGGGTCAAGTCCGAGATCACCTTTCTCCTGCCTCTGGAAATGGCAGAAGATGAGGTAGGGAGGGAGAAACAGGAGAGAGAGGCAGCCCGGCACTTGGCGCTCCATACATCCGTTCCCTCCCCGCGCCCCCCAGCCCACCTCCTGACCCCCAGACAAATCGAACAGTTCCCCCCTTTCTCCTAGGGGTGCAGGGCGAGGTGCTTCTGAGCGTCCAGAATTGCTCCACCCGCAACTCTGTCCTACGGTGAAACCACGGTGCCCTGAGCCTCAACCACCAAATCAGAAAGTTTGCTCTTAATGCACCAGATGGTGAGCAGCTAGGTCTGGGTAGAAAATGCTCTCTGCTTGTAGAAATCAGGGGTGCTCTTGGCAGAATGGGGGACTTTGGATGCTGGCACCAGTCCCTCAGACTCGGGTTGCACTCCTCACAGTCAAGAGCGGATGTACACAGTGGTGTCCATTACTTGCAGCTTCTTGCTTTGTGCCCGTATTCTTGGTCAAAAGCTTTCCCCCCCCCCACCCCGCATCTAAGGCAGCCTGAAGAATACTTTTGTGAAAATATATTTCATGCCTGCAAGATAACCAAAAACCAAATTCAGATTTGTTTCTGAGGCGTTTCACTGGAAAAGAGAAAAGCGACTGAAGTCCCCTTTTGTTTTGGCGCTGGGCCGGGTGAGCCAAGTTGTGGGTCTCAGTGCCCAGGTGATGTCCTAGGGACTGTAGGGGCATGTACACGGTGCCCAGAGAAGGAGCTTTAATTGAGAAAGGGCTTCCCAAATCCACCCCCACAGGGTTGGACTTCAGGACAACGACAGCTCTTTTGGAAAGTTACTCCAAGAAAAAGGAGTTTCTGGTGGGAAAAGAACTGGCTCGAAATGACAGAAAGGGGAACTAGATCCCTAGGGGACAGTAGGCAGGTGGGGGGTGCCGAGAGTAGATAGGGAGAGGAGGGAGCTAGGAGGTCCACATACAAGGGCACGGCCCGGGAGGCTCAGCGTCGCGCTCCCCAGACGCTCTCTCCAGCTGCCAGGGCGAGGGTGAATCACCCCGATTTCAGCTTCTGCTTCCAGGGCCAAGAGCGGACCAGCTGGTCCAGAAGGCAGCTGAGGTCTGTCTTCCGAGCCCCGCCGCCCTTTACCCCACCAGAGCCTCCAAACCGCGGAAATCAAACCAAATTGGCCGCTAGAATCTAGAGAGGTTTCATCCCTGGGGCAAGGGGGAGGGAACAGACTTTTTTTTTTTTCCTTTTGAACTCCCGATTCAAAAGAGACCACAACCTACTCTTGAGTGCCATCCCCAGTACATGGATTGTGGGTATATTTCATTCTTTCATTCTTTTCTCCTTATTTCTCAGAAGTAAAACCTTTAAAGAATTAGCCCCAAACTTGGAGCGCCCGGGTCCTTGAAAGAGTTCCAAATGATAAAGCCTGCCCTTCATTTCGAATACATGGCGCATTGTGAAAATGCAGGGCAATTAGTCAGTTCCAGGGTTTGAGTCAGATTCCCAGTTTCCTCGGCTCCTTTACAATAGAAATCTGAATTCCAGCCTTGGGGCAGGAGGCGCCTCGGAGCTGGTGGCTCTCCTAGGTTCCGCACCGCCCACACCACTGACAAGCGCTGGCTCCCCTTTTGGTGACCTGGTACCAGAAGTTTGCACTACATCTAAAGCCTGGGGCGGGTGAAGCAGAGAGAGAACTAACCTCATCTTAACGTAACAAAGTGAACAACTCGAGGACAGGAGACCCTCGGTCAGGCTACATGCGCTTTAGGGAATTCCAAGGGCTACTTGGCGGGGAATGATCGAGGCTTCCGACTCGCCAGACGGAGGCAGAAAAAGGGATCCTTGAGAGGCACGGGCGGCGGGCTGGGGAGCAAGGCGGCGACCGCGTAACTGGGACCTAGCACCCATTTGCCCAGAGCCTGCTGGGGCCGGCGTGGGGAGTCGGTGCCCATGGTAGCACGTGCATTGTTGACACGCAGACACGCAAGCGTGCGCTAATGGAGGGATGCGAGGCTGAACATTCCCCCGATGCCTGCGTTTCTTGCAGGCATGGCTTGTTTAATAGCCAAGGAATTGAGTGCCTGATATCCACCCCCCCCTTTTTTTTTTTTTTTTGCTGAGAAATGTAAAAAGGGACCTATACCGTGTACATATCCTGAAGAAACATGTGCATTTTTTTTCTTGATAAATACCTAGCGCCATAATATTTCTGATTTAAGGAGTGAGGGAAATCTTTGAAGTGAGGGAAATCAGTGGGGGACGAACCATCTTTTCCTGATTTTTTTGTGCTTCTCCTCAAAGACAGTAATGGGATTTAAAATGAGAGAGTCCCAGTCCTCATCCCCCCTCCCATTGCATTTCACTCTCTTTGCCCCAGAAAACATCTGCAGCAACCGACTGCACGTCTAAGGGGACGGTTTAAAGAGAAACAAGGTTTGGGACGCACATCAACTTTCTTTTTTTTTCAAACGAAGCTGGAAAAAAAAAAAAATCCAAGGACAATTTAAGCACCAAACGACATCGAACAGATATTTTTCCAGAGCAAAAATTTTCCAATTCGTTTGTTTCCTATTCTTAGAAATAGAGAAAAAGGCAAACCCAATCTTCCTGCACACGGATGGCACGAAATTTGGAACCAGCGCTTGGTTAAGGCCGGCGGGCGGAGAACGCCGCGCGGCCCCACGGGCTTCGAAGAGTCCAGTGCACGCCAGGCCCGGGGGGCTCTGGCTATAGCTGGACTCCCCGCGGATGTCCTGCGGGCCCAGCCTGTGCCGGGGCAACGGGCAAGACAGCGGTCCCCTGTGGGCACAGCCACCTCCCTGTTTAATTCCAAGGCCCAGTGGGGCAGCAGGGACATTCGACGCCACCTTCCTCTGGCCCGGGCATAGGGCGCACGCTTTTCACCGCTGCTCTCCTTCCCCCGGGGCTCGGTAGAGACCTTGCGCTGTTCCCTCCTTCCCATGAACCACAACCTCAAGGATCCCGACAGTTTCCCGAGACACTGACCACACAGTTCACTGAGCCAGGGCTCGCGTCCCTAAAGTCTGGCACACCCAGCCCCATTTCGGGAAAGCTTTATTCTCCCGCCGGCTCCGAGCTCCCGACAGGAAGCCCGGGCGCTCAGGCCCCTGGAGAGGCCAGCTGGGGAACTTAAGCCGGCGCAGAACCGCTGCCCTGGGACCTGGGCAACCCTCACAGGTGCGCGCAAAGCACGGCGGCTGGCTCTGGGGGGGGGGGGGGGGGAATGACCCCCCGCGGAGCAACTGGAGCTACCCTGCGGGGCGCCCCCCTCCCCCCCCCCCCCCAGAAAACCACCTCGCCCGGCGCCGGCAGCCACCTGGGAAGGAGAGGGCGTGGCGGCGGCGGGCGCACCTCTTGCGCTTGGCCTGAGACGCCCAGGCCCAGCGCCTGTCCCCGTTGCATCCCACTCCCCATCCCGGGCCGCTCGACGGCATCCTTTCTCCACCGCCCACGCCAGACTTCCCAGCTTCTTTCAGGACACAGGTGCCCCAACCCCAACCTGCGGGCCACCAAGCTGGGGGCAGTTGGGGGCCCTGGATCCAGCTGCAGAGAGCAAGGGGCGGGGTTCCCAGGCAACACTCCCAGCGGAGGCTTGGGGGGCCAGAGGGTGGTTCTGAACCCCACAGCCCCAGGGGAGCTGGGAGTGGGGGACCCCCTAGACACTCAGGCCTGGAGAAACAAGACTGGCCAAGGGGATGGGACTGGATGTTTAGGGTTAGCGAGGGCCCGATTTGAGCAGTGCCTGTGTCTGCGTGTTTGGTTCCGCGTGTCTCCCTCCCTCTCGTTTTGTCTGGGAAGAAAAAGGAAAGCGGGTGGATTTCTGCCGACCCCTCTTCCCGCAGTCTGGGAACGCTGCAGCAGGAAGAATTGCTCATAACGACACTTAAGCTCCGACACTTGAATGCTAAAGGTTAAACTCACAGTCTTCAGGGAAGGGCTTTCTGCCAACTGGAACAGTGGTGCGGCTGCCATAGGCTCTCCTCCACCCTGCCCAGCCCGCACTCCAGGTACAGCCAAAGTCACTAGCTCTTGGCCTTTGTGCCCTTCAGGGAGAGGTGCCCCCGGGTGGTGGCTATTCCCATCCCACCCCCGCCTCCAGGGAACCTTCTTGCCTCCTCTCCCCATTATTTATACCTCAGTTTGCCCTCAGCATCCCTCACGTGCCGGTTCCACCTGGTTCACACAGGCGGATACTCTGGGAGAAACCACACTCATCCCTTTTCCCTTTGCTCTGGGTACTTGGTGGCCCCTGCAACTTGGCGCAGACAAAACCAGAGCTAATATATTGAACATAATGCCTAGCATTGGAGGGGTCTGCAGGGAGACCTTGGTTATAAGGGGGGCCGGCGTGGGGGGAAGACAGATCCTTCAGGCTGGGAAGATTTCCCAAAAGGAACAGCCACAGGGGTCTCTATCCCAGGGACCCTGTGCTGGTGTGCTGAGAGGCTGAGACCAAGAGCATTTCTTTGCTTCCCGCACCCACGCCCCCCAACAAAGGATGGTGAGACTCATTTCAGCAGCCTTAAAAAGGGCATTCCCGTGGGAGATCGATGGTGTAGTAAAGGAGATGGAAATTAGCTCTCAGGAACCTGGCAAACTGGCCCTTTCCTCTTCCTCCCTCCTCCCTCCCTGAAGGCCTGCCACTTATTGAGCACCTACTATGTGTGGGTCCCCTGGAAGGCACTTTATAGGTTACTGTATTCAATTCTGCCAGTGGCCTTGGGAAATGGGTATTATTAGTCCCATTTTATGGATGAGAAATATCAGACTCAGAGATGAAGATCGCACAGCTATTCAGGGCTGAGCTTGAATGTGAACCCAGCTCCATCTGGCTTTAAAGCTATTTCTATTATACCGTCTGCCTCTTGTTAAGACAGGAGAACCAGGGGCTCAAGAGAAAATAAAAGAGAGATACGAGGTGCCGTGGGCTGAGGGGAGGGAAAGAAAAATACTGTGGGATGGGTTCTTTGGTTTTGGTATGGATTCCGGACTGGATCCAAGGCGAGGAGACGGGCTACTGAAGGTCATGGAGGATGTTGTCTCAAGGCCAAAAGACAGAAATGACAATGAAACACAACAGCATGAACAAGCTCCCAGGAGGACGGCAACATGCTGTCACCCCAAAACAGCTGCCCAGTATACCCCTGGATTTGTAGGCCTACGTTGGCCATACCAGGAGAAGTTCATACCCGACCTTTTGTTTTTCTTTGTAAATTTTCTTACTGTGTCTGAAGCTCAGACAAATTTCTAACTTCTGTGAGTCAGCAGCCTAACAGGAAGGGATGATCAGATGACCAATTACTCATGAACAAATATGAGGAAATCCAGAAGACCGGGAAGAAGAGACGGCAGCGACATCCAAATGGCAGGCCTTTGGAGGGTCTCCTAGTCCCTTCAGGGCTGGCCCCAGGAGCTCACTTTTGCAGGCCTTGGTGGGGCGGGTGGAAGGGTAGGCACAGGGGAGGGTCTGTGCTGCAGCCAGCCTGCAGCTCCCTCCGAACAAGAATGCCTGCTGTGTGGATATTGAGGTTTGCCATGGGAGAGTCTTCCCCCAACTCTGGCCACCAGGCACTGAAACACTCTTTCTAGGGGCTCTACAGCATGGGGATACGGTGAGCAGGTCAGCAGCGAGGGCTGACGTCTCCTCACTGGGTTTCACTGGGCTGACCTGGGCTGAAACTGCACAAGAGTGAGTGTGCGTAATTGGGCAGGACTGGCCAGGCCCCCACGGAGGGGTTGCTGAAAGCCTTGTTAAGGAAGTCCTCCTGACCAGGGAATCCAGTTACATAATGCTGCAAAAATAACTCTGGGCTGGGAGTCTTGTCAGAGTGACGTATTTTGTTAACGGAGAGGGGTATCAAATATCTATCTTTCAACCCAAGGGCTGAAAGTACACTTGTAGCACTGATGGACCCCTCCTCCCCCTCCAATGAATGGGGGAAGCGGAAGGCAGGGAGGAAGCAGAAGCAGCAAGGATGAACGTTTTCTTCTCCCTTCCTTTTTCCAGGGGTAACTAAAGCCAACTGTTCACCTCAGCTGTATTCTGCCGGCTCCCAAGTCCAGGTACACAGTCACATACACGCTCAAATTCGTCTTGCAGGGGTCCCTGCTCTGAAAGGATCAAGAAGAGTTGAGGGGAAGGAATGATGGGGGAGAGAGGAAGAAATGAGTAGAAAAAGAGTGAGAAAGAGTTCTGTTTTGTTTGTTGGTGGAGCAGGGTGGGGACGAATTATTATTTCTATGTCCACTAGACTAGGCCTCCCACTACCATGACCAACTGATCCCACTTTGCCCAAGACTATCCTAGATTTAAAACTGCATCCCAGAAATGCCCTCAACCCTGGAAGACTGAGACAGTTGGCCACCCTCCCTCCCACAGGCTTTGGCCAAATTTCCACAAGGACGTAGAAAATTATGACCAAAATAAGGTAGCTCCTTTCAATTCAAAATTATTCAAAGAATGACCTAAATAAGCTATTGCAACATGATACAAAGGCCCTATTTCCAGGAATTTGAAGAAAGAGCCATGTTCTTCTCCCCACCCCTACCATTTTGGATTCTACAGCCTTCCAAGTGGAAAAATTACCTGTTCCATCCACTCTGCTTTTCAGATAAAGTTTCCAGACATGCTTTTGCCATTCTAAAATGCTCTGCCCTGTTTGGGTTGGGAACCATCATTTTGGGGAAAAAATCAACGACAACAACTCTGTTTGAAAGTCACAGTAACTTGTCTTTTTCACCTCATCTCTTTCATGGGGTCTCCATTCCTCCTGTGGCACCATGGTCACTACTGAGCTGTATCACACTCCTTTAATATATTCACCTTGAGTCTGTTAGCATTTTCTTTTTCCTAATCTTGATAATCACAGCATCTGATCCTTTCATTCTAAACTGCAGCCTTCCTATCCATCCTTCATCGAGACCCATCTGACCCTCTTCCAAAGGAGACAAATGAGGATAAGCAACCCACCCCCCAAGACACAGCATCTGAGCTTAAATTTATATTCACCCCACCTCTGTTCTTTTTTAAAATCAAAATGTCTCTTAACTCCTTGAGCTAATTATAAAAGCAAATAGCTTTCCCTCCCTGAGTCATGTTCCTTGGCTCGTAAAAATGCAATTCCACTCCGAGACCACCTTGTCACAAACATGAAAAAAACCGGCTTGTTCAGGACGCCACAGAGAGGAAAGGGTGAAGTGGCAGGGCCTCCCACCCTCCCCCAGAAGGCTCGGCCTTTATGGAGTCTATTTCCAGTCTGTTTACCTGGCAAGGACCATGTGACCAATCCAGAAGGAAATGCTGACATCATTGTCTTTCTCTCACACATGTGCAGCCTCCCTCCCTCCCAGCTCGGCCGCATTCCGGCATCCATTCTGCCCGCCTCTCTCCGCCACCGGCCTCCTCCCCCCACCACTCGCGCCTGCTCCCACTTATTTCTCTGTCTTTCTCGTGTCACACTTCCCTTTGTTTTCTTGTTCCTTGTAGGCTGTCTCCTAAGCTGTCTTGGACACACACACACAGACACTCTTCTGTAGGCCCTTTTCCTTTCCCTTCTTCCACAAGCCTTTCTTCCCCTTTCATTCTCTTTCAGATCTGTGGCTACTGAGTCTTCACTCTGTTTTAAAAATACACTTCCTCTTTCTCTATAGGTTGGAGATTGCTTAAAAAAAAAAAAAAGTCTGTAAGGCCTAGAAAACCTTCCAGACCAAGGACGGGGGAAGGGCAGAGCAAGGCTGCTCTGTCCAGCCACTCAATTTCCTGCTCCAGTGGGCTTAGAGATTTAGGTGTTGGGGGTTTGGTCAAACAGGCCTTCTTTCTTTCTTTCTTCTCTGCCTTTCCGCTCCCGCGTTTCCACCACTGCTGCAGGCAGGGGCGCCCTTCCCTCCCCACAGCCAGACCACAGGCCCCAGCAGCCTGTGCAGAGGCGGCACCTGTAACTGGGTCGTGGTCTCTTCTCGGCTGCTGTTCCTCATTTTGCCAGGGGCCCAGGAGGCTTCTCAGCGCCCTGGGTCCAGCCCAGGACCCAGGGAGTTCTGAAGACTCAGGAGTCAGGGAGGAAGGGCGGCGATCAGCGCAGGTGCCTCCTGCCTGCTCAAAGGGCTATTTAGACGAGGAACCGTGTGGCCGGGCTCTGGGGTTCGGCTGCTCCCAGAAAGCTTTCTTGGTTCATGTGGGCACACAGCCAAAGCATGCCGTTTAGAGGAAATGTTTAATAAAGACACGAGAGCCTCAAACTGTTTATTTATCCTTACAGAAAGGTGGAGATGTGATGTCCCTGGAAACTGCCTCAAAAGTAGACCACGAGGTGGTGAGGCCGGAGGGTAAAACAACCGGGGCGATCGCAGGGAACGGCTGGCCTGGCCAAGGGGCAGAATGCAGATTCTCACCTGCCCTTTTGCTCCCACCTTCCACCCCAGGCTGTTCTCTCCTGAGTTCATACACGTTAGAGTTCGGGATGGGGCAGTGAGGTAGAAGGGGGAATGGGACGGTCACGCAAAAGTGAAGTTATTAAGCAATCATTACCTAAGGTGAGAACTCATAATCCCCAACACGCATAAAGGTGGGACTCTAAGGGAGGACGTGCTTTCGTGGGCAAGTTTACCACCAGGTTATACGGAAAATCAGAAATACAACATCCTGTTGGAGGACCCTAGTAAAATCTAGAGAAGGGACTTTCGACGTTAAAAGAGTACTGGTCTTCAATGTTCAGATGCATTCCTGTTTCTTGAGAAACACTTCCAGTACTGTTAAACTGGCCCTGGCAGCCAGCAAGGAGAGCATTCAAGTATTATGACGTTACCTTTTGGAGGCCTTGTCACAGATCAGTGTACAATACTGGCAGAAGGGTCTGGTTCAGTAGGTCCGGTTATAGATGTGTCTCTTCAGGCACGTCAGGATCTAAATCCTCTTCAGACATGCTGGAAATCCAGGACTTTCGATATGTTGTAGAAGTTCTAATTTTAACTTCCAAATGTTATAGGCCAAGGACTTGCTGTCTTGAGTTGTCAATTAGGCAGATAGCTCTGTGGGTCAAGTCAATGATTTTTGTGGTTTTAGAACCTGCATAAAGTGGTGTTGAGAGTCTCAATGCCATTCTTATCATCTCCATGAATATTTATGGAGCCCGCCCTGCCTTAAAGTACAAAAGAATAAGATGGAGCACAGGTTCCCGGCCGTGGGCTGGAGAAGCCTGTGGCACGGACTTTACACTACCCAAGCGAAGCCCAAAGTGGTAGAGAGAGGTGACATAAGGCGATGGGAATTATGCAGAAAACATAAAAGTGTTCTCGATCTTTCAGTATGGCAACTTTCAACTTGGAGGGATCTGGGAAAGGATGTGTGGGAAGTCCTTTCCCCATCCTTGAGTCTAGCTCAGGCTCACCTCCTCACGTGGACCCCGCCCCCTGGCCCAGTGTTGAAGTCAACCTCATCTAGTTTCTCATATTCAGCTCTCTGGGTAGACTTCCTGGATTAGTTTATACAGGCGGCAAAACAGCATCCATAAGATCCATTTGTTTCACTACTCAATACCTGTGATGATGTGAAAATGCACATGCATTTATGAATAGATTTGTATTCTTGTTATGGGTCACCCCACCTGCTTCCCCCAAGGGTAGGCACCATATGGCGCTTACACTGTACACATCTCCATAAATGCCCACAGTGCTAATTGGTACTCAGTGATGTGCCCATGGTGAAGAGGAGAATAATGATAATGTTGATGATGACGACGATGAGGATGACAGAGATGACACTGAATTGCTAATGATTCCAGGATGAAAACAGTTCTGGGCATAGAGATATGCTTAACAAAGACAGAATGAATGAATAACGTTTAAGACTTCCACTGAGTGTTTTTCTGAGATCTGGTTCTTTATTTTTATTTAAAAAAATATTTACTCTAGTATTACTTATTAAAAGAAACAATCTCAACTGCTGAGCCTGTGGGCCGGGCCAAAATGGCATAACAATAACACAAAGTGGATTGACAGTCGCTTTTTATCATCAGCCTATTTTTAAAAACATGATTTAGTTACCTAATACTTCTCGCTCTTAAGGCAAATGACCACAGAACAGAAAGTACTTTGCTGGTACCTAAACCATAGATAGACTCTCTCCCCCTGGGTTAAATCTGTTAGTATTGGGAAATGAGGCAGAGATTAAGGTATACTATCAAGGACGAACTTTCTCCATATACAGGTATCTGATATACCCAATTCCGGCCATAAAGTTACTGAAATATGAGGAGCTCAAGCACCCACCAGACTTCCTCAGGTGGGGTGTTGGGAAGATTAGTAGTTAAAAAATGACACAAGTTAGGAAGGTACGTGGGTTCCCTGCAGCAGAGGGCATACGCACATCCGAGAAATAATCATCAGCCTAATATCCTCACCATTTCTAGCAACAGACTCTTTCCTAGGCTGGAATAGAATTTCCAGAAGTATCTTTCCCTTTTGGAATTACAGAGTCTGACAGATTTATTTCCACACATCTCACTTGCTTTCAGAGTTATTGTTTCCTCTTATTTTTTCCCCCTCCTCTTTGGTGACAGAGAAGCCTGAGAACCAGTTCTGTCAGGAAGTTCTTGGGGAATTTTCAGAAGGATGTACAAGCAGGATATATGAATGACTGTGAGCAGCCAGCATCCATTTTACTTGACAAAAACATATATATTCATAACTGATCTTCTGAGCATATCTACATAATCAAAACCATGAATGATGAACACATCAGATACATTTTTCAGGACTCAAAGGGTCCTTCTGGAGTAAGTTGCCATCATTTCTTCCTCTTAAAGCAGATCAGGTAACTTCTCCTCTGTTGCAGAGCCTCTCAAAAGGGACGTGCCATTAAATCCAGACCCCAGGATAGGTGCTCAGTTGCCCCCTGGACATCTAATGCAATCCCCAAATTTTCTGAATTTATCGACCAAGATGTTGGATGGAACAGGTTCAAGCATCTTGCTAAATAAAATATAGATTACATTTATCATTTCCCCTCAATCTACTAAAATCTTGGTACTCTTTCATGGAAGGAAATGAATCAGTTTGACAGGACTTATTCTGTCAAGTGATATAGGTTCCCAACACTGTATTCACTACAGATTATTCTAGAAATGATTTGGTGATTTTTTTTCAGGTAAAGTTCCAGATTAGGACATTATGAACTTCCCTTTTGCTTTGTAAAAATAGAGGCATTAATCCTGCTTCTTTTCAGTCCTGCCAAGTTTTTAAAAACAAAGTTACTCTCCCATGATTTTAGCCAATAATGAGATTCCCTTATAAAAAACGTCTGCCCTGCAAAGAATTTACTTAAAAAAAAAAAAAGAAGGTATTTCTACCAGCGTTTAAGGACTATTTAAAAGTTGACCATGAAAAAACAACGAGGAAGCAAATGGTCAAGGCTTAAGACCTCTACTTTGACAGGCCTGTTTTCAGTTTTCCCCCACGGATTTAGGTATTATCTGAAAAGATTTCTGAATTGAATGGGTTCAAGGCCAAAGACAGCTATGGTGAATTTCCAATTGTGTCAATCTTGCAAGCTTCAGGCAAGTCAAAGCCATTATTTTCCATAAGTATATTGCAAATCCACTAGGAAGTAAATGAGAAAAATAGAAGAAAACATATAAGAAGCCTCGTAGCTTACACCTCTTAACATAAATTACAGTGGCCATAGGGTCTGCACACTTCCTAAAATCTCAGGGCTTAGTAAAAGCCCACCATTTCTAGAACACACGCTGCATGATACCATCTCAAAGTCAGAACAGCCCCAGTTCTGTAAAGACCAAGATGGGAGCACAGAGGTGACATTCTTGAAATAAAATTCAAATATCTTGAGTACTTCTGAGTAAGTATCTCTAGAGTGTAGAGTTTCTACGTTTCGTGGAGGTAGATGCTTATTTATTCAGAGGCTCTGAAGAAGAAAACCCCATTGCCCTTGACAGGTCAAAGCTTGGTATTTACCAATTTTTGTGAGCCTGAAGTTTAAGTTGTTTTTTTTTTTTTTTTTTTTAATCATTTCTTGGGTCCACCAGGCCAGTTCCCAGCCCATGTTACCCCCAGCTGCCTGCTCTCTTCACTGAAGCCTTTGGATTGATCAACACTGCAGGAATGCAAAGAACTTGAGTTGAATGTACCCTGTTAAACGTTCTACAATGCAATAGCCAATCATGGATGGCTGCTGGCTCCTCAACGAATTCCACAAACCTGCTACTCCACACTTCTTCCACATTCCTCAAGCCCTCACCAACCCTACTCTTTCTTAACTCTGGACAACACATTTCAACCCCTTGTTTCTTGAAACCATAATTGGAGTGAACTTCAACTTGCCCATTGCATTACCCTAAGGTACCTTGCACGGCACCCCCTTTTCCACTATAAAATGCCTTTGGATCCTTAACCATTACATCCTTTCTTCTATTCTGCTTGCTTCCACTGCAAATCTTCCCTGGGCTCTAGAGCCCAACCCTTCTAGGTCCATCCAATCCCCTGCTTCTTCGTGTATTTATCTCTCTCTACTCCCATCCCCGCCATGTGCCTGCCCCCATCCCACTCCTAGCTTTCTTTAATCCATCCATTTTTATTTGGAAACCTAAACATGCTCTATTCTCTCCTGTTAAAAATGAAATAAAACAAACAAAACTTCCCTCGATCCTACCACCTATTCAACGTCCCACTCTTCCTTTTACCACCAACTTCCTAAAAGAATCATTTAAACATGTTCTCCAGTCCATGATTGAACACCTCTAGCCCTGTGCGCCTCTGCCTATTGGAGAAGGATGGTCACTATTTTGAGCCTAACTTGATTCCCCCGTAGCTCCTGCACACTGATTCTAGTGTCATTCTGTGAGGCCACACAGAGCAAATTTATGCAGATCACCTTTCTCCGGTTCTGTCCTCTTCTCTCTGGTCTTTCTAGGCACTGTCAGTTCCTTCAACAATTCTCTGCATCACCTGGTTCTGAGTCCCTCTGCCTCCCTGTTTCTAGTTTGATTCTCTTCTTCAAGGGTCATGGCCCAAGATTCAGTGTAAATTACTCACATCTGCTCTGCCTAGCCCAGTAGAGCAGGGTTCTCACCTCCTTTGTTCTCCTCATCACACTTTACTCAAAACCATTGCTGAATTCTCTTCCTATCAACTCAGACCTCCAAGACAGTGGTTTGCAAAGTGTGGCTTACAGAGCTTCTACCACAGAATGGCCTAGGAGCCTTAATAAATGCAGATTCTTGGGCTCTACCTCAAACTTGTTGAATCTGACCATCTGAGGGTGACACCTGGGAATCCACACTTTAAACAAGCATGCCAGATGATTCTTTTTTTTTTTTTAATATAAATTTATTTATTTATTTTTGGCTGCATTGGGTCCTCATTGCTGCGAGCAGGCTTTCTCTAGTTGCAGCGAGCAGGGGCTACTCTTCGTTGCAGTGCGCAGGCTTCTCTTGCTGCGGAGCACAGGCTCTAGGTGCGCGGGCTTCAGTAGTTGCGGCTCACGGGCTTAGTTGCTCCAAGGCATGTGGGTTCTTCTCGGACCAGGGCTCAAACCCGTGTCCCCTGCATTAACCACTGCGCCAGCAGGGAAGTCCCCCAGATGATTCTTAATGCACACAAAATCTGGGGGAAACATCTGTTGCCAAGCCTGGCCCCCTGCCCCTCTCTTCGTGCAGATGGGTTTTTGGATTCAAGACAAGCCCTTCTATTTTCTTGTTTTATGTTTTATCTTGTTAGATCTGCTGCATTGCCCCAACTTATCAAAATCTGTTGAGTTCTTCATCCTCAACATATGACTTTATGACAACCACACACGGATCGAGATGAAAAACCTTAAAGTCATAGCACAGGGAATCTCTCTTCACATTGACACCAATGACGACAGTCAACCAACTACTAACAAACTCATACTTTGTCTTCTTTCCCATGAGATAAATGGACAACTTGTCATTTGCCAAGTGCCTCAGGAAAGCCCAGCTATTTTTTGTCTTCCATATTTCCTTGATCCACCGGTCTATTCTAACCCTGTCCAAGAGGGAAATGAAACATTCTCACAGGCCATTTACATATGCATTTTAGAATCTGTGGCCAGGCAAAGGACGGCAGTGTGCAGAATCCACCTTCTTTTCCTATGACCTTGTTCTGAACACCTATGGCACTTAGGTTCTAGGACCCTTGACTTGTATTATGAATGTTCTTGTCCACATTTGACTCTACTACTAGACAAAGAGCTCTTGAACTCTGAAGTTGTGCCTTATGTGTCTCTAAATATCTCACAGTAACTAGCACAGCGTCCTACTTGGTAACTTTTCTTCGAGTGAATGAATGGATTTTACATTTTATTCCCACTGATTTACTTTCACTTTTTGTGCAAGATGAAAGCAGACTCTGCAGTGAATATTGGGAGACTACGCTTCTTAGGCGCAAAGGAAGTGGTGGGCCTGGACAGACCTCCACAGGCCCAGATGTTGCTCTTAGTCGCTACTCACTCAAATGAGCTTGTTAGAATAAAGGCTCTCTTTGAAATGAAGTGTGATGTAAACACTGAGAAATGATGACACAGTTTCTGAAACATCACAACTTTACTAGAATCTGTGGCAATGGCCAAATGAGACGCAGGAAACGGCGTTTCAAAAAACCCTTGGCTTAGTGGAACCACCAAAGTCAGCATAACAAGCAGATAAAGTTTCTTATGGGCTTTCTAACAAGACCTCTTGTGATGACAGAGACAAGTGTTTCCGTAGGACATGAGATGGCTGGACAAGGAAATCTAGCTTCTCCCTACATCACAACTGCTAACACATCTGAGTAATTCTCTGATACATAAGATAGTGAGGGTAAAAACTATAAATGAATGGTGGAAAATTTTGCAGTTTCCTTGGGTCAAGTGACTTCCCTCGTGGTCAGGTCTTGTCTTTCCTGTTTCTTAGAGGCCAGAGAAGATTCCACAAGTACTCCGGAACATTATTCCACTGGAAAAGCCACATAGCCCCACACAGCATGAGGTCTAGAGCAGTGATTCCCAACTCGGGGGTGTGTCTGCCTCCCTACCCCAGGGACATTTGGCAATGTCTGGAGACATTTCTGCTTGTCACAACTGAGGGACAGGTGCCACTGGCATCTAGTGGGTAGAGGCAGGGATGTGGCTAAATATCCTACAGTGAACAGGACAGTCTCTCTCTACCAACAAAGAATTATCTGGTTCAAAATGCCAAGAGCAATTATCTCAATAAAAATTTTCAGGATTGATATGTATACATTACTATATTTAAAATAGATAACCAACAAGGACCTACTGTATAGAACAGGTAACTCTGTTCAATATTCTCTAATAATCTAAATGGGAAAAGAATTTGAAAAAGAAGAGGTACTTGTATAGGTATAACTGAATCACTTTGCTGTACACCTGAAACTAACACAATGTTGTTAATCAACTGTACTCCAATATAAAATAAAAAATTTTTAAAAAGCATCAAGAATACCACTACTGAGAATCCCTGATCTATAGCTATGCCTCTAGGCCCAAGTCTGGAAAGACTGGTTCATTACAAAGGGTCATGTAATCACCTGTTGTGGGTCTGTGAAGTAACTCACAGGCGACAAACACTATAAGATACTTTGCAGTTCCATGGTGAGGTGAGGGTACCAAGGCTGGAAGCCCTACCTAGTGCACTGGTTTGGATGGCAGCCTGAATGGAAGTGGAGAGGTTCTAGAATGCTCCTGATAGCTATAGGTTTGACCTCAGAGTAGCTTACTGGAAAGAGCCTTGGTGAACCCCACTCAGAGGGCAACCTCCTTCTCTGCAGATGGAAGAATGAAGGCTCAGTAGAATCATGCAAGACGCATCAATGAGCCACGTTCATGGTCATAAAAGGGCTATGAACAACAGCTAATAAAGATGTAACTGGACAACGGAAGGCTCCAGGAATGTGAGGTGGACGTGAAGCAAATGCACCAACTGCAAAGTGTGCTGGGTTTTTTTGCTGACTGCAGGAAAGTCTCGGTTCTATAGGAATGAAAGGGGAACTCATTTTACCTGAAGCCCTTAGATGACAGATACATTTAGCCCAAATTCCTAGTATTTTTGATATGGCCAAGATTTTAAACCTCACCAGTTTTATAATCATAGGGAAGCTGGTAGATTTAATGAAGCCTCCAGGTGCCTCTTGAGAGATGATTACAGTTCTAATTAAAAATGGAGGATGACAGACAAGAACCCCACAGGACTCTATAAGCAAATGGCATTCATACACCTTCTTTCATGGACAAGATTACTTTGTTCATGTCAAAGTAATCTTTGGGCTCTTTCCAGTGGTAAGTGTCACCAAATTCTAATAACCTATGAGATTTAATGTGGTTCAAAGATCAGAAAATGTTTTAAATTGTAAGGGACAAGAAAGTTTATCGGCCAAGCCAGACTTCCATTTCTTTTATTTCATATACCTGTACTTACCATCTCCATTGATTACATATAGCCTGGAACACAAGAGGAGTCACCTGGATGACGTCTGTCTTAGTGTCAAGTCTAGGCATGGAGAAGCACAAGGGAGAAATGAGCGGGGCAAATGAGGATTAGGGCTCAGAGTAGGTTGTGGGACCACAAATCCAGGTAATCACACGAGATTTAAAACATTAACAAGGAGGTCTTGAAGTTCAAGGCCATCCAATGTATAGGCTCAGGAGATCAGGGATATTGAGACAACTGTTTCAGAAGATAGAACTGCTAATAGGAGCTTGTCTTATCACAAGAAGGGTGGTCTTCTAACCCCTAGTGTGCTGGCCACGTTGGCTAGTCATTGGAGAGTCTTGGCCCTGCATAGGTCCTGAAAGGGAGGTCATTCTACTTAATCTCTACGGGAGGGCTGTGGAGGAGGGGTGTAGGCAGAGAGAGCCGGAAGCAGAAGGGTGTGGCTCATGGGAAGGCTTAGGCTTGGGTCGGGCCTCTGCCTATGGATATAATACAGCCCCGGGCCTGGATCTCAGGAGCCTGCATAGCCATACACCTACTTCCAAAGGCAAAGGTGCTGTTTCATCTTTAGTACGCACTTGCATCTCTTCAATCAATGCATATCTTTTACCAAGGAGAAATCAAAAAGGAGAGAGTTAGGTCAACATGAAATCAACTATATCATTGAACAAAGGGTCTATCCAGAGAAAACCACAGTCTGAAAAGACACATGCACCCCAATGTTCATTGCAGCACTATTTACAATAGCCAAGACATGGAAGCTGCCTAAATGTCCATCGACAGAGGAATGGATAAAGAAGATGTAGTACGTATACACAATGGAATATTACTCAGCCACAAACAAGAATGAAATAATGCCACTTGCCGCAACGTGGATGGATCTAGAGATTATCATACTAAGTGAAGGAAGTCAGACAGAGAAAGACAAATATCATATGATATCACTCATATGTGGAATCTAATATAAAAAAAGATACAAATGAACTTATTTACAGACTTACAGATATTGAAAACAAACTTATGGTTACCAAAGGGGAGGGATAAATCAGGAGCTTGGGATGAACATACACATACTACTATATATAACATAGGTAATCAACAAGAACCTACTATATAGCAGAGGGAACTCCACTCAATATTCTGTGATAACCTATATGAGAAAAGAACCTAAAAAAGAATGAATATATGTATATGTATAACTGGATCACTTTGCTGTACATCTGAAACTAACACAACATTGTAAATCAACTACACTCCAATAAAACTAAAATTAAAAAAAATCAAAAGTGTAATGCAAGAAACATCAAGGACTCCACTGTGATTAAATCATGGATGTGGTGCCCACACTATCCATGGACCCTGCATTGACTGTACTGTTAGGAATCAGGGTACAGGTCTCAGAAGTCCTCTGACTCACGATTCATTCCTGGATAGGATGAGTGAACCAGGCAGAGCTCCCATCCTTACAGACACAGAGCCTGAGGCAGGATGTCACCCTGAGAGACTGAACTGCAGGCTTTAATAATGATCATCAGGTTTTTTTTTTTTTTTAACCAATGACTGGAAAGGTTTGGAGATTCTCCCCCACCAATGTCCAGGCCTGGGCAATTGTCTGCAGGGTGTAAGGATGAAGAAATATTCCTGAACCCAGGCTGTGGTTGCTTTGAGGCTGTGGATCCCTGAACTCATCTCCAGCCTCGATTCTTGCCTAAATCCCGGATGTGACCCACAAAATATCTACCCGTGATTTCTCAATAGACTGTGGTTCCTTTGCTGGGAATGCCTTCTCCCGCTCTGTCAATACCTACCCAAAACATCTCCTCTGAGACACCCTCTAGGCTGAGCTACTTTCTTCCTGCTCTGTGCTCTCCAAGTTCAGTGTACGTAACTCTATTTAAAATATATTGGTGATTATTTGTCTACTTGATTCTCTCACTCGTGAAGCAGAGAGTACTTTGAGCTCAGGGACCATTTGTTTAAGTACATGAGTACTGTGTGCCTTACCCAGTGCCTACCGTGTATAGTATATGTTCAGTCAATGCTGGTGGAGGGAAGGAAGGAAGGAGAGAAGGAGGTTAAAGAAGGAGTAAAGACCTCTAAGCAGGCAGACGGTAGTGTCAGGCTCTTCCAAAAGGGATTTTGGCCAGCCAGCCTGGGACAGACCATCTCGGGAGATCTACAGAGGAGTGGGCCATGGTTGTTAGTGGCTGCAGGGCTGTGATCCCCAGTGCAGCTACTGGCAGAACCCTGGGGAATCCCTCTTTCTTGGCCCAGCTAGTCACTTAGCTTCCTGAAAGGCCAGTGCACGGTTCTGTGCTGGCGACACTTCTGCAGAGCCAGCCAGCACCAGCCCGCGGCTGGCTATGCCAGAGGGCGCCTAGCACCCCAGAGGCTGGGCCTTGCTAAGTTCCGTCACTGTCCTACCAGCTTCCTCTGAGGCCTCCGATATGTGATATTATCGTTATTTGATCATTATTAATAATGAAAAATAGTTAACCTTAGTTTTGGTGAATTGCTTTTATCTGTTGCCTATTCCTCATCCAGCGAAAGAGTTTGCAGAGCTGGGTCCTCATTCAGAAATTCCTCAATATGCAGCTTTTGAAAGTGCTTCTTAATTCTCCAAATATTATCCGTTGGTGACAAAGAGTATTGTAGCTGACAACCCTGAGTGCAACTATGAGGATTTTTCAAGATCTCCGAACTTGACAACACAGATCTCTTCTACTTTCCACTCCTTGCCATTCGTTTCTGCAAACCACTAACTTCAGTGTTCACGAGATTCAATAGAACATTCAGCACACATCCTTCACTGCTCTTAGAAATCAGTTCTGTCGATGGATAAGCTATTCAGAGAAAGTGCTTTTAAGCTCGTCGTTGAACATGGTAATGTAATATCCTGCAATCGCAGAGTCAAAGTATGTTTGAACGAGAAGGGATCTTGTAGGTAGACTTGTCTGAACTGAGGACGCTAATGCCCGGCTGGAGAGGGTAAGTAAGTTGCCCAAGGACACACAGCGAGTGAATGGCCGAACCTGGCTTGAACGTAAACATGATGATCTTAAACCACCTTTCTGCCACTAAGTATTGATGGTATGTGTATATGTATGTTCATATATATGTACATATATATGGTAATATATATATATATATATACACACACACACACACACACACACACACACACACACAAACTAGAAGAAGCAAGTCTTGCATCACATAGACCAAATTGTCTACAGAAAGCGACAGCCCTGCTAAAACAATAACCCATTTAAATATAGGGCATCCTGGTCAGGAATAGGCCCAGAGCTTCACCAGCCCTGGGCCCTGATGGAAAACAGGGCATTGTTTCCATCCAAACCTTGCACTGAGAGGCAGTCTGTCAGCTGGCAATGACCTCGTGAGACAACTTTGGGGAGAGCAAAGGGCCGAGAAGAGAAAGGCCTCATTCTCGCTGCAAACAGGAAAAGGAAAGAGAAAAAGAAAGCTCTGTCTCCACACAAGGTTTGCTGGGCTGGCTATGAACTGTTCCAGTACGTTCCATCAAATAGACGCCTTCATAGAGTCAAGCCAAGCGCGAACAGCGGGTCTGGGACTCCCATTCCCCGGACACGGGCAGGCGGGCTCACACATGCTCCCGCTCTCTCGCACCCTGGGAGAGCACTCATATGGGCTTCATGAGGCTCAGTAAGAAACACTTTGTCTTCACCCTGCTATTTATGGGTTGCTTGGGGCACCCTGTGCTCTCCACTGCCCTTACCCGGACAGTCGGCTCCCGCAGACCCCGCATTTAATAAGGGACGACAGTAAATGCAAAAGGCTCTGTGTGACCCCACGCTCCTGTCTTCCCGGCCACCCATGCTAACTGCACAGAAAGGACAATCTGCATCCATCCGCCTATTCTCCAGGCTCCCCTCCTTGAGGTTAAATCCATTCTCCTCTTTCCTGCCTTGGAGACTCTTCACTAAGCCATCTCTCTAAGATATCTGTTTCTAGTTTACCACTGCCAGGGATTCTTTCATTCTTCAGCGATGGAACAACCATCTTGGAAAACAAGAGCCGCTCCGAAACCTGTAAACCACCGCCATCGCCTCCCGCGGGGGGCCGGGGTCGGGGGGGCAGTCTCTGGACGGCCTCGCACGCGCGGAGTGAAGGAGCCAGTTTCTCCTACCTGTGGCTGACCTCGAGGTGCACTTAGAAGCCTGGTGCTTCCCCTGCGCACGTGGTGTCGGGGCGGGTTGCAAAGGGGCGGGAGGCCCGCGTGAAAGCAAGAAGCGTGTCCGGGCCGACAGGCTGTGTGAAGGCTGCGGAGGAAGACGGCCGAGGTGTCCGCCGCATGCAGGACCAAGGCCCTTCACTTTGGGGGCCTCTTTCACTCCGCTCTTTTGGGGGTTTCAGGGCTCTCAAGGCTGATGGGTCCTGCATGAAGAGAGTCACGGCTGCATCCTGTCCGCCCGTGGGCCGTCACACTCGCCCCGAGCCCGGCCGCCTCTCGGCCTTGTCTTCATCTTGGGCTAACCCGTTGTATCCTGAAAACACACAAGACAGAGAAGGATGCGTTAACTCGCCTTCTCCCCACAGAACACAGTTCACCATTGCAGCACTGATTAAATACAGGACATTATCTCACCATAATGCCCTCCTGGCGGCGTTCCCAGGAAAATTCTAACTAATCATAAAAATAGAAAGAAAAACGCAACCTAAATTCCATTCCTCGTCTTAAATGAGTGATGTGTTCACTTTTATTTATTTTTCTGGAAGCGAGGCGGGAAAAGAAAATGAATTTTAGGGCTTAGGAAAACAAGCTACTAATAGTACTAAGTAGAGCAGGGCGGTGGTGCAGACAGTGGGGATGTAGCCGGCAGGGCATGGGCCAGTCCCGGCCCTACCCCTGGCTGTAAACTGCGAGTTTTAAACTGGAGCACCTGGCAGGGCAAAGCCAGGATGGGGCGAGGAAGTCGGGTGGTTGTGAGGCCATGTGTAGACACATACGCACACACAGACTCACACGCCCGCACAAACTAGGCGCTCGATAGCATTTTTAAGGCCCTGGCAGGCAAACGCGCTGCCAATACTCCTTTTACGCAGGGCCTGCGTGCTTCTCTAGCACCGTCCTTTCTGGAGACTCTGGCATGGTTTAGCTATTCCCTGCCTGGAAGAGTTTTTCCTGCAGGTTCCGCTAGCTAATTTCTACACAGCCTTTAGAGATCAGAGCAAATGGTATTTCCTTCAGGAAGCCTTCTCCCAAAACCTCTACCCTGACTCCAGCCCAGGTGCTGGAGCTCTAAGCCTGCCCTTCCTGGCAGTCACGTGGCTGTAATTAAGGCACTAATTGCATAGCTGGTTATTTAAGGGCTCTCCTCTCCCTTAGATCTAAGAACGTGTTGGTCTCATTAACCATGTTGCACGTGCCTGCCTGGTAGGCAGTAGTTGTTCAATAAATGCCCATGTTGGATGAGTGCTGATGGGTTGGCCCAGCCTGTGAATGGTCCCCTGTGTCACTGGCAGGTCCCAAGTTAAGCAGCAACAAGCAGATGTGGAACCAGATCATGGTTTGCAACACTAAGTACCATGCCCCTCCCAAGTGATTTCTGCTCTTTCCTGCTGGGAAGACTTCACGGGAGAGTTCAAAAGCCTGAAAACCAGCTTCGGAGATGCTTCTCATAATGGTGCCCTGAGTGAAAAGAAAATAAAGGACCCCCCCCCCCAACCCCTCCTGCCTCTACCTGCCCCCGCTCCTGGCATTAGAGTCCCAAAGCTGCCATTTCCCATCACGGCTAGTGCTGCAGTAATGGGCACTGCTACTTGATGGCAAAGTTCTAGCTGGGCTAATTAAGCATACTGAGCTAATAACCTTCCATTTTGGGACCGGTATTATTCATAATTTAATGTATTGCTGCTGAAACATTAACCTTTCGGCAACTGGCATGCTGCCCACAGCAGCCCAAGTGCTGACCATCTTTCAGTAAAATGAGTATTATTGTTAAAACAGGTATAAATCATTCATGGCTGCCGCTTTTGTGTCAGACCCTACGTGAAAATAAGCAGTAAGCTGGGTAATTTATTTACCTTTTGGTGATTATTTTTTATGATTTTATGATCATATTCAATGATTCATAAACATTGGCCCGGTGCCATTTTGTAATCATTTCACATTTTAAATACTGTGTGGCTGTTCTGCTTTTCATCTTTAAAGATTTCAGGATTGATACCAGGCAACTTAATCCAGACACAAATGCAATTTCATTTGAAAGAAACAGGGTGGGGAGGGGGGAGAGGAAAGAGTCCCAGGCCCATTCATTTGAACAAAACCATTTTCAACAGAGCTGATTGGAGCTTGCCCTTGCTGCAGCGTTGCACTTACTGTAGCAAACTTTCTTTGAAGTTTAACACACAGAGGGTGCCTTGAAATCTGGATAAAAGCACAGGAAAACAGTTAACAAGCTTCTGGTTGGAAAGATGATGGGAAGGAGCTCAAGGGTGGAGGGAAGCCTGGAAACTCTGGCCTCGGGCCAAGAAGGTTGGAAGCCACAAGCCTGCCTGCCAGCACCTGGTTGGAGAATGTGATTACATCCCCCGGGATCTGGAAACTTTACTGCCCGCCCGCCTGCTCCTGCTGCCCGTGCTGTGTTTGGGCTCCCGGAACGGTTCCAGAAATTAGCCTTTTCTCCTTCTGGCAACAAGTAGGAACTGGAGGCTGAGAGGCAGGCAGGTCTTTCATGGCCGGAGAGCTCAGGAGACCTCCCTACCTTCCACAGGCCGTCTCCCGGGAGCCCTTCATGGCTCTTCAACCAGTGAAAACACAGAATTCCCAGTAGGTAGGAGCTGAAGCCGATGTTCTGATGGTGGGAAGGAAGCGGGGCCAGGGGCAGGCAGAGAGCGTGACATCGTGTTACCACTGCTCCTCCAGAACGTCCAGGAGCAAGCTGGCTTCGGGAGCCTCATCTCACGCCAGGCGTGTTGGCACAGAGGAGCGTTCAGCCAGGGGAGACAGGCGCCGTCGCCCCAAACGTGGGAGATGAGGTCTGGAAAGGCGGCCACGGGTATGTGCTGTAAACAAATACCCACGTCCACAGGGAAGCCCAGGCAAGAGCAAGATAAGAGAGGTATTTCTTTCTGGGACAGCCTGAATTGTGTAGCTCTGAGATGGCGGCTTACTGTGTTTTCTTCCTTCAGTTTGCTTAATTTCCCGTGTACCGCTTTCATGGTTTTTTTTAAAAAAATCGATTGTCTGGTTTTAGATTTTACCTGTGGATATATATACATATATCTCCACAATAAAAAAGTTAAATAATTGTATGTTAATTAAATAATCTTTAACAATGCTGCTAGCTAGCCTAATGTCAGGAGGTTGTAAGCGTTAGAACCGTAGGGGCCCCATGACCATCTGAAGCGGGGCTTATTGTTTCCCTCCGTCTGTACTTAGAAGTTGAGAACACAACCCTCAACCTCCTGACGTTAGGAAAGCAGCTTTTTAAAAATATATATTAACTGAGTAATTATATATATAATTATTTAATTTCTCACTGTGGTAAAATATATATAGCATAAAATTTGCCATTGTATGGTTGTTTTTTTAGTGCACAATCCAGTGGTGTGAATCACTGGATTACATTCACAATGGTGCATATCTCTCACCAGTAACTATTTCCAAAATTTCTCATCACCCCCAAAAGAGACTCTGTACCCATTAAGCATCAACTCCCCACTCCCTCCTGCCCTCAGCCCTTGGAAACCTCGAATCTACTTTCTGTCTCTATGGAGTTGCCTATTCTGGATATTTCATACAGGTAGAATCACACAATATTTGTCCTTTTGTGTCTGGTTCATTTCACTGAGCATAACGCTTCCAAGGTTCATCTATGTTGTGGCATGTATGGGAACTTCATTCCTTTCTATGGCTGAATAATATTCCCCTGTATGGATATACCACATTTTGTTTATCCATTCATCTGTTCATGGCCATTTGGGTTGTTTCTAGCTTTTGTCTATGAGCATTGTTTCTGGCTTTTGGCTGTGAATTGGTCTATAACAAACTGAGTCCCTAGTATACAGGGACTAATATATTTTTTCATTAAAGGTCATTGCCCATTATATACACTGATCTACCTTCACCTTGAATGCTCTGCCTGTTAGCTTGGCAGAGCTGGCCTGGGCACACGTGGCAAAGCCATTCATGCCTGGTAATTACTCTCCAGCCATCCCGTCAGCACTGCCACCTAAGAGCACTTCTTGTAGTCACCTTCTGGCGTCACTGAGGCTGGTGCCAGTTGTGAATTCTGCACCAGTAGGTTCCATTCTCTATATTGGACTTGATAAAACACGCTGCTTCTCAAGTATGATAAAGAACAAATTAAGAAACAGAATAACCTGGCATGAGTGAAATTCCCCTTCAGTCATGTCAGCCAGAGCAGATGTTGTCATGAAATTTGATGTTATGGATTTACTTCCTAATATAAAGTCTAAGAGGGAAAACAGCATAAGAGCTGAAATGTGAATTGGACATGTCTACAGAGTGTGAATTGGATTCAAGACAAAATATTATGAATGGTTAATAGGGTCAGTCTAAGTATACTTGCAGAAATAATCTCTTGGATATGCAAATATTCTGAGAACTACACTGTCAAATATCTATTGTATCCTCTTATCTATGTGTTCACAGAACTGCTACATGTTATAACAAACAAAAAATGTGAATTTAAAAAATAATGTCACCCTAAAATAATACTTTACTTTGAATAGTAATTTTTGTTGTCAGGGTTTTTTTTTAACTTTTGTCACACACCAGCCAACCAGGTTCTTAAAGCGGCATTATTTGGAAATATTAAGAGGTGAGCTTTGTGCATCCTGTTCCCAGCGGAAACAGAAGTGGGGCTGGGGGTAGGGAGGGAGTGGGAACAGGTCACATGCTCAGCTTGATCTGGGTCCCTCAGTCTGCCGTTAGCACCTGCCATGCCTTGGTGTTACTGCAATGGACCTTTTGCTTCTACTATCTGGGGTCCCTTCAGTGGAATACCTTTTCCTGGGAACATTGTCTTGAGGACTTGAGATGTTAGCTACATGTTCACCATCTCACTATAATAATCAGCCCATTACACCTGAGGATGGGGGCAAGGAGAATTCGGACAAAGGACACTTGGAGAGAAGCCTTCGGTTTCACTGTTGGTAATTTCCAGGATTTCACCATCAAACTGCTCACTAAAACCCTTAGCGAGTAACCAAACTGTGAGCTTCATGTAGTTTCTTTCCCTCTCCTTTTCCTAATTTCTGCGAGTTGGGCTGGTGAGCAGGAAAAAAAAAATTAAAAAATGGTCAGCAGATGGATGGCCCTCACCTCCCCCCACCCCGAGTCATGTCCTACAGAAGTTCCCTCCCCCCTCCCCTCTTCTCCCTCCCCCACCAGTTTGCAGACACTTACTCATCCATGTTTCCCCAGCACTTTGAACTTCCCTCTGTGATAGATAGCAATTCTCATGTTGCATGACAGTTCATTTGTTTTTGTAGATGAACTCCTCAGGGTGGGGATTATGTCTCATAACTCTTTCTGTCCCAATCACACAGTACTTGGAAAATTCTAAGAGCTTGATGAACATTTTCTGGGTTTGATGAAATAACAACTTTTGTTTACAGAGGGGTTTTTTTTTTTTTTTTTTTTTTTTACATAAGATCATCTTTCTGGATCTGCGGACCAAACTAGGGTTGTTCTGGTGGATACTGTGAGAAAGACATAGAAACCAAGACCAGGAGTTTAGTGATTTGGCTAAAGTCCCAAGGTAACTGGGGGGGGGTCTCCTGATGTCTCTTGTCAAACCCCTTGTCTCATGGCTTCTCATGGAATATTTGGTGATGTGACCTCAAAGGAAGAACTGGCCAAGTCTCTTTGGCACAAAGTCAATTGATAGGGGAGATTATGAAAGACATCTGTCTCCACCTGGAGCATTAGGTGGGTCTCCAGAGGACAGCCACTGAAACTCTTTCCAAAATAATGGGGCAAAATGATGTGTTTAGTTTCCACACCTTGGAATTAGGTACTACCTATGGATTCAAATATGACCATTTGGGCAAATCTCTCAGTGAAGTGCTGAGGACATTTTCTTTTTGAGGGACTCTGGAAAAATGCTCACCAATTAAGGCAGGCTGACTTACAGTTCATAGACTTAGCTATATAGACAATGTAATATTACTCAGCCATAAAAAGGAACGAAATTGGGTCATTTGTAGAGATGTGGATGGACCTAGAGTCTGCCATACAGAGTAAAGTAAACCAGAAAGAGAAAAACAAATATCATATATTAATGCATATATGTGGAATCTAGAAAAATGGTACAGATGAACCTATTTGCAGGGCAGGAATAGAGATGTAGACGTAGAGAATGGACATGTGGACATAGGAGGGGGAAGGGGAGGGTGGGACAAATTGGAAGATTAGAATGGACGTATATACACTACCATGTGTAAAACAGATAGCTAGTGGGAACCTGCTATAAAGCACAGGAAGCTCAGCTCGGTGCTCTGTGACGACCTAGATGGGTGGGATCGGGGCGGGGGGGAGGGAGGTCCAAGAGGGAGGGAATATAGGTATACATAGAGCTGATTCACTGCATGTACAGCAGAAACTAACACAACATTGTAAAGCAATTATACTCCAATTAAAAAAAAAAATTAGTGGGAACAAACAGAGCATCCAGAGAACAGCCGCTTCTGGGCTGCAGCTGACTTGAGGTGTTGACCTGCTCTGCACTCTCTCCACCTGGCTAAGTCCCAGTCAACTTTCAACACATAGCTCAAGTCTCACTGGCTTTAGGAAGCCTTCCTTGGCCATCCCTTCAACCCTGCCCTCTGTTCCCCCAATGTGCTCCCACAGTGTTTCATGGTCATTTCCATCATTACACTGTGGAGTTTGTCCCTCACTTGACTGTGTGCTCCCTGAAGGCAGGGGCCTGTCCAACATGTCTGTCACTGGGCCATTCTGAGAGCACATGAGATGATGTAAGTGTCCTGCAGAGGGACCGTGACCACCAGATATCAGCTTACAATACCCAGCCATTCATTGTGCTTGGTGACACAAATTCTTACATAAATATATCCTCGGCCACTGTTGTTTTTTTTTGTTAACAATTTCTGTTTGCTAATTCTACGAAACAAAAACAAACAAACAAACAAAAACACTTCCCTGGTCTTGTAGGTCAAAATTTGTTCTCGTGGACTTCAAGACCTTTAAGATTGAGATTTCTTTGGATTCAGTCTACCCGCTGACTCCTCATCTCTCTCACTTCACCATGTACATGCTGACCTACCGTCTCCAACCTCTGTGCTTGTGCACACACAGTCCCCTCTGCCTAGAACACCAGCCCCAGAACCAGGAGAATCCCCTCCATCATCCAAAACCCAGATCACATGGCCCTCTGAAGTCTCCCCAGACCCCTTTCCCCAAGTCACGTTAGGCTTTTCTCCTCTTAGTTCCCTGAGCTTCTGCTACTGCCTGACCTTTCTCATCATGCTCTGATTATTTCTGTTTCCTTTAATTAGAGTGCAAGCTCTCTAAGGGCAAGGATCTTGTTCTTTTTTCCCGCACCCAGTGCCAGGGGCTAGATGGCTGGATGAAATTTTTTTTAATTAATTAATTATTTATTTTTAAATATTTATTTATTTATTTATTATTTAGTTTTGGCTGCGTTGGGTCTTCGCTGCTGCCCACAGGCTTTCACTAGTTGCAGCAAGCGGGGGCTACTCTTCATTGCGGTGCGCGGGCTTCTCATTGCGGTGGCTTCTCTTGTTGCAGAGCATAGGCTCTAGGCACGCAGGCTTCAGTAGTTGTGGCTCGCAGGCTCTAGAGTGCAGGCTCAGTCGTTGTGGCGCACGGGCTTAGTTGCTCCGCGGCACGTGGGATCTTCCCAGACCAGGGCTCGAACCCATGTCCCCTGTATTGGCAGGCGGGTTCTTAACCGCTGCGGAACCAGGGAAGCCCTGGATGAATGTTTGTGAAAGAAGAATCTGTATAATTTTCCATTTAATGAAGTTGAAGTTCTTTACCAGCTCTGCGAAGACTTTAAATGTACACTGGTTTTTGTATGGTGTCAGATTTTGGTTTCCAGGACTTTTGTTCTAACAAAAGGAGAGTGGGAACCCAGGAGTAAGCAAGTTGCAAATGTACAAACTCTCCTTCTCTAAGGGCCATAAAAGGTTGAGCACTGAGACGGCTGCCATCCTGCTGTCCAATTTCACCCTGTTTATTGTATTCTTGGGCCTAATCAAGATGGCCAATGTGACATTTGCAACTAGTTTTATGCAAGATGCAAAATCTTGTGCAACAATAACCAGAAAAACTGTTGCAATTCTACTCAAGTTGGAAAAACCTGGGGGCTGATTTGGCCTTTGCAGATGTGACTTCATTTCTTTGTCTCCATCATTCATCACAGAGGCCCTGCTTTGGAAACTTTAAGTAATTAAAACATCTATCAACTATCCATCGACAGCGATGGCGGTGTGCCTGTGCGTAGTCAGTCGGTTCCGTTCCAAGGGTGTTCTCATGTGATAATTATGTAACAACACACTTTGTCACTCTGTGGGTAATGAGAAATGGTCATGACACTGTTATCTTATCAGGCATTATTAAGTTTTGCTAATAGATGAGACTTTCTATCTCACTTTAGTTCTAACTTTCTATCTCACTGGTTGGCCAGTAGAGTCACTTGCAACACCAAAAAGCAAGTGTTTAAGTATATACTTTTAAATTAATTACTACTTAGTTTTATTTATTTATATCCAGCCTTACAAAGAAAGAAAAAGGGTTTAAGGAAGCTTCGAAGACACAGAGCGGTCCATGTTACAAGCGGGTGTCTAAATGGAGGCCCTTTAGGCAACCAACAGACGCTGTCACGACTACATACTATGAGATATCACTTTGCTGACACATTTGCCTTTCCTGACTCACCCAACAAGGGTGATAATTCCCGCCTCTGTACCAGCCCTGTGCCCTGAATAAACCTACCCTGTAGTGTAGCTCCTATCATATTGCAAGTCTTTATTCCCATGTCTGTGAGCGTCTTGGCGGCAGGACCCTGGCTTATTTACTTCTGTACCACATGTACCTAGCACAGCTCTTCGGTTAAGCAAGATGATGATGATGATGATGATGATGATGATGATGATGATGATGGATATTATTGGGCAGACTCAATTTTAGATGTGCCCTCTCCTCCCAGATTCCCTTTTCAGCCCATCCCTGAGCACACCCACCAGTACCTCTCTGGCTGTCCCTCCTACTTCCCCATCCATCTCTTCCCCATCAGGCCCTGTTCGCAAGGGGCACAGTCCTGCAGTGAGTCTAGTCGTCTCTGCTGTGGTTATAACAGGGTTAAAGTTGAGGTTTCTAATCGCTCCCATGGGGTCTTATTACCTGTTGATTAGGTCCTTTTGGGATCAGCATCAAACTGACAACAATAATAAACACTCCCTTCTTGGAACTCAGTAATGACCCTGCCTGCCCCACAGGCCCGGTGGCTGTGGGGAGGGGCACTGTGTGGGCCTGGAAGTGGCAGGCCATGCTAGGGGGCATTTCCTGGAGATTTGGTGGTGCAGGCGCAGAGGTGCAGCTAACAAGCCGATGGGCACCAGCTTGAGATTTTTGCCTGGCTGGAGGCACCTCTGTTGTTACAGCACAAGGTGCTCAGAGGACCCTCCACAGCCAGCCCAAGGACTTGAGGGATGGAGCTGGGTGGTTTTTCCACAGGACTTGAGGAATTTCTGGAGAATGGTCCTGTAACTGTTTCATGTGTATTTCGCCAAACTTTTTTTCTATGTGCATATAAATGTGAATGAGTGAGTGAGTGTGTGTGTGTGTGTGTGTGTGTGTGTGTGTGTAGTTTTAGTGTTCTTATTATAAAAATGCAATCATACTAAACATCTTGTTTGGCAAATTGCTTTTTTGTTCACCCAACAATCTCTCTTGGACACTTTTCCCTATCAGTGCTTAAAGTTTTGCCTCAGATAATGTGACCTACAAGGGCTTAATTTCCAAAAGACACAAACAGCTCGTACAATGCAATAACAACAACAAAAAACTCAATCCAAAAATGAGCAGAAGACCTAAATAGACACTTCTCCAAAGAAGACATACAGATGGCCAAAAGGCACGTGAAAAAATGCTGAACATCGCTAATTATTAGAGAAATGCAAGTCAAAACTACAGTGAGGTACCACCTCACACCAGTCAGAATGGCCATCATTAAAGGTCTACAAATAACAAATGCTGGAGAGGGTATGGAGAAAAGGAAACCCTCCTACACTGTTGGTGGGAATGTAAATTGGTGCCGCCACTATGGAAAACGGTTTGGAGGTTCCTCAAAAAACTAAAAATAGAGTTGTCATATGATCCTGCAATCCCACAACTGGGCATATATCTGGAGAAAACTGTAATTTGAAAAGATACAGCACCCCAATGCTCACTGCAGGACTATTTACAATAGCCAAGACATGGAAGCGACCTAAATGTCCATCAACAGATGAATGGATAAAGAAGATGTGGAATATATACACAGTGGAATACTACTCAGCCATAAAAAGGAATGAAATAATGCCATTTGCAGCAACATGGATGGACCTAGAGATTATCATACTAAATGAAGTAAGTCAGAAAGAGAAAGACAAATATCATATGATATCACTTTGTGTAGAATCTAAAATATGACACAAATGAACTTATCTACAAAACAGAAACAGACTCATAGACATAGAGAACAGACTTGTGGTTGTCAAGGGGGAGAGGGGGTGGGGGACGGATGGATGGGGAGTTTGGGATTAGTAGATGCAAACTATTATATATCAAATGGATAAACAACAAGGTTCTACTGTATAGCACAGGGAACTATATTCAATATCCTATGAAAAACCATAATGAAAAAGAATATGAAAAAGAACATATATATATGTATAACTGAATCACTTTGCTGATTAGAAAAGTGATTAGTAGAAATTAACACAACATTGTAAATTCAACTATACTTCAATAAATTTTAAAAAAGTTTTGCCTTAATGTGATAAAGAGCATTACAGTAATCCAGAATAAGAACAAAGCAAAATACCTTTAACCATTCTCTTGTTGTTGAACATTTCGACCATCTCCAATTTCTTGGTATTACAAATAAAGCTACAATGACATCCTTATACATGTTCTCATGTACTTGTGCAAGTGTATATTATGAATGGTTGTGCCTATTTACACACCTGACAGTAATGTCTAAGTGTGTCCTTTCTGTGGCTCCTGGTTAGTATAATTTTATTTATTTGTGACAATTTAATTGTAATAAAATATACCTCAGTGATATTTGAATTTGATTTTCTCTGACATTGCGTTTATTATGGAATTAAAAATATGTAATTCAAACCTAAATAAAAATTATAAGAATAATCCAAAGAATTTCCATGTACCCTTTATGCAAGTTCACCAATTCTTTATATTTTGTCCCATTTGTTTTAGTATATTTTTTCTCTTTCTATATCTGTGCCATCCAATATGGTAGCCACTAGCCACACGTAGCTATTTATATTTAAATGGAATAAAATTAATAATTCAGCTCTTCAGTTGCATTAGCCATATTTCAAGTGCTTGGTGGTCATGTGAAGCTCTTGGCTTCCATATTGTCAGAGCAGGTATAGAACATTTCCATCATCATGGAAAGCTTCACTGGAAAGCTCTGAGTTATATGAACGCGTATTTTTGAGCCATTTAAGAGTCAGTTGGAGAAATCATGTATATTTACCCCTAAACACTTCAATGTGTACTTTCTAAGAACATAAACATTTTTTTACACAACCACAGTACAATGATCTAAATCAGAAAATTTAACATCAATATGACATTAATCCACTGACCCCATTGGAATTTCATCAAATGTCCCAATTTTTTTCTTTATGGCCATTGTTTCTCCTGGTCCAGGATCAAATCCAGGATCAGACTTTGCATTTAGTTGTCATGTCTCTTTATGTCATTGCATTTTAAGAATTAAGTATTTAAGTATTCAGTCCACACTATGAAATCCTCTGGGGTATGTAGCAGGTCTCATTTATCTTTCCGTGCCCAGCATTTAGAGCAGGGCCTAGAATGAAATCAGTGATTGGAAAAATGAACGAATGAGTGAATTTCTGTACCACCTCTTACTTCATTCTAATTCTAATCATTCTAATCATCATACCTCCTCATTCCCTGAAATCAAAACAGAGGAGGGTAACATATCATTATTTTGGAAACATATTTTCAAAAACACACCTAAGAAAAGGTATTAATGTAGGGCTGTAGACTGGCACCACCATCTTTGGAAGACATTGTGGCAATCAATATTTAGAAGAAGATGTCTTCTTTGCCCTAGCAATTTCACTTCTCAGGACCTACACCAGAGAAATCCACGCATATGTGCACAACAAAACAAGCGTAAGGATGTTCACTGCAGTGTTGTTTGTAATAGGAAAAAAAGAAATAACCTAAAGTCAATCAGTAGGGCAATGGTTAAAAAATGCATGTGGTTATACCCATGTTAATTCATTTACACATTTAAGAAACAGTTGTAACTGTTAACATAGTAGTAAAACACCTATTATGTGACAGGTTATGTTAGAGGTTTAAGGGACAAAGAAATGAAGACAACATCTCTTACTGAGCCTATATTTTAGTAGAAGGATTATGGAATGCACAGCAGCAGGTAGAAAAATGAGATGGGGCTCTGCATAACGACAACAAAAGATCTCCAGAGCATTTTAAATAGTAAAGAAACAAACAGGCAAGTTGCAAAATAATGTCAGGATATATTTTATGTTTAAAATCACAAAATAAATCTAGACATTCCTGTATGTACACATATGCATGTGAATGAAAGTTTTTCCTTTTGGTCTGAACGGACACATGCCAAGCTGTTATCACCTCTGGGACTGAGTTTTGTTTTATCCTATCTTTCTTGATTTTGTTTTTTCTATGAGAATGCTTTCATGCATTGCTAGTGAAATTAAAAATAAATAAATAAGCACACTAATGGGAAGTCTAATCATCATGCCAGCTAAGGGAAAACAGCCACTATCTAAGCATTAAAGAATCGAATGCAGTTACTACAGCATAACCAGAATAAAAATTGACCTGTAGACTCTTGCCATTCATAGGAAACAGCACCAACCAGTACATGAAATGCTGTGCTCTCACCAGCTTCAACTACCAAGCTTTATTATTTATCCTAAGTCTTAGCAGTTTCAATATTCTCTGGGAGGAAAGAAGGAAATTAATACTCACTGTGTACTTAACACCTTCCAAACACTTGTCCTATTTACTATTTCATTCTGTGCCGGGAACTTCAGAAAGTATTACTATCCCTCCATTTTACAGATGGAAAAACCAAGGCTCAGAAGGTTTAACATGTTTGTGCAAAGTCTCGAATACACCAGCTAGCAGGTGATGGAGCCTAATTCAGATTCAGTCCTTCCCAACCCCCGAAGCTCACTGACTCTGCCTTTCAAGAATCCCTTAAGGATGGCTGGAGAGCAGGTTTGCAGCTTCAGGATCTCAGTGTCTGTCCTGGGTGTCTGTCTCCTTGTCCTTTTGCTCCATTTTTAGGAATGCTCTAGAACAAGCTTTGGGTAATGCCCTGGGCATGTTTGACACACTTCTCTCCAGAGTACCCCCATTTTTCTCTGTTCCCATCTGCCCATGGTATCCCATCTCAACAGAGGGAAATAAGGGACAGTGTCAACACAGAAGAGAGGATGAGATAGTCAGAGAAAGAGAGGCAGGAGACCACAGAGGAGTCGATAAATAGAAGACAGAGAAAATGAGCCAAGGGAGGGGAGAGGGGTTGGATCTGTGATACAGCGAACTATGGGAATCTTGGTCTCATGAATTACAAGGATGACAACAAAGCCACGCAGGAAGGATTAAAAAATAATAATAATAAACACTTTTCCTAATAGGATGGGAAGGGGGAGGTTAGTGAAGGGTGGAGAGGAGAGAAGCGCCCCAGACACCACCCACTTTCCTTCTGTGTCGAGGGGAACTGGTGGAGGGTCCCCAGACGCTGCCCTGGGGCCTGGCTGACCAGGAGGGAAGTCTGCAGCCCCTCCGGATTCGGGCGTGGCAGGTCCCCTCCACACCCTGGGAACATGTCCACACTTTAGGCCCAGACACCCACAGAAGCCCTGCACCTTGTATGTTACTGTCTTAGGGATTTTCAAAGTTTGCCCTTGGCCTGAATGTCTCTGGGCATCCATGCAAAATGATAAAACAAATTAAACAGTGCAGCAGCAAACCACGGGAGAAAGGGTGAGTGGAGAAGAGAGAGAGACAGAGACAGAGAGAGAGAGAAAGAAAAGCGGTTAGGACAAGAGACAAACTGGAAGGAGGGCAACGGGAGGGAAGAGGAAAGATGGCAGGAAAAAGAGACGATAAGAAACAAGGAGAGAGGGAGAGGAGCCGGCAGAAAGAAGGGAAGGGGAGGGGAGGGAGGAAGGAAGGTGTTTTATATTCCTAGGAAGGAATGTAGAATAATATGTAAGAATAATATACAAGAATATAAGAATAATAGAATACTGTTCCCCATATCCTGAAGGTCAGTAAATCTGGCTGGGAAATAAAGAACAAGTTCTAGTTGAGGGTTGGCAGAAGCCCCGAGGAAGTACGAGAACTTCTGCCAGCTTCCACAAAGCTGCCTCCTAGAAATTAACAACCCAGGGCCAGCCATTGTGCACACGGCCCACGTCTATCCACGTTCACGTCCACATTACAGCCTGGAGGTTGGGGCGTCATCCAAGGTGTTGCTTTAATGTGAGTAATTACAATTAAGCAAGAACTCCCGTGGGATATTATCACATACATCTACTATGTGAACCACTGGGGTGAGGTAAGGCGGCGAGTGCCACAAATACACAGGAAGGAATGTTCCAGAAGAGATAACAGGCAGTGGAATCAAACACGGATGGGAGGTCTTCATTCCTACAGATGGGTTCCATACACAGAAGCAGGGAGGCCAGAGGGTTCCCAGGAGATGAGATTGGAACATGGCAAAAATCCTGACCCACCCCATCCTAGGCTCTCCTAGCACATCCTGTTAAACAGTCTCTAAGAAAGGGGAGACTCACATGCTTTGTGAAATTGTACGTGGTAGCAGTCTAAGGGCTAGAAGAAATGATAAGACTCTCTCCATCCAAGGCTATTATTTTTATTTGCTTCAAAGCAGAGGCTAAAATGAAGGGGGAGGCCATTAGACTAGGCCTCAACTAAGGTAGTGCTTTCAAACTCTGGGTGTGACCCGTTAGCGGGGTGTAAAATCAATTTGGTGTTTTGTGACCAGCTTTTCTTTTCTTCCTTTCTGTATTCTTTCTTTCCTAATAGAATAGAAAATATCAGCAAGTACCTCATGTAGTGAGGGTAAATACTGTTGCAGGAAACTTTTGATCCGGCTATATATGCATACATATTAGTACACATACATGCATATTTATATACTGGGTTGTGAAGTAAAGTTCATTTCTTATCATGAGTTGTGGCCTAAAAGTTTTTGTTTTGTTTTGACCATGCCACGCGGCTTGTAGGATCTTAGTTCCCCAACCAGGGACTGAACCCGTGCCCTTGGCAGTGAAAGCACGGAGTCCTAACCATGGGACTGCCAGGGAATTCCCTATGGCCTAAAAGGTTGAAAGCCAGTCGTCTAGATGTACCAATGAAGCATAGAGGGTTTTGGCTAGAGAATAGAAATTTCCAGCTTTGAAATGCATGATCAAACAAAACCTCTGGCTGTGGATGCTGTCCAATGGAGTTGACCAGAAGCAAAAGATGGAAAGCCCACTAGCTTTTCTTGAGGTGTGTCTGCCACAGAAACCCCATGAATGGAGGACAGTAGTTTGCAATTGCTCAAATCTTAGGAAAACTTTAGGATAATCCCTAGTGCCCCAACTTGCACCAAGTGGTTGTGAACTGCTAAAGCAGTATCATTCCCAGAGAGCACATCCTTCCAGCTCCTTTCTCAGATAGGCTCATAGAGGACAAACGGAAAAAGGTGATCCTCCTTGGTCTATGCTGGGTACCAAGAATTCTTTCTACTGCCAAGAGTCTTAATTATTTCTGTTCTATAGGATATGCTATGCTCTTTTCCCTGTTTTTCCAAACGGAGTTTTTCTTGTCTACATCCTGTTCTTTATCCACTGTATTGGGTGCACTGGGGGTAGATAACTTATCATTTAACCACAGGTCACTGAACCACAAGGAGCTACCTCTGGATTTCAAGGAAAGAGATTTCACAGGATGCAGTTATATGAACCTTTGGGTTCTTTCCATTTGAGTTGCATGAACTTTTATGTGTTTTATGGGCATTTGGGAAAGTGTTTCTGTGGCAGATGGGCATGAATGGATGCTGAGTGGGCACCCAAAGGGGTGGACTGTAGTTGACATTTGTCAGTTGCTACCGGGCATCCATGCCCTCCTCTCCCAACTTAACAGCATCTAGATTCTCCTCTGGATAACTGCACTGGCATGCAGCCTATGGACTTTGTGGGCTGTTCCAGCTGTGAGCTCTAATGACTTGAGTCAGTCAGCACCTTTCATTTCCCTGATTACAGTTGTTCCTTCAGGGGTGGGCATAGTGTCCTGGGAGGGTCCCATCAGGTATATTTCAGGAATCCTACTTGGAATGATGGTATGAAACACTCTCTACCACTGACATAAATGAGGAGACATGGGGCTCCAAACTTGGCCGGCAGGCATCCTAAGACTCCAAGGGAAACAGGCTTTTTAGGACAAGGTCAACATTGTGGTTGACAGAGTAGAGGGGAAGAAGAGCTCTGGCCCTTCTTTATACTCTTGAGCACTTGAACCAACCAGCCACGTGGCCTGCCTTACCTCTGGATTGTTCCCTGTGAGCCAGTAAAACCCCTCACTGAAGTATGTTTGAGTTGACTTCTGCTGGTTGTAGGAAATACATACTTCCTCCACTCCATACTTTGTTTTGCCAAGCTCCATCATCTCAGATGTGGACTTGCCGAGCCTCTGTCCTAGGCTGTCAGGAGGGTGGTTTCCTTCACATTAGGGTTTAGTGGCCTCAGCCAGGGCCTACACCTGAGACTTCTCTCTGTGCTCAACTGCCCTCATATATTAAGTACATTCTTACGAAACACATGATCCTTGATTCTTTTGGAGCACTCAAGGCTCATTTGACTGTCTCTTGCCTCTTCCTCCACATCTGGCTGATTTCCCACCACTAGCCTTGCCCATTATGCCACAGTAATACTAAACTGCTCCGTCCAAACCCCATACGATTTTATATGCCTTTGCTGACACTGCGTTTTTTTTCCTGCCAAGAATGCCCAATCCCCTCCACTTTCTTTGCTTCTCATCTATTCATCCTTTTAGACCTGTGTTCTCCAATATGGTAGCCGCAAGTCACACACAGCTACTGAGTTCTTGAAATGTGGCTAGGGGAAGTGAAAAACTGAATTTTTAATTTTATGCCATTTAAATTAATTTAAATTAAAAAATATATATGGAACAATATAAAATATGTTTCTATTAAACACACCTTTATTGCTTTGATAGCACTACATTTTACTTTAACTGTTCAGAAGTTGGTGTCCAAATTGAGATGTTCTGTAACTATAAAATACACACTGTATTTCAAAGACTTTGTACAATAAAGAGAATGTAAAATATCTTATTAATAATTTTTATATTGATTAGGTTGTGAAATAGCAATATCTTGGATATATTGGTTTGAATAATACACGTTAAGATGATTTTCTCCTGTATATTTTCACTTTTTAAATGTGGTTACTGGAAAATTTTAAATTACATACATGGCTGGTAGTATACATCTACTGGGACAGCACTGGACTAGACCCTACCAGGTTTCATCTCCTTGAGAAACCCTTCCCTGGTCACCCAGGCTAGGTGCAGTGGCTTCCTGGCTTCTCATGACACCCTCTTACATAGTACTTATGTCATTAACCGATACGGTCGCTTCATGTGTCTGTCTCCCTCCCACCTATCCCCAGACTATACGTTTCTCAAGGGCAGGGACCATGTTTTATTTTCCAGGGCCTGCACAGTGCCTGGCACATAGTAGGTACTCAGTAAATACTTGTGAAATAAATTAATGAATGGCTAACCACATCAAGTTCATGATATGACAGGTATTTCAAAGTGAACTTTCACGTACAACTACTTTCTAGATTGATATGCTATCTTAGGGCTTCCTGGAGGTCCCGTCTTTTGGCTGAGTCTCTTGGTTACTGTGTGCAGTGCCCAACCTGGGGGGCTGTACAGAGCAGCCCTATAGGCTAACCTTTCAGCCTTTCCTAGAACCCTGATCCTGAGAGGGTACCAGATGGGTGCAGAGCAGGAATGAGCAGACAAGGATGAGCTCCAAGAGGAATGGAGGGAAAAAAAGAGGAAGTGAGGAATGCAGGAAGCAAGCCTTCTCCCTCTGCCTTCTGTGGCAAAGTGAGCTGAGCATTGCTGCCAAGCAAACAGTGGTGTGGAAGGCCGGGGAGGAGAAGCAGGGCTGGCTGTGGTATGCCACTGGGTGGAGTTAAAATTTATAACAAGGGAGAGGCAACTGAAGAAAAGAAAGATTCTTTTAAAAATTCTGCTGAAGCCTAATTAGAAAAAAATTCCATTCCCTCATGCTAAGTTTTAAGAGACTTCCCTTTCAGAATTATTTTCAGTCTGGTGGTAACAGGCAGGAAGAGTGTCAGATGTTCACCAAGCTATAAAGCGGATACTCCCCACCCCCTAAACACAGAACCTGCCCATATTGCTTTTCTGACTTGGGTTATGAGGATACAGGATATGAAGTTGTCAAGGCATAGATCTTTCCAGATAGGAGTGTCCCTTGTGGTAGATTGAAAACAGAATGGCTGAAGTATTCTGCAGCTGTTCCCGCCAAAGAAGTGGAGTAGATTTTGCCAGGCCTTGAATCTGGGTTATACCCATGGGACATTAGACAGCCTGATGCAAGCAGAGGCTTGAAAAGTGCTTGAACACTGAGACTTGCCCTCTTTTGCTCTTTTTGGAACCCAGCCACCATGTGAAGGAGTCTAGGTTAACCTGCTAGATACTGGGGACATGTAGCTGGTCACCCCTGTGGACACCCCCTACATGCTAGACCTGTATGTGACACCACCAGGGACCACCAGGCCTCAGAAAATCCTCCAGCTGACTGCACCATACAAGCAAAACTGGGCAAATCCAGCAGAAGAACTTCCCAGCTGAGCCCAGCCCAAATTGCCAACCCCCAGAAAGGTGGGCTAATAAATGATTGTCGTTTGAAGCCTCTAAGTTTTGGGGTGTTCTTTCATGTGGCAAAAGCAAACTCATACATTCTGACAAAGAGGTGTGGAAATCCATAGAGAAATAGCCACCTTACTTACACCTTATTATAACAGAGTGATTCAGAGCGATTCAGAGTATGGGCTTTGGAGCCAGGCAGATGTGGTTCCATCACTCGCATGATGTGCTCTGGGGCCTCTTTGGTAAAAATGACAGCACCTACTTCATAGGGTTGCAATGAGAACTGTGTCACCCAGCGTGGCACATTGGAATTAGGATAATTTGGGTATAGTTTATAGAGGAACAATTGTATTTACAAAGGTGTGGTCAGGGTTCAGGGACCCACAAGGGAGAGTGCAGTGCCCTGGGGCCATGTTATCACCGAAGGTGTGAGGAGACAAGGAGGTGACCAAGAGCTGGAGACACAGCAGGCAGGGTCCAGAGGGCCACCTGGCAGGAGCCATGACCTCGAGTTGAGAGAAGGAGCTGTTCCGCAGTGACACGTCTGAGAAGGAGCTGGAGGAATAAAAACTCGGACCTACACTTTTTCCTCCTTATTTCCTGCCGGGGTTCCTTGTTGGCCAAATCCAACTAGGAGCCACTGGACATACAGACCAGCCTCCTGTGGCGAAAAGTAAGGTGACGAAGGAGGGAGAGTAGATCTGGGGCGAATAATGTGCATCAAAGAACTGAGCATGTACCTGACACCCAGTAATTATGATGAAATATCATTCATCTATAAACAAGGGCTATAAGAGGCAGAAAAGGAAATCAGTATTTTTTGCTAGGGTGACCTAGAGAATATTCATGGACAAGGTATGCTTTGGAGGGGTTGGGAAAATAATAACAAAATGATAAGAGCAAATATTTATTTGGAATTTACTATGTGCAGGTACCATTCTTTATACCTTATGTACGTTAATTTATTTAATCTTCATAACTATCTTATGGGGTAAGTACTATTATTGTCCCTATTTCACAGGTGAGAAATTGAGGCAGAGAGAAGTTAGATAACCCAACTGAGGTCACACAGCTAATAAGTAAGGGAGCCAGGATTTGAACCCATTTCAAAGGCAGTGTGGGGCGTGACTTTCTTTTTTTTAGGCACAGAGCTAGAAAACTCTTATAGAGGAAGTAGGGAGTTATCCAGATGGAGTAGAGTGTGGGGTTTCTGCCAGAGGGTGGCAAGAGACAGTCTGGAGAGAGCGAGGTAAGGACCAGAGTACTGAAGACCAGAATGATAGGCTGAGGAATGTGCCTTTATTCTGATGGGCGATGGGAAGCCACCGAGGATGTCTGAGAGGAGAAAGGCAGTCACGGCAGAGTGCAAGGAAGATAAAGCTTTGTGCCGCATGAAATTAACGAAGCAGGGAACAACGGGAAGCCAGGCAACCAGCTAGAAGATACTGCAGTAGTCCAAGCACCAGGAGATGAGGGCTTGAATAAGATGACAACAACCGAGATGAAGGGCAGGATATTAGAACTGCACGCAAGGGAAGGCTCAACAGAACGCGGGGACTGATGAACTGGGTGTATCAAGTGTTGGGTGGTGCTGGAGAAAGAGAAACAGGACAAGAGGTTTGGGACCCAGGTGAACGGGTCACGATGGTATCAGATGGACCATTCAGCCACACTTAGTGTACAAGTTGGAAAAAAGTGTACATCATCCAGTCTTGTGTGTTTTCTAGTTATAACACAAATGCCATGAAGTTGTACCAACCCCTAATCAATTGCAAACTAATAACTGTTTTTGCAATATCAGCTCCTGGCAGATTCACTGGTGAGCCTGGAATAAGGATGGGGAGGAATTCAAGGACTTCCCCCTGTGGTGGTAAGAGACCAGGGTTGCAGGATATTGTGAGATTAGTTCTGGGGAAGCTGGAAGGATGCTTGGTTGCCCGGCGACAATGCTGTCCCCACGGCAGCCCTGGGTTTCCTGCAGTCCCGGATGCATCTTATTAAAAGGAAAGAGGGATGGCTGGCTGACACATTTCCCGAAGTGGCATTTTCAGTGTCCCAAGTCTTGGTATCTTGTTTATAAGTGGCACTTACAACACACAAGGGAAGGGGGAAAGAGGGGGGAGGAAGAAAGTTCTCCTAGGGTCTCGAGCACACGAGGAGTTGATCTTGACTCTATGACTTCAGCTCGTCTAACAGAGACGGTGTGCAGAGCCTCCTTGAAATCCACCTGAAATGAATTAGCCTGAAGTAAAAGTAGGTGTTTATCTCAAGTCATTGCCTCGAATAGCTGACTACCTGTTGGAAGAAGGTTCTGATCGATGCAGACCAGAGCAGCCGTGCGTGAGCTGTTACACAGCGGTTAGTATTGATCAGAGCTAAAGGCTGCCGATAGGAATGTGGAGTGAACTGACAGGCAGAGAAGAGGGAAGGTGGAAGCAGCCTTCGCTGGTGGCAGCCGTACAGAGGAAAGCCGATAAAAAGCCAATTCCACTTAACTGAATGGCTGCTAACTAAATATTTTGGGGGCTACAGCCTTCCCAGGTAGCAGCTGGAGTTCGGTTCCAGAACTGAGATATCAAGCAAGAGCTGGGCATCGACAGGTGAGATCACAGGGCCCTGGTGATGGATGGGGGAAGAAGAGAGGCCCCCGAACAGAGGGATGGGTGGCCCTGGTCTTGACTGAGCTGACTGGGTGCACTGGAGCACAGCCATGGACCATGGAATGCTGCTGATGGGAAGGAAAGGGACAAGCGCCAGGCTGGGATTTGTGAAACAGTCTCTGATTAATTAGTTCATTTAAAACCTTGATGCTTTTCTCTGCACTTAAGGGGTATTGAAACTAACTGCTGCAGTAAGAGAAAGTTGACCAAAGGCTGGGCCATTCACAGAGAGAGGCAGAATGGTGCAATGTTGAGCTGCTAAGAGACTGGCTTTGGGAGATTCGGTGCTCACTGATAACTTGTTTTCTGAACTTGCACGTGCTTAGGATTGCACTTCTCTTTCTTGAATTAGGTATGACTATGTAACTTGTTTGGGCCAGTGAAATGTGTGTCCCTTCTGGGTGGACATTTAATTGCTAGTGAACAACTTTCCTGCTCTTCGCTTGCCACTGTGATCATAGGTGCTTGTGTTCATATGGATAAGAGCAAAACCCCCTGGAATGTTAAGCTAACACATGGATAGTTGTCCAAAACTGCACTGGAGTTTGTGGGAGTGAGGAATAAACTTCGATTATGTCACACTGCTGAACTTTTGGGCCTGTTTGTTACCCAGCATAACCAAACCCTTTCTGACTGGTACAGGGGGATTGGTTTTTAGAATCCTGTGTCTACCAGTTGCTTGTAGTTGTGTGATTTGGCCCATTGCTTAATCCACCCATATCTTGGACTATGTATATAAAGCATATAAAAATAGTAACAACAATAAAAATTATGATATATTGAACGCTTACAAGGTATAAGCATAGCATAGGCTCTGCTTATATTAATTCGTGTAATTCTCAAAGCAGCCCTGCAGTAGGATCTATTATTATCCTCATTTTACAAATGTGGAACTCAAAGCTCAGAGAGGTTAAAAGGCTTTCCCATGGTCACACAGCTTGTAAATGACAGGCTGGAATTCAAGCCTAGGCAGATCACTCCAGAGCACTTTTTCTTAACCATTTTCCTACCCTGGATCTCAGCTTAGTTGCTTAATAAATAACAGGTCTCCCAGTATAGGCTTGGGAATAAATTCACCAGTTGGTTCACACTCAAGCATTCTATATGGGAGGAGAAGAGAAAAATGTGGCTAGTATTTCTTTTGCTCTCTCACTAGTCTGTCTACACCACCCCTTCCCACAAGCCTCTGTAAGGTCTGAGCCTGTCTGGAATAACCTTCTCCATTTGTTCCCTCAATCTTGGGTTTTTCTAAGGCTCCAGATCAATTCCCTACTCATTCATGATACAAACAAAGAAACTCCTTATCAGTGGAAGAGACTGAATGGACTTCTGTCAAAGGATGCCATTCTGAGGAGTTTCTCATGTATAAAATGGGGGTAATAACCCCCATCTCACTGGGTGGTTATACCATTTTTCATCTGTTTTTTAACATCATATTCTAGGTTCTAGACACTGTGTTATGTGATTTTATATGTGTGTGTTTGTATACACACATATAAAAGATCTGTCTGTCTGTCTGTCTGTCTGTCTGTCTATCTATCTATCTATCTACTTACCTACCTACCTACTTAACGATCTATCTTTTAATCTTCACATTAATCCTAGGAGGTAGATAATATGTCCATTTTACAGATGAGAAAACTGAGGCTCAGAGAATTTAAATACTTTCCCAGAAGTCACTCAGCTAGAATGAAGGATGGGGAGCCAGTTCAAATTATAATCCCCAAGCCTGGTCTTTTTTCTGTTAAACTCTAGTGCCTTTCTCCCACTTGTGGAGTTAAAATAGAATAAGACAGTTAAGATTCTCTTGGAGTACAGGGCCTGGCACATAATAGCAGCTCAATAATTGGTAGCATGAATTATGGTTCATTCATAAACATTTATTTATTTATTTACTTGTTATTTTACTTTCCTTTCTTTTTTTGCTGTGTGGCTTGTGCAATCTTAGTTCCCTGACCAGGGATTGAACCCAGGCCATGGCAGTGAAAGCAATGAGTCCTAACCACTGGACCACCAGGGAACTCCCCATAAACATTTATTGAGCAGCTTCTATGCACTAGGTAGTGTGCTCCAAGAAATTCCTAAAGGAATTTTTCAAGGAATTTGAAAACAAACATATAAGGAAATCATTTCTTGTCCCTACTGCCTTTCAAGACACTCTTGGGCTGCCCACAGCGTCAACTCCTTAGAAAGCACCGAACAGAGGGGATCCCAGGCCAAACAAGTGATGGGATACAGGGAGCGGCAGCAGCCCTCATCATGCTGGTGTGCTTTCTCAGTGGGTCTGGGTCCATAACCAGCCTGCAGGCCATCCGGGTAGCTGTGCAGGGGTGCGTGGAGTCTCTGGAGAGCGGAGCAGCCCAGAGCAGCTAAGACCCTGCTGCCCGCTGGGCACCTGCCATTCAGCATCGCAGTCACGCCTCACAACCACCCTTGGGATGGCGATGAGAGTTGTCTCATGTCCAAAGCAGGACCGAGCTTTACCCACGACACCACACTGCCCTTTCTTTATGACCTTAGGTGAGGAGAAAAGGATGGTGACGGAATACTCCTTGAGCATAGTTGGAATTTACCTGGATTGACCTGTAGATTCCAGCCAGCCCCAGGGGAGGAGAAAGAGTGCTCATATTTTATCAGCTGAACCACCATGAGATCCCCAGGAATAAGGGGCCTGACACTACGTACCTCCTGCCTTTGTGCCGGGGATCATGCCAGGTTATCTCCTTATACCTTCCCCACATCCTCCCATCAATCACTGACCCCACATGATTGATGAGAAACTGTCTCAAAGAGGTTAGGTGGTGCCTAGGATTGGTCCTTATTTTCTCCGTGCCCTTATGACAACATTTAATAATTTTTCTGAGTAACTGGCCCTTCTAAGTACCTTAATTAGGGAGGTCATCTTTGCTCTCCGCTTGTCAAACGTTAGTTACTTGAGAAATGCCTTCCATTTATTGATATATCAATGTATTGATGTGTGTGTGTGTGTGTGTGTGTGTGTGTGTGTGTGTGCGCGTGTGTGTTTGTGCGTGTATGTGTGCACGCGTGCCACCTCAACGCTTGGGTTCCTCTCGACCAATATTTTGGGTATATGCCGAGGGGAGTGTGCGCAAGCTATTTTTAGTTTCTGTACTTAACGCCTAGCAACTTTAATAAACTTCATTCCTTTAGGTAGTAGACTTAATATTTCAAGTATGGTTTTAATTACCATCCTTCTCATGTTGAAGGAAAAACCGGGAAAAGGGGGGCGAAAATCTAACCTATGAGCATTGCCAGTGATTCCATTCTTTGTGAGAACGAAGGCCAGAATTCCAGAACATAGAGGCTAGAGTCTCTCTAAATTGTTTCTTCAGGCATGGGCACATCATGCTTAACTCATTTTGAATTTCACTGGGTTCTATTCTTCCAGCACAGGCTGTAAACATTTATCTTTGGGCTTTCCCAGAAATGTGTCTTATGGAAGGGATTAGCTGTTTGCGCATTTAAAGTTCCGAAGGTGAACTCCTCTAACCTAACCCACATAATTAAAGTGGAAAATTTCTGGTGGAGAAAAAAAAAACATCAGGGAAAATACCATGTTTGGGAAGAGAGCTGGACTCCTACGGTCTCAAGAGATGGCTCTGCATTCTCGGGCACTTAATTATAACCCATCTTGCTGGGCGCTCTAGTTCTTTCCTCTGCTCTGTCTTATCTCTGCGTTGAGATGATCAGCAGCTTGAGGGCGTGGCATTGGAGTGGGGAGAGTGGTTGGTTTAATGGTATAATATTTAAAAACGACTCAATTTTTATTGTGGAGTATACAAGGAAGAAAAGATCAAGTAACAAAACAGAGCAATAGTTTTATTTTTCTGATAAATCCTGTTGGTATAAAACAAAACCAATGTGTGGAGCTGGGTTTGAAAACTCAAATAATACAGACAAAAAACAAAATGAACATGAAAAACCCTGCTCTCCTCACCCGAGTTTGGTTCTGCTCTACAATAACTATCACTGTTAACATTTTCTTGTGATTCCTTCCTTCAATTTAAAAAATATATTCATCGTATAATTTTAGCAGCACCCAGAAAGCCCTCGTTTCTACCTATTGTCTGTCCTCTTTGCTATAATGGCTGATATTTCACCGTTATAGATTCACTCCTTTCCATGTGTATGCTTAAGGTACTTCTTTTATTCAAAGATATTGTTATTTAAAAATTCAAGTGATAAGAAGCAATGTTAAAGGTTTGTGGAGATTGTGTCTGAATGGAGAGTGCTGGTTCTAGAGTTACACCGCTTAGATCAAATCCAGGGTCTAGCCCTTGCTGGCTCTATTTAACTTCTCTGTGTCTCAGTTTCTTCATCAGTAAGGCGGGGTAATAATAGTACTTGCTTCATAGGGTTGTCATGAGAAATGAATGAAAGAATACATGAAGAGTACTGAGAACAATGCAATACATGTCATTACATAGTAGGTCTTGAAAAACGCTAGCTATTATTCCTATTATATAAAATTAATAACTAAATATAAATGGTTTTAAAACAACTGCCCTTTTTGAGTGCCTAATACATGCTAGACACTGACCATAGTGCCTCAGGTACATGGCTCATACAATCCTCCATACAGCCATAAGAAGTAGGTACTAGTAATCACCCATTCTACAGAGAAGGAAACTCAAAAGCATAATGTAACTTGCCCAGGGTCACACAGCTAGGTCTCAAGGATGAGCTGGGCTTTGAGGGCACATCTGTATTTTCACTAAGCTAGCTAAAACCACAGGGAAATTTCAAAGGGGGGAGCACAGAGAGAGACTTCTGGAGATGCTAGTGAAAGCGTGGGTGACGCAGTGGGACAGCACAGAGTGGGAGGGACGCCTGGAAGAGAGGGGGAAGGCTGGTGAAGTGGATGGAGTTGACATCCAGGGAGCTGAGCCTGTCATGCGATTCTGCCTGGGGCCAGTGCAAGGTCTGATTTCCTTTGTGGTCTCCCATGGTGCCTGGAAGTTGCAGGAAGCCAAAGGATCCAAGTCTTAAATTCAGGTGTTCCATTTCCACCACGAGTTCCATGACCTTGGCAATTCACTTCACTTCCCCAGCAAGTTTCTTTTTCTGTAAAACGGGGATCACGAATCCTGGCTCACCTACCTACCTCATGGGGCTGTTGTGAGGCTCAAGTAGTGAGTCTGGGGACTTGTAAGTGTTTGGCTAACTGGAAGGCACTGCCCAGAGATGCTAGATATTGTTATTGACTTGATGATTACCGGTGAGTTAAAATGGGGGATGCATTTGGTCCTATAAAACTTAGATTTAGAGAGGACCCAAAAAAATGTACCTCCATGGGGAAGAGTTTATGGTACCAGGGATGCTGGTACTGTCTGTGTTCCATTCAAGAACAGGTAGGGAGCCTGGGAGCCTTGTGGATGAATAATATCATCATTATGTAGTTGCAGTGATAGCAGGTTCGAGGATCATACCATACTCAGCCTTCTCTTCTCTGTACTTCTCTGTACTTCCACTCCCAGCAATTTGGGGCAAGGTGGGGACTGGTGACATCCTCTGTGATGTGTTAGAACTTGTCCTGCTTTAAGGTCTGGTCAGCTGCACGGCCACATATCGCATGGAGACACAAAGCAATCGACAGCATCCTAGCCATTTCTTATGGATCCAGTATCTTGGGTCTAGGTTGTATTTCAGGCCAACTTTTAGTGAAGTAGATCAACGCTTGAAGCACATAATATAACATGATTCTTCAAGATTTGGATTAATTGTGTCACAGTCACAGTCTCAGTTCAGGTTCAACCTTTTAAAAGTTTTATTATTGTATAAAGTGATCAATCAGGAGGAAAGGAAAGACAAATGCTCGACTTTGGCCACATTTCTCCCTCTTCTTTGTCAGCAAATGTTCCTCTCCTAGTCAGTTCATCTGGACTGTGCTGGAGAGACTGGGGTTAAGGCAGATCCATGATGGAGCAAAATTTGAACCAAGGAAGAGGCAGTCAGGTGCTCTGAGTGGAAGGCAGACTGCCCCTGGGCTAATCAACCTTGGTTTTACATGAAAAGAACCTGGGGCACTTTAAGATGTTCAGAGTACTGAATCCCACCCACAGAGATTCTGGATGTCCTGGTCTAGGGTATGGTCTGAGCACCCCCTTGATTCTAATATGTAGCCAAGGATGAGAATTACCGGTCTGGTCAGAGTAGCTCTCGGTAAAACCATCAGGTGTGGCAAATTTACTTTGGGGGTCCTTGTTCCCCAACTTCTGTTTTCTCTGTCTCACTGTCTCCAGGACCCTCTCCTATATCTCATCCTGCTGGATCCTGCTTTCAAAGTGTTCCCCAGCAAGGTATTAGTCGATAAAAACTTAAGGGCTTAGACCTTCCAGAAGTACATGCATTTTCATATGGGATACTTAAAGTCAAAATGACCTGGAGTAATCTAGCTACAGAGGGGTGAGCAGGTGGCTGAGATGCATCTGAGCCAACAGCTTTCTAGTCGTCATCACTGTAGTAACAGTCACTATGTATTATGAGCAAAACACTGTTCTAAGTATTCTCTCTCCATATATGAATACATATCTTCACTCACTGAATCCTCCCAATAGCCTTATGAGACAGGTGGCTTACATTGGATAAACGAGACACAAGAGGGTTGAGCAATATATACAAGGTCCTACAGCCAAGAAATGGTAGAGCCAAGATTTGAACTCAGGAAGTCTGACTCCAGGTACCATCTTTTAACCACTCACTGGTCAAATGACCTCAATGGTCCCTACCAAGGGCAGAATGGAGTCTGAGGACTAGTTCTGTTTCTCCAACAGGAGATGTTGGGGAGCTTCCCCTTATTTTTCCCTTTCAAAGTCCCTGAGGCAGTACCCTCTATGGGAGATTTTCATTGTTCCTAAATGTTGCCCTTCCCTGTGAGAGGGTAATACTTCTCTTGCTTCGTCAACATCAGGCTTGGCCATGTGACTTGTTTTGGCCACCAATAAAATGTGAGAGGAAGTGATGTATGCTACTTCTGAGCAGAAGCCTTAAAAGCCATCATGTTGTTTCTTTTCTCCCTTCCAGCAGGATATTGTTTTGAAGCAAGGGAGGATCTGCTCCTTCAGCCCAGGACTCAGAATAAAGACAAAGTGGAGCAAAGATACAACCACGTAATTTAGATGAAATGGAGCAAGGTGAGACAGAGGGATTACTTTCATGTAATTTTGTACACGAAAAATGTATCTTCATTTTAAGTCACTAAGGCTTGGGGGTTGTTTGTTAATGCAGCATTACCTAGTAAAAACTGACTGATACACCTGCTGAATATCAATATTTTTAAGCTCAAGTGCCAGAAATGCTATAAGGATAATATCCTTAAATAACCAATAAAATACATTATAATTTATCCAAGAAATATTGCAAATAGGCTCAAAACAGATTTCCACCTTCTACGAATACTTTTTATGCACTGACCCATCCCCATCTCAGAATGCTAAGAGATCTGAAGCATTTGCCTAGCTCAGTACATCCAGAATTCATTCACCAGCCCAATACTTACAAAGAGAATCAGAAAGAAAGGATGAAGTAGATTGAGTTATTTTAGGTTTGAGGGCATTGGATAGCATGGGAGAGAAAAAGTATCTATTTTCCTTTATAGATGGGAATTAGCGGCAAGACTTGATAAAACTCTCCCTTATCTGAGACAGAAAATGAAAGAATCCTTAATATAAATTCTGTGTTCCATGCTTCAGAATCTGTTGCTCCTTTTAATTCCCAACTTCTCGCTTCCGTCTCATACAGTTTACAGACTTATGGCCCATGAGCTGAATGTGGCATGTTGAATCTTTTATTTGGTTCATATGTCGCGTGGGTATTTGTATCAGATTGATTGCCAACACTCAAAATTTGAGATATTTCAAGTAAAAAAAAATGGATATTTCCAGCTTCTCTTGAAAAATCAAAAATTCTGGTTACATTGGGCCTGGGAACCATGGGCTAGAGTTAAGCAGCAGCTGCCCTTAAGGCTGAGCGTGTTCTCCACAGTCCCCACCTCTCTTTATTGCCTTATACCATTCCCACTTCACTTATTTGTATTCTTTGCTTAATCCATGCAGCCACGAGAGTTTGCTTCTCTGGGGGTCAACTTCCTTCTTTATCTTTTCTCCCCTTCTCTCCCCTTCTCTCCCCTTCCCTCCCCTCCTCTCCCCTCCCCTCCTCTCCTTTTCTTTTTCTTTTCTTTTCGTTCTTACTTCTTCCACAGTAAGGAAGGAGATCTCTGGGAGCCCATTTTTTGCTGCCCTGAGGACACTACTCTCTGCCTTTTCTTAGAACCTGAAGTGACCCAAATTTGACAGTCCAGCTGTTTGGGTCCCAAAGAGAGTCACCTAAACTATCTAAGACCATTCTGGGGGTGGAGGGAATAGATGCTTCCCTCTGGATATCCTGACTATACTTATTCAATGGATTCTATAATATTTACTGATTTGCATACTTGTGTAGCTTGAAGGTCTTGGAGCAGCATAAACCTCCTGCCCACTAGATAATTCTGTTGCTTAACAAACCATAACAGCTCTGATTACATGCAGAATACTAGCAGTAAATGGTTTGAAAACGATTTTACTATTTTCTGTTATGGAAAACTCACATGTAGGAACATTACGGAACTGTTTTGAAATTTCTTTAGCCTTCCAAATGTAAAATCACTAGACTTTGATATTTTAGCAATTCCACGTTTAAAATATCAGAGTTAATGAGACCTGCACCTGCTTTATTGACACCTACACTGGAGAAAGTCATCAACACCATATGGATGAAGTAGTCAGTGGGTGGGCATTTCCAATCCTCTGGCACGCCCTTTTCTTTTTCTGCACCAAAGTGGTTGCTAGACCAACTTCTCATTGACTAAAACTTCACACCAAGGCTCAAGGATTATACACCTAGGACTTGGACTGTGCAGATTGTGATATGGGCTGTGGGCATCAAGATGTACACTGGGGTTCCCAGTAATAAAGTCATTCTGAGAGCTCTCACACCAGCACTCAGCTAGCTGTAACCTTCTCCTGCATGCCTTCTAAGGACATTAAGACTGGACATTTTATTTTGTTTCCGTTTTAGTTTATTTGAAGGTTTTATGATGTCTTATTTGATTGACTCGTGGGACTTCCAAATAAACATGCTGCTTTTAAAAATGGCAAGTTGTTTTTATTTATTTCTCTTAGGTGCCCAGTGACTTCGGGGTATATTAGGCAGCTTTAAATTATAAGTAAAATAATAACTGTGGACCTAAAACAATAATAGACATTGAATTATGCGAACACCAAATTAGGATGTTCAGAAAATCTGTCTGAAGGAAACCAGGGTAAGCATGGAATTAAAAATAGTTATCTTTGTGGCAATGTGACCAAAGGAAATTTCTCTCTAATAAGAGCCTTGTTATTATTTTTTTGCTTTGTTTTGCCTTCCTACAAGGCTACTCACATTTTTATTTTTTGTGTTTGCTGGACTTGGGGTGTGTGTAGGGGGTATCCAGTTCTTTTGGTGACCTTGTTATGATTTTACAGACAAGAGAAAATAATAAAACCTGCCTGTCATCTGAGAAAATCATTGTATTTTAACGATTTCTTGAAAATTTCTCAAGTCCATGGGCACAAGCAGTAGAAGCTGGCATTGTGCTTCACTGAATGCCAAATCCTCGAGCGCTTCTGAGTCCCTCTAAGACACACACATCTGCATTCCTCCATCTGTCATCTTAGCTCATCTTCCTCTCCCAACTGTTCTTAAATTAAATGACTACGTCTAAAGGGAGATTTTCTCGGGAAAGCTTATGAGAATTTGTCCAAAGGCAAATTAAAACATTGCAATGTAATCACCCAACTCAACTCACTGCTTGGCTGGTCTCAGTGCCTTTTCTTACCCAAAGGAGTTCATCAACCTTTGGGCCCCATATGGAGGAAAGCAGGAAGAAAGGGAAGTCAAGGGAAAATGGAATCCACTGGCTGATGGTCAGAGTGTCAGGAAATGAAGAGTGTGGCAGAGAGGGCTGTATCATGTGCAGTGGATCCAAAGGCCAGGGCAAGAGGCATAGGAGGTAAGAAGTAAAAGAAAGCAAGCATCTAGTTCTAGACCCTCCTGGCATGATGCTTAACCTCAGGGATATGAAAATTCACCTTCTCTCACCCCCATGTCCCCAGAGATGAATGGATAAGAGTTCCTGCAATCATCACAGGCCACTAGGAATGACAGGACTCTTCAGCTTGGCTGGTCATTGCCCTTTTATTCCCTCGATGCTCCACGTGAATTCTTTCTTAACACTGGGTTGAAGGGGACAGCTTTCCCAGAAATTACAACTTGTGGGAATTTATCCGAAGGAGACAACTGGAAAGACTCATCAAGCACAAGGATGTTCATTAGAGTATTGTTTAAGATAACATAACTATCCATCCGTAGGGGATTAGTTAAATAACTGACAGTACATCCAACACTGGAATGCAACACAGTCATTCAAAAGGAACATGCAAATCTGTAATTCACTGGTGTGGTACGTGTTTGGACAACATGTATAATATGATACCACTGACATAAAATAAGACAAATATATGTATACGTCTGAAGACCAGGCATCTGATAGGATGCCTTTCAGTTTAACAGTGTTTGCTTCTGGGTGGTAGAATTTTGGGTGATCTTAATTTTCTTTCTGCTTTGATCAACTGCTTGCACTTTAAAAAGAGATTATATATATGTTTTTTATAATCAGAAAAAAGCTTAATGTTAGGTGTATATTTGAGAGAAAAAAAGAGAGCAGCCTTGTTTAATGGCATGTGAGTATCTGTGCTGCTCCGCTAGTGTCCCCAAACCCCTCAAAAAGTCCCAAGGAACTGAATCTGGAGAAAGAGGTTTGGCTGGGTCATGATGGGAACAGGGGGTTGGCTGCCGCAGTGACGCTCCAACTCTTGATTCCCAGGCTACTACAGTCTAATCTGATCATCATTTCCATTGGAACTATGCTCCCCACTAAACACTCAAAGTGCTTCTTCAGATCAATGCTTTCAGTTCATCCCCAGATGACCTTTGTAAGGCAGAAGTGGGCAAGGAACATGAAGTTTCCTAATCTGGGGACCTGAGACACTAGTGCCTATGGGACTTGAGGGAAACCATGGCGCTGCTGAGATCAGCGTCCTGGTCCTTGATCTCTCCACTGAGTGCTTCTTTGCCTAACCCATAGCGCCGCACTTTTAGCAATGAAAGGGAAAAGGTTTGAAAGAATCTTTTTAGTAACTCAGGAGATGGAACGGAAACCTTCTGCCCTTTTGTGCATTGAGATGTTCAAGAACTGGATTATATCTGATGAGAGTGCCAGTTAGGAGAAATGTTCTTGGACCTTGGAAGGCTATCGGTGGTCCCGATTCATTCTGATGCTGCAGAGGACGCTTCCTCCTGGACGCTTGGAGCCTGGGATAACAGTCTTATCCTACTATGAACTACTGCAAACAAGGCAAGGGTTAACTTGCCTGGGTCTCAACGTTTTTGTACATAAAACGAAGGGGGAGAGTGGCATCAGTCTTACCTGCCCCAAGGCATTCTTTGAAGGGCCAAGTGATGTAACAGATATGAAAGTCCTCATCTCTTTGACTTCTCTCTGACCTTCTCTAGAAGAGTTGGTTGCCCCCACCCCTCGCCATATTCTTGTAATAGACTACCAGTTATGCTATGGGTCTTGATATCTCTGCCTCCCCAGCAAGGCTCTGAAGAACAAAGTCAAGAATGATTCTGATTCAATACAACCCCATCCCAAGATCTAGCACAGCGCTTAGCACGTGGTAGTTTTCAATTAACGTTTGTTGACCAGGTGAGTGGTACAAAACTCTGAAACGCTCTTCCAGTGGGAAGCATTAGGAATTGCCACTGTGAAACAGGTGGAACTGTCCTCTTACTGAACAACACACAATTTACTATCCATTTTTTTTTTAAAAGCCCCACACCTCCTCTCTAAGACTGTTAGAGCACGTGGAATAACAGTAACAACTGCTGACACGTGAGTGATGATTTGTGCCAGGCACCGCACGAAGCCCACTGGGTGAACTGCATCATCTCCTCCTACCGCCCTCACTTTGAGGTGGGTTCTGTTACCAGTTTTCCAGATAATGATGCTGAAGCTCGGAGGACGGTTTGCTTGGAACCCAGAGAGAAGCGGTCTGGAATCCATTTTCAAGCCCGAGCTCTTGACCACTTTTCCTGACTGTGTCTGAAACCAATTTGAACCAAAGATCAGGCTGGTTTAGTACCTGCTCATTTTCATTTTAACTTGGGATTTCTACAGAGTTAGCCTCTTTCAAATGCTCTTGCAACCAGTCCGTGTTCAGCAGGTAAAACTGAGCAAGGCCACAGGGGAGGCTTAGGTGGGCTGTGTCTCGTCCCCTTGCCTCTGACAACAGCTCACCTTCAGAGCCTCAGCTCAAATGTGGTCCTTTCCTTTGTTCCTTAAATGTTCCCATTTTCTTTCACTTCCCTCTCAGTTTCCTCTTAACCAGCTGAGTGACAGAAACTCAATGCTGACCACTTCATTAGTCGACGACCTCGTCCCCCTGGCCTCCTGCCCCGCTGGCTCTCCTGGGCAGGTTGCCTTACGTCATAAGTCCTTGCTAAGGGTCAGGACCTTGGAGCCATCAGCACTGGGCATGTTGTTTTAATACATATCTAGAGAAATCAGGCCTGTCGGATCACATTAGGCCCTATTTGTGCATCGTACGCCAATCCCCACGGTGGAGATGAACTGTTACCTTTGAAATACAATCATGGCTGGTTACCAGTGAGTACAGAGCACGGATTATATTCCATCAGGGAGGCCCTTCTAATCTGTCTCTCCCCTCATTGGCAGGGCTGCCCTTCTACCTGTACAGAGAATATCCTCATAAACAGCAGTGTTGGAAAGGAGCAAGGCTAAGAGATACAGCATGTTTCTAAAACCAGATGTGTTAATGAGCACACGAGGGTCAGTGTGGTATGTGATAGCTCAGCGTCGCGGGAGCCCAAGGTAAACGGGCAAGTTGTTGGTATGGCGCTAAAACTGTAAAGTTGGCAGCCACCATCGGTTGAGGGATTACCTTGTGGCAGGCATTGGATTAAGCATTTTATATGCATTAGCCCGTTTGGTCCTCATAAAAACCTGGAGGTCAATACTACCATTAAACCCATTTTATGGGTGAAGAAATTGAGGCTCAGAAAAGTCCAGTGCTTTGTCCCAAATTCACAAAGCAATTAAGTGATGGGGGGCAGGGGGTGGATTCCAAAGCTGCTTCCAACCACGAGGCCACCATGATTTTGCCCTGATAGTATGTGGTCTCTTCTTTGGGGTGGGATTTTAGGTGGTGTTTCCAGAGAACCATAATGAAATTCCCTTTTCTATTTAGGGAGGGGCCCCAAATATCTCACTTGACCCAACAGAAGATTTGTTTTAAAACGGAGTCTGGGACTAAGCCAACCTCCCTTTTTTTTTCTTTCTTCTCTGGGATTGGTTTTAAACTCATTCCTACATCCCGTGGGAGTCTGGCTGGACATATCCCTTGACAGGGGCTAGAAATAGCTCTCAAAGCCTATTTTTAAGGAAAATGTGATGTCAAAAAATGAGGCAGGAATGGACACCAAGAAGAGAAAAGAATACACCAGAATGGAGTTAAGGAGTGCTTAACCAGGAAATGCTCAGAGACAGGAAGAGTAGGAAGGCTGACAAAAAGATGAAAATTGGCAGAGATGCACTGGGGGGATGCGAGTGCTTTCCAACTTGGGCAGCGTATTTCTGTCATATTCCTGTGTTCTGCCCTTAGGAAGCTCAGCCAGGGAAGGTAAATGCCGTGGCTCTGCTACAAGCCCACTTTTCTATCTAGACAAACAGGGCCTGACAAAACACATGCAGAATTGCCCGCTTGCCTCTTTCCTGGAACCTCAAGGCACAATGCAGAGGTGTCTAGTTAACACTGCAATTTCCTTTGAACTGTTTGGTTTTGTTTGGTACCCTTGTCTGGTGGGTTAGTCTTTTTGACTGCGTTAACTCACCTGGTATAACATTTTCTTTCATTGAGAATCAAGAAGGCTGGAACTCACCTCTCTGACTCGGGCAAAGCTGGACATCATCCAATCACGCGCGGCTAGACTTCTGGAGGCTGTAAACGATATCTTCCGAGCTAAGGAAGAGAGGAAAGAACAAAAACACTGTTGGGGAGACAACTGGTGAACGTTTGTAGGCCAACTGGTGAATGAGAGACAGGATGAGCCCATCCTTCTTCACTTATTTTTCTTGGATAAAATTTGCATTTAAGGGGGGCGTTTATTAAAGTCACCCCCAACTAGGCCACTATCACCAGCAAATGACCCAGCTACCTGTGTTCATTCCATGTTGACAAAGCTGGAGAAAAGCACATTCTTTAACTGGAAAAGGAGTCTTTACAAATGCAACTCAGGGCGGCCGACCTCAAGACAGCATCTGATATTAATTAGAAATTATACAACGCTCTAAGTTGAACTAAAGAAATTTTGGTAGAAGGATCAGACGAGAATGAGGAAAATCCAAAGTGAAATCCTGTGCTGATTGAAAGAGACTGCAGCTCCCGCTTCTCTCCCCAGCCACCACGTTACTATATGTCTATCCCAGGGAAAGTGTTCCAATGGTGTTAGCTACTGAACACTTGCCTCTCTTTCCATTCCCCTTTCCCTGGGTAGCTGCGGTGAGTTGGCTGCCGAGATGTAGCCCTGAACCTATCCATCAAGTCTAGGGAAGAGAGAGTTAGAAAGGCAAACATTATCTGGGATCAATATCTTTACAAATCCGAAGGAAACCCCAGCTCCCAAAGGGTTAAGCCAGGGAAGGAAAAGCCATCAGGCTGTTTAGTGAGTTAATGTTTTTATTGATGGGGGGAGGCCTTTAATTCCGTAACAGGAAAAGTGGGGAAAGTGGCAGATTGTTTGGCTGGGGAGAAAGGAGAAGGGAAGAACATTATCTGTATATATGCACCATGCTCTCATTCCCCCTGCATTTAAACCCCTGAAATCCATGTAATGCACAAGACTTTCTGTAACCTTGAATACTATTCAGTACAAGGTGTTTTTCTTGCTCTTATCCCCCTCCCAAAGTGGAATCCACATCTTCCCCTAACAATTTTGCTATAATGCACATCTCAGACTAATGCTTGCATGGAAGAGCACGTCTTAATTTAACAACCGTGTTATAAAGCACATCTCAAGCTAACTTTCCTAGGATAATCCATATTTCAACCTAACTACCCTGGCATATCACTTCAACCTAATTCCCCTTCTGTAAAGTACATTGCAATCTAACACCCTCATATAATGTACATCTCAGTCCATTATTTTGTATTTTGTAAGCCATATTTTGATATGTCTTTTCCATTAAGGAGCAGAACCGTCTGGAGACAATGGCTATCCCTACGCTGAAAGCTTCCGTGGTTCTTACATCGTCCTTTGGTGACAGGCTGCTGATGGATATGCTTCTGAACTTTCACCTTTGCCATCTTGGGTTCAACTCTGGCTTGTTTCTGTACTTCAAGCCTTAAGCCTCCTGTTGGGAACAGGGGTGACCAGGGAGCCCTGCCTGGCCCTGATGGGCCTTCTCTCATGCTAACCAGCAGGGCGGGCCACCTCAAATGATCAGAGTCTACCTCAGGAGAGGGACGTCTGAGGCCAATGTCAGGGTCAGGGGTCAGGGTGTAGCTGCTGGCTAATAGAGTGTGAGCTAACACTGTTGTCAAATTGCTGGGCTGAACGACAATGCCTGCCTCCTGCTGATGACCTTACCCCAGGGGAGGGGGCTATTGGCTTTATTGGAAATCTGCCAGTCTCAGAGGTGATGGAAGTGGCTGATCACGGCTAAAGACTGTTTGGTTGTAGATGGAGAGCCAGTTCTGTGGTTGGTCCCCAACTGAAAGGCTTGCAGAGCTGCTTATTGATGGCTGAGTTTTCCACATGTGATGGATTTCTCTTCTGTTTCACAAGCAGCTGTGTTACCGTTCAGTTGTGGAGGTGGGCTACAGTGGCTCGCGGACATGGGATTTTCCGGAATCGAGAGCCACGAGAGGCGATGCTGTCACTGACTTCTGGGACGGCACCAATCTCCTATTGCTGGTTGAATGGGTCTGATTGGTTCTTGAGAGGAAACCAATCCAGAATGAATTGACAATAGATGTAAGAGGTCCTTCTGTTCCACGGCATTTTGGTGAACATGAAAGAAGACGACGAACATGTGCTCTAGAAGACATTTAGTATGCCAACCATCAACATCTCAGCCTCAAATTTTCAACCTATCCCATGCAAGAGGAAGACATTAGATTTACCTACTGGTGGTATATAACCAAGCTAGTAGTGCAATTAAATATTTGAGGAAAAGGAGTTACTGAGGACTCGTGAAGTATAGTATGAAATCAAGAGAGACAAGTACAGGAGGCAGAGAACAAAGTTTAGAGATAAAAAATGATCTTTATAAAACACATATGGATCGTGGAGGATCACCAGCTAATACAAACCCCCATTGCAGCCTGCTAAGATAGACAATAAAAGACTAGAAAGCATAAATGGGAGAACAGCTTATTGAAATTGCAAGGTTATTCTCCTCGTGTGTGATACCTTGGGAAAACTCATATAGATATGGTAGCACTAGTCTTTAAGTCTCTAACAGAGATGGTAAAGCATTTGGGGGGAGCAAAGTGAGGTTATGAAGTGAACTTGAAGGGTTTTTCCTAGAGAAGAATCAACTGAGGGTGATTTATCAATAACCTTCCAGTCTATTACATGACAGGACAAGCAATGTGACTTTAATCCAGGTCAACATGGTATAATCGCATAGAGTGAGACTTTGGCTTGACTCTCGTTACTATTTTCACATCTTCAAGTCTCAGTTTTCTTCTTTGTTGAGGGGAATCCTTCTCTTCACCCTCCACAGTTACAAGGAGGATTAATTCAGGTGTAGAACTATTAGCAGAGTACCTGACACAAAGTTCACATTCAGTACATGTTAGTTTTCTTTCCCTTAAACTGTGGCATGGGCTTTCTGATACTGGGCATTAATAAATATGGGGAACTTGGACAATAAACCTTGCCCTTATGAGTTAGCAAGACAACCGGTATTTAGAAAGTTTAGGTTCACTTGACCACAGGAGGATGAGCTAGATCAGAGGTTAGCAAATTATGGCCTACTGCCTACTTTTATAAATAAAGTTTTATTGGAACACAGCCATGCTCATTCATTTACATATTGTCCATGGCTGTTTTTGTACTACAGTAGCAGAACTGAGTTGTTGTAACAGAGATGGTGTAGCCTGCAAAGCCTAAAATATTTACCATCTGGCCCTTTACGGAAAACGTTTGCTGGCCCCAAACCTCTGACAGTGGAACACTCTTTCTCCCTTTTGTTTGAAAACAAAATGCCATGTTGAAATCCAATATGCCAAGCAGGTTCAAGCAGCAGATATTTCCCGAGGGAGCTAAACTCATCCCTGCTTGACACAAATACTTTATTGTTGGTGGAGCTTCTGAAGGTTCCGAGGTTCCATGGACCAGTTCGAAAACTACAGACTGGAAGCAATCCCAGGATATTTTTTAAGGTCCTGGAAACTCAGTGATCTCTTCAGAGACTAGAGAATGGCACAGTAAAAAAAAATAATAATAATTTTTTTTAACCTAAATATGTGATGTTGGGCAGGTTGCTTAACTTCTCTATGCCTCAACTTCCTCATTTAAAAAATGAGGAGGGCTTCCCTGGTGGCGCAGTGGTTAAGAATCTGCCTGCCAATGCAGGGGACACGGGTTCGAGCCCTGGTCTGGGAAGATCCCACATGCCGCGGAGCAGCTAAGTCCCGTGTGCCACAACTACTGAGCCTGAGCTCTAGAGCCCGTAAGCCACAACTACTGAGCCCGCGCGCCGCAACTACTGAAGTCCGCGTGCCTAGAGCCCGTGCTCTGCAACAAGAGAAGCCACTGCAGTGAGAAGCCTGCGCACCCAACGATGAGTAGCCCCCGCTCGACGCAACTAAAGAAAGCCCGCACGCAGCAACAAAGACCCAACGCAACCAAATAAATAAATTAATTAATTTAAAAAAAATGAGGATATTTGCCTCACAATTTGTGGTCAGGATTAAATGAGATAATATATTTAAAGCACTTGAAATAGGGCCTGGCTCATAGCTAGTGGTCAGCAAATGTTAATTACTGTTGCAATTGTTATTAATATCGGGTGCCTTCATTTGCCCCGTGGAGTCTATCTGCATATTGCTCTAAATAACCCTAGCGACATATTCTGCCTATTAGTTAATTCAGTTGCTTACTCGCTCAACACGTATTTTGTGTGCTGAAGTCACCATCGGTAATCAAACTCCAGTCCGTCCAATGCCAGCTGCACTTCCACCAGTCTCCTCTTGCTCGGTCTCTTTTGGCAGCTCACGTTGGTGTTTATTGCTCCACGTCTTCAACAGAGTTTCATAGTGACACCACCGCTCAAAACAACTTCCTAATCCTCCATCTCCGACGGCTCCACAATTAATTTTTCAACTAGCAGTTTGGTTTCAATGCCTACGAAGTAATTAGACCTTAAAGGCTCTTTACTGGAATTTTATCTTGTCAGCGAATGTGAAAGAAACAATAATTATTATTTAATATTTATCGAGTGTCTTCAGTGTGATATGTAGATTCACGGAGGTAACCTGCCTTATTGTTGAAGATGACAGCACAGTACAGTCAAGTGTGTCTTAGCAAGGTAGTCGGACAGTTCTAGAGACCCAAAACAGGAGGCCTGAATTCTCAAATCCTGCCATTTGTCATGCTACTCTATCAAATGGCACATCTTGGGGGTTGAGAGCTTCCTAATTTGTTATCCCTAGGTGCATCCTCTAAAGTTTGATTCCAAAATGGTGAATCCCAGAGAAGACGTCCAATGATTTCTGTACCAAGCAGAGGGAGCTCTTTGGGGGGGTAGGTTTTCCATCACTATCAAGAGAATAATGGAATGGACACAACTACGGATGCCATAGGATGAAGATTTGAGACTCTTTAACTTTATCCTTTATCCCCAGAGATTATGTCAGGTTGCCCAGACCGAAGTGCAGAGCTGCCTGCTGGGGTGGCAGGTGGACAATATCATCTACTGGCTGCTAAGAGTGCCCTCCATGCAGCTGGGGGCTAGTGTGGTCCAGAGACCACCCTTACCAGAAGAGTGACCTTCAGCAAGTTGCTTGATCACCCTGAGCCTCAGTTTCTCCATCAGCAAATGGAAATAACAGTAGTTACCTCACAGGATTGTTTTGCAGATCAAATAAAATAAATACACAGTAACTGGTAGTTGCTGTAGTTATCATTCATATTATTATAATAGAAAAGAAATAGAACCCATAGATCCTGTTTTGGGGTAGCTTACAGAATAGCATGGGTATGAACATAAAAACACAACTTGGAAAATATTAATATATTTACATCTAATTAATGTAAATTAAAATATTAGTTGAAAGCTAAAGGTATCAGGCTGACTCATGGACATGGTTTGCTCTCATGATTTGATGTACATAGATTGTAAACTCCTGAATGACAAGGGTTGCATCCAGTTATCTCTCTAGCCCCAGCATTTCATACCTGTTGAACTGAACTGAACCGGATTTCTTTGTAAGTTCAGTAGAATCCTACCAAAAATAATCACTGGAATGATTAAAGGGTGCGCAGATGGGAGATGTGAGGGCCACTCAATTCAGTAAAGTACTAAAATCAACATCACTAAAACAAAAACAGAACCCAAACTCTTATAACGAACGGGCAAAGACAATGGAATATTATTTGGCAATAAAAAGGAATGAGGGGAGGACTTCCCTGGTCACGCAGTGGTTAAGAATCCGCCTGCCAATGCAGGGGACACGGGTTCAAGGCCTGGTCCGGGAAGGTCCCACATGCCACGGAGCAACTAAGCCCTTGCGCCACAACTACTGAGCCTGCACTCTAGAGCCCGTGAGCCACAACTACTGAAGCCCATGTGCCTAGAGCCTGTGCTCCGCAACAAGAGAAGCCACCACAATGAGAAGCCTGCGCACCCAACGATGAGTAGCCCCCGCTCGATGCAACTAGAGAAAGCCGCGTGCAGCAAGGAAGACCCAGTGCAGCCAAAAATAAATAAATACATAAATTAATTAAAAAAAAAAAAGGAATGAGGGAATGCTACAATGCATGGATAAATCTTGAAAACATGCTAAGTGAAAGAAGCCATTCACAAAAGACCACATACTGAATGATTCCATTTATATGAAACGTCCACAACATGAAAATTCAGAGAGACAGGAAGTAGATTAGTGGTTGACAAGGGCTGAGGGGGTTTGGAGAAAAATGGGAGTATGAGTGACTGCCAGAGGGTGTGGGGGGCTCTCCTTGGTGTGGGGGTGACGAGAATGTTTTAACATTGAACGTGACGATGGTTGCACAACTTGTGAATATACCCCTAACCATTAAATTGTACACTTTGAGTGAATTGCTTGGTATGTAAATTGTATCTCAGTAAAACTGTTAAGAAAGTTTAAAAAGAATGGGCAAACATATTGAGATATCTTTGGAATACTGGAAATGTAGGTATATCCCCCAAGGTTATTCAATTATACATTTTAGGGTCTAAAAGTTTACAGACAGTGAAGTTTACAGACTTTTCAAGAGCGGACATAAAATACAAAACTCATATTTTTGTTTAAAATGCCTATAAAGTTCAGACGCACACTATATATACTCTTTTCTATGTATAATATATAGATATATGATCAGCTTATTAAGGTATAATTAATATATAAGAAATCATGAAATTCACCCACTTTAAGTATATGAATTTTTTTACAATAAAAAGAAGTATTTCATAAAAAGAGAAGCATATACGTCAATATGTACATCCTAATGGGATTATTAAGTCAATTTAATTTTCTAGTTTTTGGTATATTTTCTAAAATTTCTATAATGAGTTTATATTACTTTGGAAAGAGGTAAATGTGATTCAAATAAAGTATACAGCAAAAAGTGGTGAAGGGCATAGAGTCAGTTAACTGGGGCAGCCATCTTAGGGGGGAATGGAGGGTGTGTGGCCTGGAAAGTTTTCTGGATGGGAAAGAAATGTCACATGTGGAATATGGCAAGTGGCTGGTATAACAGGGGGCCTTAAGAGGGATGAACCTGGTGAAATGGTCAGAGGCTCGTTGGAAGAAGGCCTTGAAGAACTAGGTGAAGGCTCTGAGTCTGGTATAATTGGTTCTGAGTGGTCAATTGAGTCCTAGAAGATTATCCCAGCCACCCTACCTCCTGGCCCAAGTGACTGAGGGATGCTGAAGGAAATGCACAAGAGACAGACTTTCTGGGGCTCAGGAACAGGAATGGGGTAGCTCTTTCTGAGCAAAGGTTTCCAATGTGTCTCGTTAGTACTGGTGATTTTGGAAGTTACAGTGATCAAAGGGACCATGCCCTCTTTCTGGAATTGTTCCCCACACCGTGTCCCCATATAATCAAGAACAGGAATAGGAGCCAGCAGCAATGTACAAGGTAGGCTAAAGGGGAAAGCTAAAAGCCAGGAGATCAGCCAAGAGTCTCAGGGCCCAGCAGGAATGGCAAATGGCTTTCAACATGTGTCCCAAATTGGATCCACAGCAGGTAGCTTTGTGATGAGAAGGATATAGCGCCTGCCTCCTGGCTCAGTGGGAAAGGATGTTGTGATTGATGAGTGATGTCTGCCTCGGGTATAGGAGTGGTAAGTGACAGTATCCATGCCATGTTATTTTCCATCCCTGGAAGAGGGGTGCTTCTTGGATTCAGCCTAGCCTCATTTTGTAAGTCCCCAAGAAATCAAAACAAGTCTTAAGTGTCGAGGTCTGACAAAATAGACTTGGAGGTCTAATCTGAATTCCTTTAAATTCCCATGAAAATCTTCTAATCCCCATGTGCTCCTTGAATCAAATCCAGGAAGAATTCCCTTGATAACACTGGCCTTGCCTGGGGCCTACCCAGAGCAATGTAAACTTTCTATATCCAGCGCTATACCAGTTAATAGGCCGAAGAATGCAAAAATGGAAAGGATGGGTAAGAAGGGGCTGGAATCTGTTAGTGAGTAGCCTTTCTGTGAGTGATGGGTGCAGGTTGCTACCTCTGAGAGACAGCCTTCTCTCACTCCAATGGGAGAGATTTTTAGTACATCCTGGGCATGAAATAACTGTTCATATGTTCCGAGTGATGATGAATTCATTCAAACAACAAGTCAAGACCCTGGATATCACTCAACTCCAGTCAGTCATAACAGCTGACAAATATAAAATATAACACACACCCTGTTGGCCTTGCTTCTCTTTTTCTTCAATATGCATATTCAAGAATCTCATTCCATTCCTGGCTGTCAGAGACGGTGACAGTTGTAGGGGTTTTCTAGCTTTATCAAGGGAGATTATTTTTTAACCTAAATTATTTTCCATTGTAAATGTTTAAATCCATATTAAGTCCAGATTAATGCAGGAAGCAGCTTCAAAGGATATTGACTGGGGGAAAAATAATAATAAATGAAACTGTGAAGGAGGGGACCCATCACAAGGAATATTTCCAGTTTAGAAAAGAAAGTTGTTTGGATTTAAAAGATATCTAAAGAAAATATGTTTCCCAAGGATTGCTGGTCTTTTTTATAAACACTGAAACTTTGTATACAAACTAGGGCCTAGAGTACTTTTTTTTTCATGACTGGAATTAATAATGCAGATAAACCCTAAATAAATCAGGATTAGTGTTAACCACATCTTGAGGTTTAGGATGTTATAGGAAAATGAAAAGAGAGGAAAAAACATTGGTTGCATTAAAAAAAAACTGTCTGGGCTACTGGGTGAGGTGAAGGGGGCTTAGGGAGGGGACCTGGGAAATACAGAGAAGGGAGGACCAGCTGAGCTGAGTAACCAAAGACCCTCTAATCACCACAGCTCTGGAGATGTGTTCAAAGGCTCTTTCCTGACCACAGGCTGTGCAAGATCACAAGTGAAATGCAGTTGCCTGGAAGGGGGAGGGGTGTCTGGGATTTTTGGATGGCGCTGCTATCAGGCTTTGTTAAGAGGAGGTCAGCTGGACTCTCAGATTTTAGCATCTCCTCAGGAAGCAGGTTCAACTTTCTGGTTGTTTAGGGAGCGATCGGTCCCCCTTCTCCCACACCCCACTTGCCAAACCAGCAAAGAAGTGAACAAAGCAAGTCTGGATGTTTGTTCCAACCCAGGAAAACAAGCAGAAGCACCATTTCTCCCAGAGCTCTGAATTTGGGCATAGGGATCATTTTTAGACAAATAACTGAACCTTGGGATGAATTTTAATGAAACCATTTAGATTCTTTGACGTTTCTGCCTTGGGGGTCACTGAAAATGACCCCGACCCATTGATTCCAGACTCTGCTCTCTCCTTTCCCTTACATGAGCCCTAAAGGTTGTAGATGTAGAAGACTGAGTCCTTTTCCTCTGGCCATCATTACAGGCTTCATTCCTAGTAAATACCTGTCAGTTCTGAGTAAAGAAAGAAGTATTCTTAACCCCAAATCACATGGTTGCAGAGATTTCAGCCTTCAGTGAGGAGTTAGAATTGAGGCAGTCATTGCAAGAGCGGGAACCTGCACCCCACCTTTTGGCCCAAATTAACTCAGAATGGTCCAGCTTTCTCACTTCCCTTTGGTGCTGCTGCGCTGGGGCCAGTTGGATTTCGTATCCACGTGACACGACTCCCTGCTGCGCCTGCTTCAGCCTGCCTCTCTTCAGTAAATGCACAGACCTCACTTTGGTCCTAATCTTCAAGCAACCAGGCTGGTCTGAGGTTTTTCAGAATTTGGGGAGTTTTGAGAGATCACGTCTCCCATCTGTTTCCTGTTCCGTTTTTCACCACTTCCTCTTCTCTCTCCTGCACCACTGACCGGGCACACACAGCCGCTGGACAGTCTCTCCCTGTCTGTGAAATAACAAGAAGAGTCTGTACAGACGATTTTATTCTCCTCCAAGGTTTGCCATTCAATCTCCCCCAAGACACACTAAAATGGAAAGAAATGAATGACGTGGGGGTGGGCGGCTCCTTTCTCAGCCCTGGATGTAGTTGTTATGTAATCTCTATGGCCATTTGCGGTGACTTCGCCGTAGGCTGAGTACAGAAAAAGCAAATACATTTTTCGGACCTCTTGATAGTTACCATGGTAATTTGGGATTTTGGCAAATAGAAATATGTTCTGGGGAAAAGGTGTAGGTCAGATACAAAACGTTCAACCTTCAGAAAACCTTGTAATACTAAAGACAGGTGAAGAATGGAAGAGATATGGTTAGTGAAAGTCTTTAAAAAAAAAAAAAACTAAAAGGTAAGCTTGTGGAAATGAAGAAGGATGAATAGAATTCCAGCAAAAAAATAAAGAAGGACTTTTTTTTTTTCAGTTGGCACATATACCCTCAAAACAGTTCCACTTGCTCCAAAGCAAAAACAGCACACATTTAAGGGTAAATAATCCTTGGGGCTTTAGGTTTTAGTGGTCAGCACAAAGGATGTTATTCCTACACGAAATTGGGAGCATCTCCTAGACACAAGGACTCTGGTTTCCAAAGAGGAAGCTGGATGAAAATAAAGCTTTTACCCCAATCTCTCAACCTTCCATGTAAACAGAACTGCCAGTGGTGACAAGATGCAGCCCATTTCAAATGGATGCCGGTGATATAACGATACCCACACATATTTCAGATACACGTTGTTATGCCATCATACAGAGTATACATACATACACAAACGTTTATTTATTTATTTGTAACTTTCTTTCCTGGAATGCAAAAGTCAGGCTCATTTTATGAACTATTTGATAGGTAGGTGAGTAGATCCCACTTAAAGAAGTGATTTGGCTGTACCTATTTACATTACATAAATTGGTACAGTCACTATGGAGAATAGTATGGGGGTTCCTTAAAAAACTAAAAATAGAATTACCATATGACCCAGCAATCCCACTCCTGGGCATACATATATCAGGAAAAGATGAAAACTCCAATTCAAAAAGATACATGCACCCCAATGTTCATAGCAGCATTATTTACAATTGCCAAGACGTGGAAGCAACGTAAATGTCTACTGACAGATGAATGGATAAAGAAGATGTGGTATGGGCTTCCCAGGTGGCGCAGTGGTTAAGAACCCATCTGCCAATGCAGGGGACACGGGTTCGAGCCCTGGTCCGGGAAGATCCCACATGCCGCGGAGCAACTAAGCCCGTGCGTCACAACTACTGAGCCTGTGTGCCACAACTACTGAGCCTGTGCTCTAGAGCCCGCGAGCCACAACTACTGAGCCCACGTGCCACAACTACTGAAGCCCACACGCCTAGAGCCCGCGCTCCGCAACAAGAGAAGCCACTGCAATGAGAAGCCCACGCAGCACAACAAAGGGTAGCCCCCGCTTGCCACAACTAGAGACAGCCTGTGCTCAGCAACAAAGACCCAACAGAGCCAAAAATTAATTAATTAATTTTAAAAAAAGATGTGGTACATATTAATATATACAACGGAATATTAGCCATAAAAAGAATGAAATAATGCCATTTACAGCAACATGAATGGGCCTAGAGATTATCATACTAAGTGAAGTAAGTCAGAGAGAGCAAGACAAATATCATGATATCACTTACATGTGGAATCTACAAAAATGATACAAATGAACTTATTTACAAAACAGAAATAGACTCACAGACATAGAAAACAAACATGGTTACCAAAGGGGAAAGAGTGGGGAGGGATAAATTAGGAGTTTGGGATTAGCAGATACAAACTACTGTATATAAAATAGATAAACAACAAGGACCTACTGTTAGCACAGGGAACTATATTCAGTATCTTGTAATAAACTACAATGGAAAGGAATAGAATTGTATATATTACATACCTATATCTGAATATATATATATATATATATATATACACATACCTATATCTGAATATATGTATATATCTGAATATATACATATGTATCAGAATTACTTTTCTGTACACCTGAAACTAACACAATATTGTAAATCAACTATATACTTCAGTAAAAAAATATGAAAAAAAAAGTGATTTGGGACACTAAAAGAAAACCATTTTTTCTTTTTCAAAGATGATCATTGGAGGCAATGAACTAGATTGCAAAGCATACTGGAACGGATTTTCAGAGAACTGCTACCATGAGTCCATCATTCTTTCAAGCTGATATCTCCCCAGGAGGTAGGGCTCTCTTGAAGGAAGCCTTTGCTCGGGGCCCAGCCTTCCCAGCAGCTCTGTTTCTAAAGCATGGCCAGGAGTGCCTGACTCTAAAGTCTAGCCTTTCACAGTCAGGAGGACAAGTCACGAACAGGATCCTTTAGAAGCCCCTAAGGTGCTGCACCACCCATACCCTTTCCTCTCCCAACAGATGGTGCAGAAATAGCTCTAAGTTTGGGTTAATGGCAACTGCTAAGTCCTGGATTTCCCGTGCCAATTCTTACTTAAAATGCCCTCTGCCATTGTCAAAGCTTGCGTCAGCCGAGCTCTCAGACATGGACTTTTGCTCTGGAAAGGACAGTCTCTATGGCCAAATCAGACATCAGGGCTCAACACAGGTTAACTTCATTCTTGCTTGATGATAAATATGGAGAAACTGACCTGGGTGATTTAGGGAAGTTTAGTAAAGAAATGGCCAGTTAGCAATAGAAATTTTATCAGGAAGAGGTAACAATTATACCACTTTCCTGCTCTCTCTTAAAAAAGGAGTCAATTCACCAATTTTCAGCAGTAGTAGTTCATTATTTCCAATTTCACATAATTGAAAATTAGAAAGTTCTTAAAGTTTGAACAGTGGTAATTAAATTTGAATTGGATGTGATACTTGTAATTTTAAATGCTTGAATTCTGAGAGGAAAAACTGTGTAATGTTGTTGGCCAAATGACCCTAGTCATTAAGATTCCTATGGCATTATTTAGTTAGTTGGCTTTTTATAACACCATGAGGTTTGCTGTGGGGTGAAGAAGAAGCCACTGGCCTCATAAAGAGGAGAAGCATCTTAGAGAAGAACCCCGAGTGAGAGAAGCAGCCCCGAAGTTTCTACTAGTAGTTCGCTTTAGCATTTCTGGACTCCTTGAGATCAAGGAACTGAGAGATGAGTCGAGGAAAATGAACAGAAATAACTGTTTTTGTGAGGCCAATGGAAACCACGTTCAGATCCAGGAAAAGAAAAATGAGACAGGAAAGGGAGGGTCACATTTTTTAAGGAAATCATGCAGTATTTTAGTAATCTTTTGTTGATGAAAAAAAATAGCGCATTAATTATGTCCTGAGAATGGGGCGTGGCTGGTCTTCAGTCTTTCCAAAGCTGAGCCTGCAGTCTAAGCATTTACCACTGGAATGGAAACTTGGGCTTCTGCTCTCTGACAGGGTCCTGGACATACACCGCTGAGCACCTCCGCAGAGGCAGAAATCTGTCCCACGCAGGAGTTCAGGAGAGAGGAGGCTATTTTACAAGACAAGTGCTGACAGCCAAATAGTTTAGGGTCTTTATAAGACTGGTAGTGTTCGGCCAATGCAAAGTAATGAAATTGGATATGCCAACAAAGATATCTTTCTCTCTCCTTCCTCCTTTCTTTCTCACTTCCTCCCTTCCTCCCTCTCTTTCTTCCTTCCTTCTTTTCTTCCTTTCTTCCTTCCTTCATTCTTCTCTCTCTCCTCCGTTTGAAGACTTTTTTCATCAGTAGTATATATTTATGAATTTCTTTCACAGTAGTTTAAACATTCACGTTCAGACAAGTATAGCGTAAGCCCAACACCAACTCTTAGCTTTCCAGATCCTTTCAGCAGAATTAAGTAGAAAATTGCCACTTCCTTTAGAGGTGCAAGATATATTAGCCATACGTTGCTGTGGTAGTAAAAATGGTCACACACCCACCCCCGCCCCACCTCCTTTTACCTGTGCTCTTGAGCAGTGCCTCACAGATGTGGTCTGGCTGTGTGGCCTTCTTTGGCCAAAGGAACAATAGCAAATGTGACACAGCAGAGGCTTGAAAAATGCTTGTGCGTTAAGGCTGGTTCTCTTGCTGCCCTTTGAAACCCTGAGGCCACCGTGTGAAGAAGCTCGGGCTAGCCTGGTGAAGGGTGAGAACAGCACTTCAGTTGACAGCGAGCCTACTGCCAGCCATGAGAGTGAGGCCATTCTCGTTTGTCCATTTCAGTCAAACCAGCTCCAACCAGATGCACTGTCTGGCCAACCCACAGAATTGTGGGAAATGACTGACTGTCTTAAGCTACTAAATTTTGGGGTGGTCTGTTATATGGCAAAAGCCGTGTAACAAACGAAAACCAAGCTCGTTATTTTTCTCCTTTAAGCTCTGTTATTAGACATCTGTCCTTGAATGTAAGGCATTCTTTGGATATACGATTGTTAACTGCTACCCAATGACAACCCTCCCTTTCAGGTTAAGTATCTTATTAAGTTTTCCTGAGTTGTCATTGTGGTCATTTGTAAGGGTTGCTTCTAATGTGCTTGTGGGCTAATTTCATGGGAAGCACTGTTCCTTATCCTAGTGATCAGGGGCAAGGTCCTAAGGGTGAGAACTCCAGCAGGGCTCAGCGCATGTGCCTTGCCACCCCTCCTCTTCCTTAGCCCACAGGCATGTTTTCTAATCTCTGAGGCTGGTTAAATCCTTACTTCTATCTTCATGTCCCTTATTATTGTTATGGTCACCTCACTCCCTAATGGCCTCCTTCAAGTTGGCGTCTCTCTTACCATGAGTGTACAAAAGAAAGGATATTAGTGTTGCTTTTCCCTTCTAAGTAAAATAGGTATTAAGTAAAATGGGAATTCTGTCATGGCATGCTTATTCTTTTGGGGGGGCCGTGCTTATTCTGGTGTGGGGGGGCCAATCCTAGCCCCTCCAAATGGTTCTCTCATCCCTAGTCTCCCTTCTGTTCCAATCCATTCTGGATTCTACCTCCATCGTGCTATTGTTCCATTGTTTATGTGTCATTTCATTCCAAAAATGCTCCCAGCGACTTATTATTGGATTAATCCTTTCACAGCACTGACCTCAGAATGCCACTCTCCGTTCAAAAGTTCTAAGTGGGTACCCACACTCTGTGGGTAAAGTCCCAATCCCTTGGCCAAACCTTTAGGGCCTTCCAGAATTTGCCCTCACTCTACTTTACCAACTGGGCCTCTTTTTATTCCACATATAAGCACACTACAGCCAACTGCTCTGAGACAAATCTCCCTCATTGTCTGTTCCAGATTCTTATGTTTTCCTCTTTACAGTCACCGTTACCTTTTAAGGTTAGGCCTGAGGGACCCCTCTCTCCTCCATGACACTCTCCACCACCTGGGCCTATCGAGCGGTTCAGCTCTTCTGAGTCCTTCCAGCCCTTTGAGTGTCCGTCACTCATCGGTTATTGATGACACCCAGTGTGTACAGTCAGTTATCATGCTTGTGTCTTCTAAGCCTTCCAGACTTCATTATGTGTTCCTTGCGGGAGACACTATATGTCTACGTATCCCCTGAAGTGCCTAGACAGTGCTATGTTTAAGGCTGCTGCTTAATATACAGCCAGAAATGCACTGGTTTCCAACCTTTGAGAGCAGTATTTCACAAAGTGCTGCTCCTGCATTCTTGCACAGAGTGACTTTGGGTGCTTGTTAAATACTCCGTCTCCTGGGCTCCTCAGACCTATTGAATTTGCCTATCTGGGCTAAGGCCCAGGAATCTGCATAGTCAACAAACTTCCCCAGGGGATTTTTATGTTCATAAAAATTTGAGACTCCTCTTTTTTCTTAATTTTATTAAAAAAAAAAATTTTTTTTTTTTTTTTTTTTTTTTTTTGGCCATGCTGTGCAGCATGCAGGATCTTAGTTCCCTGACCAGGGATCTGACCCTGCAGTGGAAGTGCGGAGTCTCAACCACTGGACCATCAGGGAAGGCCCTGAGACTCCTTCTTTTACTGCAGGTCCTCAAGGGAGAAAATGCAATCCATATATGTACGGCCTGGTGGACCTCTGAACTTCTTTATGTAAAACTTAGGGATCCTGAACTTATTTAAACTTCTAGAATCCAGAACTGAGGTTTTCTGGGGGTGGTGTGCCCTTGGAGAGAAGGGTTTGAAAAGGCACGATGATAAGATGATAATATGATTTATATTGGGCAAAATCGCATTGTTCTTATGACATAAACTACAGAAAACTGGAGCATGACCAAATCATCTTGGTTGGTGTGCTGTGCAAAAAACTGCTGAGCTATAAGCTTTATGACTCTAGGACCTTATTTCTCCTATGTCCCTATGTCCAAGGTAATGTGCGGCACACAGCAGACCCTCAACACATAGTTCTTGACATTGAGTAATTCTTATAACTAACCGGCATTTATAAATGAAGGTTATGTATATACGTCCTTGATAAGTTCACTTAAACACTGTGGGTGATGGGAGTTCCCTGGTGGCTTAGTGTTTAGGATTCTGTGCTTTCACTGCTGTGGCCCGGGTTCAGTCCCTGGTCAGAGAACTGAGTTCCCAAAAGCCACGTGTGGTGTGGCCAAAGAAAAAGAAAAGAAAGAAAACCACAGTATGGATGTACGAACTTCACCAATAACTAATCTATTTTTAAAGTGTATCCCTACAACTTGCCTGGCGGTCCAGTGGTTACGACTCCGCGCTTCCAATGCAGGGGCCGTGGGTTCAATCCCTGGTCGGGGAACTAAGATCCCACGTGCCGCGTGGTGTGGCCGAAAGATATATATTTTGGTGTCGAATGCTTAAACTATAAACTTCTAGTTCATATCAAGGGAAAAGACGGTATATACTACAGATTATTTTTTGATAAGGATAAGTTAATTTACTTTTTTTAAGGAAATGTCTTTAAAAAATTAACAGCTTTATTGAGATATAATTTATATACCATAAAACTTACCCTTTTAAAGTGGCCTTAGTATTTCACAGAGTTGTGCAACAGTAACCATTGTCTATTTTTAGAACCTTTTCATCATCCCCCAAAGAAGCTCCATTCCTATTAACAGTCACTCCTCACCCTTCTCTACTCTGCACACCGCCCTCCCACCAGCTCCTGGCAACCACAAATCTACTTTCTGTCTCTATGTATTTGACTGTTCTAGACACTTCATATAAATGGAATCATAAAATATGCGGTCTTTGTGACTTGCTTCTTTCATTTAGCATAATCTTGTCAAGGTTCATCCATGTTGGAGCATGTGTCAGCACTTCACTGCTTTTTGTGGCTGAATAATATTCCATTGAGTGGACAGACCACATTGTGTGTATCCATTCAACAGTGGATGGACGTTGGGGTCATTTCCACTCTTTGGCTATTATAAATAATGCTGCTCTGAACATCTGTGTGCAAGTTTCTATGTGGACATAGTTTTTCATTTCTCTTGCGTATATGCTTCAGAGTGGAATTCCTTGGTCATATGTTTAAAGAATTATCTTTTATTTCTGTGACTTTGACTGCTACTACTGTTGCTATTACTGGATGTTAATAATTACTGGACATTTACTGTGTCCTGAGCCCTATACAAAGTTCTTCATATACCTGGACTCATTTAATCCTCACAAAATTCCTGTTTCACAGAAGGAAACATTGAGGCTTAAAGAGGTTAAGCGACATACTCAAAGGCTCATAGATTTGAATTAGGTATCACTCTAAGCCCTGCTGCTCTAAACCACTATTGTACTTGCCCCTGGAGTGTCATATTTCCACAAATAAAAATATTTATTTTCAGATGAATCTAAGTGGGAAACAACAGTGAAGTTATTCTAAACTCAAGAATAATAATAAGAATTGCCTCTAAAGAATGTCTTTGAGTTCATTTATAATTGTGTCCTTAGGAAAGACTCAGGCTACCCATGTTCCTGGCCTTCTACGGCATTACTTATGCACAGAGCTCAGATTCCAGGAACATGTGGTCTTCAGGTATTTTCCATAGGTTTTCCCTCAGGATTTGACAGTGATCAGTGGGCAACGTTTCTCCTACATTCATGTATTTGACGTGCAGATGGCCATCTCTCATTCTGTTAGGACTACGTGTCTTTTCTCCTGATTTAACTCTTCAGGGCATTTGGCCTGGCTTGGTTACCTAAGTTCATCTATTCACAAGAGATATATAATCTTCCCATGTGATAGTTTAATCTAACATGCATGCACTAAACCAGGTGCTGGGCTCGGAGAAGTGGGCAATAGGGCATTACAAACACCTAACAAAGACTCTTGCCCTTGAGTGATTCAATTATACATATACAGTATTTATTCTTTTTCAAATTCTTTTCCCATTTAGGTTGTTATATATTATTGAACAGGGTTCCCTGTGCTATACAGTAGGTCCTTGTTGGTTATCCTTTGATTAATTTTTACACCAACGTTTCCATTTCCTGAGTCTCCATGTCCTTAACTAATACCTGGCTGTGACAGGCTGAGTCATGGGTTGACTATCAGTTTTGATGTAAGGTTGTACTTAAATGCTGCCAAGTGAAGTACAAGCTGAAGACATAGATGTGCTCATCCCTCATCCCCTTGAGAGCCTGAACATCTTAGGTCTTTGAAGGCCCAGTTCATCTCAAACCAAAAACAGCTAAGGAGTAGTTGATACTCCTTAGAAAATCTGGAGTAGAGCCAACACTTATTGAGTGCTTGCCATGCGCCAAGCACTCTCATTAACCCTTTATGTGTTTAATCCTCACAGTGACCCCAAGAAGGAGGTACTATTATTCCCTATTATACAGATAAGGCAAATGAGTCATGAGGGTTAAGTTAACATGCTTGAGGTCAGACAGCTAATAAACGTCAGAGCTGGGATTTGAATCCAGGTGGTCAGGCTTCAGAGCTTACATTCTTATTCACTGTACTATTACATACCACCACTCACCAACAAGCATGGGGGTGTGTAATTTTGAATCATGCTCCAGAAGACAAACCAAAAACTGCTCTGCATAAACTTCAGGGGAAATGACCATTCTCTTCAACATGGCTATGGTCATATTTAGAAAGCTGTGAGCGCAGGCCTCAAAAGTTCCTAATAGGTTCTCAGGCCTACAGGTATGTCAGAGGGAAGATGGGAAGCACAGGAGAAATGTATGGTCCATGATGGAATTACCTCAGCCTGGAGGCAAAGTGTGACACCATCTCAGAGGAAAAATGGGGATACGTTCTTATTTGGGAACCAAAGTGAGAAAAAGCGCAAGTGCAGAAAGTTTTCAATAGGCCTCCAAGAACGACTGCACAACTACGCCAGAGCCCCTGCATTCTTCACTTACCACACTCAGCCCCATTGAAATCAGCTACGTGCAACTCAGCCTGGCGCCTAGTCTAAACTCACATGCGTCCTGGCCTGGCTTTTGCTTCTTTCTGGAGTTGTTACGGAAGAATCGGATATTGACAAAATAAAATGGCAGACTTGGGTCCGTGGAAAATGCAATCAGACGTGGTCAGAAAGCAGAACGCGCCCGCCTCTCTCAGAGCAGCCTGGGTCAGTCCTGTTAATTTCAAGTCACTGGACTGGACTCAGTGAGTGGCAACCCACTAGAGTCTTTTCTCTCCACTCCTCGTGACCAAAGTAAGAGCTCAGCTCTGGGGCAGGGCTTTGCATTTCATTACCTCTCTTGGGCAAATCTTATGAACTGAGCCTCCTAGAGAGGAAGGTTTGAGAATAGAAAGAACTGCCTAAGATATCAAGGAAAAAGTGAAAGCCATTTAAGAGAACAGGACAATTCCCAATAATGACATGGATAGTAGAGTCGAAGGTAATTATATTTTGTACCAGATCGGGGATAATAAAGAAGAGTATAGTACAATTCAGAATGCCTGGAAGACATTAAGGCTGTGGGCCTAGTAACAGGCTTATGTAATTTAATGAGCAGAACTATAAGTTATAAAACAAGGAAGATAAACTAAGAAACAGGAATATTCCTGAAGGGCTTGGGATGGGCTTTTGAACGATGAGGTAGATATTGCCCCAAATAGAGGGTTGTATGGAGCCTAAGTAAATTATTCTCACTCTTGTGCAGTGAATATCAAGGCTTTATCTCAACACTGCACTCAGTTTGAGCTACTTATTATAAAATAAAAATGGACATACGAAAATGGTCAGAAGCCCACTCTAGAAGTCAGCGCAACACGCAGATTTACAGGGCTTCCAAAGTTATGAACAGCCTTGACTGTAGCCCTCCAAAAGGAAAAGATTCAGAGTCGGAGACAAATCAGAAGGTAGCTGGGAATGATTGTAATGACATTTTCCCCAGTGACCGTATAAAGTAGAAAGAACTTGACCCTGGCAATGATTTGGAGAACATTTTTTGATACTTTAAAGAAGTTATATAAGGACAAAGCCACCAAGAAGGCAATCAACTCAGTGAAACCGATGAATAGAAAGATCTGGAACTGGGCAAGAGCTTTGGAGCAAATTCACCAGGAGGGAAGCTGGAAGGTGGCCTGTTGCCCGACTTTTAGGGTTAATCTCCCACAAGCTCCCTCCGATTTGGGGGAAACTCAAGGAGGATGTTTTCTCTTTCAAACATTTGAAAAAGCTATTTTCAGCTGCTTTTAGGAAGGGAGGAACAAGAGCATTCCTCTCTGAAACCACAAGAAACCTTCATGAATACGGCCAGAAATTGAAAGTAAATTTGTTATTATGCTGCTTACGTGATTCAGGCCTTTTCAGAGTCACCTGACGACCCTTCAGACGGGGAAAATCTGGACACAATAAAGGTCCCCTTAGAGTGAAGTACCTCCGAATGTTGCCTACCTTTATGTAACTGATGAAGCAATGCGATGCACAGCACCCGCATCATGGTTTTAGCATTTAAAATATAACACTGAATTAGATCAGTCTGATAAATTAGCTCGAAACTATAGCCACAGTCGCTTGCCCATTGGAAGAATTTCTAGTAGCTGTTCTGCTCTCTGCCTTATAAAGACTCTACTATGAGGGTCCAGGACTGCGGTAAGGGGAATGTTTTGTTGTTGTTCTTATTGCTAAATTGGGGAAAAGAAAAACTGGTTTTGTAACTGTACTGGCCTTCTGAATTACCTGATAAACAACTCTGAGTAGTGAGATTGGAAATTCTCTTAAAAATTTTTGCACATTATTTGGTTACAGTCTCCATATGGCAAAAAAGGCGAGGAGAGAAAACCTTCCATTCCACGTCTCCACCCGCCCCCCCCCCCCCCCACAACCACATATTTAATCCATGCGCTTATGTCAAACTTAATTACAGGACTTTTGGCATAAAATAACAGTCCACATCCTCAGAGAGAAGAACTTAAGCAGTTAATATGTGCGATTGAGTGAAATTGCTTTGCTGAATGTTTATGAGTAACCCAAGACCAGTGAAATGTGCTGATATTTTAACCATTTCAATGCTGAACTTGTGCCAAGAGGCTGTGGAATAGGAAAAAAAATAATAATTTCTCCTGATCTGCTGTATATCATATTTCCTGAAACTGAGAGCGTTAGGTAAGACCATTTTATGGCACTTTCACAAATAGGTTTGTGGAAGAAAAACAATAAAGCTAGAACAATGATGGAACTTGTCCTCATCTCAGGTAACTGCAGGAATTCAACAGAAGAGCACCAAGTTTAAACCCATGTCCATTTCTGCAGAAAATCCTCTAGAACATCACAGCTCCCTGCAAGAGGCAATTATTTTTGCCTTCAGGTTTTTTCCGACCCCCTTGAAGCTTTTCAGACATTTCCGTTTTGCATTCATCCCCTGTTTAATGTGAATGGCTTTAAAATGTAGAGATTTCCCGACCCTAAAACGACTTTCTGTTTCCCACTGCCATCGTTGATGAAATACACTACCTCTGTTTAAACTTTCTTTTGTCTAAATCGTTCACAGTAAGACTTGCCTCTTTTAGACTAGAGAAACCTCTTAAAATAAAATCATCTGCTTAGTTTTCTTCTTTATCCAATGTCCTTTCTTAAGCCAGTGAGATTTGGAGCTACTTCTGACTTCATACTTCTCCCATTACCATTGTTTCAGAACACAGCCCTATTACCTACCACCTGCACAGTAAATGCCAGCCTTTTAACATTCTCTTTTCTGAAGCTTCTCTGCACTTAAATGTTCCATGGAGCCTGAATTCTCTTATCTCCATTCTCTCCAAACCCAATTCCCCCACCCCTAAACTTTTTTAAAAAAATTAATTAATTAGTTTGTTTTTGTCTGTGTTGGGTCTTCGTTGCTGTGCGCAGGCTTTCTCTAGTTGCGGCGAGCGGGGGCCACTCTTCATTGCGGTGCGCGGGCTTCTCATTGTCGTGGCTTCTTTTGTTGCGGAGCACGGGCTCTAGGCACGTGGGCTCAGTAGTTGTGGCTCATGGGCTCTAGAGCGCAGGCTCAGTAGTTGTGGTGCACAGGCTTTGTTGCTCCGCAGCATGTGGGATCTTCCTGGGCTCGAACCTGTGTCCCCTGCATTGGCAGGCGGATTCTTAACCACTGAGCCACCAGGGAAGTCCCCCACCCCTAGACTTTTAGGGGCGTATCCAACACATGTCCCAAGGATGACAGGATGCAACTGCATCATCTTTGTCTACAAAACATTCTATGGGCTGTTAAAGGAGCTCCAGGTTTTAGCAATGCTGCCGACCATTTTGCCTCACACCTCCTCTCCCTCTAAAGCCTCTGTCTCATCCCACTTTTATGACTCTTTGGAGCATTTGTACCTTTTCATTTCATTGGCTTGCATCTTTGCTTGCTATTTCAAAATGCCCCTGGAAGTGCATTTGCTCCTTTATCTGCTTCTCCAAACTTCATTAGGGTTGTATTTTACACTTATTTTCAGAGCTCTTGTTTGGTTTGGCACATTAGAATCCCAGCCTTGAGATGGGTACAACAATGTTATGGTGTTGAAATTAGAGGATATTTGTGAAAGTACCTCGCACAGTGCCTGATCCACAGAAGACATCCTATAAAAGTTAATTCATTGGTTCATTGATTCCTTTATTCGTTCATTGTATACTGAGCACTTAATGCATAAAATACTACATGGTAATAATACTTTGAATCATGCTAGTTGCTGGGGATTCAGATATGAGAGACCCTACATTTGCTAAAATAGTTCCAGAGAGGTGAATGCCGTGCTCTGATTACTTTCTACATTTCAAGCCCTGCACTAGGAACTTCACACACAACTAACAACCTAGAAGTGAGGGATTATTACCCCTTGCGTTATTTTTGATGCAGGTTATCAATATGTAGGTTTGAAGGTCATACCTCCAGAACTCTTCTAGTCTCGAAGTGAAATATTTGAGTAATGCCTGAAGGTGATGCCCAACATGGTGGAGACTCGTGGACTCTATATAAATGGACTTCTTTGCCTACTTCCTATTCATCATTCAGGTCCTAGATTAACGTTGCTTTATTAGGGGGCTTTCCCTGACTCACCCAAATAGAAATTAGTCCTCCTTGTACTTTCTCCTACACTGTGTACTTTCCCTTTGCAGTACTCACTACAATCTGTAGTTATGGATTTATTGCGGGATTATCCCTTTCGTGTCTGTCTCCCTCGGGACACTGTAAGTAAGCTCCAAGAAGGCAGGGACCTTATCCATTTTGTTCAATACTCTATACACAATCTCTAGCACAGTGCCTGGCATGTAGTAAGTGTTCAGTAACATTTGTTGAATGATTATTAATGTCATAATAACAGTGATTACAAAAGTGCAGACAGTCCACGCATTGTTAATTTTTCACTTTGGAATCAGCCGCCTAACTTTTTGAGGCATCTTTCCCTTACTCGTGACTTCTATATGGCATATTATTGAACCATTTGGGGGTTCCAATGGCTGGCTGTGGAGAAGGGGACAGAAGCAGTTGGTTGCTTTTACCCCCAGGACAAAAGCTGATGGCAATGGGAGAAGAAAGGCTGAGCTAGGAAAGGTCAAATATCAGACAAGTCCGGGAGGTGGGGAAAGCTGGACATGGGAAGAGAGTGACCTTGGTGTCTTCCTGTCCTTACTTCCCGTCTCCCCAGGAAGTGTCAGTCAGAGATTTTCAGGAAAGGGTGTTGTCATGGTAACCTGAATTGGCTCTTCCCCTCCTGGCTGTATGGAGACAACTGCCCTCGTGTGCCCCGGCTGTCCCCATGCTGGGGGGAAGAGGGCAGTCACTTTGAGGTTTCAGATGCATCATGGAAAATCCAGAGCAGACAAGGTCTGTCACGACAGACCCAACTGCAGCGTGTGGCAAGGATTCAAGCCCAGGATGCAGTGGAGGCGGTTCGTGAACTAATTAAAAGTTAATCCACTAAAGCCATTTTCTTGACAATTTGGGAACCCTCTCTTGACTTTTGCGAGTTCCAAAGAGTCTCTAAAATAGAGGACGCTATGTTTTTTGCACCTTTCTCTCTGTGTATTAGATTTCAGACCCAAAAGAGCACTGCGGAAAGAGGGACTCTAGATAAAGTAATCGTAGAATTTATTATCCAAACTGGGACAACTTGGAGAGTGAAAAGCGCTATTAATAATCACACCGGGACAACAGCTACCAGCTGGGCTGTCCTGGGCAAGACGGGATGTGCGGTCAAGAAAACTCTAGGGTCAAGAACAGATTAAATGCATTCCCGGGGTCGCAAATCCTGGCAGTCAGGGCTATGTCTGTGTGACCCCCGGCCTCGGAGAGTGTTTGGTATACAGTAGGTGCTCAAACTTATTAACCGAATGAGTAGATCCAAAGTTGTCCTCGGTGTGCTTTCTGAACAGAAATTGCTATGGGGTCCACGAACCTAGGTCAAATAGACCCAGCAGTGACACTGCAAGGCGTGGTCTGTGCTCTCCCCAAAGTAGGCAGGTACGCCATGCATAAGTAGATGTGTATTCTGTGTTTACTCATCCCTAACTGTTAGCAGTTAATTGCCTTCTGTTGACACACCCTGAGGGGAAATGGGAAGCAGTTCTCGACATCTGCATGTGCATTGTCTGCCTACTTATTTTGCTAACACGCATGCATGGGTCCCCATTTCCTAAAATCCATGCGACTGTGCCCTGATTTTATAATATATATTTAACGGGCGCCATACTTTGGGGTCTGCTCCTCAAAAATGGGCTTCTCAGGATTCCCTTCTGGGTCAGCCGGAGATGCCGGTCGCTGCCTGGGGCCTGCCCAGACTTGCTTGGCCACTCTTGTTCCCACCCCTCCTCCACCAGCCTGCCCGGTTCTTCAGGAAGAGTGCAATGGTCCACCGACCTCTGGGGAGCAAAAGGGCATGTTCAGCTTTTTTTAAAGGTTATGGACACTCTGAATGACACCAGAGCCCATGCTTCCAATGGCAAGGCCAGCAGCCCTGGAGGACAGGGGCGAGGCCAGGACGTGCCTCCTTGCCCACTTTTAGCCTTGCCCTGGGACTGACCAGAATCGATGTCCTCCTTCCTCAAGGCCTGCCGAGCGCTTGTCTTCTTCCCATGTCTTGGGAGAGATCCGTCTCCTCTGACAAACTCAAGATTCCAGGCCGAACTTTCCCATGCCACCGTCCCTCAAAATAGCCCAAGCTGAGCTGTATTTATAGCCGTGTGAGACTCTAATGGGCCAATTTGTTTGAATTTCCACTGCTTTTGTGTTGAACATACCCCACACCCGTGGACGGTCTCTTTAGGCTTTTATTGATGGGGTGTGTTAGGGTAGAGGGGGCCGTGTTCAAGATGGTAGTTGTATAGAGCACGGGGGCTGTTTTGCATATTTACTGTTCTTTCAAGCCGGTTTTTGGAGAGAGAGAAAGAGACAGAGAAAGAGGTTTCTGTAAGTAGCCCGGACAATGAGAACAAGCCCGGCTGTATGCCAAGCACGGGATCCCGGCCAAAACACATATCATTAGCTTGGACCAGCTATAAGCAAGGAAATGAGAAACATATGTTGGAGAGCAAGGTTAGGAGTGAGAGACTATGGGTCAGTGACAGTCACCCTAAAACTTTTCCCTTGTTCTTCAGCTGTGGCCTGGCGGTGTCAAATGTCATTTCGACTGCCTTGATTTCTCATGGTGGGGCTGCCTGAGTTTTGTTTGGTTTGGTTTTTTTTTTTTTTTTTCTTCCTCCCCCTGCCGTTTCCTGATGGGAGCTCTTTTGGGGAGGGAAAAAGGGAGCAGGCGGGGAAGGGTTGGTGTGATAGTTTTTCTCAGTTCTGGGAAAATCACAACCTTGTTTCCCGTGATGCTCTCGGAAATTCCTCACTTTCTCTGAAATTACGGTGTCTCTCGGTTTGGGATTTGGACTCGGTTCGTGAGGGAAGAAAGAGGGGAGGGCTTTGAAAGCATTTCTTGCTGTTTCTTTCTTAAATATAATTAGACGCGCCTCATTACCTCACACTGAAGGACTTTTGTACTTTTTCCGAGCTGCGTTTCCTGAGATCTTCGATGGGCCGCGGCTTGTATCCTCTGTCATTTTATCATCTTAGCAGTTATTCCCCGCCCCCCACCCCCCACCCCACCCCCGCCGACACGTCTGTCCTCTCCTCTGGCTCTCCCTGAGCTATCTGGACTTGATTTGCTGGTCTGGAGGCCACGCCCGGGGAGTCTGATGGGGCCCCGTGCTGGGTGACAGGCCTGTATTCCTTCAGCCCTTCCTGGCTTCCCTGGCCTCCACCGCATTCGTTTTCCTTAAAGTTTTCCCCGGACAGTTTGCTAACAAGGCTGTGCTCTCTTCCATTCCAGGGTCAAGACCCCTGTTCTCTATAAAACCCAGATGAAGAACTGTATCACATGAAACTCAGAGGCGGTCTCTGGAGAACCGACTGTGGCTACTGCTCCGAAGCCAAGGACGGTTCCAGACGGCCGCCCGGAAAACTCACCAGGCTCCGACGCCCAGTTTTGGCTACAGTCACAAGACAGCCAGGGGTACACCCTACCCATCCCGCTAAGGAACTGTCGTGCAAGTGGGTGCGTGGGGCTGCTGCAGTGAGCTGGGGGGAAAGGCTCCCCGTAAATCCTCCCGGCCATTCTTTCTAACACTTGGGGAATGGTGTTGCGGTGGAAACCATTTCAAATAATTAAAACATTTGGTCCCTGTTTATCCTTTGCTTCCTTCTTCAGGCCTTGTTCTGAAAATAAACTTTGCTCTGAGTTTCCGGGCTCCTAAAATTCCCAAGTGTGTGAGTGTCCTGAAGGCCTTGGGCAGAGTTAATGATTGGCTTGAGGTTAGCTGGACCTGCTCTCCCCAGGTGAGCTGTCTTCACATCTCAGTCTTCTTCTTTTTTTTTTCCTCTCTCTCTCTTTTCCTGGGTAGCAGGTCTCTCTCCTCTGCATGGAGACAAGCCTTACTTGTTGACTGTTCCTAAGTGCTCAATGGATCAGGAGGGGTCCATGTAGGGGTGTGTGTGTCCATTTGACCAAAAAACAAGAGACGAATTAGGGCAGCCAAACCACAACATGCAGGCACTGGGTATTTAAGTCAGATTGACAGTGAGTCAGGATCCTGGTTAGGTGCCTGAAAATCTCCCAGTTTCCAGGTGTCTCCTTCTCAGCTCTCTCTCCCTTTCCTCTCCATCATGGTGGAGGGCAGCTGGTATGAGGTTTGAGTTCATGTGTTTTCTTTCTGTGTCCTTACTGTTTGGCCGCCTCTCAAATGTCAACACAGCAAGAACATGCCTCAAAGCTACGACTTCCCACCATCTCCTCTACCACCTGCCTGGCCCAACCACATCCATGCTTGCCTGGAACCCGAAGGCCTTCTGAATGGTCCCTCCATTTCCTCTTTTGCCCTGTTTTAGTCCACTCATCAATGAACAGCCAGAGGGATCATCAGAAAACCCAAATCAGATTAATCCCATTGCCCTGCTGAGAACCCTGCTGGGTGGGCCCTGCCTACTTCTCCAACTTGATACTGAGCCATCTCCCTTTGGTCCTTCATGTTCCAGACACGCTAGCCTCATTTTCCTCACCAATAAAGTAGGAACAACAACGATGTCTACTCAAAGGGTTGGGAGGAGTAAATGCTTTAACACATAAAGCACCTAAACCAGCGTCTGACTGTGATAGGGGCTCAATAAATGGAAGTGCCATTCCATTTACCTCTTTGAATTTGCCAAGAACTTCCCTGCTTCGAGGCCTTCACAAACACCCGCCATTCATCTTTTTATCTTTGTAAGGCTATTTCTTTCTTAGCCTTCAAGTTTAAGTTTAAATGTCAACTCCCCTAGAGATCTTCTCTAACCAGTCTATTCAAATAGGTTCCCATCCTTTTAACCCCCCACCCTATTATTTTCTCCTGTAATAGCCTATTTGTTTCCCTCATACCACTTTTTCCCACTTGTCATTACATATTATTTGTTTACCTGTGGGCAGGGTTAGGTCTGTATAATCTGATCTAGCACAAGAAACATTTGCTGAATCAGTGAGTAAAGGAATGAATCAGACTCCTAACCTTTCCTCTTCTAATACCAGAGCCACCCTCAAGCCACCTCGTCTCCTGGGCCACACTCTCCTCTCCAATTCCTATATTTATTTATTTATTCTCTCATCCTTTTGCCAGTATTGACGCTGGGCTCTTGGCGACGGAAATTCTCTGAATCCTCCAGGGGCTGCCACATCCCTCCCCCACCACTCCATCCTTTTCTCTTGCCTGTGGGCCAGTTTCTCCTGTGAAAGGCTCACACTTTCATTGATATGTAAATAATAAATAATAGAATATGCAATGCCCAGAGTGAGTTCTGTGACTAATAACTCCTCATCTGCCAAGTTAGAAGGGTTTGGGGATGAATTAACTCATCGTCTACCATTAAGAAATCAATGTCTATGCAATTACTCCACGAATACCCAAGATCAGGTATCTTACAGCCCCACCTGAAAGCCTAAAGTGATAGTAGGAAACGACAGTCCCCATTTTTGATGCTTCTCACCACTCATTATGGGTGTCCATTGTATTATATAGAAACTGTGTAACGTGAGCTAAGACGCAGTAACCTGACCTGTCCGCATGAATCTCGCTTTCTCTCTCATAGCCAAGAACACTAAGAAGGAAAATGTCCTCGCCTAAATTTTTTATTATTTATTGACTGATAGCCTGTCTTTTTTTGTTGTGGTTCTTAAGCCTCTGTGCACTTTACTGATTACTCCTCTGGAAATCTTTTTACTTTACCATTCACCAGATAGCTGCCACCTTTGGGAAAGAAGGTGGCAGTGTGATGGAATGGCTTGATACAAACTGAGCTTCCAGAAGAGTCTTCATATTGAAGTGCTGGTGCAGCCCCACCCTGCAACCTAATGCACTATGAAGGCAATGATGTAATCATGAGAAATAGCACAAGGCTTCCATCAGAGTCATTCTTTTCATCCAACAGAATAAGCCTGAGGACAACTGTCTTCATCATTTCATTCCTGGCCCCACCTGCATTTGCACCGTTGGTGTGACTCAGTCATGGAAACACGTCTACCGCCACATTTGAGAGACTCTGTTCCATTAATGTGATCTGAAGGTGAAATCTGTATATCCCCCAGACTAAACTATTCAGTGATTTGAGTTATTGAGAAAAGCCCAAATAGTTATTAATTCCCTTAAGAAGAGGAAAATAAAGATCTCTTCCCTTATATGCAAAAGAGATTTCCACTGGTTTATATTGGGTTGGCCGAAAAGTTCATTCGGGTTTTTCCGTAACACCTTACAGAAACACCCGAAGGAACTTTTTGGGCAACCCAACATATGTTTGGATGGGTAGCAGATAAAATGATTTTATTGAAATGAATTTTCTAGAATTTCATAGCGGGAACTTCGGGAACAAAAAAGAATTCTGATGGTAAAGAGGAAGAAGAAAATGTTTCTTTAGTGTGATATATGTCATTATAATGGCACCTTAAATTCAGAGACTACCACTATTTGAAAGAATATGAAACATTATATACACAGTATTGTAAACCTCAAGAATACAAGTATCCTCACTTTAAAGATGGGAAGAATGGATTCATAGATGAGTCTTCCCCCAAAACAGAACTTTGGAGAAAAGCCAACACGGCTACATTGCCATTCCAGAGCCCTCTGTGTTTCCACAGATCTAAGGCTAGACCAAACAATTTTTTTTTTGGTATTAGACTTGAATCAAAGAGGCAGACAGGTTGTAGTTAACTCAATAAATAAATGTTGATTAAGTGTCGACTATGTATAAAGAATATGAAAGGCACAGTCCTTGTTCTCAAGGAATTTGTAACTCAGTGAAGGAGACAGACGTATAAACTAGATGTAATGTAAAGCACTATTAAATTAAAGCACTGAGAAAGGAGTATTGACAGCTAGTTGTGGAGACATCATAGGGATGGAGCTGCTCCGGTTGGGGGCTGCTTATAACAATCAGAAAGAGAAAGACCCATTGGTAGAATCAGGCCACTTCCCTAGTAGGCACCAGGGAACCCTTCTGACTGGTGGAGATTTCCTCTTTGTTCTGAGCTGAAACCTACCTGTCTGTAGGTAGATAACTGTAGGTATCCACCATGTGCTTCTAGCTGTATCCTCTAAAGCAATGTAAATTATTGTAATCCCTCTCATATGTACCTGCCCTCACAATTCTAAATCTGGATGACATTTCTCTCCCCTTTCCCAGTGCGCCTTCCTTCCCAAAGACTCCTTTGCCTTCTATTTCTGATTAAATGTACCAATTTCTTCAACTCTTTCACCTAGGGCATGATTCCCAAATCTTTCACTATCCGGGCATTCTTCTCTTGACACTTTCTACTTTATTCATGTCCATCCTTAAAATTGGCATTGAAAACTGAACATAATACTTTAGATATGTGTTGACCAGTGGGTCACTTTCTTCCCTTGTTATCCATCCATCCCTCTGGTCATCCATCCATCCATCCATCCATCCATCCATCCATCCATCCATCCATCCATCTATCCAAATGACACTTAAATAAGCTTCTGTGATAGGAGACACTGTTCTAGTTACTATAGGGGATAAAAAGATGAAAAACTTCAATGAAAGTCAAGTCTGGTGAGATGATGATTGGAGGAAACCATATTCCTACCAACACAACCTAAGCTTTCATCAGTACTTTGGCAGCCATGGATCACACAGTTAGCATCTACTGAGCTTGTGGACCCCTAACCTTCTAACAAAGTCTCACAAAACTTACACTTAAACAGATTGCCCTTGTTCAGGGCATTGGCATTTGATTTTGGGGACCAAAGTTCAGAACGTTCCATTGATTTTGGCCTTTAAACTTTCAGCCCATTATTTCAGTTTATTGAGTTCTTTTGGGAATCTAGACCCTGTCCTCCAACATCAAGCCTTTCCTTTTAGTTCTAGTCAACCTACGAACACCGGTAGCTTAGTCCAGAACTCTGGAGCATATCAAGCCAGCTGTGAATCCACCCAGCTCTATGACTAGCAAGGCCTCATTTCTTTATCTTGGCTATCAAGGAGATCATTTTTGGTCAAATGTGATATTGAAATCAAAATACAGTGGGCCCAAGGAATTTTTTTTTTTTACCAATTTACTAGTATAAATACTAAATAAATAAATGCATTAATAAAAAGTAGAACTGAATACCAGGCCTTTTCCAACCCCATGTTTACAGAGAGATCAATCCACTAATGTGGAAATTGGCAGCTCCAGAAGGTTTGGGATAGAGGATCTCTCTGTTCAACTCAGAGATACTAAATCAGCGGATTAAGTCTCCAAACTGTCTCTGGGCCTAGAGAGGGTAACAGTGCTCTTTATACGCATCTTGGATTTCTACTTTAAAAATGAAATCCCCTGGGTCCTATCAGTCTGTGGTTTGTCTGCTCTGCTTTTTGCAAACTTGGGATGGGGTTGCATCGTGATTGGTTACAATATTCTGCTCTTTGGAAGGGGGAACCCACTGACCCCTGACTGCAGCCGGTCATATAGAGAGTGTCAGAGGCGGACCAATTACCTAAGAGGATGGAGAAAAATCAAACAGAGGCCGGGCACAATGAAGGGAAAAAACACACAGCAGGCCCAGCTTTAGTTCCACTTCTTGAATTACCACTATGTCAATAGAAGGTGATAAATCTAGGGAGATATTTACTGATTAAAATTACATACTCCTACGGGAAACTGTATAAACAGATTGAAGAACAAAGCCTTCAGGGACTGAGCTCACTTGAATCCATCCAGGCTTTGGCCAGTCGTTTCTGTCTCCAGCCAACTCTTGGACCCAGGGGTCATCGAGAGAGCAAGTTGCTCCATGAAATCAGACTTGCTATGCACAGATCCAAATATTTGTAGGGAAAATTTAAAGCCACGTTGGGAAGAGATTCAGGACTCAGATCCATTCACAAGGGATCCTCTTATTTCATTCTTTTTTTTTTTTTGCTTTTACTCTCAAGTCTGGTCTAGACTCACTAGTAGGATCCAGATACCTGGTCTCTGTGCCCTGCCGGCCAGCGGAGGTCATGAGGCCACAGATGCTGAAGGGAGGACATAGGAGACATGAGTGGGCGTGAAGCCCACTCCCACAGGGAGATTGGGGGTGGCAACTGTTGCTAATAAGTTTTTTTTTTTTTTTTAACATTTATTTATTTATTTGGCTGCACCAGGTCTTAGTTGTGGCATGCGGGTTCTAGTTCCCTGACCAGGGATGGAACCTGGGGCCCCTGCATTGGGAGCGTGGAGTCTTAACCACTGGACCACCGGGGAGTCCCAGCCAATAACATTTTTCTGCCGACCCGCCTCGTCCACCCTTTTGGGCATATTCATATTGGTGTTGCCAGGGCAACAAGAGCTCTGGTCTGCCATCCTGGTCTCCCCAGGTGCATTGCATGGTCAATGACATCCTGCTTCTTTATATGGGGATCTTCTTTAGTGAGAGAAGTGCCTGCGGGAATGTCTGGAGCAATTTGTGTAAGGAGGGCCTAAAGCGAGGTTGCAGTTTCGTTTTCAGAGCCATCTCTTTATGCCAGCTCTTCCTGTGCGAGGGAGACCGTCACCCCAAACCCCTCTGTTCTGATGGGGGCAGCACAGGTTTCCACCTGATGGATGGGGAAGCCCTCACGGGGCTGCTGAACATCACCACTGGCTCCATTATCTACGAGCAGTGTCGGGGTGAAATTCTGCCCTTCTAACCCAAGTTCCATTTCTTTCCTTTTGTGCCCTTGGCTGTGAATATGCAATTATCACTCAAAGGGAATTGGGCAAAACTGTTCTGGGATAAACAGGCTTTGATGATTGGGAGGAGGGAGGTGATCATCTATACAAGGTCAATATGTCACAGAAGTGTGTTGGAGGCACAATTCCTATTAGGGCCGCCATGCGTGGTTGGGTGTTTTGCGGGTTTTGTAAACGTGCCTGGCTGAGGGGACAATTGGGGGCTGAAACCAGCTGATGTTCTATCTGCCAAGCTGTCTCGCAGAGTGCCCGGACACGGGGCGGTGTCCAGACGGAAGGGCAGGTAACTTTATCTTCATACACAGGCAAAGTTGGTCCTCCAGGCATGCAGTGCACGGACTTTTGTCTACCCAGTGTGGCCACCTTTTCCTAACTGTCCCTCCAGAGGGAGTGCCTTTTCCTAAATGGCAGGAAGGTACAGAACACACTGGACAAGGCCCTGGTCCTTCTGGCCTTTTCCTTGGAGCTGGGAGGAAGAGGAGGTGAAGAAGATCCCAACTGCAGCATTTAGGAGTTCATACTTTGTCTTTTAAAAGGCAGTGGTGGCTAATAAAATGCCTGTATAATTACCCTGGCTCACTCTCTTGTTCTTTCCCAACTGGGTTACTGTAAAGTGAGGTGAGCGCCCCTTCGTTTTTTTCCTCCCTGAAGGGATTTGTCAGGCATTCCCTGTCCGCGTGAACCCTTTTCCTGGGGTGTCACTGAGCCCTTCTCTTTCTACCGGCCTCCAGAGATGGCTGGTGTTACAGCTCAGACATCACACACCGTCTTAACTTCTGGAAAACTCTGAGACGTCCTTTTGTTTTTTTTGAAAAGGAAGTTATGTTTACAGCGGCCGCGCTGCACTGCTCTGCCCCTTGGAGCCTCCTCTGAATGGTTTCCAGTGTGTTCGCTCATCTCCAAATGGAAGTACGTTTTGGAGATGGGGAGAAATTAATTACGATTTCCCAAGCTGAGGAGGTAAGTCGGCTGTCGCGAGCCATGGGGGCGCTCTGATCTCGTTCTTCTGCTCGGCTTGAAGAAAAATCTCTCTTTGCCCTGGAATATCATGGCCTGGAGGCCTTTAAATTAAAAACAGTTGTGAAACTGGCAGCAATTTAGAACTTATGCCAGCGCATGAATCCGTAAAGAGTAGGGCCTCAGGGATGCAGGTCATATGTCTATAAAGAGGCCTGCTTTGTATCCTTGGCTTTTACTAAGGCAAGCCTTTGGCCTACCACTTCTTTTCTCTCACAGGGGGAACGTTGGCTCTTTGGGGTTGTTTCCCACCCTCCCTTCCGACTTAACCTCCCGCCTGGTCCCCGTCCTGGGGTTCTAGGGTTTGCCCCATGCCTGGGGGGTGCCGTCAGGGCCTGGTGCTTCTCAACGTCTCCCAGGTCAGGGATAGAAGCGTACAGACGGTGGTTGACGCCTCCCAAGAACACAGGGTGACCAGGAGATGGCATGGCAAGGGCTAGAGAAGACAACACAGCTACAGAGGAAGCCCCCACGGACAACGTGAATCCAAGCCAGCAAAACCAAACACCGTTATATAGAAGATATTTCTGTCAACTCCCAGAGAAGGTAGCGGAAATGCCAGACAATAAAATAGCAAGTTGAGGATGGGCCAGTAAAATCCCTCCTTAGTGTTTACGGCCTGGCTGCTTTGAAGCCAGGAGGTAAGCTTGGTCAGAGGGAGGGGTGTGAGCCTGGAGGGTGGTGGACAGACAAAACCTTAACTCTTTTCCCCACAAAAATCTTCCCACTGACACTTTCTCTAGCATTCTGCCTCCTCCAGCGTGGTGTTCTTGTGCAGAGGATCCCAGAACACCCTAAGTTATATGGCATCTTTAATTAAAAAGTGAAATCCACCTATAAGGATAAAGAAGCCCAAGGACCCGATATCAGTTAATCCCATTTGGCAGAGAAAGAATTCACACTTAAATCTGAAAACATAATTGTTTCCTTAGTCACGTTCAGAGCTGCATTCAGCAGGTTATGCTGACAGTCACTGACTGACTGTCTCATATGTGTGGTAGCAGGGAATAGTTTGGTGGGGTCAGACATTACATACAAAGATAAGGGATCTGCATTTTTTCTTGTAGAGAATTGATTTTCTTTTCTTTTTTTAACATCTTTTGCTTTACAATGGTGTGTTAGTTTCTGCTTTATAACAAAGTGAATCAGCTATACATATACATATATCCCCATATCTCCTCCCTCTTGTGTCTCCCTCCCACCCTCCCTATCCCACCCCTCTAGGTGGTCACAAAGCACCGAGCTGATCTCCCTGTGCTATGCGGCTGCAAAAATATGGAACGCTTCACGAATTTGCGTGTCATCCTTGCTTCAAGTAGCAGGGGCCATGTTAATCTTCTCTGTATCGTTCCAATTTTAGTATACATGCTGCCGAAGCGAGCACGAGAATTGATGTTTTAAGGCAAAGGGATGCTTGAGCAGAGCTGCGCTTTAGAAGAGCCATAGTAGAATAATTTTGAAGATACAGGTAATAGCTAATATTTCTTGAACACGTACTGTGTGCCAGAAACCGGGTTATTTTATTACATGCGTTCTCCTCTTAAATCTCCATACAACCCTATGAAGTAGGTGTTACTCTTGTCCTCATTTTACAGCTAGGCAGCCTAAAGCTCAGGGAGGTCCAAGGTCACACAGCTTGCAAGTGGTGGAGCAAGGATGAGACCCAAGTCTCAGCAACTGCAGAGCGCACACTCCTAACTACTATAGATCAGGCCTAGTGTGTACATTGCTCATTGCATCAAGTGTCCAGAAAGACCTGTTTCATTCGTGTAGAAGAAGGGGCAAACCTCTAGATTTGGGATTTTGAGATGTAGATGTCAGGGGTGCCAGATTTAGCAAATAAAAATACAGAACACTTAGTTAAATTTGAAAAGTAGCTGTAGCAAGCTTTTGTAACTTATTAAAAGTAGCTGAATACAGGACATTTAAGGCACCCTGCATAAAGATGCAGGACAAAAGTCACTAAATGCTGGACACGGCCTGTACACAGAGGATGCTTTGCAAACCCACCAGGTGTGCACCTTGGGTCTGTCACGCCATTTCTCTGCCATCTTGGGCAAACCCACCCCTCTTCACCTCATTCTTCTCAGCTGAAAAATGTGGATAATAATATCTAAGTGAGATGATATAAAATGCCTGGTAGAGTGCCAGGCATAGAGTAGGTGCTCCATAAATGCTTTGTTGGTGAACTGGGCAACTGCCTAGTTTCCAGAAAAAGTTGTTGTTTTTTTCTTTCCATTCAGAAGAACACTTAACTCTTACTGAGTATTCTATTCATCAAAGACTTGGCCTTTTCTTCATGAAAAATATATCTTTTAATGGGGGTCATTTCTTGATGTTTCGTGTAGCCTGTATTTAAAAACACCAGCCATTTCCTCTAATAGGAAAGTTGCTACACAAGTGAAAAAAAAAATATAAGGCAACAGAAACAATGCCCATTATATTATCTTCAAGCCTTTATTATGTAGGTATTAAATTTGAACTCAGAGGTCGTCACACTCTGAAAGTGTTTCCATCTGGAGCGCTCCATTCTCCATTCTGTCGGTTCAATTAAGCCTGAGAATTTAAATTATCTCCCTAACTCTAAAAATATGTATAGATACTTCTGAAAGTGGAAACGATTCCAGGGCTTAGAAGAAATGCTGTGGAGTGAATGTGCTCACAGCTCTCAGGCCAGGAGGGTTGACCCTTCCAGATCTTTGAAAGGTTGTGGAAAGACCGTAAAAATCAAATCAAATCAAGTCAAAATAGACAGCCTTTCTCTCAAGAAGAGCGTTTGGAAAAGAGGTGGAGGGATGGAAGAGTCGTGTGTGAAAAAAACATACACACTCAGTGGGAAACATATTTGTCTAAAAACATTAAATTAAAAACTCTGAGTGACAGCATTTCTTCCTTTCTTTCTCTCATTTCCAGTTCATTCTTATCAGAATTCTGTCAGCTCTCAAACTGACATTTTCCTGTTCTGATCTTTTCTCAGATAGTAAAGAGGGATTTTTATTTTTTTATTTTTTTACGGGGCTGATGCAAACAGCAGATCCGTCTACAGAGAAACGTCAAGGACGGTTTGGAGTCCTAAACCCTGACCCTCCTGCCCTCTCCTAACTAGCTATTGACATTGAACTTAAAAAGAGCGGCAATGCTGAGATGAGATAATGCTTTAAAGTGGAAGAGAACAGGGCTATGGGGAGGAAGTGGGGGGTTGGCAAGTGAATTTGCTGCTGGGCCGAGCGTCAAACTTCAGGCTTTGAAAAGTTCAGTTTTGCTTCAAGTATCTGGGAAAGAAAATGGGCCTCATCCTTGAGAACAGGTATGGGGTTAGAGAGTCTCTTTGGAGGAAACTCCTATTCCAGGAAATGTAACGTGGTCCCGTTTTCAAGATCTTTGGGGTCGATGAGCTGTCACACTATTGGTTTTTTTTTAAAATTTTTATTTATTTCATTTATTTATCTTTGGCTGCGTTGGGTCTTTGTTGCTGCACGTGGGCTTTCTCTAGTTGTGGCGAGCGGGGGCTCTTCATTGTGGTACGTGGGCTTCTCGTTGCGGTGGCTTCTCTTGTTGCGGAGCACAGGCTCTAGGCGTGTGGGCTTCAGTAGTTGTGGCACACGGGCTCAGTAGTTGTGGCACGAGTGCTCAGTAGTTGTGGCGCATGGGCTTAGTTGCTCCGCGGCATGTGGGATCTTCCCAGACCAGGGCTCAAACCCGTGTCCCCTGCATTGGCAGGCGGATTCTTAACCACTGCGTCACCAGGGAAGTCCCTGTCACACCGTTTTTGCACTGGACCCGTGAATGACTCCCTTTGCTCGTGTCCTGTAACAGAGTTGGGCTTTACAATGCACGCATTTGGAATTTTTGATGTGAATATCTAAAGGGACTTTCTCCATCGTTTCAAAACGGAGGAGTAGAAAGAACACGGCTTGCATTCGATTCTGATCCCTTTGTTCTCTGGATTCTATTAGCTTTGGCTTCTGTTTACCCTCATTTAAAGAGTCTTCCACCTGAAATTGTGAATGTGACCTGCTTCCTCTCTAGCTGGGAACAGAGATAAAAAGAGAAGTGATTTCTCAGAAAAACCTTGACTGTGCTATTGTGAGCCATCTGTTCTTATTTTCATATCACTGGGTCCTGAATGTTCTAGAATAAAGCCCTGGCATCTCTGAAAATGTTTCCTCCATTTCACCACTGGTTGGAAATGCGGTTCAGTGAACCCATGACCGACCCAGAATAAAATTTGTAAGAGAGAAGCTTGGATTCCTTGGGGGTAGGGTTTATTTCATTTTAAAATGAGCCCTGGTACACCTGGATTCTCTTCTTGCCTTATGGCGATTTATTTAGAGAGGCTGGTGCCTTGATACTTCTGAAAGGCAGGGTGTTACTCTGCTTACACAGAAAGAAGTGAGGAGTTCTCTAAATGTCTCCACTTTCTAGAAGCTGCTGGTGTCTTCTAGGCCAAGCCCTGGGGAATCCAAACCCTCTCCAGGCATGCCAAAGGCCAGAGAGCAGCACAGAGAACTCTAATCACATGAGCATTGTTCACGGGCATGGGCAGACCCCACTGTCTCTGTCTCCTTTATGTTCATTGCTTGAGACACTTGAAATTAGGCCTGACACAGTGCTAACAAATGTACTACAGGGAATGAGCCTGCACTGGGCCCTAGGGAATGATCTAGAAGGCTTAATAGGTCTTTTCCATCTTTAATTTCCACAGTTCTAAATATGCTGGCTGCTTATAAAGCAGTAGATTGACTTTCGGGCAGACTGGTTAGTTTCGAAAGCACTTAGTGGAGAGGATTTGGCTTTATGTAGCCATACCCCTTGACCCTGACTTTAGTTTGGACCTGGATTCTGAGAGCAGCCCTGAAGTAGCTCCTTTCACCTCCCTTTGGCAGAGAGCAAGTGGGCAAGGGGTGGTCCTAGGCTCCCCCCTGAGCTCATTAACCAGCCGCTATCATCTCTGTGCACTGGGGACTACGTCTTGTCTCTCTGGTTATGTGTAAGCAAATCAGAGCATGGAAGTGGTGTTAGCCTGGCTCATCACCGCCTCACACCCCTCTGAAATAAGCCAAGTGTTCAGGTTTGATGGTAAGCCTTCCTAGGGAGAAGGCTTCTTGTGTCTTCTGAAGATGTGGTGAGTGCCACGATCACTCCTTGTCTAAGGTCAAGGGAACAAGACTCACCTTAATGTATTGATATCTTTCAAAGCAGGAAGCTGCTGAAATGTTGTGCGGTTGTGTGACTTCATATTACGACGCAGCTGGTGAATTCATTTTGGAAATGGCTGGTTTGTAGGGAAACTTGCTATTTTTCTTTTGGTAATTGTTCCCATTGGTTTACCCTACCCCCAGCCCCACCATGACGCAAGGAAGCAATTATAGGCAATAAAACAGACACAGCTAAGTCTAGGGAGAAGGGAGGGCCCTCGGAGTTTCCAAATTTTCTTTGAGCTCACACACAGATTGCCTTTTTCTGGACATGGGAAATAGGAACAATCTCAGTTTTTCCATCCATAAGACAGGGATCTTAATTATTGCTTGCATCACAGGAAATGTTATAAGGACTAACTAGCCAACATTTTTACAGTGATATGGAGATAAATATATATGAAGTGCACAGGATCTTTCCTGATGGCTAAAAGGGAGGGAGATGCAAGAGGGAAGAGAAATGGGAACATATTGTATATGTATAACTGATTCACTTTGTTATAAAGCAGAAGCTAACACACCATTGTAAGGCAATTATACTTCAATAAAGATGTTTAAAAAAAAAAAAAAAAGTGCTCTTAAGAAGGAAACCCAGGCATCCACTCCCTTTGCATTTTCCATTTCAGGGTGAAATATACAGCTGGAAAAGCTACTTGTGACTGACAAAATGCTGGGACTAATATCATGCTTTGAACTACTTTATCCAGAATTAAGGAGCCAGTTCCCAATTATTCCAACCTCAAGGTCACTCACTGAACCAGTACTTCAGGTAGAGGAGGATTACGTATGGGTGAGAGAAGAGAGGAGACGTGAGGACCGCAGGGCAGAGGAAGGGAAGGGACAAAGAGGAAGAACAGAAGAGTGAAGAGGGCTTGCACTATTTTTCTTGTAAACTATCTGAATTTGAAATAATCATGGGTCAGCCTTGGTCATGCAGAAACGTGCCAACTCCTAGAGTCCTCCTCTTTGGTGTGCCACCCCCTAAAAGAAGGAAGCAAAGCCTGGAAAGGATCTGGCCTGCCTTGTGCCTGCCTGGTAGCTCTACCCAGCCTAGAGGTCACATTCAGAGGCATGGAAGAGGCAAGTACCTCTTCTTCCACCAAGCGTTTCATCAGGATTCTGTAAGCTTCAGATGTAACCCCTCTTAAAAATCTGAAAATGAAACGAGACACATTTCTGAGGTTGTCAGCAGGTAGATCCACTGGCTTGTGGTAAGTAATCTCTCTGGGAGGAAGTCTTGGCTCTGATGTCTGTGTTGAATGTTCCGTGGCTCCCCCCGGCCGCCCCAGCGCAGGTTTATTCTCTGGGCGAGGAGGTGGTGATGATATTGCTTCTAACAACCAGACTGAAGCGTAGCCTCAGGCTGTCTTGCAAAGCCCCCTCCAAACAGCCTCTAATTAATTTTTATCCTGCCATCCCAATGAGTCCCAGGAGTGCAGCAACCCAACAAAAAACCCTCATCAAGTCATTTGGAGAAAGCTTTGACGTAACACTTCCCGATTTCAGATCTCTGAAAGAAAAACTGTGGCAGAAGAAACCCTCAACCCTTCCCTACACTCCTCCACCTTACTTGTTTCTTTTCTTTTCTTTTCTTTTCAGTTTCTCATCTTTTCTTTTACAGTGGCCATAAGTCAGACCTTTCTCTGGCTCCCTCCAACCCATAGTTCTTTCAGCGAGAACCCTCGAGATACACATTTCTCTTGCTGACGGAGGAGAAACCCCAATTCTCTGGGGCCTGGGGCTGGTTCTCCCTCTGGGCTGCCCCAGGGATCCCAGCCACCTTTGGAGGGGAGGCTTACAGCCTCTCTGGCTTGCAGGGGGGCCAGGTCTCCTCTGGGCTGTGAAAACAGTCTTCAGTAGACAGAATGCTGGAAACCGAGGGAAGGTTCCACAAAGAGGAATTTTACCCACTGAGCACATTAAAGACATGGCCTTCTACCCTCCCCCTTTGGAAGCGCTGCTGGCGGCAGCTCGGTGGCGCTGGCCGGCTGTCCGTGCCGGGGGTCCCTGCAAAACTCCCGAAGGCCCCTGTTCAGGCGGCCTGTTTCAGGGCTCAGAGACAGAAGGGCCCCTTCTGCCCTGGCACCGGCACGTGAGCCTCACTTGTTGCCCTCTATCCAGCTCAGAGTCCTTCCCAGTCACCTTCTCCCACCAGCCTTTCAAAGCCCTCCCGGCCCCTCTGTTCATTCAGGATGCTTCTCCTGGGAACTCGGAATGAATGAAAATTTAGGAAGAGTGGCTGTTTGAAATGATGCATTCAGAGGTGCTGAAACCCAAACCACCCGCCGTCTGGGCTTCCTGGGTTTTCAGGACAAAAAGGTTGAGTGACAGTTCCCTTCCTGAGGTCTCAGCAGAGGAGACTGATCTGTGCCAGCGGCTCTGGTGTTAATTTCATGATCCCTGGGTGCCAAAGAAATTTCCTCAGGACCCGCTTGACTCGACAGCCCCTGAGAAGTGGGGCCATTGTTTCTAATGAGCTTCAGCAGTCTGACTCCTTTAAAAGAGTTAATCACAGAATCACAGGCCTAGAAAGGACTTCTCCGATGGCTCCTCTGTGCCAGGTCCAAGTGGGTGAGAGCTGATCCTATTTTTGAAGATGCCCACGGAGCCCCACTCCAGTGACTAATCACTCGTAATTCTCCTCTTTAATTTTAACCTCATGGGCTACTGTTCGAGACAGATTTCCGTTTGTGCAGTCCTCGGAAAAGGTAAAAAGCATTGCTCATCATGCAAGTGGGGGCTGTTCATTTCCTACTCCTCTGTTCTTTCCTGTCTCCCTGGATGGTGGCACGGCCCAGCGGTGAAGAGCAAACACTGGGGAATCGGACATGCCTGGGTATGAAGCCTGGGTTTTGTAATTGACAAGCTGTGCTACTATGTCTCAGTTTCCCTGTCTGTGAAACTGAGGAAATAATAGCCACCTCACTGGGTTGTTTTGAGGATTAAATGAGATAGTGAAAGTAACGTGGTTGCCTTGGGTCAGGGTAGGGCTTACTCTGCGGCCACAAATAAAAAGGCTCCCACTGGAGCGGAGTTGAGTGCATGTGGATTCTTGCCTGTTTGGTTGTTCTGTTGAAGATGCCAAGGGATACCTATGGGCCAGGCAACAAAGAGCAATGGAGGGCTTCCCTGGTGTCGCAGTGGTTGAGAATCTGCCTGCCAATGCAGGGGACACGGGTTCGAGCCCTGGTCTGGGAAGATCCCACATGCTGCAGAGTGACTAGGCCCGTGAGCCACAATTGCTGAGCCTGCGCGTCTGGAGCCTGTGCTCCGCAACAAGAGAGGCCGCGACAGTGAGAGGCCCGCACACCACGATGAACAGTGGCTCCCACTTGCCTCGCACAGAAACAAAGACCCAACACAGCCATAAATAAAAAAAAAAAAAAAAAAAAAAAAAAAAAGAGCAATGGAAAGAGAACTGGACTGAGGGTCTGGAGACCTGGGCCCTAGACACAGCTCTGCTGTAGCTTAGGCCGTGACCACTCTGGGCCTCAGTTTTCTAGTCTGTGAAATGATCTCCACCTGTCTCCCTGGCAGGGGAGTGGGGAGGGGAGAGATGCGGCTATGGATTGTCAACTGGAAAGTGGTCTTCAAATGTGAGGCGCTAAGGGCCCTGAAGGCAGATGACTAATTGACTCCTTGGGCCCGTAGACCTGCCTGCTGCCCTCGGAGCCCTCTCTAGCACCAAGCATTGCCCTGGCATTTTGCTAGCCTTGCCCTGAATTGCTAGTATCCTGGGAACGTGGAGTAGGAAGAGGCAAGTTGAAGTTTATTTCCTCACTTCTTAGTGCTCACGTTTCCTTAGACTCTCAGTTCTATTTTGTTGTGAAAGGGACAGCCCCCGTCTGGGAGGACCCCTCAGTCAAGAGGCAGCATGCAGAGTGGCTAAGCACTGGTTAAGCCCAGGGACTACAGGGCCAGACCCTGGCTCTGTCTTAACTCTGCCACTTTCCCAACTTGTGTCCACGGGCAAGCTGCCTACCTGTCTGTGTTTCAGCATTCTCAGCTATAAAATGGGGATACGAGTAGTTTCCACCTGATAAGGTGAAATGTCTACACACAACGTGCTCACAACAGTGCTCTGGGACGTGGAAAACACTCAGTAAATATTAACGGTATTATCATTAACTGAAATTTTCTAGTCCATGCAGTAATGAAGCCTGACCAGGAGATTCCTGACTCAGTCACGGAAGACCTCACTCAGAGAAGACACTCAAGTCCAGTGGGTTCTTAAGCTGCTGGGGTAGGGGGGCACGTGACTTGTTTGAGGAAATGATAAATGTTGTGGGCTCCCTCCGCAGAAAAGTTAATATGAGTCCCAAATTTCACATATATTTTTCAGAGGATTCCACCACAACCAAACCATGGAATTACTGGGGTCCACAGACCCTTGGTTAGAAACGTCTGTTTTATTGCCTTCTTGTTTATGAGGTCATTAGGATTACCCAAGTACAGCTTTGTATGCAGTGAGGATGTTTATCTGATTCAAAAATTAAATTATGGGTAACATCAACTGGAGAACCAAAAAGAAAATAAAATGTATGATATAACTGAACTGGAGCTAGACTTTATACAATCTCTTTCTTGAGCAGTATGCTTGTGACGTATGCCATTGCAATTTTTGTCCAAGCCCGCACTGCTCTGAGAGAGCCTTGGAGAAATTCTCTCTCCCCTTCTTTCCCACCCTTTGGCAGCTGCAAAGAGCCAAGGGTCACTGTGTTAAGAATTTCCAGTTCTGGAGAAACGGAACGTCAAAGTTGTGAACCTCTTAGTTAACAATGAAAGTTTCCTTAATTCAAGGGAGATAAAGAACTCTCTTATGTATGGTGTTTATAGGCTAGAGTTTGGAAGAACTTAAATTAAAAAACAAATAATAGCAAATACGTCCTTCGATATGGTTATACCCTGGACGGCTCCATTGTAATTTGGTAGGAATTAAGGGTTGGACCCACAAGAGTTTAATTTTCAGATTCAACAGAAGTATATTTCATGTCTCCCCAAATACCTTCTTAAAAAACACCACCCTTGACATGGTTTTGATTTATTTCTCTACTTCTGTACCATTGGCTTTGCAAAATTAATTTGCTGCATAGAAATATCTTAAATCACTTTCCCACTAAACCATGGTTGTTCTAGGGGAAGAAAAGGGGGAATCCTCTGTTTTCACTATCAAGGCATGATAACCCACAGAAAAAAATTGACTGAAAGCTACACACAAAAATAAAAGTAATATCAATATTTTTCTTTCTTAGAGAAAGAAAGGCCTGATAAGGAAGAGAAATGCAAACTGCAAAATATATTTCAGTTTCTCCACAAATATGTGCTGTGAAATGGGCTAGAGGCAGAGAAAAAGGATGGCTGAAAGTAACAGTCCAGAATAATAGGAAATGCAGAAGAAAATACGAGACCATGACTGAACAGGGTGGGAGGGAAATGGTGGACGAAGAAGGGATATATTTGGGTAAGACAGTTGCACAAATGGTGGGGACAGGGAAGAGAAAGCCATAGTAACCACTAGTTACCTTCTTTGCACATGTATATCTTTCTATCTCCCCCATTGCCAGACGCATGCCTCTGCATATTAGGTACTCAATAAATAAAGAGAAACAAAGAGAACACGTAAAAAACCCAGAAGCTTTGAAATTAATATTGACTTAGATGTGCACTTTATCCAGGCTATGAATTTACCATTATTATCAATTGCCATCTGTTTCCCTTGCAATACTGATTTTTTTTGTGTGTGTATATGTATGTGTGTATGTGGTTTAAATGTTGTTCACAGATCATCAACTGCTTGCATCCTAGCCTTCAGAAGCTCTACTCCAAATGAGATAACTAGAGTTTCCTACTTATGATGGTGGGGCGGGTAGCATTATCCTTAGGACTAAAATAGGAGTAAGTAGAATCATATCACTATGAGGTTGGGGCCTCCTATGGATCTGGGTCAGCAGTTTCCCGTGCTGATTCTAGGGACTGTGGTACAGCCTGGTGATAACATATCTGTAGATTATAGACAACTGCTTAAATTTCTTCTTTGGAGAATAGTTTCTGAATTGGGGATTGAAAACATAAAGAGATGAGAAACAAAGGAAGAGAGAGATTAATGTTTTAGTCAACACTCAACAGAATATCAATCCTGGCAAGTAAAAAAGTATTGACATGGTTTGAGAGACTCAGGATTAAGCAGAACATTTGAATTGGCATACTGTGTAGCTATTGAATGAAAATGTTCTATATTTGGTTAATTGGCCTACACACCCCTTATAATTATCTCTAGCCCCAAATAATGGATTGATACGCTTAGGTGGCCCTTAAAAAATGTCATTCAGCAGAAAGAGGCTTAGAGAGGACTCTACCTCATTGTTTCAGTGGTGCTTGAAATAACTGCAAAGGGTGACACGTCATGAACGGTAGGCACTGAGCAACATTCCTTGAATAAACAGGGAGCCAAGAGCTCCTGGATGGTAGGCTCTCTGGAGAGCAATGGAGCCTGGACACTGGTATTAATATGGTGACCCCTAGTGTTTCATCGTGGTAGCACCACTTGGAATCATACCAGCACCCTGGCCTATGTGGGGCTTCTCCATAACCTTCCGATTGAAGGAGTTATTGCCCATCATAATTGTTTACGTCTTTAAAACCACCATGTTAAACAAAACCCTCTTCAACTTTAATGCATTTTCCTGCACAGTATCCATTTCCAACCCCTGCTGAATAGAGTTGTCTTGACATTGTTTTTTCTTAGAATGTGTGGCCTCTTGTCTAAGCATTTCAAAGATCAAGACATATCAATCCTTTACTGTGGTTGCAGTGTCATAAACAATGGATAATGGCATCAACGGATGAATTGTTGGAGGAGGTGGGTATTGCTCTGTCCATGGTGTGGAGCACGACCAGCCGGGATTTACTAGGAGTACAGCACGCAGTGGACGGACAAGCAAGCTGGGAGTGGTGAGTGGCACAAGTACTTGTCTGTTGTCTGTTGGATTTTTCACCTTGGTACTCTCACCCAGACATGGCAGAATATTATGGGTACAAAGAAAGCAATCTGATTCTGTATGTTCATGTAAGGAGAAGAGGAAAGTCAAACAACCCAAGCTACCTACATTGCTTCCTTATTATTTATCAGAAAGTGTTTCTCTGGACCTGATTTGTACAGATTTCTATTAAATGTGATATATGTCTTCATTTCCCATGCTACATAATACTAGGTAGACACAGCCTGAGAATAAAAAATAATAATTAAAACTAGTTCAGGGGACGGGTGGGTAAAGGGTGAAGGGGATCGATCACGACGGATGGTAACCAGACTTACGGTGATCACCACTTTGGGGTATATACACATGTTGAATTATAATGCTGTGTAACTGACATTTATATTAAAAAATTAGCTCATTAGTTATCAGGAAACATACCCGACATATCATAAATGGGCTGGGAATAGGCTGGCGGTTGGTTCACATCTCAATCCTTTTCACTCGATGGTTACTGCCCTGTTTCATCAGATATGAAAGATTCTGCTTGTCAGTGTTCCAAGTGTACTTGGGTGTCGGTAAAGGGAAAGGAGATAAGTAGAATATTTTATTTGGTGTTTTAAGACTCAAGTCACAATTCACCAAGACTACAAGTCTTTTAATTGTACAAACACTCATGGCTATTTTTTTCTCTTCCAGGCGGGTATCTTTTTTTTTTTTAAAGTTTCAACTCCCATAGCTAGAGTGACACCAGCTGACCCAAAATAGAGCTTGAGGACCAGTTTTCATTGTTCTATTGACAAACAAAGGACAGAAGCTACATAAACATACACACACACACACACACACACACACACACACACACACAAAGCAAATGTAATCCTGTCATTTCAATCAGTTCTTGGGTAACATCTTCATGGTTCCCTTTTTCTTGATCTAGACCTTGGGATTCAGTTGGTGCCTGGCTCATCTTTCTCTACAGATAGCTTCATTTATATACCAGATGGATATGTAAGGAGCAAGGGGCATTATCACCTTGGAAAGGGCAGAGATAAAAGGGGACCTTCATCTGTCAGCAGGAGGGAAACACGTTCTCCCAAGCAAAGTTGACTGCATCGGATCCCTCCCCCTACCTACTTCTTTGTGATACTCAAATATGCCACAATATCTTTTTTATAAAAATCAGTTCTACCATCTCAAAACAAATCATCAATATCAAAAATATCAACATGATTTCCTTTCAAATTTAAGAGGAAAGAAAAAGAAGCAGCAGATTTAATTATCAGCTCAGGAACTCTTAACCATACGAATGTTCCTTAGACTACAGAGCTCCAGCCTCCAGGCCGTATGTAACCAGAGTCATCTGTGAATGGGTGGGAACCCTTGGGAACTGACGTTCAGATTCAACCACACCATCACATTCTTGGGAAACATTGCTAACGTACAGTCAGAAAGGAAGAGGATGCTTTGCGGAGGCCATATGGATGGTCCCTTACAGAACGCAGGAAATTGGGTACACTTGGGTATCCAGGGGACAGAAAAATTGTGGTGGGGCAGACACACAAAATGGTGAAGAAAACGCCGTATTTACTGCTTAACTGCAATAATAAAATGCATGGTTGTCTAAAATAAAACCGTTGTACCAAGAAGTCCACAGTCCACTGTGTTTAGTGGCGTGTTGGAATGACCCTCTTGCCATCTATGCCAGTAGCCTCTTGTTTCCAAGGAAGCCTGTTTTATAGATACACATCAGAACATCTTCTTTTACCTTTTGACAAAATGAAACTGTGTCCTTGGGAGTTTCCCACCCATTGCTCTCTTGGCTACTTCACTCCAGTACTATTTCATTACTTATTGATTTTTCAATGCCTCTCTGCATGGCTGTAATTTACACAAGTCCTTATGGCCCTTAGCAATTCTTAACACCTCAAGGTAAGATCACCGACTCCACTAGAGAGAGACAGTCGGCTACTGTCTTTTCTGGAATGAGGAAAAATTGGTGAAACACATCGCTAAAACAAGTACCTTTGGGAGGCCTTGGTGGATGAAAAGGTAGCTTCACAAGAGTTCAGATGCACAATGAGAGCATGAACAATGCTAACTCCAAAGTGAATGTTGTCACATTCTTGATGTGCTGCTGAAGTCTATGCAAATTTTATTTCAGAAATGAGGTAGAGAGTGTTTTGTAGATTGGCAGTACTTAGTTAAAAGAAAAAAAAAGGTCTACGAAATAACCCTAAAGCTGATAAATGTGTATCTATTATGATTTTTAAAAAAGAAGAATCATTGCTCTTGTCAATTTGTGAAATAGATGTTTGCCTTTTATTGTAATCAATGTTCCACATGGAGGAGATGGAAATGAAAGGACATGTGTGCATGATGGAAAAAATAGAATAGAATAATAAATAACTTTGTGAGAGGCTTTGTTTGAGTAAAACACACCAGTGTTAGAAAGAGAGAAATAAACAAAAAAAAATTGTATTTTTTTTCCAGACAGGTAGAACTTAGGCTCATAGTAATAAATCAAATCAAATTGGTAGAATTTCTAGTCTCACATTTGGACTTTATTATTTGGCTTTTGAAAGTTTATAATTAAAAATTAATCAGCTATTTTATTACATATTTCTAGGGAATACTTTTTATTTTACCTGTAAAATTCCTTCATGAATTTCTACTTCATATATTTAGAGTTATGGTGAGAATGTGATTATAAATTTCAAGGAAAAATTTAATATTATTAAATAATCATACAAAAAATGGTGTGATATATTTTCACCCAAATACAGAGTTGAATTCTCTCTTCGTTTCTTTTACAAAGTGATATTAAATAAAAACATCCCCTGAAGGAGTACATCTTAGACTGGTCTTATAGGGAAGCCATCATCTGGAAAAGCCTGGTAAGTGTCAGACCATTTACACAGTATCATGTAGTTTACCTAGCTATGTGACCCGAAAGCCATTTCTAGATTGTTCCAAAACAATGAACTAATCAACTTAACCAATATATAGAATTATAGAATTTTTTTTTTTTTTAAGCTTAAAGTGAGCTTAGGAATCAACTGGGTCAATTATAGTTTAATTTCTTGAAGTCGGTGAAAGTACTCCGATCAAAGGAGCTATTTGGCATTTAAAGATTTAAAAACCCCAAATACTTGATGACATATTTTAGTTTTTAGTTGTCTTTTGCCACTTACATTATTATTGTTAATTTTTGGCTTTATGCCCTTCACCTGACTGTACCACCTGTTTTTCCAGTACACTAGAATTTACTGAGGCAATTGTAATGGACAATGGTTGCTGTTTGCTCTCTTCCCTTTCTGTTGGAACACGTACTCTAAATTTCTTTGCGGCGGGAGGTACCTCACTCTGCTCTCAGTCTATTTGGTTTGGGTAGGGTTGACCCAACCCCGGGTTCGAGGTTGACCCAAGCCTGGCAGTTGGATACCATACCAGTGTCCACAATTTTGGACCCAAGCTGAGACAACGAGAGCCCAATCCAGGACTTTGCTGGGGCCTTTGGCAGTGAGAGGCTCTCTCCCCTTGGAGTGGTAATGTTGGTAGATGTGAGCCTGGAGCTGCCAGGGACTACCACATGCAAATAGTCCCCTTGGAAATAAGGCAAACAGAACCTAGGTGGGTGTGGGAGCAGGGAGAGAAGGGAAGCGAGATCGATATTACTGTTTGAGCTGGTGAATCCGGCTGATCCTGAAGCCACCTACTCCAGGCATTTTGGCATATGAAGTAATACATTCCCATTTTTACTTGAGCTAATGTGAGTTTGGTTCCAGTTAGTTTCAACCTAAAGAGCCTTATTAATTAGGGCAATTTTGTCTATGAACAATCTGCATACTTCAAATGGATTTCCTTTTGTTCTGAAATAGGAACGTGTAGGCAGGTTCACTGAATTCAAAGGGGTTTAATGATTTTGGTGTCCATTTGAGAAGAAAATGTTGCTAAAACATCTTAGACTTGACCCTGCAAACTGCCTTGGTCTGAGAAAGACTCTTCTAGAGTAAGAGAAGAGTGTAAAAAAATCCTTAAAAATCATAAGAAAGAGGAAGATTTGCTATTTTTGCTTTGTTTTGTTTTAGGGAGTACTGAATTATACAAAATCTCCTTAAATGTACTGTGTTTCATTGACATCTACGACAGCGAACAAAGAGCTAGGTGCAAACTAGGCATTTTTTGGGCTAAATTTATTAGAAAAAAGTTCTGACAGTTATTAATGCTTACTATATATATTAAAAAAAGTGAAAGGCACTTATGGCATGCCAGTACTTCTGAGGAATTTAATGCAATCTAAAAATGATCAGGCTGTTCTCTGAAGATTGACAAAATTCCCAGAAAACACCAAGAACATAAATCAATAGGAAGAGCCTTCTTTTTCTGTGGTTCACATGATCATCTTTGAAAAAAAAAAAATTTAAATGCAAAGATTTAAGCTCACTATTATTCATTCTATGGCTGCTGTAGCCCATCACTCACTCCTTACCTCAGGATGATGTGTAAGAACGCAAACCTTGTTAGAATTCATAGACGTGGCCCAAATCTGGGCGAGACCCAATATTCCTGAGCCCTTGAAATTCTCTAGAATGTGTACTTTTAAAAGAATGCCTTCAGGGACTTCCCTGGTGGCACAGTGCTTAAGACTCTGCACTCCCAATGCAGTGGGTCCAGGTTGGATCCCTGGTCAGGGAACTAGATCCCGCATGCATGCCGCAACTAAAAAAGATTCCGCATCTGCAATGAAGATCCCGCGTGTCGCAACTAAGACCTGGTGAGGCCAAATAAATAAATAAATTTTTTTTTTTTAAAAAAAGAATGCTTTCATTTTGAACCAACTATCTCTTAGGCATTTATTTCCTAACCATCTTTTTCTGATGCTGTTGGCTGAAATGGGAGGCCAGTCAAAAGCCACATGGAAGAGAGATCTGAAGAAAATATAAACATTACTCAGGGCAAATGGCTCAAAGAGTTTCTGTACTAAGGCAGCCCAGCCATATGGCCAAGTTGGCCCAGAATCAAAATCAAAGTCATAAGACCATTGGTATGGCAGGGGAGGATGTTAGAGCTGCTGGAATCAGAATGACTATACTCTACCACCGAGACCTGGGCCAGCCAGATGGTGCTGAGGGAGCCAGACAGGAATTCCACAGGAGGAAGGTGGGCTTTGCCCCATTTTACCTTTCCAGACTCACCTCTCTTCCAGCTATGCCACCTGTTGGCCTTCTTTCACGTAATTCCCTCTTTGCATCTCTGTGCTTGTGATTATGCTGGTCCTTCTGTCTGGAATTGTTGCCTCCTTTGCTCCCCTCCTGCCCCGTTTAAAGACCTAACCATCCTGCCTACCTTGCTCTGCTTTCGTTCCCAGCCCGCCTGCATGTTCTGGACTGCCTGGGGTGCCATAACGCTCCAGCCCTTTTCTTGCTTCCGTGTCCTGATCTAGCTTCTTTCTCTTTTTCTTTCTTCTTTTCTGTCCTCTTCTTGACCTCCTCAAACTATCGTTCAAAATTTGCCTCAAGCATCACCTCTTCCTGAAAGCTTTCCCTGATCTCTCATTCCAGTTCAGAAGACTCTCCTCTGGGCTCCTCTAGTGCCTCCTAGAGCCTACTTTATGAGCACTTACTCCACTCTCCAATAGCCATTGGCCTACACCTGGTATCTCTTCCGTGGAATGACCCTGATAGCTGAGATCATGTGTTCACTGACTTCGCGGTCCTATCACTTAGTGCCTGGTGCTTGGTGGGAAGGGTGGAGAGATGGTTGGAAGGAAGGAAGGATAACTGAACCCTTAATCCCTCCCATCCTGTTGCACTTACACACGTACATAATGTTAAAAAATTCCCCCGTTTGACTTCCCTAACGAAAAGGCCCCACCCTCTCCTTCAACAGAGTATAAGGTCTTTGAGGTGAGGATTCAAAGCTTCTTCATTTTTGTATCCCTCAAGATGCCTTGTCCACAGGGTGTGCACATTTGTTTCTGTTCCATAAACATTTATGGAAAGTTATGTAGTATCACTAGGCCATAAAAATATGAAAGCCATTCAAACAAATCTCATACTGGACCAGAGAATCTTTCTAGCTTTGGACATTAAGAAAGCTGATCCAGCAAACGTAACTAGTCGGGTGGGATGGGAGCAGGGTAATACTTACATCAACAATACCAGCTAACACTTACTGAGCACTTACTATAGGACACGTGCTATTCTAAGAGCCTTATGTGTATAAAACCGCCACTCAGTAACGCTCCATGGTACGTGAGCGTGACCCCTGCCAGAAGCAGTGACAGCTGTGCATCTGTAACTCGGGAGAGAGTTGGATCCGGTGAGCTTCAGGCTTGTCTACGAAAGCTGAGATTATATGGATTGTCCTGAGAGTCAGCAGAGAGATTCATCAATTGCTCTCTGCCCACACTTGAGTATTTTAAGCCAAAATTATTTCAAATTCTGTTAAACTGTAATTTTGCAACTTGAATGGAAAAGATTCCTTTCTGAATTCCAAGATGTTTACAGTAAATAAACAGCAGGAAAGAAAGACAACCGTGGTGACGCTCTCTACTGTATAGTATCCTAATAATAATGAGTTACCACATAGCGTCATAATAATAATGAGTGTAGATCCTGTACTAGGAGTTCTATACAGAGACACCCTCCACCCCTGGCAAGGCTGTGGTACGGATTAATCACAGGAAGGAGTATAAATAGCTAGTCCCAGAAAACACTTAGACAGGGACCTGTTTCTACTTCAACACTAACAGCAACCCCCGAAGGACAGGCATCGTTTCCCTCACTTTCAGAAAGATGACAGTGTTTCAAGAGATGGTAGGCAACTCCAAAGTCACACCATTAATAAACGGATGAGGACTTCCCTAGTGGTGCAGTGGTTAAGCATCCACCTGCCAATGCAGGGGACACGGGTTCGAGCCCTGGTGCGGGAAGATCCCACATGCCGCGGAGCAACTAAGCCCGTGAGCCACAACTACTGAGCCTGCGCTCTAGAGCCCGCGAGCCACAACTACCGAAGCCCGCGCGCCTAGAGCCCGTGCTCCGCAACAAGAGAAGCCACCGCAATGAGAAGCCCGCGCCCTGCAACGAAGAGTAGCCCCCGCTCGCCGCAACTAGGGAAAGCCCGTGCACAGCAACCAAGACCCAACACAGCCAAAAATAAATAAATAAAATAAATTAAAAAAAAAAAACTTTGAACCAATTTCTATTTAAAAAATAAATAAATAAATAAATAAATGGCTGTCAGAATAAGAATCCAGGTTTGAGCCTGTGTTAATCATTAACTTACAAGGGAGCTTAATCCTACTACTACTAAATTGTTTTATGACCCCAGGAAAGTGATTTCCTCTCTGCATTTATTGTGGGGGAAGAAATTAATAAATGGAGTAATGAATTTGGGCCTGGTAGAGCTTCTGAGTCCTAGGACTCGAGGTGACCCTGATCAATGGTCTGGACCATACTCCTGACTTGAGGGCTGAGTCCCAAAATGTAGGTGTCTAATGAAATTTCAGAGGCCTTTTGAGAAAGGGTATATCTGACCCACCTTGTGATCTCACAGGGTTGTTACCAGGAATAACTAATAAAAAAGCCTAAGATGTGTCCAAGTGCCATAGTGACAGATGTGACTATACATAAATTAGTCTTGCAGAAAGTTACTTGCCTGGGGTCATCATAAATTTCCGATGGTGCAACACAAGACTGATTGTATTTACTTTTGCTCTCTGTCAGGTAGAGAAGTGTGATAGGCCAGTAAAACAATTTAGTTGGCTGGTAAATTATCTGCAAGACTGATTAAAAATAGGAAGCAAGCAATTGGTAAATTGTCAATGCACAGAAAAGAATACTCAATAACTAGATCCAGAGATCAAATTAATTTAACACAGGGGCACCATTTCAGGAGGATGTTTCATTGAACACTGAACTCTTCTGATATTGTTTGGACTGAAATTACTGTGTGTGTGTGTGTGTGTGTGTGTGTGTGTGTGTGTGTGTGTGTGTGAATGAAGCGGATGTGTAACATGGTGCTCGTCTTGGCTCTCAATTCAAGATTAGGAAAGCAGCAAAGATAACACACAAGGGACAGCCGTCCTTAGTGCTCATCATTCTAAAAGAGATCATTTGGTGGAAATTAGAAAGAAAACATCAGCCATGTAATAAATTACTCTGAGTATCCCAAGAATTGGAAGCTCCCTGCTATTGTTCCCTCTTCTCATAAATGATGTGCCTAGATTATACCATCACTCTAACATGATTACGTATGCAAATGATGCAGACAGTTATACAATTTACAATTTGGCTGGAATTGTTAGAGAACTGGCAAATGGACTTTGACAAATCACAATTTGAGGCTTTAAAAATGAACTTTTATCACAGAGCAAGAAAACAATGGATATTCAGCTGTGCTTATGTAAATTCCTTGAGCGACGTACAATAGAGACGCAACTGATGTACGCTCAACGACATTTAAAAACTAGCATCAACTCTTCCTTGTGGTTGGAAAATGGATGACTCAAAGATTGCTCTGGTCGAATAAAATATTGGATTAATAGGGAATTATCATCTATACCACACATGGATTACCAATTTTAATAGAATTAGACCACAACAAAATACATTTAATTTAATATTTCTTTGATGAGTCAGAGGGCACTTCGAGATCTTGCTCTGCCCTCAGGTCATCATTATGAACCACTATTGATACTGGTGAGGCCTGGGAGATAGTTAATAAAGAGATCTGGTCAACAGAACACAGGAAAACAGGGAGTCTGCTGTTTTTAGACATTTATGTCAGGGTGTTTCCCTTTCAATTTTGATCTCTTTATATCCCTAGGGAAGCTTACAGTTCACTATTGCCTTTCCTGTCTAGGCCATAGCTTGGTTACATCATAAATAGGGTTTCTCAAGGTTTTTCATTCAACGATTCTTATTGGCATCTGGAGTCCTCTCCTTTACTATCATATATTCAGTATTTTTTTTCTATTAAATATATTTACAACAATTTTGCTCCCCATTCTCCTTCTTTCCTCCCTACATGTGGCCGCAATCTCAAAATACAAACAAACAGAATGCTTAGAAAGGATCTATTTGTGCAGAATTATAAAAAGAGAACTAAACACGACCTTTGTCTATAGATATGTTGATACACATCCACAGAGAAAGGATGTTCAGGTCATTCAAGAGACTTCAAGCCAGAGGAAAGAGCCAGAAAGGTACTAGATGATATGCACTAGTTTCCCAGTTAAATAAGACCCATTTCAAGTTTACTCTTCTGTTACTGCCCTTATCTGAAGTATAAGTTACTCACTTTCCTCTTAAATGATAGGGCCTCAAATTAGACTGAAGTGGGGTTATTGACCAGTGCAGGGTCTAACGAGAAGGTTACTTGTGGTTTCAACATTTTATGTTTCTGGCCAGAGATATTTCTAACAGTGGCATTTGATTGGCATTAGTTCATTTGGTTAGCAAATAGGTAATAATGAAGCCGAAAGAATGAATTCAGAACCCTGCGGACCAGTTGGCTTTGCCCATTTTCTAACTACAGACTAGGGATATGAAAGATTGATTCTAGCGCTAGTCAGCCATCTTGAAAATAAAAGTAACTCATTGGAGAGGCACAGTCGGTGGCCAGCTAAGAATATTTGGAAAAACAATTTCTACACCATTAAAGATCAAAATCATGCAAATTAAAATAAGATAACATTTTTCCTGTTAAGTTCATTTGGAAAACATAGGAGAGCAGAGGGGAGGGGAGGGGAGGGGAGGGGAGGAGGGGAGAGGGAAGGATGAGTAAGAGACAAAGAGAGAAAACCCAGTTGTGGCATGGATAAGTAAAACAGCCTCTCCAACATGGCAGATGGAAATGGAAATTAGCACAACTTTTTGGAAAACAGTTTGGCAATAAAGAGCCAAATGTATGTTCAAGCTTTTTGGCCCAGTAGTTCTACTTCTAGGAATCTAGCCTACAGAATTAGGGAAGCTGCCCTTTTCTTCTAGAACATTCTCTCTACTATCCCCTGTGCTTTAACACTATTAGCGGCATACTTGTGTGACGAGCCTCTGAGTTGAAATGGGATGATTCCATTTTTGAGAAATGAGGTGAAAAGACCTCCAGTAGAGAAAAAGATGTTCACAGCAGCCTTATCTGTGCTTGCGAAAAAGTGCAAACAATAGAAAAAATAGTGGAATTGTTAATAACTAATGTTATATCCATATGATAAAATATTCTGTAAACCAACTATTTATGACAAGTTTTCCACTGATACAAAAAATGTTCATCATATGAAAAAAAGAATATAAAACTATGTAAACGATATGATATCAAGTGTGTAAAACATTATGTGTAAATACTGAAAAACACAAAAATCATAAGCCTGATTATTTTGGGTGATGACATGTAGAGTACTTTAATTCTTTACAATTTTCTATATTTTCAAAGATTAAAAAAGTTTGCATGTTAATTTTTCTAATCAGAAAACATATTTACCTTTTTAAATGAAGAGATTAAAATAAAATGGGAAATGTTTATATAATAGTGTTAAAAGTAGGCTTCAAGATCGAAAAATACATTACGCTCTTATTTAGATAAAAATATGCCTAGAAAACTGAGTGAAAGTAATATGTTGGTAAGAAAGTTCCACAGGAAGCTACCTCTGGATGATGAATTATGAATGCCCATTCTAGTACTTTTCTGTACTTCTACTAGGTCATGTATTATTTTTATAATCAAAGTTAATGAATAAAATACTTAGAAAAGAAAAAGTTATTTTACAAAAGGAACCTGGATAAGAGTGTGCAGATAAGGCAGTGAGCTCTTTTACCAGCATGGCCCAAACAACTCTGAAACGCCAAAGCAACTGTAACCCATCGGGTAGATTAATAATAATATCTTTTTACTAGGTTTACTACACGAAATAACCATTTTTGTAGGCAAATAACAGTAACATGCTGGCAATTTCATATGATTCAACCCTATATTAGGAACAGCACAACTGCTTACTTGTAAAGTTAATTATCAGAGTGTCTATTTTTATTTTTACTTCTGTCTGTTAGTATTGTTCAGAGAAAGCCCGAAATCTTATGAAGTAGCGATTCTCAAACTTTTTTGGTCTCAGGGCCTAATTACACTCTTAAAAATTATTAAGGATGCTAAAGAGCTTTTGTCTGTCTAGGTTATATCTATGGATATATTAGAGATTGATTCAAAGAGAAATTCAAAAAATATGTTTTAATTCATGTAAAAAATAAAATAAGAAACCCATTATACATTAGCATAAGTAACATTTTTATAAAAATAATTATATTTCCCAAACCAAAATGATTTAATGAGAAGAGTGCCACTGTGTCACATTTTTGTAAATCTCTAATGTCTAGTTTAAGAGAAGACAGCTGGATTCTCAGATCTGCCTCTACATTTAATCTGCTGCAATATAATATGTTGTGTGGCCTCTGGAAAACTCCACTGTATACTTGTGAGAGAGTGAGAGTGAAAAATAATGTCTTTGTATTCATATGTAAATCATTTGACCTCAGAGACCACAGGAAACCCAGGGGTTCCCAGACCATACTTTGAGAAATGCTGCTTTAGAGCTGATTCATGTCCTTTTCAGGGTCATGGTTCTTCCAAGAACCATGCATGTTCTCCCTTCTCCAAGAAAGGAGCATGCACACACATGTATACACACACACACACACACACACACACACACACACAGTAGTTTGTAAACAACTTTGGGGATTCCCTAGTACCCTGAAGTCTATGGGCACCCCAGATTAAGAATACTTGGCCTGAAAGGAAGGTAAGAATTACTCCAGCTACTTTTGCTTTTTAAATGCCCCAGTTCAAGACCACGCTCAGTTAAGTACGTGATAAATACTGTTGCACGAGAAGAAATAAAATTTTCTCAGTGAAGTTAGAGAAATATCTAAAATCACCCAAAGACTGAATGAAATTAAATGGTAAACAGCTAGTGGATCTGGTTAGCTGTGCTCTAACAATGAATCAGCAAAATGCCTCCCCATACAAATGGGAAGAAATAAATGCAAACTCCATCTCTCACCGCCCCTCCCCCCAACTTATCTTTTTCAAGAACTTAACTGGTTGCAATTCAAAGACATGTTGAAAAATATATATATTTGGGAAGGGGGGGGGGTAAAAAAATCCATTAAATTTTTTGATTGCATTGAGTTGCTTATCAAGGGTGTGTGAATAATGCCAGGAAAAGATACTTTTCTGAAAATCAATAAGTTGAAAGTGCTGTTTTAGGGTTGCTGTAGTTGTTGCTTGTGTTTCAGAGTTCTTCCTATTGACCTGAATTCAAAAACAAGGTATTGATTTATAAAGTACCTTTAGTAAATAAATGTACATTCTTTTGGCTAACCCTAATAACCTGTAGCATACAGAACGAGATTTCAACTCAGCTCAGTGGACTTGAGCTCACAGTGTCACAATCCTTTCTAAGAGTCACGAAGCTACTCCTGTGTGGGGTGTGCAGGAACAGCAGAGATGGCAGACAAGAAAGCTACGAAAAGAAGAAAGAGGTAGGAATATCTGGGCTTCTTTTTCAGAAAGATTGTTTTTCAAATATTATTTTGCTTTCCTGAACAGTTAGGAAGCAAAGGTAACAAAACAATAGCCCTCCAATGATTGAATGATGATTCACCCAATTCTTAGGGATCTACTCAGCTTTCCTCTTGCGAATGAATGATAAATACAAGCAGAAAGATATCTCTTTCGTTGACTGTTGGGTTCATTCTAGAGAAACAGAGGATGAAGTTTAGATTCGAAGTCCACGTAAGGGCAGTCTTGAGGCTGGATTCTGGTCTGTCTCACACTGCCATTATTTATCAGCCACAAATGTTGGTTGTTGGGGACCACACTGCATTAAAAAAGCAACAACCCAGTTTTCTTACTTTTTTATTATGTAAGTTTCAGAGGTACAGCATTATAATTTGACACGTGTCTACTCTACACAGTGATTACACAAATCTAGTTACCATTCGTCACCATACATTTGCCCTCCTTCGCCCATTTTGCCCAGCTCCCCATCCCCCTTCCCCTCTGGTAACCACTAATCTGATCTCTGTATCTGTAAGTTTAATTTTGTTTAACTTTCTTTGTTCATTTCTCTTGTTTAAGATTCCACATACGAGTGAAATCATACCGGCATTTGTCTTTCTCCATTTGACTTATTTCACTTAGCATAATACCTTCAAGGTCCACCCATGTTGTTGCAAAGATCAGGACTTCTTTGCGGCTGAGCAGTATTCTATTGTGTATATATACCTCATCTTCTTTATCCACTTATCCACTGATGGACACTTAGGTTGCTTCCATATCTTGGCTATTGTAAATAATGCTGCAGCGAACACAGGGGTGCATATATCTTTTCAAATCAGTGTAGCCGTGTTCTTTGGATAAACAACCCAGCTTTCTTTAAAAATCTTTTTTCTACCAATTGCAGTTGACTTGCCCCCTTATGGGGCAGGTAACTATGAAAGCAAGCTTAAACAAGGTGTGGGAGAGTAGAGTTTCTGGGCATTCAGCTTCTTTCTGGACTCTTCTTGAGGTTCAATGACACTTAAGGACAATATAGAAATGAGCAGAAATCAAACAGTAGAAGTCAAACTACAAAGAAGGGGATATTTACCTGTATCTGTGATAAAGGCATCATGTTGGATGCAAGGAGGCTACCACATGAATAAACCACCTCGTGACCCCCTCTTTAGTGCCCATAGAGCAGGATCTGGCAAAAGTCTATGCATTTAAATTTAAATTACAAAGAATCATTTTTTTAAACAATCAAGTTTTCTATTATTTTTCTCAATTATTATTATTTTGATTATATATATATATTTATTTATTCCTTCCAAGCATGTTTTTCAGGCTACCATGATTCTCCCGTAGTGGTCCAGGGCAGCATTTTGTGAACAAGGCCCACTTAAGAATTGGGGTGGTGGGGAAGGGGGCAGTAAGTGGGTGGTGGGCTCTGGGCCCGACATCTGGCTTCAATCAGAGAAGTTCTGTTTGATCTGCTTTTATATATTGAAGCTATGAGTTAGATTTTATTAGCAAAAGAAATCTGCTGCTAAAAACAATGACAGTGAAAGGTTGAAAGTCACTGGTCTGGGGAAACTACGTTTGGACTGAAATGGAACCTGAACATTAATAATTCTTCCGCAGGAATTCAACAGGTGACTTCTCTTTATAAAAAAAACTTTCAAGTCATCCGTGTTCATTATAGAAAAAGGATAGAGAAAACATACAAAGGAACAAAAAGCCGCCTATAAGCCCATTATCCTGAGATCACAACTGTAAACATCTGGTGACTATTCTATAAGCCTGTCTCTCTCCCCCCCCGCCCCCCCCCCCTCTCTGTAGATCAATCTATCTATCTACCTCCTTTTGGAAAAAATGAAAATGAGATCAAACTCTACATCCTGTTTTGCCACTTGATTTCTTTTTACGTAATATATCATGAACATTTCTCTTTGCCAGCAAATATACCTCTACATCAAACTTTGTAAAGGCTCCCCAGATGTTAGCATATGGACTTTATCCACTTCTGTTATGCATCTAGTCTATCCAAGGCATTTGTTCTGATATTGTAAACAACCCTGCTGTGAACATCCTGAGAGCTACAGAGAGCAGAACCTCCTGTCTGGTGTGCCACGGCACATGCGTATAGAGCAAATGGGCTCCAGTGTGGGCGATATGGAGCCACTCCGCCCACTTGCTGCTCTGTCCCCAACCCTATGCCTGTGGCTATGAGCTACCTCCAGGGTTTACCTCAACATACTCTATAAATGGGCTTTTCTCTGTGACCCACGACTCTAAAACCCTTAGAAAGCATCAAATAGAGAGTAGGAGTTACAAATATGCCCTCTCCAGCCAGACTAGCTGGCCTTGAACCTCAGTGCCGCCACTGACCAGGTGGGGGGATCTTGGGGAAGTGACTTTCTGTATCCCCCAATTCCCTCATTTCTTAAGTGGATGTAATAATAATACCGAGCTCATAGTTACTATGTTATTGAAATAAGTTAATACATGTAAACACTTAGAACAATGTCAAACAGATGGAAAGCAATCAAAATGTCAATTATCCTTGTATATACATCTGCACACTTTTTGACTACTTCAAAGCTGGAATGGTTTCTGATCAGAAAGATAGAATGTTACATTTGGGGTCTGGAAGCTCTAGTTCTCTGTATGGCCTAGGACAAAGCTTCCCAAACAGTATGACGAGATGGTGATTTTTTTGCCCTCAAGACAGTATGGCAATGCCTGAGGGATCAGAGCCCCTGAGCTGATAGCACCCAAGCTTTGATCGTTCCAGGGTGCTGAACAAATAGGATCATTTTTGTTGTGTGCAAAGACTTGAGAAAGGATGGGAAGCATGGTCACAAGCTTCATGTTTGTTTCATAATTCACTGTAAGACACCCTGCCTCTGCTCTGCAAATTTTGCTTTCTCCCTCTTTTCTCTCAACTCTAAGCACCAATTATTTGACAAACAATCACACTTAACCAGACTCTCAGCCTGACCTGTGTGTGCAAGGAGAAAGAGATTGTTTTTCAATAGTAGTTTTCTGATGCAACTTCAATAGCATATTGCAATATAATATGATAATTACCACTTTTTAGAGAAAGGAAAACAAGTTAATAATCCTTTACCTTCATATCATGTGACTCTTTTGTTTTCTAATACTTGGCTAGACCCTACACTTTGGGGACATTCAAGGGGTAAATATGTGATACTGAGAATTGTATCCTGCTAAAACCTGAAGGTATATTTAAAATCTTGCTGACATTTTTGTGAGCAACCTTTTTTCTGTCTTTAATTTTGGTCGCTATTTCTCCTAGTCTTTAGGTTTCGAAGTTTATAGTCCTCTCCTTTGTGGGCCTGGGTCCCATTTTTGCTCTCGTTGAGCACAGATACATGTATCAAATTCTGGCTGAAAATCAGCTGTCTTCTCGGTTTTCAGAAGATGGCTCTCCTATTCCTTCCATAAGCTCCTTTAGCCTTTGTTCTTTGGTCCAATCTGTAAGCCATCTGCATCCTTTATTATTAAGAACATATTTATTGAGATTTCACAACTGTTTAATAGATATGTATCTTATTACATGTTTGATACACCTCATTAAACATACTATTCAATTGGTATTTATTTAACATTCAGTAAACACTGAGACCCTTTAGCCTCTATGGGGGCGGCGGGGGGTGGGGGGGGGGGAAGGGGGTGGACCCCAGCTCGGCATCAATGCTTTCCTTTGTCCTGTAGGAGCTGCTCCTGCCGCAGTCTAGTTCTTCATCTTTAACCCTTCAACACTCCAGCTCAAATGGACTTGGGCAAAGAATCAAAGTCAGCTTTGAAGCCGAAACTGCAGCTTACAGCTCAAGCTACCACAGGGGCTACCAGTCTGGAAGCTGTCCACATTCCCCTGGTGCCATCTCAGCAACAACGCTGAATGTGAGCTATGGGGTATCCTGTCTTTCCAGATCTACAAGTGTGACTGTGATTTTTTTCAAAGTGACTTATGGTGTGGCCATGAGTACCACTCAACAGGAGGAGGATGCCAAAAAGCCTCGCAGCTGCTCTCCCAACCGGACCAGATGCGTCGGGAGCCCTACGGAATAAACTAGAAGCAGATCAGGATGCTTTCGGAGTCCATCGGGCTGCTTTGTCCTTCACTTGCTTCATCTCCAAGACCCTGGGTTCCCGGCACAGACCTCTCCTCACATATCCCAGCTCCTTGAGTTCACCTCTCATACACTCAACATTCCTTAGTTATTTTAGAAAAACAAAACAATACACCTGAGTACTGCATAGGGGGCGGCCGAAGACAGAAAATGTGACCCAACACAAGAGTCTTTCTTGAAATGGGACTTTTCTGGCATGACTTTCTCATCCCTGCCAGCTTCACTTTCTCCTAAAGCAGAGCTTTAGACACACATTACTCCATTTAAATATTTGAGGCTTTTTTTTTTTTTTTTCAGGGTTTCCAGGACTCACGTAGGAAGAAATCCGAAGAAGCTGCAGCCACTCCTCTGTGAGAAAAGTTTTCCTTTAAGAAGGCCACATGTCTTAGCCAAACAACTGATTACAAACTGTGGGACTGAAATGCTTTCTGGGAGGGGGGGCAGGAGGCAATTTAGTTCTTAGGTCTTTGCCATAAATAACGGATTAAAAAGCTTAGCTGATGCTATAAATTAAAAATGTGAAACTAATTATACCAGTGCCATAAAAGCATAACAATCAATTCATAACCCAAGTATGGGATGTGACAGCATCTACCGTGTACGACAGCTCAAGAGAAGCAGAGGGGACCCAGTAATCCTACAAGAATCTGTCCTCCAGTCCAGAACCACAGGCCCACTTCCATGTTGCAAAGTGAAACAGTAGTAGCTTTCTTGTTCTCTCTACCCGTTTTTCATGACAACAGTTTCATCCTTCTCTTCCCCGTCTCCACCCCTTCCATGCAGGCCCATTACTCAAAAGAAAGGCTCACCCATACCAACAAGCACAGCTGCAGTTTTGCCAATTCAAACCAGATGGGTCTGGAAGGCAGCTGCTGCCAAGACTATAATTCAACCAGGAATTCCTAAATGTTTCAACCAACCATTTAATAATGTTCTAGCTAGAGTTTTCTCCCTGTTCTGATTAGATGGGTGAGGCCAACTTGGTTGGACTATGCAGTTTCAGAAAACTTCTGTGTCGCTCAATGGATTGTTTCCTTCTGTTTTACATAGACCATACTCCACATAAGCTGCCTATGGTCTCTCCATAGGTGTAGTGGAGAGACCTGGTGTAGTGGAATGAATCGCTCTTCACAATTCTTCATGCCTTCTCTGTATTTGGATTATACATCTACACCCTTTGCCTTGTGACTGTGAGGTCCCTTCCACTAAAAGTGGAGTGTATTTCCTCATTGAATTAGTGTGTGACTCAACCATGTGAATTTATTTGACTGATGGAATGTGAGTGTGTGTACGTGTGCGCGTGCGCACGTGGGTGCTAGCCCTCGACTGAGGCCCAAGAGGCACTGCATTTTTCTGTTCCCACTCTTATGCTCTGTTGATGTGCTACAAGAACAATACGCCCTAAATAGTGACTGGTATCAGAATGACAAAACACTTGGTGCATGCGTCTGACTTGAATGCATCTTACAACCTGGAGCCAAGCTCAGCTGATCCCAGACAAGCATAGTGGAGACAAAGCTGACCTATAGGCATACAAGGGAAAAATAAATGTTTGCTGTTTTCAGACACTACGTTTTGGGAAAGGTTTGTAACACAGCAGTATAGTGGCAATAGCTGACTGATACACTTGCCACCTGAGTTACCTTTCTAAAACTGCCATGTTATTATGTTAGTCTCTTGCTTCATGGCTCCTTGCCATGTATAGGGTAAGTTCAAACTCTTTGCCGTGGCACTCAGAGCCTCTCCCAATCCAGCTTTAGTCTGAGTGTCAGTCTTTCTGCAAAGCCTTCCCAAACTGAATTGGTTCCCCTCCTGTGGGTTTCCAGAGTGGTCCCATGATCTGCTACAACCATAGTTGCCACACTGGATATCACTAGTTATTACCTCTATCTCCCTGGAAAGACTGTGAAACTTCAGAGTCAAGAGTCAGCCTGTTCATCTTTGTAGTCTCAGCACTAGCTTATGGTAAACAAACTGAATTTTTACTTTTACTCAGTAATGATTACAGCCTGCCTGACTTTGACAGGAAACATTGACAGACCATTTGCTTACAACAGACTCAAATGTCATCTGAACATTTTCTAAAAAGTAACTTCGACTCCACAGTTTCCTAGGTCAGGAGTCTAGGTTTACACAATGATCTGAGTTTCAGTAGGAGGTAGATAGTGGTGCAAATATCATTGAAGGTCATAAAGATATGTTCTGAAAGCAAGGCCATGGCCTACTTAAGTTCTCCCCTTGGGATTTCAGCCTGATCCTTGCTCTAATGTTGACCCATGGCCATTGCCCAAATAGAGGGAGCTGAAAGTGGGCTGGAGTTTGATTTTCCCAGTTGATTTGGTTGCAGTTTTGACTGTAATAATGTTGCTGTTTTCCCCGGGCTGACTGTTGCAGATGAGTCAGATGGAGCAGGGCTGTAGCCCTGGGATAGATCGATGTTATCGATCCTCAAGGATCCATGTCATTTCCAGGGGATTTGCTAAAGAAGCTACTTATGTTCCTTTTTCATTTTCCCTGACTCATTACCAGCTGCTGCTTCCTTCATACAACTCAGCAACACCTGGAGGAGTGGAACACGACCGTCCAGTTGGGGTTCAGACACCTTCCTTCAAAATTAAACACAAGACAACATGCGACCCACCAAAACCTGAGCCACATGAGGAAGTCAGGTCACACTGGCCCACAGGGGTTTGATATTTTTTGTTTTGTTTTAAAAAGGGCAGCCTGGCCCTACACTAAGCAATTGATCCCCCAGCTTAACTTTTAAATTAAGACCATTGTAAATTTGGGAACTTGAGAGGACATAGAGAGGACACCCATAATACTTTGCAAATGTCAAGTGCCTCTTGACGTTGGTTACTTTTCAAAGGTAGCTAGGTTACAATGTACCGTGGTAATGAAAAAACCCCGTCAGGCCCACTCTACAGGGTTTTAGTCAATATACATAATATTATTGGGCTTTGCAAGGATTAAAGGTTGTTTCTCTCACAGCCTCACAATAGGACTATTTTTCCTACTGAAGGCACAAAAGAAGCCTCCCTGTTTACAGAGGAGCCCAGGACATTTTGGGGCCCCAAAGCATCCTGACATCTCTTTATATACTTCCCCCTGCTGGTAGCTTTGTAGTTAACCTAAAAAAAAAAAAAAAATCCAATTTCTTTTAACCTATAGATGCCGGGACTTAAAAAAAAAATTGATTGGTGATTTATATTGTCCATGAGTCATTTCTAGAGTACAGAAGTGACTGTTGCCTCCAGTTTTCTTCTGGGAGTGAAAGCTTTTATGTCACTCCATCCTCTCCACCAATTCTCATGTCTTTTCAATTATCCTATATTTAGTATAGTTTTGGAATCACTCATCCTGCAAAATGGGGTACCCAGAATGGAGCATAATACAAGGTGTGGCCTTACTGAGATTTATACACATTAGGAGGCCAGAGACAGCTCACTAGAAAATTCTGTAATGTGTCATAACCATGCCTAAATAAGAAAAAGGAAACTGCTCAGTATGCTTTGGCCCACTCGGTTAAAAGGAATTCCAATCTTAAAACCTCACAACAGAGAGGCAGTGATTAACCTGTCCAAAGAAACTTTTTGGATGAGGATCACGGAGAATAATCCTGGGCTGGATCCAGGGCATTTCCCAACTAATACTTTTAAGCATCTCTACAATACCCAGAACCTTCTTAGAATTAGTTTGATTTTTTAAAAAAATGTGCTAAAAACACTTAACATAAAATTTATCATTCTAACCTTCTACAGTGTATAATCAGTGGCATTAAGTTATTCACAATGTTGTGCAACCATCACTACTAAGTCCACCACTTTTTCACCATCACAAACAGAAACCCTTGTACCTATTTGCAGTCACTCCCCATTCCCTCCTCACTCCAGCTCCTGGCAGCCAAAAATCTGTTTTCTATCTATCTATGTGTTTGCCTATTCTGGATATTTCATATAAATGGAATCAGCCAATATGTGGCCCTTCGTGTCTGGCTTCTTCTACTTAACATAACGTCATCAAGTTTCATTCATACTGTAGGTACAGTGGTCCCCAACCTTTTTGGCACTAGGGACCAGTTTCGTGGAAGGCAATTTTTCCATGGACGGGGTGGTGGGAGGGGGATGGATCAGGCAGTAATGTGAGCGATGGGGAGAGATGGGGAGCGGCAGATGAAGCTTTGCTCGCTTGCCTGCCACTCACTTCCTGCCGTGCGGCCCGGTTCCTAACAGGTCCATGGCCCGGGGGTTGGGGGCCCCTGCTGTAGCATGTATCAGCACTTCACTATCTTTTACGGTTGAATAATATTCCATTGTACAGATGTACCACATTCTGTTTATGCGTTCATCTGGTGATGGACATTTGGCTTCTTAGATCTGATTTTTGCTTCTCTTCGTGGTAACAGAAATTCAGAGAAACAACATACGGATCTACTGTTGTTGCAGTTTTTTTTTTTTTTTTCCTTAAGGTCTTCAGGTTATTTATTTATTTATTTATTAAATTAATTAATTAATTAATTAATTTATGGCTGTGTTGGGTCTTCGTTTCTGTGCGAGGGCTTTCTCTAGTTGCGCCAAGTGGGGGCCACTCTTCATCGCGGTGCGCAGGCCTCTCACTGTCGCGGGCCTCTCTTGTTGCGGAGCACAGGCTCCAGACGCGCAGGCTCAGTAGTTGTGGCTCACGGGCCTAGTCGCTCCGCGGCATGTGGGATCTTCCCAGACCAGGACTCGAACCCGTGTCCCCTGCATTGGCAGGCAGATTCTCAACCACTGCGCCACCAGGGAAGCCCGTTGCAGTTGTTTTTAACAAACCACGTTGTTAACATTTTACTCTCAGTCACCCGTCAACATGTACTGGCACTAGAGGCACTCAGTCAAGACTGCTTGATGAGTTCATGTCCTTGAAAGAATTATGCGAAATAATTAGTACAGGTGGTCTATGGATGTGTCAGACAGGAGGAGACCAGGTGAAATCTGCTGGCTAGGGCAGAACAGGTACCCAAGACGTGCCCTGTTGGACTGTGAGACCATTTGTCTGAAGGATATTGTAGTTTCCTATCACTGTTTGGACAAATGGTTGGTGGTAAGAGATCCTGAACTAAAGGGAATGGCCCATAAGACAGAGAGTAGAGAGAGCTGTGATGGCTTCTTCTGGACTGGCCCTATCCAGAGTTCAGGTGGGTGAGAGCTTGAAGGCTGCCTTCCCTGGTCAGTAGGGTCTCAGGAAACTGGGTAAGAGCTCCTCTGCAAAATATATTTGGGGGAAAGCTATGTGAACTGCAAACCATTAAAAAAAAAAAGAAAAAAAAGGAATGGGTTTCACTGACAAATAAGTCTGAGAAATATGGTCAGAGGTTAGGCTAAAGGAAGTCAAATAGATCTCGGTGTACAGGTCTTGGCAGAGCGTTTTAATACACGCATGTGCATTCTGAAACCCCAAGAGGCCAGACACAGCACTCAGTATTCTCTAAAATTCACTGACTGTGGAATCCCTGCGCGCTGAAAAGGACGTGCGCTGTGCTCCGCCTGCCAAACTAAGGGTCTGTGGGGCTGTGTTCAGCCAGAGGACTTGCGTTCTTGTTTGTCTTCCAAGAAAGGTCTCCCTTTTCTAACTTTCCTAAGTGTGCTCTGTAGGTAGCAGAGTCCCTGAACCCTTTTTGGTGGAGCACTGGGGATGGATGTGTGTGTGTGTGTGTGTGTGTGTGTGTGTGTGTGTGTGTGTGTGTGAGGGAGATGTATGCAGGGAACAAACAATTCTAGGGAATTGCTGGGCATATCCTAAACAGGGCAAGGCTGTAGCCCTGGGAAAGACCAGTTACTAAGAACAAGGCAATTTCTATAGACTGAATGCTTGTGTTCCCCACAAATTCACATGTTGAAACCTAACCCCAGTGTGATGATATTAGGAGATGGGGCCTTTGGGAGGTGTCAGGTCATGGGAGTAGAGTCCTTATGAATGGGATTAGAGCCTTCATGAAAGAGATCTTGGAGACCTCACTTCTCCCTTCCACCATGTGAGAACACAGTGAGAAGAGGGCCAGCTTTGAATAAGAAAGTTGGCCCTGACCAGACCCCAAATCTGCTGGCACCTTGATCTGAGACTTCCCAGCCTCCAGAACTGAGAAAAATAAACTCTTGTTGTTTATAAGCCACTTAGTGTATGGTATTTTTGTTATAGCAGCCTGAACAGGGAAAGACAGGACTCCAAGGGCTGATCCCTAGAGCCACTTCACCTTGGAATTCATTAGAGACAAGCAATCTCGGGAAGCATGGCAGAACCCTATTGTTGTAATTGAGCCACTATATCTGAGGTCCTAAACTTGATTTAATTCTGATCTCCCTGAAGACTGAACTTGAGGCTGTGCTTTCTTCTTTGGTCAGGATGAAGGTCTTAGGAAGTCCAGGATGAAGGTCTGGGAGACCAGAGGCAGGGAAGGAGCTGACAGAAAGCCCAAGGATGAGGTACATCCTCTAAAAGCCCCAGAAGTCAGAGAGGAAGCCATCAGTGGGATGCACAGGCCAGAAAGTCTTCAGGGAGAAGCTGAGCTGGGCACTGAACCGGACACAGCTATTAACTCTCACCTCTGTGCTTCCTCCCCTCAGAGGTCATTGATGTTCAAAATGAAAAGAATATTGGAGCACTAAGGGATTATGAGATTCCTTTTGAATCAACTCGGGATGATTAAATTATTTTTTATATTGCCTAGTTTCATGTATTTATATTCGAATTCTCTGAAAACTGGTACTCCATGTGGGATAGTTCTAAGAAGATTTGACTAATCACAACATCCCAACCCATGGCCATGATCATAATGGAAAACAGGGTTTACTAGATAAACATGCTTCTAGGATTACAAAATTGGTGGCATTAAAGCCAAATGGCTCATAAATAAAAGTAATTCTGTATGTCAGGCTGCTGTCTATTTCTTGCCTTGTAATAAATATATATACACACATTGTATATCATATGTTATTTTTTTCTGCTTATAAAAGATATGTGACCATTGTAGAAAATTTGGAAAATACAAAAAACACAAAGAAAATTAAAAAACCACTGTAATACCTTTGTTCACAGTTACAGTTTTGGTGTATACATTTTATACACCTTTATATATAAGCATGTATTTTATTTTTATAGATTGTTTACATATGACTATACATTGTATTTTAAAATTTTCATTTTAATAGATTTTAAAATAAAATTGGGATCTCCTATCTATGCTATTTTTAGTCTTTTAAAAAATCACTTATTAATGTATTATATATATTTTCCCTGTCTTTAAATATCACTTCACAACATGGCTTCACAGTATACCATTATATGGACAAGCTATATTTTATTTAATATACCCCCCACTGCTGAATATTTAGGTTGCTTTAAATTCTTCTCTTATACGTAACTCAGTGATGAACCCCTTTTTTTCCCACATCTCTGATTGTTTCCCAGAAGCCTCACATCTTTTTCTTATACTTCTATAACACTATAAACCCTACAGTCATCACTGCTGGTTATAATTATTTTCCAAAGATGAACAAGATACTTACGAGGTGTGAATAATCTCTCCTCATGTGAATGTCATATACGAAGATCAATAACACAAAATGGCATGTTGAAAGTACTCGGCTTTAAAGTATTACTTTCCCATGGGACTTCCCTGGTGGCGCAGTGGTTAAGAATCCGCCTGCCAATGCAGGGCACATGGGTTCGAGTCCTGGCCCAGGAAGATCTCACATGCCACGGAGCAACTAAGCCCATGAGCCACAACTACTGAGCCCACGCTCTAGAGCCCACAAGCCACAACTACTGAACCTGCGTGCCTATAGCCTGTGTTCCACAACAAGAGAAGCCACGGCAATGAGAAGCCCACACACCAGCAAAGAGTAGCCCCTGCTCGCTGCAACTAGAGAAAGCCCGTGCACAGCAATGAAGACCCAATGCAGCCAAACATAAATAAATAAATAAAATTTAAAATATTACTTTCCCTTATAACATAAGAAAATGCAAAATAAAAAGTGGATTTAGCAGCACAATATGTATATAAAATACTCAGAAAATTTTCTTCAATTTTCAAATCAGTCACATACTGAGCTTCTAGATCACTTCTCTGTGGTTCTGTCAAGTTTCTTGACATGGAACTTTCCCAGTACAGAGTCATGAGGAGCAGGCTGACCTCACCTAAGCAAGACAAGCCAAGTCAAATAAGCAATATTCCTAAAGTGCTATTTCTAAGTACCTTGCACCATATCTCTAGGTGTGACCTGTGCAGAAGAGCTTGTGCAGAACTGTGGCCAACAGAGTCTTATTTACAGGAAAAAGAACTCCATGTTGGCAGACTGATGAAAAGGCTGCACCAACCACCTAGAATTGTTTGCTTAAAAGAGGTCTCTCAGGTGTCTTGCTTCATGTAAACCTGTGAGTGGAAGCTCAAATGTTTCAATCAAATAGACAAAAACAGCAAGGCACAGAAAACTGACACAAAATCAAGAAGGTGAGTTGCTTCACGTGAGCATAACTACCTATGATTTCCAGAATCTTCTACTTGAAAAGTGAATAGTAGAGTGGCTGAACTGTAGAATTCTCAAACTTAGAGATATCCCTCAAAGCTTAAGCTGGCTTTCCTAAACTTCAGTCATTTGATTATCATCTTCATGATTCTGTCCTATTCCTACAACACCTCCACTGTGACTAAATATTTTTCTCTCAACGGACTTACAATATTACTGAAAGAGATTTAGCCTCATCCTAAGAGACAATATCTATGAAATCATGAGATTACGTGCTTATTATATTTTTATAGGTGCATAAATGTTAAAAAAAAATTGTTAGCATACCTCCAAACATGATTTTCCACATCACTGTGGCTATGCATCCCACACGTGAGGACATACTGGTTTAAGGAAAGCTCTTTCAGGACAAATGCAGAAAGCGCGACTGTCTATAATAGAGAGTAAACATCTGAGACTTGTTTTTCTGAAACCCTTATAGACTATAAATGAAGTCACTTTTTTTTTTTTAAATTTTTATTTATTATTTATTTATTATGCTTATTTTTGGCTGTGTTGGGTCTTCGCCTCTGTGCGAGGGCTCTCTCCAGTTGCGGCGAGTGGGGGCCACTCTTCATCGCAGTGCGCGGGCCTGTCACCATCGCGGCCTCTCTTGTTGCGGAGCAGAGGCTCCAGACGCTCAGGCTCCGTAGTTGTGGCCCACGGGCCCAGCCGCTCCGTGGCACGTGGGATCTTCCCAGACCAGGGCTCGAACCCGTGTCCCCCGCATTGGCAGGCAGACTCCCAACCACTGCGCCACCAGGGAAGCCCCAAAGTCACTTTTAAGAAGATTTAAATGAATGTCTAGAGGTCAGAGCCACAATGAGCTGTTCAATTAGAGGTATTAAAGACACTAACTTGACTCTCTGACGGCAGATGGACCCATTAACACTGTGTCCAACATCACATAATCCTAGAACAAACTAAATATTGGCCAACATGGATCTTTGTTCTGACCCAAAGTTACATTCTTTGTCTCTGGGCTCACCTTTCTGTTTATGAAACTCCTTAAGCATCACTCACTTCACTAACTAGCTGAAGTGACAGTCACTCTCCATGCCCTTTGGAAGTCCTGCTGACTGAGGCCCATGCACTCAGTGTGGTCCCAGGTAATGGTCTACACCCTGGAGCACCTGAGCAGTCCTGGCCCCACCAGCTGAGCTATATCCTTCCTAAGAGTTAGTTGTGTTTGTCCCCAAGCCTCTTTATGGAAGTTGTTCTTGTTCATGAAATTCATAACTGAATTAAATAAAGTATAAACCAGAGATACATGCGTGCAAAAAGAGTTGTTTCTATGACAGCTAAATTAACTCTGTGAAAACATTCAGCTGAGTTGCTGAAAATTGCCGTGTGGGTAGGAGAAGTGTTAACTGAAGGATTCTGCACTCTAAGGGCCTCTTGGGTGCCTTAAATTCTCCCTTTACTTCAAAGAGCGGAAGCTGTAGACAAGCAATATGGCGGTGGTTCATGCAAAAAGATGTATGTTGCTTTAAGTTTAAGATGCTTAAAGTACATGTGATCATATATACATTTATGTTTCCCTGCTTTAGACAAATTTTAAAATTAACCAACCAACTCCTGTTCCATTAGAGCCTTCCTAAGGGCATACACGACAGCTGTTCTCACTGCTGGGCCTGAAATACTGTATGTCGTATGTGTCTCAGCCTTGGCCTGTCTCATGAGATGTGAACTCTCCAAGGACAGGGCCTCTATCTTAACCATCTTTGCTGAGTATATGTAGCTAAGGCCTTGCAGCTACTGATCAATATTCTTAGAACTGAATACAATGTCTTTGTTCTCGTTAATTTGAATTCCTTCAAGTTGACTGTACTTCCCACCTTGATCCTGAGTCATTTTTCCTTATGGCCAAGTAACTCAGTGTGCCTGGGATGAAAAAATGCCTGTCACTGAGCTGTCCATTCTTCCAGGATTGGCTAGTAGGGGGAAAGCAGAGGAGGAGACTTCTGGCAGCCTGAGAATGACTGAGGTATGGCTTGGCCAATTAAGTACTTCATACTAGAATATTCCATGAATGCTATAGGATGGCGAAGTAATTCATCACATATATTTAAAGTTGAATTTACTGATATTTTATGGTATTGGATATTATTTCTATTAACATTTTATGCTGAAATTACAGAATGATTCGTGAGTACTGAATTTTTGATTGCTTTTACACTTGCTGGGACACTATTAAACTTGATTTACGTTAATAGCGCTGTAAGAAGATATTAACAATGAAATTTCCAAAAGCACTTAGCATCTCATAATTGGAGTTAAATGACAAAAAAAATGAGGGGATAATAAAGTAAAGAGAAAAGGAGAGAGAAAGTTTTGACAATATTCTTTTTAACCTGTGGTTCTTAATAAGATTTTTGCAGGATTGTTTTAGGTTAGGAAAGAATCAAATCTCCAACTGAGAGAGATGATGCTGATTTATTGGAGGAGTTTTATAATACAGAATAAAGACCTAGCTCCAGGTAGAGAGTACAGAATTTCAAACTTCTGGGAGAGAAAATTTCCTGATTTCCAGAATAAGGAGGACATTTCAATTAGCAACTTTTTCTTCTGTCTATGGTAACTAGAAGACAATCTAATTTTTTTAAATAAAAAAATTAATTTAGTCATGGCTGCTGAAATAAGGAGAGGTAGACATTTAAAACAAAGCCAAAACAATAATAATAATAACAATTATTATAACAAATTTCTTTGAGCCCTCGTTATGTGTAGGTTCTATGCTAAGCAATTTAAATATACAATATCATTTAATCTTGACAGCATTCCTATGCATTAAGCACTCTTATCTCTACTTTACAGTTAAGGAAAGTGAGATTGAGAGAAGTTAAATGACTTTAATAAGCGGTGGTGCCAGGATTTGAACCCAGGAAGTCTGACTCCTGAGCAGGTCCTTAACCACTGCACTCTTTTGAGCATAACTAAGTTATAAGCAGCTGGTTAGTGTCAAAGCCACATTCATTGGCTCTGGGTGCTTTTGCCTTCATGGGCTTCTTTCTCCCTGAAAAATTATTCAAACTTCTATTTTCTAATTGCATTGGCATTAGAATATATTAATACATATTAAAATTCTTTTGAGCAAAAAGTTCACCTTTTTGATGATTTTAAAAGAAATTAAAAGACTTTCTTGGCCCCCTTAAAGTGTGGTGGGCCCTAGGCACTGCGTCTATGGTTATCTCGCGAAGTCAGCCCTGGTTAGCATGACAAAAAAGCCAGGACTAGGACACGAGATCACGGAATCTCATCTCTGATTACAACCAAGTCCAGAAAGCTATGGTGATGGGACAAATGGAAATAACATGAGAAGAGGAGTGAGGAGCTTTTTATCTCCTTGTTTTCTTGGAGGACACGTGGCTTGCGTCCTTGCCGGTTCTTTGAGGATGGCAACTTCGGAACTGACGAGGTCTTTATGGGCTTTCCCTTAATCAATATACTATAGCTTAGTTAAAAAAAAAAAAAAAAAAAAAAGACAAAAAGAAAAACAAACTTGGATCCTTAATGGATAGTACTGCCTACACATTAATAAATATTAGAGATGGCCAGTGTTGTCAGAGACATGATCGACTGCTTGATTAGAATTCTGACCTGGGCCCCCGTCTGGGAAGCGATTCCCTAGAAACACAGAAAAAAGTCAGCCAAACTCCATAGTACTCATAGCAACAAACTGTAGTTTCTGTCCCCAGTGCAAATGAGATTCATCCACTGACATTTCCTCCCAACCCAGTAATGCTTCATGTTCTAAAGAGCTAATAAACTAGGGGTCACTCTGAGAAGGTGTTGACTCTCAAGTGTTGGCCCAAACTTGAATATATTCTGAACAAAAGTAATGAGGAAACAAAAAAATCTATTTTTAGTTCCCAAACTGCTACTCGACTCCCAGCCTGGATACAAGAAAGATTCAAACATGTATGACCACATAACCATGTAAGAGTTTAGTATCTGTTTTGCTTTATGATAAAAGTAATCTCAAGTTAGCTCTAGCTGAATTGGATCACTTCCATGAGGTCTCTCAGTGGTAGATTTAACAACCTGAATGAGATTTATGTGTAGACTTTATGTGAAATTCCCCTCTTTTAAAGCCATGATAAGTAAGAAAAATGTACCAAGAATCCAGGATAAAATATCTTCCTTGTAGTTTTTAACACATTTAAAACTGTATGATTTTACTGACTTACTTCTTTAGTTGACAAGGCTCTTTTAAACTAGAGAACAGATAACCAAGTACATGTACAGACTTCATTTGGAAACTGGGCATTATTTACCTTAAAAATGATTGAGAATGTGAATCTGGGATTCTGTTAAGATCATAGCTAACAAAAGGCACAAAGTAAAAAGGTAGCTGATAAGCAAATGATAGATGATTGAATGGCTAGATACATGAATAGATTAATGAATAGATAGAAAAACAGATAGATGGATAATACAGATGAATGAATTAATAGAGACACAAATGGATAGACAAGTAGATGACAGATAATAGAAAGATATTCATAGATCAATACATGGTTAGAAAATGGATAGCTAGATGCACATGGATGAAGAGATGACTGGGAAGTAGAATAAATAGTTGATACATAAATGAATATAGAGAGATGAATGGAGAGATAGATGCTAGAGATTGATGAATGGAAGGATAAATTTGGAATGAAACTGTAGATAGATGCAAGGGTACAACGATATCACAATTGTACCCAACTGGAATGGAATAACAATGAAGATACTGTCATTTCTCTCCATGGAGCTACTTTAAATAGTTTAACTCTTCTGGGGGAAGTATAGGCTGGAGGCAGGAAATTAGTCAGTGTCTAAGAGCTTTGAAGTTTCATAATAAATGTGTCAATGAGAGGGAGAAAATGCACAGGTGTTCCATGATTTAGCCGCTTCTGAATCCTCTGTAATGCTCGCTTGGCCTCTTGGATACACACTAGAACAATGGGAGATGCGCAGAGTGGAGGATGAACAAGGCAGCCTTCGTGCATCCTTGGTGATACACAAAAGTCATCACTTTTTGCCTCTTCTTTAATTCTGATATTCACATATACCTTTACTGGTAGATCTACTCGGGAAGGCTTGGCGCTGTAATTAATCTACGTCACAGGAAGATGTACTGTTGGCAGAATTTAAGAGTGGGTTTGAGCTGCTGTGATGAGTAGGGGCACCTCAGCCTGTGTGATATAAATTCCTCTGCTAATTGGATTGCTGGAGCTAATCAGAAGCCAGAAAGGGAATAAAAAAAAAATCCGTCTTCCCGCTGCTGCTGCTGGCTGATAAAGCGGACCGCTCCTTTCAGGACAGGGGGTGCCGGAATTGAGTCCTCATGTGGAGGTCTTACTCGAGATGGCTATCTCAAAGGAGGTGCATCCCTTCTGTTGCCAGGCCAGGAGGAGACAGCTAGAGCAGTGAGAGAAAAGAGTAGAATGATCCCAAAGAGATTTTACTACCGAATCACAGAAACAGAGTAAGTGGGGGAGAGGTGAAAGAATCGGAAATCAAAGACGGGGGGACCACCCAATGGCCTGAGAGAGCTAGAAGCTTTTTCTGACAAAAGGTGCTACTTCCTGGGACCCGTGAGCACGCCTGCCATCCACATGGGGGCATAACTTCAGAAGGCCTCATCTCTGCAGCCAGGACTCCGAGCACTCAGGAGAAAGTCACTCAAAGCTTGCGTTTAGGTTGACACTCCTGTACCCACTTTTCTGAAGGTGAAAAAGCCAAGCGGAGGATGAATTCCATTCAACACTAGGGCAAGTGCAATTCGGGAGACTCGGTTGAGCTGCTCAGGCCGTAGGGAAGAGGGGAAAAAAGACCAAGGTCTGAAATGTCTCGCCTGCTGGAAACGCTGCATCTGCTCCCATACTTTCCAGGTTTAGGATGAGGCAGAAAAAGCAAGTTTGTGTTCAACGTCCTGTGTACCTTTTCCACCAAAGATAAATAGTGCATTCCAGCTGTAAGAGTGACATGTGTATACCATAGGGCACTGGTTAGACCTTGGTGGTCTTTATATCTTCTTTGCTTTACTAAGGCGCTACCACTTCTCCATAGAGGAAAACGTATCCCTAATATTTGGTTCCACCAAGCTGAATCCCCTGCAGTTATCTTTCAATTCCTCTCTTCGCCTCTCCTCTATTCTTTTCTCTCTGTGATTACCACTTCTTTGCCGGTATTTCTTCTCGAGCCCTCTACATACGCTAAATCCTTAGCCATGATGAGTGCAGCGAGCCCCTCTTGCACACAACAAAGACTTCTATTTCTTTTTTTTTTTTTATCTTTTGGGCGACACGATAAAAAATAACCCTGTATTTATGCAAATTGCAAAGTAGCGTGTGATAATGAAAACAAAACAGTGCTGGCCCGCAGCCAAGGCATGGCACTGACGGGGGCTCCCGACCATTTGGCTCTTGATTCTTCGGGGAAAGCAGCTGTAGAGAAAGGGGAATACAGAACACCGGCGTCACCCGCGCACTCACACGCGCGCACCCTCGTTCGCACGCATTCCGGTACCGTCACCTCGGAGCCAGCCAGCCTTGGGATCCAAATCAAGTTCGGCTGCCTGCCGCCACCAGCACTTCAGCGTCGTCCCCCACAAGCCTCCCTGCCCCCTGCTCCTGATTCCCTTTCAGGAATTTACAAACATTTTCCACAGATCAATATCTGTATTGATTATTCATTGTGAGTGAGTCGTGCGTCTTTGGTGATCCAGCTCGCAGAGGTAGCAGCCAAAGCCTGCTGCAGGGGAAAAAAACAACAGAAGGCGAGAGGGACCCAGCTCTTGCTGGGTCTGCGGCTGTCGGCAACACAGAAAGGAAGAGAAAAAGAGGAACGTGCTGGGAAACGAAGGAATGGATGAGGGTGGAGGAGAAAGAGGGAGCAACAGCAAGAAAAACCAAGCGTTGGCTGCACATCTGGTTGCAGGGCTCCTGGTGGCTTGGAGGAAACCCCCATCTTGGGTCTGCTGTTCCGTGCATCCTGCCCTGGACTCCCTCTCCTCGGGGAGCCAGAAGTGACTCACAGTTTTGGTATCTCCTACGTAAGAGCTTTGGGGGGATTCCTTGGCTTGTTGACAGGAAAGGAAGAAAGCAGCAGCAGGGAGGTAAAACACGATTACTTCCAACTGCCTGGCGGAGGACATGCAGCCTCTTGGCTTGCCTGGAACAGCTTGCAGCTCTCCGATGGCAGGCGGAGGGAGAATAATTAAAAAGGCCAGCATCACTTACTAAGTGAGTAAATACAAAGCCGTTCCAAACGTGCTCTCCAGCTAATGAGAAGCTGTAATTTCTTAGACTTCAAGGCAAAACAAGACAGTGATGGGGCTCAGTGGACTGTGTGTTTGTGTGGAGATGGGGTGGGGGTGGGGTGGTGGTGGAGATAAATCGACTAATTGTTGGCCATGTTTAAAAAAGGGATTACTGGAAAAGACAGTGAAATGATGACAGGAAAACATCTTGGACCAGAGCCAAAAAAAAAAAAAAAAAAAAAATCCAGTCAAATCAAGTCTGCAGCTCAGAGAAAACACCCATCACTCCTGTTGGAGGCTCCCACAGGAACTGCCCAGTGTTCCTGAGCCGAAAATGGAATATTGTGTGGGCACCAGGGGACAGAGCCAGGGATCACCAGAACGTCCAGAGGAAAGAGCCATGGCATGCCAGGTGACACAGTTACGTCATTCTTTGAGAAAACAAAACAAAGCAAAATAATAAAGACCAACCTGTCCTTTTCTTTTAGTTGGAGCCCCTGCTTGCTCAAAATAGCTTCTGTCTATTGAAAGCGACCTCTAAATGTGCCTACTGATAACAGGAGCTGCTGATTCTCTGTTTGTCTCCAGGAAGCTGCTGCAATGTTACAGAAAGATGCTGGGAAAAGGAGGTTGAGGAAATTCAGTTTGCCCTTGACTGGGCTTCTGGCAAAACATGCCAGGTGATTGTCTTTGCCATCTGGACCATCATGTGGGAGCTAGTTTGGGCTTCGTCTTCTGTTGTCACACAGCTGTGACTTGGTGAGTCCAAAGCCAACCATGATGAATTAAGACTCTTAACACAGGGTTCCAAACACGCATGACAAAGTGGGGACCCCAAAGAATAAAATGAGCTGGATCTTCCTTCTTTCTGGGTGTTCAGTTAACTGAGCTATCTTGTTCCCCTACAGATGAGTGGAGCTGGGTTTTTTTTTGTTTGTTTGTTTGTTTTTAGGATTTCCAAGACTGGAAGGTCAATAGAAAGACATGCTCCTTCTCACAGGGGATTTACTCTTCATGTTGCTTCCTTATTTCAGACACCCCAGTACATTGCAAGTTTCCTGAGCACGAGAAATATATCCTGCAGAAGTGTGCCTTGGAGACTCAAAGGAGGAGGAATTAAGCCAGTTGTGGATGGCTCGGGCATCTTACACTGCATTTCTTCAGCATTCATAGAGACCTGTGTCTATAGGGTCTGTGTGTGTGTGTGTGTGTGTGTGTGTGTGTGTGTGCATGTGTTTGCTTGCGTGTGTATGGCTCTGTGTCTGCGTGTCTCTCGGAGAGGGAGGAAGAGAGTGAAGTCGGAGCAGACAGAATGTTTGGGCATTTATGTAATTCATGCAGAGAATGTTCAATGCTGCAAGGCAGACAGCCATCCATCCCTGGACTCTGCCACTCTGGAGGGCTTGTACAGACCTGATCTGAATGTTAAATGCAGAAGACGAAATTAGCATACTAACCAAGGATGTCAACCCCTCCTTGCAATCAGTAAATGGCCGTCTCCTCTCTTTAAAGCCGGCATCGCTATGCGCGAGCCACTTAACCATGTCCTCTGTCAGGTCCTTTTTTGTGTTTGTTTTTTTGTTTTTGTTTTTTGATGAAAGACTGGAAATTCATTAATGAGGAGGGAAGGAAGGGCTTCAAGGGGGCTGTAATGAAAACAAACGATCCTCTTTAAATCTCATGTCGGCCAAAGCTGGGGGTGGGGGTGGGTTGCTTTCTGTTCTGGTGCTGGAGAATAGGAAATTCCACAGCCAACAGACCCCTTGATGAGAGCGCAAGAATGCATTGCTTGGGAATTTCTTCTATGTGGCAAAGACCAGCCATGGCCAGTACGTCTGTGTTAATAAAACTTAGAATGAGCTTTATCTTCCGAACTGTAAAGTGTGGTCTACCAGATGTCTTTCCATGCCGTCACAGGTTATCAAAGTTTCTTGACCTTGTGAGGCTAGGGAGAGCCTTCTGGAATCTTTTGGCCAGTTGCCTCAGCTTTTGAAGTAATACAGATTTTTCTTTTGGGCTATGCTTTGGCCTTTCCCAAAGGAAGTAGTTGCTTTTATTTTAATCTCTATCATACAAAGAAGTACACAAAAGAAAAGATTTAACTTCCACTCCTATAGAGCCCCATACAAAAGCAGACAGAATGCTGCCTAAGAGCTAAGAATCAGGCACTCCACCCCAGGTATTTGGGCTTCCTTTTTCTTTATTTTAGCCACTGTATCATTAGAAACAAACTTCTCCCCTTCCATTGTGTTGTACTGGTTTGACTTTAAGCCAGGGGTCACATACTCTGAACTCTCCAGGGATCTGTGGGTACCAGCCTGAGGAGGCAATAGGGAGGAGTGGGGCTTGGGATGAACTGGAGACACAGCCACTCACTTTTATTTACGGGAATAAAGGCCCTGCCTTGTGTTGCCTGATCTTCCAATGTTCCAAGAGGTAATAGAAATTGGTATGTTTAAATATAAAAAATATCAATTTTGAAATATTGGCATAAAGTGTTATTTTAAAAAAATTCTACCCGTCAAATAAAGCATATTTGTGGGGACAGCCTTGGCCTATAGCATGCCAGTTTGCAGTCTTCATTTTAGTCTAAAATAACTACCACAGGTGTTTATGTTAATTTTGTAATGTTTTTAACGCTCAGTCTTTCTGTGAAATATTTTAATTAAAAAATATAGATATTAGCAACTGCACGGCAAATATCATGGGAGTGTGTGTTTTGTTGGACCAAGAGGGAAGTGCTAATTCAAAACAATCAAGAGGGGAAGGAAATGGATATCTGCATGGCCTGCTGGTCTGCTGGTCACTGGCATCTTAGCAGGCGGCGTCTAATGTTAGCTTTATCTAAGGTAGTGATTGAGCCACAAAGATTTTTCACAAAGGTTATAACTGGGAGGATTAACTATCTAGAAAGGAATATGTTTGAATATTTTTCATGTGTATCTCCATCAATTTTTAAGACAATTAGTGATTAGTAGTATTTTAACATTAAAAAAATTTAAAAACATTTTTCTTCTTATTTATCAACAGAACTCTTCATCTCAACTGAGTAGGAAAAAAAGATAGAAATCCCCAGGAAAGAGAGATCCTGCCTTTAGTTTGGAAGAAAGCTTTTCCACGGCCCCTGAAATAACTTCAACAGGAAAAAGCACCTCAGCAGATGGTGAAGGGCAGCAAGAGGGCCCATCTTCTCACACAATTGTACAGGGCTTTCCAATTTCCAGGGTGCTCTTCACACATATTATCCTGTTTAATTCGCACTACAACCAGGCAAGATAGTTAGTATTTAGCTTATTTTATAGATGAGGATCCTAGGCTCAGAGAGGTGATGAAATTGCCTGAGGTTGGAAGCTACTAAGAGGCATTCACGGGTCCTCTGAGTCTTCATCTGATACCATTTTATTATTTGTCATAGGTCTCATAAAAGAAAATGCTCTTCAGAACCCCTGACCCGATGCTTCCTGTATTCTTGATCCTCTATCATCCCCCCACCTCACTCCCTCACTATGAGGTTTGCATCTTGTAGTCTGTGTAATTTGTAGTCATGTGCAATTTGAAAATGCTCCCTGTACCCTGACAGCAATTAAGAACCACTACTAAGTTCCAACTGGCAGTGGCAGGAACCCTCCTTAACTTTCCACTCTCTGCTATTTGCTCCTATCTCTTTCCTGCCCCTGAAAATCTAGTTTAGCGAAAGGCTCGTCTACATGTGCCATGTCTTTACTTCTTCACCCCCTTTTGCATCTCTACACAGAGCTCTCTGTTTTCATGTCTACTTCCCCATTTAACTGCTCAGGTCATTAATGCCCAATTAAGCTGTGCTTTCCTTCCTGGCATGGTTGGATTCCACTGACCACTCCCTCCTCCATGGCACTCTTCTCCTCTGTCATTTCTGACACTATTCTATGCTAGATTTCCTCCTTCATTTATGGCGGTGTCACCTCAGACATCCTTCTTTTTAGTCCCTTAAATATTAGTGCTCCCAAAGAGGGTTTCTGTGGCTCTCTTCTCAACTGTACATACTTAGCTTTGTGCAAATGTAAGCCCCTGGCTTCAGTAGTCATCTATGAACTGGTCATCAAATTATAACCTCCAGCCCAAACCACTGTCCTGAACTCAGCCCCAGATATCTGGCTGTATGCTGACCTCTCCTTGGGTTGGTCCATGGTGCCCCCGACTCAGTACACCCTGAACTGAACTCATCACCATTCCCAAATCTGTTCCTCCTCTGCATCCCTTTTCCCTCTCCCCCTCCCCCCATTGTCAACTGCTCTTCAAGTTCTTTCAACTCTACTCTCCTAATTGCTTTCTAACCTCTCTCTTTCACTATATTCCTACTGCGGCTCTCTTGGCTTATTTCCCCAGTGGCTTTTCTAACACACAGTGCATTCTCTGTACTACTTCTAATTGATCTAGAGAAAGTGCAAATGGGATTATTTTGCTCACTTCTGTGAAATCCTTCAGTGGATTCCACTTTCCTAATTTGGCCTTCAAGGCTCCTCATGATCTGGGTCTTTCCTCTCCCAAGCCTTCTCTCTTGAACCTCTTCCATCTCCTGCTCTATGCTCTAGGTCATTCAATACCCATAGCTCTTTCATGCCTCTAGGGTTTCATACAATGTTCCTGCCTCCTGGAATGTTCAACTCTACTTTTTTCATTTGGCCAATTCCTTCTTCACCTTCAAGACTCTGTTCCAGGAAGAAGCATTACCCACCCTCCCAAGTCTCCCACTTTGTGTCATGTGCTGCCACAAGCCCCCTACCCTGCCTCCCTCTCTCATGGCATTTACCCCAGTTTTACAACGGTGAGTTTCTCCTATTTGACTGTGAGACACTTAAAGGCTGTATTCCCAGCATCCGGCACAGGTCCTGGTATACACTGTGTGCTTAATAAATTAATATTACTATTTTTATTCTCAGTATCATGAATAATATTTTTTTAGCTGTAAGGTTATAGGTCCCCAAAATAATCAAACTGAGGGAAATACAGCAACCATTTCCCATAGTGAAAAAAGGATTTCCTACGGTGCAATTCTCACTTACATCAGTTTTTTGACTTTTGTCAGGTGAGAAATGAACACTGGGGTGGTCTTTAGGTGTTTGTGGATGTGGTAGAAACTTTGGAGTTAATTAGAAGCTCTGGCCAAAGCTGAACTTCCTTTGCAGAGTTCCTGGGAGGAAACACTAAATTAACAGTTCAAGGTTACTATTAGAAAAATAGCCTGTTTCCTTTAGGCTATACCTCCGAGAGCTTGTTCTCTTCCCTGCCATTTCTAAGATGTTTCCACTTTCCTTTTGACCTGGCCGCATCTGCCACCTTAACCCTGGTCTTTCCAACAAAGGTAATCTTACCTAACCCTAACCCAGATGTCAGAGACTGCTAAACGCGTCTTTTGCATATCTTCCAGCAGCATTACATTCTGGAGCACTCAATTAATACCGGTTGAATTGAACAGTGAGAAAAGATGTGCACCACAGAATGAGGAATGAGGATGGTTTTGCAAGCCCCCATCTCCCATGAAGCAGAAAATGGCATGAAATCACTAGTACCATAGCCTCCTGGCAGTCCCCAGAAATATCTCAAGACATCGTCAGGAATTCCTAAATTTGCAAAGACGGTTGGTTCTTATTATTCTTGGTACTTATGTTCTATAAAGTCACCAAAGAATTTGAGTTAGCAAAAACTAAACCATTGTTCCTAGGGGAAATACGGGGTTAGGTTCCTTTGAGCCTCTGGTCACAGTATTCTTGTCAACTGGTCAATACATAACCTTGTTTTATGTGTATTATTGTTTAAAGACACCCTATTTAATATGTATCGTTAAATCATTAGCATTGAACTCATGTTCAATAGCACTGAAACTCATGCCTGATTGAAGCTGATCTAGTACATGCGTTTGCTCTCTAAGGCACATCACAGCCTTTTTGAGCTTAAGAACACAAGACAGCACTTCAGCACTCTGCTTGGGAGCCATTTTAAACAGTGAAACAAAAGCACAGTAAGTGAAAAACAGGACACTGAATAGACAGTGAAAAGAACACTAGTTTACAGTAGAGTTGAAACAAGGCAGAGTGTTACCTCATTCAGCCTTAGCTGGGATGTGCGTATTAGACGACTCAAAAATTTTGCCTCTCTGTACATGTCCACCAATTACTATAAAAGCGCTGCAAGTACTGATTTAGGATTTACAAATAAATTTAAGTGAGTAGGTGAATTTGCAAATACAGAATCTGTGAATAATGCAATTGACTGTACTACTAGTATATATTGATGAAACAGAAGAGTTTTGCTTATCTGCAAATAGAGATTAGGATGACCTTGTTCACAGCACAGTTCTGACTTTGGAGTCCATTCTTTAATTTGTGCAAAACTTCTTTCTGGCAAAGGATCACCTCACCTTCACTTTCTTGGAACCCTTCATATAAGTAATTGCCACTTGCTAGAAGTTGTCTGATTGTTGCGGATGGGGTGGTGCATTTTTTCTCAAAGAAACAAAACTGGTTTGCTGTGATGAGATGCAAAGGCTGGGAGAGAATTTAAACTCTGTCACCAGCTAGGAGAAGTCTCCCACTGCCACCTTCCGATGTTTATGATTCAAAGGTGGCCTCCCCAAAATTAAAATTGACTCATGTTAGGCATCTCTGTCCATCTGAAGAGGATTTTACATGACTGTCTCTCTCTCTTTTTTTTTTTAATAAATTTATTTATTTAATTTATTTATTTTTGGCTGCACTTTCTCTAGTTGTGGTGAGTAGGGGCTACTCTTCATTGTGGTGCGCGGGCTTCTCATTGTGGTGGCTTCTCTTGTTGCAGAGCATGGGCTCTAGGCATGCGGGCTTCCGTAGTTGTGGCTCCTGGGCTGTAGAGCACAGGCTCCGTAGTTGTAGCGCACAGGCTTAGTTGTACCACAGCATGTGGGATCTTCCCGGACCAGCGCTCGAACCCGTGTCCCCTGCATTGGCAGGCGGATTCTTTACCACTGCACCACCAGGGAAGCCCTGTCTCTCTTTTTTTAAACTTTTATTATTTTATTTTTATTTATTTATTTGTGGCTGCACTGGGTCTCTGTTGCTGCGCGTGGGCTTTCTCTAGTTGTGGCGAGCGGGGGCTACTCCTCGTTGCGGTGCGCAGGCTTCTCATTGTGGTGGCTTCTCTTGTTGCAGAGCACAGGCTCTAGGCATGTGGGCTTCAGCAGCTGTGGCACACGGGCTCAGTAGTTGTGGCTCGCGGGCTCTGGAGCACAGGCTCAGTAGTTGTGGCGCATGGGCTTTGTTGCTCTGCGGCATGTGGAATCTTCCCGGACCAGGGCTCAAACCCGTGTCCCCTGCACTGGCAGGCAGATTCTTAACCACTGCACCACCAGGGAAGTCCCTACATGACTGTCTTATAAAGCTATTCTTTTGAGCTAAATCTTGGCCTCTCTGGGTCATATCTTCATTTACATTTCATACTGCAAGCAACTGCTTAGAAATTTTTTTTGCTGTTTTCTTATTGATCCCCATCTTGGTGCAAAGAATGGATGCAGAACTCTATGCTAAAACTATGCTACTCTTTCACACAAGCCAAAGACACAGACATGCATTTGAGCAGCCAGGAAAGGGGATAAATTAAGAATTCAGAGTATAAAGAGAAGAGAAGCATGGCAAAATTTCAGATAATGGGAGTGATAAGAGAAGGGTCTGGAACCTCTTACTATGTCTTACTATGAGTAAGTGTGGAGTTGGTTCCAGCAGGATTGGAATCTCTGTTATTTATTATTATGATCCTAACAAAATTGGGTAACGGTGCTGAGAACTGTTCCCTCTTCTGTGAAATAAAGAGCATGATACCAACCTTCAGAAATGTCTGTGAGGATTAAATGAGGTCATGTATGTAAAGTGCTGAACTCAAAGTCCAGCAGAAAACACTGTGAAAATAGAAGTTGGTAATTGTTGCTTTTGTTACAGTTTTCTAGCTTCCTAACTAACCATCTGCTCTGACTTCTGGGTAATGCATATTCATGGTGTCATAGAAGATTGGAGTTGAAAAACCTCTCTAGGTCAACCACCTCATTGTATAGAGGAGAAAATCGGCTGAGTACGATTCAACCAGTACAGCATCACATAGCTAGTTGGGACAGAATCAAAAGGAGAACCCAGCTCTCTGGATCTCAGTTCACAACTATGCAGTCAAGTCCTGCATGCCCAGATTTCCCTTCTAGAACTTCTTTCCACAACTATCAACTGTCTACCACACCCACCTTTCTCACCCCAATAGCCCAGAAACCATTGCCCTGTGGGTTACTATCTTCTTTGGCAGAAAGACTCAGTGCTTGCCGTGCGTTAGCCAAGTAGAATATTTTAGAGCAGGAACTACTGAGCATGATTTCTTCATTTTTTTTTTTTTTTTTTACTACAAATATAAATAGCTATCAAGGAATAACATTCACTGCATATCAGTGTAAGACAAAGCAAAAAGGATCATAGAAGCTACAGAGGAATGCTCTTTTGAAAAAGGATCAAGTATTTCTGCAGTTCTATGCAGTAATTTGCAAGATGCTCTCTCGGAAAAGTCCACAGGGAAACGCTGCTGGATGTATAACCCCCAAAGCTTATAACTGATCATGCAATGATGGGACAAGAGAACTGTGCTGGACAAACTGTACGGGGCTGGTTAATTTCCACCAAGCCTGTCTTATTGAGTGGTGGCTCAAAGTGGGCTGTTCCAGGAGCCAGCAACCTTTCCATTGGTGTGGGGTGGGAGGTGAGACAGGGCAGTCCAGGGGAAGCCCTTGCAGGAACCGGGTGGCACCATGAAATGATGGGGATTTTGTGGCATTCAAGAGAGAAGTTGTATGCAGCAGGACAGCAGCATTAGCAAGACAAGGCATGATGTGTGCATGAGTTTAAAGGTGAAGCTGAGGTCAGAGTGTGGAGTGTGTGGTCAAATGAGAGAGGGTTCTACTACCGTTGAGCTCAGCTAAGGGAGCTGGGTGCCCCAAATAGCTACAGAAGCGCCAAGCTGAAGTCAGCATCATAGCACGGGCTGGGCCCACCTCTGCTCAGCTGAGTTGGGTTACACAAGCAGGTAGCAAGATTTGGAAGTGGTGAGGCAGGCCTGGTGAGAATTGGTGGATCCTCACCTATTTCATCACCTAAGAGATAAATCTTTGCTACACATGGCTGAGATTTATCCTTGAGCCAATAGTAACATTCCTTAGTGGGTAGGGAAGGTCTGTGGGGCAGATCCTCCTATTTTTCCATGGCTGTGTCCCACTCAGTCTTATTCCTCACCCATTTTTGTTCCCATTCTACTCATATCCAATTGAACTGATGAGCCACAAAAGCTGATATAAGATGTAACTTCATCAGAATATCCTCCTTGCAAAAGATCTGGAACTGTATTTAATCTGCCAAGGTAATAGGTTTAAGTGAAACACAGCTGACATATCCGGCCCACAAAGCTATTATATTTGCATTTTATATTGAACATGCCTGTAATATTCTCTTTGGTAGATGGAATTGACATTTCCATGTGATGGTAAATGCTAAATTGTGAATAGCTTTCATCAGGGTTCTGCTTCAGCAATTCCATCATTCTATAGGCCTAGAAAAAGATCACAATGGATACACAGAAGCATCTAACACAATGTGCTTTTCGGGTACAGTCTGTTCAGTGGTTTAATCTGGATTTATGCAACATCTCACTCATCCAGAATCCAACTGTTAGCAACTACCTTACTTATCTGGAATTAGTTAAAAAGAAAAGCCCTCTAGGAGCCAGAAAAGTCGTTGCTGAAGTGGCATGCACGGAAGCTCAGGATGTTAGAGTCCCTTAAGCACTCAGTCTCAGCTGGATGTGAAGCCCCCTCCCTTCAAGTACCAGGTTTGAATGCTACGCTCATGGCCAGGAGCTCTTAGAAGTAACTGCACCATGCAAGGCTGCCCTCCCTTGAAAGAAAGGGTGAGAAAGGATATGGGCTCTTAGATCATTTTCGGTGTGGGTCACTCATGAACGCTACCTTGCATGTGTTGGTCCCTGTGGGGAATGGGAAGTGGTACCATTGGTCCAATAAAAGTTGGTGCTTCTGGATCTGCAATTCTTCTTGGTTTCTGGGGACTCCCCATTATTAAGTTGCCGCTTCTTTAGAGGATATGTGAGAATATCTGAATTGATAAGTGAAGGAGCCCAAAGAATACCGGGAAACATTGTCTGTCACGTGAACAGAGCTCTACAACTTAAGAGCAGTATCCCACAGGGATTCCCACACTTCTGGGATGGAGAGCTGTGGAAAGCTGTGCTGGGAATATTTTTGAGTGGCAGACGAAGGAATCTGCTAGAAAAGTATTCGCCCCAAGGAGAGGGTCAGGCACATAAAGCTTGACTCAAGAAGAATGATGTGGTCATCAAAGGGGTGGGTAGATGACCCTTTGATTTAGGACATGGGATACCTCCCACTGTGAAGATGAGCCTTCTTTCCTCCTTCTTCCAGGCCAAAGCCCAGGACACAGGGCTAAGTCCTGGTGACAAGTGAAAGGTTCAAGAATGACTTTCACACAACTCCTTTTTGAGTGATAGGACACGGTAGCTAGGAGCATTTGGGATCAGGGTGATTAAGTGTGGAACAAAAGTGAAGGAAAGGGATTCTCCGTTGGCAATGTGGTTGTTTCCAGGTGATGGCAATGGCAAAGGGTAGAAATGGGAAGGTAGAACTGGGAAATTTCAACCTGAAGTAGGCCCGAGTTCTCATGGCCATATCAGCTCCAGTTTCAGGAGGTTCCCCTAGTGACTGGCACAGTGATGTGGGACATCGCCAGCTCGGGCTCAAGGGAGAAACTGGCAGACAGCAATGCCACCAGCTTTGGGAATGACAGGAGGCAGTACTTTTGCAGGGACAGCAGCCATGTGCGCTCACAGCAGCCTGGACAGTGGCAGGACGAGGCACACTCATAAGGAGCCATATGTGGCGGAGCACTCAGAGACCAGTGGAGGCTCAGAGGACTTATGTGAGCACATGTGGCATCCCCCTCCCTGGTTATTTCCCACCTGGGGGAAATTTTGAGTGAGTATGGAGGTCCTACAGTTGTAGGTAGAGGTCAAAGCCACCCACATCAACATGACCCTTGGTCCACACTGGTGTGACCTGGAGTAACTGGTTAGCTCAGCGATCTATCCCTGGAAACCTTGTGAAGAAAGGATGGGTGTCAGGAGCACGACACTGTGGGTAATCAAACGCTACTTGCGTGGACATGATAACCGATATAGAAGCTTCTGTCTCCACCTCCCCCAGAGCCAACAGCACTTGCCACTTTGTTCTCTAATTGTTGATTTACTCATCTGTCTCCTCCTGCGAGCTGTAAGCTCCTTGAGGGAAGGGAGTGTATGTAGTTCATCTTTAGATTCCTATTCTCAGCACTGTGTCAGGTAAGCAGCACGCACTTAACCTATGTTTCTTGGATGAATAGATAAATATGTGAATAAATCAAGAGATGTCACAAATGAAATGACCGTCTGAGATGAGGTTATGTCAATAAGCAAGGATGTGTTCAAGGACATTGCAGAGAAAGAGGTGGAAGACCCCATTCAGAACTCTTCCGGGGCAGAGGCAAGTTCGGGGGAATATGTACAGTCCAAAACTGGACCCTACATGGGCTCTTTCAGAACCTTCTGAATTATACCCTCCTGATTGTAGCCTTTAGTGATGATCTCAGTGTTCTAAAACAGGTCCCCAGAGCTCTGCAATGAGCAGGCAGGTGGCAGTCTCATACCCCAACTACTCTGAGGTCTTGAAAATTGAAAAAGTGAAAGGGTAAGAAGAGAGGGTAAAAGGTCCTGCAAGGTGAGAACTTATGACAGATGAACTTGTCCTGCTTCTTTAGATCCGTGGACTTCAAGAGGGTTGGATCCTTGGGTTTGGAACATGATTGGAGATACTTCAGGCCGCTGAAGGCTGGCAGACACTGTGACTGTGGCACGGAGGTCACTGCCCTGTCTCCTCCAAGAGTATAGCGAGAAGGCCCACATCCCTGTGAGCTGTCCTACGCTTCCCAGCCAAGGTTCTTGGTGATGGTCCTGGTAAGCAGGGCACCTCGGCCAGGGGGCCTTCCCAGGCTGACAGGTTGTCATTTGTCTCTTGATTCCAAGCCCCAGAGTTGTGACATTCAAAGAGAGAGCTGGTCCACGGTGGTCCATGGAGGGCCCAGAAGTAAAGCGCCCTGAATGTGAGGCCCTGCTGGCAGCATCCAGTCCTCGCTGGGGTCTGGCTCCCTCCTCGTGGCCAGGGTCTTGGAGGAAGGGGCATGCCCCAGTGGTGGGCTCCTAAGTCAGAGATGAATCTGTGTTCCTTAGCAGCATCTCCCCATCGAGGTTGGAGCTATGAGCACAGGGCCGAGGACAAGAAGTCTGGAGGTAAATGCACTGGGAATAGAGTCAGGGCTGACTGGGTCCATATGGAACCAGTGGGGCCACTGCCACCCACTGAGCCCTGAGGTACATGGGGGTGGGCAGTGAGCAAGCTTTCAGAAGCAGTTTGATTATGACTTTTACGGAAGGGGGGGGTGGTCTTTCCCATCTGAGCAGATCTCTTAATTAGTCCACACTTACTGTTTTTAAAAAAATTTATTTTATTGAAGTATAGTTGATTTACAATGTTGTATTAATTATACATACTGTTAATACTACCTTATTTATGTAAGAGAGTGAGGGCAAGACCAAGTGAGCAAGAAAGACAGAGAGAGAGAGAGACAGAGACAGAGACAGAGACAGAGAGAATGAATGAGCACGCGGGCCATAACAACATCTTTCCTTTTAAATGCTTGTACTTAAAACAATTCTATGTATTATGCAGGCATGACATCCTTAAAATAAACAATTAGAGGGAAACTTTCCCTCTCTAGCAACCAATGTCAGTTCCTAGATAATTAAGTTTTACACAAACTAGTAATTCTAAGATGGCTCCTTTGTTCTTGACCGGTTGAGAAACTGAGTGTTATAAATGTCTTCAAGATACAATATTTAGCATTTTCAGAGTGGAAGATACGTCCCTTTATGCTAAATTGATGTACATGCATATTTGTTTCGAGTATTCTAGGCACAAACTGTGTGTGTGTGCATGTTATGTGTGTATATTTAATATATGTGTGTGTATGTGTGTTTTTGTGTGTGTGCACACTAGGTACATAATGTGTCTCTGTGTACATTTGTATGCGTGGGGGTGTGTGTGTGTGTGTTTTTCGTGGGTTGAGGGAGGCTATAATATGTATCATTACTTCGTGCTGAGCATGCACTAGAATGAAGTATCTGCTTTTCTAGAAAAAGATGTTGCATTCCATCCTTATGTTGAAATGATGTTTTCTTTTTAAACTGAAAAAACACGTTTCTATTCCAAAAGACTGAGTAGGATGATACTTTAAAAATAATTCAGCCATTTAAATTTACGATCCTGAAAAAAGTCACATCCGTGGTCCAAATCTATTCTCTGGCCCAGAGCCCGAAGCATTTTCATCAGATTGAGAGTTGGATACAATTTCATTCGCTTTAAGCTTTTGCTGCTCAGAATTTTGTTCTTCAGAGACAAGCTAACAAGTGTAGATGGCCATGTTGGCCTCAATAATAGGTCTCCTTTCTTTGAGTGATCTATTTCAGTTGCATTATTACTGTTTAAAGATGGCCTTGTGCTTACAGACACATTTTCAGTGAACGTATGAAGAATGCTGATATTTCTTCTATGTGGTTTTGCCTCTACAGTCAGTAGCTTGTTTGGAGAAAAAGTCCTTAACTTATTTCTTTCAAGCCATTTGCAAAAGAGAGGCTATCTAAAGAACTCTCTTCTGTACCTGCTCTTCCTATTACTAGAGAAGATATTCAACTATACTAAGATTTCTTTACGTTTTAAAAATTAATGAAAAAATTTTTGTAGCCTTTTCAATTAATAGTCCTGACATATTGGTAAGAAAAAGACAGACAGATAATCCATAGAAAAATGGGCAAAAGACTTGAATAGGCACTTCACAAAAAAAGAAATTGAAATGACCAATCAATGTTCAATTCACTGGAATTAAGGTAATGCAAATCAAAACCACACGGAGAGAAAAGGTCCATAGCCACGAGCTTCGCAAAAATTGAAGTCTGATAATAATAAGTGTTAGCATGGGTGTAACAGAACAATGGAACACATACACTTCTGGTGGGAATGTATGACACTACCTTGGAAATTGGTTTTGCATTAATTAGTAAAGCTGAAAAGATGCACATCCCTTGATCCAGCAAATCCCTTTCCATAACTTAAAGTAGTGGTTCTCAAAGTGTTGTCCCAGCCCTGGCTGGCAGTATCAGCATCACTTGGGAACCTGTTAGAAGTGTAAACTCTCAGATCCCACCCCACTTCCACTGAATCAGACATTCTGAGGGTGGGGCCCTGCCACCTGTGAACTCTCTGGGTGGTGGTGATGAGCTCTCAAGTACAAGAAGCACCACCTGAGAGAAATCTGTGAGCATGTGTACAGGACACATAAGAATGTTCACAGCAGCAACCATGTATCCATCAACAAGGCTACTTTACATTCTATTTGGACAGTGAAATATTACAATGTAATGAAAATAAAATGAAGCCAGATGAAAATGAAAAAACACAAAACAAACAAACAAAAAAACCCTGAAGAAAAGCAAGGAAATGATTGCCATAAAATCCAAGAAAATGTCTACCTCTATTGGAGAAGGAGGTTATGATCAAGAAGGAATTCACAGTGGGGACTGGGGTTTCTGAGAGGCGGGCAATGTTCCATGCTTTGACCTGGGAGGTGATTTACATACTTGTTTGCTTTACGATTATACTTTAAACTGTATATATGTACTCTTCCAAATACATATTACATTTTACAATAAAAACAAATTATTGTGTCTACCAAAGTTTTTCATTGTTGCTATATCAAATCAAGTTTAATCAAATTATAGCCTGCCCAGCTTCATAACTCTGCTTTATTCTTCTTCCCACTATAAGAAGCTGTCTGACTTCAGACTATACTACAAAGCTACAGTAATCAAGACAATATGGTACTGGCACAAAAGCAGAAACATAGATCAATGGAACAAGATAGAAAGCCCAGAGGTAAACCCACGCACCTATGGTCAACTAATCTATGACAAAGGAGGCAAGGATATACAACGGAGAAAAGACAGCCTCTTCAATAAGTGGTGCTGGGAAAACTGGACAGCTACATGGAAAAGAATGAAATTAGAACACTCCCTAACACCATACACAAAAATAAACTCAAAATGGATTAGAGACCTAAATGTAAGACCGGACACTATAAAACTCTTAGAGGAAAACATAGGAAGAACACTCTTTGACATAAATCACAGCAAGATCTTTTTTGATCCACCTCCTAGAGTAATGGAAATAAAAAAAAAAATAAACAAATGGGACCTAATGAAACTTCAAAGCTTTTGCACAGCAAAGGAAACCATAAACAAGACAAAAAGACAACCCTCAGAATGGGAGAAAATATTTGCAAATGAATCAATGGACAAAGGATTAATCTCCAAAATATATAAACAGCTCATGCAGCTCGATATTAAAAAAACAAACAACCCAATCCAAAAATGGGCAGAAGACATAAATAGACATTTCTCCAAAGAAGACATACAGATGGCCAAGAAGCACATGAAAAGCTGCTCAACATCACTAATTATTAGAGAAATGCAAATCAAAACTACAATGAGGTATCACCTCACACCAGTTAGAATGGGCATCATCAGAAAATCTACAAATGCTGGAGAGGGTGTGGAGAAAAGGGAACCCTCTTGCACTGTTGGTGGGAATGTAAATTGATACAGCCACTATGGAGAACAGTATGGAGGTTCCTTAAAAAAGTAAAAATAGAATTACCATATGATCCAGCAATCCCACTACTGGGCATATACCCAGAGAAAACCACAATTCAAAAAGACACATGCACCCCAATGTTCACTGCAACACTATTTACAATAGCCAGGTCATGGAAGCAACCTAAATGCCCATCGAAAGACAAATGGATAAAGAAGATGTGGTACATATATACAATGGAATATTACTCAGCCATAAAAAGGAACGATATTGGGTCATTTGTTGAGACGTGGATGGATCTAGAGACTGTCATACAGAGTGAAGTAAGTCAGAAAGAGAAAAACAAATATCGTATATTAACGCATATATGTGGAACCTAGAAAAATGGTACAGCTGAACCGGTTTGCAGGGCAGAAATAGAGACACAGATGTAGAGAACAAACGTATGGACACCAAGGGGGAAAAGCGGCGCAGGGTGGGGGTGGTGGTGTGATGAATTGGGAGATTGGGATTGACATGTATACACTGATGTGTATAAAATGGATGACTAATACGAATCTGCTGTATAAAAAAATAAAATAAAATTAAAAAATTAAAAAAAAAAAGAAGCTGTCTGTTCTATCACTACTTTTGCTCTTTTTCTTTTTTTTTTTTTTTTTTTTTTTTTTCCTGTCTTCCAACTGGGGAAAGACAGCTAGGAACAGACTCTAAGATGATCATTTACATCAGCCAGAGTCACTGACCCTTCCTCTCCCTAGATATGTGGAAGAGTTCAAAAGCAACCAGGAAGTTGTACCAGTTCTCAATGAGTGAGCTTGATGCCACCACACGATCCAAGGATCTGCTGTTACTTACGAGAGACTTTGTTGTTTATTTGCACACCTCTTTAGTGATTGTTGTTAGACTGAATTAATGCAGGGTTAGGTGGGAAACATATCGGTTCTTTTACGCATCATAATGATAATACAGGAGCTAGTTGGCTCATTCTTCAGTGTTTAAAGCAGAAGATACTTTTCAAACAATTTTGAAGCTAATTTTCTTTTCTTTTAACTAAGATAGATGTCCTTTGCCCACAAGTCTGTGGTGATTGCATTAATGGCCATTTACTCTTTCGTGTATGATATCATTCTTTCATTAATAGTAATAAAGACTTCAGTACTAATGCATAAAAAATAGCTACTTATCATAGTATGATGTGCCAAGCAGAGTGCTTGTAAACTGTAGGTACTTAATGAACACCAAGCTGACATAAGCAGCTCTGTCATATGGAAATACATTTCTCAAATAAAAATATTATTATAAATTTTAGCTGTCTAGCTTTTTTGGTGTATGTATTGATTACTTTTTTATTATGTAAAATATATATAACATAAAATTTGCCATTTTAATCATTTTTAAGTGTATAATTCAGTGGCATTAATTACATTCACAATGTTATGCAACCACCTACCTGAACAGTTTTAACCCTCATTTTAATGTCTTTATTTTTTAGAATCAACTTCTATATTTCACATTGCTTTTTTAAAACTTCCTCTAAGATAGCCCTTCTTTCTTCCTACAGTTGGTCTTTTGCCACCTTTGCCAGGTCCTTGGTCTCATCTACAATCTGAGACATGTGTGTTACCTCACGTGTGATGAACCAGAGACTTTCTGTGTCAGCAGGACTTTCCTTCCTTCTTCAGTTCAACTTCCAGCTCTCTAGCCGGGGAAGCTGCTATGTTAAACTACAGACAGATAAAACTCAAAAAAAAAAAAAAAAAAGTTCATTCTTACTAGGGAAAACGTAGGCTCTTGATTTCAGGATCCTTTGGGACCCATCATGGGTTATCTAAAGTACCAAAAATTATTAGCCTGATGTCTTACTGGAAGTACTCAGGATATTAATTCACCAGTTGTGTATAATTCCCAAGTTAGTCTCTTGTGCCAAACAGTGGATAATTAAGCTGTAGATAACGTCATGCTGCAAGCATGATAAAACAGTAACGACGATGGTAATAACAACAGCTAACACAGAGCACTGCCAGGTGACAAGTGTGGCTCTAAACCTCTTCTGTGCATTACCTCACTTAGTCACCGTAATAATCCTACGGCATACATACAATTATTAGCCTATTGTATAGGTGAGGAAACCAAGCCTCAGGGAGATAAATTACATGTTCAGGATGACAGGATTTGAACCCAGGCAGAATGACCCCCAGAGCCTCACTCTTAGTCACACACCATGAGCCCTATTTAAGTGTAGAACCCAACAGAATGCTCTACTTCCACGTCCCTTCTGGGAGACTGGCTACTCCAGGTGAAAACACCCAGGAATAAGTTAGAAACAAGAGTAAAACACACACACGTCTTTATTTCTTTGGGGGTCGGTGAGGGGCGGGGAAATGAACTTAGAGAACTAGTTGGTTAGTAATAAGTACTAAAAAAAAAAAAGATATGTAAAGAAAAAAAAACAAAACAAGGCAGTTTAGTTGGGAGGAGATTATTTTTAGCTCCTGGGCAGGAAGGAGTCGAATACCCAATGTAGAGCCATCAAAGGTTTTTCAGCACAAACGGGACATAATGAAAGCTATGCTTTTAGGAAAATAAAATTGCCATTGTGACTATTACGGCCTGGAAGGAGAAAAGACTCAAGGTGGAAAGGCTGACTTAGAGGTGCCGATAGGACCACAAGGATAGGCAGCAAAGGCTGGGGCTGAGCAGGGACCGTGGGCACAGAGAGGCTGGGAGAGACGCTGTGGAGGAAGGACAGACAGAGCAATGGATATGAAGGGCCAAGATGATGCAAGGTTCCAACCCGAATGACAGACAGAATGGAGTCTCATTAAGAGAAAGAGCAAAGGGCTTCCGTGGTGGCGCAGTGGTTGGGAGTCCGCCTGCCAATGCAGGGGACACGGGTTCGAGCCCTGGTCTGGGAAGATCCCACATGCCGCGGAGCAACTAGGCCCGTGAGCCACAATTGCTGAGCCTGCGCGTCTGGAGCCTGTGCTCCGCAACAAGAGAGGCCGCGATAGTGAGAGGCCCGCGCACCGCGATGAAGAGTGGCCCCCGCTTGCTGCAACTAGAGAAAGCCCTAGCACAGAAACGAAGACCCAACACAGCCAAAAATAAATAAATAAATAAATACATAAATAAATAAATAATAAATAAAATTAAAAAAAAAAAAAAGGAGAGAAAGAGCAAAGCCCAGAGGAGAAGAGAATACAGGGGGGAAGTGCAGGCACAGAATTTGAAGCTCTGGCAAGATGTACAGGGACCGTGTCTGGGAATTTAAGCTTGAGAGGGAATTAGAGCTGGTGATGGAGAGACTCTGCAGAGCATGGAGTGTTAATCATGAAAATGGCAAAGAATGTGAAGGGAGAGAAGGTGGAGTCACAGCAAGAGTGATGAAGAGAGAACCTGGGGCAACATTAAGAGATAATAAGAAGAGAAGCCAGAAACGATGAGGTCAGAAAGACAGGAGGAGGGCTGAGGGCAGCATGGCCTAGAAGCCAAGGGAAGAGAAAAAGTGGAGAATGAGGGGTGACAGACAAGGTGGAAGGGGAGGCCCAAGGTGAGGCATTGGGTTCAACAGTACAGACCTGTGAGGAAGCAGCTTCAACTGACTGGTGGGGAAGGAGAGGGGTCAGAGGATGTGTGTCTGGTCAGAAAGGGGAGGAAGCAGCAGGTACAGAAACATCTCTCAAGAGGTTCGATAATGAGGAAAGGAGAGCTGTATGAGGACAGCTCAAAGGGACAGAAGGATCAGGGGAAAGTTGAGTTTAGGACAAAGGAGCCAATGTTCATAGACCCAGGGGAAAAAGCCAGTGTAGTAATCAGTTTCTCATTATGTTTCTGTTCACCTCATAGATACATTGATCTCATCTTCACTGCCAAAAGCCACTTAAGAAGAAACAGTTCCCCTCCTTCCAGGTCAGCCAGTTCTATAACCACAAGGTTTGTGAAATGCATAAATAAAGCCATGGGTGGAGGGACAAACAGAAAATTATAGATGTCCACTGACTAGAGAGTTCTCCATCCATCCATCCAACCACCCATCCGTCAACTCATCCATCCATCCATCCATGGATGTTTGCTAAGCATTTCCTAAGCGTCAGGAGCTGGACACCGAGTTATGAGGACGCTGACATCCACATGGCAGCAGCAGCTACCACACCTCTGTCTGGGCCCAGGTGCAATGAGGAACCAGAACATATAGTTGTGGGGACTTCCCTGGTGGCGCAGTGGTTAAGAATCCGCCTGCCAATGCAGGGGACACGGGTTCGAGCCCTAGTCCAGGAAGATCCCAGATGCTGAGCCCATGCACCACAATTACTGAGCCTGCGTGCTAGAGCCCGCGAGACACAACTACTGAGCCCGCACGCCTAGAGCCCGTGCTCCACAACAAGAGAAGCCACCACAATGAGAAGCCTGCGCACCGCAGTGAAGAGCAGCCCCCACTTGCCGCAACTAGAGAAAGCCCGCGTGCAGCAATGAAGACCCAACACAGCCATAAATAAATAAATTAATAATTTTTTTAAAAAATGGAAAAGAATATCTAGTTGTTTAGGGGACAAAGGATATCCAGATTTGCCCTGTGATCATTTCCACGCAGGCAGTAATTCAAACGGTAGCAACCTTATGCTCAATGGCCAGGATCATGCCTTTTTACGAGTCATTGTAAAGCACCAAGTGCATTGACATATACTTCATAAATGCTAAATAATAACAAGTCAGTGAACCTAGAAGTATTGGATTCAGTATTCGAGACATTAAACCCAAGTTATGCTGTTCTAGAAGCAAGGCAAACAAATAAATCAAACCCAAATCAAATAAAGCCCACCTCCATCCCCAGCCAGCAGTGGGTGTTGTCTGGAACTCTCTTTATGGGCCAGTGGTTCTCTCAGGAAGGGGCACTTGTTAGTACTTTACCTAACACATCACACACAATGTCTTGCCTGTGATTTGGGAGGAGAGTTTTACATCTGACTCACAGCAGATGACAGCGACACTACGTTCTTAAAGCTCCAATTCCCTTTATTTGATGCCAGAAAATAGCATCTGCTAGAGAAGAGCAATAGTCACCCCACTGAGAAATTAGTCTGATCCTGGTGGGGAGTCTCTGTAGGCAGTATTGGGAGACCAGTTTGTATTTCAAAGCCAGGATTTTGTTTTCCTTTAAGACATAAGTCTCATTAGGGGTGCCTGTGATTCCTTGAGGATTTAGGCACACAACACAGAAAGCCTGAAATGGCACATACCCTGTACTGGCAACAGAATCAAACTATAGCACAGTCTGAATGCTTTTCTGATTCATGGTCCAGATCTCTGAGCACAGTCTGGTACTATCTCATGTGGGATCTCTGGACCGGTGTCTCCTCTCTAGGAGTCTGCCACCTTCGTTCCACATACAAACATGATTTAGCTCAACCCACATCCCCTTAGTCATTTCACAGTGATGACACCCTTGGGAACCAAGACGAACGGCGAAGCCTATCGCAAGTGAGGAGGTGATGACCATGAAATCTCTGGGAGCGAGAAGACTGACAAGATCTTGTTTTAACAGAGTCTAGGAGCACATTCCATCCTTTTACCATCATTTCCTAAAGGATTTTACTCTCATTCAGTTGCAGCCAAGGGGAGGAGAGCCAAGAAGCCTACACAAGACACCTAGATCTGGCCAATGAACCACTGAGTGGAGGACTGTGCCAAAGGGAAGGTACAGAGCCAAGAAACAAAGGGTAAAACGGCCATCAGATGCTGACCTTGTTAACGCTACTGCAAATACAAGACGATTCCAGCCAGTTTCTGCCTGGCTCAGGACTAGCTCATCACGTCTCACAGAACCGAATGTACATGTGACCAGAACAATGCTTTCAATAGTTAGGGCAATGACTGTCGAACATTACTGTGCATCCAATTCACCTCAAGAGTTTGTTAAAAAGGCAGATGTCTGCTCTTCAGCCTCAAGATTCTCACTTGGTAGATCTGGAAGGGGCTTGGGAAGGTACATTTTTAGTAAGCACTCCAGTGATAGAAGCAGAAGGATTGCCCATCTTGGAAGTAACTGCTTTAAATCAGTGCTTTTCAATCTCCACGTGAGTACAATAGTAAAGAGTTTAGGGAAATACCTTCAGAATAATCCGGCCCAAATTTCTCATTTTGAAGATGAAGAAATTGAGGGATTAAGTAACCTTCTCACGGTCACACAGCCAGTTATAAGTGGAAGTTAGGACTAGAAGCAAAGTCTGGTCATAGTGCCTTTTGTATTCACTATACTGTGTGGTTCGGTCACTTTCTTCTCCTTCAAGTCCTGTGGGACACATATGCACATAAGGAGAAACTAGAACATGTCTGGATTATTTCGGAAATTTTTAAACCTTTTGAAGCAATTGGTGGAGAGCTTCAGGGATGCCAAAGCAAACATTAGAAAAAATGAGTTCAGAAAGAAGCAGTACTCACCCTCTCTAAAACTGACGATGAAGAAGGTGATAGCAGGGGTTCAAAGTCGTCCTCTGAGCAACCACAATGTCTGGGTTCCCAAATCGGTGCCTAGGATAAAGCGAAAGTAAAGAGTTGCAAGAAATTGTATGTAGTCCTGATGCTTCATCAAAAGAATAATAAGTGCTTTCCACGAGCTGTGCTAGAATCAAGTCAAATTTAAGTGTCATAATTACTCTCATCATCTTTAGGTCAATTCCTCACTTTACTTTGTGTGGCCATGGTCAGTTGAAGCTGAAACGTTGTGTATCTTAGCAAATTCCAGAGGTGTCCTGACAAGGACCATTGGAAGAATAGCCCAGAGTTGTTAGAGGACCCCTCTGAGATGGGCTACAAGGCTCTGAGAACTTCTGACTCATTGTTTGGTTCTTCTCTTTATATGAAAATAAAAACTGAGCAGGTCCTCATTTTAGATGAATGGGAAACAGAGAAATCATGTCAAGAGTAGTGACTAGATCTTCACGATTTAAGAGGTTGCACTCATTCATTAAAGGACTGATTGACTAATTCATTCAAAACATATTTGTGAAGAACTTCTATATGCCCAGCCTTTGTTCTGCTCAGTGACATATTAAGTTTTACCCAATGTGAAGCTGATTGGCTAGAAGGAGAGTAAGTATCCATCACCAGTTACTCTAGTAACTTAATAGAAAGATCACGGTCTAATAACCGTATATGTTTTAGAGGCAAAAACATTCAACTCCACTTGAGGCCTGGTTCAAGTTCTGGGTGACCTTGGGCTGGAGCAGGGTTTCTCAGCCTCCACGCTAGTGAGACTTGGGGCTGAATAATTCTTTGTTGTGGGAGTGGGGGGATCTATCCTGTGCACTGGAGGATGTTTAGCAGCAGCCATGGCCTCTACCAACTAGATGGCATTAGCATCTCCCCAACCCCGTATCTGTGGCAACGCCTCCAGACGTTGCCGAATGTCTCCCAGGGGGCAGGGACTGTCCCCGGTTGAGAACCACACTGAATTACAGTAACAACTACTATTTTTGAGCACCTATTAGGGGCATTATGCTGGGGCTCTATATACATCATCACATTCAGTCTCGACACCAGCCTTTCAAAGTAAGCAATATCATTCCCATTTTACACATGGTGAAACTGAGGTCCAGAGATGTGAAGGAAACCACCCAACACAACACAACTGGTAAGTGTTGGAGGAGATTTGAACCCAGGATTATTTGACTTCAAGGCACGTGTTTATTGTTTCCTATTCTTCCTTTCCTATTGATATATTCTAACCAATCAGAAAAGTACAGAGAATAATCTAATAAATACCTATGTACTAAGCACCCCAATTTTACAATTTTTAGTATTTTTTCATCTCTGCTTTATATCTATTTTTTGGCAATAAAATGTTACAAATACAGATGAATCTCCCTTTTGGACTTTTTAATGCCTGCTCCTCTCACTTTCTTCCCCCAAATAACCATTCTACTGAAGCCACTACCATATCCTCCCTTGGAAAGATTTTATACTTTCTTACATGTATGTGAGCATGTTCACCAACAATACATAACACTCTAAAAAACACACTTAAAGGGTACACATTCTTCTGCAGTTCGCTTTCTTTAGTCAACGTTTGTTTTCGAGCTTTTTCTATGTTGAAATTATAGGTCTAATTCTTTGTTTTTAATTATTGTCTTGTAATAAATAGATCGTAATGGATCCAAGCATTCTTCTTTTGGTGGACATTTAGTTTGTCTCCCATTTTTCACTATCACAAATCCCACTACTGGGAACACGGCTGTGTGTGTGTGCGTGTCTGTGCACACACATGTGTGAGCCCGTCTCTAGGACATACAGCCGTAAGTGGGATTGCTGGCTTGCAGAATGTGCACGTCTTCAACTTTGTTAAATATTACCAAATCGCTCTACAAAATGACTGTAGTAAATTATACTCCCTCCAAGAGATTATGAGAGCTTTCATTTCTTTACATCTCTGCCAATGCTCAGTATTTTCAAATGTTTGCCACTCTGACTGGGGTGAAATAAAATATAATTATTGTCTCAAAATCCTGTGTTCTTAACCACTAGTCTTACTGTCTACATTTCAGTTATGTAAAAGGGAGAAAACACCTTTGCCTATTTCCTGGAGTAGTAATAAATTTTTCCAGTGCAATGTGTGAATGTATTTTGTAAATATCAAGTGCAACATTGCTAGTGGTAGGAGAGGATATTTGTACAGTTTCTAGAGCAGGCAATTTGATAAAATCTATCAAAATTTCAAATCCACATATAGTTTCTTTTAACTTAAAAAATGATTTCAAAATTACAGAAAAGTTGTGAAATGAGTAAAAAGAATTCCAGATTGTCAAAATGTTCCCACTTTATCACATTTGCATGACAATTCTCAGCCTCCCTCTTCCTCTCTGTCCCTCCCCTCTCTCTTTCCTTCTGTGTATATACATACTTGTATCTAGATCTATATGCATCTATAGATATTTGTACCCACACACTACCTTTCCAATGACTTCTGAAAATTTTCTAAAAACAAAGACACTCTGTTATTTAACCATAGAAAAGCTGTCAAAGTCAGGAAATTAACATTGACATAATATTATTATCTAATCTACATATCTTATTTAAATTTCACCCACTGTCCTATGAATGTCCTTCAGAGGAGTACTGGTCTGTTATTTTGTATGACAGCGCTCAATTTTGGTTCATCTGATATTTCCTCATGATTAGATACAAGGTATGCATTTTTGGCAAAATTCCCACAGAAGTGATATTGTGTCCTTCTCAGTGCATCATATAAGTATACACTTGATGTCAGTTTACTCTGTCACTGGTGATGCTATTTTTATCACTTGGTTATGGGGTTATCTGCCAGGTTACAGTTTTTTGCTTTGTAATTAATAAGTATCTTTTGAGGACATTATTTTGTGACTATGGAAATATCCTATTTATATCAGAATGGACTCATGGATTTAATAGGCCATATTGGTTACTATTATTATTTATTTTGATGACCAAATAGTTTCAGATATCCTTTTAAGCTGACTTCTGGGTCCTTTTGACATGTCCCCATTATTCTTTGAGCACTTCCTTACTTTCTGGAATAATAAAATGTTTCAGGTTCATCTCTTGCTCTCCAAGCTCCTGTCCTGGAACTGACTGTTTTCCAAGGAGTCCTGGTTCCTTTAAGTGGGGAATGGTATTTAGGAACCAAGATCTGGTTGCTAGGTGTATTCTTTGTTACTGCTGTCCCTTTGTTACTGCTACAACCTAGTGATTTCTCTTTCAGAAACTCCTGCAACAGATATACCCATATATTTGTTAAAAGATTTATATACAAAGTTATCAATTTTAGCATTATATAGATGAGAAAAAGATGAGACAAAACCTAAAGGTCCATCAGTAGGGGACCACTAAAATTATTTACATCCATATACTGGGATGGCATGTATCCACAAAAGACTGAGGAATTATTTCCAAAATACATTGTTGAGTTAAAAAAATCAAAATATAAAACTGTGTGTCTGGTCAGCAAAGGAAACCATCAACAAAACGAAAAGACAACCCACGGAACGGGAGAAAGTATTTGCAAATGATGCGATCAATAAGGGGTTAACATCCAAAACATACAAACAGCTCATACAACTCAATATCATAAAAATAAACAACCCAATCAAAAAATGGGCAAAAGACCTAAATAGACATTTCTCCAATGAAAACATGCAGATGGCCAACAGGAACATGAAAAGATATTCGACATCGCTAATTATTAGAGAAATGCAGATCAAAACCACATTGAGGTATCACCTCACACTGGTCAGAATGGCCATCATCAAAAAGTCTACAGATAATACATGCTGGAGTGAGTGTGGAAAAAAGGGAACTCTCTTACACTGGTGGTGGGAATGTAAATTGGTGATTCACTATGTAAAACAGTACGAAGGTTCCTTACAAAACTAAAAGTAGACCTACCATATGATCCAGAAATTTCACTCCTGGGTATATATCCAGAAAAGATGAAAACTCTAATTTGAAAACATACATGTACCCCACTGTTCATTTACCATAGCCAGGACACAGAAACAGCCCAAGTGCTCATCTACAGACGATTGGTTTAAGAAGTCATGGTATATATGTATGTATATGTGTGTGTGTGTATATATACATACACATATACACACAATAGAATATTAGCCATAAAAAAGAATGAAATTTGCCATTTGTAGCAACACAGATGGACCTAGAGAATATCATACTAAGTGAAGTAAGTCAGACAAAGACAAATATTATCTATCACTTGTGTAATCTAAAAAAATAATACAAATGAATCTATACACAAAACAGAAACAGACTCATAGACATAGGAAACAAAATTATGGTTACCAAAAGGGAAGGAGGGGAGGGATAAATGACGAGTATGGGATTAAAAGATACACACCACTATACATAAAATAGATAAGCAACAAGGATTTACTGTAAAACACAGGGAACTATTCAATACCTTGTAATGACCTATAATGGAAAATAATCTGAAAAAAAATCTGAATCACTTTTCTGTAACCTGAAAATAATGCAATATTGTAAATCAATGTATTTCAACTGACAAAAAAGGACCCACCCAAACTGTGTGTCTCGTATGTTCCCATTTATTACTGAAAGGGGAAAATATATATGACTATACATATCTGTATATGTATATGTGCTTGTTGATAAATGCATAAAACAGCTCTGAAAAACCATACAAGAAACAAAAACCATTTGATTGTTGATGGAGAGGGGAATTGGGCAACTTGGGGAAAAAGGCTTTTACCATAAACTTCCTTGTACCTTTTAAACTTGGGACTATATGAAGTATTAAAAAATAAAATACCATAAAAGATAAAATATAGTATCCTTTTTACATAAAGTATTCATTAGTAACTCAAATATTGGAGAAGAAAATCCGTTTTCTGGAACAACAGGATAGTTAAAAGCATAACTGCAATTTGATCACCAGCCCCTGGTATAAGTATGTATAAACGATCTTATGATCCTTTTATACTTTAACTTCTCCATCTGTAATATGGGCATAATAATATATAGCCTATAAACCAGAGGAAATGAAATTGAAGCAGGAATAGAGAGTGAAACAGTCTGAAAACAAAAATTCCAGGCTACTGTGACTATTAATAATGACACCTTTTTACATTTATGTGAATTTAATAAATATTTGTGAAGAATGGATGGATGGATAGATGGATAAAATTATGAAAGAAGAAAGATGGGGGAAGAACTATGTTTAACCACTTTTAAAAGCACAGGAATACACTTAAGGAGCAGTCCTAATGTAGACAAATCATCTTTAATGCATTGTTGTCATTCAATTATTCGTGGAGGAACTGAGATACTCCAGGCAGGCAACACAGGCTAGCAGATATGACCATGGGTTTTGGAGTCAGGGAACTCATGTTCATATTCTGGCTCTGCCTGTGATTTGGGGCAAGTTATTTAACTTCTTTCTGTCCCAGTTTCCTCTCCTGTAAAATGGGACTTCTAGGATCGTTGCAAGGTAATTCTATGTAAAACACTTAGAAACATGCTGACACATGGTAATCACTCAATAAATATAAGCTATAATTTGTTTTTAGTTCATTTTCATTTTTATTTATTTTATTATTAAATGGTAAGAACATTTGTGAGATGTACTCTCTTAACAGATTTTAAATGTACAATATTGCTAACTTACAGACACAATGTTGTACAGCAGGTCTCTACAACTTACTCATCTTGTGCAACTGAAACTTTATGCTCATTGATTTGTCCCTGTCACTAGCCCCTGACAACCACTATTCTGCTCTCTGCCTCTATGAGTTTAACTATTTCAGATACCTCAAATGAGTGGAATCAGCCAGTATTGTCCTTCTGTGACTGGCTTATTTCACTTAGCATAATGTCCCCCAGGTTCACCCACGTTGTCACATATTGCAGGATTTCCTTATTTTTTACAGCTGAATAATAATTCCATTGGATGTATATACCACTTTTCTTCATCCATTCACCCAACAATGGACATATGAGTTATTTTCATTCCTTGACTATTGGTCAATAGTGCTGCAAACAAGGTGGGAACCCTAACAACTTTTTGAGATCCTGATTTCAATTCCTTTGGATAAATACCCAGAAGTGGGATTGCTGGATCATACGGTAAGTTCTATTTTTAATTTTTTAGGGAGCTCCACACGGTTCTCCAAACAGGTCACACCATTTTGCATTCTCACCAATAGTGAACAAGAGTTCCAATTTATCTACATCCTCGCCAACACTTGTTATCAAACTATAATTCTTACTCTCATCAAATTTTCGACCTTGAAGGGTGCTCAGAGATAATCTAATCCCTGTCTCTTATTTTCCAGATGATGAAAGAGATAAATGTAGGGCTTGAGGAGAAAAAGTGGTTACCCAGGCGGGCACAGTCAACCAGAGCAGATTCAAACCTACAACACTGGTGGCAGGATTGCTAGCTGTGGTAGACTGTAAGTGGCCACAAATTCCTTGTAGCTCCTCCCATCAAGAGGACAAGTTGATTTCCGCACTCCTTGAACGTAGTGGAAGGGAGGCTGTGTGAGATGTGAGTCTTGGCCTCAAGGAATCCCACAGCTTCTGCTCTCACTCTTTTGGATGCTGCTGCCATGGGAAAAGGCTTGAGCTAATCTGTGGGAGGATGAGAGACCGCGTGGAGTGGAGGTGAGAAGTCCCAGTAAAGGTCCTTCTCGACCAACCAATTGGCCAACTGCTAGACACATGAGTGAGACCTCCTTTCCCCCATCCTCCCTACCCCCAGATCATAGAGCTCCAGCACAAGCTCCAGCCAAGCCACAAGCAGACCACAGAAATCAACAGACTTGGTCCAGACCAGAAGAGCTGCCCTAGCTGTCTAGCCATCCCAGCCATCCCATGGAACCATGAGCTAACTAATAAATGCTTGATGTGTTAAGCCACTAGGTAGTGGAGTGGTTGATTATACAGCAAAAAATAACTGATAATGAACCCAATAATGGCCTCTCTTCAATGAGACCACATTTGGAATTCATCTCTAGGATGTCTGGGGTGACAACTCTTCACCTAGACTGATTATCTCCCTCTACCTATTTGTCGCCTGGTCCATGTCCCCCTGCTCCCAGGGACACCCCCTGACTCTGCCTGCAACCCTAGCAAGGGAAGGAAACTCCGTGTCCTTCAGAGTCACGGACCACAGTTCTGTAGTAACAGCATGAGAGAGCAGCCCAGGACGCAGGGGGCTGCTAGCTGCAGAGCCCTTCCGCTCCACCTCTTCCTTTACAGACTCCAGACCCCGGTTATGGGACGCACAGATACACTGTTGTCAGATTATTCCTATAGGATTGAAAGGGAGGGGTCCTGGCTGGCACTGGCTGGGGGGTGCTGGGCAACAGCAGAAGAACATCCTATAAAAATGAGAGCTAGGGAGTAATTTTCTTGAGTCACATGATCCCAAGTTTTCACTCACCATCCTCCTTTTCTCCTTCATTTCCCTTTTACTTGGCTTTTATTAATAGTTCTACATGCCCCCCACCTCCGCTCCCTCAAGGTGCCGTTTCCAGAAATAAATTAAGCGTTTCTGGGTTTCTGCTAAATTTCATGGCTGCATCTTTCACCCATTCCCCTTCCTACCAAGTTTAGGTATCTTCCCATTTTTCTCTTTTACAATTTTCCTCCTAATTGCCCACATGAAGATGAGCCTAGAAATACCAGGCTCCTGATTAAAGTCTCATGGTTCTCCAGATCAGAATCTTACGAGGTTCTGGCATCTCTTTATTACTAGGAGGCCAAGTGCACATGGGCAAAGGGAGAACCTGTCTTTGGAGACAAGGGTAGAATCAGTCGGGGACCCGGAAATCAAGAGGGGAGTGAAACAGTCCTGGGACCTGGGATCCTTTGCTGCAGTGCTGCAATGCTTGCATCTGGACAAACCTCTCCTTGAGCCACAAAATACGAAGAAACTATATGGGATTAAAAAAAACTACGTGAAAAAAATTTAAAAAAAAAACAGGGGCTTCCCTGGTGGCGCAGTGGTTGAGAGTCTGCCTGCCAATGCAGGGGATACGGGTTCGAGCCCTGGTCTGGGAGGATTCCCGTGTGCCGCGGAGAGGCTGGGCCCGTGAGCCACAATTACTGAGCCTGCGCGTCTGGAGCCTGTGCTCCGCCAACAGGAGGGGCCGCGATGGCGAGAGGCCCGCGCACCGCGATGAAGAGTGGCCCCCGCTTGCCACAGCTGGGGAAAGCCCTCGCACAGAGACGAAGACCCAACACAGCCAAAAATAAATAAATGATTAAAAACTTAAAAAAAACAAAAAACAAAAACCAAAAAACCGCGTGCATGCACAGTTGGGGCAAATTATGGACAAAAAGATACAAAAGACCAAAAAACTTCAACTGCCACTTCTGAAGAGCCGGGAGCAAAGACAGGGTGTTGGGAGCAAAAGCAGGGTACTGAGCATGCCCCCTGCACTCAACACCACCAGACAGGTGGGCAAAACACCTAAGCCACCCCTCTGGCGCGACCCCTGGACACACCCCTACTCTCACCCCATATAAGGAACAAGCTTACCCCCTCTCAGGGAGCTAGCGAGAAAGGCAACACGTTTCTTGTTCTCGTTTCCCCCTGCTGCAGCAGGGGCCCCAGTAAAGCCTTGTCTGAATTTCTTGTTTGGCCTCTAGTCAATTTCTATTGCTTGGGGAAGGCCAAGAACCCTGGTGGGTATCAGGAGGAGAGGCTGAGGGCAGAAAGTGAGCTGGGGTCGGTGGGGCTTCCGTTTCCTTCTCACCAGGGCTCTGCTTCCCTCACTCCTAGCTTGGTGCTTCACACAGCTTTCAGAATTCCATCATCTTTGAGACACACAATGGTTTTCTGTGAATGGCAAATTTCTTCATAGGACTCAGAATAAACTGAGGTGCTTTGATCATGTAGGTTGGAGGAAAGTGGTTTTGACCACTCCCATCAGCCTGTGGGGTATCTGGTACTTTTAAGAGGTGCTTTAGAAGAGAGATGAGGAAATCTCTGTGTCACCACCCTGGAAACTCTGGTCCATGACCTCATCAGCCCTTCTGGAATCTCCCTGGTCAGTTTTCTGTCCCAAATGGAGATCATCCACTTTATTGGAAGCTTCTGGGCATTTGTATAAAAATGCTTGCAAGTGATTTGTAGCATTTTGACTGGCAACAGAAGAAGTTAGCTCAGGTTCTAGTTCTCGTGGAAGTTGGAAGTTGATGTTTGCTGGCCAAAGCACAAATTGCTGAAGGGAAAATCAAGAGTTCCCAAGGACAGTGATGAAAATGTAAACAGCTTCTGGGTGTGGGTGTCATATGAGCTACTTCATTTTTTCAGCAGGAATTTCCCAAATCTGACCACTTTCTCAGTTGCTAATAGAGAAGGGAGAAAACATGGCAACCAAGTAGTCAATTTTGAAAGCAACCCGCTTACTCTTTACAGCAAAGGGAATGAAGTTTTTCAAGAGAAAGATCTAGCTGCTCTCCAGTTTATCAAAATGTGACAGGGCAGTGATTACAAATGCAAATGTAACCTTTAGGTCCTATAAGCAAAGACAGCACTCAACAGCATTGAACTTTTTGACTGTTTCCAGGTTGCACCCAGTAGGCAGTTCAGACTGGGTTCTTTTCTGAATTCCAGGGTTTTTATAACCTTATCATCATGAATTCTGCAATCTTTTTTGTTTGTTTTGGTGGGAGGATGTATCCACTGTACATTTTAACAAATGACTACACATTTCCTTTTCTGAAGCAAACTTATATGCAAGATAATATCTACACTTTCTCCTTTGAAATTCAAGAAACATATGAACAGCTATGAGGTGCCAAGCATCACGAGAGCTGTTATTACCTAGAATTTTCACAAGGCTTTCAGGATGAAGAACTATGCATCAATGTGTCCCCATTGTACAGATGCAAAGACAGACTCCAGGAACTATTCATGCCCTTTGTGACACTATGCTCCTCTGCTTGTAGTTGGAGAATGTCATCTTGGGTCCAGGGGCACAGGGTCTTGGGGGGTCGTCTTCCTTATCAGGAAACACATGGCTTCCATACAACCACACCCACCCAAACAGCTATGCAGCAGCTAGGTTTCAGCGGGGAGGGTAATTCTGACTAGGTTTGGGAGAAGTGGAATTTGGTCATATAGTGTAGTTCTTAGTGATGACACCAGGCTCAGAGATCTATATTTAGCTAGCATCCCAGCCTTGAAAATGGGACATTCACTAAAACATGGGTCATTCTCATACAAAGCAGATAAGCCTAGATGACGTCAGATGGCGGCTCCATGGTTACGGGATGGCTTTTCCCTCCTGAGCCCTGACCACCTGCCCTGACACCTTTGCACTTGGCATCCCTTCTGCCTGCCAAAGATCTCTGTCAGCAGGCTTGGTCCAGCCTGGGGCCCCTTGAGGGAGTGCTGGTCTAGACTCTTAAGAGCAGACCTGGTCCACCCCAGTAGATGCTGAAAGAATTAGTAGAGCTGTTTCCATTCATCTTTAAGGTGATAAGCAAATGTTCATTAAGTGAACATTTTCCTCATTTTATTTTTTCCAGAGCTTTACTTTTAACTATAGGAAAAGTAATTAAGAACCACAGGAAGCGTATTTATTTTTTCAATTCATGAAGTCCCCTCATCACCACCTCTGGGTGTATCTGTTGATAAAATTGGACAGTGATATTAGCTCTATAATTGACCTCCGTTACTACACTTGGAAGATTTCAGAAGACTTGGTTTATTAGGTAAGTCCATTTCCATATGTCTATGGTGACTGCTGGGAAGACAAGAGGAAACATGAAGAAGTAGGATGTGCTCATAATTTTTTCCCACAATAAATGACACTGAAATCTGTCATTTTTCCTGGACTTGCATTTTTGAAGAAGTCCAGAGTATGAGTTAAACTTGGCCCCCAATTGGCTTTGCTTGGAGCAATCATTCCCTTACTGAGGACATTTCATATACTGCAGAGTTTGAGGGGGGGGAGATGCTTTCGAATTATTTCCCCATCTATCTCTATGTAAGTATAAAGAACAGCACTGAATGCAAGTGCTGACTGTATTGCAGGGGAGGAAGAAGGGTGTGCCCACTTACCCAACCAGAATCGTGTGGGATTCCAGGCTCACTTCCCCACACCCTACCCACAGGAGACTGACATTTAGACAAATGTGTTCTCAGCTACTGGCGCAATGCCTGATGTGGGGTATGGCTCTGAATGGCTTTGACATCTGTTTTGTCTCATGCCCACATACTGGGGTTGCTTGTTCTCATCCAATAGCATTTAGTACCATGCTAAAGGCCTTGTGCCCTGTGCTAATTCAGAAGAATAAGTATGTCACACTGCCAAGAATTACAGCTAATCACAGAGGGCTCAGGGCACACCTGCCCTTTCATTAGGCTTTTGTTCTAAAATGAGGGGTTGGTGCCAACTTGAAACACTGCATTCTCCCCCTGGTTAGGGCTAACCATGGGGACCCAGGGGGTAGGCCTGGAGTGTGACTTGGTTGCCAGCCCTGAGGGCACGCTTCCTACAGAGGAGGGCGGAGAGCAGCGGGGAACCCAGGCAGCTACTTACGGGGTGGCAGCTGCAACAGGGTCCGGAAACACGCCACGGACGTGCTGAAGCCCAGCTTGGAGCAGTGTCCAGTGCTGGAAACTGTTCAGAAACCACCACGGATGTAATACAGGGGGACAAAGACCTGGACTGACTGCACTTTTGGGGTGAAAAGCTCTTTAGTTATTGCTTTCTTTTAGTCTCATATAACCTGGCACCCGTCCTTATTCTAAGAATGCACCCTTTATCCTAATTTGGTTATTTAAAAAAAAAAAAAGTATCTATCTATCTACCTACCTACCTACCTACCTATCTTACAAGTTAGTCTTCTTAATGGATAATTTACATTCAGGAGAATTCACCCTTTTAACCTATACAGTTCTATGAGTTTTGACAAATGTGAACAGTCACATAAACCATGATCACGATCAGGATACAGAACAGTTCCACCACCCCTAAAAATTCCTTCTTGCTCTTTTCTTGTCACTTCCCCTTTCTGGGCTCCAGACCAGACAACCACTGATGTATTTTGGTCACTATTATTCTGTTTTGTTTTTTTGTTTTTTTTCCAGAAGGTAATATAAATTGGATAATTCAGAAAGTAGTTTTTTGTTAGTGGCTTCTTTCACTTAGCATCGTGCTTTTGAGATTCATCTGTGTCATCCTGTGTGTCAGTAGTTGGTTCCCTTTGATTGGTAAGTGGTATTCGACAGATGTACCACAGTTGATTCTCCAGCATTAGCCTGTTTTGGTTGTTTCCACTTTTTGCCTACTGTGAACAATGCTGCTATGAACATTCACGTGCAAATCTTTGTGTGGGTATATATTTTTATTTCTCATGGGTAGATATCTACGGGTGGAATTGCTTGGTCCTTGGTCATATATTTAAATTTATAAGAAACTGCTCAAATATTTTCATGAACGGATTTTGCATACCATTTTGCATTGCCATCAGTGGTGGATGCAAGAGGTAGTTGCTCCACTTCTTCGTCAGCCCTAGGGATTTGTCATTCCTATAGGTATCTACAAGATCTCAATATGATTTTTAAATTACATCTTTGTAATGATGCTGAGATTCTTTTCATGTCATAATTCATTTAAAAAATCACTTTGAATCCACTCTGCCCAAATTCTTGTTGAAGCAAGTCCTCATGCACCTCATTTTATTAGAGATTTGTCAAATTCCTCCCAAATACCTAAAAAATGTGCAACCCAGGAAAGGCAAAACATAGCAATGCTCTTCGTTAAAGTTTCCAACATGCTGAGCTCATTTCGGGGCAGAAATTGAGCCTTTCCATTCCCCACAGCACCCAGCTCAGGGCCAAGCACACGCAGGTCCTTCAATAAATATTTGATGATTGACGGAGGCAGGATGGTGGCTCATGTTCCAAGCGGACATGACTAGGGTGTGCACATATGTGGTGCGAGATGTTAAAATCACACAGGGCTGATCGGCCACTTACTAAGAGTTTCTAATGTCCTGTGGAGTGTGTTAACGCTGGATAGAGATGAGTGTTCGTCTATCAGGCTGAGCATTAGAATCAGGTGGAGAGTTTAAAAAAAGATGCCGAGGACCAGGCACAGACTGTCCTTGAAGATGGTGAGGCTAAAGCTCCACGGCTTTACAAGTGCCTGGTACCCTATGAGTGCTGGCAGGTGCTGGGAGTTATAGAGTGTTCTAGATGGGGAGGGAAGAAGACAGGTTGCAGTCAGGACACTGGAAGAGATCTCAGAAGCAAGGGACCTGTATCTCAGTAATTTGTATGATTTCTGTCCTCATTTTAAAGAAATACTCAGCATGGAATTTTGTTGTTGATGATGATGGTGATTTTATGTTCTTTTTTTCCCAAGAAGTTCTCATGAAATCTGATCTGTCCCACTGGGCTTCACCCAAGAGGCTACGATTTAATTTTTCTAGGGTGTGGCCCATGCATGGATGTTTTTAAGAGCTTGGCATTGAGTGGAATGTGTCCCAGAGTTGAGCTGTGTGGCTACAACAGAGTCCATTAATGACCAAGTCTAGGCTGTAAGCCACGAGGAAAGATCCTGAGCACACAAGTGCCCTCATCATTCTAAGCAGAACCGCTTCAACCAAATGGGCCCTTTTTGTTTCCCTCTAAACCGGTCTTCTTGCTTTTAGTCCTTCCCTATTTCATTGCATTCCATATGCGATCTTCCTGTGCCACCTCCTTGGGTAGGTAGGTCATGCCCCTGTTTACTTCTTGGGGGCTTTTCCTGTCCTACTGGCTAAAGCCCATACTGCTCTATAGCGCAGCAAGGCACAGTCGAGGGCAAAGGGCAGATGTCTGGACCCACACCGTGGCCTGGCTTTTGAGTGAAAGAGAACTGGATCAGAACCCCACCTCTGCCAGTGACCAGCTTGGTGACTGTAAAATAGGAATGACAACAGGAACAGACACAAAGCTTTTTTTTTTTTTTAATTTAAGTATAGTTGATTTACTATACTTAAGTTAGTATTATATAATTATCATAGTATTATATATTAGTTTATATTATAATATATATGATATTATAATATATTATAATTAGTATTATATTAGTTTTCAGGTATACAACATAGCAATTCAATATTTTTATAGATTATATGCCATATAAAGTTATAAAATATTGGCTATATTCCCTGTGGTGCATATTACATCCTTATACCTTATTTATTTTATACCTAGTAGTTTGTACCTCTTAATCTCCTTCCCCTATCTTGCCCCTCCCCAATCCTCTCCCCACTGGTAACCACTAGTTTGTTTTCTGTATCTGTGAGTCTGTTTCTGTTTTGTTATAGTCATTCATTTGTTCTATTTTTTAGATTCCACAGAGAAGTGAAAACATAATATTTGTGTCTGACTTATTTCACTAAGCATAATACCCTCCAGGTCCATCCACGTTGTTGCAAATGTCAAAATTTCATTCTTTATTATGGTGAGTAATATTTCATTGTATACGTATATACCACATCTTCTTTATCCATTCATCTGTTGATGGCACTTAGGTTGCTTTCATAACTTGGCTATTATGAATAATCCTGCTATGAACATTGGGGTGCATATATCTTTCTGAATTAGTGTTTTTGCTTTCTTTGTATGTATACCCAAGGGTGGAATTGCTGGGTCATATGGCAGCTCTATTTTTAATTTTTTGAGGAACCGCCATACTGTTTTCCATAGTGGCTGTCCCGATTTACATTCCCACCAACTGTGTACTAGGATCCACTTCTCCACACCCTCGCCAACACTTGTTATTTCTTGTCTTTTTGATGATAGCCATTCTGACAGGTACAAGGTGGTATCTCACTGTGGCTTTGATTTGCGTTTCCCAGATGATTAGTGATGTTGAGCATCTTCTCAAGTGCATCTTGGCCATCAGTATATCTTCTTTCACAAAGCTTTTGAATGGGGATGACATGAGATGACTATAAAGCACTTGACATGGGCCTGGTACACAGTAAGCACCTGAAAAAGGGTAGCATTCCATCCTGGCTCACTCAGACTTGGTTATATTCTGGTCCACCCACCCCAGTCTCCCCTGACTCCACTGCACTGCCTCCGGCCTCTGACAACACCTTTATGCCTCTCATCATTCATATCACTCTTGGGGGCATTTTCTCATCACCTGCTTCTCTTCCCAGTTAGATGCTGAGTTCTTAAAGGGCAGAAAGGAAGTCTTATGCTTCCTCTCAGCCTCTATAGTGGCAATTCCAAGACAATAATATCATCATCCACAACTATACTAATAGTGAACATTTACTGAATGCTTTGTGCCCAGAACTGGTAGGTGATTTACATACATTACCTCATTTAATCCTCATAATGGCCCCAGATCCAGGCACTATTACTGCCCTGTTTTACAGACAAGCAACTTGAACCTCAGGAAGGCTGAGGTCACACAGCTCCTGGAATAATATTCACCCCTGATGGAGTTTTCACCAATTGAAGCCAAAAACAAGAAAAAAGGAGTGCTAACTGTATTTATTTAAAGAACTGTCTTTTATTCTGAGATTATAGCTTCCATTGATTGATTGATTGATTGTTAAATGCCTTTTTATTAATGGCACAGTAATGATAGTAGATTGTAGTAGATGTTTTTAAATGACTTTACATGGAAAAATAAAATATTGGGTAGCCTATATTTGTCTCTCCCAGTTATTTGGGTGAGATGTTACTAGCCTGTGAAGTGAAGAAGTCTGAGAGCCATTACTCTAAAGAATAACTATGTATTAAAAGATACACAATATACATTTGTTAAATCAGTGAATATGACACTTTATCTTCCAGTGCAAATGTGTTGCCAGTGGAAGGAAGGAAGAGAAAGTCCTTCAGCTTCTGATTTCATTTCTTCCACCAACAGTTATTGAGCATCTAATTTGTCCTAAACACTGTGCTGGAGTCTCAGGAAGGACACAAAACAAGTAAAATATAACCTCTGCCCTCACTGAGCTTAATGCCATTTCCAGTAGTTAGTTTAGGAAAAGTAAAAAGAAGCATGTCTGCTAGAAATATCAATATTATCAGTATATTACAAAAACATTCAATCAATATTTGTTACCTTTTTGAAACAGTCCCACTAGACAGCACATAATATTCCTGTTCTACGTAGTCCATCAGCCCCTGATGAGGCTACACTAATAAGGGTGTCCTGACACTCATGTGGTCATAGTTTGGAGGTTCACATACTACAAGGAGGCAGTACAGAGAGCAGTAGATATAACGGTTGTGGACCACTTGAAATACATTAATTAAAATATGAAGACTATAAATGGCTTATAAACATACTATCTAAAAACCCCCTGTTGGATATGAAAATTAAAAAGTCTACAAATAACAAATGCTGGAGAGGGGTGGAGAAAAGGGAACCCTCCTACACTGTTGGTGGGAATGTAAGTTGGTGCAGCCACTATGGAGAACAGTGTGGAGGTTCCTCAGAAAACTAAAAACAGAATTACCATATGATCTAGCAGTCCCACTCCTGGGCATATACCCAGACAAAACTATAATTCAAAAAGATACATACACCCCTATGTTCATAGGAGCACTATTCACAATAGCCCAAACATGGAAGCAACCTAAATGTCCATCGACAGATGAATGGATAAAGAGTATGTGCTATATATAAACAATGGAATACTACTCAGCCATAAAAAAGAACAAAAGTGTGTCATTTGCAGCAACATGGTTGCAACTAGAGATTATCATACTAAGTGAAGTAAGTCAGAAAGAGAAAGATAAATACCATATAATAGCACTTATATGTGGAATCTGAAATATGGCACAAATGAACCTATCTACAAAACAGAAACAGACACGCAGACATAGAGAACAGACTTGTGGTTGCCAAGGGGGAGGAGGGTGTGGGAGGGAAGGACTGGGAGTCTGGGATTAGCACAGGTAAACTGTTATATATAGGATGGATAAACAACAAGGTCCTACTGTAGAGCACAGGGAACTATATTATCCTGTGATAAACCCTAATGGAAAAGAATATTAAAAAAAGAATGTCTATATGTGTATAACTGAGTCACTTTGCTGTACAGCAGAGATTGGCACAGCATTGTAAATCAACTATACTTCAGTTAAAAAAAAGTATTTTATCACATGTTTAGAAAATCCAACACAAAAATAGGACGGCATAAAACAAAAATAGGTTTTTACTCCTCTCAGCTGGTCATTTCCATGTTCATGTTCATGTTCAGAAATATTTTTCCTGCATATATGATCAAAATGTATATATAAAATATACATAATACAACATATATAATCCATCCATCTTTTCCCTTCTTTACTCAAAGGGCTCATACTAAACCACTTCCTCTGCACTTTGTATTTTTCACTTGACAGTATACCTTAGGGATGTTCAGATCTACTTCGTTTTTAAAGGCTGTATAGTATTCCATCACGGGATATATCATACCTCTTTTATCTAGTCTCCCATTTGCCAGATACAGTGTTTTTTTCTACTTAAAAATAATGCTTCAATGAGTGTCTCTACATATGTATTTTGGTGTACTTTTGAGGCATATTTGCAAATTCTGTGAGTAGAATACTGGATAAAGGAATATATGTATTGGGGCTTCCCTGGTGGTGCAGTGGTTAAGAATCCGCCTGCCAATGCAGGGGACACGGGTTTGAGCCCTGGTCTGGGAAGATCCCACATGCCGCAGAGCAACTAAGCCCGTGCGCCACAACTACTGAGCCCACGTGCCACAACTGCTGAAGCCCGCGCGCCTAGAGCCCGTGCTCCGCAACAGGAGAAGCCACCGCAATGAGAAGCCCGCGCACAACAACAAAGAGTAGCCCCCGCTCGCCACAACTAGAGACAGACCACGGGCAGCAACGAAGACCCAATGCAGCTAAAGATAAAATAAGTAAAGTAAATAAATTTATTAAAAAAAAGAATATATGTATTTAAATTTTTTATAGTTATTACCGAATTATCCTCTAAATAGTTGCACAAATTTATATTCCTACAAAGAATGAGGGTACAATCCCCTGCCAGGAATTTGTTTTCCCAAATTTTGTATTTTTGCCAATATGATAGTTTACTTTTGTATCACAATGATGTTTTTACATTGCTTATTTTCATATTGGGGTGTTCCACTTTTCTTTATTGGTTTGTATGTACTCAAATGCATCAATCTTTTCCTTGATGGCTTCTGGTTTTCATATTCTTGGAAAGTGTTCCCACTTCAGGATGCTAAATTCACCTATGCTCTCTTCTATACCTTTTGTTGCTTTAAAGACTTTGATCCATTTAGAATTTATTGGGTTTGTTGATGTCACTTTATTTTTTTCCCCAAATGATTAGCCAATATTCCACATTATTCATTAATAATCTGTCTATTCTTTACTGACTTGATATACTGTCTTCATTTCATGTTTAGGAATACTTCTGCATTCTGTCTGGATTCTATCCATCTATTTCTTTAGCAACACCAAATTGCCTTAATTACTGTTACTTCTTAATCTGTTTTGATAATTTGTTAGGGATAATTGACTCCATTACTCTTCCCTACCCTTCTCTTTGAAATCTCCTAGCCAGCATATGCTGTATATATAATGAAATATACTGTATATATATATGCATATGTACAAACTGTATGTGTATATATATGTGTATGTATATGTACATGTATACATATTTTCACAGTAATTACCAGCATCATTTTCTTAATTTTCTCTACATTCCTCAAAGAAAATGACTCAAATGAAAGTGCTATAAGTATGATGTTTGCTGTATATTTTGATAGATATCTTTTATTGGTTTAAGAAACATTTTTATGCCTAGGTTGCTAAGAATTTTTATGCTGAATATGAATTTATTTAATTAAATGATTTTGCTCTATCATATGGTACAATTCCTTTCATTTGTTAATATGGTAGCTTATATGACTTGATTTTCTGCGTTTGAACCATTTTGCATTCCTGAAATAACTCTTCTCCATTAATATGAATTTTTATATTTTATCTACTGCTGAATTTATTTTGCTAGCTTTCGTGTATTTGCTTGCTTATTTAGGACTCTTGCATCTAGATTCATAAATAAGTTTGGTTTCTAATTTTCTTTTCTTGTTTTGGTCCTGCAAGATTTGGTGATTATACTAGCCTCATAATACAAGTTGGGCAACATCCTTCTTTTTTCATTCTCTGAAATGGATTATTAGGGATTTACAGTTCCCTAAGTCTTCTTTCTTTTAGTGTCTTCTGTGGTGAGAGATTTGATTATATATTCAATTTTTTAACTGTTATCATTTTCATTCCCTCTGGAGACAATGCACTGTACATTTTCTCTTGATAACTATATGTTTCTTCTAAGTTTCAAATTTATTGGCACAAAATTATGACTACTACAATCTTTAATCTGTCTGTAGTTAAGTCCCTCTCCATTCCTAGTATTTGTTTTTTTAAAATTTTATTTATTTTCTTTGTCAATTTTGCCAGAGAAAGACTGTCTGTTTTCTCAGCTTTTCACAGAACCAATTTTTGGTCATGTTGCTCTGCACTGGTTTTGAACTATGGATTGCATGCCTCTTGTTTTAGAAATTATACTTATTTTTTAAACGTAAACTTGACTGTAGATTTTTATAACAAAATATATTTCTATCATGTTCCCGAGTATGGTAGAATACTTTACACACTTTATCCTTTAAAATCTTTCTCACTCCAGCTTCTCATTATTGTCTAGTATTTTAATTAAAATACAAATTTTTTAACAAATGTAAACAATTACATTTATTGGCATGTTTTACTTCTTCTTTTTTTCTTACTGATGTTTTTTGACTCCCTTCTAGGTTCTATTAATAGTTCTATTAGTGAAGCTCTGAGAGTGTTTAACTCCTAATCTATATACAACTAAAAAGAACTTTATTTTGCAATTAGTCTCAAAAAATAGTTTAGCTGGGTATTAAAGCATATGTTGATAATTTTTTTAAGTATTCTGATTGTCTCTGGTATCTCTTGCTATTGCTGAGAAGTCTGTGCTCAATCTAATTTTCATTTCTTTTGAAAATAATTTGCCTTTCTCTCTAACAGCTTTAAATTTTTTTCTTACAATGTTTTATTACATTACAATTATTCTTAATTGTTTTATTACAATGTGTGGAATTATTTTTATTTAGCTTCCTTTAAATCTACAATGCATTAACATAAGAAATTACATTTTAAATTTTGGGATAGCCAACATACTTCTATTCTCTTTTTCTGAAATTCATAGTTAGACATATGTGGGTGCCTAAGATTGACAAGCTATCTTAGGAATTATTGTGTGTGTTTGTGTGTATCAAGTGTAGAGATCATTTTCATAACAACTTAAAATTTTTGATTGCCAGGATTTCTAATTGGTTCTTTTTCATATTCAACAATTTTTGTTTTCTTTCTACCTATTTCTAGGTCATAGTTTCTCATTTGTTTTAAAAAAACAGTCTTCCATGTTCATCTTCAGTGGATATAATTCTTGTTAATCTTTGAATATCTTAAACACACTAATTTAAATTCTTTGTCAGACTATGCCAGAATATTAATCTATAGAAAATTCATGCTCTAATTGTGTATTTTGTTTGCTATCTTTACTAACATTAGATTTCTTCATGTTGTTTGGAATTTTGGTCTGTAGGAAGAGGCTTTTTTTTTTTTTTTTTTTTTTTTGGTGGTGGTGGCTGTTTCTTTCTCTTTAAGCTCAATCATTCCTTGTTTAGTTTTTTTTTTTTAACTTATTTAATTTATTTATTTTTGGCTGCGTTGGGTCTTCATTGCTGCACACAGGCTTTCTCCAGTTGTAGCGAGCAGGGGCTACTCTTTGTTGTTAGTTGTGGCGAGTGGCGGCTACTCTTCGTCGCGGTGTGTGGGCTTCTCATTACAGTGTCTTCTCTTGTTGTGGAGCATGGGCTCTAGGCATGTGGGCTTCAGGAGTTGTGGCTCATGGGCTCTAGAGCACAAGCTCGGTAGTTGTGACTCACGGGCTTAGTTGCTTCATGGCATGTGAGATCTTCCCGGACCAGGGATCGAACCTGTGTCCCCTGCATTGGCAGGCAGATTCTTAACCACTGCACCACCAGGGAAGCCCCCTTGTTTAGTTTTATATATGTCTTTCTGCCCAGTCCTTGGATCATCAGGCCAGGACCAAGGCATTATTTTAATAGCACTTTGGGACTTTTGCCTCACTACAATATTGGGAATAGCATAGGTCCAGTCACTGAAATTGCAGATAGCTTGGCTCCATTTCTCCAGAAGCTATGTCTTTGTCCTTTTACCTCCCCATGTCTATAGTTCCCTATAAAGCTTTATCTCCAGACAGTGGCAGTTAGCACTTTTATTTTTAAATTGTCCTCTTTTTGAATCCCACCATAGACTCTGGATTCAAGCACAGAGCCTGCTAATTCCCCATCTTTCAAGAAGAACATTTAGCCTCTATTACCCCACAGATTGCCACTGTCTATTTTCAGTTGGAGAGTCTGGTGGATCCATGGCTTTAGCCCTGCTCATCACTTTTTATTTCTGTTCCAGTTTTGGTCCATGGGGAGATCTACTGTGCTTTTAAGTCCAGCTATATATTAAATTTTCTCTTTCTATATTTTATATGTTGGAGCAATGGAAGTGAGTCAATGTATGAATTTACCATGCCATCTTGATAGGAAATCCTCCCACGTGTGTATGTATGTATGTATGTATGTATGTATGTATGTATGTATGTATCTCCCCCCCCGCCCTTAGGTTTTTAAAGGGAGAGTCTCAGAATTTACAAGCATAATTATTATTCGATGAAGTCTCAGGTGGTTATGGTTGATGGGTACTCAGGGACAAGTTCACATATCATCTCTTACTGGGAAATCCTGTGGAGGTTTGTTTCTACATCTAGAAAGTCCAACTTGTTAAACATCCCATGCATAATCCAGGCTTTCACTATACGTTTTTGCTTAGTAATGTACTGAGACCTTTGGAGGATTTGATCTACAGATAATGTCTTTTGTTCTATACCTAAGCCTAAAGTCAGGTGCAATAAAGAGTGATGGGTGGGGACAGGGGAAGGATAGTATTGGAGATTTATTAGATGATAAAGCACCCATGCCCCATTTTTATGCTCTTTTCCCCCTAACACAGCAGACTGTGTAATATGTATTCTCTGATCTAGTTGGTTGTGCTGTTTGATTTAGGAAACCAGGCATTGGCATGGTAATTGTTTTTCAATGGCTGTATTTCTTACAGTATTATTACTTACATGGTGCAGGTTTGCATAATATTGAAATCAATAAACTGTAAGGGAATTATACCCCTCCTTTATTCCTTTGGTTCTTAAATGTGAAATCATCTTGCCACACATCTGTTGTGGTTATTTCCTTATTTTTTTAAAAGTAGATGGTACTTTTAGTTTCTCACAGGGGAACCACTAAAGACAAATGCCAAATTTTCCCAGAGTGTGGGAAACTTCTGTTTACATGAGAGGAAAGCAGGTTTTTGGGGATGGCACAAACATTCCATCATATGGGCGAAATCAAGGTTATTTTCGGAAACTGAGAAGTCAGTCCTTAGGACTATTCTCTATCATTCTCCTTTCCATCTTCCAAGGCTTAGGAGGAATGTCTGATGATTAGAACAGGTCAGATATGTACAAAATACCAAGCTTCTTAAAGGAAGTTTTCTACAGAAACTGAGAAATTGGTGAAATTACACAATGTATTTTTGGGTATCCTGAATTGTTTTCATTAAACATACTGGTATGATCCTTGAGTGATCATGCCTCATACTTTTTGGCATTTCTCAAAAGGACTTGCTAAGGGCTTGACAAATATTTGTTGACTTAAGAAACACTGTTGGTACAATCTCAGCATTTTAATCATGATAAATCTCAGGGCCGACAAACTGCATGTTGATGTCCTTGTTTTCTGTCTAATGAAAATATTTAATTTTCATAATAAACTGAAAGTCACCCCAGATTGCCTTAATACCAACCTTGCCTAAGATGACAAATCATTCCCAAGGGCAGCACTGTGGCTCCAGAGTCCCAGAGCAAGGCCACTCTCTGTGGCTTTCAGATCTCGGTGGCATCCTATTTGTCTTTCTTTCTCTTTTTTTAAAAATTTATTTATTTTTATTTATTTTATTTTTGGCTGTGTTGGGTCTTCGTTGCTGCGCACGGGCTTTCTCTAGTTGTGGTGAGTGGGGGCTACTCTTCGTTGCAGTGCGCGGGCTTCTCATCGTGGTGGCATCTCTTGTTGTGGAGCACGGGCTCCAGGCACATGGGTTTCAATAGCTGTGGCACATGGGCTCAGTAGTTGTGGTGCACGGGCTTAGTTGCTCCGCGGCATGTGGGATCTTCCCGGACCAGGGCTCGAACCTGTGTCCTCTGCATTGGCCGGCAGATTCTTAACCACTGCACCATCAGGGAAGCCCCTATTTGTCTTTCTTACTGCGCACGTGAAATCTTTATTAAAATCCAAAAGTATGATGGTGTTTTCCTTAGGGTCCACCATTTATAAAGGAGAATAACTCTCAAAATTGTAGGATGAATTAAATTTTCACAGCTTTATTCACTTTGTAGTTGCCACCCAATGAAAGCACTTCTGTCTGGAGGCCACCAACGTGCTTCATAAAAGCTGGGAAAGCAATCACTGAGGCTTTTCTGATTCACTCTACTTTAAATTGATCTTCCATGCTTACTTTGAAAAGAGAGACGTGTCTTTCAATTTTTGTGTCCAGAAGAAAACATTCTCGGGTGCTGTTTTCTTTTCTATTAATTTGATAAATGATTATTTAAATCCAAGGAATACATTTCTCAAACTGAATCATGATAAAAATATATGTCTTGATATCCTGCTCAGTTAGAATAAGGTGTTGGTTGTTGCTGGTGGTGGAAATCTCGTGCTAAGCAACTTTATCATTACCATGTTGTAATCACGGTCTCAGACAGTCAAAAGAGTAAGTCGATCTCAGCATTCTTTTTTGGGGGGGAGGGTAAATCTTCATACTGATGGAGGAAGAAAGCTGTGATTGCTTGTTCAGAGGACAGCTTCCAAGATTTTTTACCTCCCGTCTATTTTTTCCTACCACTAAGTGGGGAGGGGGAGACAATCCCACACCTCTCAGTTGATTATAATACAATTTCTTTTGCAGTTTTAACACCCCTGTCTATACATTCCATTTATAATCTTTACAAATTTAAGACACTAGTCATCTTACCTTACAGATTTTTTTTTTTTTTTGCTCACTTTACAGTTAATTCACGTTGCACAAATGTTAAAGTAGGACAGAAGTTGTAACCCCAATGAACCAGTCAAAGGTATTGAAAAACCTTCAAGGAGTTTTCAGAGAACTGAGTCCCAGTTAGTAATCATGTTCTTGTTACCAGACATCAAAAAGATGCATATATCTGCCATAAATAAGCCCAGTGGGTATATTTTATCCTACTTGGAGTCAGCACTATACAATGTATTTATAGTTTATCACACATTAGTGATCTGAAAGTGATATACTATGTTATAGTTACAAGGAAAAAAAGGAAGAGTTCATATTCAATAAAGCATGTGTCTTTTACACTGAGAAAATATTTTAAGACAAAGATGATGAGGAGCCCAATGGAAATTACTGCTGAACTCTAAGGTATCAGTAATGAATGATTCCTTTGCTGCTACATTTCTCATAGTCTTACACAACATAATAAAGGCAGCCAGACCTTTTCATTCATGTGGTTTTTGGATCTTCTCAACAATGGCATTATTCCTTGTAGTTAGAAACTTGGCAGGCCCTGGAAGCTATTTCTCATGCTCAAGGCATGAGGACATATAGCTACAGCTTAAAGGAGGTTGCATGATATATTAACCCCACTCCTCTTAGAACAGAGTCCTGCAGCTGATCCAAAGAAGCAATCACCAGATCCACAAATAAGATACTACAACTAATTTAAAAGTATCTAAGATGCTCCTGTAATCTGCTCTTAACAACTATGCATGCTAGGAAGGCTTGTGGAACACATTCTTCAGACAATATCAATAGCAAGGCACTGGGGTGTTGGAGAGGCACCCTACCTGATTAACTGGTCTGATTTGGGGCCAGACTTGGAGACAACCAAATGAGAACCCACGGGACTCCCAACACAATGATGCCTCAAAGAAATTCAGCAGATGTGCCAAAATGAAGCATGAAAAAGCCTAACTGCAATTCTAAAGAAAAATTTTGAAGTCCATAGATTGTGTCTCTTCTTTTTTTCTAGATATACACTTATAAACTAGGTAAACTTATCCTTTGTACTTTTTTCCCATTCTGGAGTCACAATTTCTTTTCCCCATAATGAGTAGACATCATCTCACATCTCTGTCAATGAGCATTGCTTTGGCCAAGTCAAAGGCTGTTGGATTCCCACCCCATACCCTTGCTGGTGACTTGCATTTTAGGTTTTAGAAAAAGTCCATTTATCTTTGTTTTCAAGGTTCAAAATTTTAACCAGGATACAGCCCAGGGTTAGTAGTTCTCTACCAGTCTGTAATTAATTCACTGTTTATTCTCAGTGTTGTTATTTCTTCATTTTAGGGAATTCTTTTGGCTACTCTACCTTTGAAATAATTTTCATTTGTGGGTTCTCTACTTCATGAACATTAATTATCTTTATGTTGGATCACTTTTGGACTGCCCTCACATTAACTACGTTTTTCTCTGCACTCTCCATGATTAATTTAAGCATTTTCTTTAAATCAGAATTTTATTTTAGCTAGTCATATTTTAGTCTTGGCTATTTTAATTTACCTATAAGTTCTATAATAGGGCTTTTGTCCTCAATCTCTTTAACTTTGCAGTCTCCCTTTCCTCCTTGTTTTATGATCTTTGATCTCCTTTAAAACAACTGTTTGTATTACATTCTTTAAAAACATGATACAATTACAAAGAATTGTCTTCCTTTCCTTGGCGTAAGTTTTCCTCCAGATGAAGTCCTTCATTTGTCTTTTTAATGCTCAGTTTCATTCATTCAATATTGATTTATTGAGTATCTACTATGTGCCAGGCACTATATTCTTGATGCTAGGAAGATAACCATTGGAGAAACCAAGTTCCCTGTCCTCATGTCATATTCAGGAGTTCAGGGAAATTCTTTACCAATGTTATTCTCATCCTTTCTTTGGTATTGTTTTCCTGAGGACATTCTACCTATTTTATGGCAATGAGGTATAAGGTCCTGGCATGGGATGAGTGAAGAGACAAAAGGCTGATGACCACCCAGCAAAGGGACTGAAAAGAGCCATGAGTGATTCTACTTGCACTGAGCCCCATCCCCTTCACTCACAAATATTTCAAGGCCAAGGGAAAAGGGTCACTTGGGTCACTTTCAGCCACAGCCCATTTCTAGTTGTCAATGTGAAAAGAGTTAAAGTTTGGAACCTGAGACTGGCTTCTCCCTGTAGCTCTCTAGGCCTAGTCCTGGGGTGACTACCAATGAATGGGGTGCCAGAGAATAAGAGAACATGGGCATCCACCAGAGAAAGTTCCCTAAAGGAACAAGAGGTCAGAGGGGCAGACTGTAATGACATCTGCTGACTTAGTAATTCTTCTGCTGCCTTATTTCTATTTTATGGAATAGACTTTAAGCATTTAACTGTTGGCTTATTTTCCTAGGTCACTAAAATACTTTTAAAATACATATTTTATTTTTACTAAGAAGCAGTTTTTATTCACTGCAGAAACAAATGCAGATAGGCAAAGAGAAGAAAATAAAAATGGTATCAAATTCCCCCTCCAAATCACACTCCCTGACTTCAGACTATACCACAAAGTTACAGTCATCAAAACAGTACATTACTGGCACAAAAACAGACACATAGTCAATGGAACAGGATAGAAAGCCCAGAAATAAACCCATGCAATTATGGTCAGCTAATCGATGACAGAGGAGGCAAGAATATACAATGGAGAAAAGACAGCTTCCTCAATAAATGGTGCTCGGAAAACTGGACAGCTACATGTAAAAGAATGAAATTAGAACATTCTCTAATACCATATTCAAAAATAAACTCAAAATGGATTAAAGATCTAAATGTAAGACCAGATACTATAAAACTCCTAGAGGAAAACATAGGCAGAACACTCTTTGACATATATCACAGCAATATTTTTTTGATTCCTCTCCTAGAGTAATGGAAATAAAAACAAAAATAAACAAATGGGACCTAATTAAGCTTAAAAGCTTTTACACAGCAAAGGAAACCATAAATAAAATGAAAAGACAACCTATGGAATGGGAGAAAATATCTGCAAATGGTGCATCTGACAAGGGATAAATTTCCAAAATATACAAACAGCTCATATAGTTCAATATCAAAAAGCAAACCCCCCCCCCCAAAAAAAATGGGCAGAAGATCTAAATAGACATTTCTCCAAAGAAGACATACAGATGAAAAGACAACATACTGAATGGGAGGAAATATTTACAAATGATATGACTAATAGGGGATTAATATCTAACATATATAAATAGCTCATACAACTCAACATCAAAAAACAACCTGATTTAAAAATGGGCAGAAGAACTGAATAGACATTTTTCCAAAGAGGAAATGCAAATGGCCAACAGGCACATGAGAAGATACTCAGCCTCACCAACCATCAGGTAAATTCAAATCAAAACCACAATAAGATATCACCTCACACCTGTCAGAATGGCCATCATCAAAAAGTTTACAAAAAACAAATCTGGGTGAGGATGTGGAGAAAGGGAACCCCTGTACACTGTTGATGGGAATGTAAATTGGTGCAGCTGCTATGGAAAACAGTATGGAGGTTTCTCAAAAAACTAAAAATAGAACTACCATATGAGCCAGCAATCCCACCCCTTGGTATATATCTGAAAAAAACAAAACCACTATTTTGAAAAGATACATGCACCCCAATGTCCACAGCAGTGTTATTTACAATTGCCAAGACATGGAAACAACCTAAAATGTCCATCAGCAGATGAATGGATAAAGAAGATGTGGCGCATATATATATATATATATATATATATATATATATATATATATATATATATATATATATATATATATATATGTATGTATATATATATATATATATATATATATGTATGTATATATATATATATATACACATATGTATATATACACACATACATACAATGCAGCACTACTCAGCCATAAAAAACAAAACTTTGCCATTTGCAGCAACATGGATGGACTTGGAGGGCATTATGCTAAGTGAAATAAGTCAGACAGAGAAAGATAAATACTGCATGATATCGCTTATATGTGGAATCAAAAAAATACAACAAACTAGTGAATATAACATAGAAGAAGCAGACTCACAGATACAGAAGACAAACTAGTGGTTACCAGTGGGGAGGAGTGGAGGGGCCATATAGGCGTCAGGCGGAGTAAGAGGTACAAACTATTGGGTATAAGATAGGCTCAGGGATGTATTGTATGACACGGGGAATATAGCCAATATTTTGTAATAACTGTAAATGGAAAGTAACCTTTAAAATTATATAAAAATTAAACCTCCCCCCCAAACCCCCCCAAAGCCCTTTGAGGTGTATTTTTCCAAATATTTTCTGTAAATTGGATATATATTGAATATTAATATATATTAAATGTATAATTATATACGATTATTTAATGAAAACATTAAATATACATATATAATCTTATACAATTATACATTTGGGCTCATGTTGAATATTTAGTACTCTGCAGCCTTCAATAAGTAACACATGATGGCAGTATCATATGTAATAGAATACAAAATCCTCTTAAATTTGTCTGTTTTGTAACCTGCTTTTTTGCATTAGCTAACATATCATGAAACTTTTCCAAGATTCCTAAATGTTTTTTCTGTAAATGGTTGCATAGTATTCCACTGCACAGATGTAGCATCATTTATTTAAAGAATCTCTCATTGTTGGACATTTATTTTGCTTCTTTATTTTCCAGGCTTATCAACAACATTAGAATGATTAGCCTTTCATTTAAATATATGCATCTATTCTTTTTTTCCAGTATGCACTTTGCAGTAGAATTCTTCTTTATAAATATACTTTAACTTATCCGGGCGCTTGTCTCATTTCTGTGTTGGAAATTTGGCTGCAACACTTGACAAATTCTTGTCCCTTTTGCTAGTTGGGTTGGTTGGGTGGGAGGAGAAGGAAGGTAGAGTGGAAAAGCATGTGAGGTTCACTGTTTACCCATCACCCCTGGATTAGGATTAGGATACTGATGCCCTGTGAGCAGTACCTCCAAGGAGATGAGACCCACGGAGCTACCCGAGGAGCTTAAGGTATCCAGTGGAGACAAATTGTGAGAGCCAGGGATCCCAGTGTGCCCATTTCTACCTAACACTAGGAGAGCTCCATTAAACCATTCAGTACTAAAACTGGCCCTGAAAAAAATCCAAAGGGCGTCTCCAGCTGACAAAGGGCACAAAATGCATGGTCTGGGTTGACATTTAGCCCTTAACACACCATGACAGCATAAGGCTCCATGGGGTATGTCAGAACAGGGGATCTGACAAAACTCTCCCCTCTCGTGCTGTCTGTGACTGCCTCATGTAATGATATTACAGAAACCTTTGCATGAAGACCATAAAATGCTTATTTTTTTGACATATGAAGCCTGAGCTGGTCAAGTCCATCAGGGAAATGTATATTCAGATGGGTGGAGCTTTCCCATCTTATTCATATTTATACTTTTTATTTAAGCCCCCTGCTATTTTCCTGAGAGTCTAGGATACAGCAGTCTCCTGGGAAATAAGTATTGTAAAGTTGGCAGGTAGAAGGGGTTTTTGGCTGTTGTTTTTCAAACATATTACACATATTTTTACATTATTAAAAACACACGCACACGCATAACACCATTTCCCCAGAAGCCTCTTCGGCTGACTAGTGTCAAGCCTAGTGATTTATAAGATTGTTAGCATATATTATATTTTAAAACACATACTGCTTTTGTAAAATGCGTATTTATTATACATTTTGGAATTCATAATATGTGCTGGAAGAGCTGCCTCTGCCTGGCTGGATCTCAGACAGTCTGTCACGCACACGCCTTTCTGGAAGGGACTGCCGTACAAATGCTTCAGCCGAGCCAACCCGTTCTCCCCTTTGTAGCTCCCGTGGTCAGCCTGTCTGTCTGTCTCTGTCTCTCATGTACTCACACACACGTGCACACACACCAGACTTTCTCCTCCGCCTCCTGTATGTCACACCCGTACACATAAATAATACAAACAGCAGTGGAACAACAGCCCCAGAGGAGTGCTCTGTTAAGAATAAACCTGATTTTCAAAGCTGCACGGAAGTCATCAGGCGAAGTAACGTCATGAAAGGCACTGATTCAGAGCTCTATAGACTGGGCCGCTGCAACTCAGGGAAGTGACTCTGGGAACCCCTGTGGAGGACATTCCTCAGATGTACCAAGCTGTGACACGGAGGACAAAAGCTGAAGCTGAAAAAGTCTGTGGCTGGTATATGGGTGGAGGGGTCCAAACCTGGATTACCTTGATAAGTCTGTGTGTGTGTGAGCGTGTGAGCATATGTGTGCATGAGGGTGTGAATGTGTGTCAGTACATGAGTATGTGGGTGTAGGGGTAGGGGTGTGTGTGTGTGTGTGTGTACGAGTGTGTTGGTATAGGTGTGTGTGTGAGTGTGTGTTGGTATAGGGGTGTGTGTGAGCGTGTGGGTGTAGGGGTGTGTATATGAAAGTGTGTGTATGTCTGTGTATATGTGTGTGTGTGAGTGTGTGGGTGTAGGAGTGTGTGTGTCTGAAATTGTGTCTGTGTGTGTGTGTACGAGTGTGTGTGAGAGCATGTTGGTACAGGTGTGTGTGTGAGTGTGTGGGTGTAGGGGTGTGTGTGTGAAAGTGTGTGTATGTCTGTGTATCTGTATGTGTGCGTGAATGTGTGTGAGTGTGTGGGTGTAGGGGTGTGTGAAAATGTGTGTATGTCTGTGTATCTGTATGTGTGTGAGTGAGTGTGTGGGTGTAGGAGTGTGTGAGTGTCTGAAATTGTGTCTGTGTGTGTGTGAGAATGTGTGTATGTCTGTGTATCTGTATGTGTGTGAGTGTGAGTGTGTGGGTGTAGGAGTGTGTGTCTGAAATTGTGTCTGTGTGTGTGTGAAAATGTGTGTATGTCTGTGTATCTGTATGTGTGTGTGAGTGGGTGGGTGTAGGAGTGTGTGAGTGTGTGAAGTTGTGTGTGTCTGTGTGTGTCTCTGTGTGTGTGTGTCCATGCACCAGCACCAGGCTTATCCAAACCCCAGAAAAACAAACGCCCACATTTATGGTGAGCCTCACTCTGGGGAGTCTTGCTGTTCCTCTCGGGTCCCGCCCTCTCATGCACAGGCCTGAGAATATTCCACCGAGCATCTGGGCCAGGCAGAGACGGACTGCCTGTGCCCCCATTAATGCTCTGACCCTGCACATTTGCTCTTGGCCATTCAGTCTCAGCGGGGAGCCACAGAGGAGGACGGGGCCTGGCTCTTTATCAGCCTGGCTGCCCGCATCTCCTGCCTGCCACTCCGTGGAGGGAGCGGGGGGGGGGGGGGGGGGGGGGGAGAAGGGCAACCATGGGGCTGGGGTGGGGGGGAGAGGCCGGAAGGAGACAGAAAAGGGGCCTGAGAGCATCCAGAATCATTTCCCAAATGCGAATCCAGCAGGCGAAATCAGGGCTCCCAGCCCCAGGCAGAAGCCAAACTCAGCATCCCGCCATGTGATTCTGTTTCTCCATCCTGGCCTATTAGCAGAGAAAGGAAAAATGAGCCCAGGTGCCGAGACCCCCTTGCTGATGCACACAGCCAGCTCTTTAATGACAAAACAGAGGGACGGAATCCCAGAGATCTGCTCCTTCATTGAGAGCTGAAGATGCCTTTCTTCACCTACAGAGAATGAGAACCAGCCTGAAAAAACACAAAGGCTCTGGGTCCTGGAGGCTCTGCCACTCGGTCCTATTGAAAGCTGCTGGCCAGATGTGCCTAGTTAGCTGCTCCGCCTGCTGTCCGCAGCAGAGACGGATCCCTTCAGCCTTCGTGTTATCAAGCCCCCGTATTCGGTCACCCGCTGACTCGGTTTCCCCGCGGACATCTGGGCCCGCATCATCCGAGGCTTGCGAGCAGCTGCCGGCGCCGCAGCCGCGCACAAAGGGAGGCTCCCGGAACCGAGATTATGTCTTCAGTGCATTACTGGCACATGCGGTTCGTATATCTTCGGTAAATAACCGTCCGTTTTCACATGGATTATTTAGATTTTCTGATGAAACTGCAGAAATGTCAACGCGGGGTGTCAGCCACCAATTGGAGCGTGGCTCCGTGACCCCTCTCTCCTCCGGTCCGGCTGCTATTATCTTCGAGGGGGAAAAAACCCCCTCCTTGTCTCTTGTTATACCTTTTTTATGATCTGGGATGCCGCTAATAATGACTTTGTGTTACATAAAACAGATCCACTAATGTCACCACGTCCCCAAAGTACTGACTCAACCCTGCTCCTGCAAAAAGGAAGATGGACGGGGGGGCGAGGTGAAGGCGGGGCTTCGCAGGGGCTCCTGTGCCTGAGCGCGGGCCGTGCCTGTTTGCGGCCGGGTATTTAAAGGGCCATGTGGCCCAGGAGGAGGAAGGCGTTGTGTCTGGCCAAGCGCCCCTCCACAGGGAACAAACCACGCGTGGGGTTTCAGGTGGGGATTTAAAGCTCCTCTAACCCTACTACGCCTGCGCTCCTGCTGCAGCTGCACACAGCGGAGGGCACGAGGCCCCCTCATCAGCCACGACGCCACACTTTCGGTGGGAATGTAAGTGGGTGATTCAAAACAACACCTTCAGGGGAAACGTGGGGGGAGGGATAAATCAGGAGCTTGGGATGAACACACGCACACTACTATATGTAAGATAGATAACCAACAAGGACCTACTGTATAGCACTGGGAACTCTACCCAATATTCTGTGACAACCTATATGAGAAAAGAATCTGAAAAAGAATGGATATATATATAGATGTATAACTGAATCACTTTGCTGTACACCTGAAACTAACGCAACATTGCAGATCAACTATACTCCAATAAAATAAAAATATTAAAAAACAATCCCCCCCCAAAAAACAAAGATATTCCAGCAGAAACTAAGATTTTTTTTTTTTTTGACTAACCAAGAGAAGTAAAACAGAATTAAAAAGAGAAAGAAAACAAACAAACAAAACAAAACAACATCTTCGGGGAACGCAGCTGTTTGTTTTCAAGGTGGAGGAAAGAGCCACCCAGCCTCACATTCGCCCCGTGATGTGCGCGAGACGCCCATCTCTGATAAGGAGGGGAGGTGGCAAATGACACCGTGTCGCAGCTCGGAGGCGGCGCTCTCTATTCCACAGCCAAGGTCCCAGCTGTGGGAAGAAAGCGCCGCCCCCAGGCCGCCAGCCACCCACACTGGAGGAGCCACTTCTCTCCTTTCCCACGTGCTCTAGAGCGGCCCCGCCAAGCCAGGGTGGCCAGTGTCAGTCCTAGGGGCCGATGGGGGCAAAAGAGGCAACGAGGCTCTCACTCTCCGTTCTGGGGAAGGCTGGGGGAGGGGGGGGCGAGGAAAGGACTAAGCAGGTGAATCAAGTTATGGACATAAACCAGGAATAAGCGTTTATGTGACAGAGAGGGGCACTGCAGACAGCCTTGCCAGGCGGGACACCCACACCGGGCCTCCTGCGCAAAGTTACTGAGGATGCCTTGGGGTGGCCCCTTCTTTGGTGCAGGACTGCCGCAGGATGCTCAGAAAGTTGTTTCTGAGCATCGGTTATAGTATGAAGATTACAAAGGAGACGCTACAGGTGTTAATTAGAGTATAAATCACACACACTCATATGCACATAGATATATTTATATATCAATGAAGAATATAAGCTCATTTCTGTAAATCACCAGGGCTCAGTGAGTATTTATTGAGTGCCTACTGTATGCCAGGCACTGTGCTAGGCCCAGGGGACTCAAGGATGAGCACAAAGAGACCCTGTGCCCATCCTCATGGAGAGGACAGTTTAGTGAAGGAGACAGCCCCTAACTAAATTATGACATTAATGTAAAGTTGCAGTGTTTAGCACATGACGGGGAGACGGAACCTCATCTGAGTGGCCAGGAAAGGCTTCTTTCTCTAAAGAAATGTGGCGAAGCTGAGATATGACAAACGAGTCAGCAGGAAGCAGCTGACAACACATTCCAGGCCGAGGGCGGGGGCCTGTGCAAAGGCCTCATGGTGGGCAGGAACCCGAGGAACACAATGGGGTGTGGATGTCCTGGGCTCCCCATCAGCTAGAAATGTCCACAACCTGGAATGGAAGCTGAGAGCTGGTGCCTGGAGGAAAGCCTTCTGCAGTGCTAAGTAAAACCCAGCTGTTAAGGAAGGTTTCCAGAAGAAACAGAAGATGACAGGGAGGAAGGGCAGAAAGGAGCCCCAGCTGGGCCTGGGCTCAGAGAGCAGGACTAATGGTGAGGCTGGGTCTTTTCTATCACGATACACATCGCAATAATGGTGCTTCAGCTTTCATGGGGGACCTGCCCCATCGCTCTAGGGTGCCCCCTTCCTGTGCTCTGCAGGTTTCAGGGTGGGTAGAGGAGGAAGGAGCAACAAAAGGGCTTCACAGAGCCACCCACCTCTTGGCCTCTGTTTTCCCAAGTTCACGGTCTTGTGGCTTCGCTGTGTGCTTGCTTGGGAGGAGAGTTAAGAAGCCTTAGTGGAATAAAATCCTAGTCAAAGAAACCCCATGTATGAGCAAGTGGGAACCCCAAACGTGAAAAGCAAGAAGAGGAAACATGGCATTTGGGAATGGCCACACGGGAGTCTCTGACCTGGGGTGAATGACTTCCCCAGCCGACTGAGAGAGTCTGGAAGATGTAAAACCATGAGAAAGATGCTCCAGGCGATCAGGACGTTCTCTGCTGCCACCACACCCCAAACCCAACCAAACCCCACAGCACAAATGTGCGGTTTATTGAACCAAAGCCCAGCTGCTCTCCAGGGCCCTGCAGGGCTGTCCCACCCTCCTGACGGTGCTCAAGCTTTGTGCTCCCTGTGTCCAGGCCCCACGCCTGCTCTGTGTATGTCTACCTGCACTGGGCTCTCCCCCTTGCGCTCCCCACTGATCTCACAAGCTGCCCAGCATACGTGTGGCTCAGGACCACCATGGAAGGGCAGCTAAGGGACTGCAGGCTGGAATAAGCGAGACACGCACCTCAGAAGGGGGCGGGCTTCCTGACACAGGGCAGAGGGGTTTGGGCAGCTGCCAGCGAAAGCAAGCTTTCTGAGTTTTCTGGGAGTTGAATTTTCTCCTGAATGAAGGTTTATTGGCTCCTTGCTGGTTATGAGATTATACCTCAGTCCTCCAGGGATATGTGTGAGGGCTCATGTAAATCCTGCATTCTGGCAGAAAGAGAAAAACACTAATTTTTACATTAGTGACATCTCAACATGGAGTTGTTCAGGAGAGCATCTGCTCGCCCCTGATTCGAAAGCCCGCACTGTGGGCGGCATCTGCTCTTCTTCCCTCACCCTTTCTCTCAAAGGGACAGCCGCCCTGAGAGGGCTGAGCGCCTGGTGAGCAGGTGTGTTGACCTTGAAGGACCAGGCAGGTGCCTTTAACTATTTGCGTTCTGGAACCAGAATCCATCAAAAGCCATGATGGCTATTTCAAGAAAGCCTGACATGCTTTTGTAAAGGGGTTCTCATCCTTCCACATGAGAGCTCTCTATGACCCTGTCAAGGTTAACTGGATCGGAGCTGACTCTGAGCATCCCACACACTCTGGGAAGAACTTCTGGGTGCGAGTCATTTGTCAAGCTCCTTGCTTTTAGCTTTGTTTGGTGTATTATCTGCATTTGCAGACGAGGTCTTGAGAGTGTCCTATGAGCCTCCCCTCTGAGGGGCAGAAGGCATGCTCAGAACTGCAGTTACTAAGCACTGATGTAAGAGAGGTCCTGAGATGCTGTTTAAGACCCATGTTTAAGTTCAAACATGTTTTTTATCTTACAGATAGAAAATAAAACAAATGTAAACATTGCCCACTGCCATTTGTAAAGCTAGAAGGAGAAAGAATTTTATTATCAACAGCGGAGACAAGTGGAATCAGGGCAGGGTACTAACCTTAGCTGTGATTAGTATACATTACTGAGTACGGCACAGGGTGTGACCTTTGGGTACAGACGTTTTTTGAGGGAGATGCTAAGATGTCTTGGATCTGCAGTGATGGGATTCAGAGCCTCCACAGAGGTTCCACCCTTTCCCTACTCCAGGGTGAGGGGGTATTGAAGCTTCTGAAGCTTTAATTGCCAGCCCAAATCTAGAATGCTTTGGCATTTGTGAGTTACATATATGCCAGGCTTCACTTTAATACGCTAAAATAAAAGGTCAAAATATTTAAATTCTGGAGGGACCAGGGCAATAATTTAAAAAGGGATCACCTTTTATGACCGTCAGCTTCTTCCAAGTCTTTCTGAAGCATCTAAGAGGAATTGCCTGGTTCTTGATGCCTTCTACTGCGTGCCTGTGTGTGTTTGTGTGGCGTACAAATAAGAAGAGGCTGGGTCACCAGCCTGATGGGTCACCAGGGACAGCCTGAGGCTGTGGGTGGGGCTGGCCACCTGAGCCCAGATAGGTTTGATCCCAAGACATATCAGTCATCTTTGTCTGTGCATGGATTGAAAACAGAAGGCATTCCTCAGGCTGGAAGCAGGGACATTTTGGTACGCTCAACAGGCGACCTGAATTTTTAACAAGGTAGACATAATAATCTGCTGAGAATTTTTGAAGAAGCTGGCACAACACAGCTGGGATGCGGGGATGGTGTGTCACTAAAGCATTTGGCCTCCAGAGAGAGAGGGTCATTCTAACTACCTTGGAACAAAAGGAGAGAGACTCCTATTTTTGCCTAAGGGTAGTATCAGCCCTAGAAACCAGCTGGTGTGTGTGTCACAGGCAAACCTACAGAGAGGAAGAATACACGTTTGGGGCAGAGACAGGAATCATAGGTAGGTGTGATAAACCATCATCCAAGGTTAGAATCTTGGAGGGAGAATTCTTGGGCAATACCAGAAGTCACGTTTGGCAAGAAGTTTGGGAAACAGGCTTGAAAGAGACTCTAAATCCCACTAGATCTGGAACCAGCCATAGCACCCTTAATTAAGCATCCAACACGAACAGGGCAAAGATGGATCTTTTCTAGGAGGAGACCACTAAAATTTCTAGAAAGGGGATTATAAATTTAAATGAAATCCAGGAATAACTATAAATAGTACCTTTAAGATTTTGCTGTCTGTAATGTCCCTATAGTTTAATTAATTATATTCTATTCTACCCTATTTTCTGCTATTGGTACCTGAAGGAAATAGTGAGAAGCTCCCCTAGGATCTGGGAATGAGGGAAATGAGTTAAAGGAACGTGGATTTTGAAGGTTAACTCTTTGTGAGCAGTCATCTTAAAGAGACAGACTGACACGCAGGCCAGCATGACCATGCCTACTGGATGTACCAACATAGGTAATGGAAGAGAATGTTCATCTGAAGCGGGGCTGGTCGGCCACAGCAGCATAGAGCAAGGTGATTCATGGAGACAACACTGGCAATGCCTAGCAAAAACCATTCACTGGAGCTGGAGCAGCTTGGGAGTCGTATTGGCAAAGCCAGTGTGGATACAGATTCAGTGAGTGTTGGCCAACAGCCTTCGAGTATTTGGGCTCATTGTCATTGGCAAGACCATCCTTATACATTTGTTTAATCTGTCTTACTTTGATCAGATTCAATGTTCACTAGAAAACCTTTGGGTTATTCCTTGGCTTTCTGAGTAGATATGCCTCTAAGAACAAAGCTCAGCATTACAACTCTGCAAATTCTGGTCTCTGGAACAGTTATTTCTCACTGCAAATTAATACACTTCCATTTTGATTATGATTTGGGTTCCCATGTACTCTTATTTTTAGTGACAGAAAGAGCTGGTCATGTTGGGATACTTATGACAATGGGTTTTATTTTTGCAAATTTGTAAATTGCCCTTGTTTTATTTTACAAATTTGTTTAAGGGAGTTTGTCCCTGAGAGGAGGAAGGCTCATTCCTGGAATGTGGGGGGCATCAGTTTCCTAGCCTATAAGGTTGAGAACCACATCCTGGAAGGTGAGAACATCACCCAGGTGATGGATGTCATAGCACAAGCCTCAAAGCCCCTCCCTAGATAAGCAGACCCTCCTCCACAATGTTGACACGCTGATGATCCTTGTGTCTTCTACAAATACCAGCAAGAATTCTTAAAACTAGGAAGTAGAGGTTGGGTCCTGTGCTTATTTTGGAGACGGTAAAGTACAGGGAGAAGTCACTAAGTAGTACGCTGATTTGCAACAGGCCTGGGAGCAAGGAACCCAAACAGAAGAGCTCTGTTAGCCATGGAGGAGGCACAAGTGTGGATCGCTCTGGTTTTCTTTGTGGCTGGACATTAGCCTTAATATCCACAGCCATGCTCTTCCAGAATGGCTAACTCTGGATTGTCTAGGGATTGAGTCAGGTGGGGGACGACTTAAAATCTCTGCTTCCCTCCCTTCCTGTGACCACTTTCCTCACTGTATAGCATTTAAGCTAAAGAAGGATTGAGGAATTGACAGAAAACAAAACTCGCCTGTGTCTGGGTATTTGCTGTCAACCAGAGGGAGAAGTTTGGAGAAAGTATCTAAATAAAGGTATGAATTTTCCTTTAGAAAATTAAATTGTGCACTTATTAAACCTTTCTCAATGGCTCTTCAGAATTAAGCTCTGACTATACAACTGGGTTTCAGCACATTTTCTGAATTCCCACCATCTTTCTGTATGGTGTCTGCAATTCTCGCAGGGGAATGTGCAGCATTCTTAGGGCTGCCCATTTTCCATTTCCAGAACTGGGTAACAGTATTTAGGAGGTCAGCAAATCCGTCTGCTTTTTGGTTAATGACATGGACGAGAGGCTGCTGGGAAGTGACCGGGGTCGGCGGGGAGGTTACTGAGAGCCAGGGAGGAGGCTGGGCCTTGGTTGGGCAGGGGCTGGATAACAAGGCGGTGTCTGCCCTTTTACAGCTGCCAAGGGACTGGGACAGCAAGGGGTTGTCGGGAGGGAGGAGATGCACAGGCAAGAAGGGTGGGGGACAGAGGAAGGCAGAAGCCCTGGCTGGACTTTGCCCACTAGGGACCCCCTGGGCAGGAGGCAGCTTTCTCCAAACATGCTCCCCTGAGGACCTTTCCCTGGTCCTAATGCACCTGCAACAGGAATGGCGTCCCGGCCACCCTTAGGACTGCCCGAATGGGGTCCTATGGTGCAGCCACAGTTCATGCGTTCTCCTCAGAGAGGCTCACAGTTCTAGCCCTTTCATTTTACAGTCCCCTCTGTCTATGCGGGTTTCAAACCACAGTACCCTGACCTTTGTACAATCTGTTGGGAAATAACTCAGGCAATTGGTTCATATCACTAGCTAAATGCTTATGAAAATTCATTTTAAGAGACATAACTGAAAAAGCATAAAAATGTCCAAATTCTCTCATTTAAAAACATCACTACAAGACAAGACCTTGTATGACAATGTGTAAGTGCAATGTTACAACTAAATTATGAAGATCGCGGAAATAAAGTCCAGGAAGGAAGAATGAGGGAAATTTAATGTGCCTTCCATACCATCGATGTGGGAAATTAACACAAAACAGCCACATTTCCAGGCTCGGCAAATATATCCGAGGATAGACAGTACCGTTCTAATGTGAAGATAATATATACCAGCACAATTAGAAAATTACTCTCTTTGAGCGTGTTCAGAATTGACTTGTGCATTAAAGGTTCTAACAAATTTACCAGACAACAATTCTGTTAATGGTTTTCTTCTCGCTTCCTCTATTCTCAGTCCCTTATTCAGAAAGATGTATAAATAAAATCCATGCCCTGGCTCGGTTATCCAAGATAAACTGTTATGTACTGGACCTTGGTTATGGGTAGTTTCTTTGCCCTGATTTGCCTGGGACTAAATACTACTACTAATACTACTGGCTATGATAATGATGATAGACATCTACTGAACACCTACCATGGGCCATGCACAATTCAAAATGTTTTATATGCATCAACTCATTTACTTTTAGAACAGCCATGTGAAACAGAAATGATTATTGTCCATTTTTTAGATATGGAAACTGAGGTTAAGAAACGTTAAGTAATTGCCTAAGGTCACTAAGCTATCAAGGAGTGGAGTCAGGATGCAAACTCGAGTCTCAAAGCCCAAGTGTTTGGTGGTGTAGGTACAGATGCAAGAGCAAACCTGCTTGAGTGTCGAGAGGCACTGTCATTCCCCAGGCGACTGGTAATCTTGTCCTCTTACAGGGACAAAGTAGTCCTACTGTACTACCAATATGTACACCTACAACAAATACACAATCCCTGTTTTTGCCCTTACTTATAATGTGGCTTAAGTAGGTAGAGCCAGGTAAATGAAAGATAAACTATTACAGGTGTAAGTAAGCCAAATCCTTCCACATGCAACCTGCTTTCTTTAGCGTGCAGGAGCCAAATAGGACCGCTGTGGTTCTGGTACCATGTGGACTTCTCATTTTAATAGAGAAACAAGAGGCAGTAGAGGGAGAACGCGCATGGGCTTTGGAGCCGGTCGGACCAGATTCAAAACCCGTTCTTTTATTATGTGATTTTGGGCAAGTTACAGAACCTCTCGGAGCCTCTGTTCTTTCCTTAGAAAAGTGTCTGTGTGTGATAACAACCTTAACCTGGTAGGGTTGTTTGGCAGAATAAATAAGATGAGATAGCACTTAGCAAAATGCCTGGCACATAGTGAGAACTTAAAGAATATTAGACTTTATTTATGTTGTTTTCTACTCCTTCAGTCAACAATTTTAAGACAGACTGTTGCTGATTGTTATAGAGGGCAATTAGGTAGAAAGCTCACAGGGTATATTTTAGACTTCTGGACCTTACAATGTGATTGAAATGGCCAGCTGTGATGCTGTTCACTGTCAAGGTCAATGGATACAAGCCAGGCTAGGCAAAATCAGTCGACAGGTTTCTACTGAGGATCATCAGTCTGAGAGGATGGGGGTGGGCAAGGGAGACGTAGTAAGTGGAGGAGAAACTAACATTCGGTGAGTACCTACCACATGCCCGTTACATAGAGAAAATTCGTTTCTTTACTTTACAAGGATGGCTGAAGTAAGACAAGGTCTCTACACTGCAGAGCCTTGAGTCTGGCTGGAACTACTTCAGTTCACAAACGCACAAAAATGAAAACCATGTGTATTTTTTATATCTCAGACTAACTTACGGAGTATTACAAGAAGATCAAGATCCAGAAAAGGGTGCTATTTCTTTTTGGGGTCAGAAAATCTCCAAAGTGACTAATTTCCTCTCTAAATATAAATTATGATTATTATTATTTTACATGCTGGGTCCCTTAGCGGGCCCCTGGGGTCATATATAGCATCTGGACCCAAATACTCCCGTCCTTTGACAAGCTGGTATGAGCCATACACATTTGAAATATATGTCCCCTAATTTATCTTTCCAACCAGAAAATGAAATAAGTTACGGCATCAGAAGGTTGCTGTTTAATCCCTTGAAGAGAAAAGGTGTTTTCCAGAGACATTTGGCTTGGAGTTCCTAACACGGAGAGGTAACGAAACAACAGAATCTCCATCTCCAGCCACCTCCTGACTAGGCAGTTCTACCTCAAACATCAAAGCTGCCGCATTACAATTTAATCTGAATTTAAAATCCCTGACAGGGACCAACACTGGGGAAGCAGGGGTTAACCATGGAGATAATGAGGCCGCTGCTGCCACCGCTGATTCTGTTGACAGTATTGTATCACCTAATGAACGTGGCGATATAAATCTTGATAAGAGGCAGGCTGGAGTCTCGGGCAAGGTAATGATAATGAGCAGGGGCAGGAGCCCGTGCTGCAGATGAAGAAGAAAACCAATAAAATGCCTCGGCCCAGGAGGGGCAGCTGAGGCTGGGCCCGGCAAAGGTCGACCATTTGGCCCTGTTCACGCACGTTGCCCCAGATTCCACCGGGCACATTCTAGGGCCTAGCAGGTTCACAGAAGCTGATGGAAGACAAGGAAAGGTGATGGGGGGCATTCTGGGCTTCTAAGCCAGCTCTCCCCAGGCCCAGCCAAGAACAGAATTACGACAGTCACCAACAACAACTGGGTGGTCTCGTCATCTCTCTCCCTCTTTTCGGTGGCAGGAAGAAAACAGATTTTCCAAATCTTAATGATTCATGTCATCATCCGAAGTTCCCGCTTCATTTTGACTAGGTTTCATACTACCATGAGTCACTCTGCCTTTTTCAGAGTTTGGTGTGATTCCTTTGCTATCGTCCCTTCCCAAATATGTTCCGAGGGCCACTTGGTAAAACAAAGGACTCCTCAAAAAGCCCCCACGTAGAAAACAAGGACTCCGGAGGCCGTTATGGAGGTGAGATCTGATGTTCCAGGCGGCACATGAGCATTTGGGCGGGCCCCTGGGGACCCCACCTGGAGAGCTCCAGGGAACAGAGGTAACCCTGGTGTGGCCTCCACTCAGCTCCGGGCCCCAGGCTACAGGGGCTCTAACAGCTCTAAAAGCTACGGACCAATGGTCCAGGCTTTCCCAGGTCAGGAATATGAGAGGTTGGGAAGAGTCTAATACAACCATGCAGGAGCAGAATATGATTCTTACGTGGAGAAATGAACCACAAAGCTAGAGCATCTGGTAAGACGGAACTGCATTGCCCTGGGCAGTGCCGGACTGGTGGGCCTTCCTCCAATTCTAGAACCCAGGAAATCGATTTCTGATTGAAAAGAAATCTGGACACGTGCCTTAACACTTGACAGCATCATGAAGAGGCACCCTATCTGTATCCAGGAGTCTCAAGTTTGGTGGTGGCTAAGAGTCATCAGGATAACTTTTCAAAATGTAGATTCTTGGCCCCATCTGCAGAAAGGTCGGTTTAGGAGGACTTGGGTGAGTGTGGCCTGGACAGAAAAGCATTTTTGTCTTTTTTTCCTCTTCCTTTAAAATTCCCTAGAGGTGACTATAATCTACTACTGACTGAGGATATGTCTTGTGTAAAAGTGAGAAGAAAATAAAAGAGAGAAAAAAACAGGAAATCATACTTTTTCATAGCTTAGACCAGAGTTTTTCAACCTTGGCGGTACAGACATTTCGGACTGGATCACCCTTTGTAGTGGGGGCCGTCCTGTGTATTGTGGGGTGTTTAGCAGCGTCCCTGGCCTCTACACGAAATGCCAGTAGCTTGCCTAGTCATGACAATCAAAAATGTCTCCAGCCCTCTGGACAGGGGTAGAAGGTACAAAATCGCCCCGCGTTGAGCACCACTGGCTTAGACGACCTAGTGGCCTTGAAGTCTGGGCATTTTAAAGGTCTAGGTACTGAGGGACCGAGAAGAGTCATCGCCAAATCCCTGACGGCTTAATTGCAATGAGCGAGTCTTTCCCTTTGTGATTATAATCCCCGGAAAGAAATCTTATTCCAGCCTTTTGTTGTTGTTACAAGAAGCGCTCTTTTACGATGAGTGGTGACTCTGAAGAGAATCCTACAATTTGCAACATTCCTTCTCAGAGCTTCAATTTGCAGGGCAGGGGCATTCTTAGCCACGCCTGCAATTTGCATAGAAGCAAAGATGAAACAAAACCTGTACCACAGGGATGGACACAGTCCACACCCTTCACGAACTCCCACAGGGACCACATGTGCACCAACCACACACGTGGGCACCCCCTTCTCATGACAGATGACGCTGACCAGAAAATAAAAAAACGTTCTTTTATTAACAAAGGGAGAGTTGAGATTAAAGGAGCAGAAAGATGAAAATCTTTCAAGATTCCTATTTGCAGGAGAAAAGTTCCCTTTTCCTTTCTTCTTCCCCTTTCTTTCCTTTCTCTCCTCTCCCTCTTATTTCTCTCATGTCCCTCTTTCTCTTTCCTCTTTCTTTTTGTTCTCTCCTCTCTCCTGTCTCTTTCTCTCTCAGCCCCTCCACCCCTTCTCCTTCTCCTCTCTCTCTCATTTTATTCGATTGGCTTGCCGGGCAACCTTACAGAAACTTCTCTCAAGAGCAGGCCTATTGAGCCTCGCTCTCAAATTGCCCCCAGAGCCCACTGGATATTCCTTCAGATGTCTAACAAGCGTTGAACACAACTGAGGTTTAGAGAGACACAGAAATCAATACTGCGGCTTCCACCAGTCACGCTGAGGGATTAGTTGTCCCAAGGAAAAGCACAGACAGTTGAATAAGAGAATCATGACTCCGAATACCCTAACAGGTTTATGAACTAGAAAGCAGCCTCTGGCCTTGATAACCTCCAGTTGGCCTGGAGAAAAAGGAGACTGTGAAAACATTCACTTAGCTTTCTCCCCTTTTGTATTAATGAGGTCAAGCGTTGGACCTCAGGGGGTCAACAGTGGTACTCAGAGGAACGACTGTTTAGGCCAATGGGCAAGGATGACCATCTGAGCAGTGGCAACTCAGAGGCTCGGGCGTCCTCCCAGATTTGGCAAAGTCAGTGGTCACATCCCTCAGGACAGAGTTTGTAAGGAGGCTAGATGTAGAAGCCGAGTAGAAAAATAAGAGTGCCTTGTATTATCTGCTGTGAGCAGTCAGCATTAAACAGTGGCAGGAGCTTAGAGTTTAAAATCACGGACGGGATATGGGAGATCAACAGAGTATGCAAATGAATTATGGGGAGCTTCAAAATGGGCAGGATCCTGCAGGAGCAAACAGCAATGGATAAATTTTAATATTTAGTTTCTCTACTTTGATAAGAATGTAACTCGAGGAGGTTCATCTCAGTAAGTTTAAAAACCTTCATTCTCCCACCTCCTACAGCTCACATTCGAGAGGCCAAACTTATGAACCAAATGGATACCCTGAACGTCTTACATCTATGGGATGCCTGGTTGGGAGGAACGTTTAAAAACAGGTGGCGTCAAAGATCTAAATGGTTTCAGTTTTAACAAAGAGAGAAAGAGTCACTTTTCAATTGGACCTCCAGGCTTGAGTGAAGTGAAGAATTAAGGTTATTATCTGTATAATTCAAACCCAAACCTACCTTTCTGTGAATTTATAGGACAATTTAGGTCCTAGCTGAATAATTCAGAAAAAGATAATCACCTCAACTATTTAGACGGCCATCTCATCCCCTTATATAGTCCATCTCTCTAACTCAGACGTGGAAAGTTGACAGCAATTAAATCTCTCAACCAAGCCGCCCACAGGAGGCCACAGATTTGGACTACAAATGTGGTACCCCCGAAACACGGGTAGAAATGGACCCAGATAAACAAATTCATGCTGAAGACACTTGTCATAAATCAGTAAGTGGTGCTCACCCATCTGACTGAGGGTCCAAAACCCCAGACCCAGGAAAAGGCTTGGAGGTCATCTCCCCAAGGCTCAGCATTCTCTAGGCCCTGTGAGGATGTCACTGACTTGAGACAAGCGGACTCAGCACCCTTCTCTGGCTGTGCCCTCCCTTGCCCCCCAACGGCTTGCCAGCAGCCTTGGCCCCATTGAGTGTGCAGAAGAGCCTCATTTCTGGTCTGAGTGGAAGGCACGGAGCAGGAATTTGTGCCCCCGAGGCTGGTTAGCCAGCAGCATGCGGAATGACACCATATACACTGACATGGGGCTGATGGAGAGCCTGTGAGATACCTGATGAAGTCAGCAGGGGTCAAGGGGAAGGCGGTCCCTCCCAGGGATGACTCTGGGACAATGGGGAGCTCATACCGGCTGGCCTGGCTTTGGCTGTTTCTGTCTGGGTGGCACCTGCAGGTCCCCGCGAGTCTCGGAGTGCTCACGTGCACGTGGCTTTATGTGTACAGACACAGCGTGTCTGCGTGTCCAGGCTGGTGGGTCCAGCTCTCCTTTGTGTGAGCATTAATCCACCTGGTCCCATCCCTCCTCCTCTCCCTGCACATTAACCTAAAATATGAGCGCATGCTCTGGTCTTGCCTGGGCCGGCTGCCCCTACGTCCACAGCCTCCCTGCCCCCTTCCTCCAGCCCTCTTATCTAAAGCAGCGTGTCACTGCAATTTTACGGTCAACATTACAGACTCAAGCCCTCCTTTGAACCAATCAAGCTGCACTGAATATGTTAAGGGAATCCAGGCTTTCTGGAAGGAGCCTGCGTCCTGAGCCACACTGCCTGACCTCTCTAAGAGCAGCCCCCATAAATCTGCCTCACGTGATGGGAGATGGGCTTTTCAGGATCTCTCAGGGTGCTTTGAGGTAGCACTTCTATGAACTCCTTGCCACAATAAATAATGCTACCTGCAATATGTCTTTGGGAGTGTGTCAGCAGCTGCTGTCCTGCCATGAATTTTTATTCTTGTGCCGTCTGGAAGATAGATTCCAGATTCAGCATTTCCCCGCACTTAGTGTCAGATCTCTTTACCCCCTTGCCCCAGCAGAATGACAGAGACCACAAATAAAATAAAAAAAAAATAATTAAAAAAAAACCAGCCTAGGAAAAATGGCCCAAGACCAGAGGGAAAGAGCCACGCTCACCACACTACAGCAGAGAAAGCCACCCATGTGATGGCAGCGACTCAGGGAGCGGAAGGAGGAAAAAGCCGGTAATTCAGAGTCCTCAGAAAGGAAGCAATTCACCAGGGGTGGCTGGAGAAAGGGGGTTTCTACCAGGTAAAGCTGTTGCGTGAGCGGAAAGCCCATTTTGAGTCAATAAACCGTTATAAGGGAAAGCAATAGAAATCTGTTTTCAAACCTCAGTTAGATAGTCATTGCACTGGTCAGATTCTAGGCAACTGGTCCATGAAGAGCGAGCAATGGATTCGAGATAGCATGGTGATGACAACAAAGATGAGTTGCTGCGGTTTGAAAGCTAAAGATGAGGAAGAAAGGTGCTACGTAGCTTCGGAATAACAATAAGTTAATTCCCAAATTTCACTGACTTGCATGTTTCTGCTGATCTAGACGCGAGCATCCCCATGGCTGGGTATGTTTCACTAGCTATCATCTCCGCAACTTGAGATCTCCGGGCCGCACTGAAGTCAAAACTCAGCACCCTGATGCCCAAGCATTTCCCCTTCTTTGAAATGTTCCAAGTCCCAGGAAGCTTCTGCATTACTAACGTGCCAGCCATATCTATTACGGTGGGGGAGAACCCAGGAGAGGAAGAAAGAAAACATGGCTTTGATATGCTAACATCTCACAATGGCAGATCATTTCGTTTTATAGGCTGCTTCCTTTTCAGAGAGGGTAAAATTCAGTTGGTGTCCCGGCGGGAACAACACACAGACCTAGCTTCTGTATACACAGAGGTCCACACAAGCCCAGTCTGATAACTGAACCCACAACATCGGCCGCCTTCTAGACCAGAGTCTTGCCAAATGTGAAGTGCGTCGGCATCACCTGGAGATCTTAAAATGCAGATTTTAGTTCTGTAAGTTTGGGTCGGGGCCTGAGAGTCTGTATTTCTCACGAGTTCGCAGGTGCTGCTGACGCTGCTGCGCCGTAGGCTGGAGAACAAGGTTTTAGGTTGCAGCAACTTCCCCTGTGCCCAGCGCCTCTCGCCTTCCCCGGACTGTCCACGTGGGCTCCAAACCCAGGAGAGATTGCTCTGTTCCTCTGTTCCTGTCTAGTTTGCTCTTGGTTCTCCATATACATATATATATATATATTTTTTTTTTTAAATAAAAAATGTCAAAATAGAGTTTCAAAAACTGTGGAAGTATTAACACGTTAATACTTCTGATTCCTCAAAATGGAATGTATCATTTCATCTGGAGATAGTAACGAGATGCCATATCTGAGACTCTTCTGTGCGTGAAAGACCTGGGCCAGTTGACTTTCTGGACCCAGCACTGATAAGCTGCTGGGCCTCACCCGAGGGGAATCTCATTGTTTACGCACAACCTCAGCCTTGAGTTGTGGCCTCCTAAGTACCCTGAGTCAACGCCATGTTCCCATCTCTAGCCTCCCATGGCAGTATGGTCAGTTTCCTGGCTTGGTCGGTACTGAGAGAAGGGTGTGGAGTTAGATGGGGACTACATGGAAACCTTTGCTGATCAAGTTACCAATGGCCAACTGGTAAACGGGGCCATGGGTTCATGTAACACACCCCAGTTCCTCTCAAATACAACAAGAGCAGCAAGATTACAAAACTGTCAACCTAAAATAGAGGTGGCCAACAAGGTCACTGCCAAATTCATTTTTTGATGAGAAAGTAAAGTTTCTTGGGGTACATATAGTCTTTGAAGTAATAAATGTGGAAGCTTCTCTTCTATCCCAACATGTTCAAATAAAGTGGCTGAGAATAAAGCAGTCCCTGTCAGTCAAATCAATCTGAGGCCAAAGATGATCACTCATTTGTAAACTGGGCTTTCTGCCTGCTGAATACCTTTCAAAAACAGAAGCTCTCTCCTAATTGCCTGGGTTGACCTATATTTAGAAACCTGAAATGTGCTGATGGAGTGGAGAAGCCAGAAAAACACTGGAGTTAATCACTAAATCAATCTGGGCTGACCCTGAGAAGACACAGAGTACCAAAGGTTGTTGGTTCAGGAGATTTTGGAGGCTAGACTTAAAAGAATTCTCTTGTTTCTCCTAAACTGGAAAACCGGCTTCTTCCTGCAAAAACACATTCGCAGAGTAGGATTTGGTTTCTTCTAGGACAGCCCTTTGAATCCCTCATGCCACTAACCAAGTCAAGGCTAACTTCATTTTGTTTTGGGGTCCTCTCTGGACTCCCCTCTGATCGCCAATGGCAGTGGGTACCACAGATGGACAGACCAGAGCCATCTGTTCAATCTCAAGAGAAACCGAGCTACAAGATCCTTCTTTTCTTCCATTCTCATCTTGGCCGTCTCTCCTCCTCTTACGGCATCTTTTTGGTTTCTGACTGTTCTGGGTTGTCAAAATTCATAGTTTCAATTTTTCCTTAAATGTTTCTACTCATAATGCAATGATGATAATTTCCTGAAGGTTCAGAATTGGAAAAATTGGGGGAAATGACAAGAAGTATTACACATTATTTTTAGTACAAGTGAACAGTGGGATGACATTTGGATATGGGTACCAGGTATCTAGAAAGTTAGTACTTACCTCCATAGGAATAGTGAACAAAAGTTTAGGAAGCTCCTTGATTCTGGAGAGCCGGCACTCACCCTCACATTTGCCAGCTCTCATTTCTACAACCTAGGCTAGATGGTGGCTTGACTTTGAATGCTGAAAGATATAAACAGCTAAGGCAGGACGGAGTACCTAGAACCATTTACAGATAGTTACCAATCATTTGACTCCTGCAGAAAATACTAGTCAGGTAGATGAGTGATGGAAAAATGTGGTACCTTCTTTGAGATTTAGGTTTGGATGTCCAGCTAGTTAACTTTAAGGTTAAATTAAGATATCTGAATGACACACACGTATATATTTTAAATTCTTGCATTGAATTTTGTAGAGCTAAGCTAGGAAATTAGGAAGTTAAGTAATGATGGAGCAGAACAAATTATACATTTATCATCAGCTATTTATTGAATATTTATAGACTCATTTCTGAGAAGATATGCAAGCATAAGACATCTGTACCTTCAGGAAATTTATATTCTAATTGTTGGGATGGGACTAAGTTACTAAAACAATTAGAAGTACATAAATATGTAAGTTAAATGCCGAAGGATATGACATGATATTATATGATATGATCACATAATAAAGATAAGAGTTTAGAGAAGTAGGATATCAATGAGAGATTTAGAACCCAAGAAAGGCTTCCTGTGGTTAGTGTTTGTGTAGGAAACAGGATGGGTCTTCCAAGGAACTGGAACAACATCTGGAAGCCATGAAGTCCAGCGTGTGCTCAGGGGACAGCACGGAGACTGGTCCTGTGCAGCACAAGTGGCCCGTCAGGGGATTGTGGGAAATCAGGGTTGATGGTCTGGGAAAGGACACTTGATTATGGAAATGAAGGCACTGAAAGTTATCTTTAAACAGAGGAGTATTATAATGGGAACATATTTTGGCAAACTAGGGAAGGTGCCCCAAACCCTCAAACATATGGTCACAGGAACCCGGGAACTAACACACCCTAAGAGAAGAGGGAGCTAGGCTCCTTGAACTTGATGCAGTAAGAAAACAGTACTTTATAAAGGGACAAGATGATTGTGAGTATAGCAACTGTCTCCTGGCCCTGTCCCCAGCAGGTCTGTGACCTACGAGGATCAGGAAAGCCGTAAGCAAAAAAATAGGTAAAACTCACCTAGAGAGCTGTTTTGCTAAAATTCTATAAAACTTCAGGGAGCCTAAACAGTGTTTTGTCTTTTTTTTTGAAGAGACAATGGTGAAACTATGGTGGGGGTGGTGGTAGAATGGGAGCATTCTACCCTGGCAGTAAGGAGAATTTTTTTATGGACATTATTAGCACATGATAGTAATAAAAAGCAGACCAATTTCTAGTTGGTTTTAGTATTGTTTTTAAACGCTCTACTGACAATGCATTCCCTTACTCTTGGCAATTAGGGTAGACTGTTCCCACTGTCCTCTTCCCCCTGTACGCAACTAAAGAGACAGACAAGTAGTTCTCTATGGGGGCAATTTTACCCCCCTACCCAAGAGAAATTTAACAATATCTGAAGACATTTTTGGTTGCTACAACTGGGGGTGGGGGTGGTGTGCTCCTGGCATCTAGTGGGCAGGGGCCAGGGACGCTGCTAAACATCCAACAATGCACAGGACAGCCCTCCCACAGCAGAGAATGATCCAGCCCCAAATGTCAGCAGTGCTGAGGTTGAGGACCCTTAATATCAACAAAGATGCCCACTGAAACATTAATTACAACAGCAACATCTTGGAAGTAATCTTCATTTCCAACCCTAAAGGAATGGTTAAGTGAATTATGGAATATCCATATGTCCGTAGCATGTACTTTGCAGTCAAGTTTTCAAATATAATTTAATGATGTAGGAAATTGCCCAAAGTATACTGTTAGATAGAAAAACAGGAATCCAAACCTTATTCACAATGCCGTCCTGACACTGTAATAATAACAAATGTACCCTCGCACGCACCGTACACACAAACGACGTAAGAAACAGGACTGGGAAGAAGTCACCAAAATGCCAACAATAGTTATCTCCAGATGACAAGAAATAAATGATATTTCTTACCGTCTAAAAAAAATATAACAGTTGTTCTATCAAAACATCTCAATAGTTTGAAACACAGACCAAGCTTAAGAAGATGAAATGTAACTGGACTGTGAGATATTTACACGTAAGTTCAGAGCTCCAACTGTCAAAGGCAGGAGGAGGATGACCAGTCCATGTATGAAGGGTGTGAGTCAATCCAAGCTCAAAATAAGACAAAATAGGCTGGATGGGGCTGCTAAAAGAGCTACCGCAAGCCTAGGGTACCTTAAGAAATGAAGATTGTACCAGAATGAAGTAGCTAGCAGTCCACGGTGGGGCAAGAGTGCCCATATGGAGTGCTGGATGCACTCCATGTGACATACTTAAGGGTGACCACCGGAAAGCTGGAGTAGGTCCAGATGAGAGCAATCAATAAATATAGTGAGGGGTTTGGGAATTGTGTTATGTGACAAAAGGGTGAAAGAGCTAGAGATGTTTAGTCTGATGACAAAAACGCTTAGGAGAGAAGTGAGTGCTGTCTTCAAATATTTGGCGGGCTGTCATATGGAAGAGGGACAAACATGCTCTGCCTGAGCCTGGACCACAGAGATGGCACTAATTGCTGATATGAACTGATAACTTATCTTCTTTCACATAATTTCCAAACAAAAAGAGAAAACTCTTCTAAACCTAGGGGTTGTTCAAAAATGGGGCGGCTAACTCGGGACGTCATATGGTCCCCATCACTGTCTTCACGGCAGTGTGACAGGGTTGCTATAGAATGGATGGGGAGCTGAGAAAATGAGAGAGGAGGGCGGCTACTAACGCGCTCCTGATGCCGAGCGCTTGATGCACGAACAGATGCATAGCAGCCAACTTTCACTGAGTGCTTTCGGTGAGCCAGGCGCCAGGAACGGCGCTACGGGCTTCACATGCTCCGACTTGCTCCTTACAGCCACTTAGCAATGAAGATACTATTATATATCAACCCCATTTCCCAGATGAGAAAATGCAGACTGGGGGAAGTTGAGGACCTTGCCCAAGTCAACAGCTAATAAATGTGTCAGATTCTATACTAATGCTAATAATAGTAAAACTCATCACTATCCTAATAACTGTAGCGGCAAACACTTGTATAATACTTACTATGCATCAGACATAGTTCAAAATGATATACCTACACCCCCATTTTATAGTTGAACCTTGGGGAGGTTGGGGATCTTGTCCAAGGCCAAAAATGTGTCAGCTACTGTAGTAATGCTAACCATAGTAATATTCATCATTATCATAATAACTGCAGCTGCAAACACTTGTGCAGTGCTTGCTACAGATCACAGTTCCAAGTACTGTACTTCTATAAAGTCATTTAATGCCACAACCCTACGAGATATTTCCTCCTTTTATTCCTCATTTTACGATGAAGAAATGTAGGCTTGGGGACGCTGAAGACACTGCTTGAGGTCACACAGTTCATAAGTGGTAGAGCTGGGGTTTGAAACCTGGTATATCAGACTCCATAATGGTATCAATAACAGTGGTACTAATTCTCCCTGTCATTGTTGCCCTCACTGTCACAGAGGTAATGGCACAGATACTTATGTAACACTTAACTATGTGTCAGGCAAAACACAACAGCCCTATGGGGTAGTGTGATGGTTAATTTTATATGTCAACTTGGAGGGTGATTTTGGATGAGATTAACATTTACATCGGTGGACTTTGAAGGAGAAGATTGCCCTCCATATGCGTGTGGGCTTCACCTAATCAGGTGAAGCCCAAATAGAACAAAAACACTGGCCTCCCCCAGCAAGAGGGAAGTCTCCAGCAGACTGCCTTGGACTTTATCTACACCATTGGCTCTCCTGGGTATCCACCCACTGGTCTTTGGACTGGATCTGCACTCTCAGCTCTCCTGGCTCTCAAGCCTGCTGGCCCACACTGCAGACTTTGGACTCATTAACCTCCATAGTCACGTGGGAAAATTCCTTATAACAAACTCCCTTCCCCCACCCTGTCTCCATATATAGCATACCTTGTTTTATCACATTTCACTTTATTGTGCTTTGCAGATACTGTGGCTTTTGTTTGTTTGTTTTTTACAAATTGGAGGTTTGTGGCAACCCTGTGTCAAGCAAGATTATTGGCACATTTTTCCAACAGCATTTATTCCCTTCATGTCTCTGTCACAATTGGTAATTCTCACAATATTTCCAACTCTTTCATTACTGGTATATCTGTTATGGTGGTGCATAATCAGTGATCTTTGATGTGACTATTGTAATTGCTCTGGGGCTCCAAGAACTTCATCCATATAAGGTGGTGAACTTAATCGACAACTGCTGTATGTGTTCTGAATGCGCCACCGACTGGCCATTCCCCCATCCCTCTCCCTCACCTCAGGTCTCTCTCTTCCCTGAGACACAACAATATTGAAATTAGGCCAACTAATAACCCTACAATAGCCTCTAAGTGGAAGGAAGAGTCAATCGATGCAGCAAACGTCACTGCTGGCTTATTTAAGAAATCACAACCACCCCAGCCCTCAGCAGCCATCACCAGGATCAGTCAACAGCCATCAACAACGAGGCAAGACGCTCCACCGGCAACAAGATTATGACTCACAGACAGCTCAGATGATGGTTAGCACTCTTTAGCAATAAAGTATTTTTAAATTAAGGTATGCATTTTGTCTTTTTAGACATAATACTCTTGCACACTTATCTACAGTATAGTGTAAACATAACTTTTATATGCATTGTGAAACCAAAACATCTGTCTGACATGCTTTATTGAAATACTTGCTTTACTGCAGTGGTCTGGAACTGAACCCGCAATGTCTCCAAGGTCTGCCTCCATATATGTGTATATATATATATATATATATATATATATATATATATATACACACATACATACAGACAGACACATCCTATTGGTTCTGTTTCTCTGGAGAACCCTGACTAATACAGGTACGTATACTTGTTGTCGCCATTTTATACATCAGAAAACTGAGACTGGGAGACATCAAATGATTTTCTCAAAGCCACACAACTGACAAATGGCCAAACCAGCATGGAAACTCTGACGGCCTCATATATAGTCTGAGACCCTACATGAAGTTCTTTGGAGCTCTTTGCTCTCTCAACTGCTGTATGTTTTACTGACTAGATGATGTGAAATCAAGAGATGCACAGAGGTAACCTCTGAAAGCAGGAAAAGCAGCTGGCTGGAGAGAAAGGACACCACCTCTGGGCTCCTTCCTCTACCAAATGGCTGGTTTATTCCTACCAAGCAGCCCCTATCACTTTAGGACATTTCTCAATATTTGACAGATCCAAGGGGAGAAGACCCAATGCTTTTTCTTCCTCCTATTATCATTCAATTCAATGGAAAAAGAATTTACTGAACATTTTTCACTTTTCTCATGAAATTTCTTCTCGGTTTCTCTTAACTGGTGAAAAAGCGGAAGAGCATGTGTTGTTATTTTTCCAAAGGTTTTTAAGTCTTCCCTGATTTCAGCGATTCCTGTGATCAGGTTCCCACCTTTTGGTTTACTGCACCCTTCCCTGAGAGGAAAATCTTCCCGATAGTCTCAGTTTAAGTTTCACTTTTTGCCAGATTTCTGTTAATACCTGTATCTCTTTGGATCATCCAAAGTGCATTCCCTTTCGGTGGCTCATCTTTCACATAATTTCCAAACAAAAAGACAATACAGACAAAAGCAGCACAAAAACATGCCATGAGACCAGGTATTGAAAAAAAAAAAAGGCACTGAAACAGACCCAAATAGAAATACAATGGTTTTATTATATGAGCCTTCAGCAGTAAAAAAGAAAGAAAAAAGCAAGGTTAGCAAAAGAGGGAAGGGAAGCAAAATGAGTAACAAATGCAAAGTGCCTAAGGAAATGGTGTTTTCTTTGTCTGCATCAACATATGCTCAAAGAACATTTCCCTATGAGGATGTCATTGCCCGCTCACTTCCCATTTACAGTTACACGTCAGAGAAGTTTTTAAAGCCATTTGCAGCCCCCCTGGGAGCTGCCAGAGGAAGGTGTTGCTGCTGAAGTAGGAGATGCTAAGCCTAAAAGTCAAAATACGGAAGATACAACTTTGTCCACTGTCCACGGCCCCTGCCTAGACTGTCCCTGCCCAGCATGCCTCAGTGAGGGTCCTGCACAGCCCCTCACACTGGCCAGTCCACTGGGAGAGAGTCTTGGAGGACCGTCTCTTCTTTTCTTGGCTGTTTCATGATAAAGAAGGTGGATGCCGAAAGGAAAGCAAATTCAAGAGCTTCTAGTCTACCCAAAACCCAAGGTGTTCTATCCGAGAAAGCAGGTCTCCCAAAGATTTCCATTGTGAACCTATCTGCCATCACCTGCCATAACTGAGCATCAGTGAGCATCATTGAGGGAGGCCAAACTGAATCCGGACAAAAGGCAGGGTCTTAAGCAGTAAACCTAAAAGCGGTCGGACACTGGGCTTTTTAGAGAGGCACATGCCGCCTCTCCTCCTTGCAATCCCAGGCCCTCGGTCCTCCTTCTCCGTACGTGCACCTCCACTCTGCATGCCAACACCCTTACTGTCGACCCCCCTTGAGTGTCACCACCTGCTGTCCCCAACCCACCATGACTCACTCTTTCTCTGGCCTCACATGGCTTGTGGAATCTCTACCATTCAACCCAATACTCAGTAGAGGCTGTTTGGGGTTCTTTTTAAATGGTTTTGTGTACGTAAGGTCTCTTCTACCAAATAACGGTCCACATGCCTTGAAGGAGAGTACCTTATCATATATCTGTTGGAGAGACCCCACCCTCACTAGATCTAGTACTTTGATGACCTTGATAACTTCTTGCTGATAAACTGCTTAATTTATATAACCTCCAGGTCTGCACTTCCCAAACAGTGCTATGCGATGGTCTCCACATTCACGCTGCATTTCCAACCAGTACATACAAACATACAAGGTGTAATCTTGCATAACAATTATGATAAGGGTGCAGAAAAGGAGTGGTCATTGCTAAAGATTCTTCTTTTGTTTTTTTGGGCTAAGAGGAGGGAAAAGCTTGCAGGGAATTCCGTGGTTGATTTTGGCATCGGGCTCTCGGCCCCTTCATCAGAAGAGCATACACATTTTGCTCTATCAGTGAGAATCTCTGACACAGAAAAGAGGAATCCTGAGACCAGCCAGGCCTCTTTTTAATAAACAAAGGAGTGGTGAGGTGAGCAGGTTCAGGGTGATGGGAAGAGGTGATACTGAATTTCATTTCTCAGCTGTATGTTCGGGAAGGAAGAGTACTCTTGGGGGGACGGGGAGCGGCTGGAAGCAACAGCCAATCGTAACATTGATAGAGAATCTGATTGTTTAACTACTGCTGAGGTTCAGTAAGATCCCAAGGTGAGATGTCCAGGTTTCAGGGTTGCTTTTCCTTTAAACAGAAGCTGAGGAGGGAAGGGGCAGGTATTGTTCCGGCTTCAGTATTGCTTTCTTTCTACTTGCACCTGCCCATGCTACCTGGCAGAGTCATAGCTGTTGCAGAGTCCCCTCCCCCCGCCAAGTTTATTTATTGTGGCTATTTTACCAGCTATTGGCTCAAAACACTCCACTCAAATATTCATCATTTAGCTCTCTGGGTAAATCGTATTTAATCAGCACAGGAGAGAAAATAGCATAATTATAGATGCCGGATGCCATTACACTCAGAAGAAATTAAACCCTGTCTCAAGCCGATCAGCGGTTGCTGGGATTGCATCACCACTGGGGTTATGGAGAGGTTAGTGGCCGTTCGGGGCCAGCGGTACCTCGTAGGATGCCTGACCCAGATGAGCCATAGGGAGACACACCCGTGAGCACACACATTCGCGGCATCAAAAACTCATCAAACGGCAGCCAATAAATTAATCTTTTATTGTTCTGAGAATGTGATGAATGAGAGGGTAATAAAGCAAGGTTCATGCATGGAGATGTAGGGAAGGTAAATAAATAGGCCCAGAGAACTCCAGTCCTAAAAGCTGATAGAAGGAATTCCCCTTTCCAACCTTCTCCAGGGGACATTCTGCCAATAGCCAGAGTGATATTAACAATGAAAGAAAAGGAGGAAAGAAACCTTTTCAGTGAAGCAGAAGCATCCGTTTGGGGCATGTGAGTCCTTACAGGAAATCCTCCCATCCATGGAAGATGTAAAAGAAAAGGCCACACCAGATATCACATTAGCCCTGATCCCAGCCATAAGGAGATTTGACTATTCTCACATGTAAACGTTTCCATGTCCGTATTGCTAATGGGGTGTTTTCTGGGGGGAAATGGATAAAGGGGAAAGTTGTTAAAAAAACAAAAAAACAGAAAAACCCAACAAAACCCAGGAATAATACAGCATCAGAGCCCTACCTGCTTTCTGCCTGCTGAAAAGGCTGGAACCTTGGGGTCAGCTTCCTTCCAGCCATGCACGCCCGGCCTCTTTCCACACAAATCCAGGGCCACCCACGCTTGTCCAAGTTACAGAACAAGAGTCACCTTTAATCTCACGACAGGGCTTTCTCTCCCCTGGACCTAAACCCTGGACCAGCAGGCCTATCCACTGTGGAGTGTTGTTCGTAAAAGTTCAAAAATGTCCAAAGACGCAATTAGGCTTTACTTATTACTATTGGGTGACTGTTCTTGCTTTTTCCTCCCCTTATTCTGTTTTCTTTTGGCTAATAGTGCTTCTGAGGTTTGGATAAGCAACGAAGAGGAAGGAGATGTCCTTCCAGCCCATCCTGCTGCCGACAATTAAGAAACCTCAAAGTAATTTTTGAAAATGTCAGCGTCTCATTTAGCAAAAGGATAAATAATAAATGAAGCGTAATCACTGTCCTGTGCTGGTGGTACAGCTTCGCGGTGTCATTAGTAAACTAACGGTATAATATCTTTGTGTCACAGTTTAATTATATCTTGTAATTAGTTTCAGCAATGGATTGCACAGAGTCAGGCCCCCTGAGCTAAACAAAAGGTAATAGAACTTTCAGCACCCCTGCATAAATCAATTATGAAAGTGTCCTGCATTATTTGAAGCTTGTTTGCTGTAATTTTATGCACAAAGCTGAACTGGTCCTTCTTGTCCATGGAGGGCAGTTCACCCCACCCCAGCCTTGCCTGCAGCTGAGCCTGCAGTCAGGCCCACACGCAGCCAACCTGCCGTGCATTTGTCAGGACACACGCAGCAGTAAATGCCACAGAAGGGGTGAGGCGCGGAAGGGGAGGGAGTTGCAGAGGGTGGGGGTGGGGGCAGGGGATGCACGAGGACCGGAGCAGGTAATAGATGTACCATGAGCAAGAGAGCGGGGGCTAAAATGGGAAAAGATGCGAGACCCTGGAAGAATGATTCTTATGCTTCCCTGAACAAAGATGAGAAGGTTAGGAGCATCAGAGTCCAAGCAACGCTGATGAATATCGGCAGGCGGACACGACACACATCCCTTTATCGTTTGTCCTTTCAACATCCCTGCTCTCCCCACGCGGTTGGAATTGGAACCGGCACAGGTTACTTGGCAATAGGGAACGGGGAAGGAGAATCCACATCTTTAATGGTGTCTAATTCGGGTCCTACCAAGCTCAGAAACGGTAAAGGGCTTCCGCGCATAGTTGAGGGCTTAGCTGTGGTCACCAGGCCTGTTCCGGAGAGTCACGGAGTCCCTGCTGGGGGAAGCTAAGAAGAAACTCAGGGGCGGGGGGTTGGTTAAGTCCAAATGCCACCAATACGTGTGATCATCCCCTTTTTGATCAAACTGTAAGGCATGGCAGAGACTGGGGGTGGGGTCCACATTCCAGGTCCTCATCAACTCGTCTTTGAAAGTAAGTCTAGTGCCACACTGGCCTTTCTGTTTATACAACAATTTACAGTTTTAAACGAAACCCTGCTTGAAAAAGCAGACTGAATCTTTCTATTGTGAGCACTTCAGCAAATTTAACAAAAGAAAGAGCCCAGGCGAGGAAGAGAGAGAGAGAGAGAGAGAGAGAGAGAGAGCGCGCGCGTGCAAAGGGAGGTGGGGGGGAAGGTCCAGTCCTTAGACTGGTGTGCTGCAATCTGGCTGGTTGCTATGGTGACGTGATGGCTTGTTCACATGGCAACATACCTTAGGTCCACTATTAAAATGATGAGAGTGAACTCGGTTGCATTAAGGAGAGCGCGCTGTATGCTAAAGCGAGTCTTTATCTCCAGAGAGAGCTGGACAGAGACTAGGGACCAGTACAAATGAGGGAGAGAAGGAGGAGGAGTCACAGGCTGGAGGTCTGGAAGAGCAAAAGACTGCAGGGACACAGTAACTATGAAAAGAACGATCCTCAGCTCGGCGTCTAAATTGAGGGCCTGAGATTCAGAACATGCACAATGAGTTTTGCTTGATATGGAATCCGTTGTCCAAATTGGCCCATCAGGCTAATCACCCCTTATTTAAAAAGCACATTCCAAATGAACCTGGCTGTACCTCGGCTCCAGAAAACATCAACAGCGTACTAAGCCAAACCCACAAACTGCCGCAATAATGCACAGCCCAGCTACTGCCGCTTAAATAAAATACTCTAATAACGACGAGAGTGGCGCATTACACGGCATTTATTTATTGAATATAAAATGTCCATTGACAGCCACAGATCCACATCACGTCACCTCAGAGCTGGTAGGGAGCGTTCCCTTTGGAAATCTGGTTTCACGTTTCCTTTAACGTTGTGACAATATTCCCCCCCTGCTGACGTCGAGAGGGTGGCGATAATTCTGTGGATATTATCCCAACAACCCTTTCTACCCACCCGTGCTTGATTTGTCTGCCTTTCAGCAAGCACTGCTGTGGCATACATAAGACAGCCAGGGATTACGGGGCCATATAATCCCACTGTGGCCTCCTAGTTCTGTCATAAACCATCTGTGGGATGCCCGAGCCCCCGAAATTCCTGCTCCCCTCATTCATTCTGTCCCCTCTTCCCACCTACCTGTGCCTGGCTGGGCTTTATTTGAAAATCTCATTACCATAATGTGAAGTGAAGGTTGGAGATCCGACACAGCTGAAGACGAGCTTGACGTTGTCATACTTTCTGATGACAACTGTCTTAGAGTCACAGCGTTCAGTGCTACATGTCAGATACTGACTTGGTCCCTACTTTATGCCAATGCTCTAGATGCCTGGGTGCCAGCAGAGGGGACCTGGGCCCCAGGAGATTTTGTCCTGGCAGAAAAGAGGGGGCATGGAGCTCTGACACTAGCCGGCAGGGCCGAGTACCAGGACAGAGAGCAGAGCCAAACACCACTCATAAATTTCCTTCTTTCCACTTGAAACACCAAATTGCTCCTGAGTCTTAGGCCGCAGAACATCACTCTCTAATATTTTCCAGGGTTCTATAACAGGAAGCTTTGGCTTCCTTGTAAGTCTATATAAGCCCAGTGTGGAGTCGGGACAGCTCAGGGGTTACTGGACTTTGCAGTAGAGACTTGCTTTGTCACTGGCAAGCTCAGTTTTCTGATCTGAAAAATGGAAGCACAACAGTACCTGATCTCTTGGGTTGCTAGGAGGATTAAATGAGGTAATAGTTGTAGACGGATATGCTCCATCCAGGGCACAGACATTGTATTAATTATTGTTATTCCCTGTTGACCTAGTGTTCTTTCCACTGTTACTTTAGCAACAGAGAAAAGCATAATTTTCAGATGATAAGCTCTTGAACAATAGGCCAATGGCTTTTCCACCATTTTTTTTTTTTTTTTTTTTTTTTTTTGCAAGAGTCCAGTGCAGAACACAGGTTGGACATATTTGTTCCAGAGCCTTCTTCCCTAGATGCCCCCACAGAGGCAGGCCTGGCAGGCAGCTCAACTTGCCTTCCTTCCTCTAGACACCTTTCCTTTTGTTTTGTATTTTGACTACTGACAAAATAGCAGCTTTGTCCCTCTCCCCCACATGGTGGGCAAGCATCTCCCAAAGAGCATGGCAAACCGTACACAGAAAAACAAGAGAGAAAGACAGGGGGAAACCTTCTGGTGTCTATCAACTTTCCATGACAGCTGCACTCCTGTTCCCTCCTGAGGACCAAAATAACTACAAAGTGTACTAAATCGTTATGGACATAAAAATCCCGGAGGTAGAGGCTGAGAATAAAACTCGTGATTTCCCCACCAAAAGGCATCAAAGTCCAGCTCTCGCAGTTCATCTGCTTCCCTCCGCTCCACGCAGGCAGACCCAACTTTGCTCAGGACGCAGGCAGCACTGGCCATGGGCACACAGCTCGGAGACGGAGGGACGCTGGTGACCTGCCGGTGGACCAACCTGGGATGCATAGTAAAGATGTGGAGGTGGAGGGGGAGCCCAGACAGATGAGGTCAGTCAGGAAGCACTGAAAAGAAAGAAGGCATCTGAATCCTCAGGACTGCTTTTTTGCAGCTTATGACATACTTTTCACACATTTAATGGTGAGGCAGCTAGGGTTAAAGAAACTTTCCCATCTAAATGTGCCAAAGCAGAATAATAAGGTTATGCAGCATGTCCTGATGTATGGTCCCATCAGGTGGCAAGGTGACAGGAGGATGCTGTGATACTGGAATTTGAACAGGAAATTTGGGAAGGGATGTCCTGTGGCCACCACAGAGCAAGCCCCGGGGCGTGGCATGGCTTCCTGTCGTGGAGACAGGGTCACTCTTGCCTCCCAGTCTTCTCCAACAGCTCTGGATTTGGGAAGTGTTTTTGAGGAAGAACTACAACAGGAAATACTGAACTCCTCATGTGCTCTGGGAGCTGTGCCGGGGGCTCCAACTATGTAGCATCTGGTGATACAGATCATTAAAAGGCCTGTCTCCACACTCATTCATTCTCTACTGAGCACCTACAAATGTTTAGAGAATCTCATGAAGTGCATTTCAAAGAAAGTGCATGCTAAGGAGTATGAAAAAGTTTCTACCTCTAAGGAGTTAATAATTTAGCTGGAAAATAAGATGTGAAAAGTAACAGGTTATTTAAGAGAATAAGGTTAGAAATGGCCTAGTTCATATATATATGTATAACTGAATCACTTTGCTGCATAGCAGAAATAGAAACACAACATTGTAAATCAACTATACTTCAATTAAAAAAAAAAGGAATGGCATAGTTCAGGGGGTTGGTAAACTACAACCTGTGGGGCCAAAATGGACTGTCACCTGTGTTTGTAAATAAAGTTTTATTGAAACACAGCCATGTCCTTTCATTTATATCCTGTGTACAGATGCTTTCTCCCTACAATGGCAGAGGTGAGTAGTTGCAAGAGAGACTCTATGACCTGCCTAAAATATTCACCAGCTGGTTGGTCCTTTACCAAAAGATCTGCCAAACCCTGGTCTAGATGGTCCGGGTTCAGGAGAGTGATCATGGTGGCTGGGATGAACTATGAAAGGATGAATGGAACGGATGGCCCTTCATAGGGCCTGCTGGGACCCAGATAACTTGAAAAGAGTGGGAAAGGCACTCTTGGTGGCGGGAACAGTAAGGGCAAAGGCACAGAGGAAAAAGGCAGCATTGTTGTTGGAGGGACAGAAGAAGAGCCATCTGGTCAGAGTGGCCAGTTTCGTTTCAGAGCAGTCAGCAGGAAGAGTGGTCAGAGAGGAAGGAGGTAAATCAGCAGACTGTGGTATTCCCAAAGCCAAGGAGGAGGTGTATTTGCAAGCAGTGAGGGAGTAGGAGAAGTAAAGAGGATCCAGGCTATCATTTAGAAGAATAAGAATATGGAAGGTAGAGGAATAAAAGGAAAGCAAAGAGCAGGAAGTGGGGAGTATGGACCTCCTGCCTGGGAAGTTTGAGCAAGTAATGAAGGAGACAAAGGTTGCTAATTTGAGCAATGCAAAGTTGAGTGCAGGACTTTCCAGGTTAGGGGAGACTGTGTGTGTCTTACAGAAAAAGAGAAAGCAACATATAGGAAGGGACTGAGGAGCTAGGGAGTTGGGAAATAAGGAGCGTGGAGAAGGAGGGATCTGAGAGGGGCCAGGAAGCTCACCAATGCTCCTGGATAGTCTCCCTCACCATGTGAAGAACCTGAGCAGAGAGCAATGATGGGCTGGTCTGGGGTTAAGTGGATGAGCAAGTGAATACAGTATCTGTTCAGGAGCTACAGGGGCTCCCTGAAGTGTTGCAGCCTTCCTCTGTGGGAGGCTGTGTCCACTTTACTGATGACTTCCCTCGGTAGGGATCTGTGTCTTGGGTCCAAGTGTGTTGTAGAGGTGATTCAGGTTGACATTGAACCAGGAGAAAGTCTAACGGATGGGGACATCTGTAACATGAGTGAGAAGGGACAGGAGTGGCTGACAAAGGCATTTGGATTGGGCAGGGAGCCAAGGATAGCCAGACTGGACCTAATGAACCAGGTAGGCAGGAGGCCACTAATACTCAAGGCAGCAATTGAGTCAGAGGGATTTTGAAATTCACTGAGGGATCAGGACTTGACATTACTGGATTGTTTCTTTTCTTGAAGAATCAATGTCATTCTTGGAGGGCAAGAGTCTTAGCCCATTTTTAAATTATCCTGGATAAGTTGACAGTGGTCATTTTTTTTTGCTGTGGTCTTGTGGGATTGATCTTTGAGTGTGGTAGGCATTACTACCATTCACTAATATCCATTCTCCTACATGTCTGGACACGTGAAGGGTTGTGATTCCCACTTACCTTAAAGTAAGGCATGATCATGTGATACGATTTGGCCAATGAAATGAGAATAGATGCGACTCATATCACTTCTTGGCTGGATCATTTAATTTCCAGTGTGAGATACTCTAGAACTCTCTAACCCTGTTGTGGCAATCATGGAAGAGGCCTTGTGTTGACATGGTAGAAGCATGGATTTCTAAGAATGGGGAACAATAGCCCTGGATCCTCAGGAGAGTTTGAGTGAGGGAGATGTTATGAGCCTAATTGTGTTGCTGAAATTCATTTGTTGAAGCCCTAAGCCTAGTCAGAATGTGACTGTATTTGGAGAAAGGGCCTTTAAAGAGGTGATTAGGTTAAAAGGAGGCCATTAAGGTGAGCGTTAATCCAATGTGACTGGTCCTTAAAAGAAAAGGAAATGTGGACACAGAAAGAGATGCAAAGGATGCACACAGAGGAAAGACCATGGGAGGATACAGTGAGAGCATGGGTGGTCACCCACAAGCCAAGGAGAGAGGCCTCAGGAGAAACCAGACCTGCAGATACTCTGATCTTTGACTTCCAGCCTCCAGAACTGTAAGAAAGTAAATTTCTGTTGTTTAAGCCACCCAGTCTGTGGTAGTTTGTTATGGCAGCCCTAGTAAAATAATACAGGAGACAGACCTCTTTTTCCTGTTAGACCACTGAGAAGTTGGGGTTGCTTGTTACCATAGCACAGCCTAACTCGGCCTAATTAACACAGTGGGATACTTCAGGTTGGGTGGCAGAAACAGGTCCTCTGAGGAGATGATATTTAACTTTAGAACTGAATGGCAAGCAGGGGCTAACTGAGGGAGAGTCTAGAAGAACATTCCAGGCAGAAGGAAAAGAGATAGTAAAACCTTGGTTTCCTTGTGGCAGGGAAGAGAGGTAAAAGATGAGGTGGGGGCCAAAGGCAGATCACATAGAGGTCAAAGCCTAGGTTAGGGAGTCTGGACTCAATTATACATGCTACAGGGAAACTTTACGTGATTTTAAGCAAAGAAGTGATACGCTCTAATTTAGTTTTGTTTTAAGAAGATCATTCAGAATTCTGTGTGGAGAATAAGCTACAGGAGGCAGGAATTTTGTAGTAGTTCAGGCATGAGATATGATTGTGCCTTAACCCAGGATGAAGAGAAACAAATGGATTTGGGCATTTTGATTCCAGCAGCTTCTTCTTTGGGTAGCTATAGATGTTGGAACCACAGTGTATTGACAAGTTCATACTTCCATTCACAGTATTTATCATGAGAAGATGGACAAATTTGGGGCAGAAGAAAGAATAGGTCAGTTTTGTGAGAAGATCGTGGTTGGAAGAAGTTATGTGGTAGTTTCCATAAAGGAAACAGAATAAGGCAAGAGGGCCTAGGAGCTTTCTCATAGAATATTGGAGAGGGAAAGCAGAGAATGTAATGACAAATGTGGGTGGAAGGAAACTGTCCTGATTCTACGATGGGTGTGACATCACTACTACACGCAGTAGGAGAGGCCATTGGTAGGAGGTGTAGAAATGAGTGAAGCTTCAGTTGAACTCTGTGATTTCAGAGCCTCTGATGGTAATTAGAGAATCGGGAGCAGGTACCCACAAAGACTGGAAGGGTTTCCAGGCTCTGGGTGTGGAGCGCAGGCTTGAGAAAACAATCATGCATCCTGTAGTTCTCAGTCCCAGTTTTGCGATAGCCCAGAGTGCTTCCAATTATCTCAAGGGATGCAACATTTACCCTTCTCTTGATCACTTTTATTCTAAAAATCAAAATCGGACAGGCATAAAATTAAACAATTAAAAACCTTACATGTGCATAGTGCCTTTAGAATTTGCAAAGCTCTTTCACGTATATTAGGTCTCATTTGACTCTTTCACAACCTCTCTGACTTCTTGGTGGAAAATGGATTCTAGGAAGGAAGAAGGAAAAGAGGGGACTCTGGAGGAGTCTAGGCAAGAGGCAATATGGTAGTTTAGTCTAGGATGGAGACATGAGGATGGAGACAAGGGGACAGTTAATTTGAGGTCAGTTCCCTCAAACTAATTTGTAAGTTTAATAAACATCTAGGGGGATCTACTACGGCCCAGACGTGGCGGTAGGGTTTGGGTGCTTAGAGGTGCTAAGATTTGGTGTGGGAGGTGCTGAGGCAGATGTAGAAACAAACAATTATGGCACAATATGATAATGGCCCTAGCTGAAGTATGAACTAAATGCCCTGAGATAGGGGGGTAAATCTGATAATTCTGCCTGGGGAATTCAGAGAAGCCTTCCATAGGGGAGCGGGACATGTGAGTAAGGCCTGGGAGGATGAGAAGAGATTTTCCTGCAAGAGAAAGGCAGGAGAGCACACCACGGGGAGGGAGCGGCATACAAAGAGGTGCCTGTATGATGGAATTAGGGAGTTTGGTCTAATACTACAAAAGCACAGGAGCGATGCTGCCGAAGAGGGGGAGCGGAGACCGTATTGCAAAAGCTTCATGTGATTATGCTAAGAAGTTGGTATTTGATTCTCCAGCACTGGGGGTGCCAGTGGAGGTTCAAAGCCTGGGAGAGGCATGGTCATTTTACCAGTGGGGAGACAGAAGCTGAGTGGCTGAGTGACACGCCTGTGGTCTCCAGGTCAGCAATGGGGGGAGCAGCAGGACGGTAGAGATCACCTCATTCCTGGCTCAGAGCTCTTCTTGTTTTTCACATTCAGCTCATTAAAATCTCATTGCGTTTTTACAATGTGTGGCCATTTCTTCTCCAAGCAAATCTACGTGAAAAAAATTTCACAAAATCCAGGATATTGGGACTAGCCAATATTGACACTTTATATTTCCTAACATGGGAAAATCGTAAAGAATAATATCTCATATCATACGCAAGAGCCACTCAAGAATTTGGGAATCTGGAAGGAATCTAAATGGCAGGACCAAAGGAAACTGATTTGTATACATAAAGCCTGAAGTTCAATAACAGGCTGATGTCCAATAGTCAGCAAGTTAACGGACCCATTCTGAGCTGACATTCCAGCTTTCAGTACAGTGGGTAGTGTGTGCATCTGAGTTTTGAAACCGAAGCAATAAAAGAATTCCCCCATTCTGATACATGTTAAGTGTGGACGAACCTTGAGAACATTATGCTAAGTGAAAAAGAAGCCAGTCTTGAAGGACCACATATTGTATGATTCTATTTATATGAAATGTCCAGGAGAGGTAAGTCTATAGAGGCAGAAAGTAGATTCGTGGTTGCCAAGGGTTGGGGGGAGGGAAGGATGGGGAGTGACTACAAAGGGTTGTGAAGTTTCATTTTGGGTGATGAAAATATTCTCCACTTAGATTGTGGTAATGATCGCACAGCTCTGTAAATATACTAAACATTCCTGAATTATATATGTTAAATGGCTGAATTTTATGATATATGAATTCTATCTCAACAAAGTCATTAAAAAGAAACTGGTGGCGCAGTGGTTGAGAATCTGCCTGCCAATGCAGGGGACACGGGTTCGAGCCCTGGTCTGGGAAGATCCCACATGCCGCGGAGCAACTGGGCCCGTGAGCCACAACTACTGAGCCTGCGCGTCTGGAGCCTGTGCTCCGCAACAAGAGAGGCCGCGATAGTGAGAGGCCCGCGCACCGCGATGAAGAGTGGCCCCCGCTTGCCACAACTAGAGAAAGCCCTCGCACAGAAACGAAGACCCAACAGAGCCAAAAATAAATAAATAAATTAAAAAAAAAAAAAGAAACTGAAGAAGCTGTAGTTCTCATTTGGGTCTTTAGCACACTGGTTAACTTATTAAAACACCTAACACCAACATACCTTGGAGGGAAAGCATTTGATTCCTTTGTCAAACTCATCAAACTCTATATCTTGACATCTTAAGCTGTTCTCAATGTATATTTGTGGTTCTGAAGAACTACAGTGGGACTTAAACATTCATAGGGAAAGAAGAAGTCCCACTCCTGAGAAAACCACATCTCACAAAGCCTCTTTGAACAGTTTTGTGTAAATAACACAGAAGAGAACATTTGGCTAAAAAAGAAGCCTGGACCAACAGTCACGAGTCCAATACTCAAGTTATTTTTGGTTTTCATTTGTTGGCATAGCAGTTTTCTGATAAGCCTTTCGGCTTACTTGTTCTTGAATTCTGTGTATGCCCTACTTCCTCGTATCCACCTGGAACAAGGGGAAGCAATCCACGGACGTGAAGCTGATTTTAAGACTCAAGTGAACTGTTTTCTACTGCTCTGTTCCACCCGCCACTGCAATGACTGCTGCCCAATGTCTCAATTACTCCATGAGACCGGGTACGGTGACTGATTTCCTAACCCCATTCCCGCCCCTCACAGAGTCAGTGCTCACCAAACAACCCTCTTCTGTCTCCTCCTCAACTTCCCCAGTAGACCTGGGCCCACAGTTTTGAAAACATTGATAACCCATGGTTGGATCACACCACAGGTCCCTCTTCCAATGGCAGCCATTTTTACTAATATGCTTTCTTCCCAACCGTGGCACCTGGCAGGTGAGTTAATGATGCCCCAAGGAGAACCGACACTGGACTTCCCCATTCTGAAGACCCCAAAGAGAAAAACAAGATTCAGCAAGTGTCTTGCTTTATTACTCAAGAATTCTGCCTTTATGTCAAGCTTAGACCTGGCAGGCTGGTGTGTCAAATGTTGAATTGCCCTGAATCTTTGTGACTGATTACTATTGAAATCTCACATACTGTCTATGTGAGGTTTAACCGAATTTTGTGCACCATGGATAGTCTTCCTTCTGTCATTTGCCCCTGGGGGACTCTTAGGGCCCTGACGATCTTGCTGGCATGGAATGTCCAATCCTCCATGGATTTATAAAATCTCAGAGAACGTACCATACAAGGACAGAGTGAGTATAGACACCAGCATTTAACTTCCTCTCCTGGTCGTCAACCTCTCAGCTCAGAATGAGGGCGGAACACCAGCCAGAATGCTGAGCCTGCTTCACCATTTTCATATCCCTTTTTTTTTTTAAGGCAGAGTGCCTCAGGGTCTTTTTAACAATGGTGTCTTAATAAATTATTTAAAAAAGAAAATAGAGCCCCAGGTCCATCTGTAGTGCATGTTATTACCAATTGAAGGTACCAGATCTTTGATGGGGAGCAGAGGAGTAGAGACTGGAGAGGTGGTGGTTGCACAGTAATCTATTTTAAAGGTCTTCTTTATGGCCTTACTGGTACATGCAGGTAAATCTAGTCAATTACAGGAAACAGGTCCTCTCTGTATTTGGCCAGTAAAACATCAACACGACATGACCCCATTCTGCAAAACATTAATAGCAGCCATCATTTTTGAGAGTCTAAAGTGTGTGTTATGGATCTGGTGCGGATTAACTCAATCTTCACAAAATATTGATGAGGTAGGTATTATTCTCAGCCCTGTTTCAGAGATGGGGACAAGGAGATTCAGAGAAATCCCGTGACTTGCCTAAGACCACATAACTAGACATGAACTAAGCTGGGATGAGAGCCCAGAAGCATCTGAATCCTGAGTCCTCATTCAGCCTAAATTATTCTATCCTGCCTCCCAATGAAGTATACAGGCAAACCAAATACAACGCAGGTGGAAGTATGAGGAAACTTGCAACAGAATTAAAGATAAGTGCTCAGAAGAGTAAAACTGGGGTTACCGCTGCAACAGCTCTTCCTTATGAAAATATTTCATTTGTTTCCATATTGAAATAGACTAATAAAGGGTAGGCTGAAAGCAAACATGAGCTGGCAGATGCTTCATCTTTCTGATCTATGCAAAGCCCGTCCCAAGTGGACAGTATGAATCCATGCTGTTTTTCCCTTCTCCTCCTCAGCAAATGAGCACACTGATGGACCCCTCTGGCCTCCTGATATTTGCAAAGCTGCATTAGCTTGTTCCTTTCCTCCAGGACTGCTGGGAACAGGTACATTCAGACTTTCCCACCCACCTCTCACTGCATCCCTCCTTCTTGAAATCCACCCTATCAGGAGTCTGCAAGCAAGCGTATCGTTAAAACAAAACCTTTGCAAAGGGCAGAAGAGGAGGTTTAGCTCTGCTGTTTTGATTTCTAAATTTAAGGGTGATGAACTAGATTCACCTCAGGTGTTTCACCGCGGATTCCACGATTCCTCGTGCTTTTAGCAAGTGGTTGTGCTTCACGCGGGGGGATTTCAAGGATTTTAGGTAGAGCGGGTGGTGTGGATGAAGAACCTTCCTACCCTTTCCACCCTCTTGCTTGTGTCGACTACCCTTTCGAGTCTCACTCAATGACGGAGTTGTTTCTTAGCGTCTTGTGCGCTTAGCCATTTAATTAAAGCAGTCCACGTTGAGTTCATGTCCAGATGCCTTGACCGGCGGAGCCAGGTCCTCACCGGCATGCCAGCTGCTCAAAACGGAACACGGCCCTTGCATACACTACTCAGGAGAGGAGGCAGTGATTCAGTAGCCTGTGATAACGCTCCAGCAGCTACACGCACGTATGGCATGTGGTCGGTGGCGCGTAAGCGAGCCAGGCCACATGAAAAACCCTACAGACAGTCAGAGATAAAAACGAATGACTTTTGCTTTGTGTAATCCTGCATGCATTGGTGGGAAAGGGAGGGGGGTCGGGATTAATGGGCAAATCTAAGTAGGCACCAAGGAACAAAGGCTTTCCCGGCCTTGTTTACATCTCGAACGATAAAAGACACAAGTGACGAGACATGGGAACGGCGAGTGTGTGAATTTTCGGCACGAGTGAGTCGAAAGACTGCTTGCAGTTTATTATGGATTCCAAATGTCCATATTCATTACTCCAAAACAAACGTCCTCCGTGGGCTCTTGTGGGACTGGCTGGAGCAGTTGTTATTATTCATCTCTCAGTGGGGCTGAGGTCGTCATGATTAGGGCTGGGCTGTGCTCGCTCCTCATGGCACGCCACGGCTACTCGGGGATATAGTGCAAACCTTTGACAAGCCTGGAGGAATGTAACAGGGGTGGAGTCGAGTCATCCTAAGCAGCCGCTCGAAGAGCGGGAGCTGCACACTTAGGGCAGGAAGGGGAAAGAGAGAGGAGAGAGGCTTGAGCCACCTGCTGATGGGCAAGAGAAATAGCCCAGGGGGCCCAGGTAGCAGCCGATGACCGGAAAGGAAAGGAAGAAAGCAAAGTGGAAGCAGTGAATCAACTGGATTCCATAATTAGTCTGGGCAGGTTGAGTGATACAGTTATTGGGGTGTTGTCATCCGGGCTCTGGTGAATATAGATATTAAAGAGGGGATTGATTATGGGTGTGAAGGGTAGAGTATGTTCATTAGCAGATAATGCGAACTGGAGTCAAGCAATGCCTGTGCGTGTTAGGAGATAGTCTATTACACGGACTGTCACGTGGGGGAATGTGATGGAGACAAATGTCAGTGTTTGGTAGTCAGGAACTGCCTTGGTTGTTATTTAAGGGCTTTCTTTAAGACACAGACGGCCTGGCTGAATCTTGAAAAGAGGTTGGAGCGGGGAAGGGCTTGCAGGCTCATGGGTAAACGTGGATAAGTTTAGATGATAACGATCACTGAATAAAGGGGTGGCAAGGGTGCTTGGTGTAGGAGCGGATGGGTCATTATTAAATATTTATGACCGTGATTTGGCAAAGAGGAAGGAGAGAACTAAAAGACAGATACCAGACAACAGGCTTAGGACACCATGGTTTATCCCGTTGTCTGGTTTTGTCCCTTCTGAAAGGAAGAGGAGCGTCACACCATACTCATTTGTGCTTCCTCCTTTCTCTTCACTTTGGTCTTATTCTGATGAATCTTATACTTCTCTTTTTCTTGCTGATCACAGATGATCTGAGTTATCCTTGATGGGAAAGCCATGGGGAGCATTTGTAGAAAGGGCGTCCCAAGAGCAGAACACATGCAAGAGAGATGGCTGCAAAGAACGAGCTCAGCATCCTCCAGTGTGACAAGAGGATGCTTTGAGCTGAGCCGTCCCCGGCCTTTTGCCTGGAGTCCTTTGTTCTCCTGTTGCCACAGAATAAAACCACACTATCTAGCCTGTACAGAGGGCGCATCCACCACTTTAGTCTCACGAGTGTCATGATCTACCCACGAGATGTGGTTATAGGAGTAATTCTCCAATTTGCATCAGTGGTGGGAATACCTAGAAGTCTTGGCACTTTGTGTGGAAGAACATAGACTGTTGATACAGTGTATTAGAATTAACAAATATGCCCTGTAAACGTCTGCTGCATTTATAGCGATCTGACACTGAGGCTATGAAGAGAAGATGTCAAAATGTAAGAACAGTATGGGAAGGGAGATTTAAGATCATGACATTTCTATTTAACAACTTGTATCTGGGAGTTGGGAAAAGACTGACGTAACTAAATCTCAGCAGCAGTACCCTAGATCTGGAAGAGAGAAACCAGGGCCATATGGGAGTGGAGTTGGTGAATCAGTGGTTAAAAGTACCACATCGTACACCAGAAGAAAAAAAAGGCAGGAGTAAGCAATGAAATCTGAAATTCCCTTACCCGTGTGCAACTCTTTGTCTTAGAGTAAGCAGCTTAGGACAAGATGCATTTTATGGAGCCTGAGAAGTCCAAAATGTATATTGATTTTCACAAATTCATTCCCAAAGAGGGGCTGCCGGGGAGATATTTCCAGTAGCTAATATCCTGAAGAAGTTGGCTATGTAATAAAGTCAGATGATACAAATGGAATTTGGGGAAAATTGGAGCTATTAAATAAGTAGAAAGTCATTTTCAGCCTATAGGGGTTATATACAGGAACTGTATATGGGCAGAAAGAAACTATACAACCAGCTCTTTATCTACTATCAAAGGAGAGGAAAGCGCCCAAACTTGTTCATGAGTGATTAAGTCACTTAGATAATATTGTAGAGCCCTAAGGCTGCCCTTTCTTCTCATGAGGACGAACCAGGACACTTGGCTTGTCCATTCTCACTGGCTGCAAATGATCTGGAGTATCTGAAGTCAAAAGGATTGTATACCTTCCCAGTCATGCTGGCCTCTAGTTAAACTAACACCCAGAGAAAAATTTACTAACTTTTTTTTTTTTTTTTTGCCTCTTTCAACTTCACTTACCCAACACACCTTCTCTGAAGTTTTCTCAAAACCTTTATCTGTTTAGGAGGAGAAACTAAATCCCTTGCTGGTGTTTAAGAATATTAACTCTACAGGATATATAATAGACCACGTGACCAGCAAACACTTGTTTTGACCTGGGACTAATCAAAACCACACACAAAGGTGATGAGGCAGTGGTATTGAGTGTGTAGTGACCTCTTTCCACGAAGGGCTCTCAGAGCCCTCAAGATAGTCAATGAAGAATATATTCTATGCAGCAAGAGTGGTCGCAAAGGCTTTCACAATTTCCAAAAGGGAAACTGAGGCATAGTGAAGGTCGGTGATTCTCCGGAGGCCAAATTCACAACAAATCTAGAAATAAATCTATGGTTGCTATCTTGTATCTCCTTCCTCTCTTCCTCTCCTCCTTCCTCTCTCTCTCCTTTCCTCCCTTCCCTCTTTCCCTCGCTCCCTCTCTCCCTCCCTCTCTCATTTGTTTGCTACATATTTTTAGAGGATCAAGGAATTAGGTATACGTGCATGGTACCTACTGGTGTCCTAATCATAGTCTTATTTTTGGACTATACATTTGAAGGTAGGGTATAGGATGAGTTGAGAAGAGCAATAATGAAGGTGTACGTGTGGGGGAGTAGTCAAAGGTATTTGGATTTTCCAGGGGTAACAAGGGCCCTGAACTGGGGATGGAAAAGGAGAGGATGGATGAGAGAGCTGCTTAAAACAGAAACAGTAATACTTGGATGTGGGATGAGAGAGATCAGGAGGTCGAAGAAGGTATTGATGAAAAGCGATGGTACCTTTACAAGAAAGAAGGTAAACCAGAGGAGGGGCAGGTTAAGGACAGGTTGCTAACTTCCACCTTCTATCTCGTGAGTTTAAGGTCCTGACTCCCACGTAGGTAGAAATGTTTAGTCGGTGAAGCCTCCAATAAATTAAGTCTGGAGGTGCTGACGTGAGGATGGAGGGTGCACAGAGCAGTGAACAGGGGGAAATGGCCAGCATGAAACCAGAGAGAGAAGAGGAAGGGGCCAAGGACACGTCTGTGGGGAAGAGCTCGTGTTCTGAAGGTAGAAGGGGGAAGCAGAGCCAGGCTAACACGAAAGGCAGCAGACGCAGGAGAGGGTTCTAAGAAAGCACGGGGGCCAGGGAGAGGATCGGCTTCATGGCTCCCTCTGTGCTGGGGAGAAACCACCCAGGATAAGAAGGGAGAAGAGGCTGTTGCATTTGTTGACCGGTGGGAGGGACAGAGGACAGACCGCAGGGGGTTACGTAGTGAGGGGATGGTGAGGGCGGAAAGACAGAAAGGGCAACAAACTCATTAACAATCCCAAATGTGGAGGGCAAACAGAATAATACACTTAAAGGCAAGGATGAAATGCAGTCTTGCCTCTAGGAGACCACTTCAGTTCTTGGTACCGAAGGCAGTGGGACTTGGCATCCTCACTGCTGTCAACTTCCTGCCCCCTTCAGCCCCGAGGGTGGCAGAGAGCCCATTGTTTGGCCTCTCCTCGAAGGACCGCCAGCCGAGTGGCCACTCACAGTTGCTTTCCTTTGTGCTCGGAGAGATTAGAAACAAGTTGCTTCAAACTCAAGAGGCTGCGAGACAGAAGCAAGGGGCAAGTGGAAAGGTTTCAGAGTTGCCGCCAAGTTTGAATCTGGCCTCTCCTCCTCTCGGTCCTGTGATCTTCCATTAAATTGGATAGGGGGATCCCTTCTCCTGCTTTTCTTTCTCATTCCTTTCTGGAAGATGAATGCTTTCTGAATCTGCTTGACATAAGAACCCTCTTTGTTCCACCCTAATGTTGATGGCTTGTTTTGTTCTTGAGTTTGGCTGCTTCTCACAAAGGAATGAAAGAAAACATTCCCCAAAACTAAACTGAACTCTCTATTCACAATAAAGTTTAAAACATTTAAAGGTAAATTCAATTAGCAAATGTGGAACCAATTATTATGTGACAAAACCATGGTTTTAAACATCCCAAATGTGATTATTTTTCAGGAAGACCAAGAAATATATCACGTGTTTCATTTTCCTAGGTTAACAAGGTAAATTTAAGTAAGAAAACTGTGCCAAACTATCGCAGGGGTAACAGTAATAATAATAATATTTACCGAGCGTTATGTACCGAGGAGCCAAGTTTCAGCTGCAGAATATTTTGTGACCATCTCTAACTTTATAGTTAAAGTGATCAAAACAAACTCAACTACAATTCTGACAGTTATTCCTACTGCTGGTTGCCAATGAAGCCTCATGATCAGGGTATTGATTGCATTTGTTCTGACTAAATTTCATGCCCTTATGATAATGTCCCCAAATAGACCAAAGGTTTGGCCATTTGAGTCTCCCAGCAGCTGAGCTCAATGTCATGTGCTTTTGCAAATGTCTTAAAATGTTTGCAGGGAGATCAGCTCGGTGCTTTGTGACCACCTAGAGGGGTGGGATAGGGAGGGTGGAAGGGAGACGCAAAAGGGAGGGGATATGGGGATATACGTATGCATATAGCTGATTCACTTTGTTATACAGCAGAAACTAACACACCATTGCAAAGCAATTATACTCCAATAAAGATGTTAAAAAAAAAATGTTTGGACCTCATTTCTACCGACGGTGCACTGCGGACCCCTTTTCTTCCAACTCAGTGGCCGGTGCTGCCTCCAGCCATGGGCAGCCGTGTACGCACTCTGAGTTGTTTTAACAGCTGGAGATGGCTCTACACTGGTCCACACCCTTACACCCAGTCGTCCCATGGGGCCCACCTATGCACATTTGCAGGGGACGTTGGAGGTCTTGGCAGGCGGTGGGAGAGAGTTGGGGAACTAACCCTATTTACCTGCTAAGCACTCAGGACTGTAGTTACCTCATGGGCATTAGTTATCTCATTTAACCCTCCTAACAAGTCTAGGTCTAAAACCTCTCACCCACTACAGCCAAATCCACTTTTCACCATTTGCTGATGGCATCTCCTCCACTCTCAAGGGTCATCAGTCCTCAACAAATATATAATGGCCACAACTCCAAATTTCATTCTTGTCATGCCTCTCCTCTCCTGTACCACAGACCTCCACTGTCCCGTCTCTGTCACTCACAGAAAGATGAGGCAGGCCCATAGGGTTTCCTGTCTGACTACCCTCTTACCACCACCTAAGTGAGATCCCAAGAATGAGGCATAATTCAGAACTTTCCCTTAAAAGACCATAATGCTTAATACCTTCATGTTTTACACCCCTGTTTACTTCAGTTTACTTATAAGTGTGAGACTTCAAATCATCCATATATTCCCAGATGCTTGTCCCCCATGGCTGTGTGTTCCTAATCTGACTCAATCTTCTGTCCATCCCGAAACCCCTCAAATCCTTATACCACATTCTCTGGAACTCATGGTCTGTTGTTATCCAAATCCCCTATCACCTGAACCTCTCTCTCCTCTAAATGTTTCCTTTACCATTTGGCATCAGGATCCTCTAGAGGTCACTGCTTCCCCTGCAGTCCCCTTAAGTGGTGACTTTTTTCCTTCCACATCCCCTGTACCATAGAGCCAGGAGGCTGATGGATGTCTTCATCGCCCCTCACTGCTGTTCCCAGGCTACTTTTGTTTTCTCCTCCAAAACCTCCTCCGAGGCACGTGCCAATGCGCTGTACCATCCAACAGCCCTACTCATCACACTCACGGATCACTTTGCACCTGCTGATTCACTGAGTCTTTTCATGCCTGGCTCCCTGTCTTTGTTCCCATCACTCCCTGGCGTTATTCTTAATGACTTTCATATCCACACAGACATTCCTTCCAATACTTTGGCCGATCAGTTGCTTGACAGGTTCCCTTCTAATGCTCTTTTCCTCTATCCCACTTATGTCACCATTGTGACCCTAGACCTTGTCATTACCAGCAACTTCATCACTTCTAAAAATCTCTCTTTGAAGCATCCCACTCTTTTTCACCTTCTGTCTTCCCACCTCACTCTTTCTAGTATTCCAACTTAAACAAATCTTCAACCCCTTTTTGGGGGCTCCCAAGCCCTCTTCTATGCCCATCATCTGCCTCATGTTTCACTTCCCTTGTTACTCACTTTAGATTCCAAGGTTTATAACTAAAACTCTTCTCTTGTGCATACCCTCAGCCTTCTTGCAAACCTCGTATCTTCCACTGTCCTTGCTTGTCAAGACCCTAACTCTGTTAACCTAAAATTACAAAAAAAAAAAAAAAAAAACAAACAAAAAAATCCTTACCTGCAGAAGAACAGCAGAATGTGTTGAAGGAAACAACACAGCCAGGTTGACTGACCTGACTTAAAATTTATGAGTGTCACACAGACCTCAGCACTACCCAGCAATCCCACTATACTTTGCTAATCAGTTCCCGCACCCAGCCTCCAAAATGATGGCTTCATACCCTCTCCTCTCTCTTTGAGCTTCTGGCAACCCCTCTTCCATCCTAACTCTCAGCTTGCCTCTAATTTCACTAAGAATATAGAAACCACAAGAACTTCCTCATTCTTCTATTGCCAAATCTATGAATTTTGCACTTCCATCTTTTGTTCTGTGTCCCCCATTAAATGGACAAAAGGTGCAAGCTCCTATTCAACCCCATGTCCCCACTTGTATGCTCCATCCCACCCCCCTCTCCCCTACTTACTAATCATTATGTTCTCCCTCATTTGGATCATTATTTTCAGCAGACAAACATTCTATAAGGTGTCCCTTCTTTAACAATAGCCCGTCTTAGACTCCACATCCACCCTCCCCCCAAAAATATCATTCTATTTTCCAGTTCCTCTCTATTGCAAATATCTAGAGAGTGGTCTCTATTTTCTGTTTCCATGTCTTATCGTCCATTCTCTCCTCAAGTTTTTTCTTCCCCACCACAACACAGAAACCATCTGGCAAGGTCACCAACATTTCCGCCTTGCTAATTTTCTTGTCAATTCTCTGTCCTCATCTTATGTGACCTCTTAGCAGCGTTGACATAGGTGGTCATCTCCTCTTCTGGGAAGCGTTTCTTTCCCATGGCTTCCTGGTAACCACAGTCTTCTGTTTCTCCTCTTACTGGCCCCTCCCTCCAAGTTTCCTTTTCTGGTTCTTTCTTCTCTTTGTTACCTGTAAAAACTGACCATCACAGAACCCAGTCATCAAGCATCTCCTTTTCTCTGTACCCTACTCCCTAAGTGTCTCATTAGGGTCAGGGCTTTAAATGTGTCTGTATACTGGTGACTCCCAAATTTAGACCTCCAGCCTCAGCTTCTCCTTTGGGCTCCAGGGTCCTGTACCCCACTGCCTGCTCAGTCTCTCTACTCTGATGTCTTCTGGGCATACAAAACTTACCAAATATAAATCAGAAACCTTGATTCTCAGTGCAAATTCTGCTCCTTCCTTGGACTTAGAAATGGCAGTCAGCCTTTCTTCCCCCTTTCCCTGACACCCTGTGTCTAATTCTTTGGCATCTTCTGTTGGTTCTAATGTCAAAGTTTTTCTGGAATCTGACCACTTCTCACCACCCACCACCACATCAGTTCTCTTCCTTTCTTGTCCTCTTACAGTCAATTTTCCACATAGGAGCCAGATAAACTTTAGAAGGTCATCTCTCCAAACTCAAAACCCAGCACGCTCAAAATATCAAGCTCCTTGCCATGACACACTCTTCCCGTACCCCTCTATTACACATTCTACTGGTTTCTCCAATTCTCTATTCACTCCAGAGGTCCTGGCCTTAGAGCAGACCCTCAAATGCTCCAGGCTTGTACCTGCCTCAATACCTGTCTACTTGCTGTTCTTTCTCCCTGGGACTCCCTTCCCCCAGGTCTTCCCAGGGTCCCCCCCCATCCCATGACATCATTCCTATCTCTGCTCTAATGTTATCTTCTCTACCAGTCCTTCCCTAATTATCCTTTTGGAAAATACCTTTTCTTACCCTTCCCAGTTCTTTTACCTTAAATAATGTTTCCTTATAGTGCTTATCACTCTCTTCCATTACATCATAAATTAACTTATTTATCTATTCATTGATTGCCTGTCTCTTTGCATTAGACACATGTGCCTGTCTTGTCCTCTGCTATGTCTCCAGCTCTTGGAACATTGCTCAGCTCACAGTTGGTGCTCAATAAATACTTGTGGAATGAATGAATGAATGAATGAATGAATAGATGGAGGTCCCTGGGAACCTCCCAGTTCTCCTGAGTTGCACCAGAGAGACTTTTGGTCAGCCTTTCCTCCCTTGCCTTTACTTTGATTCAGTCACAGTCTCTGGTGCCATTTCCATTTCTGGAATGGCTTTCACGTCCATCCTTTCTATTTGCTATCACATCCATGCTCCAGGCCCTCATTTATTCTCTAGTTCCTAGAGCCCCTAAGTGGTCTTCTTACCCAAGTTTCCCCTATCTCCAGCCCGCCATGCACACTACTGCCAGAATTATCCTTCTGAAACATGACTGTGTTCTCAAAGCTTCCCCAACTAGGAGGGTGGGCATGTCATAGGAACTTAAAATATTTTATAACTAAATAATTAGATGAATCTCACTGAATAAAGATCAAATTCTTCATTTAACACTCAAAATCCCATAAAACTTGGCTTCCCATAGAGGATCTCTCAACTCCTCCAGATAAGTCTACTAATTCTCCTAGATCTGCAACCAGTCTACAGTACCCTAACATCTGATGTATTAGGAGTCAATCACATGCACTTGCCAATAAGTGACTGCTTTGACCTACAAAACAGTCATTTCATATGGCCCAATTCGTTATATGTTTCTTCCTCTGTGATTTTGCTTAAGCCATTCTAAATGCCAGATTATCTTCCTGGGCTATCCAATTTATTCTTCAGAGTCCAATTTAAGTCTCGTCTCTTCCAAAGAGACCCCAGAATGGATAGTTTCTCTTCTGCACTCCCACAGCACCTTGCAACTTTTCTTTTTTTTTTTTTTGCATGTTCTCAGTTGCCCTGTAATGACACTGTTTTGCCTATATATCTCTCCTCCCATTGTCTCGTGAGCAAACTCTTTGAGGGCAGGATCTTGTCTTGTTTTTCTTCGAGTCCTTCACAGGTTCTACTGCAATGCTTTTCACAGAGCAGTTGTTCACCAGATATTTATTGAATGGACTCAAAATGTTTAATTGTCCCAACCTTGTATTCTACCTTAAAACAGTGGAGAAATAGGTTTACAGAGTCTACAACTATTTCTCTTTTTTTTTAAACAACCACTTCTTAAGCATAAATGTATTTTTCAATTAGACACTGTGCTATTACACCAAGGAGAGAAAATTCGTTTGGGGTCGGGGTGGGGGACCCTTGTGAGATATATTAACTCCTCAACGACAAAGAATAAGTGGTGTATGATGATCTTCCTCCTGGCCTGTCTAACACCTTTGAGACATGAGCTGACCTACAAGGGCTTATGACTTTGGATATTCCACAGATAAAGCTTCTGTTCTGAGCGTCAGCAGCTACCCATTTGCTCTAAACAATAGGTGAAAGAAGGGAAGCAGCTGATGCTTCCACTGATGATGATGATGACAAAAACGATAATGGCATTTACATGATTCTGCAGTGCTTGACAAACTCAGCAAATTACTTGTAAAGTCGGCAGGCAGGGCTGTCAATGAGAGAGAGTCACCTCTGGGCCGGAAAGCAGCGGCCACATTTGCATGAAAGGAGAGAGCTCATAGCACCTGACAACTCAGAGGGAGGTGTACAGAGAGAGCCCTGCGTTCACAGGAACTCACAGAGGAAATGGGCTTAAGTTACAGTAGGGAAGACTGAAGCGTAGATATAAGAGAGGACTTCTGGAGGGCAAGGGCCTTAGCAAAAGAACAGGTGCCCAGAGGAGGTTATCAAACTTCCTCATAATAAATTAAACAGCATGGTGTTGGCACCTGAATAAACAGACAGACCACTGGAATAAGGCAGAAAGTCTGGAAAGAGATCCAAGCATATGTGAAAATTTAGTATAACCTGAATATAAAGGTGGCATCAAAAATCACTTGGGCGCAAATGATCTTTTTAATAAGTGGTGCTAGGACACGTGGGTAGCCAGTTAAACTTAGTAAAGTTAGACCTATACCTCCAACCACGCACAAGAATATATTCTGAAATGGATCAGAGAGCTGTAAGAAAAAAGGAATCCTACAAGTACTGAAAGAAAACATGGGTAAATTCCTGGGTACGGAGAAAGGATTTCTAAATCGAATCAATATCCAGAGATAATAAGAGAAGTGATTGATAAATTTGATTACATAAAAATATTTGTAAAAGTCTGCATGGAAAAATGCAATAAGCAAAGTCAAAAGACAATGAGAAATGGGAGAAAATGTTTGCAATATATATCACAGGTAAAAGGCTAATTTTTTTCCAATATACAAAGCCATCTTAAAAATTGAGAGGAAAAAGATATAAAACCCAATAGGAAAATGGGCAAAGGACATGAACAGACAGTTTGAAACAAATGAATACAAATAGCCTTTAAAAATAAGAAAAAATGTTCGACTTCACACATAAGTGAAATGCAAATTAAAACTACATTGAGGGCTTCCCTGGTGGCGCAGTGGTTGAGAATCTGCCTGCCAATTCAGGGGACACGGGTTCGAGCCCTGGTCTGGGAAGATTCCACATGCCGCGGAGCAACTAGGCCCGTGAGCCACAACTACTGAGCCTGCGCGTCTGGAGCCTGTGCTCCGCAACAAGAGAGGCCGCGATAGTGAGAGGCCCGCGCACCGCGATGAAGAGTGGCCCCCACTTGCCGCAACTAGAGAAAGCCCTCGCAGAGAAACGAAGACCCAACACAGCCAAAAATAAATAAATAAATAAATAAATAAATAAATAAATAAATAAATAAATAAATAAATAAAAAAACTACATTGAAAATGTCTGGCAGTTCCTCAAACAAGTAAACAAAGAGACGCCATGTGACCTAAGCAATTCCATTCCTACATACATATACCCAAGAGAAATAAAAACATACGCTCACACGAAAACACAACGCACGAATGTTTGTAGCAGGTTTATTCTTAATGGTCAACTGGTGGAAACAACCCAAGTTCCACCAGCGAATGAATGGATAAACAAAATGGAATATTATTTGACAATATAATGGAATATTATTTGGTCATGAAAAGAAATGAAATACTGATAAATGCCATGACATAGATGGACCTTGAAAACGTGCTAAGTGAAAGAAGCCAGTCACAGAGGCCACATATTGTATGACACCACTTATATGAAATGTCCAAAACAGGCAACTCTATGGACAGGAAATAGATTAATTGTTACTTAGGGCTGGGGGAAGAGCGAGCTAGGATGGTGACAGCTGAAGGGCACTGGGCTTCTCAAATTGTGGTGATGGTTGCAGGTATCTGTGAATATACTAAAATCCATTGAATTGTGCACTTTAAGTGGGTAAACTGTATGGTATGTGAATAATCTCTCAATAAAGTTCTTTATGAAAATGATGTTGAAAAATTTGCCACCAATCAGACTGGTAAATCTTAGAAAGCTTGATACATTTCGCTGGTGAGCTGTGGGACAACAGGCATCCTCACGACTTGTTAGAGGGAATACAAACTGGCACAGCAGCTGAGGAGGGGGATTTGCAATATCCAACACAACTATATATCTGTATACCTAGTGACCCAGGAGTCTCACCTCTAGGAATTTACCCTGAAGATACCTGTCCAACTCTATGAAAACACACACATACAAACTTATATCTTGAAGTATTGTTTGTAATTGCAAGATACTGGAAACAGTCTAAATGCCCACAAACAGATGACTGGTTGGAGATACTGTGATACAGTCACACAGTGCAGTACTATTCAGTAAAAAACAAGTAAGGAAGAACTCCACAAGCTGATGGGGAGTGATTTCCAGAATGCATTGATAAGGGGGAAAAGCAAAGTGCAAAAGATCATTTACAGTAGGCTTGCTTTTTTATGAGAAAGAAGAGGAACTAAACTGTACATATATTTACTTATTTTAGCAAAAAGAGACATTGGGAAGAAAATCAGAAATGGAGATTGGGTCCCTGCATGGGGTGGGTGGGCACAGGGAGAAAGGGTTAGGAGGGGGAGTGACTCTGCTCTGAATATGCTTTCTTATTTAGTTTTGACTTTTATAATCATATTCATTTTTTTATATACTCAAAAACATCCATGTGGATGGGGAGAAAGCCCCGAACAGAATCAAACTGTGTTTCCAATGAATAGCATAACCACAATGAATGAAGGCTGGAGGGACAATTATTCCAAGTAACTTTTGAAGACAGTGTTTTTCTACGTACCCTCAGTCTAAAGACAAAAAGAAGTGTTGAGAAATATTGAACTCTAGTTAGTAGTTTTGTTTTGCACAACGGTATGCACGAACAATTCGAAAACTACTTTCTATGTATACTAGGAATGAGCAAAGATTAAATACGTTGACAAAAATGGGAGCTAGATGTCTCACTCTTGGAGAAGTAGGGTTTTTTCCCCCAAAAAATACAAAAGAGGAAGCCTAAAATGATATAGGACTTGAATTGAAAGTATCAGTATGTTTCAAAAATAGATATAGATCCTAGCTCTGTCCACTGAGACGACCTAGAAATAATGACATCCTAATAGCCCTGATGCCCAGATCTTGCTTTTATAGTCTGTTCTCCACTAACAGGATTCAGGACCCCTTTGAGAGACGGCTGATTCTAGGGCAGGTAAGGTACAAAATGAGCCTGAGCATCTTGTTCCAGAAAGTGCTCAAAAATGAAGACATCTCAAAGGGCAGAGAGGGCTCTCTTACCGTCCACCTCTGGGACAACATGAATGTGAAAATAAATAGTGATGGTAACGGATCACAACCCCCTGAATAACGCATAACAACCCATGAATTCATACTGATATAAATGAGTAAATAAATAAGTAGATAAATGTGGGGTAGGGAAGGCTCTCCATCACAGTAGAATTAGACTAAGAAATGTAGAAAAATGATGGAATTAGAAAAGCACCATTTGGCAAATATCATAGTAATACATGATCCAGGCAGGAATCATCAATGGATGCTAAAACTAGTGGGTGAAAGTGTGATGAGGATTGGATATTTACAAAGTCTCAAAGTACCTTCCTGTAAATTTCTTATTAATCACAAAGGGGAAAAGAGCAACCTTATACTGGAGAAACCTGACACACACCACCCTAGCCAAGTGATCGAAGATAACTTCACCAATAATGGCACCAACCCGACACTGTATCCCTCTGGCTAGATGCAGAGAGGAAGACACAACATTACTTCTGGGGTGTTTCTGCCAAAAATTCATCACTGAGATCTAATCACGAGGAAACATCAGACAAACGCAAATCGAGTAAGCTTCTACAAAATAAATGGCCTGTACTCTTCAAAAATGTCAAGGTTAAAGAAAGAAAAAGAATACGTAAAGATAAAGAATGACTGAGGACCTGTTCTAGTTCAAAAGAAACTAAAGCGATGTGACGACTAAAGGCACTGTGTGTTCCTGGGTAAAGCACATTGTTGGAAGAACGGACAGAATTTGAATTTGGATTGTGGATTAGTTGATGATACTGTATAAATGTTCAATTTCTTCGTTTAGATAATTGTACTATGATTATGCAAAACGATGGCCTCATTTTTTGGGAAATAGACACTGAGGTATTTGGGGGTGAAGGGGTACAATGTCAGCTACTTATTCTCAAATGATTGAGAAAAGTTATATATATATATAAATAGGCCACATCTCAATTTAAATATTTCCGTGGGAACCAGGGAGCTATGGAGATACCCTTGGTCCCTTGGATCTTTGTTTTCCAACCTGGTCCAACTTGCTGTGTATTCCCTGTCTTGTCCATGGAACTACCAGCCCCACTCTCAGCTTAGAGGGTATGAATGTGATCTGTTTGGGAAAAAAATCCTGTTCCCAGTTAACAGCATTTTTTTAATAGCTCTGGATTTAAATCCTTTTATTTTTTAAAAATATTATCCAATTAGACCCAGCTATTTTCAAATATGACGGTAATCTGTGAGTGAGGAGTCCCCAAAGCTGCTCTGAAACTGCCACATCCTTCAGCGGCTCCAGCTGGGGCCCTGCCGCCCTTCAGGACACAGACGTGCTGCAATCTCAGCTGTGAATGGGATTTGGAACATCTTGGCTCTAAGCTGTGAAACTGAGCCATAAAGAAACCAGGATTCCTGGGACTTCCCTGGTGGTGCAGTGTTGAAGAATCCGCCTGCCAATGCAGGGGACATGGGTTCGATCCCTGGTCCCAGAAGATCCCACATGCCACGGAGCAACTAAGCCCATGCGCCACAACTATTGAGCCTGCGCTCTAGAGCCCACGAGCCACAACTACTGAGGACCGCGCTCTGAAACAAGAGAAGCCGTCGCAATGAGAAGGCCACACACCACGACCAAGAGTAGCCCCCTCTCGCCACAACTAGAGAAAAGCCCGCGCACAGCAACGAAGACCCAACACAGCCAATAAATAAATAAATAAATAAATAAAAACAACAACAAACACCAGGATTCTCTACTGAGCCATTTCTGTGCTCTGTTTTATTTCTTGGAGATGTCTGCCAGGCCAGGATGAAAGTGCAGCAGCTCTGTCTTAAATCGTCTCCTCCTCATTTTCTTTCCCTGAAGGCTCAGGGACACTGCAGCACACGGTGGGTGTGCCAATCTGATTGATTCACCTTCCGGCTGCCTTTGGACCTTTCCCAGGCTTCAGGTGAACATTTGTCCCTCACAGGCCACTGACACCTTTGAAAACTTCACACACCTATGACCCTCTGGATTCTCCTGCCATGTCCTGCCCTGCCCTGCCCCCACTGTGTGCTCAGGCCCCCAGTGTCTGGGGGAGCACAGAAGAGGACAGGCAGCTTCCGCTTACTCAGCCAACCCTTGAGATCTGAGGCAGAGAGGAGCCACTGATTGGCTGAAACAGCTATGGCAAGTGACAAAGCCATGGAACGGGGCACCCTGGGTTATCATGACCTTCAGATGCTAGAAGCGGGGACCACAGCCCTAGCCAAAGAGACCCACGGCTTAAAGGGGCCAAGGTGGAGATAGGAGCCTCTTTTCCTCCCCATACCATGAAGTTAAACATTTACTACTGCCGTAACAATAATAATAAATAAAATAATGATAATAATTTTGTTTATGATTGATGATGATGATTGCAATTAACTCTCGTGCACATAAACTGTAAGGAGGTATGATCCTTCCCATTTTACAGGGGAGAAAACCAGAAGCTCAAAGGGGTGACATAACCAGCACAAAGTCACAGAGATAACAGTTTCAAATCCGCGTCTCTATGACACCAGACTCATGTAGACAGACCCACTCAAATAAATGTTTGCTCTTTAAAATGACTGCAAAGTCCAAGTTTACCAGTTAAGCACCCAATTCATGTCATCACAAACAAGCTTCTTGCATCCGATTCTACTTCCTGACATGGCAAGTCTCACAATTGCAATCATTCCTTTCACGTGGAGCAAACTCATCTCCAGGCGAATCACCTCCTTTCCTTGACTTCACTCCCTTCCTTTCTCTGGGCCTCGATGCCCAGGGTTGGGTATCCCTGCGACCCACGATAGCATCCTCAGCCTCACTGCAGAGTAGCTCGGTGCACATCAGTACACCAGCATCTGCCCCATGTGGGAGCGCTGATGATTCAGCCTGTTCCTCACACGTAACCTCCCTGCCCAGTGGATGTTTCTGTGCCACCCTCACTCTTCTCAGAGGTAGGTACCAGCATCCAGGTACACCGGGGCTCAACAGAGGGAAAGTTATCGGCAGGTGGCAGAGTCTCAGCTCGGAGCTATCGGCTGTGTTTAAGCGTGGCTGCTGTGGTAAGACGTCTGCTCTGAGCGCTACACTCTCTGTTTATCTGTTACAGTAGTTAATTTCATCTGTTTTGCAGAAATATTTACGAAGGGTGAAAGATGGAGACGGGCAGCTGTAGCTGCCTCCACTGCAACCATATGGTTTATTTACCACCAGGGCTCTGTGGTGCAGATAGCTCAAAGAGGATTAAATCATACTTTGTAGATTAAAGTCCCAAACACTATAAAACTCATAAGCCCTTGCATACTAAGCAAGAACTCTGACTTCCATTGGGTTTTAAGCTGATATTTTGCACACTCAGAAAAGAGTAAAAACTTTTGATATTTAAATATTTTCTTAAAAAGCTGGAAGAACATCCAGCCTGTTCCTTGGGCAGTGCACTGGTTAAGAGGTGGAAAAAACAGCAGCTTCACAAATACCGTTCAAAGGATCAGTGTGGCCGGCTTCAATCTCACTATAAACAAGTCCTCTCCATCGCTGTTTACTAATCGCCTTGAACTTGGGCAGGCAGCCTGCTTAAAAGGAAACTGCCCCCAACCTGCCAAAGCCATGGCTGATTTTCTGCTGGTGGTCAAGGCAGACCCCACGTAATTACATCCCAAGCATGCGGCTACTCCAAATTTACTTGAAGTTGGTTCGAAAATTGGTCCTCAGGAGAAGCTCGGTTTTGTCCCATTCTTCCACGTGACCGGGAGCAGCTCGGGAAGTCTTCCTGCGAAGCATTGTCAGTCACCTTTCCGGAAGGGTCCTTCACCCTCAGGGTGTGTCATCCACCCCCCCCTCCCCGCCGGCCCCAGCCCCCAACCCCAGCCTCAATCCTCTTCAGACCCTGAAAGAATTCGGTTCAATTTCGCCTTCTCATTGATCTTTAAAGTTTCACTATCAGTCACTTTCCACTGGAAGCCGCGTTTGATGTTTCCACGGGCATTTCTACCGACGGGCTTCACCCAGAGAGCTTTGTCGTTGACTTTGAGAGTCTGGTGTTCAGAGGATGGACTGATCTTCGCAGGTGTTATCTTCTGCACGGAGTGCAATTAGCCACACAAGCCAAATTGGCACAAGCAATGCACTCGTATCTCTTCTCACTGAATCCTAGGTGATCACGGGGAGGCTCTTGTGGGGCTCACGTTCCCCGTGAAGGATGGGAAAATTCCCTGTGGATGGTGACCAGCCCTTACCAAGCCGGGCGCGGAGCACAGCCTTGCAGTCAGCCAGCAGCAGTCCGGGGAGCTCTCATCTGCGGGAGGTGAAGCTGATGTGCTTATGTAGGGAATCAGACATTTTCTTGTGGCAATAAAATTGGTTCAGTGGAGGAGCAACGGCTTCATAAAAAAGCAGTGGGAAAATATGCTTTCCAAAGAACCTGGAGCAAGAATGGGGATGGTTCCATGATCCTGTCTGGTGGTCTAGAGGATTCTGCATTTCTTGGCCTTCCTTTTGGAGGCATCAGTAATACAGATCAAAGCAGAACGGCTTCCCAGGGAGTATTTAAAAAATTTTTCCACCCAGGGATCCCCTAAGGGAGTTCTCGGGGCTCCCTGGTGCCTCTACACCTTTGTTTTGCAGAGCAATGGTGCTGAAAATCTTAAAGTTTGCAAAGGAGGCTCAACTGTCATCACTGCCTGCAACGCTTCCTTGGAATTCCTCCAGGTGCTCTTTACACAGCCTTCCCCCTCCCTCTCCCTGGAGTCATACTGGAATCCCGATGCCTTGCTGGAGGACTGACTGGCCAGAAGAATTACCTCAAGCCAAGCGCACAATCACCATCATTAGACAGGATCTGTGAGATCTTGTGCAGAGGTTAGTGCTGTCCCGTAGGAGGCGTGATTAGCAGCCGTGTTAATAAAAGGTGATTGCATCATATCTTTCACCCACAGGATCCCTTTTAATTTTCACAATTATTTCAAGAGATAAGGAGCACAGATGTTATCAATCAGGTTTTGTATGTGAGCAAGCTTGGGCAGAGAGCGAGTTTATCTATCTTCCTCCATCTCTCCTCGCCCCCTCCCTTTCTCTCCTCCTCTTCCTCCCTCCCTCCCTCCCTCCCTCCCTGCCTGCCTCTCTCTCCCTTTCTCCCACCTCCTCTCCCTTCCCTTCCCCTCTCCTCACATTTCAGTGGATCTTCGAGAGCTCAGACCTGATCTCTATCAGTGGCTTCTGCCTTCCCAGCTGCTCATCTCAAAAAACAAGTTGCCTTTTTCGACACAGAAAAGTCTTTCTTTTGAGCAAAACAGAAGGGGCTGCCGAGTCTCCAACAGCCCAGGTTCCAATTATAAGGGACCTATAGCAAGCTGCACTGATATCACATCTGATTTATTCAAACCCTTTCCCCTGATGATTACCTTCTCCATTCGGGACAAGGATATCTGCTCTCTCTGGGCGAGGGAGCAGCCCGATTATAGCTTCATTAGAAAATGGTGCCACTCGCTCTTGCAGTCTAATTGGTTGACAGGGTTTGGGGTACAGAAATGTAAATCACTGACAGTGTGCGTGGCCCTACTTTTATCACAGTGAAATCCTCACCTGTCAAAGCGAATGGATATGTGGAGCAGTTAATTCCATGTGTCATTAAAAGAACCATAATTGTGGCAATAAGTCTTTCTTGGATTCTTTCAAGAGGAGTACGTGGGATTCCCTGGGCTTCTCGATGTCTTTTTGACACTCTACACAACTTTAGCTGTGGTGGCAGCTATTGCAGTTCCAGGTAGCAAAGACTCAACCAGGAGAGTTGGCCCCAGCTGGGACTTCTCAAGCTTCCCGTGGGGACCCCCTTCAGTAATCATTTCTCCTGCATCCTCACCTTTCCATCAATGGCTGCAACGCTCCAGAGGGCTGGAAGCAGCTGCTGTCCTCAGTCCTGGTGGCCGGGTGACACTCCCACTCAAGGGACGTTGGCTGGCGAGCAAGCTTGAGAGTTTTCAAGCCAAGGAAAGTGTCTCAAGAAGAATTCCTTTGGAGAGAATCGGTGTGTTTGAAGGAAGTTTGCGTTAACCCTGGGTTTGTGTTCTGCTTCCTGGAACGTGAATCACAGGCTTGCCAACTGTGAACTCCTAAGCACACAGCTCCCCTGGATCCCAACCCATTCGCAGGTCCAACCAGTGACCTGAAAAATACAGGTGTCAGCATCAGATGACCTTCCTCACATAGGAAAGGGAAGTGACACTGGTGGCATTAAGCGTTAACTGTCCGAGAATACATTAAGGATGGCAAGTTAAACAATAATCACTAGGTAACCATGTCAGACAGATAGAAAGAGAGGGGGAAAACCCAAGAGTAGCTATCTTTAAAGAGAACAAGCAGGTCTGAGTAATCCAATTTAGGGGAGATAAGAGCCTGCTGCTAGTACTGTCCTTTAACTGGACAAACGCCTTCGTTCAAGTGTCAACCGCAATCCAGAAGAGGTCACCGCACTGGGCCTGTTGCCTAATATACTCCTGAATTGGCTGAGTGGCTTTCCGAACAAACACACTGGTCCAACAGAATTGATTTTCAACAGGCCGTATTGGTCCCTAACGTAATTATCCAGCAGTGAGTCAGTTCATGGCAGCCCCTGCATTTCAACACAGCCGGTCAGCCTGGACAGGGTCCCGGCCGACACTGAGATGCCTTCTCCAAACGCCGCTTGGGAAACGTTCTTTTTCCCGGCTACCTTCCTCCCATCTTCCTAAATAATTGCACGAGCAACGGGGATTTCGCGCAGCTCCCTCTTAAGTGGTCATCGTCTTGCTCCTGTTGACGGGGAGCTGCAGAGACACTGGTCTCATGTGCCATGAATATCAAGTCCTGGCTGTTTGATAGGTGAATTGAGTTTACTGTAAAGAATCAAACGGATTCGTTTTAAATCACTACCATGCTTAACCTCTTCCCTTCTCTGAAGGCTTCCTGGCAACAGAATGCCAGTTACCTCTGTGGTCCAGCCAGCGAGGGGTAGGTCCTTTGGGGTGATTTCCCAGCACAGCACACTCCCCCAAAAGACTCACTCAAGTCACACTAGGTCCAGGCCCCAGTTGGTCAAACAGAGCATGACCTTTGAACTTCCAGCTGAATGTTACAAAAACTTCTAAACCTCAGTGGGTTCCCAAAGCCGGGAGGCCTGCTACATGCAGTATGATAACATTTATACCTCTGTCGGGATACTGAAATAAAATACTTTCTCCCTGGCTGCAGGAATAGTGGCAAGGCCGAAAGACCACAATTCTTTCCACTCATCACTTCCTCATCTTTGAGAAATGTATATATTCTCCCAGTCTGGAGAATCTCCATACTGGTAATATCTTACACACATCTCTTTAGTTCACACCTCTGGCTCACAGAGAGGGCAGGAATGGGGTCTAAGGCATCCTTGGGCACCTGGCAGCTGGTGCACTGCACTGTCGAAAGTAGTAATCAGCAACTGTTTGTGGAGTCTCATTTAAGTCATTTGCAATGACAAATCAATCCATCGCTGTGTGAACTTGGGCAATAGCTTAACCTCTCTGTGCTTGTATTTCCTCAGTGATGGGGGTGATAACAGTACCTGCTACATCAGGTTGTCATAAGAATAAACTGAGTTAATGTTTGTCAAGTTTTGGAACCGAGCTTGGCACATATAAAAGCATTAAGAAAAGGACATGGTCGGCTACTTAGGGGGTAGTACAGGAGAATACAGTAGAATCACCCTGCCTGAATCTTTTCTTCATATGGCATCTCATCTACTGTGAAATCCACAGCCCGCTAATCAATTAGAAGTGCTATCCAGCCCAGTCTCCCTAAATTGCCTTGGTTCAGGGCAAGGGTCCCCAACCTGTGTTTGTGCCTGAGCTAGGCTGTCTTTCCAGAAGCTGTGTGGTCTGGGGCAGAGCAGGGCACAGAAAAGATGTCCCCCCCTGCCCCAACCTTATTCTGGGGGGAATCCACACAGGCTGTGGTAAGGAGGTCGTGGTGGCAATGGCCGTCAGGGAAATGGATCACCTAAGTTCTCAGGAAACACTGTTGAATCACAGTTGACCTGCTGGGAGCCTCTGCCCTGGAAAACGGTAAGGCATGGAACGGTCGGCGAGAGACAAGAAAAATATTCATTTGCTTCAGACCTTGAAACCACCCACAAGCTCATCTCACCAAAGGCATTCATTCTGGTTTTCACTTACATCTGAGCTCCTCTGGCCAGAGGAGAACTGTGAAAACCAAAGCTGGGACCTGAAACCATCTACTGTCTCCCTCGGGACGAACCAGCATCCAGCTTGGCTCAGGTGACCTTACTGAAATTAACCCTGACCGCATTATTTCTGGGGGAGCCCAAACTAACTTCTAAGTGTTATTAGTAATAATGATAATATATCCAGACACTATTTATATGAGTTCATTTAATCTGACATGTCACATTGTTGTCATTTCTTAAGGGGAAACTGAGGCACAGAGAACTTAAAAAGTATGGTCAGGACCACAGAATTATCACCTTGAGCCAGCTCATGGCCACTCACCCATCCTGCCCATCTGCAGTGGGGAAAGTGGGCAGTGAAGCTGCAGTTTACAAAATAATATTAATGCTGGTAGGTACAGACCAAATTTGCAGGGAAAAATGAAAGGTGGGGGGAGAAAATGAGGCAGCAGGAGAAAGGGAGGAAGAAAAGAGGTTGGGGATAAGGGGTGGGAGGAGACAGGAAAAAGGGAAATACATTATTAATATTTAAGATTATTATTTGTATTTACCAAATAAATAGTTTTTGCTATCATCATAGGTTACGTTTAGAGAGAACATAAAATGTGCCAGGTACCACGTTGTCTGAAGTGCTTCCCATTCTGTTCTTTCATCTAATATTCATAACAAAACAATCAGTTACTACTTTGAGACTCATTCATAGAGAAGGAAACTAAGACTCAGAGAGGTTCTAACTCAGTAGATAGAGAGCAGAAATCTCACCAGAGCAAGGCTGTCGGATTTAGCAAATAAAGAAGATATACAGATTGCCAACAAACACATGAAAGGATGCTCAACATCACTAATCATTAGAGAAATGCAAATCAAAACTACAATGAGGTATCACCTCACACCAGTCAGAATGGCCATCATCAAAAAATCTACAAACAATAAATGCTGGAGAGGGTGTGGAGAAAAGGGAACACTCTTGCACTGTTGGTGGGAATGTAAATTGATACAGCCACTATGGAGAACAGTATGGAGGTTCCTTAAAAAACTAAAAATAGAACTACCATACAACCCAGCAATCCCACTACTCAGCATATACCCTGAGAAAACCATAATTCAAAAAGAGTCATGTACCACAATGTTCACTGCAGCTCTATTTACAATAGCCAGGACGTGGAGCAACCTAAGTGTCCATCGACAGATGAATGGCTAAAGAAGATGTGGTACATATATACAATGGAATATTACTCAGCCATAAAAAGAAACGAAATTGAGTTATTTGTAGTGAGGTGGATGGACCTAGAGTGTGTCATACAGAGTGAAGTAAGTCATAAAGAGAAAAACAAATACCGTATGCTAACATATATATATATGGAATAAAAAAAAAAAAAGTTCTGAAGAACCTAGGGGCAGGACAGGAATAAAGATGCAGACGTAGAGAATGGACTTGAGGACACGGGGAGGGGGAAGGGTAAGCTGTGACGAAGTGAGAGAGTGGCATGGACATATATACACTACCAAACGTAAAATAGATAGCTAGTGGGAAGCAGCCGCATAGCACAGGGAGATCAGCTCGGTGCTTCGTGACCACCTAGAGGGGTGGGATAGGGAGGGTGGGAGGGAGACGCAAGAAGGAGGGGATATAAGGATATTATGTATACGTATAGCTGATTCACTTTGTTATACAGCAGAAACTAACACATGATTGTAAAGCAATTCTACTCCAATAAAGATGTTAAAAAAAATAATAAAGTAAAATGAAAGCCCCCCCCCCAAAAAAAAATACAGGCCAGCCCATTACATTTGAATTTCAAAGAAACACCAAATCACTGGGTACGTACTTATACTAGAGCAACAAATAATTTAGGACATACATATAGTAAAAAAATTATTCGTTTGTCTGAAATTCCCGTTGAAATGGGCATCCTGTGTTTTATCTGGCAACCCGAAGCAGAGGTATTATTAGGTTGTCTCATCTTTATAGTTTTAAGCTGGAATAAATTTTTCATTTAAGGTCCCAACTGTATTCATCTGGTCAGATTCTTAGGGCATCTATATAGGTGGCAACAGGATCCACATTCGTGACTGGCTTCAAGTGCAAATTTCAAGTGCCTGCGTAGAATCTTGGGGGTTCACAGGGATCAGCTCTGTGCTCTGGGGTGTGCCTACATGGGGCCTTCATGTCATGGGGGCTCCCTTCCACACCCTGGTCACTTGCAGACTTCTGCCCTGACTTGCTGACCACATGCAGCCCACCTCCTGCCCAGCCAGCATCTGCTTGCCTTTTCTGCCCCAAACAAGATGCCAAGGCTTTCTTCACTTCAAGTGTGCACAGCTGCCTGGCAGATAAAGACAGCAGCGGCGTCTACCCTTCCTCCTGCCTGTCCTTCCCTAAAGTACTCCCAAATAGGGTCAGGCTCTGGCTGTATTTTTCAGTCTTTAATTAGCAGATTCCAATTCATCACCCTGAGTATCTCCTGGCATCAGCCCCGAGATCCCCTCCTCTCGCCTGGTGAATCGGTCTTCATTTAAAACCCTCTCTCTTAGCCCTAAATGGAAATCAATTCTGCAAGTTTAGCAAATAGTTAATTACTCCACAAAGGGGATTGATTGGCCTTTGATCACCAGAAAGCTCTGCAGTGCTATTAGTCTCTTTCATCTGTGATTAAACCACAGAGAGAAAGAAACAAAAACTAAATTAGGCTTCTCCTGTTATCCTACAAATATTTAATGACGGGCTAATCTCCTAGAGGTGTGTTCAGGGGATACCCGTTCCATCAGGAGCCGGCTTCCATTCAACCTTGAACCCAGATTCCATCTTTGTGGAGAGCAAGGCAAAGAACTTTAGAGAGGAACAGAGCTGGCCTCAAAGAAACCCTTTGTAGGACTCACTCTTGTCTGCCTTTTCTTCTCTCCTCTTCTTATGTATGTTTTAATGCAGATAAAGATTTTCCCGGTGGACTCCTGGCATGAATAATAATAATAAAAAGGAAACCTGGCTTAAAAAAATCCATATGGGTTTTGCTAGCTCTCTGACCAGAACCAGATAATGTCCCACTGATGTGCAGATGACGAAGAGCCCTTCTCCCAAGTAACAGACTCCTTCACTTGGTGCAGAAAAGGTGCATATAGCAGAGTGTTCTCAGGTTACCTCTTCCTAAACAGGGATGCAGAGTAACGAGGCAGGAGCTGGGGTGCTCTGCACTACCCAGTAGCCTACACCAATGTGTACAGAAAATGACACTCTAAAATGGCACTTTCCATACAGTTGATAAATAGTTCTAAAAAGCACAGAAGGAAACTGAGGCACGGGAGGGAGGAAAGAGCAAGGACATTGGAGTCAGGCAGAACTGAGTTCAAATGCTCCTCTGCTTAACATCTGAGGGAGCTGGGGCAAGCTGTTTAACATCTCTGAATCTGTTCAAAGGGGATATACAGGGCCTTGGTGCTGATCAACTGCAGAGATCACAAAGGCACCAAGGACAGCGCCTGACACACACTAGGGGTATTAGATGATCTGTCCGCTCCCCTCTCTCTCTTACGTCAGGGGTTCTGCAGCTGGTCACCCAGAGAGCCGAGCCTTGGGGAGGCACTGTCCTCCCCAAGTCCAGTGACTTTTCTCCCCTGCCTTCACGTCGCCCCTCCAGCAATCATTCTGTTACACAGTTGCCATTCTGTTTAGAATCTACCCTAGAGACCCACATTCCTGAAATAACATCAAGGCGCCAGAACAAAAGAAGAAATTATGACCAAGAATAGATACAACCAAGGAATCAATCAGTTTTTACTTGAATGGGCCCTTTCTGAATGGTGGATTCCCCCCAACACCCCACGCCCCCCACACACAATCATATAAGTTAGTCTAGTCTCCAGAAGCAAATTACGAGATAGTGTCTGAATGATTGTTTTTCAATCTGGTATTTTTGGCTTGATAGAGACAGTCAGTATATACTTTTTATTACCCTCATTTGTTCTTCCTGCATTCTCATGTACATGCCCAGAGGTCGTTCTGGGGTTTTCTTCTTCATAATTTTATCAGACAAACCCTGCTAATTGGGCTGACCCAGGGCAAGATGCTGATGTTGGCTAAGTCAGTATCACCCTTTCCACCTTTCTCCTCAACTTGTCTCCATGCTGAGGTGAGACCCCTCACTGCAGTGACACATTCCTTGTTCTACAGTCAAAAGACCAATGGACTCAGCACCAATGACCTGGTGGGAACCCCAGCTCTGACATTTACAAGCTGAATGACCTTGGATAACTCAGTGGCAACACTAACTAATTTAATTAACATTTGTTGAGTACCTTCGTGTGTCAAGGGCTGAGCTAGCCTAACTGTGAGGATGAACTAGACTAATTATATAAAGTATTTTAGCTGTGATTATTGCATTAGATCTTCTTAAGTCCCACTCATGTCCTCTCGAACACTCACCCTACACATGAAAGCTACCTGCTGCAAACACTAGTGACCCTCTCCTGGGGAGCTTTCTTTTCTGGCCATGGGTGTCCACCAGACCTGTGCTGGGACCTGCCAGAGAGCTGACAGGGCAGGTGGGAAGTGGTCAAGCAGTGATGGATGGGGTTCCTCACCCCTTGGGTAGGACAACTCTGAGTGTCTGTCCTGCAGGGTCTCTCGGAGTGGCCCTGTGGGGTGAAGCCCCCGTCGTTGTCCACAGTGGAAATGTCCTTGATAATACACTTCTATGGGCTCCTTTCCCTTCCCAACCCCCCTACTAGTGTTTCCTGGAATCACCTCCCAAGCAGACAATTTCTCAAAATTTTATCCCTGGTTCTCTTTCTGGGAAAATCCAAACTAAGACAAGAAATAGGAATGGAAAAGCAATGGTAACGTCTTCTGGAAGTGGCCTGGAGTATCTTAGATGGCAAATCAGAAGAGTAGAGGGAAGGCCAGAGCCTTCTAGAACACTAGAGAGAGACAGACAGCAGACAGACCCATCATGGAGGCCCACACATGGAGAGCACACACAGCCCAATCCCAGATGAGGCAGCTTAACACCAGGTGGTTCTGCCAGGAAATGAGAGGATTACTCTACAAGACTCCCTTTCCCTCGCATTCTGAAAGAAGCCTGAGAATGATTGCTCCACCCAGGACCAGCAGACAGAAGGGTGGAAAGAATCAGGTCTCACCTGGCAGGAACTTTTTACTACCTTGGAATTTGAACAGTCATTGGCCTGGGCAGTGGACTGAGTCAATTCTTCATCCAAACAATACCTCAAACACATCACATCTATTCCTCTCCATCTGTCACAGCCTCCTGCCTGCTGTCTTCTTCCACTCTAGTCTTCCTTGACACATTCTCCATTCGCATATCCCACTCCTTGAAATCCTTCAGGGACTTCTCATTGCTCTCAGGAGAAGGAGGAAGATTCCGAACCTGCCCCCGAGGCCTGTCCTAGCTTCATCTCAGGGGTCTTTCCCCCTCCCCCTCCCCTCCAGCCTCATGGAGCTTCTTGCTCTTCCTTGAAAAAACTGAGCTCCTTCCAGGGCCCCCCATGATCTCTTCCCTCTGTCTGGCTACCCCACCCCATGCATCTTGGCCAACTCTTATTCATCCATCAGTGGCCAGCTTAAATGCCTTTCAGGGAGGCCTCCCCTAATTGCTTTTTGTGGATTTGTGGTAGGGGACTTCTCAAACGGCTCCTAGTGATCTCCACCTGGTATTCACACCCCTGTGTGGTCCCCTCCCCTTGAGCGTGGGCCTGGATCTAGTGACTTGCTCTAGTGAACAGGGCAAATGTGATGGGGCGTCACTGCCAGGATGAGGTTACAAAGACTGCACTTCTGCCTTGCTTGTGTTCTCCCTGGCTCTCTGGCTTGTCCCCCAGCATGCTCTGATGAAGCAAATCAGCATGTTGTGCGCTGCACTGTGGAGAGGCTACGTGGCAAGGCACTGAGGGCAGCCTCTGGCTGTGAGCCCACAAGGAAGTGAATCTTGCAACAGCCTGGTGCGTGAACTTAAAGATGACCCTTCCCCAGTCAAGCCTTGAGATAACTGACACTTTGACTGTGGGCTTGTGAGGGACCCAGAGCTAGAGACATCAGCTAGGCTGTGCCAGGAATCCTGACCCAGAGAAGCTAAGATGATAAGTGTTTCAAGCCACTGGGTTTTGGGGGAATTTGCATGCAGCAATAGAGAAACGAACCCAGATGAGCTCTTATCATTATATGCAGTCAATCCGTAGAGTCAATAACAGTATATGATTTTGGGAACAGTTTCACAACAGTATGGATTGGAAAACAACTCTGTGTTTAGCTATGGGAGGCCTAGTGGCTAAGAGCACCTGCCCTGATTGGGATACTGGGATTGAAATTCCAGCTCCATCGCTTGCCACCTCAATGACCTGGTGCCAGTTATGTGACCCCTGGGTGCCAGTTCTTCTGCAAAATGGAGATAACAATGAGTCATCTTATAACGTGGCTGTGAGGATTAAACAAGATAACACTTGTAAATTGCTCAGAACACCATCTGGTACTAGTAAGCACTTAATAAATGCTATCTCTTATTATTCTTACAAAGATTTTAGGAGAAGGTATGCTATAATTTTTGAGGATCTTGCTTTCTGCCTCAGGAGATGCCGCAGCTCATGAAGGAAAACAACACAAGGTAATAGACGATTAAGTGCTAAATCGTGTCCTTGAGACTTGAAAAACTGAAAGAGTTTAGAGGAGGTAAAGAAAAAAATGGGCGGGACTCTTCTGGACTGTTTCGCTGTGAAACCTTAATAAGGCATGAGTAGGGAATTGCAGGAGGGAGCTCTGGCATGAGCACAGAACTAGAATTCAGAGCAAAATGGGAGACTAGGAGAGTGTGGACCTCGGCTCTGGAGTGGAGGGTGAATGCTGGGAAGAAAATGACATGCAGAAGCATGTCCAATGGTGGCAAGCATTAGACCGGATCCCGCAGCGGGAGGGAAAGCTTTGTGGCTGAGGACTGGAGGGTTTAAAGGGGAAAACCTGGAGGCTGAGAGGCCTCATAATACTGTGGCTGAGTTAAGGAGAAGGCGGAGACCAGAGGCTGCCTGGCTGTGTGCTGTGTGCTGGGGATATCCGGAAGCACCCAGGTCATAGAAGAAGGGACGGAGGCTTGGGATGAGGGCCCATGACTGCCAGGCTGGCAAGGGCCTGTGGCAGCGTGGCTCATCCGGAGCTGCGTTCTTTCTGGATTGAAGCGGGCATGTCTAAGAGTGGCTCCCCTCACCCACAAGCCACCGAAGCCCCGAGGCATGAGTGCTTGCACGTTGGTGCGTGTTTAAGGTCAAGAGAACATTGATTTCTGCCCTGAGTTGTGGTGGAAGCTGCTAATTTGATAAGACAGAGCATTAAAGATTCAGTGTGGATGGGTATTGATCATGGGGCAGGTCTTGTTAGATGGCATTTTTTTAATCATCAAACAACTATTGGTAGAAAACTAAATAAGGATCACCCACCAGAACCTACCTTCTTTGAGGGGCTATAAACTTGAGTAAGATATCATAGAGTGATTGAGCGCACAGCTTTGAAGTCAGACAGATGGCGGTTGAAATCCTGGGTTTGCCAGTTGTTAGCTGCATGGCTTTGGGTAAGTTACTCAATTTCTCCGTGCCTCAGGTTCCTGATAGCTACAGTGAGAGAGGTAGTATCTACAGCATGAAGTTGTTCAGAGAATTAAGCAAGGCACAAATGATGATGATGAAGAAGAAGAACAACAACAACAGATAATCTTACTTGGGCCAATGAACTAATTTCATCCTCACAACTATAATGAGGAAACAGAAGCACAGAAGCTTGTTGAAGCTTACACAGTGTGCAGCTGGCCTTTGAAGCCAGGTAGGCTATGTCCAGAGCTGGCACTGTTAACCCCTGAGAATACGGCTTTAATTTATGTCCAGCAGTGTCTGGTGTACAGGTGCTGAATAAATGCTGAATAACTACAGCCATATATGTTGATGGTGGACTTAGAATGCCAAGCTCTCCCCTTTTACTAAACCTTTGCAAGCTGCTGGAATTAGCTTTTCCATTTCCCTAATGGGATAGTTCGTGTAATAATGCTAAAGAAAGTAACAGAGGATCATGAGGCTCTAACCACCTCTCACCAAAAAAATCCTCTAAACTAACAAAAACCTGGATAAAGGAGGGAAGAAGAGAAAGGAAAAGACAACGGAAAAGCAAAAGCAAGTGTAAGAGCAAATGAGTAAAGATGGGTAATTTTGGAATTTTGAGTGTGAGAGCTGGGAAAGCTCATCAAAGCGGGGAAAGTGTCATCGGCTGCCACGTCACATGCCTGAGCCTCGTCCCCAGGAGAACCGTGTGGTCTAGAATAACTGAAGGACCATGGTGGACAGTTACATGGGTGGTCTCCAGTGAACCACACCTCCTGGGATTCCCGCCCTTGTTTGCTCCTCCCACAATGCTTCTGTTGATGTCATGTGACATGCTTTGGCCAATGGGACATTAGCAAGTAGAGGCTTGATGTGTGCTGTCACTTGGGCTTGTCCCCTTAGAAGCCAGCACTTAACTATCCTGTAAAGAAGCTTGGGCTTGAGTGAAGAGAGACTGCACATAGAGACCCTGGAGCTCCAGCCCAGCTCACAGCTATCATACGTGGAGCAGAATTGCCTGGCTGGAATCATGAGAAATAATACATTGTTGAGGCTTTAAGCCAGTAAGTCTTGAGGTGGCTGGTTCTGCAAAAGTTGGATAACAAAAGTGACTTTCCTTATTTTTCTCTTTCAAATTTAATTTTTAATTCCATAAGATATGTAAGAATCCATTCTTTTAAAAAAATCGAATATTACAGGTAAATCTGAAGTTCTGTTTGATTACCACCCCCAATCCTGGTGTCCTTCCTCCTTTGTAAAGGTAAGCAAATTAGGGGCTTGGGGTCCATCCATGAAAAAAAAATTTTTTTAACTTTTACATACACAGATATATACTCATAGATAGTTTATTGGGTTTTGAGACTACTTTCCACTGCAACTTAGGGGCGGAACTGAAGTGACCACCTTTATTCATTTGAACATGAGGGTGACAATTCTCCTCCATAGCACATGGCAACAGCTTGGCCAACAGGATGGATTCTCCCCTTAAACACTGACTCTGAAAAACAAATCAACTTGCCTCTAACCATGTTGCCCACTGCTCTGTATCTGCACTTATAACAACCTAAATCAAAGTGTGGAGTCCCTTTCTAAACATCCTGAGAGAAGGACGTGCTCCCAGAGGGATTTGGTAGGCAACTTTCATTTTCTAGATCCTCATGGAGGGGAAATCCCTCCCAGACAATTTATTCCAATGTGACTGGGAGAATTATGGGAGCCAAAATGGTTTGGCTTCCCACCTTGCCTTCCTTGCTTCCCTAGGATCTCTGTTCCCACCACATTCCCTACCTAAGGAAGACTGCATGCTAGGAGAGGCATGAGCAGCTCAGAACTCTGAGAGCTCTGTGTTTTGCCAGGTTGCAAATAGGAGGCAGGAGCCACTGCAGTTCCCTACTGTTAACCACTCTGGAATCTCCCCATCCTTGGGGAGCTGAGGTCAGGTATGCTGCCTGGTTGGCTATGGGAAGGCCCAGGAACAGAGTCAGGAGACCAGAGGAACAGTCAAAAGCGTCTCTACCTAATTCACACCTTGGCACCAGCTCGAGGAGGCTGGTGCATCCAATTTACAGAAGGAGTGTCTATTGGGTGTTAGGCCTCACCAGACACACACGGCACACTGCACAGAGTGTTCTGAAAGATCGCTGAATACTCTACAAATGAGTCACAAAGAAGCATCCAGAACCATGGATGAATCACGTAATAGTTCAGTACCTGGAACATGTCTTAGGTATGCAGCTTGACACAAGATTGTGCAGGACAGATAGAGCCCTCGACCAGCAGCCAGTGGTACTATTCACATGAGTTTACAGTGATGAAGCTGTCTTTGGCCCCTGGAGGAACAACAGCATCACCCGAGTGTGGGCTCAGGGGGAAGGCAGACAGGCTCTCGGAATCAAGGAATCTAAAACAGTTCACGAAGAGCTGTCAGCTAAAATTCCTGGCAGCTCTGTATCTCTTTAAGTATCATGCTTAGTTTATATACAGGTGAGAACTACTAAAATAATATAAAAAGACTTAAAAATGTTTGGGTGGGGGCTTCCCTGGTGGCGCAGTGGTTGAGAATCTGCCTGCCAATGCAGGGGACACGGGTTCGAGCCCTGGTCTGGGAAGATCCCACATGCCGTGGAGCAACTAGGCCCGTGAGCCACAATTGCTGAGCCTGCGCGTCTGGAGCCTGTGCTCCGCAACAAGAGAGGCCGCGATAGTGAGAGGCCCGCACATCGCGATGAAGAGTGGCCCCCGCTTGGCGCAACTAGAGAAAGCCCTCGCACAGAAACGAAGACCCAACACAGCCATAAATTAAAAAAAAAAAAAAAAAAAATGTTTGGGTGAATATGTTGTGTTGGTCCAAAAGAATTGAAAGCAGGAACTCAAAGAGACATTAGTATACCCATGTTCTCAGCAGCATTATTCAAACAGCCCAAAGGGGGGAGCAACCCAAGTGTCCGTCAGTGGATGAATGGATAAGTAAAATGTGGTATATACATACAATGGAATATTATTCAGTCTTTAAAATGAAGGAAATTCTGACAAATGCTACAACAGGGATGGATTGGACATTATGCTAAGTGAAATAAGCCAGTCATAAAAAGACAAATACAGTATGATTCTACTTATATGAGTAACTTACAAGGGACATAGAGACAGAAAGTAGAATGATGGTTGACAGGGACAGGGCAGGGAGGGGAGAACGGGGAGTTATTGTTTAACAGGTATAGTTTCCGTTTTACTAGATAAAAGGAGTTCTGTGGAAATGGTTGGTGGCTATGGTTACACAACATTATGAATGTATTTAACACCACTGAACTGTACACTTAAAAATGGTTAAGATGATGAATTGTATGTTATGTGTTTTTTTACACATAAATAAATAATATGTTGTGGTAGATTTAAACAATGATCATGATACTTTATAACTCACTCCATCAAGAGGTTGAATCTATTTCTCCAGCACTGGGACCTGGGCTGGCCTTCTGCCTTTCTTGGACCAATAGAATGCAGGAGAAGTAACACTGTGTGAGTTCTAGTGGCTAGACCTTAGGAGACTCTCCTCTCAAGTTCTTGGAACCCTGAGACTTCCATGTGAATAAGTCTCAGCTAGCCTGCTGGAGGATGAGGCCATGCGGAATAGAACCGAGGCACTCTAGCTGACACTCAGCCAGCCCCTAGTCAATCTAGCAGCTCACTGTAAGTGCTCAGATAAGTCCCAGCCAAGATCAGTTGAGCCTGACCAGGTCAGTAGTATTGCCCAGAGGAGCCCAGATCAAATTGCTGACCCACAGAGTCATGAATTAAATAAATGGTGGTTGTTTTGGGGTGGTTTCTTATGCAGCAAAAGCCAACTATAACATACCTTAAACACTGCTCCAAATTCTACTGACTTGCTTAGCCAACATGTTTTCAATACTTTAAGATCTATGAAGACAGATACTGTGAACTGTCTTTCCTCCCATTACATCTTCATTGCCTACCCCTGTGCGTAGCACAGAGTAGACACTTAATAAATATTTGTTGAGAAAAGAATAGTGTGAAATAGACTTATTTTGCTGGCACCTCAAAATTTTTTTTCTAAATGAGGCAGGGAATAATGATAAATACAAGGTAAATAAATAAAATACAAATAAACTCAATTAGGCTATGTCTTAATTATCCAATATTCTTAATTAATGGGGCATGGGTTGATGAATTTTAAAGCATCTGCAGGCTCCTTCCATTCACCCTTCAACAAATATTTATTTAGTACATAATTTGTGCTACGTACTATGCTAGCCCCTAGGATACAATGGGTAAGCAAGACGGATAGCATCCCTGGCCTCACAGAGCCACGGAAATGTATACCATTAATTCTGTGTAACACAGAATATAACTAATTTCATTTTATAGCTGTAGGTAGAAATCACACATAGGGCTATGGGTAGATATATGCTTAACAAAATATACGCCATGTGATCCTGGTACAAGATGTTTTCTTTCTTGTAACTTGATTTTTTTGGCTTGTTTTTTCCAATTCATTTAAATAATATAATCTACTCATCCATTCAACAAGTATTCATTGAGTAGTAGTGGGCACATACAAGATGAACTAGACAAAAGTACTCTCTGACCTCATAGAGCTTTCAGTCTGGTCAAGGAGGCTCTAGGTATAATTATATGGATAATTATGCTAATAAACAAGTAATTACAAATTAGCCAAACATCACAAAGGAAAAGCACAGGGAGCTATCCTAGGGGAGCACGATCTAGTCTGGGTAAGGCATAGCTGGGGAACTCCTGGGCATACCAAACAGCCTGGCATAACATCATCCCGACTTGGGCTGGTGTGTTGTAGGCTATTCTTTTTCTGTGTGGTTTTAAAGATTTGGAACTGAGTTTCAAGGCATTTATGGACTTGAACTGTTAACCTGTGAGCACTCTGGGTCTGTGAGGATTTACCTGCCTCTTTCCTCCATCTCACAGTTGCCACTGGGTGGGCAATTTTTTCATTTTCGGAGTCTCACTGACAAAGCCTAGACCTTGGGACTGCATATGTATGCGTGAGTCCCAGCCGAGATGGGTTGAGCCTGACCCAGGCCCTCAGAACTGCCCAGATGTGCCCAGACCAAAAAGAGATCCTGGCTTGTTCCCTAAGCCCCACTGACGGTGAGTGAACCGCTGAAACCTGTCTCTGCTGTCTTTCCACCTGTAGAATGAGGACGTGTGCCCCCTCAACCTCTCCCATCCTTTCTCATTATCAGCCCTCCTTTGCTGGGTGCCCACAGGGCATGGCGCAAGCCGAGCGGGTGCTTTCAGCCCCTCACAAGTGTGTGGCAACGACCCCTGAGCTGATGTCTGTGAAGCGCCACACGCTCCAAGGAGAGAGGCACTCTCCAGAAGGAACATGAGGGATCGTAATTACTGCGCCTCCGTGGAGAGGCCACGGGTACTTGGCATGGTGCCACCGCCTTCTCTGGAGACAGCTGCCGCCTGGCTGTGCATGTAGCCCCAAACACAGACTTTTCTGCTTCACACAGAGATTGCCCTGGGCAGCAGCAGGCGCTGCCTGTTCATCAGCCCAGGCTGTGATGAGCAAGGACGCAGATGAGGGCTGGTGCCCACAGCTCGGAGCTATTAGCCAATGTTTACTTATTCAACAAATATTTATTGAGTGTTTACTCTGAGCCAAGCATGAGGCTAAACATTGCTGGGGTACGAAAGTTTATAAGAGAGGAGAGAAACCATTTATAAAACATTAGCTATGGGGCTCTATACCAGGCCAAATAATATCTCATTAATCCTTTTACAGATGAAGAAACTAGTATTTAGCAACATATGTGGGATCACAGAGTCAGTAAATGGCAGAGCTGAAACTTGATTCAAGGTCAGCCCAATTCTACATACTGTGGTCTTTCCAGTACACTGCTTTGCTTCAGGAACTTACCAAGACTCCCAACATCTCCACCTCTGCAGAGACTAAAATGCTTAAACAAGGCACAGAGCCACATCAGCCCTCTGGCCCCCAGCTTACAGGAATGTACAGTCCTCACAGAAATTTACATCCTCCCCCTTCCCACCCTGGACTCATCTTATGAAGCAATGTCTTTTCACAGTCTGATGCTTGGTGGAAATTCCCAGGTGCAGATGGGAGGAAAGAGTATTCCAGGCGGAGAAACCAGCACACACAAATTCACGGTGGCAAGAGAGATTTATCTAGACGAGGCGGACCTGGGCATGCTCAGTGAAATGGAAGAACAAAAGGTAAAAGAGATAGAAAGGAAGAACCGGTGGTGGCAGGATGGGATAGGAGCAAGCAGCCAGTTAAGGAGATACATACAGAAGAAAGGCACTGCTTTCTGGTCAGGCAGGAAAATAGATGCAAGTATATTTAAACCAAGTAAAAGAAAATGATGACGACCGTGATACTCCAAAAGAATGGAAAAGCTTCGGCAACTGGAGTGGGGAATGGGAAACATTGGTGGCAAATTATTTGCGGAAAAGTAAGTTAAAATAGCAAAAAACTGGAAACCAATGTAGAATCCACCCATAAGAGAATGCTTTAGAAAATTCTGAGACAGCTACTGGACAAGATGTTTTGCAGCCATTAAAAATGAACATTATGAAGATTCTGCAGCAATGTGGAAAAGAACTTATAATAACACAGTGGGAAACAAGACTATAGAAAATAAAATCCTACCCTGTTTTGACCTCTAAGTAGAACAAGTGACAGAAAGAGATGGATGGAAAGAGAAAGACGTTGGATTTAGAGCTTGTGTTGAGACAAGAAAGAAATTCCACGTCAGTGCTTCTAAAGGAGAATCCACAGATTTCACAAATCACTTGATATTGCTTTCAAAATTTGTGTGCGTGTACTGCATGTGTGGATTCTTTTCTGGGATGAGGTGAGGGCTTCAAGATTTCATTATTTCTCAGAGGGCTCTATGACCATGTCAGGACCACAGAGTACAGTTCAAATCACTGTATCACAAACTATCTTCTGTTTTAGTTGGGATTCTAAAGTTCTCTGAGACAGCTAAAAAGGGTTCTTCTCTAATATCTTCTCCCAACATTCTGAGGACCTAGTCTGGGAGCTCACATCATGACTGGTTTGCCTGTGGGAGCCAGGCCTTCCTTTGCTGGGTTCAACACTGAGAAAGTGTGTGTACACACATCTGCACTCTCTTTCTCTCTCACCCAGTGAACGATTTTCATCCAGCCTCCCAGGTTTTGAGAAGCCCATCAGGGAACTCTTCTAAAGAGCAAAGAGATTTTTTTCAAGTGACCTCACATGGCTTTACACAATATCAAATTCCCTCACAATGGAGAGTGGCATGGACATATATACACTACCAAATGTAAAATAGATAGCTAGTGGGAAGCAGCCGCATAGCACAGGGAGATCAGCTCGGTGCTTTGTGACCACCTAGAGGGGTGGGATAGGGAGGGTGGGAGGGAGACGCAAGAGGGAGGGGATATGGGGATATACGTATGCACATAGCTGATTCACTTTGTTATACAGCAGAAGCTAACACACCATTGTAAAGCAATTATATTCCAATAAAGATGTTAAAAAAAAAATTCCCTCACAATGAATGGTTATTGGGAGAATGGAACTCCATGACTTTGGAGCTAAGTCTGAGATATATAAGACAGAAAGTGATCCCATTAGACTGCTGAAGCAAGACGGCGAACTTCCCGAAGACCACACGTCCCTTAAATCAAGCTGGCGCATTTCATGGCACAAAGGAGGAAGAACAGTGTGCAATAAAGAAAAATGGCTGCTTAGAAAAACAAATGTTTTACAGCTTTTGAATAATTCAAAACTATGGTACATTTGACGGGATCATGTCTCCAAGCCAATAAATAAGGTCATTAAAACATTCTGGTATTCCTCTGACGCCGCTCACATTCCTTCATTCACTAAGTGTTTACTGACCACCTTCCCTATGCCTGACCCTCCCCCCACCTTCTCAGTGAAGAGCACGAAGGACTGCGGGAGCGGAAAGGATGAAAGGAGCTTACGGCCAGCCCATCCTGGGTTTCAATCCTCCACCACCAAGCACATTAGTTCTGTCCACTTAGTCCCACTTCCCTCATCTGTAAAACGGGGGCACTATTTATCATCAGGTTGCATGAGAACTCTGTGGATGGATGTACGCGCAGCACCAAACACAGGATACAGGCAGAGTAGGTATACTCTGGTGGGTATACGTGGAGGAGATAATTAAAGAAGGTCTTAATGCCACATCCCCTATCTACCGCACAGGTTGTTGGGTGTATCAAATGAGCCTATGAAATATGGAAGAAATGCTAAAAAAAAACCCTGTAAAATGTTATAGAGCTACCATTATTCTGAGTAAGTCCCTAGCCTACGCTTTTTTCACATGTGGGTATGAAGCTGCCTGGCTTCTCTCAAAGGTCAGAGCCTTCTCCATTTTACTGATGGTCTTTTCTTGTCTCCAAAGATCATGTGAGTCAGTTGATCTGGTGAGTTTTTTTCGAGGCTCTAGCTGAGCTTGGGATGAGCTTTACCATGCTAAGGGTCAATGTGTCCCCAGACAGAATAGTATTTTAATTCAACAGCATTCAGCAGTTATTAAACTATGATAAATGCTAAAGTGGGAAAGATTACACTTAGACATTAAGAGTGTCACTTGAATCACTTAAAAATATTATAATGTATGGCTAATTGCACCTTGACTATATTATCCAGTGCTGTGAAAACACTTCAGATACTTAAGTAAGGTACCATTTAAATACCTATTTCGGTATGTAAAGGATAATATTCTTGAGTGCAAAGGTTGTTAAAGGCCCCAATATTCATTGAGTACCTATTATGTGCTGGGTACTTTGTCCATATTAATTCATTTAATGGTCAAAGAAATTCTCTGAAGTAATTATTATCACCCCCATTTTACGGGTTGAAAAACTGAAATTCAGAGATGTCAAGTATCTTGCCTAAGGTCACACAGCTGATAAAGGGCAGAGCTAAGATTTGAGTCCAGAATTCACCATCATCATTGACATATATAATCATACTCTACACGATTTCTGTTTTTATATTTAACCCCTTTGTGCCTCAGTTTCCTCACTTATACACTGGTGACAATAATTACACTAGGTTGTTGTGAGGATTAAGTGAAATGATTTATGAAAAACTCCTAACACTGTGCTCAGCAAATGGAAGTACTATAATACATTGCTATTATTCTCTCCTAGGTGGTCATCCTAGCACACTTAAGCTAAGGACTCTAGAGCTGGGGTTCACTTTGGAAATAATCCCTACTCCCCAGCATGGATTTAGCACAGTTGAAACAACACCATTGAAGCTATAATGGTCTACATGGCAAAACTGGCTGTATGATTTGCCTGGCCCAGTGCAGAATGAAAATGTGTTGCCTTTGTTAAAAAAAATTATTAAGAATTTCAAGATGGCAGCAGCAGAGCTTTAAACCAAGCAGGGGGCTACTCAGTGTCAGATCCTGTGTACCCACACTGGTCACAGCCCATGAAAACAGTACTAGAGGCAGGAGTCCAGGCTGCCTTGACTACTTATCACCTCTGTGGCCCTGAGCAAAGCACTGGAAATTTTCAAGTTTCTCTCTGATTTCTCAGCAATAAAATGGAGACCATTCTTGCCTCACAGGTTGTAGGGAGAATCAAACGGGATGATGGGTGAAAAAGTCCTAGCTTAACGACAAAGCACCTTGCTGGTAGTTCTCAATCCTGACCATGCAGCAGAACCACCTGTGAACCTGTTAAAAATGCGGAGGCTAGCTGTTCTTGAAGATTCAGGCCCAGGAGCTCTGGTCTGTGCATCTGTATTATGAACAAGCTCCAGGCGATTCGGAAGCACAGCCAGGATCAAGCAGCAATGCACTACCAAGCAAAAGATATTATTGAGTACAGAAACATTTGGCTTAATTACTTAGATTTGGATGTTCCTTACTTGGTTTTAAGATTACAGTCAAGGCACATCTGAAGCTCTAAGTTGCTTGAAACTCACCCTGTGAAATCGTTTCAATATATCACTTGGTCAGTCTGTCAGTGATATGGCTCTAGGACACACAAAAGATTCCTTTTATGCCACCAGGCAAGGAATTATTCCTCACTTGAAACTGTAACTTCAAGGCCAAAGTTTTCACACTGAGCACCCCCTGAACTTTCTGGCTTCTGGTTGCCACGTAACCAGAAAAGAGCAGCGCCAGTGAGAACAGATATGCAACAGCAGCCTTTCTTAGGAAATACTTCAAATCCGGGCAGAAGACTGACTGTATGGTGATAGCTTTCATGCCACCTGGCACATGCCACTGTAACTCAGCTGCATTCTCACCTGGGTGTCTGTTTCGGGGAACGACAGAATGGCTACATTTGACAAGTCACACGCATCCTCTCATCAAAGCCATCTGATTTTTCTTTAACAGACTGTGTTCTGCCTGAGCAGGAGTATTAATTAAGGTTCTATTATATGGGCAGGCATGTTGGGGGTAGTTAAAAGCTGCAGGGTAGCGTTGACAAAACAAAGCTGGTGCATGTGTGCGGCCATTAACGGGTTGTTAATTGGGTGGTACACGAACATAAATAGGAAGCTCAGAGGTGCCCGGAGTGGCTACCTGGCATCCAGTAAAGGCCACGGGCTAACCCCATAATATGATGCAGGCTCAACTCAAATTTCCCGGCTGTAATCCCCGCACTACCCCAACATATTTATGCTGGGTCTATCGGTGTGATTACCAGGGAATTAGGGTCACCTGGGAGAGGCTTCCATCCAGGGCAGCCATGCACTGCACGCTGCCCTGGTCCAGTCGAGGGGCCATGTTGGGCTGCGATGGAGACCATTGTCTTCTTTGCTCCTGGTATTGACTGCTCTGAAACTCAACCTCTCTGTGCCTCACCAGCCACAGGAAAGTCTAAGTTATTCTCTTTCTCTTCGTCCAGCCATCTCAGACTTAATGGGTCTTTCCCTATTTTCTGGACAGTCAGTGGTGGGTGCGCGGGTGGCTGGCTACAAAGAGCTGCAAGATGCCTAGGAAGGAAGAGCGGAAGAAAGCCCTTTGGGATAACGCTCTATGTACTGAAATCCTTTTGGGAAGCCGAGCTTTTTCCTCTTACACATCATTGTTGAATTGTAGACTGCTACATCTGCAAGGGTTCTTCAAGTCAGCCATTCCAACTCCCAACTTTATGGGTGAAGAAACCAAAGCCCAGAGGAGATAAATGAGTTGCCTAAGGTCACATAATGAGAAGTGTCATCTGCCTGCAGAAACCAGTGCACTTTTCCACAAGCCTGCATTGCCCACCTTGGTTTGCTGTAGCAGGCACTAGTGAGGCCCATAGCTTCTCCTGAACAGTAGTTATCCTTTATCATGTTCCCTTTAAATATGGTTTCTCCATCCTCACGCTGAGCCCATTTTCCATACCTGTCTCCAGTGCCTGGATTATTACTGTCTGGTTTGGGGCTCTGAAGTCCATGTCACTGGCAAATGGTTCAAAGTTTCTCTCACTGATCTTCATGCCCTTTCCCTCCCATTCAAGGTCTCAGCCCAGCCCCTCTGGGCGAGCAGTTAAGATTTTCAGTGGCTACGAGCCCCCTTCCTGGATCTCTTCACTCTTTTTCAAGCCTAAACATCAGTGCCGCGTTCACATGCACATGTCACACAAATTTTTCTAGTCTTTACACTTCCAACATAGCTTCTATTTCCAAGAAGTCAAAGGGCTTTTCAGAGTCCATAAAAGTCTATGTACACAATGGCATTTTATACTCAGCAGTCTTCCCTGGGACTTTTTCATTTTCTGCAGGTGATCCTGAGTTGAGAAATGACTTCTAAATCCTGCCTACTCTCGGGGCTGATTAAAGTCGAGAAGTCCCTGTAGTCTACCCACCAGTACTTTTGTGAAGATTTTGCATAACTACTGAAAACAGTTTAAAAGATCATGTCTGTGATCTATTAAACAAGACTTTTTTAAAAGAGAGATAAAGGGTTTAAAAAGAACACATGGAACAGAAATGGCTGAGTTCTGCTTATTATATGTTAGAGATTATGAGAATAACACACTTATTGCTAATTAAGCAAGTCATTTATCATGAAGCACTTGCCAGAAAACATATTTGAATTCCTCCAAATTCAAATAAAGAACTAATGGGTAAATAATTTATGTTCAAGCAATTATTTGCAAGACTTTATTTAAATTGGAATTTAGTGAAAGTAATTCAGAGATTTTATTCCTTGCATCAGGTAATAAATTTGTTGTTTAATTAGAATGACAACTTGCTCGTTTAGGTAGAAGGAAAAGGGAATGTAAAATTCAGAGATGGCTGCTCAGAATGATCTGGTCAAAATGGTTGAGAGGAAGAATGGTGCTTTGGATGATTACAGTTACCCAGGAGGGTAGCACAGAATTTCCAGAGGAATCAAACTCAGGGGCTTAGAGGTATTTCTTTAGTGGGAACAACACAAAACAAAAATAGTAATGAACCCTCAAAAACCTCACACCCATGCCTAACACACACAAACCCATGACACCTACATCTGAAATACACACCCTCACATGCAGACACCTTCACACACACCTCTTCCCGGCTAAAACAGATAGCAGTGCCAATCCCACCCCTAATGACAAAACACGTCCCCAGTGCTGTCAAATTGCTTTCACAGAGTTTAATGACTTGAGCATCCAGAGACAGACTTGTAGATGCCGCCTGTCCTGAGGCTTCTAACTTTTCCGGTGTGAAGAATTAGAGACACTTGGGCCTGGGGACTTACATTTGTGGAGCTGGGAGGTTTTCAAAGTCTCCTGATCCATTTTCTTTAATTTGAGAGACAGAAATTGTCAGATTGCTTTTCAGCTTCCATTTCTCACCAGTTGGGGGGCTATTCATTCCATGGACCCTTGGCTTAGCCATGTTGTCTTTCATGAAGCAGAGGTCTCCGGGCAGGAATTTTGGGTGAGATGGATTAGAGTCCAACACACTCTACCCCCTCTGCCCCCAGTGACCCAGGAGCCATAGAGGTCCCTGCTTGGCACTGGCCTGTTAATACTGTCTTGTCCAAGACAGATTCCTCCAGGGGTGACCCCCAAGAGTCTTAGGGGACCAGGATGTGGAAACAACACAGGATTCTGTCCTTTTTACCTCTCTGTGCAGTTCCTGTTAGCCAGAAAATCAAGCCACTGCCAGCCCAGAGCTGATGACAAAACTAAAGCAAAAAGTATAGGTTCTGCTAAGGATGGTTACACAAGACTATCGGTGTTCAAAGAACAAAATGAAGCAGTACATGATGAAATTCTCCTTCTATGCCTCAGGCCAGGCCTCTGAGTACTTCTTTGGTCTAGAAATTTACAAAGAGAGCTTCACAAACTCCCATCTCTGTCATTACTACAATACACGATTTCCCTATACAATACACTACAGTGTAACTGAAAACTTTAAGCTAAACCCTTCAGTCTATTAATGATTGTGTAAACTTCTGACTACAATGACTTACAAAGCTATTGAAAGAAGTTATGCGGCTGAAATAAACTCTACACTATATTATTGCACATGAGATTGACGGGACCTGCAGAATCACAGCTGTGCAGTACATGTGCTCTTGGGATGAAACAGGAACGGAACGCAGCATGCACGGGGTAAGCTGGAACACAGCAGGCTACCAGATCCTGCAGACCTTCCGCTGGTCCGTCAGCAAAAGCAAGGAAATCAGCTCATGGAGAAGAGAAGGGAGCCCACAACGGGGCAAAATGGGAAGCATGAGAAGGTGGGGTAGGGTATTCTTAAAGAATGGGATGTTTTGAACTATATGTATATATATATCACATAATATATGAAATTATGTCTTTTAAAAAACTTTCTGTTATGAAAAAGAAAAACCTCCACGCATCTATCACTTAGCCTCAACAGTGATCAACTCACAGCTAATTTTGGTTATCTGTCACTCCCACTCTTCCCCACATTGTTATTTTGAAGCAGATCTTAGACATAGCATTTCATCTGTAAGTATTTCAGTACACATCTCTAAATATTTTGAGATAATGAGATCTTTTAAAAACTAACCATAATACCATTATCACACCTAAAAATATTTCCTTAACATTTTCAAATATCCAGTCAGTGTTCAAATTTCCCTCAGTGTCCTGCACACTTTACCTCTTAAAAGTTTGAATTGGGATCCCATAAGGCCCATACCATGCGATTGGCTGATAGGTTCCTTAAGTCTCTTTAATTGGGGGGTTCCCTTTCAACAAACTCTTTGTCCTTGGAAGTTCTTTTTTTTTTAATTTATTTTATTTTTTGGCTGTGTTGGGTCTTCATTGCTGCACACAGGCTTTCTCTAGTTGCAGCGAACGGGGGCTACTCTTCGTTGCGGTGTGCCGGCTTCTCATTGTGGCGGCTTCTCTTGTTGTGAAGCACAGGCTCTAGGGCGCGTGGGCTCAGTAGTTGTGGCTTGTGGGCTCTAGAGCGTGGGCTCAGTAGTTGTGGCTCACGGGCTTAGTTGTTCCGCGGCATGTGGGATCTTCCCGGACCAGGGCTCGAACCCGTGTCCCCTGCATTGGCAGGTGGATTCTTAACCACTGCACCACCAGGGAAGGCTCTTTGGAAGTTTTTTATTGTTGTCGTTGAAGAAATTGGGTCATGTGGTGTCAACAGTTTCAAACAGTCTGGTTTTTGCTGATTGCCTTCTCATGGTGGTGTTTACATTTTATTCACATAGTGGTGAAATTCAGTGTGGTTATTATTATAATTGATAATACACTGTGTTATCTTTGGCCAGTGGGCATTTCTTCAATCAGCTCTTCCATAGAATTTTTCAGCCGTGCCAATGAGGCTTTCATCACCTGTGTGTAAAACTTTCATTTCATTTCCATGGAATCATTTATTAGTTCTTCTGAAAAAACACAACCATTGAGGATTTCTCGATGTTTGCTGCCTGAGTAGCAATGTTGCACCTCTTTCACTGTTGGCTTGAGTCGATGTGGAGGTCTTCATCCCCAGTGTTTGCAACGGCAGTGACTGTATGAAGTGATTTGCACTTTCTGGAAAATTCAGTTGAGAGGCTGATGGAACGTGGGAGTTGAGGGAGGAATAAGCATCTCCTCTGTACCTAGGTGCATAAGTGGAGGACACAGTGGGGACCGAGGGGACGCAGAAATTTCAATTCAGTGTTCTGCTCAGCAACTGATTTCTTTTCCTTGATGGTTATACAAGTAGTCTGAGAGGAGAGGAGTTGCTCCTTAATCTGAGACTTTTTATTAAGCTGCCAATATATGGGATAAGAAGTTCTTACTAGTGACCTTTAATACCCTGGGCTTTGTAGGTTGGTAAAGTAACTCCACTTTTTTCCAGAAACTTTTCCACTACCACCTTACTTTCAATTACTCCAACAGTCTCCCTGTTTTAACTTTGTCCCTCTACCCAGATCTATTCTTCACATAGCAGCCAGAGTCAGGAGAATTAGACCTACCATGGACCGAGACTTACTATAAAGATACAGTGATTAAGACAGAGTGGTATCAGCATAGAGATGGACAAATAGACCAGTGGAACACAGAGCCCAGAAACAGACTTAGATGCTTGCTTTAGGACAGAGTTGGTACTGGAGACCAACAGGAAACGATGAACACACTGTCTCATGACCATCTTTCCATCTCAACTGCTCTTCATAGACAACATTTTAAATAGCTGCAGGGTATTGCATGGACCCCATATCTTGTTATGAAAGACTTTTACTGAACTTTCCGATGTTTAATGATACAGTCTGCATTTCTAAGCCATGGAGGAGTAGAGGTGTTAAGCTCTAATAGAGGATATGGTGGCATTACTCAGTGCCAGTCAGGTAAAGTTGGTGAAATGGCCATTACTGGGTCATTCAGGAATGTTTTTGCTTTCTGCCTTTATCACCCCACAGCCCCAGTCTCAGCACAGGCTGGGGCTGTACTGTGGGCTGGTAGACTCTGGAGAAGGGAGAAGCAGTGTATGGAGCAAAACAAAATAAATGCCAAGTTCCATCTCTGCTCTTTACAGGTTGTGATTCTGCAAGTCAGCATGATACCTAAGTTTCTTCATCTGCATACCAGGAACAGTAACATATTCCCTAGGATGACTGTGAGGATTTAAGTAAGATAATGTGTGTAGAGTACGCAATGTGCCTGCCGCACAGACTCAATATATGGAAGTTACTGTTAATATGAGCAGAAAGGAAGAGTATCCAGCTGGTCATTTCTGTCTTCAGATGAAGCAAGAAGTTGGGTCAAAATGAGCAAAAATTAAACCAGGCATGTTCAGGGCAAAAAGGGACAAAAGGCTAGGATCTTGTTTGGGGACTATTGCTGAAGCACTTATCCTACTCAGTAGGGCACTAATTTCAGTGCCATTTTAGGGGGATGGGGAACTAGTATGGAAAGAGCAGAATGCATGTGCAGTGCTTACTTCTGACTAAAGGTAGCATCCACTGTTACTGAGACGCACTGGAAACCACTGGAGGTGTCAGAGTCTAAAGACACAACTATTGTGGAAAATTCTGAAGAAATGCAAAAGTGAGAGCTACCTTATTTGGTTCTACCATGAAGAGATGAGACAGGAGAGTTGAAATGGAAAGTATAGGTAAAGAGTAATCAGGCAAAAAAGAAAGCAAATATAGCAATATTGATATTAGAAAAGGTAGAATTTAAGGTTGAAGGTACAGAACAGAGGGAAGAGTGACAGGATAATGTTAAAAAGCCCAGTGAATAAAGGAGATACAATATCCATAAACCTGTATGCACCATACAATATAACAGCAAAATACATAAAGAAAAAAAGCTACTAAACATATAAGAAGATTTTAATTAAAATGAATAAGAGTTGGAGATATCTATACACATCTCTCAGAACTGGATATATCTAGGAGACAAAAATTAAGAACAAAGGGAATTTAATATTTTAAAAACTTGGTAGAATAAAGTGCTAAAGTTAACATTATCTGAGGAACTAGTGAATGCACGGAGGCAAGAAAAGGAAATCATTGGTATCAATATTGAGAAAAACAGATAAAGCTATATCTTTTGTGCTGATATGTTTGAATACCTAGAAAACCCAGGATACTCTAATGAAACACTAGTCAAATAAATAAGATAATTTAGTAAAGACAGCAAAGATAACAACACAAAAATCAATAGCTTCACTCTCTACTAGCAATAAGCACCTGGAAATGAGAATGGGAAAAAAATGACAGTAAAGATTTTTTCAAAAACATAAAAATACATAGGGTCAAATTTAACATAAAAGGAACTTGGACGTAGGCAATCTTTTCCTGTGGCAGCTACTCCCTCTCCAGTGCTGTCTGAATTTCAGCCTTGGGTTCTGGGGTCCCACCTGCTCCCAAGTTCTTTGTTACATCTTTGTATTCTTTCCTTCAGTCCTAGAAATAGTAGCTATTTCCTGCGTTTGCTATTCCTGTATCCCTTAGAGTCTTTTTTTAACCCTTTTAGAAGTTAACCACCTTTTACTAGTTAATAAGACTTTATATAAAATTTCCATGTTCAAATTACTGGCCTGGTTTCTGTCTCTTACCAGACCTTGACTAATACAGATCTATATGAATAAAATTATAAAATCTTATTCGAAGAGCCCAAACAAGAACTGAAAGGATAGAAAGGTATTTTCTTAGATAAGAAGACTTAATATTTTAAAAGTATCAATTCTTCCCAAAATACATATCTAAATTTAATGTAATTCTAATTAGAATTCCAACAAAGTTTTTATTTTTTTGGAAATGGATAAAAATATCTTAAATTCTAATGGAAGGGTAATCACATGAGAACAGCCAAGAGAAGCATGAAAAATAAGAATTGTGAGGAGGGATATGCCTTGCCAGATAGAATGTTACAGTAATCACATCTAAGTGGTATTGGCAGAAAGACAGACGAAGAGACCAGTGGAACAGAATGGAAAAATCCAGGAGAAGAGCCTAGGACACATTAGAATTTCACATATGACAAAGACAGAATTTTATTTCAGAGGCAGAGGGTTGTTTATTTAACAAATCATGCTGCCACAAATGGCTAGCCATCTAGAGCAGAGGTGGTCAAGATTTTCCTATAAAGAGCCAGTTAGTAGATATTTTAGGCTTTTGTGGGTCTTACGGTCTTTGCCACAAGGATGCAGTTCTGCATTATATTGCAAGAGCAGCCATAGACAGTATGTAAATGAGTGGCCATGATTATGTTCCAATAAAACTTTATTTACAAACACAGACAGCTGGCCTATGGGCCATAGTTTGTCAGTGGTCTAGAGGAAAATGAAAGTAGCCTCCCTGTCTCTGACCAAATACAAAAATAAATTCCAATGGAGTAAAGACTTAAATGTAAAATATAAACCATGAAAACCACTTAGAAGAAAAATCCAGGAGGACTACAGTCCTGTTAAGAAGGACATCCACCTTAATCAAGCCAAGAAACCCAGAAGACATAAAGAAAAGCTGAACGTATTTGACTATATAAAAATGCAAAATTTTTATAAGGCAAAAGATGCCATCAACAAAGTCTAAAGACAAAACAACAGATTTGAGAAAAATGTTTGCATCACAGATGACTGATATCTCTAATCTACAAAGAGCTCTTAACCAATCTGCAAAAAAACCCAAAAAACAAAAACCCAATAGAAAAACGGGCAAAGGGTATGAATTTTAGTTTAATGGCAGTTGGAAGCCCTTGAAGATTTGAGCAAGGGAGTGATATGATTTAGGCTTTAAAAAGATGACTCAGGCTGCTCTGTGAAAAATGGACTGTGGGGGGCAAGGGGTAACCATGGAACCAGGAAGGCCAGCTGGGATGTTTCTGCAGAGTCTCCAGAGAAGGCTTAATAGATGTTCAATAAACATGGGCTGGTTTTTGATGAAAACTTCTATGCCATCTAGGCCAAGGGTTCCTGAGCTGACCTCCTGATCCTTTCTTTGAGGGAAGGCGAGGTTCAGGATGTGGTATGACAATTCTAAGTTTTTTGATGTAAGCAAGTGTGCGTCGCTGGTGATTTGAACCCAAGAGCTTTCTCTGTCCAGGGTAAACCCTGAGAGAATCCTGCCACTGGCCCACGTGCTTTGGTCTAACTGTCCTTCTTGGCTCTGCTTATGGGGAGTGGGAAGCGGCAAGAAGGTTGCTGCAGTCTTCAGGAATTGTTGAATCCTTGCCCTGATGAGGCCGGGCACAGGAGGAAGGGGACGAGACTGGGGAGGAAGGGGACGAGTCTGAGAAGAAAGGGGGAACGCTGACAAACACGGGGAGGGACAGGGCATGTGGCTGCAGCCTCTGGACGGGGGAAGGCTGCACCAACCATTTCCTCTCTTCTTCTGAGGTTTGGGGATTCAAAAACTTGGCTGCGAGTCGTTTTTTCCTTGTGTGAAGCCAAGAGTTTTCAACGGGTAAGTGGTCAGAGTAAAGTACCAACTTGCTTCTCCTCAGGTAGGAAGTGGGTTCCAGCCACCCAGCAAGCAGCAGGACCACAGCTGGAATGACAGCACAAAGGAGTGCTTGCTTCCCGGGCAAGGTTGAGGGAGCCCGAGGCAAAAATCTGAGGCCACACAGCAGAGGTGGGCCTGGAGCCGGAAACCCAGGCTCTGCGCAGAGCCTCTGCTTTTTCAAATGTAAAATAAAAAACGTCCTGGATGGAAGGGCTCTCTAGAGAAAAAAGAAAGAATGCATGCAGACATCAGCTGCTGGGGAGAGGCAGCGGAGCTGACATTTGGTGCCAAGGGAAGAGAATAGCATTTCCGCAGAAGGACCCTGCAGCCTGTGACATAGCTCTGTGCGGCTTATCTTTGCGAGGCCTCTCTGTTGCCTGCAATCTGTTGTGGAGCTGGCAAAGGAAAGTGGATCCAAAGGAACTGGGGGCTGGGGGTGGACCCTGTTAGCTCTCCAGCAAACCTGCACCTCACAGCTGCATCTGGACAAGTTGAGGACGTTCTATTCTCCAGGACTGAGCCGGTATCTATTGCCCCAAGGCGATGGGCACAAAGGGCCCCACTTGCCAAACATACCGGTCTTTGACAAAACAGCAATGCCCTGCACTGTGCACCAGCCTCAGTTCTGCACACTGGGAAGAGGGCGTGCCCTCCGGAGAGCACCCGCACGTCATAGGTATTCAGGAAATTCTGATCCTTTTGCGACCCCTCTTGCATTGCTGAAACACCTCTCAAAGAAGCGAGGCTCAACACACACACTTTGAAGAAACAAATGAATGAAGGAGCAGATTATTTTTGAGTCAGGTTCTAATGATCCACCTGCATATGTAAACCCAAAGCAGAGGGGAGAACCAGGAGACTTCAGTCCCCGCCAGCATGTCTGATCTTTTAGACCAGGGACTGGCAAACTACAGCCCCTGGGCCAAATCTGGCCTGCAGCTTGTTTTTGTAAATAAAGGTTTGTTGGAACTTATGGTTACCAAGGGGTAAGGGGGGGAGGGATAAATTGGGAGATTGGGATTGACATATACACACTACTATATATAAAATAGATAACTATTAAGGACCTACTGTATAGCACAGGGAACCCTACTCAATACTCTGTAATGGCCTACATGGGAAAAGAATCTTAAAAAGAGTGGATATATGTATATGTAAAACTGATTCACTTTGCTGTACACCTGAAGCTAACACAATACTGTAAATCAACTATATTCCAATATAAACTTTTAAAAAAAGAAAACAAAAAGGTTTGTTGCAACATAGCCACAATCAAAGAAAGTCTTGGGCATCCATGTTTCTTGCTTCATTGGCTTCACTTATTGATACAAGCCTAGCGGCATCCACCAAAGGAAAGGGCTGAAGCATTCCACTTAGTTGATCCACACATTTGTGGACCGCCAAAAAGCTAGACAGACCCTGCAATGGGCATTCACTGCCTTTTGACCCTCAGCATCCATTCACCCCTTTCCCGACGGCAGCCATTTTCAGATCTCTCTCTCTTCCCATCTCTGTTCACATGGTTCCAGTGGGGCTCACTCCGGGGATACAGCACCTGATCCAGGCTGAATGACATCAACATATTGCACTTCTCCTGGGCCACTGTGATTGGTTGAGGGATGGGCGTGCTACCCAGTGGGTTACCATGTGACTTTTGCAGGGATTTCTGTGAAAAAGATGTTCCCTCTTTTGCAGAACATCTGTAGTGAGAGAACTAGGATCTGGGTTACTGCAGCCAATTTTTGACGCTGAGAGGAAACTCCTCCAAGGAAAGGAGCTTGTATGAAGGAGACTGCTCCAAGTGACAGGGGGAGAGAAGAAACTTGGTGACCTGGTTTAAGTCCCTAATCAAACTCTACCTCTGACCTGGCTACCTATCCAAGTAGACCTTCCCAAGAGCCTCTCGGTTACATGAGTCCACACATCCCTTCGGCTCCTGCCATCTGGGGTTGGGGTATCTGTGCCTTGCAGTTGAAAAAAAAAAGTCCTGATGGGAAAAGTTACTAAAACTTTCCTTTCTGTTGTGCTTAGACGGCTAGGTTCATGTGCACTCTGGCCATACATGGAGTCTCTTCTTTGGAGTCCTGCATGTTGGAACACATTTTGGCACCTCTTCAGAAGATCGTGTAAAAAACAGCTGTCCAGTTGCTATTGCTTATTGACCCTGGAAGTTCCAGTCTCTCCAACTGCAACTAGCTAATGTCGCAACATCCCCTCGGTTTCCAGAAGAAAGATCCTAGGCAAAGCGCTCAGGAATCCTGCCTTAAATCAACTGAGCAAAGTACTACCAAAGGGCAGGTCATCCCAGGCAAAACTATACCAGGTAATGTTTTCTTTAGTACCATTCCATGGTCTTGTAGCATCTTCTCAACCTTAAATTAACCAATATTCTCTCTCTCTCTCTCTTTTTTTACTCTCTTATCAAAATGGCTTTCAGTTAGTAAACAAACTGGTAAGGGTCTTATTTGACAACATACAGTAATCAGGTATACAAGTTTTCAAATCTGAAAGATGAATTTGAGGGACTTCCCTGGTGGCGCAGTGGTTAAGAATCCGCCTGCCAATGCAGGGGACATGAGTTCGAGCCCTGGTCCAGGAAGATCCCACATGCCACGGAGCAACTAAGCCCGTGCGCCACAACTACTGAGCCTGCGCTCTAGAGCCTGAGCCACAACTACTGAGCCCGTGTGCCACAACTACTAAAGCCCGCACACCTAGAGCCCATGCTCTGCAACAAAGAGAAGCCACCGCAATGAGAGGCCCACACACCGCAATGAAGAGTAGCCTCCTCTCGCCGCAAGTAGAGAAAAGCCCGTGAGCAGCAACCAAGACCCAACGCAGCCAAAACTAAATAAATAAATAAATAAATTTATTAAAAAAAAAAAAAGAAAAGAAAGATGAATTTGAATCCCAGGCCTGCCACTTACTAGATGTGTTAGTATGGATAAGAAGTTTAAATTCTCTGAATCCCACTTTCCTTATTTTTAATACATTGACCTTGCTGGGTTATCATCACAGGGAGATGAGCTAATGAATACAGTGGTTAGTTGTCAGACAATTACTACATAACAAAAATAATATTACAGTCATAATATTGATACTGTTTTAGCTCCTCAGAGGTATTTGCATTTTTGAAGGGAATAATTCTTTCTTTAACCCAACATTAAGAATTCTAATGTTAGAATTTCGGTCACAGCAACAGAGCTGTTCCAGGTTTATGTCTGAAGGCAGCCACTTAATGCATGTACACAGGAGGTCTGCATAGTCCTTAGGCAATGAAAGTCAGAAATATAGGCCATAAGTGAGTATGTCAAGTGAGGGACTCCAGAGATTGGAGTGACCCTTGGGTGACACTCAGGTCTAAAATATCTAGTTCTTGGACGTCATTATTGTCACTGAATTGTGATGGGCAACCCTGGGATTGGTTTAGGGTGGGACAGCCATGAGCCTCGTACCAGGCTTTCCTTCTGCTTAGTCAAAGATGGCATCACCCAGTGAGTAACTCTGTAAGTAAACATAAGCTAGGCACACCCTCAGAGTTTTCCAGTAGCTTAGAGAAAGGGCCCAGTGCAAAGAGAAGTAGTTTTTCACTGTGAGAGCAGTCATCCCAGGATTCTTTCTTAAATGATGAAAAGGGGGGCACTTCAGGCAGTCAGCACATACTGGTGTTTCCATTCCATCTAACAGTGTATCATACGAGGTTGTGTGAGCCCAGTTTCCTTGGTATACTAATAACCCCTGGTATGTGCATTACTTGAGCAAACGACAAGGTCCTGAAGTTAAAACTCAATAACACTGAGTGTGGTACCCACTGGATCTGTGCAATGCAAGCAAATCCTCATCATTTCCCATTTTGGCAATTTCGCATTTCATTCTGCAACGTGAATTTCACAACTTCATGGTAATATAGATTAACATTTAGAAAAAAATAACAAATAATATTCTGCTTGGGAGAAAAATCAGACATTAGGCTTCCGATAAAAGAGGGGTAATGTTGAAGACTTCAGGATAACATATTATCTTGGAGAATAAAAAGTCATTTATTGTTTTCATTTCCCAAGTGTGTGGGAAGAATTATTTAAAGATTATTTTCATAACTTTGAGTGCAATTAATTTCTATAAAACCCATGGAAATCTTTCCTATTTTCAATGATTTTTCCCTCCATCTTTTCCCCTAAGAGCCCTTGAATCAGACAAAATTTTTCTTTTCAATTAAAAAAAAAATTGAATGGATGTGCCTCATGAGGGCTAGCAGTATTTAAAAGAACTGGTGATAATTTATTCAGGTCCATATATATAGTAATATATCTTCACACACGTTGCACAGAAACACCATGCACACACCCACTGCTCTTCGGTGCGGTACCGTTCCTTGTTGGAACACACAGGAAACTTCCATATATCAGAGATCACTTATGACAGCCCTGTCTTCTGTGTAAAAGGTCATCTCCCCACAGAAGAATAGCTCTCCTAGTTAAAGGGATACCAATTTTTAAGCACTCTGCCAAGCTGAAGACAGAGTGAATGAGTGAGAGAGGGAGATGTCAGATTTCAAATGCAGGGCACGCTCATTGCGCGCTCGGGTGCTGAGCTGGTAGGAGGGGGAGAGAAACCTCTATTTAGAGATGACTGAAAAAAAATCAGTGCTGCACAGTGCACTTCAGAGGGAACGGGGGAGGCTGTCCTTTCCCTCTTCAGATGTGACAAGATGGCCGCCGTGGAAACACAAGGCAACAGCAAATGGCGGCGAGATGTTTCCCGGATGCTGAGGAGATGTACCTGTATGTCTAAGCCCGTGTGTGTGTGTGTGTGTGTGTGTGTGTGTGTGTGTGTGTAAGGGGTGTCACCTCGGCTAGGAGGCTTTTAAAGTTATGTGGGGAAAAGGAGTGTATTTAGAGGGAAGGGGCGGTCCTGAGGAACAGCAAAGGGTAATGATCTGGGAAAAGCAAGCCTCCAGGAAAGTATGTTGACTCCAAGAATAGAATTTGCAGTGTTTTAACCATCTTGAACTCTAACAAAGCCAGATGATCAAGGACCCCCAAATACCCTAGTCTCTGCGAATGCTCACCAGCTGCTTAAAAATATCTTGTTTAAAATGACCCTGAGACTACCCCAGATAAATGGGCAGGGGTGTGGAGGCACGGGCAGGGTCATCCCTAAGCTAACCTGCCAAGCAGGCAATGCCAATCTCTGCCTTCCTCCATCTTCTCCCTCTCTACCTCTCTCCCTCTCTCTCTGTCTCAGCACGTTCACTCCCTGCCAACCTTCCTTTCAGGAGTTGAGGACTTCCTTGCCATTCCTGGTTGCACCAGGCACCAATCTAGCTCAACTTCCCTATTTCAAGGCCTATATGATAACCAGCTGGTCTGATAAACCAATCTGGGTAACTGTATTTTCATTCCTTCAGGACAGAGTAACGTTCAGTTAGGCCTTTTCCTTCACAAGGCAGATGCCCAAAGCAAAGAGAGTGAGGCAGAAGGAATTTCAGACACTGTGTACAACTCCCCCTGGGGTACCTCTGGGGCTGGAGTCTTTCCATTGCTGTGACAGAGCACTGGTCTGCACAGACCACGGCCAGCGCATCTTAGAGGCTTTACCGCTCTCTGTACAGACGTGTGTTCTGTCTCTTTCTCTCCTCACCACTCCCCGAACCACACTCACATAACTACGCACCCCCACACACAAAGACAGACATATGTGTGCTGTACATGAGTGTGACACTTACAAGCACGCTTGCGGCAGTAGCATAGCCTTTTTGTTCCTTGGGCTTCTCAGCATTGTCTCAGCCATCGGCAAACTAAGGCTCATGGGCCAAATCCGGCCCACTGTTTTTTTTGTCAATAAAGTTTTATTGGAACACAGACACACTCATTCGTTTGTGTATGGACTATTTTGTGCATTGTTTTTTGCACTATATCAGGGCTGAGTTGTCATGACAGATTATGTGGTCCACAAAGTCTAAAATATTTACTCTCTGCCCCTTTAAGAAAAAGCTTGCTGGCCTCTAAAGTAGCACCAACTTATATCTAAAAAATCTGTTTTAAAAAGAACTACCCAAAGGTCTTTCCCTCCACTCTTAGACTCACAGAACCCTATGATAATAAGGCATATTTTAGACTCTTACTCCTACCTAAAGCCTAGTGTGTGATTCTCCTCTGGAATGTCTGTGGACATCCCAGCTCTCTCGACACTTTTAGTAAAAGGAAACACACAGTTGCTCACAGGGAAGCCTGTGATGCTTCCCAACAGCTCTGTGGGAAGACTCTTTTTTATCTAGAGTGAAAATCCGATTTCCTGTAATTTCCACCCATTGGTTCTCATTGTGCCCCTTGTGGCCAGCCAGCAAACGGGGACCATCCCCTTTATAAGACAACACATCAAGTATCTGGGACAATGAACATCCTTACGTCTGTAATTTGCTTCTCCAGATTAAATGTCTCCAGTCCCTGTATTGTTCCTTGTATGGTGTAAGCTCCCTGCCCCTTCTGTCTGCTCCTGGATGCCAGGGCCCTTTCACGCTTAGAAGGCTATGAGGACACTGGGTTCCTCATCACGTGGGGCATTCATTTCTGGTTACCATAGTTCTGACTGTTCACCAGAGGAGCTTCTAGAGGGCAGAAAGCAGAGGGTGGTCGCTCGCTTTCTGGAGTCCCAGGCACAGGGTGGCACCCTGGTCTGGTCGGGCCCCATGGTGCCCTCTGAGAATGGGCACACGGAGCCTTTGTGCTTGGGCAGAAGGCCTAGCAGGGAGTCCACCAGAAAGCTGGTTCTCGAGAATGGCGTATTTTGAATTAACTACTCAACGAATCATAAAATGGGACTGTCAGATTCATTATGGGAAAGACTGTGCTGAATATAATGCTTTAAGTACGTGTTGTGGCTGCTGGGGATACAACTGGTATCAGTGGCTTAAGGGGCTCAGGAAATTTCCGTGAAACCGTAACAAAGGAACAGCCAGCGTTTGGTGAGAACAATGGAGGACGGACCCTTTCCCTTCCATCGATGAAAGGAGATCTTTCTTATTATTTGATAATTTGCCACTCCAAATACCCACTTCCCCCCTGGTGTACCATGTCAGATCTACTAAGAATGAGGTAAAAAAAAAAAGGGAAAAAAAACCCCATTAAACAACCCCCCAAAAAGAGGGCTCGATGAGGTCTCATTCCGTGGTAATGAGCTCCAATTTAACACGATCATTATTTCTGACATTAAAGGCCTGAAAATAGTGTCACATGCCCAGAAGCTATTTTTTTGTACCCGCTAATCCCAGAAATAAGAAGCTGCCATTAGGGACAGTGAGTCAGGGGCTGTAAAAGGGCTTTAAGACAGGAACGTGGCAGCAGCCTGACCGGAACACAGGAAGCACAGCTCACACAACGCCCTTAGCCACCTGTGGGCGCTCCCCACCTCCTAGCCGATCTCTCGGCCAGGACTGCCAAAGGTTGTGCCTTGACTGTTCAGTGAGGAATTAGGCCACAGGTATGGTGTCAGATGGAGTCTGCATTTGAGACCTGGCTCTGCTATTTGTGTTAAAACCATATGACTTTGGGAAATTTTACTTAAGTTCTCCATGCTTCCATTTCGCTAAATTGCAAAAGGGAACTAATAATGATATTTACTACGGGATGGGAATTAAATGAACTAGGATGCAGAAAACAGAGCCTCCAACATACCACAGAGGAGAAAGGAGACCCCAGGATGATGGGAAGGGACATCCAGAGGCAACAGGTGGGCTCCAGACTTACAGATCAACTACTCTTGATGGGAGTAGGTCAGAGAGCTCTGGGAGAACTTCAATAAGAAGATGAAATTGATAGAACATCCAATATATTTGAATATATTGAGAGGAGAGGTATAGAATTGGTAGAGAGTTTATAGACATGGCCATGATCACTACATAGAAAACAAAGCAAAAATAAGACCACTGAAAACAGAGTTATGCCAGAAAAGAGGAGCAATCATAGTATACTACACGGCCCAGCTAGGCTGAAAATTGATCTAATAAAAATTCAATACTGGGAGGATGGGATTTCTATGTGGTTTTCTTGAAGAGGGATTAAAAGAGAGCTGGTCCTCATTTTCCATACTAGGAAGTCAGTGGATACTGTCTAGAAGTAAAAATCAAGAAATAGGAATAAAAAAATATAAATTTTGAGATGCAGAGTTAAATTCCTAAGAAATCAGTTAAAAGAATTGAGACAGTTTTTCTCTGGGCAGTAGGAAGTGGGTAAGATACTTTCAGGGAAGATTGTGTATTTTTTTTAAAGGCTGGCAGGACTATATGAATCTAAAAGTTATGTGTATGAGTAACTTTTGTAAAATTAAATCTAAAAAAATAAAATTCAGATGGAAATGTGTCCCACCAATTGATTTCATCACCAGTTCCTGTAGATTTATTAGAATTCAGTCCAGAATTAGCAGTTACTCTTGCCTTTTCCAACCGCCTAATAGCTGAAATGTGGAACAAAGGAAGTCAAGAATGTTTCACACGGTAAGTGTGTTTTTAACAGAAGGAGATACTTAGCAAATGTGGGGAGAGTTGACAAACCCTGAGAATGGTGCATTTTGCATATGTGAAGTTCACACCATGGATAACAAAGCGTGAGACAAGTGATCTGACTGGGTGGTCTGAAGTGTAGTCGCATAAGGACGTCACTTCTACTTCTTTCTCTGTTTATCCAGATGTACACATTCTCTACCACATTTTAACCTACTGGCTCAAGAGTCGCCCACTTTACCGTTCAGTTTTCGAGATCTCATAGAGTCTCACCATACCTGCATTGAACTTTCAAGTTCACGTTGTTTCTTAGTCACATAAGGTACACTGGCATACAGATAACTGGGGGCATAAACGCTACCTGATTACGGTTCCCGTATTTTTTCTTTAAAATATCAGAAAACTTCTATTATCCTTTTAACGTCTTTTCATAATCTTCTACCATATGTAACTTTAAAAATATACTTTGCTGCATACTTTTTCCTACCATCCCTCCAACTTAAGCTTAACATCTCCTTGATGAAATCAGCATGTCACTTAATATATTCTTGTCAGTCCCAATAGTCTGGTGATTGGTCCTAATGATCTCCCCCATGATCGTTGACAGCATCTCACCATCTTGATACCGCATTTCCTGGTCCTCCTCCTTTCTCCATACAAACTTTACATCCAGCACTACCAATGTGGCCAGCTGTTCACATGCCAATTCCTTGGTTACCAAAGTGATGATCTTGAATTTGAAGCAGAGATGAACACATACCTAAAGTAATTGGTGCTATTCACAAGTTTAAAGTCACTAGAGAGGAAATCTGGTTTCTACTGGAAGTACGCATTCATTCTCACTCAAATCTTCCTTTTAATACTGGTGCTATTTCCCATCTCCAGCCACAATGAATAAACCAAGGGAAGATGGGAACCGATTTCTGGAAAGAGGACAATGATACCTGCAGGAAAACATATTCTCTTGGGAGCCACCACAACATCCAGTGTATCAAAGAGCTGTTGCAAAGGAAAGTGCTAGAAAATACGGGATTGTTAATTAAGAACAAGAACTCTTCAGTAATCTTCTATCTCTATGCCACCAACAACCTCAATGTCCTATTTAATATTTCAAACAATGTTCTACACAAACAGAGACAGATGGATACAAATATGCTTATAATGGTCCACAAAACCCTGTTGAAATCATCAAAAATGGCATGATAAGTAATTGTCTGTATTTTATATTAACTGAGGCTTTTACATGATCCCAGAGCAAATCAAACTTTGAACCCTTTAGATAACACTTTAGATAACATTTCCAGAAGCACTTCTGTGTGTCAAATGCTGATCTGAGCACCTTATATTCGTTATCTAATGCCATCCTCTTATTAACCCATTTGACAGATCAGGAAACTAAGACCCAGAAAGGTAAAGAAATTTCCCTAGGATTTTAAAGCTAAAGCTTGGCAGAGCTAGAACTTGAACTCAGATCTGGTCTCAAAGACCATGGTCTTCCCCACTAGGGCAGTGGTTCTCAGTGATGGTGATTTTACCCCCAGGTGACATTTAGCAATGTCTGGAGCATTTTTAGTTGCACACCTGGGGGTAGAGGTGCTCATGTCATCTAGTGGGTAGAGGCCAGGGATGCCACTAAACATCTTAGAAGGCATGGGATAGCCCTCACAGCAAAGAATTGGGTGTCCAATGCCAACAGGGTCAAGGCTGAGAAACCCTGCACGATGTTATGCCTGTTTTTCTTTAAGAAATTCTGAGTTGTCCATTGCCTTATTCTCAGCACCTAGAACAGTGCCAGGCACATAGTCACTGTTAATGGTTTTGTAACTATTACCAAATGGATTATTTTTCTGAAATTATTAAAGCCTGCCGCTATATCACTACATAAAGGACACCGACTGCTTTTCTTTCATAAGTAATTATGTGACTAATATTTTTAAAAGGCCGGTAGACTGGACTTCACCGCAGATGCTCAGAACAGGGGTCCTAATACACAAAACTCACTAGAGAAGAGTAGAGAAATCCTTCTAATAAACCCCAGTTTTCCACCTTAAGTGCAGACACACAAGACATCTACAGATTTGTTCCCACACATCGTGCAGGGTTTCCCAGCTGTCCCATAGGTCTTTGTTAAATATGCTGATATGTACATCTCAGGTGGAGTGAGACTTTTAACAAGGTTTAGAAGAAGACAATGGCTTACTATAAAATTCCCGTTTTTCTCCTTTGTTCTTTTGTAATCATCACCCTACCTGGAATAAATAGGACAGGGCCTTAGAGGAATGCAGTATTCTGTTGAAGTTGGGGGAAAGTGGCTGAGGGGGTCTAAGAAAACAATAGGGAGTTAGAAAATGAAAAAGACACAATATTCTCTATTAGCCTCCCAGTGGGCATCTTTCTCCATTCCTTTCTAGTCTGTATGATGGGTATAGGCTTAGGGGGAGGAGAGGATGGAGATTTTGGTCAATCCCACGGTTTATTGATGGATGCTTTCCATGATGCAAGAGTGCCATACAGGATCAAACTGGAGAAGGCTCTATTTTACCTTCCTAACCTCCTTTTGCAGCTTTGATAGTTTCCAGGGGCACTTGAAATGTTTACTTTCTACACTAGAAACACTAGAAGACTCTTTTTTGTTTTCATTTATTCATTCTTCGCATACCAGCTATCCTGGATACATGGATAGGCTACACTTCCCAAACTTGGAGGTAGTTAGGTGTGGCCATGTGGCTGGGTGTCACCAGCGGCAGGAGAACGGAGGAGATGTGAGCCACATCTGTACCCAGACTTTAAGACAGTGGGTATGTTGCCTCCTCCCTGACCCCTTTCTCCCACTGCACGGACCTGTGGGGGCCCAGCTTTGCTCCCACAGATGGTGGTGGTCTCCTCGGAGACAGCAACATGAAGGAAGGACCCAAACAGCTCTCTTATGAGCAAGAAATGAACTTCGCCCTTTAGCTGCCATCTTTGAGCCTCTCTGTCATTGCCTTTGTTATGTATGCCTAACGCCGGTCTCTGCCCTCATGGAAGTTACACTCTAGACAGACAGACAGACATACTGAAGGTCATCAGGGAAGGTCTCTTTGAGGAGGTGGCATTTATGATGAGACCTGAATGATAAGGATAGTGAGCCGTGCAAAGATCTGGGGACTCAGGCAGATGGAAAGCTGAATGCAAAGGCAGCAGCTAACTTGCTGTGTCTGAGGAATAGAAGAGAAGAGTAGTGTGGCTGAAGTGAGTGACCGACGGTGCTGGGTGAGGGTGCAGAGGAGGCAGAGTGCGGATGAGGAGTCTGGAGGAGAGTCTTCGCGTGATACAAAGCCATTGGAGTATCTTAAGTTATTGGCTGTGGTGCAGAAAACAGACTGCAAGGGTCAAGAAGAGAATGGAGAGGAAGAGTGAAGAGATAATTGCAGTGCCTCAGTGAGCAATGGAGGTGGTTTGGATCAAGATGTTAGCGGTGGGGATGGGAGAAAGGGCTGGATTCAGGATGTGCTTGGGAGAGAAAGTCAATAGGCTTGGCTGATAGATGGGATGTGGAGGGTGAAGGAGAGTGGGCAGCCGTGCCATTGATTGAATTGGGCAAGACTAGGGGAGAAAATTCTGGGAGGAGGACATCAAGACACCTGTTATAAAAGTGTTAAGTTTGCGATACTTATTGGAGGTTGAAGTGAAGCGTCTGGGGTTCCAGGGAGATGATTTAGGGAGAATTCAGCAGTTAGATGGAATTTAAAGTCATGAGCCTAGACGTGTCCTCCTAGGGAAAGGGGGTGGAGAGAGAAGAGAAGGGGTCTAGGAAAAAGTAGAACTGTCCTAGCAGACGCTAAGCATTTCTCCACTAATCTCTGGGGTAAACAACCCATTTGCTTTCTAGGGGAAGGAAGAAGGCCATGCCACTGTCGGTAACTCCAGTTAGCGTCAGGGCAATCCTTTTCAGCGGGGTGCTGGGGCTTGCCCGTTGGCTCTTGAGAACTGGTGGTTAAATTTTGGGGAATGGTGTGAGCCAGTTGTACACCACACCCATTACTGTGGGAGTCACAGTGGGAGCATTTATACCACAGACATCAGCAAATACTCCAAAGTGAGGCTTTTTGGAAAATTTGAGAGTCAGCTTATCAGTACAGCACTGATCCCTTTCCACTGTGCGGAGGGTTAGTACTCAACCTTATCAGAGGAGTGGGATGGGATCCCCAACACCGTCTGTTCACAGGTAGAGGACCTCATCCCTACGGGAGCTGAACCACATGGCACGTAACTTACAGCACACAGTGGCACAGCCGCATCAGCCGGGACCTCCTGTGACATCCCGACCTCGATCGAGTGTTCCTCCTCTGCCATCACAAGATGGATGGTGAATGCTAGTGGGTCTTTTTTTTTCTAATTAATTAATTTATTTATTTATTTTTGTCTGCGCTCGGTCTTCGTTGCTGTGCGCGGGCTTTCTCTAGCTGCGGCGAGCGGGGGCTACTCTTCGTTGCGGTGCGCGGGTTTCTCATTGCGGTGGACACATGGCCGATGGCAAGAATGCAGAGGGAACTCCAGTCTCTTAGACTTCGGGAACATTTCACCAACCCTGCCCCAAGTTTCTGGGCACACAGCACCCCTTTTCCTTAGGAAAGACAGCATGTTTGTTCCTCGTAACCTTTCTCTTTCTTTTTCCTCCACTCAATGTTGGTATTGTCTCTACCACTCCTGTTTCATCAGCTCCAAGATGCGTTTTCACGAAGGTGCAAATGGGTTGATTAGTTTGTTCAGGACTATTGACAGGCTGCGGGCACTGGAGCATGCAGCCAATCTCCCTGCACGCTCGAGAGGGCCACAGTTACCTCGACGGCCTCCAATAGCAATCTAGTGCTGGTTTGCACTGGTGCTCGGGGCTTGAGAGATGTGTCGAGAGACGTGTCATTCCAGCATCACTCTGATTATGACTTTCTGAAGACATAGCTGTCTGGATATAACGGGGCCATCGAAAGTGCACAGAAGGAGGAAGAAAGATAGCAGAGAGCATGCCCATGGAGGCTGTGCTAGGGGAGAACAAAACAGAGCCCTTGCATTATCTGCTGTGCACAACTGGGACACACACATGCACGCAAAACCCATGGGCCTTCCTAAGTGAGGCTTTCATTTAGAAATGAATTCACTGAATCAGAGAACGTTGAGTCTGTAAGGAATCACAAAAGTCATGAAATTCAAAGCTTTGTTGTTGTTGTTGTTTTCTGATTAGGCAACTAAGGCCCAGAGAGGTTAAGTGATTTCCCTGAGGCCACACAGCTAATCAGAGTAGAAGTGAGTCTCTGCCTTTCTTACCTTCAATTCCCAAGCCCTATTCCCCATAAGCAAGCTGCCAAGTCTGAGTAAAGATCTAAAACCTCGACTCCACTGTGTGTGTGTGTGTGTGTGTGTGTGTGTGTGTGGGTGTGTGTGTGTGGGTGTGTGGGTGTGTGCTTGTGTGTAGAGCTGCTGGTGAGTGACAGGAGTTTGCAGGGATATTCTCTCCTTGCTTCATGTTTTCACATCTCCCACTAGACAGGAATTAAAAGGAAGGAATAGCTGAACTGTTCCCTCAGGCAAGTAGATGTGCACAAAAACAAAGAGTCAGAAGCTCCGAGGGGTCAGTCTGGCTTCCTTCTCTCAGAAGCAGCAAGGGCTACTTTTTCATCTCGACCATGTTCCAGTCTTGCATAATCTATAATAATGTGATTCCAAATGCATTCTAGCAAATGCAAGACGGAATGGGACTATCTCAGCTCCTACCAAACACACGATCTGCAAAACCCATAAGGAGCTGCACTGGGAAGTTCACTAAGAGAAGAAAAGACAGCCACCCCGTTCTCCGTCAGGGGAAAGGTGCTTCCGACTTGGTGGCTCGCGGTCGTTTTTGCTGCTGTTCTTGAAAAAGAGATGGCACCGTGGAGTTGGAGGTTCCCCTTTTGCTCTTCTGTTTAATTGCTGCAAAAGCCATTTATTACCTTGTGTTCTTCCCCAGAGGGAACATTATCCTCCACAGCAACAAGGCCTGGCTATGTCTGGCTCATCTAACCACCCAGAAATGAACCCGTCACCTCCACGTGATTCTGGGGCAGCTCTATCACCACGTCTGTCGGCCTCCAGTTCGGGGAGGCCCTCATGAAAGGAAGAAGGGCAGAAACTGAGATTTCTTTCCTTCTTTGAATTTTGCATGAAAATCCCTCCCAGCCCAGATAATGAGAAAACATCAATCATCTGTCTTTCTCCGGGAATGTTGGAGGCCATCCCGAGCTGGTTCGCTGTCCTGTTCCTCTGTACACAGGCAGGGCTGTTGAAATTGCGTTCCATTAGAAAAATATGTTTGCTTCCAAATTCCTCCGATGGCTGTGTCAAATGAAAGTGCTTTGTCATTTTTAACACCCGGTGTTCCCTCTCTCCCCATTGCCTCCAGCCACAGTCCAGCCAATAAAAACCACAGGTATTTTGGCTTAAAAAAACACCCAGAAAGCCCAGGGGACGGTCGGAACCCTCCAGGGTCCCCTTGCAGGCTCTCTGTGTGTTACACAAGGCAAAAGTGACGCAGGAGAAGTTCTTTCCATTCCCCTGGCATCTCCTTGGACCGTGGGCAGCAGCTGGATAGACACACAGAGACAGTGGAGTGGATGAGCTCTAGGTCCTAGACCCTGTCCTAAAGTGGAGGGAGGAAGCTCTGGCCGATCTCTCTTGCTGGCTGGCTCTGAGCTCGAGGCAATTAACAGAGGTAGACGCTGTTTGTAAATGGGAACAGGGCACTAAAAATTCCAGTTGTTATTATTTCTAAAATGTCTCCAGCCTACAGGTTGTCAGACACCTATCATTCTACTTAGATAACTGGGTAATTGTTCCTCATGCTGGAGGGAACAAAAGTCTCTCTTTTGAAATGTTTGCATGTCTGTGTGGAGGCTTCCACACATGCACGTAGAACCCTGTGATAACAAGGCTTTGACTCCGTGACCAGGAGTGGGCTGCAGACTCACAGGGCCAGCAGCACTGACGTAGAGGTAGTAACTGTCTGCCTGTCTCACTTAGGACGGCTCAAACTCCAAACTACGAAACCTCTCACTCCTAGTAAGAGTTTGTAAATCTGACATTTTAATAGTTAGTTTTATTTAAGCAGGAGTAGGTCTTTATACAAAGCCTCTAAGCTAACTAACCAATCGGTAACTAAGATGGAGAACACAGAATACGAATAGGAGTTACACAAGGCACCATCCAAAAATAAATTAGGAAGCTACCCTGAGGTATGATGGAGGGAGGGGAAGGTTTGGGGCCGGCTGTAGTATAAAAAGGAGATAAAGAAATTCAGGAAAAGCAATTCTCAGTCTGTATTCCTCACGACAGTAGATTAAGGAGACATAAGGACAGATGAAACCAGGCTGGACCAAAGAACAGCAAGTTTGCAAAGGCTGTGACACAGAGTATGTGTATGCATGCACACGTGTTTGTGTGTATATCTGAGTGTGTGTGTGTGTGTGTGTGTGTGTGTGTGCATATAGTCCACGTGGTAGGCAGGCTGACTGGAGCTGAGTAAGGAAGGGCAGAAAAAAGGTTGAGGGAGCATTTTCAGAAAAGGGGTCTCATTTATATCCTTTGCTGTAATTGGTTTGTTTGTGTAGAGCAGAAAGAAGGGGGCAGTGGGGGGAACGTGATGGAGTGAAACACTGAGGGCTGCGATTCCCTTGCCTCATGAGTTGGAGAGAAACTGTTAGTCACCGAGACTGGTCCCGCAGGGGTTCGTTAAGTGACTGGCCCTCCACAATATCCTGTCATTTCCAACCTGGATGCATCAACATTAGCTGGCTTTATGGTATGCGATTTTGTGTCTGCGAGGGTGTGCACAGGCATGGGAGTGTCTGCTGCCTGCGTTTGTGTACGTGTCTGTGCCTTTTCTTAGGGACACATTTTAAGTTTCCGTGGGAATTAGAATCGTGAAGGCCACATGCAATTAAAAAAAAAAGGCAAAAAGCAAAAGGTGCTTTCTTACTGGAAACACAAATTTGCTTTGACACTTTAAAAGTACCGTGGAGTTGAACAATAGGGAAACCAAGAAAGGATCTGAACTGGGCGGGCGGGGGCCGCTGGGGAACTGAAAGGAAGCCAGTGGCGAACACGTCCAAATGGTAACTTCTTAAACCGCCTCTGAAAGGGAGAGCTCGCAGCATTTATCTCCAGATTGTGAGGCTGTCAGCTCTGGGAGGGGGGCCCAGAACTAGAGTTACAGGAAGGGTGAAGAAGGGATGAAGGGTGAATAGCCAAAAGAACGGGCTGCCTAAAACGTCTTGGCGCTGGTGGCATGCAGAGTTACTGCTGCTTTGACTTTGGTTCTTGGGATGTTCTTTTCCAGCCAAAGGTGGAAGAAAAACTCCTGTGAGGAGTATTAAGGAAGTAGCAGTCCCTTTGGGGACCCCACAATTCAGATCTTCGAAAAGCACTAAGAAAAGGAAAAAACAGAAAGGCTTCCTGTGCCGGGGGGACCTCTCAGGATTCAGTCTCAGAAGTGCTCTGCCAGGCAGTAGCAGCCAAGAAACCAGTGTCAAGGGCTGGGGAAAAGCTAAGGCCACCTGGGGGTAGCCCCAATCCCTCCTACCCACCCCCACCAACTCTCTCAGCTTGACCTTGGACAAAGCCAGCTTTTAGTCTCTGGACAGAGTATCCTCCATCAGGTGCAAAAGAAGGCTTGATTTCAGCCTACATTCTGTGGTTTACAACTGTTTCCCAGAGCTAACCATGAAAATGTTAAGACCTGCAAGTCGTGAAAGGAGCCATCCTTTAGTTCTTTCCCTGCTTCCTAAAACATGTGTTTGCCACGTCTGCAGAGCAGCAAAAATTCTTCAGATCTCCTAGGATGAATCTTGGCTCAAACTTAGCACTGTGGGTCCAAATCCTCCATCATTAGCAAATCATAAGTAGGAGGGGCTGCAAAGCAACTACTAGATCACATTACCTAAGTGTTTGCAAATTACAGGGCTAATTACAGGTACTGCTGTTGGTGTTGTTATTGTTAAGAGCTACCAGCCTTCGGGTACTTACAATTTATACAGACTATTTCATTTTCATCATCATAGTAACTGTGTAAGAGAGTAAGTTAAGACTGTCATCCACCCCCCCCCCCCATTTTTTCCCCAGCTTTATCGAGACATAATTGACATACAGTATAAGTTTAAGGTGTACATTGTGTCGACTTGACATGTAATATGTATCACAAAGTGATTATTCCCTAGGGACATCTAACACCTCCATCACGTCACATAATGACCATTTCTTTTTTGCGATAAGAACATTTCAGATCTACTGTCTGAGCAACTATTACCTCCATTTTACACACAAGGAGACTAAGTCACTGAGTCCAGCGATGTCCCATCTAGCCCCGGAGCACGTGAGCCACAGCCACTGCTTTGCTCCACCACTCCGAGTCCTAACTGTTGCCACTTTGTGAGTGTCTCCCAGGTGCATGCCCACCCTGAACACTTTGCATACATTATCGAATTACCTCGCTTGGTCCTTGGAGCCACAAATCAAGGTAAGCAGACGCTGCCCAACGCCCAAGCCGTTATAAGCTGGCGGCTCCCACAGAGTTGCATCGTCCTCAGGCCATCAGAAGTGGTCCAGGGTGGCAGAGAAATCACTCATGGGCATGAATGTGGTCATTACAGATGGCCGTGATGGGACTTGCGGCTCCTGCACTGCCAGGGTGATAGGAGCCTCTAGATACCTCAGGAAGGAAACTTTCAACCCTCATCTTTCCTCCCATCCATGCTCTCCTCAGCATCAGTGGCCAAACAGATAGAAAATAAGGAAAGACTTATAGAGCAATGTTCACTTTGCTGTTAACAGAAGGCAAATGGAGCTTTCCTGATTTTTTTTTTTTAACTTTAGGGAGCCAGCATTGAAATGAAAGCCAATGTTTTGATTCAAATATTCTATTTTTCTCTGTCTACCAGGAAGGATGAGGCTTAACTGTACTCCTTTATGTAATCCTGGATGATTTTTTAAAAAATAAAGCAACATAAAATAAAAAAGAAGACTGGGGTGCTCTCCAAATAGAACCCAGCTCTAATGAGGGGATTTTGGAGTTGTTTATATAGCACATCTCTTTATCTGTAAACAGCAAAGAACCTCTCTAGCTATTTTCAGTGGATTGATCTCATCAAGCAGCAGATTTATTAAAAAGAAATACAGATAAGAGGGAAACAGGCCACTGTAATTATACATTAGTATTTTTTTAAGAAAATAAAAACTGACTCTAAGTTTTTTAGTCATTGAAATGGGCCCTGCACATCATGTATGTGATGTAATGACAGCTTCAGACTAGGGATGCTTTTGATGCATTATTAACCATAAAAAAGACATTAAATACCAGACTTGAATGCCATGGGGATGCATATTTCACTAGGAATTAGTTTTCAATGTATGCTTTAAGTTTATTTTGGTAAACAGATGACTGGAGGCTGTCAGAGCTGGGGTGAGATTTATGTTCATTGGGAATCTTCTTGAAAGGAGAGGAAATGACTGGGACCTGTTGCACACCGACAGCCAAATGTAAATCTTTTCTTGGCTCCTGGGGAGGTTGGAAAGTGCCACACAAACAATTCCTCCTAGGAATGTGCTTTCCAAGAGGCAGCCAGTGTAGATGCTCTCAGGGGCGTACGACCCTGGGGAGGGGCTGGAGGGGACACACATTCCTTGTTCTCTAGGAGGTGGCAGCGGAGCAAAAACATCTGGACGGGAAAGCTGGCCTCAGGATGCGCTGTCAGATGCCTTGCCGAGCGCCAGCCTCAAAAAGCACCCTGAATGAATTCCTCCCTCTCGGAATCAACCCCGTAGAGTTACCAAGAGCTGGTTCTTTCTGTACCGACACATTGCTAGTGATTCTGGTTTGGGATACAGAACTTCTTGGCCATATGGATTCCCTGATCCTTGGTAAATGATGGAGGTACCACTGTACACATCCTCAGAACCCGTCCTTGGGGTCTCTGCAGTCAGAGGAGCTGGCACAGAAGTACAGTCAAGGCAGGCCCAGCTGCAACCCTGCTGGACCAGAAGGTAACTGCAGATGAGCACAGAAAATAGTGTCTACACTTAGCGTCTCTTCCTGCCTTTTTGCTGCTTGATATTTAAGAAGTCTCCTCCTAAAGACATATCCATTTTGGCAGATACCGATAGCTTAATATAGCTCCTCCAGGCTCATACGTTCATGTAGAATGCAATAAATTCTGTTGAACACTTGTTACAGAGACACTTAACTACAGATCCAGAGCCAAATGGGCACACCTAGGCCATATGCATCTGTTAAATACTTTCCTGTTCACATCCTGCCTGTGCCTGAAAAACTCTGAGTGTCCGGCAGATGTTACTACAAGTCTAGGGCTGTAGGGTGGTCTCTATCAGGTCAACGATCCATGATTTGCACTAATAGGACATTAGTGGCGTGAAGAATGCCTGAAAAATAACAGAGGATGGCTTGGGAATGTATTTTCTTTTCATAGTCTTATCTTCTTGAACTCTTTCTGGGACTGGTTTATGTTATCTGATGACATTCCAGTTCCTGAATAAGGCACTGAATTAGCCCGTGCATTTGTGTTTCAGTTTCTTATGGTAACAATTAATTGGATCGTGGTTTTCGGTGATGCTTTCTCCAAGGGTGGTTGATTCTAAGGCAGTGTCCTCAATGGAGGGCGATTCTGTCCTGTAGCAGGTGTCTGGCAATGTTTCAGGCACAACTTGGGGTGCTCCTGACGTCTAGTGGACAGGGGCCAGGGACGCTGCTAAACATCCAACAATGCACAGGACAGCCCTCCCACCACAAAGAATGACCCAGCCCCAAATGTCAGCTGTGCCGAGGTTAGAAACCCTCGTCTAAGGGACTGCAAAGGTAGCTCCCTTGTTTGGTGACTAGAAACAGTGGGGTTATAGCTCAGCTGTGAACCATTCAAAATCGGTTGCATTTCAAAATGAGAGAAGGGCCCAAATGCTGATTTTTCCCCTGAAAGGTGATCTGCACCTTGCGTCCTGTGTTAAATGACCAATGCTATAATGATGTCATCATCACTCTGAGACCCACAGAGTGTGGCAGAGGACACATCAGGGGTCCAAGTAGGTGTCACTATACTCATCCTATGGTTGATGAAATGGAGGCCCAGACCAGTTCAACGACTTGCCAGGGGTCATTGCATGAAGGAGTGGCAGGGTCACAAAGAGGCCCCCAACCTTTCCATCTTCAGTCTCCCATCGCCTGGTCTGGTGTTAGAACCAGGAGACCATGCAGAACTCATGTACTCCCTCCCTCCTTTTCTCTCCTGTATATAGAGATATAGCAAAATGCAGGTTAAGTTGCCTTTAATCTTTAATTCATACACAAGGACGTGCTGTATGGAGTGAAATAAAGAGTAAACTCCAGAGGCAGCAAGTTCTGTAGGTTTGGCCAGATCTTCCTTTTCAAAGACAGACAGCCTGGGGAATCGCACGGATGGCCTTCCGTTGCCCTCTTAGATTCTTTTTATGGCAAAATGCTCGCTTTTATCAATTCCTACCCCAATCTCTGATTCCCACAGGCTAGGGGAAAGCAAAGAACAGTTGAGGAAAGCGCGCCTACCCTTTCCTCTGATGGAAATGGGAGGCTTGGGTCACTGGGGAGGCAGCCAAGGATGGGAGTGGGAAGGCTGTCGGGGGTGGGAGGGTGGGGGGGAAGGACTGCTTGTGGAAACCTGTGGAGCAGGTGTTTCTGCTTGGGTGGAGGGATTTGGCCTGGGACCTAAGAGGCTGTTGTTCACTCCAAGTTCCCTGTAGGCATTTCTGCATTAAGTGATACCAGAGCAGACCCAGAGGAAAGCGAAGTCCACTGTAGTATCCGCCATCAAAATGTCTACGCGGAGGCAATGGTCTTGGAGCGGAGGTGACTAGAGAGCGTGCACTCAGGTGGAAGGAACCACCCAGGACCGGCCTGAGTCCCTGTCAGTGTCTTGAGGACAGACAAAGGGGTTCGGATGCCAATAACGCTAAGCAGCAGCAGATGCAGCTGCTACTGGTTCCTCACTGACACCTCTGCCCTTCCTTCTCATCCCCAGTGAGTCCAGCCAAGAGCTAACGGCAAGTCAGAATCCCAGCAGGCAGCAGCGCTGCGGCTGGAACCTCAGGGCTGCGAACGCTCACTCCTTTGGGAATGAGAGGAGCACAAGCCGGGCAGAGCTTTGGGAATCCAGTTTCCAGCTAGCTGAACTTGGTGCCCTTTAGGCTTTAAGTCAGGGCAGCAGTGGCCTTGACTTTCCCATTGGGTGGCCCACAGGACCAGGCTTGTGGCCTAGACGCTGCCATGTGTCATTGTCTGAAGAACGGCTCAGTCCCTGCTCAGAAATGGAGACAGGTGTGACCTCACACGGGGCCCACGTGCTCTCCAGACCGTCCCTGGGCAAGGGCCACATGCTGCATCAAATTCCAGCCGAGACAAACAGAGCGGCCCTCATCCGCCAGACTGGAGCAAAATTTACAGACACAAGCCCTAGGGGTTCCCAAAAAAGGTTGGCTCTCTCCCCATTCATTTCAACCTGGCTTTGTGCAAGGGATTCCCGCTGTTCCTTTAAATAGCCCTTCCCCTGCATTCAGTACAGGGATTCATTCATTTGGTCAAAGCCAGCTACAGTAAGATGAAAATGTTAACTCATCGCCTAGATGAATATTTCACCCCGAATGAGTAGTTTCTTTGCTAAAAAAGCAACTCATTAAGTACCTTTTTGTTTATAGTGCCAAGCTCGGCAATGCAGACAGCAAGACAGGGAACATGCTTTGCCCTTTAAAAGCTCCTTGTTCCCTGGAGAGCCCAGCCATGTATCTGAGGATGGAGAAGACACAGCGGGGCTGAATCATTAATGCTGGATACACCCAAAGACAAGAAAAAATAGCTACATTCAGTCTGGGGACAACTACGACCTGGATAAGGTGGTAGGAAAGCTGGACTCATGGAACGCACCTGTACCCCTCATTTTCAGGAGCAGTTTCTCCAGTTTGTACCTACGGTACAGGTGGGTGCTGACCCATCTTCTGCCCCTGGACCGGTGTGGTCTTCAGGGACAAAAGCTGGTGGGAAGAGGAAGAACCAAACGGGAGAGGCCGCATCCTCTGACGATGCTAATGGTACTACTAAGAAAGAACGATCGCAATGATTACCAGCCACTGGGTGCGAAATTGTGTGCTATGTGCAAGTGTTATCTCATCTCACTCCTCTAACAACCCATGGGGTAGGTACAGTTTTGGTGATGTGGACGCTAAAGCATAGAGAGTGTAAGGGACGTGCTCAGTCTCTCAGTGGCAGCTCTAGAATTAGAATCTCACACCTAAAAGGCAAGGTGCCATGCTTTTGATTTCCAGTTGTCCACCACTCAGAGAAGCACAGAGCTCTGTTGTGTGGGATGGACATGGCTGCTCTCTTTAATGGCGCTGCCCGAGGCATTGAGGTCTTCAGAATACACTGTTGATGGCCACCAGCAAACAGGTTTCATGCTGACAGGATGCTATCAAAGGGTGAACAGACTATAGCCAGAGAACTTTTAGGCCCCTGCACTCTGGGTGAGGGACCCGAGGGGCTACTGTAGAAAGACCAAGAATTTTAAAGACAGAGTCCTGTGATAGAGACTCTGCAGAGAATGGGAATGGCCAAGTGCTAGAGTTGACTTTGGAACTGCTGACATGAGTTTCCATCTAAAAGCATGCCAGTCCTTGGTCAAAAATTTCCTGTTTTCTGAGTTATTTTACCCTGGGTTTTAGAGGTATTAGCCAATAGAGATTGGTGCATTATTGTAAAAATTTTATCAGAAATTGGCACTCGCCCATCGAAAGATGTTCATAAACTATTCCCCGAAGTGTGATTTTTCAAGTGTGTTGTTGAACAGAAATCTTCTTTCTGTGGGAACACATCTCTGAAATTTTAATGTCCATCAAATGGGAATATATGATTCTACTTACAAAAATTCTATTTATAATTCTTTTTTATTTTTCTTTTTCAGGACCACATTAAGTGAAATACGACTGTGTACAGGAAAGATTTTATGGGTGGGACCCATAAGTGTGTGTGTGTGTGTGTGTGTGTTAAAATTTTTTTAAATTAACTGTTAACATATAAAATTCAGGGACTAGTACGTAAAAAGTGAGATTGATGGGTTCTCTTGAAAAAGTTGTCTATTTTGAACCCAGGGCAAGCACTTGAGTGGAGCTACGTGGAAGCGGCTTCCTTTACATGGAGCGTGTACACTGCAGGGCACCACAGACCCCACCTTCTTACTCCTGATCGGCAGCAGACATTTCCACCGCCCGCCCGGCGCCCTGGGCTTTAAGTTTGTGGCCTCTAGTCAATATCATAGCAGTTGCCTCCGTGTGTTGAAATACGTCTTTCCTTGGTTTCTTTGTTAATATACTTAGTTTCTCCTGTGGTGAAAACTAAAGGAAGAACAATCAAAAACCCCTGAAACAGGCATAGGCAGGCAGCCTTCAAAAGACTTTCTAATAGAAGTAAATGTCAGAGAATGTACTTATCCCACGAAGTCTCACGCACGTACTCGGCTCGCGTTGTACCCATTACACAAGAAGGACCATCGCTGACCAGAGGCCCTAGCTCGGTTATCCCAGCCGCTTTCCTTCTGTTTTCCTCCCTCCCTCCCCTCCTCCCTCCTTCCCCTCCATCATCCACAGCTGCTGGAGACCGTGCCCCTGATCCCATTCCACCCCTGCCTCATACTTTGCCTCAGGGCAAGGTCTGTAGTGTTAAGACGGGCAATGGCCTGAGAGAAGCGGCCGCTGAACCCCTGGGGCTGCTATTAGTACAAGACTTTAGACACATTACAAGTTAAATAGGCTTTTGTGGGCTGGGAGACAACCACCGCGCACAATACTGTTTCTAAGGAAAAGTTTAACCCAGGTTCCAAACGACAGACTGACAAATGAACTTCTGCAATATAGCCCATTAGTAAATTTGATGCTTCTATATTCTAGAAAATAACTGGGGCTTCCCGCTTGGAACTTCAGCTTTCTTAGGGCAAGACCCACGTCTCTCTGTGTTGCTCTACTGAAAAGCAATCATACAGATGCACTTATGGCTCTTAAGAGGAGTCCTCATCTCACCAAATATTAGCTGAGGGCCCACTGTGTGCAAGGAGCAGTGCTAGGTATTGAAAACAAAAAAAGAATAAAATGCTACCTCACGGAAGTTTACAATTCAGTGTGTGAGGGGCGGTGAGGGTGAGGTGAGGTAGAAAAGAGGCCAACAAAACAACGTGAATACTAGGTAACTATGATGATGTAAGAGAATGCCAAGGAGCTCAGAGAATAGCAGGGCTCGAGATATTCTCATCAAGGAGGTGGTTTGAAATGAAAATGAAAAAATAGGTAGTATTTCAAGAGGTCTTTGCACAAATGATGTGGGATTCCCCAGGCATTCCAGACAGAGGAAGCAACGCAAAAAGCAGCATGGGAAGGAGAAATTTCTAAGTGTCCTCAGGAAACTGAGGGAGGCTGGTTGGTGTGGAGTGTAGCCAATACAGATGGGGGAGATTAGGCTGGTGGGAGAGTCGGGGCCATGTCTGAGGAGGCCCTGGGCACCGAGCTGAGAGCATGACTCAACTGACTGACACATGGGCATTGCCAACTAAACACTGGCGCTTGCCATCTGCCTCTACAAGGATTAGGTCACTAGCCACTGCAGCCGCTGACCTTCAACGCACCCTGAAAGGAGTTCAGGGTGAAGATCAGGAACGAGGCACTCTGTGCTCTGGGGAAAACTGGCAGAACAGGCCTTCAGACAGATATTTTCAGGAGAAGATTTTATACACCCAAATTCTTGCATCTCCTCATGTCTAGGAAAGTACTAAAATTATTAACGGTGACATGTGCTCCTCGTGACTAGCAGCAAGACCCTGTCAAAATGTGTGCTTGATTGCACGAATCCCCCCTCACTAAAATCTTATGGATACTGACCTCTCCCCTCCCCCGACACCTACCTCTTTGGAGCAGTTCCTCAGAGCTATCTGAGAGGCTGTCTCCCGGGCTATAGTCCTCATTTTGCCCCAAATAAAACTTAACTCACAACTCTCGAGCTGTGCATTTTTTTTCAGTTGACAGTATGTAAGGCCCAGGCATGATGGATTGGAAAACAGCAAGACCAGATGCAGAAAGACTCTTTGAAAAGCTACTGCAATTAGCAAAATGTATCCAGTAGCTTTGCTGGGGAGAGGGGGAACATCAATGGGATTGGCAAATGAAAAGGTTGCATGTGAGACTAGTCACGGTTTTGGGAAATCTCAACAACTCACTTAGATATTGATAATGATGATGTTAATTCCTGTATCATGTATATAACAGTATTATTCTGATGTAGATTCTAATATTCTGATATATGATTCTAATCTCATTCATTCACTCATTCACTGAACAAGTATTTGAGCGCCTAGGGCATGTTATACATTTGATTCACACACAAGTAACTAGTCCAAAGTCAAATATGGAAAAGATAGAAAACAAACATTCTAGGACGATTTACCCAAATTAAATGCTCTGTATATTATCAGTGTTTCTCAAACTATGTTCATTTGATAATTACATGGAAGATGCTACAAGAAAGAAAAAAAATATTCATAAGTCTAATGTTTCATGGCCTTCTTGGTAAGTCCCAACACCCATTCAAAGTATCAAAGGCTCTGTTAAGTCCTGTAGTTCAAAACAAAAAGCAAACTGCTTAACCTTTACAGTTCAAACTTTGACCACAGAATCTTTTTATTGAATAATATCTATTAACTTTCCAAAAATGCATTTTGATAAAAAATCGTTACAAAGTGTTATATGGATATAAGGTATAGACCCCTATGTGCAATTATGCCTGTGAGATCACCTCCCACCTACAGCCATCACCTCAAAGGTAAATGAAAGGGACCATAGCTCAGGATGCAACTCACACAGAGGTATTTTCTATAATCAACCATTTATTCATATATCAGGGGTTCACTGAGCACCGACCATATGCCAGACACCATGCTTGGCATTCAAGATACAGCAGTGACTAACAGATATGTGTCCCTGTCTAGTAACAGAGTAAACTCGTAGTTTAATCAATAACACAGAAACTCCACAGTAATCTGTGACAAATCGGCTACTAATTCTCCCACCCTCACTTTCCCTGTGATCTTCCAAATTATGTTTACTGAAAGCAATTTTATAGTAAAATTTCAAAAGTCCCTTATTAAAAATGGGGAATTAAGAGATACGATCTCAAACCAATGCATTCCTCTATTTGCTAGCGGTTCTGACAAGAGACTAGTTGGGAAAAGGAATTTAACAAGCGCTGGCACAAATAAAAAGAGTAGGGGACTAAACTGGATTCTCCTTATCTCTGGAGTCTTCTCTCTCTGTAACAGAGACCACTGCCCATGATCAACTCCTGGGTTTCTTGTCCCATTCGGCATTCACAGTTAACTCTGGGACCCAACCCTCCCATTTATAGAAACAAATGTTTCTCCCTCAGTCTTTGTATTTTTAAATGATGTCTGATGTATCTAAAAGATAGGCAGAATAAACTGCTATCTCTAATTGCATACTTAAAATATCAGTACAAATTGGCTATGGGTTGGAAATCAGAGAAACAGACTTAGCTTATAGGATATTAAGAGAATTTTTTAGTCTTGATGTCTGGACGTTTTGTGAGCTTTACAGAGAGGATAAGAGTAAAACTTCAGCTCTTAAACTATCCAGCTAAAAACCATATTTTACATCCAGTGTAATTCTGCAAACATTCAGCCTTAAATGGATATTAAGCCTGAGGCAAAGTAATGAAACCGACAGTGGAAACACACACTATGAATTCTTCAATCTGAGGAGAAAGGGCTGATTCATCTGTTCCAAGGGCCAGGCAGAGATAAAAGACCTCATCCCAAACGGGGCTGCCTTCTTCCCAAACCTTAGCATCCCCTCCAATGTGCTTCTCGGTGTGGAAAGTATTATTAATGTCAGTATCACTAGTGCTTGTAAAAGATTCATGGACCATTTCCCCCCCTTCTCCTTGAATCCCCTGTCTGCGGCTGTGGCCACCCTGCGCTCCTCTTACTGTTGAGCCGTTTGGTGATACCAGCTGTACATTCTGTCACAACTGACCTCCTGTCACAGAACTGTAGCATTTGAGAGCTGGAAGGGGCTTAGAGATGGCATTTTGAGAACAGAAAACTGAAGCTCAAAGAAAGAACAGTGACTTGTTTCAAGTCACATGGTGAGCCTGGACCAGAACCTTTCTGGGCTCTTTTATCCCGTTTTGTCTTTTTTTTCCTCTTTTTTCTTTCCATTAAAAAAAAATATCTATAGGGCCCTATTTAAGGACCAGAGCATGAGGCTAGGCCAAACCCTACAAGGTGAGGACACAAATTCTGTGGAGAGTCACGCAAAAGGTCTTGGGAGTTCCAATCAATACACGTAGAAGGCATGAGAGAAGGAGGAAATTGCCATTAGGACACCATAGTGGCCATTGTTGCAGGCAAAGTCTACACTTCTATGGATGTTAAAACTAACAGACAAGGGCTTCCTTGGTGGCGCAGTGGTTGAGAATCTGCCTGCCGATGCAAGGGACACGGGTTCGAGCCCTGGTCTGGGAAGATCCCACATGCCGCGGAGCAACTAGGCCCGTGAGCCACAACTACTGAGCCTGCGCGTCTGGAGCCTGTGCTCCGCAACAAGAGAGGCCGCGATAGTGAGAGGCCCGCGCACCGCGATGAAGAGTGGCCCCCGCTCGCCGCAACTAGAGAAAGCCCTTGCACAGAAACGAAGACCCAACACAGCCAAGATAAATAAATAAATAAATTAATATTAAAAAAACCCAAAAATCTAACAGACAAAAGTTTGAGGAGGAGCAGGACATTTGCATAGTCGCAAGGTATTTCCTCCAAGATATTTATTAATCATAAAGGGAAAAATAGTGACTCTATGGTAGGAAAACTCAGCAAACACCATCTTAACCAAGTGACTGATGTTAATAACAAGACAGAGGAGCATCGTGTGCCCCCTGATGTGACACACAGAGAAGAGCACATCACCCCTGGGGTACCTTAGGTAAAATGTATGTCCTCATTCTGATCATGAGAAAACCTCAGACACACAGCAGTAGAAGGATGGTCTAGGAAATAACTGGCCAGTACTTTAGCAAAGTGTCAAAGTCATGAAAGACAAGGGAAGACTGAGGACCTGCATAGGTTGGAAGACACGAAAGAGAATGACAAGTAAAGGCAATGTGGGATCCTGAATTTGATCCTGGACCAGAAAAAGAACATTAGTGGAAAAACAGATGAAACCAAAAAAGACTGTAGTTTAGTTGATAACACTGTACTGATATTAACTTCTTAGTTTTCATAACTGTACTATGGTTACATATGATGTTAACATTAGGGGAAGCTGGGTGAAGAGTATATGGAAACTCAGAACTATTTCTAGAGCTTTTCCATTACGTCTAAAATGATTTCAAAATAAATTTTTAAAAAAGAGAGGAAAGAAAAGGCTAGGGGAGGCAGGGAGAGGAAAGGGAGTGGGTTATGGGCTAGAGATGTAGCACAGCAGCTGACTATTACTTCTAGAACCTTCTACAACCTGAGGCCACTGAGAATTTGCCATTTTCCTCTTGGGTTAATGTGAACTTGTATGCTGTTATAGCCATAACATATACAAGTTAAACGTCTGAGAATAGGCCCCTGGGTGTGGAAGGGATTAAAGAAGATTCTGACATCCTCATCAGCTGCAGTTGGTGGCCAGCAGAGCAGGGAGGGATGTCAAGTGCCTTTAGGGATGGCTGGTGTCTGAGACCAGCCACCCTAAAGACTTCACTCCCAGAGGCTCACCTGGCTGAATCACCTGAAAAGGGGAATCGCATTATCACAGGACAGGATGGGAAGGGAGCACCCAGCCAGGGCTTGGGGTGGGGGAGAGGACATCTTTGTCCTGGGTGTTTACCACACTATGTATATATGTTAATGACAGTGAAATGTGTTCTTGGAAATGTTCTCTTCATTTGTAGATGTATCGCTGCAGAGTGTGTGTATGAGAAAGAGACATGCCAGATCCCAAAGAAAACAGCTTAGTCCTGCATCCCATTATATATACAAAGCAGAAGGGGTGGGAATGCGGTTTTGTTGGTATTTCCAAATGCAAAACAGGTCTCCCTTCTCCTCTGTTTGGTTGTTGCTATTTTCCAACAGAATGAAAATGCCGGCACTCAAGACATGTTGCCAGAAACTTGCTTAGCAAAACACTTCAATTCCTTTGTATAGAAAAGGAGCATTTCTTCCAATGGGTGCTTTTCTGTGTTCTCCCTGATTTCTGTGGTAATAACAGCTACATTTGGCTCCAGATCTGTGGACGTGGTAGAGAAAGGCACCTCCAGATTCCAGATCCTAAAATCTCATGGAACATTAACATGAACGTCAAACTGACGTTACCAATTTAAGGGATTTAAACACTTAGCTTTAGAATAAACAAAACCCAGTGGCAAGGTTTGGACAACTTCAGCTGCATTCAACAATACAACCCAGATGTTGGGTAATGCAAACCTCATAAATGTATGCTTTCCATTGCATTCTTCATGAGAAAAATCTAAGTGGGATGGACTGGATAATGAAGGAAAGCAGAACTGATTAATTATTGGGTGGCTTTTACGGGGCAGATTCTATGGCAGGTGCTTTATAAAGTCAGCCTCATGTAAGATTTGCAATGAGGTAACTATTATTATTTCCATCTATAGAGAGGGTATGAGACTCAGAAATCTGCACTTTGCCTGGGTAACCCAATTGGTGAGTGGCAAAGTCAGGATTTCACCTGTGTGGGTGTGACTTTAAAACCTTTGCTGTTCCTAAGAGCCAACGCTGACTACGCATAACACTCCCTTGCTTAAAACCATCCAATGTCTCACACTGCCACCAGGTCAGCTAGCGTTTCAGCCAACTTTCGAGGACGGTGGTGGCACCTGCCCTGATACTCTGTGCTCAGGGCTTAATACCTGCTTGCCAACTGAATGAATGAATGGATGGATGAGAGAGAACAGGATGTTTCAAACACATATTTTTAACATTTTGTATAACATCTTATGTAAGTGCTACAAATGTTACAATTCTTTGTGAATAATTCACTAAAGCAGTATTCCTAAAGATCCATATTAGATCATATTCAATTGTTTTATTTCAGTGGTTCTCAACCAGGGTGATTTTGGTCCCCTTACCCAGGGAACGTTTGACATTGTCTGGAAGCATTTCGGTTGTCACAGCTGGGGGCAGAGGGGTGCTACTGGCATCCAGTGGGTAGACCCCAGGGACGCTGCTAAACAACTTACAACACACAGGAGTCTCCTCACCCCTAACAAAGATGTCAATAGTGCCCAAAGTTGAGAAACCCTGCTTTATTTTACTTAATCGCATGTACTTGAAAACAATCAAACAACGCTTGCTTGTTTTGTTCTGCTTTAATACAGATCTATGGCTAGCCAGATTGACTTTCGTTGCTCAGTTTGTTTGAATTCCCAAGGAATGTTGAAATTTTCCTGGGGGTATGCTTCTGGAAAGGTCAGAAGCACTTTGGTTGTCTTCATACTTTCGCTCCGTAGCAATGTTTTTGCACATTGGTTGACTATCAGCTGGTTGTTGTCTACAATTCAAACTACATAATGAATCCAGTGCATAAATTATTTACCCAGATTTAATTCCAGAGACTGTTATCTTTGTATTTTCTCCTTTGCCAGCTAATCTGGCTCACTGCATTGGAATTTTGGTCATGCCCATTCTCCTTCCTCACTAAATTATCTCCGTAACATAGTATAAACAGAACAAGCTTGTGTGTGATACGCTTAACTGTTAATTTACCTAATTAAGCTAATTCAATTAAATCATTTACATCTTTTTGGTATCATGCCAGTTGATACCACTGCAGAAGTAGGATGTTTTAGAAGATGACTGTTCAGCAAATGAATGGGGAAAAAAAATAATGGAACACAAAATTAAACAACAGTCCAAATCTCCTGGCTTGAACATACTGAAAAAATGCTGCTTTCACAGGGTCCTGTGATTAGTTATTTTTCTTAAATCAATTTTCTGTAGAAATTGGTATTTTAACATAGTGATCATAATTTATTGTGTAAGAGATATTTTAAACACTATTTATATGTTCACATATTTGGTGTGTTTAAGTAATGTGTGTTCGTTCCCACATTAGGGTGCGATTAGTAAAATGTTTTGTGGTGTTAGCAAGACATGAACTGAGCAGATTCTTTTGAACAAACCTGCAAAATAATTTTGCTAAATTACATAAATATCTTTAGGATGCATACATATTTCATTTACAGTCATCATCCAAACGTCCCTGTCGTAGTGATAAATGAGCAAAAGTAAATGTGAAACGTTTTATGCCAATAAAAATCAACAGAAAAAAAAGACAAGAAATTCTAGGCAGGAGAGTCCAAACAAATTGTCATCTTTATAGATCTACCGTAAATCCCGCCCCCCCCCCCCGCCCCAACTTTGGATTTGACTGATATAGAATTCGCATTTGGGTGGGACTCTGGATACCCTAGGTTTGTTAATAGATGGGCCACCATAGTTTTATCTGTCCAAGGCCTCAGCTTGGCAGGGGAGGGACACCGGGCAGGATCTGGCCTCCTCTCTAGGAGCACACACACCCAGGGTGAGACTTGAGGCAATGCTCTGCCTTGACTTATTCTAGGTAAGTAAAGCTCTAGGTTTGGTAGAACTTCAGAAAAGCCACAAATGACACCAACCCAGATTCCTTCAACACGAATAATCTCCTGAGTCCACCAGGAAAACCAGTGAGATCCCAGGACTAATTACAGATGTGCAGTAAGACCCACCAGCTGCCTGCTGTTTCCTTGTCAGAAAAGTACATTTCTTCCCCCATGCTGCAGGGGCAAACAGGGAATGTATTTTGTTTCCTGGAAGCCCTTGCTTTCCACCTACTTCGACTTCAAATCCAAAGATCTTTTTTTTCTCTATTTAGGAAGCACAAGGAGATAATTTATGGAAATAAAACAGTGTTTTAAGAAGATGGCTTTTTTTCTATTTGGGAGAGGAGCTCTGCAGAGGTTTTTCCTCTGCTTGACCCTTGAATGGGGCCACTTGTCTTTACAAAGAGTAACAACTCCAGCGTACCACAAACTTTCTGACAGTAGAGTTTTGGAGGTTGGCAACCAGATTTCTGATGCTAACCTTCCCCCTACTGCTCATGCTAAACTCATTCTCCTTTAGTAAATACTAGTTCCCTGAAAGCAGGGGTCACACCATCTATCCCTCCTCATTGCCCTGGCATAGTAACTGGCACAGAGAAAACACAGGAATTATTTATTCCATAGTTACCAAAGAGTAAAGAGACCATTCCCCAATTCAAATTCATAGTTCCACCCAAAGCAACTTTCCCTTTGAACTTCACAGTAGGTCTGTGGTTCTGTGAACGTTCCAGGCACCAGGCTTAGGTCTGATCTTACTGCGTGATGCATCAAATTGCCAAAGCACATCCACATTGCCCACCTAATACTCTTTAGTCTTTCCTCTACATCTTCCCTCTGTTTCTTAGTAGTCAGGCTCCTAACTCCCTCTCCCTTCCCTGTCATTCCCAATCACCAATGAATACCACGGATGGAAGGAAAACCATAGAAACTGACATTCCTCCTGTATTAGTTGGCCAGGGCTGCCATAGCAAAGTGGCATAGACTGGATGGCGTAAACAACAGAAATTTTCTTATAGTTCTGGAGCCTAGAAGTCCAAGATCGTATTAGCGGGGTTAGTTTCTACTAAGGCCTCTCTCCCTGGCTTGCAGATGACCATCTTCTCCCTGTGTCATCACGTGGTCCTCCTTCTGTGCGCATCCCTGTGTCCTAACATCCTCTGACCAGTCTGGGCTGTTTTGGGCCTCCCATTCACGTGTCAGTGATTGGGTTAGGTCTGGTCACGTGAACCAAATCTGACCTAAGTGAGAGGAAAGAACTTCTGCTGGGGGCTTCCGCAAAAAGGTTTGCTATTAAGAGGCCTAGAAATCAATGCTTTTTTTTTTTTTTTAATCTCTGGACCATACTGGGTCTCCGTGTGACAACTGGAATCTCTGTGCCCGGGTGGTGCTCAAGGGGACCTGAAGTAAGGGCAAGCTAACATAAGGATGGCATTATTCAGGAGACATTGAAAAAGTTCACCGATGACACCTTTGAACCATGGACTCTACCCATCAGAGAGCACCCCCACTACTGCTGACCTTGTTGTGAGGTGAGACCACACATTTTATTATTGAAGCCAATTAGACATAGATTTTTACCACTTTCACCCAACAACATCCCAACTAGTAGAATGGATTCAGGCCACTTACTAGTCACTCACTAGTCACTCAGTGTCTCAGTTTCCTTATTTGTAAATAGAGATAATAGTGCTTACCCCCCACCCCCCTAGAATTACTGTATAACTTCAGCGTCAGTCACGTAAAGCACTCAACACATTGCTTCACACATAGAAGATGCTCAATAAACACTTTCCCTCTTTGGGGGCCTCTGGTACCTTAGAAATTGTTCTTCTTGTACTTCCCACACATGTGCTCTTAAGCAGAGTGGCCCAACAATCCGAGCTGTCGATATTTTCGTACACAGAATTACAATCAAATTCGCCAAGGCGGCTCGCTATTTCAAGGAACTCGCTAACCAGCTTGTCTGTCAAGTAGTGTGAACTATGGGCCAAGAGTCAGTCATCTTTTTTCTTTAGCCAATGTATACAATTCGATAAGAATCTCCCTTTCCTGAAATTGTGTCACTGGGCTGGACTTTCTTATCTGGAGCTTTCTTAACCAGGACACATCGATGGTGGACTCATAATTGGGGTTTCAAGACTGTGTCCTGCCTGTCCCCACCCTCTCCCATCCTTGGTTTCTCTCACTGCCCTGTCCCTCTTCCCACCTTGCCTGCCTGCCCCATAGCACCTAACACAGTGCTTCCCAGGAGTAATTATCAACAAGTGCTTAGTGAACAAATGCTTTGCTGTAGGGATCATTGTAACAAAGGGTAAGGAGGGCTGGTGATGGGAGGATGGACAGAGAGAAGCTGAGGAAGCCTATCTCTGGGAACTGCACTGTGGGGCATTCGTCCTCGTGCTCGGTGCTGGGCCGGACTGTGGCTCGGGATGCACACCCACGCTGGGGCCACTTGGAGGCGCCCGGAAGGACCAGCCTGGACAGAATGTTTATATGTAAATATATATGTACCTGACACACCTAGCAATCTACTAACTGCTTAATCTGTGCTAGGCACAATGCCCCAAGTTTTATGATGTCATACAGTCACCACCATTCTAAGGGTATGAAGCCCATTTTACAGATGGAGACACTGAGGATGCAAAAGGTAAAGTGACTTGCCCAAGGCCCTACAGCTGATGTGTAAAAAAGCCAAAACCCAAATCAGAGCCCATGTTTTTATGACGAGTAGTCAAAGGGTTTGAGAGGTGTCCCATGGTCAGGATATGCTGGAGGACCCAAGGGCGTGACAGAATCAGGTCATCCTGGTAGATACTCTCCAGTTGTGTGATACAGCAAAAGAAGCATTAGAGGAAGAGGTATCATCACTGCTCCCAGCATGGCCCTGAGCAAATCAGAGGGACCCTGGCTCAGTTTACCCATCTGAAAAATTAGCATGCGACTAACGGTCATATCTTCTCTTGAGATCACTGTAAAAATCAGATGGGCAAAAAGCTATCAAAGTACTTCAAATAGCATCAACAGTCTCTAGTACCAGATTAAAAAAAAACCACACCTCGTTCATTCCTGGCGTTTGTTAGGTGCTCCATAAATGTTTGAGAAATCAAGCCAAGCAAAACAGAACCTACTTCTTTACCTTTTAAGAAAATATTTCTGCTTCTCATCTGTCAACTGTGATTCTCTTTTTTTCAATTTTTTCTTCCTTCTTTCTTTATTTTGTTTCCCATCCCCTCCTTGATTCCAGCCAACCCATAGCATTCACCCTTGGTCCCCGGCTGGCCACACCTCAATGGGTACTAACTGGCTAGTCCCAGCTGGTGTGCACTGGGCCGCCCACAAGCTGTGGGCAGCCTGGCTGTGATGGCCAGAGGTGAGCTGGTGACAAACGGGCTCTCTGTGCCTGTGACCTGGCGGGGCCAGTTAATCACCGGGAGGCGCTCTTTCTGCATATGTATGGCCCAGAGCCGCCCGACCTACCATTAGAGGCAAAAACCCAAAGCTTTGGGAGAGGATTTTTTTTTTTTTTTTGGGCAAACTAGAGAAACATGAAGCCCAAGTGAGGTAGACTTTGAGATAGACAGAGAAAGGAATCCAAGAGGGAAAAAGAAAAGTCAAAAACTAAAATGGAGTATGAAGGGTGATAAATGGCCTTGGCCGGACAGTGGCTGCCCTGTCCGGCCTTAGGAAATCACATTAAGGGGGACTAGTGAAGAATCTGGGTCAGAATTATGAAAAGCATTCTTATAAAAAGAGTCTGAATAGCGTCTGCAGCCAGAAGCTTCCATGAATGTCTTCAGATCATATCCATAGGATGTGTGTGTGTGTGCGTGTGTGTGTAAGAGTGAGAGCCATTCATGGGCACCTGTATTGATGAAGAAATATGTGTGTGGGGGGATGTTTGCAGGAAAAAATATATGACTCCGCTGCATGAGCTGCATATAAACCAACACACTCTTGGGAGACACTCATTATATCTGTTTTTATCACAAATATAAATGTGAGGAAAGAGGTCACAAAGTACTCAACAGATACCCCTTGAAGATTCTCTCTGTATCCTCAAAAAGCACCAGAATCTGCTGCAAGTGAAATCTCAGAGAAATCCAAGGCAGCGCCTTTCTCTTCCCCGCGTCCTGCCCACATGCATAAAGATGTCAGCGTGTTGATTATTCTGATTAGACTTTTAGTGTAATTTACGGGGTCCAGCCATTGTGCGTGGGTGTCTGGCCTGTACTCGCTGCCCTGACGATGCCATTTTTAAGATGTCAGCTCGGCCATGATTCATGGCTGATGCTAGTGACATTGCCGCTGACCTGAAAGAGTTAGGCAGCAATATTTAATTAAAGAAAAAAAAAAAAAAGAACCAGCCTAAGGAAAGTCGAGGGCAAAATCTAAAAGAACCAAATTCATCTCTGGGAAGATCAGCATCTCAAAACAGGGAAGAGGCACCGAGAGTCCAATGTATTTTCATTTATCCATGGCGCTGCTTGTCTACCTGTCATTCGGAGTGGTGAGGCCATCCTCAGTGAGGGAGACAACCGCTTAGACCCCAAGCACCATCATGCCACCGGCTCCCGTTCCACGTGTCTTCCGGGATTCCCTGGAAGATGGGGTCATCACTCTTAGCCCTTGCTACACAGGGATCAGCCTGCCTGCTGTCCAGCCTGCTGGCCACGGACGCATTGGGGCTCCAGCTCCCTGCTTTTCCCAGTGTGCAAAAGGCCATACTCGGTTCTAAGCTCCCAGGCCCAGGATGCTGTACAAACTTCAGGGTGAAATGGACACTGTGGAACCTATGTTCTGCTTGTTGGGGGCATAAATCCAGCACACACACCCCCAAAACCAGAGCCACGTACTAGCATTGGGAACGAGGACCTCCCCAGGCTTTGTGTAGCAGTTTAAGTGGGAGAACAATTATCCCTTAAAACACATACTCACACATACGTAGACACACACATCCACACGCCTTAGCTGGGAAGCCTAATAAGCCAGTCCGTTTTCCAGAAGTGGAAAGACAGAATTTTGCATTAGTGGGAAGGCTGCAGTGAGCTGAGGTTTGAGAACTAGGCCCGGCCTTTGTCCAGGCCTGTGGGAGCCAGGCTATTGTCTGCCAGGCTCCCCTGCCCCAGTGACCCCAGGGTCGGGGGCACACATGCCGGCCTTGAACTCTCCGTCTGTCTCCCCCACCATATTAATTACTATTCCCTTTGGTCAGGCTAAGAAAACAGCCTCGGCTGCATTAGGGCTAATTAAGAAGAGTGAGCTCGCCATCCTGGCAGCCTTCCTCAGTCCGTTCAGGCCGGGAATGGGCCCTGACAATCTTATTACTGGACATCGAAACACCTCCCTCCTCCTTCCTGACCCGGTGAACACGCGACACCCTCCCTTCAACCCCCAACAGTGAATTCGCCTCTTCCATTATGAATGCATCTGCCCCCAGCAACCAGTGACAGCCCGGGTCACTCAGACACACAGGGCACGGGAACAGCTATGTTTCCTTAAGCCAAGGGGAGTTAGCAGAGCAAATGCGGGTCACGTCCATCTCTGACTCCATCTGTTGCCTCTTCCTCATGCACCCACCATAAATAAATTAATAGACAGATTGAAGAGATGAGGACCACTCCACGTCACCATCCCCTATACCTCCCGTGCTCTCCATTTAAACCCACAAGGTGATCGCTGGCTCATGAGGAGAATCCAATGCTCTGGAAGCATGTGGGCCCTTCTGCGAGGCTCTGAAGACAGTTAATGGTTATTTAAGCTGTCCCCTACGCGTGTCCCCTCCGCATCCTCACGGCCCCTATCAACTGCATTGGCCCGCACATCCAGTCACCATCTGCTCCAATCCATCCTCCACAAGGCCGCCAGAGCCTAAAGGACATGTGAGTATGCCACTCGTCTGGCTTACAGAACCCCCATTTGACCTCTCTGTCTGCAGAAGGAAACTCCTTAGCATGGATTACAGGCCCTTGACAACCTGGACACCACCTTCTTTCCTTTCTCATCTCTTGTTAGTCACCCGACACCGGGGTGGCGATTCCCCCCCCCCGCCGTCACCCTCCACGGGGGTCGCAGTTATCCCAACCACTGCCCGACAGAGGTAGCAAACACAGAAGCTTGTAGGGTCCGGGAGGAGAGAATACATGTCCAAAGCAAGTGCTATAGGAGAGCGCAGCTAATGGGAGAGCCCAGCCTCCGCCCACCCCACCCGCTACCACAGGGACAGAAGGGGCAGCTACTACTCACCTCCTATTGGTTGCTGTTTGGAAATAAAGACATGCAGATTCCTACCCACAAGCCCCCACTTGCAGAAAGACTATATATATAATTTAAATGTGAAATTGACCAGATTTCAAATATCCATAACTAATTACAATTAGAATGCCAAAAAAAATACCACGCCAGCCCACACCCACCATTGAGAACTCCGCTCCCCAGTGTAGCCCGCTACCCGCAGTTCCCTGAATAAACTGAGCCCCCTCACCCCCTGGGCTTCGCTCCTGACTCTGCCTTGTCGGTCTTGTGTAATCGGTGAGCATCTTCCGAGCCACTATCAACTTAACTCAGCACCAGGCTGCCATCGCTTGTCACGGCTCAGGGTTGCCAGGTGTCCCAAGATGCCTAGTACAATTTGAATTTCAGCTAACAAAGAATCATTTTAAAGTATAAGTATGTCCTAAACATCGTATGGGCCATACTCTTTACACTACAAAGTATTCACTGTTTGTCTAAAATTTCAGTTTAACTGGGTGTCCTTTATTTTATCTGCTAAATCTGGCAACCCCACTCTGGCTACAGGGTATCCACCCTCCACTCTTGCCAGGCGATCACTGTTCTAGGTGCCGGGGATACAGCAGGAGACAAAATGGACCAAAAAACCAAAACCAAAACCAAAACGTCCCTTTCCACTTGTAGCTTATGTTCTTCAGGGAGAATCGAGGGTTTCGCCTTCTATTCCAACATCGATTTGGCTCAAGAGTTAAACCAGGGGGTTCAGGCTCTACCACCCCACCACTTACCAAGGTGTTATCATGTTCATCTCACAAATGGGGAGATTGGGTCTATGATGCAGTTTGATTTGAACATGTGAAGTGACATATATGGGTGTTGTCCTAGGACAATGTCTGCCAGAAGTAACAAGTGACACCTGGTATTAACCTTTAATTGTTCACATTTTTATGTCCCCCTTAGACCAAAAAATGTCCCTCCAAGGAAGGGATGATGCAGTAATTATCTTTGTATTTCCAGTTCCCAGCACATTGCTGATACGTGATAGGGACTCAGTGGGCCAGTTTAGCAGGTCACAGTGATGGCTGCTTTAGAACATGATAAGGCATGGATTTTGACTGTCTACACACAAGCAAAGACAAATGGAAATTTGAAGCAAGTTTCCTGATAAAGAAGGTCAAACACCTCATTGCAGAGAAAGCGTGGGTTTCCTTTTAACATGAATGATGCAATTTGCATATTACCCCCAAGTGGATATTAATAGAAAATTGACTTTGCTTTCCCTTTACAAGTGTTCTCTAAGGCAGCCTCCTTCTAGGGACCTTGTTACAGAGGTACCCTTAAAAATAAAATACCTTAATATTTACGGCAGCCTAGGCTTTTTTTTTTTTTTGTAAACATTTCCTGATTATAAAAGTAATTTGTAAAATAGAGAAAAGTTACAAAAAGCCCCAAACTCACCCACAATACCACCACTCAAAAATGGCCTCCATCAACATTTGGTGTATTCTTCCATCCTTTTTATTACATATGTGTATATACTTCTCCCCTTCAGTTATATACCTATACATATATACAATGATTTGGGATCCTATTTTATGTAACTTTCATATCCTGTTTCTTTCATTTCATAGTCTTCAGAAACATTCAGATTCTTAGAAAAGCGAGGACTTTACAAACCTCATAATATTCCATATACATAAAATCCATAAATGTTTTATTATTTATAAATCCAATTACTTATTGTTAGATTTTGTCAATCCCAGTTTTTTAAATTATTTAAAATAATGATGTGATAAGTATCTTTTATATACGATTCCATGATTTAGTTCCTTGGGAGAGAAAATCCTAGAAGTTTGGTCAAGGAGAGACCCTTTAAGATACTTGAAATGGATAAAGCACCTGACCTCTAAGAATCCTTATAACCCAGTGTGAGGAGACACCCAACAGCCTTGATAAGACAAGCTGGGACCTTCAATGGTGTCCTCGGAGACGGTTCTCCACATAGGGAGAAGCGACTAGACCCTGGGATCCTAATCTCACCTCCAAGATTTTGCCCCGTTTGGCAAGGGGAAGGTTGACGTTTGATTTTTATGAAGGCAGCTGCTTGGTTTCCTTACACCAAGAGTTGGTGAAGAATTGCTGAGCTGATAATGGGTTACCTTGAGTGTTTGTGATGTTTGTCATTAAAATCAAAATGTATCTCTGCCGAGGTTTGGATGAAGATTCCTATCTAAATGCAAGAAAATAGAGTTTGATGGTCTTGAAACTTTTAAAAATCTCAGGATCCTTTCTTTAAAGCAGGTTGATGGTAGGGATAGCAAATGCATGGTTAACGTGCATTACTCTCCAGTCCTGATGATTACAGCCCTCTTTTTCGAAGATCACGGACTTGGCCTTTGCGTCCTCATCATAGCAATTTAGGCAGCCCCTATTAGTTGACTGAAGTTAGCACATAACTCCATTTTATAGTCTGGATGCAGAAGTACACAGCATAATACAAATCAATTGGAGCTAGACTGTTTATGAAGGGGTAAGGAATCCAGAGCCCTAACCACTTCTTTCCCTCAGAAAAGACTTTTTTGAGTTGTATTCAATGGTCACTGGTCCAGTCTGTCTGTCCCAATCCCTCTGAATTCTAGCATTTCAAGATTCTTGTACCCTGTTATTCACACAATGAGAGATCATTTTTCAAACAAAAGATCCCATTTGACACTTTGTTTGCCTTCTTTGCCATATGATTCCTGTTCACTGGATTGAGGTGTGAACAAAAGATGAGGGAGGACCACCACTGCCTTCACAACACTATCAGCAACAGGAGCTGAGCAGCAGAAATGGATTTTTGATACTAAGACTGTCCTGGATGGAATCATTCTTCTGAATTTTTCCAATTTGGGCTGTAAGAGGCTACAAGAGGCTTTGGCCAATCATAGCTCCCCCCATCCGACCTTACGAGAAACAGTCATGAATCATCTAATTAAAAATGCAGATCATGGTTGTACCAACAATACTGATGTAGAGGACGATCACCCCAGTAGTGATGGCTGAGACAAGAGTCCTGCAGAGACTCACACCTGGGCAAGCTATCAGGAAGGAGAGGCTGGGGGCCCTGCCACTGTCCTACAAGCCCTGTCATGTTTCGGGGTCCCTCTCCTTGTGGCTGGAGAGAAGGATCAGGCAGGGCCGCTTCTTCAGCTCAAGGGCCTCCATGGAGTGGAGCATCTAGGCAGGTCGGGGCCACTGCCGTGGAGCTGCCACTGGATATTACTATCATTCCACACAGCAGCACGTCCCCTGGAGAGAGAGATTTCAAACCCCGCAAACTCAGCCCTCCATCCCCTTGTTCTCCCAGTCTTATAAAAATAGAAGGAACACATGTTCCCATTAGTCACTTGCTAGAGGGTTGCTGTGGGGTATATGCAAGCAGCCTGTACACTGGAACCAAATTTGAATATCATTTGCATCTTTCAGGTAGGCAATGAATACTGCATCAAACACACGCGCACAGCCCCCCTCTTCTCCTCCGCAGCAAGGCACCGAGTGAGGCGGACCAGATGACATTTCCTGGGAACAAGACCTCTCATCTGTATGTTTTCACATCTGCTTGATCAGTCCCCTCCCTTGACCGAGGCCCACCCCAGCTGGAGAGGCATTCTGAGAGGCTTTTAATTAAACTTCTGCTTGCCAAGAGTGGCTTGCATATGCACAGGAGGGCCAGCTCTCCTGGGGGAGCCATAAAGGCAGCCACTTCTTTTGCCTCTGTGTGTCCTTAAGTCTCTGAGGTCATGGAGCAGAAATGCGCCCCGGGCTGGCAACCCCTATCAGAAGGGCATCCCCGGTGCAGAGCCGAGGGGCACGGTGCTGCCTTGCCTGACTGGTGGAGTCCTAGAGCTCCCTTGGTAACTGGGGGACTCCCAGGACAGCAGCGGTCAGGGTAAAAGCCAGAGAAGACAGGGCTGCATGGGGGTTAAGTCACAGCACAGCCAGAAGCAGAAAAAGACTGAAAAAGCCTCCAGACCCCACAGGTGGCTTCGTTATTGACGTGCACTTCCCTTCTGGGAGGGCAGCGGGCTGCAAGAGGAGGCGGCGTTCTTTGTGGCTCTGACCTGCCTTGACCTGACCTTTGTAACTCTATCAGGACTAGTGGTCAGTACTTATCAACTGTCAATAAACCGCCAAAACACACACTTTAATTCAGAATACAGGGAGGCCCATCTATTTGCTGATCGATCTTGGCCTTGCAAGTTGACAAAATGCAGAGTCCCTTGTCTTCTTATCATAATATTGAAAATATGCACTGCAACAAATTGAATGATCTACACCTCTCGTGCCCCACTCCTGGGGCCCTCGGTAAATACAGGACGATTGATTGCGATAAAAGGTGAATGGGAGGGCTGTGCATTCCTCTACAGAAAACAATGCCACGGAACCATGGGCAAGAGGACTAAGTAGTCCATCTCATTAAATGTATCTACTAAAACCCTATGGAAACAGGGCAAGGCTACCCTGCCCCAGTAAGCTGGGTAATTCAAAATCAATCTGCATGTGTTTGAATAATTGAGGCAAAAACAGATTTGGGGGCTTCATGAGCTATTTTAATAGATACTTTGAGTCACTGGATTCTGGCCGGTTCCTTTCTACATGACCTTATGCTGTGTTGTCTGTACTTTTGTAATTTCTGCCTCTGCACCCCAGAAAATAATAATATGGTATTAGAGGTGCTTTGATCACATAATTGGGGCTGATATCAAGAAGCAGAGCCGGTGTCTGGGAGTACTGGGTTGGCCTTCTGTTTTCCAGTTACTGGGGCAGTGGTGGAGATGCAAGGTCAATGACTTCAGCATTCCCTCCCTAATGGACCATGTGCCTCAGGTGCCACTCAAACTGGCCAAACAAAGAGTATGGCTGACACTTTCTGGTAAGTTGGCAGCTTGGCTATTTAAATCATCTGTAAGTTGCAGATAAGAATCATACTTATTTCTTAGAGTTGTGATGGGAATTAAATGAGTGGGTATCTGTGAAAGGCTTATAACAGTCCTGCAGGGAGAAGACTCAATACATGGTTGGCTAGTATTAGGGAGGTTATTTATGTTACTACGATCATACGATCATCCTCCTTGTTACATTGGTTGGCCACATGACACATAGTCAAGTTCCTGGCGCCCAGGGGTGGAAATTGTGGTTTTCTTTGTCACAGCTGCATGGAGTCCTGTGGGGTTTCTCAGCCTCAGTACTACTGATATTTCGGACCAGATCATTCTTTGGTGGAAGAGGGGAGCTGTCTTGTACACTGTAGCATTTGTGTCCTCTACCCCATAGATGCCGGCAGCACTCCCTTCCCCACAGGTGTGACAGCCAAAAATGCCTCCAGGCACTGTCAAATGTCCCTGAAAGGCAAAACTGCCCTAGATGAGAACCACCGAGGTAAAGTCACAGTCATGAGCTGTGTCCACCAGGCCCGCACACCCGCGGCTGTCATAGAACCTCAGCCTCTGCTCAAGTCTCCTGTCGTTAGGTTGGTTCTCACAGGTGCCCACAAATAAGTGGCTGCAGCTACCGCAGGGATCTGTCCTCTGCCTTGTGGGCTGTTCCGGCCCATCGGTCTGGGCTGGCCCTGCAGACCTTGAGGGCACCTCCCAGCACCCACGTTCATACCGGGTGTATCTGCTGTTGTTCCCCAAATGGGTGGTGAGCCTCCCATGGCCCAGTGTGCTGGGCAATGACTACCCCCCGCCGCTGCTACTGTGGCTCTCAGGGTCCCGAGCACTGGCTCACTGTGTCCTCTAAGGACATCAACGCCATGAAGCCCAGTGATATCCTGGCTGAGGTGGGGGAATGGCTCCCTCCTGCTTGTTTTCACGCTCCAGTAGATGGACATCTACATGATCTAACCATCTTTCAGGAGATGGCACAGTGCTTCACTGAAAACAAGTCTTTAGATTCATACGAGAGCTTTGGGGAGGCTGGCCCAAAGCACACATCCAAGTGTTCAGGGCTCTCCTGAGTTCTAAAACGTGCCAATTCCGTACCCCCCTGCCACGACCCCAGCTCACACCTTCCCCACCCCAGATGCCTTATAATCATTCAAGCTGGTCCAGCTTCTCTTAGATTGCAGCTTCCTCAGTCTCTTGGCCAAACAGCCTCTGGGGAAGCCTGAAATCTACCAGTTGCCTGATATGATCAACTGCATAAGAATCACATGGCTTCTCACAAATTGTAGAAACTTAATTTTGAAGTAATACCTTATTTTGCAGGTGAAGAAACTTAGGGCCAGAGAGATTAAATGACAGGTTCAAGGTCACACAATTTACCAGTAACAAAAGCAAGAACAAGACACTCAGTTCCCTTCCTGGAGACCATCTTTAACTTGCAAACTACAAAAAGTGTTGTAGAAATTAATACATTAATTTTAGGAAAGGGATTTCGCACAATAGTGCCTTTATATCTGATATGGTATTGAGGGGTTGTATGAACATGGTGAGAAATTGAAGCTTATACCTGCAAGCACCAAATCACTGTTTTCACTTTAAATGTTTTAATGAAATATTTCTAAAATGTATTAGGTAAGAATATATGAAAGATTTTTACCTAATCAGGAATCACATGTGTATGTTGTGTCATACTTTTTTTTTCTGTAGATGGCTCCCCACACCATTATTTTGAGTTTTTTACTTTGTTCTAAATAGTCAATATTACTGGATGTAATTTCTGAATAAATGAGACAGTCTGTTATTAGTATTTCACCAACAAGTCTGTGCTTACCAGTTTTTAGATAAAATTGCTTCCAAGTGGGAAGTAGTAATCAAAAGAAAGTCAGATCTAACTATTTCCTGGGTATGCTCTACTTGCAATTTTTACCCACTAAGCATTAACGCCTGCTAATTTTTCAAATATTTGCAAACCAAAGTGGTCCTTGCAAATCCTTCTGTAGTCTTTCTCAGTATTATGCTTCTTTCTTAAACCAATGGGCACCCAAGAAAGCTGAAACTAAGGGCAATATTCTCTTTCAACATAGATGTGCAACTTTTTATCTGGCTTCCTTTTCTTGAGTTAGATGATCTAACAGAACTTGATTTGAACGACAAGTGGTATGGGATTGCCCTAAACCTAAGAAATGACAAACACAGGTCCATCAACTTTATGTCTGAGGCAGGGGAATGTCAAAAGAGTATTTGCCTAATTTTCTGGTCCTAGTTTATCACTCCCATGCCTGCAACTCTCAGCTCCAGATAATTCCAGCTCATCAAGAAAAAGTATAGAATAAGGCTTGATGACATTATCACAAAGTCAGATTAACAACAAATAGGGGGAAACAAAAATTGGATCTTCCCTGGTAAAGGTGTTCTCCCTGCAGAAGGGTAGATGCTGATAAAGTGGTCCCTAGGATAAGTCCATCAATCATTATGAACTCATAATGGCTCAAAGGCAGTCTCGGCCATTTGAACAAAGCCACAAAAATCATGAGAGAAGAGGGTCTGAAGCAGATTATAAAATGAACATAAGTAGATGAAAGAAATAATCATCCAAATGTATTTTAAGTTCTAGTGGATTAGTAATATTCTATGTTGATAGGAAAAATAATAATATCAAATGCAAATCATATTATTCATCTGTGCATTGCCTCTGGGTTGTACAAAACTCAGGAATTAAAAAAATTCCTGGATTATAAAGTAGAAAAATAATAATGCATTAATGATCACCCTTAATTATGATTACTACATTTGTGTTAAATTAGCATTTTCAGAAACTCAAATTCTTTCCATATTTCCAGTTCCCTCTGGAAAATTTGAGAATAAAATGTACTGCAGCACATTTGTTGTACTGGAGCAACAACTGCAGCACAAATGTCCTCTTCATGGAAACTTCCTACCTGCCTCGGGCGTGATGGTGTTTTCCACTCCAGAGGAAATCAGTCACAAACAGTAAAGGAAGTGGCAGCCAGAATCAGAGACAAAGGCGACAGAGGCTCAGAGCACTGAAGCCCAGTGGCCGTGTTGGCTGAGGACGGTGCAAATCTGTGAGCAACAGAATGCCAAAAAGGAAGGGATGGGGATTTGGACAAGAAAAGCACATCTGCTTTATACCATCATAAGATATAACCTCTGAAGCTTTTGCCCTCCTCTCAAAACCGAAGGAAATGAATGGAATCCAGCTTTCACATCCTTGGCAAAGTCTCCGAGGGTCTAGTATCAGCAGTAGAGGCGGGGTAAGAAATCTATCTGCCTCCTTAACTTGCTAGAAAGTTTGAAAAGTCAGTCAGCAGAAGGGCACTGCTGACCAGGCTCCTTGGTTCAACAGACTGCCTGATGATTACACGCAGTTTGGAATATTAAGAGGGTCAGCTGGGAGATGAATCAGTGGCTCTGTTTCTCATGCCAGCTTCGTTCCTCTCACTCGGCCACCTTTGAGCTCAGCGCGCTATTGCAACTGACCTTCAGCTTGAGACGGTGAGTATTAGGAATTTATGGGTGACAGAATCCTCAAACCTGGTGCTTTTGGACTTTTTGCTTCTGCCAGACTGCAACTAAATGCAAAATGCATAGGTATGAAGGAGGAAGACCACTGAGCTACTTCCTAGTACTACAGTACTTCAATCCCTGTGTGATGTACAGAAAGCGAGCTTCAATTATACAATTAGACTGAATATCACTTTCCCCATTAGTGTTTATTTTTGTCACCAGTCATGTTGCTTACTGGAAAATGAAGGCCATTAGTCTATGTGGCTCATCTGTCCTTCCCCCTTTGAAGACATTTTGCTGATCTGCTTTGATTTCTTTTTAGCAGCTGCTGATTCTTCTCTTTAAGGATACTCCTTGGAGTTTGAGGGGCTCAGAGGTATGTGGATTGCTGAAATTGGACTTATGTGGCATATTTACCTTGAAAAGCTGAGGTTTGTATAAAGAGGCCCCTGGCAGCTGGCTGTCAGTGGGGCAGGAAGAGGAAAGAAAAATCCAAAGGGGAGAATGAGGCTTCAGAGAGAGGCTAACTCCTGGACATGGGGCTGAAGGAGAGGAGCAAGGACCGTAGTCAGCAGTCCAGCGCATCCCTCAGTGCGTGGGATCTAAGTGAGAGGACACTGATGGGAGTGCTGTGCGATTCAGAGGAATAATCACAGACTGTTTACTGAACTGCCAAACTGCCCGGCAGCAGCCCATCTGACCATCCAACGAGCTTCCCAGCAACGCAAACCAGAAAGTCAGTAAGACACCACCAGTTTCCAAATTCTATCTCATTGCACACAAACCGGAAGTCTCAACGATCAATAACATGTTACTGAATTACAATCAGAAGTCAGTGTAGCAACACCTCGATGAGCAAGTGTGTCCAAGAGGCATCTGAGTCAAAAAAGTGAATTCCAAAATTTTCAAATGGGATAAGGAGATCAGATCGTAATCTGGCGAGCAATGTCTTCAAGACAGCATGTCTTGAAGTACAAGAGAGAAAAAGTGAAGACGACAGAGAAAGACTGCAGTCGAACTTTTAAAAAAATGGTCCAGAGTTCAGTACCAATTAACTATTCCTGCTTCTCTACACCCACGATGGAACATTTCCAGCATCTCTGAGTTTGTGTTAACTGGCCTCAACTTCATTTCCGACTGACTGAGAGTTGAATTTCTAAAGCTACTGTTGATTGACGGTTGGACCCCTACCTACCTTAGCAATGGTTCCAAGGAGGTCCATGAGGCTAATTCACTAACCACTATTTTGGTAGTAGATGCACATCTCCAGGACCTAAGGGAAGTATCAAGGTTGGCCTTCCAAATTGTTTTGCAAAAAATCATCAGTTTCTCAAAATCTGCTTAGCTGAACAAATGATCACTGATCCCATGTGTACAGACACCACCACTCTACTTCTCCTGTCATCCGTCTCCTTCCCTTTATTGTTCTCATATTAGTAGATTAAAAGATCAGAAGTGCCAGCTTTTAGCAAATAGATTCATCTTTAGTCACAAACAGATTTCCATGAGAATGAACACAAAGTTATTAGAGGAGAGAGATAAGCACATTACATATATTTTAAGCTTGCTGTCTGATTTCTGTTAGGCATGCCCTGATTTCTTTTAAGCACTGGGAACGCGTTCATTTTCCAGTTTATATGGGGGATCTTACGTAACTAGAGTGCCATTTAGAGATTACTAATTTACTAAATGGTACCCTGGTGCCCTGAAAGAGTTAATTCTCTTCCAAGAGATAAGCAATTTATTTTCTATTTAGCAGCAGGATAAGGCCCACTGCTTACAAATGACTATGAGCCCCTTAGACAGAGAGAGAGCTATATAAATACAGGGTATAATAAACATAATTACTATAATATAATGTCAATCCACGGTATTATTTTTATACATACCCCTTCCTAACCTTTGTCTAGAACGACCAGATCAACATTGTGAGAGTCCTGTCACTTTTGCATACATCTCTGGAAAACCAGATGCCAAGAGATATGCCAAATTCTCTAGTAAATAGTTCATTTAACCAATCAATCAAGAAATGTTCCTCAAACACCGTTAACAGAAAGCATAGTCCAGAACCTGCCCCCCCAAAGCTTCCGATTTAGTTGGGGTGATAATGACTCGTGAGCAAACACCTAGCCAGAGGTGATCATGCATGAATAGAAAGATCACGAAAGTCCAGTGCAGAGGAGAGAGAAACCAGCCACACTGTAAACGAGCTTCCACTGACCACCTGGCAGTGGGAGTCAGTGACGATGCTTATCTTTACCTTGGTTCCAATTCCAGCTCTGCCATTTACTTGCTGTGTAATTTTGATCAAGTTACTTAACCTCTCTGAGTTCCAGGGTCTTGAAAAACCACTGACTTGAAATATGGGGAGGATTAAGCAAAGTTATGTCTGCAAAAATACTTTATCAACTTTGATAAGCCATACAAACACAAATACAAAAGTTTTCTAACATATGTACTTTTTAAAAAATGGAAATGATGGAAGGCAGCATCTTCTGTGCACGAAAACTTGCTCAACAGCTAGTCTTGGGATTCACAATGTTTTCTTTCCTAACAGGGCTCCGGGTCTCATGGATGGGGCCTGGGTAGGGCAGCAAAGAAATGACAGTTCTCAGTGAAGATACATCATTAGGAAGCTGAAGAGATGGGGGAAGGCTATGTTCTAAAGATGACTAGAAGGAAAAGAAATGTTAGTGAGCCTAGACAGGTCGTCCCAGAGAAGGCAAAGGGAAAGGAGAGAGGATGGAAGGGAAAGGATGTCTGTATTAGTTTGCTGGGGCTGCTGTACAAAGACGTCTGAGATCAAGGTGTCGGCAGGATTGCTTTCTACTGAGGCCTCTCTCCTTGGCTTGTAGATGGTCGTCTCCTCCCTGTGTCTTTAGATAGTCTTCCCTCTGTACGTGTCTGTGTCCAAATTTCTTCTTCTTATAAGGACACCAGTCTTCTGGGATTAGGGCCCATCCCAATGATCTCATTTTAACTTAATTACTATTTTAAACACCCTATCTCCAAATGCAGTCACATTCTGTGGTGCTGGGCCTTAGGACTTCACCATATGAATTTTGGGAGGGACACAATTCAACCCCTAACACATTTAAGTTTATAGATGAATTTGCAACTTTACTTGATGTGACAATGAAACATAAAGAGTGGAAGAGACTAATTTACAAGTGTGTGGAGCAGCCCAAATGATTAGGGACATAACTGTAGAGATTTGGGGAAGGAGGAGTTGGGTGAAGCAAATGGTTTTGTGGATGTAAGTTACTGAGATGTGCTTCTGCGTGTACATTTTCTTAAAACAATAGCCATTCCCCCTTCAGAGAGTAACCAGAACTTCTGGACATTATAATAATTTCTACTCTGGCCTGGACATTTCACATAAATCTTTCACAAAAGGTGATAGTTTCTTCTCTAAAAGACTTCAGAAGTCGGCACTCCACAAGATCACTTAGAGATCTGCTCCGATGATTTATCTACTCTGCCTAACAAGAAGTTATTTCTTATGCCTGACCAAAAATCTCCTGCTAATGGAGGCCACAGTTCAGCATTTCAAGGCCCCATGACATTGGTGAGTTCATTCTCACATTCCCTGCTAATCTATTTTTCAGTCTATCTTAGTCTGTCTCTCCCCCCTTCTCTCTTTCTCCCACTATGAATATGGAGAATGATTACTCAGAAATACCCACAGAAATTCCACCATATATTGAGCAGCTGAGTTACTCCTTGGCTTTCTCTTATTTTAGCCAAAGAAATATCAAACGTTCCCACCTCCCCCACCTGATATTCTAGATTGTTTTTTTTATCAGTAAACATGAGATAGAGCACTCAAAATTTTTTAAATAATGATTTCTAGTATGGGTAATTTTGTCAAGTACCATGAAGCAAGTAAGCTGTTGTTCCTTATAACATGAACATATATACAATTTCCAGTCCCTTAGGTTGGACTTCTGAAGTACACTTGCTTTTCAAAAATATATATGCTTTATACACAAAATAGCTGATTGGAATTCCCTAACTTCACTGTATGTTAAATGATTATTTTCTCTCTACCTTAATGAATGAGCTTGGAGATCTTTTAGTGTTTTGCTCTTAGACTGACTTTAAATGATGACTTTTTAAACCACTCAGTTAGATAGTTCACACAGAGGGAAAGGGTTGGATCTATGGGACTCCATTCCAATATATGACATGTATAGCTGTCAAAAGTCAAAAGTCACAAAAGCCCCTTCTAAAACTAAAATCAGTAAGACATCTTTATAAAAGGGATTATTTGAAAGTAGGGTTGTGGGAGAGTGAGGTTTATGCAGTGGCCTCCATAAGAACTATGTGATCCCTTCCCCATGTGTCAGATGGGAACTGATGGGGATGCAACCCAGCAACACTCTAAATGCTCCCAATTAAAGAGTCCATATAGCGCCCACGCAACACACCACTTTGTACACACTTACTTTGTGTGTATTACCTCACCTATACTCACCTCTTATAAGATACATATATATATATGAAAAGACGTGTATATAATGAATATAATTTGTGTGTCTACATATATATCATTCTCTTTGTGCATATATATACACATACACACATATATGAAATATATATATATATGTGTATATATATATATATAATTTTTTTAAGTGCCCATGGTTTTTCTAGCTTTATTGACTAAAATAGCTCCCCGTCACCTTTTCTTAGGCCTCCCAAGATATTTCCCCTGATTTTATCTATAAGTGCATCCATTAAATTTGAAGAGATATTATAACTATATAAACTAGAAGGACCACTGCCCAAGATCTATACTCGGTATCAAGTAGGAGACCACTCAAGTGGTATTACCATTTAAGCAGCCCTGAGACAATCCTCCTTCCCCATCTTGTTTTACCCAAATACCAAGATTCCTGAAATTCACAATCACACAGTATGCCCTGGCCATCTTCCCTTGGATTTTACCATTTCAGGGTATGATATCTCAACTTCCAACTTCTAGAGCCTGCATCTTATTGAGATCTTTCTTTGACCACCTGGGCCTGTTGCACTACCTGGGTGTGGGGTATGCAGGAAGTGAATGGGAATTAGGACCCCAGGGAACAGTCTCAACCAATGAATGACAGGAATTAGTGTGTGAATACACCAGCTCCCTTTTCCCTTGGGTGGATAACTGTGAAGTGTGTTCTAAACTCTTCCCTGAGTTTTGTCAGTGAAATTAAGCTCCAGTTGCCCACAATGGCAACTTGCATGCTCTTTATTAGCATCTTTTCCTTCCTTGCTTTTTTCCCCTACACTTCTCCCAGTTCCTGAGATCACCTTACAAACAAATTACTTTTACTTAAGACTTGGCTCAGGGTCTATTTCTGAGAGAACCCAAATGAAGATACACAGTCATTCCTTTGGTTATAGCACCGATATCTCTAAGATGGCTTCTGTTAAAATGCAGAATCTTAGATTTAGGGGGAAGATAGTAGGATGAATTCAGATAATAGAATCTGCTTGCTCTGATACCTAACAAAAGGAATGAAAAGTAGTGAAAAATCAAGATGTTCACCAGCAATAGACAAAGAAAATGGTAAAAGCTCAAGCCATAAACTTCAAAAAATATCAGGTGGGGAAGAGGAGGAAAACTATTTTGACATGTCTCAAAGCTGCTTCCGACTTTACCCAGAACCCCAGAATGCGCTGGAAGAAATAGAGAAAATATTTAGAATTTTCCCCGAACACTTCACAGTGTGAAGAGAAACAAACTGAAGGTGTACAAAGGCATCGTGTTTTGAGTCAGGAAAGTAAATTTTTTCTTCTAGTTTTATTGAGATATAATTGACAGACAGCACTGTATAAGTTTAAGGTGTACAGCATGATGATCTGACTTACATACGTCATGAAATGATTATGACAATACAGAGTTGATTTTTTTTTGGTCAGAATTAGTAAACTTTATTTAAACTTCAGAATAGAAGAAATAGAAAAAAATTTTTTTTCCTTGTGATGAGAATCTCAGGACTTACTCTCTTAACTTTTATATATAACATATAGCAGTGTTAATTATATTTATCATGTTGTACATTACATCCCTTAGTACTTATTTATCTTATGGAAAGATAAATTTGTACTTTTTGACTGCCTTTATCCAATTCCCCCTTCCCTCACCCCCTGGCCTCTAGTAACCACAAATCTAACCTCTTTTTCTACGAGTTTCTTTGTTTGTTTTTGAAATATAATTGACCTACAATATTATTTTAGTGCCGGTGCACAACACAGTGATTCAATATTTCTACACATTTCAGAATGATCACCACGATAAGTCTAGTTACCATCTGTCACCATAGAAAGATATTACATAGTTATTGACTATGTTCCCCACACTGTACATTTCATACCCATGACTCATTTATTTTGTAACTGAAAGTTTGTACCTCTGAATCTCCCTCACCTATTGCTCTCACCTATTTCACTCCTCCCCTCTGACAACTACCTGTTTGTTCTCTGTATCTATGACTCCATTAGGAAAGTAATTTCAAGAATAGAAGCCCTCAATCTCAATACAGAAGCCTACTACTAAAAGACTTCACAGTGTTATTAGGGGCAGGAAAAACTCAAAATTTTGGAGGGAGGCTCTAGGGCAATAAGATACATTCCCAACTAGGTGAAGTGAACCCTGATGAAGGACATTTAACAAAACCTCAGGAGAAGGAGCAGAGCCCCTGCTTCTCTGAGACAAAGCCTAGCAGAATACTACCTCCTTCAAGGCACTCATGACATAGACAACAGGAAAGAACCAGTTACACTGTTGCTGAGAGGAAAGACAGGTCTCAGATCAAGTAGAAAGGGCAATCAAAAATAATTTACCCAACAACTATCAGCACAAGGAGAAGATCTCCATAGGGCTTCACATACTAAGTAAGAATAAGACAAATAAGAGGATGAATGAATGAGTGAATAACATGAAGGGACTTCCACTTTCAATAATGGCAAATGAGTCCTTTTAGACTAGACCTTCTACTGAAAACAACTTCCTATGCTGGATAAAAGACTGAAAAACACCTTAAAGGCACTAAGAGTTGAGAGATCAAGGAGGTGGCCAAACAAAAAGGACTTCCCGGAGCAGGAGAGGCCCTCTTTACCCCACGGGCATTAGTCAATGAGAATATCTGCCAAATCTGCAAATCTGAATTTTGGTTTTGACAGCCTTGCTGTATGTGAGGTGGGACAAATATCAATATGCCCAGACCTCATATAGGGTTATGACTCTAATGAGACCTCCCCACATTAAGTCAGGATCTTAAAAGATTTCACATTAATGATGAGGAAAAGAATGCTAAAAAGGAAATAAGACATGCAAATGAGAGATGGAACATCCATCTGGAAGAGAATACAACCAAAGGAAAAATAAAATTTCTTTTTGAGTACTTCATGTGCTATAGAATAGCTTAATATGGCACAAACTTACTAAGATAGTTGCTAAATGGTAAGCTATTAGAATAACATAATGGTATTAAAAAAAGAGACTGTGGAGATTAGGAGGCAAATTGAGGATCAAAACATCATTATATAATTAATAAATAAATGAGTTCATGTAGAATAGAATAGACATGACTGAAAATAGAATTAGGGGCACAGGGGAAAGCCTTGAGAAAATCTCAGTGAATGAAAAGGAAAAGAGAAAGAATAAGGAAAATAATAGAAAAAGAATAACCAATGTCCTTGAAGCAGAGAATACAACAGATGGGAAAAAATCAGATACATAAGGGAAAAAAAAAGTCTTAAAAGAGGAAGAAATAGATTTATCAAGCTAAGGGTATAGCACATTCTAGGAAAAACTAATACAAATTAGTTGATGCTGAAAATATCCTGGTTTAGTTGTTGAGTTCAAAGGATAAAACAAAAAGTTTTTAGTAATTCAGGTAGAAAAATCAAGTTCTCTATAAACAGAAAATTTAGATGAGCCTCAGGGTTCCCCACAGCATTTAATCCCAGAAGACAAGGAAGCAAAATTTACAAGGTTCTAAAGAAAAAGGTATATCTGTACTTTCTAGAAGTATATCTATACGCTCTATAGAATATCATACCCAGTCAAGCTGATGTTCAGATGTACCCACAACTTTGAGACATTCTCAAATGTGAAGGAACTCAGAGTATGGAATCCATAAGCTCACCTACCAATGAAACAAAATACGAATGACAACTTTACGATTAAAGAACAGTACTCAGTGCCAAGAGACAATGAAGAAGTCTACGAAGTTCTGAGGGAAAGAAAGGATGATCCGAAAATTTTATAGCCAGCTAAAGTGTCCTTTCGATTACTCATTTATTCTTGTTTATTTACTTTTATTTTATTTTCTATGCCTTTGTATTTATTGCACCTTAAGTATAAAGACAACATACATTCTCAAGCATGCAAGAACTTAGAATATGGTATCTAAATATCCTCTAAAAGTCTACTTAAAGATAAAATCTATCCAATTAAGAGAGAAATCAAAACTGAAAAAAAAAGAATGGAGAACACAGATCTAAAAACTTGAGTTGAGCACTGAACCGGTATTTGAATACAGAAGTATAAAAATATGACAAAATTAATGTGGTGGTTATGGTTCAGAACAAATTGACAAATGTTAAAAACTATGACAAAGTAAAGCAATAACCAATAAATACAGGAAGCAGAGGAAGGAAATTGGGTGGCTGTATGCTAATTTTCTCATCTTCAAAGCAGGGAGTCAACCAATACTTTACAACACTGAAACATGAACTTAAACAATAATGGATCTAGACAATAATTTTTCCTAATCTTTTTTTCTTAACTATAGATTGATCATTTAAGAACAATATTCTAGTGAAAAATATTCTTTTCCAGAGGATCAGAAATTCCTTCAGTTTCTCTTTTATAATTTTTTCTGTTAAATTCTAATATAACAAAGTCTAGTACCATTACATTTAATACTTGTTATTATATCACACATGATCCCTTTTTTTAAAATCTGTTTTTCTCAGTCTCTTTGAACCGTTCATTCTCTGTCTCTGTCTCTCTCACTCTTCTCTCTTTTCTTTTATATATACATGGTTAACAAATGCTTGGGAAAATGTTCACCAAATCTGAAAGATGACTATTTTTGAGCAGTGAAATTTTTAGTGAAATTGTGCTTTCTTCTTTGTACTTTACCATTTTTAATTTTATGAAGTAATATGTATAATTTTTATAAAAACACTAGTCATTATTTATTCTATAAAAGAAAAATATGGGTATTTAACACCTTGTTGTAAATGTATTTATGATTTTCTACATTGCAGAAAAGGAAAGTAGAAGCTGGGAGATGCTAAGAGCCCAGATTGGAAACTTAGGGCATAAAGAAAGGGGAAGAAAATTATTAGAAGCATCACATCATCTTTAATTTTTTCATATTTTTGCATATGGTTTCAAATTCAAGAAACTGTCATTTTAACTTTACTACACTGTTAATTCTGCTATTTTCTTTAGAAGATTTAGCTTCTTAGGAAGCAGATGCCCCTCTTCTTTTAATGGTACCAGATCCCTAATTCTGACTCTCTCAGAAATTTTAATCCTCAAGGTTTTCTGAGTGTGTCAAAGGAGGACTGACCAGTGCCTGCACACATTTGCAGATTAACAGCTTCTGCCATTCGCAAATTGGAAACCCTTTCCCTCATCCCTCTGATAGCGGGAGTCTCTCTCTCTTAATGGTACTATGATTCCCATTTCTGCATCTTCCTTATTAATGCAGTCTATAAAGCATTTCTCTTTTTCTTGGCTGTTTCAGCCTTCTGTTGAGTTTCAAGAGTATTAAATGAAATTTAATACTTATCTGAGGCAACAAAGCAAAGACTCTACCTTCAACTAATGGGAACGCTGATCCTTAATACAGAAGACACACCTTGGTAGGAAACAATAGGTGTTATGTATGTTTCATGTAACATTAAGTCACGGAGTTCTCATAAGATCACAGAGAAGACACTTAACCAATAATGTTGCCACAGTGAGTGAGATGAGACCAGGAAAGAGTTGGCAGCTTCTGACTTAGGGATCTGAATGGGATCCTTCAGAACATGATCCACACTTTCAGCATTAAAATTCTAGATCCAATAGGGATACATTATACCTTGATAAGTGGAAGGAGGCAGACCAGATCCATCACAAAATACCTTAGACCAAAAGATAACTAGGAGTTGAGAACCTCTATTATGCTATTCTTTACGCTGCTTGTTACTTGAATTCAGTTGGCTGTTAGTTGCACCAAGTAATTAAAATTCCCCCCACCCTCAAGTATTTTGCAAAATCCGTGGGTTCGCTAAAGTCTAGTACCTGATGGCATCTAGTCACTGCATTAAATATCCTGTTAATAATGAGCAGCATCCCTATTTCTAATTACAAAATGAATATATAGAAGCATTCTTATTCAAGGAAACATCCGTATTTTTGTTATTAATGAACAATTAACTTAGTTGACAGAATGAGCCACGTACAGTCTGGATGTTTTAAGAATATTCTAAATTATTATTACTCTTTGGCTAAGATTTTGATTCCTTCCGTATGTCTCTGTTAACTAAGAAATAATCTCAGATAGAAGATCCATTGTTTTTGGTCACAAAAGCAATTTTTAAGAAGATTATAACTTTAAAACAGACCTAAATCCAGGAGAAAATGACACACATATATATAACATTTATATAGATAGTGACATATATAAATATATAAATTATAACATATATTCTATATTATAAAATGATAATTAAAACACTAATATATGTTATAATTATATATATATCATATGGGAGGACATTTTGATCATATTTTAGGAGAGAACTCTTTCATATGACAAATCCAACATCTTCCTGTTAAAAGCCCAACTCTCTGCTAGAAAAATATCAAAACTTTCACTTAAGTTGCCATGGGGCGAATAGAGTTACGTACAATTCAGAATCATTTGGAGAGATGGGGGTGTGTGTCCACTGTATTTAACTTTCAAAACACAGTGGGTAGAATGAGCTCAACACTACACAAAGAGCTCAGAGTTTCTGGAATAAACACGTGGGAACCAGGGTTGGTGCAAGAGGTAGAAAAAGGAAACTGAAGATTACAAAATTCAGTCACATTTCAAAATTTTCTGCTACAATAATTCACTTTATGTGGAATTAATGTGGTTGATTGAACGTTTGTGCTGTAATTTACTTATAATTAACATTTCATGGTGAACAGATTTCACCATCTCCTTCATGCTGTGAACTCTAAGCCATAGGTCAGAAATAGAGATGAAACAGATAAGCACAAAATATTCTCACTGAAATATTAATGAGATTTTAATTTACTGCTTTAAAAGCACATCTTTCATCAACGTCTGTATATAAAAATCACTACTTTATTTTAATTTTTTAATCACATTAAAAATATAATGAACTCTTCTAGCTGGCAGAAAGACAGCATGCATGCAGGCAATCCTAGGTAGGTAAAACATTTTTCCAGCTTCTTCAGGTGCCAGAAATATTGTCACATGAAGAGAGGAGCTGAAGCCAACAGAGCCAAGAATTCCTTTTCAGTTAACCAGTCCTGAGCCCTAAACCCTACGGAGCAGAAATGGGGTGTCCCCACTGCACCTTCTCCATACTCTTGACCCAGAGAATTTGTGAGCATAATGAAATCATTGTTTCACACTGTTGATAAATGGAACCTCCTAAGATGCTTTAATATGCTGGCCTGCCTTTGCCACTATCTCAGATACCTGTCATTTTTATTCTAGAGAGAAAAATCCAGACAGAACCTTATTCAACCAGAAACTATTTTACAGATGATAGAAAGATGGTGGGATCTTTGAAGTAAACTCAACAGACTTAATAAAACTAGTAGCAAAACTAGATGACAATCCAAAGGAAATAAATATCTCATGAGGATTTTATACGTGTTCTTTGAATCCCTAAACACAGTAATGAGACCATTAGACCTAACAAATTCTACCAGATTAGACCTACCAGTCTCTCCAGGAATTTTGCTCATGTTAGTTGGCAAATACTGAGGTTCCTTCTTCTCACTTTCGCACCAAATCCCTCAAAAGAGCTGCTTCCACATGTCTCGATTTCTCACTTTCTATTCATTCCTCAACCTATCAAAGCCTTCACAATGACTGTTTCCTTTTCCAAGTTGGAAGGTCACCCCCCTAAAAGAGGGTGTGTGGCTAAGGAAAAGGAGTGAGAAGCAACTACAAACACTTAGAAGAAAGATATACCTGGTTGCATAAGGAACATCCTATCTTTTCAGCTACAAATCTTCTATAAGGTTATGCAAATATTCAAGGCTTTTCCATCATTTATGAAAACAGTGTTGGAAGAGCTAGGATATTAGAGCATAAAGCAGTAAAAAACAAAAGAAAAACCAAAAAACAAACAACAACAACAACAACAAAAACTGTGATAGAAAACTAACCCGGGCCTTGATTTATCTTTGCCAAGGTCAGACCAAATGAGAATGAGACCTTTCATGCCAAGAACATACTACTTATTTTTCTTCAATGACTTACAAATGGAAGCTTATCATTACAAATTCCGACTTGACTGTCTTTTTTTTTAAACCATTGTAGCATTGTTTGGTGTCCATCGCAGATGGAGTAGCTCATAAAATTAAAGCATGACCTCTTGATAGGAACCAAGATTTGCACAGGCCTGGTTTTCCTATCAGCCAATACTTGCTTTTGGAAGAAAGCCAAATGCATTTAGTCCATAAAAAATAGCACCTCTGACCTGAGAGGTCCAAATACTTCCAAGGAACCTTACATTTGTATTCTTAGAAGAGAATTTCTTGAGAGAATGGAAAAGATAACTCTTCCATTTCATTCACATATCACAGGGACATGCAAACTACGGTGTGGAAAATACAGACGCAGGTGGCTACATAAATGGACTGTACAGGAGGGTTCTACTCGGGCATCCTTCCCACTCCATGTTGCTTCTGTTGCCCATAACAACTCGACAAAAACCCCACGGAAAGGGCTTCCCTGGTGGCGCAGTGGTTGAGAATCTGCCTGCTAATGCAGGGGACACGAGTTCGAGCCCTGGTCTGGGAAGATCCCACATGCCACGGAGCAGCTGGGCCCGTGAGCCACAACTGCTGAGCCTGCGCGTCTGGAGCCTGTGCCCCGCAACGGGAGGGGCCGCGATAGTGAAAGGCCCGCGCACCGCGATGAAGAGCGGTCCCCGCACCGCGATGAAGAGTGGCCCCCGCTTGCCGCAACTAGAGAAAGCCCTCGCACGAACCGAGGACCCAACACAGCCAAAAAAATAAATAAAAATAAATAAAGTAGCTATAAAAAAAAAACAAACAAAAAAAAAACAAAAAACCCCACGGAAAGAAAAGTGACACTGAGAAGAGACCCAGGACATCTATGAGGAAGCCAATAAAACCTCACAGTTCAATAAAGACATTTCATTCCCCTTACTTTCTAAAAAGCTCCAAACCATTCAAAGCACTATTAGAATTTCAGATGAAAACCTGAATACTATGAGCATTGTAAATCAGCTACAAACAGCTTTTAAAACTGTGTCAGGAGAAAATACGCATGTAATTTTCTTCTTCTTTTTTTAATATTGCTTTTTTTTTTTTTTTTTTGCCCTCAAAGGTTTGTTTGTTAAGAAGCAGGTACCAATTTATTTTTACAGAGGGAATCTGTTTGATGTGGGGAGGAGTGAGGGGGCTGGAGAAATCCTTCAACCTGCGTTGGGAGGGCTCCCAGCATTACTTTCACTTGTGGTACATGCCCTACCATCCAAGGTGGTGGGTGCGCCTTCACAAACCACATTGCATTGCTGACCTTTTTCTTCACCAGAATTCTTAGAATCTGAAGCAGAAGTATCACTTACCTGGGAAAAATTGCTCGTCAGACTTCTCCAGTCCAGGAAGCCATAGTTGCTGTCTTTGAACAGTCCAGGAAAGATCAGGGCACTAGAAGGGAGCTCTCCCTCTGAAAGATGGAGGGGAAGAGGGAGGCAGGTCCTTCTCAAGAGTCAGGAGCCTTTCGCCTCCTTTGCTGGGACGTCCTGCAGCCTTCCATAAGTTCATTTCCCTGAGACTCTGACAGGGTCATGAGACAGGGATACTTTATAATTGTTCCTTGTTTCCCTTTTCAAGTTCCTGGAAAGAAAAGAAACGAAAAAGAGCTTTCTCAATTTGTCAGGTTCTTAAAGTAGCTGGAGACTGGGATTCATTTCCAAATTGAAGAATTTCATTCCCTCCTTCCCTCCCCTATCCTTCCTTCCTTATCTTCGGCAGCATAGGAAAGGCTGTGTGGTTATGTGGATCGCTTTCCGTACTTCATAAAACAAAAAGATAAGGACAAACCAAAGCATCATAGGGACTACGTCCTCTAGAAAACGTCCACAACAATTCAATCTCCTTGTTACTCTCTTGACACAGAACACTTACTGCCAAAGACGGTGAAAATGTAGGACAATGTGTTCTCATAGAAAAAGACCACAGCCAGTTCTGGTGGAAAGCAGGTGCCACTCAAAAGTCAGAAAATTTCATCTCTTCTGTTTTGGTTCTAAAAGTAGCTACCTTGACATCAGAATGAAAATTACAACCTTGAAATGAACGAAGAGCTGCTCCAAGGCCTAGAGAATGGGATCCAGATGTCATTTTACCTTCTATCTGGATAGAAAGATTAAATCAAGCTGCACTGGATAATTTATTTAACAAAGAATTACTAAGCATCAACTACTGAAAACCATCTGCATACACTTTCAGTACTGATAATTCTCTGCCTACCTCCCCTTCAAATTTTGTCATTATCTTCTAGGCAAAAGCACGTGAATGGTCAAAGGGTTACCTCATAAGTTTTCTTCAGCGTGGGTAATGAGGGATCCTGGGCTCTAGGATCAGACAGACTAGAGAGAACACTCAGGAAGAAGGGAATCCACTGACCCCTTTGAGTTAGAAATGGAGGGGGACCACCGCATACAGAGCGTGGCTGAACCTTGTGTTTCTGAGTAGAGTGGAAGGCTCACTCCTCCCCCTTTCCTCCACCCTCCCCTCACAGCCAATATCGTCCTCTGCCAATTTTGCAAGATTTTAATTGAGGAAATGACTGTTTTCTTCCATGGGGTAGCATTTGCCTTCAAACCAGCCTGGTAAGTCAAGAGGTAACAATAGAGACCCCAGTGGGACTGGAAATCCTGGGCATCAAAAATGGAGAAAATGAGGTCTGGCCTTTCCTTTCAGGCAATGTTTCTCCCACCAGTGGCAGCCCTGAAGCACCTGGCTTTGATTGCACTGCGGGAGCTGGAACGTTTCCTTCCATGTGGATCTGCTACTTATTAGCAGAATGACCTTGGGCAAGCTACTTAACCTTTCTGAACCTCACTCAGTCACCTATAAAATGAGAAAGTAATACCTGCTTCATGGTGATGCCTAAATGAGATAACATACAGTAAGTTCTAAGGACACAGCTTAGCTTAGGAATCTGGTTATAGTATCCTTCTATAGTGTCCTTGTGAATCTGGTTATAGTATCCTTCTATCCTGGCTCCTCCTGGGGAGACTCTGACACAGGTTAGAGAAGGGGGCCCTTAAATTCAGTTGTTTAGAAGTGTCTTCTGTGACTTTCTATGGGCTGGTTTCACAACCCCAACCCACAATCGTTACATATTCTGGTAATGGCTGTTGGTTTTCATTTTTCTGTCCCCTCTTTAGTCAACTAAAAAAGAAAAAAAATCTATCCTTAAAGACATCTTACTTCCTCTTTCCAGCCTCCTTTTTTTTCTCATGATTCCCCTTCTTTCTTTTTGTCTCTTCCTTTTAGACAGACATGCTCAGCCCCTCAGTGGTTACATGCTGCCTAAGACACGCAGGTAGAATTCTTACACCTGAACTTGGAGCTTCCCCTCTGACGCTCTTGTCACCTCCCTCTCTCTACTCCGTCTTACCTCCTCCGGCTCCTTACCCTCAATCTTTATCTCACTTTCTTACGCTTTTGTATGATAATTTTCCTTCTTGGTAAAAACACAACATGATTTCCAATTGCCTGCTCTGTAAAAATCTCTCTTTTTTCCTGCTTTAAATAATTAAGGAGCCAACGTAACTGAAACATGTCAATAAGGCTTCATATTTGTAGCAACTGAAACCTGCCTTCAATGACAGGGAGAATAAATACCCTAGTCTGTAGTATTCCAAATGACTTGCCGAAGAAGCTCATTTGCCTAGTTAACCAGAAGTAATCAGACAAACTCATCCGTCTGCTTTTGTAGCACTTCTGCTCTTTCTGTCACACTTACCTATCGTTGATGGATATCAGTAAGATAGAAGATAAGAGGCACCTATTTGAGGTATACTGAGTAATTCCTCCAAACAACATTACGGAAAACAAACACAAAAAGTTCATTTTATTTCTAATGTGGAAAAGTTTGTGGAGTCACTGGATGCACTGAGCTCCTGGCTGTTTTATTTATTTTTTTTAATTAAACTTTTTTAGGAGATAATTGTTAATTCATGTGCATTTGAGGAAATAATAGAGATCCCATGTACCCTTTACCTAGTTTCCTCCAATGATACCATCTTCCAGAACTACAGTACACCATTACAACTAGGCTATGACACCGATAGAGTCAACATACAGAACAACTGCATCCCCACAGGGATCTCTCCAATTGCCCTTTTATAGCCACACCCACTTCCTTCCAGTCCCCACCCTCTCCTTAATCCTTGGCAACCATTAACCTGTTATCCATATCTACATTTTTTTTTTTTTTTCAGTTTGAGAATGTTATATAATGAAATTACACAGTATGTAACCTTTTGGGCTTGGCTTTTTCTACTCAGCATAATTCTCTGCTGATCTACCCAGGTTGTTGTGTATATCAATGGTTTGCTCCTTTTTTATTGCTGAATGATATTCCATAGTATGGATGTACCACCTTTGTTTAACCATTCACCCATTGAAGGACATCTGGGTTGTTTCCAGTTTTTTACTGTTACAAATTAAGTTGTTATATACATTCATGTACACGTTTTTGTGTGACATATGTTTTCATTCCTCTGGTATAAATGTCTAGGAGTACCATTGTTGGGTTGTATAATTGCATGTTTAGTTTTTAAGTTTTTAAGAAACTCCCAAACTGTTTCCTAGAGCAGTTGTATCATTTTACATTCCCACCAGCAATGTATGAAGGATTTGATTTCTCTGTACCCCTGCCAGCATTTGGTGTTGTCACTACTTTTTACTTTATCCAATTTAATATATGTGTAATGTTATCTCATTGTTGTTTTAATTTATATTTCCCACATAGCTCATGATGTTGAATATCTTTCCATTGTGCTTATTTTCCATTTGCATACCGTCTTTGGTGAAATGTCTCTTCATGTCTTTTGCCCATTTTCTAATTGGATTGTTGGTTTTTTTACTGTTGAGTTTTAATTCTTAACATAGTTTAGAAACTTGTCCTTTGTTGGATACAAGGTTTGTAAATATTTTCCCACAGTCTGCAGCTTATCTTTTTCATCGTCCTAGAAAGACCTTTCACAGATTAAAAGTTTTCAACTTTGTTGAACCAATTTATTAAGTTTTCCTTAAATGGATCGGGCTTTTGGTGTCAAGTCTAGGAAATCTTTGCCTACACCTAGATCCTGAAGATTCTCTGATTTTTTTCCTAAAAATTGTATCATTCTATGATTTACATTAACTCTGTGATCCACTTTGAGTTAATTGTAGTATACAGTGTGAACTTAGGTTGAAGTTCATATTTGTTTGCCGATGGGTATCCAACGGCACCAGCAACATTTGCTAGAAGGCTATCTTTCCTTCATTGAATCGCTTTTATATCTTTGTCAAAAATCATTTAGACATATTTGTGTGGGTCTATTTCTGGGTTCTCTATTTTCTCCATTGATCTGTGTGACAACACCATATTGATTACTGCGGCCGTATAAGAAGTCTTTAGATTGGGTAGATTGATTTCCTCCCATTTCATTCTTCTTTTTCAAAATGGTTTTAGCTATTCTAGTTCCTCTGAATTTCCATATAAATTTTTAAATAATCTTGCCTAAATTTACAAAAAACAACTTGCTGGGATTTTGACAGGAATTACGTTGAACCTATGTATCAATTCAAGGAAAACTGATATCTTTACTATGTTGAGTGTTCCAAACCACAAACATAGTATTTTCTCTCCATTTATTTAGAGCGTCTTTGATTTTTCTCATCAGCATTTTGTAATTTTCAACATACAAATCCTATATGTTCTGTTAGATTTATACCTAAGTATTCATTTTTTAAAAGTTATTATAAATGGCATTGTATTTTTAATTTTGATTTTCATGTGTTCAATGCTAGTATATAATGACGCAGTTGATTTTTGTATGTTCATCTTGTGTTCTGTGACTTTGCTGAACTCGCTTATTTATTCTAGGGGATTTTTTTTTTTTTTTTTTTTTTATTGTAGAGTCCTTGGGATTTTTTATGTTGACAATCATGTCTTCTGCAAATTAAGAAAATTCTATTTATTCCTTTCCAACCTGTGAGCCTTTTGCTTCCTTTTTTGATGTTATTGCACTAACTAGAACTTCCATCCACACGTGGAATAAGAGTGGTGAGAGTGGGCAACCTTGTCTTTTTCCTAATCTTCGGGGAAAAGCATTCAGTCTTTCATCCTTAAGTATAATATTAGCTGTAGGTTTTTTGTAGACACCTTTTACAAAGTTGAATAAGTTTCTCTCTATTCCTATTTTTCTGAGAGTTTTTATCATGAATGGGTATTAAATTTTGTCAGTTATTTCTGCATCAATTGATACGATCATGTGATTTTCCTTCTTTAGCCTGTTGATATGATGGAATATATTATATGATTTCTGAATATTTAACCAGCTTTGCATGCCTGAGATAAACCCTGCTGGGTCATAGTATATAATTCTTTCTATATATTATGAAATTCTATTGGCTAATATTTTATTAAAGATTTTACAACTATGTTCATGAGGGATATTTGTCTGTAGTTCTCCTTTTTTGTACTGTCTAAATCTGGTCTTGGTATTGGGGTAATATTAACTTCATAGAATGAATTGGGAAGTATTTTCTCCTTTTTGGATGAAATTGTGTAGAATTGGTGTCAATACTCTAAACATTTGGTAGAATCCACTAGTGAAACAATGGGGTCAGTGATTTTTCTCTTTTTCTCCAACTCTCCTTCCAGATCTTACTTCCCCAGCTCCTTGCACAACTGTGCAAGGTTCTGATGTCTACAGTAAATTCCTTATTCCATAATACTCATTGTATCTGCTTCTGTGATTAAATTCTGACTGATATCAAATAGCAAATAGCCATTTGCTACTAAACTGAAATAATAATAATAGTTAATATTTACTGAGTGCTTAAAACATGCCAAGCAACTGCCATGCACTTTACATTTGTTATTTAATGTAAACAACCCTATAAGGAAGGTTATACTATCATCCCAATTTTGCAGAAAAGGAAATGGAAGAACAGAGAAGTTAGGTAAGCTGTGAACAACACACAGTAAGGATCAGAGGCAGGATAGAAGTCAAACTCTCAGCCATGATGCTCTGTTGAAGTTTTTGCTCTTGGCAACTTATTTCTCTTCCAGAAGGACCAGGGCGTATGGTGCTGATAGAAAGCATATATTTAAGTCTCAGCTATATCCATCACTTCCAGTATAACCTGTGCATTTAACTTTGTTGGTTTTCTCTTTACACCCACATCTTTTCCTTTTTTCTTCTTTCCTCTGCCCATTGAGGATTTTTCCCCTGAACTTTTTCTCCATCTAAATGCCCCCTCACCTCCCTAACACCTTTCACATAGTTGGAAAGTAAGCAATACTAACTGATGTGCCCCCTTGCAGGTTCACTGGCCCCCACATAAGTAAAGCACAGGCAGGAGAACAAGGGCAAGGACTGGCTGGGGAAGTGGCAGGATGGCTGGTGCAGCAGGCTCCATAGAAGGCATGTGCATTAGAGCAAGAAACAGGAGGAACGTGTGGGGCTGGCAGACGTAAACCTGCTTAAAAAGCAGAAGAAAATGGTGCACAGGGACTCTGAGAAACCACCTCTCTTGTTCTGGCTTTTTTTTTTTTTTTTTTTTTTTTGCTCACTTTGTGGTCATTCCATTTATTTATTAAAATGTCTACCATGCCTTTAAAAACAGTATTAATGCATCAAAATAAACAATACTTTGGATGCAGAAATGAACACTTAAGCAGATGCAGCCCAGATCCATTCCATTCAGTGTGTGTGTGTGTGTGTGTGTGTGTGCGTGTGCGTGTGCGTGTGTGTGTACGTTGTTTTCTTTTTTTCTTTTCCCTGAGTGCCTTTGCTTGGTAAAAGCCATCAAATATCCTTGGGAATTATTACTAATTTTTTGAACAGCCCTGAAGAATTAAAGGGAGAGAGTAAGAGAGAAGGAATAAGAGGAAGAGAGAGAAAAAGAGAGAGAGAGGTTAAGCTCAAAGGCAGAGAGAGCGAAATGGACCAGATTATACAAAATTAAAAAGCAAATACGAGCAGACAATTTGTGCCGAGTGATTGCAAGCAATTACAGTCCGGCTTTTCTGGAGGGAAGATGGGGGAGGGGGTTACTTCAGCCTAAAAGGAGACTTTATTCATTCCTGATCAGCTTCTCCTACCATTCTCTCTTTTATTCTTGGATATCAATTTTTAAAAAATCAGCTTTCAGATGTTCCATCTCCACCCCTGCAAATCCACCCCTGGGCAGACAGTGAGAGTTTAAGCTTCCAATCGGTTCTTTCTATAGCCCTGAAAACCAATTTGTTCATAAAGAATAAAATAAGGAGGGGGAGAGGGCAAAACACAACAAGAGCATGTGTTTCTTTTAGAGGAGAGCTTCAATTTTACTATAATTGTCTAAAGACGGAGCTGCTTTGATCTGAAGAATTATTATTGTGCCTCAAATGCCGGCTGCTAACGTCACAGCTGTGCTGGGGCTCGGTCACGCCAAGGGGCTTGGGGACCAACTTAGTCCCTGACCTGCGTCTGGGTCCCTCTCTCCTTATCTTTCCTTTGTCCACATGGGAAAGTTTGCTTTCCCGGTTTCGTCCCTCCACTGCTCTGTTGGCTTTCTTCAGGATCCTGGGGAGGCAGGGAGGTGATGGCGGTGACATAACGAGGGGCCGCTGAGGTTGGGCAGGAGTGGGAGCTCTTGCCTTCCGGGGGCGGCCGGTGGAGCTGGACGTGAACATGCCCAGGAGGGCAGGCATGGTCACTAGACCAGAGAACCGGCTGCTCTTGGTCTCCCCGTGCGGGCGAAGAGCAGCTCGGAAGAGGCCCCCGGGCTTGTGAGAAACACATTCACTGAGTTTCCCTGACTTCACTTCTCTGGCTTAATAGTTATTTTCCCTCTCTCCAGCTTAGGTTGCACTGAAGCAAAGGGCAGCTCAAGAAGTAGAATTAAACAATTTTCTTTCTTTCAGAAGAACGGCTAAAAACTATATTTAGGGTCTGAGAGCTGAGCCATCTTCAGCACTCGTGTTTTCCTTCCCGGGGCTAAAGGAAAGGCCCAGAGGGCCTGTTCTCCCCCCTCACTCTCCAGGCGGGCTGGGCAGGATGGGCTCAGGACCCCTCAGGTCCACTCCTCGCCTCACTTGCTCCCATCTCGGAAGCTGCAGTGCCTGCCTCCACCAAAGGCCTCTGAGGTGTCCCTGGAGACTGGAACCCTAGTGGGTCCTCCTCATCTGTTCCTTTTCTGGCTCCCACTGCCTACAGCGCCATCCAGACTCCCTGGCTTGGCACTCAAGGCTCTGCAGAGAAGCTGCCCGCAGACCTTCCTGCTGTTACTTCCCTGTTCAGTCCTGCCACCTCAAGTGACGAGCCTCACCTTTGTTCCAGATGCTCCAGCAAATTCTCACCTCTGGGCCTTTGCTTATGCCTTTCGCCCTGCCTGGAATACAGTCCCTCCCTTCTCTCCCCTTCCCTGAGTCCTCGCCCCTTTCTTGGCTCCACTTCCAGCCCAAAGCACAGATGAGATGGGTAAGAAAATTACTGCCAATGGACTGAGAAACCAAACTTCAGGGACAGAGCTACCTAAATGGCCTGTATTATAGTCTAGGGGGTCCATGACAATAAGGAGAGGACAGACTGGGAGGGACAGACCCACCCCCTGGCCTCCAAGCCAGTGTTTCTCGCACTGGAAGAAGGCATAGAGCCCTTTCAAAGAACATGTAGTAAAACACGAGAATGTTTGTGAGCACTTAGGGTCTGAAAATTCAGTTGGAAAAACACTGCCTTGAGAAACAAAAACATAGCAACATGAAAGTATACACATAACTGTAGCTCTATGAAGTATTAGGTCCAAATTCCCCACAAAAATCATTCTTTCCAACCTGAGCTTCCTTGATACAAAAAATACTTCTAGAAGACTTTTATTAGCTGTGTAAGCATGGGTCAGTTACTTAACTTCTCTGAGCCTTGGTTTCCTCACCCATAATAGGAAGAGAAGTAAAAGTACCTACCTCGAAGTGTGGCTAGAGGGATAAAATGAGGTGATAACACATGGCGAAGTGCTTACATGATCCTTGACACATTGTCAGTTCTCAATCAGCAGCAGCTGTTATCAAACAGATCCCTATAGGTATTTTACATGTTTCGTTACTAAAAAATTCAGGCATCTAACCCTGAATTCCTCACTCCCTCTTCAGCTCCAGGAGGTCTGATGTCCTGGGGTTTCCGGAGAGTGGGAGAGAGGATACTCAGGAGACTGAGGCTTTGAGGAAGGCTGAGTTGCAGCCCCAGAAAGCACAAGAAAGGAGCCACGGAGCAAAACGTGAGGTGTGAGCGAAGGGGAGTGAACTGGTTTTCTAGAATGCCGTGGGTAGGACCTGACAGGTACAGAACACCTGGACAGCTGCCTTAGGTATGGGACAAAGGGAGGCAGGCTTCACTGCAGAGCTTATGGAGGAAGATCTAGTTGAAGAGAAGAATGGAGAAGATTCCGGCTAAAGAGGAATGATCTTTGTAACTTAGTAAGCCATGGGGTAAACGTCAGGAGTCAGGCAAGGATGGAGAGAGCTACAGGGCTCAAGGAAATCTAGAGGACCATCTTAGCGCAACTTTAGGAACAGTGAGTGAGGAGGCAAGATCTCGCTAGAAGGACAACACAGCTCTGTCTGACTTTGGCATCTACTTCCATTATCTGCCCAGTAACTTCAGGTGCTGGAAGAGGAAAGACGAACCCTATGCAGATCTGTAAGTCATAATTTTTGGCCCTGAACCCCCTGCTCTCCTTCCTTGCAGGGAAATGGGCTTGAACAAAAAGAGAGAAGAAGTTGTAAAAATGAACAAAATGTAGGTAGCAGAGACATATTCAACAGGAAGGGTGCAGATGCCTGCAACTTACTTTGAAATCAGTTACCAAAACAGGATAGACTGATGGATGGGCAGAGGGAAGAATAGATGGACAGACTGTGATAAAGCAAATATGTTCCAACGTTCACAGCTGAATGTAGATGGTGAGTGTATGGGTGTTTACAGTAAAAGTTTTTTTCAGTTTTTTTATGTCTTAGCAAATTTTTGTAATAAAAACAAATTGGGAAAAATCAGGCAACAGCATCCAAAATAATCAACCCATATCCTTATGGCCCCAAGACGAGTTGTCCCAAAACAGCAGTTGGCAGAATGGTGAGAAGGGCAAAAGGGTAGATTTTCTTCGACTCTCCTCCCTTGCCTGTCAGCTCCCTGGTGCTGTCCACACACCCTTCCCAAGGCTGGACAACCTGCTAAGAATGTTGCTTGTAAAGATGTAAGCTATGAGCCCAACCTGTGGAATCTGTATTTTATCCAATCTTTCCTGACGAGTGATACAAGTCTTCAACGTTCAAAGAAATAAATCTTCAGAAGTGGAATTTGGCCAGTGGAGAAGAAGCTTTAGGTGATACATCAGTTGGGATTAGGTCTGGTTGCAAGTGTCAGGTCAAAACAATTGTCACTTAAACAGGATGGAAGTTCATTTCATATTCATGTAAATAAAGTCCAAATGGAATTTGCTCAAGACTCTGTACCTCAAACATCTGAAGAACTCTGGTCCTTTCCAACTCAACTGCTCCACCATCCCTAAGCAATGGTTCCCCTCTTCATGGTCCAAGATGGCTGCACCTTTATTCCAAGCAGAGGATGAAGGAAGGAATAAAGAAGGAGGAACACAACAGCAGGCACAAGCTGTCTCTCAAGGGAGGTTCGTGGAAATTGACATGTAAACTCAGTCACATTTTTATATTTAGCTTCAAGGGAGACTGGGAAATGTAGTCCTTATTCTCAGCAACAGTGTGCCCAGCAGAGAAATTATCTTACTATGAAAGAAAGGAGAAAGGATTTGGGGGGACAATTAATAGTCTCTCAAAGGTGGGGAGAACGTCCCATCACAAATCCATAGTTTCTGACTTACTCTGCCTTCCCATAGGGTAGCTCTGACCTTATCCATTGACTTCCATGATAATGGTCTCCTTTCTGGCCTGCTCACATCATGAAGAGGAGAAGGAAATAAGAAAGTATGTGATAAGTGCTTTAGAATTTAATAAACAGTGTAAGGTAGGTATTAGCATCATCAGGTTAGAGATAAGACATGGACCCTCCCTAAGTGCCAAAGACTAGCGGGGTCCTTGTCTTTAGAGGCTGCTGTTAACGTGAATGAGGATTTAGAGCACGGCTCCTCAGCCTCTCCCACCACCTAGCCCCTCTACCTCTGTCAGATAACTGAAACCTTGAGAAGCACAGAGGCTGCCTGAGAGCAGAGACGCCTTAAACAGGTGGTCTCACCCGAAGGGGAAAAGAATCAGCAAGGAGCGCAGTGCAGGGAGGCAGCAGGAAAATGCTGGGCCAAGCAAGGCTGGCCAAGGATCCTTGAGTGGTTGGGTGCTCCAGGAGGAGGACAGGGGCGCGCATGCAGGGGAGGGAAAGAGGGCTGACAAAGGGAGGCATCCAGGTCGATGCGGATCACCCATATGCAGTATGCATGTGGCAGTCCTGCATCTACTCCAAGGACTAGAATGTGAGTTCTCAAAGTTCTCAAAAGGTTTGAAGTTGATCTAGTGCCACAGTCTCCCTGATCAGAAGTTCTCGAAGTTGACTGCCTGTTAAAATCACCGGGGGCTTCTGAAAACATGCTGATGCCTGGTTCCAACCTCCAAGATTCTGATTTTATTAGTCTGGGGTAAAGCCTGGGCGTTGGGATTTTTCAGACCTCCCAACAAGATTCTAATGTGCAGCAGATTTGGAGAATTACCAGAGGCTACGGCAGTGGTCCTGAAACTTAAATGTGCATATCCATCACCTTGGGATTATGTAAAAATGCCAACTCTCATTCACGAGGTTCAGGATGGGGGCTAAGACTCTGCATTTTAATAATTTTCCAGGTGATGCCGATGCTGCCCGTCTTTGGGGCACACTTGACTTTGAATAGCAGGTTTGACACTTGCATTTCCCCTACAGATAATGTGCCCTTTTGCTCTCTTCAAGGGGGCATTGGTCTACTTACGCAAGGCTGTCTGGAGGCCAGAGGAGGCCTGGCCCCTGTAACAAGAGGCTCCCGATAGGACTCCAGGCCTGCTCCTGGCTTCTGGGTCAATATCTGCCTTTGCGTTTAGCGTGTCACCCACTAAGCTGATGATCTAGAATGGCCCATCCTGGACACAGCAGAGAGCAGGCTCCTGGTTCTCAAAACAGCTCTTATTAATATTAATAATTAATGCTTAGTGCTAATGAGTAACCAATTACTAATAGCAGTAATGACATGGAGAAAAGTGATAGCCCTACATGGTACAATCCCCTCTGCTCCCGCTACCCCAAATTATAGTTCTAAATGAGCTTCCAGAATCTTGTTTTGACAGGTACAACCTCACACACATTCACTTAATAAGACAGCTCTATGGAGTGAAATTCCACTTTCAATGGATGCATTTTCAGCGTGGCACACAGGAAATTAAATGTGAAAGTGTCATTAATATGGAAGTTGTGAGTTTAATTCCCTACACAGGGTGCTGCCAAACTGAGACTGTTTATCTATTTCTCATCATGGCTATGTGTTTCTTATGGGATCCAGTGAATTTCTTAGAATTCAAAGTCTTTTGTCTCCTTTTTTGGGTGTACATATAATCGTAGCTTCAAATTCCATCCTCAAAGACACATATTCTCAGAAGCCAAAGAAGCTAACATGAGCACACCACCAGGGAGAACATGACTCCATAGTGTGGTTTGTGATCACTGAAGAGGGCATTCAGGACTGATTCAGGACATAGAATTTTTGTGTATCGTTTCCTTAAATATTTCTTCTTAGACGAAGTAATGTAGCACTTAATGTCTAATGATATCTGTTAAGGAATTCATTAAAGAAAAACTGATAACAAGATATGTTACCATAGTCAACAATTAACTATGCCATGTAGGAATCTTGATTGCTCTTAGGATGTGTAACTGGCACTGCTTTTGGAGCTGTTCTTACAAAGTGGCAAGTGTAGCACAGGTGCATCTTGCTGGGGCTGATTCTGACCACTGGGAAAGCTACAAGTCCCAGTCACAGGTAAAGAGATGGGCCAAGGCAGGCTATTCATACCCTACATTTGTTACTCGTGGGCAAGAGAGACCTCCACTTCATGACTGTCTGTCTTTCTAAACCTCATGTGTCCTCAGGTCTACCCTTTTCCGCAGGTCCAGCTGACTTGGGTGATGGTGGCAAAAGGAGATCCTGGGGAACCCTACAGGTTCTGATACCCTTGGGGACTAGGTTAGAGGGAACTACAGGAAAAGCATCTTACTAGCAATCTCCCTTGATAGGAGCCCACTTATGGGAGACTCAAATGTCTCTGTTCCTCTGGGTGGAGAAGAGCAGAGTTAGGAACTTGCCTGAATCTTTACAGTTGGTCTCAGCCTGGGAAAGACCCTGAAGCAAGCTGAGACAGCTGAGAGCATCCGGCATGTTAAGCATGTGAGCCAGCCCTCTTCATGGGGATAAATCACCTACCCACCTTCTGATTCTGACAACGTGATGCCCAACTGGTCCAGTGGCCTAAGCATTTCAGAACCGCCTCTTGCCTCTCCACACACGCACATCTGAGGATGGTTCAGACATTCACCGGCACAACCTGTCATTCCTCATAGTAGTCTTTTGGTTTCGATTTAAAGACCTACTGAACGTTAGAGCCAAAAGAGATTTAAACCAGCTTTTAACCCAATTTCCTCATTTCACAGATGAGGAAACACCTAGAGAGGATTACCCACAGCCAGCTGGAACAGGAGCCCAGGTTTTCTGACTCCTAGTTCAGGATTCTATTTTTTAAATCCCCCAAAATGGTAAACGTAAAGACTCAAAGAAATACTTCTTGGATCATCTTGCCTGTGGTGGTACAATGTGAAGTCACACTTAGCTGGTTCATAGGCTATTGTCTACAGCCTGGGTTCTGATGGAGCCACAATACTTCTAGTTTGCTGCTAGATGCTCTGCCATATTGAAAAGGGCACATTTTCTACTTCTGCCAGCAATGGGAGAAACAGCATACTGAGTTTTGGACAGATCGTAATTGCCTGAGTCAGGAGGGTATTCCAGAAGTAAGGGGGGGGGGTGCTAATTATTCTATTTTTCTTTTCCGCAGACCCCCTCACCATCCTCCATCTTCTCCACCCGGCTCTGTGTCCCAGGAGACTAACTTCTACAGACTGTACCTCCTGGATTCACTTTTCCTATAGCTCACAGTTGGGTTTGAGCAATGGGAAGGCGCAGGAGGTCAGAGGTCAAGGTATTGGCTATTCTGGCTCCCTCCCTGCCTCACCATGGTTTTGGCAGTGTCCACATCCCTCTGCCTGTGGGCACAGCTCTCTCACAGCCATAGCTCTCACAAGGGGTGAGTTTTCTGTTCCTCCTTTTGCCATGCCATTCTTCTGAGGTGTTTCATCATCCTTTGTCAGTTCCCTTTACCTTTTCACATCCAGAAACAGTCTCACTATTAAGCTCTCTTCATTACATTAGCATGTCGGATGTGCTGTCTTTTCCCTGCCAGGACCCTGACCCTGACAGTGGTCATCGCTGTGGGTTGGGGCAGTCCTTAACTGTCTTGGGTACCCCTGGGTGGAACTGTATCAGATAATAGTAGCCTATATTAGCTTACTTGTGTATGGGGGCACTTCCATTTGAATAGAGAGGAAGGGCAAAAATAAGGTAGGAGGTATACAGGAAACTAATAGCAGTTGGCAAAATCTGCCTGACACTTGAGATTCTCTTGGTCTACTTTAGGGCAACCCACTCAAGTTAAATGAGTCCACAGTAGAATCACAGGGTTCCACTTCCAGTGCCACCACTGATTTATTCTGTGGAATTGGGCAGGCCCCTGCTTCCATCTCTCCAAATTGGTCACGTGCCCACTAAATATAAAGTGTCACTGTCTGCAATGTCCAAACTCTACCAACTCATGGTAAGCTGTCTTAAATGCTAAAACAAACACAAATTGAACTGGTTTTCCCATCTGTTTCTTTAACAAAAGGGAGCTTAAGCCCATAGGGAAACTGCGTGGGTCAGGGAAACATCAAATGAACACTTCTGAGTAAAAACAAATGTTTCTGAAGATCTCTAGATATTTTAAACATAGCACTCCATTGGCCAGGCCAACTCCCCTCCGACGCCTGCACAAGATCCCGATGACAGCATTATTTGCTTGAATTGGATTTGTTTCTGTGCCCAGAAACAACACACAAGGAACCTGGAACAGGAAACGGCTACTGGGTCCTAAAAGTTTTTCCAGGACACTGTCTGAGACCAGACAGGAATGAAACAACAGTTGGAAAGCACACCAAGGGAGCAAAGAGAATCAATCTTCGGGATCTGCGTTATTGCTCTTATTTTACTATTAAAAATATCAAGAGCAAAGAGCAGTGGCTTGCATTCCGACCTAAAACCCTGCCAGGGGAGACAGCATTTCCAGGCGAGGGAGAAGAGAAAACAGAGGAGAGGCAGCAGGAGGAATTTTTATTCAAGAACCTCGATCATCACCCCCATGTCCCCTCTCAGCAGATGCTCCTTCTGGGTCCCCTACGGGCCTCCTACGGGCCTCCACTCCAGCAGGCAGCTTCTGTACCCATCTCTGGAACTGGGAATGATTCACACCTTTGAGCTTTACCTTATTCCATTCCTCATCTGTGCCTAACGTGCTTGGCACATAGTAAGAATTCAGCAAATGCTTCTTGGTTGATTGAGTTAAAGAATTAATGAATGATTAAGTGAATGAGTAAGAGATGAATCAGTGAATGGAAGAATCAACAATTGACAGCACTACCTCTCTAGCTGATAAATTATTTCTTTCAAAAAGGGCGATGTATATTTACCACTAGAGGGACCCTATATCATGATGTCATGTGGTCATTTTCAGAGATTCACTACTGTTCCTTCCCCAATACCCACCCTCACCCCCAGCAGTACACCAGCATCCCTAGGAGGGACTTCCTCTTGAGCAGTATGCCTCACCATGGCTCCCTTGGGGTTCCCCATCTCCCTTCCTGCCCTCGTCCTTCCTTCTCCCTGGGCTTCCATGGTTTTCCTTCCTGTTCCTGCCTCTGCTCTCTGATTCTTTGATCCATTTGATCTCTTCTTGCTTTTTTCAGTTTTTATTCCCATTATGGAGGAGGCCACACATTTATCAACCAAACAAGGATGTTTTTCAAAGTAAAAGGAAGTGCTAGGAATAATTTAAATTTTGTAATTTATCAATAAAATATCAGCTTATTTACCAATACATTGATTTTACTCATATTGGTGGAATGATAAAATAGCTTTATTTAAAACCTATTTTCAAAAATGAAATTATTTCTATAAAAAATATAACACATATCTGTGTTCATTAAAGCAAAATAAAAATAATTTCTTTTGTTCAATCTATTATCTGAATATGAAACAATATCATTAGCAGAATAATGGTGCTTGGCATATCTTCATATATTTTAATGTACCTTTAGTCATATTTATTTTTAATATTATGGTGTCATGGTATTTTCATAAAGAATGTTTTTTAAAACATGGATTTATTTTTTAATCTTTGTTTCATAAAATCGCATATAATCTTCTTTGAAGTGGCATATTTAAAGCTTTTTGAAGTATTACACGCTGAAAAGTACTGAAGTTGCATTTCATTGTTAATAATTTCGAAACTGTAGACACCCTCAACTGAATCTTCTCTGTAGATTATAATATTATTTTTAATTGAGAAAAACATTCTTGTAAGTTCAGAGCAAATTCTACTAGCATATATTCCAATTCTCTATTTTTCATATAAAAATGTGTAAATACTTTAGCCCAGATATTTTCTGAGATATTGTGTTTTTACCTCCCAAGTATTTATCTCCCGCAGATATTTTTTCAGGGAAAAACTATTCAAATTAATTTTCTCTATGATTCCAAATCATAAGCCTTTCAGTTTCTTTCCATCCACCAAGAATATAACTTTACACAATTAAAAATGGAAGTGTCATCAAAGAGTCTTCCAATAGATCAAGATATTCCAAAGAGCAATTATAATTTTGAAAATGAAATCTGTAATTTTCGAGTTCTCAACATTTAATTTGTTCATGGTTTTTTTCTTTCTGTTCTAGGGATAAATTTCATTGTCTTCCTGTTTACAAGCATCATTTTCAACAACTGAAATTGGTTGAAAGCTTTAAAATGAAGTTTTTTGAATATTCCATTCTTACTTAAAAGTTATCCAATTGGTGTTGAATAAAATGCAACCAAAATTTACAAATTTGTTTATAAAAGAAGGTCAATACCGTTACAAAACATGTAGGCTGATTTACAGAATAGTTCTTCAAAGGTGCAAAATCTTTTAAAAACCCTATTGATGATGGGCAGCGAAGAAAAAGTACATACTGCCACAGTAAAGTATTTCTTAATTATTTTAATTGATCTAACATTGCAGCTTACTAGGAGGAAATTATGAATTATACGAGCACCAAAACAAATTCAAAGCCTATTCCTGTCTCACAAGTATCTTAATTTTGTGACAACACTGCTTTTACCATGAAGATGTGCATCACCAAAATTCGGATATGTATTATCACTACAAAAACTAATCATTTTATCTTCAAAGTTAAACTAAAAAGGTCATTTCTAAGAGTGAATTTTACACTAGTATTAACAAGAGCAGAGCAGATATTTCACCTTCTTCAGAATGAAATTCCAGAAACTTTATTTTGACTTCCTGAATTGAAAGTGAATATTTGAACTAATCATTAGAATTAACTGATTTTCTTTGTGAAGTATCTAATAGCACTAATAAAATTGATACCACTGAACTATTTGCAGTAGAGTCAACATATTAACTCTGAACACTTCATGTTTTGCACATGTATGAGGAGAGTTGGAATAAAAAAATGACTGAAATTTAGGGAAAAAACAGTCAATTGATATAAAATCATGCTTTACAGAGGAAACTGTAAACCCACCTTTTGAAGATTCATATGTAAATTCGTCATCTACAAGAGAGTCTTCTTAAAATAACCGATTTTAAACATTAGATGCTGATGTTTTGTTAGCAAATTTTGTCCTCTATTTTTTTTTATGTGGTTATTTACCACAATGGATGGTAAATGTCATTAAACATTTTGTGTAAGTTACATGTTCATCAACTTTCCCAAGAAACAGAAACCCGGTAATTAATTTTTCATTAAACATGTACTTTTTTTTTTTTTTTTAGCTCATTGCAGCCATAAGGGTTTATTTCAAAATAAAAAAGTTACCAAGTAATGAAATAAATAAGCTGTGGATTTAAATTACAATAAATGACAAAACTGCTATCGCAAGAGCATTCTATGTTCTATGGCAGAGCTACTGAGACTGTTTCCTGCCTGGAACCAATATTTTCCTATGCACCTACCCTATGATTTTCCACAGTTCACACACACCCTGCCAACAGACATCCTAGAGGCTTGTTGCACCCTGGGGGCCCCAGCACTGGCCACAACACAGGTAGCAAGTAGGGGTGGCGGCGTCAGCCAGTTCTCACCACCACCACGGACCCCGAGGAGGTACTGAACCCCAGTGCTCACAGATGAGCGCACTTTGCACCATCAGCAAGTACCCTGCATACTGCACTTGAGAAAGTGGCATCAATTATCTTGTGTCTAGAACAAACTGGGAGAGAGACGGGTCATCCCTGGTAATCTTTCAGCCTTACCCACAAGTTAAAAATGAGAACTCAGTTCACTGAACTTGCATCTCACACATAGCTGGAGGAGACCTTGGCAGGAGCCAGCAGAATGAAGCGGAGGTCCATCAGCCCTCCTGGATTATTTTAATGCAACAATTAATCATGACACTTTGTTTAAAAAATAGTAATAAAAGTAAAATCCGGAACAAATAGTAAACTGCACAAATGCCGAGACAACAGTCAGACACCAGGAATCCCTTGGGCAAAGGGGGATTTTTTTTAGGACTCTTGGGTTTTATTTTCCACTGCAGCAAATCTCTACATTTCTTACTCTTTTCTCTGCTAAGTGTTTTTCTGTGCACCGTCCATCCCTTAGGACTCCTAGCTCTTCCATGAAACAAAAAAGCCAGGTGCAAATATCTGACAAGGTATGGATGCAAGATGACTGCAAATCTCATGGAGGTAATGGTCATGGCCTCACATCCAGGAGAAACCCACACCCCCTCATCTGTTGGAAAAGGCTGTGTTAGAGCCCGCTCAGTGCCTATGTCATGTCCCTGCTACCCTTCTTCTTCACGAGTGAGATGAACTTGAAGAGGGGAGCCACCTACTAAGAATGGTGATCAGAAAAATAAAAGGATCGTGGGTTGCTGATGACTACGGAGGCTCCACAGCTATGAAGTGCCAACCTCCAGAGCCACAAGGAATGCAATTCCTGACTTACATAAACACCCATGGGTGCAGTTCCTACTTCCTGCTCCAGGCTCCCCTGTCTTCTCCAGTCCGCCCTTTGTGCCCCAGTTCCTCTGCCAGAAGAGTCTTTTCAACAGTTTCCAAACTCATAGCTCTCATCCTTCATACAAGCCGTTCCCTTGACTGAGATGCCCTTCCCAGCCTCGACACGCAGCCACTTCGGCCAGAAATAGGCGTAGTCATCACCTCCTCCAGGAAGCCTCTCCAGGCTGAGCTCCCAGGACATCCCATGCTTGCGCCTGCACACTGCTCTATCATCACCAGTTACCTTGCCTGTCTCCTTCAACCTATGATCAACCTAGGGAGGGGGTGGGTGCTTTCCACATTTGTCATCACGTGCCCCCATACTTGGCATAGAGCGGCACATCCCATGTGAAATGAATGAATGCTGAAACTCACCAAGAAAAGGGAGGGTTCCCCAAACACCACTGGGCCTCTAAAGGCAGAGGTCACAAAATGGCAGTTACTCATTCTCCATCAGCAGGATCAGACTTCATTATCCTATTACACTTCCTCGGGGACCTGGGGGGATGAGAGGACACGCCTATTAGTAACCCCAGTTTATAGCTGGGCAAATGGAGGCATGGAGAGGTTAAAAGCCCCAGGTCAACCCAGGAGCTGGAGAGACCTGTGACTGGCAGTCAAGGCAAGGCTGTCCATGTGCACCTGATGCTGGTCTGTCCTCCAAGCCCCGCTACCTCCAAGGCCTCATCAGTTCTTTTTTTTTGTTTTTTAAGTAGAATCCAAAAAGTCCTCTCTCCAGATTAAGTCATCCTGGCTGCAAATATCTAAAGCAGCTATTTTTTTTCCTTCAGCATTTGAAATGTTTTTAAGGGTTTATTTCAAACACCGTTTTCTTTGAACTGATTGTTCAGAACTTTCATTCCACTTTGTCAGTGTTTTCTGTAGTCAACTCCGATTTCTAAAAGGTTTTTATTTCTTCTCTATCAGCAGCCACCACCTGCTTACTGTTTGGATGGAGTTTGCTGTATTTTCTTTGCTTTCATCTATTGACATGGCTGAGCGGGACCTTAGGTAATGGACACTTGTTCCCCCTTTTCCCCCTAACCTCCCCTATTTTTAACTCCTCCTGCCACTGCTAAGGCTGAGGAAAAGGGTGGAAAATTCCTGGGGTGTTGATAAGTCTATGGGAGTCCCTCCGCCTTTCTCCCCAGGCACGGAGAGGTAGTGGCAGGCAGAAGAGGGCAGGATCGTGCCTGGAATGCTGCACGTGCCCTGGCTGTATCTGAGACTGCCTGGCCATCCTGCTTGGTCTTCTGGGAACGTATGGGTGTCTTTCTTTATTCTAATGGTGACCCGTTGGCTGTAACAGCAATGTGTGTCACTGGCCACTGCTGAGGCCCCACCTTGATGGCCACTAGCTTGTCCCATTTGGGAATAATCTGCACACACTGACCCTTACGGGAGCAGCCTCGCATATAAATATATAAATATTTTACCGGTCCATCCTGCCCTCGGGGTGTCAAGTTTAATGAACTAAATATCCTCCATTAATCACCCAGCAGAATGTTATTTACTTCTAGCGAGAGGGTAAGTGGCCAGCTGCAAAGACGGGGCAAGGGCTCTGTCTGCACAACACTTCCCTAAGCCATGTCATCCCAAATCTTTAAGAAAAAAGTCTTAAATCCAGTAGGTATGCAAGCTGAGCTGACACCTCGCTCCCCTGCCCTCTTCTCTCCCCCTGCCACATTTCAGATACCAACTTTCTCCGCTACCTTCTGTCACCTTTAAAATAACTCATTCTCCCCCCATATCTGCCCAAGCCTGGAAATGCGTGGCTGTGAGGTATTTCAGGCCAGTGAGGGAGAACGAGGTGGTTCTTGAGTGCTTCTCCCACCACCAAGATCAAGTATGTTGTAAGTGACACTGAGAAAATGTAGCTGAGGTGGGTACAGTACCAGAGGCCCTTTGACATCTCTGAATATGCTTTGTAGGTAATATCGTCACCCAGCTTAGAGCTCTGACAGCCACTCAATGCAAGTGTGTGGAGTTGGGAATGAAGGAAGGGGTGGGCGGAGGGCAGGAAGTGGGGCCTGGTGTTGGTAGGCAGGAGGCGGGCTTGGGGAGGTAACACAGAGGCGCCCAGGTTGAGCGGGTCTTTTCCATTCTCAGGTACCCCATCCACTACTCCTACAGACACAGACAAAGGCAAGGTTTGGAAGCTGATGTCTCCCTTGATTCTTACGGGCAACAGTGATGTCCTATCCATGTGACCCTACTGACATCTAAGGGGTTGGGGGGAGCTGCCATCCCAGCACAGAAAATGGTACAAGCTACTGAGGCTCTGAAATGCATCCTGCCCTTTGCCTCCGTTCTTTTGCACGGCTGACCCTGCCTCACCCACTCCCCACTCCCCACTAGACAGGCAGGCTCCTCCCTGCACATGGCCAGGCTTCCAGAGCATCCTGCCTTAGGCCAGAGGTCTATCAAAGCCTCTCCCAGGCTGTGCACTACTTCAGCCCAACACTAATTAGTAATGCAATCCCGCAAAGAGTGAAGCTGTCTGCCACCTCCCTTCACTCATAGTGATTTATGTTCAATTTGTACAAATGGAGAAAATGAGATTTCAAATTTCAATGCCATTTCTGCTATGAGGTGATTAAAAGAGAGAGAGGTATCGCCTTCCACTGTATAGAATATTGATCCCAGCGCTAGTTTCCTTTGCAATAACCATTAGCTCAGTATTATTTGCAAACCTCTAATGTGAACCTGGAGATGTAATTTACATTTGTGCCTCACTTATTTGCTTTAACAAAACAACACAAAAGCTTTGGGTCTTTCAATCTATCCATATTGTCAATAAAATTAGCAGCTTGAAGGGGGAAAAATTATATTCAAAACCATAACTTCCCATTAACTACCGCAAGACACAACACATTGTTCCAAAGGAAAGAGCATGTCATGGTTAAGCCCCCTTCTTCTTCTTGTCTCCTCCCTCTCCCCGACCCCCTTTGTGGGGCTAAGATTCAATAAGAAAACTTAAAAGTGAAGCATCCCCTCCTCTTAATGCGGATCAGCCTGGGTACTCGGGGCTGGCCGTGCACGTCAGCGCCCTCGGAGCGCGTGCCCGGAAGAGCGCGTTCCCAGTACCAAGTGCCTGCACGCGCCTTGCCCAGAGGTTCAGGCCCGGCTGCCAGGACAAATGCGCACACATAGACACGTACGGGGCCGCCGCTGACCCTCCGAGAGGCTTCCACAAAGAGAGAGGGGAGCCGGAGCGGGGGCTGGAGGGGATGGAAGAAAAGAAGAGGAGGAGGGAATCATGAATAAAAGCGCAGGGCTGTGTGAGCGCAATTCAAGTGGCAGTCCCGTCAGCCTCCGACTCTTAACAAATAGGCCACGCAGCTCTGCTCTCTCATTTCTTGTCTCTGCAAATCCGTCAGCTGCCTACCACTGCCTACCAGACCCTGGAAGACAGAACAAGAAAAAGGGAGGGGGGAGCTAATGACCCATAATTGCCATTATAGTGGGAGAGGGGCCAGGCAGCTGTTTTACATTCCTGGTATGTATAGTATGCAAATATCGACAAAGGCTCGACACAGTTTCGCTATTGTGGATCCGGAGGGTAACCAAATTAGCCTTTGGCAGCCATGGTAATTGGGAGGTGCTGTTCCCATTAGGAGTCCTGCAAATTATGATGAAAAATGGACCGAGGGCTTTGTCACAAATAATAATGCCAAGAAGAAAAGAGCAGGCGGCTGTCTTTTCTTTTCTCCGCCCCCCCCCCTCGCCACTCCTCACCCTCTGCCTTTATTTTACTTTTTTTAAAAAAAAATTTCTGCATTGTGTTAATACCTCTCCATTTAGTACTAAGAAAACAGTCTGAAATACCCCACTAGACAGTGCCCAGACTTGGCTGCAAGAATGTCAAGTTTGCACGGGGGAAGAATATGGGTCGCGTGAGGAGCTCCTTTTCTGTGCTGGAGCCCAGGGTCTGCAGGTAAGAGAGGCACAGATGTCCTGGGCCGATGCTGTGGTCCAGAGCCCTGGGTGATGAGAGAGGCTTTGGAACTGATGGGTTGGAGAAAAATGCTCTCTCCAAGGAGTATCTTCTCCTTGGTCCAGTGGTCCAGAGAACCTGGCCTTCTGGATCATATCTGGGCTTCTTCCTCCATCTCACTCCCAAAGAGTCTAAAGTTTTGGCTGCCTTAAGGTCCTAACAATTTAGGTACTAGCCTGCAAATCTCCAGTCAGGAGGCATTAAGTCCCAAACTCAGGCAGAAAAGGTTTTGCCCTGGGCATTCCCTTGAGACAGCCTGATTCCATGTCTCCAGGAACTGGGTGCTTTGACCAGATCGGCCACCGGAATATCCGATGACGCTAGGATGAGCTCACCCACCTGTGTGGCATGGGTGAATGAAGCGGAATGGTCAGCCGGGGGCACCAGAGGGGACAGCCAACACTGTGTTCCAAAAGCGCCAATGTGAAGGCCCACACTTCCAAAAGCTCTCTCTCCTTTAAAGCATCAACTTCCAATTTCCCTTGTTTTAGCCTCTGTTTTTTCTGCGGGAGGAGTGCCTTCCATGAAAAGGCCTCTCGGGACATACAGTGTCTTTCATTTATGTTCCTCCAGGGGCATAGGAACATTACATGCATTGCTTTGGCATTTTATTTTTATTTTACATTTCATAAAAATGTTCAATGTTGAAACATGGAAAGGAGTAGGAACCCTCCACTTGGATAACTGGAAAGATAGAGCCACATACACACCTTTAAAACCAGACAGCATTTCCCATAAGGAAAAAAAAAAATGGAATTTTTATGAGGTTTGAAGTATCCTCAGAGACACAGCTACAAAAGGATCCTGCCAATTTTGTCCTCCAAAGGGTAAAGAAAGAACTAATGGCTAGCTTTGCGCATTTGGAAAATTAACAAAAACATGAGAAAGACTAAAAATAGATGAGGTCATAGCAAAGTCAAACAGAGGGTTGAAAAATGAGTTAGAGGAAATGACAAATTGCTTGTACAATGTCACTGCAGATGGGACCAACGGGTTATCTAGGGAATGGCTGAGTGAAGAAGTAGGGCCGCCCCCCCCCCCCTCCCCGAGATGCCGGCTCCTGCCGTCCTGTACTGTTCAAACCCATTCCGTAGACAGGAGACAAGTAGACCCGTGTTTCTCTATGCAGCCTCCCTCCCAACCCCATTCCTGGCTAGTTGTAAATGAAGAACTCTCCACTGTTGGGTACGATCTAGGTTTCAAATCTTTTGGAGGGAAACTTGAGAGTGTATGTGTGTGGGGGAACCGCTTTACATTTACAAATTTTTTTCAGAAAAAAGTGTTTTTGGTGAAAATGCCCTTCCTTTTTGCGACTGTGTTTAGGCCTCTGTTCTGGTTCTGCCCCTTGACGTGGCTGACAAGTCCTGCAGCCTCCAGGCTCCCGGCTGCCCTCCAATATGATTTCTTTCTCCTCCCTCCTCAGAAATCCAGCCACGCTAAACATGTGTCAGTGTCTTACACCCAACGTGCTTTCTCTCACCTCTTACTTCCACACAAATACTTACTGCCTCTGCCCATTGGGATGTCTCTGTCCACTGCTCCACTCTGTCACACAAGCACCTGCAGGTTGTACACAGCGACGTGTGTGTGTGTGTGTGTGTGTGCGCGCACGCACACACACACACACACACACCCGCCTCAGGCTGACTCATCTGAATCCTCTTCCTCAGCTCTCTGCTTAGATGCTGCTTCCTCTGGCAGCCTTCACTGACCTCCCAAGTCTGGGGCAAGCCCCCTCTCACAGTGCCCAGGGCTAGAACATATTACAAAGTTCTCTAATGGATCGCTTTTCCAAGGCTGTGGGCTCCATGTGAGCAGCATTGTTCACCATGTGCCTATGGTACCTAGCATGGCGCCTGGCACATAGTAGTGGAGCCATAAACATGTGTTGAATAAATGCCATCTGATTATCCAAAAGCTTGATTGATTATCCAAAAGCTTAATTGAGGGCTTAAAGTGTCACTTGCTAACATTTCTCCACCATCCTGTTTTTGCATCCGGGAAAACAGATTTTGCATTGCCAGGAAAGCCTACCCATTCCAGAACCCCAGTGAGCCCCCAACATAAAGGTAGACCCGTGTGTCTTCCAAATACCAAATTAAATCGAAGGTGCTTGTTGACCTCATGGGTTTTGTCATGCAGTTTTCACTCTAGCCCAGAATCTTCCTCGCTTCCTGCTGAAACTAGGGCCTCTCTTCTCTATTTTTTTCTCTTCAGAAATGGAATTCATTTTTATCTGCGAATGTTGCAAAGAGTCAGTCCTTCAATGTGCCGTGCTGTGCTCTGCCCTGCACACTTCAGGATCTCAGGCTTTCCCCATACCCCAGAACAAGACCACTTCAACCCTTACAGGGAATTCACAAACCCTGAGGCAAATTCCTTTCACCATAAGCCCAATTCAAGGCAGGCCACTAAGTATTTATATCTTAGGTATATATGTGTTAGGGCCTAAGATCTACTTGGAAAAATAAGGCTTATGAGATGACAGCAATAGCAAAAATGAAATAATGGGAAATGGGACTAGAGATTGGAGTTTGGTAGAAGAATAGTGTTCCTTAAGCAGAAATAGCTTATTATTTAGAAAGAGCGAAGTTTTGACCTTGAGGAAATGGGAAGAGACAATGAATAGCAATGGTGGCTAGAGTAGAGGATTCCTGAAGAGGTTTATAAAAAGATAATTTTAGAAAAGAGCCACATTGGTGAGAACCTTGAAAATCAAATTAAGGATTTTAGTTGCTGGTGGGCAGTTTGGGTTTGGTGTTATAGGGCAGAGTCACTCAAATGTCTTCTGAACCAATTCCAGGATGACTTTTATTATGGTCTGTTATAGCAATGGCCCAATGAATCACATCCCTGTGTATCCACATGATTATGTAGACCCTCTCACACTCTGGGCTTGATCATGTGACTTGCTTTGGCCAATGGGACTTTAGCAAATGTGATGCAAGCAGAAGTTTTGAAAAGTGTTCACACATTGGAGTTTGTCTTCTCTTACTGCTTGCTGGGAGTCCTTCTAGCACCAAGTGAAAAAAAGCCTCGGCTAGTCTCCTTGCGGGTGAGAGACCAAATGGCGTGAAAAAAGCCTAGGCTAGCCTCCTTGAGGGTTAGAGACCAAATGGAGAGAGAGGTCCAGCTGTTCTAGTTGATCCAGCTGAGGTCCCAGACATGTAAGTGAGCTTAGCCAACACTATGTGGGGCAGAAATGAGCTGCCTCAGCTGAGCCCAGCCCAAATGGACCACCTACAGAAGAGTCGGCTACTATATCATTTTTGTCTTAAGCTTCTAATTTTGGGGGTGTTTTGTTACTCAACAGTAGATAACTGATACAAGGTCCTCAAGAGAGGAGTCTAGAAGAGCTTGAGAGAACAGAGCCACTCTTTTGGGAACTGATATAAGAGCTGCAAACACTTTAAGAAAGCTGAAAGAATGGGGCCATCCTTTAGGGCTGCCTGCTCAGGGTTGTAACAATACCATGGCAGATTGAGGACAGCAGCCATGAGGGTGGCAAAGGAAGGAGAGACAACCCGCTATGGTGGTGATCAGAAAAGCAACATGGCCCAGCAATGGTTGGAGTGGGGTTAAGGAAAGGCCAAAAGGATGGAAAGAATAAAAGAGCCCACATCAGCAGGGATCTCATGGCCAAATGGCAGGTCACAGCAAGGTCAGCCCACACTGGAAGAGCCACAGGGATAACAGAGTAGAAGTTAATATTGACATGGATGGATATAGCAGGCGAATCTCAGTGGTTGCCTCCTAGGATCCTGCTGGGGCAAGAAAACAAGGAGGAGAGGGGTGATATTTTGACTCTACTGGGAAAAAAGTTTCACTGATCAAGTTTTCCCCATTCTAGGCAGTTGGCTGTGATTTAGGAAAGCATGGGATGCCCAGAGAATAAAGCTGCACGACTGGGATACAAAACCCAGGAAAAGTTGTCTGTCAGCCTAGACATTATTTTTGTTTTTATTTCCATCACCCCATCCACTACTGAAGTTGATGTCCAATTGTACACCCAGCTGTTAGGGGCCAAGACAGAATGGTGACCAAGAGTATCTGTTCTAGAACCAAATGCCAGCTTAAACACCTACTGGCTGACGGCCTTGGGCAACTTATTTAACATCAGTTTCCTGATTGTAAAATGGAAATAATACTAGTTTCTATCTCACATGGTTTTTGTGATGATTAAATAAAATTATACATTCAAAGTATTTAGCACAGTGTCCAGTAGATTATATTGTCATTATTTTCAACAGTTATTTGGTCCTCCATATTTTCTCAAGGTTCTAATTCATTTGGATCATCCAGAAATACTTCACCATTTGAATACCATCAAAACCTTCTCTGATACCTAAAATATATTAATTAGGGAAGATGCCCTCTTGATCACAGCATTTGAAACTGGCAAGAAGAGAAGGAAGTTCTGTACTTTCCTAATGTTTGGGATTATAATGTATTCCTGATGAAAATCTGTATGTACATTCTACTATATTTGATCTTTATTTCTATCCCATCTGGCAAGTTCTCATTAAGATATGATTTAAGAACTGAAAGTTCATTAAAAAGATCATTCTGTGACAAAGTGAGATGAGCTATGTGGAAGTGATTCCATATCTTCTCCAGATCATCCCATTTAGGGCTTTTTTCCAACTGAATCCAGCATAATTCATAAAAGCACTGAGATTTGCCTTTTAAAGCCCTGGAATAATTCAACAATTAACATTACACACTCTTGTTACCTGATGGATGCACTGGATCCAAATTGCAACAAATACCACTATTAGTCACTTTCTTCTACAACTTTCTTACTTTAAGCAGCATTATCTTAGGAATCTTCTTCTAAATTCAGTTCTAAGGGAAAATATTCACAAATAATCTCTGACTTCAATATAATTTCCCCTTAGTTTCTTAAAAATACAACTATGGGGAAAAACACTTCATGAAAAGGACCAAAGTTCTAATTCAGAATGCTTAAAACATCTTTTCTCAGATTTTTTTTTTCAACTGAATAAAACAAAAGCTCATAGTAATTGCAATATTATTAGCATTCTTTTAAGAGCAGGGATCAGTCATGGAAATCTTGTGTTCGACAATGTCAAAATTTGTCTAAACTGCACTCTAATAAAATCACAAAATGATAACAGCATCTCTATCCATGCTCTATCCATATAAATATGAAAAAACATCATATCAAGTGTAAAAACATGAGATGCACCATTTATGTAATTGTTATAATTTCTGTTGTACAACCAATTCCCACAAAATTCCACTGCAGTTATTCAAATACTTGTGGAAGAGTATCTTAAAACCTTTACATTTTGCACCTTAAAGTTAACTTAACAAAAATACCATCAGCCAAGATGCTAACAATTTTATCAAGAATTCCACTGCAGCTCAGAATGGAGGAATAACATCAGTTGCTTCATCTAGTGAGATATAAAGTTCAAGAATCATCACATTAACTCTAGTACTTCCACAAACACTTTTTCCAAAAATAGTTTTTCATATTTTTATAACATAGAGTTGTGAAGTTTTGCCCAATTCCTGTTGTAAAACTTTTTAAGTGGGTAGGGAAAAAACCACAGGTGATTCCCTTATTGTTCACACTAGTGAAAATTTTATTGTGATTCAAGTAATGTGGAAATTAGTTTCGTAGTACACATGATACATCTGAAATCAAGACTGAATTGGTACATTGCATAATTCCACCTTTCACTGACACAAGCTCCATTTAACACAATCATGTTGTGTCAAAAAAAACAAAACAAAACCAACTCCATTGAAACTGGGAAACTTCAGAAGTGACAGCTAACTGATGTCTCTCTTACTGAATATATAATGTGTCAGATTTCTTGATGTGACTAACATTTATCTTACTATTCTATTAGGTACGGTTTTTATATGTGGTTGCCATGTTCCTATAAAGTGGATATACATTTCATAAAACCTCATTAAAATTTTCTTGCACCTCCTACCTTCTATGCTAGTAGGATTTCTGTAAGCCAGGGTAAAGCTAAGCTCTGCTGTGGTAACAAATAAACCTCCAAGCCTTAGTGTCTCGACATATCATACCCATACAAAGTTAGATATAGTTCAGGCAGCCCTCTGCCATCTTGAAGCTAAGTCATCTGGAATATGGCTTCTGATGCTATTGTGTCAGGGCAAGAAGGATGGAAAAAGACACCTGGCTTTTATCTATTTCAGCCTAGAAGTGATACATGTCAATTTCTCTCTCCCAACTCATTGAATGAACTAGTTGCCTGATTCTAACTTAACTGTCTGAGAAATATGTAAACACATGGGTAGTTGGTGAGCACCAACTGTCTTTGACACAGGTACTAAAATAAAACTGTATAACTAAGTGATTTTGAACATGCCTCAAAAGGTTTCAAACTATAGGCAAGTGACTGGTGCTAAAGCATTTAGAAATATTCAGTATTCTGACTGGTTCATATCAGAGTAATTTTTCATTCTGTGTGCAATGAAAAATTGCTACTCAGTGAGTAGCACTGAGTCCCATTGACTGGAAAAGTAGCACAGGTATACACAATATGTATGAAGAAGTTATACACATATATGTGTATAGACGTGTGTGGGGGTGTGTGTGTGTTACGTATCATGATATGCATGCTTAGAGAGAGTCATATGGACTAGAAAGAAAACTGTATCGTCTACCTCAGTGGTTTGCACGTTTAGAAGTGTCCAGAGACATTTTTGGTTGCCACAGCTGGAGGGTGAGGAGTTGCTACTGGCATCTAGTGGGTAAAGTCCAGGGATGCTGCTAAAATCCTACAACGCACAAGACAACCACTCACAGCCATGAATTACCTGACCCAAACTGCCAATGGCGCCGAGCTGAGAAACTCTTGTCTACCAGTCGGTCCATGAAATGCCAAATGCCTGATGTGCCCATTGAGTGCTTGTGAACAAAGCAGCCAGAGACAATTACTTTTTTTGGCCTTGTACTCCTGCTTCCTTGGCCCCTTTGTTGCTGGTTCCCAGGTCTGTATATCTAACTTTAATCTCTCCCAAAGGCCATATATCCAACTACTATTAGTTATGTTTATCTGGATGTTCAACCATCTCCTTACATGAAGCCCGTTCAAAATGAAATTCATTGCCATCTCCTGCTTCAGACACCAACCCTCTTTCCACCTCCTCTAATGTCACTGAGCATCTACCCTTCCAGTCACCCAGGCTGGGTACCTTAAAGGCTATTCCCAACTCCTCCACCTTCACAATTCCACATGCTTCCCAATCCCGAGGAGAGCTCTGAGGAGACTACTGAACCTGACTCTCTCCTCCCACTCCCTTGTCACTTGTACACGGTACATCTTCTTGTATGCTCACTGTTATTCTCATAGAATAATAATATTATTATTCCCCTTGCTGGTCCCTAACACCAGTCTCTCTCCACCCTGGCCCACCTTCCACATTGCCACCAGGGAAGCTGCATGGTAGAGGAGAGTGAGTGAAGGATCTGGGATCACATACGCCTAAATTTGAAACCATATCTTCCTCCATAATATGTGGGATGTACCTTAACCTCTCTAAGCCACACATGTAAAATGGCACTAAAATCCTCTCCCATATAAAATGGTTGTGAGGATTAAATGATACAATATACAGAGATTCCCGCAGCACAATTCCTGGGCACATATTAGGTGTTCAATACATTTCACCATTATTTGCTCTTGTTATTATTATACCACTTTTAAAATCACTTTTAAAATTAAATTATTTCAATTTGTAAGGCTTAAGCTTTCACTGCCAATTGCCTTAAGCCTTCAGTAATCTGCTTCTAGACAACTGTTGTGAAGCTGTAAACTCTACTTGGTCACCAGCCATGTCTGTATTGTGTCCCACTGTATCGACAATGTTTTCAATGCACAGTAGGTGGTAAGTACACACTGAACAAATGAATAAAAAATAAATGAAATATTAAATATATATATAATAATCTAAATACATAATAGTAAGTGAAATAACAAATATTTCTTCTCTATCTAAACCAGGATTATTCTTTCAAATTTTAAGGGCTTCTTGCTCGAATACAATCCTTCTTCTTGAAATTTACCCGTAGCTACTTCTCTCCCTGCAATAATCCCTTCTCTCTGTTCTGTTCTAACTTTGAGCCTTTCTTTGGAGTCACCTATTTTTTTGCAGCTGTTAGCCTCATCTGCTTCTAATAGACTCTACATTCCTGTCTTGCCAGGATCTTATCCGGGTCACCATTATCAATATTGCCCCCTCCCCAATACACACATATGTGCACACAGATTTACGCACCTCAGTTGAAGTGACAGATTCATGTCACTTATTCTTTTTTCCAGAAACTTCCATGGCTACAAGTCCAACCCATCCCTCCACTTGCACATCCCACCTTGTAAATTCTATCACATAATATTCCAAGGGAAAAGTTCGTGTCACAGAAAAGCAGCATTCCCACTCACCAGGTGACTGGAGAAAACAAAAACTTACACCCCAAAGGAGTGAGAACCAGTTAGGCAATAACAGATCGGGGCAGAAACGAGTGAGGGCTTCCGGCACAGCCGGCGACTTAATCAGGGCTGGGCTGGCCCGCTGCGCTTGGGAAGAACAGGCTCCCGTGGTCCTCACCCCCGGCCACACCACAGACCAGCCCTGACCTCCAGGGTCAGTGCTGTTCATTCTTCCCAAGGCCTTCGCCCATTTCTACCCAGGTAATTTCCTGGCTACTGAAAAGACAATTAACTCCAAAGCCATTGTTCCTGGATGCCTGGCAGCCTGATGGGCAGATGTACACGCAGCTGACCCTTGACCAGCTGAGATTTCTCTGATCTGAATTCAGTCATCTCCCATGTCATCTGACACTCAATCTCCCAGACCTCAGAGCCACCGGAAGGGAGGATAAAAAGCCAAATTAATGAAGGTTGTATCAAGTGCACCCTGGACTGAAGTGTCCATGTGGCTTTTGAAATTGCCTTGCTTCCTGCCCAGAATGCCTTATTTCTTTCCACCTTGGGCTGTTCTTCTGGAAACCTCCAGACTTGCTGCCTCACCCATAGGTCTGCATGCCTTCCTCCTGGGTTTCCCTTAGGGCTTCTTTAAACTGGCAGCCAAAGAGTCACTTCCCGGTAGGTGCAGTTGGCATGCCTGCAAGTGTACTTAAACTTTGTGTCTGATCAAGTTATGTGTATTGGATCTGAAACCCGTTAGTCAATTCGTTCAGGTCCCTAAGTGGCGATTTGTGGTAATGTCTACATCAATACGAACGGAGAGGTTTGCTAGCTGGTTTATGTAAAGCAAATGGCTACAGGAAAGAGGGGGTGCCTCCAGTCTTCTCTCTGCTAACGAAGATATGGCTGGAAAGGAAAGGAAAGCGAATGGAAACAAAAGTGGCCATCTATATGTGCGTAAACATATCGGTGAGGTCCGTTTTCTGGGTTGAATCAATTTACCTCTTCAACCCATCCCACGTTTCTTTCTCCCCAGTGGCTGTTTTTGTTGATGCTTACATGTCATCATGAGTATTATAATCATTCTGTACACAGTAAACCCCCAGATCCAGGGCCAATCTGTGTTTTTAAGAGGGAAACTGGGGTGCCAATATAAGCTCTACTTGGAGACATAGGAACAACTGAAAACAGAAAAAAAAAATGTGTGACGTTGTGTTCCACCTCTCTCCACGTTTCTCTTTTGTACAAACAGTTTCTGCATTGGCCTGGGCAGGGGAGGAAACAGCCAATCTAAGAGGGAATTTATTTAGTGTGTGTCTGCATATTGGCTGTATCTCTTTACTACTGCAGAGTACATTGTTTCTAATAATTGTGATGGATTGATACTTATGACTGGCTGGCAGAATTCCTTTAGCATGTTAAAATACTACCTTTTATTCCTTGGTCTAATGCATAAGCTGATATTTCGGTTGGTTTTCAAATGTAACAAACAAACTTGAAAAGCAAATACCCCTAAAGGAAAGGAAGATGCTGTGTCTATGGGTGGGTTCCCTTTGAAATCACTGCCCTCTACCAGCCAAGGGAACCAACCACCCACTTGGCAGCCTTGCTCTTTAGCTCTGGTACCTTCACACCTTCTAGGAGTCTGATATGAAGGGAAGAAATCTGTGCCCATAAAACACACTGAAATCTGTATGGCAAAAATGCTTCCGCTAAAATGGAGCAGCGGAAATCCACCTTGTTCTGGTCTGCTAAGCTAGGCAGGAAACAGTGGATTCCATGACTCAAGCCTGAGCAGTGCCTCCCTGAGTTCCATCTCTGTCTTCACCTGCCGATGGGAAATTTGGTCCCAGTTTTGCCCTTACAATTCCTCCTCAATACACTGGCCCCTAAGATCCCTCTGGAAGGTTTGCCCCCGAAGAGACATTAAGGCTCAGAAGCTTACACCACCACCTAGGATCCAGCAACAATCCGCAGGGCCTTGACATGGCAAGAGAACAGGTTGAATGGCTTAGCAGCCAAGTGGCTAAATGCAGACTGAATATTTGATTTCCTTCCCCCTAATCAATGCACATTTCTGGAATAAGTGGCCTTAACTCGCGGGTCACATGAATTTTTACTTCATTTTGTTTTCTTGCATTTTAATTCCCATCCTTTCTTATTGTTAGTTATATCACTTTTCATTGTGGTTGTGCTGCAGAAACGGAGAGCACGATTTATGTGGCCTTAACATAAATATGATGCTAGATAGAAAGAGAACGACGTATTAGTTTAGAATTTGCAGACTCTCACACGGGGAGCGCACATCGCTGATTTATGAAACTGCGATCGCCTGTAAATCCTAAAGCAAGGCGCTGCATCCGTAAGCTCCCAAAGAGCAAGAAACAGAGCCCCTTAGCACAGCCTCCAGCGGGTAGTCCCCAGGCCCTGAAAACAAAGGCACTAAATGTTTAGCCTTTCTCTTTCCTTAGAAACACATCCTAAAAAATTAGTTCTACACTGAAGTGGTAGGAAGGGTTTCTCTTCATCAGTTAATGAGGGATGGGAAAGGGGGTCCGCTGGTCATTGGCCTCTTTGCTCTCAAATCCAAACCCTCCCTTCCTGTTCCATATTCCAGAGCGCAGCCCTGTGTAAACCCCATTTCCCAAGAGCTTCCTTGCCAAATGGCTTCTGGTTGGGGTCCGCCAAAGGGAGGCTTTGGCAGGAGCCTGGAGGTTGGGAGTAAGGGAGAAGCCAGGTGTCTCTCCCACTTCCCCTCTCCTGATGCCTCTGCCTTGGGTGGCCCCAATGGAAGCTGCTGCTTCTCCTGCCAGACAGCTTCTGCCACACAGCCCTCTTGTGATTCTCGCTCCTTCAGATGCCCCAGGTCCCTGGGCTCTGTACCACCACCTCCTCTCTTTGTTCCTCTAGGCTAGGGTTAGTAACAGCTTCCTGCTATTGCTAATCTCTGGGTTGCCTCTCCATGCCCTTCCAGCACCTTTCAAACTAGATCCCATATTGAATTCTCTGTATCAAGAACACTGGCTCGCTTTTCCTGGCTGGGACCTGACTGATTCAGGGGGGAAAGCTTGGAGACTGGACCACCAACTCACGGTGGTCAGCATGCACACCAGGAGCAAGATACAAATCTGCTTCACCCCATCTTCAGCCACTTGAAGACTGTCTGACAAATTCACTGCAACCACATTTATCACACAATCCTTTTATTTCCTCTTCCCCCTGGAGAAAGAAAGCCTCAACTGTGGACCTCAATAAATGCAACTTGAAACTCTCTGGGAATCCTGGCAACAGCACTGCAAACAGTGGGACTGAAGGTTGAAACACCCCAAAGGATACAGTGAGAAACAGGGAGGGGACTTCAACAGCACTGGGGAGAAAAAGATGATCAGAATTATAAGGTGATACCTTATAAAATGTATGACTCCTTTGGAAAACAAAAAATGGCAATGTAGCCTGACCTTAAATTGTTAAATCCCAGCTTAACTTCAAAATCCCAGCCTAATGACTCCACCAACTCCAACCTAACCATCCTGGTGGCTAAGCTAAAATAATATGACAACTTGGCTGTATAGTGTTTTGCAACCATTTGTCTGCAAACTATAAATGCCTGGTTGGTTATACTTGTGCACAATATTAACAACATGACTGCTTATACTTTTAAGTGCTTCATATAAATACTGAGTTGTGAGTTTTTCCCTTCTGCATGCTGCTTTCTAAATGTTTTTATTGCCTTTTAAATGCGTAACAGAAATGGTGACTCCGCCACCAGCACTGACCAAATTTTGAAGACCGTCAATGAAAGAGAGAAACTCAAAATGCACAAAGTAATCATTTTAAAATTAGTTTACGTGGTTAGAGTTTGGAACAGTATTGCCTTTCGTGGAGGAACTGGCTGGGGGCATGAGGGAGCTTTCTGGACGCTGGACATGTTTGACATATTGATGTGGGTTTGGTTACATGAGTATGTATATATGTAAAAATAAACCTGTGAGCTGTACACTCAAGACCTGCACTCTTTATTGTAAGTATGTACACATCAAAAAAAAAAGTGAAAATAGTCACTTTCTGAAAGATTTGCAACTTCAACCCCTGAACAGTTGAAGAAGGAATTCCTTTACAGAAAAAATGATGGCTACACCATCTTTTTAAAGGATGGGCACTTTCATGAAATGTGGTAGTCATGGTAGACCCGCAAATTAGCTCAAGGAATAACTACTGGGTGAGTGGGTACCCAGCACATCAGACCATGTCTCTCAGGTTTCAGGGCTATCTGGCAATGCCTGGAGTTGCCTCCAGGGCGCCACACTGAAGGTCTTACTGGGAATGGGTCTTAGGTATGGAGACTCTGTGAGGGATATTTCCATGCATGAAGTTTATTGAGGAGCATGTGTGGGACGACACCACCCTTGTTGGGGTGAAGGAAGGACTGGGTCAAGGAAGAAGTCAAACTGTGATGCAGATAAAACCAAAGCCTTAGAGGAGTGGGAGCTCCAGAATGGGATGCAGTCTGCCTCTGAGGAAGGGGGGTTTATTAACCTGGCGCAACTACCAGAGAGAAGACTCTGTTGAGAGCTGTCCAATATTTCCAACAGCCAGGGGAACTGATGTTTCTGTTTCAAACTGGGGGATGGATCTGGATGGCGCAGAAAGATTCCACTACAGGGTGGAGTCAAGAAGGAAGGAGCAGGTACCACTTTTCACCCCTAAGAGTAACCCACCCACCCCCAAAATATGTGCTGTGTGCTTTTGAGAGCTGGGGACCGGCAAAACCACAGAACTAGTTCATTTCAATAAGGACTTCATTTGGCATCCTAGGTAGGAGGATATCAAGCCTGCAAATAGCAGGTAGCTAAAGAGAATCGGATGGCCTGCGGGAGAAACTCAGAGGCGCCTTCCCAGTCCTCGTGCCCGTGACCTCCTCTGTTGGGTCACAGCCAACAGCTGCAGGCTCACGCACGCATGGGCGTTCCTGAGCTCTGCCACGCTAGAGAGAGGGGCTCCAGTTTGGGAAGATGGTAACAAGCTGCCGCTGTGCATTCGGCAGTTGCCTTTCTGAACAGGTGGCAGCTGACTGACAGGCGTTCTCCGAAGTGGAGGAGGACATCTGTGTTTTTCACACTGTGGAATACTGGATCTTTCCCAGTCACACATTTGGGAAAACAGCTGAACTGCCTTCTAAGTCCCTCATGTTATGGTACAAATATCCACCTGATGAGAAAACACGAGAGGGGCACAGCTTTATGCTAGAACCAACTAAACCACGTCTGCAAAAATCCAGATAGGAACCTGACGAGTGGAGACTATAGATATTTTAAGAGGCGATCTCAGCAATTAAGAGAAAATATGGAAACAGGAAAAATATACAATGATCACAAAAATCTACACTAAAATGGTTCCATGTTTTGTCTCTCCTAAACACACCCCCCCACACACCTCTCACAATTTAAGACTCTGGAATAGACCTGCCTTCAGCATGAAATAAGCCAACTGTTTTGGTTCTTTTCTTAAGCTATCCCAGCAACTCACAAGAAGAAATTGTATCATTTACGAGCTCCTTCATTCTGGAACCTTTAACCAGCAGTCTCCCTCCTCCCTCTCTGAACTGTTTTGTGAGTGCTGATGACTTCTAGGTCACTGTCGATAATCAAAGCCATTGCTGGATTGAAAATGACAATCAGATCAGGCATCTAAATGAAACAGGAGTGTGAATGTCTTTCGAAGGATCCATTACAACGAAAGAATTTTGCTGAAGACACCAAGACATTTACTGAGAACACCTCAGAGCAGGGCTCAAACTGTGAACAAAATGGAAAATGTCTCAAAGAGCTCTCAAAATTCATTAGAAAAATTAAAAGAAACCTAAAAGAAAAGCAGCTGTGAGGGGAAGATGGCAGTTCAGAGAGGGAGCCTGTGCCCATGTTTGGAAGCCACGCCTGGCCTGACAGACCACGTCTAACCTCTCTCCCTTAGGAAGATGAGGAGCCACTCATCTTATGCCTCAGGGAAGAGGTTCTACGAAGAAAAGGTCCGGTTGCTGTTCTGTAGGATTTTTTTAAACAAAGAGCCATTTGTTTACTCCGATAAACTGTGCTTCCCACAACCAGTGGGTTATCTCTCTTTTCTGTTTCTTTCCACTAGGAGGTAAACCCACTGAAAAGTGGTTGAAGATACAGCATTAAAAGTCACTGATCGGGCAAAAAAAGGCCATAGATCAAGAAACCTATGGTTATTCCACTTTGAATATAAATGGGAACTTCTAAAGGGCCTTTAAGGAAAGCAGGCTGGAAAATGCACTTTTCTTGGTTTTCTTTTTTTTTTTTAATTTATCTATTTCTTTATTTTATTTTTGGCTGTGCTGGGTCTTCGTTGCCTTGCGTAGGCTTTCTCTAGTTGTGGCGAGCGGGGCCTACTCTTCGTTGCGGTACACGGGCTTCTCGTTGCGGTGGCTTCTCGTTGCGGTGGCTTCTCTTTGTTGCAGAGCACGGGCTCTAGGTGCACGTGCTTCAGTAGTTGTGGCTCACAGGCTCTAGAGTGCAGGCTCAGTAGTTGTGGTGTACGGGCTTAGTTGCTCCGCGGCATGTGGGATCTTCCCGGAGCAGGGCTCAAACCCGTGTCCCCTGCAGTAGCAGGCGGATTCTCAACCACTGCACCACTAGGGAAGTCCTTCTTGGTTTTCTTTGATAAAGCCTTGCGTCCAGTGCCAACAAGATCTGCAAGGTAGTGCAGACTTGAGGAGGCTGACACATTTAATGGTTAAAGGCTGAGAAACCTAGGGGCCCCACCATGCCCATGTTCCCTTTTTGAAGGGGTCATCCTGCCTCATTTGTAACTGACCACAGTTAAAAGGGTCAAAGATGGGCCACTGATCCCAAGACAATAATAGATATTGGGGCAGTGGCCTATGAAATGGCCTGGCCTATGAAGTGGCCTGGCCTAAGAAGCTGCAGGGATTCAAAGCACTCAGACCCTTACTCATGGGGAGTGTAGAAATCAGACCTATCAAGAGGTAGGTGGTGCAGAAGATGAGAACCCCACAAAAAGAAGGCAGAAACCTTGGCGAAAGAGAGTAGAGACAGGAGAAACTGAAGCAGAGAAAGAGATGAGCGGATCTCTTGAACCCCCAAGTCTGAGATGGATTTGCTAGAGTAGAAGCAATAGGCAACATCTGCTGAGAGACAGGATGCCCTAGTAACCCCATGAGATGAAGAATATTAGATCTGCTGAGCCACCAGAGGGTTTAAACACCAGAGTTACTGAATGTCCCTACGTGACGTTCCAGTCCTTTGTGATCTTTAGGTGCATGCTCAGGAAATGGTTTCCTTTTCTTCTCATTTCTCTGAGTATTATTAAAATGGACTCTCTTAGTTTAGGTAAGCTCAGATCGTCTTTGCTTCTTATAACCCCAGAGCACTTCCCTGATACACTAGCGTAATAGTGTTCAACACGATGGCAAACAGTGTTCATAGTGCATCACTACGTGGCTCCATGGACTGGGATGATCAAGCCCGTTGTGCCCTGTTTACTCAGACCTGTTGGCCCCCTTTCCTGCTTTCTCAGGAGAGGCTCTAATCAGAGCTAGATGATGCGCACCTAAATGGGAGTCAGCATTCACACCACAGGAACATGGCCTGTGGATATTCACAGTTTCATCTGGGAGGTAGCCATGGTGATGAACTAGAGGTGTTATTCTCTATATCCGTACTTAGCTGTCTGCATGCCTCACGTTCCAGGGTCTGTAGGTCACGGTCACTTAGGTAAATAGCATTAGCAGCCCAGGGTAAATCTACAGATAGCTTTGTCTCTGGGAATGTCTGAGATCGTGGACACATTGACAACCACAGGCTTCCTTTCACTTCAAGTCGTAACTGTTCACATGTACAGTACCTCCTTGAGATACGTCATGTGGCTTAACATGAGACCTGTTTGCAAAAGGCACTGACTGCACATGTCCACTCCTGGTGGTGGCTCCACAGTGTCACCTACTTCAAGAGATTGACAGCCGAACATCCATTCTCCTCCAGGCTCCAACCCGACTCGCGTGACTTCCCATTACCAATGTGTCAATTACAGGCCATGTTACGATTTAACTGGATGAACCCTTTCCTGAATGGGGGAGTGGGAAAAAAGGAATGGGGAGTTGCCCTTGAAGAGCAGAGTTACTGAATGCATATTTACATGAAACACGTTATCAGAGAAAGCTGGGGGATGCTTCCTCCATTTAGGGAAATGCAATCAACAGAACTGGCCCAATTTCAGACTAAAGTCAACGGATGCACAATCGGCAATTTTTTAATGATATTTTTGACCTGTTTCTTCCAAAAAGGAAAATAAGAATTCCTGAAGGAATGAACTGGGGTTCATGCACCTTAGAGGAAGAAATAAGGGTGATAGTTGTTCATTTCTTCATTTTTTAAAATTACTGTTCTGCTCGGGAAATTGCTCTTTATTCTAAAAACAACAACAAAAGGTAGAGGGGGTGCAAAAAATGGGAAAATACACTTGTTGTCTGAGTCAATGACAGGATTGATAAAAGTCTGATTAATAAACAGAAATGGAAAAATGTTACAGCTTTCTTATAAACCATATTCCAACCAATTCTCTCCTTTTTTTCCCTCTCTCTCACTCTTTTTTAAATATCTCCCCTCACCCACTCCCAGCTTTGGGAAGAAAGTATTATTTTAATCTTAATGTTTTCTTTTAATAGGTGTGGAATAAACAGTGGCAGAATGATAAACCAAAGGAGGACAGAAACAAGTGAACTCAAATCAGAGAATTCACATCAGCCTTTTGGAAAGCGGGAAAAACAAAAACACCCATCTCAAACCGCAACCCCTTTATTCTCCCCAAACTGCCTTTTCTTTATTTGCTCCTGCGCAAAAGTCTACCTAGGTTTCAAAACCAATTTCTCCTTTTTCCTAGAACCAACCAAATACTGAATGTGTACAAAAACATGGTAGCTTGAAAAAAAAAAAAAAAAGATAATTATCAGAGGGAAGGAGGAGGAAGGACAGAGAAAGAAAATAAAGAGATATGACACAAGGGAAATGGGCCAAATGAAGACAAAGCAACGCACTTAACCCACCTGGAGAGCGAATCGGACCAGCAAGGCCCTCTCAGCCAATCACCTGGTCCTGCTGCGGGGAGGAGAGTCCGCATGGGTTCATTTGGCCGAGGAGTGGGTTTCATAAACCTTACGGTGCCGCTATGAAAGCTATCAGGATCTTCCCACGTTTCCTGTCATTCCGTGGAGATTGGCTGCTGGAGTGTTGGCGGGGGGGAGTGGGGGGGTGGAGGTGGAGGGGGAAGAGGGAGGTTGGGGAGTTGAAGGGGAAACTGGCTCGGGTGGGAGGCAGAATCACATAGGAATTTATTTTAAGTGCATATACAAAACGAAATGAGAAAAAAAAAACCTGTATTCCTGTTGGGTCATGTGAGGGAGCCACTGGCAAAGATAATAATATACGAGGGGGGAGAGAGAGAGGAAGAGAGAGAGAGAGAGAGAGGCAAAAGGCTTTCTATTATTCGGGACACTGGTGAAGCACACTGAGGCAGCTGGAAGATTAAATTAAGTATTATATCTGCTGACCCTATTGCCATGGTTACCGGACAGCGGAAAATATTAATCAACCCAAGCCTTTTCAGATGAATGTGCTTGAAAAAATACAATAAATATAAATATATATGTATATCCTCCCTGCTCTGCTGTCTAAATGCAGGATGCCAGCCAGTACACCACCTGATAGTGGAGATACATTTTTTTAAAAGTCTCACTTCTTGAAGAAGGCTTACATCAGTTATGGTAGGCAGGGTATGGACCACTCAGTCACTTTCTCTTTGACTGGTTTCTTCCCTCACCCCCCCTTCAGTGACGGACTCTAACATCTGGCTTGATTGCAAAGTGAAGGGGCTACCTATCTCCTTATTCCTAGGGACCCCATTCACTACCTAGGCACCCTTGTGCATTAACTAAAGCTGAAGCACACTGAAGGGGGAAAAAAGGCAAAAAAATACATGTAAATAAAATCAGAAGCCCTAGAAGTCAAGATAAGAATGGAGACAGTCCAGTCTGTTTGGCTGTGAGTCTAAAGGATCCTTGAAGCTTCACTTCTTGTTCAGGCTGTAAGGCTTAGTAGCTGCACCTGGTCATCTCTAAATCCTAGATTTTGTTTCCACTTTACCCCCAGCAGCTGACACTGTGAGACTCTCCTGCCTGCCTTTAAATGTACTGCCACTGTTCCCAGAATGGAAAACTTGAGGAACGGCAGAGCAGAACCAAGGAGCACGGCTGCATTAACACTAATGCGCTCATTGGAGAAGAATCTTCCCCTTTGGATGCACAAGGATTGACTGGAACTCTGCTGCTAGAGGTTTCCTCTTCCATTCAATGTTTTCTGAGTTCCTACTATGTGTCAGGCACCCTGCTGGATAGTGGGACAGTGTATGCGGGATATGGAAACTGAGGGGCTTGCATTATGACAGGATGGGGGTCAGGGAGGCAGGGGTCTTGAATTTCATCTCATTCAAACTTCATCATTTTGCAGATGAAAACACTAGAAACCCCAGTGGATCAAGGATTTGCTTCAGGTCCACAGCTGTGTTGTTATAGACTAGATCTTGCGGAGGACCTTCTAAGCAAGGGGGTCTGATTTGATCTGAGATGCCAAGACTTTTAATAGTAAGTTTATCTATCTTTCTGTGAAAAACTACTCGTTGCAAAACCCCCAAGGTGCCACTTTGCCTGGACCTGCCCCATATATTTAGGGATGCCTGAGAAATCTACTGGACAAGTTCTCTCCTATTTTGTCTCACCTCTCTCTACACACCCCACACCCTCCTAACTCTGTTCCCCGTAAAATAAATAACATATTATGGACGTGTAGAGTTGGTCTCCAGATTCCCTTCTCCTGTTGAATACTCACATTCTTAGGTTCACATAGAGTCTCAAGGAAATGCTCTGAAGTTTAACACAGACCCGCTAACAGAATGTCCATGCATCTTTGCCAGAATTATCTTACGCTATGACACCAAAGCAGGTCTCTGTGTCAGGCCTGGCTCCGACACCCCCCTCACTGGAAGCCACGGGGGTTCAGATGACTTTTCTCCTAGTTAAGCCTTCACCACATGCAGCCCTGACCAAGACCAATCAGCCTTCTCCTTCTGCTGAGGTGCAATTTTACACAGTAGGTGACATTAACTCGGTAGCTGAGTCCCCACGTGCAGCCACGGCAACCACAGGGTCCCAGCAGATGATAGGAGGCAGCGGGTTGTATGATCCTGTAAATCATTTCCCCATAGTAACGGCAAGATTACACACTTTAATATGCATGCGGCCTCAGAGAGCCCTCTTCTTGGCTGAACCAAGGCGATAATATGCATTTTGTGTCCAGAAATCCATTCTAAACTGTGCCACGTGGACTACTCAGCATTTCCTAAAGGGTTCTGACCTGGCCTCTTCTACGGACCTACACGTGGAGCACTTCTCCCTTCGCATCTAGGTTCTCCAGTTTTATATCCACACTCTTGAGACAGACTCAACACCCTTCTCACTTTCAGCAAACCTTCTGTTCTAATATCGGCCTACAGCTTTTTTTCCCTTTAGATGGGCAACCCGATTTGGGTGTCTCCTTTTTAGGGGAAAAGAGTGAAATTGTATCGGTAAAGAGGGTAGGGGAATAAAATAGAAAAAGAAAGTGGCTAGAGGGTCCAGAATGGTAGTGCCTACTGTACACACAATAGATCCCAGGTTTATGGGCCGAAGGTCATATTCCTTTCAGTTCAATACAAAATACCTCTCACCCTGCAGCGACTCCTAGAACTTTTCAAACCAGTCAGTCCATTGCATACCCTAGCATCAGACACACTAGAAAGAGGAATAGATTCAGTGGCAGAGGATAAGCATGAAATTCAGCTCTGCTACTTTCTACTTGTGAGACTACAGGCAAGTTTCTAACCTGTCTAATCCTCAGCCCCAACATTAAAATGGAATAATTACAATGAGCTTAAAAAGCTTGTGATTAGATTAGTACTTGGACATAATAGATGCTCAACAAATGTTAGGACCAAGGCAGGGAGGCAAGGGTAACATATGCAGTCCTTCTGCAAATGCTTAAAGATGATAATTTGGTTTTTGATATAGAGTGACTTTCCCCGAATGCCCATGGATACTATTAGCTAACCAGACCCATCACAATCCACATGGCACTCTAAGGATATCTTATCAAGGCTCGCAGAGGGGTTAGTAAACTCATTCTGCCTCTAATATGCTGAATTATTTTGCCTAGGCCTCAAGTCTTCCATCTGTGAAATGGGTAAGAATAGGCCATGTGGAAACATTAAGGTTTAGTTTAATTCTAAGTGCTTTGGAGTAGATGTCTACATTTTATGGAGAGAAGTTAGATCAGTTAGTGAGGGCTATTTTTTGTTCTTCTTCAAACATCTTTAAAAGGGGGGGAGGGGAAGCACGTTCCAGGGAAAATGACCTGAGTAAAGTACTGCAGACTACTCCACGCAGGTGAAAGGGTATTACACGTCAAGCATAGACACGCAGCTCCTCAGGACTGTCATTACACATATGTGAGTTAGGCAGAGCAGAGCGTAAAAACAAAGCTTTCATTTTATCACATGGAACCAGTTAAGGGAAACAGTGTGAGCTGAACTTTGGACAACCTTGAATCATACTCAATTTATTCTCCATCGTCCAAAAAGTCATCATCGAAAACAGGCAAAACAGAGTCCGGAAAGAATATAGTACACACTGGAAAGATACAGATGCAATGGTACCTTATTGTCTGGACATGAATGAAAACTGTGGCTTAGTGAGACTTAGGCCTTAAATGGCAAAAATAGAAGCAGTGTGTCTCTCTCCTCCTTTGTCAAAGGAGGCTGTGTGTCTCGGACGCTTCTCCCAAAATAAGAAGCGGGCTGAAAGTCTGTGATGTCTTTTGAATAAATCTGGGGAAAAGATACCCCAGTGCCAAATGTGCAAAGGCTCAAATACGAACACTCAAGGCGCCTTTTCAACTCTTTGACGGACAGTGCCAATGTGTCAAATCAATTCCAAGTGCAGTCTCATGGAGAAATACATGCTCACGTACAGCTGACAAGAATTAATTAGACATTTTCAAGGCCTCTTCTCTGGCATAGCTACTTTGCCCTTGACCTTGATTCTCATGGGTACAAGTTGGTCGCAATGGTAGCTACTAGAATGGAGTGTTTTCATATTTAGGCTTTGTCAATTCTGTCCCTTCTTTTTAAAATGCCCTTCCTCCTCCCCTAGCTGAAGAACACCTATGTATCCATTAAAAACTAGATTCCTCTGGTTTTGTAAACGGCATGATAGCTCCCCGACCAGGGATTGAACCTGTGCCCCCTGCAGTGGAAGCGCAGAGTCTTAACTAACCACTGGACCGCTAGGGAAGGCCCCAGCAGCCAGTCTTTTCAACACCCATTTAAAGTAGGAGTCGCCCTGCATAGTCCTGCATGCTCTGGGCTCTGACTACCTCTCCCACTTCATTTCTTTCCACTCCCACCTCGGTCTAGACAGTCTTGCTTTCTTTCCCTTTCTCAAGTGTGCCCAATGCATTTCTTAGACATCTTTGTGCTAGTTGACCCCACTCCCTGGAGCGCTGTTTTCTGAGCTTCGTATAGCTGGTTCCTTCTTGCCATTCTGATATTGGCTCTAATATCACCTTTTCTAAGAAGACATTCTTGATCAACAATTCTAAAGTCACTAGTCACTTGCTGTCAGTTAGTCCTATTTTAATTCTTCTCATAGCATTTAGCACTGTCTGACATGTTCCTTGTTTGTTTGTTCATTATCTGTTTTCCTCCACTAGAGCATAAGCTCCATGAGAATAAGGATTGAGTTTGTTGTGTTTGCCACTATATCCCCAGCAGCTAGACAAGTAAATGGTTAATAAATTTGTGGTGAATGAATGCCCCAACCTGAATGCCACGTAATTCATCACTTGTATTCTGTCTTCCCATAGTGTTTCACATAGACCACAATTATAACATCAATCATATGGGCTTCTGTTTATCTGGGGCCCAACTAAATCTGAAGGTTGGAGACTCCGTTTTGCTCCCTTTGGATGATTTACTCTGAAATTAGGAAAATCACCCAGAGTCACCAGGTACTGCTGTGCAGGTGATGTACTGGGCAACTCCTAGGGGAGCAATTTGCATTATGATGATGTGAATGGCAGCCCATGGAGTTGGGCAGTAGCCACGCTGAGCAAATGTAGATGGCAACTCAGATTTCTCTTTATCAGGGAGAGAAATCAGGATGACCTCACCTCTTCCTCTAGGAGCAAATTCAGGACCCATTGTACTTACCCTGGCCAACTTCTCCCTCAGTCAATATCTGAGAGTTTGGGAAGGCCCTTACAGGTAGACCTCAGTGGGATTTTGTACAGGGCAACTCACATGCACCACTTCACATCTTCTCTGCCACCATCTATTCCATCAATTAGTGTAATGCCCAGTTATGCACAAACATCTTTGACCAGCACTTTGCCTTGGGAGGTGTGTCATAACTTTGGTTTTTGCCTTATGTTTCCCTGATATTGTAAAATGAGATACCTGTAGGAGCTTACTCAACATTCAGGTATGGCCACCTCAAAATTGGCCAACTGAGGATGGAAGTTAATGGAAAGTTTCTTCTACCTTTTATAACTCAGGTAGACAACTCTGAGACTCATCTCAAAAAATTCCTCAGAAGCTCCAGGTGGGATTAAGCACCCATTGCTTCTAGCAGTGGCCAACTTGACAATCGCCTTATACTGGCTTTCCCATATTCCATGTATCTTTCCTACAGTCCACTTATTTCGACCCCTTCAGGTCACTTTCAAATAACCCTCCTGGTCTTCTTTCTGGGGAACCCAGGCCGATGCAGTTGTTATGAGGAGTGGTGATAACACTGACATGCAGTAGCGTCACAACTGCTGATATTCTCACCTGTGGTATATTGGTGGGAGGGCAAGCAGAAGGCAAGCCATGAGGTTGGGTGGTACCAGTGACATTTGCATGGCCTTGGGAAATGGTTGTTACAAATATTATGGAGTTTGACTTTCGTTAACTGTTTTGGAAACCTTCAAAAAAAAAAAAAAAAAGATAAACTCAGGTTAAACAACTATCAATCCAGGGCAGCTGTGAAACCCAGGGGTCTCTATGGCAGCACTTCAACACCCTCATCTTACATGGCGGTCACATGGCAGACCAAGCTGAAAATCAGGTCAAAGATAACATTTTGAGGATAGAAGAACTACAAAGGAGATTAAATACATAGACCCGACAGCTCTCCTATGCCAAAATCAGGATTCTGATAGAAAAAGAGTTGAACCTTGAAACCTGAAGTGCAGTAATTCTGGTGGATGACCCTAAGAACCTTGAATTGCTGGACTCTCCTGAAGCTCTCAGGTTGGCAGAGGCAGCCCCATCCCCTTTGCTGGAAGACAGCAGTCTCCCCTCACCTAGACTCACTTGCAAAGATCTCACCTGAGGCAGCTTCTTTTTAAGATCATGCTTCTGGTCCTCAAGATTCACTCTCACCACCCCTCACTGCCTACAGCCTGACGACCAGGTATAGATCTCAGGAGGACTCAAGTGGGGAAATAAAGTACCTGTTCCAGGATGAAACAGCTTACACACTGAAGGAACAGTAGGACATGGCAAATATAGTGGAATATGGAACATTCATGACAATGGATCTGAAGGATGTTGGAACAGGAGGGTTGGAAAATAAAGCAGAGAAGAGAAGAATTTAATGAAATAAGAAGACTCTATCATGATCTGGTGAAGATACCTGGAGCCAGTCACTACTTGCTGGGGTTGGTTCCTAAAAGCTTGGGAATGGTCATGGCCTATAGAAAATGGAATAGAGAAGTACGGCTGCCTTGGTAGTGTATTTGGGAAAGGGTCAGTAGGGTCAAGAGGTAGTAATGTTAGAATAGATTTATTATCTAAGACTTCAGAACCCACTACTTGACTATGTTGCCTGGGAAGGCCCAGAGAACACTCGCTTCACTGAATCAGGAAGGAATACACTAGTGAGATGGGCACTGACATCTCTCATTGGTGGCTGTCCTCTATAGGTCAGGATGGACAAAAGGAAATGCCATCATAGAACAGAGTTCTCCAAGTCAATGAGTATGAAGGATTCAGAGGTCAGAAAGTGGTACTTAACCATTCAAGGCAGGCTGGCGATAATTATTGTAACGGGCAGCAAAGTTGAGCTGGCTATCAGAGATCAGTGAAGATGCCTAAAAATCATGTTGTCCTGCTGGGTAAGGTAGATGGACAGCTCTTTAAAAAGCAGTCCCTGGTGTGCAACTGAGCCCTAGTAGTGTCTGAGAGTCTGACGACGGGACTCTAAGTCACCATGTGACTGGAGCTGCCCTTCATGAGCTGGCTATTAATAGGTTCACAGAGTCATAAGGTTGGACAGGCATTGTATGTTCCATCAAACAATGGAATTGGTAGGTATATTCAGGATCAGGACTGGGAAGGCCCAGAGTTACATGAACAGGTGGCCGAGGTCCCCATGTCAACGAAGTCTGTTGCCCTGACACCACCTTCAACCCACACCATTTGCCTCACGGTAGGGGGATTCCCCTATGACCAGCTGATGGAGGAGGAAAGACCTTGGGATTGGTTCATAGAGACACTGGCACAGTATGTTGGTGTGCACTGTAGATGATCTGATAGCCTCACTATCAGAGGGTGGCCCACAAGACAGTCGTGATGGGTCATCCTCTCATAAGGCAGAGCCCTGAGTAGCACACCTGGTCATCGATTTGGGGTGAACTTGAAATGTCTGAGAGAAGATATACAAAGACTCGTGAGCAGTGGCAAAACCCTGGTTAGTCAGGAGCTTGGCAGGAGCAAGATTGGAATACTGAAAACATGGAGATTTAAGAAAGGAGCATACAGATCTACCCATGAGGGGGAGCACACAGCATGTGCATCTTACGCTCATGCCCACCAAAGGGGAGGCAATGAATAAGCAGGAGGATCCACCCTGCGGATTATCAGCCATTTTCTACCCGCAGACATGCCAGCTTCTGCAGAGTCAGGACAGGCTGACTTGGAAGGGAAGGTTTCACAGAGGAAGTGATATTTTACCCATAACAAAGGATGAATCTGTATTTGGTAAGTGACTACTATTACTACTAGAACTGACTACCATCTGTTGATGGTACGTGATGGGCCAAATACCATGCTAAGCCTTTTATGCTTATTTTCAAATTTATTCTTCACAATGAATGATGTCCTACTATTACCAATTACCATTTTATACATGATTTGAATATCCTGAAATATTATTTTTATTATTATTATTCTATACTTCCACTAAGGATACTAGCAACATTGGTTAAGAGCAAACTTTGCACCTGTCATCTCATTTAATCATCAATAACCCTGTGAGACAGGTGTGATTGTCGCTGTTTTGCAAGTGATGAAATGAAGCTCAAAGAAGCTGAACATCTATCTGCCTTAGTTACCAAGGTCTCCCGGATCTAAGACTACCTTCTGCCTAAGTACTGGATGCCACTCTTATCCCTGCCTGGAGGTCAGAGATGAAAGGCTGGTGAGGGTGGGCCACTGGGCTTGATCAAATTGTTATGAGCGAATGAATGAGCTGAGCTGAACTGCCAATGTTCCTGATCTGTCTTAGGAAGGTTGCTGTCTCTGCCTTCCTCCCCCTCCCTTTCCTCTCTCTCTCTCCCCCACACATGTGATGATGGACAAAATATGATGACAATTGAGCTGGTCTTAGTCATCTTTACCATCTTGATATTGTATTCCAGTTTCCTTTTTTTTCTCATAAACCAAAAGGACTCGTGTTTTGAAAAAATAAAGAAAGAAAAATAAAGAGAACTCTAGCACATTCATTGCAAGGTATGTATCCCAAGTGTTTCCAGAGGCTTTTCCATGCTGCTTCCCAGAAGGCTTCGAATCTGATACGGGCCAGGAAATCTGCTTTCTGAAGGCCCCCTTTCCACACCTTTATCTACATAAATTTCATTGACCTAAATCGGATTTGTGTATGTAGAAGGGCAGCACAATTGAGGCTTGGCAAGTCCTGTCGTCTTTTTGTTAAGCTTCCCAGGCTGCCAATTACCAATTCTGTGCGCTCTGGGATGTACAGGACAAAGCACATTAAATTGGAACAGAATGTACTGGCTAATGATAACCCAGTCAAATATGTAAAGAGATTCCTGGGTAACAAAGATGAAGTGGACGTCTGAAGCCAATAAGATAGGGCTAAACTAGGATGGAGAGGCCAAAGGAAGGGAGAGGAGAAGAGAGGGGAGGAGAAGGCAGGGGAGGGGAGGGTGGAGGAGAGAGTGAGTACAGTGAGAACAAATATGAGAATCTGAGGATATAGTTTCTTTAGAAGTATGTAACGGAGAAGACACTGGAAAATAATCCCTTGAAATGATTTATGGCTAGGGGAATCTGGGACCATTTAAAATCTGTCATGGAGGCATCTGGGACTCTACATGGGAGACATTTCTTTGAGCTGTATCTATGTCTAACTATTTTGATCATCTGACCAGCTGTTTAAACGGAATGATTGTGTGGCTGGACTGATGGGCTAAATCAGTCAAACAAGCCCATCTGGAAGATGATGTAGAGTCAGTCAAAATACTGCATTCTCTGTGCAAATGCAAACACACTGTTTCCAGTGGTCATTTGCCATTCATGGGATATAACCTGGAGCTAAGTAATCCTGATGATATAAATTTACATTCAAAGACAGAAAGCAGGAGAAAACATGTCAGCACCTCTATTGCGAACTCTTCACAATCATCGTTAAACACTGACCCATGGGGTCTTTCAAGAATACAATGCCATGACCTATATGAACACATTTTGAAACGTTAAACAAGTCACACAAAACCCTAATACTAGGTACAATCACTGCTAGAGAAGATAATAGCATTAAATCACCCTGTGTAGCTGAGGCTGTACAGAGGAAGCTATGCAGCATGGCCTCCTTTGTAATCAGGGCTGAGGTCCACAGAACTGCATGTTTAGAAAGGAAAATGTGTGTGTGTGTATCTGTGTGTGTACACAAATGCATAGATAACCGACAATACACAAGAGATACACACACTCACACACAGGCAAAAAAATATTCAAGTACCCAAAGTGTATTCTCTTTATACTGCATGCAAATTTCAGTGTTTGGATGTTCTAACACATGACACATAGCTGCCATAGGGTAGTGATTAGAAATTTCAAATGCCACCTCTTTGCAGGTAATGTTCAGCATACCTCCAGCTCAGCAGTTTCTCTGTTCAAAGCACCTGTAGACCACTAGGCGTTTTCATTTGAAAATTGTACCTTGGAGCCAATATATCCAAAAATAAAACCATCACCTTCTCCCCAAAACAATTTCGCCTTCCTCCACTACCCCCGATTTTCATCATGTGAACTCTAATGGGGCAAGGGGCTTTGTCTGATTTGCTCACAACTCTATTCCCAAGGCCCAGAGCAGAGTCTGGCACACAGGAGGTGTGAATGATTTGAGTGGATGGACAGATGGACAGAGCACTGATATCACTATCTTCCCCACCTTGGCGTTCATCTCTGATACATTCCTTTCCAGTAACCCACGGAGCCCTGTCACAGCTTTCGTCACACTGCTTTTCTGCATTTGTTTACTTCACTGGGTTGATAGTGGATAAAATGAGATCCAGCACAGGAAAATGCTTGATAAACTCTACAACACCACACTCATTTAAGGTAATTATTCCTTTCAATTCTGTGTGCTAGCATTCCAGTTGAGATCTTCATCATCTCACAACAAACTTAACAAGCTGACTTGGGCTGCTTTCTTTCAGTTTCCCTTCATATCATCCCCATATTTTCGTGAAAGTAACACCCCCTAAAGCTCTGTGGTGACTATGTCATTCCAACGTCTAACACCTTCAATAAGAAGCTCCCTGTGGCCTGTAAGATTCCAAAGCAATTGAGACCATCAGTATTTGCCTACCTCTGTCCCTCACTCATCTCCTCTGCTCTAAAAATACTTATCATCTCATGCTCCTCTAACAGGCATGGCCATCTCTGCCTTCACAATGTCTGTCTTTACATTCATCAGTAAAATTCATGGGTGAACAAATGTACAGATGAATGTTCCTTCTCATCTATTTTTAGCAAATCTCATCCACCTTTCAAATGCCACGTCTAACTCTATAGCCTTCTCCCGACTGCATGAGTTTAGGTTAGTTATCTTAGTACGTGAGACAAGAAATCTAAGGGTATATGGTTTATTTGAGAAGAACAAGGAAAATCAGCAAGGGAGTCGACAACTGTGGGAAAAATACTGCAAATGGTACAAAACATACACCTTAGACCTATCTTACCAGTGAGGTAAAGGAGCTGGGGTATTCATACAACTCCTAAAAGTTACTGGTTGAGGACCACTACAGAGGAGGAAGAATGATAATTCCTAATTACTTCCATCTATCACAACTGCAGAAGAAGCCCTCAGTACAGAGATGTAGATCCTGAAATGCTTTAGGTTTAAGCAGTACTGTCCAATAGAAATGTAATGTGAATCCCAAATGCAGACTGCATATGTAAATTTTAAGTTTTCTAGTAGCCACATTTTAAAAGGTCAAAAGAAACAGGTAAAATTAACTTCATAATATATTTTTATTCAACCTATTACCCCAAATATTATCATTTCAACATGCAATTAACATAAACAATTTACTGAGATATTTTACATGTTTTTGTAATAACTATTTGAAAGCTGGCATGCATTTTATACGTAGAGCATATCTCAGTGAGAACCAGCCACATTTCATGTGCTTAACAGCCACATGTGGCCAGTGGTTGCTGTTATCGGATAGCATGGCTTAAGGTATATGGGCAGGCCACTTAGACTGTCTGCTACACTGATCATTTCTAGTCACTGAGATCATCTTTCGATTGACTATATAAAGTACTGATCTAAGACTCAGCATACATTGTTTATAAATGCTATTTACTTTTTCATGTGGTTGGTTCTTATTTCTCTGAAGAAAGAAGTATACTTCTAGGATTTACTTGTGATACTTCCCCATTCGTTCCTTTTTTATTACCTTGTTCAGTTACCTTTTGCCAAATGATTGATTCTTAGAAGTCACCTTATCCACAGGTCCCTAATCTTCTGTGAGGAGAAATCACTGTAAACTTCCCATTCAGGGGAGCGAGGGGAGATGTGCTGACCCCAGCCTCAGCAGAGAGGGACAGTTAGTTCTGGGGTTAGATATAGTCAATCACTTCACAGAGACAAGAATTTTAAAGACCTCCACAGAGGGAGATACAGCAAACTCTTCCAATAACAAACTTGAATGTCTAACAGATTTTGCCACGTGAAAAAAATTTCCATCTGTCTAACCTAAATTAATCTTAAGCTGTTTTTTTAGGGAAAAACTCTATTGTCTGCCTTCACTTCTGAGTCCAAAGAGGTCTTTGAAAAAGCATAGGATGCACACTTGGTGACCACTTTGCCATTAAAAGGTTAACATGTCTTCCCAGCTAAAGAGAACAGTGGCCATGATGTCACAGAGCAAAAAGCAACAAGATTTGTGGCATGAAAGAGGCAAAGCAACAAAGGCAGGGGGATTGTGCAAAGTCCAGTAAAGTCTCAAAGGCACTAAGTGGTGTTCATTGTCTGCTAATGGAAAATGTGAATTTCCCAAGTCTCTTTTAAGTAAGCAGATAGGTATAAACATTTCCAGACCCATCAACCTCTTAGGAAAAAAGAGGCAATCTGCTGAATTCCAGAGGGTTCAGAGTGACCCATCCTTCTTGATCTTAATCCTAAAAAATTTTCCAGTATCTCTAACAATTATTTGTGACAAACAGGCAAACCACCAGTAAATTAGAAGATTAAAAGTTTCCATTGGAAAAAAAGATACTTCTTCATTATTGGTTATTATAATTGGGTTTATAGACCCACTTCTTTCCCTCTTCATTTATCTAAGATTAAATGTACATTTAATCAGTCTCTTTTTAAGATTTTCTATACATTTTCTCTTTCTTGAATCCATTTTTCTGTATTTCTCTAAAATCTTACTTATTTTGAAATTATTACTTGCCTTTCTTTTAATAATTGTTTCTTCCTTCTTAACTCCTTTCCATTCCTCTCTTCTTTGGGCCTATTGTTCATTCTCATTCATAAAGTGTCCTACTTTCAAAATCATGTACCATTGAGCTCATATCTCGGTCAACTGAAATTTGTTTCCTTACCTTTTTCTACCTTCCAAGTGAGATCACCTTTCTCTGTCCCCACTTCTTCCTGGTCACCTGTCACCTGTCTACTCTTGCTGTTCTCATTTCACCAGGGTCTCTCTTCCCAGGGACTTTAGTGGTTGAGGGGTTCAGAAAGCAGCCCCAACAATTCCCTGTCCTCCTTCTAGAGGAGGGTGAGGTGGTATCCCTACACCTAGGTCTACTTTTTGTACCAGGAGTTACTTGCCACTAACAAATGATTTGAGTAATAAACCATACTCAGATATTTAAGTAGTACTGCTCACAGACTACTAGGAATTAAGGCTATTTCATTTTCAAAGCAAAAACTTCTAGGAAAAGAAGCAGGTTTATTAGGAGTGGCCTTGGAGTGAAACAAAAAATCCTGATGCCTTTCTTTAGAAAGTAAAATGATGGTATTTTAGGTACCACACAAATTACATATTTAAAGATAAAAGAAAGGATGGAAACTGCCACCATTTGGGGTTGGTTTACATAGACTCATTGTATACTTGATTTAATTTCATGCCAGATACTTTTTCACAAACTCAAGTCTGGGAGGGAAGAGTGAGATTTTCTCTTAGATAAGGAACCTATTATAAAAGTGCTGCTTTATAGAAGACAAGCCACAGACCAGGAGAAAATATCTGGAAAAGACACACCTGATAAAGGACTACTAACCAAAATATACAAAGAACTCTTAAAACTCAACAGTAAGACAACAAACAATTTGATTAAAAAATGGGCCAAAGACCTTAACAGACACCTCGTGAAAGAATATATACAGATGGCAAATAAGAATATGAAAAGACGCTCCACATCTTATATCAACAGGGAAATTTAAATAAAAACAATGCAAGGCCGTTACACACCTATTAGAATGGCCAAAATCCAGAACACTGATAACACCAAATGCTGTCAAGGAAGTGGAGCAACAGGAAATCTAATTCATGGCTGGTGAGACTACAGATGGTATGGCCACCTTGGAAGACAATTTGGTGTTTGCTTACAAAACAAAACATATTTTTACCATATGACCCAGCAATCCCACTCCTTTGTGTTTATCCAGATGAGCTGGAAACTTATGTTCACACAAAAACCTATACATGGATGTTTACAGCAGCCTGATTCATAATTGCAAAAACTTGGAAACTACCAGAATGTCCTTCAGTAGATGAATGGCTAAATAAACTGGTACATCCAGACAATGAAATATTATGTAGCACTAAAAAGAAACAAGTTATCAAGCCATGAAAAGACACTGAGGAACCTTAGATGCATATTATTAAGTGAAAAAAATCAATCTGAAAATCTACATTCTGTGTGATTCCAACTACATGACATTCTGGAAAAGGCAAACCTATGGAGACAGTAAAAAGATCAGCTGTGGCCAGGGGAGGGGGCCAGAGATAAATAAGCAGAGCACAGAAGATTTATAGAGCAGTCAAAGTACTCTGTATAATATTATAATGATGGATAAATGTCATTATACATGTGTCCAAACCCACTGAATGTATCACACCAAGAGTGAACCCTTAGGTAAACTATGAACTTTGTGTGATTGTTATGTGTCCATGTAGGTTCATCCTTGATTAAAAAATGTCCTACCTGGTGAGTGATGTTGATAACTGGGGAGGCTGTGCCTATGTGGGGACAAGGAGCATATGGAAAATTTTTGTAACTTCCTTTCAATTTTACTGTAAAAATTGCTCTAAAAAATAAAGTCTTTTTTAAAAGTGTTGCTTCAAATCCCACTTTTAAAAAGATTAATGGAATATTATTGTGTCTTTCAACAATTATTACATTTTATGATTATGTCTAATCCCCAAAGTTCCATTTTTCTGAAACTTTCCATAAATTGCCCCACATTCTATGCATTAGAGTTGGAATTATATAATCTTTTGTCTTCATCTAGGATGAAAACTAAAATTATAAAGACATAACTGAACAAACCTGTCTGAAATTTTTCTAAGTTCATTTGTTAAGCAAAGACTGACCATGGGCTTTCACTTCAGGAGACAGATTTTTGGAAAATACCTTGTAAAATAGTGGTTTTGGTACATTTCAGCTCGTAAATATTGGTTTTCTTCTTTCTTTGGGTTTAGAAGAGCAGGTGAGCGGCCTTTCAAGGTGCCCACCCAGCTCCCTCACCTTCCAGCCCCTTCTGCTCTGGAAGTTTATTGTCTCCATTCATTCCTTCCACAAACATCTGATGTCTAGCAAGTGTATGAAGTAGAAGTGAAACTGGTGTTTACTGGAGGAATAAACTGGGTCATCTATGGAGTGAAGTGCAAATTTAGACAAAATCAGTTCAGTTTAACAAATATTTATTTAGCATATACTATTTACCCTGAAAAAGTTAACAGTGCCTATGGAGACATAGATTCTGCCATAGAAGAGTCCATAAAATAGTACAGGGAAGAGAAAGACAGAGAGTGTATACTGGAGTGGTACTGATAATACGTGGGAGGTAACAGACTCCGTATTAAGGTTAAAGGGGCCAGAAAAACTATCACAAAATACAGTACACAAAATAATTTTTAAACCCTTAAAAATTTCAGATTACTACCAGATATAGCACTTCATAAGATGATAATGTAATAAAACAAACACATCCCAAATAGCTCCCTGCTTTTCAAAGCAGTTAGGGAATCTCAGCCTTCAATGATCAAACCTAAATTAGGTCTCCTTGTTGGTTGGTTGGTTGTGTACAGTATAGATTAGAGAGCAGATGCTAGAGTGGCTCTGTCACTTTCTACTTGAGGAATCTCATCAATCAAATACAAAAATTAGTATCGACCTTAAAGGGTTGTTGTAAAGAGTTTAGAATGGAGTTTGGTGCATAACCAAGCTGGATGAAGGTGAACTGCCATTAATGATAGTAATAATCATTTGTTCCACTAAGTTAGTGGGTCCCTAACTCTGAATCTATCAGAACAGCACTGGTCAACTTTTACTTAAATAAACAGATGGAGCCTATAGACAGGTTGGGGGAGGAGTGATATCTCTGGCTCACACTGAACCCCATATTTGTTCTATTCCAAGCCCCCACATCACTCCTCTCTCCTCTGGTGACTCTCATGGAAGCCACTGTGAGAAAATGTAGTAAAAGTAGACAAAGGGAGAAATCTGGGAAAACTCTAAACAAAGGTTTTCCTATTAGTTGGGATCCTGCTCAAAAAGGCGAACTCACACTTAGAATCTTGGGTCTGCCATGGTAGTATTTTTCCCATAATAAAGATTTCACAAGGCTTGATGAAAATGCCAAGTTCCTTTCCCTTTGGCTAAAATTATAGCAAGTTTGCATGGAAGCCTTGGTTATCCAATGATTCACAGAAGTTCTGACTGTCAGTTATATAGGTCTGCACTTACTGAATACAGGAAGAAGAATTCATGATCATTCAATCAACAAAGTTCAGTATCAGAGTATGAATGTTCATTGTTTTTGAGCATAACAAATATACATGACTTCCTGTGAAATGATTTGGGAATATTGACAAGTTGGGAAACAAAAATTTAAGCCTAAACAAACAAAGACACCTGAAAGCTATTTAGCAAAGAACATAGTACCTGCCCGGTACAATGAGATCTCTTACCACTCAGATTTAAGCACTAACGCTAGTGATTTCTGAACTTGTGACCACATGCGCCCTCTCTGGATGTGCACACTCTGCTAACAGCATCTGAGGTACCACCTCAGGGGCAGGGTTGGTGCTGTCTTCCCAGTGAGATGTGGCCCCGTCCCATAGGCAGAGTTCAGGGACACACTTCACGCTCCACACCCATGGCATCTTCTCTCACTCCCAGATGGCATCATCAGCCTTGCATGTGGCCACTCGCCCTGGACGCTTGGCATGTTTCACTGCAATTTATGTGGTGCTGGGGGGCGGGGGGAAGAAAACTCAGTTTTTTTCATGTGTATATTCTGAAGGAAGGGATGACAAAGAAAATAAGACAGGAGATGGATGAAGTTCTCTCTTTCACCCCTTCCAAAGTTTCTTCTCCTTGACTTTGCCTTGCCTCTTACACGTTCCTCACAAAGAAAACATTCCTGTCCTGAAGAAACTCTACCCTTTATCAAAACAAACACACAAACCTATAATATTTAGATGGAGCAATTAAGACCTCTGTTATTGAAAATACAGAAGCATAGATGGTTAAATAAATGTCTAGCCAACTCATGGATACTACAAAAGGGGAAGATGGATTGAGTTTGAGAACTTAGGTAAAAGAGCAAAGGAAACGTTCACAATCTCCATCATTTCAGGTTGTAGACTCTTCAGGTAAACAGTATCACTAGAATCACATGTTAGAAAACCGACATCCTGGCAGTTCTGCTTGTGCCAGGAGCCACGGTGAGCAGTTGACATGAATAGAGTCTGAGCGAGGCCAGGACAGAAGGCTGAGTGTGAACTTGGATTTGAATTACGTGGGTTTTTATCTGTTATCTAATTCTTTCCACAAAGCAATTCCAGCCACATTACGGGCACCTACCATGTCCAAGGCACACAGGCAACCCTGATCATGTTTTTCTTTTTTTACATAAACATATTCTGTTCCTATGACTTAGCTTTCTCTCACACAAAGTGATAGCGGTCCTCTAGAATTACAGAAATGTCATGCTGGGAAGAACCACAGAGATTAGCAAGTCCAACCCCTTCATTTAAGATTTATACTCTGATGCCCCCAGAGAAGGGATGCCTCTTGCAAAGTTGATGCTTGAGGGAGTGGTGGCATCAGGATGGGAGTGAAGCATCTGACTTTCAGTTTTGAGCCCCTTCCATTAGCATATATGCGTGTAATGAAAACAGGGAGACAGAGGGGTAAGAATCACTTCCATGGCAGTTAGTTTTGTCCCGTTTCCCTAAGAGCTGAAGAACCAGCTTGACTCACATGTTTTGATCATGGGCTGGATGGATTAATCCCGTCACTCAATAAATCTTTTTCTTTTTTCTTTGGTGCTTAGATTTGTAAGCCACTACTTGTTGTGGTAAAGAATCCCAAGATAAAAATGATGCAGCCTTCGTGATACTGAGAGGCCCGCGCACCGCAATGAAGAGCGGCCCCCGCTTGCCACAACTAGAGAAAGCCCTCGCACAGAAACGAAGACCCAACACAGCCATAAATAAATAAATTTTTAAAAAAAAATCAGCATTAAAAAAAAAAAATGATGCAGCCTTTGCCTTCCATGAGCTCCCCTCTTAAAGGGCAAACATCTTAATATGACTCTTGTTAGGATCAGCATGTGTGTGGTCAGCTTGCATTCTATTAACCTGCCTTTATTCGCACGTGTGTTGTCAGAAGCCTTCCTTTTCCGCATTTGTACACAGTCTTTCTTCAGATGGGCTGAGGACAGAATGAATATGTGTCCTATTTCACAGAGGGCCAGTGTGCTTGAGCAATTAGACAGGAGCTCTCCTCTTCGCCCCCCCTTCTGCCAACCACTCTATATAATAAGGTCACATAAGGACCCTCCCCAAGTTGGAGAGTGAGCTGTGACCTGTAGAAGCTCTCAGACCACATAGACCCCAGGAAAAAGAATTTTTCCCGTGTATGGAAGGCATTGTCCAATAACGATAAACAGACCCAGGCGCCAAGCCAGGAGCTAGTGAAAGGAAGGAATCACAATTTAGCTTTTACAAACACTTAACTCTCTCCCCACCTCTGGAGGTCCCTGCTGCTGATTTCTCTTCTTTGAAGTTTTAGCACATACATTTAGTGATAACAAGTAAACATCTTTATACAAGAAAAAACTCAGGACAAATCAAAGCTATGCCATTGTATTTATAAAGTTTCTCACACAAAATCTAGTCATTGTAGCTTGAGCTATGCAAAGGTATACTATTTATTTGCTGAATTTTATTAACTAATGGGAAAAATCTTCCTCTCAGTCCTTTTGGATACCCAACTGGTGGTGTAGTAAAACAATGAAAAAGACCTTCTCATGGGAAAAGAGCTCTTAAGAGTCACTTATTTAGTTTCTTGAAGAAGAAACAGAAAAAGAGAAGGGGGTGCCCAGATTCTGAGGGGATGTATAAGGCTTAATTTCAGGTACAGATAACATTTATCTTGGTACAAGGGTATGATTTTGAGCTGCACGCCAACACACCCCAAGACACCACTACTTCTAAATACACCACCATAAAAGGTAAAAGGATGCAAGTCCCTATCCTTGCCTCTCCCCCTCAGGACCAGCAGCCAGTATCTCCCTGACCTCCTCAAAAGACCTAGAAAGGGTTCAGGCTTAATCACTTGTATACAATACACCCTTTACAGCTTTTTAATATTTCCAGTAATTTTTCTCTTATGAGTTTGGTGCTAACATAATTCTCAAGACACTTCCCTTTGCAGCCTTACATCAGCAGTGTGCTCAGGGACAAAGCAGCGTACAGCCAGACACACAACTTCCCCCATGCTTTTGGCTCCTGGTGGCCTTAATGACAAAGCTTTTAACTTTGTGCAATCCCTGCCTCTCAAACAAAGACGTGATTAAAAGAAGGCGGGGGTGGGGGGGAAATAACATAAAGATGGAGATGTACAGGAGGCCAGCTTGGTCCCTGTCCGGCACACAATCCATTCCCGGCCAGGAAAATGATTGCTGCACAATGGCCGGTATGGCCAGCCCAGGGCAGCTGTGAGATATAAATTGTCAGCAATGACCATAAGCACTCAGAGAAACAATTTAATTCCTCACTTCCGCCATCATGGGCTGATATATTCTTTCAAGGTCATTACCCAAGGCTAGAAGGGTCGCTTGATTAACGAGTGACAGGCCCAATGAGGGGCAGTGTGCTCAAGCAAGGCCTTATATTAATTAGACAGAAGCTCGGGAAAATAAATGTTATGGAGAAAGGAGGGGCCACGTCTTTGGCATAAGCTGTGACCTCGCCACCCGTACCCCTTTCACCCCACAAAAGATAACACCCTGACCTTGATCCTTAATGCTATACTTTAGCTTTGTTTTAAAACCTATAAAATACAAAACATAAACCATGCTTCGTTTCATATTCAAAATGACCCAGGCCCTGGCCTCCAGTTCCGACACTGCCTTTGTCTAACCCTTTCTCACTTAGTTATTCTAATTTATTGGTTAATTCTGAGCAGGGATGGAGAGAACTGCTTGCTTTGAACTTCACATCTCAGAAGCAGCTGAAACCATGTTGATCTGAGCCCAGGGAAGCAGGAGAATGATGACACTTCAGTGTTTTAAGCCCGGTGGCTAATAATCTAGCAATTGCTCTTTAATAAAATGTCATTATCTTGCTTCAGGAGTTAAGGAGATTTGGCAGTAAGAGTGGGCTTTCAGGGCAAATGACCGTTTGAAGCAAAAGGGGCTTAAAAACACCCTCTGCTCGTCGTCCACTATACTGTATCTCTCTGATTATGTCTATCCTGAAAGCCTCGCTTTAAGAGACACAAAGGAATAAACCCCTAGGGGACTTTAGTCAATTCAAAGCATTCATTTCCAACACAAGGGACAACTGGTTTCAGAATGAAGTTTCAGCTTCACCAAAACCATCAGGAAGGGTTTTTTCCTTCCTCCACCCCACACTCAACATTTTGATCACTGATCCCACTGGGAAAGCAGTCTTGCCCTCCCAGAGGGTCCCAGCCTGAGGTGTTCACTGTGAGCACAGAGCACGTTTGTTTGATTTCCCAGAAATCCATTGCCATCTACTGAAGTGAGCTTGGGCCGTGAAGGTAAGAGGCTGAGGTGCCACTCAGGATGTGAGGTGTCGTTGGCAGAACTTTCCAGCAAGAAACCACATCCACCTCTGTATTCCGTCAAAATGGAGAAAACAGGGTTCACTTTTGAGGCAGGCTGCTTCTGTGATCTCTTATTTGGCACCACCTTGTGACCCAACCAACACTGCATGTTCAGACAGGTAAGAGGCAGCTGGCAGATGGTCCTCCGTGAGCTTCGGGGACCCACCGCGGTCAACAGTATCTGAGATGGTCCCCAAGGATCCCCGCCTCCTGGTATTCAGGCCTTACGCCATCCTCTCCCCATAGGTGTGGTAGGACCTACTGACTCACTTTTATCAAGGAGACCATAGCAAATGTGATGGGCTGTTTCTTCTGAGGTTAGGTGACAAAAAGACTGTGACTTCCATCTTGCTTGCTCGCTCTCACTCTCTCTTGGAGCCTTCAGTCTGAAGGAAGCAAGCTGCCATATGTGAGCTGCCATGTGGAAACCAAGGCCAGGAGTTGACTGCTCCGGCCAACAGCCAGTGAGAACCTGAGATCTGTCAACAGCCGCGTGAGTGAGCTTGGAATGAACCCTCCCCAGCTGAGTTTAGAGGTGCCGGCAGCCCTAGCTGACCCCTTGATCACAGCCCTACTACAGACTTTGAGACGGAGGCAGCCAGCTGAACTGCACACAAACTCCTGACCCAGGGAAACGGAGATAATAAATGTTTGTTGTGTGAAGCTGCTAAATGTTAGGGTAATTTGTTGTAGCAACAGATAACTAACATACCTGCTAATTCCACAGATCCTACTGTGTACTGCCCAAGGTTGTGCAGAACAACCCAACTGCTGTTTTAGATTCCTTTTCTCTAAAATGGGAGTAGTCTCCCAGAGAGGCTTTAGACGTGCATTAAATACTTACAAGGATTTTGTTCTGTTGTTGGGATGGGAAATTCTATGCATTATCAGCATATTATGAGTAATCGATGTACACTACATTATCAGATTTATCAGTTTTGTGGAAGATGTAGCGTTATCAGGCATGCTTCTTGCATTCTATTTTACATCTCCGAGCTATCTGTCCTTGATGGATATCAGTAGAGGTACTAGCCAATAGATTTGCAAAGACAACCTATGCACTTATTTATTTATCCATTTCTCCAACCATCCATCCTCTATCCATTCTTTCAACAAATATTTATTGAGTGTGCATGAGCACTGTAAGAGATATAAAAACGTATTCAATATGCTTTATATCTTCAAGGAGTTTACAACCCAGCGAGGAAGACAATGTGTGGACGCTAATTACTGGGGTCTCAAGTAGAATGTGGTAAGTTTCATGAGAACAGAAAAGTATGGAAGAGATTCAGAGTGGGGAGACTTCAGGTCTGGCTGGGGGCGGCTCGAAGAAGGACCTGGTATACACACTAGCTCTAAGGAATGTGTTGTGAGTTCTTGTTCTTGAAGTATGGATGATGTGTTGGTCATAGCCTCTCATTCAGTCTCGCTCTGACCAATTCATCCATTTGAAGTGCAGTATCAGAATAGAGTTATGGTCTGCAGCCAGAGAGCCAAGGTAACTGGCACCCTGGGAATCACACCCAGGACCTCAGCTTCATTACACCAGCTACATTATAATGATACATGACTGCACATCAACCTCCTGGATATAGGACAGGCATCTGGCTGTCCAACCTTCTGAATTGAGAACAACATGTAATGAATCCCCAGTTCCTTAGCATGTTTAACAATTAATAAGCTAGGGTTTCCTTGAGGACAGCAGAGAATAAAATACGAGCATAGCAAGGAAGAGGTCACACAGCATAAATGCATTGTATGAAAACAGTATGTATGGTGAGGCTTGAAGTGGTGGGGGTGAGTACTTTGAAAATAGAGTAAAATATATTGGGGGTCTAAATTATCCAGACATTGTTCAGTTCTGTATTTCATTCTGCTGTTTAGATCCCCTCTATGTAGATAGTAATTTTGCCCATTGGACAGAGAAGCTGCTAAAAGAAAAGCTGCCCTAGTCAAAAGATTTGCTATTAATTTCAGGTACGCTCATAAAAAAGCCTATTTGGTGTCAAGGAACAGGATTAATAAAAAATATTCCGGCCCTGCCAGAGAAGTCAAATCAGCAGGTTTCACTCCTGTGATGTGTTCAACCGGCCTCCTACAGAGAGAAACGGCGTGGCACCCACCCACATGGGGAGGGGTGCTGGCAGCTCCCCAGCGGCGCCCCTCCCCGTGGTGCTGTCTGGCCCCTGCCTTCTCCCAGCCTGCAGAGGTCAGCTGGCAGCCTTGGCAAAGCTGCTCTCCGGCTCCTGCCCAGTACCCAGGTGACAGATGAGAAAGTCCCCACCAGAATCTGCAGAAAAATTCCAGAACAAAGCAGTCTTCTGAGGAAGCCAATGGCACCGTAACTTTATGCCTTCGCCTAGATAATAATTCAGGGGAAAATGATTTTCACACTCAAAAATTCCGATTTCAAGTGCTGGAAATAATTGTGTCATTTGGAATTGTTGCTGTTACATCCCAAGTGACGCACCTGCTTCTTAGTGCGTTAATTAGGCGATCTTAGGCTATGCGATGACACACAGCAACTGCAGCAACTGGGCAACAGAAACTTCTTAGAGAATAACTCCCTTCATGTCCAAGATTCAGCTCTATGAGGACTTCTTCTGGGGGGGAGATGGAATGACTGCCTCGTATTTGGCAACTGAAATGTACTGCTTGCATTCCAGATTAATTCCCTTCCCTAACACTTCAGATGTGACCAGAACTTCCGGAGATGCATTTCCATGGCTGCAAATCTGCTTCCCTTATCCCAGAAGTTAGGACATAGCTTCTCTTATGTGCATACCAAACTGCCAAAATGATGCCAGTGCTGCTGGAGCGTGGAACACTTTTTGAAGAGTGAGGTTCTAAATTACCATTTCAACTCTATCAACATTCCTATATTTTTCTGGAAGTTTTCCATTGATTACGATAAGCTCATTATGGCTTCTGAAATGCCACTGTTTACATATTTTGCTGTCTATGCACTTCAATGAGTGTTCACTTATTTATATTATTTTTACATTATGATCTTTAGGAGGTTGGATCTGTATATTGTTCATCTCCATAGCCCCAGTGTCTGGCACAAAAAATGTTTGACACCAGGTGCGGATTTGAGCTGAATTCTGTCCCTTGGTGAAGGCTAAACATCCATCCAGTCACCAACTGGGATGGTTCTGTATGGGAGAAACATGCCAACGTATTGAGAACCTAAAAGCTGTCTTAAAGCTGTTGATTAACAAGAAAGATGAGTTATAATTATTTTTGGTCGAAGATGCCCAATAGCTTTTTCTTCCAAACCACCATTATTTGTTGGGAAACTTACAAATAGCATGGATTTTAAAAGACTCAAGACACCTTGCCTTTCCTAATGGGAATCTGTGTTTCAGGTAGAATAGGTTTGGGGCTCAGGCCTCGCATGGCCCTGGCTATCCTTCTCTGCCCTGCAGTTCTGCTTAGCAGATACCCACTGCCCAATATGTCTAGACTGGTTTCTTGCTACCTTTCAGATCAGCATCTCCTACTATTTAAATGCTTCTGGAAACCTTTTACTAACAACTTTCCTTTCAAAAAACATTAATCCAGAACTTACTTCACTACCTTTCTTATCTGAGAATTTTTTATATAGGATTTGTTTTGTCTTTTTAATCAGAGCTGTTATTTTTGATGGCTCTGAGCTGAGGATTTGCTATATTCCATTACTAGAAAGCTCTTATTTTAGTAGCCATTATAAGAAGTAGAATCACAGTCATTTTTAAGTTAACTCTGAAGTTTATCTTGTGGCGTTTAAGAGGATGGATTCAGGAGCCTGACTGTCGGATTCAAATCCTGACTCTGCCACTTACTAGCTGTGTAACCTTATATAAGTAACTTAACCTCTCTGAGCCTAGGTTCCCTCATTAATGGAAAAATAATCACTGTACCCATATTTTGACCATCCATCTCAAGTGGACCTTTTATGCTGGCTGCTGATCACTTTGTATTTTTATAGTTCTTTTACCATTTTATTCTCCAAAGGATGACTGGGACATTTTCTCCTTTCATCAAAAACCATCAATACCTTCTTCCCCATCCTCATTCTCAGCTGAGGACCTTGCTTCCTACTTTACTAAGAAAAGTGAAGCAACCAGAAGTGAATTTCCAGAAACTCCTAAGTACCACATCCACTCACTAACCAGCATCTGCATTTTCATATTCTGCCATCCTGTTAAGGTGGATAAACTACTCACTGTCTTATCTAAAGTCAATCCCTTCACTTCATACTAGAATCTAGCCCTCCTACCTACTGAAGGATATCTCTCCAGTTAGTCTCCCTTCCTCTCTTGTATCATCAATTTTTCTCTCTCTTTGGGTCATCATCCTCATTGTCTTGGTGACCATGTCCAGTTTCATGGTTTAAGTACCATCTATGTCCCAAGGACTCCTGCATTTGGATCTCTAGCCCAGACTTCTCTTCCAAACTCCAAACTTTAATATCCAATGAGTTACTCAACATCTTCACTTAGATTTTTAATATCCATTTGAAAATCAACTCAGCTAAACTATTTTTCTCCTCTAAATCTGCCCATTGCCTGGTGGTAATTGTTACCTTAGTTGATGGCAACTTCATCCTCCCGATTGCTCAAGACAAAAGCGCTACAGTCATCCTTGAATTCTCTCTCTCATATTATATATCTAAACCATCTGGACATCTTCTCATCCCTACCTCCAAAATGCACACCGAATCTGACCTCCAGTCACTCCTTTTCACCCCCATGGCTGCTGGTCAGAGATGATGACATCACTCACCCAGATTACAGCAGTAAGCTGTCTACTTCTGCCCTCTGTTCTCAACACAGAAGCCAGAGTGGTCCTTTTGAAACCTGGGTGAGGTCATGTTCCTCCTGTGCTCAAGATCCCATAATGGCTCCCCTTTCATTCAAGGTCAAAGCCAAAGTCCTTCCAAAGGCCTACAAGGTGATCTACATCCCACCTCCCTTCCCTCGCTAACTACCTACTTCTCTTCCTCTTGCTCATTAGGGTCCAGCCACACCGATCTCCTTGATGTTTCTTTGACACACCAAGCACGTGTCCACCTTAGGGCCTTGCCACTTGCAGCTCCTCTGCTTGGAACACTCTTCCCCAAAATATCCACAAAGGCAACTCTCTCACCTCCTTCAAGTCTTTGCAGAAATATCTTTTCATGGAGCTCTATTCTAATCACCCCGTTCCTGCCCCCATCCCAAGACCTTTCAGTTCCCCTCTCCCTGCTCTATCTTTGGTTTATTTCATGGCACACATCCCCTCTACTGTACTCTGTAATGTGTAACTTTAATATGTGTAATATTTGTTTGTCTGCCCCAGATAGAATGTAAACAATGAGGATCTCTGTTTCCTCACCAATGTCTCTTATGTGCATAGAACAGAACCTGGCATACTGCAGGTGCTCAATAAATATTTGTTGAATTAAAATGACTTGAGTTTGAATGATAGGTGTTATGAGATCATATAAGCTCATATGTGTAAAGAGCCTTAAAACCGTGCTCAGAATGTTAGCTATCATCACCATCATTATCATCATCATCACAGTTGACAACCAATAAAGATGTCTGAATGTTCCTCGTGTCATTCTGTAGCAGAAAGTATGAAAATAAATGAGTAATAACTAGGATATTCACTTTGTACAAAAGGAAAGCCTTTAGATTTTGGTGGGTAAAGTCTAGTTTACAGGAATTCTCGTAATGGTCCCATTCCCCTGACTCATCCATGAGGTAGAATGCTGTCACCATTCTTTTTACAGAGGAAGGAACCCAGGCCCAATAGCCACCTGGAGTGGATTATATTCAGTGGTGTACTGATAAATATTTAACAATCAGCTCTCCAGGAAACAACAGTAACAATAACAACAACACCCTGATTTGTAGTGTTTGCCAATTTCCATGGTGTAAATACTCCCACCACAGCTGATTTCAAGTTTCCAACACTTCACTGAATGGAAAGTTCAGAAAAGATGTATAGTAGCATACCATTATAGAGGAATTCTACCATATAATACAACAGCCATAAATAACCTCGGGAGCATAAAGAGTAAAATGTAATAAAGTGATAATTTTTGAGGAATTATTACATTTAAAATAATTTATTTAATTGTAAGTTTAAATAATTTGCTCTTCAATAATGGTTGTATTGAACAGCAGCAGCACACCACTGGTGAGACCAGAATGGACATCTGGCCCCAAGAAGGGCCAATCAGAGTCTCTTCCCCAGAGACTCAGGGAATCAGAGCTGAGAGAGCTGGTCCTTTACATTGCTGGAATATAACTTGGGAATTGTGAACAGCCATTTTTCATCTCCTGTGAGGAGAGGGTAGTAAGAAAAGGTAGTCTGCTGAAAGAATAGATCTGCAAAGAGAACGAGGGATAAGAGACCAAGAGAACATTCTCCCTGGGGTGCTGGTCACCTCCCAATTCCTGGATCCAGCTGTTCCTGATATTGGCCCTTGGGTTCTAAGAGATGTCCCTCTCTTTTTAAAATAAATTCCCCATCATTGGGCAAGCTGCAGGTGGCTTCCAATACTTGCTAACAAGTGTCCTAAGGACATATTATGCTTCTGTTTGGGATTAGTAATTTGGGGTTGGCTGGAGTTACACCAGTTCAGTCAGTAACACTAACTACTTTATGCTTATCAGCAGGTATAGATATCTTTAAACAGAAAAATGAATGATTACATAATGTGTGCATTTCTGTAGGCTGAAAAATTTTTTTTTTAAATATGAAGTTTACAGCAGGAAAAAATAACACAGGTTCTTGGAGGGGGAAATTGTAAGAGCTAGAGCCTCAGTTTATACTGGCCAGCATTACCCAAAAGCTTGTCATTTCCCAACTTCAGACATTCTTGTACCACTTTTATGATTCCCGCCATTACTGTGTTTCATCAAAGTCAATGTACCGCAGAAAAGAAATGCGATTCATTCCATCTACGTAAAGTGCAACCTCATTTAATTGCAGCCTCAGCCAAAGTACTTATAAAATTGGGGATTTAATGTGTTAATTATACTTTAATATATTTTAGAATAAAAACACTACTAAGAAATGCTGCTGTGCCACCTAAAGTGGTACCCAGGACACACATGGGAAGCATCACAGGTGAAGCCAGAGTCTCTAAAGCTGTCTCTGTTCTCATGTGGTTTTCTTTTTTCGAATTTTATTTTTTTTATACAGCAGGTTCTTATTAGTTATCTATTTTATGCATATTAGTGTATATATGTCGATCCCAATCTCCCAATTCATCCCACCACCACCACCACCCCACTCCCCCTGCTTTCTCCCCTTATTGTTCATACATCTGTGTCTCTATTTCTGCCTTGCAAACCAGTTCATCTGTACCATTATTCTAGGTTCCACATAATATGTGTTGATATACGATATTTGTTTTCCTCTTTCTTACTTCACTCTGTATGACAGTCTCTAGGCCCATCCACGTCTCTACAAATGACCCAATTTTGTTCCTTTTTATGGCTGAGTAATATTCCATTGTATATATGTACCACATCTTCTTTAGCCATTCATCTATCGATGGACACGTAGGTTGCTTCCATGTCCTGGCTATTGTAAATAGAGCTGCAATGAACATTGTGGTACATGACTCTTTTTGAATTATGGTTTTCTCAGTGTATATGCCCTGTAGTGGGATTGCTGGGTCGTATGATAGTTCTATTTTTAGTTTTTTAAGGAACCTCCATACTGTTCTCCATAGTGGCTGTATCAATTTACATTCCCACCAAGAGTGCAAGAGGGTTCCCTTTTCTCCACACCCTCTCCAGCATTTATTGTTTGTAGATTTTTTGATGATGGACATTCTGATCAGTGTGAGGTGATACCTCATTGTAGTTTTGATTTGCACTTCTCTAATGATTAGTGATGTTGAGCATCCTTTCATGTGTCTGTTGTCAATCTGTATATCTTCTTTGGAGAAATGTCTATTTAGGTCTTCTGCCCATTTTTGGAATGGGTTGTTTGTTTTTTTGATATTGAGCTTTATAAGCTCCTTGTATATATTGGAGATTAATCCTTTGTCAGTTGCTTTGTTTGCAAATATTTTCTCTCATTCTGAGGGTTGTCTTTTCGTCTTGTTTATGGTTTCCTTTGCTGTGCAAAAGATTTTAAGTTTCATTAGGTCCCATTTGTTTATTTTTGTTTTTATTTCTCTAGGAGGTGGGTCATAAAAGAGCTTGCTGTGATTTATGTCATAGAGTGTTCTGCCTATGTTTTCCTCAAAGAGTTTTATAGTGTCTGGCCTTACATTTAGGTCTTTAATCCATTTTGAGTTTATTTTTGTGTATGGTGTTAGGGAGTGTTCTAATCTCATTCTTTTATATGTAGCTATCCAGTTTTCCCAGCAGCACTTATTGAAGAGGCTGTCTTTTCTCCATTGTATATTCTTGCCTCCATTAGCAAAGATAGGGTGACCATATGTGTGTGGATTTATCTCTGGGCTTCCTATCCTGTTCCATTGATCTGTATTTCTGTTTTTGTGCCCGTACCATACTGTCTTGATTACTGTAGCTTTGTAGTATAGTCTGAAGTCAGGGAGCCTGATTCTTCCAGCTCTGTTTTTCTTTCTCAAGATTGCTTTGGCTATTCAGGGTCTTTTGTGTTTCCGTACAAATTGTGAAATTTTTTGTTCTAGTTCTGTGAAAAATGCCATTGCTAGTTTGATAGGGATTGCACTGAATCTGTAGATTGCTTTGGGTAGTATAGTCATTTTCACAATGTTGATTCTTCCAATGCAAGAACATGGTATATGTCTCCATCTGTTTGTATCATTTTTAATTTCTTTGATCAGTGTCTTATAGTGTTGTGCATACAGGTCTTTTGTCTCCTTAGATAGATTTATTCCTAGGTATTTTGTTCTTTTTCTTGCAATGGTAAATGGGAGTGTGTCCTTAATTTCTCTTTCAGATTTTTCATCATTAGTGTATAGGAATGCAAGAGATTTCTGTGCATTAATTTTATATCCTGCTACTTTACCAAATTCATTGATTAGCTCTAGTAGTTTTCTGGTAGCATCTTTGGGATTCTCTATGGACAGTATCATGTCATCTGCAAACAGTGACAGTTTTACTTCTTCTTTTCCAATTTGCATTCCTTTTATTTCTTTTTCTTCTCTGATTGCTGTGGTTAAGACTTCCAAAACTATGTTGAATAATAGTGGTGAGAGTGGGCAATCTTGTCTTGTTATTCTTTACAGATTTTTTCCTGTAATTGGTATCTAGTCTCATAGTGTTGTGGTCTGAAAAGATCCTTGATACAATTTCAATTTTCTTAAATTTACCAAGACTTGATTTGTGACCCAAGATATGATCTATCCTGGAGAATGTTCCATGAGCACTTGAGAAGAATGTGTATTCTGTTGTTTTTGGATGGAATGTCCTATAAATATCAATTAAGTCCATCTTGTTTAATGTATCATTTAAAGCTTGTGTTTCCTTATTTATTTTCATTTTGAATGATCTGTCCATTGGTGAAAGTGGACTACTATGATTGTGTTACTGTCAATTTCCCCTTTTATGGCTGTTAGCATTTGCCTTAAGTATGGAGGTGCTCCTATATTGGGTGCATAAATATTTACAATTGTTATATCTTCTTCTTGGATTGATCCTTTGATCATTATGTAGTGTCCCTCTTTGTCTCTCGTAATAGTCTTTATTTTAAAGTCTATTTTCTCTGATATCAGAATTGCTACTCCAGCTTTCTTTTGATTTCCATTTGCATGGAATATCTTTTTCCATCCCCTCACATTCAGTCTGTACGTGTTCCTAGGTCTAAAGTGGGTCTCTTGTAGACACCATATCTATGGGTCTTGTTTTTGTATCCATTCAGCCAGTCTATGTCCTTTGGTTGGAGCATTTAATCCATTTACATTTTAGGTAATTATCAATATGTATGTTCCTATTACCTTTTTCGCATTGTTTTGGGTTTGTTATTGTAGGGCTTTTCCTTCTCTTGTGTTTCCTGCCTAGAGAAGTTCCTTTAGCATTTGTTGTAAAGCTGGTTTGGTGGTGCTGAGTTTTCTTAGCTTTTGCTTGTCTGTAAAGGTTTTAATTTCTCCATCAAATCTGAATGAGATCCTTGCTGGGTTGAAAATCTTGGTTATAGGTTTTTCCCTTTCATCACTTTAAATATGTCCTGCTACTCCCTTCTGGCTTACAGAGTTTCTGCTGAGAAATCAGCTGTTAACCTTATGGGGATTCCCCTGTATGTTATTTGTTGCTTTTCCCTTGCTGCTTTTAATATTTTTTCTTTGTATTTAATTTTTGATAGTTTGACTAATATGTGTCTTGGCATGTTTCTCCTCAGATTTATCCTGTATGGGACTCTCTGCGCTTCCTGGACTTGATTGACTATTTCCTTTCCCATATTAGGGAAGTTTTCAACTATGATCTCTTCAAATATTTTCTCAGTCCGTTTCTTTTTCTCTTCTTCCTCTGGGACCCCTAAATTCGAATGTTGGTGCATTTAATGTTGCCCTAGAGGTCTCTGAGACTGTCCTCAATTTTCTTCATTCTTTTTTCTTTATTCTGCTCTGCAGTAGTTATTTCCACTATTTTATCTTCCAGGTCACTTATCCATTCTTCTGCCTCAGTTAATCTGCTATTGATTCCTTCCAGAGAATTTTAAATTTCATTTATTGTGTTCTTCATCATTGTTTGTTTGCTTTTTAGTTCTTCTAGGTCCTTGTTAAACATTTCTTGTATTTTCTCCATTCTATTTCCAAGATTTTGGATCATCTTTACTATCATTACTCTGAATTCTTTTTCAGGTAGACTGCCTCTTTCCTCTTCATTTGTTTGGTCTGGTGGGTTTTTACCTTGCTCCTTCATCTGCTATGTGTTTCTCTGTCTTCTCACTTTGCTTAACTTACTGTGTTTGGGGTCTCTCTTTTGCAGGCTGCAGGTTCGTAGTTTCCGTTGTTTTTGGTGTCTGCCCTCAGTGGGTAAGGTTGGTTCAGTGGGTTGTGTAGGCTTCCTGGTGGAGGGGACTGGTGCCTGTGTTCTGGTGGATGAGGCTGGATCTTGTCTTTCTGGTGGGCAGGACAGTGTCTGGTGGTGTGTTTTGGGGTGTCTGTGAACTTATTATGATTTTAGGCAGCCTCTCTGCTAATGGGTGGGGTTGTGTTCCTGTCTTGCTAGTTGTTTGGTATGGGGTATCCAGCACTGTAGCCTGCTGGTCTTTGAGTGGAGCTTGGTCTTAGCATTGAGATGGAGATCTCTGGGAGAGCTTTTGCCATTTGATATTATGTGGGGCCAGGAGGTCGTTGGTGGTCCAATGTCCTGAACTCGGCTCTCCCACCTAGGAGGCTCAGGCCTGACACCCGGCCAGGACACTAAGACCCTGTCAGCCACATGGCTCAGAAGAAACGGGAGAAAAAGTAAAGAAAGAAAAAAATAAAATAAAATAAAATAAAGTTATTAAATAAATTTTTAAAAATAAAAAAGTAATAAAGAAAAGAAAAGAAAAAAGAAAGAAAGGAGAGAGCAACAAAACCAATAAACAAATCTACCAATGACAACAAGCGCTAAAAACTATACTAAAAAAAACAAAAAACAAATGGACAGACAGAACCCTTGGACAAATGGTAAAAGCAAAGCTATACAGACAAAATCACACAAAGAAGCATACACATGCATACTCACAAAAGGAGAAAAAGGAAAAGAAATATATATATATATATATATATATATATATATATATATATAAAAAGAGAGCAACCATATCAATAAACAAATCTACCAATGATAATAAGCTCTAAATACTAAACTAAGATAAACATAAAACCAGAAACAAATTAGATGCAGAAAGGAAACCCTACAGTTGCAAAAGTCTACAGTTGCTCCCAAAGTCTACCACCTCAATTTTGGGATGATTCGTTGTCTATTCAGGTATTCCACAGGTGCAGAGTACATCAAATTGATTGTGGAGATTTAATCTGTTGCTCCTGGGAGAAATTTCCCTTTGTCTTCTTTGTTCGCACAGATACTGGGGTTCAGCTTTGGATTTGGCCCTGCCTCTGCATGTAGGTTGCCTGAGGGCATCTGTTCCCCACCCAGACAGGACGGGGTTAAAGTAGCAGCTGATTAGGGGGCTCCAGCTCACTCAGGTTGTGGGGAGGGAGGGGTACGGAATGCAGGGCGACCCTGTGGCGGCAGAAGTCAGTGTGACGTTGCAACAGCCTGAGGCGCGCCGTGTGGTCTCCCGGGGAAGTTGTCCCTGGATCACGGGACCCTGGCAGTGGAGGGCTGCACAGGCTCTCAGGAGGGGAGGTGTGGATAGTGACCTGTGCTCGCACACAGGCTTCTTGGTGGCTGCAGCAGCAGCCTTAGCATTTCATGCCTGCCTCTGGTGTCCGTGCTGATAGCCGTGGCTCGTGCCCATCTCTGGAGCTTGTTTAGGTGGTTCTCTGAATCCCCTCTCCTTGCGCACCCCGAAAGAATGGTCTCTTGCCTCTTAGGCAGTTCCAGACTTTTCCCCGGACTCCCTCCCAGCTAGCTGTGGCGCACTAGCCCCTTCAGGCTGTGTTCACGCAGCCAACCCCAGTCCTCTCCCTGGGATCTGACCTCCGAAGCCCCGCACATGTCTTTTCAAATTATGGTTTTCTCTGGGTATATGCCCAGTCATGTGATTTTTTTCTAGGCACTTCTGCATTGCCCACAAGACTCTGGATTTGTCCGAGGACTACATTTCAAGGCTCAAGGACTTGAGGAACTGATCTGCTGTTACTAAAATGAAAGCAATGCATGGTAGGCACACATTTAACTAAGGGAATCTGTGTTTTATTATTTGGGAAGATGTATTTGCATAGGTTAATTCAATGACATTCTTTATTTTAAAAAAAGAAAGAAACTCACACGGTGAGCACCCATCCACCAATTCCACCTTTCAAGTTCATGTTAATTTGCCTTAGTTTTTATCTGACCTGAGCATCCAAAAGATACCAGCAGTAAGTTATCTACCTCATCACATGCTGGGTGAATAAGAGACCTGACTCAGTTATGACCAATTGAATTTATTCATTCAGCACGGAGTTCCCAAGGCCTGAGTAGACATGATGTTGCAGGCTGTTATTTGTCTTCAAAACTTCAGCTGCTCATGGCTCAAAGTTCAGCATCACTGATATTACTTTCATCCCTAAGATAAGAAAGCTAGGGAGTGTTTCCTTGTGTTTTGATTCCAGCTCTAAAATCACTCCTTAATGATTAACAGGGGTTCCTCTGAGACCTGCAAACACAGAGGCTACAATCATGCTGAATGGGAAAGCAATGTCTGAGACCAACCAGTCCAAGCCCCTCTCCACACTGCAGCAGCTCAAGACCCTTCAGGAAACCCATGCAATAATGGTGGCATATAAATCAGCCTTCTCTTACACATTACCAGAAAAAAACTGACATGTGGTGAAGGGACCAAAGCTAGTTTTAGTGAAATCTTACGTACTTTCAAGCCACAAGTAGTACAGTTGATCCTTGGACAACAGGCGTTTGAACTGTGAACATCCACTTCTATGTGGATTTTTTGCAGTTAGTTGAATCTGCGAACGCAGAACCGTGGATATGGAGGCCCTGCAGATATGGGGGTCCTACTGTAGAGTTATGCAGTGTTTTGCTGTTTGGGCATTGAAGCCATAACCCCCATGTTGTTCAAGAGTCAACCGTATATTGAATCTGTACAAAGAAAGAATTTGGGACTTGCTGATGCAGTCCTGAAAGGCCACACTTTAACTTTTCTCCCCGCCTTCATCCTTCATATATGAGGCTCACTGCTTTACAAGTTGTCTGGAATGATGACTAGTCATTTCTACATTCTTTTTTTTTGACCAAGTAAACTGTGAGAATAAAAGAGGTGGAGTAGCCAAGTGATCACATGAGAGCATTCTGAGGGTTGAACATGAGCAGTGCATTATCACCCGGCATATGTACGTGTCATGTCAATCACTGTTGTGTCACTGTTCTATTTTTTCACTACCCAGACCAAAATTAAAAATGGGAAAGCTTTCATGCCACTGCTTTCAACATTTCATCTTATCCCCTCTTCTGTTTCCTTTGTTGTAAAAGGTTTGGAAAAAAATTTCACTAAGGAGTATTGGAATAAAATTTAACAAAAGGTCCACAAAAAAGTAGAAAGTCACCCTGCACTTGAGCATGAAATCCAAACCCCAGCTCTGAAGGTATACCAACAAGAAATGCAAATGGGCTGCATTCCAGAAACCAAACCGCAGTATTTACTTCTAAAATCACATCTCTCTGAAAAAGTCATATAAATATTCTCTCCTTCCCAAGGAAACAATCCCACTTCCCATCAAATCAGGGATCAGAGGAGAAGTCCAGACAGAAGGCGAAACACACAGTGTCACCATCTCCTATATAAGTGGTCCTGTTCCTCACACAGCCCCTAATTCCTCACTCCTGGCACATGCCCATCTGCTAACACAGCAGAGACATGACAATTTAGAAATTTAGAATCACCATGTTGGCTAGCCTGACATCCCACATGGGAGCAGTTGGAGAAAAATGAACAGGTAGGTCTGCCCTTCCTAGTCAGTGAACAAACTCCCAACAACAGCAGCACCTGCCTCCGCCATGTTCTCAATAACTGGGCTGACTTGGATAGACATGCATTGTGAGCCTCACGCAGCGCACAGTGGTTACTTCAATAAACCAATGTAATGACATCCTTTGAGTCCAAAGTCACCGAGACACCTTACTCGAAGAAACACCACTGGTAACAGGTGAGGCAGGGGCATAGGCAATGAGGTCTGCCCAAGAAGGTACGCTCTAACAAGGAAGACTGTGTGTGTGTGTGTGTGTGTGTGTGTGTGTGTGTGTGTGTGTGTGTGTGTGTGTGTGGAGGGGGAGGGGGTGTGACCGCATCTAATTTCAATTTCTCACTGAAAAAAGACGCCAATAACCTATGTTATCAGACAAGGTTTTTTTTTTTGTCTTTGAAAACTGAGAGAGTTGAATAAGTGTACCCGTGGGTTTCCAAGTGTTTCTTCCATGACCGGGTGGCCCTGTAGACAGGTATGTCATGCACCTCTCTCTGCATTCAAGCTAGGGTGCAAATGGGTCTGTGAATGCCTGGAATTCTATTCTATGCTGTTATTGGGTGAAACTGATTTTGCGTCCTCCCTTACGTGCCCTCACCTCTTCCTGCAAGCCCCCCACGTCCCTGATCATTTCCAAACTCTCTTGTTGCTACAGCTGCTTCTCTTCTTCTTTTTTCTTTTCCTTCTTCTTTTTTTCTTTTAATAAGGGCTCTGGCCTTGCATTGCTGTTTATCACCTAAGGCAAACTCTCTCTGTCACTCTTTTTCCCTCTCTGTTTCTTTAAATCTCTAAACCACAAAGCAGCATGCGAGCGGCACCACGGGTCAAGATATCAAAAGAGGGAACTTTTATAGGTTTCCTCGATAACACGGACAGCAAACGAAGAAGCACAAGCAGCATTACTGACCTTATTTGATGCTGTGCAGTAAAGAGAGACAGTTCTTCTGCCGTCTGCCCACGTGGGTCCAGGCATCTGTGTGTGAAGAGGAGAGATTGGCATCAACACTTGGTCTGGGTGTTCCTACACTCTTAGGCCAAAGCTTTCCATGTGTTTTCAGCAAATAATACCCAAATAAACAGAAGGTTACTGAATATATTAAACTCACTGCGGAAACAAATTGCTTTTTGATGCCCGGCATATACAGACACTGATTCTCTCTGCACACTCACATGTATGAATAGAAGTAGTAACTCACAGACTACACAAGGGATGTCCATGCTATGAGAGCAGAAGTCTGTATTCTGAATATTACAGATGTTAATCAGCTCTGCCTAGGCAGCTACAAGCTACAGACTTACATTAGGGTGAGGTATTTGGAGCTCATTGCCATAGTCCGTAAGGCAGACATATTATATTTAAAGAAAATGCGTTTTTCTTTGGTGTGACACGACTACTGGCTTTTGCGCGTTATGGGCCCAAGAGGACAACGGCTTCAATGGCCCTCGGGGATAACTGCTTTCACAGCCATTTGGGCTAGCTGGACTCCTAGAGGAGTACAAATGAAACAGAAAAAAAAATACTTTGCAGGTGGAACTCTTTTTTTGTTGTTGTTTTTTTAATAGTTGAGGTCTCTTTTTTAATCTACTTTCAGGGAAACCATGTTTTCTCTCATAAGAAGAAATCCCATAAAGGAGATAACCCCTTTTTGCTTCAGGAGCCCAAAGATCACAACCCTACCTTTTTGTTTCCCCCACATTTTCTAAGAGGATAGTCTTAGCCTCTTAACTTCCTACCTTAACTTCCTACCTTATCATTTCACCATTGGTTAAAGGGGTAAAAGAAGAATAGCTATTTTCTCCTCTGGAGAAAATTCCATTCCCTGACTCCCAAAAGAAGTCACATACATACCCCTTCCCTTTTCTTTTCTAAATATCTGTGGACCACTTGCTCTCTCTTCCCACTTCAGAAACAATAGCAATCCGAAGATCATCCTATCAACCATCACTTTCACTGTTTTCTAGATCAAACACTGTGATTGTTGATAAACATCTGCCTTGATTGCAACCCAGACCAGGAGCACCATATTTGAGGGTTTCCAGAAGCAGCTGCGTGAAGACGCCAGCACCATGCTCACTGTCTGAGGTCGCTGCAGACGCTGGTGTGAGCCGGCCTGAGCCTATGCACACATGAAGCCGTGGGCATGCCCTGCTTTGCTTATGCTTCATAAATGTAGGGAATTTTGGATCCAGGCAAATGAGAGAGATGCTCTTTCGGAACAGGCACTGGCAGTCATCTCAAAGACCACATTTCCTCTGCTCCTCCCAAAAATGACAGCACTGGCCCCTGCCCACAAGGCAGGAGTTATCCAAAAGTATCAGGTCAGTCTGACCTTCACTCTATCCACCCGTCTGCATCCTGAAACATGTTCTCATCTTTTGAATATTTATACTGGGCCCAGCAAACTTATGTGAGATTTGACATGTCCCCCACTTGGCACAAAGTATTGAAAACATGCAGACAGAAATACATAAATAGAAATTAAGTTCTTCTGTTTACTTGGCAGACTAAATAAAGGCTAGGAAAACACGCTCTGATCTCCCAGCTGAGAGCAAGTGTGAGGACCCTGCATGGCTGAAGCGGAGGCCTGGATCGTCCTCCCTTCTCCTCACGTGGGACGCTCTCCCCGAGCACAGACGCTGCTCACAGTCTGGCTGGCAGTGCAGATACAGGAGTGCATTTCCCCTGACTCGCTCTGCCGCCCTCCCAGCCCTGGGCCCCTGTTGGCCTGTTGGGTGGTTATTTTAGCTTAGTGTGGTGACATCACAGGCTCCCGAGTGAGATCGAGCACTGAGCATGGATGCAGGATACATTCCCCACCTCCTCCCTGCACACTTTCCAGTGACCAGATCGAGTGCATGTGAAGGCTCAGTGTCCACTGCTGGACCAGAAGATTCAGGCCTGTGTGGGGGGTGTCCACACACCTCCGATGCAGCCTGGGCAGGACTGGGCTGAGACACAAGGCCTGCCAGGCGCTGATGACTGCGTGGCCCCAGCCTGTGTACAAGGGGGTTGGCAATTTGTATCCAGAGTCCTCATTTTTATACAACTGAGCTGAACGGGCATACACAGGCCTATTGCCACCTCTTCAATCGGTGGAGTTTGTATGTCGAGACTGCATGAGATGGCTTTTGACAGAGTGGGGCACCTGCACACAGCATAACACTTCACATTTCTGTGTCATAAGCTAGACTCCAAATTATTCAAATACATCCTTTTATAATTACGTATTTTCTAAGCGACTTGAAATCATTGTTATCCTCATTTGTTTGCAGAAAATACCTGGGTTTAAGAGGAATCTTGACTGCCAGACTTAGCAAGTTAAAAAAAACCCAAAAAACAAAGATGCCCTGTTAAATTTGAATTTCAGGTAAACAATGAGTAAATTTTTGGTATAATATTTGAGACATACTTATATAAAAAACTATTCATTATCTGAAATTCAAATTAACTGTCGTCCCATATTTTCTCTGGGACCCCAACCCTGCAGAGTTTGTGTGTGTGCCTGTGGAGATGGCGGGACAGTGGGAAGGGGGTAGTGCAATGTAATTTCACCCTTTTTGTGTAAATTTGGGGGGAAATGCATCCTTGATCCCTGACTCGTTGCTTGGATAGAAATACAGCCACTGGAAAGAAGATCAGATGAGCTTCGTAGTTTTCGGCCATGTATTTCCAGGTGCCTAGGAACCTCTGAGGGGAGAAGGTTCCAAATGTGATACTGACATCACATTAGGAGGAAGCTCAGCTTGGGCAGGTATGTTTTTCAACGCGGCGCTAACAGAGCACGCACAGGTGATTAACATTCCTCTGCTGAGGTTTATGACTTCATTAGAATATTTCCCATCATAATTGAATAGGTAAAAATACCTGGCTATTAAATACAAGCCTATCCCTCAGGATGACCAGATTATCACTTGAATTTAAAATCTTTCTGAAGTTTTAATAGTGCATAACAAATACGATTATCTATGCACTTTCTTCCAGTGCTCGACTTGCAGGACTACAATTATCTGGAACGCCTTCAGTTTCGATGGGACGGATTAAATCGAGCTGCGCTGTTCCTTGTATTTCCCTGTATTTCCCAATTTCTGTAAAATATTTAGCCAACAGGTTCCCTCTTTTCTTTGTGACCTGGATGAAGCCCGTCCAAAATCCTTTGGGGTCCTTGGCAGGGCCCAGCTCTGCATTCTTGAGAAACCCCTGGTAATTAGCAGTGGGGAGGTGCACGGAGCTGCGGTGTAAAGGGAGCAGCTGAGAATCCATAAAGCTGGCTGATGAGAAAGTCAAGTGGAGGCCTGCCTGGCTGAAACCTCCTCAATAGATCTGTAGTCTGGACTTGAACCCTGCCCTCTCACCTTGGAGTCCGATACTTCTTTCTTTTCCTTTCTTTTCCCCCCGCCCCCACCTTTCTCTTCTCCTCCCAGCTTCTCTATCAAGGAGTGATTGACTGTGAATAAAAATGTGAGTGACCCCCATCTAGCCACCCCACTTCCCCGAAAAGGGGGTGGGGGAGAAGGGGTGGGGGAGGGGGAGGAGGAGAGAGAGAAAGAGAGAGAAAGAACCAGAGAGAAGAGGGAAGGGGGAGAGAGGGACATACAGGGGAAAGGAGGGTCCCCGACTTCCTCACAGGTAATTAAAGGGACTGTTTTCAAGGTTGCATGGGCAAAAGACAACTCGGCCCTAATGAAGCATCGATCGACTGGCACTAAGGTAGAAAGGAGCTGACATTCATTCAAAGGTACCTTTAACTGATGTAAGACACTGCACCGGGAATTATTCGTTCTCTGCTGTCATTGCCTAGGACCCAGGAAAGAAAAAAAAAAGGGGGGGGGGAGTTTGTTTTAAATTTATTTCTGCATTGCCACAAATGTGTGTTGAGCTTTGTTTTCTTTTTCTTTTTTTTCTTGTAAAAGATATAATGCATCAGGGCACATTCTATTTGGTTGTAGGGAGGGGGACCTCCCCGCCTCCCAGAGTAAATTTTCTTCATTAGTCACGTTTAAAAGCCCACCAATCAGGCCCGCCGGTCCGGGATTCATGAGGTCAGTGATGGCAAAGCAAGGACTCCTGGGGTAGGTAGCGACATCGCTGTCTGTTTGCAAACCCAAACCCACTTCCCTCCGAGGATTTGGCCGCTGTCTACTTTGTGCTGGTGTTTGCTATTTTATGGCAAAAACAGAAACCTCGGGGGCGGGGGGAAAAGGGGGCCGGGGATGGGGTCGATGAGGCTGTGTGGTGAGGACTGAGTGAGGAAAGGACTGAGGACGCTGCCTGGATGAGTCTTCGGCAATACAGGCACCGAGATGCGCTTTGCACGTTAGGAACAAAAGCCACGCAGAGCCCCAGGTAGAGGTGTGGGAGAGCAGCGAGCCCAGCCTCACCTCCCAGCCCACCTGGGGTTCGGCTGTCTGGGCGCTTTCTCCGGGCTGGACATGTCCTGGATGTGGCTGCCAGTTTTCCTCACTAAGCTGTAAAAACTGTTTGCATTTGGAGAACATCTCAGTGATGATAAACGGAGGGGAAAATGCTAGTTGTATCAAGTAAATTGGGGTGGATGACAGGGGAGGAGAGGTAGTATCGATTCCCAAACAAGTTGAGTGTTACCTGAAGAAGATTTGCCCACAGCCCACAGCTCTGCTGGGTCTTACAAGAGGCCCCGCGATCAACAATAGCAGGTCCCTTCAGAGCAAGAAACACAAAGAGAATTTGCTCTGGTTCAGTCCCCACAGTGAGGCCCTTCGGAAGCTGAAGAGAATCACTTTTTTTTTCCCCTGCTAAAAATAAGGGGGAGAAAAGAATTCTCTTGTACACACTCCCGTATAGACATGCAGAGTACAATGAAGAGAAGAAAAGGGGTCCTCTGACGGGACATTTCAAATCACCGGCTCTTTCTCACATTTTCTTTCTTTCTTTTCTTTCTTTCTCTTTTTTTCTTCTTTTCTTTCTTTCTCTTCCTTCCTTCCTTCCTTCCTTTCTCTCCCTTTTTTCTTCAAAGAACTTATTGTTAGTGATTTTGCTCTTCATTTTGGTTTGGTTTTGGAGGGAGGGGTGGCAGGATCTATTATTTAACTTGATAAACAGCATTAGCACACCGCCTCACTGCCTCCCTCCCTCAGCGTCTCTCTTCTATTTATTCATTTGTGTTTACATTTCTAAGACATCCCTTTAGCTGAAGGAGGACACTTCCCACATATTGCAGTATTGGCCATTAATGCAAAAGGATAATTTATTGGTTGCACAGCCTCTGAAGTTGAAATTTTAAGAGAAAAAGCAGAGCCCAGTTTCCTTGGGTTTGCTGCATTCATATGTATTTGGTTGGTACCTTTCTCTCCTTTATCTTTGAAACAGTTTGTAACATTCTATTTATCCATTTGATGCTCTTTCATCATGGCTTTTATTTTATTTATATTTTTATTTTTTTAAGCCAAAGAACAGGTCAGGAAACAGAGGCAGAAATTGCCTGGAACACCTGCTGAAATAATAAAAAAAAAAGTTCCCCCCCCCCCCAAAATGGCTACACTGTAGCCCAGCAGATCCTATCTGCATTAATTTGGCTGAACAACAAGATATTGCAGGGGACAAACTCTGAATAAAGCAGTTCCGAGTTCCCAGAATTGGCACAGCTCAGCCTAAACAATGGCTGCTTCCTATTCACCTTAACCCAGCTTTTCAAAAGAACATCCCCAGAAACACAAAGCATCAGCGGGAAATGGCAATTTTATGAATCCTAATCAATCAAAGGGCTTATTAACTCAATGTGAAGCCAGATTAAAATCTTTAATTATAAATCGTGCTAAAAGGAAAAACAAAATGTACTTATGGTACATTGAAAATTCCGGATATTAACATAGTTGCTATTATCTCTCGCAATATTAAATTCCCCCTCCCTCTCCCCCCAACAACCTCACCTTTTTCTATTACTAAAGAACAGGGCGACAGGACCCAAATCATTTCTCCCCTCGATTTATTAAAATGTATTCTTTTTCTCCCCCTGTGCACTCAATAGGTTGCTGGGAAGCTGCGTTGGTGGTTGTAGGAAGGGGTACGAGAAATCCCATTACTGAGCCCCAGGCGCCTAGGGTTTCAGTGTGATGCTGGGGGTAGTTTGGGAAGCTGTTTATTAAGAGGGCAGAGTTGGTGTTACAGGGTTGGTAGGTTTTGGGTTTTTGGTTTTGTTTTTTTTCTTTTTTCTATTTAGGGGTCTGGGGGAGGACATCAGTCAGATGTGGAGCGTTTCCGCTAATGAAAGCGGCATGCATGTCTGTGCTAGCAGCGTTGGCCGGCAGGAGTAGAGATTGCCAGCTCCAGGAAGGGCCCTCACTTGGAGTCACATCACAGTGTGAGAAGAGGGTCTGGGTGCCGCTGCTGCTTCTGCTGCTTCTTCTTCTCCTTCCTTCTTTTTTTTTTTTTTTTTTTTTTTTTTTATCAGGCAGGCATTTGGGAAATGACCACAGCAAATTTAATCACAGTTGCGGGGGCGGGGGGAGGGAGGAGGGAGGTAGAGCAGAGACTGTGATTCACATGTTTTATTTATTTGTTCAGAGTCACGGCCATCCTATTGTGTGTCCCTCATTCTGTCATTTCAGGCCCCTCGGACCCACCCCCTACCCCTGCCCCCATTGTTAATGTAAGAGGCAGAGAATATAACCACGTTTTATATAATAACATATCCAACACTGCAAAAGCAGAAATCTCATCTTGAGAGGGGTCCTTTTCTTATATTGAAATGATAAAAAAAAAAAAAAAAGAAAAAAGAAAAAAAGATCTTTCTGTCCTAATGACAATGTTGGATAGAGAGATTTGTTCTTTGTGTAAAAAATTCAGTGATCTTCATAGCGAGGGTACATGCCCCCATTTCCTCCCCTCCTGTACGTGGGCTGTTGTACTATTCTATTTTTATATTTACAGAACAAGTCCTGTGTTACCAAATTGGCTTTAAATTAAAAATAGAAAGAATGAAAGGCAAAAAGAAAAAAAAAAAACTATGCAATGTCTTATGTACAATCAAAGCTAATAAAAAGGAAGTAATGCCCTGGTTTAAATTAAATCCTACTTCATTCCTTTTATTCAAAGTTCAGACTTTCTTCCCCTCAGCCCCTCTCCCGAAATATTCCTTTCTTTGGCTTTATTCCTTTAGTTCCAGGGACAAGAAGCCCTCATTCCAAAATGAGGTCTCTTAAGATTCCTGTCACTTTCCTTCCTAACCCTAGAACCCGGTTTTAGCCAGGGACAGAAGGTGGGAGCAGAGAGTGGGTGAGAAAGGGAAGAAATAGCTCTTGCTGACGATCTTGATAGAGAATAGGGTTTGATTTTCATAATACAAGGTTGACTTTGTGCTCTTTTAATCTGAAAGCTAGCTCTAAACTGCCCTATTTAAACCTGAATCAAGAAAGGGACTTGTCACAGATGGATACTAACCAAGTCTGCCCTGGTGGCATGTCCTGGCTCCTGGCTCTGCGCTTCCCTCAGGCATTTATGATCATGCCGCACCATATTCTTGCAGCTACTACTATTTCTAAAGTGCAATAAAAATCTGATTTTCCTGATTACTTTGGAATTTCTAAACACAGATAATGTTACTTTAAAATCATTTACAAACAGCTTCATATGCTTTGAACAAATATATACCCAAATGCTACTTTAGCCTCTGAAAACTTGCAGCCTCTTATTTTGGTGGCCAACTCTGTAACCACACCTGCCTGCTCCTTGCGGTAAACAGAGGAGTCTGATTTTTCTTTGGCTAAGATGTATAATTTTTGTTTAGGTCCGTCCCTCCTTGATTTTTCTGCCTTTGCCGACGGATACTTTTGTAGTTATCTAACTGTACAAACATAGCTGGAGGACAAAGAGTGAGTAAAAGGTCCTAAATCAGTTTTCATGGCTAAAGTGCACACGGAATCCATTTTGGCAAAAAACACTCAAATTCTCAGAATTCCTCTAAATCCTTAAATGCCACACGGCTGTGATATTCCTTTGAAGACGAGCATTGGACCTAATAAACGAATACTAGAGGCACAGATCTCCTCTTTAGTTCTTGCAACAGCTTTTCACTAAATTCAGAAAAGATCTTTTGTGCTTAACTGGGTTTTCATTTCATTGCTTTTAAATTTGTTAAGCTTGACTTTTGACACTTTGGGTGTTTAGCCTTTTTCTTTTTTTAAGTGCAATTATATAATAAATATTTGTGCTTCCCCAAAGGAAGACAATCTGTCGTTAAAACTAGTATACAATTTTTTGTTATGAATAACCCACATAAATATGTACATTACCTAAACATCATCTTTAAGCAACTAATAGTATAAACTATTTTGAAATAACACACTGAAACATTATATACACAATATATTTACTCTACTCCACTAGAAGGTGTAAACAGAAAAGAGAAAAGAAAGATTAATAAAGCCAAGAAGGGAAGATAACTTACGTAAATAGTTATGTAAATAAAATGTTCTCCTGAATTGCTATTTAAACAAATTAGACTTCAAATGATAAAAAGCACTAGTAAATTATAAGTCTGTATCAAAGATAAAACTATCTGACTCTTTTCCCACTAATTTACATTCTCAGTTTGCTTAAGCAAATGAAAAAAATATGAGTGGAGACAGATCTCGTCAGCCAAAAAATTAAAATAGGTATTTGTTTTAAAAAATTGTATATGGAATTTTAGTTACTTCTCAGAAATTACAAAAGGGACATTTAGAACCTGTTCAAATGGTGATACTCTGAAATGCAATTTTTTTCTGATATACTTTTTTCCTTTTAAATATTCAGAAGTAATCATATTCTTACATGAGTGCTTAAGTCTAGATCTAATAGAATTTTTTTCCCTTTTCTGCCTAAAGTAAAATGATTTTAAAAATATTTCACAAAGAAATATTACATTAAAGTCCATATGAAAAAATGGAAATAATTCCTTAACATTTTAGTTCACTTGTTTCAAGTATTCCAAAATATTTTTTAAAAACATTTAAAGTATTTATATATATATATATATATATATCTATATATATCTATATCTATCTATCTATATATATATATATATATATTTATGTACATCACAATTCTTACTTGGGCACTATTACAGATTTGTAATTTTTTTTTATGTCATGAAGAAAACAACAGTCATGATAGCAAGAAAATATGTACATTTTTCTGTCTTCTTTGGTTTTGTTTCAAATCCAAGTAAAAATTGGTTTAAATGGTTATTTTAGAACACTGCGGGGAATCTTCTTTTTAAAAGTATTTCAAGCCTTTTCTAAAGATTTCTCACATCAGTATTATGTTTTTGGTTTCCTTTTGAAAAATACTCTGCTTTTAAAAGAACCTTATAATTTAAATTTATTTCCTATGCATATGGTTTTGTCAAAATCCCAGCCTAAACACAGAAAATGCCCTGTGTCTCCTTAACGCCTACAAAGCTAATGTTTATAGGCCAGCTTAAATCTGAGAAGAAAATATCCTCCACAACTCCAGGCTTTTTTTTTTTTTTTTTCTTCTTCTTCTTCTTCTGGATCAGTCGAGCTCTACATTTGATATACAGACTGATTTTTTTTTTTTCCCCCATCAAAATTACATGAGAAGCAAAAAGCTGGAATCTAAGACTCTCGACAAACTGGGCGGTTCTCCTCACTCCTCCTGTCTTTTCTCAGTGTCAGACTCTATGTTTAGATAAAACAATTTATCTTTATCATTTTCAAGCTGGTCAGACGGGCTGGGGGTGGGAGGTGCCAAGAGGTGGAGGGGTGAGGGAAAGGTGATTGTTTCACTTGTTGTCAGAGGGCATTGATCAGCCCTGCTGTCTGCTGGTCTCGGAGGTGAGGCCATGTCCCCCAGGAGCACTTCGGGGCTGGGCCGTGTCAGTGAAAAGCTGTATTGAGTCATGACCCAAATGACGGCTTATTGAGGGAAACGGGTATTGGCGTCCAAATCATTCTGAGACACCCTCAGTAACACTTAAACCAGTCCACTCCGTTAATGTCAGGTCACGGGGGACACATTTAGCCCCCTCTGCTGACCATTAGGCCCTTTGATGGAGTGGACGATAAACTTGACGGGACAAGCTGGACCCCACTCTTGAGCCTGCCTCTGCTGACAGCAGGCCCAGGACAGAGCTGCCTTTTAGAGTAGCAACGGGTCCCTGTGGTCAGGTCCCCTAGGGATTCTGTCCCTTTTACACCAAACAAGATAAAATGTACCTAAAACTAGTTTTAATGTTACGGCGTCAAAGGGAGAAAAACTAGCACCTTGATCTGTCACCAAATTTTTCAACAATGAGGTCAGACACAAATTGTGGATAAAGTGGTCAGGCTTTACCATTTTGTAATTTTTATTTCCTGCTTTGATTTTTCTTTTTCTTCTAAGCACCGCTGATAGAGTGCAGGTATTTCGAAATCCATTTGTTATACCTTCTGCGGCAAAGAACAAAAAGAATTCCTTATTGTTTCCCAGGGAAGTAGAGAAGAATTCAACAAAAGTTCACTCCAGTGTGATCACAACGTTTGCAAGGCAGTGCTCTGGAAGGGAATTATTTTATTTTGTATTGCCGAACATCAAATGCATTTTGTGGGGCAGGACAGTGGGAAGTTAAAGATAATTGCATTTCCCATCGATGGCAGCATTCCCCTAAAACAAACTTCAGCTTGAAAATGAATCGAAAGCACAAACTAACAAAAACCAGGTCTTTGTTAACATTCAAAGGGTGAATTAATAATCATTATTGCTACTATTTAAACAAATTATACCTAAATCTTCTGTTACACGAGAGATTGCTACTGTTTACTTTTTCTGCTTTCCCACCACGAAAGCGGCCTCTGGTTTGACAGAGCAGATTTTCTGGTATTACAATGCTTTTTTCCTAGTTTTAACACCTTGCCTGGATTCCTCTTGAGAATTAACTGATATTACATTAGAAGGGAAAATGAGAGGGAATTTTTCAGCCGGCCCCCCCATTAAAAACTGAATCCAACAGAAACAATTCTTCCAACAGCACTAGTCAGTGCTACACAATTAGCAAAAAAAAAAAAAAAAAAAAAGTTAGTACAAATGGGCTAATAATTTGACCAAATTATGCATCTGTTTTGTCTTAAAAGTAGAAATCTAATTAACAAGAAAATCTATTTACTGAACTATTAACTACCCTTCTGATAAATAAGGAAGCAGCTGTGGGACACATTTAACAGAGTGTGGGAGGTGGAGTTCTCATCTGGCTACCATTGTCCGCTTCGAATTATCTAAACCTGAGAGACTTTTCCAGAGTTCATAGGCTTTGTCTCTTCATACAGTTTGGAATCCTTAGAGCTTGCTAAAATTCAGAATTATTTCTTCTAAAAGAAGTCCGTTTTTCAAACCATGTAGATTATACCTCATTTTCATATCCATTTCAGTATGGTTTCATTCCAGAGAAATTGGATAAAGTAAAATACACCCACACCCTGCTTTATCATATCCTGTTCCTGAAGCTTAAAAGTAAGATTTTTGTGGATTTGGAAACTTCAAATGATTTAAGCAGTTTTATATCTTGGTATGCTGTTTAGACTAGGATTTACAGTAACTCATTTTCTCTCAATGTACAATTGATATTGTGTGTACAATGTATATAATAGCTGCACAGCTATCATCAACATTTGCTAACTCCATCTTGATGTTTTATGTTGAAAGGATATAAATAATCCCATTACAGATAAGTCTGTGAGTATGTCTGTGACTGAGTGTGTGTGTGTGTGTGTGTGTGTGTGTGTGTGTGTGTGTGTGGAGGGGTGGCTGGGGAGAGAGAGAGAGATAGTACGTGGTCATACATCTCTTACTCATCTCATCCAAATAGACTTCTAACTAGAGCCCTAACTCAAGAAATAAGTTGCATTGATCTGGTATTTATAATGGGGCAATGCTGAGGTTTTAGTGGGACGAGATACCAAAGGGAAATTATTACATCATTGCCAGTAACCTTCTCTCTCCACCCTGTTTTCGATAATTTTTCCCACCTCTTCCTTTCAATTTGCAAAGCCAAGAAAGTGTGCAATTAAGAGAAATATATCTATCTATTATGCCCTATACATGTTTTTAGCACCTAATAAGTATACCACTAGTAATTGAAAAATTAGTCATGAAATGCGTATTGACTAGCATTCTGCCATTTCATTCAGAAATCACTCTGTCCTGATCCAAATGTAAATTTCCAAGGCAGAAGCTTAAAAAACCTAAGACATGGACACCACTAAATTAATTAAATCAGCTTGATTTTTAAAACAATTAGCATCTGCAACACCACATTTACACTTTTATTTTATCACAGCAATTAAAATTCCAACTGAAAAATCAGTAGAGTTGGGGTGGGTTCTGCACAACTCCAAAATCTTAGATATTTTTCTGAGAACTAGAAGACAGAATTTTCTCTGAACTCTGTTCTCTGAAGACCTGAGTATAAATGAGAGCAGAAAGGCATTTTGTCCAGTAGCAAAAGAACATTAGATACCTGTTTGTCATGCTGTGTTTATATTCCTTTTTATGTATTTTAAAAAAAAATTGTCCTGCTCTAGACTGATCTTTCAACCTACAAGTTTCCTGAAAAATAACACACCAGTCAACATGCACATCTGCAGGCGGCTAATTCTGAATTTGACTCTCTTTTCTTGTGACCTAAGTCATCTTCTCATGATACCACTTGTGTTCACAAGCCTGAGTATTCCCGGGAAACTTTATTCTTCAAGCACCCTTTGTCACATGTCGCCGTGCTCTGCTAACTGCCCTAATCACAGCACCTGTGAATCTGACCCCCAACGGTGACAGGCGCAGCATGTTCTACTCTCTCATCATCCCTATGAAAAATCAAACATGGAAATTTTACCCCCATAACATAATACTGCCAAACATTTTAAATTGATACCTGAAAAAGAAGTTTTGTACCTTCTTTTTTCTCAAAGATGGCTAAAGTATTCCTTATTTGTATATTTTATTTAAGTTTTGGATTTCACTTAAATCTCAACACATTTTGAAATAGCTCACTGAGCTCCATTCTCTGTGCTGTATGTCACTAGAGGCCACTAGAGGTCACAGCAAGGTCACTAGGCTATTCTCTGAAAACATCACACAGTATACAAATATACATATTTCAGCATTTTAACATTGTCATCAGGAACTCTAGCCCCCATGACCTAATACATTACAGCAAACAAGCTCCCTTCCCCATCTAAAGGTGACCAACAAGTTCACACCAGGACTCTGGCCTGTCCTTTGAAACAGCTCTTGGTCCCTATGATGAAAGTGATGGAACTCTGATATATCAGAGCCATTTCCAAACCAACTAGTCACCCTCATGTCACTTGCAATCACTTCTTTCTATTTATTTGGCAGTTATTAGACTAATCTATCCTACATAGACTAGTCATGTTAATCAGTTTATGATGACCTGAAGGCCACCCAATGTCCAAAGCAACTTGAGGGCAAGATGGTGACAGGTTGTGCAGCAGAACAGAGGATCCCTCCTGACTAGATGGCAGAGGACCCCAGGTTCATCACCGACTACAGGCTGGGGAGGGAGGGACTCTTGCTGCTTCTAGGGGCAGGCCTGGGGCTCCTCCCACGTAGAAGGTCTAGGGGGGGAACCAGATTTTCTCTTTCCATACACCTTCATCATCTGGTCACTGAAATGCTTAATGTGGGCTTTCAGAAGAACTAGGGCAGGTGATCAGAAAAAGTGATAAATGGGGGCCTGCATTTCACACAGTTATTTATAACAAACTAAGTCTGAACTACTGCACTGGGAGTTGGAGTACAAGGGGGGAAAATGTATGCAGGCAACAGGGAGTTAAGTAAATAATTTTTTTCTTTTCTTTGTCGATGTGTTTAGTTCTCTTCCTGCCAAGATTCATCTCACTCTGCTATCTTGTGAGAGACACATATGGTGCAGTGAAATTGCCATCCAAGAAAGCATGTCCCAGCCTGTTGAGACATCATCAAATAAGATTAAAGCAAAGTAAAAATAAAAAGATAGAACGATTTTTTTTCTTTTCCTTGTACAGAGAACATCTGATGAAAGCGACTGAGGTACTTGAATTGCTTCTAAAGGTTTTGCAGCCATTTCTTTACTTTGGATGGTTAAGAAAAAGCCAGGGATAACAGGACAATATCTTCTTTAAGTTAGTGGGGAAAAAATGTCCTTCATAATAAACCAGACGTATATGAATAAAATACAATATTGCCTTTGGCACTTCTGTTGCAAAAAGCACTGAAACATGCTGTAGACAGACTTCAGTCTCCGCTTTTGCTCCTTCTCTCTGAATTCTAGGGATTAAAACTTTGTGTTTATACTCCAATAAAGATCTATTTAAAAAAACACAACTTTGTGTGGTGGCATCAAATAAAACTTCTATTTTTTAATGTTAGTTATTATATCCAGATTCTTTTTATGGCACAGGATTGCTAACTTCTTGCTTTTCAGACCTCAATATAGAAGGGACTGAGTTTCATCTTCACCCAACTGGTGGTCAGATTTCCCTCCTATTGCTGACACTTGGGAGACATGGGATGTGCAGGTAACTAACTACTCAACCTAACTGGCACACCCTGGACCAGACTGTGAGGGACAGTGCCTGCCTATGACAGTGTGGGCACCCCTATTCTCATAAGCTGTGCACATGACGCTTAATGTACAATATGCCAGTAAATTATAACGTGCTTGCCCTTCACCAGTGTCCCTGGTTCCTGGTAATACCCGGATGGTGCACTTATGAATTGGCTAGATTCATATCATAGCCACCTCCAAAAGGCAGCATCTTTTCTACCCATATTCCTCCTAAGTGACAATAATATCAACTTCCTTCCCTGTTCACTTTTACTTTAAGAACCTGCTGGCTCTGGGCAAATTTATGGTGGGGATAGGAAGAGGGGAAATCCACAGGCTACTCCCTTAAGTCTCTCTTCCAGAACATGCAAAGAATTTCTTATTTTTCAGGGGCTTACTTCCCCTTCCCTCCCAGAGTGGGATTTCAGGAAGTACTGTAAATTCTTTAAAGGATGCAGTTCAGGGGTAAACAATACCATGATTCACATCAGAGGTGGGGTCCAAAGCCAGGCTTTGAAATTAAAAATTTTTTTTTAAGTGTCTGGAGAGGAAGGGTAGCAGGCAGTGAAAGACAAGAATGTCCCTTTTTTCACGCAGATACACTGTTCTCTGAGATATGAAATCAGTTTGCGTTCTGGAAGCAGAAATGAGGAAGCAGTCTATGCATTTGTTTGCAAACTGTCCTAGGTAAGGAGCCATAGGTTTACAAGATCTTGTTTCCCATGCGAGGCCTTAATTGGACCTCTGGAAAGCAACAATGCATCAGTAGAAGAGATTATCACTGGCCTTAATAAGCTGTTGTTGGCTTTCATGACAGCCACCGCCTAAAACGAGGCACATGGAGCCCAGAGACAATCTCACCAATTGCCTGGAGCAAGGATTAAAGAAACAAGGATCCGAAGCAGAGAAAGAAAGAAGTGGGGAGGGGGCAGCGCAAGAAACAGAGGCTAATGTAAAATCGTTTCCATATTAACCTTCTTCCCTTCTGACAATGGTCAAGTTCTGATTCAAAATACAAATTATCTCCAATTACTTCAAAAGAGGCAGTCAGAGAGCTGTCATTTAACCTTCACCATCTGTTTGCCTCAAAAGAAAGCTGTACAGCCTGCCACGCTGACCTCAACTTTTCCTCTGAGCCCTGGACGGGCACCAAAGACGGGGCCTTATTGTTCTCCAGAGAGAAACCTATTGGGGTTTTACTGGGAGGAAGCGGGAGGTGGTTAGGAAGGAGGATAGAGAGAAAGGAAAGATGATATTGATGGACCAGAGGAAGGAGTTCTGAGAGGTGACTCAATTCAAGCTGGGTTGATGTCTCATGTTGAGTGGGTGGCCTTACCCACCCTCTGGACGCTGCTTGCTGAATATCCTCTGCTGGAGGATTTGTTTTAAAACAAGACTGGCTCTAAGAAGGTCTCAGTGAACTGAGACAGATGATGATTCAAGGATGGGCAGGATGAGTTAGGGCCCACAGCGTGGTCGACCCTGATGCCTGGTCAGCTGTGGCGGGAGGCAGACCATTAGGAACACATATGTGACGGGGTTGCCCAAAGGTGGACAGCACCCAGGGAACAAAGGTTTCCTGACACAGTCAAAGAAGCAAGACTTGAAGGCAGAGAGAAATGGAGCTTTGGGAAAATAAAAATCTGTTAGTACTGTACTGTCTGATAGACAATTGGTAGGCTGGAAAAAATTTCTTAAGCGAAAAAATAAAAAACTTACCCACTATACAAAAACCCCCAAATCACAGCATTCAGGATGGCCAGGTGGAGACCAAAGCCATTCTGGAGTCTCTCAGTGGAGACATAACATGTCAGTCTGTATCAAAGCAATTGTAACTAAGAAAATCAAATTTAACTACTCAAAGTGGTTCTCATCGGGCACTCTGTCCTTTAGTAAGCTGAGAGGTAAAGGCATGGAGAACACCCGTTTAAGATGTCCCAGAACAAGGTCAAAAGGACCAGGAGGAAGAAAAGCTTCCCAACAGGCCATAGTGAAATAATAGAGTGAAAATTTCTAAATGCCTTATGTTTTTTGGGAGAGTTCTAATGTTTCTACCTAGGTACATTATATTATTTCCACTACCTCTGATCTTTACTTTCCATTTTACAGCCCACTGAATAACAGGTTTCTTCAACAGGGAAAGAAAGAAAACAGACCCCCTACAAACGAGGACAACTTTGCCTCATAAATGGTTTGTGTGTTCAGAGAGCAAAGGCACCTGGAATTTTCTAAAGGAAAGCACTTCCAAATACTAGCGCCATGTGCGGGTAGGGCAATTCCTTCTCTTGTCAAACAGTATTGAAGCTCGAGATTTTTACACGATGCCTGGAGTAACTGCCGGGGCCACTCACCTCTCGTTGCCAGAGCAGATGGGGACAAGTTGATCAAATAGAGAAAGCTGCGGTGTTCTCAGTGACAGTGCCAGCATGGCAGTGGTGGGTGTGAGGACATGCTGGTGGCCGTTCAGAGGACACAGTGGTGTGCGAGACCACTGGGAAGGGGCGAAACTAAAACCACTGAGGATGGGCTCTCCATTCACAGCCTCCTCCCAATACACAAAGAGAACTCCTTTATTTCTATTTTCCTCTTCTACCTTCTCTGCCCCCTGCCATCCCCCCAACCCATTTCTGAATATAAGTCAAGGCCTTCATTGGCAGGTCACTGTTAGATGCTGAATCTAACTGCAGGAAATAGCCCTGTGACACTGGGCCATGATGGAATTACCCTCATTCAGATCTCTCTCAGGTCTGTGCATCCTTCCAAGTTCAACTTACGAGACAGCAGGCCACCTGAGTTGTCAGAAGAGTGAAGGATGGAAGTGAAGACACACATGCTTTTCTAAGGTCTAGATGCTGCATCTAAGTAGCTGTGTCTGACGGGCATCTTCCCTCCCCTTCATGCTTCCTTGCTGGCCAGTGCAAATGCTCCATGATTGAAACAAATACAGAATTATAAAGAAAACATGGCAGAACTTCTTGGAATAAAAAGGCCTTTGGCAGACTCTGGCTCTCCCCAGTCCTCCCATCCTCCACCGACCCCTCCATGGGAAGGGATGCAGGGACAGTGAGAAAACTGTTCAGAAGAAGCAACTGTATGTGATTAATTGACAAGCTGGAGTGTTTGCAAACTTGTCAGGGCTGAGCCCACGATAAAGTCCTGTGGGTAGGTTTGTGTTCGAGAAGGGAGCTGGCCGTTACATTTCATAAGACAAATATTATCTGTTCCTCTTCCAGGATGCTTGTTATTAAAAGCTGGATTTAATAGAAGAATTAAAGGGCTTGCTGCATTTGACATTTCATCCACTGAAGACCTGGAGGTGGGGGTGGAAAACCCAGTGCTGTGCTGATCCAAAGCTTATCTGTCAAATTTTCCCCTGTTTGGCTTTCCCTTCTTTTCTATTGACTGGTTTTTGCACCAAATGTTAAGTAAGTCAGAAGATGCTGATGATTTCCCAATTACAGAAATCTTTTCATAGCCTATTTCAGGGACCACAGATACGCAAAAGATTTTCAGTTTATTATCGCTAGGTAAATATCACACTAAACATCAAGCTCCTCTTCCTCCCCGCCGCCCACACGCACAGGTAGCAGAGGAAACAAAAACAGAACCCGTTATTACACGTGTCAGTGCTTAGTGCTTGGAAATGGTTGCAAAGTCCTTTAAAAAAAAATCAACGCTATTTTATCATAAAGACACTGACAGGGATGATTTTTTAAATGCTTTTTGGATGCCAAGATTCCCACTGATTTCGTGCTTGTTCTCTACATTTATGGCTCTGTAGTTCTATTCTTATGTTACCCCATCAAGTCAGTACTTCATAGAGCCTGAATCATCATCGCTACCATCTCAATTGCCAGGAGAGTGTTGGGAGCGGGTCCGGGTCAGATTGATAAAATCCCCGTGGAATTCCGAGGTGCTAAGGAGTGGCCCTGGATGGGGATTCTGAAGGAGTCTCCAAACTCTACTTGGATCAACAGCACATGGTACATATGGACACTACCTGTAATTTAAAAATAAGGTCCCATAACCAGGAGACGGAGAAGTGATATGTCTGTGATATGCCCTCTGAAATTTCACTTGTGTCACTGTTTCTACTTCATGGTTCATTGGGTCAGAGACAGGCCAAGTTCAGATACTCCATGAGACTTGGAGGTGTTACTCTGTTCCTTGTTTAAACTACAGATATCTTGGAAGGTTTGATTAAACAGGCAAAATAGTATGAAATCATCAGAGAAGATGAATAAACACAATCTAAATCTTTCCCTAATTTTCCCTGGTAATTTCCCTAAAGTTACCAGATAAGATACAGGATGCATTATATATAGGTAATGTAATAAAATATTTAGTATATTTGGTATAAAATATTTAGTATAAGTATGTCCAAATATGGGACATACTTATAGTAAAAAAAGTAATTGTTATTTACCTGAAATTCAAATTAATTTCGATGTTCTGTGTTTCTATTTGCTAAATCTGACAACCCCCTACTAAATTTGAAACAATTTGATTTTCAGAGGCAGGAGACTGGAGTTCTAAAAGTTTCTACTGATAGTAGACTGAAGGCAACATCTTTCAGTTTCCATAAATGTACAGATGTGAACTGTGTAATAAAGTCATTCTTCATGAAACATCTGAATTTTAGATTTTTTTAATTTAAAAAAGCAGTTTTACCACTTTTATTGTATACACAATTACCTAAATCACCAAAACTAAAAGAACTCTTTCTAAGTGAAAGGCCTGAGAAAAGTTATGTAGCTGGGAGACCTTCAAGATGGCAGAGGAGTAAGACGTGGAGATCACCTTCCTCCCCACAAATACATCAGAAATACATCTACATGTGGAACAACTCCTACAGAACACCTACTGAACGCTGGCAGAAGACCTCAGACCTCCCAAAAGGCAAGAAACTCCCCACGTACCTGGGTAGGGCAAAAGAAAAAAGAAAAAACAGAGACAAAAGAATAGGGACGGGACCTGGACCAGTGAGAGGGAGCTGTGAAGGAGGAAAAGTTTCCACACACTAGGAAGCCCCTTCACTGGCGGAGATGGGGGGTGGGCGGGGAGGAGGCTTCGGAGCCACGGAGGAGAGCGCAGGAACAGGGGTACAGAGGGCAAAGCAGAGAGATTCCCGCACAGAGGATCGGTGCTGACCAGCACTCACCAGCCCAAGAGGCTTGTCTGCTCGCCTGCCGTGGCAGATGGGGGCTGGGAGCTGAGGCTCAGGCTTCGGAGGTCAGATCCCAGGGAGAGGACTGGGGTTGGCCGCGTGAACACAGCCTGAAGGGGCTAGTGCGCCACAGCTACCCGGGAGGGAGTCCAGGAAAAGGTCCGGAACTGCCTAAGAGGCAAGAGACCACTGTTTTGGGGTGCACGAGGAGAGGGGATTCCTTCCCTGTCTGCCCACAGAAGGCAGAGCACCGCCTAAATGAGCTCCAGAGATGGGCATGAGCCACAGCTATCAGCTCAGACCCCAGAGACGGGCATGAGACGCTAAGGCTGCTGCTGCAGCCACCAAGAAGCCTGTGTACAAGCCCAGGTCACTATCCACACCTCCCCTCCTAGGAGCCTGTGCAGCCCACCACTGCAACGGCCCCGTGATCCAGGGACAACTTCCCCAGGAGAACACACGGCGCACCTAAGGCTGTTGCAACATCATGCCGGCCTCTGCTGCTGCAGGCTCACCCCTCATTCCGTACCCCTCCCTCCCCCTGGCCTGAGTGAGCCAGAGCCCCCTAATCCACTGCTCCTTTAACCCCGTCCTGTCTGAGCAAAGAACAGATGCCAGAGGGCGACCTACAGGCAGAGGTGGGGCCAAATCCAAAGCTGGACCCCAGGAGCTGTGCGAACAAGGAAGAGAAAGGGAAATCTCTCCCAGCAGCCTCAGGAGCTGCGGATTAAATCTCCACAATCAACTTGATGTACCCTGCATCTCTGGAATACCTGAATACACAAGGAATCATCCCAAAATTGAGGCAGTGGACTTTGGCAGCAACTGTAGACTTGGGGTTTGCTTTCTGCATCTAATTTGTTTCTGGTTTTATGTTTATCTTAGTTTAGTATTTAGAGGTTATTATCACTGGTAGATTTGATTATTGATTTGGTCACTCTCTTCCTTTTATTTTTTTATCTATACATATATATATTTCTTTTATTCCTTTTTCTCTTTTTGTGAGTGTGTATCTGTATGCTTCTTTGTGTGATTTTGTCTGTATTGCTTTGCTTTTACCATTTGTCCTGGGTTCTATCTGTCCTTTGTTTTTTTTTTTTTAAGTATAGTTTTTAGTGCTTGTTATCATTTGTGGATTTGTTTGTTGGTTTGGTTGCTCTCTTCTTTCTTTCCTTTTTTATGACTTATTAATTTTTTTATTTTTAATAATTTTTTTTAACTTTAATAACTTTATTTAACTTTATTATTTCTTTCTTTCTTTCTTTTTTTTCCTCCCTTTTCTTCTGAGCTGTGTGGCTGACAGGGTCTTGGTGCTCTGGCCAGGTGTCAGGCCTGTGCCTCTGAGGTGGGAGAGCTGAGTTCAGGACATTGGTCTACCAGAGACCTTCCAGCTCCATGTAATATCAAATGGCAAAAGCTCTCCCAGAGATCTCCATCTCAACGCTAAGACCCAGCTCCACTCAACGACCAGAAAGCTACAGTGCTGGACACCCTATGCCAAACAAACACCAAGACAGGAACACAACCCCCATGCATTAGCAGAGTGGCTGCCTAAAATCATAATAAGGTCACAGACAACCCAAAACACACTACCAGATGCAGTCCTGCCCACCAGAAAGACAAGAACCAGCCTCATCCACCAGAACACAGGCACCAGTCCCCTCCACCAGGAACGCTACACAACACACTAAACCAACCTTACCCACTGGGTGCAGACACCAAAAACAATGGGAACTACGAACCTGCAGCCTGCGAAAAGGAGGCCCCAAATGCAGTAAGTTAAGCAAAATGAGAAGACAGAGAAACACATAGCAGATGAAGGAGCAAGGTAAAAACCCACCAGACCAAACAAATGAAGAGGAAATAGGCAGTCTACCTGAAAAGAATTCAGAGTAATGGTAGTAAAGATGATCCAAAATCTTGGAAATAGAATGGAAAAATACAAGAAACATTTAACAAGGACCTTGAAGAACTAAAGAGCAAACAAACCATGATGAACAACACAATAAATGAAATTAAAAATTCTCTAGAAGGGATCAAAACAGAATAACTGAGGCAGAAGAATGGATAAGTGACCTGGAAGATAAAACAGTGGAAATAACTACCACAGAGCAGAATAAAGAAAAAAGAATGAAAAGAATTGAGGACAGTCTCAGAGACCACTGGGACAACATTAAATGCACCAATATTCGAATTATAGGGGTCCCAGAAGAAGAAGAGAAAAAGAAAGGGACTGAGAAAATATTTGAAGGGATCATAGTTGAAAACTTCCCTAATATGGGAATGGAAATAGTCAATCAAGTCCAGGAAGCACAGAAAGTCTCATACAGGATAAATCCAAAGAGAAAAACACCAAGACACATATTAATCAAACTATCAAAAATTAAATACAAAGGAAAAATATTAAAAGCAGTTAAGGGTAAAGCAACAAATAACATACAAGGGAATCCCCATAAGGTTAACAGCTGATCTTTCAGCAGAATCTCTGCAAGCCAGAAGGGAGTGGCAGGACATATTTAAAGTGATGAAAGGGAAGAACCTACGACCAAGATTACTCTACCCAGCAAGGATCTCATTCAGATTTGACGGAGAAATTAAAGCACTTACAGACAAGCAAAAGCTAAGAGAATTCAGCACCACCAAACCAGCTTTACAACAAATGCTAAAGGAACTTCTCTAGGCAGGAAACACAAGAGAAGGAAAAGACCTACAATGACAAACCAAAGTCAATTAAGAAAATGGTAATAGGAACATACATATTGATAATTACCTTAAATGTTTATGGATCAAATGCTCCAACCAAAAGGCACAGACTGGCTGAATGGATACAAAAACAAGACCTGTATATATGCTGCCTACAAGAGACCCACTTGAGACCTAGGGACACATACAGACTGAAAGTGAGGGAAGAGAAAAACATATTCCATGCAAATGGAAATCAAAAGAAAGCTGGAGTAGCAATTCTCATATCAGACAAAATAGACTTTAAAATAAAGACTATTACAAGAGACAAAGAGGGACACTACATAATGATCAAGGGATCAATCCAAGAAGAAGATATAACAATTGTAAATATTTATGCACCCAACATAGGAGCACCTCAATGCATAAGGCAAATGCTAACAGCCATAAAAGGGGAAATCAACAATAACACAATCACAGTAGGGGACTTTAACACCCCACTTTCACCAATGGACAGTTCATCCAAAATGAAAATAAATAAGGAAACAAACCTTTAAATGATACATTAAACAAGATGGACTTAATTGATATTTATAGGACATTCCATCCAAAAAGAACAGAATACACTTTGTTCTCAAGCGCTCATGAACATTCTCCAGGATAGATCATATCTTGGGTCACAAATCAAGCCTTGGTAAATTTCAGAAAATTGAAATTGTATCAAGGATCTTTCCGACCACAATGCTATGAAACTTGATATCAATTATACGAAAAAAAATCTGTAAAAAATACAAACACATGGAGGCTAAACAAAACACTACTATATAATCAAGAGATCACTGAAGAAATCAAAGAGGAAATAAAAAAATACCTAGAAACAAATGACAATGAAAACACGACAACCCAAAACCTATGGGATGCAGCAAAAGCAGTTCTAAGAGGGAAGTTTATAGCAATACAATCCTACCTCAAGAAACAAGAAACATCTCAAATAAACAACCTAATCTTACACCTAAGGCAATTAGAGAAAGAAGAACAAAAAAATCCCAAAGGTAGCAGAAGGAAAGAAATCATAAAGATCAGATCAGAAACAAATGAAAAAGAAATGAAGGAAACAACAGCAAAGATCAATAAAACTAAAAGCTGGGTCTTTGAGAAGATAAACAAAATTGATAAACCATTAGCCAGACTCATCAAGAAAAAGAGGGAGAAGACTCAAATCAATAGAATTAGAAATGAAAAAGGAGAAGTAACAACTGACACTGCAGAAATACAAAGGATCATGAGAGATTACTACAAGCAATTATATGTCAATAAAATAGACTACCTGGAAGAAATGGACAAATTCTTAGAAAAGCACAACCTTCCGAGACTCAACCAGGAAGAAATAGAAAATATAAACAGACCAATCACAAGCACTGAAATTGAAACTGTGATTAAAAATCTTCCAACAAACAAAAGCCCAGGACCAGATGGCTTCACAGGTGAATTCTATCAAACATTTAGAGAAGAGCAAACACCTATCCTTCTCAAACTCTTCCAAAATATAGCAGAGGAAGGAACACTTCCAAACTCATTCTATGAGGCCACCATCATCCTGATACCAAAACCAAAGATGTCACAAAGAAGAAAACTATAGGCCAATATCACTGATGAATATAGATGCAAAAATCCTCAACAAAATACTAGCAAACAGAATCCAACAGCACATTAAAAGGATCATACACGATGATCAAGTGGGGTTTATCCCAGGAATGCAAGGATTCTTCAATATATGCAAATCAATCAATGTGATACACCATATTAACAAATTGAAGGATAAAAACCATATGATCATCTCAATAGATGCAGAAAAAGCTTTCAACAAAATTCAACACCCATTTATGATAAAAACCCTCCAGAAAGTAGGCAGAGAGGGAACTTACCTCAACATAATAAAGGCCATATATGAAAAACCTACAGCCAACATTGCTCTCAGTGGTGAAAAACTGAAACCATTTCCTCTAAGATCAGGAACAAGACAAGGTTGTCCACTCTCACCACTGTTATTCAACATAGTTTTGGACGTCCTAGCCACGGCAATCAGAGAAGAAAAAGAAATAAAAGGAATCCAAATTGGAAAAGAAGAAGTAAAGCTGTCACTGTTTGCAGATGACAAGACACTATACATAGAGAATCCTAGAGATGCTACCGGAAAACTACTAGAGCTAATCAATGAATTTGGTAAGGTAGCAGGATAAAAAATTAATGCACAGAAATCTCTTGCATTACTATACACTAATGATGAAAAATCTGAAAGAGAAATTAAGGACACACTCCCATTTACCACTGCAATAAAAAGAACTAAATACCTAGGAAAATCTACCTAAGGAGACAAAAGACCTGTATGCAGAAAATTATAAGACACTGATGAAAGAAATTATAGATGATACGAACAGATGGAGAGATATACCATGTTCTTGGATTGGATGAATCAACATTGTGAAAATGACTATACTACCTAAAGCAATCTACAGATTCAATGCAATCCCTATCAAACTACCAATGGCATTTTTCACAGAACTGGAACAAAAAATTTCACAATTTGTATGGAAACACAAACACCCTGAATAGCCAAAGCAATCTTGAGAAAGGAAAACAGAGCTGGAGGAATCAGGCTCCCTGACTTCAGACTATACTACAAAGCTACAGTAATCAAGACAGTATGGTACTGGCACAAAAACAGAAATATAGATCAATGGAACAGGATAGAAAGCCCAGAGATACACCCACTCACATATAGTCACCTTATTTTTGATAAAGGAGACAAGAATATACAATGGAGAAATGACAGCCTCTTCAATAAGTACTGCTGGGAAACCAGACAGCTACAGGTAAAAGAATGAAATTAGAACACTCCCTAATACCATACACAAAAATAAACTCAAAATGGATTAAAGACCTAAATGTAAGGCCAGACACTATAAAACTCTTAGAGGAAAACATAGGCAGAACACTCTATGACATAAATCACAGCAAGATCCTTTTTGATCCACCTCCTAGAGAAGTGGAAATAAAAACAAAAATAAACAAATGGGACCTAATGAAACTTAAAATCTTTTGCACAGCAAAGGAAACCATAAACAAGATGAAAAGAAAACCCTCAGAATGGGAGAAAATATTTGCAAATGAAGCAACTGACAAAGGATTAATCTCCAAAATTTACAAGCAGCTCATGCAGGTCAGTATCAAAAAAACAAACAACCCAATCCAAAAATGTGCAGAAGAGCCAATCAGACATTTCTCCAAAGAAGATATACAGATTGCCAACAAACACATGAAAGGATGTTCAATATCACTAATCATTAAAGAAATGCAAACCAAAACTATAATGAGGTACCACCTCATACCAGTGAGAATGGCCATCATCAAAAAATCTACAAACAATAAATGCTGGAGAGGGTGTGGAGAAAAGGAAACCCTCTTGCACTGTTGGTGGGAATATAAATTGATACAGCCACTATGGAGAACAGTATGGAGGTTCCTTAAAAAACTAAAAATAGAACTATCATACGACCCAGCAATCCCACTACTGGGCATATACCCAGAGAAAACCATAATTCAAAGCATCATGTACCACAATGTTCATTGCAGCTCTGTTTACAATAGCCAGGACATGGAAGCAACCTAAGTGTCCATCGACAGATGAATGGCTAAAGAAGATGTGGAACATATATACAATGGAATATTACTCAGCCATAAAAAAAATCGAAATTGAGTTATTTGTAGTGAGGTGGGTGGACCTAGAGACTATCATACAGAGGGAAGTAAGTCAGAAAGAGAAAAACAAATACCGTATGCTAACACATATGTATGGAATCTAAAAAAAAAAAAAAAAAAATGCTTCTGAAGAACCTAGGGGCAGGACAGGAATAAAAACAGAGATGTAGAGAATGGACTTGAGGACATGGGGAGTGGGAAGGGTAAGCTGGGACGAAGTGAGGGAGTAGCATGGACATATATACACTACCAAACGTAAAATAGATAACTAGTGGGAAGCAGCCGCATAGCACAGGGAGATCAGCTCAGTGCTTTGTGACCAACTAGAGGGGTGGGACTGGAGGGTGGGAGGGAGACACAAGAGGGAGGAGATATGGGGATATATGTATGTGTATAGGTGATTCACTTTGTTATGAAGTAGAAAGTAACACACCATTGTAAAGAAATTATACTCCATAGATGTTAAAAAAAAAAAATCTCTATCCTGTTTTCCTGTTTTTTATCTTTGTTTTCACTTTGGATGAGAAGTAAACATTTCTCATGTTTCTGCTTAAAAAAAAAAAGATACATAGAAAACAAATGTTAAATCCTTGCACATCACAATTAATTAGCTCAAACCCCTAAAAATATTTGGTTCCTTTAGTTTAGAAATGCTCCATCACAGTTTGTCACAGTCCATATTTACAAACTTAGTGCAAAGGTAACAGAAACCTAAAATTTCTCCTAACCAGGTCAAATTATCACAAACTTGGCATTTATCAAATTCAAAATTATTAGGGTTTATTGTTCTTATATTTCACTCATGACAACTAATTTTCCCTCAGTGATTGCTTTCTCCTTTCCCTTCAGATTAGAACAAAATCTCATTACCTAAGTAGGCTTATTCTTGAAAAGGAAACAAAACTACTGAGTTCCAGGATACTAATTCTAATCAAAAGTTGATTTTAATTGTTCCAGGCTCTCCCAGTGTATTTGATCCATATCCCTGTGGGCTTTGGGAAGACTGAGCTGGTCTGTGTGGGCCTCCTCTGTACCCTGGAGCATGTCTGCACTTCAACTCTGAGAAACAAAAATAAGGCTCCTGATGTCCCCGGGGTCCCCACCTGTTGCCTTATTAACTCTGCTTGGGAAGAAAGTGCCCATATGAATGAATGAATGAATGAATATTGAACAAGTAAAAGAGCAAAATAAAAATCTATACAGCCACTCTTCTGATAAGAGTGGGCCTATGTGTAAACATCCAGACGGGATACAATCATGAATGTCCTCTTTCAAAGACAGTCCAGCAAATTTATCTACTGAAGCAGAATGTTCCAGAAATGGGGAACCTATTTTGGATCTGAATATTTCCTAGTATCTACCAGGTTAGCATCTGTCTTAGGAATATCTCTGTCAAAGTAGTTTCTAAAATATTCTAGGGTGAAGGCCATTCCCTGCAGTTCCAAATTGCAAAGTGCCAGGACAGGATGCATCTCAGAAGAGGCCGTGAGAAGCATCTTTGCTCACTTGTTTCAGGAGAAAGGACAGGGAAGATGTCTCCCTTTTCAAAGATGGCTTTAAAATGACAATGAAAGGGTCAAAAACCAAAATTTTATATATATATATATATATTTTTTTTTTCTTTTAAGTACAGGCAAATCCAATGCTTCTGTGTTTTTAAAAGCCTTTCTCCAAAACTGGTCCTATTTATTAGTGGTGAAATACAAACCATGTTATCAGGAATCTTAAGGAAATAGATTGCTGTTAAGTGATACTTCAGAATCCACCCCCTAGCAAAACTACTGTGCCATTACAGGAAGATAAGGAGAAAATGCTTGCCTCCATTAAAGAAGACCTTCGCTTGAAACACCGTAAACCGTTCAGTCACAGTTCTAGGCCAGTGATTCAAAATATAGCTGGAAATTTTCAGTTAACCAGCAGTACCCACAGTCTTTACAAATGAAGGCAAAGACCAAGACTTGGTTGTTGGAGGGGATATTAAAGAGGATGATTGGCCTCTAAATGTGCAGTCTTAAAGGTCCAATTTTCACATGTATTAATGTCACATGTGATAATCTACAGTATTAGGGGCTGTGATTGGTTGCTGCCTGGCTCCATGCTGAGTAAAACAGCAATAATCTAAGTATAATATCACCCCCTAGCCTCCTCTCACCCCCCATTCCTGGCCACAGAAAGCAATTGGGTGTCACCAAGAATAGGTCATGTATGCAGGCTTCAGTTCTTAGTCTGTTTTGTTTTCGAGTCCTGGGATTGTTCTTTTCAAGAGTGAAAAAACAATTTTTTTAAAATTTTTTCTATCCTCAAAGAGCTTATAGTCCAGGTGGGAACACAAAATACCCATGAAGGAAATGGCATAACACAGTGTCAGACGAAGACCCCTAAATTAAATCCTCAAGTGACTCAGAGCATTTCTCTTTATAGTAAAAAAGCAGGAGGATGAGATTCTTCACAGATGGATTCCATTACAGTCTAAAACAGGACACATACTAGAGATAGGTAAATCAAGGGGAAAGTCTAACCGATTACATTCATAAGCTAGGGCATGGTTTCATCACTCAGTCATGGACGGAACTAGGGTGAGTCAAGCATTTACTTCTTACCTGGTCACAAGTCTAGAAGTCTAAAAGTCCAGAAGACTTTTGACCTCTGGGTTCAACCTGCCCCCATCCTGAGTCCATGGAACATTAACCTGGCAATGTGTCATGATTCCTGTCCTCATTCTCCACAACAGCCCAGCTTCCCTGGACCAAGGGCTTGGTGCCTACAGGGCTGAGCCCAGCCTCCTCCCTGGACAGCAATGCACTTCCCTCCCGCAGTGGCAGCAATGAGCTCACCCTGTACCTTGGTTTACACGGAGTTCCTTTCCAAGATGAAAGCGCTACCTCATCTCCACTATTGCCCATCCTTGGTTTCATCCCTTAAAGATGGGACTCACTCCCTCTACCCTCAAGTTACACTGAGTGTTCCACCACCTGAGGATGTGAGTGTCAACATCATTACATTGGATTATAGTGATTGCCACTATCCCAAGACCCTGGCTCCTATACGCCCTCCTTCTTACCCATCTGGCGTCATCATCACTCCAACTAGTTCAAACTCAACACAAACAAGGGCATGGATCAGACCCAACATACCAGTCGACCCTATGATCAGGCCCTCTAGCCAGCCCCTGGCATTAGACCTTCAACTGGGTCCGTTTTCTACCTAACCCATTCTTAATCCCCATATTTCAGAATCATACTGCTAAGGTGGCTCTTGGTGGTCAAGCCTACTCAGGATATAAGAATTAGACAGCAGTTTCTCCAACATCCTCTCATGGTATTAAATACCGGTAGCTAAGCAATGTATTTAACTTTGGAGTTCTTTGTTCTCTTAGAAGAAAAAAAAAAAAAAAAACACTGAAATTGATGGGTTTGGGGATACCTCTCAGTTGCCATGCCTTCAGAATAGTAGGAAAACATCTACTGTCTAACATTTGTATCTGGTAATAATTGTATGGAGTAGTGAGGGTCACAGAGAGTTTATTCAATTTTACTTTTTGTTTTCACATTGATGGCATTAGGAAGAAAACTTCAATGAATCCTTCAGTGACCTCTGGCCCATTTTGTAATGTAGGACTCTAAAATTCAAGAGCTGAAGCTTGGATGCAAGGTGGTGCTAAGGGGTAGAAAATGAACTATGGGTCCTTTTCCCTAATGGATACCTCAAATACTTAAGGTTTGCGGGGCACCTAATAATTTCCAAATTATTTTCATACATATTATCTCATCTAGACCTCAGAACTCAGAGAAGGATGAGCTAGCCCCACTTTTTACAGATGAGGAAAATAAAGTTTGTCTGGGTTAAATGACTTGTCCAAGGTCAGCCAGACCAGTCTAGGTTGTAGACTTCCAAGCGTAGGTTTAGTGATCTTCTTTGCTACACAGGTTAGTTCCTCTTCTTGTAAACACATTCTCCAAGTTGGCTGCCATCAACATCTGCCAAGCTGGGGCATTCTGAAAGCACGATGCAACCTATGGTATGTATCTAACGTGCACTGCTGCATCGGGGAAAGGTGGGTACTTGAATCTGTGTTCTCAGGGCTCTTTGGCCAAATTCTAGGGCATAAGAGTGACAAAAATTTTTTTTAGGTCCCTTGGAGAAAAGACCATTTATGCGAATATCTGGATTTGTATCCCTTTGGGTAGAAGACCTTTTTTGGAAGCTTCCTGCTCAATCCAGAACCTGACAACTGAACCAGGGCTAGCCTGAGATTCCCAGGGCACCTTCGTTGAAACAGTCTTTTTACTCCCTCCTAATACCAGCTGAAGATATGTTTTGACATGTCAGAGAGCCCTGGGTACTCTTACACCGTAAAACTGTGTGCCATACAAGTGAGACCAAGAGGCCTTTGTAGATGGCAAATGAAAATCAGATTTATCTCCTGTTAGGATTAAAATACCCCAAATGGGTGCTGTATTTCTGGGTGTATTAGTCTCTAGGGGCTGCCCTGACATTAACACAGACTTGGTGGCTTAAGGCAATAGCAATTTATTGTCTCTCAGTTCTGGAAGCCACAAGTCTGAGATCAAGGTGTTGGCAAGGCTAGTTCTTCTGGAGGCTTTGAGGGAGAATCTGTTCCGTGCCTATCTTCTAGTTTCTGGTGGCTCCAGCAATCCTTAACATTCCTTGGCTTGAAGACTCAACACCCCCTTTCCTACCTCTGTCTTCACATGGCTTCCCCCTGTATCTCTCTGTGTGTCATATCTCTCTTTTTTCTTATAAGAACACTAATGACTGGGTTTAGCATCCACCCTAAACTCAGGATAATTTCATCTCAAGATCCTTAACTAATTACATCTGCAAAGACCTTATTTCCATATAAGGTCACGTTCTGAGGTTCTGGGTCAACATGAATTTTGGAGGGACGCTATTCAACCCACTATACTGGGTAATCCATTCCAAGCACCAACAGGTTTTCTTCCTTTGAACTAATTCTCCATGTCAAGCTGAAGCCCAAGTTCTCTTGCCCTGAACTTAAAGAAGCTGGATAACCATTAGCCACTATCATCCCTACAAGATTTCCTCATTTACTTTCCTTAGAACACTCTGTAGTGCTTCCTCTACTAGGATAAAACGAGCCAACTTCAGGTGCATTTTCTGTAAACAGAGCATCCTGTTGGCCAAGGTCAAAGTCCAGTGTCTTCTCTTTCTTCAGATTCCACAGTACATATTTAACCAGCACGGGGAAATGGAGAATATTTTTAAAGTTGGAGGGACATTTACAGGCTTCATCCATTTGTTTCATTTCCATTCCAAGGCAGGATTTGCTTGTGTATCTTCTGGCCTAAACAGCCCCTTAATTAAGACATGACTCACAACTCATTTTCATGGCAATAGGCCACAATGTTATATACCTTAGAATATTTCAGTAATGAGCCTTACTGAACAGAGCAAACTCTTTGTTTCAGTGAGAAATGCTAATTGAAGGAATTTTTTTTTTTCCCAAAAGGACACTGAATAGAAACCAATGTACTAAGCAAAATGTAGATGATGCCTCCCTTTTATCTGCCATTTCTTCTACCAGAAAACAAAACACAATCCCAACCAAACCAACAGTTCTGGCAGGGAAAAAAAAAGCCTCAATATTTATATTCTCCAACAAAGTGGGTAAGGAAGGAAAAAAGGTGAATGCTACAAATACCATTCAAAACACCACAGAAAATAGCCAGTTCAGTTTCTTTCAGCAGCTGGAAGAAAATGTCTCAGCAGCCCCCTCCCTTTAAATTTTTTTTAGTTACCAAATTCCTTTATGTTTCTTTTCTTACAAAAGTGACTTTATAGGTCATTAAACAACTATTAGAAGCACAAGTGAGCAAAACCCAAAGCATGGACCTTTTTCCTTTGATTTTTTTTTTCCAGTTTTTGAGAGTTCGGGTATGTTTGTTAATGTCTTTGTGGGCATTTAAATAGTCTATCCATTTGTAACATCCCCTAAATAAGCCAGCTCAAGGAAACCTGCCTTGCATTAGCACACCTGCTGGGCCAAAACATGAACACCTATTACCCCAAATGGGACACCTCATTTGCCAAACAGACTCAAACTTAAAATTACCTGCTTCTTTGGATTGCTACACCTGGTTTTCATCAACCTGCATGGAACTTGATTTTCTACTTTCTCTCTTCCTCCCTGGGTTGGACAGGAAAGGAAAAGGCAAAGAAACAGAGAAGAGAGGGAAGGCGCAGGTAAGGACAGGTGAGTCCTATTACCAAGGTCATCACCGGGCCCAGGCATGGTGTAGCCCTATCTAGTCACCAGAACAGGCTGGTGTCAGGGTGTAAGGTCCCCTTCTCCTGCAAATGTCTTTGGTAGTGAAATCTATCAAAGGAATCTCAAAACAAATTACATGGTAAATTAGTGTCTCAGTTCTGGCCTAGTCTCCCCGCCCCACTGTTCGCTCCATGGGTGAGCTGCTGGTGAAAGCCTGCCAGATAAGCAGATTACAGAATGTCATGTGCTTCAGGCCGCTCAGCTCCATGGCCAAACTTTTCCAGCCCAGGCAGTTCATCCGATTCATATGGGTCACAGGCTGCTTCAATTAATGCCCCCCTAATGATTCAAGTTTGTTCCCTAATGTGGAAGGGTAAGGAGATAGGAGTCCGGCCAGGGACTTGAAGCATACTGGTCCCCTCCCACCCTCTACCTTGAATGCTCTGCCCCAAGCTGACTTACATAAGAAAAGAGGAAATGGGCTTGGAAAGAATACAGAATTCCTTTCAGATAGAAACCTTTTATGTCACTTTCCTATTGGTACCAACGCAATTCTGAGTCTTCAGTGGTCTGTGGGTCCTAGGGTAGCGAATAACAAGCCCCCAATATGAAAACAGAATACAGAAAACAAATTAGCATTTTGAAAATAAAAAGCCTGGCTTTTAATCCTATTAAGATTGTGGCTTTTTTTTTCTCCCCCTCCCCTAAAAACTCTGAAAGAGATACCAATGTTCCATTACCATAAATGCTGAAATCAGCATTTCCTTTGAAAGAAGTTGTTAATATTTGGAAATGGTCGGATTCCCAATCCAAGCTTTGATTGTTATTCTATACTAGCCAGCAAGTGCCAAGGTCACGGGGAGATTCACCTGCAGACTGAGCTAAATGAATCCACTTGGCCACAATGCATGTATAATTTAACATTCTCCTCTTGAGTACCTCCATGCAGTCCTAAAAAATATTACAATAACAAATTGGTTTCAAAATCATGCATTATGTATCCTGAAATTAGGCCTGCCAGTGAAACCTGTATATACAAACACGTACACTCCCAGGCAGGGCCGGAAGAACACACAAATGCTGTTGATGCCAGGAAGAAGCTTGAGAAGAACGGTTAATTCCAGAAGGAATCCACTGTCACTTCTTTTATTATCTTAATTTGTGTATTTGGAAAGAAAAATAACAAACTGATCATTTGCAGTTAGAAACCTAATTACCCATTTTCCTTGTAGTGTCTCCTCTCTGAGAAGGTGGGGTGTGCTATTGGAGGGAGGCATCTGGTGTCCTAAAAATAGGCTTGCCAGGCAGTTTTTATAAGCTTTACTTAAAAAACAAATATTCCTTGAATATTTAAAAGTCTTCTTTTCCTGTGATCTGGCACTTTGCAAGTAGACATTTTACGGGAACTGGACTTTAACAAAGCTTCTTTGAAACATTAGAGATGAAGATATCAAAAACGTCCTTACAAATTTGTGTTAAGAAATACACTTGCTCGGCTGTAAGCTTTCATCACTGAGTTATCCAAAAAAAGTTAACATATTCAGAAAGCTCCTTAGGATTCCCATCACAAATGCAACCCCATACAATGTTTCCCTAATAGATGCTTGCTTCTGCCCTGCAACTTTCATCTGAAGTTAAATACACATTGATTTAGCATCTTTTACAACATAGGTATGGTTTACTCATGCACAATATGCATGTTTCTTAAGATGCCTATATATGAATCATTCAAATTAAAGTGCTTTTCTGACTCCTTCATTTTTTTTCTATTTTAAACATTTATATCATACTGAAAAAAGTTCAATCTCACAAATGACATTAGTGAATTCTAAGAAGGCAAGATTTCTCCCCCCAAAAAGTGAGTTCCATGATATAGAAAGCATTTGATCTTAAAAACATGAGAAAGAAATTTAGTAGAGTTTTCTCCTTGAAAAGTTTCTTAGGCATGAACTTGATCTCTCCATATTAAAAGAAAAAAATCTAGTTTATTTCAGTAGGGGATTTGTTTTTCATTAACTTGCAAGCTAAACGTCATTGGTATGTTTCTATTGGTCTACTAACTTGGTGAATAAAACAACAAAATTCCTAAGAGAACCACTTATAAATCTCCTTAAATTAAAATCAGTCTAATTTTTATTATAAGACAGTCATCATGATAGGCTTTGTATTTTTAAGGCAATGCCCAGATCTAAAAAGTTTAATTCCCTGACAAGAGCTTCTAATAAAATAAATCATGGGTAAAATTAGATGCTGCACCTTCCCTTCTCAAAAAAAACAAAAAAACAAAAAGAAACCAAAAAATATATATATACATGTGTGTGTATATATATGTGTGTGTGTGTGTGTATATATATATATATATATATACACACACATATATATATACACACACATGTATATATATACACAAACGCTATGTTAAGTAACATTTCTCCCTAATTTCGTTTCGAGGTAGTGGTATGACTAGACATATAGCTTTTCTACAGTGAAATTATAAGGAATAATTTTTTCTCTAATCTAATCAGTAAGATCTGAAAATGGGAAATATTAACAACATAATTTCTGATTTCTTTTGTACTGTAATTTAGGCTGACACATTAAAGCTTTGCTTTTCAGAAGAACAATCAAGAAATTATCGATAGAAATTAAATATTACTGACAATTGAAAATGCATTTTTTTTCTCATTTGCTACATCTAGAAATACCACTCCCACCTCCCATTCAAAATAATCTAAGCTGAGATAGTATAAAAGTAAAAATGAACCAAAAAAGCTTGGTTCTTTTCTGCTAAACTAAAAGGTGATTTATATAAGTAATAAGCAAATTCCAGAGTATCTATATATGTGTACGTGTGTGTGTGTGTGTATGTATATATATGAAAATCCTCTAAAAATGCCTTAAATTGTAATCTGCAGGCTAAATGATTAAACTCTCTCTGGGTTCGTTGGCTGCAGAGCTATAGCCTTCATTTTAGCTGTGGGCTATTTTAAGCTGAATACAAACTGCTTTTTTATTTGTTATTAAAGGCAGTTCACATCTTACACCACCTTGTGTACAGGCCGATGTACACAATTAAGAGAAGTATTAAAATAAAAATGGAAAAATAAAAAGCCTTCAGTAATAATTAAATTTCATTCCCATAACACTACAAGAAACATTTAGCCAACTTTTCTAATACTGATATGAAAATCCTAAGTGATAATTTCATGGCACAAATAAAAATGTATTAGAAACTCCTCTTTGGTTTTTGTGACAAGAGTGTTTCAAATTGGGCTTTAAAAGGTGTTCTAATAACCACGATATATTTTTATGGTGAATTGTAAATACGTAAATTCATAGATGATAAAATACATAAACTCATATGTTCAAAATTACATCAGTGAAAAGGATTAAAATTTGTCCTTTTTGTAATTTGTAAATAAAAATTTGTCCTTCTTGAAATTTGTAAATAAAATTACAAATAAGAGGCCCAAAAATTCTAAGGAAGAGCATCAGAAGTCAATGTTTTCTGATTCATCTTAAGCAGAACAGTTTGAAAACAGGCCTCTCTAAAGAGCTACCTAAGCAGGATTTGAGGAGAATAATTCCCTAATGCCACTTAAAAAGAGAAAAGTCGATGGGAAGCATCAAATGAGTTTTGAATGTAAATATTCTTAAAGCAGCTTTTTCCTGAATTGGCAGCCCAGAGAGTAAAACAGATAGCATGACGATAAGGTAGACACAGTCAAAATTCTTGGGTTGGTCTGGGGCTGTTTTATGTAAGAGTGTGCCAGGAATTCCAGTTCTTCAAGAGTCACGGCCTGAATTCAGCAGCCTCCAGTTCTGTCCCCGACCTGGCCAACTGCCAGAAAATGACACACTTCCAAGGACAAAGTAAGAACGGTTTTCCCCTGCTCCCCAGACCCAAGCTGCTGGCTTCAGAGTGAAAACTCCTAGGAGCCTTAAACTTGGCCACTTTTAGCAGGTCAAAGACGGGGAGGGGGAAGGAGAAGACGACATAAAGCTGTCTTGAGCCTCCCCTCTCTGTCGGCCTAATGTTGCTTGGTCCACAGAACAATTGCAACAATAAAATGCAGTGTATCCTGGGGTCCTCTCTGAAAGAATAAAACTGGTAGCCTGTCTGTCACGCTGAATACTGAACCAGAAGCTTACACCGTGGGGTTCGGTGCCTTGAGCCTGGCTGCATTCACAGGCGAGGCAGACAGATGCACAGCCTTTGACAAAGCCAAGAGATGGGCATTTCAAAAATAAAATCCTCTCCCAATTACAGGGAACCCTTCCTCCCTGAGACCCCACAGCACTCTATCAACCTAAATTGGAGTCCTGTCTACGGAGCTGCCTTCAAGGCAGCCACTCCAGTATAAATTGGATCAAATGCTCTCAGATTAATTCCGGGAAACCTATATTCATCTTTGTATATCTTTATTACAAAACTAGCCACAAGACTGGTCTACAATTTTCATTACCAGAACGGCTTTCAGAGCTGGATTACACCATGGTTTATCCCTCTGTGACCCCAAACCATCTTGTTAGCCCCATTATTGTATATTCATGCAACACACCTGAGCCCAAGATAATAAGAGAGTTATAGTGAATGAGGGGAGGGGTGCGTTTTATTGCATTTGATGCATGGCTCTTCTGCAAGAACACCGAACCTGCAGCAGGCACCCCCTCAATTTCATGTCTCACTCCCGCGCTCCCTTTTGTGCCCTAACACCTAAGACCCCACAGCTCTCCCCAGTTTGAAGGGAAGCGAAGGCGTGCCTAGACTTCTAGGTGAAGGCCAAACTTCATTTCTAAAATGGGTGTGAGGGGTAGTTGTATCCTTCCTGGGCTGGTCTGGGTTATGGAAGGCAGGCCCCACACCCTCTGAAGCCATGGTACAGAGGACCCCTGGACCTTCAAGGAAAAAGAGCAGGATTTTGGCCCCCAAAAGGAGGGTGAGACTTTTGTGTCCATGAACTAGAAGGTGGGCAAGAGGGTGGTCAACACTCTTGGCTGTAGCTCTGTTTGACGAAAAATGTTTGTCTCACTGAAGTGTTGTTTGCAGAATGCAGCCTCCCACTGGCAGGTATCAAATAAGGTTAACTTTACAATGATGATTATAATCTAACTATTAGATTATTTTAATACCTACTGATATTATAATAACCATAATATTTCTAACAATTATGTTAGAATTAAATGGTTTATTTTCCATCAGCTTGGTTGTTTTTCTCTCTCTCACTCTCTCTGTATGTGTGTGTGTGTGTGTATATATACACACACACGCATAGGTATATATATACACACACATAATTATATATAGACAAGACACACACACGTATGTTTACACACATAGGTATATAGATACCCACATATTATATTTATGATCATATATATACTCACAAACACACATGTATACATTATAATACATAACTACATAGCATACCATTTTATATTTACATATACACATATGGGCGTGCACACACACACAATTAGCTGTAGCTCTCTAGCCTCTTTCTCACACAGCCCACAGTCTTCCTCTGTTGAGCAGTACCTACAGTGACTCTCCAACCTGCTCTCTCCCTCTTTCCCTACTCCCCTTCCCCTTCCTCCGTTCTTTTCTCTCTTTCTTCCTCCCTTTCTTCTGAAATAATGCCAGTTTGGTTCTTAAGACAGGAAGAAGAACCCAGAAGAATAATCCATTATTTATATACTCCAGGGAAACTAGAAGATCTCTATTTTCTTATTCCGTTCTCTCACTGTGAGGCTAAAGTACAATGAGACTGATTTCATATGTGGATGCAAAAAAGAAATAGTCTTACTGTTTTATGGTCATGTTTTGGTTCCTCTTTAAAAAGATCACCTCTTTATTTCTCTTTGCTTAGAGAAATAATGTAACAGCTTTATCCAGATAGGTGACTATGTATCTTGTTCTTTGGACCTTAGATCCTCTCAGGAAGTGGACCTTAAACTTACCTGGTTATCAGATCATCCTGGTCTTGGTACTCAAATTGGGGCAGGCACACCACGCATCCAGAAGCTTGCTAGACTCACAGCATCTCAGGCCCCACCCAACACCTACTGAATCAGAGTCTGATTTTCAACAGATCCCCAAGTTGTTTGTATGTGCTTTAAACTTTGGAAGGTCTGGCCTTAGGGACTTTTAATTACTGATTTCTGGACCCTACTTCAGATCCACTAAATCAAGAAACCAGGAACTTACATATTATAAAATTCTGCAGATGAGTCTGATAACCAGCCAGACTGAAGATCCACTAAATTAAGATTTGACTGTATATCTTCTAACAGCTACACTGACAGAGGGAAATGGATGTCCTCAAACAAGGGGCTTTATTTCTGTCATCCCTCTGCTCAGTTTCTTCAGTGGGTCTCCATCACTTCTGCTTTTGGCGTCTCGGTGTGATATTCAGAGTCCTTCATCAGGAGACCATTTCCCTAAGTGGTCTTTCATCTCCTTTACCCACTTCATTCTCCTGCCCCAACCAAGCTAAATAATCACTAACTACCCTGATTTCTCATGACTTCTCCTTTGTCCCTTAGGAGAGTTCTCTCTGCTCTTAGTGCATTCATATCTGCCATCTCCTTCGAAGTGCCTCTGAAGACCCACAGCCTCCTGGTTGTCTTGCCCACTGCCCATACCCTAGTTAGCACTCTCCTTTGTTCTACTTGTCTTCCATCTTCATGTGTTTAATTTTAAAGTCACCACTTTGTACTTGTTATAGACTGATGTTTGTGTCCTCCCCAGTCTCTCAAAAATGTTATGGTATTAGGAGATGGGGTCTTCAGGAGATAATTATAATTAGATGAAGTCATGAGGATGGAGCCCTCATGAATGGGATTATCACAAGAGAGCTTGCTTTCCCTCTGCGCTCTGCCTTGTGAGGATACAAGGACACGTTGGCAGTGGACTCCCACCAGAATCCGACCATGCCGGTACCATAATCTTGGACCTCCCAGCCTCCAGAACTGTAAGAAATACATTTCTGTTGTTTATAAGCTACCCAGTCTCTGGTACTTTGTTACAGCAGCCTGAGCAGACTTAGTGTTCATTAACACTTTCCTTTAAAAATGTTCCTCATGAAGTTTTGTATGAATTTTTAAAACTAAGCCATAAGTTCATATAGTTTTACTTCTTTACAGATTCCCCTTTTCCATGCTCCAGGTCACTGTTACCTGTTATTGTGTTCTGCCCACCACATAACAAATTGTGGGTTAACCAATTTTCAGGACCCTCCCTCCTTCATGGTACAAATGACAGAAGAATAAAACTTCAAAAGCATCCAGGATTCCAACTAATTTGTCCCAAAAGGAACCTAGGGGAAGCAGAACATTCCCAGAAGTATTTAAAAACCAGTGGTTCATTCTCAGAAGCTGCATAAGGGGTTGCCAGCTGAGACCTTCGGTAATCTCCCTGCTCTGGGCACATGATGATTTGGGCTCCGTTTTATTGTTTCTTCCGTATGCTGATTGGTTTTGATTCATTATACAACACAGAGTCCATGAAAAAAGTCATTTTTCAAGTTAATAGGTGCATGATGACATTAAAGTTTTGTAAATTTGCAGGTGGGAAAAACATCAACCTGGAACCAATATAAGAGATCTTGAGTAAGAGAAATATAAGAGGGCAACATACTGAGACTTGCCTTGTTTGAGGATGTGGATATTTGCTATTACAATGGAAGGGTTGGCAAGGGGAAATCCGTGCTCCTCCTTCCATCTCTATGCGTACGAGTTTCCCCTGGAGCTTTTCTTGTCTTGCCCTTTATCTGGATGAGGGCCTGACTCGCGTTCTTGTCATATCTCACTTTTGCCGTGGGGCCCTCGGGTTCAGTAGACAGAGAGCTGCATGACCCAGGGCCATGTGAGTGTATCTCACTGGACATGCTGCATGCCATTCAATTCCTCTAAGCCCTGACCAGCTCAGACCCCGATGATTGTGTTCCTTTCCTGTACCCAGGGTAAAATATGGCAGGCTTTACCATGGGAGATATGCACACAAAACATATTCTCAGGATGAATGGAAGCCAAACTCCTTCTTCCTCCTTTATCCACTTCTTTTTGTCTTTTTCTCTTCTGCCTCTTTATTTTTACCTAATACTTTTCTTGACCATTTCCCTCAATTTTTAAAATTCTGAAATGTCCACTGAAATGATCATAACACCCATTGGGAGGAAAACACACCACAGCACTATTTTTTTTGAAGCTTTGCTAAAAAACAATCCCCTTTTAAGCAGTGGCAGCCAGAACTCCGTAATCTGTACATACAATTTAATCCTTTAAAGAATCAGCAGGGCCCACATCAATCAAGAGCCTTCATCAACTTGTAAAAACAATATTTTGATTCAATCAGATTCAAAGCCCTGAAATTCTCAGCTAATTAATGCAGGGTCACTCAGGGGCTGTGCAATGGTGGCTGGAACAACGGTCAAATATTTACCCTTGGCACACACACGTTTGCATCACCCAAGGATTTGAACGATGGGCAAGAATAGATAATGCACCTATGGCTGCAGAAGGTTTCATCTGGCACAAGTATCTGGATACATAATTATTACGAAGGGAGGAAAGAAGAGAAATGATTCTTCCATCGTCATAGATGCACATAGGGAAGTAAAAGTCTGTTAAAGGTAAATGGACAGGGACCCTCCAATATCCTGCTGACCGTTCTGTTTTAATATTCCATAGGTCCCAAGCAGAGAGGTGTTTTGTACAGTCCTTCCTATAACATGCAAAATAAATGACAGGTTTAAAATTTCCTAAGAAAGCAGATTCAATACATGGGATCTTTTGTTAGGTCTAGATTCCAATAAATATGCTTTGGTTTGCACCTTCAGACATTTTGAGACTTTGTGTATTTTGGGGGAAGAGGGCTATGGGAGCACATGCAAAATCATATTATTTATGTTTATTTCTAAGTGTCGCTGCCAAGCACGTTAACACCTTATGCACACATAAAAACACATGATTTACTTATACAAATGCAGAAGGAGAAAGCAGGATGCCTCGTTACTGATAAAAAGTAATAATTTGGATTTCTTCTCTTAAATCATGGATGATAGGTAATCAATCGGAAATTAAGTTCATGCAGACATTGTATCTTTGGCCCCTACCTTTCTTCTTTCTTTACTTTTGGCATCTCCTCTAAACTCTTTAAAAATTGTTCATGATGATTCTTGTTGTGATATTTTACTATATAGTTTTGCAAGATGTTATTACTGGGAGATACTGACTATGGAGTATATGAGATATCTCTGTATTATTTCCTATAACTGCATGTCAATCCAAAATTATCTCAAAATTAAAAGTTTACTTTAAAAACTCATATTGAATAGTTGTACGATAGATACAGAATTGAGTAGGCTTTTTCTTATGTTGTTATTTGAACATTTCCACTCATGTGCCTGCCCCCTTACCCTCACTTCCCAACCTTCAAAAAAAATTCTACAAAAAGCAGACAGGAAGAAACTGTTCACAGCAGCCTTCTCTTTCCTTAAGATTGAGGCACTATGGGTTGTACTTCTGCTTTAAAAGTCCTAAATTTATCTTCAAGGGGGCTAAAAGAGACAATATGTGTCTTTTAGAAAAAATTAATTGTTAAATGATGGTCAGCCATGGATCTCCTTACATCCTCCACATTTTTATAGTTATCACCCTATGAATTTTAATAATTAGAGTGAAGTTTAGAAAAATTATTTGCCTGGAGAAAATATGGTAGTTTCAAACACGTTCCAGATCAAATATCAAACCTATTCCAAATTAGGCCACGGTGGTCATTTCAGGGACTCCTGGTAATATACCTATAGAGAACTTGCCCATTGCTGAGCTTCTGATTGACATGAATCACTGCATCCAATCTGATTGTTGAGCAATCAGCCTTGATCACTGTGATAGACCAGATGAATGCTGTGGCTTTGCTCAAGCTCAGCATTTCACAAACACAACAAAGCTTGGATTCATAGGATGCTGCCAAGGTTATTTTTTAAAACACTCAAGCTGGTCTACCTGGGGCTACTTGGTAGAACATTTGGACTAAATTAAATAGGCACTTCTGTCAGACAACTGATTTGATTTTTTTCCCACTGTATTAACTGGTTATTTTGATTTTCTATAGACATTTAAAAGACTTACAGAATTATAGACTCATAGAACTTTAGCGCCAAAAGGGTCCTTAGAGATGACACAGTCTATAGTTTCCCCCAAAGTTTCATAGGTGTTAAATGAAAAAAAAAAAAAATCAAGGATAAGACTATTTTCACAAGCAGCTCAATATCAGAAAAAACAAACAACCCAATCCAAAAATGGGCAGAAGACCTAAACAGACATTTCTCCAAAGAAGATATACAGATTGCCAACAAACACATGAAAGGATGCTCAACATCACTAATCATTAGAGAAATGCAAATCAAAACTACAATGAGGTATCACCTCACACCAGTAAGAATGGCCATCATCAAAAAATCTACAAACAATAAATGCTGGAGAGGGTGTGGAGAAAAGGGAACCCTCTTGCACTGTTGGTAGGAATGTAAATTGATACAGTCACTATGGAGAACAGTATGGAGGTTCCTTAAAAAACTAAAAATATAACTACCATACAACCCAGCAATCCCACTACTCGGCATATACCCTGAGACCATAGTTCAAAAAGAGTCATGTACCACAATGTTCACTGCAGCACTATTTACAATAGCCAGGACATGGAAGCAACCTAAGTGTCCATTGACAGATGAATGGATAAAGAAGATGTGGCACATATATACAATGGAATATTACTCAGCCATAAGAATAAACAAAATTGAGTTATTTGTAGTGAGGTGGATTGACCTAGAGTCTGTCATACAGAGTGAAGTAAGTCAGAAAGAGAAAAACAAATACCATATGCTAACACATATATATGGAATCTAAAAAAAAAAAAAAAAAAAAATGGTTATGAAGAACCTAGGGGCAGGACAGGAATAGACATGCAGATGTAGAGAATGGACTTGAGGACACAGGGAGGGGTAAGGGTAAGCTGGGACGAAGTGAGAGAGTGGCATGGACTTATATATACTACCAAATGTAAAATAGATAGCTAGTAGGAAGCAGCTGCATAGCACAGGGAGATCAGCTCAGTGCTTTGTGACCACCTAGAGGGGTGGGATAGGGAGGGTGGGAAGGAGACGCAAGAGGCAGGGGATATGGGGATATATGTATACATATAGCTGATTCACTTTGTTATACAGCAGAAACTAACAAAACACTGTAAAGCTGTTATACTCCAATAAAGATGTTTTTAAAAAAGGTAAGGGTATTTTCATTAAATATATTTGGGAAACGTTGAGCTAAATAGGTTCAGCTGTTTGATTGGCTCCTTATGTGTTATGACTCTAAAAGACAAGAATGTAATATGCAGGTTCTTTCAAGCTTACGGTCAACATGGAATCCTCTTTTTTCTTTATTGCCCCAGACCAGAATTACAATTAACAAGTTTTGAAAAAATATGATGTACTACAAACTATTTTATAGATAGGGAAATGGACACTTGAAGTAATTTGCCTTATTTAAAATGCCTCTTTTATATGGAGTTAAAATCAGGCTCGAGGCCTTTAAATTCCCCTTCTAGTTATTTTGGCTTAACCAAAATGCATTTATTTTCATTTGTATTATGAAAAATGTCAGACATATTCAAAAGTAGAGAAAACAGACAATATCCTCCATATTCCCATTATCCAGATTCAATAATTTTCTAGGTTTTTCTTTACCTCTTCTTCATATGTATATTATATACATATATAAAATGTATAATTTATATATAAGCATATATGAAAATATATACAACATTCTTGGACAATGTTACAAGGGATTAAATGAAAGTGTGCTGTCCTTATCATTATGAAGTACCAATTATTTCATTAGGGTCTGTAAATTGTGATTATCTAATTTTATAATATTTTCCCTATGTGTTAGTTGAAATTCTTCTATAAAAAACAAGTTTCCCTCACTAACTGGGACTATTTATTACCCAGAAGTACAACCCATATGGGAAAGACAGGATAAATGCTTACTTATTTCTTTCCTTTTAGTTGCCAATTTTCAGAGTAAAGACACATGTACCCCAGTGCTCATTGCAGTACTATTTACAACAGACAGGACATGGAAGCAACCTAAATGTCCATCAACAGATGAATCAATAAAGAAGATGTGGTACATACATACAATGGAATATTACTCAGCCATAAAAAGGAATGAAATTGGGTCATTTGTAGAGATGTGGATGGACCCAGAGTCTGTCATACAGAGTGAAGTAAGCCAGAAAGAGAAAAACAAATATCGTATATTAACACATATATGTGGAATCTAGAAAAATGGTACAGATGAACCAATTTGCAGGGCAGGAATAGAGACGGAGACATAGAAAATGGATGTGTGGACACAGCAGGGGAAGGAGGGGTGGCATGAATTGGGAGATTAGGATTGACATAGACACACTACCATGTATAAAATAGATAGCTAGTGGGAACCTGCTGTATAGCACGAGGAGCTCAGCTTGGTGCTCTGTGACGACCTAGTTGGGTGGGATGTGGGAGGGTGGGAGGGGGATCCAAGAGGGAGGGGATACGTGTATACGTATAGTTGATTCACTTCATTGTACAGCAGAAACTGACACAGCACGGTAAAGCAACTACACACCAATTTAAAAAAAAAAGACACAATATCAAGAGAACTTCAGAGAAGAGTGGGTGTAGGGGCATTAGGAAAGATTTTTCTGGAGGCATTTGCATCACAGCATAGTCTTAAAGGATAAGGGATGGGGAGCTTTGCATAGATGTAAGAGAGATCATGGTGTTTTCAGATACTGCAATTTGTTCTTTATTACTGCATCAGAAAAAAAAAGTGGAAATGAGAAAAAGAGTTAATACTAACGGTATCCACTAACCATACTAACGGTGGTGGTGGTTGCTTTTATTTTTTCTTTCCTCCGTCTCTTCTCTCTCCCTCTCTCCCGTTCTCTTCCTTTGAGTGTCACTAGACTCAACGTGTTTCAACTAATTTCATTCCTTATTCTTTTGATTCTCACAGTGTCCCATTTCTTGCCAACAGGAGCCCATTCATGTTTATTCTTGTGTCCTTGGACATGATCCTTCAATTTTTTGTATCTTCTTTACTTTCCAGCACAATAAGATATCTTGTTATGAACTTATACATCTCCTGCCACAGATTGGAACCAGCCAACTCTTTAAGAAGCCCTAGTTTCTTTAAGTGGGGAATGAATGGTACTTAGAAACCATAATTTGGACACTATGAATGTTCATTACTTTTGGGTTACCATTATTTTCAGGTCTGTTAAGTGGACAGGTCTAAAAAATACCCATCTTGCCTTTTGAAGAAAATGTTCTTTGCAGGAAGCTATTAAAAAATAGCCAGACTATTGGCCTTCTCCAAGTATTTTCAAGAGAAGGGAATTTTATATTATAATTCAGGTACAAGCCTACCAATATCAAGAATAAAGTAATGGCATTAATGAGTGGTTCACCTTTGTTTATGTGAGTGATTTGATATGGAATATAGTAATTCCTTCTCAAGTCCTATCTACATTAACATTTCAAATACAGCAGTTGGGAACTAAGCTTAGTAAACAGTATAGTTCTACCTCCTCTGTTCACATCCGAAATCAGACTTGTCATTTGCAGGAACAAAAAAGATGTCCATAAATGGACCCTTATTACATTAAAATAAGTCCCAGGGATTAAGCCTGAAGTGTTTAAATATAAGCAGTAACTTTTTAAAGTATTATAGTTAAATAATTATTTATTTTATTACAGTCGTGTAAAGGGTTAATGTTTGCATTACCGTACATGTCACTAGTTGATCATAAAACTTGGAACAAATTTTCCATTTAAAATAGTGAACTGGGTACATACATATACTTCCCCTTCCTTTCAAGTTCCCTCTAAAATAACTGAAACACTGTTTTTCAAGTGAATAACGGCATGATTATACTATGAGACAAAATATGGATCGAGACAAGGACTAGAAAATGGAATGAAGAAAGCAAATGGAGTCCCAGCCTGTTGGAGAATTCAGAGTAAGGAAGACCATAGTACAAAACCCTAGAGGCAAAAATATCTTTCCTAAAGGAGCTCTGGAGAAGTTTCAAGACACAAACAATACAAAGATTGAGCCATATTGAAATGGGAATACGTGCTTTATGTTAGCTTTCGCTCACCTTCCATGAGGTTGTGTCTAATCTTCATAAATCCAAAGTTATGATGTACTTATTCCTACAAAACCCCAAATTGACACACATCTCAGTCCTGCAAACTTCCAACATTCTTCATAGTTAAGACACAGGAAGATAGGAAATTAAGTCTAAATCTAATGATAACTAATAGTTATCCAGATTTCCCATCTGGACCTAACTCTTGCCTTAGAGTGATATCAGATGACACATAGCAGGGGAGCTTAAGCAGCCATATAAAATCCACATGCTGAGATTTGGGGATTAGTTCCAGGTACTAACAGTGTTGTGAAGCTTCAATCACTATTGTACTGCCTTGTCTTATATAAATTGCAGCATTTGCTTAATCCAAATATTAAAGGCTATGTGATTCATTTCTTGTGCTAGTCTCAGGACACGGGGGAATTACAACTTCAGGGTTGTGGGGAGTGCCTACAAACCACAGGTTTCCCCGGGGAACTCTGATATGGTCTTGAAAAATGCTTCTGAAAATCTTAACATGTACTGACATATCTGGGCTAATGAAGCCCCTTTCCTTCTCATCTACTGCCATACCTGCATACTCCTTTCCCTACAAAGAGTGAGCCTGTAATACCTGTTCCAACAAAAAGCCCTCCCATTTGAATCAAACCTACAAAATCTGAATAAAATATAGCAGGTCTTAAAATTGACAACTAATCTTACAAGAAGAAGGAAATTTTCAGGTACCAGGAAGACAGAGTGGGTTACAAACATGAGAAGTAAACATTTGAGCTATCATTGTGAATAGTGGGGTGGGGACAAAGGCATTGTTTCAGATTTAGGACTCCAGTGATTTGGGACTTAATGGCCAGGTAGAGACAGAAAGTAAGATTGTATGCACTGTGTGCTGGGAAGTTATTTCAGTTAATTTGGAATCCTCACAGGGCTCATCCTCTGTAAAAGTTAGGCTAGTAAGAAATTTTGCCATCCTAACCGAGGAGATAACAATGAAATTTAAATACCTGAGATGTGGGTAGGAAAAACAGTTGCACTTTTATAGGAAGGCCAAATCCCAGAAATTAATGCAGTACAAAATCCTTTTGGACAGACAAGACCCAATCCAGGTGACAAATGCCTCCACTGAAGATAAACTCACAATCCAGATTTACAAATTATACCACGAAAAAAACCTGCCTATCATGAGAATCAACAAAACCCATAAAACGGAATATTAAGACTCTCTAGAACTTCTACTAGAACCTTAAAGATTCTAATCGGATTCAGATAGAGACTGTGATATGAGTGTATATAAAATTATTAAAACCACAAAAAAGAATAAAAAAGCATAGGAAAAGAATTACTCATTATGAAAAATGAACAGGGAGATTGAAAGTAAATTAAATAGAACTTTTTTAAATTAAAAAAAAAAATGTACTTAGTTACCAAAATCTAAAAACTCAAAGAGCAAGCTAAAGCAGATTGGAAATAAATAAATGAAGATAGAGTTAGTGAACCGGCAGATATATGTGAAGAATTTATCCAGAGTGTAGTACAGAGAAATTAAAATATGGAAAATGTAAAAAAGTGGTTAAGAGAAATGACATTTAGAGAGAGACGTTCTAACATACATCTAACTGGAGTCCCAAGAAAAGAAGAGAGAATGGGTAGAAGATACACTGGAAATAACGGCAGAGAATTTACCATAAGTAATGGAAGTCAGATTTCCTAGAGCTTACTAAAACCCAAGCAGGACAAATGACAATAAATCTCTATCTAGACACATCACTGTAAAATTGTGGAATAGCAAAATAAAAGAACCAATATATATATAGAGAGAGCACACGAGCAAAGCATGTAGTTTACCTTTAGAGGAGGAACAGATTGACAACGGACTGTTGAAACAATGTTTCAGAAACAATGAAAATGAGAAGCCCCCAGAATGAAATCTTCAATGTATTAAGAGAAAATAACTGTAAATACAGATTTCTACAAATAGTGGGACAATCACTGATGAAGATTTTAATTCATTTCTCTCTGTTATTGATAGGTGAAGCAGACAGAAGGTCAGCAAGGATATGGAAGATCTGAAAAAACACAAAACTAAAATTGATCTAATGGAAATATTATGCTTTATCACATGAAACAGCTAGCATTAGATGAGTTAAAAATTATATGAGATTGGTAAAAATTGATATATAGTATATTTCCTACTGTCTCTTTAGAATTTATAAGAAATCTCTTTAATTTTCCTTTTTTTTAAACATCTTTATTGGAGTATAATTGCTTTACAATGGTGTGTTAGCTTCTGCTGTATAACAAAGTGAATCAGCTATACATATACATATATCCCCATATCCCCTCCCTCTTGCGCCTCCCTCCCACCCCTCTAGGTGGTCACAAAGCACGAAGCTGATCTCCCTGTGCTATGCGGCTGCTTCCCACTAACTGTATATTTTACATTTGGTAGTGTATATATGTCCATGCCACTCTCTCACTTCGTCCCAGCTTACCCTTCCCCCTCCCCGTGTCCTCAAGTCCATTCTACTGGGCTGTTTTTGCTATTGGTTATTTTTCCTCCTATGTAAACATTATGATATTGTCAAAATAATTCTAAATACTTTTACATATATAAATTTAAACAGGCACAGTATCATTGAAGTAGGTTGCAACAACAATTTTGCCTTTGGAGATGGCTCTGTTAGTTAAAGAGCCATTTGCTGGTGGTTTAGAAATTTTATTCTAGGGACCTGAGTCTCAAAGGCCTTGGGGAGACCCAACTCTGGTTTGAAAGGTCAATTCCAAGCCAGGGCAGAAGCTAATTCACAAATCATAATTTGAGGTCTATGACAGTTTCTCAACACTTGACTGCAACAGGAAAGGTTAAAAAAAAAAAAAAAAAAGGAAAGTGAGTACACCAGCTGACAAATAATAAACCACGACATTTGGAGGTATACCTACCACTCACCATCACAGAGCCATGTTTAGAGTGAGTCATAAGCTGTATGATGATTGCAAATGACCTGAACAATGGTTGGATGTTGATGAAGCTTCCAAACAAGCACCAAAACCAAAACTATACTACCAAACGCTTCTTATGACTGCAAGTCATAATTTATTATTCTTTTTAAAACTTGAGTTAGGCAATAGCAGCAGCATTATATAATCAAAAAACTGAAATTATGAACAAAACTATGACCTTAAAGCAACCCACATTGGTTACCAGACATATTCCCAAACTTTGCACGCCAGCGTTCCACTGTACTCATCACTAACTGCCATAGCACAAGTAACTGAATTGGGCTATGACATCTAGCTGTATCCAACATTCTCACTAGACTATTGTCCAGTGTTCTACCACCTTTATCAGGATTTGGAGTGCTTCCCAATAAACAAAACATTCCCAAGGGAGAAGCAGTAATTGGAGGGTTTGAATAATTTATACAGTCTAAAAGTGCCAAATTTTATAAAAATGAAATTTTCATTTAATATTTCACTCAGAGAAAAACTATCAATGCTGATTGTATATATTTTAAATAAAGCATACTTTTCAAAAATGCAGAATTCTCATTTTGACCTTCAAAAATAGCAATTTCATGTAGTATAATTTAAATATATAGAACATTGCACCAACCAGCTACAGAATAGAATACATATTCTTTTCAAGTACATGTGGAACACTTTTAAAGATGGTGCATATATTGGGTGATGAATGATAAAGCAAATCTCAGCAAATTTCAGAGGACTGAAATGATGAACTACAGTATACCACTACAGCAAACACTGGTATGTTCTCTGGCCATATGCATTTAACCTAGAAATCAGTAGCATAAAGATAACTAGTGAAACCCCTATAAGTTCAGAATTTAGAAAAAATTTGTAAAAAAGAAAACTCATAGGTAAAGGAAAAAAATCATAATAGAAATTAGCAAATATTTACAATTGAATAACAAAGAAAACACTACAAAAACTAACTTTCAAGCTTACAGAATGCAGGTAAAACTGTATATAGAAGAAAAGGGATCACTTTAAATGTTTACCTTAGAAAGGAAGAAAGACTAAATATTAGTGCAACAGGAATCCATCTTCAGAAAATAGAAATGCAAGAGCAAAATAATATCAAAAATGCTTAGAAGATTTTTTGATCTAACTACCACTGTACAGGAATACAGGAGTTAGAGGAACATGTTAACCAGTGTCATGGACACACAATCAGCAAAATACAGACTGTAGAAAACTCTACATAATAAATGACCTGTTGTCTCTTCAATGAACTGCTAGAGGAGGAGAAAGAGGAAGTGAGGATATGGGGGAAACATGTAGAGTACAAGAGACTTAGGGTCTGGCTCATAAAAAAATTGATTTTTGAAAAAAGAATAAAAATGATTTTTATGATGCAGTTTGGGAACTCTGAACCCTGACTGGATATTTAATTAAGAAAATATTAAATTTTTAGATATGATAGTGGTATTATTGTGTTATGTCAATTTTTCTCTTATTTTTTAAGTGAAAAAAATGAAGGTAGAATAAAGCATATATATTTTGCTACTATTTACCTAAGAAGGGAGATATAATATATAAATGAACATATCAATGTGTGTGTGTGTGTGTGTGTGTATAAAACAACAGAAGAATAAGTTAAAAAAAAAAAAAGGGTAATGGCTACCTGTAGGGAAGGGGGAATAGAGTAGACAGTAATGTTAGCTATGAATATATTTTGTATTGTGGATTTGACTTTGGAATCTGGTAAAAGTATAAAACAACATTAAATTTAAAATGCAACCCTTAAATATTGAAATTAAAATGAAACAGTGTTACCTAACAGTGTAACTTCTTCTCAAAGAAGAAATATCCTGAGTGTTTCTAAAACACAGTAAGTTGACAGTAAAATCATACTGCCCTAGAATCTTAATATTCTAAAAAATGTTAAACTGTTTTCAATAATCTTATCATTGGTGGTAGTGTTGGTACTTTTATGCTGAGACTTTTCTATGCATATTGTGAGATAATGAAAAGAAGTAACCGTATTGGCACAGGGATTTTCGGCATGGGAGAAAGTACATGCATATATAAGTTTGATGAAGGTAAGCAAAAACATGTAGCCCTGAATTTGAGTTGGAAGTATCAGTATGAACTCATGATAATAATTTTTAAACATGTTCTAACACTGTCTATTGAAAACTCTTAAAAACCATGACCAACATTTTATCAACGAGCAGATCTAACATTGAGATTGCAGTCTCTAATTATTTCCAGCTAAGAGGAACCAGTGTTCCTTGAAAAAATAATTGATTCCCAGTCTAAGACAGATGGTACACGATGAGCGTGGAACATCGTGTCATGCCAGAAGGCAGGGTGTCAATGATGGCAAGGGCTATATCATAAGGACACAGGAACCAATTTAAAGAGCTTCCCACTGGCACGAATGGCACATCATGAGTGGCAACAGTAATAGTAACTTCAACACGTCAAAATACACCAACATATTTAAATCTATGAGTTCATAATAATACTTTTGATGGCATTGGTCATCATTAGAGTATTCTGGAAAGCCAACTCATTATTTTGAAGACTGGTAAATAAAGAGAAAGAACCAAGTTATGTCCCTTAATTCCTGTATAAACTTTACTTCTAACCAAATATTTGCTGGGAAGAAGTTATCTTGCTCTAAGAAATGTTCTGGCTAATAAATTGAAGGCAAACAATGAATTAATGGATCCAAGCAATAATCATCAATAGCTGTGATATCACAACAAAGAAAAATCAGACGTTGTATGTCTTCTGATATAAGTATATCTAACCCCTTAGAGCATTTCTGGAGAAAAAAAAATCAAGTCAGTATCTATAGTAAGCCTAACTTATAGTAGATCTAGCTATTATTTTACATGAAATACAGGAACAGAACAAATTAAATGACAACAGGGGGATGCAAAGAGCAAAATTCAAATTGTGGATAAATCTACAAGACAAATGATTTGGTTTCTTTAATCAGCCAATTTATGTATAAAATAACACAAAGTAAAAATTAAGAAGTGAAAGAGAAAGTTAAGGTATCTGTAGATTAAAAAGACACTTAAGGTACATATCAATGAATGAAATGTATGAATTTGAACCTTGATTCAAGGAAATGGTAAAATAAAAAGAGACAATTAGGAAAATAAACATTGACTAGATATTTGATGTTATTAAGGAATCACTGTTAATAATTGTTAGATATGAAAATGTTTTTCTCTCTGTATTTGGCAATGAAGTCCTTAGCTTTTACAGATATATTCATATAGTTGCAAATGAAAAGATATCAATAGATGTTTCTTTAAATAAATATTTTCTTTAAACAGCATCAGGAAGGTAGTGGGAGGGATACAGAGGAAGTAAGGTATCAAGAATTGACAGTTGCTCAAGCTCGATGATGGCTAACTTAAGGTTCATTGTACTATTTCTTATACTTTAACATATATATTTGAAATTTTCCAAAATAAGATCCAAAAAGTTAAAGAAAAAACACCTTTCCATATCATTTAGAGATATATAATAAACTATTTATGGGGGAAATGGCATGCTCCTGGGATTATGATGTAAAAATAATCTAAGGGCAGGGGAAATGTGGGTAGGGGTATAGATGAAACAAGGCTGATCATATACCAATAAACATTGAAGTTAAATGATGAGTACCTGACAGTTCATTTTACTAGTCTATCGAATTTGTGTATGCTTGAAATTTTCCACAGTAAACGTTTTGCTTTTTTAAAAAAAGAGAAAAGTAGAAAGCAGAAAACTAAAAATAAAAGCAGAAGTAAATGGAACTTGAAAATAAATATGCAGTGGAATGAATCAACAAAATCCCAATTTTAAATTTCTGAAATAATTAGTAAAACTGATAGATCAAGAAAAAAATAGAAAATATAAAAAACAATATTAGTAATAAAAATGAAGATTACTTACAGATGTTAGAGATATGAAAAAGAATAACAAGACGATATAATGCATAACTTTATATCAATAAATTCAAAAATTTAGATAAAATTGAAAAATTCCTGGAAAAATACAACTACCAAAAGTGGCCCAAAAAGAAAAGGAAAACCTAAATATCCAGATAAACATTAAAAAAAAACTGAATCAGTAATCAAAAATCCTCCCACAAAGAAAACTAAGTGCTTCCATAGCTTCACTGATGAGTTTTACCAAGTAATCAGGGAACAAATAATTTTAATATACAAACAATTCTAAAATACAGAAAAAAAGGGAACAGTCCCCAATTAATTTGATGAGGCTAGCAAAACTGGATGCTAAACCCTGACAAGGACATTATGAGAAAGGAAAATTACATCACTCAAAAAAATAGATGTGAAATTCTAACTAAAGTATTATCAAACCAAATCCAGCAATATATAAAAATGATAATATATCATGCCCAAGTAGGATTTATCCCAGAAATGAAAAGTTTATTTAACATTAGAAAATTAATGACTGTAAGTCACTACATTAACAGATTAAAGAGAAAAATGATATGATTTACTCAATAGATGCAAAAAAGAATTTGATGAAATTCAACATCTATTCAATATAAAAACTTTTAGCAAAATAGGAACAGAACTAAATACCCTTTGCCTGATAAAGGGTATTTACCTCTGGCAAGCATCTAATTAATGGTGAAATATTGAAAGCCTTCTATTTGAAACTGGGAATAAGAAAGGATGCCCACTCCCACTACTCCTATTCAACATTGTACTGAAGGTCACAGCTAGTGCAAAGGAGAAATAAAAGGTATGATTGGAGTTGCTAAAATAAAATTACTCAAACAGATATGATTGTAAAGGTAAAAAATTAAAACAAAATCTAAAGATAAATTATTAAAAGAGTTTAGCAATGTTATTCTGAATCAACATACAATAAACAATTGCATTTTTATATAATTCAACTAAAAATTATTCAATTAAATTTTTAAAAGATACTATTTACAATAGCATACAAACAAAATGTGCCTAATAATACATCTAAGCATTTACTGGAATAATTTTAAAAGATTTAAATAAATAGAGAACCATGCCACATTCATAGATGGAAGGGCTCAACAGTGAAAAAATAATCAATTCCCTCCCAGTGGATCTATAGATTCCAGGTGATATCAATGAAAGTCCCAATAAAACAATTGAATCAGTAATCAAAAGTCCTCCCAGGAAGAAAGATAAGTGCTTCCCACAAAAGACAACCAACAGGGGTTTTATTAGTGGAAACTTATGACTGAAAGTGATTCCCCAGAGGGAGAAAAATCAGGCAGATCCCTTTGTCACACCACATTCAAAAGGGATTTCCAGGGGGGGATTAAGAAGTGCAGAGTGAAAGGTAAAAGTATAAGCTAAAAGAAGAAAAAAAATGAGAAAATCGTCATCACGTTGGAAGGAGGTGGGGAAAGAACTTATAAAGCACAAGTATTATTGGGTATGACAATGTCAAAATTATGGATTTGTAATAAATAAAAGCTATTTGCAATGTCTAAAACCAATACAGGTTTAACATAAAAAATAAGCAATGAACAAATCAGCAATGAGAAAATGATAGGAAACCAGTGAGGAAAAAAAAATAGATGAAGGCTATGACTAGGTAATACAAGGAGGAAAAAAGTCTGAATGTTTATAAATGTATGAAGGTAATATCTCACTAGTAATAGGTGAAATGTATTTGAAAATAACAGTGAGACACCACATTAAACCAAACAGATTGGCATACATTAGAAAATGGAATAATACGAAGCTTTAGCAAAGATAGGAATTTTCTCACACTGCTGCTGGGTACATAAAATGACAGAATCCTTCTGAACAGCTACCCAGGAGTTCTTATTGGCACTTAGTATCCTTATACCTTAAGTATGACTCAGTGATTCCATTTCTTTTCAATACCCCAGAGAAGCTCTTGCACAGGTCTCCAAGGGAACATGTGTGAGCATGTGTGTCTTAGAGGTGCTTGTACTAGCAGACTTCCTCAGGATGCTTTCATTGCAAGCATCAATGGAGCTCATTATCTCCCCTTTCCCACACATAAATAACTTCTCCATCAGTGTTCCTTTCTGTCAATAACATCACCATCATCCCTGTTACCCAAGCTCTACACTGCTTGCCTGACATTAGTCATCTATCATTTATCCCACCGCCCTCCTCTTCCAGGTCACCACATCCCAAGGGCCAGATGATGGCCTCCAACGTCTGCCAGCAACAGGCACCAAGAACTACTTGGCTGCTCAATCCAATGGACACTGTTCAGTTGTTATCTTACTTGACCTTTCAGCTGCATTCAGAAAAACCAACAATTCCCTTCTTAAAATATAATCCTTCCTTGGGTTCCATGACCCATTCTTTTCTGGCTTTCATCCTGCTTTGTTGGCAGCATCCCCTGGCTCCCTTTGCCTGCCCATTTCTTCACCGCTCATGCTCCCATGGTTTGGGCTAGGCCCTCTTGTATTTTGATTCTATTCACACTTAATTACCAGTAATATGCTGATGGCTTTGACACTGTTATCTGAGCCCAGATATTCTGTTACACAAATTTATACCTCTTTACTGGCTATCTCTACCTAAATATCTCCTAAGAGCCTCAAATTCACTAACTGAACTCACCATCTCTCTTCCCCACACCTACCCTTCAGCTGGCCTCTAACTCATTGAATCATTCACTCAGTTGTCTATGCCTGAGGTCATCTGTGGCTCCTTTCTCTTCCTTAACTCTATCCTCAACTCCTATCACTCTGGAGTCCAGTAGATTCTACCTCCCAAATAGCTCTCAGATCAGTCTTCTCTCTGTTTTCACTGCCACTGCCCTGGGCCAGACCACCATTTTCTCTCCCCCTGACCACCACTTTCTAATCTCTTCTCCACAAAACAACCCTTGCAAGCCTTTCTAAAATGCAGCTCTGGCTATGTCATCGCCTTCAGGATGGCATTTCAACTTGCTTCTGTCTCGCTCTCTAGCTTCATTTCCAACCTCCTCCCCCACCTCTGCCCACACTGTGTTGACCATCCCCACACCAGCCTTCCTCCTCTGGGGGACTTCTTTCAGCTTCCCCTGATGGCCTTAGCCTCTGGGCCTTCAAACATGTTGCCCACACTCTGAGTGCCCGCTTTGCCACCTGTGCTCCCATCTCAGCTGTAACATCAATCTCTTTTAAAAGCTTTCCATGGCTTGAATAAGTGTTTATCCTATATGTGTTCATGGCACCCATCATAGCATGTTTCATCCTAATACTCAATTTCCACTATCTAAGTTCTCTGTCTTCTTTACTGGACAGAAAGCTTCTAGTGGGTAGGAAAGACAAATATAACTCACCATCTAATTCTCAGATTTGTTATACTCCTCAGAGTTCAGTATTCAATAAATATGTGTTGCACGAAAGAAGAAATGAATAAATGCATCCGCTGTACTTCTGCCATATTTATTTTACTTAAAACACAAAGCACAATCTATCACCTCCCTTTAAAAAAATCAGTGACTCTGTATTGCATGATGAGCAAAGTTCACACGCATTAGGCAGGCATTCATGATACATCATCTTCTCCAGCTTACTTTTCTGGATATCGCTGATTATCACGTGCTCTGTTTTCCAGCCGACCTGAATAACTCATATGTGTACATATTCCTCTGATTCTCACCTCCCTGCCATAGCTCATGCTGTTTCCCAAACTCTCTCCGTACATTATCTCCACATGTCTCAGTCCTATTTACCATTCAAAACCCAACAACCGCGCCACCTCTTCCATGGAGCTTTCCCTGATCTTGCCCTCTGGAAATTGTCTCCCCTTCCTCTGGTTTTACACAGCATTTGATCTGTATATTTCTTATGAGCCTTATCACTTAGTACCTATAGAATATATATTTGTATTTCTCTTTTCCTATTCTGGATGGCAAACAACTTGAGAGCAATAAATGTATCTTTTTGGAAATCTGTGTTCTGGGTTGAATAGTGTCCTCCCCAAATTCATGTCCACCCAGAACTTCAGAATTTGAACTCACCTGGAAATAGGGTCTTTGAAGATGTAATTATCTAAGTTAAGATGAGGACATATTGGCTAAGGGTGGGCTCTAGATCCAATGGCTGGTGTCCTTACAGAAAGGCCAAGTGAAGACGGAGGCAGAGATTAGAGTGATGTGTCCATGAGTCAAGGATTGCCAGCAACCACCAGGAACCAGAAACTAGACATGGAACAGATTTTCCCCTAGGGCTTTCAGGTGGAGCATGGCCCTGATTGACACCTTGATTTCAGACTTCTAGCCTCAAGAAATGTGAGAAAATAAAGTTCTATTGTTTTAAGTCACCCAGTTTATGGTAATTTGTTACAACAATTCTAGGAAACGAATACACTGTGTATTTGTTAGAGTTTAGTAGAGCCCTTGAGTGCTAAGTTCAGTAACTGTTACATGAATAAGTGAATGGCTGTTGAGGCCTGCATCGCCTGACTCTGGGACATATTATCACTGTTACTGTAGGCATTTGGCATGGCTCCCAAACATGTCTTCATGAGGACGTGCAGAAAGGATGAACTACTTCAAACGTTGATTCAATATGAGGGAGGGAATCAAGGGCTCCTGATAGGCTGCTAGGGTACCCCCAGCTCAGAAATGGAGGTCAGGATAGATGGGGAAAGGCAGGTCCCTAAGAGAGATGCAAGGCTTCTCTGTAGGAACAAGTCCCAGGGCACTTCAGGAAGCTCAAAGACTTGTATCTACTTTTGCTTTCTCTGCAGTTTTCTCTCCATCAAATGCCTTCCTCAGGACAAATTCTTCTGACCCAGATAGGTCAAGTGACACCACCTTTCATCCATAAATTGCAGTTCACGTCTGTGCTCTTTCATTGGCCAAGAATAGGACTTAAAATCACAATGGGACACTAGAACACCTTTCTTGGTGATACAGTTCTTAAAATACTGCCTTAAAGAGTGGGTTTCTCCATACCTTCTTAGTTCTTACAGAGGAGGACACGTTTGTTCTCTGTGACCTTTAAAGTCTGATGTCATATGTAATATCCTACCTTCTTGCTTTGGGCACTTGGCAGACTCTCACCACATGTCAGCTATCTCTCCATTAGCCATGTGGGTATCAGACAAAGAAAAGTCACAGGTTGAATGTCAGCCACCCAACCTGCCTTTGAGAAGTCTCTTCCTTTTGTTCATACAGATGTCTTCTGGGACGCAGAATCATGTTACAATCTATCCAAGAAAAGCCAATTTGAAGCCAAGACCAGCTACATAATTGGCAGGGTCCAGTGTAAAATGAAAATGTGGGGCCCTTTGTTCGAAAACAATTAAAATCTCAAGGCAGTGACAGCAGAGCATTAAACCAGGATCAGGGCCCTTCTGAGCAAAGGACCTATGTGACTGCATAGGTCACACACCCATAAGTCTGAACCTGTCTGCAGTGGAAAACCAGATACTACATTTCATGAGCAAAAGCTAACAGCATTTGGATTGTCAACTGCTTTGGATTTTCTCCATGGCTGCTTCCTCCATTAGGACAGCTCATCAAATATGATGGCGGCTGATTGAGAACTACTATATAAATGGTTTACACAATGAATAATGAATTCAAGATTAAAATGTCATTAAAAAAAAAACAAAACAATCCACTGGTAAATACACTTCCCCGGGTATAATGAGGCTTTCTTTTGGGACGTAGAAAGATGAATTTTTATCTTGTGAGTTTTGAGCCTGTTGAAGTCAGTTGGCTGCTCCTGTTTGGGAAGTTTTATGCTCAGATTTTGCTGCAAATGTTGGCTCTTCCCTCCTAGTTTTTCCCACCCACCCCATCCCCAACATTATTGGGGTAACTTTGGCAGGGCTGGAGTTGCTGGATAATGGAGTCAATATGTACATATTGATCATCTTACTTGTGCATAGAAAGATCCCAATACTATGTAAGGGAATTCTGAGACCTTCTTTGTATAAGTGTAGGATACCTTGCCCATGCAACTGGACCATGCTCCAAAGCTGGATAAGACTGTATTAACCATATTAGACCAAAGGCCAGAGAGAGAGATCTGAAGTGGGGTAGTTCTGAAGAAGCAACATCATCTCTGGGAAGAAACTGTGCGAGGCCTCACAAGAGATGGAACCTGGAATGTGACCCAGAAATATGAAGGCAGCTGACTTTTTCTTCCCTGACCCATTGTCCCTTTCTCATATTACCATGGCTGCCATGTCTTCTGGCTTAGTGTATATACACCATAGTCTCTCTTCTAATAGCATCGTGGATCTTTGAAATCTATACCGCTTAGCTTGTCCCTGTCAGCACACGCTTAGCCTCCCAGCCCCACATTGCCCCTTCAAGGTGAGTAGGCACATAACCAGACTCTGGCTCATCATGGAGTACCACCGCTCTGGACCACTGGGTTGGAACCCAGTCTAACTCCAGAATAGCAAGCTATATTTAACACATAAAAAAAACTGCCCTGCCCAGAGTTGGTGGTCAGTAACTATTTGAGGAAAACCTCAACAAAATGAGTAAGAGCCTTTTCTCCAGAAAATGTTTAGTGCTTTACTAAAAATATGTATTTCCATTCTGTTTTTAAGTCTTAGAAAACTCAGTTCATTTCTTGACACTTAAGCATACGCTGGCTTGTGACATTTAAAAAGTTTTCTTGACAATTAAAAAGTTTTCTTGCAATTATTTAACAATTGTTTGACACCCTGTTTTAACCTATCACGTGTTTATTTTTACTTTTTTTCCTCCATTAAAATAAAACTCGTTGAGGGCAGAGAACAGGTTTATGATTTTGTGTATCTCCCAAAGTAACCCAACAGAACAGGCATTTAATAGATACTTGCTTTAATTTCTGGTTCTGCAGCATCTTGCCGCTCTTTCTTTAATATTGTCATTTTTGCCACATTTACCCTACCAGATATGCCTTGACATATACAGCATTTGAAAATGTATACTTAATATTTTAAAGAGTGATACTATCTTGAAAATAATGTTAAGTGAATGGAAAGCAAGTTAATGAAATAGATGCTTAATATCACATGTTATAACACAGAATTAAGAATATTGGAACAAAAACACCTATGGGTAGTAAAAGCATAACCTGGTCAGGAACAAAATAATCAACTTCAGGAGAGAGGGAGGGGAATGGGATTAGGGGGCTGTGACTTCTTATTTCATAATAAAGAAAAGAAAACCAAGAAAAAATCATTTGAAGCAACTGTGGCAAAATGCTAACATTTTAAAATCTGAGTGGTGGGTTTGATTATGTAAAATATTTTATTCTAAAACAATGTTTTAATTGTTTCAATTTGGGAGGCCTCAAAAAGTCTGGTCACAGAGAGAAATCTACCTCTTGCAATGCCCAGGCTGTATTTTGGTTATACATTTAAATACGACAAAACCAGGAGCTTCCAATTTTAAATGAGATGTGATGAGTTAGACACAAAGAAGCAAACACCTTCCAAGGGGAGGGAAGAGAACCAAAGCCTTCTGGGGACTGCCCTAATCTTCTATCCCATACCCCAGGAAGCCTTTAAGAAGAACTATTTACATTTATTTAAATCTTTCATGCAAGAACACAACCTCCATGAATTTCTAATTATGAACGCTTCCACTTGGTGCCCTTTACTCTCCTTGGTAAAATGATTTTAAAATATTATGATCTGATGGCCTTAAGACATCATGCAAGTCAATAAACAAAAAGAGATGAACACCCCCGCCAATGGGCAAAAGCATGAACCAACAGATAACCCTCAAAGGCAATACAACTGGTTAATAAGCCCATGAAAACATATAATCAAAACATCAAGGTGGGGCTTCCCTGGTGGCGCAGTGGTTGAGAATCTGCCTGCCAATGCAGAGGACACGGGTTCGAGCCCTGGTCTGGGAAGATCCCACATGCCGCGGAGCGACTAGGCCCGTGAGCCACAGCTGCTGAGCCTGCGCGTCTGGAGGCTGTGCTCCGCGACAAGAGAGGCCGCGACAGTGAGAGGCCCGCGCACCGCGATGAAGAGTGGCCCCCGCTCGCCGCAACTAGAGAAAGCCCTCGCACAGAAACGAAGACCCAACACAGCCAAAAATAAATAAATAAATAAATAATTAAAAAAAAATTCAAGGTGTTCTTTAAACAATTAAGTTGGCAAAGACTGAAAATAAATGAATTCTCACCATCCGAAAGTTGGTGAGAATGTGCTCTCACAGAGAGCTGAAAAGAATATAAGTTGATACAAACTTTCTAAGATCTTGAAAAGGGTTTTACCCCTTGAACTAGTAGCCCCATCTCCAGAGATTCCTCCTAAAAATTCATCACAACATGAATCATTATAACAAATGAATAAACTAAAACAAGTTATGTGGCTAATACTAGAAGAATGAATACAGAAATTATTATATAATTATGGTATGAACTATTACATCATCAACATACTCATTAAAAATGCTCAGGGAAAAAAATCATACTGCACCATTAATTAAAATAGCAGGACAGAAATCAAACACAGTATAATCTCAACATTGTTTAAAATTATATGATTACCTATAAATAGAAAATAAAAACTAACACTAAGTGCACTGAAATAGTACCTGTGGGTGGCTCTGGGTAGAAGGATTGTGGATTTTTCAGATTTTTTTTCATATTTTCCAAGTTTTCTATATTGGGTTATATCTTATAACTCAGGAAAGGAACACCAAATAAACACTATCTTTAAAGGAAAAAGAGAAGTAACTATTGACCAAAAAAACATCTACCTAGGCCTAGAGTTCAAATCTAATTCACTGGGAACACAGGTGACCTAGTCAAATATGCTTTAGTTTTGCAAGTTGCCTTTTTAAACTTTCCCATGATCCCAAGTCTCTGGGTTCTCTCCACTTCTTGCTAAGCAGGGCAGGAAGCGTTTGACCCATGCCTATTACCACGCCAGTGTTGGCTACCACGCGGAAACAATTTCTAAAATCTATCCTAGGATAGACGGAGGCAGAAGAACATCCTTTTCTCACCAATGCATTTCATATTCCTTTTTACATCCAATTCACTTCATGTGTTTATTTGGACGCACCCCTCTTGTAGACTGCTGAGCCTGGAGTAACAGCTTTACCCTCCTGTGACAGCCTAACAAGGCCGTACTCGGCTTTAGCGGCTGTTCTGGCTCTGCTCTGACTAAAATGATGACTCAGGCCTGAGAGTTTCATCTTCAGAATGGCGGAGGTGGTCATTCAAACAGCCTAACCTTCAAGATGCTCTTAAAATGGAACCCGTTTCTTCAGCCAACAATGTCCCTTCTACTGTCTTTATTTAAAAAGAGTCATAGCTGCAAAAGAGCTAAAAAGGAACTCACTGAATTACCTCATCATGGAGGGAGGGGTAGGGAATTAAACATGATATACATTTTCCCTTTATTTTAGGATGTAACAATGGCGAAAGAAAACTGTCACTGGGGTCCCTAGGTTTGACTGAAAACAAATTTTACGCTGGAAATCAGACACTAAAGTTAAAGCAGCTAGATCTCTTCCATTTCCACTGCATCCCTGTTTCTAACTTTAACCCCAAATCAAGACAGATTCCAGGCATAACTGGCATACTTGGGTTTGTCTGGGTGAATTAAATGGTCACATAGTATTAGCCAAATTTCTACATGCATAGAGCCCCATACCTGGTGTGCCAAATACATAACGAAAAAAATGAGTTGGTATTTGCTTACAGAGTCAGTAATCTAATTGGGGAGGGGGTGGTTTGGGTAGGATACAGAGAAGGCTGGAGAGGATGGTGTAGGACTCAGCAAACATTTTCTTAAAGGGCCAGAGTAAATATTTTAAGGTCAAGAGGTAAAATGTAGGCTATTTTACATGTAAGTACTTATAAAAACCATTTAAAATGTAGTCATTTTAAAATGTAAAAATTATTCTCTCTCAGGGCCATTAAAAAAAAAACCTAAAAAAACCAGGCTGGTCTTGGCCCTTGGGTCTCAGTTTGCGGACACCTGGCTAGGACAGTAGGTAGAATCCCTGGCTAAGAGCAAGGGAGCCGCAGTTTCACTTCTTTCCATGTGATTTTAACATAAATCATTTTTTCTTCAACAAAATGGGAAAAGTACTAGGTATCCTTGATTATCTAACACAGTTGTTTTCAAAGATCCAATGAGGAAATGTGAAAGAACTATGATAAACTAAAAATTTCTAAACCAACACAAAGTACTATCATTGTGAACACTGCTTGTAGAGGAACTTACAACCAAGTTCCATCAAGAAAAATCTAACATTAGTCATCTCAACTAGGAATGGCCACAAAGGATTAAAGTGTATGCTGAATACTCTGACCTAAAGAATGAGAGAAGGGTGCGTTTCATAAAGATGATACTGGGGAAACAGCACTGCAATCCCCACCTGCAATGAGGAATAGAGACAGGCAAAATGTATGCAAGCTGGCTTTAAGCCTCAGAAAACTTTTTTGCCCATGAACCCTGCATTTTCCCCCTATTTTCCTGTGCCCTTTTTCTTGAAGCTGGCTCCATGTTCTAACTGGAGCTAAAGCAGAAGGCTTCACAAAGCTTCCCAACATGGCAACACAGTGTGTACAGGAATTTCTAAATTGTGCTTGGTCTAATAATACTTGCACATAGTAGGCACTAAATCCATGTGTGCAGAATTTAATTCAGCTGACTCTCTCTGCTTTGAAGGAACATTACAAAGACGGGCCAGGTGAGATCACTTATTTGTTCAGTTTGAGAGATACTGAGAGGTGGAAAACAACAACAATAATACTGCTTTTCATTCTGATGAAATTGAAAAAATTTCTCCAGAGCGAAACATTTGTTAATGCCAATATTCCAAAACAGGTGGCAACAAAATTTTTCAAATGAAACATTTTCTTGTGGCTTTTTCTGTAGTTGAAATGACACGATAATAACTAATAATTAATTACATGGCAATGACCCTCCAGTAGATTCATGCCAGATATTGAAAAGGATGAGATACTCATATGTTTGTCAATCTCATTCCATAAGCAGAGTTCTTACTTTACAGCTTCTGGTTCCAGATTTAATAAACATTAAAAGGTATTTTGCCAAAACAAAAACAACAACAAAAACCCTTTTACATCAAAATTTTTTACTGGAGAATCATGCCATTTTTCTTGCTTCTAGTTACTGGTCCGGTAGAAGTTGCCTTTTTGTTATGTAATTATATTCAATGTTTAATTATTTCCCAAAAAGTGTAAAATAATCTTTAAAAAAAGAAGATATTCTTATCAAATTCTCAATACTCATATTAAAGCAACTGCTTTAAATGTCCAAAAAAAAAAAAAAAAAAACAACTTTAAATGAACAAAATGGAGAGCTCAGCCATGAAAACTACCGACTGAACATACACATAACTGGATTTATCGTTAGTATTTCTTAATTACTCTTTCTTATCCCTTAGGTCGCATCTCCCATTTATTTTCTCCTTAGCATTTGCAGACGCCCGAATTTCATAAATTGCAGGAATAGCCACCTTACTTTCAATTATCCGTAAACTTCATATCAACCTGATGTTTTCCTCCTCTCTAAATTGGCACAAATCCCTCTGTTTCCAGTCTGGATATGCGCAAGCTGCAAGTTTCATTCTGGAAGAAATGCAGACATTTGGAATCACTCTGGTAAAATCTCTGACTTAACGCCGTCTCAGAAGTGAGAAGACGTGCAAAGACATCTGATTTGCACATCGTCATCATCCCTCCGCCATTTGATTTCTGCATCACACAACCAATTTATTCATCATAACCACCTACAGAATGTGCATGTATCGCTTGCAGTGTTTACTCCCTGCCTGTGGAAAATAAATGATCAAGACCAATTCGGATATTTGACACTTCCTCCATTTCAAAAAATAAAAGGATCAATTTTAAGCCCTTCATTATTGTCCCTATGAGGAGCAGAAGGGAAACTGAATGTGCTGCCAACAATGGAAAGGAGTTTTCCTTCAGAACGCCCTGATTTAAATAGAGAATATGAGCAGACGCAATTGGAAGCACCCACTTAATATTTTTAAATGAAAACTTAAAAAAGATTCAGGTTGTGGATTTGACCCTCAACCATTGGCAGGTGGGAAAATCATAGGTAACCTGATAGGAGAGGGAAGGAAGGAAGGAAGGAAGGGAGGGAGGAAGGGAGGGCAGGAGGGAGGGAGGGAGGAAGGAGAGAGGGAAAAGGGAGGAAAAAGGATGGGAAAGACAGGAAAAGAGGGAGGAAGGAAAGGAGGGAGGGAGGGAGGAGAGAGGAGAGTTCGAGAAACATTTAACGGCATTGTTACCTACTTCAGGAATATAAAAAAGATAGGGGTATGTATACTCATTGAAGAAAACTTTCTAGAGATACCAGATAAGAATGACTACGTCCAAAAATTCAAATCCAATCAAGCCAAATCCTACTTTCATTCTAGCCACTGTATAAAAAGAAGAGACACTATTCTTAAATTATTTAGACTGTGAAAACCCGAGTCATTACTTCAGCTGATTAATCTGAAATGTGTACATATGTATTTAAAGTTTGTAGCAAGAGGGAAGAGATATGGGAACATATGTATATGTATAACTGATTCACTTTGTTATAAAGCAGAAACTAACACACCATTGTAAAGTAATTATACTCCAATAAAGATGTTAAAAAAAAATAAAGTTTGTAAATATGTAAAATTTGTAAATATATAAGTGTGGTGGAGGGTGGAGGGTGGTATGGTCAGGCTCCTGGCTTTTGACACTCTGGAGCAGAGCAGAGGTGGCCAGGGGGGCGTGTCCCTCATCCCTCACCATCATCGCAGCCAGGCCTGAAAAGATCCCACCCCACTGCATGAGGGACACATGAGGGAAACAAAAGCAGGATTTCAATTTTTCTTAGGGAGCCCTGCACGCTGGATTTTTCCAGTACCCACAGTTAATAGCATTAACTATAGAGGGAAGAAAATATTCAGGGATTAATAGGAAATGGTGGGGGGCTGGACATGATGGATTCATTTTCACTATAGAATGAAAATCTGATGCATTCACTCACAAAAGGAGATGATTCCACACCTCCATCAATTGTATTCTCTTTCTGGGCACTGTGTGCCCCTTTTTCTTCACACACGTGTGAATGTAGAGTACAGAAAGGCATGTATGTTTGGGAGCTATCACTATATAGAAACACTGCGCATTTGCTCCCCTCTGCTTCATCCCTTTCTTGCTCTGAAAATGCTTCCCTTTGCTGGGGATAAAAGCACTCAAAGCACCTTTCTGTTGTTGTTTACCCACAGGAAAAACAAACAGTCTGTTAACTAAAATACCACACTGAAGGATTAAACCTGTTAGCACTGGATTTACAAAATTATTTTTCTTCTAATGTTCCTGAATTTATAACACAACCAAATTAATACAATTAAGTTAAACAATACTTTGGTCAAGAAACAGGATGATAAATATAATCTCCCAGTTTTAAAAAAAAATCAGACTGGGAGAGACAAAGGGAATTATTAAATATATTAGCAGGAAACAAATACATTTATTTTCTCAACACCAGTTTACAATTGTATTTATTTGGTTAGAAAAAATTTGGCTTAGATAAACATATTCTGAATTCAGAGGGCTGTTAAAAGCCGGGAGGCTGGGGAGCCCAGCGACTGTATTTCAGGGCTCAGGACGGCTACCACCGCAGCCTCCGACGACAGAAAGATTCTGAGACGACCTTTCTCTGGCAACTGATGTAGCCTTTGTCAGCTGCTGCTGGAACCTCAACTCAAGCTGAAACAGCTGAAATATCAGCTCAAGCTGTCACCCTTGCGCTAGGTCTCATAAATCCAGATTAAACCTTTCTGTTTGTTTGCCGGTTTGGCTTAGTTTTGGGAAGTCAGGAGGTGGGAGGAAGGTTAGAAAAACAGTTTTGGTTTTCGAGTGTTCGATTCCTGTCCAGAAGCTCCTGGATGAGCAGGACAGTCGTTTCTTCATTCAACAAACCTTTTGGAGGCATGGGCTGTGCCAGGACGGGTAATTCATAGAGCGGGGGTGGCGGGGAAGGAGTCCCTGACTTGCGGGGGTTTGTAGTCTACACTGAAATGGACCTGACTGCAAAATGCTTTTGTCTTGAGCACTGTGGATGTTTGGGGGAAGAACAAGCAATTTCCCATCAAACTGTACATGGCAGAACACAATATTCATTAATACTATCTTGCCTTTGATTTATCTATCTTTTCCATACAAAATATAAATTTGCATGAAAAATATTAAATAAAATAATATTTTTTAAAAATTAAATAAAATTGAACAAGATGAAACCTGACGTCTGAAACATAAGGTGAGATATAGGCAACCACATACATACTGGTCTGTGATTGAAAGGTAAAACACCTCCTAAAATTACCAAGTAAAGGTCTGATTAGAAGTTTCTGGCAATTGTGTGCAAAGTCAGGATTCTCAGTTAGACTTCATTTAAATTGTCATTCTAATATCGTATTTTGTTTAATGAGCCTGTATATTTTGTTCTTTAATGTTTAAAATCAATTTAATAATTTATGGTGGTTTCTGCATCCTCTACCACACACTTTTATTGTTTTGAAAGGCAAAATATTATCCTGAAAATGTAAATGGTTTTCTTTCTAAATATTTTAAACTCTCCTAGAGAACATGCACTCTCAAATGCATACATATATATGTATAACTTCTCACGAGGTTATGACAGGTTTTCTATCTTTTCATGCCATCTTTGGGCTTTATAATGCACTGTAAAATAATTCTGTTAACAATGCTGAAAGACAGTAATTGTATGTAACATGCATTTTTTTTTTCTTTCATTTATAAACCGAGTTGGATTTAGGTTTGTAAATATTTGAAGCAAGTAACATTAATCAGAAACTGAGCACAGTGGAGAATTTTTAGAAGCGAAAGGCAATTAAAAACTGCATATACATAAAAAAGTTATTTGGGGAGAAATTCCTACTTAGGCTTTTATGACACTTGCCATGATTTTTTTAAAGGGCAACATGGTGTTTTAAAATTTTAATTTAGTTAAAGAAAACTCAACCCCAAAAAGCCGCTCTATTGCATGGAAACCTCACGAGGCAAGCTTCAGTCCTGAGCAAACAAAAGCAGCTGCATTTATAAACCCTTGAAAAAAGGGTTTATAATGCAAACGCTGCTGTGACCTTAACTCCAGAGGTGCAAACAGGCGGCTGTAATAGGAAAATTATGCATTAAAACAGAATGGGTTCAAAGAATGTTTTAAGATTTCTATTTGATCATGTTTGGTAGCTTTTCCAGTTTCAAATATAAATGAACTTATGCAACTGAATGAGAAGGAAGCTTCTGTTTCCTTAAACACTTAAAATGGGTGAATTGTATGGCATGTAAATTATATCTCAATAAAGCTGTTTTAAAACAAAACAAAACCATGGATTTCTATCAGGGGCCAAAAGGAGTTTGAGAGGGTGTGAGGGGCATCTTGTCACTGAACAGTAAATAAGGACTGCTTGGAGACTAGAGATTTCCAACCGACAGGCTAACTCACAAAATCGTTCTAGCATTTGGAAATGTGAAGTGAAATGGGCTGCATTCTCAAAGCACAGAAATGCACACTTTACACACGGTATAACAATTTGTTTTTAATATAACTAAAAAACAACATTCATTTTGGAGTTATTTTCTAAAGCTCTTAAAAGAAATGTAAGAACAGTGTACCTAAATCTTAAAAAAGGAAATACAAAAGAAAGGAAGGAAGAGAGGGAGGAATAAAGAAGTATTGAAAAAAAGAGAAAATGCAAAGAATGGCAGTGAACAAAAAAAGGAAGGAAAATTCAATAAAATGCAAAAAAGGGAAATAAAGATTTAAGACAGTTAAAGACCAGAGAAGATGAGGGTATATTTCCAATGAAATTTCTAATATTTTAATACTCTAAGAGAAAAAAAAATTGCCAGAGTAGAGAATTCTCTAAGATAGAAGAGTAGTAAAATATCAAAGTAGGTTGTTTATCTCTCTTAGAATTTGGAAAACACATGAAGGAGAAAATGAATCTTTATTTATATTACTGGAAATTAAAATCTCGTTCAGAAGATTAATGTTGGTATACTGTTATATGGAAAACCAGATCTAAATTTCATACATGTCTGTAGGTCAAAACAATCTCAGGAGAATCTGCTATAGCTGCATCTTCATTTGGGGAAGATGAGGCTGATACCTAAGGAATTCCTTTCCCTCAGCTCTGATTCACCCAGGGCTTCCACTCAGAACTTTTCCTAATGTTCAAAGGAGAGATAATATCTGCATTAAAGAATAATAAAGAGGACCACCTAGAGGGGTGGGATAGGGAGGGTGGGAGGGAGACACTAGAGAGAAGAGATATGGGGATATATGTATATGTATAGCTGATTCACTTTGTTATAAAGCAGAAACCAACACACCATTGTAAAGCAATTATACTCCAATAAAGATGTTAAAAAAAAAAACTACACATATTCAAAAAAGTATAGACATTTACCTTTAGAATATTTTAGCTATCTTTAATAAACAAAATCTAGTAATGAAGATAAGAAAAAAAAAAAGGAATAATAAAGAGGACTTCCCTGGTGGCGCAGTGGTTAAGAATCCTCCTGCCAATACAGGGGACAAGGGTTCTAGCTCTGGTCCGGGAAGATCCCACATGCCACGGAGCAACTAAGCCCGTGCGCCACAACTACTGAGCCTGCGCTCTACAGCCCACGAGCCACAACCACTGAGCCCACGTGCCTAGAGCCCGTGCTCCGCAACAAGAGAAGCCACCGCAATGAGAAGCCCGCGCACCGCAACAAAGAGTAGCCCCCACTTGCCGCAACTAGAGAAAGCCCGCACTTAGCAATGAAGACCCAACGCAGCCAAAAATAAATAAATTAATTAAAAAAATAAAGGTCCCTAATCCAGCTGTGCTTATTGTTTTAAAAAAAGAAAAGAATAATAAAGAGATGCCAGTGCCTTATCATTTTCATTGACATAAGGAAAATCTGTGCTTTTTATTTTTGCTTTTGTTCTTTGGAAGTGAGGCAGGATTCTGAAATTCACAATGATCCTGGTGCAGGAGCAAAACAAAGCAGTGCAACTGGTAGGAAAACAGGTGGAAGATTCTACAAGCGGGATGGTTGTGATGTGCTCTTTGGGGGTCAAAGGCAACTCTTCCTGTATGTGAGAGTAAAGTTGGCAGAAATTGCCCAGGTACAGGCATGGTGAGACCTGGGTCCTCTCTAAAAATAACCTTTCAGGGCCACATGATGCTCCCTGGGGCTCCTGAATGGGCAGTGGTAGCTCCTTTGAAATGTTTCTGTAGAGCCCATTTTTGGAGATCTTGTGCTCTGTGGAACAGGGCGTGGTATTCAGGATTGGTGTCTGCATTTGTCCATCTTGTGAGCAGTTTTGTGTAAATAACCCTAGGCCCATTAATCTCCCAGAAACAGTGTAGGACCAAGTTGTCCATCGCTGAGGCAGGAGGTAAGGTGTGGCCACAGCACTGGTAACGTCCTAATAAAATCAGCCTCTGAGATCTGGACCCTAACCCCTTTGACACCCTCGGCACACTGCTCTTTTCTATTAGAACTTTTCTTCAGGTTCAAAGATCAGGCTATACAATGGGCTTTCGTCTACCTCTATCTCACACTGCCTGAATGAATAAGTAAATTTTAAGGTTTATGTAATATCCTTAGTAATATCTATGTCTGGAAAGAAAAGATTAAACATACTCTCTGACAAAAGAAAGGAAGAGCATGGGTGTGAGAAGAGGGAAGATACACAGCAACACGTACCCTCTGCACATCTGTGCTGTGCACGGAGCAGCAAAAGTCAGGTTGGTAATGAGTCATCTGTCTAGTCAGGACCACATCTGACTGGCCATCCAGCCATTTTAAAAAATAAAAGGTGGGGTCTACATGCACTATGGAAAGTCGACTCAGATTCTGTATGTCAGGAGTAGACAGACTACTGGCTCTGAAACAGACCCTCTTATTTTGAACATACCATTTCTTTTATCATGTTGGCTTTTTGAAAGATGCAAACACCATCTGGTCCTCCTTTTCTGCCTTTTTTTCTTGAGTAAAAGCTTAAAATAAAAAGTAGAAAGATTCTACAGGTAACTTACATCTAAGAGAAAAGCTAACACTGAGAAGGAATGCACATTTTCACTTCTATTGCTTTCTCAGGGAAGATCTTAAAGGATCTTATTTCCCAGCTCTTTTTGCTTGAGTCTGGAACCTTGAGTCTACAGCCCTGCCTCAACTGTGTGAATGGGAAGTGAGCCTGCTGTGTTTTAACAATGAAAATTGCTTTGAGTAGGATAGCTTTTTTTCTTTCAATGTGATCCTCACTTGGAATAAACCTAACTAAATAACTTATTCAAGGGGGCAAAGTTATTAAAACCAAACAAAAACACCTCTGACACAACTAAGGGCACACTGTGGGAGCTGAATCTAGAGGAAGGGTGGAGGAAGGGAAGGAATGGTGAATGGAATGTGTGTCTCAAGACCACTGCTGAAGAGGCACCAGGACAAAGTGGCCCGGGATGATGCCTGTGATAGGGCTTGGTCAGGGACCATGAGAAGGAATTCCGGCTCTCATGAGGACAGGAAAAACACAGGTCTATGGAAGGATTCTGTCAAAAAAAAAGCATTTCTGAACCCAAAATATAAACTAGTCCCTCACAACGTCGGTACCTGTATCAACAGGGCTGGTAACAGGGGATGGGAGTTGCCTTCAAATCTATAAACCAGCAAAGTCCTTCTACAAAAGACTTGGGATCCAGCAATCTGTTTTGGGATCCAAGACAATGGATATCACGGCTAGCTACTTACAATCACACACCATTTACAGGGTTCCTCCAAATCACAAAATGAATTGAGTTTGGAAGAGATAACTAAAACATGGTGTTAAAAATCTAAATATTCAACAGATGATTCACATCATCTCAGAGCCAAATCCAGGATCTCTGCTGCTTTTGCAGAGACAAGATTTTATGCTGCTTGGATTGAGCACAAGAAGTATAGCAACAGAACTGGGACTGACACTTGCAGAAACACCTGCAAGCATGTAGATACGAATAAAAGACACAGCAGAACAAATTGTAGCCATTCACTCCAGCTACAGTTTTATAATCTCCAGCCTGCATGGTACCTCTATAATGCATTTTAAACTACAAATATTGAAAATTTGAAGCTTAAAGTGGGCCGCAGGAAGAGATTTGTGTGGTTTCATACCAGGATGGTTCAGGGAAGACATAAAAGCTACATGAAATTTTAAATGCAATTATTTTAGATTAGAATATTTGGATTGAAAGATCTGGAGGGTATTGTTTTTGATAAGACAGTCCCACCTGACAAGAGGTGTCACCACTCTGGGGCTCTCTGTTGTCAACTAAAGATGAAAGGCCATCAGGAAGAATTAACTTCAGCTTTTAAACAGTTTGAAAATGTCAGAGAGGTCAGAGAAGATATGTTTCTTTATATGGCATATTTACACGATGAGCTTTTGGGTTACAATGTGTTTTTACTTTCCATTCAAGTTAGTCTAAAATCATGTTAATTGATCACAAGGGAACACTATGATTGGCTGAGGTCTGTGTCAATCACAGATGTTTCAGGTGTAGGCAGAGCATACTAGATCTTCTAATAGCAGTAATTGGCAACTATGGAAATAACCCTGCTAGGTCTCCTTTCGTATTTTCCATAGCCATTTATTTGGTTTCCAGTTACATGGAAGCCAATTTAAAAGCTTTTATACCTCGTACCTCACTAGTGGACCTATTGTTCCTATGTTCTCCTGGGGAAGCTCAATAGCCATTGCAAAATTCAATACACACACACATGCACAAGGCATCTCAACACTATATGTAAATATTGGTTTGTTTAAAAAAAACGAGAGAGAGAGAGAAAGAGAAGAAAACTTATGTATGTTATTTATTATGATCACCTTAGTAAATTCTTTTGACACATCTGATTTAATATTATGAGGAAGTTTAGTTTCATTTTAAACAACATGAGGCTTGAAGGTGATTTTGCATTTCTAACGTGCATTCCTCCTTCTAAAGAGGAAAGTGATAAGTTAAAGCAAGTTCAAGTACTACTGTAGCAAGCTAATTCCCTTTTTCCACATGCAATTCAGAGAGAAAGGTCAAGTCAGCTGTCACTTCTCTCTAACTGATGCTCAGAGTCTGTGTGCACTGAGCATGATGTATTTAAAAGAAGCCAAGCACTCAGCCATTTTCTGCATCAACTGTATTCCTCATAAACCCTCCATCTTGAGCCAAAATGAAAGATTAGGTACAGATGAATTTGTAAACAGCAAATGTGCAGAGAAGTTCTTTCTGCTCAAAACCAAACACCTCTTTCCCCACCATTTTGAAATGTAAGTAACCCTTGCAACTGGGAGAAAGGGGCTCTAACCATCAGCTGTAATTTATATGATGGGCTGTTCATAATGTGGGAATCTCGCTGCTGACCACTCGGGCAGCTGACTCCTCATCAAGCACTAACAGTGAGGCGAGGAAAACAGCAAAGGGCGAATAAAAGGCACCGAATATTGTAGACAAACACAGATTTGAATTCTTCTAGGAGAAGCTGCTGAAATACACACTGGGGACTGTGCAGGTAAATGTGGTATATACATGCATGCAATATAATTATTTGTATTCTAAATCAATCATCCTTGATCATTTTATAGAGGATACAACATATTTAAAACATGTGAGAAACAATGCCAAGAGAACCGACCATCTACTTCAATGCTTTTAACTAAGAAGATAAATTTGTACAATTTGCTTAACAGAGATTTATATGTGAGGTGGAGATGCCTGAAAAGTTGTTTCTTTATTAAAATTTCTAGAAAAATAGATACAATCATCTGAGCTATTATTAGTCAAATGTATTGTCTTTGTTAGAACTGTTTTTGCAGTAGAAAATCACTGAAGAAACCTCATTTATAGGAAATCAACTTATAAAACAATGTACCATAGGGAGGACTCTCAAAATGTTACACTGCTTTAAAAAAAAAAAAAAAAAAAAGTCTCATTCAAATCATTAGGACTGACATATTTTCTGAGTAGGAGAATGACAGTGCCTTCCTTCAGCTACCCAGATGCTACCCCTTCCATTCATACAGGCTCACTTGGGTGTCTTAAATAATGTCCTTGTCATTTCTCCTTGACTCCCAAGGCGGTGCTGCCCGTGAACTTCTCCTGGCTGTGCACATTGGCCTACAAGGCAATTGAACCACTTCTTTCTAAGTCATTAACTAATGTTCAGGTACTGTCAAATCACTCATAACAGAAAATCCATGCAACCCACAGGGTCTCCTTTTGCCTGGCAAATGAATTTGTTACAACTGGACACTAGCAGTGCTGGGTCTGGTGTCTAGACTTCAGTCAATAATGATCATCATGATAGTATTCCACATTTAGGGCAGTTCCTCAGAGTTGAGTTATCTGAGAACCTCAGACTGTTAGAGGCACGATCACCATCACGGTCCACTGGTGCTCTTAAATGCCTACTGGTGATTCTGCACCAAATTAAATCCTACAACATCCTGGGATTCGAAAATTCTATCAAGTCACAAACACAAAGATAGAGAAGATACAGGGGATCCTCTACTATGACTCAAGCACTTTGCCAGGTTCTTTACATTTTTTTTGTTTTCTTTTTTAATCATAAGCCTATAGGGTAGAGAATTACCAGCATTCTCCATTTACAGATGGTGATACTGAAGCTCAGAGAACTTCAGTAACTCACCCCAAGTTCCACAGCTCATAATGAGAAAGTCCGTAATCAAAATTGGGTCTCTTCCTTTTCACATGAGGATTAAAGAACTGAGAAGCACTTTTTAAAGACATATGTAGATTTCAAACCATGAAGAGATGACTGCAATTCAAACTCTCCTATTTTATACCTGAAACAGTCCTCTTGATGGAAACAGTTTTGAATTGTTAAAATGGCAAAATGAGCTCTGCTAAATCTCTGAAGGTGAAGCAGGACCCCCAAAACTAAGTTTGGTCTCAAAGATGCCAGGTGGACCCATTATATCTTTGATGCCAATTGATTCAATCCTGGACCCCACTCGTTTTCTGTTGCTTTCCCTCAGTAGTTCAGAAGATGACATTTTCTGAACCACAATAATGGCTTAGGATGTGACTCAAGGCATGAGACTGATGGGACTAAGACCTGTCACAGCTGACTACCATGGGTAAGTTAGAGGATGCTTTTGGGGGGCGGGGGGAAGAAGAGCATATTTTAAATCACCAGTGTCCTAGGCTATGAAGACACTGACCAGCTTCATATCAATGGATGTTTATATGGGAAGCTAAGAAAAATTAAATACAAAACCTCTCTTATAAGAAGGTTCAAGACAAGGACACCTTCAAAATTCTACCCAAAGCTATACAAAAATTAATAAAAATGAGCAGCATGGGGAAAATAAAACTATAGGTCTGTAAAGCTCTTGGCATTTCTGTCAATAGTTTTGCCTTTTTTGAACTTAAATAGTCAGTATTCTTTTAATGGCTCATGATGAATACCCTACAAAATTTATAGAGTTCTCTGTTACCCTTTCCAAATCTATTTCCACTTCTTTCTTATTCCAGCCTCAGCTGCAGACTGCAGGATATTCCCACCTCCTGCCTCACCTGTCCCTTGCCAGGGATGCTCTACACCATTTTCTGCTGACCAAACCCAACTCCCACCCACAAAACTGTCACTGTTTCCCACACACTGTCTCTCTGAGCATCCACAACAGTCTCTATCCCACACCTCAAATTTTTTTTTTTTAACATCTTTATTGGAGTATAATTGCTTTACAATGGTGTGTTAGTTTCTGCTTTATAACAAAGTGAATCAGTTATACATACACATATATCGCCATTATCTCTTCCCTCTTGCGTCGCCCTCACTCCCACCCTCCCTATCCCACCCCTCTAGGTGGTCACAAAGCACCGAGCTGATCTCCCTGTGCTATGCGGCTACATCCCACTAGCTAGCTAGCTATTTAACATTTGGTAATGTGCCACTCTCTCACTTTGTCCCAGCTTACCCTTCCCCCTCCCCATGTCCTCAAGTCCATTCTCTAGTAGGTCTACGTGTCTTTATTCCCATCTTACCCCTAGGTTCTTCATGACCTTTTTTTTTTTTTTTTAGATTCCATATATGTGTGTTAGCATACGGTATTTGTTTTTCTCTTTCTGACTTACTTCACTCTGTATGACACACTCTAGGTCCATCCACCTCACTTCAAATAACTCAATTTCGTTTCTTTTCATGGCTGAGTAATATTCCATTGTATATATGTGCCACATCTTCTTTATCCATTCATCTGTTGATAGACACTTAGGTTGCTTCCATGTCCTGGCTATTGTAAATAGTGCTGCAATAAACATTGGGGTGCAAGTGTCTTTTTGAATTATGGTTTTCTCTGGGTATATGCCCAGTAGTGGGATTGCTGGGTCCTATGATAGTTCTATCTTTAGTTTTTTACAGAACCTCCATACTGTTCTCCATAGTGGCTGTATCAGTTTACATTCCTACCAACAGTGCAAGAGGGTTCCCTTTTCTCCACACCCTCTCCAGCATTTATTGTTTGTAGATTTTTTGATGATGGCCATTCTGACCGGCCACACCTCAATTTTTAAATCATGTAATGCTCTATCAACCTTACGGTTGGTTGTTTCTCTGACTACATGTAAGAGCATGGCTATATTTCTTCTGTACCTCCAAAACACCTAGCACACTGGTAGGCTTCAATAAGTGCTTAATACTTATCCAACTGATTAATTTAACCCACAGACTGTCCTTGAAATCCTAGAGCTACTATTGCATTCAATGGATGGGGGGCACCCAGGATACTGGCAGGGGCAGAAGAATGTTCTATTTTGGTTGCATCCTAAGAACAAAAGCATAAGTGTAATAGCATACATATGTTTCTCGGGTTGAGATTTATAAATGGAAGCACTGATTTCAAATGTCAAAGAAACATAAATATTGCTCTTAGGGCAATAAATGCAAAACAAAACTGAAAGGCTTTGACGACATTTCCACTGGGTGGCTGTCACTCACCAACCCCAACCTTTTTCACAAAACTTTTGTTTCATTTAAAGTAATCATGAAGCTCCATGAGCCATCAGAGGTGGAGTTGTGGAAGATGTTAGCAACAACATCTCAGTAGTTAGGACAGACTAACAATTTCTAAACATTTTCTTTGAATAAAGAGTCTCAGGTTTGAAAGAATATGAGCACATAGCACTTTACTACTAGAGTTGATGCAGTTTAAGATGGAGTGTATAGGTTTGCCCAACTTTCTGCAGGGTTGCCTTTCCTTCCCAGGTTCATCACTGATCCCTTTCCCCTCAGTGAAGGCAATGCCTTAGGGACCAAAGTTAGATGAGTTGCATCTTTATTTATTAATTGCTCTTTATTCAAATTTGGACAATATATTCAAAGACTACTATTCAAGAGATTCTAAAATTGGCCAAAGAATTAAGAGTAAACATTTTAAAAGAGCTCATCATTCAGAATTAGTAGATGGTTAGAAGGTGGTTGAACGGAGAAGAACTGGACTGGATCTCTGAGTGAGAAACAAGTCAGTAGGAATCCTGGCTAGACTATTAGATGACCTTAAGAAAATTGTTACATTGCCCTGCACTTTGGTCTTCTTGGGAAAAATGAGGATCACAGTATCTGTCCTGTAGGGTGGCTGTGATTACTAAATGTATTAATGAATTTCAGTTGTTTGGCACCAAGGACAATGATTAAATGAGGAAGGTAAATTGAAAAGAAGTTAGAAAGGAAATCCTACTCTCGTATGGTCCATAGGTCTCCGCCATTTTGTCCTGAGTCATTACCCCTTATATTTCCTTCAGGAGTACCGACCTCTTATTATCTCCTTTTTGCGGCATTGGCTACTATTCTTCCTCATTTAGAGTTGCCAAACTGCCATATTTTCAGGTCTTGACAAAGCACTGCTGGATAAAACAAATATTTCATTAACAATCTGTTCCCAGGTGCTACAAATGTTCCACCTGAAATGAAAGTAGAAATTCATATGGTCTTCCCCTCCAGCAGTCTCATTCTCCAGCAAAACAGAGGTTTAATTAAGGTCAAACCTCCCAAGCCATAGCAGAGGATGAATTTAGGTCAGTTGAAACACTTATTCTAGTTAATTTGATCTAAATGGTTGTGTTTTGGGGGGAGAGAAGGAAAAGCCTTTTAGAAAAAGGAAGCTCCTGAATGGTAGAGAATGGGGAAGAATAGCAGTAGTCAAAGTTTAAGTCATATAAAGCTGCATACTTCTTAGGAAAATAATTTCTGAGATATATATTTATGTATATCTGCACAGATATATATATATATATATATATATATATATATATATAAATATATATCTGTGCAATTCTCAACTCCAAGTTATCTACAGTAACAAATTGTTTGCATATTTTTGGTAAAGCCAAGACACAGAGGGTCTTGACCAGCTTGAAGACCCCAGAATCTACAACTACAAATGAACTATTCCACTAAACAACTTAAGCGTCTCAAAGGAAAAATAATATACAAACCACAGAGCCAGACATAACACAAGATAGGAGAATTTTAAATGTCATCAGAGCCAAGCACTGCTTTGGTAAATTCTAATGAAGAAGAATTCTACATCAAAGGGAAAATGAAGAGATGAATATACACCCTCCCCCTGGGACTTACATTCTTGCTTATTATTCTTCATTTTCCCTTTGTTTCTGCTTCAAGCTCTCCTATTCATACTGCATGCTCACTTTTCTTACACATTCCCTCAACAGGACTCTACAGTTGGAGATGTAACTATTGTTCTATTCCTTGCACATGCTGCTTCTGCTTACCAGAACTCTGTTCATAAAACTGGGATGCCAAGAAAAGTAACATCCTATTTTAGAACATATCCAGGTTTCGTGGGGTCTGAAGCTTATAGAATTTGGAGAATTCTCTGTAAGGAAGGAATATGGAGTAAGTTTCTGACATTAATATTTACTTAAAATGAGAAAATAAATCACAACAAAGAGCTGGCTCTCACCGTTCAGATCCCTCTTTTCTGAGATTTTTTTCCCTCATGACACCTGGCTTCCCCTCTCCCATCCCAGAACCCTCTGCACGTCCCAGCAGCTCCCAAGACACTAAAGGTACCTCTCAAGTGAGGGACCCCGGAGCTTCAGGCTCATGTGCATCAGTGTAAACCCTCTGCACTAATTTCCCTAAAATAAACACAAGAAACGTGACCATCTATCCCCATTTTGCTGTCAGTCCCTGGCAGACATATTTTACACCTAAAGATAACGTCCGTTGTTCATGCTCAGGTACCTGATGATGATCTGGGTTGTTTTCTCCCTATCCAAAAAGTGAGACAATAGATTATGAAACAAGTTGCCTAATTGTAAAATTCAGAAGAGCACATTACATTTTTAAAGTACAACATATTTTTCCATCTAATTTGAAACTGTGAATATTAAACTTAAAGACTTTTTCCAGCTTCTCTTAGTGACAGACAGGGCTCCCCAAGGGATGGCTGCCTTCAAAGACAGGTAAATGAGGGCCCATATAAAACAGCTAAGTATTGATGTTGTAGTAAAATTCCAGAAAAATACATTGGCAGACAAGTAAATTTGTCACTAATAATTTAATGTAATTTCCCTAAAATGGAGGTAATAGGTACTCAGGGAATACACCTCCAGGGTTTACATCAAATGTGCATGTGGAAAATCGTGAAATAATATTTTTTTAAAATGTAGATGCTTTGTCTGACATGTTGGTTTATGAGGAAAATTATTCTTCCAAAATGAAAATGGGGAGGGGAAAATATAACCTCCCCAATGCACGTATCCTTTCGCTCCCAAACCTTTCCTGGTGGTGGCAGTTTAGAAGCAGTGACTGACTGGAAGCTGCAAACATTTGTTTGCATTTTATTTCCCCCTTAAAATGATGTACTACAATTACCAAATATTAATGAACCAATCATGTTGCAAATAGTATTTCCTGTGTCACTCTGAGTTATAGAATCTAATATTGGGCTCATTTGAAACATTCCAAAGTTGCATATTTTTTTCCCCTTTGCAAAGTGACAGCTCAAATTGTGTTTAGTTGCATCCGTCCAACCATGAGCAAATCAAGTATAAAAATTTCATTTTGTCTAAGTGTTAATGCAATTTTTTAAGCTCATATCCTGGGATGGCTCACTTTGCACTATGCTGGATGATATTAGATGCTGCTTAAACACTATTATCAATTATATTACATGGTGCCAGAAAATTTTAAAATAGCACTTGTTTGGGACTCAAGTCATGAAGTTCCAAGAAAGGAAAAATACAAAGCAGAAAAAAAAATTCTTTAGCTTTTTCAAATGCTCCAATGTTTATGTTTTATATTACAAATAGGCTGATTTCTAGCTATAAATCTGAATTTCATTGCCGTTATTACGAGTTTAATATGAAAAAAGACCTGCAGTTCACTAAGGCAATAAGGAGAGACGCAGCTGTCATAAGCCTAGCTGTCGGATGGAGCAAGCAACCAGAGACCCAAGTCAGGGGCAGGAGGGAGGAAAAGGAAAGGCTGCAAGAGAGAAAAGCAGCCCTAAGGTAGAGCCGTCAAAATTATGAATTAATATAAAAGTCAAAATTATAGAATGTCCATCATTTTTCTATAGAATATTGACAGAGTGAAATGACTTTAGCAGATAATAAAGAATCTATCCCCCAGAAAAAAAAAGGGGAGGGGGGAAGAAAGAAAGGAGCCAAATATGCCGGCTTCAGAATCACATTTCATCAAATGTCTGCGCTTAATACAACTGCCAGGGAAAAGCCTGATCCAATTTTGTAGGAGGTCACCGTCAGAAGTCCCCGGCTGTTAACGTGCCTCGGCGTTCCCTGATTTCTTACTCCAGGTAGTGAGGCCAAATATTGCCTCTTGCTCAAAGACATTTCTTCTTTCCCTAGATCCAATCTCACACACACTTACACATGCAGGACAGGTGTGACTGCCATAATGAATGCTAATGGAGAAAGTTGCCAAATAATGTCGATTATGGCCCCATTTTCCTGAGCCCAGAGTATGGAAGAATTTCATCTTTCTTATTACCACATTTCCAGGGGCTGTTCTGCACTCTGGCATACACAAAAAAGTGATTTTTATTTTAGGTGTCTGAGAAAAATATCTTTGGATTCTGAAGCTATTTAAATATACTATATATGTGGAGCTATGAAAAACATGTGCAATGCTTTTATTTACTTAACTCAGCAATGACTAGATCTGTACCATTTGGGTTTGTAAATCAGGCTTGAAAAGTCTGCTAAATATTTAAAGTGCTGCAGTTTGTACAAAGCTGGTTGTATTTTCTGCTAATTCAGAATAAAAACAAAGATTCACCAATGGGAAGCCCCCCACCTCACAGTAAGGTTACAGCTCACACCTGCCTAGTGCAATGTGTCCACATTTCATGAAGTTTAGATATAATAGAATCAACCTGAATTCTCTTTCAAGTTCAGGATTCCGGATGCCTTTCCTGACTGAGGATCCATGAGAAAAATAATGAAGCCCTAATCCTCCAAGGCATCCATTGTATGTAATAAATTAACCTCTTACTTCTGCATCTAGAATATACTACTCATGTACCGATTTTGGAAGATTGAGAAAATAGCCTCTCAAATCATCTTCTGTGTTTTTGTGGTTCAGATGACGAACGCTGGTTGAAAAAAGCTGTAGGCTTTGCTACTCAAAGTACAGTCTGCAGGTCAGTGACATTCACATCACTTAGGGAGCCTGTTCAAATGTAGATTCTGATTTAGTAGGCACAGGCTGGGACCCAGGACTCTGCATTTCTTTTTCTTTTCTTTTCTTTTTTAACATCTTTATTGGAGTATAATTGCTTTACAATGGTGTGTTAGTTTCTGCTTTATAACAAAGTGAATCAGCTATACATATACATATATCCCCATATCTCCTCCCTCTTGCTTCTCCCTCCCACCCTCTCTATCCCACCCTCTAGGTGGTCACAAAGCACAGAGCTGATCTCCCTGTGCTATGCAACTGCTTCCCACTAGCTCTGTATTTTACATTTGGTAGTGTATATATGTCATGCTACTCTCTCACTTCGTCCCAGCTTACCCTTCCCCCACCCTGTGTCCTCAAGTCCATTCTCTATGTCTGCATCTTTATTCCTGTCCTGCCCCTAGGTGCTTCATAACCTTTTTTTTTTTTTAGATTCCATATATATGTGTTAGCATACGGTATTTGTTTTTCTCTTTCTGACTTACTTCACTCTGTATGACACACTCTAGGTCCAACCACCTCACTACAAATAACTCAATTTCGTTTCTTTTTATGGCTGAGTAATAGTCCATTGTATATATGTGCCACATCTTCTTTAGCCATTCATCTGTCGATGGACACTTAGGTTGCTTCCATGTCCTGGCTATTGTAAACAGAGCTGCAATGAACATTGTGGTACGTGACTCTTTTTAAATTATGGTTTTCTCAGGGTATATGCCCAATAGTGGGATTGCTGGGTCGTATGGTAGTTCTATTTTTAGTTTTTTAAGGAACCTCCATACTGTTCTCCATAGTGGCTGTATCAATTTACATTCCCACCAACAGTGCAAGAGGGTTCCCTTTTCTCCACACCCTCTCCAGCATTTATTGTTTGTAGATTTTTTGATGATGGCCATTCTTACTGGTGTGAGGTGATACCTCATTGTACTTCTGATTTGCATTTCTCTAATGATTAGTGATGTTGAGCATTCTTTCATGTGTTTGCTGGCAATCTGTACATCTTCTTTGGAGAAACGTCTGTTTAGGTCTTCTGCCCATTTTTGGATTGGGTTGTTTGATTTTTTGATATTGAGCTGCATGAGTTGCTTGTCAATTGGGACTCTGCATTTCTAACAAGCCCCCAAGTGATGCTAGTGGTCCTGAAACCATTGACTAGTAAGGCTCTAAAAACTCCCCTTCTCGAGTCAGCTCTACCCACCACCAGTCCCTCCCATCAGGAAACTAGCACAAGCCTCTTAGATAGCCTCATCCACCAGAGGGCAGACAGCAGAAGCAAGAAGAACTACAATCCTGCAGCCTGTGGAACAAAAACCACATTCACAGAAAGACAGACAAGATGAAAAGGCAGAGGGCTATGTACCAGATGAAGGAACAAGATAAAACCCCAGAAAAACAACTAAATTAAGTGGAGATAGGCAACCTTCCAGAAAAAGAATTCAGAATAATGATAGTGAAGATGATCCAGGACCTCGGAAAAAGAATGGAGGCAAAGATTGAGAAGATACAAGAAGTGTTTAACAGAGACCTAGAAGAATTAAAGAACAAACAAACAGAGATGAACAATACAATAACTAAAATGAAAACTACACTAGAAGGAGTCAATAGCAGAATAGCTGAGGCAGAAGAACAGATAAGTGACCTGGAAGACAGAATGGTGGAATTCACTGCTGCGGAACAGAATATAGAAAAAACAATGAAAAGAAATGAAGACAGCCTAAGAGACCTCTGGGACAGCATTAAACGCAACAACATTCGCATTATAGGGGTCCCAGAAGGAGAAGAAAGAGAGAAAGGACCAGAGAAAATACTTGCAGAGATAATAGTCGAAAACTTCCCTAACATGGGAAAGGAAATAGCCACCCAAGTCCGGGAAGCACAAAGAGTCCCATACAGGATAAACCCAAGGAGAAACACACCGAGACACATAGTAATCAAATTGGAAAAAATTAAAGACAAAGAAAAATTACTGAAAGCAGCAAGGGAAAAACGACAAATAACATACAAGGGAACTCCCGTAAGGTTAACAGCTGATTTCTCAGCAGAAACTCTATAAGACAGACAGGAGTGGCATGACATACTTAAAGTGATGAAAGGGAAGAACCTACAACCAAGATTACTCTATCCAGCAAGGATCTCATTCAGATTCGATGGAGAAATTAAAACCTTTACAGACAAGCAAAAGCTGAGAGAATTCAGCACCACCAAACCAGCTCTACAACAAATGCTAAAGGAACTTCTCTAAGTGGGAAACATAAGAGAAGAAAAGGACCTACAAAAACAAACCCAAAACAATTAAGAGAATGGTCATAGGAACATACATATCGATAATTACCTTAAACGTGAATGGATTAAATGCTCCAACCAAAAGACACAGGCTTGCTGAATGGATACAAAAACAAGACCCATACATATGTTGTCCACAAGAGACCCACTTCAGACCTAGAGACACATACAGACTGAAAGTGAGGCAATGGAAAAAGATATTCCATGCAAATGGAAATCAAAAGAAAGCTGGAGTAGCAATGTTCACATCAGATAAAATAGACTTTAAAATAAAGAATGTTACAAGAGATAAGGAAGGACACTACATAATGATCAAGCGATCAATCCAAGAAGAAGATATAACAATTATAAATATATATGCACCCAACATAGGAGCACCTCAATACACAAGGCAACTGCTAACAGCTATAAAAGAGGAAACTGACAGTAACACAGTAATAGTGGGGGACTTTAACACCTCACTTACACCAATGGACAGATCATCCAGAATGAAAATAAATAAAGAAACAGAAGCTTAAGATGACACAATAGACCAGATAGACTTAATTGATATTTATAGGACATTCCATCCAAAAGCAGCAGATTACACTTTCTTCTCAAGTGCACATGGAACATTTTCCAGGATAGATCACACCTTGGGTCACAAATCGAGCCTCAGTAAATTTAAGAATATTGAAATCATATCAAGCATCTTTTCTGACCACAACGCTATGAGATTAGAAATGAATTACAGGGAAAGAAACGTAAAAACCACAAACACATGGAGGCTAAACAATACGTTACTAAATAACCAAGAGATCACTGAAGAAATCAAAGAGGAAATCAAAAAATACCTAGAGACAAATGACAATGAAAACACGACGATCCAAAACCTATGGGATGCAGCAAAAGCAGTTCCAAGAGGGAAGTTTATAGCTATACAAGCTTACCTCAAGAAACAAGAAGAATCTCAAAAAACCAATCTAACCTTACACCTAAAGGAACTAGAGAAAGAAGAACAAACAAAACCCAGAGTTAGCAGAAGGAAAGAAATAATAAAGATCAGATCAGAAATAAATGAAATAGAAACAAAGAAAATAATAGCAAAGATCAATAGAACTAAAAGCTGGTTCTTTGAGAAGATAAACAAAATTGATAAACCATTAGCCAGACTCATCAAGAAAAGGAGGGAGAGGACTCAAATCAATAAAATTAGAAATGAAAATGGAGAAGTTACAACAGACACCGCAGAAATACAAAGCATCCTAAGAGACTACTACAAGCAACTCTATGCCAATAAAATGGACAACCTGGAAGAAATGGACAAATTCTTAGAAAGGTATAACCTTCCAAGACTGAACCAGGAAGAAACAGAAAATATGAACAGACCAATCACAAGTAATGAAATTGAAACTGTGATTAAAAATCTTCCAACAAACAAAAGTCCAGGACCAGACGGCTTCACAGGTGAATTCTATCAAACATTTAGAGAAGAGCTAACACCCATCCTTCTCAAAGACTTCCAATAAATTGCAGAGGAACACTCCCAAACTCATTCTATGAGGCCACCATCACCCTGATACCAAAACCAGACGAAGATACTACAAAAGAAGAAAATTACACACCAATATCACTGATGAATACAGATGCAAAAATCCTCAACAAAATACTAGCAAACAGAATCCAACAGCACATTAAAAGGATCATACACCAGGATCAAGTGGGATTTATCCCAGGGATGCAGGATTCTTCAATATATGCAAATCAATCAATGTGATACACCATATTAACAAATTGAAGAATAAAAACCATATGATCATCTCAATAGATGCAGAAAAAGCTTTTGACAGAATTCAACACCCATTTATGATAAAAACTCTCCAGAAAGTGGGCATAGAGGGAACCTACCTCAACATAATAAAGGCCATATACGACAAACCCACAGCGAACATCATTCTCAATGGAGAAAAACTGAAAGCATTTCCTCTAAGATCAGGAACAAGACAAGGATGCCCACTCTCACCACTATTATTCAATATAGTTTTGGAAGTCCTAGCCATGGCAATCAGAGAAGAAAAAGAAATAAAAGGAATACAAATTGGAAAAGAAGAAGTAAAACTGTCACTGTTTGCAGATGACATGATACCATACATAGAGAATCCTAAAGATGCCACCAGAAAACTACTGGAGCTAATCAATGAATTTGGTAAAGTTGCAGGATACAAAATTAATGCACAGAAATCTCTTGCACTCCTATACACTAATGATGAAAAATCTGAGAGAGAAATTAAGGACACACTCCCATTTACCACTGCAACAAAAAGAATAAAATACCTAAGAATAAACCTACCTAGTGAGACAAAAGACCTGTATGCAGAAACTATAAGACACTGATGAAAGAAATTAAAGATGATACCAACAGATGGAGAGATATACCAATGTTCTTGGACTAGAAGAATCAATACTGTGAAAATGACTCTACTACCCAAAGCAATCTACAGATTCAATGCAATCCCTATCAAATTACCAATGACATTTTTTACGGAACGAGAACAAAAAATCTTATAATTTGTATGGAGACACAAAAGACCCCGAATAGCCAAAGCAGTCTTGAGGGGAAAAAACGGAGCTGGAGGAATCAGACTCCCTGACTTCAGACTATACTACAAAGCTACAGTAATCAAGACAATATGGTACTGGCACAAAAACAGAAACATAGATCAATGGAACAAGATAGAAAGCCCAGAGATAAACCCACGCACCTATGGTCAACTAATCTATGACAAAGGAGGCAAGGATATACAATGGAGAAAAGGCAGTCTCTTCCATAAGTGGTGCTGGGAAAACTGGACAGCTACATGTAAAAGAATGAAATTGGAACACTCCCTAACACCATACACAAAAATAAACTCAAAATGGATTAGAGACCTAAATGTAAGACCAGACAGTATAAAACTCTTAGAGGAAAACATAGGAAGAACACTCTTTGACATAAATCACAGCAAGATCTTTTTTGATCCACCTCCTAGAGTAATGGAAATAAAGACAAAAATAAACAAATGGGACCTAATGAAACTTCAAAGCTTTTGCACAGCAAAGGGAACCATAAACAAGATGAAAAGACAACCCTCAGAATGGGAGAAAATATTTGCAAATGAAGCAACGGACAAAGGATTAATCTCCAAAATATATAAACAGCTCATGTAGCTCAATATTAAAAAAAAAAAAAAAACCCAATCCAAAAATGGGCAGAAGACCTAAATAGACATTTCTCCAAAGAAGACATACAGATGGCCAAGAAGCACATGAAAAGCTGCTCAACATCACTAATTATTAGAGAAATGCAAATCAAAACTACAATGAGGTATCACCTCACACCAGTTAGAATGGGCATCATCAGAAAATCTACAAACAACAAATGCTGGAGAGGGTGTGGAGAAAAGGGACCCCTCTTGCACTGTTGGTGGGAATGTAAACTGATACAGCCACTATGGAGAACAGTATGGAGGTTCCTTAAAAAACTAAAAATAGAACCACCATATGATCCAACAATCCCACTACTGGGCATATACCCAGAGAAAACCATAATTCAAAAAGACACATGCACCCCAATGTTCATTACAGCACTATTTACAATAGCCAGGTCATGGAAGCAACCTAAATGCCCATCAACAGACGAATGGATAAAGAAGAAGTGGTACATATATACAATGGAATATTACTCAGCCATAAAAGGGAACGAAATTGGGTCATTTGTTGAGACATGGATGGATCTAGAGACTGTCATACAGAGTGAAGTAAGTCAGAAAGAGAAAAACAAATACCGTATATTAACGCATATATGTGGAATCTAGAAAAATGGTACAGATGAACTGGTTTGCAGGGCAGAAATTGAGACACAGACGTAGAGAACAAACATATGCACACCAAGGGGGGAAAGCGGCAGGGGGTGGGGGTGGTGGTGTGATGAATTGGGAGATTGGGATTGACATGTATACACTGATGTGTATAAAACTGATGACTAATAAGAACCTGCTGTATTAAAAAAAACAAAAAAAACAAACAAAAAACAAACTCCCCTTCTCCATAAAATAAATAAATAAATCTTAAATGACATTAGTATGAGACTAAATACTGTATTTGACATGTCATATAACACATTTGTTGCTTTTCACTTTGTGTTGGGCAGGGATACCTATATACCTCCTACATCTAGGATAGAAGCTGGGGAATGGGAATCATCAACCAAAACAAAGCCATAAAAGAAAATCCCATGGCTTTGGTTTCCTTGAACCCATTTGTACCCCCAAACAGAAGACTTCTATCTTTAAATGCACATTTACACAGAGAATTTGTACCCATATATTCCAATCTAAAACCAGGATATACATTCTGATTTACAAATCTATTTATACGAAAAAGTTTGCAAAGATGTGAAAATTAAATTACATTCAGACATTAATTTGATGAATGGCCTTCATTGAAAAGAATTAAGTGACATGAAATGAGAACCACCTACAAAATCTAGACTGTGTGATCACCAACAAATGGTCTACTGCCCTTTGCTGGCAGTATTCTTTTTCTCTGTAATGTCATCCCTTTTCCCCCCCTGCAAACATCTTCTTGCCTTTAGTGTCCATCTCAAGCCTTCCACCTGCTTGGAAGACTCTGCAGCCTTCCTGTCTTTCACTTACTTTGCAATCCTCTAAACCATGGTGACACTCATATTTGGGACACTACACCTTTACATGAAACTGTTACTTGTTTTTGTTTTGTTTTCTTTCCAGTTGTTTCATCTAACTTGTACAATCTCCCTCAATGTATAGCCCAGTGAATATTTAGTTAGAACCTATTTTGTGCCAGGCTCTGTGTTTGGTGTAGGGGATAAAGGGATAAAAGAGGGACTTTATCATCTACTTCTGATGCAGCCATAAATATCTTTGTTCCCTATGCCAAAAAATTTATCATCATATTCTAGAGAAGACAGACATTAAGACAAAAATAATAAACTGTTATGATTATAAAACTGAAGCATATACACAGTTTTGAAGGAGACAGTGGATTTTGTCAAGGGGAAGAACATTAAGCAGAAGAGATTTCCCGAAAGGGTAGGAGGCAAGACATATACAAAGACACAGATGTAGGCAACAGCAAGGTGAATGCAGAAGCTCCCAACAGTTTATATTTGCTCGAATTTGAAGACAGACAGAAGGAAGAGGAAACAAAAATAAAGGCCCATATCATGAAGGGTCCTTTATGCTAAGGAAGGGTATAATTAGATGTGTAGTGAAGGAGAATATCATAAACTCCTTAGCATCCTTTTCACGCTGGGAAGTTTGAGGTACAGAGATAGGTGCAGAGATAGGTTTTGAGTTCAAAACCTTCCTCATCAGCTTATCAAGAGAAACCTGACTTTTGATTCATATGACTTAAAGCTCCTTTGTTTTGGTTTTGGCGGCACCGCAGGATCTTTGTTCCCCGACCAGGGATTAAACCCCAGCCTCGGAGTGAAAGTGCCAAGTCCTAACCACTGGACTGCCAGGGAATTCCCAAAGCTCCTTTAAATGAAGAATATTGCATACATCTGCAGTGGTGTCGTTCTCAGCCATTTGTTCATATTAACGATCACGTCAGGGAAAGACTTGACATACTTTAAGAAAACAGCGGTTAGTGAGAAGGATATTGAGAGGTGATGGAAAGCAGCAGAATAAGATAAGGGCCTAGTGCAAGTTGTCTCCTGAATTATGGGTTTCTTGAGGTCAAGGAATTTTATCTTGCTGATCTTGGTATCCAGTGCCTAGCATAGTGCTTAGAAATGCAGAATATGTATTTAAATCATTCTACTTAATCACTATCCAGGATGTCTACCTCCAACCCATTACTCCTTTTATCACATGTCTGGGAATAAGGAAAGCAATTTATAAACTTTCTTCATTAACAAATATATCACACTGTGTTATAATCTTTTAAAAATCAATGTTACTCCAATTTTCCCCCCAAATATAGTTTTAAAATTCTTCTCTCAAACAGCTATTAAAAAATTAGATGATTTCTAGGGTTCAAATTTATTATGGATCTACTCATTTAGAGAAAAAGCATCCATTTGTAAAGTATCTGTATTTTTCAGGCTTGGAAAAATAGTCTGCTGAAAAGGGCTCTGGCCCAAATGAGCTTCTATTTGATCCTAAACAAGATTCTTCCACCAGAAAACAAGGAGTCCAGGGGGATACAGGAGGCGAGTTGTATCATGTGAATCCTGAGACGCTGAATTTTCTCAATTCTAGAAACCCTCTTGTGCTCCTTACAGTAACATTTTCTAAGCCTGCCTTGCTTGTAGTAGATACTCAATACATTAACACTTGATTTCGCTAAATTTATAGCTTCAGAGAGCTTTTGCATCTATTTCAACTGTTCTGAATCACACTGACAAACCTATGAATTTCTTCTTGACTGGCCAGTCTTCCTATTTCGGGTGCATTTCTGTCTCTTAAATAATCTTAATTTTAAAATGAAAAGCAGTAAGCATTTAGAACCAAATCTCTTTGAATGTACTCCCAGCCCTGGCTGAGACATGTAGGGTCCTGTCCCTGCCACCAGGGGCCTTGTGCAGGACCCAGCCCCGTAGATATATGAATGTCCGTGCACCAAGTAAGCTCTTCGAAAGAAGGGGTGTGTGACTGTATAAATCCTGATCCAGGAGGAGAATGAATCTACAATGTCCATACAGCCCCATACCTGCTGTCATACACTGTAATAAACCCCTGCCAGTGTTCCTGTGATAAAGTTGATCCCAAAGGATAGACAGCAGTGATGGCAAATATAAATCTGGACCAACAGCCAGCCATTCCCCCATGCCAGTGTACCATATGTGTGTGTATGCAAGCAGGGCCACCGATACGTAAATACTGTAAGTGGTGCCATCCATCTCCTGCTGCATATTCTGTTTCCACACATGCTCTGTATGTGGCCTGGAATTTCATACAGTATTCAGAAGGACTGAGAGTGCCCAGCCTTTGTTCAGAGTAAGTAAGCAGGGGGGAGGTGGTCTGACTAGCAGATTCAGAGATTTTATTTTCCTTCTTTCTTGGGGAAAAAAAATCAGCTTCTTAAAATTGCATTGCTGGTGTTTATGATTCATATTACAAGCAGAGCAACCTCTACACCCAAATCGAAATTTCATTTATGATACTGTGGACTTAATATGAATAAAGGCCTAGTGTTTTCCAAAGTGCCAAAGAAAGATGCACCTGCCACAGGACTAACCACGGGAGGGAACCAGAAGATGGAGGCCGGGTGAGGATAATAAAAGACAAAAGCAAACTCAAATGCCATAAATTGATATGAAGAGAAAAAGAAATGAAAAGGAAAAAAAAAACCCATTGTGTGTCCATCTCCCAAGCACAAGTGATGTACATAAAGAGATGAATTTAAGGCATACTTAAATTCCTGCCACTTTCCTCTTCCAGTTTGGAAATCCTACTAGTTAGAAATAGGAACAGGATAACTAAAAAGGCACAGACAACAGGACAGTTTGCATACTAAATTCGAGGCATGCCGGGTGGTTTGAACAGATAGTTTCTTTCAACCACACAAGAAAGAGGTAATGGAGAGAATGGTACAGGTTTAAGCAGGCTCTTGATGTAAATGAAAATAAAAACCACAAAAACTTTTATATCGTTGTAGCATTTGGCTAATGAGTCACTAAACCATCCCCAGCACATCCATCATTTCTATTGCAGAGACTCAACCACTCTCTCTCTAATTGGTCTAGACAGGTGTCATGGTATTTCAGCACAGTGAAAAAAATTCCAGAGGTTTTCTTCAGTGAGACTGAAAGGTAGACACTTTGGAAAATGTTAGTCTAATTTCAATCTTCTTTGAAACTGTTTACGTTTAGCAAGAAAATCAAGACAAATGAAAGCCTCCAGATTTAATTCCACCTCCAAAAAAGCCCTTTGTGTGGCCAAAAGGGAAGCTGAAATTAATTTGATTGTGTGGAGGGGGTGATCTGTCTCTCGCTAGGAAAAGGCTTTATCTGGGGACCTCACTTCTGTATTGGTTTTCTATAGCAAGCGAAATTAAATACATAATGTTTCGAACATCAACTTCACCTTGCCATAAAGTGACTAAAGACAGTTTTTTGTTATCAAATGATTTTAAGTACCGCTCAGTATCTCTCAGGGTACTGGGTTCCACCAAACCCCATACTTTTGAATGGAAAGGGAGAGAGAGAGCAAACTGGGAAAAGACCAAATCTAATGAATGGACCTGCCACCAGATTTTAACCAGAAGCAACCGCTCATTAACGATGCTTTAAAGTCATATTTCAACAAAGTCGTGACATAAGTGAACACCAGCCAGGAAATAGACAGTTCAGCTAGTGCCTCACTGTTAACTCGTAAACTCACAGAGGAATAAGCCAGAACAATCTAAGTTAAGGAAAGAATGACAGGCTCAGCTTAATTTCCTGGTTGTTATCAGGAGGAATCACAATCTTGGTGTTATTTAAATATATTCTTAAAAATCTAATTTCTTTGGGAGAAGAGGGTGGCTATTCAATAAAAAAATTCCCTAGAGAGAGGTGACCTGAGTTTCTCCTTCTGTCTTCCTTTATTTGTTTTAACCCTGTACTCAGATCCTAGTGTCAATCCACTAGGCTTTTCTAACTTAAAACTGAGGTGGCACATCCTGGCGTCAGAGCTTTCTCTGAGAATAAGTTTCAACACGGAGCAGGGGTAAGGAACCAGGAAAGGTGATTTCTGAGGTGGATGAAACAAGGCATCACCATTCGCGTTGTGGAGGATGCCAAAGAGAAACTTGGAGTTGGGTCTTGAGTCAGGTATGAATTTTTGGTGTGAATTTCAACTACCAAGCTGAATATTTAAAATGCAAAAGCTTTCTGAAACCAACATGGCCCACAGATACTACTAAACGTTATCTGGGAATATTAATTCATCCTCTGGATATGTTAAAAATTCGTAATTTCTTTAACAGCTCAGGATGTAGCATTCAGAGCTTCAGAGTTCAAGAAAAAAATGCTATAAAGCCAAGGAAATTCCAGCTTCAAACCAATTGGTTGTATAATTTAAAACGCGTAATCTCCATGTATCTGTCATCTATTTCATTTGTCATCTAGTTAGAGATCATTTCTCTCTATCTACATATAAATCACAAATCTATGCACAGAATTTGGTTAGGTAATTCAGTAAGTTGTTGTCTCTGGGTTGGAAGAGGCATGCTGTTAATTTTTTTCTTGTGTTTACATTTTGTGTTTTTCTGTAATAGAAATGTTTTACATCTCTAAATAGAAATATGGTTTATTTCAAATAAAGCAAGTAAGCAATTTTCCTTAAAGTTATTTGAGACAAAGAAATACAAAGGAGATAAGAGAAGGTGGGGAGAAAGAAAATGACCCAGGATAGGTTCCAAAAGGGTCATAAGATGTTTTCACTAAGGTAGCTGCATGCAAAATATGAATATGATGGTCATTTCTTTATTTAACCACCATATTCCACCAATTCTGTATTCGTGAAGGGTCAGAACTGGATGTGGAGTTACAAAAAAGATTAAGAAATGGTTCTTGCCTTTAAAGTGTTCACATTTGATTAAAAGAGAAGAATACACACAGGCATGTAAAAGCTCACTCTTGCCCTATTAACACCTAAAAACTAGGCACACAGGTAGGTGCCTCTCTTTATAAAGCTATACAAAAGAGATTGGTAGAAAATCATGTTATGTGGACTCTGGACATAGAAAGATGTTATGAGTATAAAAGTAATGGTTGAAGTTAACAAAAAGATTGATAGCTGTGTTGTACTTTAATTCCTATGTTTCAAAAAACATTTTAAACAAAAGTAAAGACAGTAAACAAAATGTTCTCCATAAATATGTCTGAAAGGCTGATTCCTTAATATATACAGGATATAGAAATTGACAAGGAAAAACCAAAGGCCAATTTTAAAAGGGACAGACAATTCACATTAGAGGAACTATAAGTGGCCAAATAACATGAAATGTGTTCAAATTCACAACTAACCACGAAAATACTAATTAAATCAACAATGCAATCTTGTTTTGTCATATGTCACATTAGTAAATATTTAAGAAATGCTAGTGCAGTAAAGGTACGGAGATGCACGCACGGATGATAAAACCACACTTAGGAAAGGACACACCTTCGAAGGAAAGTGAGGCAAATGTGATGGGGGCTTCACGGCTATTTGTAACTCTGATTTCTTTAACTGGTGGTGGGTACATAGGTTTGATTACATTAGTCCCTGTAATTTTTTCCTATACCTGAAGCAGTTCATTTAACAAAGAGAAAAAGATACATAATAGTGCTCAATGCTGGTGGCTGTCACAGTAGCATGTATTGACCTGGCCTTTATTCAAAGCATCGGCAACATACATCAAGGGCCTTAAAAAATGCCTTTTGACTCTGTAACTCCATTACTAAGAATCTACCCTTGGAAAAAAGCCAGGACAAAAACAATGGACTAAGGGTAGTGATGCTTATCAAAGAATTATTTCTAATAGTAAAATATTTAAAATAAACTTAAATGTACAATAAAAGAGGAATAATAAAATAAGTATAACACATCTAGGAGAGGATATTATGCAGTGATCAAAATATTCTTGACATTTTTATAATATATAGAAATGATAAAAATATGATGTTATGCGATTAAAGCAGGATACAAAGATCTATCTATGTATATGTACACGTACATGTATATGTATATGGATACACACACTGTATGATGTCAATAGTATAAAAAGGAAATGTACACGTTACACAAAACTGGGAAATTATCATGCTGCACCAGTGAACTAAAATCAAACACTATTATTTTCTTCTATCCTAAAAAGAGACTAATTCTATTCCTTTCCTTCAGAGATGTTTTTACTTCAAAGTGGCTCATGTGAGGAGTTGGCTGAAATTTAAGAAGTCAGTCTAGGGTCATTTTGTACTAGGGAAAAATACAGTCATGGAGAAGGTAACTCAGCTGGTTATTATATTTATATATGTTTAATTATAAAAGTCATAATTTCATTAACACTAATATTTAAAATATTAATAGTTTAATATTTAAAATAAACATGGGTATCCTTTTCTGGATCTTTTTTACAGATATGATTTTTACAAATAGAGATAGAGCATTCATAGCATTTTGCATCAGAGAGCTAGTTAACCCCTCTTGCATGTATGCATCGTACAAGAGAGTAGGGCACACAGAATTTTCTTGAGGACAATGAACACAAACAGTGCAGGTGCAGTCTGCTCTTTGAATATCAATGGACAAGCTTCCTAGAAGAAGCAAGCCCTTCTGAGTCACTGAGGGCAGCATTGAATGACAAAGAAGGTAGAGAAGAAGAAACCGGAGAAGGGCTGCTTTCTCCTTTCTAAAATCTTGGAACACTTATTCTAGGCTTTAAGGTATGTTTAATCATCTCATTAAAGATCAGTTTAACCATAAAAGTAATAATTTCAGGTGATGGGTGGAGGTGGAAGAGGTGGAGGAGAAAACGCCAATTTGCAAACTATAGTGTTTTATTCCTGTGTAATCTCGTCAAATTTTCCTCACTAAAAAGAAATTTGGGCCAAGGTCTTGATGTAGTACGATTATAAAGAGAAGGTAGGGAACACCCAAGAAATTTTACTAGTGGAAATAGGCATATATTGTTCTCCAGCAAAGTGCTACCTAATTCACTGATAAGCCTTCTTTCCAGAGCCAGTAGAAGACACTGGATGAGTGAACTGTCTAACTGTTTAGCAGCTACTCAACTTTCTGCCAGAGGTGCAGGGAGGTGCATGCTACTCAGATTCTCAGCCCAGAAAGTGGTCTTTTCTCACACAGTGCCCCACACACTCTCTCTGTCTCTCTCTCTCTCTCACACACACACATACATGCAGATCAATACAAGTATGACCCAGTGTTCTATTAAATTGTGTACAGGGAGCTGATGTCCTAGGCTTGTGATGAGCTTGCAATGGTAGGTTGGAAGTGAAATGACCTTTACTTTTCTCTTATCTCAAGAGAATAGTCACTCCTTTCCCCTCCTTCCTCCTTTCCAAAGCTACCCTCTCATTCTGTGACCTGGATAGTTCCCTACTGACCACTGACCATCCTACCACTCCCACGACTATCCATATCCACCAACTATCCCCCTTTTCCTTTGTCTTCAACTTTTTTTCCCCTCTGTCAACAATCTCTATCTCTTCCTTTGACTCTTTTTCCTGCTGAAGCTATTAGCCTATTTCCTTTACCATGAAACTACTTTAAATAGTTGTTTATATTGGCATTTCCATTTTGCGGATATGTATTCTCCAGATCCTCTTGTAATTTGGCTTCTGCCAAATGTATGGCACTCAATCTCTTCTCAATAGGGTTAGTAATTTCCTCTTATAGTCACCAGTGACCTCAGACTAATGAAACTGAGTGGTTTATTTTCACTCCTCATCCATTTGATCTTTATCATTTTTATACACTTTCCATGAATGAGCTTATCTGTTTCCATAATTTCATATCTACTCTCATAATTTCATTTCTCAGATATAATAACAAAAGTCCTGACTAGATCTCTTTAATTAGCTTAATAGCTCTTATTAGATATTCTCAGACCCCTCAAACTATCTTCAAAACTAAATTTATTATAATAAACTCTAAGAGAATATATCCTCAACATAATAAAGGATATCTATTGTAAACTAACACATAACATCAAACTTGGTAGCGAAACTGTGAAAACAAAAATAAGACAAGGTTGCTGGGTTTTATTATTATTAATAGTAACATTCAACCTTGTTTTGGAAGTTCCAGACAAAGCAACAAGATAAGAAAAGTAATTAGTTAAGTATGTATATTGGAAAGGAAGAGGCAAAAGTATCACTGTTTTCTAATGATACAATTGTCACCTGACAAATTTAAGAGGATCAACTGAAAAACTTTGAAAACTAAACCCCTTCAACAAGGTGGTAAATTGTAAAATTCAGTTAGTTAAAAGAAACAATAGTTTCCTTATATGTCAGCAATAATCAATTAGAAAAAACAATGGTAACATGCCAATCACTATGGGAATTAGGAGATAAATTATTAGAAATATATTTAATAAGAATTGCATGTTACCTATATAGTGGAAACTGCAACATTTTTATGTAAATGGGACATAAACAAGGTTTAATAGATACAGAGACAAAATCATGTTTGTAGCTAGATGGAAAGCCACACAACCATAAAGCTATTAACTTCAGCTATATTAGTCTATAAATGGGACACAATTGCACTAAAAATCCCTAAGGTTCTTTGGGGTGGGGTGGAATTTAATAAAATGATTCTAAAGCTCATCTGAAAAAAATAAAAACAGGAGATTAGCTTTAAATATCAGGAAAAAATATTAACAAGGAGGGGTTTCTCTTGCAGATATTAAAATGCATACAGCTACAGTAATTAAAACAATAAGGCTCTGGTTTGAAATAGGTAGATCAATGGAACAAAATAACATGGGAAAAAATATACTCGCATATATTTTTAAACTTTGTATACTTTAATGTGGCATTTCAAATCAATAGGAAAAGTAGCCAGTACAAATTAAATACATGGAGATCAGAAGCTATTTGAGGGGGAAATGAAGTTAAAGCCCTATCTTTTGTCTTTACAAATATATGTTGAAGCAAGAAAGGTTGAAGCAAGTGTGCGTGTGTGTGTGTGTGCGTGTGTATGTGTGTGTTAAAGCTGAGTGGTGGGTGCATGGATATCTATTTTATAATTTTTTGAATGTTTAAACTATATCTTGATTTAGAATGAAAAAACAGAGGATTCCATCAAGCCAGAGATTCATAGATTAGCCTAACAAAGATGTAAAACTTATACATTAAAAGATACTGTATAAGCAAATTGAAAAATAACTTATGCATACTACATGAAAGACAAAAATCTGCAATATATAAAGAGTGCTTAAACACAGTAAAAATGGTGACCAGCTTAATAGAATATACGATGAGAAGTGGCTTGGGCAATATGGTAAAAGATTGTTAATGAAAGACTCAGAAAACATGTGAAATGATTTTCAGCTTCTTTGGTAAACAGAGGCTTGAAAAGAAAACAATAATATGTCACTTTCATGAGTCAAATTGATGAATATTTTTTAAGCACTTAGAATTCCCACTGTCAGGTAGAATACAGGTAAAACAACCTTCTCATACACTATTAGTATGAGTGTAAGCTTATACATTGCAGCCTGAGGGCAGTGTAGCAGTAGCCTTCAAGAGTTATAAAATGATCACACCCTTAGAGAATTTTATTCTATGGAAATAATCATGAATGTGAAGTAAAAATATATGTATAAGGATGCTCAATGACAGTTTAATATTTCCCAAACTGGAAATTAATAAGGGGAGTAAATTGATTCTAGGCAAGTAACTGGTTTAACCTGATATTTATTTATTAGAAGTTCTGATTGTTTTGCATAGAGCAGATTGTCAAGAAGCAAGAGTGGTAAGTAGAAAATGTGAATAAAGGTTATTTAAGTTAAAAAAAAGAGGCAAGAATGGAATCAGACCAATTAGGCATTAAAAATTACAAATATCTTATTTAATAGGTTGGTTTTTACTTGTGATTTTTCAGTATCTAGACATATAGCATGAGGGCTTTCATTTGTACTCTTCCCCTAGGTCCTTCCAATGACTTCACATGGATGCAAGTCCTTTCAAGGTTTCTATTTTGCATATTAGCATCTAGTACACCTTAAACATAATATGCCTTTAATAAACATCTGTTAAATAAATTACTATATCTCTATAATAGCACCTGCTGTGGTATATTTTATCTGGCTAAATGTCTGTGTTTCTCAGTAAACTGTCCGTCTCTGAAAGTAGGGGTCATTCATCTCTACATCCATATCACAAAGCACAGTGCCAGATGCATAAGAAGTAATCAACAAATGTTGGTTGAATGAGTGAAAGAAGTAGGAATCTGATTTATTTCTCTTAATATGGACTCTTTTTATCTATACTCCAAAACATGTGTCTTAAAATGAAGGCAGCTAAAAGTAGGTCTTGGGGTATGGGCTTTAACTTTGATGAGAGCTACAGAGACTTCATTGGGTCCTGTTGAAAAGAGAAGACAAAAGCAAAAGGAAAAAAGAAGGAAAAGAGGTATATTAGCGATCTGTTAGATTTCTAGGCACTCAAGTAGGTGTTCGTGTGGTCTGTCCAATAGAGGCCATGCAGAAAAAATACAAGTAAAGGTACTTTGGCAAGTAAATGTAGGGGAAACATTCTCCCACTTCTCTTTTTGTTTGTTTGTCTTTTTAGCATCTTTACTGGAGTATAACTGCTTTACAGTGGTGTGTTAGTTTCTGCTGTATAACAAAGTGAATCAGCTATACATAAACATATATCCCCATATCTCCTGCCTCTTGCATCTCCCTCCCATCCTCTCTATCCCACCCCTCTAGGTGGACACAAGGCACCGAGCTGATCTCCCTGTGCTACGTGGCTGCTTCCCACTAGCTATCTATTTCACATTTGGTAGTGTATATATGTCCATGCCACTCTCTCACTTTGTCCCAGCTTACACTTCCCCCTCCCTGTGTCAGAACTTTTTTTTTTTTTTTTTGATATTCCGTATATATGTGTTAGCATACGGTATTTGTTTTTCTCTTTCTAACTTACTTCACTCTGTATGATAGTCTCTAGGTCCATCCACCTCACTACAAATAACTCAATTTCGTTTCCTTTTATGGCTGAGTAATATTCCATTGTATATATGTGCCACATCTTCTTTATCCATTCATCTGTCGATGGACAGTTAGGTTCCGTCCATGTCCTGGATGTTGTAAACAGAGCTGCAATGAACATTGCGGTACATGATTTTTTTTGAATTATGGTTTTCTCAGGGTATATGCCCAGAAGTGGGGTTGCTGGGTCGTATGGTAGTTCTATTTGTAGTTTTTTAAGGAACCTCCATACTGTTCTCCATAGTGGCTGTATCAATTTACATTCCCACCAACAGTGCAAGAGGGTTCCATTTTCTCCACACCCTCTCCAGCATTGACTGTTTGTAGATTTTTTGATGATGGCCATTCTGACTGGTGTGAGGTGATACCTCATTGTAGTTTTGATTTGCATTTCTCTAATGATTAGTGATGTTGAGCATTCTTTCATGTGTTTATTGGCAATCTGTATACCTTCTTTGGAGAAATATCTACTTAGATCTTCTGCCCATTTTTGCATTGGGTTGTTTTTTTGATATTGAGCTGCATGAGCTGCCTGTATATTTTAGAGATTAATCCTCTGTCAGTTGCTTCATTTGTAAATATTTTCTCCCATTCTGAGGGTTGTCTTTTCGTCTTGTTTATGGTTTCCTTTCTTGTGCAAAAGGTTTCAGTTTCATTAGGTCCCATTTGTTTCTTTTTGTTTTTATTTCCATTACTCTAGGAGGTGGGTCAAAAACAATCTTGCTGTGATATATGTCGCAGAGTGTTCTACCTATGATTTCCTCTAAGAGTTTTATAGTGTCTGGCCTTACATTTAGATCTTTAATCCATTTTGAGTTTATTTTTGTGTATGGTGTTGGGAGTGTTCCAATTTCATTCTTTTACATGTAGCTGTCCAGTTTTCCCAGCAGCACTTATTGAAGAGGCTGTCTTTTCTCCACTGTATATGCTTGCCTCCTATATCAAAGTGACCATATGTGTGTGGGTTTATCTCTGGGCTTTCTATCCTGTTCCACTAATCTATATTTCTGTTTTTGTGCTAGTACCATACTGCCTTGATTACTGTAGCTTTGTAGTATAATCTGAAGTCAGGGAGCCTGATTCCTCCAGCTCTGTTTTTCTTTCTCAAGATTGCTTTGGCTATTTGGGGTTTTTTGTGTTTCCATACAAAGTGTGAAATTTTTTGTTCTAGTTTTGTGAAAAATGCCATTGGTAGTTTGATAGGGATTGCATTGAATCTGTAGATTGCTTTGGGTAGTACAGTCATTTTCACCATGTTGATTCTTCCAATCCAAGAACATGGTATATCTCTCCATTTGTCTGTATCATCTTTAATTTCTTTCATCAGTGTCTTATAGTTTTCTGCATACAGGTCTTTTGTCTCCCGAGGTAGGTTTATTCCTAGGTATTTTATTCTTTTTGTTGCAATGGTAAATAGGAGTGTCCCCTTAATTTCTCTTTCAGATTTTTCATCATTAGTATAGGAATGGAATGATTTTCCATTATATAGTATAGTATAGGAATACAAGAGATTTCTGTGCATTAATTTTCTATCCTGCTACTTTGCCAAATTCATTGATTAGCTCTAGTAGTTTTCTGGTAGCATCTTTGGGATTCTCTATGTATAGTATCATGTCATCTGCAAACAGTGACAGTTTTACTTCTTCTTTTCCGATTTGTATTCCTTTTTTTTTTTTCTTTTTCTTTTTCTTCTCTGATTGCTGTGGCTAAAATTTCCAAAACTATGTTGAATAATAGTGCTGAGAGTGGGAAACCTTGTCTTGTTATTTTTTACAGATTTTTTTTTCCTGTAATTGATATCTAGTCTCATAGCGTTGTGGTCAGAAAAGATACTTGATACAATTTCAATTTTCTTAAATTTACCAAGCCTTGATTTGTGACCCAAGATATGATCTGTCCTGGGGAATGTTCCATGAACACTTGAAAAGAAAGTGTATTCTGTTGTTTTTGAATGGAATGTCCTATAAATATCAGTTAAGTCCATCTTGTTTAATGTATCATTTAAAGCTAGTGTTTCCTTATTTATGTTCATTTTGAATGATCTGTCCATTGGTGAAAGTGGACTACTATGATTGTGTTACTGTCAATTTCCCCTTTTGTGGCTGTTAGCATTTGCCTTATGCATTGAGGTGCTCCTATGTTGGGTGCATAAATATTTACAATTGTTATATCTTCTTCTTGGATTGATCCCTTGATCATTATGTAGTGTCCCTCTTTGTCTCTTGTAATAGTCTTTATTTTAAGGTCTATTTTGTCTGATATGAGAATTGCTACTCCAGCTTTCTTTTGATTTCCATTTACATGGAATATCTTTTTCCATCCCCTCACTTTCAGTCTGTACGTGTTCCTAGGTCTGAAATGGGTCTCTTGTAGACAGCATATATATGGGTCTTGCTTTTGTATCCATTCAGCCAGTCTATGCCTTTTGGTTGGAGCATTTAATCCATTTACATTTAAGGTAATTATCGATATGTGTGTTCCTATTACCATTTTCTTAATTGATTTGTGTTTGTTATTGTAGGTCTTTTCCTTCTCTTGTGTTTCCTGCCTAGAGAAGTTCCTTTAGGATTTGTTGTAAAGCTGGTTTGGTGGTGCTGAATTCTCTTAGCTTTTGCTTGTCTGTAAAGGTTTTAATTTCTCTGTTGAATCTGAATGAGATCCTTGCTGGGTAGAGTAATCTTGGTTGTAGGTTTTTTCCTTTCATCACTTTAAATATGTTCTGCCACTCCCTTCTGGCTTGCAGAGTTTCTGCTGAAAGATCAGCTGTTAACCTTATGGAGTTTCCCTTGTATGTTATTTCTTGCTTTTCCCTTGCTGCTTTTAATATTTTTTCTTTGTATTTAATTTTTGATAGTTTGATTAATATGTGTCTTGGCGTGTTTCTCCTCGGATTTATCCTGTTTGGGACTGTCTGTGCTTCCTGGACTTGACTATTTCCTTCCCCATATTAGGGAAGTTTTCAACTATGATCTCTTCAAATATTTTCTCAGTCCGTTTCTTCTCCTCTTCTTCTTCTGGGACCCCTATAATTCGAATGTTGGTGCATTTAATGTTGTCCCAGAGGTCTCTGAGACTGTCCTCAATTCTTTTCATTCTTTTTTCTTTATTCTGCTCTGCAGTAGTTATTTCCACTATTTTATCTTCCAGGTCACCTATCCATTCTTCTGCCTCAGTTATTCTGCTGTTGATTCCTTCTAGAGAATTTTTAATTTCATTTATTGTGTTGTTCATCATTGTTTGTTTGCTCTTTAGTTCTTCTAGGTCATTGTTAAATGTTTCTTGTATTTTCTCCATTCTATTTCCAAGATTTTGGATCTTTACTACCATTACTCTGAATTCTTTTTCAGGTAGACTGCCTATTTCCTCTTCATTTGTTTGGTCTGGTGGGTTTTTTACCTTGCTCCTTCATCTGCTGTGTGTTTCTCTGTCTTCTCATTTTGCTTAACTTACTGCATTTGGGGCCTCCTTTCTGCAGGCTGCAGGTTCATAGTTCCTGTTGTTTTTGGTGCCTGCCCCCAGTGGCTAAGGTTGGTTCAGTGGGTTGTGTAGGCTTCTTGGTGGAGGGGACTGGTGCCTGTGTTCTGGTGGATGAGGCTGGATCTTGTCTTTCTGGTGGGCAGGACAGTGTCTGGTGGTGTGTTTTGGGGTGTCTGTGAACTTATTATGATTTTAGGCAGCCTCTCTGCTAATGGGTGGGGTTGTGTTCCTGTCTTGCTAGTTGTTTAGCATAGGGTGTCCAGCACTGTAGCTTGCTGGTCATAGAAGGGAGCTGGGTCTTAGCATTGCGATGGCTGTCTCTGAGAGAGCGTTCACCATTTAATATTACATGGGGCTGGGAGCTATCTGGTGGACCAATGTCCTGAACTCTGCTCTCCCACCTCAGACTCTGTCAGCCACCCAGATGGTCTTCCTGAAGCTGGGCCGCCTGCAGCAGCCTGACCAATGGAATATTCAAATTGGAAATGTTGCCTTAGCACTGGGTGCTAGAGGAGATCTCCATCGCTCCATACCAGAAATAAAAAAGGATGTACAGCTCACTCAGTCTGGCCTCCTCATATCATATTCAATCCTTCTTCCAGATGACAGGCTTTAAAATACTTGATAGCAGCCATCATGCCCCCTCTGTCTTCTTTCCTCTCGGCTAAGTTTCCCTTGATCCTCTAAACTGGGGTTTTTATGAATCTGAAGTGGCTTCTCTACTGTCTCTTTCCCTTTCTGCCAACTGAAGCAGAAGACTCTGTGGCTTTAGATCAGGGCAGTACTCCTCAACATTTTCGAGGTCATCAATAATGGGGAAAGTATGAGAAATTGTCACAGCCAAGAGGAGCCTATGGAGACATGAAGACTAAATGTAATGCTGCATCCTTGGCTTCCCGCAGCTGCCTGGGCCTGCGTCCCCAGCAAGAAGCTTCTACTTCTTTTAATCCTCTTACTCCTCCTTTTTCATATCCAAGATCCTACTACAGAACATCTTAGAACCTCTATCTGCAGCCTATAATTAAGTTCACAGTAACATTTCTTCTACAGTCCTGGATGAATCTGCAAATACCAGATCCCCTGCTCAGCTATATTGCACTAATGTGTTTTCTTCTTGATTTTTTCATTGTTGTTTATGCAGGAAAAGTCACTAATATGTTTTGGAGAAGATAAACCCATTTGCCCACAAATAGAAAAGTCCAAAGCAAGAATCTCTAAACCATGGGTTTACAGTAGCCCCATGAGACTCAAGAGTCATTGAAGAGTTCTTTATTGGCATGTTCTTGAGAGCAGAGTGGTTTAATCATATATTTTCATAAAGGTTAATATTAAAAGAGAAACATCCTATGTTCCTGGGTTGTGTTTAGAGTCAGTGGCAAGGTCAGAATGAGAAATGAGGATTTTTCTCTTCTCTTAAAGCAGAAGTTTCCCTGTACAAATCCAATGGCATTAAAAGCAGTTCTAAAGGCAAAGCCTCATAGACTTTCAGTTAAACATGATAGATTGAACATGTGTTTATCTCTGCTTCCTCACCCAATCCTACCAAAATAATGAGAATAAAAAACGGAATAGTTAAAATCAAAGAATAAGAAGTCATAAATTTACAAGGAAAAGGAAAAAGGGAAAGAAGATGATAGTGGATGAGAAATGTCAACAAATCTTTGGAAGAAAGCAAGTCATGGGAAGAATAATAATTGCCTTAGCAGAGCAGATGAAGCTGAAATAAGTTTCTCTAGAGGGATGAGAAGAAAGCTGACTCCCCTTGCAGAATCCTAAAAAGGCTAAAAATAGGAGGATTGGTTGAAAGTTTGTAGAAGGAGCATTTTGAGCTCTCTGTTCCCTCCTCCATTCTGCAGAGCCAGGAGACAACTCCTGCTTCATTTCTGCAAAAGATGGAAGGTTTATTTTAAGGTGCATTTAAGCTGAAGTGGCTCTAGACTTGGGAACAAAACAGAGGCACTGAGTAAAAGTTTGCAAGATGAACAGTGTTGCCTGAGCCTATATCCCCTGCCAGGCTTCCAGATATCTTCCAGCCAGGATTATATCCTTCAGGCAAGAAATCAGAGTTTCTAGAGAAACTGAACAGTACTCAAAAAGAAATCTACCACTTGGGGGTCTCCTAATAAAAATGTTCATTCCCTGCTCCCACCCTACAGTAGACAAACCCAGCCAATCAATTTTTAGTGCCTCACTCTTGAACTGAAGAAGTCAAAGAACACAATACACTTGGGGAAACGGAATGACAGGGACTGAAGTGAACTGCTAAAAAAGAACTTTGAGGAAACAGAAACAATGTAGGGAGCCAAAGGAAGCCTTCAAAAGGAAATAATATCTTCAGAAAGAGAAAAGAAGGTAGTGTATCTATGAAACAAAAACCAGAATGTTATACAGATATGAACAATTAAAAACCATGAATTTTTTAAAAATCCAATTGAATGGCAGAAAGCTAAAACTGAGGAAATTTCCCTGAAAGTATAATGAAAAGACAACAGAAGAAGAAAGGTAAGAATGTTAAAGAATACATCCAGGAGTGTCTAACTTCTCATTAACAGAAGTCTCTAAAAGAGAAAAAAGGTAAAAAATTATCAGAGAAATATTTCAGAAAAATTTCTCAGAACTAACAGCACAAAACCTTCAGATTACGAGGTTCTAACCAGGTGCCCTGCTCAGTGAATGCAAATAGATCCATGTGAAGGCATATCTTTGCGAAATTACAAAATGTTGCAAACATAGAGAAGATTTTAGGTGCTTCCAGAAGGGGAAATGCGGGTCATAAAAAGCAACAGGAACCAGAATGACATCCATCTTCTCAGCACCAATACTGGTAGCTAGAAGACAACGGGGCAGTACCTTAAACAATCTGAGATAAAATTATTTTAAAACTAGAATTTGATACCCAAAGTATCAATCAGGTTTTAGGGTAGAATAAAGATGTTTTCAGATATGTAAGTTTTCAAAATATCTACCTCTCAATACATGTTTTCTGAGAAAGCTACCAGAGAAGTACCCAAACAAAATGAAGGAACAAACTGAGAAAGAAGGTATAAAATCCAGGAAAAGTGACCAAAAACAGGAAAGAGGGAAATGGTTAGTCTCAAGGTGACAACAAGAGATTGAGAACAAAAGAAAATGGCCTCCAAGCAGGCCTAGAAAGAAACTGCCCACGCTTGACTGGAAGTACGTAGGACTCCTGAAAAATGCAACAAACATATGAACTGATTGGTCTGAAAGGATGGAAGATTTAATTGGAAAGGTGTTGGAGCATATGGAGAGAACCACTGAGAAAATTAAGAAAATTAAGCAAGTGAAAAAAAAAAATACCGTCTAAGAAAGTAATATAACTTTAGAACATATTGTACTCAGCATAAAGATAAAAAACTGAACACTGATTTAGGGAGAATGGCAGAGGGGAAACGGGAAGATGCATATGAAAGCTGAATCCTCATCTGCTAAAACAGAAGCCCATAGATTAGGACTAAAATGGATAAATTAGGGAATAGTAGCATTATTTAGAAGCATATAAACACTAGAGGAGATCAGTAAATGAATGGAAAGTAGTTCCCTTTGGGTACTGAGATTAGGGGTGGGAGGTGGATTAGGGAACTGCTATTTGGATTTTAAGCTTTTGGTATTATTTGACTTTTTAAAACTATATGCATGTATTACTCTACAAAAATAAAAATTAATAAACAGACAGAAGTCAGTCTCTGATAACTGGTCTCTCTGCAAAGTCCCCAGATGTAAATGAAGCAGATAAAACTAGCTCTGGGCTGGGATGGAGAGGGCTAGCCCACACCCTCCTCCAAGTCTTCTCCAGAGGACACTGATTTCGGGCAGTTACTGAGAACCTATCCATCTAATTTGTTCCTCCTTATCAAGGCAGCTGTGTAAGGAGGGAAGGTGGTCCTTGGGCCTGGATGGCCACAAGTCACAGTGATTCATAAACTCAGGGTAATTTCAAGTCACTCATGCAAGCAGCTGTGATGCCCCAAGAAACTCTAATCTCTTTTACTTTATCAGATGGTTCATCAGACTATTCCCACCCCATGATTTGTCCTTAGCCTTCAGCTCTGCTCTAAGACTTTGCAAGAATATAGACAGAGCCCCTCTTTGTACCTTTTCTGGTTTCCCACTTCCTCCCAGTTCACACCCCTAACTCTGTAGTGTTGCTCTCCTTACCATCTAGAATCCACACATGCCCCCTTTTAATCTATGACACATTGATACGTTCACTGATCTCAATGGAAAGAAGACATGTCTGTAGAAAGGTGCATGAGTACATGATCAGTGGATACACTCCTCTATATAGAGAGCAATTTTGTAGTGTATGTGTCCGAAGATACACACCTCCGTTTACACCCACACAAAATATTTATATACACCAAAATATTAAATGGCATATAAAAACATAACACACACACCATTCCTATGTTCCTTTATGTGTCAATATGTTATATAAATACCACATACATTCTGCCCCCATCACCTAAATTAAGTGCAGCACACATTTGCATACTTCCACATAGGCAACCCAGAATAGAACAGCCTGAACAGACGCTGTTTTTCCTTCCTGATAAACGGGCATGAAATAACAGGCTGACATCTGCCTCTGCAGGTCATTCAAGTCGGCCTGCTGCACGTCAGAATTCAAACTGCTCCATCCATCAACGGCAGACCCAAAATTAACGTAGCTTGGAAATTCTGCGGCAAGACAGTAACAGCCCAATTCAAAGTCTGACCTTCGAGGAATGGTGGGGTACGATGGAAAATTATTTCATGCCCTGCACCAAAGCCAACAATACAATTTGAAGACATTTTCAGTTATATTAATTTTAAAGAAAAATCCCCCAGTGTAGGAGTTTAACTCTCAGGGTCATGTAAAGGGAGTGCTAAGCAAAGAGATTTTGATATCTAAAGGCTCTGCCAGCACCCTTTCTGAAAGAACTAAAAACATTATTTTAAACAAAACAGTTCAGAGACATTTGCACAGTAGCATGTACTAAAAGTCTTTATCAATAAGTGAGGAAATCACCAAGAGATTTAGTTCTTCATAGAATTTTTTTGGAAATGGCTATTAGTTAAAATAAAACTGTAAATGAGATCAGTCCTTCAAGATTACAAATACAAATTAATCCTTTTCTGGAGATATTAAATGAATCCTTTTCTGGAGATATTAAATGAATCCTTTTCTGGAGATATTCTTAAGATATTCTGTGACAAATCTCAATTGTCACAAAATTTATGTGGAGAGATTTTATAACCAATAACCAAAGATGACCACCAATTTAACAAATGAACCAGACTCTGATGCATAAAATGATTTTACCTACTGCTTTGGTTGTGATGCTAAACACACTTTTTTTTTCTCTTTTTATATATATATTTTTTTAAATTATTTATTTATTTATTTTTGGCTGCATTGCTGTGCGCGGGCTTTCTCTAGTTGTGGCGAGTGGGGGCTACTCTTCATTGCGGTGCAAGGATTTCTCATTGTGGTAGCTTCTCTTGTTGCAGAGCGCGGGCTCTAGGCACACGGGCTTCAGTAGTTGTGGCTCGCAGGCTCAGTAGTTGTGGCTCACAGGCTCTAGAGCGCAGGCTCAGTAGTTGTGGTGCACAGGCTCCGTTGCTCCGTGGCATGTGGGGTCTTCCTGGATCTGGGATCGAACCCGTGTCCCCTGCATTGGCAGGTGGATTCTTAACCACTGTGTCACCAGGGAAGTCCCTAAACAATTTTTTTAATGCCATTCATTTGTAGCCAACGACATATAGGACTGTGCTTTAAATCCACATGCCATTAAGGTGAAGTTACCCTTTTCTCCCTGCTGAAGACTGTTTCAAAACTCAATCTGAAACGTTGTCCCAGTGCTCCTTCCCAGAAATCCCAGTGTTTCTATTAACATCGGTCCAGGCTAAAGTTGAGGGACTGTTTCATAACTTTGTTAAAAGAACGCTTGGAGTCCCAAAGTCCCATCTCCCTGCTGCATCTCTTCATCACCTCTTTTCTCTCTAGCTCTTTGCCCACAGCCAGCTTAAATTTCCCCTAAAACAAAACCCCTCCTTGATTCTACCCCTCTCTTGAACTGTGCTCCACCTCCCTTTCTCTCTTCGCCTTCACACTTCTCGAAAGGATCATCAAATTTGTCTCCCTCCGAATCTTCAACTCAATATTGTTTTGCTATCTGGCTTCCATCCACATCATCACACTGAAAATAACAATCTCCTAATGGCCAGATCCAATGGGTTGTCTTTAGGCCTAAGGCTAATTGACCTTTCTATAGGTTGGACCACGGGCCTAATCCACCCGTCACGTTCTTTCCTAAAACCCACCCACAAATAACATTCCTATTCTGCTTGATCCTTGATATGGGTGACTCAGGGTACTTGAAAGCAGATGTTTGTGCAATTGTATACTGATAATTTTCAAAACCTAAGTGAAGTAGATGCTTTTCTAGGAAAATATATAAATTTCCAAATTGGCTCAAAAATAAATGAAAAAATATATGAATATATTATCGAATATATGATAACCATATGAGACATGGAAAATGTTGTGAAAGAGCTGCACCCCCAAATGCCTCAGACTCAGCCTGTTTTATCATTGAGCTCATTCCAGGGGGACCATATAATTTATAGCCCAAACTGGGACACTGTTGAGAGCGAAAGACAATGTTATTAATAATTAAGCTGGGACAGTATGAGAAACAGAACTGTTTCAGGCAAATTAGGACAAATGACTACACTGTTTAACCAACTTTCAAAGGATAAATAATTTTAAAGTTATAGAAACTGAATCATAGTTTACAAAAAGATTAAACGTTTTCTAGTCCACAGTCAAGAAAAGCAGAAAAGAAAGAAAGAAAAAAGAAGGAAGAAAGAAATTCTCGGCCTACTGACACATGTTCCTAAATCAACAAAACATGTATATTATACATACTGCTAAAGGGCACTTACAAATTAAAAAGGAGCAAAAAAGACAATAGAAAAATGGTCAAAAGAAACAAACAGAAAATGAATATAAATCAACCATAAACATGAAAAATATGCTCAAACCCATTAGTAATGACTGAAACAAATTAAAAATAATGTGATACTTTATACTTTATCCCATCTGATTAAAAACTGTTAATCATAATGTGTCAATTATGTCTCAATAAAGCTGGTAAATATAATATTAATATTAAATATCAAAAAGTGTGATCTGTCATACATTCTTAGTGAGAATGTAAATTGGTACTACCTTTTGGAGGACAATCTGGCAGTTCTTAATCAAAATTCTACAAGTGCATATCTCTGATATAAAATTTTCCCTAGTAGGAATGTGTACTACAATTACATTTGGTCAAATGCACCAAGACATATGTATGAGGGTGTCCTCCGCCACACTGTTTCAATCATAACAAATAACTTGAAACCACCTAAAATGTTAATTTTTCAGGGAATGAAAAAGTCTCAGAGAAGTTTAATGACTTGTTATAAATTGGGTATATAGGACTAGAAAAAAATTGTACATAAACAAGGACTTAAAACACCACAGAGCAGCTCACTAATATAAAATGAGAATATTATAGTTTGACTTGTCTCACTGTTGGATAATTTCCACTCTAAGGTTTCCACAGTCGTTTATAATCCCTTGATTAGAAACATACTAACCTCTTTGCACCAATCAGCGCTTGCCCTCCAAAATCACTTCCACCCTTGGGATGGCTAACTTTGCCCTTTTCTGACTTTCAAATGTTTAATAGAAATAAAGACTAATTTTCCAGGGCTTTTAAGTGATATATTAAAAAGTCCCCTAGATGCAAATATCTTTATATTTGGACATTACGGTTATCATTTTCAATGTTGTATGCTTTGAAATAACTACTATACTAAGAAGAAAAATATCAACAGGAACAAAATGTCACAATAGCCTTTAAACACGTGGGACAATAATTTCTATGTTAACCATCTCTCTGCTTCGGAGAGAACAAATGTTCTCTCTTTACAATGATGTTCCATAGGTGAGTAATGATTTGCTGCATAATATTAGAAAATAGGAAAATATTATACTCTTTTTTTTCAATGTGAAGCTTGCAGTGTCTTAGAAAAGCCTTCTGGCCTGATTTCCTGTTGCTTTCCAGCTTTGATCTCAATCTATACTGTTCCCTACTCAACATGTAATCATCATTAAGGCACATGATACCATGCAGCCAAAATCTAGCTACAAAACAATGTGCATGGCCTGGTTCCCTTCTAGAATATAAATGTAAATACAGAGTGTGTGTATATATGCATAGAGAGTTTGGAAGGTTTCCCAAGAAATTGTCTTTGACAGGATATGACTACAGCTATCCTCCATTTTCTTGGTTTTGCTGATTTATATTCTACAATATTCTCTAATAAATATGTGCAAGTTTTTACTAAGAAAGAACCTTAATAAAACTTGTTTTTATTCTATCTATGGACTTTAGCAGTTACAGAGAGTTTGGGTAAGTAAATACGGTACAATTCAGAGCTAGTTAGGCTCTTTACAACATCTCTGGAACATAAATAACCTTTCCTAATGGTTACTACTCAAATTTCTGGGGCCAGAGGCAGAGATCTGGGCAAACCCCAGGAACACCAGCCCATGCCTACGTGGGCTGTGTATAGAAATAGTTCATAAGAAACCAAAGGCCAAAGCAGAGGGCAGTAGGAATAATTTTGAATCTGGCCAGAAGAAGAATATGCTTGAATAAAAGCACAGGTTGTGGTTCAAACAGATCTGGGTTTGAGTCATAGCTCTATCACTTAAAAAAAAAAAAAAGTAGTGTGAGCAACCTACTTATCTTTGCCTCAGTTAACTCATCTTTAAAGTGAGGAAAATAATGGAAACCACACCTTGTGAGCACTGATGAGTCCCATCAAGTTGGAGTTGGGATCTTAAAATGACAGGCTCTGATCATGTATCTTCTGTCTTTGGCTCCAGACCTTCTCCCAAAGTTAAAGAACAGGGTTTGTTATTCACAACCTGAATTGTGGTTTAAAGTAAGAGTCTCTTTTAAAAAATCAAGCTTGAAACTTTACTTTCTGAAAATATGGCAGGTTAGACTATTTGGATCAGTCCTCCCATCAAAAATAATCACAAATGATGTTGGACATTTTTTTGAAGTAACTTCTTAAGACTATCAAAGATCTGATAAGGTAGTAAAAAATTTAGTTCAAAATATCAAAGAAAGCAGAACCCAAAGAGGGAAGCAGAATGCTACAATTTCTTTTGCCTTAAGGGCATTTTCCAAACAAGCAAACTTCTCCAAATTAAACTGGATTCCCAAAGGCTCACACCCTCAGAAAAGAGTAAGCCAGAAGTAAACCCACCCAGCCAACCTTCACTCTCAGGTGACCGAATTAAAGTTGCCTGGGCAACATCATAGTAAAACTATAAACCACCAAAGGTAATTGGTAAAGATCTGAAAAGGAGCCATTAAGAATAAATTAAAAGACAAATTATAATCAATGGAACAATAATTAGATAAACATCTGACACCTCAATAGCAACACTGGAAGCCGAAAGACAGTAGAATTCTTCATTATAGTAAAAGAAAATACTTGTAAAACCAGAACTCCATACTCAGAGAAAATATCCTTTTAGGGTTTTGGGGCATACTGCTGGGAGACAGGAGGGAGCTTCACTGAAAACTTGGTTTGGGTGTTGAGACTAATCACATACACACACACACACACACATATACATTCACTCACATCAAGAGGGTATGAAAAGATTATTACTTATAATAATTAAAGCTTTCTGGGGAGAACGGGGCAGATCTCTCAAGATGCTCTAAAATTGCTTAGGGCAAGAAAGGGAGACTGGCTTGGGGCTCTCATTGTGGTTAGGGGATAGACCCAGGGTGAGGCCTCCGGGACATTGGAAGAGGTCTGTGTAGTTTGAATCTATCTCTGGTGACAAAGGAGAGAGCACCTTGACTTTCTTATCAGCTTACCCAGGTGTCGGACAGAGAGGAAGAAGGAGAGGGTGAGGCTTAATAGCCATCAACAGTCAAACATCAACAAAATGGAGTCACACTCCTTATTATAAAGAGTAAACGGGGGGCTTCCCTAGTGGCACAGTGGTTGAGAATCTGCCTGCCAATGCAGGGGACACGGGTTCGAGCCCTGGTCTGGGAAGATCCCACATGCCGCGGAGCAACTAGGCCCGTGAGCCACAACTACTGAGCCTGCGCATCTGGAGCCTGTGCTCCGCAACAAGAGAGGTTGCGACAGTGAGAGGCCCGCGCACGGCGATGAAGAGTGGCCCCCGCTCGCCGCAACTAGAGAAAGCCCTCGCACAGAAACGAAGACCCAACACAGCCAAAAATAAATAAATTAATTAATTAATTTAAAAAAAAAGAGTAAGAGGGAAATAAAAACATTTTCTAAAGACAAAAAACCTGAGGTTTGTAACCAGAATATCTTCACTGAAGGAAAATGGTAATTCAGGAGGAGGTAGAATTAATCCCAAGAGAAAGATCTGAGATATGAGAGAAAAATATAAGGAAGAGCTAAATGTATGGATTCATTTAAAAATGGATAACATTTATAAAAAATTTTTATAACACATGCACAACAAAATTATGTAATTCAGAAAGAAAGTAGATGACGTTAAGGTGTTCAAAGACCTATCTTTTCTCTGGGGAAGGAGCAAAGATATTGATTAATTTCAGATTTTGATAAGTATACATGCTGTAATTTCTAGGAAACATTAATAAAAGAATAAAAACAGAGTGTACAACTTCCCAACTAGTACAAGAAATAATTATAACAAAAAATAATCTAAAAGAGGTCAGAAAAGGGGAAAAATAAGCATATAACTTGAAACACAAAATACATAAAACAGGATGGCAAATTTAAACACAAATTTAACAATGACTACATTAAGTGTAAATGTAAATATGCTAACAACTCCAATTAAAAAATGAAGATTGTCAGACTCAATAAAAACAAAATCAACTTATGTGATGATTATAAAAGACATATCTAAAAAATAAGGATACAAAAAGTTGACGCTAGGATGACAGAAAAAGATAGAACATGGGCCTATCAAAAACCCAAAGAGATATAGCTATATTAAAAAAACTATAAATTTTAAGACAAAAAGCATTGATACAGAATGTCACTAATTAGACTTAGTCATGCTTCTCTTGCTAAAAATTAGATGGACAGAAAAACCAATAAGGGTACAGAATATTTAAACATGATTAACAAAATAAAACCAAAGGTGACCTTTACTATAGGTCACAATACCCACTATACCCAAAAAACATAGAAGGTATTTTTTCTAAACACACATGGAACATTTACAAAAATTCATCATAAATCAAGTCACAGAAAACTTCTATGAACTGAAATCATAATGATCATTTTCTCTGACCACACCTTAATTAAAACAGAAATCGTTGAACAAAATAAAACCAGAAGATCTCCCATAAGTTTGGAGATTTAAAAAAAATTTTCAAAATAATTCATGGCTCAACAAAGAAATATAATGGAAATTAGTAAACATTTTGAAATGCATGATAATGAAAAATACTACCTATCAAAACTTGTAGGATATAGCTAAAGCAGTCTAACTTTATATGTGAATATAAATTCACTTATAAAAATTATTAAAAAATTATGAAATTCAGAAAAACTATAAAATGTAATGATTAATTATTCATTTCTGAACATATAAAAACAGCAATAAAACAAAAAAGCAAAAAAAAAGAAGTTAAAATGGAAAGAATAATAAATATATAAATTGGATTTATTAAAATAGAATAAATATGGATCAAAAAAACAAAAGTTACTTCTTTGAGAAGAATAATAAAATTGCAAAACGTTCAGTAATACATGTAAAGGAAATGAATAAGGCACTAAGGAAAGCAATATTAGGAATGATATAGAGCATGATTGCAGATGCTGTGATCATTAAAATAAAAAGAAAGTGTCATGAAAAACTTTATCTCAGTACATTTAAATGTTTAAACTAAATACAAAAAATTACAATAGCAAATTTAACAAATTTGGCTAGATAGTTTACAACTATTGAGAAAACTGAACCGGTATTCAGAAATTTTCCCAGAAATAAAAATTAGTCCCAGATAGCTTCACCAGTGAATTCCATCACACACTGAAGAATAAATCAAAAACAAAACAATCTTACACAAACTATAATTGCAAAAATAGAAACAATGGAAATCTTTCCGAATTATTTTTATGAGTCCAATTTTACCTTGATACCAATCCCTAAAAATGACAATATTATAGGTCAGTCTCACTCATTGAACATAGATATATAAAAGTCTTAAAAAATTACCTAACCAATTACCTAACCAATTCTAGCAATATGCAAAAAAATAATGTCATGATTAACTTTGCTTTATACAAGGAATATAAGGTTAATTTAAAATTAGTAAATCAACTAACATATTTAACCATATTGACAGATTAAAGGAGAACATTTATATAATCATTTCGAAGATGCAAAAAGAAAAGATAAAACGTAACAACCCATTTATGTTAAAAAAAATTAGCAATCTAGGAACTAAAAAGATTTTTTAAAAATAAGGTATAGGTTATCTATTCTATATGTGGCAATTTTCATATTTAATATTGAAATGCTGAACATTTTCCCCCTTGAAATCAGAAGAAATATGAGGGTATTCATTATCACTTCTACTCAGCATTATACTAGAGGTCACAGCCAACACAACAAGGCAAGAAAAAGAAATAAAACATATAAGGATTAGAAAGAAGGAAACTAAACAGTCATCACTGTACTCATTGCACATGGAGAAAATCCAAAATAATCTAATGATAGTCTATTAGAATTAATACTGACGCTAGCAAGTTTCCTGATACAAAATTGATATGAAAAATCAATTTTATTTCTAAATGTCAGCAATAGTATGTAAGAAAATAAAATAATAAGATAATTATAATTATATCAAAAATGTTGATGGGACTTCCCTGGTGGTCCAGTGGTTAAGGCTCCATGCTTCCACTGCAGGGGGCATGGGTTTGATCCCTGGTCAGGGAACTAAGATTCCACATGCCATGCAGTGTGGCCAAAAAACATAAATAATGTTGAATAACTAGGAATAAATCTGACAAAATTTTATTTCAAAATCTAATATATGAAGAGATGCACAATCTAATTAATAATCATGGCTTTGCAAATAAAAACTGCAAAGTGATACCATTACCACTAAATTGTCTACAATTTAAAAGTCTGTCATTACCAAGTATTGAGAACTCTGTTGAGTAATAGGACTCTAAAACACTTCTGGTGAGACTGTAAATTGAAAAAATCACTTTGAAAAACCATTTGACATTTAACAGTCAAGGTGAAGACGTCATATCCAGTGGCCCATTATTTCTCCTCCTAGGAATATATGTTCTAGAGAAGTTATTGCACATTTGCACCAAAATACATATATAAGAATGTTTATAGCAGTATTTTTTCTAATATCTCAAACTGGCAGCAAACCAAATGTCCATCAAGTATAGAACAGATAGTATAGCATACAAACACTACTATATTTAAAATGGATAAACAATAAGGACCTACTGTATAGCACAGGGAGCTTTACTCAATATTCTGTAATAACCTATATGGGTGAAGAATCTGAAAAAGAATGAATATACGTATATGCATAACTGAATCACTTTGCTGTACACCTGAAACTAACACAACATGGTAAATCAACTATACTCCAATAAAATTAAATAAATAAAATAAAGAATAGAACAGATAAATAAATTTTGCTATAATTAGGGAATAATATGCAATGAGGGAAATGAATAAACTATACCTATGCAATTGTTCAAATCGGGTTTGGTAATTTGTGGCTTCAAAAGAGGCCTGTTTTTGTAAATAAAATTATTCTGGAATACAACCATCCTCATTCATTTGCATATAGTCCATGACTGCTTTCATAGCTTTACAAAGCAAAGCTAAGTAGCTGCAACAGAAATCATATGGCCCTTAAAACCAGAAGTTTTGTTTTTTTTTTTTTTTTTTTTTTGGTTGCACCAGGTCTTATTTATTTATTTATTTTTATATTTATTTTTGGCTGTGTTGGGTCTTCGTTTCTGTGCGAGGGCTTTCTCCAGTTGTGGCAAGCGGGGGCCACTCATCATCACGGTGCGCGGGCCTCTTCACTATCGCGGCCTCTCTTGTTGCGGAGCACAGTCTCCAGACGCGCAGGCTCAGTAATTGTGGCTCACGGGCCCAGTTGCTCCGTGGCATGTGGGATCCTCCCAGACCAGGGCTCGAACCCGTGTCCCCTGCATTAGCAGGCAGATTCTCAACCACTGCGCCACCAGGGAAGCCCAGAGGTTTTTAATATCTGGCCTTTTACAGAATAAAAAGCCTACCCTCGTCTTAAATGAATCTTGCAAGCACAATGCTGACCAAAAGAAACAAGTAACAAAGAATATATACCAAGTTATTCCATTTATATAAAGTTAAAAACCTGGCAAAAGTAAATTATATTGCTTAGGGATACATACATATGTGATAAAATTTTAAAGCAACTTACTAAGGAAATGATTATCTCAAAAACCATATGTGAGAAGGTTGGAGAGGACACTAAAAGGGGCTTCCAGAGAGCTGACAGTGACCTGTTCCTTAATCTGGGTGGTAGATACATAGGTATTCAGTAAACCAAATACATATATGTTTAAAATGGTTTTCTCCAAGTATGCTAAAATTTACACTAAAAAAAAAGGTGAAAAACAAAAAAGTACTGTTGTCATCTAGTTTTCAAAACAAAATGTAAAGTAAAATATTCTAAATATATTCAAATTTAAATGTGAAAGGCTTAGTACCGTACACATTTTTTAAAATAACAATTGACTCAAGCTCTGATTACACCTTTCTCGTTCTTCCTAAATTTCAACACGATTTATATCAAAATGTTAAAAACAGCCAATATAAAGGAAGTATTTGCACATGTCCACTCAAAAAATAAATTACTATTTCTATTGTAATAGAAATGCAAGTCCTGGATAGAATGTCAATATGTATAGCATATTAGCTAGAGTGTTAATCTAGAAATTTCACTCCAGCCAAAATATATTTAAGCAAATAATAGTTCTCTTTTTCAAAAGTAATCAGATTTTTTTTCTTTGCTTATTACATTTAAGATATAAACATACAGATACAAGTCCTAATATTTTTTGTTACAGCTTTACTGAGCTAAAATTCATATATCATACAATTCACTTATTTAAAATGTACAATTCAGGGGATTAAATATACTCACAGAGTTATGCAACAACCAATTTTTATCATCCCCCAAAGAAACTTAGTTACCCTTTAACTATCACCCCCAAACACCCTATTTCTCCCCTCCTCCAGCTATAGGCAACTTCTAATCTACTTTCTGTCTATATGTACTTGCCTATTCTGAACATTTTATATAAATGGAATCATATAATATGTGATCTTTTGTGCCTGGCTTTTTTCACGTAGAATAATGTTTACAAGGTTCATCCATGTTGTAGCATGTATCAGTACTTCATTCCTTTTCATGACCAAATAATACTCCATTGTATGGATATACCACATCTTGTTTATTCACTCATCAGTCAATGGCCGCTGAGTTGTTTCCACCTTTTGGCTATTATGCATAATGTTGCTATGATGATTTGTGTACACGTTTTTGTGTGGACATGTTTTTATTTCTCTTGGATATATACTAATGAATGAAATTAGTCCTAATATTTTAATATTTGATTTATGCCTGACTACAACAAACTATATAATTCAGAAGTCAAATTACAGCCTTTATCGTTTTTAGGGAATAGGTTTTGTGAAATTTTTATTTAGTTTTCTAAAGTTGATCACCACATTAATGAGAAGTACATATAACTTTTAATATAATACTACAATTAACATCACTTTATGCTTCAACCACTACAATTAAATACGTTCAACTACAACATACGAATATCAAAAAACACTAGTCTTTTAAACTCATAGAAAGTTTCTTAAAATATTTCTCACACATTGAGAATTTTCCAGGCTAAAATGAAAATTATTCTAATTTTCTTTATTTAAAAATCTTTTATATGACCTATCATCACACATATATATTCAGAATCCAACTGAAAGAGTCCAAATACATTTACCATTTTTAAAGACACCAAATCTTCTGCAGTTTAGAACGATTTTTCTTAAAGTAGGCTAAAACAAATTGACAATTTGAAAATTTAGTACAAAACAATTAACAAACACTAAAAAAAAAGTGTTCCATGAAACTACATCTTTGTTCAAGATTTATCTATTTGCATAACTGTAATAACCAAAACTTTGAATTCTGGCATTATAATTACGATTTTAAAAGTAAAAATAAATGGAGAACTCAGTATTTACCACTAATTCTTTTGCTCAATCAGGTAGCACTAACTCTCCTGAAAACACACAAAGCTCCTCAGATAGCTAATCAAAAGGAAATGAAGGAATTTTGAGCCTCTTTACTGCCTTCAAAAATACGAAGTGCTAAAAATTCCAAGGAAAAGGAAAGCAACAATAACTAGAAAGAAAGGGAATCGGGAGAGGTTAAGAAGAGTAAAGGTGATTAAGAATTAAGGAGAGTTAAGGAGAAAAAGACAGAGAGAGAAAGAAAAACAGAAGAAAAGAGGCAAAAACAACAAAAGGATGGTTTGGTTGGATTTCAATGATGATCAGAAAGTCTGCCCAGATATGCATGGTTCCCACAGATGCACCTTGGCTGGATCTGCAGCTAAGAGGCAAAAATCTAGAATAGTGATATGGCAAAACAAAAATCTGAAAATCATATTCAGCCAATCAGCCCCAATGACAGGACTGAATTCACACACACTCCCGAGCAACGTTTCTGCAGCCAAATATGGATGGATGTGTGAAACAAGCCAGTGTGCTGCTGGAGGACTCAGGGAGGAGAGGGGCTCTGAAGCGGCTTCAAAGAACATCAGCATCCTTCAGTCTAATTAAAACCTACTTTTATTTCATTTGTATAAGGGTGTCAGGTTCGATTAGAGGCCACATACAATTTGGCTCTGAGAAGAATGGTGGCTTTCTTTCATGAAGAAAAACAGGGGGAGAGGAGTAATGCTTAAATGTTATCATCGGAGGTTCTGAAGGCAGCATGCCTACCCACAAGGTCATTAGTGTCCCCGGGGAGGGGGCTAAAGGGTCTGCTGTCAGCTATGGAAGGATTTCAGGCTCCTCTGATAAAGAAATGCAGTATCCTTAGTTAACTGGATACACAAATTCATTAGGCAAGCAAAGAATGGCAAATTTTACCCTCGGTTTGCAGTTCCATGGCCCAGCGGGAGAAGAATGTAACCGTATTCCTCTGCGGTTCCTGTTTATCTGTGTACACTCATCTGGGTGTGTATCACATAACACGCCTTCTTATTGTAGGCAGTTCCAAAATACTTAATGCGAGCTTCCTTATTAGCAGCAAGTGGGTCTGTTGAAGCTTAAGAAAGCCATTTAATAAAAATAAAGCCACCCAGATGAACATGGATTGAAAAAAAATTTAGATTGATGGAGCTAGGTTGGTCACTGTAATTACGGAAGGTGTATCATTTCCTAAGCTCTCTTTGCATTAAGTGTATGCCACACATTTATCAGACATAATTAGCACTTTAGGTGACAATGATTTGATTTCTTCCCTTGTAATAAAAGCTCCCTGTGTTGGCATATACATTCAGAATGGGAAATTGAACACTGTTGCTGTTTATTCCCCTGAGGCAAAATTTAGGACAAACTGGGGAAAATATGAAGAGGGCTTACAGAACAGCCCTTTGTGAATTTTGCAAACAGAAAAAGAAAATAGTTCAATAAAAGCTTTTAAGGATCACAGTCAAATGCATGCTTTTTGAAAGCAAAGGATATCTATGGAACATTTCTCCACTTTCAAAGTCAGCATTTAACTTTCCTTTAGATCTGAACAAACCCACACTAAATTGATTCATAGGCACAACTGAAAAACTGGACACATTTAAATTACTGTGTCCAAATCAGAAAAGTGTTTGTGCTGCCATCTCTGAGGGGACAGAAGAAAACTGTTTTAAAAATTATTTCAAATAAACATCTCTTATTTCCATTTCTATTGCCACAACTAAGAATCATGTTAATTCACTCTTCTATAGATTAAAATGTTTACATAAAGGTTGTGAATTTTTTTATAAGGGAAAAAAGAGATATGCAAGCTGCTGAGGTATTGTACACGGCACATAAATGATGCTACATCCTCTTGAAATCTGCAGCCCCACAAAAAATACCAAGAAAACTTATGCTTTTGCATTTAAATCTTCTTGGAAAACCATTTGCTTCTCTTTTTCATCAAAAACAAAATGTGACAGTTGGGTTAGTTGATTCCTTTGATTGCATAAATTAATCAGAAATGTAGTCACTGCTAATGCTTGATAAAATAAATATTTCCAAAGTAAATAAATCTAATGTTATTAAGCAGCTTAATGCAAACATTCCCACTTGGACTGAACTTGCTGAGTTTTTGCTTAATCCTAAGGTTTGTTCTACTAGGATGCTGATATACAGATAGATGCCTATCTGTTAGAGCATGACTTGCCTATCAGCCTCTCTTCCAATGATTCTGAGATCTCACAGTATTGTGGAAGTAGAGTGTGTGAGAGACACTCTAACTGCACACATCACGCCTTTCCCTAGGGATCTTTATTTTACATTTTCTTAAACTCACACGGACCTCTTACTGACCTAAATAAAAATAGTTTTAAAGGAATGTTTCTGGGATTTATGCAGGTTCTTATTCAAGAAGTGTGTAACTAATAAACCAGAAACACAATGAAATCCTTTGAAAATTTAGTATGGAAAAATTAGTAGGTTGTGGCATAAACACATTTTGCTTATACTGTAAAAAATCATAGAAGAAAAGGTAACAGTTTAGAGCTTTTCAGAGTTAACTTATTATAATTTAGAAATACGTAAGCATGATGGGAGTTCAACATTTTTGTAGGCATCATAGTTTTCTAAGTATAGGTGTGAATAAAGGATGTGTGAGGCATTAGTAATGGTTTCAGAAAATAATTTCTCTTAGCTAATTTTTAACTTGAGCCCAGTGGAGGTTAAGGCCACACAAAGAAGTACTATTTATGTATTCTCCCTGATAGTGATATATTATTGTGTTTTCTCAACATAAGAGAGATTTAGTTTAGAAACTCAAATCTGATTTCTGCAGGTTTGCACCTGTAGCTTACGGTTTTTTGAGTATAGGCACGAGGGACTGGAAATAAAAAGAAAGGAATGAATCATATTATAAGAGAACTCAGGGTTACCAGGCAAGGCCGGGCTTAATAAAATACGGCTGTAGGTGATGGCCAATATTCACTCTCTGATCCCACATTCTTACATGAAAAAGTCATATTAAACTCTCCAAATTACAAGGTGATATAATCACCTGTTACAGAATTAATACTTGTTAAAACCAACTAGTTACTAAACAGGTTTACAACCAGTTATTGTTAGCACTTTTGTTCCAATGCAAAGCCTTTTCCTGGATTTTTTTTTTTTTTTGCATTTTACATATAATGTTATTTTATAATCAGTGCCATGAAATTTTCCCCCCTCTCATGTGAAAATATTAAACAGCCATGACCTATGATCATGAAGTCCTCTATTATTTCTCTTTAGGTAGGTATCTTTTACCATTATAATAATGCATGCACGTGTATACATAATACATATATGCAATATCAGAAAGCACTTTTGATTTTTCTCCTATACTCCCCTAGGATGATGTAGGGAACCCATGTCAAAAGCCCTCACTTTAGAACAATAAAAAAATAAACCAGCCACAGCCTTCCTGAGGCTGGCCAACTCTAGCATAAGTAATTCAAGAGGCTGAGAGATGCCAGATAAATTTGATTACTATAAAAGATGGGAATATGTTTCTTTCCTTTGAGAATTCACAAAAAGGGGTCAAAAACAAAGCAATGCTGAAAGCGAACAATTTCATTTCGCCTGCAATTCAAGGTGAAAATTCAAAGGCAATTTTGCAGGAACATTTTATCACAATTTTATAGACCCTCATTTCCTGCACACATCACAATCTTTAATTTCTGAAAGAGGAAAGCAAGAAAAGGGAGAGTGGGGGGCTGGGGAGGGAGAGGGTGAGGAGGCTGAGACCAATCGTGAGGGGCTTTTTCTTCCTCTTCTTTAAGATATAAATGCAGATATTTATAAAGCAGTGAGGGATTTGTAAATCTTTCTTCAAAGCTGAACCTACTGCTGGGATTGTGATTTGCTAAAAGCTGCTATAGGCACACTCCAAAACTCAGCAGGGTCATCCCTCCCCTTCCAAAAAAATAAAAATAAAAAATAAAAGAAGCAAGGGTTGGGCGGGGAGCAATTCTGATTAGTAGCATCTCAACAGACATAAGAGTTTGAGAAAACGGTTTTCATTGTACATCTTCTCCTTGAATCATATATATAGATATTTTTTTTCCTTTTCAAATACACAAAAAGAAAATTTAAAACTCAATACTTTGCTTCTCATGCTGTGGTCTCCTTGACTCTCCTTGATGCTGTTTGAAAATGGCAGGTCATTTCTCAAAGACAAGTTGCTCAGTGGTCCTTTGGAAGGTCACAATCCAAGGACAAATGCAACAGGCACCAAACCAAAGGGTACTTTGACCACTGGTACTCCCTGCCCACAGGTCTCATCTGGTGTAATGAAAGGTATGGTTAGTTAGCTAGGAGCACGAAGATCTGATTTCCAGTTTCAATCTTGCCAATAAACTCATGTGTGATCTCAGAGGAAAGCCACAAATTCTCTCTTATTTCCTACTGGTGATAATAAATAAAAAGCCTACTGGCTTCCCAGGGTGGGAAGGATAGCAGAAAACAACAAGGGGAAATTATTTTGCTCATTTTGAATACTGATGCATCCCCAAGACCCAGAAAGTTTCTGGGACAGAAAAGGGGCTGAGGAAATATTTGCTAACAAAAGAATGAATGGAGTTTGAAAAGCATAGCCATGAAAATCAGAGTAAAACTATAATAGTGGATTCTAAAGTGAAATCAATGATGAACAGTGCTATGAACCTGTTGTCTCTAAGAGGGCACTGGACTGGCTTCAGGATGTGGCAGGCATTTTTTTCTCATTGGGGAAATTAACCTCTGCTGGCTGTAACCACCTCCCATCCCAACCTCACACCCTTACATACTTATCATTTGGACTCAAAGGACTCAAAAGGCTGCAGAGCTTAGTGGGACTGCAGAGAACATGGCCTGTTAGGAAATGTGACACAGTGATTTTTCGTTTTTCTCTAAATAGATATGGTGTTTTCAGAGAGAACTGGATAGAAAACAATCTTTACGTTGGGAACGGAAATCAGTTAAAAAAGAAAAAAAAATAGGAGAAAAAGAAAATTCTTCTGTAAGTCACTGCTTTCCAAACAGAACCAGGCACTGCTGCCAGGAAGGAGGGAACATAACTTTGCCAAATGGTATTGGTGACCTTCTCCTGCCTATCTGACACCCTGTTTTCTGGGGAAAAGTCTTGGGATGCCCTGGCACTGTTCAATGCTGACCTAAATTCCCATTAAGAGCAAAGAGCTACAGTAAATGGAGGAACTAAGCTTCTGACAATTGCATCAATATCTAATACAAAAATCCAACATGGTTTAATTTTACAGTTAAAGCTCTATATACAGCACAGTCCTCTATACAGTACATAAGTTCCATGTAATGGCTACATATTTATATCCTTTCAGAAACCTAATTATTAAAATGCTAGTCCCTGATTCAGTGATTGCAATTGGTTAAAAAAAAATCAGTCAATCAATCAATCAGTATCCACAAATATCCAGAGATCTATACTGAAATTTGCACTCCCATAGGATTTGCCATCTTGGACTTCCCATCCTCAGGAGTAATCATATTCATTTACATAGGAAGAGACCACCCAACTACATACTAGGTGCTACTCATATATCAACCACAGTGAGACATGGCACATGCTGTACGGAACACTCATTTGCAGGAGCTGCCACCTGGTTACATCCAGCCGAAAACAAAAGAAACAAACAAAAATATGCAAATATACAAACCATATATCAAAGAGGAAATTTTAACAAAGCATTCAGATACGCCCCAAACAAAAATAATAGTAAGGAAAAGCAAAATTTTTGCCATTACAAATAATATTTTTCAGACAGATGATACTTAAACTATTTCCAAAGGTACTTAATTTAAAATATAGACTGGTATAAGCATGTGGTCAGTAGCACAATTATGGCCCATTAGGGATGGCAGGTGCCCTTCATTTATTCAACAACTATTTCGCTATTGCCTCCTGTCAGCTGAGGATACAACAGTGAGTGAGAGAAGCACGGTCCCACAGAGCTTATAGTCTAACGTAGGAGATGAATAAGTAAGTAATTAATTAAATATAGGGTGACACATGTTATGAAAGGGAACATAACTGGTGCTTGGGGACCACTGAGGAGATGATCTCTCAGATCATGATTGTACTCCCTCACTTTTGGAAAGAGAAGCTGAGATCCAGAAAGAGGGCAGTAAGTTGTCCAAGGTGATACAGAGAGATTGTTCTAGTAAAGTGAAGGATTTGGAAGTGGGAATGTGACCCAGCAAAAAGGATAAATTTCAGAAAATCTATTTACTAAGAGGAGCCACCTTAAATCCATTCTATTTATTTATTTTCTTTCATACATCTTTTTTGCAGTATAATTGCTTCACGATGCTGTGTTAGTTTCTGCTGTACAACAAAGTGAATCAGCCATATGCATACATATATCCCCATATCCCCTCCCTCTTGAGCCTCCCTCCCACCCTCCCTATCCCACCCCTCTAGGTCGTTGCAAAGCACTGAGCTGATCTCCCTGTGCTATGCTGCTGCTATCCCCTAGCTATCTATTTTACATTTGGTAGTGTATATATGTCAATACTACTCTCCCGCTTCGCCCCAGCTTCCCCCTCCTGCCCCCGTGTCCTCAAGTCCATTCTCTGTGTCTACGTCTTTATTCCTGCCCTGCCACTAGGTTCATCAGTACCATTTTTTTTTTTTTTGATTCCATATATATGCATCAGCATACAGTATTTGTTTTTCTCTTTCTGACTTACTTCACTCTGTATGGCAGTCTCTAGGTCCATCCACCTCAATACAAATAACTCAGTTTCGTTTCTCTTTATGGCTAAGTAATATTCCATTGTATATATGTGTCACATCTTCTTTATCCATTCATCTGTCGATGGACACTTAGGTTGTTTCCATGTCCTGGCTATTGTAAATAGTGCTGCAGTGAACATTGGGGTGCATGTGTCTTTTTGAATTATGGTTTTCTCAGCGTATATGCCCAGTAGTGGGATTGCTGGGTCATATGGTAGTTCTATTTTTAGTTTTTTAAGGAACTTCCACACTATACAAATAACATGTTAAACCACAGACAAATAGAGGGATGGTTTGGCATCGCTGAAGAACAAATGATTTTTTTACTGTCCCACATAGCAAGTTTTGTGATTTTTCTTCAATAACCTTTAAGCAGCCTGAGTGGAAGTTTGGAGACAGTGGACTAGGGAGTTTATTCATATCTGGAAAAGTGTATGTGCAGATTGGTTTAAAGGGTTCAAATCTCCACATCTTATAAGGTCTGTAGATCTGTTACTCACACAGCAAAGAAGTTACGTGGGATTCCATCATGTCATAAACATGTCTCGAAAGAGTCACCTATTCATATATGAAATAGCCAGTCCTTCTAAAGTAGTTCCTCTTTATTTACATATAAAATACTTGTGTTTCAGAGGGAGCTACAATCATCAATTTTAGGTCTTTGAGCACCTCCACCAAAATCCTAAGGGAGTTTTAAACATTTCTTCAAAGGATGATGGAAGTGTATAAACAAAACCTTTTAAGATGGAGAAGATGCTACCGTGTGAAACATTGAGAATTGTACCACAGGGTACCAATGTAAGGTCATAATGCCAGATCTGTGAACATCAGATGGCTGGCCACTTCTTTTTTTAAGTAAGTCTTATTGAAGTATAATTAACATGAATAAAATCCACCCATTTTAGTATACAGTTTTATGAGTTTTGCCAAATGCATAGTCAGGTAACCACCACTAATCCCAGGATACTGAAAAGTTCCATCACTCCCCCAGAACACCCTTATACATTTAGTCAATGCTTCCCCCAAGCCCCAGTCCTTGGCAATCACCAATCTGTTATCTTTCCCTAAAGTTGCACCTTTTTCAGAATGCAATGCAAATGGAGTCTGTAGCATGGAGAGTTTTGAATCTGACTTCTTTCACTTAGCATAATGTTTTTGAGATTTATCCATGCTGTTCATTCCTTTTTATGGCTGAGTAGTATTCCTTTGTATGGATATACCACTGCTTAGCCATTTACCAGCTGAAGGACATCTGTACTGTTTCCAACTCTGGGTGATTATGAATGAAGCAACTGTAAACTTTCACAGACAAGTTTTGATGTGACTGTAAGTTTTTATTTCTCTTGGGCAAATCCCTAGGAGTAGGGTTTCTGGGTCATATGGTACATGTATATTTAACTTTATAAAAAGCTGCTAGAGTGCCTTCCAAAGTGGCTAGACTAGTTTGCACTCATCCAGCCTGTATGACAGTTTGGTCCCTTATTTAACATAAGGAGCTAAAGAACTGCTAAGCAAGATGAGTTAAAGGTATTTAAGAAAATACTGGGCCCTGATATTTGGACCTATGAGAATATTCTTTAATTATATCAATAGGAAGGATACTAATTGGTAAAAGAAAGATTAGGACTAGATTTAGTTCCACATAACATGGACTGAACCAACACTTAATCTCATCAGTGATTCTTTAGATGAGAATCTATTTTAGAAGTCACGAAACCTATTACACTCAAGTTGTGTTGTTACTGAATGGTAGCATTGCCTTAGCCAGCACTACTCATTACCTCCTCTCCCACTCACTTTCACTTCCCTTGTCCAAATCTCAGGTTGCCAGAAGAGTCGTTCAAATTACCACCATCTCTTAAAGCATTCTGGTCAATAATTCCCAATCCCTTCTCTGAATTTCTACAGCCCTTATAAGTTCTCATAATTTATAACTTCATTATATATCCCATGGTTTGTGTTCTACTAGTAGCATGTATGTTATTTTTCTTCCTTGAGAATCATAAGCTTCCTATATTAGGGCTGCCAACAGAGATTAATTCATCTAGGTTAGATATACCCTCTAAGCCAGTATAGGTCTATGTATGCCAGACCATCCTGTGGTGCAAGTATCCATCATGTTCAAGGTCAAATGTACTAGCTACTATAAATAGCCAGGAAGACAAAGAAATGTACAACTCCAGAGTTAATTCACATCCACCTGGATAGTCCATGCACATAAGATGCTTATGTTTAAATTTTCCAATATGGATGTGACTACTAAATTCAACTGGAGAAACCTCCACTTGATCTCCGGATAACCACCTAAAGGGAATTAGAAGATGCCACGACACATTGCCTGTTGGTCCTCCAACCAACAAAGAAGCTCTGGGAAAGGTCACCCGTTTTAACAAGAGGTATCCATCCAAAGAAGCCAACTACTTAAAGAGGGTTACAGGAGACTAGTAGGGAGAAATAATTCCATGGATTGACAGTCATGCAAAAATGTTAATGTGAAGACCTGAATGCTAAGAAATTAAAGAACATTGCCCATACATTTTGTCTGCTTTTCATCTTTACTAGGTCCAGAAAAAGACATATATTAACTACTTTCACTTTAGTTTCAACTGAGCTTGCTTCCTCAGATGCCAGCTCAGTGCTACTGAGACCCTGGAAGCATTATTGGGAAATGCCATAGCCGAACCCCAAACAGCTTTGCTGGAGTCTTTTTTTAAATCTCAGAAAATCACCTTTTATACCTTTATTTAAAACTGTGATCTTGAGCTAAGCTGTTGTACTTGACTGTCCCTTTAACCTAGGGAACTTGCTGCCAAAAAATGTTATTGAGGCCAACAGCTTAGTAAGTTTTATAGAAGATTAAATATTTATATGAATAAAAATAGCACCTCCAGCAACACCAGGAAGGATAAAATTACAAGGGCTATGAAATCTTCATGCTTCAGGGCATAAATCGCTTACCAGCTGGACGAGGCGGTTTTCCTCACGAACAACTCTGCACTGCTAAATATCTCTTTCTGAGAAGCATCGCAACACTGACCACTTTTTGGACCAAAGAGTAAACCAGAAGGACCATTAAACTGTTGGTATGCACCCAGCTCAAGGTTACAGGATTTAGGAAGTGGACATGATGCCATACCAATATAAAATACGAAAACAATGATGCGAGAGGCCAACAGTCCCTTCAAACTGAATGGGTATAAGACGGAATAAAATTATGAAAGGTGAAAGGACTCAAGAGGGGAAAGATTTCCTTATTTTGATGGCCATTACAGAATCACTACAGTAAAGAATTTAGGACCCCGGGTCTTAAAACAAGTTAAGAAAAAGGTGGAAAGCAGGCAATCAGTAACTGCTTAGGCTAAATCTTTTCTTTCTTTAATATTCTCCCCAATGTAGAAAGAGAACATGAAGATTATCAATACGACTTTATCCTTCTAAAATTGATAGAGCCAAGGCCAACATTTGACTAGAGAGGAAAACAACGGGGGAAATGAAATAAGGAGAAAAGTCAGGAGAGTAACAAAATATGTGCACCAAATTTTAGATGCCAGATTTTACTTCCCCCAGGACCAACTATACAATGGCATCTGCAAATGACGCCTTTTTCTTTTTGTGTTATGGGAGTAATACCAAATATCAATCAATCTATTTTATAAAGCATTCAACAAAGTAAAGAGTAACATCCAGCAAGGCAAAGTATGCTAATAAAGGTAATATCTTGTTAGCTTTACTGAAAATTCACTTGACTTTACAAGTTTAGATAACCCAACATGCACAAACATTCTCCAGTTACTAACACTACTTGATGTATAGGTGCATAGTTAGTTGCTTTCTACAGAAGGATTATTTAAGAAACAGCTATGGGTTCTGGGAAGATGCTCTTGTGCAAAATAGTGTATAGAAGTACTTGATGGGTGGCCCTCAGAATGACTAAATGAACAAAGGACTCCTATGGATTTTAATAACACTGATCCACGTACGAATCGTAAATCAAATGGGAACCCTCTTGCAGTTCGTAGACTTCCAAGATTTCTAGGGAGAATGCTCCAGCAGAGCAGCATATTTTCGGCCAGGATTAGCCATATTTGCGTACATTCTTTTAAATACAGTGTTTTGCACTATCAGATAGGTGCTGGCAGGGACTAGCAAAGGTGCAACAGTGGGAAAGGTGAGGAGAAGGGGGCAAAGTGAACATTAGGGCCTGGACTGGGGTCTTTCAGAATCCAGAGTTTTGCACAAACATGGCCAGAGCTGAGAGGAGCGGAGAAATGCAGGCTGATAAAGATGAGCCATCACAGCCTAAGTCAGAGAGACAAATAAATGGCTGGTATCAACAGGAGCCGTTTCTTATTATTTTAGCAAAGCCTTTAATTTAATGCATATTTTCTTTGCTGAAAGGGAATAGTGATATTTACAAGTTGTTTTATATCTAACCTGGCAGGCCACCTGCAGTGAAATGTAAATACATGTACATGGGAGCCGGGACTAGCATTTACTGAAGAAAAAGAGTAGTCAATATTTTAATGAGGAAGTCTTAGAAAGCAATTGCATGAAACACACTCTGATGTCACAGGGGAGCTTTTTAAGTTGAGCCAACTAGTTCCAAATTACTACTTTTCTCAGCTTTCCTTTAAGGGAAGTTTAGACTTACTTAAAAAAATACAACTGTGGCATTTAGTCTTAAATATCATAAAATAGCCGTAATATTCATCTCTATAAATACTTGCATTAACCTATATACATCTCTCTCATTATATATATAGAAAAAGAATGTGTGACATGCCATTCTTCAGTTAAATGGCCCATTTAACAATGTCTTCCTTCTGCTTTTTTCAAAGACAGAAATACTAGGTGAATAAAATTGATACTATCCAAGAATGGGGGACAGATCTGGGTGGGTGGGGGAATGCATGACAGGGAATATGGGTAATCAAAGCAAATGAAAATTGATGGTAGTTTAAGGACAGAATCATGTACATAAGACAGGTTTGGGTGGCAAACAAAATCTATTAGGAAAACACTATCATATAATTTCTATTGTGGCACTCCTAGGAGGAGATCCACCTAAGAATCTAATTTTATCAAGAGCTAGGAAAAGAGAAAGGAACAAGGACATCCTGGGAATAGGGTGAATGTGGTAAACCTAAGAGATAAATAAGAGACCTAAAATATCACCAATATCTCAGAAATTAATATTCATGCTTAAACGAAATCAAATGATTCTAAGTGTATAAGACTTCTATTTCAACATTTCTGAACTTCAGGGTATCCAATAGGACTATTTACTTCAACAACACATATTAAAACAGTATTTCCAATATTCTCATGAGTGCAATCATGAACATTTTATGTCTGACAAATATTTAAGTATTTTATGCTCTTAAATTGGCCAAATTTTACCTACTTTTCAAAACTCAGTACCAATATCAAATAATAAAGAGCAGAAATTAGTAAAATAGAAAAGAAACATTATTGAAAATGATCAACAAAGCCAAAAGTTGTTATTTTTGAAAAGACTTACAAAATTGATAAACACATGATAAGATAGAATAATTAAAAAAGGGAGAAAGTACAAATGATCAATACTAAGATTCTATGGACATTAAAATGAACCTAAGAAAGACCTTACAATTATTTACACTTCATATTTTTATACATTTATATTAATATACTTTCATGAAGTATGTATATATCCAAAAGAAATTGTTACACATAAAAATGAGAAGAAATATACCCAAATATTCAAAGCAACATTGTTTATTAGACAAAAACATTGTTTTTAATTTAATTAAGAGATTTTTTTAAAAACATGATGCATTTCCACAAAAGGCCTACTGTACAGCATGGAAATGAATAAAATACATTTACATGGAGCAACGTAAATGAATCTTGGAAACACAATATTGGGTGAAAATTTGTCACTGGCATCAGTCTATATTCTGTGTGATAACAATTTTTTTTTAACGTGCCCAAATTTTAACAATCTAAGCAATATATTGTTCAATTCAACATACATATTAAATAAAACTGGTTTTTGAAAGGCAAGGGAGTAGAGACCCCAATATTCAGAATAGTGGTTCTTTCTTGGTGGGAGGATGTAGGATAAGGCTAGGGAAAGTCCAAGAGGTAGATGCCATGGCCCTGCTTATGTTTCTCTTCTTAACCTGAATCCTAAGTTTATTGGCATTCATTTCATTACTATGCTTTATAATATACATATATTACGTATTTCATTTTGTATGTATAAAATATTATTAATGAAAGTGGTTGCAAAAAATCACAAAACCTGCACATAAACAGAGCAGACAGGAAAAGAGTTCATATTCCTCCTACTGTCAAAAATGACCCCTCCCACCCCCATCACCAGCAAGTAAGAAACTCCTCAGCACCTGCAGACCTAGGAGATCAGAAGACTAGCAGCTGTCTCTACACCAGGCAAGAGCTGCTTGATGAGGAGCCAGAATATTTTCCCACAAAAATCTATCCACAAACCCACCTGTCATCTATCCACAGACACTACAGAAAGGAAGAAAAAAAGAGAATGGGGAGAGGGAGCAGTGTAACATCTCCCTGGGAAATACCATCGCCAAAACTGAAGCACTGGGACTCCCCTGGTGGTGCAGTGGTTAAAAATCCATCTGCCAGTGCAGCGGACACGAGTTCGAGCCCTGGTCCAGGAAGATCCCACATGCCATGGAGCAACTAAGCCTGTTCACCACAACTACTGAGCCTGTGCTCTAGAGCTCCCAAGCCACAATTACTGAGCCTGCGTACCACAACTACTGAAGCCCGCATGCCTAGAGCCCGTGCTCTGCAACAAGAGAAGCTACCGCAATGAGAAGCCCACGCACCACAACAATGAGTAGCCCCCGCTCACTCCAACTAGAGAAAGCCAGCATGCAGCAACAAAGACCCAGCATAGCCAAAAATGAATAAATAAATAAATTCAAAAAAATAAATAAACTGAAGTACTGAAGTTGGGGCAGAAGAGGGAGAACAGGAGTGCATGCCGGGAATTTGAGTTTATGTATTCCATTTGAACAGAGATCTAGGCTTTCAGGGATTAGCTCTCTAAATGATACTCCCTAAAAACTGGGAATTGGACTAGGAGGTATGCACATTACTACATCTTCCATATATAGATCCAAGAAGGAAATCTGACCACCACAAAAGAAGACAGACATAAGAGTAAATCCCCAAGTCTGTTGACAAATACCAAACAAAGCATCTACGATAAGACTAATGCAGAAAGGGAATTAAAAACATCCCACAAACTCAGAGAAAGATCATTGCCTCTGAAAAATACGATACTTGAGGAAATAGACCTCATTGTGGAAGGTACAGAAAACTATAAGGAAAAAGATGAAACAGTAACAGAATAAAAAAAGCTGAATGCAGTAAGAAGAGACTATATGTAACCAAAAGTGCATTGACAGAATGCGAATCTACATTAAAGGCAGTAAATACCAGAATGATAATGCAGAAAGAGCACAGTGTAACATTTCAGAGGAACAACAAATCAAACACACAGTCTAAGGTTAGATTAAGTTCCAATTTAATTGGCCAAAAGAGCAATAGAGTCAGGAATAGATAGATATGTTTCAGCATGAATACCTTTTGTTTCCAGAGTCCCTAATAGGAGTACAGTGAATCGCAAAGATGGCCTCAAAATTTTCCCACTCCCTGCATCCAGGCCATTGCAATATGACATGAAAGTTCTTCCAATTAAGAACTAGAGTTCATTTCTCTACCCCTTGAATTTGAACTAGTCGTGACTTTCTTTGGTCAATGGAATCTTAGCAAAGTATGCCATCAGAGGCTTGAAAAGTGCTTGTGCATTGGGGTTTTCCCATGCTTGCTGCTTTAGGAACCCTCAGACTTGTGGCTCTAACACCAGACACATGTGTGAGGCCATCAGGATCACCTGCAGTTGACCCACCAGCTGACTACAGTGACATGAGTGTGCATGTGTGAGACTTACAGAACTGCCCAGCTGAGCCTAGCCCAAAGAGAAGCACAAGCTAATAAACGATTGCTGTTTTAAGCCACTAAATTTGGAGGTGGTTTGTTATGCAGCAAAAGCTGACACAGAAGCAGTCAGTTGTTAGTGATACGCACTGGCCAAGAAGGAGCCTTTGGATCTGGGTTCAGTCCTAGCTTACCTCCTCTTCCTTACTCTTGGATTTAATTATCAATTGGGAAGAACTTGAACTAGTTACGTGTTAAGAGGGAATGTTTCAGACTTATGAGACTTTGCTGATCCTCAAGCTAAAGACAGTTCCATTAAAGCCATATCTTCATAAGAAGGCAGGGGAAGGGAACAAGGGAAGCAAAGTTAATGCTCAAGTAACCTTGAGCAAGTTAACCTTGAAGTAGAACCTTCAGCTTTATGGTTTCTTGGAAAGTCTATTTCACAAAACATCCCTAAAAGCAGAGGAAAAAATAAGATTAAAATTATCAGAGAGGAAAATGTACACATGAACGTCAGAGATGGGGCTTATCGTTCATTCATTTACCTATCCATTAAAAAAAAAAAAAAATATATATATATATATATGTATATACACACACACACATATTTATTTATTTATATATTACACATATACATACACAGAATGTCTAGAATGTGCCTGGCTCTGGACCTATACACCTAGGTACAGAACAGTGAACAAAACTGCTATGGCTCCTGCCTTCATAGAACTTACTGTTTCAACATCTAGATCACTGGGGTTCTTGAGAAGATCATCATACATGTGACAAACCTAATAATTTAAGCTACAATAGATGAAAATGCTCATTCACTGAAAAAATTCCAGTGGATAAAGATGAAAAGGTCGATTATTATGAAGGCAAACCCATACTTGGATGCATCCTGTCAAAATTTTTGAGTTACAAGAATAAAGTCTCACAAACATCCAGGCATAGAAGAACAACAAGAGACACACATACCAATGATTCATACGTATACAAAAAAAAAAAAAAAAAAATCAGCCTTGCTTCAGACTTTTCCTTTGATGCGGAAATCAATATAACAAAATTACAGAAATTTGAAGGGAAATGGTGCAACTCAAGAAATGTACACCTAAACAAAGAATTAAAACATATCCTCACAAATCTATGATTTCAGAAAACATACCAACCATTCATCCTTCTTGAAAAATTATCTAAAGCCATACTGAAACTCACTGAAGGATTAATAAAAATTAGGAGCTCAAAAAGAAGAAAGAAGGTATAATGATCTACCACTATTTAGGAATAGTGAAACCAGTTAAATATAGACATAACAAAAGAATTATAGCACATCTATTTTAAAAGCTAAATATAAATTTTAAAATATTGCTCTTGAAGAATAAGGCATATGCTGTAAGAATAATGATTTTTTAAAATAACACTTCTTCTAAAACCTGAGATTGTAGAAACAAAGTCCAAAATATAGGGCCGTGAAAGAGCAGTGGTATGCCTGTTGGGATGGGAAGGGTGCTAAATTCTTCCATTTAACTAGAAGATGTAAAAATGTTGTTTGCCCTTAAATTTCACAGAGATATATAAATTAAAGGAAGCTTTGGAGAACCTTAAATGAAAATAGAATTTAATAGCAAACATATACTCTATTCCACATAAAGAATGGTATAGTCTATGTGCTCAAAGAAAGAGAAGAATGGGGAAAAAAATCACTCAAAGAATTGCAAAGAAAACATAATGAAAGAAGTGAAGTTAATACATTGTTTATAACAATATTTGTAAATGCCTTAACCTTCTCTGTGAGAAGACAAAAAGTAGAAAACTGAGCCACAAAGTAAAATCCAATTACATATTTATTACAAGAGATAAACCTAAGACAAATGAGTACAAAAAGGATGAGTAAAAAAATGGGCAAAGAGATGTTAAAGAGATACACATAAAAAGAAAACAGAGGTTTTAATATTAATATTAGATAAAGAAAATTCAAGGCAAAACACATTAGATGTTCAGAGAGATTTTATATTAAGGCAGTAAAATTCAACACAAATATACAATGTTTATGTGTCAAATAATACTGCTCTGTCAGGATGCAAACATCTCTATAAATAAGAGTTAAAGAATAACAAGTTAATAAAGGACTTCAACATCCCTCCCAATTGCTCAAAGAAGATCAAAGAAGACAAAAAATGAACTCTGATGTAGAACAGCTTGATAATATAATTAGTAAGATTAAATTCTCTACTCTAGATAAAATAACTTTCATCTCCAGTGCCCATGGACCCCTTCCCAAAGATAATCATACATACTATTCTATAAGGACAATGTCAATAAAATTCAAGTAAAAGTCATAGCAGGTGTATTTCAGAGACAATTAAATAAAACTAGAAATTAATAATAACAGAAAAAATCTTAAAATTCAACCACTTTAAAATTAAAAATTACTCTTTTGAAAGAATTTTGGATCATAAAAGATATAAAAATACTTCAGGTTATCAAACAGCGAATGAAATTGGTTTTTACTAAATTATTTATTAAATTTAAATACATTAAATTATTTTTAAAATGAATGAATACAACATATCAAAAGTCATATGATAGAGCTAAAATGAAAACCATGGGAAAATTAATAGTTTTAAATATTTTGAATAGTAAACATGAATTGAACATGCAACTTAAGAAGCTAGTAATCGGGACTTCCCTGGTGGCGCAGTGGTTAAGAATCCGCCTGCCAATGCAGGGGACACGGGTTCAAGCCCTGGTCTGGAAAGATCCCACGTACTGCAGAGCAACTAAGCCCATGCGCCACAACCACTGAGCCTGCGCTCTAGAGCCTGCGAGCCACAACTACTGAAGCCTGTGCGCCTAGAGCCCGTGCTCCACAACCACAACAAGAGTAAGCCACCGCAATGAGAAGCCTGAGCACTGCAAGGAAGAGTAGCCCCTGCTCGCTGCAACTAGAGAAAGCCTGCACACAGCAACAGAGACCCAAGGCAGCCCAAAATATTAATAATAAATAAATAAATAAAGTTATATATAAAAAAAAAAAAAGAAGCTAGTAATAAAATAGAAAAACTATGGAAATAGTAAGTAAACTCAATAGCTGGTTCTTCAAACCACCTCTGGCAAAGCTAATAAGAAAATGATATCTCATATAAAGAATGAGAAAAGTGATTTAATAATAGATTGATAGGATTATTTTTAAAAATTATAATCTTTTGTATGCATCTATAATAACAAATTTAACCTCCAGATGAATTGATATTTCAATAGGAAAATATAAATTACCAAAGTTGATTCAATAAGAGAGAGAAAACAACCTAAACTTAAAATAACCTTGAGAGGAAATTAGAGGTTTCAAAGAACTTATCCCCCCAAATAAGACAGATGAAGACATTAATTCTATTACATCTAAAGAAGGGGCGGTGGTTACCTCCACGCTATTTAAACTCTTGCAGAGCATGGTGTGGGTGGGGAGGAGGGCTAGGGAGAAGGAATCTTTTTTATTAATACTATGAAATCCTCATTCAAAAAATTAACAAAAATGGCACAAAAAGAGAACTTTACAGATATAACTTAAGCATTATATGCAGAAACCCTAAATAAAATGTCATGGTGACCTAATTAGGGATGCTTATTTCTGGTATCCTAGAGTGAATCCATGCTAGAAAATCTACCAGTAACTGTAGACACACAGTATCTTCTCCAGTGGAATGTCTCAGTATTACAGAGATGCCAATTCTACTCCAATCACTTATAAATATAACCTGATGGTCATCAAACTCCAACATGAACAACAAATACAATAGCCAAGAACATTCTGAGAGGGAAGAGCAGAGGCAAGCTTGGCACTACCGAATATATACCAAAACTGATGAAATCATATAAACGTTGTAGTACCTATATAGACAATTGTTTGTATTAGCAAAATTAGAAACAACCTAAATATCCACTGTTCCATAAGAATGGGTAAAACTTCCTTGTGCTACACTCATGTAACTGAATAGTATGCAGTGATAAAGTTATACTGCAGAAGAGCATAGAAAGATATTCAAGCCTTATTGGTAATGGGGGAAAAAAATTCACAAATAAGACAACATAATTTTTAGAATGCAATCTAATCACAGGGTATAAAAGCCTTAAAAGATAATACTAAATGTAAACAAAGGATATTTTTCCATAATGAGATTAAATGATTCCTAATTTTACTATTTGGACCCTTTGATATTTCCCAAATTTTTCAAAACAAGTATACTGCTATGATTTTCATAAAATATTATTTTTTAAAGGTCAAATCCTCTCAAATCTAGTATTTTATTAAGTATACTTATACATGACTGAAATTCATCTGAAATATATATAAAGGAAATTGGTGCTCTGTGCCAATGGTAAGCATCTGGATATGACTCACCAAAAAAATGACTATATGTCTGAAGGAAATATTAAAACAAACAGCCCAGCACTGCAGTGACTGCATAGAACTGTATATATTTGCTCTGTGTACCGGACAGGAATTTTTCATTTCATACATCATTTACAACCTGCTGCAGTGATTCTGCAAAATCAGTCCATACCATCAGCACACACAAAGAGAAACACCCAATGTTCTCATTGTTGGAAAATTCAAGTGTTTTGGGCTCCAATGTGCACAAATGTCTGTATTCCATCTAAGCAGATGTTGCTCTGATAACCAGGATGAGGACACCAGATGACCAGGTAGGGATCAAATATCCACAGTCAAACACATTGACTTTTTAAAATCTATAGTCCAAGCTTGGCTTATGCTCATAGGTATACTTAATTTTTAAAACTACTTGAAATAAATGAAAACAAAAGGTGAAAGTCATAAGCAAATTCCTCCAGAGGGGTGTATTTTTTTTAATGGGAACTAGTTCTGATTTCTAAAATATTTTACCAAGGCATTTGATACCAACCATCTGGTTTACTCAACACTTCATCAAATGAATATCTGATGTACTCACCTAAGTCCCTGCTCTTCCTTAACAGTGTCTCTATTTTCCTATCACAGGATGGAGGAGTATATTTCCAAAGCAATACAAAATCTTGCCTTGTATACTTCAGGTCAGAGAGAGAGAGGTTTTGCTAGAAAATGAAATGCTCCCAGGGTCAGAAGCGTTGTGGCATAGGAACAGCAAATGTCAACTTGCTTCTGCTTCCAACATGCCTTGACACTGAAACTCTCTTTCTTTCCCCTTCTTTTTCCCTATTTAAGAAAATCCAAACCACAATTTTTCCGGTGAGTGCATTTGCCATATCCTCAAGTCTAGCTACAGCCATGGAAATGAATTCCAAACAACATCCTATTTCACTACTCTATGGATTTTCCTCATTGTGCTTCATTCATTTCTAAAACAATGCAGGATCCACAGTTACACTCACTCTCGAAAAGGAATGCATCTATGAGCCATACACATGACATTCACCAAGACCAGCCATAACTAACCATGGAAATTGCCAAAGCTCATGACTTATAATGACAAGACCTTCCTTAGAAATTGCCGATTGTCCCTACCTACATACCAATAGAACCTTCAGCAACTGAATTCATTTTCTCAGGACCAAAAGTTACGTAGTTGGTGAGTACATTGTAGTGTGCAGAGGGCATAAAGACACTCATAGCAAAAGTCAAATTCATGCAGGAAAATCAGAAATAAAATGTATAAGAGTTTGGGACGTAAAGCCATAAAAATTTAAGTTACTCAATTTTATGTCACACATATTCCAAATCATCATGTCTAAGAAATCAAACAGGAGAACACCCTCCCGGCTGAAATCAACCTTCAACTACTTTGAATAAAACAAAGCACTCTGAAAAAAGATTCCATGGGCATCCCAATTGGGATGTGTGTACATACCAAGGGAAGAGTTCTTCTTTGATGTATTCTTTTGTTCGCAGAAGAATTCAAGAAATCCAGAAGTCTGTAAATATAAAAAAAAGAAAGTTTGTTTTAAGGAAAAGATCTAGAAAGTAGCAATTTAAATGATCAAGGAGAATTGAGAGTTTTAATATGTATGTTTGGATGAAAATGAGGTATTCTGAGTAGGAAGTTGATAAAAATCTGCAAACTATGGAGGTCATGGCCAAAATGAACATTGACTGCTTCATCACATCACAGAATGGAAGTACTGTTTCCAAAGGAAAAGAAAGCCTGCGAAGTATTATTCATCACCCTTCCCTCCCAAAAAAGAGGTAGAAGGTAATAATAGAAATTCATTTCACATTAAATAATAAATTATTAATGATGGATACCTTTTAATTTATTAGTAGTTTAAGCACTTATTTAGGAAAAGATTTTCTCACAGGTCTCCATCTGGTAAAAGCACAAAGTAAATGACAGCAAATTTCTTCTCCAAAAATAATTAGAGATGATTTCTAAGTTGAGGATGGAACTCAGTGGTAGAAGTATATTATGTAAATTGGACTAATCATAACACAAATATTTAATGTACATACAGCCAATCTAAAACCGTATCCTGGAACTTCCCTGGAGGCTAGTGGTTAAGAATCCGCCTGCCAATGCAGGGGACAAAGGTTCTATCCCTGGTCCGGAAGATCCCACATGCTGTGGAGCAACTAAGCCCATGCGCCACAACTACTGAGCCTGTGCTCTAGAGCCTGTGAGCCACAACTACTGAGCCCGCGTGGCTGAAGCCCGAACACCTAGAGCCCGTGCTCCGCAACAAGAGAAGTCACCGCAGTGAGAAGCCCGCACACCGCAATGAAGAGTAGCCCCCACTCGCCGCAACTAGAGAAACCCCACGCACAGCAATGAAGACCCAACACAGCCAAAAATAAAAATTAATTAATTAATTAATCTTTTAAAAATAAAAAATAAAAATAAAACTGTATCCTTTTTTGCAAAAGACCTGAATTTAAGTGAACTTTAACCTCATTTGTGTTTCTGTGTGGGGAAAAATACCTTAGATACTGTGTGGAAACTAGCATGGTTCATATATTGTCACCAGCATCATGTAAATAGGATGACATAAGTAAAATATATGTATGCAAAGACTGAGTGACAAGGAAGAATAAAAAGTCCAGAAATCCAGCAAGAATAGCAGAAGCAGAAAGTTACTGCAAAGGTTCTGGTTATTCTACACGTTAGACCAGAAGTACACTATCGTTTGGTGGATTTCTGGTTTTATGGGAGAGAGTAACCTATCGTTTATTATTTACTTTTAAGTAGAGAAATGAAAGTTGAGATGGTCAAACCTGGTAGAAAATGGTTCTATAAATATATTGCCATTATTCCCAGACTAAAATGGATATGTAAATTAGGAGGGCATGGGACGGGGAAGCATTTTAATTGGACACAGTTGTTTCAGAAGAGCAATAATAATTGATCCAATTACTGGTTACCCTCAGAACAGATTTAAGAATCACTGTCCAAATCAAGATTAAAATCTCTCCCCAAATGAGTGAAGCAGGACTAAAATACATTTTATTGTATTGATTGATTGACTGATTGATTGGCCTCACTGAGCGGCTTGTGGGATCTTAGCTCCCCAACCAGGGATTGAACCCGGGCCCAGGGAATGAAAGCGCCAAGTCCTAACCACTGGACCACCAGGGAATTCCCAGGACTAAAGTACATTTTACAAGTAAAACACAAAACTTAAAAGGATTGTTTCATTAAAATTATAGTTACTAAAAACATGGGGAGATTAAGGTTAGGAAGGATGGGGCTGACCAAAAATGGGCAAAGAGAGAGCCCAGAGTTAGAGGATGAAATTGAATTCAGAACAGGCAGGAGTCTGGAGCAAGCCAAGCCCAGGGCTCTGGTTATTGTTTCCAAGACATTATAAACATAAACATGCTTTGTGGAATATTATTCAACTTTAAAAAAAGAAGTAAATCCTGCCATTTGTGACAATATACATGAACTTGGAGGACATTATGCTAAGTTGAAGAAGCCAGCTACGCAAGAACAAATACTACATGATTCCTTTACTATGGGGTATATAACATAGTCAAACTCATAGAACAGAGAACAGAATGGTGGTTGCCAGGGGCTGAGGAGAGGGGGGAAAATGGGAAATTGTTTTTCAATGGGCATAAAGTTTCCATTATGCAAAATGAATAAATTTTAGAGATCTGCTCTATAACATAGTACCTATAGTTACTAATACAGTATTGGTATCAAGAGGATAGATTTCATGTTAAATGTTCTTACCAAAACAAACAAACAAACAAAAAAAAACAATAAAACTACCAAAAAGGAAATAATTGAGGGTAATTGATATGTTTAGTACCTTGGTTGTGGTGATATCATCAAAGGAGTATGCATATGCCCAAACTCATCAAGATATACACATTAAGTGTATGCAATTTTTTGTATATCAAAAATACCTCAATAAAGCTTTAAAAAAGAAGAGAAAATACTTTGCTAAGTGCTAAGCCTATTTAGTATTATCTAATGTGGGAGTTCTCAGACAGGAGGTATCCTATGATAGGTACCTCATCCGGAGTATTAAGTTCTCCAGACTTAATATTCCATTCTTCCTCCTGTGTATAAATTGTATTCAAAATTAAGATCTTTACTCATAAGGTATCCAGGAATGTTGCTTTGAAGAAAAATTGCTCAAAATGCAGATATCCTTTAGAAGAAAATCCAAAACTACTTCATTTGAAAAGGTCATAAAGAAATTCATCATCTACACAGTACATAATTCATATATTATACACTGATTTAAAAGATAAATAACAAGTACATGATTTTTGGAAACAGACTACACTCTAGATATTTTCAACATTTTTATTCTCACAGGTATCTTTTATTATAATTTTGCAAGTACATAAATGGTGTTTATTAAAATGTTGTTTCACCTTGAAACCATCAATGATGTACATTATGGGTGAATGCACGATTACCACTAGACTTGAGAAATACTAAGAATAGCTCAAAGCATATAGTCACTCCCCTCTCATTCTTCTAGAGGTTGAGCAGAGGGAACAGCAGTGTGTATAAATGTGTGTCTATGTGTGCGACAAGGTGGTAACCACCGGTAAACAAAATCTAATCAGAGACGTAACACTGTAATAATCTTTTGAAAATACGTAGATACAATCTGATTTAATAAAGTAAACATGTGATTTTATTTTCTTAAGTGACTTAGATTATATTCATATTGTCCCAAATTCCCGGGGTCATTTTACAAACCTCTACTAAAGCCAAAACCTAAAAATGACTACAGAGCTAGCTATGCCACATGTTTCAGGGATTTTAAGGGACACATCTCCCTTTGCAGCAGAAAGAAAGCAGCAAGGCATTAAGCCTTAGAGTGTCTAGAGTAGGAGCTGGCAAACTTCTTCTGGAAAGGGCCAGATAGTAAATATTTTCTTCTTTGTGGGCCATGTGATCTGTGCCAGAGGTACTCAACCCTGCCCTTGTATCAGGACAACAGCCGTGTTCCAACAGAATTTATTTACAAAAACAGGAGGCAGACTGGATTTGGCCCACGGGCTGTACTTTGCCAACCACCATTCTTGAGGTTCACTATTAGTAGTGATTATTTCTACTTTGACAAGGCTTATATACATGCAGGCATGTGTGATGACATGAATTTTAAGAAAGAATGAGAATATAAGAACAAAAGGAAAATAAGGATAGGAAAACAAGATGAAGGCCCAAATAGTTACTAAATAGCTCTCATCATCCTAGAAGCCAAAGCAAAGGAGTGATATGCATGCTGCGTGGTGTAAGCAGAAAAATGGCTCTTCAAAGATGTCCATATCCTTCTCCCCAGACACTATGAATGCATTAGATTACATGGCAAGGGGGATTTAAGGCTGCAGATGGAATTAAGGTGGAATGGAACTGCTTATCAGCTGACCTTAAAATAAGGAAATTATCCTGGATCATCTGGATAGGACCTCTGTAATCACAAGGGTCCTTTAAGTGTGGAAGAGGAAGACAGAAGATCAAGAACCAGACAGAGAGTTGGAATCATGACAAAAGACTAGACTGGCAGTTGCTGGCTTTGAAGATGGATGGGGGCCATGAGCCAAGGAATGTGGGCAGTCTCTAGGAGCTGGAAAAGGCAAGAAAATGAACTCTCCCTTAGAGCCTCCAGAAGGAGCAGAGCTCTGCCAACACCCTGACTTTAGTTAGCCCAGTGAGACCCATCTCCAGCGACTTCTAACCTTCAGAACTGTAACGTAATAAATATATATTGTTTTAATCTACAAGTTTCATGGTTGTGTTATTTGATAATGTAGATTACATACGTAACAAGGTACCCACAATGAATGCAATGGCAAGTTCCCTGTATCTTTTTTCTGAAACAACCCTTAAGTAAGCTGATGGCATAATAGCAAATCACAGCACAGCTAACGCTCTTCTACAAAGAGCCAACACTCTGTGACATGTGTCATTCTCTAAAAGTCTGGCTTAATGTGAGGATCAAACTTAGATTATCTAGAGCAACATTCTTTGAAGTGTGGGATGTTATTACGTTTCAGGAGAAAGAAATCTGTATTCACAGATGTGTAGGAAAAGATAGCTTAAACAAGATTAAACAGTTGTCTTTATGTCAAATTTCTCTGAACCTTTAATATGCTTATGTGAATCTCCAAGAGGATAATGATATATTCAAACCATTCTGGCTATGAATGCTTTTCCTTTTCCAGGATTATCACGGGTAGAGTGTCATTCAGAATTCATTTTGGAAAACTGTGACCTACAGCAATGGACAAACCCAACCAACTCTTGGGGAATTTTAGCATGCTCTCTAGGTATTAAGGAAACTAATGCCTCATGCACTTAACTGGTCTCTAGAGCTGCCCAGTGTGATCGATTCACAAAGGTCTTGACCTGTCATCCAGGCTGCAGACATCTGGATGGAGCCTTCCCTCTGTTTAGGATGAGGGCTTCCCCTCAGCAGGGTATGTCTCATGTCCTGACTCACTGTACCAAGCATAAAAGTGAACATTCCTGTACTTGTAGGACACCCACTAGAGTAACTATTAAATTTACAGCACTTATTTCTGAATTCAAAACCATTTCTTTAGGAGAGTCCCAAAGTCTACAGCCTTAGCACAAAGGAAAAGAACATAGCACAGCCAATTTGTTTGGGGTATCTTAGTCCAGGTCCACACTACTCTCTGTTCATCACCCTTACCAGAATAGAGCTTCTGTATACACCTCCAGGGAGGGGGAGCTTAATTTTTAGCATCCCTATTTAGAGGGGGGGAAAAGAGATGTTACAAGAGACATACTATACCTTTTCCTTTAAGTTATATTTTTTTTATTTTAATGAGCTTCCAAACTTCTGGATCTTCTACTACTAGATAAATTGTGTTGTTAAATGCTGAGAATTGGAAGCTAAGACAAGCTACAAAGTGGCCCCATAGTGTATTTTCTGTTCATGTACAACAGAAAGGGAAGTACCATCATTAGCATCCTCTAAAGATTCATCCTCTAAAGATGGAAGTACCATCATTAGCATCCTCTAATATTAATATATTAATATTAAAGACCACTACTCTGTTAGACCCCAACATCTCCACAATAACTGTAGTTTTGTCTTTAAGCAATGCATTTTTTTTTCAATTTAAAACCCCAAAACCAGTTTAACACAAATCAACCCATTTAAAATGATCCAAGAAATGTGTGCCAAATGATAAATGCTGGTTGTTCCAAGACATAATCAATTAAATCTAGATGTGCAAATTTAGGAGAAGTTCTCTTAATAATATTGCATTTCTTCCAATTCAAAATATCAAAATAAGATCTATTTACATGAAAACGTTAAGATTTTCCATGTCAGTATTATGCACATTGCTGTGATTTCATATGCTGTGGGGACAGGACAATTTTAGGAAGCCCTCGAATTTCTAAATTCACTCAAGACATCCCAGGGGAGCAGCCACAGGGTCCCAGAGGTTGACTTCCTGGGGTCACTGATTTTGCAGCATGTCTGAGCTGCAAGGTCAAGGTAAGGGGCCATGAGGGGGCACGCAGCAGGCATATTTTCTGACCTAACAAGTGAGGGAACAGGCCAGACACCATGCAGATGCTTTGTTGGCTGTGGTAGAAATTAGGATTGTGTTCCCATCTTCTTCGCACTGCTCCCCGACTTGCTCAGCATCTAACCAGCTTTCTTGGACATGGGGCTAAGAAGGTGGGGATTCAGAGAGAAATGGCCTAGGCACAGCATGGCAACTTCCTGAGAAGACTGTATCGGGAATTCTGTGCCATAAGTCAGATAGAATACATGAAATTTCTGAGAGTTCCCTGGGATTTTTAAACTTCTGTAAGAAACTGTGGAAAACGTGACTATGAAGTTTTGTTAGCAAAGCTTACCCAGCCCTGGAGACATGCGGTATTTAAGAAGCATAAACAAGGCTTTTATATCCACGCAACGGTCCCAAGCTAGATTTGCAGACTCAGATCTGTTTGCATTTTAGCATTCATGTGCAGGGCATGTGCATTAAGGTTTCAGCGATCACCAACTAACACTATGTGGTCACCTAGTAACCTGCTTGAAGCACCTCCGTAAGAAGACATCAATTCTGTGCCAGATATAACTCTGAGCTGCAAACCCCTCAAAAGATTTTTAAGGACTTGTTTCACACCTTGGAAACATGAAATTGCTACTGTCTTCCACACTGTGGTAACTGTTTGCAAAGACAGCCAAAATGATTCTACCCATCCCATTACAATGTATACCCCTTTTCAATAAGACTCTGTAGCATTTTTTATTCCCCTCATCAAGAAGCAGTTTTTCGGGGGCTTCCCTGGTGGCGCAGTGGTTGAGAATCTGCCTGCCAATGCAGGGCACACGGGTTCGAGCCCTGGTCTGGGAAGATCCCACATGCAGCGGAGCAGCTGGGCCCGTGAGCCACAATTACTGAGCCTGCGCGTCTGGAGCCTGTGCTCCGCAACAAGAGAGGCCGCGATAATGAGAGGCCCGCGCACCGCGATGAAGAGTGGCCCCCGCTTGCCGCAACTAGAGAAAGCCCTCGCACAGAAACGAAGACCCAACACAGCCATAAATAAATAAATAAAATAAATAAACCCCCAAAAAGTTAAAACAAACAAACAAACAAAAAAACTCTACCCTTTAAAAAAAAAAAAAAGAAGCAGTTTTTATTTCTCCACCCCTTGAATCTGGGCTTGGTCATGTGACTTTCTTGGCCAATGGGATATTTACAAATGTGATACAAGCTGAGTCTTGAAAAGCACTTGTTCATTGAGACATTTCCTATTTTGGCTGCCATGATGTGAATCAGCCCCAGCTAGATTCTAGAGACATGTCGTCCAGCTGAAAGCTAGTACCAGCACCAGACATGTGAGTGAGGCTATCTTAGACCATCTGCTCCCACTCTGGCCATCCAGCCCCAGGTGGGACCAGCAGTACTGCCCAGCAGACCCAGGCCAAATCACTGACTTAAAGATTGGTGAGAAAATTAAATGATTGTTGTTTTAAGCCTCTACGGTATGGGGTGGTTTATTACTCATCAATAGATTACTAACACATAGACCCATTTTTCCCCACGTATCAGACTGAACATTGTAGAAAGAAAAGCGTAGAAGAAACTGTTGTCCATAAGCAATTAAAGGTTTCTCACATGTTCATCAGCATAGGTTATGTGGGGTCTCTCAGTTATGCGGGGTCTCTCAGTTATCAAACACAAATTGGAGTGGGTTCTTGCTGCTGCTACTGTTCTTACTATGTAGCTTAGTCAACAAAACAGGTGTCCTCTAAAAATGGTCCCGGTGGTATTACCTGCTATTTTCTAGGAACTAGCCTAGAAAAATCTGTTAAATCATTAAGCCTCAAGAAGCTCCATCATCTTCTTCCACAACCGAATAAAAAAGCCCAAGACTTTGTTAAAAGTCAAGTACTATAGAACTTCTATCAAAATATTGACTGAAGAGGCCAAATGAGTTTAAATATTACTACCCATGAAAGAGTAATATTTTTATTGAAGTATAGTTGATTACAATACTGTGTTAGTTTCAAGTGTGCAGCAAAGTGATTCAGTTTTTAATATGTGGATTTGCTTATATGTGGAATCTAAAAAAAAATGATACAAATGAACTTATATATAAAACATAAATAGACCCACAGACACAGAAAAAAATATATGGTTACCACAGGGGAAAGGGGGAGAGGGATAAATTAGGAGTTTGGGATTAACATATACACATTACTATATATAAAATAGATAAACAACAGGACCTACCGCATAGCACAGGGAACTATACTCAATATTTTGTAGTAACATGAAAGAGTAATGATACCTCCAATCTTGAAGGTACAAAAGATAGGACTACAAGCTTTCAAATAAGACAGATATGAATTCAAATCCTGGCTCTACCATTTAATAGCTAGAAAACTTGAGTATTAACAATAGTTATAATAGCTAACATTTATTAAGTGTTCATTATGTACCAAATACTATACCTAATAGTCATTATCACATAATCCTTATAATAACTCTATAGGATAGCTTCTATTAATATTCCCATTTTTACAGTGAGGCTTGGAAAGATTAAACGACTTCCCAAGAAATGTACCTGGTATGTGGTGGGGCCTGGATTTGAACCCAGGAATTATGATTCCAGAGAGTGTCTTCTTTACCATTTTGACATACTTTCTCGCAAGTTATGTAATCAAGTCACTCATTCTTCATTAACTTTTCATTTACTGAGTTAGTGATTCATTGATTCAGTCATTCTAAAAATATTTAAGGAGCATCTCTTACATGTAAGGATCTGAAGTGCTGGGGAATCAATGGTAATGTGGTCCCTGCCTTAATAGGTTTTCTGGTTTCGTGGGTAAAGGAGATTCTGATCAAATAACCCAGCCTCTTATATCAGCATACTCTGCACTCTATTTTTAGACCAACCTTTTTCTACTGAAGATCCATGTCACTCCTTTGTCTGAAATCCTTCTCCAGGATTCTGGTGGTTTCAAAATATGTCCACAACTTATTTAACATTCCTCCCTTCACGAAGTAAAACTTAATTCTCCTCTTTTAAGTGTGGGCTGGACTTATTGACTCGCGTCTAGTGAAGAGAGTGTGGTGGAAGTGACAGTGTGTATGGTAGACATGGGTGGGGGACAGGGGGGAGCAACTATCCTAAAACTTGAAGGGTTTCATTTTTTAAGACATTACTAGAGATCAGTGCAATCTTCAAGTGGGAAACTACAGAGGTGACCTGGTGGATCAGGCTGGGAGTTGCATTACATCCCTCTTATATGAATGAATCCAGCCAGATGTATAGCCAGATCCCAAGTAAACTGGGCTTCTATATCATCTCTTAATTATGACAATTCTAGGGTGTTCAGAGGAGAAGGAAAGGAATTAAAGGAAGATTTAAAGGAGGTAAATAGTTTTAAAGGATCAGGAGATTTTAACACAGTTATGAAGGTCCCTTCTCTCCCTCTCTCTCTCCCCCTATAATATATATATACATATATATATATATATATATATACACACACACACACACACACACACACATATATATATATACACACAAACACAGTGTGAGACATCATGCAGCTTTATTTACTCTTGAAATCATTGCACCAGAATTATAGACTGACACGGGTAATGGCTGAACCATAAGCAAATTGGGAAGTACAGAAATGTCTCACCCAATCTCTGTATATTTTTAATTGCAAGAATTACTCTTCCCAGGAAAAAAGTAATTACTGCCATTCCTCAGTTGAATTACAGTGTCATATCTTTATCCAAGTGCAAATACTTTGGGATCTATACGTTAGAGTTTGCAATGGAACACTTTACACATCTGATTTTAAGGGGGAATGAGAATAAGACTAGGTATTTTTGTAGTGAGAATTTCAATGAAAATATGCCATTTCATTTGCAGAGCATCAGCACTTAATTGTCTAATTATTCCTGGCATGAAAGAAATGAAGTTAACGTACGACAGAGGCAGAAAGGCAAGTAGAATGAGCTCCGCGTGAAAAAATGTTTTGAATTGTATAAATAGTTTTGAACTATACCGTTTTATTTTGGCTGGCAAACAATAAGGTTCTTAACATGTGAAATTAGACCCATTGAAAAAACTAAAAGAGTATCGCAGATGAATGCCAAGTTGTTCAGCAAGAAATCACAAAAAATTTGGCAAGAGTTACAATTCACTTGAGGACTCCACAGGTCTCAGAAAGTAAAGTTAGCAGTAACTACTCAGCAGTCAGCAAAGATGAGAAGGACTTCGACGAGGACAGAGAGGCCTTGAGTTCTATCAGCTTATAATAAACAGCATTTCAAAAGTAGCACTTTTCAGAGCTAATACATAAATATTTTAAGTGGTGAAGCATAGGTGTGGGCTATTTTTTCCTGTACCACGTCCAGAAAATCTGCACGTACACATCAAATTCTGCATCTAGGGAATCTGTTTTATTGTGATGTTTGCATTTTTAAACAATGTGCCTGACCTATTTGGAGGTTAATATAACTAAATGGAGCCTATTTGCTGTTTATTATTTATAGAAGATTCACTTCAGATTAGGGCTTCTCAAGACATTTGTGTTTTAGCTGTATCACGAAGAGTTCCTGGAGAGCTCCCAACACCATAGCAGGCAAGAAAATGACAAGTGAGAATATAGACCAACCTATACCCTGCACTATAAAGGCTAAGATGAAAGTCAAGCTCTTTCCTCCTTGTAAAGGCCACACTGGCCTCTGTCTAATAAGCACAAACTTGGGCTCTTAGAGTCACATAGAGGACAGCCCTGCAAGTCAGTACAAAAGGCTCTTCACTTCAGAGGATCCCAACTACAATATACAAAATAAAATGCCTGTCTTCCATTTATGAGAAGATTTTCTTAGAATTCCTTTGCTTATCTTACACCTACTAAAGGAAGCAACCAGTGAGTTTGCATGGCTCATGACTGATTACAAAACACCTAGGTATGGCTCCCAAGATGAGAAGAAATAAAAGAAAATTATAAGTAAATTAGTATTAAAATGAGTTCTGCCATCAACCCTGTCTATCTTGTGGGCTAATTCTGGACAAGGTGATGGCTCTAATTCTGCAGACTCAAATAACCATGAACATTTTTTTTAATACATAGGTTTGCAGGTTCTTTTGGTTTTGAAGGGATAAATTCTGAGAGCAAGAACAGCCCCTCTGAGCAGCTTTCCAAGTTGTTGTGCTGGGAATATGAACATCTCTCAGTGGAAATCAGCCCAAGCGTCTACTGCATTTCTCCTTTTATCATTATGATAATGAATGCTGGAAGCTTTCCAAAATACAAAGCCAACTTGACAGTGACAAATATGAAGCAAAAGGCCACAGATGATTAGGCCATTTACTGACCAGTGGAAAAAACAGCCATGATTGACCCAAGAGTTAGAAAAGCCAAGTATTTCACTCAGCTGAGGAAGTTCAGGTCCATGGCATAGCCAGCAACTACAAGAGGGGAGGGTGACTTGTTCAGACAAACAACTCTGCCTTGTTACTGCTATTTACACACGTGATTACAAAAGAGTCATAGATGTCTGCCCTTTCAGGGCTGGCAAGAGAATGAGATGAAATAACCTTTGTAAAGCACATGATACAGTACAGTGCCTGGGTCACAGCAGGTGCTCAATAAATGCCTGATTCCTCTTCCCTGCCCTGATTCTATGATACCCATTTGTCTCAGCATCCCCACTGCCTTCTATTCTGCTCACCTGCTCATTCCCAAGCTCTCCAGGAAGAAATCCATCAGACAAGGGGTCAGAGGAACAAAGTAAACGTACAGGAGCAGTAAAGGAGAGGAAGTAAGGGATTTGGAAATTCTATTATGCTAAGAGATAACTCAAACTTGGTCTGGCTGTAGTTTATGTTCTCCCAAAGGCAGACCTTGAGACAAGGATAATAATTCAAGTAGTGTATTTGGGAAGTTATCTGGGGAAAAACCAGTACGCATGAGACATAGAAGGGTAGGAGGTCAACAAGGGTGCATTATTGAGTTAGTGGGCAATTGGAGCTTAAACCCACTAGGGGTCTGGGAGATAATGTATTACATGCCCCAGAGTTATTCTAACCAAGGGAAGACGTAGGGTGTATCCACCAAACCATCATTTGTCATTGGTTGATAGTTGCCTTTGGTGGCATCAACTCTCTGGCAATTTTGGCTTGCCCTAGATGCTGGCCAAGGTGGCCATGCGATCAGAAAAACGATCCTCTGGCAAGAGTCACAGCTGCTCTCAATAAGCAGCCTTCCGTGTCAAGAGGTAAGTGCCCATAGGGTATAGGTGGGGCCAATCAAGCTCTGCCATAGCAACTAATTTGACTTTCAACTTGTAAAAGAGGTTGAAATAAGGAGTAGCATTTTGAGATTCTTTCTGAAGTTAACACTGTGACACTTGCCACTTCCATGGTGGCTGTTGGGATTGACATTAGATGAGGCAACAGTAAAATGAGTCCAAAATTCTGATTAAAGAGTCATTGATAAAAGATATGCTAAGCTATCTATAACTCTTATCAACTATCCAGCCTGGAAAATTCCTCATACAATTTGGTTAAGACAAACCAACAGGAACTGGATGTAGTATATTGCTCAGCTCTAAATTCATTGCTTCCCTTTGTGTGGGTTTGTGTGTAATGTCAGCCTTATCAAAACCATCAGGTTGGTGAACATAGTAAATAGAGGTCTGATTTATTCTCTAGCCACTTACCTTCTCCCACAGCAATCCCACAGAAAAGTCCTTCCTTAATTTCCATATGGCCATTTGACTTGTAGCTTTCATATCTTCAATATTTCCAGACACTTCTGGAAATAACGAAGACTATTTAAACATAAGTTGTAAGGTAGGAATAAAGTGTTGATAAACTCCAAGCTTAAATTGTACAATAATCAATAGTGACCATTATATCTAGCGTGTAGCAATTAATTCTAATAGCAGCAATTTTCCTATGGACCACCAAAAAGGGACACAACAGTTAATGAAGAAAAGAGAGAAAAGAAAAACAGGTAGAAGAAAAGGAGGGTTTAATTATTTATAAAAATTTTGTTGGAGAAATAAGGAATGGAAAAAATCTATCTTAATTGAATTAACTCTTAGAAAAACCAATTCTGAGATCACTTATTTCTGGTATTGCAAGACGGAATTATTCTGTGGGGTTAGAAAAATGTCTATTTCTGAATTTAACTTTTTCATTTAAACATTAAGAAATGATCAGGAAAGTAGAGATTATGTAAACGTCATGAGGTACGGGGGTGTTAGAAGCTTTGGAAATTGTTGATTTTCTTCACAATTTCAGGTATATTTGAACAGAAAAGAACCATTGTTTCAAAACACAAATGCAAAATGTTTTGTTTAGCACATACAGTCAGCCCTCCATATCCTCGGTTCTGCATTTACAGGTTCCCCATCCACAGATTCAACCAACTGCAGATCAAATACATCCAGGGGAAAAAGAATTCCACAAAGTTCCAAAAAGCGAAACTTGAATTTGCCACACACCAGCAACTATTTACATAGTATTTACAATGTACTAGGTATTATAAGTAATCTAGAGATGATTTAAAGTATCTGAGAACATACTTTAAAATGCATAGGCTATAAGCAAATACTATGTCATTTTATATAAGCAACTTGAGCATTCACGGATTTTGGTATCCGAGGAAGGGCCCTGGAACCAATCCCCTGAAGAAACTGATGGATGACTATATAAACATTAAACTGTCACCCAACTATTAAAATATCCTCCCAATTACTTATATTTTATATAAATAATTTGACATTGTTCCCAAGAGGCCAAATACCCGAGAATGGAATTCAAGGTAGTAATCACCATGTCCCCAAGTCATGGATGTGGAAGGATTGTGAGAAAGTTCCTGTTATGTTTCACATGCCAAAGAATGAAGACTTTGTCTAAAACTCTATGATGGAGTCACATTCCTAACCTGGATATGTGCTAAATCCCAGCTTTTAAATTTTCCAACTTTATTTTTCTACCTTGCAAACATACTAATTGTCTTCCTGAAAAGCTTTCATCACTTTTCTTCTGTGTTATTAAAAAACAAAAACAATAATTTCAAGTCACTTAAGAATCCATAAACAAATGTAGATGTGGTTATATGCATGCCTTAGTATACACACATATATTTCCATGCTGCACTTCCTGAGATGACCTAGAAGCAATGACACTATAGCAGTAGTGAGCACACTTGGGATCTAGATCTTGATATCTAAATACCACTATCCAATAAAAGGGACCAGGGCTTCTTAAATCCAAGAGGAGTGTGGAATATCTTGTGGTGCCAGAGAGTAAGACAGTCCTAAAATAAGATTGGGGTATGTTAAGAGAACATGGAAGCCAACCTGAAACAGCTCCCAGTGGCCAAAACTGGAATAATTTGAGAAAAAAAAAAAATTTTAACAGTAGTATTGGGTTATAATCTATAGACTAAAATAAATATCCATGACTTCATTTTGATATAAATAAATAAATGAAAAAATAAAAAATGGTGGAGAAAGGATAGCTCTTATTTTCAGAAGAATTCCAATTATTCAATGTGGAAAAAATAAGGAAAACAGAAAATCTCCATTAGAACACCACAGTAATAGTTGTTGCAGGTAAGATCCATTAATGGATGCTAAAATTAGTAGGTGAAAAGTTGAGAAAAAAAAAAAAAAGGATATTTGGATAATCTCAAGGCAGCTCCCTCAAGATATTTATCTTACTATCACCAAGGGAAAAATAGTAACTTTGCAGTGAAGAAAGCCAGCAGTTACCATCTTAACCAAGTAACCAAAGTTAACATCATCAGTAATGACATATCAATGTCACATATCCCATGATATGGTGGACTAAGAAGGGTGCATCACCTCTGTGGTATTCTTGCCAAAACTGTACAACCTAAATCTAATGACGACAAAACATCAGAAAACCTCAGATTGAGGAACATTCTATGAAATACCTAACCAGTACTCTTCAAAACTGCCAAAGTCATGAAAGTCAAAGAAAGACTGAGGAACTGTCACAGATTGGAGGAGTCTAGAGAGACATGACAACTAAATGCAGTGTGTGGTCCTCAACTGGGTCCTGGAGCAGAAAGAGGACACGAGTTGAAAAACCAGTGAAATCCAAATAAAGTGTTAAGTTTAGTTAAATGTATTCTATTGACAATTATTTTTTCGTTTCAACAGCGGTACCAAGGTTATGCAAGATGTTAACATTAGGGGAGGCTGAGTGATGGGTATATGGAAAATTTCTCTCCTGTTTCGCAACTTTTCTTTAAGTCTAAAATTACTTGAAAATAAAAAGTAAAAAAAGAAAAAGAAAGACATGAGAGTTGAATATAAAATGACAGATTAACATATTTCACATGAATAAAAGGGCTATGTTTTGTGGATTGTCTGCTGTATCAGTCACTTCCCCTAGTGGTTTATGTTTCTTTACTGGCTTCACTTTCAAAAGCTTTTCATATGTAGGTCAAAATTTAGATTGCCAAGTTTTTATTACAGGCCTTTAATAGAGTATTTTTGTCAACATCTGTCTAGTGAAAACGGTCATGCTCTATAATTACAAGTAAACAGACATACCAGCTAGAATGTATTACGTATTTACTATATGCCAAACACTGTAAGTGCTTTGTTGTATTAACTCATTTAACATGCTCAACAACCCCATGAGGCAGATCCTATTATTATTCCTATTCAGTCACTTGCCCAAGGTCACGCCACTTTCCTGTACTTTTAATCACCACTGGGCTTTGCCTGTAGAGCAATGTCAGGGCCACCATACCACGTCAATCCTGCCTCAAGTTTGAAAAACAGAGAAAGACCATAGGATTAGAAACTTCAGGTTAAAATCCTGAAAGACTATTCAGAAGGACATCATTACAAAGCATGTACTGAAAATTAAAAAGCATTCCTCTCTTCCGAAAAGTTAGTGTTTTTTGAGGGTTCTGCTCTCCCTAAAAGTTTCATCTCAAAGCCTGCCATGTATGTTTAAGAAGTAAAAAAGACAATACTTATGTGATCAGAGACAAGATAAACCTTAATAGGTTCTTGCAAGACATTATGATCTTTCATTTAACCATGTCTTTAGGTAATTCCTCAAGTGCACAGTCTTTACTCAATGAATGGCAACGATTTCTGCTGTTAAATAAGATATCTAAACAATATGTAGAATATACATTGTTTTCTTAATACACCTGAAGTCTATTATGTAAATACGCAGTGCATTTTTTGAAACACAGATTATTTACCAAGTAGATCAGGCGTTCAGTGAAGAAGCTATTACAGACTATTGGATAAACAGATATTTAGACCATTTTCAACCAATTACTTAAAACACATGCCATTAAAAGTTTATTAGCATGATTATTTTTACAGAACCATCACCAAAATCATTAAAGCAATCAAGGTTCTATGGAAACAATTAAAATATAGCAATAAGTGAACAATTTGAATTGTAATAAATTCAAGTATCACACAACAAATGCAAGATGTACTTTTATTTTTTTTCATACTTCAACTGTTTAATCTCTCAGCTCAAAACACTAATTGAATTGGCCTTCTCGTGAGCCAAACCTTCCATCACAACTACTTTTGTAAAAATCACCGACTCCATGTTGCTTGTGAAAGTCTTTTTTAGCAAAGGACTCTAGTCTTTTACTTTTAAACCTTCCCTCACTTTTTCATTTTACAATAGAAGAATGATTCATATTCTGCAGCCTCCCTTTTGGTTTGTGTGCATCTGTCCCATAGATCAGATCTCCTATCTCACCCACAGGAGATGCAGAATTGTAGATAGAAAGAAAAATAACACACAAATACTGGAGTACCACCTTTGTGGACATAAGCCTCCACGATAAAGGAACAAAAGAAAATCACCTATTAGTCCAAAATAAATAAATCAGGGTTTTTAAAAACGTCGTTACTTCATCAATTTGAATAACTTTTAAGCAAACTGGCAAATGTTTCCAAATGTAATTGTGAACTTGAAAATCAGAAACAAAGATTTTTAATTATATTTTCAAAGTCTTCAAAAATTGTCTGGATATAAAATTCAAAATTCCCAGGCCATGTTTTATCCTGAAAAGAAAATGATAGTTAAATTAGAAATCCTTGAAAAATAGGATTGATGATGAAAATACCCACAGAAGGCAGGCTGCAATTTTTCCGCCACTGTAATACAATCTATTCCAGAATAATTTTTCTTTTTATTATTTCATTAAGTTGTATCTCACTAAAGTTTCTCTTAGAATCTCTCGGCAGCACCAAATTTTTCATTGAGAAAACGATAAATCACTGGCCTAAATTACAATTTAATTATAAATGCCTTTGCCTTCTAATGCTGCCTAGGACCTTTTACCCTGCTACATAATTCTAAAAAATGACCCCTGTCATAATTTCCTTCACTAGAATAATATGGGGAGATCTAATCCTGAATCCTGCTGTCTTATAATTTAATATAAGAGGTAATTATTATTCAAAAGATAATGTTGCAGATATTGAAAATACTCTGAAGTTTGAGTCTAAAAAAAAAAAAAAGGAAGTCTTAGGTATGTGGGAGCTTTCTATCACTGCACCTATCAAGAGAAGCAAGAAGAAAGAAGCAAAGGGTTTTTAATAAAAAAAAAAAAAAATTACAATCTATATACGGCTGGTGTTTTGTATTGTGTGAAACACATTTATATAGTCTTCAAACCATTTTTAGAAATGAAATGCCTCACTTCCAAAGTCAAGGAAGCAGAGAGAGCAATGTGGCCGTGAGCAACAATGTCTTTAAGTTCCGAGTCTGCTTTAGTGTTGGGGTAATGAAAATCGCACCCTCTCACCACAGTCGCAGTAGGAGGCTTCGGGTGGGGAAGGGCTGCAAAAAACGAGAAAGGAGGATGAACCAAAGTGGCCAAGTGAAAGTGTCCTGAAGCAGGGTGTTAGGACGTAGCACAGAGAAAGGGCTTCTCGGGGACACTTTGTTGGCAGCATCACAGAGCCTGGATGGGATACATACGAAAAACAACTTGGCCTCCCCAGCAATATTTCAAAACTGTGCTGAATGGTGGGGTTTTCCCTCTCCTAGAATTCACAAAGAGGTAAACCAAGAGAAAAGAAAAGGTGACAGTAGGTGTACTGAACCCTCCTCAAAACTGACCTGCTCTCTAACCTCTAATAGTAGGAACATAAACTGCATTCAGTTGATGCCCAAGAAATCACAACTTCCCACCTGTGCAGGTACCGGCCCCTGCACAATGCACTTCAACAGCGCAGGTGAAAAGTCAGTTGTATTGGTGGGAGATTCTTTCTATGATGTGACCTGAAAAGATGGGACAGCACAGAATTCACGGGGCAGATCTCATGGATGAAATTAAGTGGCATTTTAGTGGAAAACTGAATCACATATTCTACTACCTTTTCACACAAAAAAGAGGCAAGATGAAGGGTTTTATTAAATTACAAATGTCCTCGAGGTCATATATCTAAGTGCTTAGTCCTCTGTGTCTACCTGTATGAAATAAAGAGGTCCCTCTTTCACTTTGTTTCTCTCCCTAAAAAAATTCAAGATATGATGAAATGAACCATCATAACTATCTAATGACATGGATAGAATTATGTGAGGCAACGTTCGGATTACCTGGTAGAGGAGGTGGAGGTAGTGATGCTGGCGATGGTGCAGAAGGATAAAGAGCTAAGGGTAAACAGAATACAAAAGAACGACTCAGATGAAATGCTAAGTCTTGCCTACCAATTCCAGACTAGTCAGCAAACCTCTATACAGCTCAGTAAACATCAGACTAAACAGTACACAGGGCTTTACTGCCCTTTTGTTTTGTTTTGTTCTGTTCTTGCTTTGGGAGTTCATTTAAGATGTAATAAATTGAAAAGGTGCTTCCTCCCACCCCCGTCCCTCCATAAATCTCAGCACATTGCAATGACTTATGCCTCATTATGGACAGAAAGAAAGGGCCTCCCTAGGCAGGGACATCCTCGACTACCATTAAAGCAATCATTAAAAATAACAACCCACCTAAGGAAGAAAAATAGTCTTTTTTTTTTTTTAAAGATATATATTAATTAGCCAATAAGATTAAAACTAGGTTCTGTGGGTTCAAATAGGAATTGAAATCCAGAATGCAGGAGAAAGCAGAAAAACTGATGTGGGAGGGGAAGGGGGAAGTTTATAGAAAAAAGGTCTATAATTTCCAATAGCAGTAGCAGAGAGAGCCATGAAACGGTATCCATAACGAACTAGTAATAAAGAAGTGTGCGGAGATTGGTGGACTGTGGTTACCTGCATCATTTCATGAGGACAAAAGATTTAAGAGTCCTAAGAGGTTCAGGGCAGACATTGGAGTGGACTGACATTCCAATAACTAAACAAAAGTACATTAAGGTGGACACACAGGTAGATGGAGAGGAAAGCACCGAAAGGCAATCTTCAGGTTTAAGATGCACTAAAAATTTTCTGCTTCACTGTGGTAAGTTTTCAAAGGACCCCAGTTGAAAGAAGGCAGAGTGAGTGAGTCAAGAGTAGGAAAATAAAAAGCAAGATGAAAACTGAACATTAGGTGGCCCTACCAAACAAGCCAATTCTATCTTCACTGGCTAATTCTGATCACTTCCTCCTATGTTTAAAAGTACTCAGTGGGATTAAGATCATGCCACAAAGTGATAAATACCTATAAAATGTGAAGTGAGCACAAGCAAATGTGTCTCCTACTAGCAGTCACAGAGAAAAACAAACCCTATTGGTGCTAATCCCCAGTGGGTCATCCACAGAGCATGTCCTCCACATGCCAGGGTGCTGCCGCCCACTAGGTCACAGGCAACTGTTGACCTACCTTGTCATTTACCCTCATCAGAAAGAGGAACCATTCTTGTCATTTGCCTTGGTTTTGGTTGTCCCAGAAGCATAGCTTGAAACAAGGATTTCATTTTAAATAGTTTATTTTAAAAGTGATCCAAGAATTATTGGGAAGGAAGTGGAATGGGGAGACAGAGAGGGCAAAGCAGCCAAAAATGATATGTCATCAAGCAAGTTACCAATGAGAAACTGGACTTGAATCCTGCTGGGGAACTCAGCCTGTGTAGATCTGCACCTCAGAGCTGTCCCATCTGAAGGGTAAAGGAGCTTGAGTATTTTTTTACCTTCTCAGTAATGTGCTGGAAAATCTTTAACAACAAGTTCTCCAGCAGGAGTGAGAGTGGGGTTGAGTGACCCCTGATTTGCAACATTTGCCAGTTTCCATGGTGTAAATTCTCCCATCATGGCTGATTTCTAGCTACCAACGTAATATCATTGAACATGGAGCTGGGAAAAGAACCATAGCAGCCACTGCTATATATACATAGCACTGCCGACTTCTAGAAACAAAAGACAATAGCAGGGGGAATTGTAAAATGCAGGAAAGTAATTAGGAAGTAATGGTTGATTACCTATACTTTTAATATAATTTACTTAATTGTAAGTGTATGTAATTTAATTTTTAATAACAGCTAATGTTTAACAACTGACTCACAAAATTCCAGAAAATTTAGCCATCAGGTCTTGCAAGCCAGTATGAGCCAAATCCAACCCACCATCGCACAAATTCCCCTCAGTCACTGGTTGAAGGATGCACTTAGTGGGGATTCATATCCCTCATACTTCCAGTCTGGGGTGTGGGCAGCGAAGCGGACCCCAGAGGCCAGACAAAGCAGATGCCAGCAGACGGACACTGGGCCACGCTCTTCACTGAGCTGTCCTGCCTTGTGATCTAAAATCGAGTGTGTCCTAAACAATTCCGTTCACTTTCCTCTCCCCGTTCCACAAATCATGAACCATCCTGCTGTCCCCGTTTTTGCTGAGGAACTGCTCTTCCCCTAGAAATCCTGCCTCGGACCCTCAAGTTCCAACTCTCTCTTAAACCCATATCCAATCAGCTGTCCTACACATTCAGCCCCCAAAAAAGGTTCCTCTCAACTGCTTGTCATGTTTCCTTTGACAGTATAAGGGTCCAGACCCAAGTCATATCTTACGGAGACTCTTCCCAATGCCTTCTAAGTGGACTCACAGCTTCCAGTCTCTTCTGGTTCCAAGGCACCTAGAAATCACTTTTGTAGTAATCTTTCCTGCATGCCTTAAAGAGCACTACCATAGCTACAAAGGAAAGACATTTAAAGAGTAGAAAAGTCCCCCTGCAGTTTAGTCTAGTCTCCCATTGTAGCCCTACTCCGCCCATTCTCCTTCACACCCTAGAAGATCTGAAAAACTAAACTGCTTGCTGGCCCCAGAATACAAGCCTTGTCGTACCACCTTTATGGTGCTCATTCTGACTGTTTTAGTTACTTGTCTTCTGCTATTCTCACTTTACTAATTTCTTTTGCCCCTGGGCACCTAGCACAGTACATTGCACATAGTAGGAGTTTAATATTTGTTGAATTAATATGTTGTGTCCATTCCAATCCAAATAAGCTGGATAAGACTGAACTGGGGGTTAAAAACCTAACTCAGCAACCAATATACTTTATTATACAATTCACCGTGTACTGAATTAATTAGATTTTTTAAAAAAAACTTTAATTCAACTTATTTGAAGTTGTCAAGCTGATTTTTTAAAAACCCTTTTCTGCCCAACTGTCTTGGTATTTGTCTTTTCCTCATGATTTGAGCTATAACTCCTCTATCCAGAGTGACCCCTTTGCTCAGAGCCGATGGAAACATGTCTGCCCACACTCTGGAGAGATGACGGTGAATTGACTTAGAAAGAAGCCTTTGGAATATTCTACAGTAGTTAAAGTGCTAAACGTATCAACGTGGAGACATCTTAAAAATTTAATGAGGAGTGAAAAAAAAGCGAGTTGCAAACAGACATATACAGTTTGATAACATTGATGTAAAGTTTAAAATCAAGCAAACAAAACTGTACGCCATTTTTGGTGGCACCCATGTGAGCAAACCAAAGAAAATACCAAATTCAGGAGAGTGGTTAATTCTTGGGGGCAGGGAAGGGCAAAAGAGAGAAATGAGATCAAGGAGAGGCACACACAAAAGGCTTCAAATGGACTCTAAACGTTTTGTAGGTTGGAAAAAGTGGTCTGAAACAAATGCGGCAAAATGTTCAGATTCGACAAAGCTGGGTGGTTGAAATAGCTATTAGTCTCTATACTTTTATCTGTACATGTGAAATATTTCATAATTTTTTTTAAAGTATTTACTTGTACTGGAAGAGTTCCCAAATGGTTTTACATGAGATTTGTAACTTAACAAAGGACTCTTGAGTGGCGTTGAGTCAGACACAGAAAAAGTAGAATGACTGTACGAGTTAACTGCAGTTTCCATTTTATCAATACTTTTTGACCTTTCTGTCTAACTAAATTGATTACAATCATCTACTTTTGGTTGATTACTCAATTTTAGCTTTAACTAAATCACTCACCTCTCAACTAGGTACATGCAGCTGATTGAAAGCAACAAAACCCCATTGCATTGGAAGTTTAACAACACAAACCCCAGATGATGCCGCGTATCACAGGTTCATTAAAGGAAGTCTGTTACTCCAGGAACAATTACTGGGTCATTTGTTCATCTGGCTCATGGTCTCGTCCCAAGAATGTTCTAATTCATCTCTCCTAAGTAGTAGAATTCCTATCAAAACCGCTGTCGTATACTATTCCCTTGGTAAAACTGTAGCACCTCCCTCCGTGGGGTTGTTTTTAGGATTGAATGAGTTAATACATTAAGCACTGAAATCAGAGGACCATTGTGCACACTGCTATTATTATTAATTATCTGTAGAACAGTAATGACAATGTGATCACCTTAAATGAGACTTAAGCTCAAAGTCCATAACAGAAGCTGATTTTCATTCCCGGATCTATCTTCTTAGATTTCTGGTCTTTTACCCATAAAACTGCAATAATTACCAAAACCAAAACCCCGTCCACCACTAGTGTCCAGCACAGAAGTAGGGGAAAGATTGCCAACAGTTCAGATTTTACTTCCTGCCCTAAAATGAAAGAAACCTGGGGAAAGATAGCAGTGAGTTGCAGGCCTCTGGACCCATAAGGAATGTAAAGAGCGCCCTTGTGTCTCCCTTCCTACCCAGCCTCTCTGTGGCTTTCCAGAGAGATCCAGGCTGGGTCTGCCTCTCATCCTCTGGCAGCCACAGGCCCCAGCCCGCTCTGTCCTGCTCAGTAACCAGGCATCAAACAAGAGTAATTGACAGCTTCTCTCCTCCAGCCTCCCTCTTGGAGCAGCAGTTTCCCCAGGAGCCGCCTCGTACAACCTCAAACACTTTATTACTGGTCAATTTGGGTTTCCTGCCCACTTTAAGTGGCAGTGCTGAGGGTCTGCAACTCTCTCTAGCCCTCATTGATCAATATTAACAGTCACTTTCACAGCATTTCCCTGCTACTCAGCAAGGCCGGGGACTGGCTGTAAATTACCACACAGCCTGGTCATTATACTGAAAGAAATGCTGTAATCCAAAAGTTAAGGCTAATTGTGAAAATAATTTCTGTCAGGCTCCTCAGTACTCGAATCAAAAAAGGCAAGAGAGCCCAGAGCTTGTCCATTTGGGGTTTGTTTGTTTAACCAGAGTGTTCAACTGCATTCAACCCCACAGATCCACCCTCTATCTGGTATTTTTTATGAAGATGGGTCCAGTGACTTCAAACACCCCACCCAGGCAAACCTCCAATTCTTCAGAGAGGTGGGGGAAGGAAAGCCATCCTATAAAGTTTAAATCTTAGGTTTACAGTCGATGCATCATAGGTATGAAAAAAAAAGTCAGGATTTAACAATTACTGGCTGAGGTTCACATAGTAATATTTGTTTATGAGGTAAAATTTAACAAGAAACAAACAGCAAGTGTTGTTTATAAGCAAACGTGAGCCCTTTAAAGGCATAGAGAGGCTTTGTAAACGCAAATCTCCGAACCTGGCAAAGCACTGAATGGAAATTCCCTGATGCTAGCAGCTGATTCACATGTTGAAGGTGACAGAGCAAAAAGGCCACCAGGAACCGGCCTGCTGAATTGGGGGGTGCAGAAATACACTGTTGAAGGGTTTTCGGGGCACACTGCTGGGCTGGGAAAAGACTGGGCCCTGGATTTGGAAGCAAGACTAACACGTGAGCACAGCAGAGAGAGCGAGAGAAAGAGACAGGGAGAAAATAAAAGGCTGACGGAAAGAAGTAGTAATTATTTTCAGACCCAAGAGGGCCTTTCTCCTCCAAAGATGGATTCGGTGTGTCACCTAGAGCCACCTCAGCCAGGTTGTTTCTCCACTGCCTTAGAAGTGCTGCCACAGAAGGCTCGGGAGAGACCCCTCACTTCGGCTGGAAGGAAGAAATAACAACAAATCTATAGAAGGGGTGCTCAGGCAGCTGCCACGTGGCAGGGACATCCCCTGCAGACCTGGCCTTGGCCACACCCTCGGGGAGACCTGTGCTCAAACAGCCGGAAAGGGAGTGGAGGGGAGCAGAGGGAAGGCAGGAACCTGCCGAACACTTAAAACACTAGAGTTAGTGAAAAAAACATTCCGCTTACTCTCTTTATACACAAGCGCCATGACAGGACGAAGAGCAGTCAGAATGGGTCCTAGAAAACCCATGGTTCATCCTGCAAGGTGCCACTCATGGTGGCTCCTCAGCCACCACACCATGCCTCGTGGCTTAAAGTCCGAGCTGCCCTACTCCCTCAGGGGTCAAAGGCTACCCTCCTTTTGGCCTTCTCCTCTGTGGGTCATCAGGAAGAGTCTCACCTCAAACCCAGAGCCCTGATATCTCCTGCCCTCCACCACCCCCTGCCCAAGTTGCAGTCTGAAATTAACTTTCTTGGGCCCAATCTTCTACCTGCCTGAGTAGGTAGCACATGCCCTGCCCAGCTGCCCGATTTGAGCGTGAGGATCTGGTGGCCAGTTGGGAACAGCTGGATGCTGGTGGCCAGCTGGCCTCCCCAAAGGCCCTGCCCTCCCGATCACATCCTTCTCATGGAAGAGAAGGAAACCAGGTCAGGGCTGAGAATCAGAGTCGGTGTTCCCCGAACTTTACTTCATCTCCCCAGGAGGTTTTTTCCCTTTGTTTTCACCCTAAGAGGGAAGAAGTGATCTTGGCTGCTAAGAAAAAATACAACATAAAGGACACCCCCCATTCACAGCCCATCAATAGGCAGGAGCTTTCCCCCACGAAAGGGAGATTAGGGGCCACGGATGCCAGCTCGCGGGACTCCTGCACAGCGGACGTGGACGGCTGGGTGGCTGCTCCCTGGGCTCCACGGTGGTTCAGAGCCCTCGACCCCGCTCCTGGGCAGGGACTGGCCCACCAGCCTGGTGGTCAGCCTGGCTGATCTCCCGGCTCCAGGACCCGGAGGGGAATTAGACACCAGACGCCCCATGCTCTCTTTTGTTTAGGAAAAAGGAGAGAAAGAGAGAGAGTGAAAAATAAAATCCTCAATCGTTTAGTACAAGTCATTTTACATGCTGGGATAATGAAGTATAAAAATGCCTTCAAAGAACTGATTTCCTACTTTTAACTCACTGCCAGCCAAGCTCTTTGTGAGGCCTCTCTGGAACATGCATTCCCCTCCCACTCAAACAAAAGAGCTGAGAATTCATTAAACTATTTAATTATGCCTTTTTATTTTTCTCCATTAGCAAGTCCTACCAGCACAAAGTAAATAAAGCTACCGTGGTCTTTCCCCAGCAGACACACTGACTGTTTTTATTCTTTATTCAGTTTACAATATAAAGGGCTATTTTTCCCCCTCCTCTTATTCTTGGCGAGTTTCCTGGTACAAACCCCGTAAATAGAAGCACCCAACTGTACATGCAATGCATGAAGCTAGCGCAGGAGCATTCAGCATTGCAAGCACATAGCCTAGACAGCTTTCAAAGTACCCGCAGCCAAAGGCAGCCAAACAGCACTTTACAGCCAGGCGCGGAAAAAATATTAGTTAGTTTTTTTTTTTTTTTTTTTTATACTCTAGTAAATTTGCTTTTTACATCTATTTCTTTTCAGAAGGGCTTGTTATTGAGCTCACTGTCCACAAATTCCATTGATCTCAGGCTGTGACTCAATCCATATGCTCACGCTTTGACACCAGCACAGCAAGCAAGCGATACAAATCCTGTTCAGGCTACAAACTTATTGATTTTATAGATTTCCCCCAAAGTTGTGATAATGATATATCATTGTTAAATTTGGTAGAACAAACTGCTTTCCCAATCTGTCAATGCGAGCATGAAAACCAATTCACAGCCTTGTTTAGAAGGCTTTCCCATCAGAAGAATAAGTTCAACCAAAGGAAGCAGACCACCGATACCTGACCTCTGGCACCAGCTTGATGTATGATTCCTTCCTCGCTGCCCTTTTCCGACCCACAGCCCACTGGGCTGCCAGACTCATGCTTACCAGTTACAATTATCCACGGTGATTCCTCCCCAGGATGCTCAGTATTAATTATTAACAGCCGGGAGCATGCTGCTTGGGTGACCCACATCAGTAGGTTTTAAAAGACAATTTGGGTAATTTTAATATGCTATTCAGATGCACTTGGATCCATTAGGATCCTGGGAGTATTGACTTTAATAGGTCAGAAATTCTTTTTCTGCTCTCTCCCCCTCACCTTTGGGAGTCAAGGCAGCTGCTTCCAGCAGGGGGCAGACATCAGACAACATTTCCTTTGAAAGGATGCACCTTCCTGTCTAAGCTGTGATGGGTCAGGCGGCACCTAACTCTCAGCTCATGTCCTAGGTGTGGGCTAGATCTTGAGTTTTACCAACCTGGTAGGATTTCATTAGCTTTACTTCTCCCCAGGGTGTTTGTGACTCTTTTTCTCAAATCATGTCCCCAAGTGTCCATCCATTCAAGTACCCTCTGGATGACCCCACCTTCTGACTCACCTTCTGCCTGTGCATTCATACGTTTTATCATGTGGAGATGTCTGCCTAACTCATGTCAACACACGTGTTAACCTTCTATTCCCAACTGCTCCATCAACAGGAATACGTTTTCAACCATTATAGGGTTATTTCCTTGGGTCATGATGATTGTGATTATTTTGGATGTTTCCAATGTGTCTACTTCCCGTATTTCTAAAACTTTAGTACTTCTGTAGTCTCCTTTTTTCCCCTTGTCTCACCGTCTGCCCTTCCCTGCTTTTTACTTTCTTACTTGTGGACTCCCATGGGCTCCTCTCACACCCCAACCCGTTAGTCCTCTTACCACTAACGTAAACAACACAACAAAACCATCGAAAACTCTGCCAGTCTCATCCCCTCAGATAAAATCCAGGTCTCCTTCTCTCTCTCAGAATCTTTCATTGCCTTCAAATAGTGCCTTCTGTTTCTCTGCTGCCTCTCTCCCCAACAAAATTGCAACTATCTCTTATTTAAGGATAGAGTGTCAACCCCCAATCTATAATACCTGCTTGACTTAAACTGGATGACATGGGAAATGTGGTCTTGTCAGATCATTTGTCAGATAAAATTCCAACTACTTGTATCTCCAACTTTTATTTTCCCCTCATATACGTTGTCAGTTCCAACATGCGCTGAAACCTAGGTTTCCTAGGGTCTCATGTTCTATAGGAAACTGACTTTAATAAATCGGATCCAAGACCAAATGAGATCAAGCATGCTGGTACCATATAACCATGGACAGACCCACTTGGCCTTTTCATTCAAGTACACCCAGGCCTAAGCTTGCTTATCTTCTTTAAGCTAATAATAATGTACATCTTCATGACTTTAATTTTGGCAATGGATTTTCATACAACTTTCTCACAACCCGTGACAGAGCATGAGGAGGCATCACCTTCCTAATTTCATAGATGAAGACACCAGGACTGAAATGCATTATGGGTCAAGTTAGTAAGTAGCAAAGCTGTTCTTTAAACCTAAGACTTCTGGGCTCTGAATTCAGTGGTCTTTCCAACAGAGCACATTTCCTCTCGATGCTAGTTATTTTAACAACAATCTTTGCATTCTAGGTACACCACTTCCCCAACCTGACACATCAACTGAAAAATTATTTTACTGACATCTTTTGTTATTTTTAATAGCAACTGTCTCATGACATGTCTAATTAATTTTAGGGTCCTCCTGCTAGGAAATAAAGTTAATATAGCAGTGGCCTGCAAGAATCATCATTATGGAAATGGCTCCCACTTCCTTCTGCAGTTCAGGAGTAGAGTGGGGTGGGATGGGCAGGAGTCATAATATTATAGAAAAATAACAGTCCCTAAAGGAACTTGTAATATATTATCTTTTCAAAGATCACTAAGATGAGAGATTTGTAAAGCGAAGAAAATTTCAAAACAGCCCACACATACAAGATTGTTTATAGTCATAGATCCAGTATGGAATTCCCAAAGTCCTTACAAGAGAGTTTCCAGAAAAGCATCAGAACAATAAGTCCTCAGCCAGGAAATCAACAATTAAATAGGCTGGCTATTCTCTTTAATCCATCCATTGCAACTTTCAAAGGGTTTAACTGGGGTAACTCGACTATGGGGTTTCCCACATTGGAAGGGCAGATAGAAGGATGCACCTTCCCGAGAGAAGAAGCAGACAGTTAAATTTTTATGATGAATAAGATCCCCCCTCCCCCAGAATTCTTACTCTGAACACACACACACACCCCAAACCGCCCTCCTGTTCATAATTGCACTGGTCCAAGTGTGCAGAGCCTTCACACAGAATGATGGCTTCCCCTGTCTGCTGCATTTGTTCGGCTCCTTTGGGAGGAGCAATTTACAGAAAGCATTATCGATTTTTGCCATAATAGGTACAGAGATGCCTCACTGTCCCTACTCAGCTGGCTCGCTCTCCGCATCACAACTGTCAGGCCAGTTTGTAAAGCTCCATCATTATTTTTTTTTCAAGTAAATCCATCACAAGCTCAGGGTGGGGGGAGGGGAGGGAAGTGATGAAAATAAAATTATTTTCACCTTGCCATACGAAAGAACGTTCATGTCCTTCACTGGAAATGAGTGCAAGCACCATAGACTGGCAGAAAAATAAAAGGAGGGAAAGGAAATTTGCAATACCAGAAAGAAAACCAGATGAAAGACAAGGAAATCAAGTTGGGACCTATTTGAAATATTTTTAATGCAGTTACACCTGGGTTCCAGCTCCCTGTCATCCTCCTCAGGGGGCCTAAAACACGTGCAGGCATTGTCTTTAGTGTGGAATAAAGGGAAAGCAGACACGGATTCATTTATTTGGTTATCTACTTGTGTGCATCACGGAATGGAATCCGCCTTAAAATTCCCTTCTCAATAGACCACCGGCCTTTACCAGTGACCACCAGTTCCCACTCTACTTTGTTCCTTTGTGCCAGAAGTTTCCTGATCCCCCCCACCTCCACCCCACCCCCCAGCCCTCCCTTGCTGTTCACTGGAGGCCTCCACCATTTGGTTACTGATCAGCATGTGAATGGAAATACTTCTTACTTGAAATATTTTTTAAAATGAGAAAGAGTCTCTCTTTCTCAAAATGAGAAAGAAATCACACGGAAAATAAACAGAGGGGGCAACTACACTCAATATGTTACTGACGCTCAAACAAGCCTTTTGATATTCATGAACCGCCTTGATTGGTCATTGGTACCCTCTTCAAGCAGGTCTCCAGGCTTGGCGAGGAAGGTCAGAGCTTATCTTCCTTCATCTGAGGGTACGGGCTCTCCTGTTCCCCAAATTCCTAAACACAGCCTTGTTGAAGGCTCGGAAGATTTAACCCAAGAACTGGCTCTGGATCTCATTCCCAGATCCTCAGTTCATTAGCCATGAAAAGTGATAGCCACTTAAGATTTTTATGAGACGTTGTTCCAAAGACGGACCACAGAAAACTGCACAATTACACAGCACTTTGCATACAGCCCGCCAGCCTCTGGCTCAGACCTAAGTAGCTCAACAGCCATCAAACTGCAGAACGCAAAGTGGCCAGTTTGCTCTTGGTAAAAGGTGAGGATGTGGTGACGTTTTGTTCCAAGTGGTGCTTTCTTGAAAGGACACACTTATTCTGATACAAATCCAACACCTAACCGAGTATCCTTTCTCCACTCCCCACAGGCACAACCTCTCCACCCTACAACTACAAGAACAGACCCTTAAAAGCCCACAGGTCCCTCTCTTTTTCAGAGCTCCTATTTGGCAGGAACATTTGCAAACAGAGAAGTTGAGAGGGACTGAGGTCCAGCTGAAAGAGGCAGACCTGGGATCCATTTGGACACTAGCTTTCTGAGGCTGGACCATGAACTGAATCATTTTGAAAACAAAACCCAGTCCTCCTCTATCAGATCATATGGAAAACACATTGAAATCAGGGCAAGAAATGGGATTAGTCCCATAAAACCTGTAATTCTGACTGCAGCTGCCTGATTGTTTGTCACCCATGACACCATATACTCAACTATGATGCAACATGGCAGTGCTCACCGGATTCAAAAATTCTGTGTAGCAAGAAGGAGAAACAAGAATCTTGGTGATTTTGAACTTTCACTTCTAAATTGTATTTCGAGACTCCCACCGGAACACGGGATCTAAGTGATGCTATTCAAGCCCTTGGTATCTCTCCCACCCAGAGGAAGATTAACTATGAGACCCTGGGAGAGACCATGGCAAAGATGCGTACGGTTTGCAAAACTTGCAAACTCTTATAAGATATGCTAGGTAGTCAATTAAGGCTACTGTCTCTTTTCACGTTGATTTTTTTACACTTCCTCTCACATCAGGTGGCACTCAAGTGGCCACCGGCATTTTGTGGATCTGGTTACATTTAGTTTGGCTTTAGAGAAATATATTTATTTGAGGTTCACAGTCATGTCCATGAACACCTAAGTCATTGCTAGCCAACTCAACGTAGAAAAATTCCAGAAACACCTTGCTCCCAAAAGAGTAGCTAATGTTCCTGGCACAGAGACACATACAACTACACCAAGAATGACCGGATGATGACCTACTACAGTCTTGTATGAGGCAGAACCTACTGTATTAAGGGCGTTACAGACATGATTGCATTTAATTTTTACAACAGTAGACATTTGCTGTTTCTTTCACTGTTGTTTCCCCAATGACTAGAACAGTGCCTTGCACATAGTAGCTGTGTAATAAATATCTGGGAAATGGATGAATAACCCATAGAATAATGGGCAAGAACATTAAAATAAGATTCACAAAGAAAAAATATAATGGACCAAGAAATGCTAACAATCAATGAAGTAGAAAGTAAGATAATATTTTCTATTAACACATAGACAAAGTTTCGTTTCATTTTTTAAATTTTTATTTATTTTTATATTTTTAAAAGTCTTTATTGAATTTGTTACAATATTGCTTCTGTTTTATGTTTTGGTCTTTGGCCACAAGGCGTGTGGGATCTTAGCTCCCCGACCAGGGATCGAACCTGCACCCCCTGCATTGGAAGGCGAAGTCTTAACCACTGGACAGCCAGGGAAGTCCCTGTTTGTTTCATTTTTAATGACAAATGCTAGTGTGAAAAGAATTGCAGATATGGGTTACATGGGCATAACCTGGTACAACCTCTCTGGGTAACCATCTGGCCATATTTTTTACACTTTTAAAAATATTCCTACTCTTTAACCACAAATTTCAGTGTTTGGGAATTAATCCTAAACATCGGAATATTATGTATAGAAGTTAGGTATGAAGATTTTAATCACAATATTATTTAAAAGAGAGAAAAATAATATATAATCTAAATAATATATAATCTAAATGCCCATTTCGGTGGTTAGACATAATGGTGACATAAAATTTGGCCCATTCACATGATAAAATGTCATATAGCTATTTAAAATCATGCTTTTAAAGTAGCATCTAATGACATAGGAAAATACACTAGTTATATTTGTACAATTTTGTGATGTCTATAAGACGATGCCTATGCATGGAAAAAAACTGTAGGAGACTACACATACAGAAATATAAAGAGGGGTTATCTCTGTGTGTTAGTAGGGCTGTATTTTTTCAGTGGTCCTGAAGATGCATGCAAGGAGACGCTCTTTGGTTCTCCTGCCATAGACCCAATCTCTAAGAGAACAGTATCTTGATTCTGGAAAATGTGCATGGGCCAAGAGAAATTACTACTAGCTGGCCTTGAATAATGCCACCAGTGAATTACCCAATTTTGATGGTTCATCCATTTATTTACTCATTCAATAGCTAGTAAACACTTCCCATATGCTTAGGGCTCAAATAGATACTGAGCCTATAGCTGTTAATAAATGAATGAGATTCCTGCCCTGATGGAACTTACATGCTAATTTAACAACAGACAATAAACAAGTAGCATTCACATTCTGCTCAGAGATAATGATTCAAAGAAACCAGGGACGATGATGTCATATTCAGTTGGTTGACCGTGCCTTGGAGCACTGTTCATTGGACTTATGAAAAATGTAGAGTGACTAAAACAAGTTCCAACTGTCATAATTCAATTTCAAGCTATCTGGGACACCAACACCATTTTCCTAAAATTAAGCTTGACTTTATGAACCAAGAAGTCCTCTCACACTTGGCTCCGATTCGTAGGCAGCAAAATTAAACTTCTTTCAAATGCACAGGTTCTTTTCTCTCATCTCCCATTCAGAGAAGTTAGTTCAAAGTGCAGTAGGCAGAGTATGCCATGAAATACAATAACATGAGAATCAGATGTGCCCAAATCTCCAGAAAAGTACATTTTTTTCTAAGGAGAAACTAAATTGTAAAGGTGAGCCAAGTGGTAAGCAGATTCTGAATGGTGATATAAACCATGACACATTTAATGAAATTGCCTCCAATAACCTGGATAAGAATGACTCACAAAGAAGATCTGCAACATTTCTGTGCAAACTGGATCTAAAGCAAGGACAGTCTATCTCTCCCTGGAAAGGGTATATTTTAAAATGTTTTTAAATCTGTTCAAATAATACGAGAAGATGCAACCAGATATTAAGAGAGCTTGGCATTTCTCATCTCTTTCTAAGCAGAACAGTTGAATCGTATGGTTCTTGAATTTCCAACTGTCTCAGTATTGAACTCATGGATACTCACGTGGCTGCCTGACACCTATGTGGTTGTAAAGCTAAACCCTGAAGCCAGATGACATGGTTAAATTGTTCTCCCTTCCACTGATGAGACCAGAACTTGTCACTCGTTTTACCAAAGTGGCTCAATGTTGCTTCACACTGATTATCTAATAGCACCCATTATGAGGAACATAGCCCCAACTAGCCACAAAATCATCTTCCACTGTTGATTCCCTGGACAGTTCACAAATGGTTTAGACTGGGAATACAGATGAAATGAACTTGTGTTTACGTATAAGAAGTTTACTAGAGATCCAGGGAAGTACAAAAAGAAAAACAAGCAAAATAAGATATTCAGAAGGTCGGTTCTACAGCTATAAAGATATTCATTCCGAGTGCTCTATGGAAAGTTCAAAATGAGAGATAATATGAATGTATAACCATCAACATTAAATTGTGCCACAAAACATAATGCTACTAAGCCATTAAAAAATGTTGCTGATTAGTGAGTAAAGAAAAATGTTCACAACGTATTACTGAAGTGAAAACACAGACTATGACACAACACAGACAGTAGGATTCCAAACAAATATACAATTAGAAAAAATATAAGAGAGGTATACACCAAAATTTTTACAGTGGTCATCTCACAGAAGTAGAAGTGGGGCAATCGTAATTTTCTTCTTTTTGTATTATTTTGTAATAAAAAAGACATCTTTCTCCTTTATGTGACTTAAATAATTATAGACTTAATTGGTCATTGGATAAAACCCAAGAACACTCCAGTGGTGTAAGTAGTTGAATAGGTGGGACAGTAGTGTTAACAGGTGGGCTAGTTTGGGCAATGGTCTGTAGATCACCACTGGTCTGTGATGAAGTGTTCACTAGAAAATTAGAAAAGAATGGATAATTTCATGATTTTTTTCATAGAAATAAAACTATTCATCTGAAAGGCTATTATTAAGTCTGAGATGGTTTCCTTCCTACTCTTTTGGGGGGTGGGGGTGGGGATTAATGTCCTTTCTTTTATGAAACATGCTGGTGATAGTAAATAGTAACTGTGTCTGCTTAATATACTTTCAGAGCAAAATAAAAGGCTGACAACTCCTGTGTCAGCTTCCAAAGCTTAAGAACACTTTTACTAGTTCTAACAATTCAAATGTGGGGACTAATTATTTCTAAATGGTGCATCTCTATTTATACACATTTTATCAGAACAAGATTTACAAACCTATTGTCCTTAGGCAGAGTATACCCTGTAGATGAATTTTGTTTACTTAAAATTGGGAAATTCCTCATAAACATCCCTTTACTGGGCTCACAGTTCCACAGAGCACAAGATGCTGTAGTTGAGCACTCACTGTTTCTTTGGTGGGCTTGGAGTCCCCCAGTTTGCTGCAGAGAGCCGCCTGGCTCACTTTGGCCACTTTTGATATCTGCCTGGTCCTTGTATCTTGCATTTGAATCTGCTACCCTTTTAGGAAACACACTAATGGCCTGTTTTCAAGAGAGGACATTAGGGGATTATGGAAGCCACATTCTGTTTAGTTGGACTGGAGAAAACCTAGCCCCAGTTCTTCTGCATAGCAACATCTTGGATTGTGGTCCAAGAGCTTGGCATCACTGATCAAAATTCTAGCAGTGGCCTTTCAGCTGTAGCCAGTAGCCATGGCCGGAAAGCAAATCAAATACAAAAAATAACTCTCAAACATTCCTTGTATTCCTCCCTCCACCCCTGCCCCCACCATCCCCTGGGGGGACGACTTATTTAAATATTTTCTTGCCTTGGCTTTCTCCTTCACAATCACGCATACCATAAAAATTAAGCAAGAAACACCAAGAATTTTAAACACCTCAGTCTGTAATGGGATTAGAGCATCTGTAAGGTGTAAAAAATTATTTCATTGTTTCCTATAAACCGGCTCCTTCCTCACCAGAAAGAGCCTCAGTCAAGATGTAGAAAGCAACTTTTTAAACAGCGTGTATTAAATCTGACAAACATCTGGTCAATCAAATTTACAGCAATACACAGGGTCTAATAAAGGTTTATTTCTTCTTGAAGAACAAATTTAAAGATTTTTTTAAAAAGCTTTTATATATAAAAAGAAAACTAGACCTGCATTTTTGGCCCAGACTGATTTCAAATGCTCTGTGCTTTGCCAAGCCCAGCCACTAGGGCTCTGTTTCCTAGAGGCAGCAGCAAAGGAGACATGTGCTCAGGCTTGCAGGCCAACAGCTCTCCTGCATCACAAAGGAAAGTACCCAGTGTGGCCCAGGAAGTGCTAAGTTTGAAGCTGACTGCGGTCCTCAGTGGGACAGGGGCCAAGGTGGCAATAGGGAGCCCCAAGGAAGCCAGGATCATCCACCTATCAGCACCATTTCTCAGCGTTGCTACCTCCTTGTACACATGCGTGTTGAGGCCGGGGGATCAGGGAATGGGTTTGGAGCACAGAGTAAGAGAAGGGAATGGAGAAGCACGGAGGAGCTACCTAAGCCCCTCCCTTTATTCCCTTCTCTAATTCTCTCAAACCAGCAGCTCTTAGGAACAAGGTCAGGACATGATTTAAGCTACTTAGAAGAAGGCATGGGCAGTGGTGCTGAGAATAAAACCGAGCTCCCCCTTCAAACCATGAGTGATTGGGGTTATAGAATAGGACACCCACTCAGACACCACACCTCTCAGTGCCTGCCACACCCTTGTACCATATGCTCACCAATACTCTGCAGTAGCTCCATTAGCCATAGCATAATGGGGATGATATTTTGAAAATATTAAACTATTTAATTTTTTCCCCTTAGGTGGATTCCTCTCACCATCCATTAAATAAATGTGTTTCATTGTTTCAGGGGAAGGGTGGATAGGTAAAAGCACCCCTTGATGGAGCTAAGCCTGGGGCACCCAAATCAATTAGCCACAGAGGAGAGTAAGTGCCGCAGATGACAAAGAGAAAGCGAGTAACAGATCAGATGTAAGTACCTTGAATTCCCCTTTGGGGTCAAAACTCCAGAGAAAAATTGGGAGTGAAGAGTGATAGAAAACTTCACATAGTGTTACTGCCAAAGCATTGTTTAGAAATGGTGGAAGGAGGTATTTAAAAAGATGGACTAATACTCTGTAATGACCTATATGGGAAAAGAATCTTAAAAACAGTGGATATATGCGTATGTATAACTGATTCACTTTACTGTACACCTGAAACTAACACAACATTGTAAATCAACTCTACTCCAATAAAAAATTGTTTTAAATTTTAATTTATTAATTAATTAAAAAGATGGACTAGAAGGAACTTTTCAACCTCAGCAATTTAGGCCAAATACTTCTTTGTTGTGAAAGTTGTCCTATGCATTATAGGATGTTTAACAGAATTCTTGGCCACTACCTACGATGCCAGGCAATCCATGCCCGCCTCCCCAGTGGGACAACCAAAAATATCTACAGACATTGCCAGTGTCCTCTATCGAAGGGGCATAATCACTCCCTGCTGAGAACAATGGGACTTGAGGTAGCACCCTAGTTCTCAGAGCCTGTGCGAGTATCAGGCAACATAGGAGCACCAGATGCCTTGAAAGGAGTGGACAAGTAATTAGTGAGAGAACTGGTAGACCGGAAGACACCATACATGGAGGGGACCAGAGGCAATGGTGAGGCCAAAGCAGACCAACTAGACCCAACTGAACTTCAGTAGGCACAAGCACTGAATGTGAGGAGCCCACCCAGGCCACCCTTGCCGTAGAGGAGACCTAAGTATAGCACACGTACCGAGGACCCTCTCCTGTTGGCTGCCATTGAGAAGACATAATTCTTCCCAGTACACAGAGGCTACCGGGACAAAAGAGGTGTATCAGATTAGATGATTCACAGAGAAACAATCCTCTTGAAAGGATGACTGAATCGTACATTAACCCAGTATGTACCCTAAACAGAATGAATATGACCTAGAGACTGTTGTCAAGGGCCGTGGCAAGTCAAGAATAAGATGAGACCACTTATAATCAGAATCATAGCAAGTGTCCAGGACCCTCTACACTTTATTCCAGATTTTCTTATGCTCCCATTCAGTTTCTAGGTTTCAGCCCCTGACTGTGGCTAGTAGCTCTACTTTTGACCTTCAACCTTAGGACCTGCTTTTCTCTCTCTTCCAGCCTTGGATTTCACTGTTTATCAAAGAATCATGGAAATCTCTAATGTGGAAAATCCCTAGGACATAATGCAGTGTCCGGTGTTCCAGTTGAACCATCCCCTTGATGGTCAAGGAAGAATCCCATTGCTACAGACTTTTCTGGATTCACAGTAGAAGAGCTAATAAGTAAACCTTCTAGCGCTGTACTGCCCAACATTAGCCACTAGCAGCATGTAGCTATTCAAATTTAAATTATTTAAAATTAGATAAAGTTAGAAATTATAGCTCTCCAGTCACTATTACGGACAGAATTATGTCCCCCCAGTTCATATGTTTAAGTTCTAACCCTCAAAATCTGAGAATGTGACTATATTTGGAGATGAGATCTTTAAAGAGGTAATTAAGTTAAAATGAGGTCTTTAGGGTGGGTCTTAATTCCATCTAACTGGTGTCCTTATAAGAAGAGGAAATTAACACACACAGAGATATACCAGGGATGCGTGTGCACAAAGAAAAGACCATATGAGGACACACAGCAAAAAGGCAGTTATTTGCAAGCCAAGGAGAGAGACCTTGGAATGAAATCAACCCTACCAACACCTTGATCTCAGATTTATAGCCTTCAGAACTGAGAGAAAATAAATTTCTGTTGTGTAAGCCACCCAGTCTGTGGTATTTTGTTATAGCAGCCGTAGCAAACTAGTATAGTCACACTAGCCATATCTCAATAGCTGCATGGAACTAGCAAGAAGTTCTAAGGAGAGCACCATTCTAGAGCTAATGACAGCTGAAATAAAAAGAAAAGAAAACTTGATGTGGCCCACCATTCAACCTCATACATGATAACTCTTGTGATTTATTGGTAGTCGTGTTGTTTAATTAATGTGTCTCTTCTTTTTGCCTCTTACACTCAGTTAGAGCTCAAATAGCCAAGCAGAGAACTTGGGAATCTGTAGCTCCTTCCTCCTGCTCGTGACAGTTTTCACTCTATATGTAACAAGAACCCTGTATCCCTGCTTGAGTATCACAGTGGTAATACCCACCATCACACACACATACATACTTTACCTTAAGGCTAAGAAGAACTAATAATCCTCCCTACCCCCAACACACACACACTCAAACACCCACAGAGTTACAACTGTACTTAATTCTCTAAACCACGTAAACCATGCGTACCAGAAGCTACTGGTGCTTTCCCTGGATCCCCTCAGGCCATCCCAGAGGTAATCAGCAGAAAGTTCCCATACACATAGCTTCCTGCTCTCTCTAGCCAAGGTGGTGGGTTCAGGACAGAAGAGAGGCCTGAAGTGCTAAGAAACTGATGCCCAGTAATGACCTTCAAATAACAAGAGATGGAAGTTACAGATAAAGAGCTTTCTTGTCCCTCAACAGTCTCATTATCAAGGATGGTCTGTGTAGCCTGTGATGACCCCCAATAGCATGAAGCTCCAGTTGCCCACAGTACTGACCTACTTTACCACATCCCTCATGGGCTGCCTTCCCTTCCCCCACGCCCTTCCAGCACACCTGGGACCATTTTCTGTTTGGGGTGGGGTAACCCCAACTAAGACATCATGAAAGACTTGGCATAATCTTGACAAACACAAAGGATAGGAACTGAAATTTACACACAAATTTTAAATGTTTTTGACACCTTTAGACTGCAGATCTGAGGGTAGTTTTTTTTGTTTGTTTGTTTGTTTGTTTTTACCATAGGTACTGTTGGGTCCCTCTACTCAAGAAAGAAAAACATCTAGAATTGCTTCTACAGTATAATCTACAGGCTGCCTTGACCAAGTGTCTCACCTGGCCCCTTTCAGGATAACCGGAGAAATAGAAATAGGGTAATTTCTCAAGACTAAACTAGACAGATCAGTATCAATGCACAGAAGACTGATTCTTCTGCATGGTTAACAGAGAAGGCTGCCATGGAAGAAATTGCTATTTTTCTGACTCTCCACAACAAAATGTTGAAAACCTTGATGACCACTGAAAGTACCCTTCTCTGGTGATAAATGCAGAGGAGAGAATGCTCAGCAAGGAAATGAGAATAAGAGGTAAATTTGCTGGCACTATCACACAGTTCCATTCATGATTTTGCTACAGCTCAAATTATATTACAACAAAAATGACTCTATCATTAATTGTGTAATACCCTCCCTCTTACCAAAAAAAAAGTGTGAGTCTCAGTGGACAGTTTACTTATGTCACATAAATATCCAGTGCATGACGCATAAGAAAGCCAACAGTTGCTTTTAAGAGATTTGGCTCCTGGAAGCTAAGGAGAGTGGGCAAGTACCCAAAGACATCCGAATTCCATATGGTTTCTGCCTCTCTCTGAAAGTTGGCATCCGGTTCCCAATTGTGCTCTTCCCAAGAGGCCCACTCGATGCACAACTCAAAGGAACTTAAGCCTCATTCATGCTAATGAGTCTCTTTATTGGTCCAACAAAATGGAAAGAACTTTGAAAGCTTGATATTTCCAGCTGTATTTTTTTTGAAACAGAGAAACCAAGCATCAGGTAGTAGGAAGCTCAGGGACAAACCTCCATGGGCACCATTTTTGTCCCATGAGAGTAAAATAGGCAGAGGAATTCCAAGAAATAAGACACAAAGCTGCAAGCTCTACACAAGACTCAATGGAGGCCCTGGACTCTCTCCATAGGTGTCGCTGTGGTCCTGTCCAGGGCTTAGCGGAACATTGCCTATCTTTGAGAGGAAAGGCAGCTAGGAAAGAAGAGTGAATATTTGAAAATTAATGATGTCAGTCTGTCTTCATATATCAAGCTAATTTGAAAGGGCTTTAATTTTCTTAAAGGATAAAAAAAGGTTTCTTTGCTAGATTAAACTTGCAATTGTCATTCATATATTGTTTATAAGGTAGTCATCTCTTCGCTCTGTATTTTTTTGTTTTTGATTTTGTATACTAGTTAGCAGTGAAGACTTGTCTGCGTGTATCAGAAGGAATAAAGAGAGAAACGTCCTTAACTGTCAGTTTTAATAAGAGGAGTCAACATGCCTCTATTCAGGTTAAATATTGTCCTGTCACATTTCAATAGAGTCAACAGATTTTTTTAAAAGAAAAGTCAAAAGCACTGTGTATGCAAAAAACCCTCCCTGTCATAGAATGTCAAAGCCCTTCTTTATCTGGGGGAGGGGCGTGGAGGTAGGACAGAAAAATCTTTTGTAAAATGTGAAAAATTACCTCTCATAATTGGTGCTGACATAAAAAAGGGTTGTTTTTTTTTTTGTTAGAAAAACAAAGAAAATCTCTAATTTAATAATCACCTGCAAAGTGTTATTGTGATGGGAACAAAAAACACACAATCAAAGTCATCTTTTTTAAGTAACTATAGTGTTTTTAGGCAATCACTGCGCTTTACAGCAGCTCATACACATAAACCAATGATGTTCAGAGTGGAGAAAAGCTACTCCAAACTCCTCAAGGAAAGTTTCTGAAATAACCAGGCTACAATAGGAAAATGTAAATGGGGCATTATGTTCAAAATAAAGCCAAACAAGAGTTTTTAACCCAAACTATGTTCCTCTAAGAAGGAATCATTTAGGCGTAAGTTGCAAGAGAAAAGCCATTCTTCATAGGAGGCCTAAAGTGTTAAAGATACACATTTTGGATTGATGCACTAGAGAGAACTGGGCCTATGTTGAGTAGATAACAATTCGTAAAATAAAGTAGCAGAATAAAGTCATTTTTCTGTTTCAAATGCCTGTTGATTTGTTTAAAGTGTGAACCCTAGCTGAGGTTTTCAGGATTTGATATGTTTTTTATTTGCTGCAAACACTGTAATTTTAGAAATTATTCTAACTCTGAATGAAACTATTTCCATTTAATAACTATCTCTACCAATTAGGTCAGTGTAAGTAATATGTGCAGCTTTCTAGACTAAGAATATTCAGAATAATCTCAAGTTTGATAATATCAGACCAAACGGGATCCACTCTCCTAAAAACGGCAAAGAAGGCTGACTCACAATTTCAACATTTACTTATGGTTTCACTGCGGCCTAGTGTTTCCTTGGAATGGTCTCCTTACCAACCAAGGAAGATCAGAGTTGAGAAAATCTACATCAAGTCCTTTAAATTAGAAATAAAATAAACACACAAGCAAACATTTTGCCTTTGAGTAGGGTGACCATATATTCTGATTTGCCCAGGACAGTCCCAGGTTACTACTGTTATCCTGGTGTCCCATTTGTTTTAGCACTTGTTTTAGATTTTTCTCTTATTAATGAAGTATCATTAGTCACAACTGCATTAAAAAATAATCCAAGATGGATCTAGTAGATCTGCACTTTGTTCTTCCAACTTCTGCCATGGTATTGTTTACTTGTGGATGAAATGTTATGTGTAGTAATAGAATTCTCACATTAGCACATGGCTAAGTCTGAGAGATGACCACTGTTAGCCCATATCTCTTTCCTAGACACTTTCCAGGGGCAATTCATTCCTCTCTTTCAAGGACAACTTGCGGAGTAATCGCTGATAAAATAAGCACTTAGGAAGATCTAACTCCTCTGGTTTATGATGGTGGTGAGAGAAATATTTGTCACTACTCCCTTTGCTGGATTCTTAAATGCTATAGCCCATGCCTGTAAGATGTACAAAGGTGGTGAGGTCAGCAAGAAAAGTAGAAAATTATAGCAGTCCTGTCATGGATCCTGTAAGAGTAGTCTGCGTGCTTTTACTATTGGGGTATCTCCTTCAGTGTATGGTGAGAACCTACAACAACATATTTATTTATTTATTTATTTATTTATGTAAATATTTGACAATACTTTTTTATTTTGCAATAAACTCTAGCCATCAGTGAGCTCAAAGCCACAAAAAATACATATTTAAAGAAAACTTAAATTCTGAATTTCTACTGCTTAAAAAGCTGATGTGAGCTTATAACTTGCATGACATATGTGTTAACATTTACCATCCACCATGGAGAGATCATAGTGATATCACTGACTACTAGAAAAGTAAAAAACATAAATCTGCTAAAGAAGTATTGCATTCTACTTAAAAAGTTAGTAGTTATTCAAAGAACACTATACCAAAAAAATTATGATTTAATATGTAAAGCTATAGAAGGTTCAATTGCACGCCACTCTATCAACCATGACTTTTCATTTAGATCAAATGACTCTTTTTTTAATTTCACTCATATGAGATTTTAGTTGAAATAGATGCTAAAATTTACATTTTATATAGTCAAAATACATTAAATAAAGTACAAAGATTTTTTGACTAAGCTGAAGTAAAATTAACTTTTCAAAAAGACATTACCATGACTGTATGATTTTTTTTTTCTTTGCTGCTCATCATTATTATTATTATTTTTTTATCAATTGGGTTTTAGATTTGAAATTTTGAAGAACTACCTTAAAAATCAACCTATTTGGCCTCTTTTCTGGCTGGAACCATGGAGGGTGCAGAAGAGAAGAAAAAGAAGGTTCCTGCTATGCCAGACACCCTTAAGGAAAAGCGAAAGAATTTTGCAGAGCTTAAGATCAAGCACCTAAGAAAGAAGTTTGCCCAAAAGATGCTTCGGAAGGCAAGGAGGAAGCTTATCTATGAAAAAGCTAAGCATTGTCACAAGGGATACAGGCAGATGTACAGAATTCAGATTCGAATGGCTAGGATGGCAAGAAAAGCTGGAAACTTCAATGTACCCGTGGAACCCAAACTGGCATTTGTCACCAGGATCAGAGGTATCAATGGTGTGAGCCCAAAGGTCTGTAAGGTGTTGCAGCTTCTTCGCCTCTGTCAGATCTTCAGTGGCACCTTTGTGAAGCTCAACAAGGCTTCAATTAACATGCTGAGAATTGTGGAGCCATACATTACAGGGGGTACCCAAACCTGAAGTCAGTAAATGAGTCAATCTACAAGCATGGTTATGGCAAAAGCAACTAGAAGCGAATTGCCCTGACAGATGCGTTGATTGTTCGATCTCTTGGTAACTATGGCATCATCTGCATGAAGGATCTGATTCATCAGATCTATGCTGTTGAAAAGTGTTTCAAAGAAGCAAACAACTTCTTCTGGCCCTTCAAATTGTCTTCTCCACGAGGCGGAATGAAGAAAAGACCACTCATTTTGTAGAAGGTGGAGATGCTGGCAACAGGGAAGACTAGATCAACAGGCTTATTAGAAGGATGAACTAAGGTATCTGCCATGATTATTTTTGTAATCTGGTCAGTTAATAAACAGTGACTGCTTTTAAATTGAAAAAAAAACTGACCTATTTGTTCTACAATGGTATTAATTTTTTAAATAAATGAGTCCTCTAAATTTTGGTTGCATTTTGTTCAAAATCACTTAGAAAACCTTAATCAAGTAGTCAACAAATGAATACCAAAAAAATACAGCATGAAGAATTCAGTGAGTGACAATTACTGGAAACAAAATTTGTACATAAGAACACATTAAATTTATTCCCAAAAAAGCATGAAGGAAATTTAAACATATTAAATGATGAGAGCACAAATAATGTGCAAGATTTTATTTTAAAATTCTATAAACATGCTTTAGAATATCTCAAACTGTGCAAAGCATATTTTGGTAGAGAGCTTCTTTAAAAATCATATAAGTTTATGTTTTTAGTGATGTAAAATGAAATTGAGAAAGCCTATAATTTGGCAAAACATTCAGAAGAATTACAAAAAGACAGATAATTTGATGAGTTTTACCTTACCAATTTTTTATCACAAAAAGTTTCCCTGAATTAAAGCAATAAGATAATACCTGTATAAATATTTTGGTTGAAATATATACGCACTTCAGTGTGAGAAAAAAAACCTGAAGATATATTCCAGTTAGTAAAATGTTTCTCTGAGATTATCAGAAACTTCAGCATTTGTAGAGAGAGTAATTTTCCATGTATAAGTATCATGGCTTACAAGGATTAGTAAATTAAATGTAACAAGTTTCAAACAAAAAAATGCAACTTTGAAAGTTGAAAAGTGCTGTCACTAAACAGTGACACTTCGCTATTTACCAATAAACACGGTTCCTGGAAAGGTGCCTTCTCCAGAGTGTGAGGTCTCCATTACATTTCTATGTGCCCAGAGACGTTCCCTTTTGAGTTATGTCATTGAGTGACTTTGTGCTGTGTCACCTTAACTAAGCAAGAACTAAGGTTGCCTTCCAGCATCCCCTTCCCTGCATCACCCACAAATGACATTTTGTGCAATATTTGGAAGGCAGAAACAAAGTCCAGCATTTTCTTTTTTTTAATGCTCTGAACGTTGGTGCATCTGGTTGGGTACCAGGCAAAATGAGAGCTCATATACATTGTCAGGGATCCACTAGCTCACCCAGGTGATGTGCAGCAGCGCTTGGACCCACAGTTCCTCCAGCTCCTGCTGGATCTGCTCCTTCAACTTCTCAGTCCTTGGCCAAGTGCATGCACAGTTCCTTGGTGAAGGGTACCATCTTCTCTTTCCAGTCATCCAGTCTCTTTGAGATTGGAAGTGGAATCCCTATCTGTCTCTGACCAGTTTCTGCTCATGGATTCAGTTATTCTCATGAGTTTCTAGTTCATTCTCATTCCTGTCCATTTCAAGCTTTTTTTTTTCCAACTGCTGGTCAGACTGACCAATGGCAACTTCAGTTCCAACACTGGATGCTGAGGCAAGAGCCGACAAGGACCAATCTACCAGCCCCCACAATTGTGTAAGGTCTAAACCCCATAATAAATCCCTCATTCTAATCACTCAAGATGGTTTGCTACTCTGATTGAACCTTGACACATCATCCCAATTCTTCAAAACCAGGAAGTTCCTTAAATTTTATAAGCCACCTGCCAGATACAAACACTGAACTTCATAGCCACTTCAATGTTTATGAAATTGCTTTCAAATGATATCTGGCAAATTGAAATAAACATGACTGAAGGAAACACAGAAAGGAAAACCAGAAAATGCACTGCTTTTTTTCCTTCGGAAAGAGGAAAGTTCATTCCTCCACGGAGAATAAAGCCCAAAGGGAGGGGTCGCTGGCTCCCTTGCAGGGATCTAATCAGATGCCAATTCATTCCTCCTTATGAGAACATGTCACTGCATTTCACCTTTGCACATTTTATCAGGCACTCCATTCATTTAGTGGTGTTATCCTGGTAAAATTGGAAGACATGTGGTCATCTTGAGTAGGTACTAGACCCAAACAGTGGTGTTACTGCAGATCTTAAAGAATAATGTAAGTTAGGAGTTTTAAGAGATCTGGTATTTGTGGCAATGTATGCTTTATTCATTGTCAATTCTGCCAGATCCCTACACCATGGGGGATAAAAAGAAGGGTGGGCAGGAGCCTGAAAATGGCGATGCAGCCAGCTGTGTTCTGGTTTTTTTTCTGTGGTATCCATGAGTCCATTCTGGATAATGGATAAATTTGTTTGACAAATACAAAACAAAACAAGAAAAACAATTTAACCTGGTCCTCAAGTTCTTTCTTCTTTATAGTCATCCCGAAGGGGATTAAGACAAACACCCCAATTCTCAGTTGCCTTAAAGTTGTTTAAGAAAATGCCTGGGCATTTTACCAGCATGAGGAGTAACATCAATGCAATTTATAAAAAGATTAATAATTAAAAATCTTTCCCCAGAAAACGAATACCATACAAAAGCTATTCAAAACTTCAAAGGGTCCATGCAGGCCACGTATATTTAGCCCATTTGAGTTATTTCAATTTACTTTAGGAAAAGAGAAAAACAATCCCACAAAGCTGACATTATAGAGTAAAGTTTCACGGATATGGGAGCTATTTAATCATTTTGTGTGTTACCCTGGCTTTTCTATGGTCTCTTTTTCCTGTGGTTTTGTTCTTGGACTGCTCATTAGCACCTCCCCCAAAGAGTGGGCAGGAGCAGAGAAAAAGAGATATAACTCAAATCAGACAATTTTATCAGTCAGCCTGTCAACAAGTTGAATATACTGAGAACCCGGGAGGTGCAGAGGCACTTTTTAGTAGCTCTGATAAAAGGCTTGGTGGGGGAGGAGGTCAAAACTAATGACAACATTGAGTTTTGTGGATTATCAAGGGATTTTTATTGATTTGTGCCCTCCACATCTCCATTAGTGCAGATAATCAAAAGTGGGGCAAAAATAATTAAGCATCTAGAGAACGCTCTTAAAGGAGACACTTAAAAATTTATCACTTTTATCCCCACGAGTTTGGGGACCTGTTGGGCAGTTCAAATAGGAAACAAATTAATTCCCTTTACTCTGGCTAGTTTTTTAAAATCACACTGTAAGGAAAAATAAAATTCATCACAGCAGGTTCTCTAGCTCCCCAACAACCTTCTCCTTTCAGCCTGATTCCAGAGAGGCAGGACCCATGGAGACGATACATCTGAGTGAAACAAGAAGCAAGATCACTGCCGCCAAAATGAGCTGAAGCCTGACAATGAAGGATTGAATTTGCCACAGATCCAGTAAAATTAACAGTGTGTGCTCTGCACATTGACGTGGATTTCCAATGAACTTTGCTGTCTGCACAGAGACACAAAACTCTCCATCATGTCATGAGGCCATTCAACACCTGAAGTTTGCTGAATGAGAAAGAAACAAGTGGGTGTTATCTCTCTCTCTCTCAAGGGCATCTTAAAATTATTTTAAGCCTCAAGTTCCAAGGCAGAAGGAAAGATGATGTTTTGTGAACAGCACCAGCTGTAATGCAAGACCCTTGGGATGTTTGCTCAAAGATGCCATGGTTGGTTCTGGCGTTCTGGAAAGTTCACCAGGCTCTTTACTGTTGTATGGACCCATTTGGACCTGTTTGCACTCAAAGTCATTCACCCCTCTTCCTTGCATCTGTGTTTCCCAGGCTCCCAGGACAGCTGGCTTCCTGCTAGGGCTCAGCTGATGGGAGGCACTAGTGGGAGATTCCATGATGGAAGGAAAGAAAAATCAGAGTATTTCTCCCTCTCTTCCTCAGGTTGTACCTCCAGAAGCTTCCTCATCTCTCTGGCTCTAGCTCCCACCAGACAGGCCTGTCGTGGTTCTAACTACCATAATCCCCAAACAGCACATCTCCCTGTCCCTTGGCCAAGAAACGGTAGCGGCTTCCTGGTGTTGCTAATCTTTACCTTGACTCACTGTTTTCTCAGCCTCTCTAGCACCTGCGCAACTGAATCTCTGAATCCAATTTGCTTCCTTTTGGAACCCTCCTACACTGTTGGAGGTAACGTAAGTTGGTGCAACCACTATCGAAAACAGCATGGAGGTTCCTCAAAAAACTAAAAATAGAGTTGCCATATAATCCAGCAATCCCACTCCTGGGCATATACCCAGAGAAAACCATAATTCAAAAAGACACATGCACCCCAATGTTCATAGCAGCACTATTCACTATAGCCAAGACATGGAAAAAACCTAAATGTCCACTGACAGATGAATGGATAAAGAAGATGTGGTATATAATGGAATATTACTCAGCCATAAAAAAAGAATGAACTAATGCCATTTGCAGCAACATGGATGAAACTAGAGATTATCATACAAAGTGAAGTCAGAAAGAGAAAGACAAATACCATATATCACTTATATGTGGAATCTAAAATGACACAAACAAACATATCTACAAAACAGAAACAGATGCACAGACATAAAGAACAGACTCGTGGTTGCCAAGGGGGAAGGCCGGTGGGGGAGGGAAGGATTGGGGGTTTGGGATTAGCAGATGCAAACTATTATATATAGAAGGGATAAACAACAAGGTCCTACTGTATAGCACAGGGATCTATATTCGATATCCTGTGATAAACCATAATGGAAATAATATTAAAAAAGAATGTGTGTATATATATGTAGAAGTGAATCACCTTGCTGCACAGCAAAAATGAACACAGCATTGTAAATCAACTACCCTTCATAAAAAAATTGCTTCTTTTAAATACCAAAGTGGTACTCACTTTCCTAGTTGGACCCTGAATGACACACTGGGTCAGGGCATTTTATAGATTATTTTCTATCTTGACAGACGACTCAGTAGCTAGAATCCACTCTTTCATAATCTCATCTTCTGTTAGAATAGGGTTTCTCAACTTCAGCACAGCTGACTCTTCCAGCTAAATGACTCTCTGTTGTAAGGGGCTGTCCCACGCATTGCAGGTTATTTAGCAGCATATTTAGCAGCCAGGGCCTCGACCCAGTAGATGCCAGTAGCACCTCCCCAGTACTAATAACCACAAATGCTCCTAGGCATTGCAAATTGTCCCCCGGGAGGGAAAAGTATCTCCCCCGGTTGAGAACTGATGCTGTAGGAGATAAGATGGCTAGAGTTCTGTGCACACACTTTGGTTGCTCCCCCCCCACACACACCCAGTCAGCGAATGGGGGCTTAAGGGCATAGAAGGAACGACCTCTGAGCGGTGGGGCCCTCGGTGGACTTTCCTCATCATTACCATGGCTTCTTAAGAGGGTGGGAGCAAGGGTACCACAGTCCCCCAGTTATCTTGATCTATGTTGACTCTGAAGACAAAAGAACCAGTTTTCTTTCTCACTGGGGAAGATGCTGACCTAGGCTGGGCTGTGGCTATGATAAGGCCAGGGATTCTCACTCTATCTCTTTAGGAAATTTAGAAAATGTGGAGACTGGAGCCTGCCCTTCTCCACATTCCATGAACTCTCACATGTGCACTTTCCACTCTGCATTTTTAAGTCCAAACCAGCCAACTGCGCGTGCTCAGCCGTGTTACACTTCTTGGGGAGCATCAGCGTTTCCTCCTCCCAGTCCGTTCCCTTTCAGGAAAAGCTCAAAAGGTACAGCCGACACCTTCCACACAGCGTGGTACCAGCCTGGTTCCTTGCAGCCTATAATTTAATTAAATGTCACCCCTCCCCCAGGTATTATATTTCAAATGCAAATAACTTGGTAATGTAATATTGTGGCTGAGACTTTAAACTCAAGGAAATCAAGAAAATCAAGTTATGGTCGCTCTTAGAATTAACATTCCTCTACACATTCTTTGGGCCCTGGGCTTGCTTTGTGTTGCTAACTACCATCAAACACACACTGAAGTGACTGAATATTCATTCACTCGGCAGGCTGGGGAACTCTGGTCTCTAAAGGTTGATATTCTCCCCATTAAAATAAATGGCCCTTAAACTGGACTTCTGACGCTAGAGTAGGGGCTGTTGCTCAGAGCTATGAGTGACAGATAGGGGAGTTTTATTCTAGCCCAGATCCATTGCTGGTTAATCGTTCTGTGTCTCTCTTTGGCCCTTAACTTCACAAATCACACGAAAAAAGTGCCATTCACCTCCTTCAGCAAGATGCTATTCATAACAACATGGTAATCATTTTACTGTGCTTTCAATGCCTTCAAAAACAGCAAAATACATATGAATGCAAAATATTTTAAAGTTTACTTTAGACATTACATAACGTATTTCTGTTGGTGTTCTCCAGGCTGAGGTGCAGTGAGATGGTACCTGATGGTCAAAGAATCACCACGCCTCAGAATCTCAGCCCACAGTCACTCACTAAAAAAGCAGCCTCGGCCTTCAACTGTGTCCCTCATTAAGGAATACAAAGGGGCCAAGAAGTCAAACCACTGGGGAGAAAGAAGCCTTCCCTGGAAGGACACCCTGAAATTACCTCCTCGTGTACATGACTGATTATGAGGTGGCCATAGTATCTATGTGGTTAGGACTTTGAACAAATTTTTTTTAAGTAAGAACTTAAAAGGTGTTTCCATTGTACTGGTTTGTAAAATGTTCTTATAGGTAGGGTGTGAAAAGGCAAATATGGGCCACCTCCTTATCAGGTTAAGAAGTCATCACATGAAGAAGAAATACCAGCTTTATAAAAATATCCACTTCACAAGTCAAATGGGGTTGTTATTCATACCAAAGTGGCCGTTAGGGAAACACTGAGACTTGAGTTCTCTTGAGTTTCTGAATCCTGGAAGTCCATGTGCCTTCGGAAGCCCCTCCTCCTCCATGCCTCAGAAGTAAGTCAAAAACTTCTCTCATAGACAGATAGAGTCTCCATAGCCTCCTCCTTCCATGCTATGTGTGTGTTTACATGCTATGTCCAGATGCACCCAACTGCATCAGAGCCAACTCCAAGCAGCTTTGGGCAGTGGGCTGTTTTGTTTCTTACCATAGCCCTAGATGCACCGGTGAGCACCAGGGAAACGTGACCCCTGAGTCTCATCAAACAGGAGACAAACTGCCATTGTTTCCAGGACTATTGCATTTATTTACTTACCTCTGTATTTATTTACATCCTTGTTTATTCTTAAGAAAGACTCATACCTGCTTTACAACTACAGAAAATAACACAAGGCAACCTAAGTGAGAAATTGGGAAGGAGGGGGAAGAAAGAAAAATACAAGGGGTATAATAGACCCAGAAATGGATGAATGCAAAATGGCACTGAGTCTTATATACTTGTTCTGAACAGACCACCAATTTGCTTCTAAGACTTTCTTGCAACAGTGCCAAAAAGGGAAAACTGAATCATGTATGAAGTCCCCAATGTCCACAAAATGAAAACAGAGCAGGAGAAGACAAGCAGTTCTCGATGCTGAGATTAAGTGGGTCCCCATTCAGCAAGTATGCATCGCCAATACCATGATCGCCAACCCATAACCCACTCAACTTTCCAAAGCATCAACCTAGAGCACCAACTCATTATTTAAACCTTTGAAGAAGAAAGCAGCCTTCCTAGGGCCTTCTTCCTACTGAGGTTTCAGCCACTTTTAAATATGCATATGGAACACAAACATGTTCCTAGCCAACATACTTTCTCCAGTTCACTAATTTTAAACACCAATAAAAATAGTGTCTTAATGGAATGTCTCTAAAAGAGCAGAATAGCTCCTGAATTATGTACAAAACAATGTTTCAAGAGGGTATACTCAGGGTATGATTATTGTTTCCATGGCTTCCATTAGATTCTCATGTGCCTACCGCCCAAAAAGGCTAAGAACATTTCCACCACCAGCACTCGACAACTGGTTGAGCACAGGACTTCCATGAGACCAAGGAAAAAATATTCCATATTGTGCCATTTTGATCCTTCAGTGACACAGAAAAATGACAAGGACTTTTTGGAGGGGTGGGAGCGAATATGGTCAGTCTGGTTTGTGACTGTCTGAAATGTCAGTCCTAGGGAATATATACAGCAGCTCCTTGTCAACGTTTAGAACAAGGCTTACCATGCCAAGCAAGTAACCACTGTGGTCACCATTAATGGGGCAGAGTCAAGATTCTTCCTACAGAGCCAGGAATGAGCTCTGAGCGGACCTCGGTACCCCATCTCTCCTTGTCTAGTGGATGCTTATTATCATGAGAATCATGATCATAAAAGTGCCCAAGCAAAACCCCTAAGTGCACTCACAATCAGGAAGCTGGCAGGCTCATTTTTTAAATTACAAATAAGAAATTTTTTTCTTATTTTTTTGTCATCAATTTTTTAATAAAGAAACATATGTCATAGCAAATGAGAGTCCTGGAGTCTCTGCAGAGTCTCATCTTCCAGAGGAAATCACAGGTAACAATTCAGTGTCTATATACACAGAATGGTTTTCATATGTATGTGTGTGTGTGTGTGTGTGTGTGTGTCATTTTTACTTACTTAATTCTTATATAAATGAGATCATGCTCTAAATACTGTACTACCACTTTCTTTTTTCCACTAAATGATATATCTTTGGTCTCTTTTAGGTCAGTTCTTATAAACAGACCTGGCTGCCACATATGCTTGCAAATGGTGTGTACTATACATGCAGTCAGTCAGTCTGCTTCACTCTTTGATCACTTCATAGCAGTCCATGGCAGAGACACAGTCTGCCATTGATATAATCAAATTCCTACTTTGGAATATGTCTGTCTGAATGTCCATCTTTGTTATTACAACCTACAATAGACTATACATACATATATATATATATATATATATATATATATATATACTGTACCCTTGTGAAAGCATTTCTGTTAGATACATGCATTTTTTATGTAACAGTATTTCCAAATTTCCCTAAAAATCAAAAAGCTCTACTGATTTATGCTACCAAATAAGAATTTAAGAGAATACTTATTTCCCTGTTCCCTAGCCAATACTGGCAATTATCTATACTTTTAATATATGGAAATCTGATAGCTAAAAAATTTTATTGAATTTTTATTAGAAAACACACATACACATGTAACTCCCATATCTGATAAACACAGGAGCCACTGTATTCTTAACCAGAATGACTATAAATCCTTGAGTATAACCAAAGTCTTGTTAATACAATGGAGTATTACACTCACCATTACTATTATACACTGTTATCCGGAATGAAATGATCGGCAGTCATGAGAAGCTATCAGCTCCACTGCAAACAGCTGCACTAACTGTGTGCACACAACTCCAGGGGGCACCATTCATGCAGACTATGCTGTACGTGAATGAGGGTATAGCCTGCACAGCCATACATGGTAACCCTATGAGAAGCTGCTTCACTGAGAATCCAGAATGACATCCCTCTTAAAGCTCAAAGTGAAAACTCGTTTTTTTCTTAGTTCTACAGAGCCAGCTCCACCACAGACCCAACAAATCAATCCATGTTGCATGTGATGTCAGCTCAGCAAAAAGTTAGGCAAATTAATCCTTGTAAGACACTATTCATTAGTATCTAAAAGATCTTTGTCCCATGTGTTCACCCAAAGGGCATAACATTAAAATGGCATGATCTCTTGTGACGTACAAAACGAGTTATTAATTTGCACTCATTATCTAAAGATGTTTGCCAGTAGCCTTTGGATATGTCTCTGGTATGCACATATGGTGCTTGACAGAGAAGATCTGGGGAGTTGTCAATGACTACAGGTGACACCATTTAATCTGAACAGCTCATATAGATGGAGATTACTCAGGGCTTCAGACACAATTATTCAGCTGGCAAAACAGACAGGCTAGAAGTGGCGCTTTCAATTATCTATTTCAGTAAACATTCTCGCCTACCTCACCGTGGCATTTCTGAAGTGCTCTCTTTTAGGCTAGATCATGTGCATGGTCTAGACAGGTATAATAGTGTGGTGTCTCCTATGAGAGTGACTAACCAAAGAATGAATGTACATTCATTTTCCTCATTTTGTTTTACTACACATAGTTGGTTGGCATCTATACTGGCCCTGTTTTTTGGAGGTTTTGGTGTTCTGCATCAATCTGGATGGCTCCCTTGTCTCATTACCACCTTGATTCACAAAGCAAAACCCATCTGCTTGAAGATCAGTCTATATTTCTGACAGCTCTTGCATTCTGAATATTACTATTTCTTTTCTTAAATGTCCTTCTGTTATTTGTGACGGAATATTTGGTATTGACTCATAAAATAGTGTTGCAGAAACCCAGTTTTTCGAGGACTGCCCTAAACAGCCTGGATTAAATCTTGCAATTAGCCCACAATTTGCATCTCGCAGCAGGAAATTCACTGTTGCAACTGCAACTTCAGTGGACTCAGTAGAATAAGCTATTGTTGAAGTAATTCCTGTAAAAGGTCATATATTTAAACCCTTCAATTTTTTTGACAACCTCTCAGAAATGAGTGATATAGTTGCTCCAGTGTCCAAAAAAGCAATAATGTCCATACCACTTTTCTTTATAGGCAGGGTGGAATATTATTACCCCATTCATCACAGACTATTCTGGTTATAAAGTATGTTTCTTGATATTTGAGAGACCTTTTTCTTTCACTGTCTTGAAAAAGCCGAAGGTCTCCTGGGCTGGGTGTCAGTCCTGGTGGTTTTCTTGTAATATGTTAACTTCTTCAATGTCTCCTCAACAATAGTGGCATTTATCAATTTCCAACAAATTCCATCCTCTTACGAGCAGAGAATGAGGAGGCTAGTTTAAGATTCCCACTTCTTTTCAATCAGGAGTCACTCCATGGTCCAACTAGAAGCAGTGGATGGATTTATGTTTCAAACACAAAGGCCACCCCAGGCTAGGAGTTAAGGTACATACGTGTAGAAGAGGCAGAAGATAATAGGAAGAAGGGAAGCCCTGTGATGGACTAGACTATGAAAATCTCCCCTGAAGGCATTACAACTCAACTTCACAAAATAGTGTGGTCCAAACCAAGCAAATGTACACCCTCCGGCTGCCATTTTGAAGTGACTTCTTAAAAGCTTTTACAATGAACATACCCCATGGAGTCCAGAGTTTTCAAAGCACAGTAGAGTTTCTTCCCAATGCCTAAATTTCTGTCTTCTTGCCAACTCTGACCCATCAACATTGGTTTAACTCAAGTTACTGATGTACTTTGATGATGTCTCTGGTGTCCCAACAATTTGGTGTTGGCCTAAGAGTGAGGCAGTCGGAAAAGGCTTCTCTTGCCTCTTAGGTTACTCAGATCCAAACCAAAAATTTAGTCGGGACGTGTTTATGACCATGTTCCTTATTTTCATTTAACCTTTTGGCACAGACTTCTCATACTTTCTGAGTGAATGCTGCTTGTGGAAATTGGGAGTCTACCCCTGCCAACCTATTCAATTTCAAATTCCCTCTATTTAGTTTTCCTTAGGTAGGGCAGGAGGAAGGGAGGCGGGGGAAGGGAAACGAGGGCTGAGGTGAGAAGAGAGAGACTGGGAGAACCCAAATCAAACATGTCATTTGATTACTACTGCCTCAATCCCGCTGCTGTTGCTCTACAGTCTAATAAACGTCAGTGGCCCAGAGTTACTCAGCTGAACACTCTGTTACTCTTACCATTATCTAGGGGAGGATTTGTCAGATTCATAAATTGTTCTATCACTGAACAGGGAAAGGCAGGCAGAAAAAAAAGAAACTTCAGAGTTCCTTTGTCTCCTATTTATGATTTTTGTTATAAATCTCTTTCTTATATACAGAACAAAAGCAGGCTTGATAGCACTTAGTTTTAAACCATTCTCAGATATGATATATAAGTATGGCACCTGGGTAGTCTCCTGACAGAATACTAAATACAGAGTTATCTTTTAGGGCCAATGGATTAGAAAAGTCTTTCCAGAAATCACATGGCTTATTTCTAGCCCCCTGAGACTTACATCCTATGTTAAGTGGGGTTTCACTGATGAGACTATTTCCTGTACTGGGGGTCAATTTTCTTAAAATATTAAGGCAATGGAGAGGCAGCCATCTAGATAATGGCACACCATATTAAAATTCAGCAAATTATCCAGCACTCTGAATCATTCCACAGGCAAGATAACAAATGCCCTGAAATGATCATTTTTGTAAAAACAAAACAGACCAAAATCGCTCATATATCTAATTAACCAGAGCCTAAACTTACCTACTATTAAAAGATGAGGTTTTTTTAACTGCCAAAGTACATACTTTTCAAAACAAGGGCTGTGTTTCAGATTATTAACTTTCAGTGCATTCTAAAATTGAATTTAAAATATTTTAATCAATCTTTTCAAAAGTCACAAAAATAGAGGGACAAACAGAAAGCAAATGAGTATATGTGGGTATATCCTGGCACTGCTGCTGGCAGTCCCACAGTGTAAGAAGCTCAAATTCCTGAGATCCTTGATTACAGGAGAGCCACCTGCCCAAGACATTTGTATCTGACTCTGAGTAAGCAAAAAAGAAACAAAACAAAACAAAAAAAGTCCTTACTATGTTGAGTCACTAAGATTTCCAAGGCTTGTTTGTTTTTGCATCAGAGCTTAGCATACCTTGACTAATACATGAGGCGATCTAACCAGTCCTATGGATTTTACAATAATAGCAAAAAAACTATGTTGATTACTCCCAACTTTATCTACCAGGTCAGCACCCCCAGATAAATAAAGGTACAGATAAAGATATACGTAGGCATGTACACACACACATACACACACACACACACACACACAAACACACATCCTACAGTATTTCTCCAAAAGTTTTCTCATCTAATTAAATGACATCAATACCATTCAGTTGCTCAAGCTGCAAAACTGGTAGTCGTTGATTTTTCAGAGAAGCTTCTGGAATTCAAGCTCTACACCCTAGCAAATAAAGTGTCTACTTTGTTATACAGCTAAATGGAATTTGTCAAATCTCTCCTGGGGAAATTCCTATCTTTTGTTTACAAATACACACAATAAGAGGAAATGAAGTTGGGTATAATGTTCTACCAACTAGATGGTAGGAACCACTTTGAATCATTGTTTCAGAATTTTCTTGGCAAAATTCAGAATTTAATATTTTGAAATTTCACAGAGAATTTTCATGACATGAAATGGAAAGAAATGAAGACGTGCAATACTGGGCGAAAGAATAATAACATTTGTAAGCGAGAGATAGTGACAATTTTGTTATATAAGTCAAAAATCCAAAATACAGAAACTAACCACATGCCATACCAGCACAAAACAGGTCTCCCTGCTTCAATCTACCAAAAGCTTAAATTAAATTTTCCTAAAGCTACACTTTATGCATATCATGCCTTCTAAAAAACCTGAAATAGTTCCTCAGTATCATATAAATAAAGTTTAGATTGCCTGGTCTGGCATTCAAGATTCATTTCCAGCCTCTTTCATTCATTGCCATTCAACAAGTATTTTTGAATATTTTAAACTGTTATTGCTATAGTTCCCTATTTTAAATGTTTTAATGATGGGTGATAACATCCTGTGGCTTTAAACCAATGGCAAATATGACAAAGTAAAGAAGTTTCACAAATAAATAACATGTTATCAATTCTTTTACTATAATGGAAAATGTGTAAGTTTCATCGTAGAGTTGCTGTGAATTTATAGGCTGTATCAGTAGGTTTCAATTCGATTGTACATAAGAACTTTGTGAAAAATGCTTATACTCTACTTCTTTCCTATAAATTCATGTTATTCTCCTATATACTGATGCTCATGCTGTTCCCTCTGCTTTGCATGCTGTTCCTCTTCCCAACATCTCTACCTACACTTCTTCAGGAGCAGTTACTCCTGCCTCCAGGCTTACCCCATGTTCAATTTGCTGCCTAGTTAGTCTTTCTAAAATGCAAATCTGATCATATCACTTCCCTATTTAAAAGCCCTTGGACCTACACAATAAATCCATATGTCTTTTCCTGGCATGAATAACATACATAATCTCTCCCAAACTAATTGTAAGCCTAAATCTCCCAGCCTCCCAAACACATCCATTCTGTCCATATTGGATCACTTACTGCTTCCCAAATGTATTTTGTGTTTTAACCTGTCCATGCCCTTTGCCTTAAATAGCATTACTGCTTTGTCTGCCTGGTGAACTCTACTGATCCTTCAAGACTTGTCCTAAGGATAATTTCTGAGCTTTTTCTGTTTATATCACTCCCTTCCTACCACCCCTGATAATACCACTACCACCCTCAACTAGGTCGAAGTTGTTCACCTATCACTGGAGCCACAGTACTGCAGACACATCCCATCTGTAGTGCTTTCTCATAATTTGTTATAGCTCTTTACTGGACAAGTCTTCCCTAATAAGTAGGAAGTCTTCTGAAGGCAAGGTCCATGTCTCTTATTTTTATTTTTTTTTAAGTTTTTACGAAATATCTAAAACACTCCGAAATATACAGAGTAACACAACAAAGACCAACCAGTGAGAAATAAAAATATTACTAATGCAGTTGAAATGCATGAGGCAACCCTCCCTAATGCTATATTATGTGTGATTGTGTGGGAGAGTTCCAGGGAAGAGATGAGGATCATAAGGCAGGGCACCAATGCCACGTGCACTGGAATGCGATACAAGACGTTACATTTGCCTTTTCATGCAGTGAGTAAATGCAAGGGCTGAGTTAAAAGCAGAAATGCAAGGTTTGGTGTTGAAGATGGCAGAAGCTCCCTACTTGGGAAGGGCAGTCTGACACAGAAATAGACTGAGATTGCCCAAAAAACACTGCGACTTACATCAAACCAATGAGAAGTAACAATCTCCTTGGCTTCCCAAGCTGCGTCTACTAACCTCAGGGCAGCAAGCAGCCTAGTGTCTGAGAGCCTCATTCATTCATTCGTTCATCCACCTATTCATTCATCCATCCATTCATTCATCCATTCAACAATTAACAATCTACTATCTCCTTCGGGGATCAAGGGATGTGTCTTACCTCTGAGATGGAACCCAGAGGGGAGAAAGAAACCAAGGCTGACAGCTTCCCTTGAGTTTCGTAAGCTGCATTTGAACAGCCAGCCCTTTTATAAAGAGAAGTCTGGGTGGGTCCTTCAGCACTGTCACGGGAAGTAAAAATTGCCCCGAACCAACCCCAGCAAGGAGTGGACACTGACAGAGCTGTGAAGAGAAAGTCCTGAGTGTATGATCTGCAAAGATACACAGCTTTACCCTACCAACTTTATTAAGAATCAAGAAAGAGAGGGGAAGATTGTGTTACTATTATCATGATAATCACATTTGCAGATGACACTAAATTGGGAGGTGTTCCTAACAGCAGTTGAAGACTGGCACACAATACCAAGCTATACACGGTTCTTGGTAATATATGTCAAAAGTAATACAATGAAGCACCGGTTGAAAAAATGCAGATGATCCATCTGGGGATGAATAAACTTAAAGACAGAATTTAACTTGAAGGGGATTCCTGGATGGCAATAATAGAGAAAACAACCAAATGGTGAGCTAGTGGTAAAGAGACATCAGGAGGTTAGGCAAGCACCGCAGTTCAGCGATTCTCTGAGCTAGTAAGATTTTCAGCCATACACACAGGGGCATCCCAAACCATGGCTGAGAGTCTGTGTCTGTGTGTCAGCAGTGAGACCAGACTTGGAACACTGCAGGCAATTAGGGGTAACATGATACCTCAAAGGGAATTTAGAAAAGAAAATAAAAACAAATCAAAGGGAGTGAAATATGAGGAAAGGCATAGGCGATAAAATGAACATAATTTGACTAAATAACAACCTAGGGGACTATGATAACCATCTACAGAGCGTAAAAATCCAAAATGGGGCCTAGAGGTCTACTGGTCTGGGCGTTGTTCTGAAAAAATATCCATAGTCACGTTCGTTAGAAAACTCCCTAAAAAGGCAGCATTTTGCATCCATTTAATTGAAGCATGTGGGTTCTGTTGTGGATAATAAACAGACTTGGGTTCCCAGAACCTATGTGTACCTCAAGACCATTTTTCAAAATCTGTGGACAGAAGACCTCTGGGAGGAACTCAAGAGCTACTGCAAGAAGGTCCTTAAATCCATAGGTACAAAGTCACTCATTCACGCACTCAACAAATGTTTATTGAACAAGTATTGTGTGCCCATACTGTACTTGGCACTGAGTAGGGTGTTCTGAATAAATAATATGTCAATATATAATACGCACTATATTAGAGAGCCATGATTTTAAAAAGCAGGGTATAATGGAAAAGCACTGAAGGGTTTTAAGTAACAACGCCATAATCCATACTAGTTTTTAAAAATGCACATGTATGCTCTCAATCAATGGATAACACTGTGTATCAGCTTTCAAAATGTCTATCCTTGTATCTGCAAAAATTACTAACTAATGCCTAACTATGCATACGGTTATAAATATATTTGTATACACATATACATGTATATATATGATGACTCAGTAGGAATTTAGAAAAGAAAAACAAATAAAATGGAGTGAAATATTAGGAAAGGCATAGGTATACATATGTATGCATGTATACGTACATATACATGTATATTTTTTTAATAAATATTTTTAAGTAAAATAATTTTCTTAATATAAACATATATTTTTGTAGCCCTATCTTCTCATGTTCAAAAGTAGGAAGTTAGGGGTCCTGAGAAAAAAGGTAAAGATCAAGCTATCTTCTGTGATATCTGACTTTGTACTGCCACAACCTCAAGTCCAAACACCCCCATCTGACTTTGCAAACTTTCTCGAATCTAGCCTCACCCATAGGCTGATGTAACAGAGATGTCTGTTAGTGTATCCATACAATCGTTATCTCTCCTGTTTGACAGCAATTGGACCTGAGGAAGGTCCTAATCTGAGGAAAAAATCAGTAGGCTTGTCGTATGAGAAAAGATAAGCCAGACCAATAAGGTTCCTTTCTCAGGGTTTTGGAACTGGGACTCTGAGAAACTGGGCTGGTTTAGACACTGGGAACAATATTAAAAGTCGAGGTCACCATGCCCAGCCATGAGCAAGATCTGTAAGCAGAGAAAGAGGGAAAGGAGAACAGAGACAGAGTTTAGAGAGAAACAGAAATAACCAAATCCATGCTGTCCCTGACGTACAGGGGAATAACCCTGATGCCTGAGTTTTCAGCTCCCAGTGCCAGTTTTCTTGAGGCCCAGGTAAATTTCTTGAGCTTGGATACCATGTGAGTTTCTGTGACTTTTAACAACCACCTTTTCAACGGAAACTGGTTCGAGAGTATGTCTGTTCCTCACTCAAAACTCCTTCACTAGGACACCCACTTACTGTACTGATCTTTTGGCTGTAACCCAACTTCAACTATCTGAGGAAATTAAAATGCATTAAAACGGATTGGCTCATGAAATCTAAAAGTCCAAAGTTTCCTTCAGACACCACTGGATCCAGATACTTTTTTAAAATGTCCAGTCTCATTCTCTGTTTTCTCCCTTTCCCTCTCTCCTGCTTTTCACTATATGTTGTTTCATTCTCAGATTCTCTCTTCCTGGTGGTCCCCCAAAGCTTCAAGCTTCCTCTTTTTGCAACTATCAATCTGAGCAGGAAAACTCTTCCAGAGCTGAGTCTCAATGGCTACCTCTGTGCCACGTGCCAACTCCTGAACCAATCATGTGGTCAAGTGGACAAAACTCCCTAATTGGCCCAGCCTGTGGCACAGTCCACTCCTGAAGCTAGGGGAAGTATTAGCCCATCCAAACCATACAGATTGAGTGGGAGGGACTGTTTACTAAAGGAAGATTGAGGTGATACCGGGACCAGAGGAAATGGATGCCAGAGGGCAAAAATAACAGAGGTCTGCTACTCCAGGCCAAGCTCATCTCCCACAACTCCTCCATATGGACATCTTTGAGTTGTAGGTCAGTCTTCTCACACCCCCATCAAAACAAAAGTATTCTTATCTCTGCAAACTTTCACGGGACCCCCTCCTTTCTGATTTTTTTATACTTCACTCATCTTTAAAAGTCCAGCTCCAGTCCTAATTTCTCCATAAAATTTCCCTTTATGCCAGCAAACTGGTCGCTTCCTTCTCTCATTTCCTATAGCACATACAAGCTGCACGGAACCTCCGATAATACCAAATAACATTTGAAGGTCCAGTGGACCCTCATTATTTGGGAATTTGCTTGCTCACTAATCTTCACTCTGAACTCATTACTGGTGGGGTTTTCATGGTCATCTGTGGATGTGTGCAGAGCAGCAAGGCCTCTGAGCCACCCTCATGCACACCCCAGCTGTGGTCAATCAAGGCGATGCTCTGTCTCCTTCCAACTCCTATGCTGTAAACAACTGTCCTTTGTACAGCTACTTAGAACCATTTTCATTTCTAGTTTTTGCCTTTTTGTGGGTTTTGGTGGTGATGGTGGTGGTGATTTCTCTGTTTAAGATGGCTCCAAGCACAGTGCCGAAGTGCTGTCTAGTGTTCCAAGCACAAGAAGGCTGTGATGTATGTTAGATGAGCTTTGTCCAGGCACGAGTCGCAGTGCTCTTGGCTGTGAGTTCCATGTTAATGAATCAGCAACATATATTAAATACGGTGCTTTTAAACAGAAACACACATAAAACAAGGTTACGCATGGATGAGTAAACAAAATGTTGTAATCAGGCTTGCAGGAACCTAACCCTGTATTTCTCCAGAAGCAATGGTTCAGGATTCACTAATTCAGTGAACTGCAGTGACTTGATAGAACGTAAGTAGCACAAATAATAAGAATCAACTCTGTATGTATAAATTTCATAAACCGTTATTGTATAAATAAAATTCATTCAATTTTATACTCTTGGACTGTTCCACAAATGTTTTGTGTGCTTTGTCTTTTCCAGCCACATTGCAAACTCCTTTAGAACTCACAGCACGTGGGTTCTGCATGCAGCAAGACACATGGCAGGTACTTCAAAACTGACTGATTCATGGATATATTGATCAGTCACAGAACCCACATCAATTCAACTCATCCTATTGTTTCCATTCAAAAAACTTCAAAAGTGTAGTTTACTATCTTACTGTTTATAGTCTCTCCCATCTGAGCGTGTTGTAGATCTATTCAAATATGATATTAATCGCAAACCATTTTTCATTTTAATAGCAAAGTGGAGTGAAAGAGGCAAGAGAATTCAGGACTGAAACCAAGTTCTTCACCCTTGGAAGACAGAGGTTTGCACGTTTTATGTCCCAGCGGTGACAGACCACTGCTGCTGAAAGGACATCCCTCTCTCTGGTACCCCTGAGAATCATGGCACATACCTGTCTCTCTAGCTTATCACTGTCTTTGGCAGACCTTGCCAAACAAGGTGCCACACGCTGCCCTATGCACCAGAACCTTGTTGGCAATAAGGCAGAGGTATCTTATTAAACAAACAAATGTTTCCTTGATCTGACTTTTGTGCTCTCACAAGAAGCTGCTTTGTTTTTTGGGCTTTTACTTTTGACCAACCTTGGCTTTATTAATCGGCACTGGAAGTGGACTTTTATATGTATGTTCTGTTTCAGTTGAAGGAAGAAGTAAAATTGACGTCAGAGAAAAAAAAAAAGGTAAGGGGAGATTATTAGTGAGAAAGCTTCTGAAAATTATACAATATATGTAATTCACCTAAGAAAATGTTCACCTGGGATCCTTTCCGCTGGTAGCTCTGAGCTACAGGGAAAATTTGGTAGGCTCCTCAGAACCCTAGTTTCCCTTCCAAAAAACCCCAGGAGTTTAGACTAGATGATGATGATGATGATGTTGATAACTTTTATTGGACATTTACTATAAGGACACTTTACATACGTAACTTCATTTAATCTTCAAAATACTCATACAAAGTAGATGCTATTATCATCCCCATTTTACCAAGGAAGTTGCATTTCAGAGAGGTGCAGTGTGGCTGGGTGATGAATTTGTTCACACTAACGCGAAGTCATGATTTGAATCCAGGCAACTTAACTCCCTTAACCACTTGTCTATACTGCCTGATTAATGTCTAAGGTCTCTTTATTCTCAAACATTCTATGCTAATTCCTCAAATTTCTCCCTTTCGTCAATCAAGGTCCTGGGTCTAAGACCCTGGCCTGTTTAAGTTGGACATAATGACATATATAAATTTGAACTGGAGAAAAGGGAATATAGAGAGGAGGAAAAAAGGATAGGAAAATTCTGGAGCTCAAACTCCCTAATGGTCTTAGAAACTCTATAATCCATCCTACTAATCCAGTTTTAATTATATCAATAAGTAGATAGGGCCTGGACTATTTTTCAAGACAGAGCATAATGTGTGGGTAATTCTTCACACTACTTCTTCCTTTTAAAAAATCCTACAAGAACTTCTGGAACTTATTAGTATGAACAAATCAAACAAATCTTTTTTTTTTTTAATAATGCAGTATCCTATGGGGAGGGGGTGGGGTGAGATGTGACAGGGTAAGAGAGTGTCATGGACATATATACACTACCAAATGTAAAATAGATAGCTAGTGGGAAGCAGCCGCATAGCACAGGGAGATCAGCTCGGTGCTTTGTGACCACCTAGAGGGGTGGGATGGGGAGGGTGGGAGGGAGGGAGATGCAAGAGGGAAGAGAAATGGGAACATATTGTATATGTATAACTGATTCACTTTGTTATAAAGCAGAAGCTAACACACCATTGTAAGGCAATTATACTTCAATAAAGATGTTTAAAAAAAAAAATAATGCAGTATCCTTATAATAAGATTTAAAGGGATGGTCTGTGAAGGCTGGGGATCCTGCAGATATGTCCTGGGAATTCTCCTGGCAGTTCACAGTCGGCTAAGCCCCTGACTTCAGCCAAAGGCAGAGTCAAACCTCCCATGAAGAAAAAGAGGAGCTTGGGCCCAGCTGCCTGTTAGAACGAGGCACAGCACCCCCACCCACGGTACCGACAAGAGATTAATCCATAAATCAGAAGCAAGTTTAATTTTTAGAAAGTATGAATGAAAGACCTACTTGTAGCGGAAGAGCTGCCTCATCAGGAAATGATGGTGTAACTGTCATCAGCGAAGGCTCCCCCAGCCCCCCAGGGAGGCGGGCGACAGCGGTCAGCGGCTGTTGGCACCTGACAGCAACGCCACGATGAACCTCTGACCACTGTCCACTGCTCAGAGAGGTTCACCAGCAACTAAAATTAGACTGGCTTCTATTCCAAGCCTAGGGCTCCTTCATGGCTGACTTTCTTTTGTAAGAGTCTGTGATGGTGGCTTGTTTGATTTAAAGAAAATCAATGAAGAGTTACATGAGAAGGAAAGAAACAGAAGATCAGGTATTCCCAGGTTAAGATAAAAGTCCAAATAAAGGGCACTGCACACACACTCTCTCACTCTCTCTTTCTCTCTTCCTCAAAGCAAAGAGAACGAGAGGCCTTTGAGGTAAAGTGGAAACTGTTTTGTTGGAGAGGTAGCATTTTCTTCATCTTTAGAGTATAATCTGATAAGCTTAATCCAGTAAAAATGGCAGTTACACTCAACAGGATGACTGACTCAGGATACAATAGATGGGGAGATATGTGATCACAAAACTCAGCTTTGGGTCCTTGCAGGGACCAAGATCATTACACGACATGGACTTGCTTCTAACTTCTTCCCTCTCCTGGCAATCATGGGGGTACGCAGGACAAGAAAAGGACCCCAGCAGATTGATCCTCTTCCTGTCCTTCCCAGAAAGGGAAACCATGCTGACCTTGGGCTCCGACCAGGTGAGACCCCCCCCTTTGACTGCACAGTTAGGTTAGCACAATCCAAAAGCTTTTCATAGACAAGAAGATATTTCTCTTCACGCCCGGGCCCCAAAATCCCAAGCATTCCTAGAAGCCACCCACCCACCCCGCCCCGTCCTCCATCAGGTACCAAGGCACTTCCATGAGTCTCCTCAAGCCCCTATTGCGTATGTGTTATTTACGAACTTGGTGTCTTGTCTTTTCAGGGTTTTGGTCCATAACAGTGCCGTCTATGTTATTTATGATGCAAGGAATAACTTAGACCATGTTAGGAATCTCCCCATTATAGGGACTTTAGAGAGCTACATTTTTCTAGTTATGGTTAAACTACTGCAGTGATAAATCCAATCCTAAGAACACAAGAGGGAATCCACAGGACAGGTGTTACCCATTAGTCACCGTAAGGAAATGCAGGAACAAACACTGGCTCACAGATGCTTCAGTATCTCTTCTCAAGTGTGGCTGTGGGAATCTGAAATGGTGAAGGGCGGGGGCAGGAGGGGGGTGGTCTGAAAGCCAGCAAGGAGAAAAGATGGGTAAGGCTATGGTTGGAAGGAGGGGAAGTGATAGGAACAATGTCGGTGTGCCACTACAGTGCAGGGCATAGAAAGGGGGCTCAGAAGTACGTCTATTTCACACCCTCAGCTCATGTGAGCTCTGTGGGGTACCCCCTCGAGTCTGTGGACAAGTTTCTCCTGTGGACTGGAAATCCACAGTGAAATACCCAGAGAAGTGACATACCCAGAATACCAGCTGTGGAAGTCAGTTCTATGGCAATTTCCTCTTTTCCTACGATTCAGTTTCTTCATCCATGAAAATCAGAGAACGATTTCCCTTTTCCTCTCTCCATGAACACAGTAGAGAATTTTTTAACTCAAGAAATATTTATTGAGCACCTATCAAACCTGGGCATGGTGTTAGGCATTGAGATGAAACATGACCACCCACAGGGTAGTCATAATTTAGTGGTGGAAACAGACCCAAAAAAGAGATTATTATAATATAATGTGGGGACTTTCAGGATGGAAATATGTAAAGGGTATTGTTACTGGAATGCAGAATTGGAAGGTCCCTAGGGGACACACAGGCATGAAATGACAGAACCTGGACCAGGACCCTTGCTTCCAGTCTCCAGGTGGCTTCAACAACTTCCATGTGCCTCCCTGTGTCCAAGAAGGACAGGAGAACTTGATGCCACTCAGAATTCGTGACTCACTGGGACAGAAGTCAGACTTTGTTTAAGCAACTTCAGAGCACAGAGATTATTTCAATAAAAATGATTAAAACTCCTTAAGAATAAGTCTCAAATACCTCGGGTACAAAGTACACACATGTTCAGGGAACACGCACTGTCAGGGTTGGCTCACATTGGGAAGACGTGGCCCTCCATTCAGAGTGTGCCGTCCTCCTCCAAATCCTTGAACACCTCCGACAAAAGAGAGCTCAATCCTTCCCAAACGGACTCATTCCCCTTGTCCACAGCCCTTGTTGTTAGGATGTTCATCAGGTTGAGATTTCTAACCAACCATGAGAACGGAAATGTTGTTAGAAACTCATTTATTCATTCTACAAATATTTATTAAACACCCACTCTATGCCATGCACTGTGCTAAGTGCTAAGAATTCAGTATAAATGTTAATTATATAAAGCGACTTCACCATAGAATTCTCGGAGATAACACCTTGTTAGTCGAGCTCCAACTCAGCTGTCTTTGAAGACAGAAGGACTAAATCTCTTTTAGAAGATATGCTTTGGTGAGTCATTCTTAACTTGGTTAATAACAGGGAGCCTCATATTTATAGCAAAGAGCAAGCGAACATGCACACATTCTTCATGGGGCATATAGTCTAGTCTAGCTGGGGGACAGCCCAACCAAAAATTCAAGCATTGTAATTGAAACTTTGTTAAGAGCCAGGGGAAGGGTAAGTTACCTCCTACAGGTCTGAACATGCGGGCATACCTGATAGGGCATAAAGATGCGCTCTGCACAGCTGCTTCCTTCTCACTGACTCCTTTAAGGAACGCCCTGCTCACTGTTCTCCTTTGCTCCTCCACAGCACTGCTTACAATTTGCCATTATCTATGCATCTCACCCTCTGCACCTTGAGAACACAGGCCATATCTAGTTTGTCCACCACCAAATCTTCATCCCCTGGTGTTACACAGTGTGCTGTGAAGCACTTACTACTATCTCCATTTTACAAAAGATGAAACTAGGATTCAGCCACAGATGTCGGTGGTGGAGTACCAATGAAAGTTGATCCAGGTCTGCCTGATACCAAAGCCTTGCTCTCAACCACTATGCTGTCCTTGACTCAACTGATGATCCTCTCTAAGCTGGTGCATCTGGTTTTTTGTTTGTTTGTTTGTTTGTTTGTTTGTTTGTTTTGGCTGCACCACACAGCACATGGGATCTTAGGTCCCTGACCAGGGATCAAACCCTTGTCCCCTGCATTGGAAGTGGGGAGGGAGCCTTAACCACTGGACCGCCAGGGAAATCCCTGGTGTATCTGTTATGAGATTAGTTAGGCTGATTTAACCAAAATACTAAAACTAACTGTGGCTTAGTTTTAACCAACCAGAAGTTTGTTCCTCTCTCATGTGAAAATCTAGGGTAGGTATAGTGGCTTCACGTTCATACTCTTTCTCTTTTGATGCTTTGCCATCCTTGGCAAAGTTCATACTGGCTTCCATCACATGAGCCAATATGGCCAATCCTGCTTTCATCTTCACCTTCACATCCAAGCAGTAGGAAGGGAAGAAAGGAAAGTAGAGTGCATGTCCCCTTCCTTTAAGGACAGGAGCTAGAAGTCATGCACATCACTTCTGCCCACATCTCACTAGCCAGATCTTAGTCACATGGCCATGTTTGACTGCAAGGAAAGCTGGGAAATGAATACCAGGAAGTCAGGAACCCAGCTAAAAATTCTGGTTAAATGGGAAAGGCAGAATGGCTATCTCCAAGACCTGGCTTCAGGAGTCATGAGCTTCCATTAATAAGGCAGTGAGAGAAGTCACAGTGAAGTAGAAGGGGAAAAAAGAAAGAAGTTAAAAAGGAGGCAGAAACATCAGCTACTAAGCTCAACTCCTTCTCTTCCAGGAGTCTCTACCTACTTTAGTCTTCTAAGCTCCTTCCCCTGATGCTTTATTTCTGGAACAGGATCCCTGATTCCCTGATTCTCATGAACCCTTAAACTGAAGGATGTTACGGTTTCCTGTTCTATGGGCTCAATTTTCTAGATTATACCCTTTGAGTTTAGTGAATAAAGGAAGAGCACTGAAGGGAAATAGAGTCCACTTTTTGGATGCAGAATAATCTTGAGAATTGTGATTCCCAAGAGTAATTGATGTTTGGGTTTATGTCTTACCGGGGAAAAAAGTGGAAATTGGGCTTCCCTCCCTTAAATATCTCCTCCTAAATGTACTAGAAAAGAAATACCCCTTAATCTCTTTACCTTGTTTTAAATTCTCATATATTTTCATTAAAAATTAAGATTTTTTACAAAAGCAAACTTCAATGTGTAGGGCACGATGTTTTAAAATACAATTTTGCGTAATTTCTTAATTACACAAAAAATTACCCCTCTCTGAAACTGATTTATCATGTGCTAAAGGCCTTAAAGAAAGCTGATATCAAATCTTATCAAATCTTTAAAAGTCCGAGGCATTCACAAAATAAAAGCAATTTAAAAATATATAGCAAATGTAACTAATGGGCTTGAGTGAGGTGTGTAATTATAAATAAACTCTAATTAATTCTCTCCCATTCCTTGGTTATTATCCACAGAAACACATTTAAGTGAACTCACAAATGATTTTTCTAAGCAAGAAGGAAATACAGCCCATTATGAAAGACATGTAGTCCTGCTCCTTTGACCACATTTGGTTGTTAAGATGATAGAATGATTTTGATGAGGTATTTTGGGATCCTAGGCATCTGGAAGGATTGATGAGATACGGGGGACACACCCTTAGATGACACCCAATGAGACATACTCTCATATACCCTCCTTTTAAGAGGGCCTGGAACCTATGACCCCTCTAACTAACTAGTATGGCAATGGTGGAGGGATTTTGCAGATGTAATTAAAAATCTCTCAGCAGTTAAATAAGTTAATCAAAAGGAAGATTATCCTGGGTAGACCTGACCTAATCAGATGAGCCCTTTAAAAGAGGGTCTAGAGGATAGAAACTTCAGCAAAGTGTCTCTCTCTCTGGCTTTAAAGAAACACATTGACATGAATTCTACAGCTGCAAGGAGACAAATTCTGCAAACAATCTGGGGGAGCTCAGATGCAGATTCATCCCTTGTTGAGCCTCCACATGAGAACACAGCCCAGCCACCACTTTGATCTCAGTCTTGTGAAACACTGAGCAGTAACCCAGCTAAGCAGAGCCCAGACTCCTGACCTACAGAAACTGCGAGATAACAAATGGATATTGTTCTAAGCCACTACATTTGCAGTAATTTGTTATACAGCAAAAGAAAACTAATACACAAGGTGTGCACTCTACATGTGCCAATGTGCTGAAGGAAAAGAGAGAAGTACAGATTGGAAACAAATTTTTAATCCCTGTGCACTTACCACCCCCAAAGCTTTTGCTCTTTGACGTTGCTTGCCGCTATCCTGCCTTCAACCTCAAATTAGGTTTCTGCCTATGATTCAATCTTTGGCTCCCTATGAGAAATCTTTTTTATATAAAATTAATATATAAATAAATTTTCTCTTGGAGCAATGCAGTGTGGAACAGAACCTGCCAGGCTCCCTAACGTCCATCACAAAGAAAGATTGCAGAGGGGAGGGGGAAAGCAGAGCTTTATCCTCCTCGGGGAAGCAGAGAATTCATAGTGATCTTATTGCAGATGTAAAATTAGGTCAGGGGCTCTATAAACTGATTAAAGCTAATGCTTCACGCTTCCAAGGAAAACAGCCGATACAAAAGGGTATGATCTCTGGCTGAGGATAAGAAGGAAGGAGGAGCCCTCTATGTTCATAGGCAGTTCAGCCATGTAGGATGCCTGGCCAAAATGAACATATAGGAAAGGAGCATCCAAAGAACAGCTGGGAAAACTTCTAAAAGCAAAGAGACAGCCTACATTCACATAAACCTAAAATCAGGATGAAAGTGAGTGCACCGGTAGCTTGAGGATCCTGAAGTTCAGGAACTGTGAATCACCCTGCTCCTCCCCCAAAACAATCCCTATCTGTTGCCTAGCCCTCTGTAACCTTGTGTCTCGACACATATTTTACAGGCAGCTGGGTTTGAAATATTCTGTACTGTGTCCCCCAGAAGTCAACATCTTGCCCGTTCAGGATAACTTCAATGCTTGGATCAGGAAGCACGAACGACAGTTTTATCCCCAAGACCCTTCTTCAATCCCCATTTTTCTCCACAGTGTTACCCCCAACTTTTTTTTAATTTCATCCTCTTTCCTCTTCACTGATATTTCTTCCTCTTACTCCCATCTCAAAGTTACAGAAAAGCCATCTTTATTTCCCTTATATCCTAGCTTGTCCCTCCCACTTCAAGGAAAACATTTTTTTTTTTTTTTTAAATCTTGTCCACATTCTTTGATTTCTCTATGGGTTCCCCAAACAACCCAAGTCACGACCAAAGGGTTAAAAAGACAGATCCCCTATAGCCAGAGTAGTAGCAGCTTTTGCCATGCAAATGTGTCATTTGAATGGGTTGGTTTTTTTTTAACATCTTTAGTGAAGTATAATTGCTTTACAATGTTGTGTTAGTTTCTGCTGTATAACAAAGTGAATCAGCTATACATATACATATATCCCCATATCTCCTCCCTCTTGCGTCTCCCTCCCACCCTCCCTATCCCACCCCTCTAGGTGGTCACAAAGCACCGAGCTGATCTCCCTGTGCTATGCAGCTGCTTCCCACTAGCTATCTATTTTACATTTGGTAGTGTATATATGTCAATGCTACTCTCTCACTTCATCCCAGCTTACCCTTCCCCCTCCCCGTGTCCTCAAGTCCATTCTCTACATCTGCGTCTTTATTGCTGTCCTGCCCCTAGGTTCATCAGCGTCTTTTTTTTTTTTTTTTTTTTTAAGATTCCATATATATGTGTTAGCATACGGTATTTGTTTTTCTCTTTCTGACTTACTTTACTCTGTATGACAGACTCTAGGTCCATCCACCTCACTACAAATAACTCAATTTTGTTTCTTTTTATGGCTAATACTCCATTATACATATGTGCCTCATCTTCTTTATCCATTCATCTGTCAAGGTAACATCTTATTGAGTTACTGAAACGTCTTGACCTTTCTGTTAAAAGTGTATATGTGGAGAAATAACAGCTTGGTAAAGAGTATAGAAATTCTGATCCTAAATACTGATATAACAACGCATGGAGAAAATTACCTGATTTACACACTTGATTTACACAGCATAGGAGGAAAAGAAGAGTTGTGGGACTGGGTAAGGCTGAGGGTCACCTGTTGATGGCTTTTGGGCGGAATGCCTCAGTTTAGACTGTGAATCAAACATCAGGGAAGGACACCTGGGACTTGAATCAGTTATGCTTTCATTTCAGTCACGACCAGAGTCATTCAGTCCATTTTTGGTTCAAGGCCAGTTACCAGTCAAAACTAACTTCGGAAAACACTGTCTAAATTATTTGTTCCACGTAGAGTGGAAAATAACAGGTCTAGCATGAATTTCATAAAAACCAGTACATTTAGTTTTGGTACAACTCTCTATGAAAGAAGTTCAATGCCAACTAAGGGTACTTAGTCTTCCTGCATGAGGATGAATGTTCAGAATGGTTTATGGTCACCACCCCAACCTCTTAGCCACACCACTGGCTCTGGCCAGAAGGGTCCCATAAAATTGGCTGTTGTGGCTGAACCCTATGGATGGTGCTTACAAGAAGGCCCTAGGGTTACTCTCTGCCCATTTCAATACAGCTTAAGTTTTCAGGCATTGGAGAGAAAAATAAAAATCAAAGTTCCTGACGCATCTATTCCCTAAAACAGAACTTCTTCACCAACAGCATCATATGAAGTTGGGTAAAAAAGTTCCTCCAATCTCACACCCCTGAAGAAAATCCTTTCTGGAAAAAGCATTAATTTTCAATGTCTTGGTAGTCCCCTATGGCAACAGCAGGAATAAAATCTAGTTTTACAAAATTAACTAAAATAAAGTCATGCAGCAGAAACTTTCTGAGTTAAGGAAACCCATACCTCTCCTAAGAACATGTTGGCTCTTCGTACACTATTTTAAGGTATTTTTATCTTAAAGTTTATTTCTCCTCCTAAAATACATGGCTCAGCTAATGCACCAGGGTAACTGCCTATGTATCATCTATCATAGGCCTTAGGCTATGCCTGATCTTTATGGGTGCCACCAAATCCTCCTCCATCCAGGAATGAGGGACAGCATCTTCCTGACATGGTGCCATTTTCCTGCCTTGCCAATTTCACTCATGCTTCTTTAGCCGACAGCGGATCTCAACCTAGCAAGTACCAATGGGAATAAAGCAGAAACTGAGAAACTGACATGATTCAAAAAGAGCTTGAGTGTGAGGTAAACTGAAGCTTTGGGAAAGATGTATTTGGTGGGAAAAGAGGGAAAGTTGAGAGAGATCAGGATGCATAAAAGGGTACACAGAAACGGAATATGCAGGCAGGATGTCCAAAGCACATATCACTCAAGAGAGGACTACAGGTCAGAGGGACATGGCTTCCCAGGACTTGCCCCCTCCTTTTTGTGTCATGCCCAGGTTAGCTGGCAGCAGGAAAAGCTCATGGGAAATGGTCTGATCCAAGAAAGACGATTTAATTCCAAGCCATTCATAATTATCTCAGACAGAGGAGGCATATGATATTAAGTATATCATGCTATTTGTCAACAACAACAACAACAACAACAACAATAATAATAATGCTTTGCTAAGAATATCTTCATCCTTGGCAGACGAATGTTCTTTTTACAAGGTAAAGTTATTTGGACTTCAGGAAAAGTAATGAAGATGGACAGAAGGTACTAGAAGCAGCATGTTCTAGAGTATAGAGTGTTAGGCTGAGAATGATAAAATATGGAGATTATCCCTACTTTTTGTTTATTTGATTCTCAGGGTTTTTTTTAAAGACTAAGAAAGAATAAGCACCTAAGAAGTATTCTTATCCTTACTTTTCCAAAATGGAAAAAGAGAGACATAATGGATGGTGATATAGGTTCGTTTCCTTAGAATGTTTTCCAAAGCAATTGAGAAAAATATATTACATATTTCCAAGACCATCATCAGATTCCCCAGGAATCTCCCAAAATACTTTCTCTTTTCTCTTATTTCTTTCAGATTGATTTGAAAATACTTGGTCTGAGTCCTAGATCTGCCACTTATGAGTTATGTGATCTTGGACAAGTGACTTAACCTCTATAAGCCCCATACTCTCAGCGTCGGCTAATAATAGTAACCAGTCAGAGCCCCGGCAGGAAGCAGATGGCACACTCAAAACAAGTAATTGAGGAGAGTTTAATAAAGAGACTAATTGTAAAGGTGAGAGCAGGGATTTGGAAAAATAGAAATAGCACAGCACCTTAATACTAGCAACATCAGGGAGCCACTACTACCCCTAGATCTGAAGAGGCACAGAGAGGGAGTAATTCCTATATCCTAGGAAGAGTAGCTTTATGAAGAATGTGCCAGAGAGAATCTGGGGTCTTGGGTAAAAGGGTGCAACCAACTACTGGCCACTTCCTGTGAAATGAATACTCCAACCTTGCCTCAGTCCCTCTCTCCAATCTCTTGATTTGGGGTTGCCAAATCCATCTGGGAACAACAAAGCAAGGGATCCCACTGATATGATCAATACCAGTAGGTCTCCTGGGGCACAAAGCACAGTAAGGAAGGGAGGGGAGCAGATGTGGAAGGGCAAAGAAAAAATATCCAGCAGAACACCTCACAAAGGTCATGAGCCCAACCCCTCTGATGGTCCTCCAGTGTATCATCCTTCAAATCCAAGCTATACCTGAAATCCATTTCAAGCTTTCAGTAGGAAAGGAGCTGGTCACCTTAATCCTTCCTGGGAACCACATTCAAAACAATCTCTCTACAGTTTGCACATAACCTTGTGCTTGTCTATTTTAACACACACCTGTTGTTTGTTTTATTCCTACCTATGCTATGTATTGATACATGTTATAGAATCATAGAACTTAAGACACAGAATGCAGGTGACAATAAATTAGGGATACCAGCTACTCTTCCACTCCTGAAATATTTATTGGGGTTGGATTTTATCATCCGTGCCAACTCTAAGTGACTGGTAGTGACTACCTGGGGCACTGTGCTGGGCGAAGCAGAAAGCTGGACCCACACACAATAGGAAACATGTCTCCTGCAGCTGACCAACCGGGAAAGTGAAAGCATACATACCTGAGACTACTTTATCTTGTCAAACACAAAAACAGGATGCCTGGTTAAATTTGAATTGCAGATAAACAATGTATAATTTTTAGTACAAATATGTACCCTGCCATATTTGGGACATATACTTAAAAATTATTTGTTTATATTAAATTCAAATTAAACTGGGCACCCTGTATTTTTATTTGCTAAATCTAGCAAGCCTGGCCCTGACCCTGGATGAGATTCTTGGCCAAACTTGCCACTTGATAGATGGGGCATCTGAGGTGTGCAAATACCAGGAAACTTGCCAGTGTTACACAGCTGGTTATAACAGAATCAGGACTAGAAGCAAAGTTTCTACTGCCTCATGAGGTGACCCATTGTCTTAGCTCATAAACTTTCTGAAGATTTCAGTAAATCTGTAAGCTACCTAGCAAACCATCCCAAGCCACCCGGCCTCTAACGAGCTCTTTTAGATCGATTGAAAATATAAGCTGGAAAATGTCATAATGACATTTCATAATACTGTTATGTTAGTTTGTAATGTACAGTGTATTACACAAATTCATCATTTGCTTACAGAATTAATAGCGCCATGCTACCATTCTTATTCAAATTTTAATGGGCATGAGCATCTATATTTATACTCAGGAGTTCCAGATCAGGCAGCTATTTGGTTTTCTATAAAGACAGAAAATCAGTGACAATCTAAAAATCTATCACAGCTAATAAGTGACTTAAAATGTGAAATGAGAATTTCTACCTTTTCAATCACTGAAACTGCTTCTAAAGGTAAAATACATTTAAAGGAACAAATATTTTTGTTGGAGACTTTCTGATATATGAACAAACCAGTTATCCTACAAACATGCCCAGTGTTGAGGACACGGAAGAACAACAAGGTTGTTGTCTGTGACCCCTATACCTCACAGTCACTCCTTCTCAATCCACGTATTTGGCTCCTGTAGTCAACAGAATTCTCTTGGTGCACACCTACAGCTCCAAAGGCAAAAGATGGCTTAGACAGGTGAATTTAGGAAGTAGTTCCATCATATTGTTCATAAGAATCATGTAAGCAGATGTTATGATTTAGCACCACCTCTGGTAGACAGAATAACAATTCCCAGAATTATGTCCAGACCCTAATCCCTGGAAACTGAATGTTTTAAGTTACCTAGCACAAGAGAATTAAGGTTGTAGAAGGGATTAAGGCGGCTAACCACCTGACCTTATGATAGAGAGATTATTCTGGATTATTGGGGTGGGCCCAACGTAATCACAAGGGCCCTCAAAAGTGGAAGAGGGAGGCTGCAGTATCAGTGTCGAAGTGATGCAATGGTTGAAAGCCTCCACCAACCGTTGCTGGCTTTGAAAATGGTTGGAGGCCACGAGCAAATGAATGTGGGCAACCCCCGGAAACTGCAAAAAGCAAGAAAACGGATTCTCCCCTACAGTTTCCGGAAAGGAATGATTTTAGCCCCTGAGACCCATTTTCCACTTCTGATCTCCAGAACTATAAGATGATAAATGTGTGTTGCTTTAAGCCACTATGTTTGTGGTAATTTGCTACAGCAGCCATAGAAAAGTAATACAACACCTTTGTAGAATTATCAACAATTATGTAGTAATAAACTGATATTTATCAGTTTATTACTACATAATTTATCAGTTTATTACTAGAAAGCATTTAGATAATGATGTCACTCTCAAACATAAGAGTTATAAAAACTAAGATATTGAGATGAACAATGAAAATAAACAAGAACACAACACTGCTATCTGGAACCAATCCAATTGGAAAAGGAGATGAGAACACGTGGTTAAGAAACACACAGGCTATTGATCAGCCCAAATCTTGTATTGATAAGAACTGGGTAAAAGCACAAAACTTTGCAAAACTGAATGGGGCCGAAGAGACTCCTGCTAACTAGAGCTGAAATGGAAGCCATCAAAGCTAAGGCTGCGTGAGAATATAACCAACAACAAATGGAGAGACCCCTTCTGATGATGAATCAGAGGGTGGAGATAGGCCCTGGAAAGATGAAAGACACTGGACAAAGGAAGAGCCAGCAGTGTCTGCGAACAGGGACTGGGAGGATTTGCAAATGCTTCTTGTGCTGCAGAGGCATCTGATTACAGCAATGATGGCATTCAGCTATACTGACCTTGTACAAGAACTCAACTTCCCAAAGAGGCATGGCTCTGCAAAGGCAAGTCACCTAAATAATAGGGCCTTGATAGCTAGAGGAAACCTCAGTACAGTTTATACAGCAGATACATCACAGTGTAGTGGCAGCAACAGTGAGAACAATGGGGTCAAAAGCTATTCCCACAGCATACCCATGAAAAAATGAATAGGGTGGGGACGCACATCTCCCAGGGAAAGCCAAAAGAATGAGAAAACCTCAAAGCTCAGCAAAGATCAGGTTCCCCCAATACAAGAATACCCAGAGCAACAGTTGATCAAAACTAATTCCACAAATTAGTTTATTTAATTAATCCACTTGTTCTAATCAACCAGGTGAAGAGAAATCGCCTGAACGAATTGATAGAGATAGGTAGATACACATACATACATACACAAACATACATACACACATACGCAAACATACATACACATGAACATGAAGTAGATATTGAGAACCATCAAAAAGCAAGATTTAGAAAAATCAAAATTGTTTTAGAAAAACCAACATGCAATTAACAAATATTTGCTGAATAAATGAATCTCCAACAGTCAGAACTAACAATGCCTTCAACATGAAGAGGAGTAGTAGTTAGGGGTCATAATTTTGAGGGAAAAATGCCCACCAGGAACATAAGTTCCTGTAGGTAGAACTGCAGAAAGTTAGCAACTGCAATAACAAACAGAGGGCTTCTCTATATACGTCATGCTCACATTCTCACACAGAGCAATGGAAGAATGTGAAGCTGTTCAGGAGACCGTTAAAGTTTCCTTCGCAAGAGAAAAGTCTGAAACTCAGCCCTGTCACTACCTAGCCATGTGATTCTTGGCAAGACATGAGTCCATGTTCTCTCTTTTGTAAAATGGAGATAGTACAATAATAATGTATATGAAAGCTCTTTGCAAGTGAGGCATGATATAAATCGTATTATTACTTCACCACAAGACACAATCGTGCTACCAAGATTTTAAAGCCACGTAATGAAGATCACTTTGGGTTTCAAGTGGAATAATTCTCAACCATAAATATATATCTAATAACATGTTTGAAAATGAGCACAAGAAGAACACTTGGTTTGAGTCGTAATAGCAAGCCAGAAAACATTGGCCAAATAAATTGGGTGTTTCAAAACTTCACAAGATTACTAATGCAAGAGAACTCATCAGACATAACTCCACTATTTAAAATAACACTGAAATGACAGCAAAATCATTCAATATATTGCTCATCTTATAAAAACTGAGGCTTGTCAAAGCAAATTAACTTCCTGTCTTAGAAACTATGTGACCCCCCCAACATATTAGTTTGAAGTTTCTTGAAGCAAAGAATCTATCCTATTTGACATCTGTTCAGAAGGCTGTGCTTTTTTAAATACTTGGAATATTATTTAGAGCATTTAATACTATATAATGTACTAATATAACTAACAGTATATTTAGATATTATATATATATTAATATATTATATAAAATATTTAATATATTTAATAATATATTAATAATATGCCCTATGGTTATCATTTAACGGCACATTTACTTGGATTTTTTTTTTTTTAAACTGTCAGTACAAACAACAACAGCAATCTTTACCACACAGTGTCCTCCACTCCTCTCCAGCATCCAACTCACAGCTTCTTCAAATTCCTGAAGGTGGAGAGTATGCTTGAAAATGTCCGAGTAAATATACAGTAAAAATCTGAGTAGGACAGACACAGATACTAGGGGTCATTTTGTTTGTGCAAAAGTTACTTAAATGACAACTTCGAGTAAAAAGGCTCTTCACAGAGGCAGCTAGTGAGATTTCTGCACTTTGGTCTGACAACTAAGACATAGACAGGCACAAGGGGTAGGAGGTGTAATCTGGCAAAATTAAACAACGAGCAGGGTCAGCGTTGAACAGTTCTACTTCCTGGTGAGGAAACTAGTGTCCACATAGTATGACATGGGTGAACATTAGAAATGGTGGGTTGAGTAATGAACAAGCAAAGCAGTCCACTGGAAGACGTTCTCCCTTCTAGTGCAGCTCTCCAGTTGGCTTACTCTATGACCCTTGTGAGTCAACAAACATTACCATCACTAACAGCAAATGAATGTATAATTCATTTATTTAACAAATATTTATTGAGCATCTACTATGTGCCAGGCCTTGTTCTAAGTGCTGCGGTTACAGCAGGCGACAAAAGAGATCAAACCAACAACAGCAGAATCAACAAAAAACAAAAACCTTGCCCTCGTGGAGCTCACTTTCAGATGGAGGTGAGACAGACATTAATAACTGCTTAATGTGACAAGGACACTGAACCATGCCTTACCAATTAGCATAGGAAGAAAGGGAAGTGTGCAAAGAAATAAAAGAGAAATGACTCCTGACTTCCCCAGTCCCTAGGTACAAATAAAATCACATTAAACATGCTATCAAGGTAGGCTGTGTTATGAGCCATGCATTTCTGCAGATCTCCATGAGCTGCTGTGTGTCACATGAGCGGCAGCTGTCTTGCATGGTTTTACGAACAAATGAATTTCTGCTTTTTCACTTTATCCTCTCATCAGGGTCTACTTCCACCCTTACTTTAGCGGGCCTAACCATCACCAAATGTTGCAATATCCTCCTTAAGAATACTTCTCCCAGGTGCTCTGCAGAGGAATGCAAGACACAGGGGCTACAAGTCTCCAGTGATGGCCACCCTGAATCCTTAGGTATCTTGAGGCAAGGTTGAGTGTCTTTTTCATGAGTTAGTAATATGAGTAATCCCAATCAAGATGAGGAGGGAGATTGAATTATTGGTCCCAATTTTCACTCCTCTGTTAGCAATATGCGTCCACACCCTTGCCATGGCCTCACAGAGGCAGAGTGTATTTCTTCCACCCCACTGACATCAGGCTAGGCTATTTGCTTAAGCAATGGGATGTTAGTATGTGTGACGCCAGCGAGGGCTTACAATGTGCTGAAATGAACACAGAGAACCATCCTGCTGACCTGAAGACCTGCAGCACGAAGCCACCTCCAGGCACAAGAGCCACCCCAGCTGGCCCACACAGATACAATAAATGGTTCTTCTAAGCCACTGAGTTTTTGGGGTAGTTTGCTACAGAGCATATTATGGCAGTAGTTAACTGATTCACCATGTGTGGCAAACTTTGTCACGTTGTCACCACATGTGCCCCAAGTGCCCTACTGAGATCAGCTATATCAGTGTCTGTCCCCACTCTTTCTTCTTGGGGCTTAGTAGGGGGTGGGGTGGGAAAAGACCATATTATTTGTAAAACTCCTTCCCACTCCCCATCCCTATGCCTTTGCTCACCTGTTACCTTGTACACAACTCTTCTTTCTCCTCTTAGCCAAGAAAACAAAATTTCCCCCACAAATAAGTTCATGCAAATTCTCTTGGGAATTGTTGATCCCATCCACCCACTTCCATTTTGGTTTAACCAGGACAATCTTAGTAAACAATTAAAACAGACCTTAACTTTTTTGGCCTGCCACAATCTAGCACAACTCTACCTTTCCAGTCATATTTACTACTCTTTCATTTCATCATCCTGAAGGTCCACCCATCATGTTTCCAGTATTGTCCCTTAAGAATCTGCATCTTTATGCTGTCAGGATTCTTTTCCCTGCACTGGAAACTCTCCACCTTCTTCTGCCTCTCCTACCTCACCAAATGCTATCCATCCTTCAAAGTGCAATTCCAGTGCCACCTCCTCCTCCACGTTCTACTTAATCCCACCACATCCTTCCTCTGGGTCCCTGGTTATCCAGCAGTATCACTCTTCCAACTGCCATTATAGTTACATGAGTGTATCTTTCTGCTCCCACTCTAAATCAGTTTATAAAATGTTAGCCTGTTCATTCCCAGTAAGTGTGTATTTCTTTTCCTTATAAATTATATGTAGAGATACACATTACCTAGTATACCATTATTTACATAATTGAACCCACACAAAATAATAGACATTTTTCAAGGATGAAATAAAATAAATATAAATAGAAGCCCTAACATTTTCTTCTGATACCCTCAGTGGATTGCCTTGGGCACCCCTTGAGGTAGGCACATTCTGCCATGGAGGTGATCATCCATGAAGCTAGAATCCGTGCGTGATCCGTATTTCAACTCCTCCCCCAACATGGCCGCTGAATCTAACACGGTGCCCTATATGCAACCATAGGGGACCGTAATTATTTATTGGGAGGGTGAATGTATAATTTTCTCCCCTTGCAAGCCAGGACACTATAATATAGAAGATAAAGGACTGGGAATCAGGAGTTTGGTCCCTGAATAGCCATGTGACCTTGAGCAAGTCACTTGATATTTCTGGGCTTTGGCTTTCTCATTGTGAAAAATATAAGATGATACGACCTCTAAAGCTTGGAACTCAAATGTTTAGAGCACAAAGAGATTGGGGTGATAACGCCTCCTGATGGAAAGAGTGAAAAGAAGATCAATTCGTGAAGTCCTCAGAAGAAAGGTGAGGAGTGAATTCAAGCATTTTGAGCATTATTACTATTGAAGCCATAGCCCTACTTTGTCTACATGGATCCGGCTGGGCCAGGATTTATCCTGGAAAGTTACATGGCTCTGACCCTCTAAGTAAGACACCTTGGGGACTGTGCCTGGCACCATGGCCCCCCTCAGCCCAACCCCCCAGCAGAGCTGGTCAGATAAACCAAGAATCCAGATGAGCAGGCTGTGAGCAAACGAGGCTGCACTGCACAAAACTTCAAACTTGGGCCTATTTAAAGTCGGGAATTTTCCTCTTTTGCCTTGCTTCGGCATGTCTGGAGAAATACTGTGAGGAGCTTTTACCTTTCTCTGAGGCCTCATGCATGGGCCACAGCCAAAGGCAGATTTCCGGACCTATCAGACCAATTATTTCACAGGACGTAAGTCCTTAGCCTGATGTTCCTTTTATTTCCATTACTATCTCATTCAATCAGCTCCTGAGTATAGTGACAGGACTTGGCTTTCTTCCCTTGGGAGGTCTGCCCACTGTCCAGTCCTCAGAGCCTGGAAGAATTTTTTTTTTTTTTTTTTTTTTTAACTAATGGCTTCAATACTTCTTCTTTCTTAGCTTTAGCCATGGTTTCTGGTCCTGCCACCCCAGAAGATGGTAACTAATACTTTTCTCTCATTTATATGGTTATCTTGAAGGTATTTACAGACTGTGGTCACTTCCCCCATAGAAGCCTTCCTTTACGGAGACTATAAATTACTTCTTCAGTCAGACCACTCACGTTTGCTCTTCCAACATTCGTATCATTTTTGTGGCCTTTCTTTTATTTCCTCTACATTTTATTTCCTTTTTAAACCGAGGATATGTGAACCAGAGCTAACTTTCCAGATGTGGTTAGAATCTTTCCGAATGAGGTAGAACAATGCAATTCCCCACCTCGACCCCCTGGCCATATACCCTTTATTTGAAAGTGGAATTGGCACTGCCATGGTGTTGCCATGACCCCTATTTAGCTGGTCATCAACTCTTCCCCTCAGGTGTTTTTCAGACCCACCAGCTCTGCAGTTAGCGAGTCTCATTTGCATCTTGGCTGTTTGCATCCTGGCTGTTTGCATCCCTTTCTGAGCAGGGAACTTTGTATTTATTACAGCTGCATTGCATCTTTTGCCAGCAGCTCCTGCTTCTAATTGGTGTAACTCACCTGGCCTTTAGGTTCTAGGCTTATGTGACGTGTATGTGTAAATATGTTTCTAAACTATCTAGGCTAACCTTTAAAAAAATCTAGTTATTGCTAAATATCAGACACTGTTCTCAGGAAGTTCCTACTTTTGGAGGATCTCAATGCATCTTGAAAATGTGTTTCATTTTACACCCTGGCACTATCTGTGTAGATCTCAGAGCATCTTTTTCTTAAAACCAGAAGCACTTGCTGTTGGTCTCAGCTCTGGCATCCGGCTGTATCATGATATTCCAGATAAAGGATTCCGGGTCCCTAGACCTATACTGTTCCACGTAGTTCCCATAAGCCACACGTGGCTATTTAAAGTTAATTACATTAACCAAGTAATTTAGTTGAAATGAAATTAACTAAAATCAAGTAACATTCAAAATTCAGTTCCTGAGTTTCACTAGCTAAATATCAAGTGCTCAGTCCACAGTGGCTAGTGGCTACCATGTTGCACAGCACAAATATGGAATATTTGCATCATCACAGAAAGTTCTAGAGGCCACTGCTTCCCCTTCTTTACATTCCATAGACCTCACCAGCAGGCAGTAATTTTTTCTCTCCCTTGTGCTACATTTTCAGTTCTCATCAAACTCTTTCTGTGTCAGTGAAGATGGAGAACAGCTGGTCCCCATCTTCACTCATCTAACACTCACTCACTGAGAACCAACTATGGGCCAGGTCCTGCTCCGGGATCTGGAAATAAACAGTGAAGGAGGCAAAGTCCGGTACTGGCCCGCAGCCCGGGGGTTGGGGACCCCTTCTTTAGAGGCAGAGTGAGTGCAAAGGCCAGGAGGTAAGAAGGATCTTGCCATGTTTGATAAAAGCATAGAAGGCTAATGTGGCTAGAGAGAAATAAGAAAAAGGAAGAGTGCTAGAAGAAGAGGTGAACCCAGGTTTCATGGGGCCTGAAGCTTATGCAATTTGGGGGACCCTCTTTAAAATACAGAAAATAAAATTACAAATATGAACTTGATTAAGGACCTCCCCAATCTTGGAAAGGAACTATACAAATGAGGGGCCGTGAATCTTAAACTTCACAGTAAAGCCACTTCCGGTGAAAGAAGATGTCAAAGAGCTAGGGAAGGACCAGACCTTGCAGGGCCTCAGAGACTATGGTAAGGACGGGAAGCCACAAGAGGTGGGGTTTTTGGTGGAGAAGGGCTAGGCTCTGATTTATACTGTAAAACCGTTTTTGCTTTATACTTTCTATATCTTCTGGGTAAGAAACTGACAAGGGAAACAAGGACAGGGTGGAAAGAGGGAGATCAGTCAAGTAGGAGACAAGAGACGACTGTGCTTACACCAGGGCCAGGGATGGTGTAAACTGGAGTGGTAAGCAGTGGATGGGAGGGCATTTTGAAGGAACAACCTGAAGAATTGCTAAGGGTTTCGATGTGGAAGGTGAGAGAATTCTATATTTGCAGCTAAAGGAACTGACGGGGGTGGGGGGCCGGCGGGGGCGGTGAAATTTACCAGGAGAGTTAAGCATCAAGTTTGGGGGAGAAAATCAGTTCAACTTGCCCACATTTAAACTGCTTCTCAGGCATTTAAGGAGAACTGTTTAATAGGCACTTGGCTATACACATTTAGAACTCAGAAGAAAGAAGAGGCTTTAACATACAAATTTGAGCATTATCCGTAAACAAATTGTATTTAAAGGTGGATGAAAACACCTAGGGAGAGAATGTAGAAAGAGAACAGGGTTTCGAGTCAAGTTCCAGGGGACGCCAACGTTCCAGGGTATGACCCTTTTAAAAAGCTGAAAAGATACTAAGCTTTAATTACTCTCTTTGATTCTTTAACTCGTGACTTCATGGGCCGAAAACTTTCCAAATTCAATTTTGGACACCGTCTATTTTATTCACTGTGGAATCCCCATGGCCTGGCATGGTGCCAGCATAAACTCATTAAGTATTTAGTGAAACTTGAGTTCGTCCCTTTCGTGCCTCCATGCTGCCCTCATGGTCCACGATGGCTTTACAACACGGACTCCCATAATCCACCATGATTCTTGAGCCTGGTGGCCCAGAGATATTCTAACAAAGTCCTGTATGCTCTGTTCTTCCTAAGTATAAACACGTGGCTTACCCCTATACCAAATCTAACTTAAATCACTTATCCATTGTGGATGCTGATTCTAGGTAATAAAGATGCTGGTCTCTATACACCCTCTAAAGAAACTGCCAGCTGTGAAGGGAAAGGGCATGCACTGTTGAGTTCCAAAGCTCGAGGCATTAATTACATGATGAGCACCTGGGCACCGTCACTAAGCCACCGATGGTAACTGAGTACAACCTTAGTTTATCAGAGCTGGACAATGGTTTATCATAGCTTTTCTGAACAGGAATAGTTTTTCAATTTGGTAGCATGTGTAACTCTAAGTAAGCAGTATATGTGAATGGATACATTTTTGCTCCAGGATGTGGTTTTCTTGACTTCCCTCAAGACCTGAGCCCATATTAATTGATCCTGATAATATGCAACCCAGAAGTATGTCTTGTAGGATCTGCCTCCAAAATTTATCTCATAGCCATGCACTTCTCCCCATCTCCACTGCTGGTACCCTGGTCTACGACCAGATAGCCTCTCAACTGGAACTCTCCAGTAGCCTTCTAAATGGGCCCCTGCTCCATGCTTGCCCCCTTCCTCACTTCTATCCTTTGAGTATAGACACAGCCTGGGGACAAGCAAGATTTAAAACACAAGATTTCCAAAAGTTAACTTTAAAGACACTTCTGTGGGCAAGGGCAGTTGAATATATCCTTCTCAAGTTTAGCACCGTCCCTTAAGCTAAGCATCTTCAACCCCGCTTTGCTTACAAAGAATTCTTTAAGGATGCTCAACTGAGGTGTCTGCTTTTCCTTCTTCCTATTAAAAATGGCTCTTGGATGCTTTTATTCTTAGTGATGCCATTCTATTGTAGCACCAATATAGTTACATAAGTGCATCGTTTCATGCTCTGTTCACCTTCTGAATCTTTTAACCCGACCTCTCTCAGCTGAGAAAAGAAATATTATGGGTTTAAATCTATCTGCTATCAGCTGCAGCAGGGTAATTCTTACCCTAGGGCCCCAAACCCTCATTTCAGACGTACTGATCTGAACCTCTTTTGGAGGCAATGCTATTTCCTTCACTACCTGGTTTGGCTGTGTGCTGAGCCCCAGTTATGTTTAGGCAGTGGAGGGGAAAAATAGGGATATTAACCTCTAACACTGATGAAAATAATAGCCACAATAAAATCGGGATGAAAAACGCAGGGGTAGTAATTATTCTGCTCTACCTTACCCCAGAGGAAATAGCTTTCAGATAGAGCCTTAGGAATTTGTAAAAGGTCCCTTCGTCTGGGGTTTTATAAGGCAGGTGGAAGGGCTATCTGGAGGCAGGGGGAGTTGCCAGAGCCTCAGACAACGTGGCATTAAGTGATGGGGCCCCCAGCAGAATCCCTCTCCTCTCCCTCAGTTCTTCAGTGGTTGAAAAATCTGAGGATGCAGGCTCTTGGAACCACTTTCCTCCTCTGTTCTATCTGGCAGCAGCCTAGTGTGGAAAATATACTAGGCTATATTTCAAATAACCTAAACCAACTGGCAAAAAGTACTAAATTCTTGCTTTTGTGTCTGGCTCTTAAATTCCTGCAGACCTGACTTAACAGACAAGAGAGGGTCATAAAACTGAACCTGTGAAACAAAAATAGACCTTTTGGGACTTCTCATACACACACAGCAGGGGTGCCAAAATCGCTTTCATTTTTTTCATGTTTCCAATCATGTTGTGCTTCCTCCGTACGCTTGTGTGTCTGAGGAGGCATGGGGGAGCAAGCGTCTTTCCAGGCACGGTGTGTGCCACTGAAGTGTACGGAACTGCAAGGGCTTAAACTCTCAGGGTCCCATCTTTATGTAAAACAGCAACTCCACCTTGCTACACCCTCTCTATTGCTGTAATTAATTTCAGGCACCTAAGACAGCACATCTCAGTTCTGTGTGCTACTCTAACTGCTGTGGTTTAAAAAGGCTTTATGCTTTGAGGTTTCCTCATTCAGACATCAAACAATTTAAATCTAAAAAAAAAAATACACAAGTGCCTTCTGGCTACCAATGACAGGGAGTAGCAATAATAAAAAATAATAATAGTAAAAAATATGCAACCCCGTTAATGCCAGGGACCTCGGGATGCAATAGACAGAAATGAAATTAGAGGGGAAGTCATGATATTGCTGAAGTGCTGGAGTGCTGCTCTCACACTAAGACCAGGGGGATTGGGATAAGGTAAAGTTAATTGCATTTCCAGATGACAAACCTCTCACCTCTGAACTGAATGGCTCTTTATAAAAGCTATCAGTAATAAACTGTAAATCTCAGCCATGATTGCAAATAAAGGTCATCCCTTTCATGCTGCCACTTTCCTGGGCCTTATTACATTCCTGCCTGAACCGTTCCCACTTCTTAAGGTGTGCCAGCTGTCCGTATAAGCAATCAGCACGGCTTGCTTTATTTTTTTAAGGCATGACATTATCGGATTTACATCCCTGCACATTGTGCAAACTGAATTGGGCCAGTTCCCTGCTCCTGGAAGAGAAGACAGCATCCGGAGGTAGGATTACTCTTCACCTTCTCCCATGAATGTAAAGGAGGTCCTGCATTCCCCTGTTTCGCAACCTAGCATTGCAACCTAGCATTGCCTAGCATTGTCTTTGTAAGAAGACACACATCCCACGTAACGTACCGGGCTTAATTGCTGGAGCCACGAGGCTCACTTTCCCTTTCTCTATGTGCATGGCAAGGACCCCTATTCCTAACCACTCCCTGGATCAACTAGCCTCCTTTGGAAAGCTGAGTTAAATTTAATTTAACATAAATAAGGAAATATTCATTCATTTCTACTCTGTTGATGACATTGTCCCCAAATCCTTTTTTCTCAGTGCATCTCTCCAATTCTATCAACAACAACGATGGTGAATACTTGGTGACTGCTTGCTCTGTACTGAGCATGCTTACCGTAGCTGAGTACAGCGCTGAGCACGTGACATTACCTCATCTAATTCTCACGTCTGTACGGCTGGATCCCGTTTCACCTCCATTTTGCAGATAAGGAAACTGAGGCTCAGAGAGGTTACTGCCTCAGGTTTCCCACCACTGCAAGTGGCAGAGGTGCGATTTTTTTCTTTAGCTGAAGGGACCCCAAAGCATCCTGGAAGGGACTGAGAAAGACGAAATAACACAAAACAGCAAAGCCAACGCTAAATGCAAAGCTGACTTCAGAAGCTCACTCCCAGGAAATAGAGCAGACGCTGGAAGTTACCCATGCTGGGGAAGAGAAATAGGTGCACTAAACACTCCAACAGCAAAACCGTAAGAGACCCTGCACTAACCACTACCCTTACTGTTGAAGGGAGTGTACAAAAAAAAAGAAAGAAAAAAGCATTAGCCTTCAACTCAAAATGAAAATAGTTCCAATTCTGATTATATTTGCCCACCATTTATCCATTTGCCCTTTATTCATTCAATCACCACGTGACAGGCGAGATAATCACTCTGTGAGATTTCAGTTTCTCTATTACCTTCCCATGTCTACAAGAGCTGTTGTGTTAAATGAATGTTGAAAATACTTTGCAAAATATAAAGTATTCTTCAAAAGCAGGTTTAAAATTCACAATAATCCCCTAAAGGGTAGCAGCAGTGTACATTCTTTTGTTTTAAGCTCGCTTTTAACTATTTTTAAAAATCAGACAGGGAAAATCTTAATATCTGAGAACAGCCACTGATGATGTATTCACTTATTATCTACTCAGAGCTACAATCATTTCCCATGTGTGTGGCTTTGCACCATACTAAAACACTAAAGGATTTAAAAGACCTAAAACACCTTGTTCTTGCCTTCCAAGAGCTTACAGTCTAGTCTAATTAATAAAAATAAAATGATAAAATGGCAATGCAGGATCTAATCAACAGTTCAAACTAACGCAATGGAACCATGTCAATACAAAAATGATGACCAACAATTTGTACCTGAGCTCAGGTAAAGAAAGTCAAGATCACTTCATAGTAAGGAGTCCACTGGAAGGAGATTCTCTAGACCTTGAGTAAGGTAGAGAATCTTGATTAAACAAAGGAGGACATCTCATACTTAAAATGCAACATAGATGGTAAAGAAATCTCTGAAAGGAGGGATTATTCTTCTTCTGTGGAATATTAATCATAAGGTTTCTAAATGGAAAATTCACAGGTGAGTGGAAAATGAACAAAGCTACCAGGAAGCTCTGGGGAGATAAGCGAGAACTAAGTGTTTTCTCTGGCATCGTGGGACTCTTCTGCTCTGGGATAAGCCCCAAGTGTCCTGGGCCCTGCCCCAGGGCGAGAGTCCAGCTAGAATCCCCAGGAGATGGATACACAGACCGGAAGGCAGTAATCCACATCTGATATTTTGAAGACAAAAACTGGCATATGACTGTAGCATTCCTGAATTTCCCAACATTCGTAAAAGTATGTCTTGGGAATTTTGGGCCTCACTTTTCTCTTTATTGACTGTGCTCAAATTCACATGTCCAAAGACCACCAGAGTACGATCAGTGAGTGCAGTATTGGAACGACACACAATCCAATTATAATGACTGTCAAGAAGTTAAAATTTTTTAGTGATGTGGACAATTCATCTGAAAAGACAGCAACAATAATGGAGGAGGAGGAGGAGGGGGATGCAGGGTAAGGCAGAGGGGGTGGTGCTTCATTCTGGGATGTGATCGAGAAGAAAACCCCAAGAATGAGGTTGCCTTTACTGGGAGCTAAAATCCCGCACAATGTTCATTCATTCATTCTCTCATTTACTGTGTCATATCTGCCATGTGCAGGGTGAAACATTTAGGTCCTACAATGGTAGACAAGGCCCTAGTCTATGAGGACCTTAAACCAAAGAATTCCACAAATGAAAACCTAAGGCACAGAAGCACAATTCAGGGAAAGCAGAATTGGAGCCACACTCTTATTGGTTAGCAACAAAGATCACCTCTGATTAAACTATTGTTCCAAGACTTCCTAAGATGTTCTTCTCTCCATCTAATATAGACCTCCAAGTCAAGACTGGGGTGGTTTTATCCACCATGAACTCCTATGATCCAGCAAGGCTTATTCCAGTTGAATTTTAATGTTGACTCATCTTGCCCTGTTAATTTCTTTCAGTTGTGGATAACTTCATGTTTTTTAAAGTGGATATATGTACAGACTGCCTCCATGAAGGTGTAACATAACTGCTAAGTGTCATTACTATTCAAAGGCTGCTTTTTTAGACACCTATTTGCTATTTACAAGGAAGTCCCTGGGTACACATGAAAGGTAATATCAGTTATGCAGTAACAATAATAAAGAAGACGTGTATAAAAGCAACAGCTTTCACTTCTTCCATATTAAAAGCCTTGGCAGTGATTATGATGAACAAAACAGAAAGGGATAATTTTCTTGTGAAGATGAGGAAATTAATTTAATTTGGGGGCTTTGGAGGAGTCAGGGGTGTTTAAGCTAGTTATTTTATTTAACATTTCCTGCCTCATTACCTGAGCAAGCGATCACCGTATCTGAATAATCCTGGAATCATTAAGCTTTTTTTTTTTTAGAGAGAGATCCGTGTTTCCCAAACTTTATTATTTGTCAGAATTTTCCCGGTAGGTCTTCTGAGGGCTGCGTCGCCAAAGTTTCTGATTGAGCAGGTCCGGGGTGGTGCCCCAATTTTGCATTTTTAACAAGTTCCCGGGTAATGTTGCTGCTGGTGGCTTGTGATCACACTTTACGAGCCACTAACGTAGATCAGGGTTTGGCAAACCCTGGGCTGCTGCTCCTTTTGTAAATAAAGTTCTATTCAAACACAGCCACACCCATCATCTACACATTGTCTATGGCTGTCTCACACTACAACGGCAGAGTTGAGTAGCTATATATAATAGAGATCGTTGGGCCCACAGCATTGAACATGTTTACTATTAGGCCCTTTACAGAAAAAGTTTGCTGACTTTGGGTACAGATTATAACCAGAGTCATAGACACTTAGGGCTAAGAGGAACCATCTCTAACTGGATTCTCTATTTAATAAATTTTAAAAACCTGCCCATGAAATTGGGAAAAGCTCAGACTGGAGCCCAGGCAGGGCCCTCATTAGCCAGTGCAGGATCCTGGTCAGACTGAAAGACTCCCTTTGGTCAGGAATCATGCTTGAGGTTCTCAGCCGGCAGCTGATTCAGTGCAAAGGCAACCACACATGCTACTCCTAACCTCCAGATGATAAATCTGAATCTCAAGACTCATGGAGAGGCAAAGCCTGATCCTCTGTTTTGTTGGGTGGATGAACCCAAGTGCTGATATTATTTGTTTGGGGTCACAGACACCTTTGAGAATCTGCTAAAAGTTATGGACTTCCTAACCCAGGAACAAGTCTGACACATGTAAAACCCTGCATGCAATATTAAGGGGCTCAATTTTTCCCTGAAGCCCACTCATGAGCAGCAATTTTAGGACCCTAATTTAGCCTACAATAGAGGAAAACATTCAAATCTAGCTTTCTTCTTCTGGTGGCAGATACTCATCTGCCATCCTTCCCCTTTGAAAACAAGAATATCCTTGAGTAAAGTGTAGTGGAATCATCAGCTGCTTACTGAGTATCTATGGCTCTTCCACATTTCCCAGCTCTCTTGCAGTTAGATAGGGCCAAGTGGTTAGGTCTGGGATCAGTCTCTGAGCAGGAATGACATGTATAACTGCTGGGTAGAAGCATTAAAAGCTGGCATATGACTCTCTGGTTCCCTCCTTTTCAACAAAACAGGAGGCCCTGTGTTCCAGGTGGTCTGCTACAAGATGGTGGACCTGAAAGCCTGGGTCCCTTAAATGCTGTGTGGAGCAGACGCCCATCCACCACTGAGCTGAGTTAAATACGCTAAATATGCACTGTAAATTAGGGGTAAACCTTTGTCATGTTAGGCCCTTGTAAACTGGGAGTTAATTTGTTGCCACAGCATAAACTAACCTATTCTGAAACACAGGGGGTAAAATCTTAAACTACGTGAATCTATGGGACTTCCTTCTTTCCCAAATTTAAGTGTTGGGGCAGCATGAAAATGTTAGTTGCCAAAGAGAGGAACAGTGAAATGGAGGCCAGGATGAGTAGCCCAACTCCCTCCATCTAAGGTACCACTCCTGCAGCTGCCAGGAGAGTTGACTGTTGGTGATTCACAGCTGCATCCCTAGCTCAAGTGTGCTACGACATCCATGACACAACTCACATCCGTGACTAGTTAATGTGGGGGTATAAAGGTACAACCCCCTTCCTCCCATTTGAGAGAACTCTCAGTGGCTGACCCAGCCTCAGAACTCCCCATAGGATCAACTACAGCCTCTGAGGCAACCACATCAACTCCTTTCTCTGCCCAATCCCACTTCCTTCCCAAGACCATTAGCAGTGTTGTTCCTAAGTGTACTTCCTAAAAACCCCCACGCACACACATCTCCACCTCAGACTGTTTCTGGATAACTCATCGTTAGACTGGCACTTAGGAAAGGAAAGGATGGAGCAAAAGATGGGCAACAATCAAAATTCTTTGCTGTTTTATTAACCTGGAGGAAACCCGGTGGGAAAGAAGTTTGTGGCCTATGACAACTAGGACAGTTTCTTATTTTAGTCTAGGAGACTGATGAATTATTCACTCACATCCATAAACTTCTGTCAATTGTTAGTCAACTGTAAACCAGTCAATAGTGTTTACTACAAAGAATAATAATAACAATAGCTAACACTTACTATGTGCCAGCTGTATGTAAAAAGACTTTACAAAAAAAATACAAATACAAATAAAAATAAAAAGACTTCACATGCATTAACTTCATTTAACCTTTGCAACAATTCAATAAAGTAGTTACTATTATTATCCCATTTTCCAGATGAGGAAACTAAATAAAGTTAGATGATCTGCTCAAGGCCATGCAGCCAGTAAGCTATAAGGCTGTAAGTAGATCTGTCCTAGGTACTACATTCCACCTTATCCTGGACTCCACCTATTCAGCTGGCAGCATCCCCACCAGGCCAATGCTGTTCCTAAGAAGAGTAACCCAACAAAGTCGGGCTGTGTTTAGGAAGCAAGGAAAGGAGGAAGGTGGGCAAAGCAGGAAAGTGTGTACTCTAGGTGGATAGACTAGCATGACAAAACCTCACTTGAAATATGGTCAGAGGAGCCAATCACAGGAAGAAGATGCCTGGCTGCCTTAGAGAGATGGCAGGTAGAAGAAAGCAGACAGGCAAGCATCTGGGCTCTGGAAGCACAGACAAGTATGTAACTTGAGCAAATTACTTAAACTCTCTGAACTTTAATTCCCCATCTGTAAAAGGGGATAAAAGAAACATCTCAGGATTAACAAGAGGATTAAATGAGAAAAAGCATGTCAAGTGCTTAACCAAGTGCCTGGCACCTAGAGAGCAATACCAATCCATAGAGTCACGAGTCTTTTCCTTAACCATGACCAAAAAAGAAAAGAAAAAACAGATTCTCGCACTAAGAATTTTTTAAATTTATTTTTAACAATATTATACATGTACATAGTTTGAAAAAGCCGAATAGTTCTATAAGGCCTCCAAAGAAGAACAGCAGTTCCCTGCTTCACCTTCTTTCCAATATTGATTCCTGCTCTCCAGAAGAAACCCTTTCATCTTTTAGTTGTTTCTTTTGGTATTTGCTTCTATGTTTCTAACTAGTCTGCTTTTCTTTGTGTTTCTTGATTTTCTTTTTTTTAAGTATTATTATCTGTTGATTTCATCCTATAGAAAATGAGGATTCAGATCTCTTACAATGCTAAGCGTGTGCATGTGTGTGCACACATGTCATTCTTTTGATATAGTTATACCGCAATTTTTTCTTAAAATGATACTTGCTGTCTACAATGTAACTATATTATTATTATATTAACATTTCAACATATAAGCCTTGTGGTTTATTATAATTATAGTTCTTTTCTTGCACAACTTTTGGTCTTTCCAGGAGTTGGTAATGTCCTTGTTTTTTGTCTTCTTGGTTTTCTACATATCTAACATTAATTTATTCCCAAATTCTCTGCCACATTTATCAATTTCTTATGAATACATTTAAATGCATCAAACTATATATCCTATATATATGTTTTTTGTCTCAGAGACAGCTGGATCCCCATGTCTTATTGCTCCAAACTAGACTGGGTTTCTATTTTAAGCCTTCTGCCCAGCAGTCATCCTGAGGTGTCTCTTCCCCATTATCCTGAAAATTCAATTTGCCTCCTTCTAGTGTTAAGTCATCTATATCCTAGATTTTTATGTCTTTTTTAGATTATTCTGTCTTTATTAGTAGAATACACCCTTCAATAACTTTCTGAGAAAAGGGACAGGGGAGGTAAATCCTACCCTCATGCTTAAGCAACAATTTGACTGGTTACTAAGTTCTACATTGGAAAAAAATTTTTGCTCAACATTTATTGTTTTCTAGTTTCCAGAACTGTTGAGAAAGCTGAGGCTGATTGGGACTGTTTTCCTCTCTGAAATTTTTAATCCCTATTTAAATGAAATTTCTGCCATATTCACTTCTTGCCTGGGTATTTGGGGGACCTTCTTCATCTTGAATAATCTTTTTAAATAGCACTCTACTCTTATTTCATGAATGTGGCATATTCCCGTGTCTCTCTGTGTATTTTAATTTTGTTTTTGTATTTTCTTCTTTCTTCACTGTTTCTATCTCCTCTGGGTTCTTTTTTCCTCTTTGTTCCTATCATCAAGGCAAAAGTTTCATTAAATGTCTGAGGGGACACTGTTCATTTATATTTTAAAATGAAACCTTCTTAAAAATCCATTGGAAGTTCTGTGTGAGGTGATCTCTGTATTCAGAAGGGGACCTGGTTGTTTCTTTGGGATCTCAGCTGACAGCATCCATAGATCTTTCCTCCTGGAATGATCAACTTCCTCAGAAAGGACTCTTCCAGTCTCTAGCCTGGAGATGATAAGCCTGGTCAACAATGTTCCCCATCCAAATGGCAGACAAGGGCAAGGAGGTCTCACCATTTAGTACTGACTTCATTTAATGCCCACATGCATGGAACAGTATCCTTCATTCAGCTGTTCCTGATTCCCCACGTCAGCACCTGTTCAGCCTCTCCAGAGCTCCAAGCTTCTGAAGCAGTTGGGCAAAGAGGTCTTCATGTGAAGGACAGAGTGAGAGAATCTAGAGGATCAACTGACTTTTATGCAACTTCCAACTAGTTCTGTTCCCAGCCCTACCCATCCCCACACCCTCAGAGACAGTCAGTGGCAGAATCTTTCTTGTTCTAGCACCTCACACTGGCTCAGTTCTTGACTTTGCCTTTTGTAGACATGTAGCTAATTTTTCTGTCTTCCACTAAATCTGTTACCATCAGTCCAGTTGTTTCCCAGCCCCCAAAATTTTGTTGACATTTCTTATCTGCCATCACCTCCTCTACTGTTTGTTGTCCTTATGACTTGATGCTCTCTTATACTTAAACCATCATTTTAGTAAGGCTTTGAGAGAGAGCAGAAAAAAAACCTATGTGTTTAGCCACCGTGTTTCTGAATTACGTCTTGGTGTTAGACGCCTTTGGTGAACCACTTCCATTCAATCATTGGGGTATTTGCTCTCTAAAATGCTAAGGAATGATTACAACTGACTTACCCAGGGAAGTATCAGAGGGGAAGGCAAACAAACAGTGTAAACCCTTCAACAAACCACAAGACATGCTGTGATTAGAATGCACACAGTAATCTGTACAGTGGGTGCAAGCACAGATCAACCTCAGTAAGCAGCCTCATGCGTCCCATTTTGGATGACTGAAGAAAACTGATGGCAACGATATACATACTGCTCCAGCTGCTGAGGCTGTTCCATGGAGTGGCTGTTCCGTGTCTCCTGGTTTCATTCTCTCTATCATCTTCATGCCAGCATTACCAATTTGGGTGAGACCTGGGTTCATTAGATATTCAAGCAGCATTTGTTTATCCTGGGAGTGAAATGGAGTAAGTTTCATGTAGCTTCATCTTAACGAAAGTTTATTATGTTGTAAATCTGATGTACCTTCAGGGGCTTGCCGCCTTGCATGACAGATGCATTATCTGGCCTAGGAATTGTAAGGAGTGACTTCATAATGTACTCACCACAAATCCCGATATTGGATAGACTTACTCTATAAATCTTCTGCCTAAATACTCTGTTTTCCAAACAGCCCAATCCAAAAATGGGCAGAAGACCTAAATAGACACTTCTCCAAAGAAGATATACAGATTGCCAACAGACACATGAAAGAATGCTCAACATCATTAATCATTAGAGAAATGCAAATCAAAACTACAATGAGATGTCATCTCACACCAGTCAGAATGGCCATCACCAAAAAATCTACAAACAATAAATGCTGGAGAGGGTGTGGAGAAAAGGGAACCCTCTTGCACTGTTGGTGGGAATGTAAATTGATACAGCCACTACGGAGAACAGTATGGAGGTTCCTTAAAAAACTAAAAATAGAACTACCATACGACCCAGCAATCCCACTACAGCAGCTCTATTTACAATAGCCAGGACATGGAAGCAACCTAAGTGTCCATCAACAGATGAATGGATAAAGAAGATGTGGCACATATATACAGTGGAATATTACTCAGCCATAAACAGAAACGAAATTGAGTTATTTGTAGTGAGGTGGATGGACCTAGAGTCTGTCATACAGAGTGAAGTAAGTCAGAAAGAGAAAAACAAATACCGTATGCTAACACATATATATGGAATCTAAGGAAAAAAAAAAAAAAAAGGTCATGAAGAACCTAGGGGTAAGACAGGAATAAAGACACAGACCTACTAGAGAGTGAACTTGAGGATATGGGGAGAGGGAAGGGTAAGCTGTGACAAAGTGAGAGAGTGTCATGGACATATATACACTACCAAACGTAAAATAGATAGCTAGTGGGAAGCAGCCGCATAGCACAGGGAGATCAGCTCGGTGGTTTGTGACCACCTAGAGGGGTGGGATAGAGAGGGTGGGAGGGAGGGAGACGCAAGAGGGAAGAGATATGGGAACATATGTATATGTATAACTGATTCACTTTGTTATAAAGCACAAACTAACACACCATTGTAAAGCAATTTTACTCCAATAAAGATGTTAAAAAAAATGTAACAGTGATCAAGATATTAATAAATAAATAAATAAATACTCTGTTTTCTTAAAGTGTGTATATGTGTGTATATGTATGTTCACACATGTGCTCTGTGTGTGTGTGTGTGTGTGTGTGTTTTTTTTTTTCTTTTTTTAAATCAGCCAGGGGCCCAGCAGAAAGCAATTTGCACACACTCAAACGGGGTAACTAAGAAAAGTTTAAAGAAGGAAGTATTTGCAGAGGTGTGAGCTTGGTTTAGGGAAGCCCAGAAGAGACAGTGAAGCACCCTAGAGGTAGCAAGAGCACAAGCCAATACCACTCCCAGGCCTGAAGGTGCCAAGAGAGGGTGGGGTTGCCAAAACCTGGCAAGACCGATGGCTGTAGGAGAGGGCTGCAGAACGGAGCTATGGTCTTCAGTAGAGAAATGGAACCAATTCTGAGCCAGAAATGGAGGGAGCCAGAGGAATAAATATCAGAACCTCACTCTCCTCCTGCCACCCATTCTTCTACTGAGCCCTCCTATTACTCACACCAAAGTAGAAGCTGCAGGACAACGAGGGAGGTATTGCAGTCATAAAGGTCATCTGTCCCCCAAGGCACAATGAGAGGGATAGAGAGTATTTTATATAGTATATATATATACTATATATATATATATATATATATATATATAGTATATATATATATATATATATATAGTATATATATAATATAACATATATTATATATATATACACATATATATGGAATTTTGTATCCTTGGGCCCCTCTGAAGATATAGGAATAACGGAGTCAGGACTAGAGGTAAGTGAATGCCCATGTCATAAAGTGACTTTACAATAGGCTAATACTGTTATGTTTTACACCATTATTTTCTGTTTGTTATATGTTTGCTTTGCCCATTAGGTTGTAAGTTCCTAGAGAGCAGGGGGCATGCTCTTTTGTGTCCCAGACCAGTGCTTAGCACAAAGAGACCCGGTAAGGAAGGAATTTCTAGAAATCACACCAGCAAGTGACTTCAGTTTCTCCATCTACAAAATGGGAAAGCAGGGAATGGGGATAGATACTTAACTACATTACTCCAAAGGCTGTAATCTGTGTGGTCCAAATACAGTGACATCTGGAATAAAAAGTACTAGAAGGCATTTCAAATATTATAATAATTTTACTGCTACTCTTATAGACATATCCAAATAGGATCATATGTTCAGGGCACTTCTGGACCATAACAGAGTAGTCAATCTGTTCTGTAATAAATGCATTGCCAGGCAGCAACTGTGCAGTCCAAACATAATCAGTCAACAGAATATGCTTCTTAGGCCTCAAAAATCTCTCTCTCTCTCTCTCTCTCTCTCTCTTTCTTTCTCCCTTTCGAAAATGGACGCTCAAGCCCTAGGCAACATAACCACTGAGGTTTTATTATAAAATACATTTCAAAATAATGGTTGCAAGTCTTGGAAGCAAAGAAGAAGATGAAAAAGAAGTAAACAAGGCCTTTTTCTCCTACTAAATGATAAATTAAAAGCAACACTTTGCTGTTCTGCCTCATTTATTATTGCATTGCACTCTCGCCGCTAGAGTTAAGGTTGTGTCAGCGTTTCCATTATAAACCCCTATTTTCAAGGGTTTATAATTCAGCCATAAAAATTTGCTCCAGGCTGAAACTTGCCATGCAAAAGGTCTCATTGTAGGACCAAACTTAGAGGACAAATTTAAAAGAGGAAGAATTGAGTTGACTAGTCTGAGGTTAAAAATGGGAACAAAATTGTCCTAATTTGCTGGCCCTTCTCTCAACTTCAGAACGCATCTTGAATCTTAGAGAAACCTGAAACACCAAAAGGAGGTGAGAACGTGCGTATAGTTTTTTACTCCTTTGTGACAACAGTCACTATCGGCACAAAGTAGCATTAGATACAGATATATTAAAAGCCAACTTACACCACATATTCCTGTGTTTATAATTTACATATTGCTACTGATTTACAAAACTAGATCACTTGTCTGGGTATCTGTTCTTTGGTTAGCTTTTCTTCTATAACAACTCCTGTAAAGTGTAAAGGATGGACATGCGTGACTCAGCCACAGAGAGCTCAGTATTTCTGAACGTGAACGTTATTTTCTGCCATTACACCTCTCTTTCCACCTCAAAGGGTATAATCTGCAAAGTAACTATTTCTATGTCCGTGTCCCAACTCCAAAGAAGTTCTAGACGTCTTCTTCTGTGGCATCCTTCTGCCTCTGTGTACACTTGAGTCCCAAATCCAAGCCTTATTCCAGCGGTGGTTGTTAATCTTCAGTATAGGTTTATTTTTCTGGCAGGTTAAACTGTATGCAAGACGTCATTAGACAGACACCAGCTTACAAAGTGGACTATGGAGTTCAGGGTGCCAATGATGCTCAGCAGAAATTATAAAACTCATTTCAAAAACCAGAAAAACAATTTTGCATTGGCATCGTCCACAAGTCAGAACTGGAGAGGCCCACATGCCTTATAAGTTAAGAGTGTCTTCCAGATGCCACGTTTCAAGATTTGCTGAGCTGAGCTTCCACTCCAACATCTGTTTAGGCTGACAGAGCTCTGTGGACTTAACTCCTGGGCTTGAAGCCAAATCTACCGACCTGTGGTTCTTAATCTTCAGCGTGCATCAGAATTAGCCTACCACCAGAGTCTCTGATTCAATCGGTCCACAGGCCAAGAACTTACAGTTCCAACAAATTTGCAGGTGATGCTGCTGCTGCTGGTGTGGGGACCACAGCTGCAAACCACCGGTGTGTATCTTTCAAATGTGTGTTAATGAAAATAAATGGATGTTATAGTATTCCACATGGCATAGTATTCTTAAGTACTGTCTTCTCAGGGCTTTTCAAAGTACCTTAAAATGAAGTCATTCAAGCTCCTAGAACCCTGTAATGGTATAATGATCTGTAGTTTACAGATGGGAGAATTAAGGGCAAGAGCTTTGTCTAATACCAGACAATAAATCAAGAGCAGAGCCAGGATGAAGAACCAAAATTCCAGACTCGTAATTCCACAGTCCAGGTGGGTTCTGACCTATGCTGGCCAAGTGGCCATTCTTCATAACATGAAATAACAGCATGTGCTGGCCACAGATGATTTTAAATGGAATCAATATGCAGCATGAAAACTGACCATTTTTATAGCCATGCAGTATAAAGATCTACCTTATACCTTCACTCACTTTGTTTCAGTAATTGAAAAGTATACCTTAAGAAATGCAACATGAATGTGGGGAAATGGGCTCTTATTTCTACGGGTAGCGACCATGTGAGTCCAATGTAACCACAAGGAAGCACCAAGAAAAGTCCCCCCCCCCCCACCAAAGAAAATAGCGAGGTAGCAATAAGCATCATCTTATCTCACTACAGCAACCAAGAAAGGAGCTGGCGATACTAAATCACAGAAATAATGTGAGGGGAAAAAGAAAAAGACAACTGTGGACAAAATAAGAAGGGAAAGTTTTATTAATTCTAAATACGCTTTCCCCATTGGGTTTACGCTAGCATTTGTCCTAATAGGTTCCAGATGTTCAGCCGTCCTGTAAGTAGCTACCTAGGATAAAACAGTAGCTTGCCTCCTTTAAGTTAAGAAGGTGAAATTGTGGACCTCAGGGCTGATTTACAGTTTAGTTAAATCAGAGCCCACAGCATGAACGAACAGATCGGCAAGCAGTGGGTGAAGGTGAAAATAGTTGTTAGAAAAGGCTGGAGGCTCAAGAGTTAATACCAACCTTTCCTTTGAATGCAGCCTTCTGTAGTAGCTAATGAAGGTAATGAAATATGACATGTAGTTTGGCCCTTGACCATGGAGTGCACCCCCCTCCCCTCTGTGCTGCGAACAAAGCCAAAACAGATGTAGCGACTTCTGTATGGTTTGGGGTTGACGTTTGTTACACAGAGCAGGTCACCATGTACATTCCCAGAACGTTCGCTTCTGACACACGCGGCATTATCTGAGAAAGATGCTGCCTTTGTTTGTGAGGTGGGGAGAGAAGAGAGGGGCAGAGAGAGCAGACAGGGGGACTTGAGCCTCTATGAAAATTCCGCCAAATTCCCCTCCTGTTCTTTGCTCTGGTTCTCAGCCATCATGTGCCTGCCCATCCCCTCCCCTTGACCCTCTCTAAAATGGAAAAACAAAGAAAAACATTCTGTCCTTTAGGGGGAATAAAGAGGCAGCTTTCCTTCAGCAAAGGAGCTTTCAACAAGACTGGATTTTATAGAAAAATCTCCCTGTACATTGACCGCTGGCCAATCTTTTAACATTAAAAGAAAGGGAACAATAACGGGTATACTACACCCAAGGATGGTTTGGATTCTTATTTCTGAAAGTCACCTATGTTGATCACAGTTGATAATGAACAGGCAGAATCTCCTTGGCAAACAGCATCAATATTTTAGGTTCTCTGACTTTTGTCAGTATCTGTGCCTGGTATCCCCAGGCAAGCGGACAGGGCTCAGATGAATGTATGCTTCTTGCAATAAAAAGCACTCGGCTTGGCTATGCTGCTAATCCTAATTGCAGCTGTACTGGATCCAGCTTTTCTGCTCTTGAGGGCCACTGGACTATTTGACTGTTTGATTTTTTCCCCCCTAGGGATCTCACTCAAGTGGTTTTCTTTAAAGAAAATTTCATCAAGTCTTGGCCTAATACAGCATCTATTCTTTCCAAAGGATCAGATCTTCAGCAAAGTTAGGGCAGAAAAGAGGAGGAGGAGGAGGAGCAAGGGGAGTCCTCTTGACAACTGATAGCCTGTTTCAAATGTTATTTATCATTCTCGGCAGAAACACTGACATGTGCCTTTTGAAAGGGGATACTGTACCTTTAACCTTGAATATGAACGCATTCTTAATTTCGGATGCAAGCTGAGGTTCAAAAACGGATAGCCTTTGGGTGGTGGTTGGGGGGAGGGGTGTGGCTGGATTTATTTATGAGACATGTGGAAAATTTTGACATCACAGGCTAGAGCCATTATTCACTTGTTACATGACACAAGATTGGCTCTTTTAATGCAGCAACATCACATAAAAAAATTTGATTTTGTCCTCTGACAGCAGGCTGGTCCTCTGCTGCTCACTACCCACTCACCCCCCAAAATGTAATCTTTTTAGGTCAAAGGCCACATGAAAGTGATTTAAGTAGGCTACGGCTTTCATCAGATCCCGGAATACTGGGTTTGGACCGAGCTCCCTCATTAACAACAAGCTGCAGGAGGGTGGGGACCGAGGGCTAGTTGGGAAGGAGGCTCTTCTGTAATGGGGTCCCCCAGCCCACCCTGAGCCCCTTTCAGCCCTTCACCAGAAGAGCCATTTCCTATGGCGGGGTAAGACATTGACAGCGACTCAAATCCGCTCATCAATTTTAAGAACAATTCACTTCTGAAGCATATTAGCCCAGACCTTTCTCCAATCATGCAAAGACGTCTGAGGGCTAATGAGAATCTGACCTGGACAGTATAAGACACCCAACACCTTCAGGATGTGTCATCCTTTATTCAAAGCTTTCTTGCCCCCACGACTGCATTTTATGACCAGGAGACAATGCTGGGAAGCTCAGGGACCCCATTTGCAAATGAGGGAACTGAAACTCTGAAAGAGTGGCCTGAGCTCATACACATACAAGTGGCTGATATATGACCGGAACCTAGACCTTCTGACCTAAAGACCTCTCATCTTTCCTCTTCAGCCAATTTTTCTATACCTTTTCTGCACCCAGTGGAAGCCTGTGGAGGGCCGGGAACTATATTGGGTGCTTTTATCTCATTTACAGAGTTTAATATTGCACAGAAATCTCTGTCATCAGACATCCCACATCCAAACCTTGTGCTTTTAGTGCTGGAATAATGTCACAGGGTCCAAAGTTCTGAGTTCAGTTCCTAGGCAAAGGGAAAGAGGCTGCCTCGTGTCTTCATCACACAAAAATATTCAGTCTCTAAAGCTCCTGCCTTCCCAAGCTATTATAAGCACACCCAGGACTGAGTGTTTACATTTTTATTGGCAACAAAAGAGTGGGTCCATTGAAAAGCAAGCTCAATACGTGGAACAAGCACTGGCTCGAGTGAACGCATACCCTGAGCTGAATCCTCTGGGCATCAGGAGCTGCTGGCCAAGGGACAGTGGGAGTGGGGAGAGGCTGCAGGCTCTGACTGCAGGGAGGAGGCTGGGAGGAAGGGCAGATACCCTGAGCATCTGGCTTGGATACACACGTCAGGAAAACTCTACCCAGAGTCCAGAGATTATCCCCATGACCCTGCTTTGTCTGGAAATCTCATCGCTTGAGTAAAGTAGGTTCCTTGTCTTCATTTAGAAGACCATCTGCTAAGGTAGCCAAGGCAGGGTGTTCAACAGCTTATATTGTCACATTCAAGGCTAAGATCTGAGACACAGTCTCAAGCAAGTTGCAAGCCAGAGCCAACCTTAACCGGTTTTTGATGAGCATGGAATCAAAGCCTTGTTTGGTGAGACGTGGAAGCAACAGAGAATCTTTCTATGTTATGAGAACCCCAATTACGCCCACCAAGAGTGACACAATATGTGAGCTGTCCCATAAGATCTTAAAGAGGAGGGATCACTGCCCCTTCTGCTGAGCTTCCAAAGTGACCCGTTCCCCGCTTTGATATTGATGATTAATCCCTTAACTAGCCCAGAACTGCATCAGGAACTTCATTCTTTGACAAGAAATGTTAAAAAGTGTGAGTTACGAGATTCTTCTGAGTATGACTGAAATGTAATCCTGAGTATGACTGAACTGTCATCCTGCCTGGAGACAGGGGGGTGCAGTAGATGACCTCTCCTGCTTCCATCAGGCTTTGCCTTGTGCTGCTGATACAACTTGGACCCTATGAAACGGCCAATATATGAATGCTTTTGATCTACAAAATAGGCAAATTCACAGATTGCAACCTAATATATTTCTGAGTTTGATATATAGACAAGTTTAACATACAACCCTTGCATGAATCACAGGAAATGGGAAACAGCACAGCTAAGAGCATTATTTCCAGTAGAAACACTTGTTATATAATCCCATGAGCATATTATGTAACAGTTGTCTAATTTTCTTTTGCTTCTAAAATGCAAAGCATAGTGACATTTTTTTTATTGTCCATGCTCAGAAAAAAAAGATTAACAAAAAAAAAATATAAAATATTACCAAAACCGTTAAACCTTTTGCACAGTCATTGCCAATCTAGCGATGAAGATGAAGTCTAAAAGACAAGCAGACAGACTTGGAAGAATTGAGTCAATACAACTCTAGGTGCCCTGACAATATGAAAAAAAAGAAATGTTGCTGGTAGCAAAGAAATTAACCAATCTCCTCATATTCTCACTGTTCCTTCTTATAGCCCATCATCCAAGGAAAACAGCCCAGGCAGTGGAAAATTGCTGTTTTCCAATAAGAAAGACCAACCACAGCTGTGTAGTTTTTATTTCAGAATGAGCACACATCACACGAGAAGGGAAATGCTACCAGGCTCTAGAAGTCACCCAAGGCCACTGAAAAGAGGTAAGGGCCCGACACAGTTATAAGCTTTAGAGTGTCTTGCAAGGCTGTGGCCACCTCTACAGATCCTAGTGATTGGAGTGCATGACAGGGCATCAGCAGCTCAAGGTCAGCCAGAGGTTATGGCACCTCTGCTGATGGACTCCATAATAGTCCAGATAATGCATGCTTGGGAAAGTGGGGATACCTACATAAAGAGATGGGGCAAGGGACCAAAAACTGGCTCACAGCCTGTTCATGAAATCCTCTGGGTAAAACCATTTCAACCCCTGCCTTGCTGGGGCTTTAACAAGTCTTCGATCCTATGTGATAAAGACTTTGCAGATGAAGAAATGTTACACAGAGAAAACCAACTAAACACTCTCAATGCAGGCTGGTTGTAGCAGCCAATGGAGAGGGAGAAATAGTCCAAATTTTAAAGAACCAGGTCACACATTTGAAGTGGCCTCATGACCTGCTCCTACAAGGCCACAACCTTCACTGAACAATGTTTCTCGATCTCCAGAAATGACAAAAGGCATGGGACCCAGGAGCCCACCTGGGGCTGCTGGTTGAAAGTGTAGAGTTGTCATAAAAACAGAAAGTTAGTTTTTCAGAGTTTAAGTCCCAGGGAGGCCAGTGGCAAACACAAATCAGAGATGGCTGAAATTTTCTAGTCTGATTCACTGTGTGACAATGAAATGCAGAAACCAACCAGTGCGGAAATATGGACAGGAACAGAACTGGACCTACACTGATAGGGTAGCGAAAGAGCTCTGGAGAAGTCAGGGAGCCTGCACTCTATTTCTGGCTCTCTATTTCTGACCCTCAGTTTCTTCATCTGAAAACTGGGATTATAGGAATTACTGTGTGGATTAAATATGCTAACGTATAAGCAAAGCATACTGAAAACTTTCAATAGCTATAAGGTATTAACGTCACTGCTATCACTATAATGTTGAGACCAATCATACATTCAAGACTGGTTTCTCTTGCTTGTCACTATTTACATGATGGGCTAGAAAAAAATCTGATTCAGCTGGCATAAGAATTCCTTGTACAGAGGGAATCGTCTTTTTAAGGAAAATATCCTTGATAAGGTGCTTGAGGGGAAAGTGAGACCTTGAGGGCATGAGTCAGAAGGAAACAAAGGAGGTAGCTATACTGAAATGCATACAAAACTGATAGGAATTTGGATGACAGGAGAGGTGGGGGGGGGGTGGGCAGGTGAGGAAAGAAGAAAGGAGGAGGAGGAGGAAAGAATCTTGCAAAAAAGTAGGAAATGGGGACTCAAGTTGAGAAAGGGGCCAAATGGCGATATGTAAATGCTCCTGTCCTGCCAAAATGTCAGTAGTCTTCACACCACGCACTCACACACACACACACACACACACACACACACCCCTTGTATGAGTGGTTTGTCTGAGGGAAATTAAGGAAGATGCCTGAGTTCTCAGCTATATCAAACATCACAGACAGCAGAAGGGCATCAAGACAATGTCCAAGATGAACTGATTCAGCACAAGCAGAATGTGGAAGCAAGAGGTAACCACAAGGATGCTTCAGCCCTTTGGAAATCTGCAGAAGTATTGTAAAGGGCATTATATTAACATGGAGCATATTTGGAGGGGGTGGGAGTTTAGAGATTTTTGGACACTAACACCCTACCTGATGTCTGAGTTACAAATGGTCTGCTAATATTAAATAATCAGAAACGTAACTTCCAGAATGCAACAAACTCTATGTTCAATGCCCCGCAAAGGAAGCTGCTCCAAGCACCAACTGTCTTCAAAGCTTCCCCTGAATCTGATGTGTCTATTTAAGATCAGGGTAGAGTGTAGAAGCAAGCCAGTGTCTAGACCTGTGATGAACGCTGTACTACTCCAGAGGTACCAACCAGGTAAGGCAGAAATACTCCTCTTTTCTTATAAGAGTCTTGAATCTGCACCCACCACTCAGGCCGCTTTGAGAGACATACTTCCTCTCTGACCCTCAGTCTCTTTGTCTAAAAATGGCACTGACCAGTAGCCACTTCAAAGGGTTGACATAATGATTAAATGAGAAACATCTACAAAAGATTTTGAAAATGGTAAGATACTATATAAGTGTAAATGTTGTAGGTCCTTTTGAAAAGCTGGTAGATGAATTCCTAAGTAGGCCCGTATTGTGAGAGCAAACATCAAGCATTTAGGATGTGGCTATAAAGCATCCAGATACAGAGCTCATGTTGTGGTAGGTTTCTTTGACCTTCCCTTTGGGGCAGCATTCTCATTCGTAAAGGTGCTAAGAGGGGAGAAACGCTCATTCTGCTTGGGACGTTGGTACCCAGGCTTCTTTCACACCCGTTGCTTCTGTGGCTCCTGTTAGGATAGCTAAGAATCCACACACAACTTCCCAGGGGAAGAAAATAGCCTCCTCCCTTCCTTTCAGGAAGAAAAGGGACACAGAAAAACAACTCAATTTTGGCTACAGTTCTGTCTTGAAATCTCCCAGCAGATTAGGAAACAGAAAAGGATAAACCCCAAAGATGATCTCCTGTCTCCAGGTTTTGAAACTGCTTCCAACTAAGGTGTGAAGGCTGTGGGAAAGGAAAAAAATTTCATTCTCTGAATTAAAAGAATCAAAAGACCCAATATTGATTTTTGTCCATCATTACCAAATACGCACAATAACAACAACAACTTAGTACAGAAATCATCACTGAGAAGATTATTACAGTCTCATAAGTCACATGAATGTACTTATTAGGGGCTACGATTGTGGTGCAAGCGAATTCCTTGTTGGATCATAAATTATTATTGTAATTTATGAACTGCTTTTTTTCCCTCTTCTTCTTCCTCTTTCCCCCTGTTCTGAAGCCCATTTATGAATTCTATTCATGCCAGATAAAATCAAAACAATGAAACATCAGGGCTCCTCCAGGACAGCAGCCCCTGGTGCTTGCTCAGCTGGCTTCACATCTCACGTGACCGCAACAATGTCGGCCTCTGAGCTGCCCGCCTCCAGCTGCCCCCGGGGAATCAGGCAGCTTCTGAGCTGAAGTCCATACTACATCTACAGCCAAAGGAAAACGAGCCCATCCTCCCTTGGGAGAGCAGGCCACAGGGAAGGGACACTTCTCTTTCTGAAGATGACTTCTGACACACTGACTCTATAAAAGGCCAATCAGCTGGTGGGTCTAGTTCTTCGGCCACTTGCGAGCCCTGGCAGTTATAAACCCAGGGCTTCTCCCTTCAGAGTGAAATAACTACAATCTCCTAATAATGAACAAAACCAACATCAGTGACACTGCCTGGAAATGAATGTTACCACTTGGATTCGAATAAAAGAGAAGTTGAACAAGCTGTACTAGGTGCTTTTTATTTGTACATATATTCAATTATATGGCACATGTTTTTAGTGAAACTGTTAAAAAGGGATTTATTTTCAGTGGGTTGCATCTTTTATCCCCACCAGTAAAACGAAATCTTAGTCATTTCTCAGGTCCCTACCTCTGGTACCTTAACAGTCCAAATCAGATCAGTACAATTCTACAAATATTTATTAAGCCCCAGCATAGGGAAGGACAAATACATATTTTCTGAATGAATAAACAAGACAACATAATCCTCCTTGGCTGGGAGGCAGGTTAAAGGTGTATGTATATGTGAGTGTGCAAACAGATCCTGTTCCCCAATAGATACTGGTTCCCCAAAAAAGCTGGTCTTCAACCTTTACTATTCACTGAAAAAATCACTCCTGCAACTAACTGCATCAACCAGAAGGGGCACATGACAGTAGAGGGAGGTCTAGACCAGAAAATCAGGGCGTACAGGTTCAAGTTTTGGCACGTCACTTCATTTCCCTGTGTTTCCATTTCCACACCTGTGAAATAGGTGGAGAGGTCCAAGTTCTTGCTCTAAACTCGGGCTGTGAATTACCTTAGGAGTTCCAGGCATGGTCAGTGCCCCAGTAATATGATGATACACATGCTGATGGGTCCATTTGACCCTGTTTTTATTTAGCAGAATCTACATACAAATCCTATTATTGTTGTGTCTGTAGTTGTCATAAATCCACAAAGACTATTAGTGTACATCAATGTGCTGTGAGACTTGAATGTGCTCATTTTACTTCTCTCTTCCTCAGTTTCCTTGCCTGAACTTTCTTGCAGCTCTAACGTGCCAGCTTTCTCTGATAGCTTAGTCACAAGGACAGGGAAAATGTGTATGAAAATCCACACATTCGGATCTATCCTTATCATTAGAGAAACAGTTTACCTAAGAGCCTGCCTCCTTCTAAAGTCATCCCTGTTTATGAAAGACAGAACATTAGTCCTGTCAAGAGGAACAAATTACTCAGTTACCGTGGAGACATGCTGAAGTTCTCAAAGCCCAGGACTGTGCCCTAAAGATATGACAGACGCAAAATAAATGGCATATTTTAATTAAATTGATTATGTATAAAATCCAGTTCCCAGGATGCAGGACCAAGGTGTCAGACTTCTCATGACCCCTTCAGAGAAGGGGGCCAAACAGAGACAAAGCAATGGCAATGAGAGATAAGATTCCACAGGGAAGGGGTGAGCTAGTGTGCCCCATGACAAACTCTGGATATTTGGCTATGGATGAGTACTGGAGTGAGAAATGGCCTTGGGATATTAGGAAACACCAAATCATTTTTTAATGACTACTACTTTCAGTAATCTCATGTTGAGTTTCAGAGCGTCCCAAACATTTTCTAGCAGAAGTATGCTGGGCATTGATGATAGGACACAAGGTCTGTGTCTGGCAGGTGAAAACCTACACTAAAATCAGGGAGAAGAGTGAGAAGGGAAAGGGTAATGCAAATGGCATCTTGGTCTCAAGTGCATGGCAGCAGCAGACCCTGAAATGTTACATTGTAGCCACAAAGCACCGAAAATGGACCAAGCTCCCTGCCCCAAATACCCTGGCTGATCAGACTCACGTTTTTGATGAGCACCACATCCAAAAGGTTGACGAGAAATGTTTTCTAAGCAAGACAAAAAAAAGAAAGAAATCATAAAAATAAGCAGATATATTTATCTGCAAGATGATACATGTTGTACTCTTATACATAACCAAAGCATTATTATTTCTAATACACAAAAAGCTTTTACAAGTCAAGAAGAAAAAGAAAACATAGTAGAAAAACAGGCAAGGGATCTGAATAAGAACTTATAGTATGGGAAATGCACATGTCTAATAAATGTATGAAATATGCCCAACCCCAGGGATGGTCAGGTAAATGCAATTAAAGCAACAATGAACTGTCACTGTTGAAGTACTATTATTGTCTTTGTTGACAAAACTTGAAAATATTAGTGACATCCAGTGCTGGGGATGATATTAGGGTCAAAAGTACTCCCATGTATTTCTGAATACAAATTGTTACATTTTTGAAGGTAATCAAGCCATGCCTATTAAAGATTAAAAATTCATTTACCCTTTGACATAATAAATATCAGAATCCACTGAACATTTATCAGAATCCACTGAACATTTATCAGAATCCACTGAACAGAAATAAAAGCACCAATATATAAAAATATGTATGAGGATGTTTGTTTAAACAATGACTATTATAGAAAAAAATCTTGATTCGCCTAAAGGTCTATGATTAAGGAAAATGGGTGGCTACATTCTGTTATACCAATTCTATAAAAAAATTATGAACTTACTACAAATAATAAGACCTAGAAAAATGTTTATTACACATTAGTAAGTTTTAAGAAGTACACTGCAGGGTAATGTGTGTGATATAATGTCATCTTTGTAAAATAAAAGTAAAGTCTTCCTGTGTGTACAAAGATAATGATACAGAAAGATATCCATCAAACTACTGGAAGATTAATTACAAGTGGTGGTAGGAATAAAGAGGAAGAGTGGAGCATTAAATATTTTTCCTTTACACATATTTATATATTGAATACCTCTGTTTTATTTGACTTGCTACAATAAGGATATCATAAAACCACAGCAATAAAATAGAAATGCTAAAACAAACAACAGCAAAAAGCTACACCAAGTTCTAGCAGCTTTTCCAGTAAGGATCTATGGATTTTAAACCAACCAAGGACAGCCGCATGGCCCCACATGGCATCTCTCACATAGTTGATACTCAGTAAATATTGAATGAATGAACATTCGACATTCAAAAAGATTTACTGAATGTGGTTGGAGGAAGGTGTAATTTCAGGATCCAAGGAAAGCTTCATCCTCACCCCTCCCATCTCCATCCTTCAAAAAACAACAGCTTAGTATCTGGAAAATTATTTGATATAATTTACAACCCTCAGAGGCCCATTAGAAGCTTCCAGCATCACAGCAAATGTGAGTCTCACTGAAAAATATGTGGGTCTTGTACAATGCCTGGGCCCACCTGGGAGAAATGCAGCTGCTTCTATTTCATTTGAGGGGAAAGAAAGTGAATTCTTCACCTTTCTATCATACTGTAACATCACTGAAAAGCCATTTTGAGCCTTTCTCCAAACTCCATGAAATCTTATAAGGCCAAAACACTAAAGACACATAGACAGACACACACACACACACACACACACACACACACAAATATATGTTTATTTGTGGCTTTAATTCTTAAACAACTGAGTATACTTAATGTCAGCATTTTGTCTGCCACTTCTCTGACAGTGTCTGAGGAAATACCCTGTCTGTAACTCTACCACGGCACCTGCAAATCTTTTTCATAAATACCTGTTCCTATATCTGTATCTATGTATGTATCTATCTCCCCATCAAGACTGCTACATCCTAGAAGGAAAGACTATGATGTCTTCCATCTTTGCACACTGTAGACACTCAACCTCTGTGCTTTGAATGGATGGATGGGTGAAAATCACTTACTGTTCATCCATTTATGCTGCAAATTAACTGAGCAACTATGATGTGCTGGGCACTGCTCCAGCAGTGGGATTTAGCAAGGGACTGAAGACTAAAGTCCCTGCCTTCATCAAGCTTACAGTCTAGTGGGGGGCAGACAACAAGCTGATACATTTGTAATGCAATGCCCTGTGGAAAAAAAGTATAGCAGAGTAAGGAGACAGAGGGTGACAGGGGAACTTCTTTAGCTCAGGTGGTCAGAGAAGGCCTCTCTGAGAAGGTGACATTTGATGAGATGGTGATATTTGAAAGCAATGAGGGAGAGCATCAGCCATGTATACATATGGAATAGAACACTCCAGACAGAGGGAACAGCAAGTGCAAAGGCCCTGAGACAGGAACATGATCGGCACATGTTAGGAGCAGTAAGGAAGCCCATGTGACCACAGCACAGTAAGAGAAAAAGAGACCAGACAGAGTCAGAGGTAGGGCCGGACCCTGAAGGGTCCTGAGGTCACGGCTTTAGTTCAGCTGGGTACGTGGGGGCTTTGGGGGCAATGAGGGGGAAAGTGGGCTGGCCCTCATGCAGGTACACAGCTAGGTTTTCACAAGACGGGCAAACTCAGGGGTGGGGTGGGGTAGTTCTCAACCTGCAACACTGGTGGGTAGATGGGAGGGTAGACAGGAAAGGGGCCACACGGTGACATCCCGCTGTAAGGTCCCCAGGGCTGACCCTGACACTCTGAGCACACTGACCTTTGCTTCCTCATGCTCCTCTCCTTACCATCATCATCTTGACAATCTTCATGCAAAACCTTACACCTTTTAAACATTGGTGAAAGGTGCCACTCTTCAAACATGAGACCAAGGCAGGAGAGATTGCTCCCAACCCGCCTCCCCAAACCCGCTCCAGCTTCTGCACTTCCCTGATCTTGTGTTAGGGTTTTATTGGTTCTAGACTAGAGGGAATCTATCATCCTGTCAGCAGGTTTGAGCCTCGCCCTAGTGAATGGTAGTGTTCTGTCCAATTCCATCCACCACGTGCTAGGGCAAGGAGGATGGAGGAAAAGCTACTCAGGGAATTCGACATGAGCAAAATAACTGTAATGGAAAGCAGAATGTGAAAAAAAAATTTAATGGGTACAAAGAAAAACTGTGAATTGAGAAAAGAAAGTAGAGTCATCCATTGGGCACCTCCAGGTAAGGCAGCAGGGACTGCTGGCATTTGAGATGTGGGTACCGATATTATCATAAAAGTCACCTCAAAAGCTGAGTTATGTGCATACATAATCTTCATTATTATACAAACCTGTCTTCCCCAAATGTGATGCAGTCCATCTGACGCTAACACCCTTTGACTGGTTTCTCCCTCCTTCCCTCCTTTCCATCTTCCTTTCCTTTTTTCCTTTTCTCAGTGCAAGAGGATTCAGAGCCACTGATATCCAAATTTAGGAAAAATCCAGATATATATTTGGGGAATATCTATAACCATCAAGCTAACTTAACCAATATAATATTTTAAATACTGCTAAAAATCATCTGTTTTCTTTCTTTCTTTTTTATTTATTCAGCTACATCGGGTCTTACTTGCTGCACATGGGATCTTTTGTTGCGGCATGGGGGCTTCTCTCTAGTTGTAGCGTGGGGGCTCTAGAGCACACACAGGCTTAGTTGCTCTGTGGCATGTGAGATCTTAGTTCCCCAACCAGGGATTGAACCCGCATCTCCCACATTGGAAGGTGGATTCTTAACCTCTGGACTACCAGGGAAGTCCTAAATTATCCATTTTCTTAAGTAAGATACCTCATCCACCCACTCAAGATTCTAGAATCTCATTTCCTTTCCAACACACCTTTCAAGTAGGCATTTTGCAAGGCACCCTGCTAGATTACATGTACTATCTCATTTAATTGTTCCAACAATCCCTATGAACTTGGGACTACTGTTACCACCACTTTACATTCAAGGACTATAACTTGCTCCCAATCCCTCGCAATGCAAGACCCAGGGTCCAAAGCCAGGGTCTAAGGCCCGCACTTGGGAACTCACACTCATTCACCCTACCTCTCAATATCAACCTTTCTATTAGGAGCAGGGAAGGGACAGGAAGGGATGTGCACATTGAAAACAGTCCAGTTACTTCTGGAGAACACTCCATGATGCAAACTTTGGAAGAAAAAGGGGAGAAATGGTTAAAACCATATCCTTGGATTGTGACTGCATTGTCATTACCAGAATGAAACAACTTCTCCTTTGGGAGAATAATCATGAAATGAATGCTGTAAGGAAACCTGTTGAATTTCATTCATCCCATTTTGGTAGAGAATATAATGGTGGATGGCTGAGATTCTTGTTTTATTGTTGTCATTGTTATTATTGTTGTTGAATAGCTTTAAATATCGGAAGGAAGAAAAGTTGGACATGCTAAGAAACCAGTCCATAAGCTTCTGTAAGAGAGGACTTCCTATATCTTATGCTCCAGATAGATAGAAGATGGATGAATGAATAGAAAGTGAGAAAGAGACAGACAGATACACAACCCTTAGCATCCAGGGATTTACAACTTGTGAGCATTCAATAAATGTCAGTTGAATGAGACTGAACTAAATAAACTTGAAGGTACTATACCTGGATGGGAACAGCCTGGGTAAGAGATTTAAGAAGAGCTTGAAGCAGATGCCCTTGGTATGTGACATGCAACAATTTAAACTACTAGTTTAGAGGGGAACAAAAGGATATACTGGTTTGAGTCTCCAGAAAGTCAGAGAAACATTTTAGAAGAGAAGGAAGAATTTAGAGCTAGAAAAGAACATGTAGTGTTCAGAGTATACAAACTACAAGGGCAACAACCCAGCGTTCTAAGCAGGCTTAGAGAAGACCCTGCTGGAAAAGCGTTTCCAAAGAAGACATACGAGGGGCCCATAGACACGTGAAAAGGTATTCACCATTACTAATCATCTGGGAAATGCAAATCAAAACCATAATGAGCTATCACCTCACACCTGTTAGAATGGCCATTACCAAAAGGACAAGAGATAACAAGTGTTGGCAAGGATGTGGAGAAAAGGGAACCCTTGTGCACTGTTGGTGACAATGTAAATTGATGGAACTACTATGGAAAACAACATGGAGGTTCCTCAAAAAATTAAAAACAGAACTACCATATGATCAGCATCCCACTTCTGGGTATATATCCAAAGAAAATGAACTCAGGATCTCAAAGAGAAATCTGCCCTCCCATATTCATTGGGAGCCCTCCCACACTAGCCAAGCTATGGAAACAACCTAATTGTCTCTCAATGGATGAGTGGATAAAGAAGATGTAGTCTATATACAATACAATACTTTTCAGCCATTAAAAAAGAATGAAATCTTGTCATTTGTCACAACATGGATGGAGGCTGAGGGCATTATGCTAAGTGAAATAGGTCAGACAAAGGAAGACAAACACTGTGTGATCTCGCTTACATGTAGAAGCTAAAGAAACAAAAACAAACGCATAGATACAGAGAACAGCCTGGTTGTTGCCGGAGTCAGGGGGTCGGGGGGAAGTGGACAAAATAGGTGAAGGTTTAAAATCATTAAAAAAAAAAAAAAAAAAAAAAAAAAACACCTGCTGGAAAAGGGAGCCAGGCCTGAGGACCTATATCTATAAGTTAAAAACTCATAGCAAACTACTATTTTGAGACGCACAATTTATAGCACTTGCTTAAGGACAAAGTGCTAGACTCTGTTCTACCACATAACTTTTTTTACTTGGGTCTGTTTTATTTTTTGTTGTTTGTTATTGTTTTTGTCATGCATTTGCAATAAGTGCGATATTTCCTAAAGAGCAAGGGGTTGAAGAAAAGATGGGAGGAGGAACCAAATGGCAGATTCTTGTTTTCCTCAGTCGTCAGAACTGAGGTGACCCCGCCACCATCCTAAGGTGCAGAGAGAGTTCCCAGGAGGAATTAAAAGGCCTCTTTAAGGCTATTCCTGAGGCTGAAACCTCTTTTCACTGACAAGCATCATCAAAGCTGTAATGCAGGTCAGCTGCACAGGGCAGATGCAGCATGCAGGCCTGCAGCAATCTGCCTGACATGCAATGAAAATGCACCTGACCCAGGGAGGTGCCACTGCATGGAAGCCTGACCCTTCCTCGGTGGGGAAGAAGCGGCCTGGCCTGCAGCCTCATTCAAGGTCCCCCGACCTGAGCCTGAGCAAGCCTGTCATCCAAGCAGTTGTTCCACAACCCAGCTTTGAGTTGTCACAAATGTATGATCTCTGCTCTACACAGCTCTGTGTTTCACAGTGCTTCTTCTCACCGAGGCTACGTCATCATTTAAATTATTAACAGTGGAAGTGCATTTACCAGGGGAGTTGGTGGAATATAGGATCTTAAAGGGAAGGGGGGGGGGCAAAGTGGGAATGCAGTTTCACCTCCCTCATGTGACTCGCCCTTCACAGCCCCTGATCTGTGGGCTGAACATGCATAGGAGCAATGGGAGGATTTTTTTGGAGGGCTGTGTTGGGTCTTTGTTGCTGCGTGCAGGCTTTCTCCAGTTGCGGTGAGCCAGGGCTACTCTTCGTTGCTGTGCGCAGGCTTCTCACTGTGGTGGCTTCTCTTGTTGTGGAGCATGGGCTCTAGGCGCATGGGCTTCAGTAGTTGTGGTGCATGGGCTTAGCTGCTCCACAGCATGAGGGATCTTCCCGGACCAGGGCTCGAACCCATGTCCCCTGCATTGGCAGACAAATTCTTAACCAATGTGCCACCAGGGAAGCCTTTTTTAAAAAAATATTTATTTATTTGGTTGCGCCAGGTCTAGTTGCGGCAGGTGGGCTCCTTATTTGCAGCTCGACGGCTCCTTAGTTGCAGCTCACCAGTCCTTAGTTGCGGAAAGTGGGCTCCTTAGTTGTGGCATGAGAACTCTTAAGTTGTGGCATGCATGCGGGATCCAGTTCCCTGATCAGGGATCAAACCCGGGCCCCCTGCACTGGGAGCGTGGAGTCTTAACCACTGCACCACCAGGGAAGTCAGTGGGGGAATTTTAAAGCGAGTTTCTCTTCCAGCTCTGGTTATTTAAAAAAAAAAAAAATTTATCTCAATTACCTAACCTGAGCTTGCCAATAGTTTTCAGAAATCATGAGACCATCAAAGCCCTATTTAGTCTGGAAAAAATGGCAGCCCTGCCCAGATTTCTCTGCTGTCACCTGCTCTCCCTCCTACCTATCTTGACTTACTTTGCTTTGTAGCAGTGCAAGGGAATACGAGAATTTTTTTGCAACCCACCTATTGCAATGTCTACCTCCTCATCTCTGCCAGCAAAGTGAGAAGCAAATCTAGAAAGAATTGGTTACATGCACTTTGGCCTTAGAATATCCTGGCTGTTGGATGCTAGATCTGAGGCCTTGTTCATAGTATTTATTTTCGAGGCTGCCCTAAGCCCTGCCGCAGCCTCTCCTCCACTTAACCTGCTACCCTAAAAAGAAAGTGAAATTGTATGACTCACACCCAGCTCTGCAAGAATGAAGCTCAACAGACTAACCAAACCATCTCTTGCCATTTTTAATAAATTGGATTGTGGATCAGTCTTAGAAGTATCTGGCCCTCTGATGGCAAGTCCTTTTTCAGAGATGATCAAAATTTTTCTATTGCATAGAAAGTCCGTTTACAAATGCACACTTTAGAAGATTATTTGATTTAATAGTAAAGACAGGGACTTCCCTGGTGGTGCAGTGGTTAAGAATTCACCTGTCAATGCAGGGGACACAGGTTCGAGCCCTTGGCCGGGAAGATCCCACATGACGCGGAGTAACTAAGTCCGTGCACCACAACTACTGAGCCTACACTCTAGAGTCCGCGAGCCACAACCACTGAAGCCTGCGTGCCACAACTACTGAAGCCTGTGTGCCATAACTACTGAAGCCCGTGCGCCTAGAGCCCATGCTCCGCAACAAGAGAAGCCACCGCGATGAGAAGCCCGCGCACCGCGACGAAGAGTAGCCCCCACTCACTGCAACTAGAGAAAGCCCGCGTGCAGCAACGAAGACCCAACGCAGCCAAAAATAAATAAAATAAATTAAAAAATAATAATAAAGACATGTAACAAAGCCTTCAATTACTTGGTTATTAACCCAGATAAACTCCAAGGGCCCTTTCCAACTCTAAAATCCTTTTATTTGAGTTGTATTTGTCAACTTCCAATTCAGTATTTTGCTGAATTACTTCAAACAGTAATAATAATAATACCTAAAGTTTTTATAGCATTTTATAAAGTGTTTCAAAATGCTTTCACATTCATTACCCTATTCGACCCTTCCTGCAGCCCTATGAATTATGGTATTTATCATTACCCCAGCTCACAAAAGAAGAAACAGAAGCTCAAAAAGGTGAAAAGACTTAGCCAAGGAAATTCAACTAAATGGAAGAGCTTGAATATTAACTACCAGGGAAGTTTTAGGACTGGATTCAAGTGTAGACTATTATTAACTGGCAGCATGGTCTTAAGTAAATCACTTGCTATTCTGAGCTTTACTGTCAATGTGTAAAACAAGTTGGTTAACCATATGATCAGCATGGTCTTTCAAATCCCTAAAACTCTACAACCTATAATTCTAAATGGTTCCTTTTTCTGGGCCTTGTACCTCCATCCAAAAATAAGGGAATTATACGAACAACCCAGGAAGGCTGAGATTAAGAATAATCACTGTAGCACACTTAAGAACTTTGCAAATACAAATACACCAAATGAAAACAAATTTGTAGCAGAAAGCTTAGAACATAGTCACCTAATATCCCCTTTATAGTGTGAAAATGCTAAAACTCCCACCCTCCAATGACAGACATTTAATTAATACCTTTGTCCCTTCAACATGATGAAAACCAAACCAGAATGTGCTTTTGGCTTAGTTCTCTTAGAGACCACATCTAGCTCTTGCTTTTCTCCTAAATTGGAGCCCTCAGTTTGAGACATCTGAGTCTACCTTGTGCAAAGCTCACACTCTTCCCTTCTGTGTCATCTGACAGTGACATGTACAACCTAAATTTCCCAGAGCACATCAAAGCCACATAGTGGCTAATTCCCATTGAAGCATCAAAGGTGATCTTTGGTCCCTTCCCTTTATAATAGGCAGGAGACTACCTATATGATAATGACTCTGTTCGTTCAATGCCTCTTTGGGGAGTTCGGTGGTTTATTACCATATGGGGAGCCCAATTCCAGAGACTCCCTTGTCTCTGGCTGTCGTGGAACAATTCTAGCTAAGTGTTCCTATTATCAAGACTATGCTGAGGGGATTTCCCTGGTGGTCCAGTGGGTAAGACTCCATGCTCCCAATGCTGGGGGCATGGGGTCAATCCCTGGTCGGGGAACTAGATCCTGCATGCATGCCTCAACTAAGAAGCCCACATGCTGCAACTAAGAAGCCCGCATGCCACAACTAAGAAGTCTGCATGCCACAACTAAAGATCCCGCATGCTGCAACTAAGACCTGGCACAGCCAAAATAATTAATTAATTAATTAATTAATTAATTATTTTAAAAAAGACTATGCTGAGGTTTTTATTTGCATTCCATCCTTGTAACAATTCTATTACTGTCACCACTTAACAGATGAGAAAACTGAGGCACAGAGAGGTTAAATAAATCCCCCAAGGTCATATGGCTAATAAGTGGTGGAGTCTGGGATGCAAACCCAGACAGGTTGATTCCCAGCCTATGATACTCTTCACCACCAAGCTGCTGCCCACTCATCCACTAACCAGGCAATGGAGAAACCTCCAAAGGGATGAGTTCTCAAGGTACTAAATTTCCTGTCAGTGGAGGCATCCAAGCATAGGCTGGGCCTCCACTTGCCTTCAAACTCTAAGATCTTACAGTTGTAAATCTCTTTAAAGCCCTCTCAGCTTCCCCTTGGGTGCTCGTGTATCTATTCCTGACACCCTTCCTGTGTCCTCCTGACATAATGAACAGCTGTCCTCTCTATCGTCCCATGACACTGTTTATACTTCTATTACAGCGTTTGCCATACTGCAGTATAGCAAATTATGTTCTTCCTTCTCCAGAAGGTCTTGCAAGCTGGCTTCCCTTGCTGAGTCCTACTGATAGACACGTTTGTTTGGGGCAGTTACTATGTTATAATAAATAGATGGGGTAGGCACCTCCACTTTGCCACAGTCCTCCTCACTCCCTACTGTCTTACCTGCCTGCCTTCTGACAGGATTTAAGATATAACTCCTATAAGAATTATTCCTTTTTGAATAATATAGACTATGCCTTGTTCATTTTATCCTCCATGCAGCCTAGTGCAGTATCAGAAAAACAGCTCAATAGATGTTTGATGAATGAATCAGTGAATAAACAGATGAGTGTATGATGACTGCCAGGCAGCCTGAAGATGCACTAAGTGCAAAGGTGGCAGTTAAGGCAGAAACTCACTGGGCAAACTCCCCAAATGGGCGCAACCTCTATCTCTTTGCACCTGTTAACTCAATTTATAAAGCAGATATGACAGTACTTACCTACTTGTCAGTAGGGTGCCACATGAAATAATTAGTTAACGTCTATAAGGTACTATCTGCACTAAGTGGTAGATATTAGTTCTACTGTGAATGCTCAGGTTTGGGCCTCCAGTGAATCCAGTTTAAATGGAGCTGGCAAACTAAACACCAAGAGTTATCCAGTCTATCCTTCTGGCTCTGCAAACATCCAGCTTCCAAGCCAGGAATTTGTCACACCTTTCTCAGAGCTAACCGACCTCTCTCTCTCTCTCACTCACACACACACACACACACACACACACACACACACACACACACACACACACACACACACACACACACACACACCTCTATCCCTGTCCTATCTCTATCTTTGTCATTTTAGGCAAATGTTTGGGTGGAAGGGTAAGATGCACTGGTAAATGAGCCAAGATTCTCAAATGGATGGATTGCAATGGCAGAGCAGCAAGGTAGTTAGTGACCTGGGGTAGTAGGGATTCCCTCGATTTGGGTAATGTTCTCTTTCTTGATCTGGAAGTTGGTTGCACAGGTAAAAATCTTTTGAGCTGCACACTTATTATTTGCATACTTTCCATACATATGTTATATTCCATTATTTTTTTTTTTAATTTAGAGAAAAAAGGCAAATCATGCAGTTCAAAAAATAGTGAGCATTACACCTGCTTTCCCTTGCTAGAAGTTCGAGTCTTTCCCTCTCACTCATTTCAGGACTTTTACCAACCTCAAGCTCTCTGAGACAGACTCTCCTCGGAAGCCCATCATGTAATGGTTATTTAGGTATCCATGGTTCTTGCACTGAACCAGAAGTCTGCCTCGTTAGCTGTGCCTGTGGTTCTTAGCACAAGTTCCTTCTTTTTCCTGTACCCCATACTCATTCAGTCCTCCCAGAGTCAAGGACTCCTTCCCAGAGCAAAGACACATCATGGGTATCAGCTGGGTCCCTCGTCAGCTCAGCTCCAGGCAAGATTTGTTCCCTTGTTTGTCTGGAGCTTTGGTTTTAATTTGTAATGTTTGCTTAATCTACTATTAGTTGTGCTGAATTTAATTTAACTCATTGTAGCAATTCATTTCTTTCAATCTTCTATTATTGGGTATCATGCTTAAGTTGTAAGTGATTTGCCTTCTCTAATCACCATGTTGGAGTCTTTTGGCCCAGTTATTCTCCCTTGCAAGTAACATATATAAACATATATATATATATTTAATTGCAGAGGGGCAGGGTGATGGCAAAGCTAATGAGATCTGTATCCTCAATTTTATCGATTGGCTTCTATATTCTTAATGAAATCAGGCAAAGGGATGACAAGGAGTTACTTCTTCCCCCTACCATTGTCAACTGGCAAACACAGAAAAAGCAACAGCCAGACACACCTTCTGTCTTACTATAAATCTACAAAACCAACACCACATAGTAATTATTTTTAAAAATTAAAACAAAAAATAAACTACACCTCTAGCTTGGCTAATGCCTTTCTACCCAAATTTTTAAATATATAATAGGTGTATTTTTCAAATGAAACTTAACACTCCTTTTTATGGAAGGTCTTTTGACCTTACATAGTTCACAACTTCTTGAAAGTACCAATCACATCCCATGTATACTGAAACAGTATTTATCGTGTTGTAATCAGTTCAGCTTATTCCAAAATCTCTGAAGAAATAAAAAATCACCATACTTAAAGGTAGGGTGATAGACATCAATTTTATTTCTCTAATACAATGGGAGAATGCTAGAGAGTACATAATATGGGAATGAATGCAAACACATGCAATGCACTTAGCCCAGCGCCTGGCCTGTAATAAGCACTCAACAGATACTAGAATAATGAGGACAAGAGTAACTATAATATAACCTATTATGATTATCTATAAAATCTCATCCAGTTTGACTTCCTTATCTCTGTGATAAAACATGCCACCAGAATGTATGTATCCAAAGCTCACACTTCCAAGTAGAGTAGGTGATCCTTCTGATCTAAGTATACCAAAATGCTTTTCACCAGGATTGCTGACTTCTGTAGGCAAGCCCAACCTTAGGGTAAACCTAAATTTAGTAACAGAAACCCCATGCAGGAAGTGGCTTCTAGGAAATCTTTATAAGTAGTCCTCAAACATCCAAGGTACATAGGAAATGTTTCACCTACATCTCTCTCTAACCAGAACATCCCACTTTGTGTCAATCGTGCAGAATTTATCTGGAAGAACCTATAAGGACCCAACTCTAATCTACTGTTTATCCATCTTCTAATCGCTAAAGAAAACAACTGTGATCAGGTTGACACGTGTCAGGAGAAAGCTACTACTTTTCAAGTAACTAACGTGTGTGACCCTAGCCTTTCAGGGGCTCAATATCTATATCTTCATATATAGAAATAAAATGGTAGAGGAAGGGTTTGACAGGAGAGACCCAGAATCTGGATCTACAAAACCAGTTAGCCCAAAAAGACAAAACAGAGAGAAAGAGGAAAAATAGTTATAGATGATATAGGTATAGATATAGAAGTAGATACAGATACACATATAGATATAGATATGGAGATAGATATGCAATGGTAGGACTAGATCTCTTTCAGCTCTGTTATTCTACATTAAACTATCAGGGTGATACTTGTAACAGAGATATTTAAAATCTAACTAGGGAGATGATAGAGTCATGAAATATTAAATAACCTAACATATTCACATCAAAAGGAAGTATATGAGAAAGGGTTAAATTTGTCACGTGAGCTCATTGGAAAGTGATTCACCATGTATCGGAGGCAGGGGCCAGTGGCTGTGCTCTAGACCCACAAGCAAAATCTAGCCCATCCCTTATTTTTGTAAATAAAGTTTCCTGGCACACAGCCACTCATTTAGGTACTGTCCTTGGCTGCTTTCATCATACAATGGCAGAGGTGAGAAGTTTCAACACAGAGTGTATGGCCCACAAAGCTGAAAATACTTGCTACCTGGCCTTGTACTGAAAAAAAAAAAAAAAAAAAAGTTTGCTGAAGTCTGATCCAAAAAAGTCTTCACAATGGAGTTTTTTTTAAAAAAGAGCTGAGTCTTGAGGGATGGGTAGGGACTGAATAGACAGAGCACTCTCACAACAGGGAGAAGGAACTGAGTACCTGAGTGGAGGTGAGACTGGGCACTGCAAGACCCGAAAGGTGGGTCACTGAAGGAGAGCATGGATGATGAAATGGGCTGAGATGGCACATGCCAGAGAACCATGGACATCCAGACCAAAAAGACTGGACACAGGCAGCTATTACTGAGGCTTTCTGAGCAGAGAGTTGACCAAATGAAAGTGAAGATTTAAGAAAAACCCAATCAGGTATGGATTGAGATTCCTGGCGCAAGACATTTAAGGCCTGAGCAACCCAGAAGCTGTGGGACTGGGTTTAACGGTATGAGTAAGGGAGACAGCAGGAAAGACTGAACAACATGACTTAGTGACTGTTTGGTTTGGGGGATGAGGAAGGAGGCAGGTGTAATCAAGGCCGCTCCAGGGCTTCCGACCAGGGCGACCACACAGCTGACCACTTTGCACACAGCCACACGCATTGGTGCACGCAATTTCTTGAGCTGACAGTGAAAGGCGCGCCTGAGAGTTTCATGCTATGAATCAAGTCCAAAGCAATTCTCAGGTACAGGGTCAATGATTTTAGTGATTTTTTTTCTTTTTTTTTTCCCCCCCTCTTCTAATCAATGTAATACATTGGCTCATTCATCGTACTGCAGGGAAGGAGAAAAGCAGTAGTTTGCTGCTTCTCAGAGTTGCTCTGACAGGTCAATACCCTGTCATCACTAATCCTACAAACCACAACAGACTCTCTTTTAAAGATTTCAAGCAAATAGGTGACTATTATCATCTTTCGGGGAGTTTCTCTACCTATTCTCCTTTTCATGTTACAGACCCCCTAATGGTAAGGTAAGCCTTGAAATCACAGTTTTGACAGGCAGATTGTGAAGTTCAAGTCAATTTCTCATTTTCCTGCTCTGACTGCCAAGGAGGAGTTCCAGCGGCCTGGGAACATCCATCTGGTTCCCTTGACAGGCCGGCTCCCTGCGACTCCTATGTTACAAGGCCCTCCGCTCCCTTGTCACAAGCGGCGTCTTCCATTGCAGAGGGCTGGGCATCGTTCTGGGAACCCTTTGCCCAGATACTCATTAGTACTGCATTAGTCTGTAAACTCAGAGTGAAACGCCTAGTTCAACTCGCTCTTACTTGATGTACTTGAAAGGTCTGGAGAATTTATGGCAGGATAATGTGGAGCCCAGCACCTATTTATGAGTTGATCATTTGTACCGAACCCCCCTCAAAGTGCCGAAGGTTACCATTCAACCAGGGCCTGCACTAATGCCACTCGAAGGCCAACAAAGCCAAGTGTATGAAAGTTAAAAGCATTAATAAAAGTGTAACTTATAAATTACTTCATCTTTGTCACCCTTTTTGAAATGGGGTGAGAGAGGCCAGGGTAAATTTATTTTTTAAGTGCTTTCTGAGACCTGAACGGGTCAGGCTTGAAATGCTGTAGTCCATAAATCATTCTTTGTGGATCTGGGGGATGTTGCTGCATCATAACATTAACAAGTATTGATTTATTTTATCATTTGCAACTGTTTATGGAAAAACAGAGATCCTACTGCATGTGGGGAAAAAAAGCAAATACTTATTTAGGGGCAATATAGACAACACCTCTGGATGCAAGAGAGAAAAAGGAAAATGGCTTATGACAAAGTTCATGGCAAGGTGATATTCATCAGGTTAGCTGACATTAACTCAGCCCACACCCCAATACCACAGAGATGGATGGATTCCGTGCTAAGCAATTTTATGGACAAATGGCACGTATAAGAGGTCTTCTCACCAACACAGCATCATTATGTGATACCAGCCAGAGCTCTTAAGAGACTCAGAAAAGGTTCAGTAGGGGTTTCAGACATATGGAAACTCTCTTTCAGAAAAGGTTCAGTAGGGGTTTCAAACATATGGAAACTCTGCTAAACTTTATATCAAAGCATTAAAGAATCAGACACCCACGTACAATTCAAGATCTAGAGAGATTGTTTCTGGGTCCCTGCTGGTACAATGAATACGATTAACACCAAATGCATTCAAGGAAAGGGAGATGAAAATGCACACTGTAGTGGAGAGGGCATGTGCCTCTGCAGAGCTTTCCAAAATTGCGCTCCAAATCTGTTTTCAAACTTTACTTGCTCACAATTTGGGCAGTAATGAGCTGGATATTGATTATGCGGAGGAGTTCAGGAAGCTTCAGAGTTTCATTGTGACAAACAATGACAAAAACGCACACAATGACTAAGAAAACCGGACTTGAACCCCTGACAGTGACTAATGCATATGAACTATGCAGGGAGAGACTCTGAAATAACCATAAACTGGTAGATTTGTTCTGGGAATCTATGCAATGAAGTTGATCTCCGTGCCCAAACAGCTCAAGTAACTCATGCATCTAGGTGCTCCTTGTATCTGGCGACAAGACCAGTTCTGCAGTACACCGTGCAACCAGTCATTGCTATACAGTGAACTACTAATGGCATAGCAAAATTGGGATTCCCTCTTACTTGTGTGGCCTAGGAAAATGTTCTCCCAATGGCAACAATAGCAGAGGTGAGATGGGAACAGAAAGTTTCCATCAAATGTTACTCAAGGAATCCCATCTGAGAACTCTGTCCTGTGATCACATATTCCCAGAGTAATACAGTCAGTCATTGTTCTTCCCCATGGCCTGGCATCAATGTCTCATTTGCTTTGAGATGTGGCCAGCAGCACACTCAGCAGGTGCATGGATCAGGTACCCTCTTCGGTAGAGATTCTAACGGGGCACCGAGGACCAGAAAATCCCACACAATCTTTCAAGAAATTAATCCTTATCCTTTCCAATGTCTTTGTAACTTAGCTGTGCCTATTGCCTGTTAGGTAGCCATAGTTAAATCACAAATCCCCTGAGCCCCAGAGTCCTCAGCTGTAAAATGGGAACTACCCCTCCTTATCAGAATTATGACAACTTGAGATAATGTATTAAAGTGCCCGGCACAGGGCTGGCATGTACGGGGCACTTGAAAGTGACAGACTGCCCAGGACATATGTCTGGCACATGCAGTCTAAGGGATGAAGAGGCAAGATTGCAATGTTTACCCTTAAGCCTCTGCCTAAACTAATGCCTGGAAATTTAGAGCCACGTTGGGCACATACGTCCCTTCTGCCATCCATAGCCAGTACATAACTGAGAGAAGTTATTTGCTGGAGTGCTGGGCTCAGTGGCAAGTCAAAAATACTCTAGTCTGAAATGCATGTACATGGACTGACCTTTGCAAATGCACCATTCACACACTTATGAGATGCCCATATATCCTAGGTCATGCATATTAGAGTGGATGCAGCCCGAAGACCCCACGCCAGGGGATTCCTGATGCTTGGAGGCCCATTCCAAAGTGATCTTCCCTCTACACCTGCCTTAGAGCACAGCTGAGGCACTGCCTTCTAAGGGAGCTCCACACCTTGCCCTTCGTGAAATCTTTAGCCATGTAAAAAGACACCTCTTCTGGCATCATCACTGACCAGCATGACAATGTGTAAACAAAACTTTCTAACAGGATCCAACGCCAGCCTGGGTGAGGTTTCTCTTTCCTGTATGTGCCCTTCAAGCATCTGTTTTCTCTTTCTCTTTGAAGCTCTCTCACATCAAGGGAGGGGCTGGGAATGAGAACCCAGAAATGGGGCTCTGATCTCCATTCACTGCACCACCCCAGGCTGGAGGCTTTCTTCTCTAGAGGCCCAGGAAATGCACTATAGTTCAGTCACATTAGGTTTCTGCCAGCTAAGAAGCCTGACTTTCAAAGGAAAAGCAACTATTCATCCCAAATTCACCATGTTATGACTTCTGTAAAAGTCCCAAAAAATAAAAAAATTTAAAAAAATTAAAAAAAAAAAAAAAAAAAAAGACCCTATAACACAAGTAATAACACAATTGCATCTTAACTCGAAATTTTCCACTTGGTGGCTTTTCTCAGGTCGGCTGTCATTGAAAAGGCACCTTTCACTATCTTTTCTTTTAATTAAAAAAAAATACTAAAGGATGCTATCATGCTTTATTCTTGGGTGCTAATATCCAGTTGAGTTCTGCTCAGCACAGATATTGAAGGTTCCCCAAGTAGAAAGGAATCGTTCTCTGTCATTTATTGTAAAGTTTGTGCCTGGCAGTTGATGCTGAGTTCAATTTTAAAAGAAATCAAATATTTGGATGAAAGTGCCACAATATGGCATGCGGCATAACCTATAAATTTCTAACTAATGCCAGAGGGAGTCACAGTTGGAAGTCCATGTCACTTTCAGATATTGAGAGTAACAGTAGTCATTAATTTTTATTCCTTAAAATATTTATTAAGCATATATTTGCAAGTTCTTAGACAAAACACTGAAACAGCCATAAATGAATGACTGAATGAGGCCAATCAGTCAAGCATTGATTTGTTCAAGCACTCACTTTTTTTTTTTCAGTAAATTTTTCTTGAGTACTTACTATATGTCAGGTACTGGGCTACGTGCTAGGGATGTACACAGTGAGCAAAACCAAGCCCAATTCCTACAATCATGACAATTAGAGGCTAGTGAGAAAGACAGACATTAAACATCTAATCATAAAATTTAATAGGAAATGGCATTTGAGCAAAAATCTATGAGGTGCATGAAGTTTTCAGTTCTTATAATGGGGAGTTTCACCAAGTCCATGAGGACAGGAAAAGCTTGAGTAGGCTAAGACCTTATGCCAAAGTAAGAGCTCATCAGGAAGGGAGAAACAGGGGGAAGAGTACTGCAGGCAGTGAGAACAGCATGCTCGAAGAAAGGGAGTGCAGTGTGTTTGAGGAACCAAAGGATGGGGAGAGGGGCCATTATGGAGGGGGGAAGGGAAAGCCTGATAAGAGTAGCGAGATGGGGACACAACGCCATCCCGGGTCCCTCCACCCCTCAGGATAACATAAATGATTAGACAACCGATAACACAGCCAAACAAAGGTTCAAACTAATGCAGGAACATTGGCTGGACCTCAAGAAAGGCTCCAGAAGGGGTTCACCCCTGAACAGAGTCTAGAATAAGGGTTGGCCAAATTCTGCCACTGCCTGTTTCGATAAATAAAGTGGTACTGGGACACAACCAGACCCCTTCATTTACACAGTGTCCAAGACTGCTTTTGTGATATAGTGGCAGAATTTGGTAGCTGCAACAAAGACCACTGGGCCCACAAAACTGAAAATATTCACTATCTGGCTCTTTACACATTAAATTTGTTGAGCTCTGGTCTAACAAGATGAGCAGGAGTTGAAATCGTGGGATGAGAGGAAAAGTCTGTTAGTACCTACTGCCTCTGGCACCTGGAAGAAGGAAACTTGGCATGTCTTTTAGTAGATGCTCTGAGTGACTGAAAGAACCACAAGAAGTAAAGGGCACATCATACACATGCACATCATACACATGCACATCATACACATGCACATCATACACATGCACATCATACACATGTTTAATGAAATAGCACATGACAACATTCATGTATTTAGGCTTATTTTGCCTCACAAAATAGTTATATTCCAAGAAAATTGATTGTACGCTGGCATCTCTCAAAGTCTGTTCCCTGGAAAGAATCACACACAGACATGATCTAGAAAATAAACAAATAAAAACACTGTGCTCAAATAAGTCTGAAAAACACTAAAGTTGAACCAGCTTGCTCTTATCAGAGCCTTAGTATACTCTGCACTGTGTAAGTCTCCAGGATAGAGAAAATTTTATGCTATGCATCTCAAATTTATTTGATCGCAGACTCCTTCTTTTCCAGCAACATCTTGTCAGCCCAGAGCTGCTCGAAGCATCCTCTGAGAAACACGGCTCAGCTCTGAACTTTAAAAGCAAATCCTCTTTTCTTAATTTTCTCTAAAACAGTTTCAGAAAGGTATTTCCTTTCAAATTAACTGCAAAACTGTCAAAAGAGGAAGGGGTTAGCTGTGGCAACCTAAAAACCTGTGAGTACCCAGAAAGTAAAACACCACCCCTCTCAACCTCTCCACTTCCTTCCACACAAACCCTTATATTCCTTTCCAATTTCCTTTAATAAAATATCTCGGGGGTTCCCTGACTCAGTTTTTAAAGCTACAAGAATTTGCTTCTCTTCTAACTTCCATAAATTGTCAACATTGAAACACTGTCAACATTTTCAAGCTCTTGGCTTGAAAATTCTAAATTCAAAGCATCGGTTTATGAGAAATAAATGAATATTTCTAACTTCTTGAATTGACTGTCTCACTGCATTCCAAATCCTGTATTCCAAATTTCTTTTAAATATTGCAAAAGATACTCTCTCCCCCTGCCAACCCCCAATCATTCAATATGCAAGTGAACTATAGCCTACAAGGCTCAAAATCTGTAAGAAATGAGTCATGGACAAGACAGCCAACTGCACTCACTGCTCTCAGGTCCACCAACTCTATGCTCTGGAGAAACGGATCTGCACATAAGGTAAACCAGTTATTAAGCTCAAAGACCGACATTATCCTCAAGAATGAAAATATTATATATTTCTTTTTTCTTTTAGTTACCTCCAGAAGATCCAACAGAAGGCCAATAAACATTTTCAAAGGTAACCATAAATATCTACAAACATTCTAGACCCTCTATCAGCAAGTAACCACAGGGTATTCACAGCCCTGGAGAAATGGGCCAAATTTTCCATTCTCAAGGCTAAAGGGATTTGAAAAGGGCAATGGAAAAATCACACCATTGACAGTGAGCAACCCTGAAGGCAAAGTCCTATTTCAGAGTCTGGTACTGAAGTCCAGAAGCAGCAGTCCTTGTGTCCACTCTGAGGTCATCACATATTGGCAGAGAATCCCTGCAGGGTTGGAGCAGCCCTGGGGGCTCTGATGAGAGGTGCTAAATAAATTAGTGCTATCGTTTAATAGAGCATAAGAAACAGATGGGAATGGGCAAAATGACAGCTGGAAGAGTGAGGGTTTGGCAGATGAGTGTGTGCAGCGCTCGGAGATTCATCTACATGACGCCTCTTCACGGTAATGGGAACTGCTTTCCTAGCACTGTATCTAGACACTCCAGCTTCTTGCAAATTCATTCCTTGACTTTCTCTCCTTCATACAGACAGTTAATCTAATACCTAATTATAAAATAATTGGCAATCCCACAACTTTCTCTTGTAAAACTCTCCCACCAAGAATGATTATTTTCAACTCATTGCTCCTTGCATCCACAGGGGAGGGGAAAGGAAGAAAGAGGAGGAGGCCAAGGGGAAATGGATTGTGAAGTGGGAAGGAGGGAGGAAGTTTGCTTATTGCACACCTTCCTTCAGGGACAGGGACAAGTAGCTGGACATCCATTTTCTCCATCTGCCCAGCACTGACCCTCCCTGATGGCAGTTTCATGCTATGTAGCATTCCTGAGGCCATTAGTTTTTGTTCCAGATGGCACCAACCTGCTGGGTCTCTGCTATATGTCTATGTTACCCCCAGTTCTTAAAGAGTCCAGTTCACTTGGGGCTGTTTGGACATAAGCCCTTACAGTTACTTTATAAGGAATGCTAACTTAAGAGCCTAAGAAATGGCATAAAGAGCCCACAGTTGCCCATTCCTTAAGACTAGGGTAAACGACTGAAATAAGCATAAGACATACAGTATATTCAAGAAGCATATTTTGATATCTAATGTCTAATAAATGGAATTAATTTAAGCAAGGTCCTTTTTATATACCTGTCATTTCTTTGAGGAATATTGCTAAATATTTTTTTCTCACAAATTCTCTCTGTTTTAGTGTCTGATGATAAGTGTTAGAGATTTGGGGAGAGTTTCAAAATAAGAAGGCACGCTGTTTGGCACCCAAATTTAATATTTTACCATCTGAGTGAATGTCTAATGCAGACTTACACATAGAACATATAATGGAACAGAAGTAATTCCTGCCCAAACTAGACTTTCAGCAGTTCTCAAAGACAGGTTTAGATCACTTTTATGTAGGCTTCAAGAAACTCTTTCAATAATTTATTCAGAATTCGCTACCAAATCCTTGCAAGATGGGAAAAGACATATAAGACATAGTCCTCAAGGAGCGCAGGATCTCAATTATATGAGACATAAAATTATGCAAAAACACAAAGACAATAAAAATAATAGCTATGTATTGAGCACCTATCATACATCAGGTAGCTTACTGTACGTGTATGATGATGTGTATTTGTGTACGCGTGTGTGTATGTGTGTTTGTGTATGTGTATACACACATGCACACACATACACAAACACACATCATCATACACATACAGTGTGTATATATATATGTAATCTCAATCACCTTCCCCCAAAAATAAACCATGAGGAAGCTACAATGCTCTAAAATGAAGAAACTGAGCCTCAGAAATTTTTTTAAAATTCTGCCATAATGTTCCATATAGTCTACTGATGCTCTAGAAAGTAGGAGGAAGGAGAGATCAGTGGTGAGTCTGAGTCATGAAAAAAGTTTTCTGGGAGAGGAGCTTCAAGATGGCAGAAGAGTAAGACGTGGAGATCACCTTCCTCTCCACAAATACATCAGAAATACATCTACATGTGGAACAACTCCTACAGAACACCTACTGAACGCTGGCAGAAGACCTCAGACCTCCCAAAAGGCAAGAAACTCCCCATGTACCTGGGTAGGGCAAAAGAAAAAAGAAACAACAGAGACAAAAGAATAGGGACGGGACCTGCACCTCTGGGAGGGAGCTGTGAAGGAGGAAAGGTTTCCACGCACTAGGAAGCCCCTTCGCAGGCGGAGACTGCGGGTGGCGGAGGTGGGGAAGCTTCGGAGCCACGGAGGAGAGCGCAGCCACAGGGGTGCAGAGGGCAAAGTGGAGAGATTCCCGCACAAAGGATCGGTGCCGCCAGCACTCACCAGCCCGAGAGGCTTGTCTGCTCACCCGCCGGGGCGGGCGGGGGCTGGGAGCTGAGGCTCGGGCTTCGGTCGGATCGCAGGGAGAGGACTGGGGTTGGCGGTGTGAACACAGCCTGAAGGGGGTTAGTGCACCACAGCTAGCCGGGAGGGAGTCCGGGAAAAGGTCTGGAGCTGCCTAAGAGAAAAGAGACTTCCCCCCCCTCTTTGTTGCCTGGTGCGCGAGGAGAGGGGATTCAGAGCGCCGCTTAAAGGAGCTGCAGAGACGGGCACGAGCCGCGGCTATCAGCGCGGACCCCAGAGACGGGCATGAGACGCTAAGGCTGCTGCTGTCGCCACCAAGAAGCCTGTGTGCAAGCACAGGTCACCATCCACACCTCCCCTCCCGGGAGCCTGTGCAGCCCGCCACTGCCAGGGTCCCGTGATCCAGGGACAACTTCCCCGGGAGACGCACGGTGCGCCTCAGGCTGCTGCAACGTCATGCCGGCCGCTGCCACCGCAGGCTCGCCCCGCATCCATACCCCTCCCTCCCTCCGGCCCGAGTGAGCCAGAGCCCCCGAAGCAGCTGCTCCTTTATCCCCGTCCTGTGTGAGCGAAGAACAGATGCCCTCAGGCGACCTACATGCAGAGGCGGGTCCAAATCCAAAGCTGAGGGCCCTGAGCTGTGCGAACAAAGAAGAGAAAGGGAAATCTCTCACGGTAGCCTCAGGAGCAGATGATTAAATCTCCACAATCAACTTAATGTACCTGCATCTGTGGAATACCTGAATAGACAACGAATCATCCCGAATTGAGAAGGTGAACTTTGGGAGCAACAATATATATTTTTTTTTTCCTTTTTTCTCTTTTTGTGAGTGTGTATGTGTATGCTTCTGTGGGTGATTTTGTCTGTATAGCTTTGCTTTTACCATTTGTCCTAGGGTTCTGTCTGTCCGTTCTTTTGTTTGTTTGTTTGTTTTTAGTATAGTTTTTAGCATTTGTTATCATTGGTGGATTTGTTTTCTAGTTTGGTTGCTCTTTCTTTCTTTCTTTTTTTTATTATTACTTTAAAAAAATTTTTAATCATTATTTTTTATTTTTTAATTTAATAACTTTATTTTAATTTATTTTACTTTATTTTACCTTCTTCTTTCTTTCTTTTACCTTCTTCCTTCTTTCGTTCTTTTTTTTCTCCCTTTTACTCTGAGCCATGTGGATGACAAGTGGTTGGTGCTCCAGTCAGGCGTCAGGGCTGTGCCTCTGAGGTGGCAGAGCCAAGTTCAGGACACTGGTCCACAAGACACCTCCCAGCTCCACGTAATATCAAACAGCAAAAACCTCCGAGAGATCTCCATCTCAACACCAAGACCCACCTCCACTCAACTACCAGCAAGCTACAGTGCTGGACACCCTATGCCAAACAACTAGCAAGACAGGAACACAACCCCATCCATTAGCACAGAGGCTGCCTAAAATCATAATAAGGCCACAGACACCCCAAAACACACCACCAGACGTGGACCTGCCCACCAGAAAGACAAGATCCAGCCTCACCCACCACAACACAGGCACCAGTCCCCTCCACCAGGAAGCCTACACAACCCACCGAACCAACCGTAGCCACTGGGGGCAGACTCCAAAAACAATGGGAACTACGAACCTGCAGTCTGCAAAAAGGAGACCCCAAACACAGTAAGTTAAGCAAAATGAGAAGGCATAGAAACAGCAGATGAAGGAGCAAGGCAAAAACCCACCACACCTAACAAATGAAGAGGAAATAGGCAGCCTACCTGAAAAATAATTCAGAATAATGATAGTAAAGATGATCCAAAATCTTGAAAATAGAATGGAGAAAATACAAGAAACGTCTAACAAGGAGAAGAACTAAAGAGCAAACAAACAGTGATGAACAACACAATAAATGAAATTAAAAATTCTCTAGGAGGGATCAATAGCAGAATAACTGAGGCAGAAGAACGGATAAGTGACCTGGAAGATAAAATAGTGGAAATAACTACTGCAGACCAGAATAAAGAAAAAGAATGAAAAGAATTGAGGACAGTCTCAGAGACCTCTGGGACAACATTAAACACACCAACATTCGAATTATAGGGGTCCCAGAAGAAGAAGGGAAAAAGAAAGGGACTGAGAAAATATTTGAAGAGATTATAGTTGATAACTTCCCTAATATGGGAAAGGAAATAGTTAATCAAGTCCAGGAAGCACAGAGAATCCCATACGGGATAAATCCAAGGAGAAACACGCCAAGACACATATTAATCAAACTATCAAAAATTAAATACAAAGAACAAATATTAAAAGCAGCAAGGGAAAAATAACAACACATAAGGGAATCCCCATAAAGTTAACAGCTGATCTTTCAGCAGAAACTCTGGAAGCCAGAAGGGAGTGGCAGGACATATTTAAAGTGATGAAGGAGAAAAACCTACAACCAAGATTACTCTACCCAGCACGGATCTCATTCAGATTTGACGGAGAAATTAAAACCTCTACAGACAAGCAAAAGCTAAGAGAATTCAGCACTGCCAAACCAGCTTTACAACAAATGCTAAAGGAACTTCTCTAGGCAGGAAACATAAGAGAAGGAAAAGACCTACAATAATAAACCCAAAACAATTAAGGAAATGGTAACAGGAACATACATATCGATAATTACCTGAAACGTAAATGGATTAAATGCTCCCACTAAAAGACACAGATTGGCTGAATGGATACAAAAACAAGACCCGTATACATGCTGTCTACAAGAGACCCACTTCAGACCTAGGGACACATACAGACTGAAAGTGAGGGGATGGACAAAGATATTCCATGCAAATGGAAATGAAAAGAAAGCTCGAGTAGCAATTCTCATATCAGACAAAATAGACTTTAAAACAAAGACTATTACAAGAGACAAAGAGGGACACTACATAATAATCAAGGGATCAATCCAAGAAGAAGATATAACAATTGTAAATATTTGTGCACCCAACATAGGAGCACCTCAATACATAAGGCAAAGGCTAACAGCCATAAAAGGGGAAATCGACAGTAACACAATCATAGTAGGGGACTTTAACACCCCACTTTCACCCATGGACAGATCATCCAAAATGAAAATAAATAAGGAAACACAAGCTTTAAATGATACATTAAACAAGATGGACTTAATTGATATTTATAGGACATTCCATCCAAAAACAACAGAATACACATTCTTCGCCAGTGCTCATGGAACATTCTCCAGGATAGATCATATCTTAGGTCACAAATCAAGCCTTGGTAAATTTAAGAAAATTGAAATCGTATCAAGTATCTTTTCCGACCACAACGCTATGAGACTAGATATCAATTACAGGAAAAGATCTGTAAAAAATACAAACACATGGAGGCTAAACAACACACTACTTAATAACCAAGAGATCACTGAAGAAATCAAAGAGGAAATCAAAAAATACCTAGAAACAAATGACGATGAAAACACGACGACCCAAAACCTATGGGATGTAGCAAAAGCAGTTCTAAGAGGGAAGTTTACAGCAATACAATCCTACCTTAAGAAACAAGAAACATCTCAAATAAACAACCTAAACTTACACTTAAAGCATTTAGAGAAAAAAGAACAAAAAAGCCCCAAAGGTATCAGAAGGAAAGAAATCATAAAGATCAGATCAGAAATAAATGAAAAAGAAATGAAGGAAATGATAGCAAAGATCAATAAAACTAAAAGCTGGTTCTTTGAAAAGATAAACAAAATTGATAAGCCATTAGCCAGACTTATGAAGAAAAAAAGGGAGAAGACTCAAATCAATCGACTTAAAAATGAAAAAGGAGAAGTAACAACTGACACTGCAGAAATACAACGGATCATGAGAGATTACTACAAGCAACTATATACCAATACAGTGGACAACCTGGAAGAAATGGACAAATTCTTAGAAATGCACAACCTTCCAAGACTGAACCAGGAAGAAATTGAAAATATGAAGAGACCAATGACAAGCACTGAAATTGAAACTGTGATTAAAAATCTTCCAACAAACAAAAGCCCAGTACCAGATGGCTTCACAGGCGAATTCTATCAAACATTTAGAGAATAGCTAACACCTATCCTTCTCAAACTCTTCCAAAATATAGCAGAGGAATGAACACTCCCAAACTCATTCTGGGAGGCCACCATCACTCTGACACGAAAACAAGACAAAGATGTCACAAAGAAAGAGAACTACAGGCCAATATCACTGATGAACATAGATACAAAAATCCTCAACAAAGTACCAGCAAACAGAATCCAAGAGTACATTAAAAGGATCATACACCATGATCAAGTGGGGTTTATCCCAGGAATGGAAGGCTTCTTCAATATATGCAAATCAATCAATGTGATACACCATATTAACAAATTGAAGAATAAAAACCATATGATCATCTCAATAGATGCAGAAAAAGCTTTCGACAAAATTCAACACCCATTTGTGATAAAAACCCTCCAGAAAGAAGGCATAGAGAGAAATTTCCCCAACATAATAAAGGTCGTATATGACAAACCCACAGTCAACATCATCCTCAATGGTGAAAAACTGAAATCATTTCCACTAAGATCAGGAACAAGACAAGGCTGCCCACTCTCACCACTGTCATTCAACATTGTTTTGGAAGTTTAGCCACAGCAATCAGAGAAGAAAAAGAAATAAAAGGAATCCAAATCAGAAAAGAAGAAGTAAAGCTGTCACTGTTTGCAGATGACATGATACTATACATAGAGAATCCTAAAGATGCTACCAGAAAACTACTAGAGCTAATCAATGAATTTGGTAAAGTAGCAGGATACAAAATTAATGCACAGAAATCCCTTGCATTCCTATATACTAATGATGAAAAATCTGAAAGAGAAATTAAGGAAACACTCCCATTTACCATTGCAACAAAAAGAATAAAATATCTGGGAATAAACCTACCTAAGGAGACAAAAGACCTGTACGCAGAAAACTATAAGACGCTGATGAAAGAAATTATAGATGATACAAATAGATGAAGAGATATACCATGTTCTTGGATTGGAAGAATCAACATTGTGAAAATAACTCTACTACCCAAAGCAATCTACAGATTCAGGGCAATCCCTATCAAACTACCACTGGCATTTTTCACAGAACTAGAACAAAAAATTTCACAATTTGTATGGAAACACAAAGGACCCCGAATAGCCAAAGCAACCTTGAGAAAGAAAAACGGATCTGGAGGAATCAGGCTCCCTGATGTCAGACTATATTACAAAGCTACAGTAATCAAGACAGTATGGTACTGTCACAAAAACAGAAATATAGATCAATGGAACAGGATAGAAAGCCCAGAGATAAACCCACACACATATGGTCACCTTATCTTTGATAAAGGAGGCAAGAATATACAGTGGAGAAAAGACAGTCTCTTCAATAAGTGGTGCTGGCAAAACTGGACAGCTACATATAAAAGAATGAAATTAGAACACTCCCTAACACCATACACAAAAATAAACTCAAAATGGATTAAAGACCTAAATGTAAGGCCAGACACTATAAGACTCTTAGAGGAAAACAAGGGCAGAACACTCTATGACATACATCACAGCAAGATCGTTTTTGACCCACCTCCTAGAGAAATGGAAATAAAAACAAAAATAAACAAATGGGACCTAATGAAACTTCAAAGCTTTTGCACAGCAAAGGAAACCATAAACAAGACCAAAAGACAACCCTCAGAATGGGAGAAAATATTTGCAAATGAAGCAACTGACAAAGGATTAATCTCCAAATTTTACAAACAGCTCATGAAGCTCAATATCAAAAAACAAACAACCCAATCCAAAAATGGGCAGAAGACCTAAATAGACATTTCTCCGAAGAAGATATACAGATTGCCAACAGACACATGAAAGAATGCTTAACATCATTTCTCTAATGAGAGAAATGCAAACCAAAGCTACAATGAGATATCATCTCACACCGATCAGAATGGCCATCATCAAAAAATCTACAAACCATAAATGCTAGAGAGGGTGTGGAGAAAAGGGAACCCTCTTGCACTGTTGGTGGGAATGTAAATTGATACAGCCACTATGGAGAACAGTATGGAGATTCCTTAAAAAACTAAAATTAGAACTACCATACGACCCAGCAATCCCACTACTGGGCATATACCCTGAGAAAACCATAATTCAAAAAGAGTCATGTAACAAAATGTTCATTGCAGCTCTATTTACAATAGCCAGAACATGGAAGCGACCTAACTGTCCATCAAGAGATGAATGGATAAAGAAGATGTGGCACATATATACAATGGAATATTACTCAGCCATAAAAGGGAACGAAACTGAGTTATTTGTATTGAGGTGGATGGACCTAGAGACTGCCATACAGAGTGAAGTAAGTCAGAAAGAGAAAAACAAATTCTGTATGCTAACACATATATATGGAATCTAAAAAAAATAAAATAAAATAATGGTCATGAAGAACCTAGGGGCAAGATGGGAATAAAGACACAGGCCTACTAGAGAATGGACTTGAGGATACAGGGAAGGGAAAGGGTAAGCTGGGACAAAGTGAGAGAGTGGCATGGGCATATATACACTACCAAACGTAAAATAGATAGCTAGTGGGACGCAGCCGCATAGCACAGGGAGATCAGCTCGGTGCTTTGTGACCACCTAGAGGGGTGGGATAGGGCGGGTGGGAGGAAGGGAGACACAAGAGAGAAGAGATCTGGGGACATATGTATATGTATAACTGATTCACTTTGTTATAAAGCAGAAACTAACACACCATTGTAAAGCAATTATACTCCAATAAAGATGTAAAAAAAAAAAAAGTTTTCTGGAAGAACTGGCCTCTAGAGGATAAAGGAAACAGGGTTGATTCTGGAATGTCTGGACTTGTCCACTCACTGCCGAAGGCACTATCTATCTGGCCTTTTGTCATGAAATGCTTTTTTTAATCCCCTAGTGTGTTAGGGTTCAATACATAACACCCCTCCTTCTCACTCAGCTCCTGAACAGATATATAAATAGTAGAATAACAGATGAATGTCTAGACACCACTTTTACTAATGAAAAAGGCTAAGTTGGAGGATACAGAGCCAGGAGTCTGATAAGTAAACCCCACAATTAGGTGAACCTTCCCCTCCAGAATCGCAGCACATCAAGTGCTCTTGGGGGGAAGGCAGGTCCCAAGAGGAAGAAGCACAGAGCCGAGTAGATGCCTTGCTCTTTCTTCCTAAACGTATCAATTAAATCCATGTCTACTGGGTCAGAGTGAGGCCAGGAGTTACACTAGCAGACATCTCTTCTCATGGAAAAAAATATGAGGAGTGGGGAAGAAATATTTCCCTGAATAGGCTCTGCTACAGATACTACATTTAACAATGAGTAAACATGACCTATGTTAGATCTTACAGACAATTTTCAGAATGGGCAAAGATATAAAGACATACAGCAGTGAAACAGGGTTGCCCTGAGAAATTACTGTAAGAGGTGTTCTGGTAGCAAATGGTGCAACTCTATGTTATAACTCCCCTGCTACTAAGAAAAAAGAAAGAAAGAAAGAAAACAGCATCCTAAGCACCTTGCAAAGTATTGGAGAAGCCATAAGACAAAGTATCAGAGAGAATGCTTGTGAGATGGGAAAGTGAGGTGAGCTAAAGTTTCCTTGGTCTGGTTTGCCTGAGCAATCTAGAATGGAAACTGAAAGAATCAAAGAGAAGACCCTATCTAGCTTCGGGGTAACCTCAGTTCTAAGCTGCATGAGAGCTGATTCCCTCCAAGTAGTCAAGGAGACTATGCCTAATTTCCCATTTTTCCCTTGAAGTAGTCAAAGGTGTTTTCCAGTCAGCCTGATCTTTGACCAAATGTGCCTTATTTCTGTTGTTCTCATCACTTTTCCCAAATCTGGGTTGGGAGCATGGTAGAATTCAAAAAGGCCACACGGAAAAGAAAATTGATCCATGGAAATGAAAAGAATTGCACACACTTTGCATACAGAAGAAGATGCGAGGAAAGTGGACTACCATTTATTTCAAGGACATGAAAGCTTTCATTCAAAGATGATAATTTTCAGGCCAGAATGAGAGGGAAGAGATATAAACTATAGCTTAAGGAACCTTCAGTATAAGTAGACTGTCTTGAGTGTTCCAAGCTGACTGAGGAGTACCTTCTCCATTAATCTCATTCCACATTGAACCCATCTGCAGAGGAAGAGTCATCTTATTATACTGCAAGGGTCATCTGTAGCATCTGTCACCCCATGAGACAGTAAGCAATTGGGGGATAGCATTTAATACCTACGTCAGAAAAAAATGAACAAATGTATGTAGGCTGAATCAATTTAAAGTGAGGTTCTTAAATACAGAAATAGGTTATTAACGTATTCATTTTTTGTGAGGGGAAAGGATACTTTAAATGGGATAGATTCTGATTTGATAAGAGAAGAATAATCTCTTAACACAAAGGAAAATAACAAATGATCCTCAAGTATAACTGTGGTATCATTGGAACTACTGACAAACATTCAGTACACATTTTAGGCAATGCGGCAGGATCACATTTCTCCATCTACTTGACCTCTGGTGTGGCCGTGTGACTTGCTTCAACCAATGAAATGTAACCAGCATTGACTGGTCATATAGAAGAGGACACTTTAAGCATTCCTGACTCAACACAGTCACTCCCTTCCCTGCCTCTGGGATTGTTGAAGCTCATGTCAAGATGGAGCTTCTCAGCACTGTTTACAACAGCCAAGACAAGGGAGCAACCTAAATGTCCATCAACAGATGAACGGATAAAGAAGATGTGGTATATATATACAATGGAATATTACTCACCCATAAAAAAGACTGAAATAATGCCATTTGCAGCAACATGGATGGACCTAGAGATTATCATACTAAGTGAAGTAAGTCAGACAGAGAAAGACAAATATCATATCACTTATATGTAGAATCAAAAATATGATACAAATGAACTTATTAACAAAACAGAAACAGACTCACAGACATAGAAAACAAATGCATGGTTACCAAAGGGAAAAGGTGGTGGGGGAAGGGTAAATTAAGAGTTTGGGATTAGCAGATACAAACTACTATATATAAAATAAACAACAAGGTCTTACTGTACAGCACAGAGAACTATATTCAATATCCTATAATAAACCATAATGAAAAAGAATATGTATGTGTGTGTATGTGTGTGTGTGTGTGTATGTGTGTATATATATATATATATATATATATATATATATATATATGAGCTGAATCAATTTGCTGTACACCAGAAAATAACACAACATTGTAAATCAACTAAGCTTCAAGAAAAAAGAAAAAGGATGGAGCTTCTGACAGATCAGGTCTAGCAGTGACAACAATAAACAGAAGCTTATTGCCCATGTGTGATGCACTGCATGAGTGCTATGGAATGCATGTTTTTGCCCCTCACTCAGATGTTGAAGTCCTTATCCCCAGCGTGATGGTATTTAGAGGTGGGGCCTTGGGGAAGTAATTGGGTCATGAGGTTGGAGCCCCCACGAATGGAATTAATGCCCTCATAAGGAGAGACACAAGAGAAATAATCTCGCTCTGCCGTGTGAGGAGGATGCAGCAAGAAGAGAGCTGCATACAAACCAGGAGGAGGACCCTCACCAGAATGTGACCATGGTTTTCCAACCTCTAGAACTGTGAGAAAATAAATTCCTATGTTTCAAGCCAACCAAGCTATGTTTTTGTTGCTGCTGTAGCAGCCTGAACTAAGACACTGAGTAAGCATGAGTTAGAACTAAATTTGTGTTATCTTTGTATGGGTTGTTTGATCTAACCCCACCTGTCTGATATAATCTCCCCATAAACCTGAACTACTTCTACTCAATTTCAACTCATTGAGCTCATCAAAACGACATGATGAGGACACGGGGAGGGGGAGGGGAAGCTGGGACAAAGTGAGAGAGTGGCATGGACATATACACTACCAAATGTAAAATCGATAGCTAGTGGGAAGCAGCGGCATAGCACAGGGAGATCAGCTCGGCGGTTTGTGACCACCTAGAGGGGTGGGATAGGGAGGGAGGGAGATGCAAGAGGGAAGAGATATGGGAACATATGTATATGCATAACTGATTGACTTTTTATAAAGCAGAAACTAACACACCATTGTAAAGCAATTATACTCCAATAAAGATGTTAAAAACAAAAAGACGGAAAACAAAAAACATGATGACTGGCTTTTGGCTAACAGGTTGTGATCTTCCATGACTGAGACCCATTCATCTATTTAGGTAAAACCCTGGAATTACTGGAACATCAGTGTTGGGGTAAAGACACAAACCACTTGAAATACTTCAATGGCATTCTGCTTTTCAACGTATTCAACTTTCCTCAAACAGCTCCCAATACCCATGCTCTAGAGTCACTGTGAGCACAAGAATTCTCGGAAATACACACACATCAGCTGAATTATAATTCTACTTCCACTCCTGCTATTTCCAAAAGAAATTTGTTTCTCTTCCAGCAATAGTGCAGGGATAGAAGACTGTCCATAAAGCCTCAGTGTCACTGCTGCAAGCACTTGAACATGACCTGCTCAGCTATTTAGCATTTCCAGTTCTCATTTCAACTTAACCACTTGACATTCAGTGTTTGTTCCACTAGAAGTGTTTGAGTGTTGTCAGGCTGTGACTAAATTTGACAAATTACTAATGTACATGGAGTACTCCAAATTGGCCCAGAAAGCCTTTTTTCCATTAGGACTTATATTCTGCTTTCCCTATTTTGGGGTGATCTGGCCAGAGCCACAGTCAATATATGGATCCACTTCATTGTGCAGTTTTGTCTATTCTCTTAAAAAAAATGGCAGATCAAGTATCTTTACTATGAGCATATCTTCTGTCATTTTTATTAGATTCTAATAAAATTAGATACAGGGCAAATCAAAGAGAAAATGTCTCCCCTTGCCAGCTCAAAGCAAAATGCATGTTGCCAGTTTAATTTAGAGCAGGTGAAAATCAGGTATATGAGGCTTAATAAAGTCCACAGATGAGAGAACACCCATGAATCCTAATATAGCTTCCAGATAGCTAAAAGACCCAGTGACTTTGAGAGAGTTTTGTAAAGCATAAATTGCTACTTAAAAGGAGGTTTTTCCTATTTTCACGTCAGGTGTCAACAACAGGTGTTTTTTATTGTCTGATTAAAACAGATGTTTCCCAACACCAAATTTTACAGAAGGGCAGTAAGAGCAGAGCGTGTGCTTTAATAAGGTCCTTCAGGCCAACTTCTACTACTGTTGTGTGTGCACATGTGTGTGTGTGTGTGTGGTGTGCACTGGCAGTCCAGAAATAGACTGGAGTTCTCTGAAGCCAGCAAGAAGCTTCCCACAATGTTTTATTGACCTGAAAAGGCAGCTCAGGTAGAAGTTCATAGGGAAAATCTAAAGCTCAAAGACCAAAGCTTAAAGACCAAAGAAGGATTGGGTCCTCAGAGAAAGGTAATGAAGACACCAGAACAAAATCCTGTTAGAAAAAGGTATGGGGAAGACCTTCAAGATGGTGGAAGAGTAATGCGTAGAGATCACCCTCCTCCCCACAAATACATCAGAAATACATCTACATGTGGAACAACTCCTACAGAACACCTACTGAACGCTGGCAGAAGACTTCAGGCCTTCCAAAAGGCAAGAAACTCCCCACGTACCTGGGTAGGGCAAAAGAAAAAAGAAAAAACAGAGACAAAAGAATAGGGACGGGACCTGCACCTCTGCTAGGGAGCTGTGAAGGAGGAAAGGTTTCCACACACTAGGAAGCCCCTTCGCGGGCAGAGACTGTGGGTGGCGGAGGGGGGGAGCTTCGGAGCCACGGAGGAGAGCACAGCAACAGGGATGCAGAGGGCAAAGCGGAGAGATGCCCGCACAGAGGATCAGTGCCAACCTGCACTCACCAGCCCGAGAGGCTTGTCTGCTCACCTGCCAGGGCGGGCAGGGGCTGGGAGCTGAGGCTCCGGCTTCGGTCAGATCCCAGGGGGAGGACTGGGGTTGGCCGCGTGAACACAGCCTTAAGGGGTTAGTGCACCACAGCTAGCCGGGAGGGAGTCCGGGAAAAAATCTTGAGCTGCCAAAGAGGCAAGAGACTTTTTCCTGCCTCTTTGTTTCCTGGTGCGCGAGGAGAGGGGATTAAGAGCGCCGCTTAAAGGAGCTGCAGAGACGGGCGCGAGCCGCGGCTATCAGCGCGGACCCCAGAGATGGGCATGAGATGCTAAGGCTGCTGCTGCCGCCACCAAGAAGCCTGTGTGCGAGCACAGGTCACTCTCCATACCGCCCCTCCCGGGAGCCTGTGCAGCCCGCCACTGCCAGGGTCCCGTGATCCGGGGACAACTTCCCCGGGAGAACGCACGGCGCGCCTCAGGCTGCTGCAACGTCATGTTGGCCTCTGCCGCCGCAGGCCTGCCCTGCATCCGTACCCCTCCCTCCCCCCGGCCTGAGTGAGCCAGAGCCCCCGAAGCAGCTGTTCCTTTAACGCCGTCCTGTATGAGCGAAGAACAGACGCCCTCAGGCGACCTACACGCAGAGGCGGGGCCAAATCCAAAGCTGAACCCCAGGAGCTGTGTGAACAAAGAAGAGAAAGGGAAATCTCTCCCAGCAGCCTCAGGAGCAGAGGATTAAATCTCCACAATCAAATTAATGTACCCTGCATCTCTGGAATACCTGAATAGACAACAAATCATCCCAAATTGAGGAGGTGGACATTGGGAGCAACGATATTTTTTTTTTTTTCCTTTTTCTCTTTTTGTGAATGTGTATGTGTATGCTTCTATGTGTAATTCTGTCTGTATAGCTTTGCTTTTACCATTTGTCCTAAGGTTCTCTCTGCCTGTTTTTTTTTTGTTTCTGTTTTTGTTTTTTAGTATAGTTTTTAGCACTTCTTACCATTGGTGGATTTGTTTTTTGGTTTGGTTGCTCTCTTCTTTCTTTCTTCTTTTTTTTTTATTACCTTTTATTTTTTTTATTTTTAATAATTATTTTTTATTTTAATAACTTTATTATTATTCTTTCTTTCATTTTTTCTTTTTTTCTCCCTTTTATTCTGAGCCATGTGGATGACAGGATCTTGGTGCTCCGGCTGGGTGTCAGGGCTGTGCCTCTGAGGTGGGAGAGCCAAGTTCAGGACATTGGTCCACCAGAGACCTCCCAGCTCCATGTAATATCAAACGGCAAACATCTCCCAGACACCTCCATCTCAACGCCAAGACCCAGCTCCACGCAACGACCGGCAAGCTAGAGTACTGGACACCCTATGCCAAAAAACTAGCAAGACAAGGACACAACCTCACCCACTAGCAGAAAGCCTACCTAAAATCATAATAAGGTCACAGACACCCCAAAACACACCACTGGATGGAGACCTGCCCATCAGAAAGACAAGATCCAGCCTCATCCACCACAACACAGGCACCAGTCCCCTCCACCAAGAAGCCTACACAACCCACTGAAAAAATCTTAGCCACTGGGGGCAGACACCAAAAACAACGGGAACTACGAACCTGCAGCCTGCGAAAAGGAGACCCCAAACACAGTAAGATAAGCAAAATGAGAAGACAGAGAAACAGCAGATGAAGGAGCAAGGCAAAAACCCATCAGACCAAACAAATGAAGAGGAAATAGGCAGCCTACCTGAAAAATAATTCAGAATAATGATAGTAAAGATGATCCAAAATCTTGAAAATAGAATGGAGAAAATACAAGAAACGTTTAACAAGGAGAAGAACTAAAGAGCAAACAAACAATGATGAACAACACAATAAATGAAATTAAAAATTCTCTAGAAGGAATCAACAGGAGGATAACTGAGGCAGAAGAATGGATAATGACCTAGAAGATAAAAATAGTGGAAATAACTACTGCAGAACACAATAAAGAAAAAAGAATGAAAAGAATTGAGGACAGTCTCAGAGACCTCTGGGACAACATTAAATGCACGAACATTCAAATTACAGGGGTCCCAAAAGAAGAAGAGAAAAAGAAAGGGACTGAGAAAATATCTGAAGAGATTATAGTTGAAAACTTCCCTGATATGGGAAAGGAAATAGTTAATCAAGTCCAGGAAGCACAGAGAGTCCCGAACGAGATAAATCCCAGGAGAAACACGCCAAGACACATATTAATCAAACTATCAAATATTAAATACAAAGAACAAATATTAAAAGCAGCAAGGGAAAAGCAACAAATAACAAACAAGGGAATCCCCATAAGGTTAACAGCTGATCTTTCAGCAGAAACTCTGCAAGCCAGAAGGGAGTGGCAGGACATATTTAAAGTGATGAAAGGGGGAAACCTACAACCAAGATTACTCTACCAAGCAAGGATCTCATTCAGATTCAACGGAGAAATTAAAAACTTTACAGACAAGCAAAAGCTAAGAGAATTCAGCACCACCAAACCAGCTTTACAACAAATGCTAAAGGAACTTCTCTAGGCAGGAAAAACAAGAGAAGGAAAAGACCTACAAGAACAAACCCCAAACAATTAAGAAAATGGTAATATGAACATACATATCGATAATTACCTGAAATGTAAATGGATTAAATGCTCCAACCAAAAGACACAGACTGGCTGAATGGATACAAAAACAAGACCCGTACATATGCTGTCTACAAGAGACCCACTTCAGACCTAGGGACACATATAGACTGAAAGTGAGGGGATGGAAAAAGATATTCCATGCAAATGGAAATCAAAAGAAAGCTGGAGTAGCAATTCTCACATCAGACAAAATAGACTTTAAAACAAAGACTATTACAAGAGACAAAGAAGGACATTACATAATGATTTAGGGATCAATCCAAATAGAAGATATAACAATTGTAAATATTTATGCACCCAACACAGGAGCACCTCAATACATAAGGCAAAGGCTAACAGCCATAAAAGGGGAAATCGACAGTAACACAATCATAGTAGGGGACTTTAACACCCCACTTTCACCAATGGACAGATCATCCAAAATGAAAATAAATAAGGAAACACAAGCTTTAAATGATACACTAAACAAGATGGACTTAATTGATATTTATAACACATTCCATCCAAAAACAACAGAATACAGGTTCTTCTCAAGTGCTCATGCAACATTCTCCAGGATAGATCCTATCTTGGGTCACAAATCAAGCCTTGGTAAATTTAAGAAAATTGAAATCATATCAAGTATGCTTTTGAACCACAACACTATGCGACTAGATATCAATTACAGGAAAAACCCTGTAAAAAATGCAATCACATGGAGGCTGAACAATACACTAGTAAATAACCAAGAGATCACTGAAGAAATCAAAGAGGAAATCAAAAAATACCTAGAAACAAATGACAACGAAAACACGATGACCCAAAACCTATGGGATGCAGCAAAAGCAGTTCTAAGAGGGAAGTTTATAGCAATACAATCCTACCTTAAGAAACAAGAAACATCTCAAATAAACAACCTAACCTTACATCTAAAGAAATTAGAGAAAGAAGAACCAAAAAACCCCAAAGTTAGCAGACGGAAAGAAATCATAAAGATCAGATCAGAAATTAATGAAAAAGAAATGAAGGAAACAAGAGCAAACATCAATAAACCTAAAAGCTGGTTCTTTGAGAAGATAAACAAAATTGATAAACCATTAGCCAGACTAATCAAGGAATAAAGGGAGAAGACTCAAATCAATAGAATTAGAAATGAAAAAGGAGAAGTAACAACTGACACTGCAGAAATACAAAGGATCATGAGAGATTACTACAAGCAACTCTATGCCAATAAAATGGACAACCTGGAAGAAATGGACAAATACTTAGAAAAGCAAAACCTCCCGAGACTGAACGAGGAAGAAAGAGAAAATATAAGCAGACCAATCACAAACAATGAAATTGAAACTGTGATTAAAAATCTTCCAACAAACAAAAGCCCAGGACAAGATGGCTTCACAGGTCAATTCTAACAAATATTTAGAGAAGGTCTAACACCTGTCCTTCTCAAACTCTTCCAAAATATAGCAGAGGGAGGAACACTCCCAAACTCATTCTACGAGGTCACCATCACCCTGATACCAAAACCAGAAAAAGATGTCACAAAGAAAGAAAACTACAGGCCAATATCACTGATGAACATAGATACAAAAATCCTCAACAAAATACTAGCAAACAGGATCCAACAGCACATTAAAAGGATCATACACCATGATCAAGTGGGGTTTATCCCAGGAATGCAAGGATTTTTCAATATATGCAAATCAATCAATGTGATACACCATATTAACAAATTGAAGAATAAAAACCATATGATCATCTCAATAGATGCAGAAAAAGCTTTCAACAAAAGTCGACACCCATTTGTGATAAAAACCCTCCAGAAAGTAGGCATAGAGGGAACTTTCCTCAACATAATAAAGGTCATATATGACAAATCCACAGCCAACATCATCCTCAATGATGAAAAACTTAAACCATTTCCACTAAGATCAGGAACAAGCCAAGGTTGCCCACTCTCACCACTGTCATTCAACATTGTTTTGGAAGTTTTAGCCACAGCAAACAGAGAAGAAAAAGAAATAAAAGGAATCCAAATCAGAAAAGAAGAAGTAAAGCTGTCACTGTTTGCAGATGACATGATACTATACATAGAGAATCCTAAAGATGCTACCAGAAAACTACTAGAGCTAATCAATGAATTTGGTTAAGTAGCAGGATACAAAATTATTGCACAGAAATCTCTTGCATACCTATACACTAATGATGAAAAATCTGAAAGAGAAATTAAGGAAACACTCCCATTTACCACTGCAACAAAAAGAATAAAATATCTGGGAATAAACCTACCTAAGGAGACAAAAGACCTGTATGCAGAAAACTATAAGACACTGATGAAAGAAATTAAAGATGATACAAACAGATGGAGAGATATACCATGTTCTTGGATTGGAAGAATCAACATTGTGAAAATGACTCTACTACCCAAAGCAATCTACAGATTCAGGGCAATCCCTATCAAACTACCACTGGCATTTTTCACAGAACTAGAACAAAAAATTTCACAATTTGTATGGAAACACAAAAGACCCCGAATAACCAAAGCAATCTTGAGACAGAAAAATGGAGCTGGAGGAATCAGGCTCCCTGACTTCAGACTATACTACAAAGCTACAGTAATCAAGACAGTATGGTACTGTCACAAAAACAGAAATACAGATCAATGGAACAGGACAGAAAGCCCAAAGACAAACCCACGCACATATGGTCACCTTATCTTTGATAAAAGAGGCAAGAATACACAATGGAGAAAAGACAGCCTCTTCAATAAGTGGTGCTGGGAAAACTGGACAGCTACATATAAAAGAATGAAATTAGAACACTCCCTAACACCATACACAAAAATAAACTCAAAATGGATTAAAGACCTAAATGTAAGGCCAGACACTATAAGACTCTTAGAGGAAAACAAGGGCAGAACACTCTATGACATACATCACAGCAAGATCCTTTGTGACCCACCTCCTAGAGAAATGGAAATAAAAACAAAAATAAACAAATGGGACCTAATGAAACTTCAAAGCTTTTGCACAGCAAAGGAAACCATAAACAAGACCAAAAGACAACCCTCAGAATGGGAGAAAATATTTGCAAACGAAGCAACAGACAAAGGATTAATCTCCAAAATGTACAAGCAGCTCATGCAGCTCAATATCAAAAAAACAAACAACCCAATCCAAAAATGGGCAGAAGACCTAAATAGACATTTCTCCACAGAAGATATTCAGATTGCCAACAAACACGTGAACGGATGCTCAACATCACTAATCATTAGAGAAATGCAAATCAAAACTACAGTGAGGTATCACCTCACACCAGTCAGAATGGCCATAATCAAAAAATCTACAACAATAAATGCTGGAAAGGGTGTGGAGAAATGGAACCCTCTTGCACTGTTGGGCGGAATGTAAATTGATACAGCCACTATGGAGAACAGTATGGAGGTTCTTTAAAAAACTAAAAATAGAACTACCATATGACCCAGCAATCTCATGGGCATATATCCTGAGAAAACCATAACTCAAAAAGAGTCACGTACCACAATGTTCACTGCAGCTCTATTTACAATAGCCAGGACATGGAAGTAACGTAAGTGTCCACAGACAAATGAATGGATAAAGAAGATGTGGCACATATATACAATGGAATATTACTCAGCCATAAAAAGAAATGAAATTGAGTTATTTGTAGTGAGGTGGATGGACCTAGAGTCTGTCATACAGAGTGAAGTCAGTCAGAAAGAGAAAAACAAATACTGTATTCTAACACATATATATGGCATCTAAAAAAAAAAATGGTTCTGAAGAACCTAGGGGCAGGACAGGAATAAAGATGCAGACGTAGAGTATGGACTTGAGGACATGGAGGGGGGAAGGGTAAGCTGGGACGAAGTGAGAGAGTGGCACAGACTTATACATACTACCAAATGTAAAATCGATAGCTAATGGGAAGCAGCCGCATAGCACAGGGAGATCAGCTCAGTGCTTTGTTACCACTTAGAGGGGTGGGATAGGGAGGGTGGCAGTGTGGGAGGGAGACGCAAGAGGGAAGAGATATGGGGATATATGTATATGTATAGCTAATTCACTTTCTTATAAAGCAGAAACTAACACACCATTATAAAGCAATTATACTCCAATAAATATGTTAAAAAAAGAAAAGAAAAAGGCATGGGGGACATCTCTTACTAAGAGACAATCACAACTAACACTGGCAGATAACTGTAGTTTTCTGTGCTAAGCTGGCTGGTGTAAGGTATATTGGCATCACTTTACAAAAACAGGAAAAAAGTCAGGTCTACATGGACAATGAACTAAAAGTTTGCTTTGGAGTATTTCAGGTACATTTTCAGAACCTTTCAGGGGACACAAGTATATTCTTGCATGTCGTTACCAAAGAAATCACTGTAAATGAAAAAATTAAATAGTCTTGGTAAAATTTCAGTTGAATGGAATACATATGTACAGTTGAATGGAATAAAATGTTCAAGGACATTTTTAATGTCTGCCCTCGTGACGCTGTCTTGAGTCCATCATAACACATTTGCAGGATTAAATCTCTCTTCACTTCTCTGAGTCAAGGAAAAGAGGAAGCACGCATCCGCAGGGCTCCAATGGCCCGTAAGCACCCATGCACTTTACTAACCTCTCACAGTGGGGTAGTCCCAAGGAGACATGCTGCCTCCACTCTCATATGGTAAGTGGTTTCATAATTCCAGACATTCCCATCACCCTAACCCTAACCTTGGGAAGCATGGTCTAAATCAAACTTTGAGAGAGATGTCTGGCACTTCTTGCTTATTTTGCTAACAAAAATTTCCCTATCCCTTCTCTTCCCCATTTCCCATATCCATAGACCTTCCAGCACCACCTCCACCAAAGACATCTTCCTCCCACGTTCAACAACTCCCTCAAATCCCATCTTCCCATCTCGTATAAGTCAGTTCTCTTGTCCAAGCACCTAGGTTGAACAGGGGTTTAATCTTTGTTTCTCCACCACCCAGCCCCGTTATCTGGCACACAGCGGACACTCAATGCATGCTGAAGAATGAGAAAGAGAGAATGTATAACCTTAGTGCTACAACAAGGCTACTAGTAGGACACTGAAGGGTAGGGATGGAAATGGCAGGAAGTGGGAAGGGAGGAAGAAGGGACCCAGCAAGGAGGAGAAAATCAAAGAGGAGACAAGAGTCCCCTCCTGTCCTCTTGCTTCTAAAAGGCACCCTTCCCCCCATCCCTAAAGCCCCCCACTACCACCACAGAAAGAAATGCAGTGGAGCTGCCCCTCCAGTAGCCCACATATATTCTTTGGCTGCAAGTTACGACTATTTTACCTTTGAGTGTGACCTGAGTATTCATTCCAATCCAATTTCACTTAGATAACAAAATGTGACTCTTCCTGGCCTAAACCCCAGGAATCGGCTGGCTTTTTCTCAACAACAGCAACAATTTCCTTTGGTATAGGAACCTTCTAGTATCATCATCTGACAATGAAGAATTTAATGTTCCCTGTATTCCAGAGTGTATTAGGCTCTACAGCACATTCAAAAACAGAAGTATTTTGCATCCTCAGCACCTAATGAATCTACAGGGTACAGAATGAGGTGGTTCTAAACCATTCTGTGTCAATTTCCATATACCCTGAACTGTCCCACATTATACAACGTACCTCTAAACTGCCTTTCACACCATAAATTGCGGTAAAACCTAGACAATATATTGAAAACAGTAAACCGATGTGATTTCCATTCTTCTTCCCCATAAATTAGGTCTCTTGGCGGCCATTTCACTCCTCCAGCTCCAAGAGGTGGGGGGTAGGGGGTGTGGGAAGGGGGCAGGGAGTACCAGCTTGGGAAGGAAGAGGCGGGATGAAGGGAAATATTCCAATCAAACAGGAAGAACAAAGAGAAAGCTTATCCCTTCCACCCTAGGGGAATTGGTTGGATACTAGGTCAAGCAACATGAAAGCAGGTGGGAAAAAATGTATATGACTCCATTCTCCAGGCTGGAGTCCTGGATGGGTGGAGGCACGTGAAATACATTAAAGGGAAAAAACAAAGCAGAGAAAGGGCTTCCTTCCCACTAGGCACTCAGAAGCCAAGACCTTATCAGAGGGGGTTGACTCTTTCCACCCCATACCAACCTAGAGTGTCCAGAGCAGAGTTAAATGAGTGGTACAGGAAGATAGGAAGAGGGCAAGCCTGAGTTTAGCTTTCTAACATCCCCTTCAGATTCTACGTCAAAGGCAAGTACGTGTTCGTTGCTGGGTGCCCTGTGGAAGGTCCCAGGAGATAGCTGATGGGCCTGTAAGGGAAGGTATGCTCACAGCAGAGACTGGGTGATCCTGAGAGCCACAGGCTGCAGGGGAGACAGGCGGGGTTACGGCTTAGGACGAGCTGAGTCAGCGGGAAGGATTCCTGGTATGACCAAGCTGAGAGAGAAGGTACCATGATTTCAGAGCTGTCAACTTTAGCACCGGTGCCAGAAGTTCAAAACCAGGCAGATTCAGAACGTGGACACAGCCACAGGAGGGTCCAGCAGGCAGTACAGGGACCCACGTGCGTTAAGTCCCAGATTTCCCCCCTCACCATGAGTTGAGATCCCTCCACCATCCACCTAAGGCTTCTCTTGTAGAACAACAGAAGCAGAGGAAGAAATCTGAGAGACTAAACCTATACCCAAAAGAGACCTTTACCTAAGAAGCTGTTTAAATTATCAAATCAGACCAAATTTTATTTTTACTTGATACTCAGCAGTATGGGGGCGACTAGGGAAGAGTAGATCTCTTACGAAACATTAAAAAAACTACATTTTCTTTGCAGATCAGTATATAGTGTGTAATTTTGCAATCCAGCTTCATGAACTTTTTGTAATTTATACAAAAAAAAAAAAAAAAAAAAATGATTGCAAGCCATCCCATAATGGCACTGCCTGCTGCCACCAAGACAAAAGATAGATGAGGGAGGGTAGGTCCTTGGAGAGCTACCAGTGCCTGCACAGGACCTTAGGGGGAAGGAAGCATCCCTCTAACCTTAGGCTCCAAAAACTGCTGCTGCAACAAGATGATACATGGCCAGAAGCCAGACACTTAAGAGTGGCTTTTTCGCTGGCGGGTGCAGTCTCCAGCCTGTGTCCCTTACCTGTCTCAAATCTGCCCCCTCCTACCTCACCATGATTCTCCCTTTGGGAAGCCGTCAGGTGACAGCTATATGAGTGCACGCACCGGAGGGGGATAGACAAGGCTCCGTATCACTAGTAATACGGTAGGAGAATTAAGAGGGAAAAAAAAAACCCAACACCTTTGCCCCTACTTTTACTCATGGGGTCTAACACATCCATATGTAGAGGTTGCAGGTTAGGGGCCACCTAATCATCAGCCACAGCAGGGGAGATGCCTGGCTCGACCTCCCTAAAATCCAGCATGAACTATCACCTCCCTACCCAGTGCCGCCTCTCATGCCCCAGCTCTCATGACCCAAGGCACAATCTGCCCAAATCAGCACTGGCCCTTTTGTGACGTTTTAAAAAAAATTCTCCACAAATGGAACCCCCACTTTACAACACAGGAATCCACTGCATAACTCTTGGACAAGTTTTCAGGAACACAGTATGTAAAAAATAAAAAACTGCCTGATTTCTTTCTTCCCCATTTTGTTATTTAGATTTCTTTCTTTGTTTCTGGAGAATTTTTCCAGAATAGGTGTCAATCTGCATGGTAAACATTGTGCTTAATTGTTTGCCAGACTATAGAATAACTAGCAGAAACTGAAGTTATTTTAGACAAGAACAAACAATTTGAATATGGCAGTTAGTGGGGATCTGAGAACAAAGGCTGTGGTTTTATTTAAAGAACAAGTCAATCACCCCAATAGAAAGACAATGCAGGCGCTCCTGCGTGCATGGCTGAAAAGCCTGAAGTTTCGCTGTTCTGAAACATGTGAAGATATTCGTGACAAAAGGCCGGGTTTTGAACATCGATAAAAGAAATTCAAGAAAAGCTACCATAGTTCACAAAGAAACAAAGCTTTCGCCACTGAGGAAAGGGATTGTGTCCTGTGAAACCCAGTACTCAAAGATGACAGTGTCTGGTTTTACCGCCAGGCAGAGAATCAGGAAATTGACTTGACACGGAAGTTTTATGCAAACTGACTTAACACACACACCCCATCAAATATGTTAAATGCACCAGACAAGGAATAGGAAATACTGAAAAGGCAGGACGACAGCCACTCAATGACAATTCCCCCTGAAATAACCTGCTTTCAATCCCCTACTACTCACATCAGGATACTCTCTTTTCTCATCAGTGGTTTACTTAGAACAAGACTTCAAGTCAGTCAGTAGTCAGCAAACATTTTCTATAAAGAGCCAGACAGTAAATATTTTAGGCTTTTCAGGCCATTCTGTCTCTGTCACAACTACTCAACTTCACCACTGTAGCGTGACAGCAGCCACAAGCAATTTGTAAATGAATGGGCGTGGCCATGTCCAATAAAACTTTATGGACACTGAAATTTGAATCTTACATAATTTTCACCTGTTGTGAAATATTTTTCTTTTGATTTTTTTTCAACCATTTAAAAAAGTATAAACCATCCTCAGTTAACAGGCCATACAACATTAGGTGGCAGCGGCAAATTGCCCACCCTGGCTCCATAACCCCCAAGCCCTTCAATGACTGTGACCTAATGTTACCTGGGCACTCAGAACCATACTTCCGAACACGTGTTCAAGAAGAACGCACACCTGTGAGAATGCAGAAACTGAACTGGTGGCCACTTGAAACCTCAGTAGTAAAAAAAAAAAAAAAGGGGGGGGGGAGCAAGCAAACCCTAAATTTAAAAAAAGAGCTGTAAAATGTGGTGAAACGTATTCGCATCAGTCCTGATGATGAAGAGAGTGTGAGGAAGAGGGTTGAACAGAACAGCTGTTTTATTATCAATACTTAGACTTGAATGAAGGTAGGGTTTGAGGAAAGTCACAAATGAGAAAGCATGGCCCCGCTTCTGTGAATGGAATGTGGGAGAAGAAAGGAGAAAAGGAGGTCATGAAAATAATGAAGACATTGAAGGCTAATATTATACTATCGAAATAATACTATGTAATACTATGGCTAATACTATGTAACAGGAACGATTCTAAATGCTATATATACATTGCATCATTTAATCCTTATAACAGCCCTATGAAGCATTTTTATTAACCCCATTTACAGATGAGGAAACTGAGACTCTGAAAGGATAGAGAACATACTCAAAGGTACGGATGAATGGATAAAGAACTAGATAGATGATTGATATAGGATTGATAGGTAAACAGATAGATAAATGATAATAGAGATGATACCTGGATGGATGAAAGGATAGACAGGTAGCAGTCCAACTCGAAAAATGGAGCACTTAACCCCACACCATGCTGCCTCTGCACGGACAATGGGAAAGTAAGAAAAAGGCTGCTGGAACAGAAAACAGGAACTGAAGAGTGGGAGGTGGTAGGAACTCCTCATTTTTATAAGCAGCTCTACACTGATAACTACTCTTCCAAGAGGTTAGTTTGGGTGGAGGTTTCCTGAAGGAGGTGAGTTTGAAGTCGTTTTGAATTGACTGAAGGAACTCAATATCGAAACGTGCACGCGACCACAGGAAGCGTGTTCGTGGAGGGCCTGAAACTGGGAAAAACAAAGATTCAGAGGGGACTTGAAAGTGCAAAGATGATTTGAAGAGCTAGACATTCTTCCCTCAGGTCTAATGTAGGGACAGATTTTCAGAAACACAGGTTCTAAAAACTGCCTCCCGTTGACATCCAGAAGGGGCTTGTCGGGAGTGCAAAGCAACTTGTGCGAGGAGCATCTTCCTCCGTGGTGGGTCCAGCCTCCAGTGCTTAGGGAGCTTGTTTTCACTACACAGAGGCCCACACCCAGCTATTCAGGGGGTCGCAGGAATGATATTCACTCACATCAGACCACATTAGCAGGAAATATTATCCTCATGTTACAGATTTTTTAAAAACACTTTGAAAAGCTAGATAGCTTGCCCTAAATCAATTCTGCGTCCTCAGAACTATGTCTACCCTTCTGAAGATGCAGAGTTCCACTGAGGCATGCTGGTTCCATCAGGATTTCCCCAAAGTGGTGTGGTTCCTCAACCACCTGTGTTGTCATGAATCAAAACCTTCCTGCAGCAGAACTTTCTCTCTAAAAACAGCATATTTTCCCACTCCATGAAGTCCGTACGGCATGTCTACTTCAGATCTATTTAACTGATTTTGAAAAAAAGATAAGATGCAAAAAGGCTTTACTTTTAAAACACATGGAAATTGTTCTGTACCATGCTGTATTTATCAGCATTCATGGACCCATATACCAAAAAGTAAATTTGAGTATATGCAAATTATTTCTCAATTTGAATAAGAGTTTCCTTTTTTAAAAAAGGCAATACTGAAATTTCTCTCTGGATGTGGAAGGCTTTAAAAACAGAAACATCTAGCACTCCTGAGTGTCTGCCTGACTTTTAGAGGAAAAACATGAAGGAGCCAATTCAATACCTCATTTTGCGGGTGATTGACAAGTCACATTTGAGTTACTAAAGTAGTTCTGGTTTCAGGACTAGTGTGTTCCACTAAATCCAGCTGTGATTCTGTTTAACCCAAGTGTTCCCCAGAGGCCCACCACGGCTGTCTCTCTTTTCCAAGCGGCAATTGAGAGGCTTTGCGAGTGGCCCTATAAACACGCTAATGAATGAATGGACAACTAATTACCTTGTAAATATGCATGAACGAGCACAGATTCCTCAACAGTAAGCCAAATGTCTGGGCGCCCTCTTGCTACCTACTCGTGCATGAGAAAACGTGACATTCCTACAGCGGAAGCTGGGCTTCTTATCTCCAGTTTCTCAACACGGAGAGAAAACTAACTTCCCAGTGGAGGATACTTTAAAAGGTATACTTTTAATAAAAATAAAATAAAAATTGAGCCATGAAGGATGGGCCATCACAAGTTTTATGGACCACAACAAAGAGTAAACTGACCTCTTGGTTCAAACTTTCCAGCCAGGTGCTTTTTTACTTTTAAAATGTGTTTAAAGAGCTCCCTCTCTTTCTATTTTTCCATTATAAGTCACACCCAGTTCTTTGGTTCTCAAAGATTCCACGGCTTTAAACGTCCTCATGACGATACTGCTCCCTGATCTAGGAACGCTGGCATCACACGAAATCTGTGTCACAAGGACATTCCTCTCAGAGCCTTGGTGGAAAAAGGCTCCCTTGGAAGGCTCCTGAGGGCGTGTCTTGGGCCTGATGGAGTCATCAGGGCGGTGAGTTGAGGACATGATTCTGTTCAGAGTGTGACTGGAGTCAGAGTGAAATTCTGGATCCACCCTTCAGTAACTGAGTGACCTTCAGCTAGTTAGTTAGCCTCCTAAGTCCTCAGTTGACCCATCTGTCTCATGGGATTAATGAAAGCTACCTTGCAGGATTGTTGTGAATATTAAATTAGATAGTGTGTATCAAGTGCCTATTTCTGCGTCTAGCATATAGTATTTGATAAATAATATTTTTCATTAGCTGCATTAGTAAGACCCAGAGGAACAGTCAACCAACTTTGTTTTTATAGACTTATATCCAATCTAGTCTGGACATAGGTTTATTTCAACGGGGGCAGCATTTCCCTAAATGCCAGCTGGAATAGGTCCTCACCTCAGAACTGAAACAACATGGATAGGATCATGTCTGATGCAGGACCAAAGATGGTCAGCAGAAGGGAGACTCTGCCAGGCTCGTGCAGTAGCTTTGAATTTCCTGTCTTATTTTTCACACCTGGTCTACATTCAAGCCTGAGCCCAAGGACAAAGCTGTTGTAAAACTATGGCAATGATATTTGATCTCTAATGGATAAAAAGAGGAACTGGTAAATACTTTAGAACGGTGCTTCCCATAGCACGTCCCATAGAACCGTGGCTCTGATAGCCAACGCATTAGTTCTTTCTCAGCTTGCATATCAGAAAAGTATAGTTTCTATGTTGTCATCTAAGTTATTGATTTAAAATTTTTAGAAAGATAACAGGGCCTCCAGCTTGGAAGCGGTTGTAAAATAAGGGTAATTCTCTCTGGTTAATACAACATGCTGAGAGTGGTTATTCAACTAACTATACTCCACCAGTCAGTCCACATTTCTCTACTTTTCTTCAAAGAGATTTTATCAACATGCTTGCTAAAATCCAAGATGTCCCCTTAATCCACTGATATCACACTCATTAAAGATAGTAAAGAGGATTAATTTGGCAACACTTATTTTTAGAAAACCATGCTGACTCTTGGAAATCATGGCTTACTTTGCTGAGGGCTCACCATTTCAGTGACTAGCAACTAGGGAGGCAGAATAACATGGCTGAGACCACAGGTTTGAAGTCAAATCCCATCTCCATCAATTACTAACCTGCCTGCTATTGAGCAAGTTAGTTAACAATTCTAAGCCCAGTTTCTCCAACTATAAAAGATAGAGTGAGCAAAAGAGACAGTACATATAAAGTGCTTTGTAGAGTGCTATGGACAGAGAAATGTTCAATAAAATGGTCATTGTTTTTTAAAACTAGCCTTGCCGGAATTTGGTTGGCAATCAACACGGCTTCCTTTTAAAAACTGGGTCTCAGGTCTGGCTTCACAGAAACAACCTTGAGATGGGCACATGAGTTATCAAGCGAGACCTCTCAGGAGAAGGAGAGTAAGGGTAGCAGGTGGGGGCAGGGGAAGAAAGGAGCAATAATATGGTTTTGGATGAAGTCTAACTTCAGTCCAATTCCAAGAGGGTCTCTCAGACATAAACTGCCTGGCAGAGTCTGTCCTGCCCTGAAGAAAGGGAACAAGGCTTTTGTCACCCCCAATCCAAGCCAGTTACTGACTATAGGATACCTAGGGCTGTGGGCTGAGAGAGAAAGCTCCCAGAATGTCCTGGCAAAGCAGTTCCTGGTCAAGGCCAATCTTCCAGGGAAGGCTGCAGAGTAAGCAGCAGCTGAAGGGTGGGCATCCAAACAGTAAAAGGGATCCCAGGAAATCTTGGTGGCATGTCATCACCAACATCTACCATGGAGACATGCCAATCACTCCATCAAAACTTGGGACCCACAAACCAGGGTGACTTCTGGGGCAAAACACACATAGCTCTATGCCACCTCCATTATCTTATCCTTTCTTCATTTTTTTTCCTCCTTCTAAACTTTCCTTTTGTTCAAATATATTGTGATTAAGCACAATTACAAAAGACCACAATATCTCCACTTCTGAGCTACAGTCTGTCTTATTGCTGTCAAAACATGGCCACAAACTATTTTTTTCTACAAAGAGCTCAAACATAGATTAAAATATAGAACTGAACTCAGAGAAAGGAAAATAAACCACTAGAGCATGATGCACAATAAAGCCTTCAACAGGGCACAGCATGTAAGAGAATCAAGAGCCCAAATGTTCTACAAGGGTAGGGCCACATTTCAGACACTCCTAAAGCATATTTTAGGGCAGTTTATAGAAAGAGGGAAAATCTAGTAACTGCACCCTTCTGTAGTTACCTGTGTTGAGGTGGTTGTTATGTTACTTCCTTGGACAAACTTGAGCTCAAATCTTATTCTGACATTTACTAGCCATGTAAGTTTTGTTTCGGTTCTAACCTCCCAATGCATCTGTTTTCTCTTAACATCTTCAAAAATTACAGGTGGGGGTTTAAATAAAACCATGTATACATCCTGCTTAACACAGTGCTAGGCATATGTTAAGCTTTCAAATGTAGCATATATTTTTTAATTCCTTCAAAAAGTCCCTTCAGAGGGGTCTAAGAAGCTAAAAATGGAAGAACTCCTCCTGAAATCTTGGGATGATGAATCTTTACCATTGTATTCAAAATGTATTAATACACAGACTACAACAATATACTTTGTGCTTGAATTTGATATCCCGGGGCTTTTTTGTTCATATTGAGGAATTCGCACCTACAGATTTGTCTCTCTGATTCCTTCTCACACCCCATCTTCCTCAGTGGTTCCACAATATGGTACGTTGTGGGGGCAGTTTTGATGGTCACAATGATGATGGGGCAGCAGAGACTCTATTGACATGCAGTGGGCAGATCCAAAGATGCTAAACATCCAGCATGACCCAAAACCATCCCTCACAATGAAGAATTATCCCATCTACCTCCTGCATGACTTCCCAACACCCACTGGACATTCACCACGGTAAAAACTTGTTAATCATTATCTGGGCCTAGAACCTAAGTTCTTTCACATATAAACAAACCATCATTCAGTGTGAATATAAATGAATTTTCCAGGGAAGCAACTGATGGATAAATCAAGGGACAGCTATATGCTATTTCAGTCCAAACTCTACCAAGAGTTGTTCCCCACATCAGAAAGTCATGACAAAGCAACTCAATGAAACCAAGTCGCCAGTACAACGCATTCTCTCAGTCTGCATCTGTCACTGACCTATGGTGCATCCACACATAGGTATAGGTATTGACTTCTTCATTATGTTTCCTAGTATGTTTGTCCTGAATATTCTCATATACAATGCCTATTTTATTATGAACTGGTTTCCTTTCAATTTTGTTTTTTATTACTATTGGAGTATTTTATCAAGTTTTAAAAATTATGTGAGTGGTAGGCCATAATGTCTATGTATTTCTTGTCAGGCTAAGTCAAGAGGATGTTACAAAATATTTGTTATTGAAAGGGTAGCACTGGGTCTAATAGGACTATGAATGATGGTATGTTCTCTTTGCTCCAGGTGATGAAATTATTCATCATTACCATTGTTATAATATCATTGATTTTTCAGCCCTGACTGCCCTGTCAGACTTCTCTCATAGAAAATCCAGGCCTTCTCAACCAGGCCTTAAATGTTGGCAAGATGCTCAAAAGTCAAGGTCAAAGTTTCATCACCATGTGATTGTGTTGGCTGAGACTAGGTCTTTGCACATCACGAAGTTTGCTGATAAGACTGGAAAAGTTTCCCCAAGTCTCTGAGGATCTCCTGTTGTCGCATATGTTAGACTGCGGGTCATTTGTCTCCATTCTGCACCTCAGTCAAGACCACAGTGAAAGAGCCCATCTTTGATTCTGAACATTACACACTGTAGGACCTTTCAGCGGAACAAAAAGAAAGCATACAACGCAATTTCTTTTGCTTGTGTATATGTTTTGTGAATATGTTTTTGAGTAGAAGCAAAGTAGATATTTGAGGAGATGAAACAGATATCTTCCTCTATCCAGATTGACAGACTCCCAAAACAAGATAGTATTAGGTTAAACCTACCCATAAACTTGCTAGAATTTTGAGTATCTCAGACTCTCTCTGGTATGGAAAGTTAAAGAGCACTATAAAAGTATACATTTGTTCCTATGTTAGATGAGTAATAAGAATGAATATACAGAATTGAACTAGGAGTTGACTTTTGTTTCTCTGAAGTTGGGTATTTTCTCTGATCCAATAGAAAAGAAAAGGCAAAATACCAAATTTGTTGGAGTTGATGAGACAAAGAAATGTATCACTCTTCCAAAAAAAAAAAAAAAAAAAAGAACCAATTATTATATTTCTAGAAGGCAGCCTAAGACCTCTGGTTGTTTGTCCAGGACATAAAATACCTACCACGCTGCTCTGGTATCTGGGTTTTTCAGCGAGAGTTTTTCTAAGAGGTTGACCACAGAGATGAAACCACAAGGATCTGCAGTTAAAGGAGGATGCCCAGAGGCAGAATCAAGAGGACGTGTAGGTTGTTACACAAATCACAACACAAGGGGCCCCTAGGATGAATAAAGGACCCCAAATCTCCCAGTTTCTACAAGCCTCCAAAAGCCAGTATTTTTCCAAAGAAGGCATTGGCGTTTCCAATCCAGTGTGGAGCAAACTGGAAAACAAAGCATAATAATTTTTTCTGAGAAATTAATATGAAGGGAAGGAAAACCAGCAATTGTCCCCATTGAAATGGCAACAACTCCTTGCCTCCAGCCATTTGAATCAGAGATTGTTTGCATTAGTAAGGCATTAGCCTTGTTTTTTCCTTTTTTTTTTTTTTTTTTTTATTTATTATCAATGCCAAGCTGTTCAATGTCCCACATTTGCGCGTGAAATTCAGGGCAATGAAGCTGACAAAATGTAATTTACTTGCACTGAAATGTGCCAGATCCACAATTTACTTTCCCAGCCTTTCAGGTGGGATTTCACATTCAGTGGCCTTTCCGAACTATCAGAGGGCTCCCCAACTTGCATGGGCCACAAACAGCCAGGGCATGGCAGGTGGGCGGCCACAGGAACAGCTGGCAAGGTCACTGATAACACAGATTTTTCCAGAAGAGAAGGAAAAACACTGCTATAAACTCCAAACAAATTCCAAAGCTCTCCTGAGTTAAGTAGTAGTTCATCTTTCCCATACACACCTTAAAATTAATGCAAATTAATAGACAGGAATAAAATACACAGTCATTTCCGGAAAACTTAACAAGTTCAGAAAATATTTACCAGAGCGTAGAACTTAAAGAGCTAAACTAAACTTCACAAATAACCTAAATGTATAAAACACTGCATCATCATGATGGAGACTTTTTGAAATGGAAAGAGGAAAAACAAGTCAGAGGACACACAGCAAAAGCATTGCAAGGTGTGGGTATTTGGAGCAAGATTTTCCATACATATAAAATGTACTGTGTTAAAAACTGTTTCACAAGATTTATGTTCAAGGTTACCTATCATGACATTATTTATAATACTAAGAAATTTGGAAGAAAAAAATGCGCAATAACAGGGAATCACTTAAATAAATTATGGGGCATCCATGCTGTGGAACCATTAAAAAATCATGTTGCAAAAGTATATCTAATAACATGTAGAAATGTTCCCAATATAACATTAAATTCAAAAAGCAGTTTACAAAGAAGTATGTACATTTTGATCCTGATTCCATAACCTGTACAAAAGCACACATATGCATGGGGGAAGAAAGAGAAGGCTATATTTTCTTTAACACTAGCAGTGATTATGTGTAAGTAGTGAGATTACATTTTATTTTTACTTTGTGTGCTATTCCATAGTTTTTTTAAATATGTTTTACACTAAACATCTATTATCTTGATAATAAGAAAATAGAAACAGTAAATATCTTAAATTGCCTTATTTCTGAAAACTGAGGTAAGACAGTAGCAGTTCTACAGTATTCACATTTAATTCCTTTAAACAAAATCCCCCCAGATTGCCAAGGACAAAAAAAGTTCTTTCTTAGCGGATCTGGATCAAGGATGGGATGAATAGGTACCCTCTGCTCCAAAAGAAAAATACACATTTGCCTGTGTTTTAGATTCACACTTAAAATGTATTTCCTATACCAAAGTAAGCCAGCATCTGATTTTTAAGGGATTTGGAAAAATCCATTTCCAAATGCCTGTAACATCTGTGAATACAACATTTAACAATTAGCAGGATTTTCATTTTCGGAAGGTATTAAAACTATTTAAAGGTGTCACGGCATACTCAGAAATGTCCCCACCCTTTGGAAATCTCCTGATGTTATCTTGACCAGCCTGCCTTCTGCCCCCACCTAACGAAAACAGCCATGTCTGCAGTAAAGACTAAATTTACAGTCTTAAAGGAAAACTGAAATAAACCCAGAAACTCTGTAAGGCGTACAGAATAAAGGTCTCTGTGACCACTGCTGTTTCAATAGAGCTGCATGTAGCTGTGGTCAACTGGTCAGGAACAAATGTCCAACTTCGAATGAACTCAAGCCCAGAGCTCTTCAGTTGTGACCAATCAGAGCGGCACAGACAACCAACGTGCAGAGGCAATTCCGTCAGCAGTAGAAAACTCAGCAAGAGCCTTTCCTACCAATTAAAGGTAGTCAATATTGATTATCTGAGGGATTTCCATGCTCAGGAAGCAAATTAGAAACTCAATACCTGAACTATTCCTAAATGCAGTTATCAACTTCAGAGTTTTATCTCATAAAACCAATTCAGCTTAGAGTTTAATTCTATTAAATTAGGGCTTAGAAATAAGATTTGCTCTCGAATGAATGCATCATTAGTTTTAAAATGCACCATACTAAAACCCAAAATGTGCTGTATTACAGTTTGAAGAATAAATGAGTAAAGATGGCATCTAAATGCACTTCTCCCTAAATATATTTACCAGTTGAAAAAGTGATTGTTCATGAAGATACTGAGACCTATGCTAGAAAGCACATGCCCCTCTCTTTAGTATAAAATAACCCCACTGGATCCACTTCTTTACTCAAGTTTTCCCTTTTTTCTTAGACTTCCTTATTCCAACCATCAACAAAGTTTTTTGAAAGGAGGGTGGGAAGGCAGAGTATTTTCCCTGATATGTTCTACAATGAAACTCCATGAAACTTGGGACACGCATTTCAAAATAAAAGATGCTAATACAGGAACCCTAAACAGAACTGCCCAGTGCTGTGTAAGTTTTAATATACTGCACCAGAGGTTTTCTTCTGCACTTTTTTTAATAAGATAGAGAGTACATGAAGATTCTCCTTCCATGCGTAGTCAGAACAGGGTCCCCTGTCCTGTGGTAGATGCTTAATACTCACTGTTGATATCTTGCAAAAATTGAAAATATGTCCCTGAGTAAGCCCGGCGAAGGGGCCTGTCCTGCAATGCCTGCTTCCCCGAAACACAATGAGGGTTTCGGTGCCCTGCACAAGAAAAGTTCAATGGATACAAATCCAGTAACAGTGATGTTAGAAGACTGAGAATGAGAAATAAAACAGAAAGAGGCTCAGACCACGTCAAAGAGCCCCTGAGAAAGCCTGAGTATTGAAAGATGCACCATTCTGGGGAGAACAGCCGCTATTCTTGATAGAGTCATCGATGCTCTGATGTCAACAGGCCATTTCCATTGGCAACAATAGCCAAAGTTGGGTTCTTTAGCAATGAAACCACATTTGCCATTTTGAAAGGAAATGATTCTGTTCTTGTGAATTGCACTGTGTCACACTGTATTTTAGGACCATGCTATGCATCATTATGCCCTCATGAAATACTGCCATGCATTGTCTCAGTCACTATAAAAGACCAGCATCACAGTGTTTTGTAAACAGATGACATATGGGTTAATCTCATATTTGGATTTGGAAGGAATAGTTCAACATTCAAATTTCAATATACAAAAATACACAGGTATCACAAAAGATGTCCAGGGAACTTCAGCAAGTAGGAGGTGATCACAGCTTGATCTGGATTTAATACAGCATTTTCAGGTGGACTGGATCAGGATGATGGGACTCTTAGCTTCATAATAATCCACAACTGTCAGTAAATTACAGTGTAGGTAAGATGGAATAAAGGAGGATGAAACCTGATTCTGACCCAGCTTTTCCCGACTGAACTAACCATTGACAATCATCTACTTCTCCCTTTCAGCTCTTCTGCTCTATTTGTGTAAACTGCATTTATTTATTCAGCTACTGAAACACAAAAAACAATTCCCACAGGAAGACAAGGAGAGTATAAATCCCTGTCTTTTCCCCCAGAGAAGAACAGTTATACAGCTAAACATGAGGAATATTTCCAAATTTCAGCCCAAGTTGAGGAGTCATGTTCAAAGGTTCCCTAGGGACCATCTGCAGGTCCCAGTTGAGGACTGAAGTCCCCCGTTGTCTAAAATAATTTCTGGAATGTCCTGAAGCTCCTACTTTATAAAATGATAAATAGTGCCCAGCGAAATGGTAAAAGAGTATCACTAGATTTAAATCTTGTTATTATCACATTTGGGGAGTCAAAATTAATTTAATTTTGTAAATTAAAGCCTGTATGACCATTTCAAACTTCTGATGTGCTCACTTAGAGAAAGAAGCAGCCCTCTTCTGCATCAAGATTTTCTCTCTCTGCCTATCAACCATCTGGCACAGGGGAAAGAGATTCAAACGGAGAGTCTGCAGACCGTTAACTAGATGTGTGACCTCAAGCAAGTCATTTCACTTCTCTAGCACCCTGTTCCCTTCACTTCCGGAAGGCTCACAGTAGTGCGTCTCCCGTCCCAGCCTCATTCTCGTAGCTGGAAATTACAATTCCAATGGCTGACAAAATAATACCTAAAAATTCAAAAGAAAGGCAAAAACAAAAAAGCAAAAACAACACAACAGAAGTCAAAAGCCAAAAAAGAGAATCATACTCTCTTCTAGCAAAGAGGAGAAGAAACACAGGGAGAAATTGCCCGGGAGCACTCAGACTCAAAGACAAAAGTGCTTCACATCTTAATCAAGCCTCAGAGAAAACACACATAAAGTCAGCAAGTTGCACTCTGGTTCAGAGCATGTTCAAAGGTAGCCCTGCGCTGTTTATGTGGGAACGTGAAGGAAAGTAAAAGCATCCCACCACATGTCTTTTTCATGCAGCAGGAGTGGCCTGTAGACAAACACCAAGAGACAGAAATGGCTAATTTAAAAAATAAAATGCAAAGTCCTGTGGCCTGGTTCAAACTGAGTCTGACAGTGAAGGTCACAACAACTTTTCACTTTTGTTTAAAGATGCCGCCTTGATGACTGCTGGACAAAAACACAACAGCAAAGAGGGACCTGGTATTAGACCATCCTGAAAGCGAGATCACCCTAAAGGGTTTTTTTTTTTTTTCCTTTTCTGATAGCTTTCTTTCTTTTCTAGATTAAAAAGAAAAAAAAAAATTGGTGAATTATCAAATTACTAACATTTCAAAACATGATAAAAACTATTTTCCCCAAAGTATATTACAAGTGACTATAACCAAAATTTCTCAAGCAACAGAATCCCTGCCTTTTGAAGGCACTCTACACTCAATTTCTTATAACTTGTAACTTTTCAAACAGTTCCATTCCATTTTTGCTCTTCTTGTCTCTTGCTCTCCTTCACATTTTTTGTTGGTGGCGGTGGGTTTTGGGGGTTTTTGTTTTGCTTTTGGGTTTTATTTCTGCAGTTTTTCTACTCCTACCAATCACAAGGAGTGGTAAAACACTCCAATTTTAAAAAACTGTTCAAACCAGTTGTAAGATTCATTGTCTGTAAAGAAAATTACTTTGGCCTCCAACATGTGTTTTCAATACAAATGCATCGCATAAAAAGTAAAAAGACCTCTTGTCTAATATGGCAATTCTCGTGGAGCCATTTTGGTCTTTATAGAAAGATCTCACTTATATCTTGGTAGAAAAAAAAAAATGTGAAACAAAGCAGACTCTGCACCTTCCTCAGGCCTGTTTTATATTTCTCCCATGCTGTCTCCTAAAGATATCAGCACTTGATAAAAGTTCAGGCCTTTTTGGTGCAGAACTCTGCTTGTCATTTCTTTGGAAGCGATTAAAGACATTAGCACAGCTTCACCATAAAAGCCTGAACAGCAAGTGTCAGGACGACTCCACAACCCCCACCTCATGCTTTCTCTGCTTTGCACATTCCCAAAGGTTTTATACGGAAGAGGAGAAGCAGTATTTTTTTTAGTTTCCCTTTTCTAGCCTTCCTGATGGAAATAATGCTGATAAATTTTCACAAATATTTCCAAAGAACTTCTACTCTTAGAATCAAAATCATCTGCTTAACAACAAAGTTTCTATATGCTCATTGTTTTCTGAGATAATCCCAGAGGCCAGTGAAGAAAAATACTCTTCAATATAACCAAAAATGGTGCCAAGGAAATCAGAGGGTTTGGAAGTCAGAACACTCTAGGTTTTCATCCCAATTCTATTCCCAACTCTGTACAAATCATTCGGTTCTCTGTGCCTTTTTCCCTAACCTTAAAAGAAGAGGTATTAGTCCCTGCCTGACAGAGTTCAGATTAAATCATTCATATCAAAGTAAAATATTCAAAACGTGTGATTTGTATTTGTTGAGAGAACATTTGCAGTGGTCATTTCGCAAAATCTTTGGGAGCTCCTTTCCACATTTCAACAGTTCCCTATGGTGTACTATCTCACTTTCCCAAAGAAAAATCTAAAAGCTTCATTTCCTGCTGTCTGTCTTTTAGATTCTTTAAATGAGAAGCACCCGCATGAGTTATGTGGAGGAAGAAGCCAAGTGCTGTCATACATTTCGTGGGTGCAGATCACCACGTGGTTCTGAACCCGTAGCTGTGGCCCCAGCTTCTGATCACAGTAAAGGCTGCAGCTCCTGCGATTGGTCTGTTCTGTGGGGTGTCTCTAAGAGTCATTCCTGGAAGCTCAGCTTGGGGTCTGTATCTTAGCCCTTCTCACTGAGCCTACGAGTGATCTATATCACTTAAAATCTCCTGTGACTTTAACTACCTAGAGTGGGTTCTGTTGTGTATAACTAAGAACCTCATCAGATACATATGTAGAAGTGCTTGGTTTTGTGCCCAACATATAGTAAAAAACTGTACATGTTAATTGCTTTTCTGCCACACCCTGAGGTTTTGGAATCCCATCCTCACTAGCAAGATGAGCAAGAAACAGATAGATATAAAGAAAACTACCCATACCAAAACCTCTACTCATCAGCTTGACATAATGCCTAAAAGTCACATGACTTCACAGTAAGTACTTATCTCCAAAAGACCCCCGATTGGCAGAACTGGAACAGATTAATTAGTAGAGGCACTCCCTAGAGAAATGGGATATAGAAAGTTAAGTTTTAGTATGTAGGCAGTGGGCAAAAAGTGGGGATCATGAACAATGATCCCAGAGGGTACCCAGGTGGAAGGTGACCCAGAAGGGATTGGGGCTGAACAGTGTGAATGGTAGGATGCCAAAAAAATGCACGTTCTTTGCCTAAGATCATGAGATGACTTATAGAAACCTAAGTCATCCTGTGTCTAAAGGGAGATATTCCTCACAGGGAGCAGAGTACATGCAAAGGAAATTAGTTTTCGAACTCAGAAAAAAAAAAAGAAAAATAGAAAGGTGGAAAAAGACATATAGTGACCAGAGGTGACCCCTGAGTTTCCTCTGAATTCTCAAGGTAAATTTCACAGGCCTTCTTTCCAACCTAGATCACTTTCCATATCATAAGACAGGCCTTTGTACACATACCTCAGATCTCCACATTACCCTATAATGCGTGGACCTTTCTTATATCTCTTACATCTTGCAAAACATCTAGCCAAGTGTATTACTCTTAGGAGGAGCTCAATAGATATTTTGTGAAAGAGTGAATGAGTGTATAAATGAAGCATATTCCAGCCAGCCTTTTTTGTTTCATAATTTCTTATTAGTTTCTGAACTCTGATTAATATGCATGTAGCCCAATTCCTCTGACAGAAAAATGATCATGCAGTATGTACTAATTCCAGCTTCAAATTACAAAGGCACGTTTTTTTAGTTACTCTTGCTTTGTGCTCTTGCCTTATCTACGCTTTCCAAAAGAATTCCCTTTATTTTGGTATGCATTATATGCACTCCAGTAGATCACTGGCATGTTTTACAATCCACTGCCAGAAATGCTGCTTCTGTCTTCACGATTTGACTCATAACTGATATCAGCATACACCGTCAGGGTCTTCTTTCAACTTCCAAGCCCAATTTCTGTCACTTCCTCCTGAACAGTTTCTCTACCACCATACCACCTTACTTTTATATTTGCCCCTCAAAACCATCCTTCATTCAGTCAAGGAACAGTTATTAACTATTTTCTGCGAAGCACTGTGCTAAATGCTAAGGATATGATAATAAACACAAAGGTTAGAGTAGGGGGTGACATTAATGGAATAATTCAACCATGATTAGCACATTTGGACAAGTACTAAAAAGTTGTACAGAGTGATGTGAGAAAATAAAATAGGGGGACCTGGCATAGCCTGGCAGGGGAGCTGTTGGGCATCCCTAAAGAAATGGTATTTGATTGGTATTACAGACTGGAAATAGCCACATACTCACTGCAGTTTCCCCCATGAAGAAGTAGTGACTATTTCCTTACTCCTTGCAACCAGACTGGCCTTGATCAACAGAATCTGGCAGAAATGACACTATGTGAGTTCTGAGCCTAGCCCTCAAGGGACCCTGCAGCTTCTTCTCTCATGCTGTTGGAACATCTCCATGAGACAGGCCCAAGCATCCCAGCTGTCACAGCTGAGGGCCCAGACAAACGAGTCATCTCAGTCAACTCGAGACGTAAGCCATCCCAGGTGAAACCAGCTAAAACTGTTGACCCACAGAATTGTGAGCAACTATATGATTATTGTTTGGGGACGGGTTGTTATGCAACGAACACTAACGGATACAACTGGGATCTGAAAATAAGGAGTTACACAAATGAAAGATCTGCAGAGAGTGTGTATGAATAATCCAGGTTGAGAAAGTCTCATGAGGAAGCCTCCTGAGGCAATAACGACATCTGAGAAACTGAAAGACAGGTGTGGCTAGAGCTCAGTGAGGGGCAATGAGGCAACTCTGTGAAGCCAGCCTGCCTGCCACGTGTTCATTTAAGAAGCCCTTCATATCCTGTTCCCCGGGACTGAGACCCTCCAACCTCCCAACTGTCTGATGTTCTAGACAGTTTCTCTGCTTTGTTCATTAATTGCCCACTATCATACTGTCAATTTCCTTCCTCCCACTCACCCCCCATTCCAGACCAGTGGCACAGTGTCCTGAGTCCTGATTTGGGGAAAATCTCAACTATGACTCAGAGAAGCATCCAGTTGTGTCTAAGAAGATGCTACTAACCTAGGGATGGCTTTGAGCATCCTTTTCTTAGCCTAAAAACTCAATTCGCTTCAAGTGATAACAAGCACTTATCACTCCCTCCTCTCCTTGAAACCTGAAAAAGTCCATCACTTTTCAGAGTTCTAGCCTCCATGTCCTGGCTATTGTAAAATCGATAGCTAGTGGGAAGCAGCCGCATAGCGCAGGGAGATCAGCTCGGTGCTTTGTGACCACCTAGAGGGGTGGGATAGGGAGGGTGGGAGGGAGGGAGACGCAAGAGGGAAGAGATATGGGGATATATGTATATGTATAGCTGATTCACTTTGTTATAAAGCAGAAACCAACACACCATTGTAAAGCAATTATACTCCAATAAAGATGTTAAAAAAAAAAAAAAAAGAGTTCTAGCCTTAAATGATTTTTGTCTCCCTTTACTCTCTCCTTATTTACTCCAGGTATCAAAGTAATAATAATAATAATAATAATAATAATAATAATAATGAGGAGGAGAAGAAAGCATTTACAGTAAGTCCCCTACATATGAACGAGTTCCATTGCCAAGAGCACATTCGTAAGTCCAATTTGTTCATGAGTCCAACAAAGTTAGCCTAGGTACCCAACTAACACAATCGGCTATATAGTACTGTACTGTAATAGGTTTATAATACTTTTCACACAAATAATACATAAAAAACAAACACAAAAAATACAGAAAACATTTTTAATCTTACAGTACAATACCTTGAAAAGTACAGTAGTACAGTACAACAGCTGGCGCTTCTTAGCAGTACCAGCTCCATCGCTGCTGCTTTTACACTTCCTTCCAGACATCCTGGGCTTGAAATAAAGATACTGTACTACTGTACTCTATACAGTACTGTAAAGTACACAAAAGCACAAGCACTTGTAGAGGATGCACGCAATGTACACCAGACATGTGAACTAACTTACGTGATTGGACATGCGAACGCACATTCGCAATTTTGAAAGTTCACAACTTGAAGGTTCGCATGTAGGGGACTTACTGTATTTGTCAAAAATGGATTTATCCTTGGGGTTGACCCTTCCTCTGACAATTTCCCAGTTGCCTATGATAGCTGTTTGAGTTGGATTTCCCTCAAAAGAAGGCTTCAGTTCAAGGACTTGGGTGCAGAGAGTTTATTTAGGACAGGAACTCAGGAAGGATAAGTAAGGGAGCGGGCAAAGGAGAAAAAACAATAATGGTGCATTAGCCGGCCAATGACTGCTATGGGCACCTAGTATTCAATCCTGCTGGGGTAGCTCTAACGAAGCCATGTAACACAAGCCTCAGTATTGTACCACCAAGGGCTGGAGATGTAGGGTGCTTATTCCCCTATTCCATTTGTGTCCCTTCTTGGTTTGGAGTTGCCCCTTGAGACATTAATTCTGGGCACCTCATGCTGCCCAGTGGTTGGACTGGGCTAGTGCCCATCGTCCAGAGATAACCCATAGACTAGGAGACGGAAACCTGGAAGAGGAGAAGCTGTTTGGCAGCTTGGAACTGTCCACTTCAACTACAGGTGAACACAGAGGTGGGCCACAGGGACATGGGGTGAGGCATTGACAGCATCCAGTATACAAACATTTACTGAGGATGCTCTACGAGCCAACTCTGGTGTCAGATGCTTCACATGAGTTATCTCAAGCAACGCTCAAACCAGTGCTATGATGTTATTGTGAGCTCCATTTTACAGATGGGAGAATTGAAGCCCCTGGCCTGAGTAAGTGGGGTACAGCCAGATCCTAAGCATGGTTCTGCTTCACTCATTCATGCATTTGAATAGCAGGCAGCTGGGTAAGACAGATTGCAAACTACAAGGAAAGCAATTGCTCCCTAGCATTGTGGAAACCACGAGACAAACAGTAGACATGACTTCACATGGAGCCATTCACAACCTCATACAAGGCCAAGAAAGAGTTTCTTCCCCATATGTTAGTTTTGTACTTCTTGGTTAGTCTAGTTATCTAAAATTTTATGTGTCTAAAGACTGGTGCCTTTCTTTTTTTAAATTCACATGGTACTTAACACCTTGCAATTGTGCTATCTATTAAGTACTATTTAATTAGAAGGTGTAGCGGACACATTATTTTCTGGGCATCCAGTATCCATTCCCCTTCCCCTTCCCAAGTGCACCTGGATTTCCATAGATAACTACCTCTCCTCCAGCAGTAGAGGCTTGCTGAGAAGGGAACTCCAGGTGCTTGCTTCTCATTTGAGAACCTGCAGTGGACAGACCCTTCCCAGGAGTATACCTGTGGTCCAAGCTTGAGCAAGCAGATGCCCTCTCATAGGACTCTGCATCTCGAGCAAGTGATGCAAGAACAGAGAAAGGATGTGAGGCCTGCAATGGAGCAGCAACAATAGCCAGCCATCCAGCACATTCTCACTAGAATGGGGTGCCACGCTTCTTTTTTCATGTCTCCAGCCCTCTGAGCCCCCTTGATCCTGCCCCTCCCTAAACCTGGTCCCCTGGTCTCTGGAGGTTGCTCATTGCTCCCCTTCTTCTTTTCCTCCCAATAAATCCTCTTTTGCTTAATTGCCCAGAATAAGTTTCAATGTTTGTAACCAAGAATTGTAAATGTTACAGACAGTAGAGTAACTGATAGTGGAATCTGTAATGTCTATGTCATCCATTGAAGGTGGTAAGATTTTTACACATGCAAAGGTTGACAAGTAGCATCTGCAGAAGCTTTCCTCTGCCCCCTCTGAAAGTGTACGGTTCTTCATTCCAACACATAAATGCGAAATTTACCTGGCAGTACAGGGAACTCCTCAGACACGCTAATAAACCTAAGCATATTAACTAAAGCCTATGTTTTCATTGGAATGCAGAGGATGTCCCACTGAAAACGTTACTCAATGCACTCTGAAGGGTTTCATTACAGCTTTTTTTTTTTAATGAGTTGGCTTTCCTCTCTTGTTCCATCACATGCCCAGGCTCCATATTTTTATTTCAATACTCTGCATTATCAGTTTATAATCTAAGGGCTGTAAGCCAGCTATTGATCTACTTTTTAAAGAACACGTTTATTCTTTCTCACGATTTCATAATCTTCTTTATTCCATTTTCCTTCCTTGGAAGTTCTACCCTCCGAAAATGGTGAACGTTGTCATATTAAATTTAAATTAGGATGAAATGCTCAGTGGTCTCTAAAAGCCCTGGACAGATTCATCCAGGTCAGTATTCTTCAAGAATATGTCATATTAACGCCCCCCCCCCCCAGTAGCTAGTAATGTTTATAACACTTTCTTAAAAACCTTATCATGGCCAAGGCACACATAAATTGTACAAATTTGGAAACACAGTTGGTAGAGGAGCAGCAAATTCATAGTGTAGCAAGCTACAGGGTGTTTTAGAAAAGACAGCATTTTAAATACGACTCATGAATAAGCAAACAGCCCCGACCACCCAAATCAACTCGAAGAGTAAACACGGAGGGAATGTTTAGTTAAATTTTAGATGCCATTTGACTAGGGAAAAGGGCTAAAACTTATCAGTTGAGAATGAATTATGTCAATACCAAAAAAAAGCTAAGCATCTGCAGAGAACTGTCTTCAAGTAAAAGTTACACAGACAAAAAGCTGTTTATGCACCACAGATAAAATACACTCTACTACAAAGGGCTTGCCCGTGCAAAAGATAACGGGAGAAATGCTTTAGAATGTGTGGGATATACATACATAGCTTATTTGTGTATTTGCATGACTGTATTTAAGGATTATCATGGGAAAGAAATAGGCACATACACATACATTGGGACAAGGAAACAAAGACAAAACAGGCAGCTGTTAATGTGTTTCCATCTACAAATGCTGGCACGTGACCTATTGAAGCCCACTGCCCTGATATGAGGCAGGGGTCTGCAGAGGTAACCTATTCATTACGTGTGGGGCTTGAAGAGAAGCTAAGGCATCTCATCGTTTCTAACTCTGCTTCCTGTTTGTTTAGAGGGAAGAAGTGATCTTGTGCATTAACAAGTTTCTTGCAGCCAGAGATTGTGTCTTTTACATATGGGATCTTAGGGGCCTAGGACAGAACCTGAAACACAGCACATGTTCAATAAACATTGGTTTAATTAAATCAAATATTCCTGTATCTTCTGTGTCCAGCCTCTAAGTGGGCATAAAGTAGCTCCATAAAGTTCCTTCCTTTGCTGGAAAATAAACCATTTGACTCCTTGTTGAGTTATTTCCAAATACTGAATATGGAAGGTCAAAATCTCAGCTCTTCCAACTCCCTATGTATCTCTTTATATATCATATTGAGGGATAATAATAATCAACTTTATATACAATTGAGATTTGCTGCTTGAATTCAAAATCATGCCAGGGCCTTGAGAGAATCTCCCTATACCACTGGGCATCACAAACACCACACAGGTTAGGCATTCTCTCTCCACTAGCAGGCTGAAGGCAGAGCATTAACAAGGCATTGCCTCCAGCCAATTCCTAAAGCCACGAAGCATCACCACCAGTGCAGCTGGTCATTTGTCTGTTCAGTGGCATGGAGTGGAGATAAACTGTAAGGAAAAAGATACCAAGAAAAGGATGGAAAGAGGAAAAAGCTGAAGGGACCTTCAAGCTAGTTCACCCCAACCCTCAACACAACTCTTTTTCTAAGGACCAGACAAGTGTCTATTATGCTCTGTATTTCTTGAATCTTGCTCTGACTTGAAAAATGGCATTTATGAAGTATTTGAGTGTAAACTCTTTTTCTTTTTCTTTGCTCATAAAGTCACTAAGAGGAAAATGCATTCTGAGATATAGTCCCCAATCCAAATTAAGTTCAAAGTTAATTCAAAACCGTGGAAGTGCTGGAGTTTGTTATGAGGGCTGATGGGCAGAACCTGCCCTCCCAATATTAGCTGGACCTGAACATGAACAGCAGCAGATGCTGGGCAGCAACCGGGTGTAGAAGGAGGAGAGACACATAAATACCTCACTGCTTTCTTCTTTTAACTTTTACTTAAATTTAGCTAAGACCAAGTATAATACAGGCAAGGTTTAAAAAAAAAAAAAAGCTTTGAATAATGTCTCCCATAGCCTCAACAATTCCTGGGCCAATCAAACAGATTACTGGTCTGTACGTACCAGTGAGTTATAGATTCCAAGGAGGCCATCCAACAGAGACTTTTGTGGGTCAAATGTTTGAGAATAAGTGGTCTAAATCAATAATGTTTACAAGTTCTAATTGTTTACTTATTGACACAAATTTACATAAAGCCACTTAATGAGGAAGGGTTTGCACAACCCATGGTACTGTGTTATGTCAGATTTTAGCCATCATGTCATAGCCTGGCTCGAAAGGAAGAATTGCTGGTAACTCGTGGGCCAGGAATGAGCAGCCTATTAAGATCTGAAAAGCTGTCATCCACCCTGAAAGGACTTGCATCAGCCACTGAGGATATATTTTAAACCGCCTGTCCGCAAGAAAACTTTAATAACGCAGCCTTGCTCTAATGTCTTGTGAGAGGAGAGGCAATTTTACTTCTTCTATTAACCCAACGTGATTACAATGGCTTATTTCATGGAATATTAAGTTCAAATTCTGCTCCCTGGGAGGACAATAAAAAAAATTAAAAAAAAAAGAGTGTGCTTATGACTTTGCCCGAAATAGCCACAGGACCACAGCTCCTTGGTGCTTTTAATGCATCCAAGCAATAATCTACCATAATTCGCTAATGGTGAGATAAATTAGTGACCAAATAATAACCTGAAAAGATGACATCAAGATGGAAAGCAAATGTTTATCTTTTGCAAAAGACAGCATAACAAAGCTTATGGTAGTCTTCCACTAGTCCCTCTTTTTTTAAAAAATCAAGTCCTTATTGGCTGCCTCTGACAGTAGTTGTTTAATAGACCATAGCTAGCTAACTAACAAAATAAATAAGCACTTTGAAAAGCAACAAGCAGCTTCAGAGCCCCCTGAACTATACAAATGTTTAGGGAAATGAAGCTGGGCTTCCTCTAAGATTTTCCCAATAAGATCTACTCCTTGGAAATTATTTCAAAGAGTAATTGTACTGATGAAAAATGGTAGGTCTACCATAATCAGGGTCATCTAGGATTTTCCATAGGTCCAAATGCAAAATTTTATAGCCAACTTTGAGACCCATATTCTCATTTTTAATTGTAGGTGAATGACTGGTTGGAATTAGAACCGTAAGTAGTCACCCGATAATCCTAAAAGCCAATAGGCATCTCTCACCTGGTTCCCAAAAGCCATGACCAACACTTACTTGTAATGGCTTTCATTTTCCAATATGGCTCCTGTCTAATCACTCTCCATGTAAATGGGAGGAGATCCTTTCTTAATAGCAGGAGAGTGAAAGTTCATTTTCCTTGGCTCTGCATGACCTTTGAATACTGCATGAAGTGATGAAGATTGGACAGCTACCTTGAATAAATTTAATTCACACAATTTATGATATGAAATTCTCTCTCCATCTGGGGCTTCCATAAACAATGTTAATTTCATGGAATGGGAGCCACAGCTTGCTTAGGTACTCTGGTGGTGACCACATTATTCAGGCCTGCATCAGCATAGCTCATTTGAAAACAGACGAGTTCATCAACTACAAAACAAGATTCTTAGAGCTATAGAAAACACACGTAAAGAAAATCCTCTTCCTCAATTTATATGTGTTTCTTTATCATAAGTGGCATATTCAGGTAAAACCAAGCATAGTGAACTCACACCTATGGCTCAGAAATGACACCTTATGGATATGATTTATCACTGTTTTTTTTCTTTTACAGGGGGAAAAAAGCATTTACCTTTAACATTTTTATTTGAGAAATGCAAATGATGAATGAAATTATAATCATAACCCGATGAACCTAAGGAACGCTGAAAGTTAAGTATACATAAAAATGGTGTTGAGACTCCTTAAAAAGGAAAAAGTGCATACAAATACAATAATGCTTATTTTTACTCTCTCTTTAGAGGAGTTCCCTGTTTGTGGCCCATGCGACAAAGTGATCTGATAAGAGGAGCAAGGCTAAGTAGTGAACGGCAAACATCCCAACCTGATGTATTTCCTCAGCCCTGACCTTCAGATAAAAATCGTACAGACATCTGCAAAACCTCCAAATATGCAGCACCACATGCTTCCAACATTTTCAGACACAACAGTCAGGAGGGGAAAAAAATGCAAAAAAGGAAAAAGAAGCAAACGTATCGCTACTGAAAACAGTTAGCGTTTTCTCTTTAATATTTCAAGATTGGGGTCAGATGAATGCAGTGGCTGCCTACGCCATTTCTCTCCCCATCTGTGAATGTGCGTGCGCAGGCAATGTGTGTAATATACATATGTGTATGTCTATCATTTTTATGTGTAAGTGTACCCAATATCAAGTGTGTGGGTAGTTCACATGAGATATATTATATACATACTGCGTGCATATTTAAGAAGAAGAAAAAGACTTCAAAAGGTAAAAATTTATTGCACTGTGAAATTAGCTAAAATTATGACAACTGTAAGAAAAAAAATTATACGGGCAAAATTTGGGTCTGGTGGAAGAATTCTTTGATGTCTGGATTCCAATTTAACCCCCGACTGAGTTCTAAGAATCAAATGAACAAAGTATATCATACACCCCAAGTCTGCCTGTCAGCGCTAGCCATCATTTTTTATTTTATTCTTTCCAGCTGCATGTATTTACAAGACTCTGTTCTGACATTTCCTCCCCTCAAAATGTACACACTCACTGCTACGGGCAGTTGCCAAATACATTTGTAAAACAGTTCAACCTTCTGTTTGTTTATTCATTAGGCATCTCTATTAGTCTCAATAAATATGTATCACTCTAAGTTTTTACATTTGCTATTACGTCAGACCTTTGTATATTTGACTTGTGTGTTTATGTTTGAATATATACAACCCACATTTTAAAAAATAGCTCCTCAAATACACATTGAAAATAAAAGACTATTCGCATACAAAAATTCACCTATATGCTGCTTTACTGTCTAGGATAGATTTTTTAAAAATTTTAAGGATAAGAATTATAATTACATAGATTTCAAAACATCCCTGCACATACAGAAAATATGGTATTCCTACCTGGATCTATATCAGTGATCCCAGGTAACTCTCAAGATATGCATAAACAAGTGTTTTATGTACATAAGTTTGGCACCAGTGAACAGTTATGCGGGCACCACACTGGAGAACAGTGAAGTCTGAACTGCTTGTGTATACTGCATACAAAAATAACTTTACCCGGGTATATGGCTGTTCACTGAGCTAAGTCTCCAAATATTTTAACGCAGTTATAAATGTTTAAAATGTTAATAATAAATCTAGGTTGTTTAAAGAATATTTCCAAATAACATAAAATATTTGGTTTCCCCCACCCAATCCATAAAAAGATAAGATTTATTACAAAATGTTTGAGGAATAATCAACCATTTTTGGCTAATATATTTTAATATTTATACACATGACACATGCTGAATATACATGATACACTGTGATTTCCCATAGTGTATGGAATTTATACAATTAACTGCAAGGTTCAATGGCTTGAAGGCACATAAGGTGCAAACACAGTTACAAGGTTTTGCTGATTATTGTTATAAATCTTATAAAGCATAAAAGCATTAAAGTATATTCTGTTTACACCATTCATTTTAAAACACAGCTTATCAAAATATTATTATTTCTTATTAAAAGATTTATATTTTTCTAGTTTTTTTCTTTTATGAGGTAAATTTATTGGCCAGTATTCAAAAAATACTTTGTTTTTCCACTTCCAAATATGTGTTTGAAATATACTCTGAGATTCAATATCAATTTTCTAGTTATTTCTCAAGGGTTATATTTGTTCATAATAAAAGCAGCAAACATTCAGGCATTATTCGTTGGGTTTCTCCAAAGTGTTTAAATTTAAAAAGAATCAAATAACAAAAGCATGATGAACCAAATTGCTTATTTTACACACACATTATAGCCGTATACATATGTATGCACTTATGCGTGTGTATTTCGAGCACACCATTAATCATGAATGCCAAAATCATGTTATCAATCCACCTACACTGAACATTAAATGTTTTAATATTCATATAAATTACACCAAAAATGTGATTTTGCTTTTTAAATTAAGAAACTTTGGTTCTTAATGGAGATATTTTTCATAGGCCTTTCCATTCCTTCCTAGCCATATGTAATGTTTAAATATACCTGTGAATAAAAATCTGCAGCAAATTCTACAGCACACCCCCAAACCGTCCAGTGTGTGAATTTTTTAAAAGGAACTAAAGCCACAGCATATGAAATGTGAAATGGAAACATCCCGACATGTACATGCATGATCCTGGGTTGTCCACCCGTTAGTAAAAAGGCACTAGATTCTGCAGCTGCTTATCAAATCAGCTTTATGTTTCTGGAATGAGTTCCTGCTGCTGAGCCCAACTTTGTAGACAGTCATGAAAAAAATATCCTATAAGATTGATCTCGCTCAAAAGAAAACCTCTGGAAAGACACCTAAGTTGTATCAAACCCATGTACACCTAGATAGCTTAGGATAAATTAACAATACGAACATCTGTGTGTATACATACATACGCTAATCTATTTAATATGTTTACTTATATTCAAACCACATATTATATGTCTTGCCTAGGTGTCAGTGATAAGATTCATGTACAGAGTAAATGTTTGTGTCATATCAGTAACATTTATTCAATAATTTGCATGTTTACATCAGCTAAAGTACATTATCACTTCCCTTTCTTTTTTGCTTTTTGCTGTAAGAAGTCTGGCGATCAAAAAGAAGAAAATAAGTAGAAAAATAGCTCCTTTCATCAATTACCCACCCCGGTACTTGGGGTAGAAATTCATTAGCATGTTTTCCCCCATTCATTTGTTAAACCAGAATGCTGGGAAGAATTAGAAAATAACAGCATTTCTCCTACTTTTTTTTGCCATGAAAAACAAACCCCTAGAAAAGGTCCAGAATCAGCTTTGTTTCTTTTCTCAAATGGGCCTAATAATCTTTCTCAACCACCCGCGCACACCACACACACACAAAACCCACTGGGTGCCTCCGTGGTCCATAAGTGGCTCCAAAACAGAGCTGTACATTTGCAAGCACAACACCTTAAATATTGGAAGCCAATTTGGACTTACTAAAAATCTATGATCCGAGTGAGAAATCATGCTAAATACAAGCCCTGGTAACTATATTTTTAATGATGACTTTTTACAAAAAAAAACAAGGTCGGGGAGAGAGATCAGCAGGGTGAATGTAAAAATTGTTCATCTTAAATTTCTACAAACCCAAGTGTCAGGGTAAGCATGTACGGTGCATCAAGCATAACAAAATGAAAACGAGGTGTAGGGGGGAGGGGGTCCCAGGCACTTGCTTCCTTGAATCCCTCTGAATACATTTCACAATTCATCAGTTTTTGTCTTTCCTGCCACGAATGAGGACAATCAGACCAGACACCCATTAGATTTTTCATGCATTTTTTTTTTCTTGTTCATGACATGTTGGCAGGGAGGATGGCAATTCTGAAATCTTACCAAATGAGAAAAATGTCAGAAGCTGAAATGACAGCTAGTGGTTACTATGGTGATAGGTGATATTGAAAAAAAAATAAAATAAGACTCAGTTAATTCAAAAGGAATCAAGTTGGGTATTTTTAAGCCAGTTGATACAGATGAAAACTTAATCCTGATATTGGGACATTATCTTTTCGAGCGAACAGCCAAAGACACCATTTAGCTTAAATAATAACTAAATACACAGCTCATAATCTTGTGATTAAAAATAATGGAAAGAAACAGTATTGATAAATGGAAGTCAAATATTATTACCAAATGACTATCAGAGAAATATAGATTATATTCAGTGGAAAGAGGATTTTGTCTGGGGGAAAAACGTTTACAGTTTTAGCAAAATATTTTTAAAAAGAGAACATAGTAGCTTCACAGAAAAAAAAAAAAGGACTCAAGGGACAACCCAGATTCTGTTAAAACACACACAGAAATGTACAAACATGGTATTTTCATCTTCAAAGTTCATCTAAAAAAATAGAAAAGAAAATCCATTTTGATTGTAATTGTCAATACACTCAACCTTTATTTTTAGAAGTTATTTACATAGGTAAATCCTCATTATGAATTTTTTTAAAACAATATATCTATTCTCCATATCATTATTTCTTTTGTTGAAATTCAGTTTAATGTTCCGACCATTCTTCAGGGATCTTCACAATAAGCAAAATAATAATAATAATGCAGCACATATAGGCACCATTTCGTAACACCAAGGAATGACAACTTTCCCTAGCTCAATCAATTACTGCCGTTATTTTTTGGTTTCATGGTTTAAAAGAAGGAAACAGAATACCATGAAAGTAATATTTATAATTAAACAAAAAAATGCAATTGTCCCACATGTAATGCACATGAAACCCAGACAAGATGGTTTTTAAAAAAGAGTTTTAAAACAATGAGTTTATAAAAGTGATTCGAAGTTGGTAGGGGTTCAATCAAGAAGAATACACTGTGTCTGAAAATCTTTGACACCGAATAACTTTCTCAAGGCTTCTCTTCATACTGACTCCAAAATGCTGTAAGTACAACGGATTAATGTGGAAAAGTATACTTAGGAAGACCAGAGGCAGCTCTGATTTTGAAACAGTGTATTCTGAAAATATTCCATGCGTGCATATTTTTTCCATATGCCACACTCCCAGATCTAGTCTTTTTTTTTTTTTCATTTGATATAAGGATATTAAATTATCTACTGTATCTTTTTTTAAATCAAATCTTTTGAGAGTTACAGGTAACTAGCGAAAACAAGATTCTTATTTATAACCTCAAGCTAGTATTTCATGCAAGAGGGAGGGGATACATTATCAAGGAAGAAGCTCAGAGGAAGAAAATTAAAGTCCTATTGGTTAGGGGAAGCTCTTTTCCACTGAACAGACTACAATGCCATCTACTGGGAAAGTGAAGTTCAACTTCACTTTATACAGCAAGGCTAGTTTAAAAGACGGATAGATGTAACTGGAGAGACATCGAGTCCTATAGCCTTCAGCAATAAAAACAGACAAGAGGAAAAAAAATACATATATATATATAGTCGTTGAAACTTCAGTTCTTATTATAGATCATTATGTCGTTACTCTGAGATCTCCTCCCAGTATTTTGTTTCTTAATTTTCAGCTAAAGCCTCTCTTTTTTTAATCTCCTTCCAACTACTAATGAATAACAAGTTAACAACACCCAGCAAAATGATCACTGGCAGTGAGCAACATTGGGGTTCTTTCCTGTAATCTCTAGCTTGTGATTTTTACAAGCAGTATGTGTTAAAAAAAAAAAAAAAATCTCATGCAGAGAAGATTCTAATACCCAAAATCACAATGTGAAAGGCAAGGGTCCTGGTCAGTAGGGGTGAACAAGAGTGAAGATACAGAGAAAATCCTTGACATCATCCACATAAAGTCTCTTTTTCTATCTTCTTGTGCTGCATGGGATGCAGAAGCTAAGTTATCCTTTAAAAACTAAAAATCCATCAAGTTTTTGTAAGCTGGTCTTACATTTCCACCAATACATCCTTTGCTCATTTGTACACTTCTCTTTAATTCTGGCTGGCTTGCTCTATGATCTTTACAAGTGAGAAATGGAAAGGATGAAGAGCCATTTCCCCCTCTCTATATGAAACTATTCAAATTGAGGAAATCAATATTTAGAAGCAAGAAGGGACAATCACCCAAATTAACTAAGACTTTGTTTTACAAGCACTATCAAAAGGAAAATAATTTCCTACCTAAAAGCTACTGCGTGTATATTCCAAGTATAGGTATAGGCATAAGTAAACACACTATTTACTCCACACTATTCACGTTTGGGGGATAGATAATTCTTTGTTATGGGGGTTTCCCTGTGCATTATAGGGTGGTAAACAGCATCCACAGCCACTACCCAATAGATGTCACTGGCACCACCCCCCTCACACACACAGCTGTGATAATCAACAAGGTCACCAGACATTGCCAGATGTCCCCTCAGAGCAAAATCATCCACCCGACCCTTTGATAACAACTGTTTTAGGATACTAATTTCAATTTTATATAAACTAGTTCTCATATGATTCTCTATGTGGCTATGATTCATGCTGATGCATAAAATAATATTTTTTAAAGATATAAGAATATGGTACAATAGGTGTGAATGGGAGAGTAGCAATCTCCATTCAATAATTTCTTTAACCTCAAGGCTAATCTGGGCTCCTGACCTTTCCAAAGGGCTCCCTCACAAGTTCTAGGGAAGGAGCTTAAGGGGAGAGTTGGCTCATGGATGGTAGCTGTCTAAATGATATGCCCCAAAAGCAAAAGGAAAAAATTGCCATGCTGATGAGAACTTTGGACAAGCAGGGGATTGAGATGGAGAATGGGGAGAAGAATGGGCAGTTGTTTTATTCAAAGTGTTTAAATTATAGGGCTTCTCCATGCAAAGTTAAAAAGTAAACTAAAAAATAGGTAATCCTTCAATAGGAAGTATTTTTCCCTTTGCAAAAATAGACAATTTTAACAGGGAAGGTATAAAATTTTAATTTCCTAACTAGGAACATAATTTGAAGCCTTGTTGTGGATTTTTAAAAATTATCCCTCCAGAAGAAAAGATTAGCTTGAGATAAAGAGAGGAGAAGGTGGAATGGGGAGAGACACAGGTTTACATTCAAGAACGCTAATGAAGTTAGAATTACAGCCAAGTTCAGGCTTAGGACAGTGTAGATCTGTATTAACCTGAAATGCTTATAACTAGGAGTAAAGCCTTTTAAGTACTATCCCAGGACATGTGTGCAAAGTCTCCATTTAAATTTCTCCAATAGAACACCAAATAATTCTGCAGTAACTAATAGACTGTATTAGATGTGTATTGTCTATTTCCACTGCCTTTCACCATCTACAGGGATATCAAAGTTTTGCTGGTGGGAAGTTTTCAATAGCTAGTCATCTTTCTGTAGCACTCACACTGAAAAAATGTAAACACCACCTGTCTCTGCTCCCCTGATTTACCAACGCTTTGGTGATAACAGGCAAGAGCATAGGGAAATTTTTAACATTTAACATTTCTTAATACACTGAAATCTTGCTTTTCCTCATTGCAGGAAAGGGGTATTTGGGAATGAGAAGAAATTGAATGCAAAACAAAGTATATTCACTCTTCAAAACTGCAGTCACTGGTACCACGTTCCCTAAGACCGGTAGCTTTTGTGGAGTGTTTTTTTCTCTAAATGAGCTGGACCACACATATTCACACATTCAGAATAAGCCTATAGATGAACTGTCTCCGTATTTTTAAAGAAACTCAGCTTGTGAGGTCTGCTGATATCTCAGAGAAACAAGGAACTATTTTCACATCTCATTCACATAATGGATGGGGCTACAGCGCAGAGCAGACAAGCGCCCTGGAAAGCATTCTGTTTGTCACGACATGCAAGAAAATTCTCTTATGATTCTACACTGAGTTTCCCAAACTAAACTAGGTTTCCAGGGTAGTATTCATGGATTACATTGCACTGGATCCAGGAAGGTAAAGATCATAAACGCACACACTTCCCATTCTACCCATGGATTGTCACACTTGTAAGTTTCAGCATACCTATACACTCTGGATATTTGTTAGGGCTCCTGCTACAAAGGTGCCTTTTTTTTAAATTGGTTTTTAAAAACCAAGAAAAAAAAAACTGATCATTACTTGTTAAGATAGTCCAGGAGTGTGTATCTAAAAGATTTTGTTTCAGTTCTCTATAGATATTACCTGAGCAGTGTCCCCTATAGTCACCCACACCTGGTGGCCTGCCCCATGGTTCCCTTCAAGACAAAGACTCTCCCTTTGACTCCAGAGAGAGGTCACTGTGCACAAAACGCTGGTGGAATCCAGCCTCTTTTAGTCCCTTAACTTTTATCGTCAGTTGCTAAATTAGCTAATGATTAATTAGTTAATGTTTTCAAAGCACTTTGAAGATGAAAAGCACCGCCTAAGTGCTAAGTGTAAAACAACATTAGTTATTCGACTCTGCAAAGACTAATTAGCTTTTAAAAAAATGTTCCCCCCAAACTGATCAATAATGCTTCTGGTATTATAGTAGGAATGTTTGTCCCACAGATCACTAAGACCCACCTCACGTTTTAAGGCTTTTATGCCCTGAGACACGCAGAAATCCTGACCGAGGTTTATTGCCTAGTAACCCCTTGGCTTTCAACGTGGCTGGAGTTGGGCTAGTGATGTCATCTATACAAAACACAGCATTTTTGCTGTCAAAAGAGCTTTAAAGGATTATTTAACAAAGCTAAAAGTAAAGAACTAAACTCTAGGAAAGTGGTACAGAAACATGATCAGTGAACTTATATTTAAGAAGAATTAAGCTTTTAAAGTTTTTTTTTTCTTCTCTAAAAAGCTCTTTAACAGTGGTTCTCCAGGTGGCCTCTGAATTTATTGTGAGATTTCACTTTGATGGCTATGAGTCCTCATGGGGACTATTATGTCAATAATTTCTACAGCAATATTTTATTCCAGGTACAGAAATGACTTAGAAGATAGAGCCGGGGTCTGGAAATTCCAGGATCCTGCTTTAAATTGCCCATACCAACCACTATAGAATGAAAAGAGCTAGCTTTTGCCATTTCTCCCCTCTCCAGCCTGAGTCTTAATGCACAGACCCTTCTGTCAGCTTCTTAGACGCTAAGTGTCCCAAAAAAACCACTCGAAAAAGTTCAGTATTTTGTTTCTCCCATCCACTTTTGAAGATGTCAGCAATGTAAAGTTAACAGAAATGTTGAAGCTGAGACAAGCAACTCTGTAAACAGAGTTTTAAGGATCCTTTGTCCCCTTGGTAGAAACACACACTTCTACCCGCTGTCTACCAGCAGGCCGTGGTCATAAACACTGGGGATTTGAGAATTCTTTTGAAAATGCCTGTGATTTTTATTTTTAGTCAAGATTAGAAAATAATCACCTTTGAGATTAAAAATACTAAGTAATTTCTGTTAAAGGTTGGTTTTGTTTTGTGTAATATTTTTGTTTTGGAGGAGGGCAATTTCAAAATAATATGAAGATGCTGACTTTTGAGGACATCAAGCAAACACTATTAATATGTCATTCTCAAAATATGCAGTATTAACAAATTAAACCTTTACACACATAACAAACCGTAGAGACAACTCAGCTTAGAAAATAAAAAGTTAAGCTAAACAAAAGAAATTTTACATGTGGGAACATATGTTCCTTATGTATTTAGTTACTCCAGGAAAGAGTTTAGATGAAGCACAAACACTATAGCACATTAGACTACGTATATGTGTGTACATATATACACACATATATGTAAAACACATATATGATATAAACATACAATTACACACATTGCACACACATCAATCAAGCATTTGCTAAACAAAAGGAAAAGAGTGGCATGTGCACAAATTCCCAGAACTACAGGTTTGGTATCAATATCAGTGTCAGCCTTTCTTAGATGCACTAAAATGTATATGCTGTAAAAGCACAATAAAATCACTTGAAAACGAAAAAAGAAATGGATGTAATGAAAAGTGTGGCCAGCTACTAGATGATTTCTTTGCAATTTCCTAAGTGAATATAAAAGAGCAGACACCTGAAATAATTTGCAAATCACTGTAACCCAGACACTCAAAAACATAAAATATGAGCAGAATTTGGAAGGAAAAGGTGGTCCAGTCAAGGGCAGCTGTTACTTCCCAGGTTTCTAGAACTGAGTTGGACACTAAATATAGGGCAAGATAAGAGGACAAAGTAGGGAAAAGGTGTAATTTTGACTGGAAGAAGAAGTTACTTGGGAAATTTCAAGGATTTATTTAAAATTCTTATCTAAATCAAGTTCCCTTCTGAATTTCTTTTTCTTATAATTGAACAAGTGTTAAACTCTATCAGGCTGTCACAGCTGTTCCAATACATGAACCGCACTTATAGTAACAGCTTTCGTTACACATTTTTGTGGAGTAGTTTCCAGCACACTGCAATCAGAGCTTGCATATTTCTATACTACTTGCATATTGAAAATAAACCCAACATTTTAGATTATTTTTCTCATAGTGCATCTGGTATGTATGGTTTCTGAAAGACAAAGAGGCAATTGTGATTTAATACCTACTGATCTGAATACAACACCTTGTTTTATTTTTGAATATTATCCTCAGTGCTTTAGTTAAATAAAAAAAAAATAGAATACTTATGTTGGGTCAGTAAAGAAGTCCTGAAAAACTGCAGCTTAACCAAATCATTATCCATGAGCCAAACACTAATGCAATTTTTTCCACTTCAGAATATCTTTATGACGACATATCAAATATCTAAATATTGTATGGGTACGGAGGCCATGCAATGTTAGTCAGTCAGAGCCGTTAACAAAAGAAACATGGAAAAATCAACACAGTCAAGACTCTTAATTCAATTGTTTGTTTTGTGTTCAAAAGCACTTGTTCAGTCTGCCCTGAGTAACAGTGATGTTTCCAACCACAGGTGATGTTCCCAAAATGACCATGCTTCATGACTTCAACTGTTGCTTCCGGAAATATTCCAATATTTTCAAAACACAGACATTCTGAAATGCCTTTATTTAAACTGGAATACACAGACTCCACTTCAGAGACACTATACAAAGAATAATCCTCTTTCTGCCTAAGTAAAAATAATTGTGTGTGAATAGTTTTGAATTAAATAGCCACATGCTATTGTTTCAGAGGCTGTAAAAGAAATGACAGCCATCTGTTGCTTATTGTCCTTTTTCCAGAATTAGGTCTTAATTAGCTGCAAACGCCTTATCTTCCCAATCACCGCAGCACATACCTTGTGTAAATTTTGCCTCTTGTTGTTCAAGCCCTCTAAATTAGTAGATTCAAAATTAGCCAGATACAGTAATGCTTTTCACTTTAAATTTTAATAATAAACAGAGACATCTCCTTTCTTTTTTTCCCCTAGACCCTCCCTCTTTTCTGAAGACTGAAGGCTGCTGCTGAAAGGATTGAAAATCTGGAAAGAGTTTGGGGTGGACTGGCCAACCCCCTTTCATTTCCTTCAGATGTTTACAATCTAGCACCTTTCTGAAGACAAAGATGGGAAAAAAGCTATTTTTCCCTTTGACTGAAGGGTGAGACAGGGGGGTATTAAAAACTGATCAATGTAATTTTTTTCTCAGAAGTATTTGCACATCTGTGAAATAATGTAATTTATTAAAAATTTTCTTTTTATATGACATTCATGATTATAGCCTGATCTGGAGAATTATTCAAATATAAAATTAAATGTTCAAAAATTTGCTGTGCTGTGGATGGCTTAGCTTATCCCAGCTGTGCATCAAACTTATATAATTCTATCAAAAGTACAAAAGTGAGCCTTTCTAGATCTCACTGAATCTCTGAAAAGGGGAAGTAATGTTTTAAAAGGAAGTGTGATGATTTACTTCTTTTTGTTTCATTTACTTTTGATAAGCCTTCCAGGGGTCTAAGCATGCTCTACTACACTGTTAAAAAAAACAGTAATGACAACAATAACAAAAAAAGGTGCTGGTGGTAGGGGTACTGGGTAATAATGCAAATGTTCCATAAAACAGACTGTATTTTATTATCACAGAAAAATCTGTGACTTAAAGGAAAGTTACAAACCTTTAATGTAAATTCTTCTGTTTGGGTGAAATTGCTTGAGATATAATATGAGCTGTCTGTAATTTACCTGGTCTCCCTATTGAGCAGGGCAAGCTACTTTCACGTTGAAAGTAGCCCCCATTCACCCACCCCCTTCCAAAAACAGCAAGTGCTCCGAATTGACTAGGGGAAATTTGCCCTCCAGATGCACAGCTTATAAAAACAAACTTTCCCTGGCCAAGTGTTAGAGCTAGGTTTTCATTCCCATTTACATGTCTTTGCATTGTCAGCTCTGAATACCTCTGCCTGTAAGGGAAGAATTCTATGAAATATTTGTCAGATTCAAATTTATCCTGTTTCTTGCACAATCAATTCAAGGTAACAAATAGTCAGTGCTATTTAAAATAATTGGAGCCCAGAAAATAAAAGACTATTAAATCTTTTTGAAGTTACAGACTGAAACCCACACCCCAGATTCTGGTACTTCCCGTATCTCCTATTTTTTTTTTTTTTAATAAAATGCAATTCTAAAGCATTTATTGTGAATTAAAGGTTTAGAAATAAACAGAATTTGTTTACGGATTAATATTATCAAATTTTAAGTAGAAAGAAAAATACAATTCTTTATAATTTTATGGCACAAATTAGTAGTCAGCTGATTTCCAGAAAAGCTCACATTAGGAAGAAAGGGCTCTGCAGTTACCCATCTTTAAAAATGCAAGCAAAATAAGGGCAAAGATATTGTTTCTGCTGCCTAAGACAGACGGACTTTAATGACACTTAACAGAATGATGCACATAATGATCTCAGAAAGCACTTCTTATGCCTCATCCATCATGCCGAGGAGAAAATGAAGCCTTCGACAGCATTAGGAATTATTCTAGATCTTGTCAGTAATTCGCAGCTCCTCGGTAGTATCACAACACAAATGTGCGTGTGTGAGACACTGACCATTAATCTAGGAGTTTTTTCCTACTCACACAGCGCGCTGAGAATGTATCAATTGTTTCATGGAGAAATGCCATATAGGAAGCCACACTAAATAAAACAAGAAAAACCAGGGAGATATATGGATAGATAAACAGTGTGTTATGGAATGAAAATGTTTTCTATCACTACAAGAGAAGTCAAAGTAACGTCCCTGGTGCCCGGGCTAGGTGAATTGGAAACTATAAATGTCCTGGCTAAAGAATCAGACTCTCACTGATTAAAAGTTTCTATAAAGTTGCAGCATACTATCAACATCCCTAAGTAATAAGCCCTTAATGTGATGAGAAAATGATGGGTTTCCTTTCTCTACTAAAGAGAAATGCAAAAAGGTCCACTTTCTGTCCTTCAGGCAGAAAATCAAAGTGAGCACCTGGGTTGTTTGTTTCACTCGTTTGAAAGTTCTCATCGGGTTCAAAAAAATGGAGAGGGGTGGATCCTGAGGATGAATAAAATAACCAGCTTACGCACAGATCTCTCTGGCTTTGACAGTATGTCAGTGGCAAAACAAATTTGAACTCCCAACCCTCACGATAAAACAGACAACAGATTTTGGCAGCATCTTCCTCAAAATAAGCTCTGTTCTTAATAGTATGGTGACCATACTAAAATAGACTCTGCTCCAGAGAAAATGGTTTATAAATATTTGCAAAACAAACTCTTAAAACATTCCTCTGAGTCCACTCCAAATTGATTTCTACACATGCACTGTAAAGATGAAAGCTGACTGGCTGTCTGGTTTATGATAAATTAAGATGGTTTAACTCCCCAAAATCATATCAACCCCACACAGATGTATTTCTGTGAAGTTCTGTGAGCTACTCCACAACCAAAAAAAGCAGGCTCTTGTCAAATGGATCGAAATGAGTGCTTCTTAGAGTGGATGCATTGGAACAGGATTGGGAAGGAACAAAAAATAAATAGATAAATATGCAGGTGAGAAAATGTAAATATAAGCTAATAAACAGTAATAATCACTAAGTTTAAAGTCTTCTAAAGTAAAATGCAGGTTTTTCTTTTTAAATAGTTACCTAAAGTATGTTAGCTAAGTAAAAGCAGGCCAAAACCACTTGCAAATTGGTATCTAGTGTAAACAGAGTTCCATCTATTTTCAACACTCAAAATATGAAAGCTTATATTAAAAAAAAAAAACAACTTTTGGAATGATGAACAAATTTTCAAGGACAGAAGTGCTAAGTACACAACTCAGGTTGGGCTACTGTACCCACCTCCCCCAGCCCCAGCTCTGAGTAACAGTTTATTATTCACACGTAACAAACTCAAGGGCAGGATAAAAACAGAACTCCCAGGAAGTGGATGCTGCCCTGGTCCCCTCCCTCCCCATCTGAATCAGCCCACCTTCCCTCGCCTCTCTTCCTCCCCCCACTGAAAGCTATAAAGCAGAAATGTCACTGAGAGCATCACCATGGTCTGGCAATGGACAGATATTTATACTGAATAATGCTCACGTCAGGAATGAGTAAAACCAGGTTTAAAATTGAGGTTTTCACAAAATAATGAAGAGGAAATGTCATCCTTGCAGCAGTAAAACAGCATAAATTGTGCTTATTCATTCATTATCCTGTTCCCCTCCCCTTCCCCAACGGAAACATAATTTTTATTTTTCAAATCTACATGCATACAAGACAACTTGGCTTTTACCAGAGTTGTTGCTCTTTCAAAGCCCAATACTAGAGACAAAGATGGCTTTTAAAGATTTCTTTTTTTTTTTTTTTTAATTACAAAGATGGCAATGAGAACACATTTCCTTCTAGATTTCAATTCAAAGAGAAAAGGTAAATAGAATTCCCCAAACAAAATTACCTGGACCTTTAACTTTTACTTTCTCTAATTGAACTACAGAGAAAACAGCAGCTCAAAGTGTCACTTGCTCAACAGTAAATACACTGCTTCTTGTAGCAAAGGAGCTGGAAGAAGGAAAAGAAAAAGTGTCTACATTCCAATGATGCCGGTCCCGAGAAGGATTACAAAAGAATACTCAAGAAGATATTCCTGTGGGCAGCTATCCGAGGAGATGTCAGGGCTGAAGGAGGCAAAGTGGGGGCTAATTGTAACTAGAGACGATTCAGTGAGGGTGGGGAGGGGTCTACCTCGGAGGTCTAGTTAGGGTGCAGACAGATTTCAGGCTGAAAGACAATACCCATAAGGATCCCTGTCCCCCCTACCAAAAACTCCTGTAAACCTGTGCTGTCTGGCAGCAAGCCTGCATACTCTCTAGTACTGAGATAAAGACCCAATCTGCTCATCAAACACCTCCAGGCTCCACCATCTAATAGGAACAAATTGGCAATGACTGCCCAAGCTAGTAACACAGGCCCACTGATTTGTACATTGATATGGATGCCTAACGATCCCCTTGGGCAGATCAATAGGAACAATCCTCATCCCTGCCTTTCTTCTTTATTGGCCTAGAAGACTAAGGCAAGGAGAAAGCAGGATGTAGAAGAGGCCACAGTACTACCTGGGGACAGATGGAGAATGAGGATACAGGTGTTGATGTGTGTAGAGGAAAGCCACTCCAGACCAGCGCTCAAGAACTTTTCTGTCTGGATTCCCTTCCCAGTATTTGGCAGGCAAAGGGTGTAAGAATAGAACACAAGATGCTTTTCTATGAACAGTAGCCACGCACAGCATTTGGTGAGATCCAGCTTACGGTAAGCAGAGCTGCCTTCATCTGGGAAAGGGAAGAGACATCATGCAAGCCCGCGTGCCACTCCAAGAAGATGAACTTGGTAGACAGAAAATGCCAAAGATGCAGATGAGAGCGAGTAAAAGAGGGCAAAGATGTGATGTTCCGTCTTAGGAAAACTTGGGATAGAATGAATTTGGAATGCCCGTGACCAAAGAGGGGCAACAATGATGGACACTGTTTTAAATAACAAAAAGGAGGCAAAGGGATTTATCCACCGTGTTGCTTGAACATGCTTAAAGCACCCTTTGCCCCCACCGTAGTTTGTCTGCTAGTTCTCACACGTGGGTGCTTTTCTCTGAATCCTGCACCTTCCTCTTCAGGGCACTACCCGAGCAGGTCTCCTACAAGTTGCTCTTACAATGACTCTTCCTCCTTCTGCAGACCAACCCCCTCCACCCCAAGAGGGAGGGCTCGTTTTCCATTTGTGTATTATTCTTGTGAATAAAATTATCCAATTAGGAAATCCATTTAAAGTCCTTAACAATAACAGGGAAAAACTAATGGAGTTGCTTTGGATTTTCTTTTTCAATAAATTAATGTTAGTGATGTTCTCTGGATTCTTAAGTGCTCATTTATATCATCAGGGTTATTGCACATATAACAATTAGTTCTAAATTTCTATACTGATTTGTCTATACTGCAGGAAGTTCATCCTCCCAAAGAAGCGATAGACGAGATTAATCAGAGAAAAACTTACTGGCAGACAGAATGAATTTGACTTCTACTACAAAAAAATCGACAAAGTCTAAAACCCTTTCTAGTTTGTGTTTATATTATTTTTCTTCTTTTAATTATCAGAGACTTTAAATTAAAACCTCCCCTCTCCTCCCCCAAGAATCCTTTTACAACTACCTCGTGCATATTTACAGGTGTTGCATACAAAATAGCCAAAAGCAGGGGGGGAAATGTTCAGTTTTTACTCCTGCATTCAGACCTGCAACTAGCCGCCTGAGAATTTGCTTTGTTCCGTAATCAGTCTGGTTTGGTTTTGTTATTAAAGGGAGATAACGCTGAATGCCAGAGATGAAATTGCATTTTCTTGATTGTCAACGGTTGAAACCCTTGCCACCCTGCCGATCTGTAAAATTTTTTTTTTTTTGGTAATAATAAAAATGTTTTTAATTTCGCCCTTTTTTTTTTTTTTTGCATACACAAAATAGTACTAAAGAAACATGAAAACCCTTGGTGTCCCAGCCCAGTGTGTAACATCACAAATTAGTCATCTCTTTCCTGTATGTTGCATTCTCCTTTTTAAATAAAAGCAAACGTGGAGCAGAGTTAAATTTTGACAGGAAAGGCTTTGCAGTGATGGACCAAACAATCACGTGCGCTGGAGCTCCAGCACTGACCACTTAAAATTCAAATTTCACACTAACGATAAGTGTAATCATGGCAATCAGCATCACCACCACCACATCACCACCATCACAATAAAAAGATGCATTCTGTTCACTGGTGACATCAATCAACTGTGTGGTGAAGATCAGAAGCAGCACTCCCCTCTTGTTCTCTCACTCCTTCTGTCTTGCTGACTACCCCACTCCCCACCTCACTGCTCCCCCCCCCCACCTCACCCCCGCTCTGAGAAGTGATCACATTTAATTCATTGCATCATTATGTCATCTCCATACTAATCTCTGCCCTCACACCTCCGCCACTTTGACATGCAAATGAGCTAGAAAAAAAGCCACACATTAATATAAAAAAGTCACAGCAATCATGTCTGATTTCCTGCCTTCCAGTCCCACAACACTCCCTCCAATCCTCACCTCTCCCCCCATCTCTCTTTCCAGCACGCTGTGCTGGTGATCACAAGAAACAACAGCAATCTGTTGAAGATCAGACGCTAAGACAGGGAGGTGGGGAGAAGGATACAACACATACACGTGTCAGCAACGCGGCCCAGGCAGTCCTATTTGCATATTCACATGAGTTCCATTCTCAGATTGCTTAAGCAGGGAAGAAGTTAGGTAGCTTCCCCACCCACCTACCCTCCCAGATCCATAAAGAAACAGCTCTTGGGAAGGAGAGGGGGAGAGAGAGGGAGAAAGAGGAAGAGAGAGGGAGGAAGAGGGAGGGAGAGAGAGAGAGAGAGAAATATGAATGTAAAGGGAAAGAGACAGAATATGAGGAGAGAGAGAGGAAACGGAGAGAGACATACACAGAAAGAGACAGAGAGAGGGAAAGAAAGAAAAGAGAAGAAAAGGCTGTCCACATCTGCCTTACCTCAGCTAGCTTGCTTTCTGTTGCTCTTAAAAGGAATTCCCTGTGGTTCCTTTAGAATTTTTGAGAACCATCCTTCAGGGTTTTTACTTCTCTCTCCCTCTCTCTCTCTCTCTCTCTCTCTCTCTCTCTCTCTCTCTCTCTCTCCCTCTCTCTCTCTCCCCCTCCTCCTCCTCTTTCTGTGTTGTGACTGGGTTTATAAAAAAAATAAATAAAAAGACAACTCCATGTTCAGCTAGCAGTCAAGAAGGCATCATGAAGTCCAGGGCTACAGGGGGAGGGAAGAGAGGAGGGGAGGGTCACAGCTTAATGCTTTACAAAGGAGAACCTGGAGTCTCTGTTTTTAAAACATCCCTCTCACATACAATGACTAACCAAGACAAAAATATACATACTCTATGTATACACAGAGACATATGTACATTTTCACCAGTAACCCAGATGTCAGAAATGTTAAGATTGTGATGCAAACAAATGTAGGAAAATTATGAGTCATCGTGAAAACCCCATTGCGGATCCACTTTGCTGCTCTCTGAATGCAGAGGGGACCAGGCAGCTAGGGGTTTTATTTGCTGAATCACATTTGTACCAATACCTAGGTAATAAGGGACTGGCTTGAGAAGGGGTTTCAGCAACTGCAATGAATTTCCAAGCTTTGATCAGTTTTCATCAGTACTTTTGTGGCAATGAAAATGTGTGAACATGTCCACAAATTTTCTTGCTTTTGTTTTCTTGCAACAACTAAGGGGAAAAAAAGGAAAAGGAAAATAGTATTTAAATATATATACGTGTGTGTGTGTATATATACATATATATATGCAAGCTGATGTAACTAATAATAATAGCTGCTTTTAAATATTCCTTATGAAGTGTAAAATTGGTATGAATTAAAAACATAGAATGATTCGTGCCAAATGCACCTGATTTTCTAGTGGCCTACTGTATAATATTATCCTAATTGACTTTATTAGCTCCAGTGAAATGTTACTGTCCCTCCAAGGAACCTGCCTTCCACGACAAGTGAACCACTGCAGTACTGATGAACAGCAGCTGATTCAGAGACATTAAGTGCTAGTGTGTTAAGTGAAAGGAATAAAAACATTTTCTAAATACAACAAACGGCGTATAGTTTAATTCCATTTCTCAACCTGTTCATTTCAACTAGCAAAGACAAAGGGGCATCCAATATTGTGAGAAACTTAAAACAGAAATATAATTCTAAAAACTGGCCAGAGGGAGGCTTTTGCAAATTGGTTTTGAACATTAATCCTAAATTTAAATAGCATGAACGTTTCACTGTAAAAAGAAAAAAAATGATGCATGGTCAAGTTATGTCTCTTAAAATTTAGGCAACTGAGCATTCAGTAACTAATTAGGGGCATTATAAAAAGCAGGATAATTATAAAAGCAATGTAAAATATGTATTACAGCATACACACACACACACACACACATCATGGGACAAGGATCCAAATGTGGGTCATTATCTAGATCATGACACGTACACATGAGAGAATACCATTGTATATGTACAACTGACTTTGCAGGGGAAGGAAGGAAGGAAGGAAGGGAGAGAGGCAGGGAGGGAGGAAGGAAAGGAGGGAGTTTAAAAGGTGTTAGCATTCACACTAACAAAGAATTTGGGGATCTTGTTGAGGATAGTTAAGGAAATGCCAAAATAAAAATTTTCTTTATTTGAAACAGAACTCTTGGCAGACACATCAGAAAAAATTAATTTTTCTGTATCTCTCGGAGAAACTATGAAAAGAGAGATGTTTTATATTTGTGGCCTGAATCCTAAAAGGAGGGGGAAAAGGTAATTTTAAGAATCTGACCCTAATTCACAACTTACAGTTTCTACCCAAAATTGATGAAAAACATCTATGACAAGACTCATCAATGAGTTCCTGAAATAAATAGAAAAATAACCAAAACATGAGACCCAGGAACGTTATATTTCAATATTATCATATGAATTAAATGTAATCCTTGAAGCGACTAGTCCCTGGGGTCACATATTAGGCCTTCCCCCCCAGCCCCACCTCCTTTTTTTTATTTAATAGAGGTCATCCAGGCTGAAAAGCAAAACCCAAATGAAAAGCATCTTCAGTGTGCTTATAACATGAGCTGCAAGGGGTCAGGCAGCATCTTGTATGGCCTCATAAAAAATACATAACCAGACGGCCTAATAGTATTTCTTTGCATTCATTTTTGGATGGAGGATGGGGGCTAGGGAGGAGAAAGGGTTGATGTTGGTAGCTATCATAGAAAAGAAAAATCAAAGACGGCACAAAAATACATTTTTAAAAAGAGGATAATCTTTTTCTTTTGTGAAAATGTATTAAGTGCAACTCTAAAATGTGATTGATTTACAAAATATACTGACCTCCATTTTTTAAGACAGTAAAAGGTATATAAATGCATATCTATATTCCCTCACTTTTTTTTTTTTTTTTTTTTTTGGTTGGTCATGTTAATTGGAAGCTTTACTACGCTGGGCTCTTCTTCTGGTTAATGTTTTCAACACAGTAAATATTCATTTAAATACAGATTTATAAACTACATTTATTTCAGGTGATTTCTAAAAATGAAACAATGATGAGAAAAAAAACCATTAACTGTGTTTTTGCCTTAACACAGAGAATGTATGCAGACATATGACAAGAGGAGAAGAATGGGCAGCGAGGGAAAGAGAGATTGGGAAGGGAGAAGGAGAATCACACAGTTGGACAACAAATAAAAATAAACAGCTCTCAACGCTGGGGAGATGAGAGAGGCTGTAACGATATTTCTTCCCCTCCCCCTCACTTCTTTCCTCCCAAATATAGTCCAGAGATGGGTGACCCTGCTGGGGAAGATGGAGGCAGGGAGGTGACCCGGCGCTAACCAGCCTGTTACAACTAATAAGGTGTTCTCCTAAGGCACTCCACTGACATCAGGGCAGCGTGGAGATCACTCTCCTTGTTACTGCCCATCCTCAGCTTGAAATTTACTACTCCTTTGCATTATTAAAGAGACAGCTCTCATCCTCTGTGGGACAGAGAAGATTTGGTGAAGATAAATACTCTGCATTATTTTTATTTAAACGTTATGTCAGTACTCAGTAGTCCAGATATTAAAAACCTATGATTTTACGACTTAGCCATGTGAGTAATCTGCCATTGGTGTCTCTCACTGAGATAGTCAAAAGGCAAGAAAAGAAGCATAATCTTACAATTTATATTCCCCTCCCTCCCAAGCACCCCACCCCCACCACACACACACACACACACACACACACACACACACACACACTTGCATCCTTCCCTACCTACTCCATCTGGGAATCAAAGAATAGGAAATATTATTCTAAGGTGCCTAATTTTTATAGTAAGTTCAGCATGGCATTGCGAATCACAGTGGGGAGTCACCCATAAAGTTCGACGTAAATAAGACTTTACTCCTAGCCCAATTTCCCACTTAGAACTTCATGACTCTTACTCGTGGCAAACAGGTGAAGTTACAGGACTTTACATAATATTTTTAAAAGATGTGCTTTAATGTTCCCATAAGAACACAGCTTGTTTGAAGAGCTTAGTGTTATCAAGTCTTAAAGGGATGTGGAAGTCAGGTGATACCACCTGCCATCTAGTCCAGCTACCCCCACATGGAGTGCAGACATACTTGGCTCACAACATAACCCAACAGCATAACTCTTTAATTAGGATTTTACAAAAAAAGTCTTATAACAAATGGTTTTCTTCCAAGATATCGCTATGCTGAGGTCAGAAAATTTAGTTTTCCAAAATATAATCATTATAACAATTGATTGTAGAGGATTAAACAATTGGCAAAACGGCACAGAGACTATTTTCTTAACTGCAATCTTGAATGTCTTGAATGTTGGTACTGATAAATACAGTTTTTATTGGATAAGGTTTAAAAGTGGTCAGAATATTTCTCAAAAATCTGCCAGAGAGGTACCTTGTTAGAAATGTGCACAGGTACAAGTGACTCCATCAAGAATGAATGCTGGCAGCAGTGATGAGTAAAAGAAATACTCAACAGTAGAGTAATTGCTGATTAATTAGTTAGTTAAGACCTCGTTTTCCTTCTAATCCTAAAATGTTGCTTGAAAAATATGAACCTCTAAATACAGAGACCCAGAGTATACTCCCATTTCATAAAGATACATACTTCAACCAGACTAAATTTTTAAATGCTTTCTTTTTATATATATATTTATTTTTATTTGTTTATTTTGGCTGCGTTGGGTCTTAATTTCTGTGCACAAGCTTTCTCTAGTTGTGGTGAGCGGGGGGCTACTCTTCGTCGCGGTGCGCAGGCTTCTCATTGCGGTGGCTTCTCTTGTTGCAGAGCACGGGCTCTACGTATGCGGGCTCAGTAGTTGTGGCGCATGGGCTTAGCTGCTCCGCGGCATGTGGGATCTTCACAGACCAGGGCTCGAACCTGTGTCCCCGGCAATGGCAGGCAGGTTCTTAACCACTGTGCCACTAGGGAAGTCCCTCTAAATGCTTTCTGATCTTCTGCATCCTCTCATATGTTAGCCCTTCATCTTCACCATAGGCTAGACACTAAACATATTACCTTAAAAACAGAAAACCTTCCACTCCTAATGGTAATAATAGATTGGTTTAAAATAACCTCCAACAAAATGACAGTATAGTCTTAAACTGGGTGATAATATAATATGATAAATTTAACAGTGGAGAGGAGGAACTACAAATCAAGAAATACATGCTGAATGATTAAGCAATCAACAATCAATCAGTTGAAGACAACCAAGAATCCTTTCACTATAATCTGTAGGAAAAACAATCATGATCAAATCAATTTTACAAATGGACACATACCTTGAATGGGATTCTACTGGACAGACCAATAGAGATCCTATGCTACAACAGACTCCACTTAATCTTCAGTCTGAATTTGTAGCAATGATATAAACAAATTATTCCATATTGTTTTGGGGAGATTTTGTTTATGCTGAAAATCTACTGCACTAAAGTACCCTCCAAATTTTTTGTCTTTATAAATTCATTCAGCCAGTGACTTGCTTCCAGTAAATGATTCATCAGTTCAGGTTCAGTACCCTTTTTTACAAAGTGATTTCTATGGAATAGGTATTTGCTGTGACTGGACTTACAAATAATTACCATTAGAATACTGGTATATCATAAAGGAAGACACATTAAGAATCAACATCCTCAAAACAGACACCCAAGAAATAACTGGATGGGCTACCTCTGCTGAATAACAGCTTTAGAACAAAAAGAACATAATACATGTTTTGGGGTAAATTAACTGGTGAGCCACCAGTTAAAAACCAGAATGAGGCCAACTTCACTTGCTTTGTGAAGGGTACAGTACCATTATTTAATCACACACATTCAGGTGGCAAGATGCTACATGGTTCTGTCAAAACATATGAAGGGTGCACTGAGAGTTAGGAGTCCTGTGTTCTAGCCCTGGCTCTGCCATTAGGCTACTGTGTGGACCTGGAAATAGCATTTCACTTCACTTGGTTCCAGTTTCCTTGTATGGAAAATGAGCAGCAGTGACCACAAGGCCTTTTTCAGTAACAACTGTTTTCATTCCTTCATGAAATAATCATTGAAATACCCTTTCCTTTTAAATTGGACGGATCGAGAGCCTCCAAGTATACGTGGAGTGAGCATGAGGTCAGTAGCGATGAGTGTGCTCTGAACCCAGACCCTGAGACAACTACCACGGTCCTTGACCATGGCTCAGGCTTCAGTTACCTTCTTCTTGGTCATATGGAGCTTAAAGCATAATCATCATGGACCTTTGGTTAATATCAAAAGTCAAAAAAAAAAGGGGGGGGGGGAGAGGCATTTGAAATGAAGATTTATGAGATTAAAATATTAATAATTGTGCCTAATTGCCTCAAGAGGTTCATAGGATATATTTCTGATCAAAATTCTTATATAGCATATTAGTATATGTCTGGTACTTGAAAAGTGTTAAAATGAAATACACATACATACACACACAATTATAACTAATTTGATTTTTCACTGGACTTTTCAGTCAACATGATTTCTTTGGGGGAGGGAAACTCTGAACCTCCCTGATCTCATCATTTACAAGCACAAATACAAAAATTGTAATACAGAAATAAATTTTTATAACATAAAATCTAAGAATTTCAAATATCAGATCATGAAAACAATTTTTGCCTCTTTTACATTAATCTACATTTCAATTCCAAAACTACATATGAAAACAGTGTCATTTTCAATTTTTTATGACAATTCATTTTTTCCTTTCATAATTTCTTCTTTGTGAACTGAGAAAGTACTTACCACTCACTAAACGAAAAAAGGCAAAATTTGCTTACATATGCCATCATTAATAATCGTGTCAAAATAAAACGTATAATATAATCCTTAACACTGTACTAATATAAGATAAAATAGTTCTCACTTAAAATTACCTCTTCATAATATATCACACAAAAACGATGGACTGATTTTAAAAATTCCTAAAAGGGTTGAAAAGACTATAAATTACTATGAAAATGGTCCATGGGTCAAAAGAGGTTGGGGGGGGTCTATCTGATCTCGGAGGTCTATTTCAGCTCTAAAATTCTTTATGTTAAATGAGACACCGCTGACTTTTCTAAAGCAGTAGAAAGTAAACTTGTATAGACTGCCAAATCCCCCATCTCTCCCGCTAGGTATTGCCAAATTCACATGAATATAGCATAACAAGTCTAAAAACTTAAACATATGAAAATCTAGAAATGGTAAAAATAAGTGCATTTAAAATGTGAACTTATCTACTCTATCTTTCCCCATTATCTATTTGCTGGGTTGGTAATTTACGTTATTCATTGTGCCATTTGAACTTAAAAATCTGTGAGACATCAGCCTGCATACACTGTTATGCCCTGGTAATAAACTGGATTTTAAACGTGCCTAGATTTCTAACCGAAATTTTCAGCAACATCATTCAACTGAGACTATCCTTTCAAAGAATCAAGCCATTGAAAGGGGCAAGAAAAGAAACAAGATCTCAAGACATCCACAACTTTGAACTCATGGATCAGAAAGGGGGGGTGAGGCTGCTGCCAACTAAGAGGAGATATTCAGGCCCACTTACTTCCTTACAGGAGAGTACGGATCTTAAGCAAAATTACATCATCTATCAAAGACTTAGTTTCCAGAAAGGACTGGATTATAACTGGCCCTGGATTTTAGTGATATGTATAAGGGGGTACCAACATTTTTCTGTAGAAAGCCACATAGTAAATATATTAGGTTTTGCAGGCCACACAGTCTCTGCCACAACTATTCAACTGCCATTGCAGTGAAAAAACAGTCATAGAAAATACGTAAAACAGTGAACATGGGTGTGTTCCAATAAAGCTTTATTTACAAACACAGGTGGTGGACAGGACTCAGCCTGCAGTCTGAGATCTGATCTATAATAACTTTTTAAATGATGCAATTGAAGGATGGAATAATGGGTGGAAATGTCTAAAAGAAGTGAAAGAATTGGAGAATCTTAACAACTGCAAATACATAAGATTTTAAACCCATTTGATTTGCACTTGGGGGGATCTCTATTTAATGTAGTAACAACAAGTATAAGCATAAGATTTACCCTTTCAAAGTGCAATAAACTTACACTACTTCCTCACAACTAACCTCCTGATGAGGCAGATCAAGTAGTATTAGATAAGGAAATTGAGGCTGAGACATCCTGACTTTTCAAAGATTGCTGAGTTAGTAAGTGGCAGAGCTAGCACTGGCCTTCAGGTTTTCTGACACTTCTGATGGCTCCTTCAAACGAAATTACGTTTAACACACACACACACACACACACACACACACACACACACACAGAGTTTGTTGTCAAGACAAATTAATGCCACAGAGTAAAAATTTACTACCAGATTAAGGTGATTATGAAAAGCTTAGGAAACCACTAAAATTAGCAATAAAATAAGTATAAGGTATCAATTGACAAATTTAGTAGGGTTCAGCCATTAAAGTTTCTTGCACTGAACTAAATAATTTGAAATTTTACCTCAATTTATAAAATACCTTTTGTAACAAATACTTTCATGCTTTTCTTTGAAAAAATCAGCTCTACATGTGGTCAGGGTAGCAGATACATCCATTTAACAGGGAGACTTCCTTCTGTTTCAATTATCTTTATCCCTGTCCTTCAATGCATTCATTCAAACAACATATTCATGGGCTACAGTGAAGTTTTACAAAATTGAAAAATCCAAACATGAAATCATTGTGCGATGTCTAACATGATATTCATGTGGAATTCTTTACACTATCAAGACAAAATTTCTCTCTTGCAGTGAGAATTATCAACTGAGAGCCATATTCAAAGAATAAGATGCAGATTCTTAAGTTATTTAATAAATTGAGCTTTTGGTGTGTCATCATGAAAATGACAGTGTGGGAGATTAATGTGCTCCTTTAATAGTTAGCATCTAATGAGAAAAAAGCAAAGGCCAAGTTAATATATAATGATACCTTCTTGCCAAATGACTTCACGGGACATTGCCGGAACAAAAGTTTCATGGAAAGTGGAATGGAGGAGAGTGGTGAGAAAACTGAATCATCACATGGCACACACTAATAGAAGCAAGCCAAATTCCAAAGAATCTTTGGAACACCACACACAGTCCCACTATAATATTCCCATTTTAAATTAATAGTGAGGGGGCTTCCCTGGTGGCGCAGTGGTTAAGAATCCGCCTGCCAAGGCAGGGGACACGAGTTCGAGCCCTGGTCCGGGAAGATCCCACATGCCGCGGAGCAACTAAGCCCGTGCGCCACAACTACTGAGCCTGCGCTCTAGAGCCCGTGCTCGGCAACAAGAGAAGCCACCCCAGTGAGAAGCCCGCGCACCACAACAAAGAGTAGCCCCCACACACAGCAACTAAAGAAAGCTCGTGTGCAGCAACAAAGACCCAATGCAGCCAAAAATAAATAAGTTAACAAATAAATGAATTTATTAAAAAATAAAAAATTAATTAATTAATAGTGAGGCTCCTATATTTATACACAAGAAATTAACAAGTCATCTTCAAGAAATGCAGAATAGTGAAGAATTTTTCATTAAAGCACATTTAAAATTTTTTCAATATTGTATTTTGAGCAGCACTAACAAATGGACTGGCCCATCAAAATGATGGATAAGTGACTTTAAATGAATTCAGTACGTAAAAGAAAAAAATAACCATGATAATGACAATTATTAAAATGATAATCCCATCAGGCTCAAAATCCAAAGAATCAACTTAATAAGTAAAATAAGAGAAAAATATATTTTTCTATGATTAAATCCACCATCAGTCCTTTAGTTTTGCAAAAACATCCCAAAGAACATTAAGTTAATGTTGTTAATTTAAACTTTAATGGTTTTTATAGTAAATTTATATAGTAATCTGTAAATTGAGTTTAGTTTTATAGCTGTATAAAAGCTATACACACAGGAAACTAATGTCTAATTTAATGTTTATCCAAATTTAAACAAAATACCATATAAGATGGCGAAAAATAATTTCTGTCAATAGTAGGAGTCCAAGAGAATACACTACTTTAACAAAAACCAGATGTGGTTCTTTAAAAGTTGGGGATGCACAGCCCCTTTCTATGAGGCAGCCTTTTCTTCTCTGACAAGAGTCGGAATGGAAGCAGCAGCTGTTCCAGACTAACTACAGGTCATCCTCAGCATGATTCTTGAACTGTCCTGGTACAGGTTTGATCAGCAGCCAAATATTCCCCTTCTGTCCCTTTGCCCCCAAGGAACCCATCTGCCTATTTTATGTGTTTCAGCACTTCTAATGATAACATAGTTACTATCTTACGAGATATTCTTACCATGGCCACTTCCTGCAAGTATCTTGAAATACACTCCTATGCCTAATTTATTTATATCTTTCGTAATGAGGTCTCAAAAAAAATAAGGTGGAATTAGAAATTGCTCTGTAACTTAAAAGAAACTCAGTTCAATGCAATTCAATTCAATGTATACCAGCACTTACTAGGTAAAAGACATTTTCAAAGCGTTAAGGATAGACAGCTAAATTAGGTAATGGTCTCTACACCAAAGTAGAGACAGTCTTACTGAGACCACATTTCATTCACTATTCAGTAGATGATATATTTCAAGCCAACAAAGGGAAAACATTTCTTAATTTGGTAATTATTTTTAATTTAATTTAAATACACTGGCTTTTTTTTTTTAAACATCTTAACAATAGTGACAATAGCAAGAGATCATGAGCACTTACTCTACTAGGCACTGCACTAAGCAACTTGCATGTATTATCTCATCTAATCTTCAGAATAAGTTTATGAGGCAAGAATAATTGTTATCTCCATTTTAAAATGGACAACCTACAGCATTTATAGCTTGCAAAACACATCTAACAGAATTAGGTGGAAAGACAAAATTGCCACTTTTTAGGCCAAAAATAACTGAGTATTGGCAATTATCAATAAATGTGGTAGTTAATACGCAATGAAAAAATATTTTAAGAAGGTTTGGTCTAACATCCTCTATAGCATAAAATAACCAGGTCTCAATTTTCCCATTTCCATGTCACTAGTTCATCTACCAATTTAGTGTATTACTGGTGGATGCGTAATAAAGAGTCATCTTTTTGTTTTCAATTGAAGTATAGTTGATTTACAATGTTATGTTAGTTTCCATTACAGCAGTAAATTCAGTTTATTTATATATTATATATTAATATATAATATATATTTATATATATTTATTTTTCAGATTCTTTTCCATAATAGGTTATTACAAGATATTGACTATAGTTCCCTGTGCTATACAGTAGGTCCTTGTTGTTTATCTATTTTATATATAATGTAGAAGGCCATCTTCTACACAGAATTCTGAGTAGAGGGTAAAAAAGATGACTTTGTATCTTAATTAGGAAGTTGGCAAAAATCTAAATATCTGTACTTTTCTCAACACAATCAGGGAAGTTTTCCTAATTCTTATGTCACAGCTCCTCATTTGGTCTAAGTCCAGTTTTGTACTCTGTACCAAGTCTGTACATGTGAGATTTTTAATTGTAGAAAAATACAATAAAATGTCCATCAATACTACAAAAACAATAAAAGGCATGAATGACACTGCACTTTCAGGTAGGGCTTGGGCCCCCTCCTCTTATAGTACCTTTTGTAAACATAAAATTGCTGGCAAAGAACTCATATAAGCACAAGATAAACAATATAAAATGTGCTTTTTAAACTGTACACAAGCAACCTAGAAATCAACATCTGTAACTCAGAACACTTTAATGGTTTGATCAATTTTCAACTCTCTAAAATAGATTATTCTCAGAACAGTTTACTAAAGGATTCTACGGAATTTTGGCAGGGCCACATTTAAACAATCCCAGACAAGTGAAAAACCATGGTTACGATTTCAAGACTTCCAGAAAGAGAAGTATATGATAACCATTGATATGCTGATGCAATTTTAACAATTATCAAATTACCCTATGTAGCCTAAATCCATCATGTTATACATCATCTTTATTTCCTGTCATTTCTTTTCTTAGTGGACTAGAATTAGTATTAAATAGGAGTGGGGTGGACCCTTAGTCTTCTGTTCAATGCATATAGAGTTTCATTAACCTAAAATGTGAACAATTGTTTAGAGAGTAGATACTATAAATCCTATCAAAACAATGTACAAAATTCAATGCACTGAGTCATAATCACCTATTACAGTCATTGACCAAAATCTCAACAGAGAAACTCTACCAAGCATTTCTCAGGAAAGCAAGCGAGAGCTAGAATCTTAACATTTAAGGAAGTTTCATACATTCCTGGGTCTCAGGCCTGAGACTACATTCAAAAAAGCAAGTTCTGCTCCTACTCTAGCACTATAGCAGATGGTATCACACAACAGTTTTACAAAAACAATGGCCTCAAATTGTTAAAAATCAAGAAATCGCGTGTAGATGAACTTACCCAAGTGAGCCTGCAGCCCAGGACTACAGTAGAAATATACTGATTCTGGTATGAAAAGTTAATTCACTACTTCACTGCTCTCCTGTCAGGTAGTTTTCTTGGTTCTCCTAACATTCTATTGATTTCCACTGATTTAACTTGCTTAATTCTAAAGGTGTATGTTGAAATGGACACTTCATTGGTTTTCATTTTCATTGGTTTCTACAGAGTCTACTTAAAATGTGGCACAGAATTAAATAACTTAAAGACCAACTATAGGTAATCACACCTCCACTTCTAAAATTAAAAGCTCCTGTTAAACACCCTTGAAAACAAAGTGCTTCATTTTCCTGGCCCATAATTCAGGTGACATCAAATATTAAACATTTTTGATAAAACATCAATATTTTTTGTTTTATATCAAAACTTGTATGCCCATAAAATATCACCATCACATCTTCCCTCTGTTCTTTCTTTGCATTTTGATATTGACAAAATGAAACTGGGATCACTACATTTTTGGCACACTGCACAGTGACTGCTACCAAAATTGTGTAACCATCCTAAAGCCCATTTCCCCTAAGCACCACCATCTAATTTGTCAAGTCTCCTACAGGAACCAAGGCATGTGGAAAACAGATAGAGAAAAGCATAGTTGATTAGGAATTGAAAAGAGATTTATCAGAGAAAGAAACAGAAGTAGGATTGGAAGAGGGTAAAGTACAAGAGACACAAGGTCTATTTTGGCCACTGAATTCTGTATTTTCAAAAAATGGATTTTTGTATCAGGATGCAGAATGTTCTGTGCATAGGTTCTCAAGATGAGGGGGTCTTAACCTGTATGCATAAGCCTTAATAGGATCATTTCCTCTGAAATACTTTGCAAAACTTGAGTGTGTGTGTATGTGTGTGTGTGGATGCACACACACATGCATAACTTTCATGAGAATCTCAAAGGAATCCTTGACTCCAACTAAGTTATGAACCACTGCTCTAGAAGCTAAAGCTACTGAATATCCATCTCTCTCTAGCACAGCAGGAAAAAAAACCCAGTTATGAGTGCTTTCTCCTGCAACTTTCCTTATGGGTCAGAGGACTTATGTGAATTACAGGTTACCAGCTACAAGGTGGGCACTCATGGTCACATTCACTAGGATGAAAACTTCCCCTCAACTACCCACACTGAACACAACATGTAAACAGATACATTCAGGGGCATTTTGATAAATAGTGTACTCTATAGGTATGGGGCAGGGCATCTTACAGTCAAGAGAAAGCTACCTCAAACTTCCAATACAAAAGGAAGAATGTTAGGAGAGAAGAAGGAATGAATGCCATATTTAATGAACAGGATAATACTGAAAAGACTGGACATGAGTAGTGTCTTTTATAATGCTCCAAAGTAATCCCAATACTTCTGTCACTATCAGTTAATCAAAGACACTGGGGATGAGTAATGAGTATAAACTATTTATACTAAGGTTGGGAATTTCTTGTGACTGACTGACACTCCATCATCCCTCTCTGGAAATACTGATATTGGACCAGGCACAACAGATAAGGTATAAATTAACTTGTGTTGTAGCCTCTGTTTTTTCTGTATCTTCTCTGACCATAAAGAGAACTTTGCTCACTGGATCTGTTAGCTTAAACAAACATCCATCATCAACAATTAACACGTATACACACACACACGCACACGCACACGTACACATACACATCTACATACATAAAGATAAAACATATTCAAAGGTTTTGAAAACCAGATGTAGATATAGGAACTGGTACATTTCTACCAAACCAATTTTGTTATAGTTTTCAGTTCAATGGTGAGCCCTCAAGCAATCCCATTCTCTTGTCTTGTTCTTTTAAAAGCACTCAAGCTCTCTTAAGGAACTCACTTTCTATTATTTTACAGCACACCTTCCAAAGGAACCCCAGGAAACAGTAGGAAATGTGTATATCAAAGGTACAGACCTATCAGCTATTTTGCATGCCAAACTAAACTAGTTTTCAATACCGTTGGAACCCTCTCAAAAGTATGTGCACATATTAAATGCCAGACCTTTCAAGATATTTGAACAAGAGATTAAGCCTTGTATTTCACACTCTCACCAATTTGAAATATTCATGTGGAGATAGGGTGGGCATGAGATGTGCAGGAGTTATCATCAGGAAATACCTGATGACATCATGAAAACTCGGCTAACCTTAAAGTAATTCCTACCAAGATTTACAAACCAAGAGGACTGAAGATTCACCAGTGTAGAAATACAGATGAAAACCAACATGCTTCTGGCCAGCAAAATGAATCTGAATTACACATGAAAATATTGTTGTTCAAACTCGAAAAATCATTTGATTCTGATTTTTCACATTTGATTTTTACCTGATTAGAAACCCCCCCTAAGCTAAATTTTGGATACAGGTTGACTAGAATCAAAACACAAAGGGCAGAGCTGAGTCTAACCATCTATTTTCATCAAAGAAAAAAATTTTGCCTAGGATCTGCTTCCCTTTAATTCTGATAATAAATTGTAATTCTAACCTTTATACTTTATTATTTCTATGTAATATCATAGCTTAGTGGAGAGAATCTAGTAACAGCTAAGAGACAGTATCTTTTTTAAAGGTTTGTGAATTTTCAAATACTGATCGTTTCTCTACTTTACATAGTCAACTATTGGTAGGATTCCTCTGAAATTTCATTTTTTGTAAGAAATTTGGTTTCAAATTATATTTCAAATTGGTTTGGATTTTTCTATCATTATTATAATCCATAAGATTTATTTACTTATTCACTTATAAAGCTTCATAAGCGTCCAGAGAAACCCTTAATGACTTCAGCAGACACCATTTTTATTTATTAGCAGAAACCAAAGCCACTTTTTTGTACTTGCTTCTGGAAACTTCTAACAGTTCTTTCCTTTTTTATTATCAGTAGCTTCAGTTGCTTCCTACATTTAGAGGAAAAAATCTTACTGTTCTACTTTAAAAATTCAAATATAAATATTTCAGTGGTTTAAAATCAACTCACTGATGCAATATAAAAACTATAAATGTCATATCTAGTGTCACAAGTGGAGCTATCCAAGGAAATGTGACAGGATTCCTCCAAAGCTGTTACTGGAATTAAAAAGTGGCTTGAGGGACTTCCCTGGTGGCACAGTGGTGAAGAATCCGCCTGCCAGTGCAGGGGACATGGGTTTGAGCCCTGGTCCAGGAAGATCCCACATGCCGTGGAGCAACTAAGCCCGTGCGCCACAACTACTGTGCCTGCACTCTAGAGCCCGCGAGCTACGACTACTGACCCCTCGTGCCACAACTACTGAAGCCCACACGCCTAGAGCCCGTGCTCCGCAACAAGAGAAGCCACCGCAATGAGAAGCCCGTGCACCACAGTGAAGAGTAGCCCCCACTCGCCACAACTAGAGAAAGCCCACGCTCAGCAACGAAGACCCAACACCCCCAAAAATAAATAAGTAAAATAAATAAATTTATTTTTTAAAAAAAGCAGCTTGATTTTGTTCTGCCTTCATCATCATCAGTCTTTAGGAAGTTATGTTGCAGAGTGACCTTTTTTTTAAAACAGCAAGCAGTAGCATTCATGCTAAGGAATAAACCATCTTGGAATAGGAAACCCTTCATATGCCACTTTGCAAGTAGAAGACAAGCCCAACTGGAAGATAAAAACAACAAGTAAAAAAAGCACTAAACTGCTGTTCATGCACAAACACAGAAATTAGGAGGTGGGGAGGTAAGGAGAAGGAGAGAAGAACTAGAATAGAGAGAAAAAGGAGTGATTGCTTAACATGGCAAAAGGCTGAAGCCTTCAGAGAAAAGTAGTCAGAAATTTCTGGTGATGAGAGGCCGAAAACCTTCCCTGAATAAATCCACGTAATATTTTTAAGTTGCTTATATCACTGCAAAGCAAAATTCTTCCTTTGCTTCCAAACCTTTAACAAAGTCAGTTGCTCAAATACGTCTTATGTGAGTGGTTTGGGGGAAACTGGAGGCAACGGCTAACTTCCAGTATCTAGATTGCTGTGGAATGCAGAGATTTCCAGGGGAAAAAAAGCTGGATAGTGTGTGGTTAATGTGGGGACTAGGAAGTCAGTGGAAGCAAGCACTTAGAGTCAGGAGGGGCCATAAAAAAAAAAAAAAAATTAACTGCATTTTTGGTAAGAGATTGGGTTTCCTGCAGGACATGTTGTCTAACCACCAACTTAAATCTCAAAGGACAAACTAATGTCAGCTGACATCTGGGTAACCCTTACAGTCTTTGTGTGGTTAAACTTCTCCTCTCATAGGCTTCTGTGAATCAGCGACTTCTTCACCAAGTCAAAGGAACCTTGTGTGACCTAATTTCAGGAGGTCAATTTTGAAGGGTCTCCTGTCACACATGTACATTTCTTCCTTTTTCCAGATTTTTACAGTTTTTAATTTCCTATCTGACACAGTGGAAAAGGGGAAAAAATCCTGATTTGTATTCCCATTGGTAACAGAAATGACTCATGAGTATGTCCTTGAGCTGAGAAATCCCAGTTGCCACGACTTTGGCTTCTACTCAACTGAGGAAAGCTCAGGTTGACCCCAAGCCCAGTCTGCTGCCCCAGCAGCTCCCAGTTTACAAAATCAAGGCAGTCAGGGGAGTGACAGCGATGTCTGAAGGCTGCCTTTGTAGCCCAGGTATATACGGGGCTGGTGTACCACAAAACTCAGCATTTCTTTTAAATCAATCTCAAGATAGAATTGGACCCTGGCTTATAGCTGAAAATGAGAAATAAATTTATCGCACTTTCTGTCCCATGTATCCCCGGTACTTCTTACTTATAATAATATGGAGATAAAGATTCATTGTGTGTGTAAAATTGGCTTTCCAACAAATTCTGTTGCTCTTAAAACAAAAATAAGATTCCCAGCGTAAAAAAAAAAAAAAAAAATGTGCAAAAGAAAACAACCAAAGCAGGGAGGAAGTAATAGCGAAAAGAAAACAAACAGTAAAGGTCCATTGAAAAACAACATGCATTACCTGGCTAGGTATCTTTCCCCATGAACTATGAGTTTGATGGGTTTGAACTGTACTGTGACTCTCCCCTGGAATAAAACACAGAAGACAGACATAGTTGTCTGCTTGGGCTTCTCTCCAGGCAGCTTTCTTGGAAGCTCAGAATGTCAGACAGTCTGAAGTAGAAAAGGGGAAGGTGTGTGGTGTGAGAAACAATCTTCAGAATGGCCAAATGGGCTGGCCATAATTGCACAAGTCCTGCATGGCAAAGAAGGTCTGCAAAAGATGCCAGACTATGGTGTGGCTGCTGGAAGATTCTTGTCTAGAAATGGAACATTTAGAGTTTCAGGGGAAGCCTTGGATACATACCAAGCTTGGTCAAAGTTCTACTTACATAGCCAGCCTACGGGAAGCTAGCAGGGAAAAAAAATGTGTGTAAATAGGCAGAGAGAAAAGGTGACCAGTGGCCATTTGGCAACAAGGCAAACCGCTGGTTCCTAAAAAGCATTTTTAGGGGCTTCCCTGGTGGCGCAGTGGTTGGGAGTCTGCCTGCCGATGCAGGGGACACGGGTTCGAGCCCTGGTCTGGGAGGATTCCCACATGCCGCGGAGCGGCTGGGCCCATGAGCCACAGCTACTGAGCCTGCACGTCTGGAGCCTGTGCTCCGCAACAAGAGGGGCCGCGATGGCGAGGGGCCTGCGCACCGCGATGAAGAGTGGCCTCCGCTCGCCGCAACTGGAGAGAGCCCTCGCACAGAAACGAAGACCAAACACAGCAAAAAATAAAAATAAATAAATTTAAAAAAAAAAAAAAAAAAAAAGCATTTTTAGAGCTCTGCCTATGGCTTTTACTTACTTATTTATTCACCGACCTACCTACCTGCCTACCTACCCATCCACCCTACAGACTTGAAAAGAATCTTAAGGGACTGCCAAAACTTTGACCAGTCTTCTCCACCTGTACCTGAAAAATAGCAATACCTGGGGAGCTCATCAGACTCTGAAACAAGGGAGAAAATGCCAAGGAGAATAAGTATAAGGGCTCCCTTATTTGTCAACGCAAACCTCAGAAGAAAGGAGACTTACATGGGTCTTCAATAAGTTTGGTTTAAATTTATTCTTTTCTGTAGCAACTGAACCAAATATTGCACTAATTGCATTCTCCATGGGTCAAGTGCCTACAAGTTAGTGGAGACATTTGAAAATGAACATGGTAACAAAGGAAATTCTGCAAGCCCTGTGTGTCAGTGAGTGGTTAACTGGACAAACGGCACCAGCTCCTGATTCTTTTGCTTCTGGCTATCAAAACTTTCATCAGTTAAAGTCATTGAGTTTTCAATGTCCTAAGACAGAAAGGAGATTATAAGGTTTGCATAGAGATGTTTCAAACAAATACATGTATTTAGCAACAGTTCTACCGTTCCTTAGGCAGAAATAGTATATTATAATGCAGAATATCATTTTTATTAAGGCTGAGGAATTTGTTACAAGTTGTGCAAAATCCCCCATACCATATGTTTTCCCATGTGGACAAAATTTATTTGGAGTTTGTCCTATGAAATAAATTTAAATATCCGTAAATTGATGGTGATCTAAAAAAAATAAACACTTATAAACACTTCTCTTTAAGCATTACTGATGGAAACATTAAAATCAAGGGATATAATTCTCTAGATATAGTCACGAGGAGAGGAATTTTAGTACAAACACAATGAAACTCCTGGTTCAAGATTCACTTTCTAGCCCAGAGAAAAGATATTGGAGAGGAAGAAAGAGGAGAACATAACTTTTAAAAGCTAGGAATCTGACATCAAGTTGAATTTTACCACCTTTTTTTAAGGAGGCTCAGCCAGACAATAGGCAGTTTTCTCACTGCTGTTTTCATTTTTTAATCTTTTGCAGCATAGCCCAACCAGAATGATTAACATTTACCCATCTGTCTGAATACAAAAGCCCTCAACTTTCTACAGATAGTTTTAATGTGCTACCAGTTAAACAAATTTTTCCTTCCACTGTGGTTTTTGGACTTTGAAATAAAACTGATTTACCTACATTGGGATTGGAGAAGATGGGAAGGTAGACTGGGCAGAGAGAATGTGAATTATTACTTTATCAGACCAGAGCTAAATGTCATCAGGTTACAACGCTATAGAACTGACACCCTCAGTAGCCATGCAACCAAAGGAAGCCAAGATTGACAATGTACAGGTTCAAACGCATTTTCCATGTATCAGCCACACAAAAAGAAGGGATAAAATATGGATACATGTGAACTACATATATAGAGACATCTTGCTGGTTGAGTAAGGATATGTGCTGAATAATTTATCCTGAAATATTTCCTTTTAAAAGCAAAAAAAAAAAAAAAGCAACCAGGTTTTACTGTCCCAGCGAGGGTATGACAGCAACAATTTACAATTTCCTTCCATCTCATTCTCTCATCCTCCCTCCCTCTGCCTCTCCACTCACCATCCAACCTCCATCTCCTGATAACTTCTCATCACGTTAGTTCATGCCTAATATAAAATGGTGGTGTGTGGAGGAATTTTTTAAAAAGATAGAAAAAGGAATAGTGAGACAATATGATTGGGAAGAGGACAGGAGAAAGAGAAAGATTGAGAGAGACATAGAGAATGTCAACGCCCCAGTCTGGCATTTGCCTATTTAAATTCAATCCTGCAGCCCTGGCTGAGCTGAGCGATAGATGGGCTGCGTTTTGAATTTCTGATCAGACAACTGATAGGTTATGAGAGAGGACATAATCCCATTGAGACAGCCTTTTCTTCCAAGCAGGGGCAAGTAATAGCTTACCCTTGAGAGACAGCTCCTTGCTCTATCCTTTAAATGTATATGTGTATGTATACATGTATGCACTCACACTCGTGTCTGTGTGTGTGTACACATATATAAATTTTCTGTTTCTTTAAAAAAAAGAGTCAAAATAAGCATTTTATGATGATAAATGTGTACTAATAATTGATGGTCACCTGCATCAGAAACAGGGACATGCCTGGGCAATCAGACACACTCGCCAAATAAACTGTATTTTTATCTTTTTTTAAATCTAATTAGAATTCTCTACTTTGCCCGTCTCATCTTAGTACCCAAATTGGTGGCCTGAAAAGAAAATGAAAATATTGAGGACAAACAACACGGGTGTTTTGAGTACACTCTCTGATTTGCTTCCCTTTCAGTATTTTGTGTTAACCTGAAAAAAGAAATATCATGCATATACAATGGACAATGTAATTCATGTACAATATTCAAAGAAAGAAACCAATGTACTTAAATGTACTTTTAACACACATGTAAAACAATACTTTAAATTGCTTTGTGTAGTAATTACAGACAGTTAATTACTCTAGCTCTAGTTAAGCAGTACACTAACCAAGAGGTTTGCAGGTTAATTGAAACTTGTGTAACAGAGACAAGCTATTGAGTATCCAGGTCAAGACTTTGCAACAGCATATGGGTACTGCACGGTAAAACGTTAGAAACTGTAAATCTGATATCAGGGGTTGCTGGAGTCAAGTCTATTAGCCTCTGTGCACCACATACACCTACTAGAAAAAGACCTCCAAGTCCAATTTACAAGCATAGGAAAAAGTCACTCAGAATTATACAAATGTAATAGAGAGCATAGCAGGCAAGGGAGATGTTTATAAACAAAAGCAGGGAAAGCTTAAACTGTAAGCTTTTAAAGGAAGAAAGGCCATTGGATCTCATCCTTATCCCATTTTGAGTGACATCAAATGAGATGAATAGCATCTTGTGCTCTTGGTTTTCCTTCTTTCACCAAAAAGGCATCCCAGTACCTAATGGAAATTTACTGCTAAGGAGGAGGAAGAAAAAGGGTTACAGGTCTATATTTTACATAATGTTCACCTTATGGTTGGGACCCACTGCAGGGAAAATGTAGCATCCCATTTAACCTAGAGTCCTGTAAGCCAGTTTTGGGATATATATATATATATATATATATATATATATATATATGTGTGTGTGTGTGTGTGTGTGTGTGTGTGTGTGTGTGTGTGTGTGTGTTTCAAACAGCATTCCTTTCATGATTTGGGGAGATTTATTTTCTACTTGTAAATGTCCCAATTATTAATTACGACCTGCAAGATCAAAATTGTGAATGTCTATCAGTACCACTCTGCCTGTGAAATGCAGTGTTTTCACTTATGTCACACGTACATGTCAGGGTAACTTCAGTTCTCTTCACCCTCTGAGCTGTAATAGATCCATTAAGTAAGTGCGGATTGGGGCAGGGCGAGGGGTGTGTGGGGGGGGGGGTGCGTAATCTAAGAGTGCAAATTATTTACCTGATTTAGATTCATTATGGTCAGGCATACTGTCTGCATTTCACCATCTTTTTAAAATGGGGAACTTGCCCGGAAAGAATATTATGTAAATCTTTCTGTCACAGATTATTGCCTCTATACATGACTTCCACACCGTGCATCTGCTTTCTGTGCAGGCTTATTACATACACATACACAATTCCCTATTTTTAATCTCGAGTCCTTCCCATTCTCCTCCATCCCCCGATACTCATCATGGGGAAAATTACCTCCAACAGGACACTATTGGTTTTTTTCCATTCAATTTACATAATTGCTGTTTTGTTACTTTATGTGGAAATTTTGTTCCCCAAAGGAAAGCATCGATGTTTAAATGGCAAAACGGAGTTCTACTCAGGGTTATAAATGTAGGTTTGCTCCTAGCAATGCATTTTGGGACATTCTGAGCCCACCAATGTACAAGCCATCTTGTGGGGTTAGAGTCAGTGTTTTCCATGATGGCGACAACCCACAGTGAAATATATGCCGGCCAGGGATGCTAAGCTTCTGAGAATCATGAAAATAGCTGTTTTAGGACTGATGCCTCATGATTTTTCAGTGTAACACTATGCCAAATCTGTAATGAACCGACTTAGCTTTGATTAACAATGATAATTAACATCAACATTCCATACATGTAGAGGACTTAAAAAATTACTATTTTTTAAATAAGCAACTTTTAAGAGAAAGCAACTTTTGAAAGAAGAGAGCTTTGTAGCTTCCAGATGCACATTCCCTTTTCTGCAATTTCTATATTAGGTACTACAAGAGAAATATATTACATATGCGCAATAAATACACATGGACAGTTGAAAGAAAACCCATAAAGGAAACACCCACGTAACCAACCAGATTAAGAAGCGGAACTTTGCCTACACCTTAGAAACCAGACTTCCTCCCACCCTATCTCCCCCCTATCTTGGACTTCACCATCATCCTTTCATTCTCACAACCCTATAAGAGGGTCCCACTCTCTTGAATTTTAATATAGTCATTTCCTATGTTTTTATGGTACAGTTTTTCTGTGTTTAAATCCCCACAAGATTTTAGTTTTGCCTGTTTTATTATTCTATTATGATTCACAGCTTATTTCATTTGCTCAACATTGTAAGATTCACTGATTTTGTCATGTGCTGCCATGGTCCATTCATTTTCATTGCTATCTACTATTCCATTTTGTGAATATATCAGTCTTTATTGATCCATTTCCACTGACAAGCATGTCGTTTATTGATCCATTTCTATTGATGGACATGTCATTTATTTCTAGTTTGGGGTTAAACAATGTTACTGTGACCATTCTTGTTCACGTCTCCTGGTACTCATGAGCAAGACTTTCTCTAGAGTATGTATAACCAGGAATGGAATGCTGTGTCTTAGTATACAAGTGAGCTCAACTTTACTAAGTAAACCCAACTCTTTTCCAATATGGTTGTCCCAATTAACACACCCATCAGTAAAGTTCCCAACAATCTTTGTCTTTGCCAACTTTTTTAAATGTTGCTAAGGTGTTGGGTATGCAATGATAACTCTTTCTGGTTTTAATCTGCAGTGACCTGATTACCAGCAGGGTTAAGCATTTTTTCATATGCTTACTGGCCAATTGGGTTTGCTCTTTTGTGTAAAAGGTCGAGATTTCTCATCCATTTTTTCATTGGATTAGTCTCTTTCTTATTCATTTGCCAGAATTCTTTATGTTTTGATTAATACTCTTTTGTCAGTTATATGTGTTGCAAGTATCTTTCCAATGAGATGATTTCTCATTTTCTTTATGGTGTCTTATGATAAATATAAGTTTTTAATTTTAATGTAGTTCTATTTATTATATTTATTCTTTATGGTTAGTGCTTTTGTGCCTTGTCTAAGAAATTTTCCCCTATCCTGGGGTCATGAAGATATTCTCCTAAATTATATTCTAAAAGCTTTACTGTTTTGCCTGTTACATCGTTAGGTCTTTATTCCACCTGGAATTGATTATTTTGTATACTATGAAGTAGAGGTTCAATTTCATTTCTTTTTTCATATAAATAACCAATTGTCCCAACACCATTTACTGAAAAGTCTCTCCTTTCCTCACTGATCTATAAAACCACTTCTGTTATGTATCTAATGTATACACATGGGCTGTTTTATTTCTTGGTTTTCTATTCTTCCATTGGCCTTTTTATTTATACCTATACCATTACTACACTGTATCAATGTGGCCTAATAATATATCTTGCCATCTGGTAATAAGTCCTGACTATTATTTCCTTTAAAAGGCAACTTGGCAATACTTCATCCTTTGTATTTCTATATACATCTCTTTTTTTTAAAGTTGGAATTTTGATTGAGATTGCATTAAATCTTTAGATCAATTTTTGGAGAATTGCTATCCTTAACGAACATGCTACATTTCTCCATTTATTTAGGTCCTTTTTAATATTGTTCAATTAATTTTCTAATTTTAAGGTTAGCAACATTAAGTGACTTTAGATTTACTCCTAGGTTCTTCATATTTTTTAACACTCTTAGAAATGACGCATATTTTAAAATTTATTTTCTATTTGTTGTTAGTATATAGAAATATAGTTCATTTTTCCATACTGATTTTGTTTCCAGCCACTTTGTTAAATTCTTATTAAGTTTAATATTTTGTCATTTGAGTCTTCTGGATTTTCTGTATTCACAATTATATCATCTGTGAAGAAAGACTGTTTTATTTCCTTCTCTACAATCCTGTATCTTTTCTTTCTTTTTCCTGCCTTATCGCACTGGCTAGGATGTCTGGTGCCATGTTGAATGGAAGTGATAAGTATGCTTATCTTTCTTCTGATCTCAAAAGGAAAGATTTTTATTGTTCATCTGTTAAGAATAATGTTTGTTGCAGGTTTTCTAGACATTAGCTATCAGATCAATAATGTTTCTTTCTATTCCTAGTTTGCTAAAAATTCTCACATTGAATATAATGAATTTTATGAAATTCTCTTTCTGTATCTAGTAAGATGATGTCGTTTTTCTCCTTTAAGTAATAATGTATAGTATTATCTACATTATTATGTAATATATAATGATTATACATTCATTGATTTTCTAATATGAAACTAACACTGCATTTCAGAAATAAGCCCAGGTCATAAAATGGTATCTTTTATACAAAGCACTAGATTTGGTTTGCTAATATTAACTTTGCATCTCTGTTTCTTAAGAGAGATAGGCTATAATTTTCCTTTTCTCATACTATCCTTGAGTCTCACTATCAAGGTAGGTTATGCAAGCCTCATGAAATAAGTTAGACAATGTCTTAAACATTTTGTAATTGTAATTAAGCAATTAATTCAAGCTACCTTCCTCGTCATCTTCCTGCCTGATCAGTCAAGGTTCAGGCACAAGACAGAAACTACACCAGTTAATGCAACTGAGAAATTTTAATAAAGAGAATTGTTCACTGGGTATAAAGAATTCTGACCAGTGAACTGAAAAGACAAAAAGAACCCTAAGGTATCAAATAAGTACCAACCTCTTCAAAGAAAGGATGAATAAAGGGAAGAGGTTGGAATTATTAAAACTAAGGGGTTTGGAAAAAGGGCCAAATCCAGGTCTCTTAAGATGGAGTGCTGGGTGGCTAGTGCTGGTGTATTTGAGCAGGGCCTGATGAAACTGGTTCTTAAGATGCTAGGAAAACTGCTAATGAGATTCAACTGCTACTAGAGGAAATAACTTCTATGGACAGAGTGACAAAATGATGCTGGAATCATGCCTATAGGAAAAAAGCTGATAGAAAGTTCATAAGAAGCAGACCAAAAGAGTCTATCATATCTTCCTCTCCAGCCTTTCACTATCCTCCTAGTGGTCTCTATTGGTAGAGCGCAAAGGGAACCTGCAGGCAAGGCCAAAATAGAATTTGCAGGGCTCCAGTCCCCTGAATCACAAAGTAGCATATAGGAGTTCGGGTTTGTAGCTGAAAAATAATAGTCTAATAAATAATATTAAAATGACAAATCACAGCAGGTGATGCTTGCCAGAGAAGACAAAAGTTTTCTTACCAGTGATGCAGGTCACCTCCATCACCTAGAAACTTACAGCCACATTGAACATCTGGATGATGAATCCTATGTGTTATATGAGGTCATAGGATGTATCATATGAGAGTTAAGATTCTCACCATCGCTCCATGGAGATTGTAAAATGGTCACAAATTACTCCCTTCCCATATCCATGCCCCTTTAAACATGACTTTGCAGCTTCTCCTGTCCAAGATAAAGACTATTTCTCCTCCCCTTAAATCTGGCCTTGAACATCATCTAAGCCAATGGATGTTTTAGCCAGTGGAATATTAACAAACACGATGCATTCAGAGACTCAAAAATTACTTTCCCTCTCTTGCTGCTGGGCATCAACACCACCATGTGCAACAGCATGGATTAGTCTCCTGGCAAATGAGATACCACAGGGAAATAGGTCCCATTAGTCTCAGTATTTCCAGCCATTCCATCTGAGCCCACAGACATGCAAAGCCATCCTAGACTGTCTAGCCCCAATCAAGCCAGCACAGACTACACGAATTGTCCAGTTAATTCACAAAATTTTAAGAAATTAATGTTTGTTGTTATAAGATACAAAGTTGTAGGGTGGTTTCTCACGTACCAAAAGGTAACTGATACATACCATGGACAATCACATGCAATCACAATTCTCCGCTCAGTGGTTACAAAGGAAGTCACATCAACAATCAAATCAAGTTCCTATTCTTACTCCACAGGCCAACAGAGTACGTTATGTTTCCCTTTCAAAATCCCTCACTCCCAAGAACATCTAAGAGTATTAAAAAGGAGAGCTTCATGTGTGCTTGCAGACTATCTTTTCTAGTCACCATATAGCAGCTGACATGCTTTGCTCTGGCTGGCGTGCTTGCAAAGCCTCTTGGGTAAGTATCACTATTCTCACTATCCTTGGTGTTCATTGTGAAAAAGCTGATACCTGGCTCAAGGAGACTGTCTCCAGATGTTCCCAGAGTTGTTAGTTTGAGAATTCAAACTACAGCGATGGGTTCCAGGCAAATGCAGGGAGACTTCCCCTCTCTCCAACTCTGTGCTCTAATTTTTCACCTAAGCACTAATAAGTGCAGATTCCTGAAGACACAAGATCTCAATCTCTCGTGAAAACATAACCTTCAACTTTGGTTAGCAACTCTAAAACAAGAGAACACACAACTTCAAACAAACATACAACAGTTTTCGAGGACAGTGCTATCTCAGTGCACTTACAAAAGAAGTATCTCGCTAACAGAAATACTGTCTCTAAGATGTACTCTGCCTACACCCTGGAATCAACATTAAGTTATCCAGTAGAACTTCCTAAACACCAGACCAGTGGGAATTTTTAATGGGCCATGGGTATATTTTTAAAACAAACAAATAAGGACAAATGGTGAAATTTTGTGAAACACTTTCTTAAATTTAAAACCCTATCCATTTTTCTGATGTCATGCCTATTTTTTAAATAAGTTGCTATTTCTGTAGTGAAATAATTGTGATAAACTATTACCACTATCCCATTTTAACATGCTTTCTTGGTAAAACTAAAAAGTTGGGCTCTATGTTCATCCCCCCAAACTTTTTTTCCAGGAACAGAAAATCAAAAAGTCTAGGGAATACACAGTGATTTAATTTGTGGAGCCTCTGGACAAATATATTTCTGTTTTCATTTGGCTTATTCAGGCAAATTTCCTAGGAAAAAAGAACAGCATCCAAGTGTCCTTCTCTTGAAAGTCAAAAAACTGTGTTCCAAATTGAAATGACTAGGGTTTGTTTGTTTTCTTTTTCAGTCCGCACCATCCCCACAAAGGTATCAGGGATCTTGGGGACAAGTTTCAACCACAGTTCAGGTTCAAGATACCCCATGCTTTTCCTCATCTCCAGAAGGCTCGGCCAAAAGAAGATTTCAAGGAGTGGTGGCTCAGCTCTGAGATAAAGGGATGGAAAGAATATTGCCTAATTCCTGTAACACGAAGCCCTAGCTCTGTTTCACCCATATTGGGTGCATTAGTCAAGGTCAAATCAGAAAATAGAACCACTCTAGGAATTTCAAGCAGAGAAATGTAATACAGGACTTGGTTAGAAAGGTATTAAAAGGACTTAAGAGTATACAAAGGGGGTGAAATAACCCAAAGGCTAGTAACTAATTAGATAAAGCAGCTATCACTGGTAGGGCTGGTAGGTAGAGGTGGTTATATTATCAGAGCCCAGAAGTGCAGATGAGGATTAAATGGCAATGCCAGGGCTATGAGGGAGTATCTCATGACTAAAGCTGGAACTACTGAGGGGGTGCCGAGTACTAATGATGCGACCAAGGAAAAGGCTCCAGTGGGCATGTGATGGGACTGCCAAAAAATGCTGCATTCCACTGCTGCCTGTTGTTGCTAGAAGGTAGCTAGAATGTCAATGGAAGCTAGAAGTGAAAATAAAGTAGCTTCTCCCCATATCCTGTTTCCCAGTCCCTTCCCAGGGCCACTAATTGGTAGGACCTAATAAGAAGCCAATTGACAAGGAATTTGGGAGAGATCACTTGCAAGGCCCCAGGTTCCCATCATATGTAACAATAAAACACAGAAGGGTGAGAATAATGGCTGAGAGCTAACCAGCAAATGACTGACCCAGCTGCAATGTGTTTGTTTCTTCTTTAAACTTTTAATAAGTGAAACTACCTGAGAAAGCAAAACAAATATGTTCTAACCAAAAAAAAAAAGGAAGAAATATATGAGGTGATAGATGTGTTAATTATCTAGATGGGGGGAAATAGATGTGAATACTTTCATGATGTATAAGTATCAAATCACTATGATGTACACTTTAAATATCTTACAATTTTATGTCAATTATACCTCAATAAAGCTAAAAAATAATTTTTTTAAAAATGGAGTATTATAGATTCACAGAAAGTTGCAAAGGTACTAGAGAGGTCCCAAGAAACCTTCACCCAGTTTCCCCCATTGTTAATCTTATATAATTATAGTTCAATATCAAATGGAGGAATTTTACACTGGTATGATGTTTGAGTATAGTTCTATGTCACTTTTATCACATGTCTCTTGAAACTGAATAGACTGATGCTTTCCACTCTGTTCCTTTTTTAAAAAAGTGCTTTACCTATTCTACTTCCTTTGCCTTTTCATATACATTTTAGAATATTCATCTTTATCAACAAAAATCTTGTTGGGGTTTTGATAGGAATTGCATTAAACTTACATCAAACTGGAAGAACTGACATCTTTGTTAAGTCTTCAAATCCATGAACACAGTATGTATCTCCATTTATTTAGACTTCTGATTTCTTTCATCAGCACTGTGCAGGAGGGAGGACCTTTATTGATACTGTAGTCATTTGGACTTTTATCTCAGTGAAAATAAAAAGGAATATGTGTACACCATGTCACAAGATGTAAATAACTGAGTTTAGGTGAATTCATTAATTGTATATACTGTATTTTCTCTCTTTATTCCCTTAACTCTATTACTAAAATGGTCTCATATTTATATAGTACTATTTTTTCAAATTATGAAACCATTTCACATCTCGGTCTCATTTCAGCTGACAGATCTGTGAAGTAGATGGGGGTGATAAATCCCAATTTGTAGCTGAGACTTGGTGAGGTTGCAGAGTTGCCTAAAGTCACTGGCCATAAGAAAAGGAATGAGAACTCAGACCCTTGTCTTCTGACATCAAGCTCAAAACATTTTCCATCCTACCTCATCAAAACCACTCTTGCTCATAATAGTGGCCAAGAGTTCCCACACCATCAATTGTAACAAGTTTGACAACAATCCCTAAAGCTTTCTAAAACCTTCATAATCACTCTGGGAAGGGTTATGGCATCTTGCTTCTTTGGTTCCATATTTTTTTTTAATTCAGTAAAAACCCATGATAGCTATGGGTTACATAGGCTATCCTAGATAGCCCAAAGTAATGGTTTTCAAAATATTTTCCACAGAGCCCTAAGGTGCCTTGGTGTCTACCATTTGGATGGGATGTAGGGCTCAGGGTCTCTCTCTCCTACTCAACCATAAAGGCTCTGCTTAAATCTGTTTCATATATTGGAGTTCCTCATAGGATTTGATTTTTAAAACTATGACTAAAACAACATAGAGTCTTCAGGGGCCTAACCAAGGTGGAGAGCTGTTCACTTAAGGGCAATTCTTTCTGGAATAGAATACATCAGCGTTTGTGTTTGCCTAGCTTTGTAAAGGGGGCAATCATAAATAATAGGTAAAGTGGTCTACTCTTAGCTCTTCTGGTTTTCCTTGACAAGAAATCCCAAAAGTATATACCCCATCCAATAATTATTTATTGAGCACCAACTCTGGGATGGTTTCTGATAGGGTAGAGAGAAGCACATGTTAGAAATCATCCTGTCAGGAAGTTTGAAATCTAATGGGAAGACACGGCAAGCATCCAAGAAGCAATAACACAGATAGTATAGGATGTGTGCTAATAAATATGCAAACAATGCACTATCAGATATCATATTGGACTGGGGAAAAATTTTTTAAGTAGTAACTATTAGTTATTAAAAATCTACTCTGAGCCAGTTGTTCTATTACATACATTAACTCAAATGCTCCTAAGAAGTTTGCAAAGTAGAAGTCACTATCCCCATTTTACAGATGCAGAAACTGAGATTCATACAGTTAAATAACTTGCTCAGAGTTGCTAGAACTCAAATTTAAACCCAGGTGCAAAAAAAAAAATCCAGGTGCATTAGATTCCTAAGACTGTGGCCCCATATGGCCTTCACAAAAAGAAAAAAATGTCATTGTAAGGATATGAGAGTGTCTCATGAATCTAAAGGTTGGAAGGCAGCTAGGTTTGGAAAAGAAATAGAATGAGGAAAAGGTATGCTGTCAGAAACCCTGGCAGTCCTTTCTTCTCATCGCTCACCTCAACTTCTCTCAGAATTCTTCTCTCCTTCTCTGCAGAATCATCTTCTCTTAGCCACAGTTCCCAAAATGGGTACAGATGGCCACGCCACAGCTACTGAATTTGTGTTTCAAGTTCACCTACTTAAAGATGGCATGTCTGGCTTTCTTTGGGTTCCAATTCTCAGAAGACGAAAATACGTTTGGGCCAGCGGCCACCCTCATCTAATCAACAATTAGTGAGGAGAAGGGTGTTGGTAGCATGAGGAACTACATGGTAGCACATGGAGAGAGCCACATGGAGACAGCGAAATACATCCTAGAATGTAGGTAATTGAAAGCTAAGCAAATAACACAAATTTCAGACAAAACCTCTCCCAGACTCACTGAATTCAAGAGTTGATGAGGTTCTTATAGCTAAAGGCAGGGATGTACCTGTTCCTGATCAGGACAGCAGAGAAAAACAAGAAACTCTGTTAAAAAGAAAAGAAAATTTCATCATATCTACCCCATCATTGTTCCTCTCTGAAAGACCCTAACTTCATGAATGTTTGAGTTCTACTATACTACTAATTTTGCCTGACATTAGAATTATACACACAGAAAGGCCATGCATGTGTCAATTACAAAGGAAGCTAAAAAACAAAACTTACGGGTTTAGCTTTGCTATACTTGGATTTATAGATGAAGAATACACAAACATAAGACCAAAAATTTTATTAACCCTTCCAACTTTGTCTTTCATTAATCAATGTAATCTAGTTAGTATATACCATATAGCTATAACATATCTCAACCTACTCATTTTCAGGATCAAATTTAAATCTTACAAAGCTCTCTCCAATTTCTCTGTTAAGAATTAATTGTTCTACACACACACACACACAAACTGAAGCAAAGATTAGACTTCGTGGGGGCTAGGAGAAGATGGCGGAAGAGTAAGACACAGAGATCACCTTCCTCCCCACAGATACGTCAGAAATACATCTACACGTGGAACTGCTCCTACAGAACACCCACTGAACGCTGGCAGAAGACGTCAGACCTCCCAAAATGCAAGAAACCCCCCACGTACCTCGGTAGGGCAAAAGAAAAAAGAAACAACAGAGACAAAAGAATAGGGACAGGACCTGCACCAGTGGGAGGGAGCTGTGAAGGAGGAAAGGTTTCCACGCACTAGGAAGCCCCTTCGCGGGCGGAGACCGCGGGTGGCGGAGGGGGGAAGCTTCGGAGCCACGGAGGAGAGCGCAGCCACAGGGATGCGGGGGGCAAAGCGGAGAGATTCCCGCATAGAGGATCGCTGCCCACCAGCACTCACCAGCCCGAGAGGCTTGTCAGCTCACCCGCCGGGGCAGGCGGAGGCTGGGAGCTGAGGCTCGGCCTTCGGTCAGATCGCAGGGAGAGGACTGGGGTTGGCAGCGTGAACACAGCCTGAAGGGGGCTAGTGCGCCACAGCTAGCCGGGAGGGAGTCCGGGAAAAGGTCTGGAGCTGCCGAACAGGCAAGAGACTTTTTCTTGCCTCTTTGTTTCCTGGTGCGCAAGGAGAGGGGATTCAGAGCGCCGCTTAAAGGAGCTGCAGAGACGGGTGCGAGCCGCGGCTATCAGCACGGACCCCAGAGACGGGCATGAGACGCTAAGGCTGCTGCTGTCACCACCAAGAAGCCTGTGTGCAAGCACAGGTCACTCTCCACACCGCCCCTCCCGGGAGCCTGTGCAGCCCGCCACTGCCAGGGTCCCGTGATCCAGGGACAACTTCCCCGGGAGAACGCACAGCGCGCCTCAGGCTGCTGCAACGTCACGCCGGCCGCTGCCGCCGCAGGCTTGCCCCGCATCTGTACCCCTCCCTCCCCCCGTCCTGAGAGAGCCAGAGCCCCCGAAGCAGCTGCTCCTTTATCCCCGTCCTGTGTGAGCGAAGAACAGACGCCCTCAGGCGACCTACACGCAGAGGTGGGTCCAAATCCAAAGCTGAACCCCGGGAGCTGTGCGAACAGAGAAGAGAAAGGGAAATCTCTCCCAGCAGCCTCAGAAGCAGCGGATTAAAGCTCCACAAACAACTTGATATGCCTGCATCTGTGGAATACCTGAATAGACAACGAATCATCCCAAATTGAGGAGGTGGACTTTGGGAGTAACATATATTATTTTTTCCCCTTTTCCCCTTTTTGTGAGTGTGTATGTGTATGCTTCTGTGTGAGATTTTGTCTGTATAGCTTTGCTTTCACCATTTGTCCTAGGGTTCTGTCCGTCCGTTTTTTTTTTGTTTTGTTTTCTTCTGTTTTTTTTACTTTAAATTTTTTTCTTCTTTTTTTCTTAATAATTTTTTTTTATTTAAATAACGTTATTTTATCTTGCTTTATTTTATTTTATCCTCTTTCTTTTTTTTCTTTCTATTTTTTCTCCCTTTTATTCTGAGTCAAGTGGATGAAAGGCTCTTGGTGCTCCAGCCAGGCATCAAGGCTGTGCCTCTGAGGTGGGAGGGCCAACTTCAGGACACTCGTCCACAAGAGACCTCCCAGCTCCACGTAATACCAAATGACAAAAATCTCCCAGAGATCTCCGTCTCAACACCAAGACCCAGCTTCACTCAACGACCAGCAAGCTATAGTGCTGGACACCCTATGCCAAACAACTAGCAAGACAGGAACACAGCCCCATCCATTAGCAGAGAGGCTGCCTAAAATCATAGTCAGGCCACAGACACGCCAAAACACACCACCAGACGTGGACCTGCCCACCAGAAAGATAAGATCCAGCCTCATCCACCACAACACAGGCACTAGTCCCCTCCACCAGGAAGCCTACGCAACCCACTGAACCAACCTTAGCCACTGGGGAGAGATACCAAAAACAACAGGAACTACGAACCTGCAGCCTGCCAAAAGGAGACCCCAAACACAGTAAGATAAGCAAAATGAGAAGACAAAAAAACACACAGCAGATGAAGGAGCAAGGTAAAAACACACCAGACCTAACAAATGAAGAGGAAATAGGCAGTCTACCTGAAAAAGAATTCAGAATAATGATAGTAAAGATGATCCAAAATCTTGGAAATAGAATAGACAAAATGCAAGAAACACTTAACAAGGACCTAGAAGAACTAAAGAGGAACCAAGCAATGATGAAAAACACAATAAATGAAATTAAAAATAAACTCTAGAGGGATCAATAGCAGAATAACGAGGCAGAAGAACGGATAAGTGACCTGGAAGATAAAATGGTGGAAATAACTACTGCAGAGCAGAATAAGGAAAAAAGAATGAAAAGAACTGAGGACAGTCTCAGAGACCTCTAGGACAACATTAAACGCACCAACATTCGAATTATAGGGGTCCCAGAAGAAGAAGAGAAAAAGAAAGGGACTGAGAAAATATTTGAAGAGATTGTAGTTGAAAACTTCCCTCATATGGGAAAGGAAATAGTTAATCAAGTCCTGGAAGCACAGAGAGTCCCATACAGGATAAATCCAAGGAGAAACAGGGCAAGACACATGTTAATCAAACTATCAAAAATTAAATATAAAGAAAGTATATTAAAAGCAGCAAGGGAAAAACAACATATAACACACAAGGGAATCCCCATAAGGTTAACAGCTGATCTTTCAGCAGAAACTCTGCAAGCTAGAAGGGAGTGGCAGAACATATTTAAAGTGATGAAGGAGAAAAACCTACAACCAAGATTACTCTACCCAGCAAGGATCTCTTTCAGATTTGATGGAGAAATTAAAACCTTTACAGACAAGCAAAAGCTGAGAGAGTTCATCACCACCAAACCAGCTTTACAGCAAATGCTAAAGGAACTTCTCTAGGCAAGAAACACAAGAGAAGGAAAACACCTACAATAACAAACCCAAAACATTTAAGAAAATGGGAATAGGAACATACATATCGATAATTACCTTAAATGTAAATGGATTAAATGCTCCCACCAAAAGACACAGACTGGCTGAATGGATACAAAAAACAAGACCCATATATATGCTGTCTACAAGAGACCCATTTCAGACCTAGGGACACATACACACTGAAAGTGAGGGGATGGAAAAAGATATTCCATGCAAATGGAAATCAAAAGAAAGCTGGAGTAGCAATTCTCACCTGAGACAAAACAGATTTTAAAATAAAGACTATTACAAGAGACAAAGAAGGACACTACATAATAATCAAGGGATCAATTCAAGAAGAAGATATAACAGTTGTAAATATTTATGCACCCAACACGGGAGCACCTCAATGCATAAGGCAAATACTAACAGCCATAAAAGGGGAAATCGATAGTAACACAATCATAGTAGGGGACTTTAACACCCCACTTTCACCAATGGACAGATCATCCAGAATGAAAATACATAAGGAAACACCAGCTTTAAATGATACATTAAACAAGATGGACTTAATTGATATTTATGGGACATTCCACCCAAAAACAACAGAATACACCTTTTTCTCAAGTGCTCATGGAACATTCTCCAGGATAGATCATATCTTGGGTCACAAATCAAGCCTTGGTAAATTTAAGAAAATTGAAATCGTATCAAGTATCTTTTCCGACCACAACGCTATGAGACTAGATATCAATTACAGGAAAAGATCTGTAAAAAATACAAACACATGGAGGCTACACAATACACTACTTAATAACGAAGTGATCACTGAAGAAATCAAAGGGGAAATCAAAAAATACCTAGAAACAAATGACAATGGGAGACACGACGACCCAAAACCTATGGGATGCAGCAAAAGCAGTTCTAACAGGGAAGTTTATAGCAATACAATCCTACCTCAAGAAACAAGAAACATCTCAAATAAACAACCTAACCTTGCACCTAAAGCAATTAGAGAAAGAAGAACAAAAAACCCCCGAAGTTAGCAGAAGGAAAGAAATCATAAAGATCAGATCAGAAATAAAAGAAAAAGAAATGAAGGAAACAATAGCAAAGATCAATGAAACTAAAAGCTGGTTCTTTGAGAAGATAAACAAAATTGATAAACCATTAGCCAGACTCATCAAGAGAAAAAGGGAGAAGACTCAAATCAATAGAATTAGAAATGAAAAAGGAGAAGTAACCACTGGCACTGCAGAAATACAAACGATCATGAGAGATTACTACAAGCATCTCTATGCCAATAAAATGGACAACCTGGAAGAAATGGACAGATTCTTAGAAATGCACAACCTGCCGAGACTGAACCAGGAAGAAATAGAAAATATGAACAGACCAATCACAAGCACTGAAATGGAAACTGTGATTAAAAATCTTCCAACAAACAAAAGCCCAGGACCAGATGGCTTCACAGGCGAATTCTAGCAAACATTTAGAGAAGAGCTAACACCTATCCGTCTCAAACTCTTCCAAAATATTGTAGAGGGAGGAACACTCCCTAACTCATTCTACGAGGCCACCATCACCCTGATAACAAAACCAGACAAAGACGTCACAAAGAAAGAAAACTACAGGCCAATATCACTGATGAACATAGATGCAAAAATCCTCAACAAAATACTAGCAAACAGAATCCAACAGCACATTAAAAAGATCACACACCATGATCAAGTGGGGTTTATCCCAGGAATGCAAGGATTCTTCAATATACGCAAATCAATCAACGTGATACACCATATTAACAAATTGAAGGAGAAAAACCATATGATCATCTCAATAGATGCAGAGAAAGCTTTCGACAAAATTCAACACCCATTTATGATAAAAACTCTGCAGTAAGTAGGCACAGAAGGAACTTTCCTCAACATAATAAAGGCCATATATGACAAACCCACAGCCAACATCGTTCTCAATGGTGAAAAACTGAAACCATTTCCACTAAGATCAGGAACAAGACAAGGCTGCCCACTCTCACCACTATTATTCAACAAAGTTTTGGAAGTGTTAGCCACAGCAATCAGAGAAGAAAAAGAAATAAAAGGAATCCAACTTGGAAAGGAAAAAGTAAAGCTGTCACTGTTTGCAGGTGACATGATACTATACACAGAGAATCCTAAAGATGCTACCAGAAAACTACTAGAGCTAATCAATGATTTTGGTAAAGTAGCAGGATACAAAATTAATGCACAGAAATCTCTTGCATTCCTATACACTGATGATGAAAAATCTGAAGGTGAAATTAAGAAAACACTCCCATTTACCACTGCAACAAAAAGAATAAAATATCTAGGAATAAACATACCTAAGGAAACAAGAGACTTGTATGCAGAAAATTACAAGACACTGATGAAAGAAATTAAAGATGATACAAATAGATGGAGAGGTACACCATGTTCTTGGATTGGAAGAATCAACATTGTGAAAATGACTCTACTACCCAAAGCAATCTACAGGTTCAATGCAATCCCTATCAAACTACCACTGGCATTTTTCACAGAACTGGAACAAAAAATTTCACAATTTGTATGGAAACACAAAAGACCCCGAATAGCCAAAGCAATCTTGAGAACGAAAAATGGAGCTGGGGGAATCAGGCTCCCTGACTTCAGACTATACTACAAAGCTACAGTAATCAAGACAGTATGGTACTGGCACAAAAACAGAAACACAGATCAATGGAACAGGATAGAAAGCCCAGAGATAAACCCACGCACATATGGTCACCTTATCTTTGATAAAGGAGGCAAGAATACACAATGGAGAAAAGACAGCCTCTTCAATAAGTGGTGTTGGGAAAACTGGACAGGTACATGTAAAAGTATGAAATTAGAACACTCCCTAACACCATACACAAAAATAAACTCAAAATGGATTAAAGACCTAAATGTAAGGCCAGACACTATCAAACTCTTATAGGAAGACATAGGCAGAACACTCTATGACATAAATCACAGCAAGATCCTTTTTGGCCCAGCTCCTAGAGAAATGGAAATAAAAACAAAAATAAACAAATGGGACCTAATGAAACTTAAAAGCTTTTGTACGGCAAAGGAAACCATAAACAAGACCAGAAGACAACCCTCAAAATGGGAGAAAATATTTGCAAATGAAGCAACTGACAAAGGATTAATCTCCAAGATTTACAAGCAGCTCATGCAGCTCAATAACAAAAAAACAAACAACCCAATCCAAAAATGGGCAGAAGACCTAAGTAGATATTTCTCCATAGAAGATATACAGATTGCCAACAGACACATGAAAGAATGCTCAACATCATTAATCATTAGAGAAATGCAAATGAAAACTACAATGAGATATCATCTCACACCAGTCAGAATGGCCATCATCAAAAAATCTAGAAACAATAAATGCTGGAGAGGGCGTGGAGAAAAGGGAACACTCTTGCACTGTTGGTGGGAATGTAAATTGATACAGCCACTATAGAGAACAGTATGGAGGTTCCTAAAAAAACTAAAAATAGAACTACCATACGACCCAGCAATCCCACTACTGGGCATTTACCCTGAGAAAACCTTAACTCAAAAAGAGTCATGTACCAAAATGTTCATTGCAGCTCTATTTACAATAGCCAGGACATGGAAGCAACCTAAATGCCCATCATCCGATGAATGGCTAAAGGAGATGTGGCACATACATACAATGGAATATTACTCAGCCATAAAAAGAAATGAAATGGAGTTATTTGTAGTGAGGTGGATGGAGTTAGAGTCTGTCATACAGAGTGAAGTAAGTCAGAAAGAGAAACACAAATACAGTATGCTAAAACATATATATGGAATCTAAGGAAAAAAAAAAAAAAAGGTCATAAAGAACCTAGTGGCAAGATGGGAATAAAGACACAGACCTGCTAGAGAATGGACTTGAGGATACGGGGAGGGGGAAGGGTAAGATGTGACAAACTGAGAGAGTGGGATGGACATATATACACTACCAAACGTAAAATAGATAGCTAGTGGGAAGCAACCGCATAGCACAGGGAGAACAGCTCTGTGCTTTGTGACCACCTAGAGGGGTGGGATAGGGAGGGTGGGAGGGAGGGAGATGCAAGAGGGAAGAGATATGGGAACATATGTATATGTATAACTGATTCAGTTTGTTATAAAGCAGAAACTAACACACCATTGTAAAGCAATTATACTCCAATAAAGATGCTAAAAAACAAAAAAAAAAGATTATACTTCGTGTTGAAACACTGATGCCTTAAAGATCAGGACCAAGACAAGTATGTCCACTATCAACTCTTCTATTTATCATTATACTTTAGGTTCTAATCAGTACAGTAAGAAAATTAAAATCTATTAGGATTGGAAAGGAAGAAACAATAACACCATTATTTGCAAGACATATGATTGTGTATGGGGAAATTCCAAAATAATTCAGAGATAAAATAGTTAAACTAAAGATAAACTTTATGCATTTCTTTACACTAGCAATAATTAGTATTTAAAAGTAATAATTAAAAAGCAACCACATGACTTCTATATCTAGCGTTATGGCTGTCTAAAAGCCCTCACGGGAGTATCACACTTCAGAACAACTATGCTCTGAATGGGGCACATTCTTAAGGTGTCGTTGGTCTCACAACTTTTCGGGACTCAAAGAATGGGATTTCACACTCTCTACCAAAAACCTTTAGCTGAGGTCAGAGAAACAGAGAGTGAGGAGATACAATGCTACCCCAAATGCCAGTTGAAGCACTCTTATCAAGATACTGAAACTTGGGCCAGCAAGGAAAGAGGAAGTTGAGCCTGGGACTTCCATGCTAAACCAAGACCTCCAAGAATGGTGGCAGTCTGGGGGCACCTCTTAGCTACAGAAAGAAGAACATATCTTCTGAAGAAGTATATCCACAAATTAGGTCTGAAGGAGTCCTAATGATTAAGGTCAAGAAGTGGGGCTCACAAGAAAAGATCAGTAAGCACATTTAAAGGCAAGACACTATGAATACGAGCCAAAAAATAACAAATTTGAGGGTTAGACTCTCAAGGAATCTAAATATTGGGACTTTCAGATACAGAATAGAGTGCATTTATGGAAAAGAATGTTTAAAGAAATGAGAGCACAGTTACAATGATCAGAAAGCAACAAGAAGGTATCGAGAATTATCAGATAAATTTGAAAGGAAAATAAATGAAACTCTTGACATTAAAATACCATCACTGAAATAAAATACTTAATGAATGGGTCAAATAACAGAATCACTATGGCTGAAGAGAGAATCTGTGCCATGGAAAATGCATAGTAAGAAATCACCAAGAACTTAAAGACAAGGTGATGGAGAATACAAAAGAGGTTTTAAGAGGTATAGAGGAGAGAATAATTGGGTCTAAAATATATCTAGGTAGAATACCAGTGAAGAAAAATAAAGAAAATGGAGAAAAGAAAACGTTAAAGACATAAAGGTTGTGAATTTTCCAGAACTAATGAAAAGCATGATTCCAATGATCCAAGCACTGCAATACATCCCAAGCAAAATAAATGAAAAGATATCCATGCCTAGATACACTGTAGTGAAATTATAGAACACCAAAAACAAAGAGAATACATTAAGAAAAATAAATGAGAAAGGATTAGGACTAGAAAAATTACAAAGGAACAATAATTAGAATTATCACAGATATCTCAATACTCATAGTCAGTATAAGAAGACAGTAGAATAATGCTTCAAAGTAATGAGAAAATTTCAATCCAGAAATGTATGTTCAACAAAACTATCTTTCAAGAGTAATGGTTAAGTAAATATATTTACGAATCCACGAAAACTGAGAATCTTAATAATCATGAGGTCTACATCTAAGGAACTTCTAAATGTACGTTCTTCAAGGAAAAGGAAAATAATCCCCAAAAGGAGGTTTAAGATAGAGAAATAAATGTTAAGCAAATAAAAGTTAAACATGGATGTAAATCCAAACATACATTGTCTATATAAAACAATACCCATGATGAGGATGATGATGATGATGTCTAATTTATGGTATTTAGAAGAAAAGGGTAGAGCTAAACTGTTGAACAATGACAGTACATAATTCTTGAGGGTTAAGATAAAAGTTCTGAGAACCTTGACTTGTTGGAGGGTAGATCAAGATATTATTTAACTAGAGAAATGAACAGCAACCACAAAACTGCAATCAACCAGAAAAAGAAATAAGCAAGAAGAAGGGAGGAAAGCAGCAAGGAAACAGCAAGACAAATAGAAAACAGAAAGAAGATGATGGACATATGCCCAAAGACACCAATAATTACCAAAAAAAAAAAAAAACTGAATCCAGGATGTCAATAATTAATAATTAACAGATACAAAAAAAGATATTTGAAAAACCTCAACCTCCAGCGGCTTCTTGTCATGATGGAATGACTTGCCCCTTTCCCACTATAAGCAACTAAAAAACTGGACGGAATATATAAAAAAGCAAAAGAATGACAGGAAAAATCTCATGATCATCTCGATGCAGAAAGCATTTGGCAAAATGCAATATTCTTTTATGATAAAAACACTTAAGAAACTATGAATAAAAGGAAACTGCCTTTCAGACAAGAAAAATTGAGGTATACAATATTTCCATTATGTACGTATTTTTATATATATAGGAAACATGCTATACCCATGTTTATATATAATATTATGTAATATTATAGAAATTATTATATTTGATATTATGTAATATCAGCAATATAATTACTATTATTTATATTAATATATATTATGTTTATATATTTTATACGTATATATATTGTTAGAAATATGCTAAACCCTAATTTTGGCCCCCAGATTCAAACCCCTCCGCTCCACCCCACTCCCACCCCCTCTGTGTGGTCTGGCTGACCATGGACTGAACTCCCTAATGTTTGAAAAGAACATATTCTCTAAATCTGCAGATTACATCAAGAAGTTGTTGTCTGAGAACTTATCCAAAGAGACTCATACATCTCTTCTCCACAGATCCATCCCTCTATCCATCCATCTATTCATCCATTAATTTATTTATTTATTAAGTGCAACACGTCACAGACCCTATTCTAAGGCTCTGGGGTTGCCACAGTGAACAAGATAGACAGTGTTCCTGTTCTCATGGAAACAGCATTTGGATGGTGAGGAAATGCAAAAGAAAATACTGCCATCATATTAATGTTTTATTCAGTATGAAAGAAGTATTTCTAAACTTCTGAGTTTTTAAAAACAGAAATGAAATAGGTTCACAGATTTCTGTCTGACATTAACTCATAAGACCACAGAATCCTGGAGCCAAAATGTTCCTTGGAGACTACCAAATCTAACAGCATATTCTCACCTGAGTTTCAGATATGTTCAAAAGCTGCACTAGGCGTCCAAACTTGGTAAAATTACTATGAAGTCCATTTATTTATATTATTAAATGTATATATTAAAAGTCATATACCGTGGGATTTAAAATCATAGTAACATTCCAAGAGAACAAGTTTCTTTCTTGTTCCAGCCTCTCAAGGAAACCAATTATACTAACTTTGGGTTACTTCTATTCACAGCTAGCACCAAACAAATTTAATGAATAAAATATAAATTTGGAAAAAAAAATCAGAAGTCAAAATTTCAAGGAAAAAGTTAACATAGAAGGGCTCCTTTGAACTCTCAAATCATAGAGAGAAAAGATTGTTTTGTAAATTTTAAATATGGCTTTTAAGTAAACTGAACTGTTTTGCCCTCATTTGAGCTGCTATTTTAATAGGAGATTACTGGCCATTATACGTACTTGTCTTCTTCCTTTAGAGGATCAACCTTTAATGGGGAGAAAAACAGACTTGGAAGAAAAACTATAAATAAGATTTCCTGTGTTACAAATGCAAGTTCAGGTTCTGGAGATAAGATTCATTCAAAATACTGGATGGTATTTTGAAACCATAAAAAAAATCTGTATTTTTCATTCTCTAACCCAAGTTATTCCCAGTACCCGTCTATTCATTACTTAATACATATTCCTTCTTTCCACCTAAGGTAAGATTACTTAACTGGAACAACAGAAGAAAACTAAAGCTCCCACTACAAGTTTTGCTCCACCATTACTTTTATTTATTAATCACAAAAATGTACAGATCACAGTATTATTTTTTTAAGTACTCTATTAACCAGAATCTTTTCACATCATAGGAAACATAGAAAATATTTAAATAACAATAATAATCCTCCAGTCTTCAAAATGGCAGATTTTTAAATCAGTTTGGAGAAAATGGCAACGATTATGTTCTCAAGGAATAGTGAGATATCCTACTTTCCTGTGATTTCTGAAAATATTTATTCCCCTGGTTGGGTAGTACTCAACCTTTTCCATTTTTCTTGGGAAGAATCCATTATATAATAAGCTATTTATCTTTCCCCTGGAGGCGTCCTCCCAAGAAATAAAGAAAACATCTAGAAATGCTCTGAAATGATGGTAGAGCACACATGTCAAACAGAAAAAAAAAAAAAAAAGATTCTAAGAATATTAGCCTGACCCCAAAAGAGAGAAACACTTCTAATCAATTTTCTTTTCATTAATACAGTAAATGCTGTCTGCACTTTGTGTGCCTAAAGAGAACCATTCTAAGATAAAGGATGTCTCCCCAACCTTTTATACTGAACTAGTGGTTTCCCAAATTTAATATGCATGAAGAGTGCACATGAGCCCTCTTAAAGCCAAGAACCAAACCCTGTCTGTGTAATAAATCTCACCACTATTCCACTACTAGACTGGGGATTAAAACTAATCTAACAATCCCCAAACCAAGCACCAAGTGGATTAAAATGCAAAATGCATGGGAGCAGGAAGATGCTTAACGCTAAATAACAAACATTTCAATCATAGAAATCATTTTTATCTTCTTGTTTATGCTAAGTAGATAGTATTAGACTTAATACCTTTATTAACACAAGTAGAGGAAAGAAACAGTTTTATAAAGACCTAAGTACTTGAATGCCTTGGTATAGCTGGCCAAACACCACCAAAAGCAAACAAAAATGAGCTTAATAAAAGGACTACGCTGTGATCTTTAGATTGTTTATTCCTTTAAGGTCAACTTAGTGATGCTTGATTTTTGCAATTTTCCTTTAAGCCAAAACAGTCCAAGCTATACGGGTTGAATCAAGAAGGGCAAAAGAGTTTCCAGGGATTCTAAAACTGGAGCAGCCTCTTCCTTTGCCAAAATTATCATCACAGCACACAATGGGAGAGCCCTTGTTAAAATGAACTTAGAAGATGCCCTCATGAGCCCTGAGCCCTTTAAAGCTATAGCTGATAGCAAATATAGGTAAGTGACCATGTGCAGGCCCTTGTTAGCACTGTCTATCCAAGGAACATAACAGACACACACACATCTGGCATCTCCTAACGGCTGTGGAACACATTATATGCAAAACCATTCACTTAGCTCCAACTGCAATCCACATATTGCTGGAAGGAATCCATAAAGTTTTATCTGATATACTGTTGTAGTTTTCATCTCTGTTATCCTCCTCAATTTTCCACTTCTGGGTCCTGTTATACCCTTTCTCAGACACCTGCATTTCAACTTGAATCCCTCCCTGGACTGTTCCTTACCCTCGCTCATCTATAAAATAAAGTATCCTTCAAGTCTCTCCCGCTGTACCATTCTATGTGATTACTACCAAGTCAGGTCCAGACATTCTCAAGCAAAAGAACTGCTACAATTTTAACACTGAGACTGAGCTTGTTCTGGGACACTTACCCCATCCGTAGCATTTACTTCAAAACTCAAAATCTGGGTGAAAAAAAAAATGGACTATTATACCTAACTGAGGTACAAAATGTGAGGTAAGAACATATGCTTGGACTAGCCTAGGCATTCACAACTGGTTTTCAATCCTCAAGGATAGGTGTTCATTTCATATCCTCTCAACCAAGTCTTCTTGGCTCAGAAATCCCTACATATAACACAACATTAAGAGGAGTTAAGAGTTATAACTGGGCTTCCCTGGTGGCGCAGTGGTTGAGAATCTGCCTGCCAATGCAGGGGACAACGGGTTCGAGCCCTGGTCTGGGAAGATCCCACATACCATGGAGCAACTTGGCCCGTGAGCCACAACTACTGAGCCTGTGCGTCTGGAGCCTGTGCTCCGCAACAAGAGAGGCCGTGATAATGAGAGGCCCGCGCACCGCGATGAAGAGTGGCCCCCGCTCGCCGCAACTAGAGAAAGCCCTCGCACAGAAACAAAGACCCAACACAGCCAAAAATAAATAAATTAATTTTTAAAAAAAAAGAGTTATAACTGAAGGTTGTAAAACAGTAACAGGATGATTTCTAATTTCAAACACTATGATGCATGTTCCTGCAGTGAAATCGCTAAGTCATCTCATGTTTGTAACAATGGTAAACAGAGTAGAATTTAATTAGCTATACCATGTGTGATTTCCCCAAAAAAAGGGGTTTCTTATCTTTCTACATGTAAAAGGACACAGAATTGCTAAATCTTGGACAATCAAAAGATAAATTGGGTATGAGGAAATTCTTCAAGCCTGGCTGAATCAAAATGATGTGTTTTCATTTACGAAGACATTTTGGTAAAAACATCCCAATGTTTCTCATTTTTTTATGGCATATCTATCTCATCAGTGAAGATCACCAAGAGCCAAAGTCCAACGGGCCTCCAGGAATCACCCCATCCCCCCTATCAGATCATCTTCTAAACAAGCAGCTGGTTTTTGCAGAAATGGTTCCCAAATCCAAATCAGCCGGCCAGTGTTTGCACATGATGAGATATTCATTGGTCTTCACTAAGTTGTCATAAAGCTAAATTTATTTAACATACAGGCAATCCTTTATTCGGAGAATATTTCCTTCCCACATTTTCAGTGTTCAAATGTCCTTTTTTTAAATGAAATGACAGTTATAATAAATGGTACTTGGTTCTTCTGTTTTCTATTTGTTTGTTGGGTTTTATTTTTAATTTAGAAACATGGTTCTCGAAAAACATTTTAATTGACAAAATTTTGAACGTTAATAATCCATGGCTGAATGGATACAAAAACAAGACCCATATATATGTTGTCCACAAGAGACCCACTACAGATCAAGGGACACATACAGACTAAAAGTGAGGGGATGAAAAAAGATATTCCATGAAAATGGAAATCAAAACAAAGCTGGAGTAGCAATTCTCATATCACACAAAATGGACTTTAAAATAAAGACTATTATAAGAGACAAAGAAGGACACTACATAATCATCAAGGGATCAATCCAAGGAGAAGATATAACAACTGTAAATATCTATGCACTCAACAGAGGAGCACCTCAATACATAAGGCAAATGCTGACAGCCATAAAAGGGGAAATTGACAGTAACACAATCATAGTAGGGGATTTTAACACCCCACTGTCACCAATGGACAGATCATCCAAAATGAAAATAAATAAGGAAACACAAGCTTTAAATGATACACTAAACAAGATGGACTTAATTGATATTTATAGGACATTCCATCCAAAAACAACAGAATACACTTTCTTCTCAAGCACTCATGGAACACTCTCCAGGATAGATCATATCTTGGGTCACAAACCAAGCCTTGGTAAATTTAAGAAAACTGAAATCGTATCAAGTATCTTTTCCGACCACAATGCTATGAGACTAGATATCAATTAGAGGAAAAGATCTGTAAAAAATACAAACACATGGAGGCTAAACAATACGCTACTTAATAACCAAGAGATCACTGAAGAAATCAAAGAGGAAATCAAAAAATACCTAGAAAAAAGTAACAATGAAAACACGAGGACCCGAAACCTATGTGATGCAGCAAAAGCAGTTCTAAGAGGGAAGTTTATAGCAATACAATCCTACCTCAAGAAACAAGAAACATCTCAAATAAACAACCTAACCTTAAACCTAAAGCAATTAGAGAAAGAAGAACAAAAAAACCCCAAAGTTAGCAGAAGGAAAGAAATCATAAAGATCAGAAATAAATGAAAAAGAAATGAAGGAAACAATAGCAAAGATCAATAAAACTAAAAGCTGGTTCTTTGAGAAGATAAACAAAATTGATAAACCATTAGCCAGACTAATCAAGAAAAAAAGGGAGAAGACTCATATCAATAGAATTAGAAATGAAAAAGGAGAAGTAACAACTGGCACTGCAGAAATACAAAGGATCATGAGAGATTACTACAAATAACTATATGCCAATAAAATAAACAACCTGGAAGAAATGGACAAATTCTTAGAAAAGCACAACCTCCCGAGACTGAACCAGGAAGAAATAGAAAATATAAACAGACCAATCACAAGCACTGAAATTGAGACTGTGATTAAAAATCTTCCAACAAACAAAAGCCCAGGACCAGATGGCTTCACAGGCAAATTCTAGCAAACATTTAGGTAACAGTTAATACCTATCCGTCTCAAATTCTTCCAAAACATAGCAGGGGGAAGAACACTCCCAAACTCATTCTACGAAGCCACCATGACCCTGATAACAAAACCAGATAAAGATGTCACAAAGAAAGAAAACTGCCGGCCAACATCACTGATGAACATAGATGCAAAAATCCTCAGCAAAAAACTAGCAAACAGAATCCAAAAGCACATTAAAAGGATAACACACCATGATCAACTCGGGTTTATCTCAGGAATGCAAGGATTCTTCAATATATGCAAATCAATCAATGTGATAAACCATATTAACAAATTGAAGGAGAAAAACCATATGATCATCTCAATAGATGCAGAGAAAGCTTTCGACAAAATTCAACACCCATTTATGATAAAAGCCCTGCAGTAAGTAGGCACAGAAGGAACTTTCCTCAACATAATAAAGGCCATATATGACAAACCCACAGCCAACATCGTTCTCAATGGTGAAAAACTGAAATCATTTCCACTAAGATCAAGAACAAGACAAGGTTGCCCACTCTCACCACTATTATTCAACATAGTTTTGGAAGTGTTAGCCACAGCAATCAGAGAAGAAAAAGAAATAAAAGGAATCCAAATCGGAAAAGAAGAAATAAAGTTGTCACTGTTTGCACATTACATGACACTATACATACAGAATCCTAAAGATGCTACCAGAAAACTACTAGAGCTAATCAATGATTTTGGTAAAGTAGCAGGATACAAAAGTAATGCACAGAAATCTCTTACATTCCTATACACTAATGATGAAAAATCTGAAAGAGAAATTAAGGAAACACTCCCATTTACCACTGCAACAAAAAGAATAAAATACCTAGAAATAAACCTACCTAAAGAGACAAAAGACCTGTATGCAGGCAACTATAAGACACTGATGAAAGAAATTAAAGATGATACAAACAGATGGAGAGATATACCATGTTCTTGGATTGGAAGAATCAACATTGTGAAAATGACTATACTACCCAAAGCAATCTACAGATTCAGGGCAATCCCTATCAAACTACCACTGGCATTTTTCACAGAACTGGAACAAAAAATTTCACAATTTGTATGGAAACACAAAAGACCCCGAATAGCCAAAGCAATCTTGAGACAGAAAAATGGAGCTGGAGGAATCAGGCTCCCTGACTTCAGACTATATTACAAAGCTACAGTAATCAGGACAGTATGGTACTGGCACAAAAACAGAAATATAGATCAATGCAACAGTATAGAAAGCCCAGAGATAAACCCATGCACATATGGTCACCTTATCTTTGATAAAGGAAGCAAGAATATACAGTGGAGAAAAGACAGCCTCTTCAATAAGTGGTGCTAGGAAAACTGGACAGCTACATGTAAAAGAATGAAATTAGAATAACTCCCTAACACCACACACAAAAATAAACTCAAAATGGATTAAAGACCTAAATGTAAGGCCAGACACTATAAAACCCTTAGAGGAAAACATAGGCAGAACACTCTACGACATACATCACAGCAAGATCCTTTGTGACCCACCTCCTAGAGAAATGGAAATAAAAACAAAAATAAACAAATGGGACCTAATGAAACTTAAAAGCTTTTGTACAGCAAAGGAAACCATAAATAAGACAAAAAGACAACTCTCAGAATGGGAGAAAATATTTGCAAATGAAGCAACTGACAAAGGATTAATCTCCAAAATATACAAGCAGCTCATGCAGCTCAATATCAAAAAAAACAAACAACCCAATCCAAAAATGGGCAGAAGACCTAAATAGACATTTCTCCAAAGAAGATATACAGATTGCCAACAAACACATGAAAGGATGCTCAACATCACTAATCACTAGAGAAATGCAAATCAAAACTACAAAGAAGTATCACCTCACACCAGTCAGAATGGCCATCATCAAAAAATCTACAAACAATAAATGCTGGAGAGGGTGTGGAGAGAAGGGAACCCTCTTGCACTGTTGGTGGGAATGTAAATTGATACAGCCACTATGGAGAACAGTATGGAGGTTCCTTAAAAAATGAAAAATAGAACAACCATACGACCCATCAATCCCACTACTGGGCATATACCCTGAGGAAACCATAGTTCAAAAAGGGTCATGTACCACAGAGTTCACTGCAGTTCTATTTTCAATAGCCAGGACATGGAAGCAACCTAAGTGTCCATCCACAGATGAATGGATAAAGAAGATGTGGCACATATGTACAACGGAATATTACTCAGCCATAAAAAGAAATGAAATTGAGTTATTTGTAGTTAGGTGGATGGACCTGGAGTCTGTCATACAGAGTGAAGTGAGTCAGAAAGAGAAAAACAAATATCATATGCTAACACATATATATGGAATCTAAAAGAAACCAAAAAAAAAAATGGTTCTGAAGAACCTAGGAGAAGGATAGGAATAAAGACGCACACATAGAGAATGGACTTGAGGACACAGGGAGGGGGAAGGGTACACTGGGACGAAGTGAGAGAGTGGCATGGACATATATACACTACCAAATGTAAAATGGATAGCTAGTGGGAAACAGCTGCATTGCACAGGGAGATCAGCTCGGGGCTCTGTGACCACCTAGAGGGGTGAGATAGGGAGGATGGGAGGGAGATGCAAGAGGGAGGAGATATGGTGATATATGTATATATATATATCTGATTCACTTTGTTATAAAGCAGAAACTAACACATCATTATAAAGCAATTATACTCCAATAAAGATGTTAAAAAAATAAATAATCCATGATGTCCAAATTTCTGGGATTCCCTGGAATAATAAAACGTTCTAGAAACAAAGTTTCCATCTCTCTTTCCTTTCAAAGTACTAATTAACCTCACTGGTCTAGTAATCTGACAAACTGATGAGAATGAATTGTTGTGTTAATTTAGATTTAGCTAACTTGGATTCAATAACCAAAACCACCACCAAAGTATTCAGTTTTCTTGTCCAGACCGTGCCTGATTGATGGGTCAGCTCACTGAGGAGTAGATTTTCTGATTAAGATAAAGACAACAGTAGGAAAAAAGTATGGAATCCAGGTGCCATAAATTCCCCCACATAGCAATCTTTAAAATATAGGCCTGTGGGCTTCCCTGGTGGCGCAGTGGTTAAGAATCCGCCTGCCAATGCAGGGCACACGGGTTCAAGCCCTGGTTCAGGAAGATCCCACATGCCACAGAGCAACTAAGCCCGTGTGCCACAGCTACTGAGCCTGCACTCTAGAGCCCGCGAGCCACAACTACTGAAGCCTGTGTGCCACAACTACTGAAGCCCGCGTGCCTAGAACCCTCGCTGCGCAACAAGAGAAACCACTGCACACTGCAATGAGAAGCCTGCGCACCGCAACGAAGAGTAGCCCCCATTCACCACAACTAGAGAAAGCCCGCACGCAGCAACGAAAGACCCAACACAGCCATAAACAAATAAATAAAAATAAAGTTCCGTTTAAAAAAAAAAATTAAAAATAAAGTATAGGCCTGTCAGTCCTATCAGCTTTCCCATCCTCTTTTTCCACCTTCCTAATTCTTGCTTTCAAAAGCTGCAAGTTTGCTCACCCCCCCCCCTTTTTTTTTTAACACCTTTATTGGAGTATAATTGCTTTACAATGTTCTGTTAGTTTCTGCCGTATAACAAAGTGAATCAGCTATATGTATACATATATCCCCATATCCCCTCCCTCTTGCGTCTCCCTACCACCCTCCCTATCCCACCCCTCTAGGTGGTCACAAAGCACCAAGCTGATCTCCCTGTGCAATGCAACTGCTTCCCACTAGCTATCTATTTTACATTTGGTAGTGTATATATGTCCATGCCACTCTCTCACTTCGTCCCAGCGTACCCTTCCCCCTCCCTGTGTCCTCAAGTCCATTCTCTAGATCTGCTTCTTTATTCCTGTCCTGCCCCTAGGTTCTTCAGAAACATTTTTTTTTTATATTCCATATGTATGTGTTAGCATACGGTATTTGTTTTTCTTTCTGACTTACTTCACTCTGAATGACAGACTGTAGGCCCATCCACCTCACTACAAATAACTCAATTTCATTTCTTTTTATGGCTGAGTAATATTCCATTGTATATATGTGCCATATCTTCTTTATCCATTCATCTGTGGATGGACACTTAGTTTGCTTCCATGTCCAGGCTAAATAGTGCTGCAATGAACACTGTGGTACATGACCCTTTTTGAATTATGGTTTTCTCAGGGTATATGCCCAGTAGTGGGATTGATGGGTCGTATAGTAGTTCTAGTTTTCGTTTTTTAAGGAACCTCCATACTGTTCTCCATAGTGGCTGTATCAATTCACATTCCCACCAACAGTGCAAGAGGGTTCCCTTCTCTCCACACCCTCTCCAGCATTTATTGTTTGTAGATTTTTTGATGATGGCCATTCTGACTGGTGTGGGGTGACACCTCATTGTAGTTTTGATTTGCATTTCTCTACTGATTAGTGATGTTGAGCATCCTTTCATGTGTGTGTTGGCAATCTGTATATCTTCTTTGGAGAAATGTCTATTTAGATCTTCTGCCCATTTTTGGATTGGGTTGTTTGGTTTTTTTTGATATTGAGCTGCATGAGCTGCTTGTACATTTTGGAGATTAATCCTTTGTCTGTTGCTTCGTTTGCAAATATTTTCTCCCATTCTGAGAGTTGCCTTTTTGTCTTATTTATGGTTTCCTTTGCTGTGCAAAAGCTTTTAAGTTTCATTAGGTCCCATTTGTTTATTTTTGTTTTTATTTCCATTTCTCTAGGAGGTGGGTCACAAAGGATCTTGCTGTGATGTATGTCATAGAGTGTTCTGCCCTTGTTTTCCTCTAAGAGTCTTATAGTGTCTGGCCTTACATTTAGGTCTTTAATCCATTTTGAGTTTATTTTTGTGTATGGTGTTAAGGAGTATTCTAATTTCATTCTTTTACATGTAGCTGTCCAGTTTTCCCAGCACCACTTATTGAAGAGGCTGTCTTTTCTCCATTGTATATCCTTGCTTCCTTTATCAAAGATAAGGTGACCATATGTGTGTGGGTTTATCTCTGGGCTTTCTATCCTGTTCCATCGGTCTATATTTCTGTTTTTGTGCCAGTACCATAGTGCCTTGATTACTGCAGCTTTGTACTATAGTCTGAAGTCAGGGAGCCTGACTCCTCCAGCTCCATTTTTCTGTCTCAAGATTGCTTTGACTATTCAGGGTCTTTTGTGTTTCCGTATAAATTGTGAAGTTTTTTGTTCTAGTTCTGTGAAAAATGCCATTGGTAGTTTGATAGGGATTGCCCTGAATCTGTAGATTGCTTTGGGTAGTATAGTCATTTTCACAATGTTGATTCTTCCAATCCAGGAACATGGTATATCTCTCCATCTGTTTGTATCATCTTTAATTTCTTTCATCAGTGTCCTATAGTTTCCTGCATACAGGTTTTTTGTCTCCTTAGGTAGGTTTATTCCTAGGTATTTTATTCTTTTTGTTGCAGTGGTAAATGGGAGTGTTTCCTTAATTGCTCTTTCAGATTTTTCATCATTAGTGTATAGGAATGCAAGAGATTTCTGTGCATTAATTTTGTATCCTGCTACTTTACCAAATTCACTGATTAGCTCTAGTAGTTTTCTGGTGGCATCTTTAGGATTCTGCTCCCCTCCTTAATGTTTGAGTTATCCAGCTCCAAAAGGTCTGTAGAATTTCTCAGGTCCCTATTTGCCTGCTGTGAATTTTATTGAACATACACTGCTACTGACCCCATATATAATGGACCTAGAAAATAGTCACTAGAAACTCAAATGTCCATTTCTCATCTTTATGTGATGGTGTGTGTGTGTGTGTGTGTGTGTGTGTGCGTGCGTGCGTGTGTGTGTTGAGAGAGAAAGAGAGAGAGAGAGATCTTATGATGCTGTTTATAAGAAAGTGCCATTAGTCACTTAGGGGACACATAGTATTTTATTTTCAGTATCCTCCGAAAAGCTGGGAAAGTTTAATCTCCATTATTTTTAGGCACTGTCATTCTCTCTTGAGACACGGGTTTTAATATAGTACAATACCAAACGTTATAACCGTGTGGCAATTTTGCACCACTGTGTGGATATCCTTTATCATTGCCTAGTGCATCAAAGCATTCCAAGTGAGGAAAGTCAATGCCTGTAGGCATCCCTAGTTGAAATTCCAATTAGAAAGGAAAATGAAGGACTATTGTATAGTCTATTAAAATTTGGAAGACTCCAAATAATGCTGGTAGAAAGAGTATCTGATGACCTTTGGATCCCTTGAGTATTCCAGATGATACTCTACAATATCTCATAAGCCCTTGGGGAAGACAATTTTTATTATCATTGCAGGTGTAGGTGAAAATCATTGGAAGAAAAAGACATTACATGAAACTGGTCTTAGCAAATACTTTTTGGATTCCCATCCCCATGCCAAAAAATGACATCTCAGTATCAATTAGAATGATCAGAAAGGATCTCTGGAATATGTGGCTCTTTGACATGGTTTTTAATCAGATACATCCAGAATTCATCTCTCATGAATCACAGAAATAAGAATGATCTCCAGCAATTGCAGAATTCATTCTCCTCCCTCTGAGGGGAGCTGAATAGAGAGCATTGAAATAAAACCACCTGCCCTTTTCTTTCAAATGCCCATGAATGTGCCACAACTCTGCTTTGATCCTATGTTCCAATGTTTCACTGTTCTAACTTGCAGACGAGACTTTTCCCTGCATGTGGATGTCTAACCTAAATCCTTCGTGCTGCAATTTGCATCCATTCCTTTTGTTCAAAATTACTGTTTCTTCTTACACCTGCTCTCCATTAAATGACTATTACATACTTCTGGGTAATCATATTCTGTAAGGGAGAAAAGCATAAACTACTGCAGCTGAAGGCAGTAGCATATATTTCCACACAGATGTGTGAGTCATCAACAAATTGTGAAATCTTTGTGAGTAGCAGCACATGGGAAAGATTGTCTTTTACAGCGGCAACTCTGCTCTGATAACATGTTATAAGGAAATAGACTACAGGAGTGTAGAAACAGAGTAACAGTGGACCTATACATGCACACTGGTGCGCACACCCACACACACCCCACACACACACAATTTATTGGCTTTAGTTGGAATGAAACATGAATTATAAGCTAGCAGTTGCCTTCTCTTCTAAGCACTACTGAGTTTTTGATGCTTGGATATAATTTCTTATGCTTCTGTTATCTCAGGCAGGCTATAGCTATGACTGCATGAAACCAGTTGAGCTACCTAATTCTACTAAAAACCACACCTGTCAATCTGGTTTTTTATGTGCTATGGCCACAACATCCATAAGTGCTATGCTTCCTACTTTAACTATTTTGAAACAATTTAGATACAGTCTTGATTAAAAGACTGTATTGTTTCACTTCCTGGGGACACGGGCAAGTAGCCTTATCTAGTAAGCTGTTTCCTAACTCACCATGTGCCTAAATTAAACTCAAGTATGAATCTCAGACCATCATCATCTGTATCACCAGAGAACAGGTTAGAAATACAGGTTCTCAGGTTTCCTCCCCAGATTACTGAATCAAAATCTCCATTTATTACAGGACCCCTAGGCACTTCATGAATACATCCAAGTTTAAGAAGCAGTGATCTATTTAATCTCTCAGTGCCTCTATTTCTTCACCTAGAAAATGGATATTAACTGACACTTGCTATTTACTTGCTCCAGAGCAAAGGAGGATTAATGTCTTAGGGCTTTTTTTTCTCCCCCGAAATAGCCTCTACACAAACAGAACACTGGAGAGCAGTTTCATTTGTTGGCAAAGGCAATGACTGAACATTCTTTGAAAGAAGAACCAGTATTCTTTCCTAGATAATACATCTGTCCTTCATCCAAACTTCACTTCATGGCATAATGGTTCCAGAAACAGCACAGCAGTTCAACCAACTGCTTTTAGAGAAACAACTGAGGCTGATCCCAGTGAAAACAGTTTTCCTGCTCCCTGTCTTGGCTGTCAAACACAAACACTCTGTGGGTTAAATCAGCCCAGCTGGGTGTCTGCTGCTGAGCCATCTGCAGAACAACTTGCAGACCCTGAGCTTGACTCGGGCTAAGACAGCAGCAAGAGGGAAACAGGGAGAAGGGCCACAGCCTGCCCCCAGGGACCTCCCCATTCATGCCTTCCTTATCCAATTCCTTCCCTCAGAAGGGACAAGAATGGAAGAAACAGATGAGGTTTTCATGCAACAAGAATGCTCTCATGCTGTCAGGCAAAACCCTCATAGGTGACCAAAGGGCTCAAAAGAGTATTCACATCACACCCCTGAGAGGCCAGGACAGAGCCAGGAAGGGGCAGTCCCAATAGCCCCAAAGTTCAGAAATCAAGAGGACACTGAATTACTACCCCCACGCATTATCCTGACCACCTCGAGGTTTGTCCACACACTGGACCAAAACCTTTTAGACTTAGGAAGGAAAGAAAGACAGACTCAGTCCTTGACCTGGTCTCCCAGTTGCCAGTTTACTCTTAACTAAAGCCCTGGGTTAGAGAGAGAGCACATTCTCTCTCTGCCAGAGAAACTGGAGAGGACTGGGTTTTTAGGGTGAAATTATCTGGGTAAAAAATGTCAAGAATATAAGATGAGTCCTACTGACTTCGGAACCAGATAAACAATATACCATGATTGCATCATTCTACTCTGCTAGTGGGTAATAAAGGCATCCCTAAAAACAGGTGAGGTAGGAAGAGACTCATATTGAATTCTGAGCATACACACACACAAAACATAACACACATGCACACCAGGCTTCAATAGCCCACAGACATCTCCCTCCAAATGTCCTGGGTCAGCCCACAGAGCAGTCCTTAGCACACCGATCTGCGGAGCAAGGGCTGTCCTAGTGTTGGCCTCCCAGCCTGAACCCATGTCATTTATCCTCCGGACGGCGTTATCCGTTACTCTTTCTTTTCCCTCCTCTTTTTTTTTTTATAGCTTTTTGGCCACCCTGCACAGCATGCAGCATCTTAGTTCCCTGACCAGGGATCGAACCCACCCCCCACTGCAGTGAAAGCATGGAGTCTTAACCACTGGACAGCCAGGGAAGTCGCTCCCTCCTTCATTCTATCCTACCAGATCTCAAGATTTTAAAAGGGGCAACTTTGGGAAAATGGATTGCAACCATCAACAACAAAAACAACCACAAAAAGCTGAAGATCAAAGGAAAACACCCTCAGACAAACAGAATGACCTGAAGAATTTGAGGGAAAGGAACTATTCCTAGCACAATGTTTCTTTGTGTTCTCTTCATCTCTCTCACTCTTTCCCCAAAAACAGGACAGAAATCAAAATACAAAGGAAGAGAGAAGCGGATGTGAAAAATGCTAGTCAGTGCCTCTCCCACTAAACCATGGCTGCTTCCATAAATGGAATAAACCAAGACTGGTACTGAACGCTCAGTACTGTTCCAGACACTCATTGGAAATTACCCAGTTAAAATAAAGATCATAGTTGACACTACCATTTTTGCCTAAAGCGTATCCTAAAAATAGCTCTAGGGGAAGAACTGTCCTTTTAGGGTTCAAAGGTTATTGAAGTTTGAGTCCTATTTGTCTCCTGCAAGTTGGAATTTCCCATTTTTAAGTGCCATAAGATTCTTCCAATATAACATATGGGAATCTCCCTCTGCCTTCATCTTGGTGCCAAATACTATCCCCAACCTCCAGCCTCCCGCCTCCTAGCCAAGGCAGTTCATCACATCTTTCAGACCTTCATGCTACAATCTGCCATCCAACATTCATCAGGCCATCTTTCCTATACTCCCAACAACCTATGAGGTATGTTATGGAGATGGAAACAGAAGCTCCAAGAGATTAGTGGTGTACTTCGAGTGACAACAACAAAGGGAAGAGTAAGGATACATACCTCCAGGTCTGGCTGGCTCCAAAGCCTGTGCTCCTTCCAGCTCACTGTGCTGTCTCCTGAAAAGCACAAAAGGTTCTCCCCTCAACATCAGTGATAGACTTTTTCATTCACTCATTTTTTTTCTGAGTGCCTCCCTGTGCCAGCCTGATGCTGGGCAGCCTGCAGTATCCCACTCTGGTCTCCTGGAATTAATGCTTCCACCTTTGCTATCTCGAGGAAGCAGGAGAGCATGGTGCTTACAAGCAAGTGCTTTGCGGGAGGGGGAAAAAAAAACCAACTGGGGTTTGAATCTCAAATCATCCACTACTAGCTGTAGGATCTTGTACTTTACCTCTTTGTACCTATTTCCATGCCCATAAACTTGGCATAATAATATTCTGTTTCATGAGGATAAGATACAAAAACATATATAATCTAAATATGTTTAGATTCTAAACTTAGAATTTAAAACAGTGCCTGGCATAAAGAATAAACTTAATAAGTAAAAACCATTCTCCTTCTCTTTGCCCTCCTCCTCCTCAAATTCAAAGACTGTGGCGGTAGAGATTTACTCAGGGAGCGAGAGAAAGCCCTCATCACAGTTCAAGATACCACTCAAAGCATTACATGCAGGCCACCATCTATTTGGTTCATACGTTGATCTGTCCCACTCCACCTTTAGCTCTCACTGGACTTAAGACAAAAGGGATCTAATGCATTCCTGGCAGTTTTTCAAAGCATGGCAGAAGTGAGTCTGGTTTATAAGATTAATTCTTTTCTCTCCAGGCAGTGGGTCAAATCAGAACCTTCACTCAACCAACCCGGTGGATAATCTCCTTTTATTACTTTCAATCAAACTAAGTGTCTGCAATCTGTACAATGGCCACTCATTTAGTGGGAAAAAAACAATTTGTAGAGCATGATTATAAAAAGATGAGAAAGAATGGACGGTCCAGACTGGATAAGCATCCTGTAAGTTGCTCCCATCTCATTGCATAGAAAGCTTCTGTGACCCAAACTATGTGCATTTAGGACATAACAGCAGTTCTGCTGAGCTAAAAATCAAAGAAAGAAATGAACACTGTTCACAGATCAGTTCCTTATTTAAATAAGGGAAACAGCCTATCAGTTAAATTCAGATCCTTTGTCACACTCACATGGAGCGATCCACTGCTCATACAACTTTAACATGAAAAGGTTTCATTGTGTGAACATCAGAACCTTTTTTTAAAGATAATAAAATTCTAGTTACACAACTGGACAACATCACAAAGCTGTCTGGATTGTGGAAACCACTCTCTTCCTGTCATGGATAATAAGGCATGGGGTTTTGCTTGCTTTGATTAATTTCAGAATATTGCAGAGAACCTGAATAATCCCTAAGATAGCAAAGGAGAGAAGGAGAGGCGATAGGCAATGATAAAAGCGTAGTAATGGAACAGAGGCTGTGTTTCATCTGCTGTAGAAAACCCCGCAAACTAATTTCATTTTGGCAAGTACTAGCCACAATAAGGGTCAGCATACAAAAATGTCCTTTGGCTCTGGGGCTTAAGTTACATGCACCAACGCTGAGCAATGCAAAACAAAAACTGTGAGATGTCTCCATGACTGTGATCAAATATATAACATAGCCAGAAAGTGCACATTCCTCTTTTTTCAAATCACAGTAGCCATTATTTATACAAGTCCTGAATATGGAAAAGGCTCTGACAAATTTACAGTGGTGTTTGGATGGATGAGGATGGCGGATGATGGATGAGGGAGACAGAGGATTCCCTTATTAAAGCATCAAATTCTTCCCTAAATATCAAATAGACAGTCTTAGCCACAACTGCACTGCTTCATACTCAAAATTACATAACCAAACATGTTAAATGTTTGCCTTTAATAGAAAAAGGCAGGATTTTCTCCTAATAAATATTGTTAATGTGCACTATGGCATTACATACCTTTCCTTTTCTGCATAATGTTGACTTCAACATATATGCCTATCAAACGAGAATAAATGTGACAATTCACAAATATAAATGAATGCCAGCAAAAACTGAGTGGCAATCTCAAGCACATTATTCTGTTCTAAAATTTTAGTAAATAATTTCAGCAGATATAATCTTCCAAATGTATTTTTGGTGTCTTTCTTGACAGGACAGTAGCTCTTAAGGGAAACTCACCATTCACTGCCTGTATGATTTTTTTTTTATATTGTGCCCAGATAAAAATATACAGAGTTGGAAGCACTGCAGTGCCCACTAGTGGAAATATTAGAAACAAAGATGCATCCTGGCTCCATGGAGTTAAAAAAAGAGAGTATAAAATAAAAAGCATCTGCTTTAAAAACCATTTGTGTGACCATTCACTTATTGTAACTGCAATGATAACAGAGGCATGCACAAAGAGAAAAACTTTATTCTGCAAGTCTCAACTTCTCCTTCATTAATCCTATTGTAAAGTTAACTGTACACAGAGAAATGAATTTGGAGGCATTGAAGATACTTTTTAAATTAACAAAATGGTCTGCATCTAATGAAAATTGTCCCAGACAGAGTGAAAGTTTTTCTCAGTAAAAAGAAATGCCTCTTTACCATTCTAGGCAATACTACCCAAGTCAAACAACTACTTGGTCTGTTGCAAATTGTTAGCACAGTGTGTTTTTTTGTTGTTGTTGTTGTTTTGTTTTACCATCTTTATTGGAGTATAATTGCTTTACAATTGTGTGTTAGTTTCTGCTTTATAACAAAGTGAATCAGCTATACATATACATAGATCCCCATATCTCTTCCTTCTTGCGTCTCCCCCTCTCCCACCCTTCCTATCCCACCCCTCTAGGTGGTCACAAAGCACCGAGCTGATCTCCCTGTGCTATGCGGCTGCTTCCCACTAGCTATCTATTTTACATTTGGTAGTGTATATATGTCCATGCCACTCTCTCACTTTGTCCCAGCTTACCCTTCCCCCTCCCCATATCCTCAAGTCCATTCTCTAGTAGGTCTGCGTCTTTATTCCCATCTTGCCCCTAGGTTCTTCATGACCTTTTTTTTGTTTTGTTTTTTAGATTCCATATATATGTGTTAGCATACAGTATTTGTTTTTCTCTTTCTGACTTGTGTGTATTTAACAGCAACAGATCTGGTCAACTCAGAGCCTGTAATGACATCATTGCCAATCGGTCTTTTAGCATTAGCACAATGTAATGTGTAATCCAATAGCAATCTGATTATAATTACCAGGCAACAATGTTTACGTATTGCAAGTGTTACCAGTTCTTTTCTTTTTTAATGAAAAACAAGCTTTGTTTTGTATTGTAATGTTTCTGTTTAAGTACAATGGTGATTAAGTCCCATAAAGATATATCCTTGACAGATAAGCCCAAAGTTACTACTTTAACTTATTTTCTGAGTAACTCATACACTTTTAAGTACTTACATGAGGTTTGTTTGAAAAGAAATATGAGACAAAAAATATGAGACTAAAACTTCATTCATAAAACTGTAAAATAAAAAAACATTCCTAACTCAAGTTAACACAAGATTTGTTACTTAGCATGAATATGTTGAAAAAACTAAACACAAGCCATGGAAACCAAGGCCATAAAGCAATTGTTTTTAAGATTTAGAAGCACACAGGACTAAAATTAGACATGTTATTCTAATATATATGAACTGGAGGTATTACGGTTTATCAGCAAAACATCCGGGTTCTATTGCTCACTTTATCTCATAATGGAAGGAATCTGTGATGGAGAATTAATGATGAATAACTGAGAAAACCAATGACCCTGCTCTAGAGTTTTCTCCTCAGTTCTAGTTCTCTGCTTGGTTAGACCTTTCCTACCGGGTCCTGGCCCCAGCAGATGTCAGACTAAAATCTGGCCCACAAATAGGTACCATCTTAATGCAATAGAAAGTGCCATGGGGAGAAAACACAGAGAGTGGTTGAGGTAAACTATTCTAAGAGAAGATCTTCCAGGAAATGAAAAGAAAGGAAATATTATTTACAATTGGTTTTGCTTCACTTTTCTTGATAAAGAAGTTATTATTTGGATCCAACACTAGCATAGTCCACTCCTCCCTTCACTCGGTTAGGAGCAATGACAGGACAACGACAGGAGAGGTGGCAGCATGGAGCTGCTTCCTCTTTGCTTTGCCTTTGCATTTTGTTCTTGATTTGCAACAATTAAGTAGCCACAGGTTTGACTAAGTAACAAAATACACAGAAAGGGAGGGAAGGGAACAGGAAAAAAACATTATCAGCGACATTCCCAACATTCCCAAAATGCCATTCCCAATTGCAGCTTGTGTTCCTCGAAGAAACAAAAACAAGCAGTAAATGAACTGTGATAAATACCAATAAACTGGCCTTCCTGCCTTCAGGAGAAAGTCCAATGGGGCTTCTACGAAATGAATAAAATTTTACCTCTGCACCAGGCTGTAATATAGGCACCAAATATATGACACTTCTACTTTATAAAAAACAAAAAAGTTATACCCTCTTTTTTTCAATAGCCTAAGGTATATGAATGTGTTTGCAATTATTGGGAGATTTTTTTCAAATACTTAAAGGATATTTTACCGATCAGAGACTGCCTACCAATGTTCATCTCTATTCTTTAGCTAACCTCTGTTTTCAAACACTTCACTGAGAATATATGTTCTTGGGATGTCTTCCTGTAATATATGCCAAAATAAAGATAATTTTTACAAGTAATGCCCCAAGGACTATTCCTGAAAATGTCTTCTACCGAATGCTAATTACACTGAATTTAACAGGTACTCTTTGGAAAAAGGAAGACTTCAATGGACAGGTGGGTTTGGAAAATATTGGCTTGAATAATGTTAAATGGTTTTTTTTACCTACAAATACTCTAAGAATCTTGAATATGCTCACGGACACCATCAACCTCCAATAAGTTAGACGGACTATTTCCCAGGAAGCTCATCACAAGAGAAAGCACACATAGGAAAATATCAACTTGAATCTAAAATGGTTCAATATAGTAATGAGAACAGTAACTAATGGTGATGTTGGAGCAGTAAGTAACCCCTAAATAAGCACAGCACCATTCTCAACTTTACTGATATTACTTTTTTTACTCCTCAAAACAACTCCCTGTAATTCCCTACTTAAATGAAGAAACTAGGGTATGAATAAGTTAAGCAACTTTCCCGGGCTAGTAAGCAGTGGGAATGGGATTTGAACCCAAGCGGTTCCATTTGGAGACTATGTTCTAAGGCGAGATACATTGCTACTCGAACATATGGGACAACTGGGTCGAGGAAACAACCCACACTCACAATGATTGGAGCTCCCAGGCCTCTTCCTGAGACCTGTTGCCTGGGTCTCAGCCTTCAGTTCCTCTACCCTGCTCCCATCATAGCAGCTGGACTCCAGCAGCTAATGGGCTGTCCAGAAGGGTAGGCAGGGATCTCCATATCCACAGTGCCCTTGTTTGTGGTTAACAGAATGGCTCCATCATCACCACTGACATGGGAGGTTCTTCCCTGGGCTCAGGAGATGGGTGGGCATGGGAGGAGCAATTCTAGAAAAGCTTATTTGACTGATCCCCACACACAGATGCCAGAAGAGAGAGGCTTGGAGACTCAACAAAAGACCTGAATACATGGAGAACTATACTTTGCTTATAGACAGCAAAACTTTATTTCAAAGTGGAAATTCACCTTAAAACAATTTCTAAACTAAATATAATACCAATCAAACCCCTCAGTAGAGTATTTCTTAGCAGGTGACAAGCTGATCCTAAAATTCACATGGAAACAAAAAATCAAAATAGCCAAGGCAATTTTTACAAAGAAGACTTAATAAGTTGGGGGTGGGGTTGTCTCCCCTCACCAGATAGCAAAGCTCATTATGAAGCTACAGTAACTCTCTAATATTAACATGGAGGTAGATACAGAAAACTTGGAAGCTCAAGTCCTATAGATGTATGGGAACCTCATATATGACAGAGCATCACTGCAAATCAATGGGAGAAATGATGGACTTTTCAACTAATGCTGCTAGGATAATCAACCATCCATTTAGAAAAGTAGAAAGTTAGATCACTTTCCCCCAAAATGGAAAAAAATAATTGCACATAAATTAAATATTTAAACATGAGAAGGCAAAATCATCCAACTTGAAGAATCAAAAATGGGAGAAATCTTTCTGACATCCCAGTAGGGAAGAATTTCTTAAACAAGACACAAAAGGTACAAACCATAAAGGAAAAGGATGATAATTTTTGATTGCACTAAAATTTAAAACTTCTGTATAACAAAACACATAGGGGAAAAAGTGAAAAGACAAACCACAGAGCAGATGGAGTTATTTTCCACATATAAAATTAGCACAGTATTCTGATCAGAACATATAAAGAATTCCTACATATTTATATGAAAAAGAAATGATAGAAAAAAAATGGGCAGAGTAAATGAACAGGCAATTAACATGAAAACTCCAAATGAGCAGTAAGTTTATGAAAAGATGTTCAAACCCACCAGAAATCACAGAAATGTAAATTAAAACAATACTAAAATGTCATCTTATGACCATCAGATTGGTTAAAAAAGATAAGTATGCCTGATAATACCAAGTGTCAGTAGAAAAGGGGGAAATTACAACTTTTACATATAATTGGGGGAATAAACTTGAGGGACATTTGGCAATTCCTATAAAGATGAAGATGTGCATACACTGTTTCTAACAGTTCTAGAGAAATAGTTGCACATGCTCCAAAAGGCATAAGGAAAAGGATATTTACTCCAGCATGCTCATCAGAGCAGAAAAAGAGTCAGAAACTAACAAGAATGGATAAACTAATTTATTCATTCAGTGGGATACTATACAGTAGATAAAGGAATAAATTATTTCTAAAAGTTTAAACATGGATAAATCTCAAAATTATAATGTTGAACAAAACATAGCAATTTACATATATTTTTTAAAATATATTATTTCTAGATACATTTATATTTGAAGCAAGAATGAAAACATCCTTGGAAATAACTAGAATATCATTAGAATGATATAATTAGAATACAAAATTAGAATAGTGGTTACCTTTAGGGTGGGTGAGATGGGATTTGATACATGTAATGCCCTTTTTTTTTTTAAGTGAAACAATTTTTGTTTTGTTATATATATTTGTTTTTTAAATTCCACATATAAGAGTATTTGTCTTTCTCCGACTTATTTCACTAAGCATAGTACTCTACTCAATACTCAAAAATACCCATGAAATTTTTCACAGAACTATAACAAATAATCCTAAAAGTTATATGGAACCACGCACGACACTGAACTGACAAAGCAATCTTAAGAAAAAAGAACGAAGCTGAAGGTACCATGCACCCTGACTTCAGACTATACTACAAAGCTACAGTGATCAAAACAGCATGGTACTGGCACAAAACAAACACGTAAATCAATGGAACAGAACAGAAAGCCCAGAAATAAACCCATGTACTATGGTCAATTAATCTATGAAAAAGGAGGCAAGAACATGCAACAGAGAAAAGACAGTCTCTTCGATAAGTGGTCCTGGGAAAAGTGGGCAGCTACATGGAAAAAAACGAGATTAGAACATTTCCTCATACCATATACAAAAATAAAATCAAAATGGATTAAAGATCCAAATGTAATACCAGATACTATAAAACTCCTAGAGGCAAACATAGGCAGAATACACTTTGACATGAAGCATAGCAATATTTTTTGGATCTGTCTCCTAAGAGAAATAAAAGCTAAAACAAACAAATGGGGCTTAATTAAACTTCAAAGCTTTTGCACATCAAAGGAAACCATCAACAAAACAAAAAGACAACCTACTGAATGGGAAAAATATTTGCAAATGACATGAATCATAAGGGGTCAATATCCAAGATATATAAACAGCTTATACAAGTCAATATCAAAAAAAAAAACAAACAACCTGATTAAAAAATGGGCAGAAGACCTGAATAGACATTCCAAAGATGACATACAGATGGCCAATAGGTATATGAAGATGTTCAGCATCACTAATCACCATAGAAATGCAAATCAAAACCACAATGAGATATCACCTCACACCTGTCAGAACAGCTATCATCCAAAAGACCACAAATAACAGATGTTAGTGAGGATGCAGAAAAACAGGAACCCTTGTACACCACTGGTAGAAATGTAAATTGGTGTAACCACTATGGAAACAGTATGGAGGTTTTCCAAAAAACTAAAAATAGAACTACCATATGGTCCACCAATTCTGCTGCATATATATCCAAAGAAAACAAAAACACTAATTCAGAAATATACATGCATCCCAATTTTCATAGCAGCATTATTTACAATTGCCAAGATAAGGAAGCAACCTAAGGGTGCATGAACAGATGAATGGATAAAGAAGATGTGGTATATATATAATGCAATATGACTCAGTCATAAAAAACATAATGAAATTTTGCCATTTGCAGCAACATGAATATTGCTCTCGTTGGGAGCTCGGCTGTGAGACACAGACGCGTCTCGGGCCCAAAGCAGCGTCTGAGCAGGGAAAGGGCAGCCATTGCTGCTGCTTACACAGGCAGCTCATCAGAAGAAGTTGGGATCTCTGACCCCAGCCTGTCCTTGATTAATTTGCAACTCATAAATGTTTGTAAATTTTTTAAAGTATATTTTCTGTCCACAAACAATAAAGATAACTACTTCACAATAGAAAAAAAAAAAAACTGATGAAACTCAGAGAGGTTTTTTTTTAATGAAACAAATATGGCAAAGATCTGTTAAAGCTAGGTGGTAGGTAAGGAGTACTATTTTTATATTTTATTTGAAATACGGCCCAATTAAAAACTTTAAAACATTTTAAACTCTCAAGAAAATGTGATCAACAGAATTATCTCTGCCTAAGGCTGACCAGAAAAATAATTTTGACCTTCTAGTCTTAATGCCTAAAAGAAATTAAGCTCCTTGACTGAACAAAAAAACAGTAACTAGCCTCTCATGAAAGTGTCTCAGGATTTGATGACATTTGAAGGAGGCTATACCCTGGATCTTTGTTTCTAAGAGTTATCTGGACCTCTTCTAGAACTGCTCAATGAATGTTCCCAGGGGGAGGGAAGGCAATGATCCTAATAAGAGGACAGGAGAGAATGTGAGTAGAATCCCTGCGAACTTGGCAACCTGGTGAAGAACGTCTTTTCTGGACACCGAAACTGCTTTAACTTTGTTTCAGCCACAAACTATGTGTTAATTGGCAAGTCACTCAAGCTCTCTGAGCCTCAGTTTTGTTACCGGGACAACAGCAAACGTAGGGAGGGTGATAAAATGTTCACACAAATTGTTGCAAGAATTTAAATATACTAATATATGTGATGATACTTATCACAGACTATTTTTTCCAAAGATGGTGACAGCAGTATATCCCATCCCACACGTTATTCTAACAATAGGACATTGACACTCCTCCAGTGAGAGGTGGGGTTTAGTCTCCACCCCTCTCTGACTGTGGTGTTAGTGATGCTATTATGACATCTGAGGCTAAGCAATAAAAGGCAAACCAGCTTCTGCCTGGTCTTCTGTCTTGGATACTCACCTCTGGGGTCTAGCTGCCATGTTCTGAGGAAGCCATACACCACATGAAGAGGCCACATGTAAATGTTCTGGCCAAAGCCCCTGATGAGATCCTAACTGACAGCCAGCATCAACCACCACAGATGTGAGTGAGTGTTCAGAGGATTCGAGCCCCCAGCCATCCAGCCATCCCAACTGATGCCGACAGGAGCAGAGATGAGCATCCTCATGAAACCCAGCTCAAACTGTAGATTCACAAGCAAAATGATGGTTGCCGTTGTTTTAAACCCCTAAGCATTGGGGTGTTTCATTTCACAGTAATAGATAAGTGGGACAGTGCTTTCTCAATTATTAATATTACCCTCATGTGTAAAACAAGGGGGGTGGATTACATTAGAGTTCCCCAGATCTCAGAAATTTTAATGTCATCTTTGTGGCTTTGCTATATCCTATACCAATGAAGTGTTACCTAATATTTCTTTGTAAAACAATTCACTTTTTAAAACAAATATGTTTACTAAAATTAATCTTTAGAACAAAGTTTTAATGTCAATTTTTCTAATTAGTTTTATTGTATTAAATACTATTAACTATCAACATTTCCTTTTTAATTTCAATAGCTGCCATTTTTAATATAATATTTAATTAGAATACATATTAATGTGTTAAAATAAATATGCAGTGGTTAAATGAAACATAATGTTTGGCATAAACCACTTGAAATCATCATGAATCCCTGTGGTATGCGGGACTCGATGACCAGGAAGGTAAGGACTCATTCACCTCCAGAAAAAATCTATGGACCGTATCCTGATTCACTCGTTCCTTCTCTGTTATAACCTACCCCCAGGTGAATATACATTTTACTTTATAAACTGCTTTTCATCAGGAAGCATACTTTCTGGGATATCAGTGCAGTCAATTACAGAAAGGCTGCAAAGGAGGAAGATTTGGGGTGGGGGGGGGTGGGCTCAAGGCAATAAATGGGCTATAATTACTAATCAGCTGGTACCTGTGGCAGGAGGTGGTCTGAGAAGTGGAGGACCTGGATTTCTCTCCCCAGAGACCAGGGTTTCTCAACAGCAACACTACTGACATTTTGGACCAGGTAACTCTCTGACAGGAGCAGGGTAGTGCTGTCCACTGCACTGTAGGGCCTTTAGCAGCATCCCTGGCCTCTATTCACTAGATGCCAGTAGCACTGCCCCCCAAGTTGTGACAACCAAAACAGCCCCCAGTGAGGAGGCAAAAACATCCCCACTGAGAATAACTGACTTAGTGTAAAAGTGAAGGGGTGTGCCCAGAGACCCAGACATGGCCCTGCACTCAGCACACACAGGAGAAATTTGTGGTGATGATGATAATAAAATTTTATTTGTTCCTTCCCCACTGAAGAACAAATTCAACCTAAACAGAACAAAGGTAGGGTTTTAACATGAATCTTGTGTTTTCAGTTGTTTTTTTTTTTTTTAACCACTTAGCCCATAGTTAATAAGCAGAGCAGAAAGGAAATAGCCACTGGATTATAGGCAGATCTTTTCACAACTGCATATAAAATGTGCATTTGTATCATATCCACCATCAGTGATTCACTGTAGATTGAAGAAAGTATAACAAAGCACACAGGTTCTTCACAGTCCTTATCTTAATTTACCATTTATCGGCTGTTGTTTGATAGAACTTTTGATGGGGAATGGGGTTTCATGGCTACAATTAAGCAGCATTTTTAAAGGAGATTGGAATAACCACTTTCAAAGGTACAGGCACCTCCTTGAAATTGTGTATTCTAGAGGGAAAGTGGAAATGACATTTAATAAGAGAAGATCATGCCTCCAAATATGCCTGGTTCGGAATCAACAGACTAAGGGTCTTAGCTGAACTTTGGCCCACATTGTCAGCCCAGGGAGCTGAAACAGGTACAGTAGCAAAATCTGTTGATCTCAATACCCTGCAGCTAAGTAGTGACATGCAACACCAATGAGGATGTTGATGATTCTAAGAGACAGCATTCTCTGAGTACTTGTTATGTGCCACACACAATACCATGCACTTCACTCACATTTATCTTTTCTAATCCTCACAAGCCCATGAGTAGGTACTACTATCAACCTCTTTTCACAGATTAGGAAACTGAGGCTTAGAGACAAAGTAACTTGTCCAAGGTCTCGAGTCCAATATGTAACAGCCGTATTTCGGAGCATTGTCTCTGTACCAACAGAGTTGACACTACTAACTCCTATATTATAGTCCTCCTGTTAAATTACTGAGACAGCACCACACAACCTCTAGCCCTCGAACCAACTCATCCACCCTTTTATGTACCTTATATATGGGTAAACTAATACTAAGCATTTAAAATATTATATATACACATATGTGTCTATATATGTGTATGTGCACACGTGTATATGTACATAGATACATACACACACATATATTTATACATATATTATACGCAAACATACACATATGTATGTTGTCCTACATCAACAAATTGAAAATTTTCTCTTCTAGACCAGAGGTCGGCAAATTTTTCCAGTAAAAGGCCAAACAGTAATTATTATGAGCCTCATGGACCACACGGTCCCTGTGACAACTACCCAACTCTACCATTGCAGTGCAAAGTATCCACAGACAATACAAAAATGAATGATGGTGACTGGGTTCCAATAAAACTTTATTTTCACACACAGGCAATGGCATAGATTTGGCTACCAGGCTGTAGTTTGCCCATCCTTCTCCTAGACCTCTGCCTCTCTAAGTGTGGCCACAGATCAGAAACACTTGGGCTACTTGTATAAATTACCGATTCCTGGGCTGAATTCCAGGCCTGCTGAAGCACAATCTGCTTTTTTTTTTTTCCCCCAACAAGTCTCCCGGGTGATTTATGGACATACAAAAATTTGAGGACCACTGTTCCTAGACCCAGTTTTTTCCCAGTCCCCATAAAAGTTGTCATTCCAGCTATCAAAGATAGAACATCTATCAATGGAAAAGCAAGACAAGTGATACAGACCAAGAAAGGAAAATTGGCTTCTTGTCACAGCACACCGTCTTTATCAAGATGTCAAATTCTGACCCGTGACCACAATTCTCTGGGCTGGAAGATGTCCTTCAGTTTTACCAATGAAACAAAAAATGTCATAAGCCAGAAAAAACTTTTGTTCCCAGTGGAATCACACTGATCTTCTAATCAACTTGTTGCACGTGCACACAGACACACACACGGCCATTTTTGAACTGTGAATACCCTGCTTTAAATCTGAAAATTCAGTTGTGCTAAAACTGCTTTTATGTTATTAAGGGAAAATGAGCACAGGGTCTTCAGAAATAAGAGAGACGGAACAATAAGTGAATTTGTACAGAATTCACCAATACCCACACTGCTGCTTCATGAATACATGAATGCAACCTGTTTTATCTTTTCTTGTTTCAGAACTAAAGGTATTCACATAAATCTAGATCTCCTTTTCTTTGGGGAATTAAGGCTGGCACCATCAGTCTCTGTCTTTACCTGTATCAGCATGGGGGAGAAAAGGCCAACCCTTCACTGTCTCTTGACAAAGGATTGAAAAAAAGTGAACAGGAGTAGATAGAAATGAATACTAAGGCACACACTGTAACAGACCTGACCAGGTCGCCATCCACCTGGGATGACGCCCCTCTCCAGCTGACAGCCACCAGTGATCTGGTTTCAGTCGCCAGCACCCCAAACTTATTAACTGACTCTGATCTTCTCTCGGTCTAATGCCAGGAGCCTCCCCCACCCTACCTTGCATCATAAGACTCTAGTTTATAGACCCCTTTGCTTCATCTCACTTTTTATACCTTTTCTCTGATCCTACTCTACCAATGACCCAAATGCCTCCAAAGGTACAACCCTGCCAGTGGCAATGGCAGTCCCCCTCTGATAGCTGGGATGTCCAGGCCTGGTTGTAAAGCCTGCCTCAGTACCACCACCAGGGGCCCAGTGGACTGAAATGTGTCTACATATCAAACAGAAGTTGGCTTCTACTGCTTCCTTTTCTTCTCCCAATACTTTGTATCCCATGGCCACCACGGTTATTTTGAAAGCATATTTTAGAGCTGGGTGATGACATTTAAATAAAGTAATCTCAATGAGGAGTTAGGGATTAATAAAAATGCAGCAGAGGGCCCACGAAGCAGCACAATTTTAACAATTGGGGTTAAACTAGCACTGAGCTCATGATGGATTTTTATTTAAGTGAATTCATGTCTTGCGTCTACACTGGCAAGTGAAGTGGGCCCCTCAGAGTTGAATTGAACCTCATCATGGCTCTGAGTAATCGTGAGTCAGTTAATTAACCTCTGTAGTACCAGATCATTTGAGCTCTGAGGTCCCTTTCAACACTAAAATTCTACGTTCAGGCCCAAGTCTATTTGAGTAAGCATATTTCTCTTTCAATTGGCTTTTCTGGTGAATTTCCCCCAAAATGTTTAAGTTTGGTATTTTTTTATGCAAAGAAATGCTAAAATGGATATGGATCAAGATATTTAGTGGAGTATTTTAGTAGAAGGAACTAAATTATTCTCAGATCTTTTACAAAACTGTATCTTTAAAGTTATCCCAAATTGCAGTGTCTCTTGCATACTTAATTTTAATTGATAATGATTTTTTTAAATAGACACTAATTTTTACCAAATGTTTCAGGATAAAATTGAGTATTTTTCTTGAGATTAAAAAGATGAGCTTGTTTCTCTACTGGTAAAGTAAGTGATGCTCTTTAAAGGGCGGTTACAGGCGATGCTGATGCCCCCAAGTGACCTGATTCTTCTAACAGGACTCCATAACTGTCGGAGCCTTTGGGATGCCACAGCCAAACCACCAGAGGTTTGGTTGAGTGTAAATACATGCAGAATCACTATTCATTGCCATAGAGGGCCTTATGTGTATTCACTATGTCACAACTGCATAATAAAATTTGGTGTTATCCAAAAAACAAAAAAAGAGAGAGAAAAATCAATAAGTAAGTCAACCCATATTTATAGAACACCTACCTACCAACATTCCGCTAGATGTACCGTACATATAAAACCATGGGCTTTGCCTTCAGGAAGCTTATGATTTAGTTGGAATGGCAGGACAAACTCCTGCAAAACAACAGAAGAGAGCACACAATCAAATGCTCAGTGGAATTTGTAGACACTGGTCCAAACTAATGCTGAATGTAAGGAGATCAAAAGCAGGTCTGCTTGCTTTGCAGATTTGGCTAAAACCCTTTATTTCAGCACCATAAAGACTCTCTTCCACTGTACAGCTTCAAGCAGCTGCATTTAAAAGGAGAGAATTCTATTTTTCCCCCAAACCTGTGGCTACATGCAAAACTTATCAAGAATACTGCCAGATTAAATTATTCATACTAGAAAATAACACAGCTGATCCAATGGCCTTTTAAAAAATATTCAACTTGGTCTATATATTAATGGTAACATATGAAATTAAAGGGGACAGATGGAGAAATAATGATTCTCTCACTAGTCTTCTGAACTAATATTTTGTAACTTTCTCAGAATTCAAACCTACTCAAGCATGTAAACAGAAGATAAATTTATTACTTGGTCCTTTATAATTTCATAATGCCTTATGATCCTTATTCATAACTTTTCTATTTCCATGAGCCTCATATCTGTAAATAAATTTAATTCAAGGTGAAAAATGTTAAATAAGTAATATTTATTTACTGCTTTAATGAACATTTTCTCATTTAAATCTCAAAACAAACCTGTGATCATCATTATCCACCTTTACCAAATCGAAAGAAGAACAGAAACAAAAGCTAATAATGTTTACTGAGCAAGGTCTCTGTTCTAGCCCTACACTGACCAATACAGTAGCCACTATCCCCATGTGGATATTTTAAGTTTTATTTAATTAAACAAAATTAAAACTTCAGTTTCTCAATCACATTAGCCACATCTTAAGTGCTCAATAGCCCCATGTGGCTAGTGGCTACCCTAACAGACAACGCAGATGAAGAACATTTTTACCATTGCAGAAAGTCCTACCGGAGAGCACATGTATTACCTCTTTTAATTATCCCACCAATCATCACCTCAAGAAGTTGATACTGTTATTATTCCCCTTTTACAGATGAATAAACTTAGGTACAGTGACTTAGCCAAGGTGAGAGTGGACCTGACATTCCAGGTCCTACTAGCCCAGTGCTGTCCAATAAAATTTTCCACAGTGATAGAAATGTTCCAGATCTTCACTGTCCAAGATGGTAGCCACTAGCCTTATGTGGCTTGTGACCACTAGCAATGTAGTAGTGTGACTGAGGAATTGAATTTTAATATAGTTTTAATTTAAATATCAATAGCTACATCAGGCTAGTGGCTACTACCTTGGAAGGCTCAGATCTAGCCCCATAATCCAACCCTTAATCTCCACTGTATCTAATGCCCCAGTCATCTCATCGTTGCTACTAGCAAAGATCCATGGAGAAGGAATGAAAAAAAAAAAAAAAGGATGAGCCCTGAGCCCTATTCAAACAGTAGCTTGACAAAAGGTTACTTGAAGCTGAGCCTTCTCTTTGGTCTCAGTCCCTAAAGAAAGTTATACTAGGAGGTGATGGGAGTGCAGGGTTAAATCTAGCATGGAATCTATTTTCCACATTTCCTTGATATTCTGGAATTACCTCTTTGCATGAGAGCCGATAAAAGTGTATACAGCATATGTTTTCCACAGGATGCAATTTTTATAGAGCAACCAGATGAATTACAACATGGGTCAGACCACAATTCTTCAGTGTGCCCAAAGAATCAGGCTGCGGGGTGGGGGGCAGTGCTGAAGACTAGACACATAACTCAATGGAGGACCAGCAAGGAGGGAGAGATGAACTAACCTCCATTCTGCAGACACTTTTTCCCCCAACTTGATACCTTTGCTTTATTATGTTTTAAGGTATCTGGAGCAGCCTGTTTGGCTTCCCTTGGGTTGTCTGTTTTGATATCAGCTTTTTATCTGCTTGGCTTTTCAAATGCGGTTCTACTGGAAAATCTTGCCATGGAACATTTAACAAGAAGAGGAAGCAAGCTCCAAAGTTTCCATTTTCACACAGAATTATTACTACACGTTTCCAGAGGCCTGGGAGTCTGTCTTCCTCCAAGTTTTATGATGGGATTGTGATTTCAACTAACCCTCCAAACAGATATTCTGTCTCTATTCAGAAGATGCAATTCTAGAAACCTATAGCTGACTCTAATGACAGCTTACACCCTTTCCACTCTGAAATAACAGAGTGGTAGCTAGTAGGACTGAGAGGAGCGGGCAGCTCTGTAATGTTAAAGGGAAATCTCCTCTGTCTTTCCAGCTTGTTCTCCGTTCCCCTCAGCAGAATTCACCCCAAACAAAAATGTTAGAGGAGAAAGTCACAGCCGTTGCTTTTAATTTCAAGCACAGTGAGGTTTAAATCATCCAAGAGCTCATTCCAGACATGTGGGATATTACCATGTTGCTGTGCTAGGCCCAATCTTTGGTGGAACAGGTAGGTTTTGCCTCAGAGCTCTGGCATAAACTCCACACCAGTTTGGCCCATGTTAAAGAATAAACATAGCAACATATTAGCAAAACCACCTCATTTCTAAATCAAGAATACCCTTTGAAAGCCAAGATTAAAATAGTTAGATACAGTGACCTATCTTGCACAGCATATGTCTAAGCTGAACAAATTAGGAGAAAAAAATATATATAAAGGCTTCTTCTCCAATCGTACCAGCCTATTACTTTTCAATAGATGCACACACACCCAAAGGGTTTTCTGAATGTAGGAAAACAAGTTTATAATTACATAATTATGCAGACACACCACAATTTTTCTTTTATGTTACCTTTATCTTTAAAAGGCAACAGACAGGGCTGTACTAAAAAGCAATAAAGCATGGGTAATTTAATACCAAATTACATCCATATTGAAAAGTTTACATGCAGTTGAGAGCAGACAGAGGTCAGCTTTTCAACAGGACTGTCTTTAATTGTGGCCATCAGTTTTAGCAATCCCGATCTCCGGATCAAAGACAGATATAATGGGCTTCCTCAACGCTGAATAGTGAAAGCAGACAGCAGGAATGGCGCTATCTGGCACCCAAAGGTCATAAAAAAAAAAAATTGCCAGAAAGGGAATGTGTCTCACTGTAAAATTATGTATCTCAGATTATATATATATATAGTTTTAAAATCATTCTCCCTTGCCCAGTTTCCAATGAGCTACTTTAAGTGAAGGGGGTTTTTTTGTCGCTTCGTCACAGGTGCAAGGTTTTACCTGCTTTTCCTCTAATAAGTGTGCAACCTTTGTGTAAATCTTTATTAATTTTTTCAGTTGCTTTCAATCATGATTTTCTCCAACTTGCACAGCAATCCCTCTTTCCTTGAGGAAGGGCTATATGAGCTGAAACTGTTTTTTCTTTTTTTCCCCTCTCTTTCCCCCACTAAATCAAATGAGGAGTAAATTATCAGCAAATCAGACAGAAACAAGTTTCCTGGATCTGCAGATCCATTCTACAAATGGAGCAATTTCATCTCTGCTAGCTCCGGGGTTGGGGGGGAGTGGCATGGGAGGGGGGATTTTAAGTAGCCATGGGGGACCAGAGCGGAGATGCTAGCTGGCGAAGCATCCCCACGTTTGCATGCACAGACCTCTCAAATCTGCACCAAGAGACTACTTGCGAGAATCCATCTTTTTTCACTTAACAAGATACAAAATATAAAACACATTTGCCTCTTACTAAACCTCTCCTGTAAGTGGTTCCAGGTCCACCATTTTTAAAGGGAGGAGAGGAGAGTCAAGACCCTCTTGGGAATTTCAGTGGAGTGACTGGAGATGAGGTACAGGCTGTGAGCCTTTATTACTTTAATTTTATTTTTTTTTCTAAAGGCACAGAAGGAATAACATTTTAAATCATTAGCATTTGCTTTAAGTAGTTATTTCTTCCAACTGTAAGAATCCCTGCTCCCTGCCCCGTTCCCCATTAGCACCACTCCCAGATCCTGCACAGAAGAACTGCCCAGATGGAATTTCCCTCCACTGCTCAAATCCGGAAGGTGCTTTTAAAGAATTTCAAGCTCTAAATTGAGGCAGCCATGGAAGAAACTGTACTCACAGTTTTTCCTTAACGCAGTTGGAGAAGAAAGCTCTTGTATTTATGGCACCTGAGACTGAAAGCTGACTGTGGCATCTCGGAATTATTTCAGGGGCAGCAGTTAACTGTTATGATAGAACTCTGTCTTCTCTGTTTAACAACAAGAGTTCATAGTAGTTCCCATTCAACTCAAAACTTTGTGAGAGTGACATGTGGGGCGCTTTTAAGTGGTAAAGCGCAAAGCCTAAACTTCTTTACAAATGGAATAAAATCAGCCACCTTACTTAATTTAAGATGATTTACGGTTTCTATCAAAGGAGCAACAAAATGTGAGGAAATTTGCAAAACCAGGTAAATAAACTCCCTTCTGTGCTCTGCAAGTTCAAAATGGCAGGAGGCCATAATCAGGCACAGAAATATTGATTGGAAGATTTAGCGTTTCCTTTTGTGGGTTGGTTGTTGCTTTGCTGTCCATAGACTAAAAGAGATAAAATAAATTGCTGAATAATTCTGCATTTCAACTTTGCTCTGCCAAAAGAGAGATCCTTCTTGAGGCAAGGTCTGTTTCATAATCTATAAAGTGCATGTACCCAAAAAGGCATGTCACCAGGAAGGCCTTTAGCTGTGTTTCAGGGTGGAAGCGTCCCTGCCACCCACCTTTTTTGTGCTATATAAAGGACCAACAAACCAAGCCAGAATTCTATAACAGGTCAGTGGGATAAATGAGCTGTGTTCTTTTGGCCAGCAATAATCAGATGCAATAATCAAAGGTGGGGTGTAGTGGTATTTTACTCCCAGCAAGATTTAACTAATGCAGTCTGTCCCTGATGCACTGCCCAGACCTCCACACAGACCTCCACGCAGATTGCACTGGTTTGCCTTCTGCACCACGGTCACTCTGCTTCAATACTATATGACAGAGAGTTGATGGATAGCTCTCCCCTTGCCTGCTCATTCTCATCAGCATTAGAGCTTATTTGTTGGGCACCAACAGGGCACCCAGCACCGTCCAGTATACTGTTGCAGCCACAGGGCCTGAAGCAAGGCACACCTTCCATCTACCTCAAGGAGAATTAAGGGCACTCCTGTTGGAAGCAGCTAGGAGCTAATAAAAGTGCCAAGTGTTGGTACAAATTCAAGACCTCATGCTTGTGCAATGTGCTAAAATAAAGAACTGTAATTATTGAGAGAGCCCAAAAGGAAAAAGGGAAATAGTTTCCTCCAACTAAAAGAAGAGTAACTTTCTGATACAATTTAACAGAATTGAAGGGAAATGGAGTTCAATAACTAAGAGCCAAGAAGCCTGCTCCAGGACAAAGCAGCAGGTACCACAAATGTACAGGACAGGGATCAACAGCCTGCCTTTATTCCAGAGACCCCCAGTTTCCAATTGGAGAGGGCTAGCAAGATGGACAAAACCTGTCCACAGGGACACAATCAAATCCTGCCTACTGAAAGTAAAGGGATATTTTTTTTAAATACATTTCATGTTTTAAATGATTTCTCCTGAAAATTTCCCATGTATTTGAAAGCTTAAACAATAATGAAGAACAAGGATTCATCAATATTTTAATTTCAACATCACCTCTAACTCTGCAGACCCCTCAGTACCTCCATTTCTTTATATTCAGAACAGAATCAGAACATGAAGAACCAGTGCACAGTGACACCATGTGACATGACCTAATGAACATGGTGAGGACATGGTTTAAATATAAAATACAAACAAGGTAATGAATCAAAAACAAATGAGTTCAGCAAGCCCAAGATAGGTTGGAGATTCATTTCAGTTAACTCAACACTGAGCCTTTGGTTCCCACTTGAGTGGGAGTCCCTGCCAGATTAACTGGTCTTCAATGAAAGAATCCCCATGCTGGGATCTCCACTACGCCTGCCTAATAATAATCATCACAATATACAATAATACCTAATACTTTGTATGCATGTCAAATGCTTTATATATATCATCTCAGTTAATTCTCAAACAATCCTATCATCAGTACTACTGTTATGCTCATCTTACAAAGAGAGAGCAAAAGCTACCTACCACCTGTGATATCATCTGGAGATTTGAGAGAGACTTCAGGTAAACCTGAACTGACACAAATGAGGTCAACTCATCTAGGATCTTTAGAGCAAAGAAAATGCCAATCATTAAAGGCATTCCAAAACCTGTGAATCATTTGTGATACTTCTGTTTTCTTCAGTCCCAACATCCAATTCACCACCAAATCTTTTCAATTCTACCTTGGAACCAAGTTTTCTCAACCTATTTAAAAGACTGAAAATTAACAAGATAAGCATCTAATTCAAGAAGGCAGAAAAAGAAGAAGGCAAAGAGAGTGGAGGGAAGAAACAATTCTGATAAAAGGAGATATTAGGTAATATAGAACAAATAATAGAAATCAGCCAAACCAAAAAGTGGTTCTTTGGATATTCTATGGGTTAGCCAGGTGGTACAGCTACCCTGAGCCTGTTTGGCTGATCTTTGAAGTCAAGTGGTGAACTGACTGAAGCCAAATGGCCTGGCTCACATGTCTGCTAGTTGCCAACTTGGTTGGTCTAACCTCAGCTAGGACTGCTGGTCTCCACTCTACATGGTCTCTCATCCTCTAGACCAGGTTTCTTCTCACAGTTCCAAAGACAGGGAAAGCCTAATTGCACAAACACTTTTCAAGCTTCTGCTATGTCACACTTGCTATTGTCCCACTGGTCAAAGCAAGTCACATAACTAAGTCCAGAGTCACGTGGGTGTGGCTACAAGGAGTCAGGAATATTACTGTAACAGTCGATCGTACCAAACAACCATACCACTGGCTCTGGTCCCACCAATTTGATCTCCGCCACCACATCATAACTATTGCTTGAATCTAGTCACATTATAATTCATTATGGTAGATACTCCACAATGGACAGTAAAAGAAAAAAAAAAAAAGAACTATAAAGAACTAATTTTTTTTTTAACTTGCTGCATAGTTTTAAAGAGAAAGATGCTGACCTAAACTGTTCACAGACAATTTACAGAAATTGGGACCCAAATGAAATATTCAAAGGTTCATGTCTTCAAGTCACAGTTGCCACTGATGATGATGTCCAATGAAGTCAATTTGGAATGTGAATTTGAGGGATTACCAAGAGGCCTTTTATTCAACCTAATTCACCAATCTTTGTTAATTACATGATCAACTACTTTAATAGTAAAGAATTTAACTATTTTACTGTCAAATACCCTATTAATGGCCTTTATATGAAACAACTGTGACATCAAGTGTCTAACCAATAACATCACATGACTGTGTCTCTGGACAGCCCCATCAAAACGAATCCAGCCTCAATTTTTTGTATGTAGAAGACTAGTCGGATCCTTGAGTCACCATCAATGGTTTTCTCAACCAAGAAAGATGGGATAGCATGATGTTAGGAATTTTTCCCCCAAATTATTTTAATGGTCAAAAAAATCTGCTGTGCTCTAAGAAGAACCTAATTTGGAACATACATTTTCCTGGCAGATTTTACATCAGAGAGCTTTGAATTTAAATATGAAAAGCCAGGATTTGCTTTCTGGACAGAATGCAATTCTAAAATGTCATGCAAATTTCTTTTTGGAAGAACAAATGCAAACATTTTGAGAAGAGCTCTAAATATGCACAGGGCTTTTGGGAAACCATGTGTAAAATACTATTTTGCCTGAGGCAATCTATCTTCCACATTTGTTGAGGAAGAAAATAGCCAATATTCTGTATGACTGTGTTGACGGTATGAATGGTTTTTATCTGTATGGTTCTTGTGCAGTGCACGAGGCAATTCTTTGTCAGCTTTTCTGGGAGTTCTGAAAAATCATAGGATCCACAAACTGTGCACTAGACCATGTCTATTTTTAATACGTACCCTCAAGCACCTAGTATAGAACTAAGCATCCTACGGACACTCAAATACTTATTCACTAACTACCACATTTACCAAGACATCCTCCTCTCCACCTCTGCCACTTTCCTTATACTGAGATGAAGGGATTTTTTTTCTCTTTTATTCTTGCCTGCTGTATACACACTCAGTAATAATTTGCTTCACCCCACACCCCACATAAATAAAACAAGTAATGGATTCACTGGTACTGCTATCTGTTCTGCTCCCTCATTTTCTTGACTCCACCTTTTTTTCATTCTTTGGCATATGTGCATCTAAGAAAGGTATTAGACATTTGGTACAGCCTCTCTAGCAGCCCTATTCAACAGAACTTCTGCAATGATGGAAATGTTCCATAGCTGCACTGCACATGGTACCTACTAGCCACATGTGGCTAGTGAGTATCTGAAATGTGGCTAGAATGACTGAGGAAATAATTTTTAATGTTATTTAATTTTAATTAATTTAAATTTACAGAGCCACATGTGGCTGATGGGATACCATAATGAACAGCACAGATTTATAGTTTCAGATTAAGCTTCTTAGAAGTTAACACTGATGGTAGAAAGAGAATTCCATTTGAGCCCTGATTTTTTCTGTAAACCCTGGGCTGGTCACTTAGCAGCTGTGACACCAATCTTCTAATCTGTAAAAGAGCAATAATGTCTATTTACATGATGGTTGTGATGACTAAATGAGATAAATTTTTGTAAACTGGCCAGGGCAAAGCAAGTGATCAATGAAAATTAGTGCCCTATTTTTTAAATCTACAAAATGGGACTCAGAAAAGGCATTTTTCAGGGCAACTGTAATAATCAAATGAGATTATGAATACAAAATATGTATAAACTACAAAGCCTCAAATAAATATAAAGTATTGTTAATTTCCTTAGCTGAAAAAAAGTCCAATGTATACTTTTATTTCTTTAATCACCATTATCATCTTAGGTCTTTCTATTCTTTCTGGAACCTTGGAGTAATCTTTAAATCCAAGCATTGTATTTCCTTCAAACATTTTAGTCTATACCTTTGCCAAAGATCCATGAACCCTGTTGTCTGCAGTCTTCCTCTACATTTGTTTTTGCCTCCTCATTCTCTGCTAGTCTGATTTTCTCGTGGTTTCAAGTACTTACAAAACACTGCAAGTTTCTCAGTCATGTAAAGAGATACAATCTCACAGGATTCCTTTCAACTTTAAACGCTAAAGATAAGGGTCACAAGATTTCCTGGAATTCAAGTGTTAGTGTAAGAAAAGTGAGCATAACTTCTCAAAAAAAAAAAAAAAAAAAAAAAAGACTGTCCTATTCTCATGCCTCCCTTTTTCACCGGCTGACTTACCTGTTTCCTCTATCCTTCTCCAAATCTCAGTTTCCTCACATGAAAAATGGAGCTCCTGAGGTTACCTATGAGGAGACTGTAATAATGATATTTTAGAGAGCAACTTAGGGGCTTCCCTGGTGGCACAGTGGTTGAGAATCTGCCTGCTAATGCAGGGGACACGGGTTCGAGCCCTGGTCTGGGAAGATCCCACATGCCGTGGAGCAACTAGGCCCGTGAGCCACAGCTACTGAGCCTGTGCATCTGGAGCCTGTGCTCCGCAACAAGAAAGGCCGCGATAGTGAGAGGCCCGCGCATCGCGATGAAGAGTGGCCCCCGCTCGCTGCAACTAGAGAAAGCCCTCGCACAGAAACTAAGACCCAACGCAGCCAAAAATAAATAAATTAATTAATTAATTAAAAAAAAAAAAGATTGGGATGAGGATACTTATAAAAAAAAAAGAGAGAGAGCAACTTAGGAAATGTGAAAAGACTCATTCACAAATGGGACTGCCTAAGTGTAAAGAAAATTTCATTCTGAACATGCAAAATACCTTTGGACACAAAGCTGACAGAACAGAAATTTAAGAGAACTTAAAAAAAAAAATTTGAAGACAATAAGCACCTGCTCTGGACCTGGTGGAGAATAAATATTCTAATCATCTTATTTAGCTTATAGACAGGTAACCACTGATGAGGGAAAAAGCGCAACTGAGGGTAAAGAAAACTATAAAAGATAAAATATGGGGAAACGATAATATCTGATAATCTGATGCTTAAAGAGAGGAGTTTATGATCCCTTAAACAATGCTGTATATTAGAAATATTTCACAATTAAAAAGTAGACAAATTTATGATAGCTTCTTCCTGTTCTCTCAGCTTCTTCCTGTTCTCCCAGCTTCTTCCTGTTTATCTGCTCTACATAATAAAAGGAATCTTCCTTCACCCACTGGCAGCAGTAAAGGAAGCAGTAATTAAAAGTGGACAGGACACTTCACACCTATTAGGATGGCTATTATCAGATGAATGGGAAAAAACAAGTAAATGAATTAGAATGCTGTGTATTACTGATGGGATTATAAAATGGTGCAGCTGCTGTGGAAAACAGTTTGGAAGTTCCTCAAAAAGCTAAACATAGAATTACCATATGACCCAGCAATTCCACTCCTAGATATATATCCAAATGAACTGAAAACAAGGACTCAAACAGGTACATATATGCCAATGTTCACAGAAGCATTGTTCACAATAGCCAAAAGGTGAAAACAACCCAAGTGTCCATCAAGAGATGAACAGATAAACAAAATGTGATATATACATACAATGGAAATATTATTCAGCCCTAAAAAGAAAGGAAATTCTGATACATGCTATAATATAGATGAACCTTGAAGACATTATGCTATGGAAGTGGAATAAGCCAGAAACAAAGGACCAATATTGTATGATTCCACTTATATGAGATAGGTAAATTTATAAAAACAGAGAGCATAATAGAGGCTACCAGGACTGGGAGGGGAATGGAAATTTTTTTTTTTTTTTTTTATGAGTACAGAGTTTCTGTTTTGGATCATGAAAGGTTCTAGAAATGGATTATGTAATTATTGTATAACACTGAGACTATACTTATTGCCATTGAGTTATATACTCTTCAAATGGTTAAAAATGATAAATCTTATATTATGTATGTTTACCACAATTTTTTTTTAAAAGATCAACACTCAAAAACTGGGGTTGGGGAAGTGGGCAGGAGAAGAGATAGGTGGGAACCCTAGATTGGAGAGAAGAAGAAAATATGGACAACAGAATCAAGAAGGACGAGAGCAGCATCAAGCCAGCCATATGGTCAGGGTTTAAGAAGAAAAACAGCCAATGAGAAGTCCTCAGGAGACCAAGGAATATTTTAAAAGAGTGAGTGTTATTATATAATTTCACTTACTTCCCACTGTGCAATGTAATAACCCTCTTTGACCTTCAAACCTTCACCAAAATTCTGCCACACATGGCACTCATGCTACTCTAGTGATATGGAAGGAGGGAAGAGGGGCAGTGAGCAACAATAAGCAAAGTGGGGCAGAAAAAGGAAAGAAATTGGACTGAGGTGCCAAGAAAATTTTGAGAGTTCACTTTGACAGTGAGACCTTAAAAATCCTCAGAAAATTTGAAATGACATAGGATTTGAAACAGACACAAATAAAGAATTAAGTACAATGCCAGGCCCCAGAAAGACTGTAGGACATAGCAAGACAGATGTCTGGGAATTCAAGGCAATGAGCAGGAACCAAAACATGCATAAAAGATAAAGGAGTGGAATCAAGTAAACAGGGTAGCAGATTCAAGGCACTGAAATTGAAGGAATTTGCTGGGTTTTATGTGAAATGGATTGTATACGATTCATCTCAAGGCAAGAATTTTGCCCAAGGTGGAAGAAATGCAAACAAAAGATTCTGGCTGAGATATAGAAAATCTACCAAGATAAAGTTACCGCTTCTGGCAGAAGACCTCAGACACTGGGTACTTGGCCAGGCTAAGGACCTTGTTGAAAATAATTGAGATTTTGATGAAGAACCATAAGAAGTCAGTAACTCCATGATTCAAGCAAACTGTCAGAGCAGCTAAAAGTTTAATACACAGAACTAAGGAAAGAAACATCCAAGAAGATAGCTTCAAGATGGTGGACGAGTAAGACATAAAGATCACCTTCCTCCCCACAAATACATCAAAAATACATCTACATGTGGAACAGCTCCTACAGAACACCTACTGAACGCTGGCAGAAGACCTCAGACCTCCCAAAAGGCAAGAAACTCCCCAGGTACCTGGGTAGGGCAAGAGAAAAAAGAAAAAACAGACAAAAGAATAGGGACGGGACCTGCACCTCTGGGAGGGAGCTGTGAAGGAGGAAAAGCTTCCACACACTGGGAAGCCCCTTCACTGGCAGAGACGGGGGTTGAGCGGGGGGGCGGGGGGGGGGGGGGGGGAGCTTCTGAGCCACAGAGGAGAGCACAGCAACAGGGGTGCAGAGGGTAGAGCGGAGAGGTTCCCGCACAGAGGATCAGGGCCGACCAGCAGTCACCAGCCTGAGACGCTTGTCTGCTCACTTGCTGAGGCGAGTGGGGGTGGGGAGCTGAGGCTCGGGCCTCAGAGTTCAGATCCCAGGGAGAGGACTGGGGTTGGCTGCGTGAACACAGCCTGAAGGGGGCTAGTGCGCCACAGCTAGCCGGGAGGGAGTTTGTGAAAAATTCTGGACCTGCCTAAGAGGCAAGAGACCATTGTTTCGGGGTGCACGAAGAAAGGGGATTCAGAGCATCGCTTAAACGAGCTCCAGAGATGGGTGCGAAACATGGCTATCAGCACGGACACCAGAAACAAGCATGAGATGCTAAGGCTGCTGCTGCAGCCACCAAGAAGCCTGTGTGCGAGCACAGGTCACTATCCACACCTCCCCTCCCGGGAGCCTGTGCAGCCTGCAACTGCCAAGGTCCAGTGATCCAGGGACAACTTCAATGGGAGAACACACGTCGTGCCTCAGGCTGTTGCAACCTCACGCAGGCCTCTGCTGCAGCAGGCTTGCCCTGCATTCCATACCCCTCCCTCCCCCTGGCCTGAGTGAGCCAGAGCCCCCCTAATCAGCTGCTACTTTACCCCATCCTGTCTGGGTGGGGAACAGACGCCCTCAGGCGACCTACAAGCAGAGGCTGGGTCAATTCCAAAGCTGAACCCCAGGAGCTATGCAAACAAAGAAGAAAAAGGGAAATCTCTCCAGGCAGCCTCAGGAGCAGCGGATTAAATCTCCAAAATCAAACTGATGTACCCTGCATCTATGGAATACCTGAATAGACAACAAATCATCCCAAAATTGAGGCGGTGGACTTTGGGAGCAACTGTAGACTTGGAGTTTGCTTTCTGCATCTAATTTGTTTCTGGTTTTATGTTTATCTAAGTTTAGTATTTAGACCTTATTACCACTGGTAGATTTATTGATTTGGTTGCTCTTTTTTTTAATATATATATATATATATATATATATATATATATATATATATATATATATATATATATATATATATAATTTTTTTCCTTTTTCTCCTTTTGTGAGTGTGTAAGTGTATGCTTCTCCGTGTGATTTTGTATGTATAGCTTTGCTTTTACCATTTGTCCTAGGCTTCTGTCTGTCCGTTTTTGTTTTTTTTTTTACTATAGTTTTTAGCGCTCATTATCATTGGTGGATTTGGTTTTTGATTTGCTTGCTCGCTTCTTTCTTTCTTTCTTTTTTTTATTGCTTTTTTTTAAATAATTTTTTTTAATTTAATAACTTTATTTTATTTTATTTTATTTTATTTTTCTCCCTTTGGTTTGGAGCTGTGTGGCTGACAGGGTCTTGGTGCTCCGGCTGGTGTCAGGCCTGAGCCTCTGAGGTGGGAGAGCCAAGTTCAGGACATTGGTCCACCAAAGACTTCCTGGCCCAACATAATATCAAACAGAGAAAGCTCTCTCAGAGATCTCCATCTCAACACTAAGACCCAGCTCCACTCAACGACCAGCAAGCTCCAGTGCTGGACACCCCATGCCAAACAACTAGCAAGACAGGAACACAACCCCACCCATTAGCAGAGAGGCTGTCTAAACTCATACTAAGTTCACAAACACCCCAAAACACACCACCAGACATGGTCCTGCCCACCAGAAAGACAAGATCCAGCCTCATCCACCAGAACACAGGCACCAGTCCCCTCCACCAGGAAGCCTACACAAGGCACTGAAGCTACCTCACCACTGGAGGCAGACAGCAAAAACAATGGGAACTATGAACCTGCAGTCTGTGAAAAGGAGACCCCAAACACAATAAGTTAAGCAAAATGAGAAGACAGAGAAACACACAGCAGATGAAGGAGGAAGGTAAAAACCCACCAGACCAAACAAATGACAAGGAAATAGGCAGTCTACCTGAAAAAAAAATCAGAGTAATGATAGTAAAGATGATCCAAAACCTTGGAAACAGAATGGAGAAAATACAAGAAACATTTAACAAGGAGAAGAACTACAGCAAACAAACAATGATGAACAACAGAATAAATGAAATTAAAAATTCTCTAGAAGGAATCAATAGCAGAATAACTGAGGTACAAGAACAGACGAGTGACCTGGAGGGTAAAATAGTGGAAATAACTACCAGAGAGCAGAATACAGATAAAAGAATGAAAAGAATTGAGGACAGTCTCAGAGACCTCTGGGACAACATTAAACGCACCAACATTCGAATTATAGGGGTCCCAGAAGAAGAAGAGAAAAAAGAAACGGACTGAGAAAATATTTGAAGACATTATAGTTGAAAACTTCCCTAATATGGGAAAGGAAATAGTCAATCAAGTCCAGGAAGCACAAAGAGTCCCATACAGGATAAATCCCAGGAGAAACACGCCAAGACACATATTAATCAAACTACCAAAAATTAAACACAAAGAAAAAATATTAAAAGCAGCAAGGGAAAAGCAACAATTAACATACAAGGGAATCCCCATAAGGTTAACAGCTGATCTTTCAGCAGAATCTCTGCAAGCCAGAAGGGTGTGGCAGGACATATGTAAAGTGATGAAAGGGAAGAACCTAAACCAAGATGACTCTACCCAGCAAGGATCTTATTCAGATTCGACAGAGAAATTAAAACCTTTACAGACAAGCAAAAGCTAAGAGGACTCAGCACCACCAAACCAGCTTTACAACAAATCCTCAAGGAACTTCTCTAGGCAGGAAACACAAGAGAAGGAAAAGACCTACAATAACAAACCCAAAACAATTAACAAAATGTTAATAGGAACACATATATCGGTAACTACCTAAAATGTAAATCAATTAAATGCTCCAACCAAAAGACATAGACTGGCTGAAAGGATACAAAAACAAGACCTGTGTATATGCTGTCTACAAGAGACCCACTTCAGACCTAGGGACACATACAGACTGAAAGTGAGGGGATGGAAAAAGATATTCCATGCAAATGGAAATCAAAAGAAAGCTGGAGTAGCAATTCTCCTATCAGACAAAATAGACTTTAAAATAAAGACTATTACAAGAGACAAAGAAGGACACTACATAATGACCAAGGGATCAATCCAAGAAGAAGATATAACAATTGTAAATATTTATGTACCCAACACAGGAGCACCTCAATACATAAGGCAAATGCTAACAGCCATAAAACGGGAAATCAACCATAACACAATCATAGTAGGGGACTTTAACACCCCATTTTCACCAACGGACAGATCATCTAAAATGAAAATAAGGACACACAAGCTTTAAATGATACATTAAACAAGACGGATTTGATATTTATAGAATCTTCCATCCAAAAAAAACCAGAATACATTTTCTTCTCAACTGCTCATGGAACATTCTCCAGGATAGATCATATCTTGGGTCACAAACCAAACCTTGGTAAATTTAAGGACACTGAGATCTTACCAAGTATCTTTTCCGACCACAATGCTATGAGACTAGATATCAATTACAGGAAAAAATCTGTAAAAAACACAAACACATGGAGGCTAAACAATACACTACTAAATAACCAAGAGATCACTGAAGAAATCAAAGAGGAAATCGAAAAATACCTAGAAACAAATGACAACGAAAACACGACAACCCGAAACCTATGCAATGCAGCAAAAGCAGTTCTAAGAGGAAAGTTTATAGCAATACATTCCTACCTCAAGAAACAAGAAACATCTCAAATAAACAACCTAATCTTACACCTAAAGCAATTAGAGAAAGAAGAACAAAAAAAAAAAAAAAAAAAAAAAACCCCAACGTTAGCAGAAGGAAAGAAATCATAAAGATCAGATCAGAAACAAATGAAAAAGAAATGAAGGAAACAATAGCTAAGATCAATAAAACTAAAAGCTGGTTCATTGACAAGATAAACAAAATTGATAAACCGCTAGCCAGATTCATCAAGAAAAAAAGGGAGAAGACTCAAATCAATAGAATTAGAAACAAAAAAGGAGAAGTAACAACTGACACTGCAGAAATACAAAGGATCCTGAGAGATTACTACAAGCAACTATATGCCAATAAAATGGACAACCTGGAAGAAATGGACAAATTCTTAGAAAAGCACAACCTCCTGAGACTGAACCAGGAAGAAATAGAAAATATAAACAGACCAATCACAAGCACTGACATTGAGACTGTGATTAAAACTCTTCCAACAAACAAAAGCCCAGGACAAGATGGCTTCACAGGCGAATTCTAGCAAACATTTAGAGAAGAGCTAACACCTATCCTTCTCAAACTCTTCCAAAATATAGCAGAGGGAGGAACACTCCCAAACTCATTCTACAAGGCCACCATCACCCTGACACAAAAACCAGACAAAGATGTCACAAAGAAAGAAAACTACAGGCAAGTATCACTGATGAACATAGATGCAAAAAATACTAGCAAACAGAATCCAACAGCACATCAAAAGGATTATACACCATGATCAAGTGGGGTTTATCCCAGGAATGCAAGGATTCTTCAATATACGCAAATCAATCAATGTGATACACCATATTATCAAATTGAAGGAAAAAAACCATATGATCATCTCAATAGATGCAGAGAAAGCTTTTGACAAACTTCAACACCAATTTATGATTAAAAACCCTCCAGAAAGTAGGCATAGAGGGCACTTACCTCAACATAATAAAGGCCATATATGACAAACCCACAGCCAACATCATTCTCAATGGTGAAAAACTGAAACCATTTCCACTAAGATCAGGAACAAGACAAGGTTGTCCATTCTCACCACTATTATTCAACATAGTTTTGGAAGTGTTAGCCACAGCAATCAGAGAAGAAAAAGAAATAAAAGGAATCCAAATCGGAAAAGAAGAAGTAAAGCTGTCACTGTTTGCAGATGACATGATACTATACATAGAGAATCCTAAAGATGCTACCAGAAAACTACTAGAGCTAATCAATGAATTTGGTAAAGTAGCAGGATACAAAATTAATGCACAGAAGTCTCTTGCATTCCTATACACTAATGATGAAAAATATGAAAGAGAAATTAAGGAAATGTTCCCATTTACCATTGCAGCAAAAAGAATAAAATACCTAGGAATAAACCTACCTAAGGAGACAAAAGATTTGTATGCAGAAAACTATAAGACACTAATGAAAGAAATTAAAGATGATACAGACAGATGGAGAGACATACCATGTTCTTGGATTGGAAGAATCAACATTGTGAAAATGACTATACTACCCAAAGCAATCTACAGATTCAATTCAATCCCTATCAAACTACCAATGGCATTTTTCACAGAACTAGAACAAAAAACTTCACAATTTGTATGGAAACACAAAAGACCCCGAATAGCCAAAGCACTCTTGAGAAAGAAAAACAGAGGTGGAGAAATCAGGCTCCCTGACTTCAGACTATACTATAAAGCTACAGTAATCAAGGCAGTATGGTACTGGCACAAAAACAGAACAGGATAGAAAGCCTAGAGGTAAACCCACACACATATGGTCACATTGATCAAGGAGGCAAGAATTTGTAACGGAGAAAAGACAGCTTCGTCAATAAGTGCTGCTAGGAAAACTGGACAGCTACACGTAAAAGAATGAAATTAGAACACTCCCTAACACCATACACAAAAATAAACTCAAAATGGATTAAAGACCTAAATGTAAGGCCAGACACCATCAAACTCTTAGAGGAAAATATAGGCAGAACACTCTATGACATAAATCACAGCAAGATCCTTTGTGACCCACCTCCTAGAGAAATGGAAATAAAAACAAAAATAAACAAATGGGACCTAATGAAACTTAAAAGCTTTTAAACAGCAAAGGAAACCATAAACAAGATGAATATACAATGCTCAGAATGGGAGAAAATATTTGCAAATGAAGCAATTGACAAAGGATTAATCTCTAAAACATACAAACAGCTCATGCAGCTCAGTATCAAAAAAACAAATAACCCAATCCAAAAATGGGCAGAAGACCTAAATAGACATTTCTCCAAAGAAGATATACAGATTGCCAACAAACACATGAAAGGATGCTCAACATCACTAATCACTAGAGAAATGCAAATCAAAACTACCATGAGGTACCACCTCACAGCAGTCAGAATGGCCATCATCAAAAAATCTACAAACAATAAATGCTGGAGAGGGTGTGGAGAAAAGGGAACCCTCTTGCACTGTTGGTGGGAATATAAATTGATACAGCCACTATGGAGAACAGTATGGAGGTTCCTTAAAAAATGAAAAATAGAACTACCATAAGACCCAGCAATCCCACTACTGGGCATATACCCTAAGAAAACCATAATTCAAAATGAGTCATGTACCACAATGTTCATTGCAGGTCTCTTTACAATAGCCAGTACATGGAAGCAATCTAAGTGGCCATCGACAGATGAATGGATAAAGAAGATGTGGCACATATATACAGTGGAATATTACTCATCCATAAAAAGAAATGAAATTGAGTTATTTGTAGTGAGGTGGCTGGTCCTAGAGTGTGTCATACAGTGTGAAGTAAGTCAGAAAGAGAAAAACAAATACCTTATGCTAACACATGTATATGGAATCTAAAAAAAAAAAAAAATGGTTCTGAAGAACCTAGTGGCAGGACAGGAGTAAAGACACCGACACAGGGAATGGACTTGAGGACACGGGGAGGGGGAAGGGTAAGCTGGGACAAAGTGAGAGAGTGGCATGGACATATATACACTACCAAATGTAAAATAGATAGCTAGTGGGAAGCAGCCAGAGAGCACAGGGAGATCAGCTCGGTGCTTTGTGACCACCTAGAGGGGTGAGACAGCGAGGGTGGGAAGGAGATGCAAGAGGGAGGAGATATGGGGATATATTATGTATATGTATAGCTGATTCACTTTGTTATACAGCAGAAACTAACAGACCATTGTAAAGCAACTATACTCCAATAAAGATGTTAAAAAAAAAAAAAAAAAAGAAAAGAAAAGAAACATCCAAGAAGAGGCCTGTTAGGATCGCTATCAACTCTGGGGAGAGTTGAATGCATCCACTATGCTGCTCCAACTCAGGAATAATCAGAGCCAAATGCAAGCACACTTGAAAGCATTCCTCAAAGTCCACACAAACCCATCAACTAGGGAGGCAGCCTCACAAGCACTAGGGGCTTCTGATCAAACACTGAATGAACAATAATCTACTCTAACCCAGAGGCAACCCTAAGTAGCCAGGCTGAAAGAAAAAAGGGGGAGGAGAGGAATCTTAGCAAGGTCATTACAGGATACACACTTCAAGAGAAAGAGACTTTCAAGAATTATTTCAGCCAAGCCAGTAAACAAATACAAAACAAAATGAGCAAACAACAACAAAATAACCCTGGGAGAGGGGATCAGCATCCAAAGTTGCTAAATTATTTAATCCCTTCCTGAAAACTACAAGACATGCAAAGAAACAGAAAGGTGTGACCCACGCACAGGGAAAATATCAAGCAATAAAAGCTGCTTTAAATAGACCCAGATGATATAGACTATGCAGACAAAGACCTCAAAGCAGCCATTATGAATACCTTCAAAAACTAAAAGTTAAGAAACTGTGAATATGTTACTAAGAATTAGGAGAAGCTAAGATGACAATGACTCATAAAATGGAGGTTATCAATAAAGAGATACGTAATATTACAAAGAACCAAACAGAAATTCTGGAGTTGAAAGTACAGTAACCAAAATGAAATATTCACTAGAGGGGCTCAACAGTAGAAGAAAGATGAGAGAATCCATAAACTTGAAGAGAGACTAATAGATATTAGGCAATTTGAAGAGCAAAGGGAAAAATAATAAATAAAAATGAAAAGAAGAGAAATGTGGGACACCGTTATGGGTGCTGACATACACGTAATGGGACTACCAGGAGAGGTGAGAGGGAAAACGACAGAAGAAAAAATATTAAAAGAATAGCTGAAAACTTCCGAAATTTGATGAAACACATTAATCTACATACAAAGAAGCTCAGCCAACTTCAAGTAGGATAAACTTAGAAGGTCCACACCCAGACACATGAATAATCACAAAGATAAAAATCCAAAGAAAAAGAAAAAAGCCTTGAAAGCAGTAAGAGAAAAACAATCCAACATGTACAAGGGAACCCCAATATGATTAAGAGCAGACTTCTTATTACAAACAGTGGAGGCCAGAAGGCAACAGGATGACATATTCAAAGTGCTGACAGTAAAAAACTGTCAATCAAGAATCTTATATCCAGCAAAACTATACTATTTCAAAAATGAAAGTGAAAAAGATATTCCCAGGTGAACAAAAATCGAGATCATTTGCCATAGTAGACATACCTTACAAAAAATACTACAGGAAGTTCTGCAGGCTGAGAGTGACACCAGACAGTAATTCAAATCCACACAAAAAACAAGCTGTCAATACAGGTAATTATGTAGGTGATTACAAATGACAGTATAATTGTATCTTTCTGCTCTTAACTGATTTTAAGATCAATTGCATAAAACAAATATATGTAATTATATTGTTGAGCCTATAACATAAAAATGTAATATATTTGACAAGAGCACCAAGGAGGCAAGCGGGAATAAAGTTCTATCTGAGTAAGGAAATGACATCAGATGGAATTCAAACCCACGGTAAGCAATGAAGAGAACCAGAAAGAGTAAATAAGAACATTAATATAACACACTCCATACATATTGATATACACTTGTTCTACTTTCTTCTCTCAGCTTCTTTAAAAGTATAAGATTAAATAAAGTAATAATTATAATAATGTATTATACATGATATGTATAATAATAATAGCACAAAAAGAAGTGGCAATGCACTAATTAAGTTTTTTAGGTTTCTCTGAAACAAAGTCAGTACAAATCTGAAGTCGATTCTGATAACTTAAAATTTAGACTTATAAACCTTAGAGCAACCACTAACAAAATTAACCAAATAGAAATTAAAAGTCTCTAATGGAATTAAACTGTTACACTAGAAAGTATCTAATACAAAAGAACACAATTAAGGAGGGATAGAGAAACCAAAAGCACATGATGAACACAGAAAACAAAAGGCAAAGTGGCAGATGAAATTTCAACCATATCAAAAATAATATCACTAAATATGAATGGATTAAACAACCTGATCAAGAGACAAAGGCTGTCAGACTGGATTTAAAAAAAAACAATAACTATACACTGTCTGCAGGAGATACACTCTACATTCAAGGATCAAACTGGTTGAAAGTAAAATGATAGAAAAAGATATATCATACAAGCAACAGTAACAAAAAACTGGAATGGCTATATTAATATCAGACAACATTGACTTTAAAACAAAAACTATGTTATTGGTGATAAAGAGGGATATTTCATAATGATTGAAAAGATCACTCTATCAGGAATATGTAATGATTACAAAAAGATGTGCACCTAACAACAGAGCCACAACATACATGAAGAAAAACTTTAATTTTACAGAATTGAGGGAAAAACAGACAACTGAACAACAATTGTGGGAATCTTCAATACCCCACTTTTAATTACTGATAGAAGATCAAAAAAGAAATAGAAATTTAAACAATACTATAAATCAACTACATGTAACAATCATCTATAGAACATTCCACCCAACAGCAGCAGAATACACATTCTTCTCAAATACCCAGGGAACATTCTTTAAAACAGACCATATGCTAGGCCATAAAACAAACCACAATAAATTTTAAAGGACTACAATCATACAAAGCATCTTATCTGATCACTATAGAATTAAATTAGAAATCAGTAACACAAAGAAATTTAAGAAATTCACAAGTACGTGAAAATTAAACAGCATATGCCTAAGTAACCAATGGGTCAAAGAAGAAATCACGAGGCGAGTTAGAAACTACTTTGAGACGAATGAAAACAGAAACACAACACACCAAACTTTATGGGATACATCTAAAGCAATACTCAGGAGGAAATTTATAGCTGTAAAAACCTATATTATAAAAGAAGAAAGATCTCTAATCAGTAACCTAAATTTCCACTTTAAAAAACTAGAAAAAGTAGAGTGAACTAAACTCAAACCTAGAAAAAAGAAGAAAATAATGAACAATAGACCAAAAAGAAATAAAATAGAGAATAAAAACTAAAGAAAATCACCAAACTAGAGTTTTTTTATATGAAAAGATCAACAAAATTAACAAACACTTAGCTAGACTGGCCAAGGGAAAAAAAAGAGAGAGAGAGAGAGAGAGAGAGAAGACACAAATTACCAAAATCAGGAATGACATAAGACTGCTACCAACCTTACAAAAAAATTTTTTTTAATAATTTAAGGTAATATTATGAACAGCTATATGTTAACAAATTAGATGACTCAGGGCAAACAGACAGATTCCTAGAGAGATATAAATTATGAAAACATACCCAAGAAGAAGTAGAAACTCTGCAAAAACCTAAAAAGTAAAGAGGGCAATTAGTAATTTTAAAACTTCTCCCAAAGTAAAGTCCAGGCCCAGAAGATTTCACTAGTGAACTGCATCAAATATTCAAGAAAGAATTAATACCAATCTTTCACAAACTCTTCCCAAAAAATAGAAGAGGAGGGAATACATACCAACTAATTCTACGAGGTCAGTATTACCCAGATGCCAAAACCAGACAAAGATCTAAAAAGAGGGAAAAACAACCCAAAAAACTACAGACCAATATTCATTACCAATATAGATACAAAAATTCTCAACAAAATACTAGCAAACCAAATCCAGTAATATATAAAAAGGGAATACACACCATGACCAAGTGGAATTTACCCCAAAAACACAAGAATGATTTCAAATCCAAAATTCAATTAATGTAATACACCATATTATCAGAATAAGGGATCAAAAAAATACACACTATAAGCAGAAAAGTACACTGGACCAAATCCAACACCCTTTCATGATAAGAACACTCAACAAAGTAGAATTAGAGGGAGTTTATTCAATGTGATAAAGAACATCTACTATAAAACCACAGTTAACATTGTACTCAATGGTGAAAGACTAAACGCTTTACCCCCCAAGATCAGGAACAAGACAAGGACATCTGCTCTCACCATTTCTATTCAACATTATAATAGAGGGTCTAGCCAGGGGTATTTGGCAAGAAAAAAAAGAAATAAAAGGTATGAAGATTGAAAAGGAAGATGACAAGATCTTTTACATATAAAATCCAAAGGCAACAACTAAAAAAAATAAATTAGTACTAATAAAAGGTTCAGCAAGATTGCAGGATACAAGATCAATATTAGAAAATTAATTGTATTTCCATACACTTGAAATAAATATTGCAAAATGAAATTAAGAAAATAATTCTGTTTATAATAGCATCAAAAAGAACAAAATACTTAGGAATAAATTTAACAGAAGAAATGAAAAGCTGTAGATGGAAAACTACAAAACACTGCTGAAAGAAATTAAAGAAAATATAAATAAATGGAAAGATATTCCATGTTCATGGATCAGAAAGATCAATACGGCAATACTTACCATAGTGATCTACAGATTAAACACAATCCCTATCAAAATCCCAGTTAGTTTTTTGTAGAAATTGACAAATGGATCCTAAAATTTCTATGGAAAAGGAAGGGATCCAGAATAGACAAAAACAGTCTAGAAAAAGAAAAAAGTTAGGGACTCCCACTTCCTGATTTCAAAACTTACTACAATGCTATAGTAATAAAGACAGTGTGTAGTACTGACATAAAGACAGACATGTAGATCAATGGAATAGAATTGAGAGTCCAAAAATAAAACCTGACATTTATGGCCACTGATTTCTGACAAGAGTGCCAAGACAATTTTATAGGGAAATAAGGTTCTTTACAAAAAACAGTGCTGGGACAATTGGATAGCCACATAAAAAAGAATGAAGTTGGCTCTCTACCTCACACCACACATAAAACAATTAATTCAAAATGGATCACAGACCTAAATGTAAGAGCTACAACTATAAAACTCTTAGAAGAAAACATAGGAGTCAATCTTCATGATGCTGGATTAGGCTAAATTTTCTTAGGTACAACACCAAAAGCACAAGTGACCAAAGAAACACATAAGCAAACTAGATAACAGCAAAATAAATTTAAAACTTTTGAGCTGCAAAAGATACCATCAAGAAGTTAAGATAACTTACATAATGGAAGAAAATATTTTCAAATTGAATATCTGATAAAGACTTGTATCTAGTATATATAAAGAACTCTTACAGCTCAAAAATAAAAAGACAAATAACCTAATTTAAAAATGTGCAAAAGATCTGAATAGACATCTCTCTAATGAAGATATACAAATGACCAATAAGCACAGAAAATAATGTTCACTATCATTAGTTATAAGGGAAATGCAAATCAAAACCATAATTAGAGACCATTTCACATCCACTAGAACAGATATAATCAAAAAGACAGTATGTGTTGGAGAACATGTGGAAAAATTGGGACCCTCATATGTTGCTAGTATAGATGTAAAATGGTACAGCCACTGTGGAAAACAGTTTTGCAGTTCCTCATAAGGTTATAACAGTTACGAAATGACTCAGCAATTCCACTCTTAGGTATATAGCCAAGAGAAATGAAAACATTTCTACGATTCCCTTAACCTTTGCCTCATGGCTTTTTCATGGTCACAAGATGACTGGCTCATTCCTTGACATCACTTCCAAATTTCAGGACAAAAGAAGGTAAAAATAAATGGAAAAAAGTTTCAAACTTGCTTACCAGTTAGGTCTGCCATAGGGAGGTTTCTAGGAGATTAGCTCTCCTAGAAACTTTGCTTGTTCATTAGGCCAAATGTTTGTCATTTGGCCATCCCTGGCTGAAGGTGACTATAGGAAAGAGGTCTGAGGATATGGACTAGGCCAACCATCCAGCATTGACTGCCACCATAACTTAATAATTTATTAAGTGCTTTACTTAGCACTATCTAGCACGCATTACTTTCCCATCTAACCTTACAAATTTGCATGTAGTTAGGCTTTGGTGAAGACCATCAATGGGGTAGGGTTTCAGAGATCATCTAGTCCAACACTCCCCATATGATTATGGGCAAGAAGTCATTCAGACCCTGCTTGAACCATTTCATGAACCACTATCTCATGAAGTAATTCACTCTGGACAAAGAAAACTACTTCATCCAAGCCATATCTACCTCACTGTGGGTTCATTTGTTTAAAGTATTAGAAAGTCATATTAATTAAGAAAGCACCATCTCATTTAAATCTTAGAACAGCTATATAAATTGATAAAACAGGCATTATAAATCCCATCTAACCAATTGGGAATCTGAAACTCAGCTAATTTAGGAGACTTGAATCCAGACTGTCTAATGAAAAATGATAATACTAGGCCAATTCCTTTTCCACAAGCAGTCCTTCACATATTTTAAGCTGGGGCCCATGAACAATTGATGGGTCAGCTTTGGGTGATCCATGGAGCTGTTAAAATTGTATTCAATAATAGATATATGATCCATTTTTTGCAGAAAGGGTCCTTAGCTGTCATCAGATTTTACTGTGACTCCCCACTTAGTGACTCCCCAAATGGTGAAAAAACACTGATTTTAAAAAGATTGTGAAATGCTTCTTCTTTCCCAGAGTTTTTACTTCCTCAGATGAAACATCTCCACTTTCTCCAGTCATGCCTCTTGATTTCCCCTACTCTACCCCTCAGACCTATTCTTCCCTGCTCTTCCCTATCTTATCAAATGGCAGTCACCTGAGAGTCATGTTTGATTCCTTACCATCCCACACTCTCACCTCCAGTCCAACAAAAGAGCTGCTTATTTTCCTTTTCAATTTCCTTTTCAATACACATTTCTTCATCTCAGCTGCCATGATCATTTCCAGCTAGAGCTAATGCAGTCTCCTAATTGCCCCCTTCCTCCTTCTATCCGCACCCCTCTTTCAACCAAGAATAGTCTTTCTAAAATGTCAAGTAAATCATGTTATTCCCTTGCTTGAAACATCTGTGGTTTCCTCTGACACTCAGTAAAACTTCCAGCCGCCTACCCATGGCCCTGAAGACCATGGGTGATCTGACCCAAGCCTTCTTCTCTGATGCTACCTCACTCTTCTTGCTCCCCTCATTCACTGCATTGGATTGACAGCAGCCTGCTTTCAGTTCCTAGCACATGTCACATTTCTTCCCATCTCAGGACCATTCCTCTCTTCCAGAATGTCCTTTACCCCATTCCTCCCCATCCTTCTGTCCTCAGTTTAAATATTATTTCCTCAGAGATACTCAATCTTTCTAAATTAGGACTAATTCAACTCTCCCTATTTATCGCAGCTCCTTAATGAGTTGTTAATTAGTTAGCAAGCTATTGTGTGTGTGCGCATGTTTGTTTATTCTGTTTTCCCCTTTAGACTATAAGCTTCATGAGGGTAGGTTCCATATTTGTCTTTTACCGTTGTACTTCCAGTGGCTTGTTCAGTGCTGGCTAGATGATAAGCACAAAAACGTCAATGAATGAATGAAAGAATACCCAGTTTCAAGTCCTCTCACCATCCTGGACATATTCTAATGTGTAATATACCTCTTAAAATGTGGTCCCAGGGCTTCCCTGGTGGCGCAGTGGTTGAGAATCTGCCTGCCAATGCAGGGGACACGGGTTCGAGCCCTGGTCTGGGAAGATCCCACATGCCACGGAGCAACTAGGCCCGTGAGCCACAACTACTGAGTCTGCGCGTCTGGAACCTGTGCTCCGCAACAAGAGAGGCCACGATAGTGAGAGGCCCGCGCACTGCGATGAAGAGCGGCCCCCGCTTGCCACAACTAGAGAAAGCCCTCGCACAGAAACGAAGACCCAACACAACCAAAAACTTTAAAAAATTAATTAATTAAAAAAAAAAAAATGTGGTCCCAAAATTAATCTCAAATTTCCAGGTGAGGCCTAACCCTTTCAGAGAGGTCTGGGCATGCCATGTTTACCTAATTCTTCCCTCCTTTTCTATATCAAAATAGGCTACTTCACAAACCTCCACAAGGAAATGTTCTAATAAGCTCTGTGTCTCTGCCATTGGTAAATGTGACCATATATATATACTCAGTATATCACAAATTAAAGAGAGATTTTGAGTATGGACTCATAAAGCATCAGTAAAGAATGCAGCAAGCCTCTGGCTCCCAATTCAGAGCTTTTTGTATTGCCTTCCTAAAATCAGTCGACGATGCCCCAGTTTAAACTTCTGTCCCCAAGTAAAAAATATTTCAACATGCTGGCCATCAGAATATGCACAATGAAGATTTGTATTTCTAGTGCCCTGCCTCCAATATGCATGATAGCCTATCAGTTTGTTTCCCCTTCAACCTTCATGCTACAAAGCACAAAGGCACCAGGAGTCCCCAAGTATCTAGGGGTTTTTCTGGACACAACGGATTCAGCTTGTTTTCTGAGTGCAGGGGTAAGTTCAAAAGACGTTCTACAACTCAGGTATATAAACAAGCTAGAGCTGGAAGAGGCTGCTGAGAAGTCAGCGTGTCATCTCTGCTTTGTTAGATAAGCAACACACAAAATCAAACCAACCTGTTAAAATTATTACCATCTCCCTACTTACCAACAATGATGCAGTGGACGGCAGAGAGCATTAATCACTCGAAAATATCTAATCAGAGTAGAGACCTTTTATATTACCATTTAAATTCTTAACTGCCCTCAGCCTGATTTCTTTTAAGCAAAGGCCCACAGCCCTTACACATTTCATGATTATTTTCTCTAGTTATGTAGCCTTTATTTTCTTCCTAGTGTCTCATTTTTTGTCCCCCTCCCCCATTCCATTCTTTCCCTTCAAATGGACAGAACCTGGTTCCTATCACCTAGAGATGAATTAACCTTTCCAAATATCCTGACATCGCCTTCCTAGAAAAGTTCCCCAGAGCTCTGTGACCGATGGAGAAGAGAGGCAGCTTGGCTTTGACTTTAATATACATTTTGAAATACCTTTTGCAGGAAGGCTGGAAATAAGGAACTAATAACAAAGTGCTTCTAAAATTACCGGTAAATCTGAAGCATTCTGCCTGGTGCACAGCCTTTTGCGAGTTTTTAATTCATCAATTAAGTGATCAAAGATCTTGTTCAAGATACGATTACATTTCTTTTGTTCTCTTTGCACAATCATAGTAAAATTGATAGCATTCCTAAAATCAAACGGGTTCCAAAGCTAAAAATAAAAACAGACAAAACGACACCCTAACATTCATCACTTTCTACAGGCTATGATTGGTCCTTAACTAATTGGGATACAAATGCTAGGACAAACCATTCCACAGTGATGATGTCAAAGGAGAAACTTGAAGTTTCCACATTCCTAAAGCAGCTACTACGCATTTAGGCTGTAGCCAGGCCCTTCTGGGAAAGGGTGCAGACAGAGAAGTTCTGGCTACTTGCCAATGCCAAACCCAAGAGTAAATAATTTCAATAATAGAGAATGGAGGTCTTTAAGTGGCTGCTGATGACCTTTGTCACATACACAGGATTACTCTTCCTTATACCACTGAAAACCAAACAAATCCATAGCCTAAGAATCAGAAGGAAATATTTCTTAAATTACCACAATCCTTCTTAATCCTTGTTCCCCAGGAGTCAGTTATGTTTACTGTATTTTGTCTGAATATTCTTGCTTGTCTAAAAGTGGGGCTAATAAGCTATTTCTCTAAAAGGTCAGACAATAAATATTTTAGGCTTTGTGGGCCCCTCAGTCTCTTATACAACCATTCAACTCCACCACTGTACTGTGAAAGCAGCCACAGAGGACATGTCAGTGAATGGGTGTGGCTGTGATCCAATAAATCTTTATTTACAAAAACAGGCACTGGGCCAGATTTGCCTGTGGACCACAGTTTGCCCACCCCGTCTCTAAAACATGGTCATGACCATAACCCACTCTTGGGGTCCTTAATCTACATCACATGAATGCTGGACAATTTGTAGGAGAGTTCTTATTATGGCCTCAGGATAGAAAAATAGAATTGGTCTGATAGTGGAAAGAAGGTTATTGAGCCACAAGCATAACTTTCTTATGGTTTTCTCTTCAAAAAGTTCATTTTACTCTCCAAATTAAATTTTTTGGAAACATTCATTGTTTCTTTTAAAGAACATTAGATTTCACATTGCATCCCAGTTATTTATTACCTGAGTTTTGGTCTTAACAAATACGATTTTGTTATTCTCTGTCATCAGTGGAGCAAGCACATGTGGTTCTGATTGACAAAATTGTGATAAAATTCACTGCATCCTTTAAAGAAAAGTGACTGAAAAGTTTTCAGACTGCTGCAGAGAACACAGGGGGGAAAACGAGAGGATTGAATTTCAACAAAAGACATGCCAGATTTTTTTCCTGCTCTTATTCTTCAACATTCTCCCACTACTCAGTATCTAATTAGGTACTGGAACAATCTGGGAATCATGTGTTTCTCTTTAAACTTTTGGCCAAGTCCATCTCACTATGGTTAATGTTGGGTACACTTAGGTTCCCTGCCAGGGACTAGTATTGGGTGACATCACATGCTGTGTCACAAACAATGGAACAGAAATAAGTGTGCACGGTCTGAGACAAGCAAAACACTCGCAGTCATTTTGGTTTTTCCTCTTTTCTTTTACTTCAAATCCATGTTCATTTGTTTGCTTGAAAACCCTCCTTTGTCTCTCAACTTTTTCCAGAAACAGATATCCCTTGCTATTATTGCCCCCAGAAAAAATTACAATTCAATTTTTTAAAAATCTCATGGGCCCACATAATATCTGCATTGTTGAGCTCTGTTGGAACGGCTTTCTTGATTAACTTAAGAGTGAACAAAACACAGGACATTCGTTGAGAACACCACAGTAAGTCACCACATAACCTATTTGCCCTTATAAATAGGTCGCCTACTGGACAAGAAAAAAGAGAGAATGGACATAATGCAAACAACACGACCTTCAAAGCTGTCTGGCATGTGGTTGTTTCCCTCATGAACTGATATTCGTATCTGAGAACGACCATCCCATCTCCATGCTACAGCCTTCTTGATACAGAACTGGAACAAAAGGAAGTTATGTAACTCATCAGCTACTAGGGGAATGTTGAGGATGCCAAAAAAGACACAGACATAGTCAGACCTTTTTAACTTGAAAAAAAAAAAGTGTCGTTTGTGAGTGGAGAATAAATATCCTGAAACTCTCTTCCATATGTCTGCTTTCCTTCTACTGGGCTACATTCCAAAGAGGTCGTAGTAGTTCCATGTTTTTCTCTGAAGTATGAAAAACTATTCTGAACAGATTTTAAAAATGGTTTTCTTCACAGTCACTAATGTACAAATGTTCCCCCGTAATTGCTTTCAAGTGAATTTAACAATATTCGGAATTCCTTGGCTAGGTGATTCCTGATTTAAGAAGTAATTTGAAGAGTCACTCTCATCAGATGATCCTCAACTATTGGTGATGGGAAACAAGCACTTTTTAAATATATTGCTTGACAATACAAACTATCTACTTAGTAACACTGCCCCACGGCTACCAATATTGTACTTCTGACTAAATGCTTGCCATAAGCATAATGCTTTCTAAATGTCCTTTTTAACAAACTCTTATAAAATATTCCTTTGAGGGTTGAAGACGCCAATAAATTGTAGAACCTAGGCCTTTCACTGGGTCATCATCTATATGCAAAATATCTTGGTAAATTATGGGCCTGCAATGTACATACATTCTGATATTAGACATTTTTGCTTACCCAAACCAGCAGGTCAGCCATCTTGCTTATCTAGCTTATTGAAAATTCCCAGAAAAATGACTATCACCTATAGGATTCCCACAATAAACCATGCTAAACTGACCAACTGTCTTACTGCTAGCTAATCAGTTCTCCATTTCTCTTGCTTTTTCAGTGGGTTCCTTTAAATTTTTTCCTCTCTTTCGTTCTCTGTCTTTATTTTGTGTTACTCCATACCACCCCTAAGGCAGAAATGTGGGCTTTGACCAGCTAAGAAAAATATAAATAATCTCAAAACTGTATGAAGTGAATTCAGCTCAAAGAAGGGTGAAAGATTTGGTAAAGATTTCAAACATTTTGATCAATTCTAACTCAAAAGACTATCTTCAAGTTGAGTATTTAACCAGGGCCTGATTCAAAGCAAAAACATAATAAAAAAAAATCTCAACTCATCTTCATATCTTTAGTCAAAGGAATAATAATCTCCATATTTCATTTTTATAGAGGTTAAAAAGATATACATGTCCTGACTTTTTTGATAAATTAACAACATTTGGAAAAGAAATTCATTATGCTAAAAACAACTGCAAATTTACATTGAGGAAACTTCCTTTGGTTCAGAGTTCTGTCCTGTCAGTGGATCTATAAATTTATTATTTTTAAATTTGTCTTTATATGGAAGCATCTCAACTGCTTCTAATTGTCTTTATTTTTCTTCCCTGAATCTTTTCTAGCTCCACTACATTTTTATTCAATTACAGCAAACAAAGAAACCTGGGACGGCTATTCTAGGAGCAGACACATTATGGTCTTAAAAAAGATATATTCTCATACACTAAATGGTTTAACAAGTCCTATATACAAAGTTAGCACAGAAACTCAAGTTGTTTCCTGCTAGTATTCTCAGCTGCAACAGTGGGTGTTGTTCTCCCCACTAGCTCCTGTAGTAATTGGCAAAAGTCAAGCTGGGGAAAGTTTCTTTTCTCCTGCACCCTAACACATTAGCAATAGCAACCAGAGAATGCTGCCAATTAGTGTTTTGTTTAAGCTATTATTTTGATCAGCTTTGAAAATTAGAAGAAAACTTATTTAGTAATAATTGCTTTTGAAAGAGTATGGTCACCACTTATAGAATTAAAATCAGGATATACAACTTCCAAAACACTGACAAAAATAGAAGCAAAGAATACACAGTTTATGGTTCAAAAGAGAGGAAATAGCAAAAATACATGATTAAAAAGGAAGCTCTAAAAGCAGTAAGAGTGATATAGGTTAACATAATAATTATAGTAAATATAAATGAGTTAACTACTCCTATCAGGGACAAAAATTCTTAAATTGGATTTAAAAAATTGCCTAAGCACTTAAAAGTGACATAGAAAATTAAAAATTAAAAGGATGGACAAAGATGTAACAGACTAACATAAACCAAAATAAAGTGATAGTTCCTATATTAGTACCAGTGAAAGCAAAAATCAAGGCAAGGCATTAAATGAATAAAGAGGGTATTACTCTATTGATAAAAGGTACAATATATATAATGAAATTGTAACAATCATTAATTTTTATGCATGGAATAACATTGCCCTAAATTAGAAAAATAAAATTTTTTAAGTAAAGGAAAAGCAACAAAAATGCAAGAAACACCAGAGTATAAATTTGACAGATTAAATTAACAAAATAGAAGTAATACATATGATTACCCCCACACAAAGCAAAGCAAAAGCAAAGCAAACATTTTAATATCCATAGAGTATTAATATTATTTTCCCATATATTACCTAGAAAGAAATATTGACTGAACACCAAATGGTAAAAATTATACAGGCAGCATACTCTATTATATGCCCACAGTGTAATAAAACTTTAAGCATGAACTAAAGAAAACAAAACCTTCAACAATTTGAACACTTTTTAGGGACTCTTAATTGGAAGCACTCACAGATTATTTCGGAAATAACAATGATAACACTACTATAGTAACACTTTTAAGATGTAACTAAAGCTATGCCCAGAGGCAAATTAATAACCTCAATTGTTAGCTTATTAAACAGTAAGGAATCAAAATAAATTAAAATATTTAAATACAAATATTTTTAGATAGGTATGTATATGTTTTTAATGTAAATAGTATACAATTAAAGAAGCCCATCACACTCAACCTCTACATTCACAGAGGAAATGCCTGATGGTTGGCTCCTGGCTACCATTTGTGGTTGGGGAAAGGAAGACCTACCAGTAATGTATCAACTGCTATGCTCGGAGAGAACCCTAACAAGAAAAACAGAACGAAAAAAATATACAACTGCCAGAAACATGAGCTTGTACTAGCTATAAATACTGAGCAACCCAGATGAGATGTTCCCAAATGCTGAACTATACAGACCAGTGGTGTCAAAGTATTGCATACCTATTTTTAAAAGTAGGACTCCTGAGAAGTAGGATTCCTTAAACTTCCAAATCAGAATCTCCAGGGGTAGGGCATAGGGGGGGGTCTGTGTTTTTAACAAAGCCTTCTGGTGAGTTTAAGTCACTGGATATTGATCATCATTGTTAAGTATCAGGCAATAAGGAAAAGTAACTAAATACATGAAGACTATCAGCAACTGAAAGAGGGAAAACAACTGAAAAGATAGAGAAATAGACCTAATATTAAAACAGGAAACAGTAGAGAGTATTTAACTCTCAGTCTCAGTGGAATTAAAGAGGGTATTTCATCACTGAAGCAAGAATAGAATTTTTAAAAAGAAAGAAGGGGGGAGGGGGAAGGAGAAACTACTTGAGAACAAGCATGAATTCTTCAAAATTCAGGGGGAAAAAAAAAGAATGGGTGATGCCTTTAGTTAAAGGCGGTGAAGAGCAGAATAGAAACTACTGAAAACTGAATGAATACATCAGAAGACCAGAAAGAATTCTCCACGTCGTAAGAGTTTTTAAAAGTGCAAATGGAGAGAAGAGAGGAGCGTGATGGCTTTGTAGTGTGTCAGTTTGGCTACAATGAATTACATTTCCTAGAATTTTATTTTATATGTATATATTTTTATATATACACACACTATTTATGTACCACTATCCAAAGGAATTATCCATTTAATCCTCCTTTAATCTTATGAGAATGATGCTATAACTATCCACATTGTATAGATGAGGAAACTTAGGCAAAGTGATTTACGTGGCTTGCTCAAGGCCATACAGCTAATAATTGTTGGAACTGGATTTGAAACTATACCCACTGGTTTCAGGATCCACCCTTTTAATCACTACAAATCACAGACAGCAATTAAACCAGAAAAACCAATCATTGTCTAAATAATTGTTGCTAATGTGCTTCTGAAATTTCATGTGTTTATTTACCAAGTCTACTGTACTTACATTTTCCAATTCATTCATTAATTTCCTTGCTCCAATGCATTTGAAATTGTTGCATCAGTTGTTCTTTTTCTTTTTTAATGTATTTTTTTCCTAAATGAAAACTGCATGCTCCTAAAGCATTCAAACTACAAAGAACTGAAGTAAAAACACCCCATGATTTCTACTTCTGCCAACAGTTTGTTATACATAATTCCAGGCATTTTTTATGTATACTGCTAGAAAGAAGACAGAGAAAGGGGTATGGGGAGAATTACACAACAGGCTTCAGTTGAGAGATGGGTATATAAGTGTTTGTTTAATTATTATTTATACTTTCTATATATAATATTTCTTTGTAAGAATGAAATAATTTAACTGACAAATAAGCAAACTGCCTTTCACCACAAATGGTATACTTATTAGTATATTCACCAATTTTATTAAACTTTCTAGCAGCAAATCAGATATAAAAGCACATCTTGCTACTCTATTTCCCAAGATAACCCTCAGAAATTTGAACTATGTGCTATGGAAGTGCTTGAATGGAAAGTAAGGAACACTCACGTTCAACTAAAACTCCATTACTTCATGTACTCTCAGGAGCTAGCAAGAAAACATATTCTTTTCTAGGACATTTTAATGAAAGTAATATTAAACATAGTCAGATATTATAATAAGAACACATTTACTCTATGTTCAAACACTGCATTTTCCCACTGTACTGCTACTTTTAAAACAAAAACAGCAATAAAAATAAGATGTGATAGGCACAGGTCTGAGAACCTTTGAAAGTTTTAGCTCATGTGATCTTTGTGCCAAATGGTCAAAGTGGGAATTTTTATTCCCATTTTACAGAAAAGGAAACTGTGGCTCTGGTAAATAAAATAATATGCCCAGGTCACATGGCCACTAGGTGGCAGCCCCTGTTTCCAACCCAGTCTCTTGCCTACAAGTCCAGGGCTCCTTCTATTCTATCATCGAATAGGTTGGTTTTTCCTAGTGGCAAGCAACAGAAACCAACCATGGCTGATGAAAAAAGAAAAAAAGGGCAGTGGGTAATGCAAAGAACCCCCAGAAAGACTGGAGAGCTAGATTTGGGGCAACACAGACAAAAATACTTCCAAAATTCATACCACAGACTGAGTGGAGAGAGGACATTACTACTGTCACTGCTGAGCACTCAAGAACACAAGTAGGAACATGTGATGGTCTCAATGATGCAGCATCACTGCTGTCTCAGGACACACTCTTTCTGCAGCCATTGCCCCTAGGAGGGAATGACCTCGAGGGTGTGCTTTCCCTATCGCTCTAGAACAGTTGTCCCTAGAGTCTAGACTATGCACTTGAACTCCAGCTGCAAGAGAGCCAAAGAGGGTGTGAGGGAAGAAAAGCAAATAACTGGCATTTCAGCTTTTCCAGCAAGAGGTAGGTAGTGCCCACAACAAGGCTTGTAAGATGAGAGAGAACCCAAAACATGAGAAGGAGGTTCTGACATTGTGAGCAAAATGGATGACAAATGCTCCCTGAAAGACCACCCTTTGACTGCTCCACCAGCAACATACATCGTTCTTACTCATACTTTTTCTTCTCCCACAAAGAGCTCTTACCTAACATAATACATCAACCCCTATCTAACCTAAAAGCACATCTTCTTTCCTCCAATGGTGGACAACCCAAAGACCTTTCAGTTAATGCATCCAGCTACAAGTCCAAGATCTTCTTGAGTACTGTCACTTTACTTTTCAATAGTCTGTAATCTATAGACTAAACTATAAAGTTAATAATCATTAACATAAACAATATAAGACAGACAGAAATGACAGGGTAAAGGGAGAGAAAAAGATTTCTTAAGATATGTAAACGTACATGAGACACCACAGCAGGTAAGAAAATATGGGCAGATATAACAGTCACCTGCAAATAGACATGATGTTATCGTTGGTACTTCTGACTTCCCTCCTCCACACCTCCTTCCACAGTTCAATTTCATTCTGCTCCTCAGCTGACCCGGTTTCTTTACCCAATGTGATGACCTAAACCTTCATTCCCAAGGGATTTGAGATATTCATGTAGTCCTTCGTTTACTTTTATCACTGGAGCAGTACAAGAAGGTACCCCAAAGCCTGGGTTCCAAATCCCCTGGGTTCCAAACTCCTTGCTGCCGTCATATAGCAGTAACTTTATTGACAGGAACAATCTACCATGCCAAACCTAAACATCCCTTTTCACCTATTTGTCAAATGGCACAAGAAGTCTGAAATGACTGGGCGTGGTGGCTCGGCCTGAATTCATTGGAATAACTGCTGTTCCCTTGATGGAAGCCATCTTTCTTTGGGTACTAAGCCTCTCAATCAGCAGATCTCAGAGATCCTGAGATGAGAAATGTTCCAGATGTGGCTGATAGGCATTCACCATTCCAACCATTTCTTCATTTCAACCACCTGATTCTAGAATTGTGGCTACAGGGGATTTTCTTGAACTCAATTACTCCTGAAATGACTTCTGATTCTCACCCTTCCAGCCTTCCAGTGATTTCATAAGCACCTAATTACCTATATTAAAGCCCTTTCTGCCTAAAATACCTGGAGTGATCTTTGTTTTTGCACTGAATCTTGAGTGATACAGGAATTAAAACTTTGTGAGTGGGTCATTAGCTGTAGCTGTGAGAGGCATAATTCCCTTTTCCTCCTCCTCGATTCTCAAACTTATATATTCTTGTATGACAAACACAGAATCACATTTTGATCACTAGTTCAAAGCATACTTACTAGTTCCAAGTATCCCATAGGACAGCACCTCAACTTCACAAAGTAGTCTCTGATCTAAAGCTACAACAGAGTCTTCAACAGGCCTTCCACCATTCTGGGGGACTGCATAAATTGCAGAAGACGGTTGATGACAGCATCCATTCCTACCTCCTTTTATATGTTTTCCTGAACTCCAGAGGCTGGAAAGCTAAATTTCACAAACTACACTGCAGCTTCTGAGAAATTACATGAACCTCATGTGCTATACCCATTGCCTTAGCCTTCTGATGTAAATTGAGTTCATGTTCAGGAAACTACGTGGTGTGTGACATCACAGTGGAAAATATAGCTTTTAGTGACTCTAAGGACGATGGGGCTGGCTAATGCATGGCAGACAACAAAAGCAAGTTCAAATTCAAAATTACTCTTGCTCTATGATGGTACAGTCTTAATATAGTTTGGTGTCTGGCTAATCTCCCTTGAATACGGTACCATGCTGGAGGCCACAGCTAGCAGACTGGGCATTCGGCAATGACAGTAGTCAAGTCAACCTTGATCAGATGAAGTTCACGAGTTGAGGCCAGACTACCCAAGCATGTTTGTAAAACTGAAACAGTTCTCGTCAGGTTAGTACTAACTTATCATGCAGAACCACTGGTAATTAAACCTCCATCTTTCTTTCCTACTCAATCAGTTGGTCATAGGGACCTCCCTTTGAGGCCATAAGTATGAGCTTAGAAAAACCTACTTGAGTTAGGTTCCATATACAGCACCTCCACTTGAAAATGTATTGCAGTTTAGCACACCCAAATATATGGCTCGGTGAATCATAACACACATCATGGGCAGTTCAGGGTGAATAGTTACCTGCTATGCCATAGTTAAATATTAAGTCTCTATAAGGACCTTAAAACAAGCTGAGAGCTGTTTCTCAATAGAAACAGCTAGTTACTTGACTAAGAGAGCACGGCTTTAATCTCAAACCCCAGGGGCATTTGCTATGCTTCTCCTGATGAGACTTAATACAGTCTTCATGCAGCATCCCAGTTTGTTAAAACATTTTGAGTAATGGGCAAGAAAGTATACTCTGGTAGATAGAGAAATCCCTCAGGAAAAAGAATGGAATGTAGGTGCTGGCAATTTTAAGTTTCCTTGAAGTGGTGAGGGGGTAAAGGTGATGAGATATGGGTGAGGACCTGACAGCATTGCTACACCTAGTAAGTGGCTTCAAGCAGCACAGCCAAATCTGTTATATATTGCCTTCAAAATGAAAAGAGACCCACTAAATTCTGCATCTCTTTTTTAATGGTAGAAGACTCAAACTTCAGCAAATATCCTGAAATTTTCCAAAGCACTGGACCCTCTACACACTTCACTGAGCAACTCAGGTCTTATATTTTCCTGGATATTGCTCCCATTTTCCAGTATACATGTATCTAGAATGTCTACAACTTCATGTCCTCCAGATTATATCAGTATAAAGTCATTAATTTCATGACCTAGCCTTATGTCCTTTGGGATGAAACATTCAAGCTCCCCAGAGATTGAATTATGGCTCAAGGTCAGAGTATACATAACTCTGAAGCAAAATGGCACAAGTATATTGTTACCCATGCCAAGTGTAAGAAAAACACTATTGGTATCTAGATACAGTTGACCCTTGAACAACACAGGTTTCAACTGTGCAGGTCCAGGTATATATGGATTTTTTTCAAAAAAAAATGTACCACAGTACTGCATGATCTGCAGTTAGTTGAATCCACAGATGCAGAACCATGGATATGGAGGGCAACTGTAAAGTTATATGCAGATTTTTGACTGTGAGCAGGGTCACCACCCCTAGCCTGTGCATTGTTCAAGAGTCAACTGTATACTGATAGGAAAAAAAAAAAAAGATTTGGAAGAGCAGTAGTTAAGGCTATATTCGTTGCTTCAGTGAAGACACCACATCTGGAACACTTGATTTAACTGAAGTTACCACCTATTAAATTTATGATCATGATAATCCACCAGCATTCTCTAAGACCAATTCATACAAGAGAATTATGTTAGGAAGTGATAAGACTCAACACCCCCATCACTCTTGAGTGGTTTATGATGACACTTAAATCTGCAGTTCCCCAGGGATGTGGTACTGCTTTTCATTTTGTCTCTTGGTAGTAAGACAAATTCCAGTGGTTTCCACTTGGTCCTTTCTGATATATCAGAAGCCATTATGGAGTTCTTCTATTGCTGATGATATATATTCCAATAATAAATTCATGAATTAAAGAAATAAAAGAGGGATGCATTTAGGGTCCCACTGGGCTTACTATAAGACAGATTTGGATCAAATCTCTATCATCTGAATTCCATAAATCCCATATTCTCACAGAAGAACCAGGTTGCGTTCTGGGTCCCCAGGCCTTAGTGTTACCTCAGAGCTAACATCTAATACTTTGTGAAAGGTCTAGGTATTTCCCTTTTCCCCAGCTGCTCAGTTTACCCTGGTGAATGGCTCAGGTCCCTCTGAAAAGGATAAAAGATTTAAATATACTAATTAAGATGTTATTGTAGATTTCTTCCTCTCAAGAGTATCTGGTCTCCCCTTCACTTAAAAAATTCTGAACCTGTAAACTTACACAGATTTGGGACTTTAAAAGAGATCATGACTATTATGAGGCCTGAGTTCATCAAGTATGCAGTTTTTCTTATTCGTATTAAGTAGAATCTAATTGGGCTGCCCATCTATTTTAATCCTAGTTACTACCAAACACTATAGCTGGTCGAACTATTATCATACTAGCTCTGATGCATGTTATGATAACCGTACTCACCCTGTCTTTAACGTTTTGAGCTGGTACTTAGGCTCTGCCACCATGGGACCCATGTATCCTCACTGAATTCATGAAACCCTACTGTGTCTCCCACCAGCATCCTTGGCTTACAGAGAATGGCCACTGTAGCACTCTCCCAAGACCTGGAATACTCTCATTTATGTATTTCTAAATGCCTGAAGGAGGGAATATCTTCTGAATCTTCTTGGAGAACATGACTAGAGTTAGGCAAACATGATAAACCCACTCCAACTTTTCTAATTTCCTGAGCATCTGAATGCCTAGTGTGACATTAAGCACTCTTACTTAAGCTACTATATTGAATCCAGAATCTGTAGTAAATATATCCATATCAATTAATTCAGATGAACTTAAAATTACACTCCTTCTTCCTTGTTCTTATACCTTCAGAATCCATTTACACATATATTATCCAATTTTAAAAATTAGCAAAATCTTGCAGTTCAACTCTATAATTATTATTACCAGACATGCTGGGATCTGTCTCTAGATACAGGTCTGGGGATGGTGCATGATGTCGAGAATGGGCCATAAGGAGGATTGGATTCTGTTTGCAAGGAGGTCATTCCAGGGTTTTCAAGCAAGATAGGGCAAGAAGGCTGCTTCAGCCCACAAAGGAGACTCATGGGTTTGGGAGCCCATTACAGTCTGAATCATTCAAATTCTTCCCTACATCCCCACCCCCAATTCTGTGATTTCAACCCTTTTTCATCAATACACTTTGACACCAGTCAGTGACTTCAGTTGACTTAGTAATTCAACAACCTTTACTGTGAATTTCTTCTGCTCTGTGACTAGAAAAGATATTCTTTTGGTTTGCAAAAAAAAAAAACAAGAAACAAAAAAAAGTCCCTTTTCTAGAGCCAAGAATTTAGGGATTTGAGTTTATCATTCTTTAAATTGTCTAGCAACATTAGAAACAACCAGTCCTAGCATCCATCCATTTATTTATCAGTTAATATCCTGAGGTGCAGGTAATAAAAACCTGTGTTGGTTTATTTAAGCCAAAAAGGATGCTTATTAAAAAAAAAATATTGGGCTTCCCTGGTGGCGCAGTGGTTGAGACTCTGCCTGCCAATACAGGGGACATGGGTTTGAGCCCTGGTCCAGGAAGATCCCACATGCCACGGAGCAACTAAGCCCACGTGCCACAACTACTGAGCCCATATGCCACAATTACTGAAGCCCGTGCTCCGCAACAAGAGAAGCCGCCGCAATGAGAAGCCCACGCACCACAACGAACAGTAGCACCCGCTCAAAGCAACTAAAGAAAGCCCGCGCGCAGCAACAAAGACCCAACGCAGCCAAAAATTAATTAATTAATTAATTGATTAATTTTAAAAAATATTATCTAGCTCACAAAATTGTTATGAAAGCTGAAGACACAGGTTCAGAGCTACAAAGCTAGGAGTGATGCCTAGAATCCCAGCAGACAGCTGGTCTAGTGAGGATGTCACTGAGGCCCCTGCTGAGCACTGGACAACGCAGTCCTACCACAGACAGTAGACACTGGATACCAGCATGGATGCCCCTGTGCCCCAGGAACTCATTCAACAACTATCACAAAGAAGCATTCCTCATGGTTATCTCAACTCTGAATCGGAGGCATACTATGGGTAGAACCTGTTATACATGCCTGTGTTCTCATAATAAGGAAGATTTGGAACTTTCAGTTTTTATAGCAGGAGGAGGCTGTCACTAAGACACAACATTGCAGACTTTTCCCATGATAGAGAAAGGATTCAGATAATATTTATCAAAACACCAACCATGGGGCTTCCCTGGTGGCACAGTGGTTGAGAATCTGCCTGCCAATGCAGGCGACACGGGTTCGAGCCCTGCTCTGGGAAGATCCCACATGCCACGGAGCAACTAGGCCCGTGAGCCACAACTACTGAGCCTGCGCGTCTGGAGCCTGTGCTCCGCAACAAGAGAGGCCGCGACAGTGAGAGGCCCGCGCACCGCGATGAAGAGTGGCCCCCGCTTGCTGCAACTAGAGAAAGCCCTCGCACAGAAACGAAGACCCAACACAGCCAAAAATAAATAAATAAATTTTAAAAAAAACAAAAACAAAAAACCAACCATATCCAATAGAAGCAAATGGAAACAGAAATAAGAAAAGTAGTTTTCTAAAATTGAAGACAATGCATACAAGTAATACTTAGTGCATAAAATTAAAAGATTTTTTAAAATTAAGATAATCAATACTGGTAAATGTGGGGAAATGGCATTCTTCTACCCTATACTAGTGGGAATGGAAGCTTTCTAGAGAGCAATAAGGCAGGACACATCTCAAAGCCTTTCCATTTTTTCTTTTGAGGCTATCTATAGTTTCTAAAAAAAAATTATAGTAAATATTATTTCATAATCAGAGAAAATAAAGTATTATTTAAAATATTAAGTAACATTACCAAGCTCTCAGGGAAAATGGCTCATATTTTTCTTTTTTTTTTTTTTTTTTTGGAGAAATCTACCAAATACTCCTTTTTCATTTTCCCCTCTATCCACGTATTTGTTTGGCAAGTATTCATTAAGCATCTGTGTGTCTACATCAGCAGCTGGCAGGTGTAAAAATTATATCTATATTATTTTGTTGACTGCATTTTTTAACGAATGAAGAAACCAGAATATGAGTTGACATCTTCAAGTTCTCAAGTTGAACTTGAGTTGGCATCTCAAGTCCTAAATGCTCTTAAATATACTCCAATTGTTCTGCTACAAATTAAGGTGATAATGGACACTGAAGTTTATATGACACAGATTCCCCCAAGTATTAGGAGCTGAAGACTCAAGGATCTACATATTTCTAAAGCCCCAAATTCATTGCAAATTCACAACAAATCTTACCCAAGGCACATCTAATAACAGATCTAGAGTTCCTGAACTACTGTTCACAGACAATACATAAGGTCAGTTGCAAGTAAATACTGTATAGCTCTCCAGGTATTTGGTTTACTGGTGTCCAGCACTGATAGAATGACTAAATATTGAAGAGTTATGTAAACAATGTCAAAGGGCTCCTGCTCAGTCTGGGGCTTCAACTTTTTCTGTGAAATTGTTGAGTTCTTGATATTGTTTTTGATACTTGAAATTGTTTTTGGACAATCCCAAATTTAGCAGTAATTTCAAGGAGGCTTCCTGGCATGTGTTCTAGGTTGGTCTCCACATTAAACTGATAAATCAAGAGACTTATCTCCTCAATAGGTCAAAATGATTATTACCATCCTCTTGCCTTTTGGAGGAAAAGAACTTGGTCCTTCTATGTGATTTATTCTTTTCATGGGCATCCATTCAACACTGAGCTATTGTTTCAGAACAAGGAAAATGTATTCCTTTTACAGGTTTATTCCTTAAACTGGCATTTGTTTAAGTAGTTTCCACTGCACAAACACAAAAAGCCCTAATACATGCAGACTGGGTCGGCCTCATGCCATCAGATGTCACCGCTGACGGGTGATGGCACTTATATAGATTTACACAACAAAAACTACATTAAAAATGTTAAGGTGGTGAGACAAAGACACAAAGCCCTAGAAATTCACAGCTCGGGATTTAAACATACTATATCTAAGAGGAATGGAGTGCATTAGGGTAATGGGAAGGTGACAGCGCCCCTATTATACCTACAGTGCTAGACACTTAATCCTTAACTGAATTTCCTGGTGGTGCTTGCTTTGTCTCATTCTTGGGGGCTTATGTTTTTTAATGACATTATTGTTGTGTAAATGTTCTTGTTTTATAAAGTAATTTCAGGTTGATTATCATCTGTTTATGCAATTAGTGTAATTATACCTAATTACATAGTAGAAACAACATATATAATTCATTTATTAGAGGTATAACTGTAGTATGTAATGATTTTCAGTCCTTATGAAACTTTGTTAACAAATATTCCATGAATGTGAAAGCAAAATATTTAGATGCCAGCTCTCTTACACTATATATATATATATTTTTTCATATGCTCAGTAGTAATTAGATTTACTGCCTGTCAAATTTAGTGTTAAAAATCATATTGCCATATTAGAGGGAATACAAATATAAAAACTGTGCTTAGGAAAATTAGAAACACTCCCTGGTGTTTTCTTTAGGGTTTGGTTTTGTAAATCTCTCAATTAAGATTTCTTACCTATAGAGCGTCACCCTCAGGTGAATTTTGACAGTAAAGTTATAAATCCAGTGAAGAGATTTATATATAACACTATGACATATAATACCCACATGTGTATGTGACATTCCTAACTAATAATATTGCCCTCTTTATTCTCGTGTTTTTCTTTATTTGATTCTGAACCAAAAGGGAACTTAAAAATGATGAACTAAAAATGCATTGATATAAAAAGAAGTAGATCATAAAATAAGAAAGATGATGCATGCCTCCAAAATCAGCCAAGATTCTTATGAAGAGTTGAAAATAGCTGCTGAAAGAACATAAACTGAACTCACATACAAGAAATGCATATTAATGTAGGTTATCACCATTTATTTCTTTATCAAATTTCTATCTCTGTTATTGGTCACTTAAAGAAAATATTATTTAACTATTCCTTCCCTTCTCAAAATATGGAAACTAAAAAATGCAATATGAATAAACTGAATGCAGAGATTTGCTGCTTTTGAATTATGTGGTACATTCTCCCATGCGGATAAAAACCATCAAACGTCCTCAATTATCGCTTACTGCTGAGACAAGTATTAGAGGGTCTAATTTACATCATTGGAAATTTTAGGCAATAATATCAGAAAAGCAACACTTTGAACATTAGCAGCACATTACTGTAAAAATACTACTCTTCTCCTTTTGGATATATACTAACTTTATGAACTGTGAATTCCATCTTTATCAGAAGGCAATATTCTCAGCATCTGATCTACAAACAAACTTATATTCAAATGAATCCTGGATTTCAATTATTATTGAAGCAAACTATCAACTTAAGTTTTTAGTCTTTCAGCTAAGATACCTACTCTTTCAGAATCACTCTAGGCACACTCAACACATAAATTTTTTTTTAATTAATGAAACAAAACTTTTTTTTTTTTTTTTTTTTTAATGAATTGAAGTTATATTTGTAGACCTACTGTGAAGAATTTTTTTAGCTTAAGTGGGACCGGATGTTTCTGTTTACAAGATTAAAAAGTCAAGGTAAAAAGGTTTGTTTTTTAGTTAAGATGAGCAGGAATTATTACTCTGAAAAAAGGAGGCAAACGTTTTGTTTCTTGAATCCTGGGTCAAAAAACTCTTGACTCAGAATATTCAGTTGTTGACATATGTGAAAATTACAATACACCCCCATAAATGATGCATATTAAGGTATACATTTTCTGAGGATAAGGACTATAACTTGTATTTCTTTCATTCCCTCATGGTACCATGAACAATGCCTGCATAAAGGAGTTGAAAAAAATGAATGAATGAATAGAAAAATCAAAACAGGCATCTAATTTTTACACAGAACAAACTGACAATAAGCTTTTCTCCTTTTACTTGCTCCCTACTCTTCTTTTTAGAAGGACTTAACAAGTTGGTATTTTAAAAAGTCAAATATTCAGACTTTCTTCCCCTTGAATATATTCAATTGTATAATATAGTGTCTGGCACAAAATAATCATCAGAAATGTTAGTCCATGAAGGTTCAGTACGTGATATAGATTTCCTGAAAAAGTCTGAAAGCCAAGAAGGAAAACCCCCTCACACAATCGCAGTAACTCAAGAAAACCTGAGTGCCATCTGGTCCTGGCAACATTTGGCAAATAACAGGCACTTCTTGTTAATTATTTGTTTCCTCCCATCCCCTTCTGGCTTCACAGCAGGAGGCAGAGCCCATGTTTTGGGAAGAGGCTACCTAGGTAAAGAAGATTAATACATTCTACAAGGGAACCCCTCTGCTGGCTCCTAGGAGCCCTCCTCCGCTCACTGCTTCCCTCTGTACTAGGGAGTGCTAAAGAAGTGGACAGGCTGGGAGACACAAAGAATCTGTGTCTGCCGTTAGAAGGAAGCAGTGATGGGAGATAAACCTGGGAAGGAAGGAAGAATGTGACTACTAGGCAGCTGGCCCCAGACATACTTGTTTTTACTTTCCTGCTACACCCATAAATGTTTTTAGAATGTATTAAACAGTCAACTTGTCGTTGGTATTAATCTGTAAAAGTTGATACGGACCAAACAAAAAGAAAGCTTTCTTCCGCATCTGCACTTGAGATTCTAAGGACAAAGTGAGCACCACCAGGAATGGGTTGTTGAAGAACAACTCTCTTCTTCACCAAGGAAGTGTCTAGCCCAAAGTTGTGCCTGGGCCCGGCAAATAACCAGGTGCCCTTCCATCCCCGTGGCCTAGACATGAACCCTATTGTGCAAACAAGGGAGGCTGTGAACACACACTTTTCAGACAAAAGTAATACAGCCATAAGTTTGCTGGCTTGTTTCAGCAGTGACCAGCTTCTGGGGATATTGAGTACCCTACCTTAAAATGTACAAAAGGCCTAAGCCAGATGGGATGGAATTCACAGACGGTACTGGCAGCCAAATGATTAAACAGAAGCATCCACAGCTTCCAACTCAAGAACTGCACCAGTGCATGTCTGACCAGTGCAGTGATAAAAAATCTTGTGTAATGTCCTGAAAGGGGATGAGCTAAAAAGGGCTAACGATCATTGGATCTTTAACGTACATCAGATGAGGAATGTACATCTTTGAATTAGATCCCTAAGTGTGAAAACTGTGACAACTTCTGGAAAGTTTGTTAGTCTCTAACTGGCTCTGAAAGCACATTATCTTTCTGTCTCACTCTGTTGCTACTTTTTGAAAGAAGTCCACCACCCCAAACATGACAGCAAGACACTAAACCTTGAAAAATGCCTTTCCATATTTTTTTCCCATAAACCATTAGTTTAAAAGTTAGAGGTTAAAAAATGGAAACATTTCCCTAGCTTTATACTAGTGTGGCATTTACACATTCTTCCATACCATTTGAATGCACTCACCAGGCTGGCATCCATTCTAAGCACAGCGCAAAGTCTAGAAAGGCATTTTATTCTTTCCAGGTGTGCTTGACTGGCTTATTTATGGTCTGACTTCCTTTCATAGTGTGAGAAACCTTAGCCTTCTGCCAGCTGCAAAGGGTTGTTAAGAAGAAGCATTTTTAAGTTAAAAAATATATAGCAACAGTTTTCCTCTCCTCCCTCTCTCTCTCTGCCACACTTCATGCACCTTCTTGCATTGGTTAGTCCGTGACATGTCTACACAGGCATTGAACTGTACTCACCATCAAAGACGCTGCCCCATGCAGGCAACAGTATATTAACTTAATGAATACCAGAAAGGATAAGAAGGAGGGTACAGAGCTGTTAACTCGGCCCAAGTTATCCTCCCTGAGAACACTCATCACATTCGCTGGTAACACACACATACACACAGCATCATGCACTTTTCTCCCCTTCTTTAGTTCCAGAAAAGCTGGGGGTCATTACAATGACATACAGCTGAAAAGCACACCTGATTTACAAAGAAGCCATACAGTATGCTTGTTTTATGCACACAGTCACATAAACTAAGCTTAAATGTTTTCTCATTCATGATTGACATCTGAAGGTCCCTGGCAGCATTTCCTTGTGTGACTACTTAAGTAGTCCCAGTTAAAGACCACTATTTGCCTCTTTAGTGGCCATATTACAACCCAAATATGTAGATATAAGAAGATAAAATAATTTTGAAAGATACATTTTCAACACCATAAAAGAAAATGAAATGTATTCTAATTTAAACGATTTTTCATACAGGTACAGAACTAGAAAAATAATTTGGGTTTAAATAACTGGTTCTACCCACTTAAAAAAATGCACTCAATTAGGACAACTTTGTAAATGTTTCTGAAATGACAGGGGTTTTAAAAAATTGTTTGAGAGTGTCATTTATGACAATTATGACGTTGAGAAGAAGAAAGAGTGTGAATGGTGGCAAAGATGAGACATAATTGACCATTAGCAATAAGAAGGTTGACAGGACTTGAACATTTTTAAATAAAAAATTACTAAATCCAAACAACTTGGATCCCAGGAAAATTTGAGTGCTTAACTAGTAAGATCACAGAATACCTATGTTTCTTGGAAAAGAAAATTCATTTTTATCGAGAAGGTGTGGTTCAAAAAATTACCACATAATTTAGAGATCCACGGGAATCTTTGGCATTTCAAAACTTGAGTGGAGCCTTTGGAAAAAGCTCATCACAGCTCCTTTCATTCTCTGAGGAAGCTGGCACTCTGCGATGGAGTTGTTAAACAGCCTGGCCATGCCAAAATTCATCATAGCACTGCCCCAGGGAGGCTGCTAGCTGCCTGACCCTAGCAACTCGGAGCGGGACTGGAACAAAAGGCTAGCATCCATTTCAAAAAGAACCCCAGGAAGCATCTGCGGGAGGATGAAGAGTGTCGAGGTGGAAGCTGGAAGACAGTGGGAGTGAGGAAAGCACTCGCTAAGGAAGGCAGAGAGAGCTGGAAGGAAGGCAGGCTGAGCCAGCAGGTTTACTGGCAGAAGTCGCACACACGATTGCTAGGCAATGGTCAATTTCCAGACAATAACAGCACAATAACTGCAAAGCAGCAAAGATGAGAGATCATGAAGAATGCATCTTCACACACAGAGAAATGACAAAGAGAGGAAAAGGAAGAGGGAAGGAGGGAGGAAAGTAAGGGAAAGGACAGGAGGAAGGAAGAGAAGGATGAAAAAGAATAGGGAAGTCGGGGGGAGGGGAACCACTTTAAGAAAGTAAGGTTTATCAACATGAATTACCAGGTATCTTTGTGTTTACAGACTGTGGAGTCTATCTAGGCTGGCTAATGGCATGCTATTCCTTTTCTTGTGCTGTCTAGAAATATTACTGATTGTTAATAGCATTAAAATCTTTATCACTTTATTTATTTTATTAATCTCATTCAGATTTAACATTACTAGCACACGACTGTAAAGAGCAGTAATAATGCCATCGAGGTTGGTATCAATGATGCTGAAGGGTATTATGTAAAACGCAGCCAATGAGCAACGAGAGGACAGGTTCTTACAAACCTTTACATTAGATTAAGGAAAAGCCTTGCACAGATTCACCAAACTGTGATCTTAATATGATACAGCATCCTCTGTCCTTTGATGTCCCTCTAGAATTACTTGTCACCCTCCAACATTTAAAAACCAAATCTCAACATCCAAGAATTGTAAAAAGAGTTAATGTATATTTAAATAATGCATAAACTTTAACTCTTTCCTTCTGCTTCTGTGTTTCTCTCAAAGCCATTCCTTCAAATAAAACTTTGATATGTCAAATACTTTTTTAAAAATAATAATGCTATAGGCCAATGAAAAAATGGGGTTATAGTTTTAGATAATATTTTTAATTATTCACTCAAATAACTTACAGTTACTTAAGTTCACACAATTAAGGACTTGAACTGTCTTGCATGGGCTAGAATCCTTCCAGGGTACCTTCAATCCCTAGCAAGACAAATTGAGGTGAGCCGTTTCAGTGCAACAATTACCCAGAAAAGGTCTTCTGCTTCATCCTGTCAGACTTGTGGAATTTTATACATTTTTATTCATATATGAGATTTGTGAGTAAAAGCCATTCTGATCAACCCCATGGGCTCTATCTAATAGGATGCATCATACAACATGCACAACTGCCCCCCTCCCGTCAACGTGGGGAGTCAAGGTAATTATAATATGATAAATGAATTAGATCATGGGAATTAGAAGATCCGTAAGGTTGAAAACAATTATCTTGACATTAAAAACCTCAACTGTAGTGAACTTTTGTTAAAACACAAAGTTTATAGAAATTAAATTTGGAGACAAAAGGGGATCTCACCTAATGAAGGATCTTCTGTAACAGTAATAGATAAATCTTGCAAAGACCACACTCAAGAAGGATCTAAAGGAGTCCAATTAAGTTGGACTAAATATCAGAAAAACCACTAGTAAAGAATATAGGGGTTTTTTTCTTATATGATGAATCTGCATATAAACTTACCAACTACAATACAGACTCATTAATTGGATTATTTTACGGCTTGTCTCAGCACTGACTTTTGGAACTTATGTTAAATTTAGATATGACTTCTAAGGAGAAAGAGAAAAAACTCATCTGGCAATTTAAAGCTGTTTCAGGTGACATTTTTTTTTTTTTATTAAGTTGAACACTGTCATCTTCCAACATATTTCTGAAGTACCTTTATTTTTAGGGGTTTGTCCTAAACAATACAATTTTCTTGAGAAAATAGCTGCTTAGTCTAGGCTTATCTTTATGTAACTGCTGTCTCAATCAACAAATATTTATGAGTATGTACTGGAGTAACTGTAACTTAACATTTCTAGGCAGCGGGTAAGTAACCAAGTGATATGATAAGCTTTTATTTTATTAAACTTCACCAGACTGCTGATGAATTTTTGTCCCATAGGAAGTCGAGTCTCAACCTAAGTAAGAGTCATTGATCTCCGTGACATCACACCAGGCAAGAGGCAAAACTGGAATCTGAACCCCCAGGCTTCAACTGCAAACCTTCACATCCTACAGGATAATGCAACAAAGCCTAATCCAGGGCTCCAGCTCTTGCTAACTCACAACCAAGTTGTAAAAATAAATACTACGTAAGATGTAAATTGTAAAAATGAAATTTTTCATTTTTAAATTTCAATGTAAAAATAAATACTACGTAAGATGTAAGTTGTAAAAATGAAAACTACGTAAGATGTAAATCACACTTTAAGGCATAAAAAGATGTCAAAGCACTTTGCATCCACTTTGAAACCAACCACCACCACCTCACTAGAAACAATGGCATTACCAGTAAATCTATTTTACTTAAAGGAAAAGGTTAAATAAGCTGGTGAATGCCAACAAGTGTTCTTTGGCTAATGTAGGGAGGTGCTCTTGGCAATCTCCTGGCCTCTGAGATTTTGCTAATTGTTTTTCCAAGAAGAAACTTAAGTCTCTTTCAAGCACTATCTTGAGTAAATGTTGCCATGGAAAAGCCTTGGTATTCCACTTTCTATAGTGGTTGCACAGCTACTGTAAAGAGTGCAGAGAGGAATTTTTGTAAGCAGCTGCCAACCACACCCTAACCCCAGGCAGCTGTCTTGCGTTATGAATTACTGGTCACGATAAGAAGTGTGGATGATGAGTTATAAAACATCCCCATTCCAGACAATGCAAAGTAAGTCTTCCTGATTATGGGAGGAGGTAGATGGAAGACACAAGAAATCAGATATAGAGCCATTCTTGCCATGTTGGAATATAAATGACAGGGATTCAGACACACATTCTCACTTAAATGTCACTCTTCAATAGACTGGCTAACAAAATGCTCCTGTTCAGCATATAATGGCATACACACATTCCAACTGCAAAGGCCTCAGAGGGAGCAGTCATTTAGGGCTCATCCTTCCATACATGTTCTAAGTGATTTGGCCAAGTGGCCAGGAAGCACAGGAGTGAAGAAAGGACAGACTTTCCAGTCACTCTGAAAGAACCTGTCAAATCACCAATGCTACCAGCATCTTTCATTCACTGGTGCCTAATTGAAGGGAAAGATAGATAGGAGGCAGCCTCTTACAGGACTGCAATGATGATGTAAGAAATAAAGCAGAATTCTTCACTGGAATTCAGGAAGGTTTCTGGGTAAAACAGTTTCAGAGCCCAGAATTCCTACTCATATCTTAGGGCAGAATTTACCCAAGGCTGAAGTGCTACGTTGGCTTGGTGCATTTGGGCCAGATGAGTTACGGTCCTGACCACTTGATTTTCAGGGAATCAGGAAAAGAGTTCAAGCTATAAAATACCTTTCTGCTCATTTTTCACTGCTGTGGCTTCAGAGATTACCAAAGTCTGTAAGGGCACAGAATATAAAATGTTTCCCACTGCAGACCTGGAAGACTGGGCCCTTGAGTCGTGAGTGGTCCATCATCAGAAACCCTTCTCCCTTTGTTACATCTGCTGGGCCTTCCACTAAAGAAATGAATTAGATAGACTGGGGGAAGGGGAGGAGGCGAGTGGGGAGTGGGGGATGGAAGGAAGGCTGGTGCAAGAATATATTTTCTATGTCTGGATAAGGGAACAGGACTCTAGGTAATTGCCTGGTTTTCTCATTGTTCTCGGCTGCCATTCCGAGATTCATAGAGGGGCTGAAGGGATCTCTCTTTTCTCCTTTCCCTTCTAATTCTTCACTCACTACCTCCCCACCAACCCTCCAAGTCACCCCTCCCCCCTCTTAATCCTTTTCCCTCCCCTCTCATGGTGCTTATTCCATCCTAGAGGGAAAAAAAAAAGTAATTTGTCTGTTTTATTTATGATGCAATGAAGGTATGCTGCACGCGTCAGGATAGCCTGACACTGGTCAAACTATCTGACAGCCGAGAAGAACTGCCTTCATACTCCAATGAGTGTATATTTTAACCATTTGTCCACCACAGCACACCACCGAGGTTCTGTCACACCACCAAGGTTTTGTCAGGATTCACAGCACTGGGTTTGTTTGTTTGTTTGTTTTTGACATCTATTTTGTTACATCCCAGTTAACCTTGGAACACGAAGTGTTTTCACAGAATCTTTTGTCTTACATATATACCCTAAAATATGCGGAGATGCTGTTCGTCATATGGCAAAATTCAAAACTGCCTGAATATTCCCATGAAAGACCTCTGATGATGGTCTTAGAACTTCATTAAACGTAGTGATCTAGAACAGTTATGCCACAAGTCCCAAATCATGATACGCTATTTAGTGATCAGATACAGAAAGTGGAATTAGCACAAATGAAATCAAAATTTCAAGCTACTTCTCCTCAGAATTAAAAATAAAAGCACAGGTCAAAAAGCTAGAGTAGTCCTGTCAAGAATAACATCTGGGTAAAAATCCCTCAAGAATATAAAGATTTTTTTTTTTTTCCCTAGAAAGAACCACAGTTAGTAGGTATTTAGTTCATCGTCCAAGTTTGAATCAGTGTTTTCTCTAATATTTGCAAATTAGGGCTTTTAAGAATTTGACAGGAGCAAACTGAATGGCCAAAGGGACCATTTTATTGCATTTACTCCTTTTCAATTTCTGCTGCATTGTACTCTCTGGGTTCCGTGATCTACCTGCCAAATGCACACTCACTTGTGTACATACTGAAGTGGACTCTCCCCTTACTTTCAACAACAAATCCCTAATTCCAGAGGGCCTGCCTCACATCCACTCTCTCTCTATCCCCTGTTGCTTTGCCACCAGCAATTTAATTCTCCTTTTCAGACATAAAAGGACACACTGGGTTTTCACAATTATACTTTTGATTTCCTCATAAAAAACAATGCCAGAATTAGGCCCTGGACAATCTGTTCTTGTCCTGCAAAGGCCTGTGGGGCAAGATTTCCAGAAGAACCAATGAGATTTCTGCTGACTGAAAATATTTTTATTTTAATAAACTACAAAAGAAAAATGCTAAAAAACAAAACAAAACACTCACAACAGGTTCAGAAATGTAATGTAATGCACACAGCATGAAACAGAAACAAAGATCCAGCAGACAGGGAGTGTGATGAATGGTCCTAACCACATCGTATTTATTTATTTTTTTTAAATCTGCATTTGCCTTTCATCTGCAAATGAAAGGAATGGGGAGAAACTGACTATGCATTCCAAGGAATTTCTTTTGGTATAATAAGAGCAAACGCAAATATTATAAACAGAAGCAGAATTAAGAGTCTACAGCAACAAAGATACAGAATGGCTGAAAAATCAGGGTTCCCACTGTGGGTTTTTTTTGCACTCGGCTGTGGAAGGTGGCAAGAAAATGCTGTACAATGCCGACTCAAGACAAGGGTAACCACAGCGCTGAATGCTTCTGTTTTTCAAATCAAATGTGAAAGTGAGTTAAATTGAGTTTTCTTGAGGTGACAGGAAAAAATATATATTTTGGTATACTTTTAAGTATACATTGAAATTATGAAAATTTCTAAGACAATACTTTAAAAAAAATCAAGGCATTAAGATCACTTAATAGTAAATACATACACAAGTCGAAATATTATTTAAAATTTTCAAGCCATGTAAAAACCACCCACTCTTTTCTCTGTAAGCATTGTTCCCAAGGTTTTAGGAAGAACAAGACAAATTCAACTGTGTGGATTACGTGGTGTGCACAATGCACTTGACAGACTGTAAAAGTTAACATATTTTGGCAAGGGTACTAATTTACAAATAGCTGATTAGATGTACCTCACTAGCCATGGAAGAAAGTAGGCATATTTTTGTACATACGACTATTATGCATTTTATATATACATCTACATATGTCTGTGTGTGTGTGTGTTTATGTGAGTGAAGAGAAAAAGAGAAAGCATCACTCTCTTAAGCTGTATCAATATTGGTGACACAAAATGCACACAAATTTCACAGGTTCAACGTTTTCCATTTTTTTTAGTGAAAAATAACCAATCTAACATTGTAACTCTACAAATATCTGGAAGTCTTAATAGTACTTTGTACATTTCATAATCATTTAATTTTTAATATTAAAGAGTTTTATGTAGTGTTCATTTAAAACAAATGGGCATAACATAACTTTTGAAGATGTGGTTAGAAGTTATAAGCAATGCCCAACTGTTTCTGCACTGGTTGAAATACCCCTCAAAGATGAGCTAGTTTGATGTATGCAAACGTTTTATACTTGTTGTATAGTTCTGGAAAAGAAAAATTATGTGTGGTTGGCCTTGGCAACTGTGATAGAACAATGTCAATATAATAAACTATTTGATCACAATAAACTTGCTAAAATAAAATTCTTTCTAAATGGTTGAAGCTAACAACCACAATTTTATGTGCAATATCAATATGATGTAGAATGGGCCACTTGATTAAAATAAACTTGCAAAAATAAAATTCATGGTGTCAAAATAAACACCCGGATGACAACCTAGGCAGTTCTGAATCTCCCTGTGTTTTAAATTTGAAAGGTTTATAATTTATATTTTCAAAATAGTTCAGAATGGGCTAACAAGAGAAATCACATCATTCTATGGAACCTGATTAAATTTCACACTGGAAACTGAGAAGACTCCTCATGACCTTCCCTTACAGTAGTTGTCCTGCCATTTTGCTGCTTTTGCTCCACCTGGCTCGACCGCAGCTGTCATAAATCGCAGACTACAAAGCTGCGTGCTTTGAGAGCCAGCTTCAAAAATTTAAGTTTCAAAAATTAAACCACTTACAGTCCCTCCTCTTCATTTAGAGACAATATATTTTGTGCTGGCGTTATCTTGCCATGTAATAATTGCACATTAATAAAAACATATGTGGTGAGAAGCGAATAAATAAACTGCACTTCACAAAAGCATCTCGACACGAAATCACATTTTCAAACTGCTTTAGAAAAGGAACTGAGAAAATCCTCCTGGCAAGTAAATAGGCAGGCAAGCAGCAAAAGAGATATTCTCAAAGGTATTTCCAAACTTGCATTCGTGACGTGAAAATCGGTGTTAGCTGCAGAGTCCTGTAATATTCCCAAGATATAAGTTGCTGAGCATTTTTCCTATACTAGTTATTGTGTTTTTAAGGAGACTTTTATACAATTCTTTCTTTATGATTTCAATAAACAAAAACCATATAATGTTTTTTTCAGTGTTTATGAATTTCTACACAAGGAAGGTGGCTTATTTTGCCCACTGAAGATGATCTATGGAAATGATCATGTGCAGCTTGATCATTTTTCACACACCCTTAAACTAAGGCTCCACAATATCTCTAGGCACTTTTCTCCTGGTCAGCAGAAAGTGTTCCCCTCTACCTTGAAAGTCCAGAATATCTACAATTAAACTGTTTTGGAATTCTGTTGTCTTGTATTTATCTGTGCATCAGTTACACGCTTATCAGCGCCTCTTCTCGAAAGGTTCCAATTCTCCTCTGGAAGAGCTGCCTCTATTTAATCCATTCCTCTCTCAGACAGAGACATACATCAAACAGGAGAGAAATATTACAGAAAGAAATACCTATTTTCTCACACTTTTCAGATTAAATATCTCCAGCTGCAGATAGAAACCTCTTTAAATTGAAATTAATTTCTGTATTTAAAAAAAATATCAGGTGGTATGTTTTACTTTCTCTGCCTTTGCAATACAATCTGTAGGCCCTCGAATTCTTAACACAAATATATTTTTAATCTACAATCCAGCCTGAGGTTTCTCTTATTCTCCTGATTACTGTTTCCCCCTCCATGTGGGACCTTATTTGTTATCTCTCTTGCTCAATGCTTATTCAAAAATGCCTTCAAACTGAAAAAAGAAAAAAAAATGGTCAGCCAAACAATACATAAAAGGGCAAGAGGAAAACACTCATAGAGTTATAAACAACCTACACTTTCCTAATATAGAAGACTTTTTTCCCATAGTCTTATCCAAAAACAAAAAGAATTATTTACATTCACAGCTTAAGAAAATAATTTTACATACTTGTTCTCTATGCTCAAATGCTGCTGGGGTTGTGTGTATTTTGTAGAGGCAGACTGCCCTCTGCAGGGGAAAGCAGCTTTTTAACAGCCCCCTTTCAAACAATCTCAAAAAAAAAAAAAAAGAAAGAAAGAAAAGGAAAAAAACAGGACAGCTGTATTGCAGAAAATATAAACAAATAGTTTCTTAAATGGATTTGCTTGTATGCAATTAAACTGAATTTATTCACCCTGAAATGTACTTGTTCACACTCTACTTTTTTTTTTTAAGTTGCCTATCCCCTATTTCCAGTCAGGAAAAATAGGAAAAGGGCAACATTTTTGTCACAAGCTGCACAGTGATATTAAACTGAACACAGAATTGTTCCAGCCTCATTTCTTCCCCAAATTAGAGTAGGCTTTAAAAAACATTTTTTTAATAGTTATTCAAATGCCATGTAACCATTGTACAGCAGGGCTCTGAATTTGTCAAGAAATCTCTCTAGCTTTCTGCTCTGGGCTTGGGGCAGTGGAGTGAAAGCATTCTTTGATGCTTAGAAAATTGCATTGTGGTTCTATTATTTTCACTTTAATATTTTGGAAAATGAGATGAGGTGATATCGATTTCACCCCATTGTATGTATTTCAGAGAATAAATGAATAAAAACGCTAATCAAGAGAAATTTTGATGATTGAGTCATAATTACCTAAAACTTAAATGTTGTGGTAGAAATTAGTGACAGTTAAGAGCTAGTGAGTCCTTCATTTCATTAAGGCTTTCATTCTTTCTTGGGTCTATCTGTCTTGCACCAAATACCCTAAAACCTGTTTCAGCAATTAAAGGAGAAGGGAGGTCTGTATTTTTAAGGAATGGTCTTTTAGGGTTTTGGGTTTTGGGTTTTGTTTTGTTTTTTAAGGTTGTCACAGAGTGGATTCTGTAAACAGAAAGTGTGTGAAAAGGTGTCACAATTTAGTGGCATTTTCCAATTAAATCTTCAGGGTTAATTCCTTACACTTAAAAAGACACTTCTGACTTCTGCTTTCATTGTTTTGCCCCCTTTACACCACAGAGCTTCTTCCAAGCCCACAAGAGCTGACTTCCTTCCTCCAGTCTCTAAACGCGACCAGCAGGGGGGCTGATGAAGTGCTCATTTTTCACATCAGTCTTATAAAATTGCTTTCCCCATTAATTGTATCCATGGAAACAATACATTTGGCTGGTAAGGGACTCCTGAATCAAATTTAATGGGATTCTCAAAAAATTTGCAGGCTAGGGGGAGATGCAATGATCAGCCATTCTAGCAATCCAAATTTTAGCCCAGTTCAGGATTAATTTCTCGTTTTCAAAAATTGAATTGAACCGAATCCAAATTAAGCTTAAGTCATAAAAATGTAATTTCACTATCTGAAAAAGAATTTTACAGGGGAGGGCAAATAGAATTTTTTTTTCAGAAGTACTGTGTAATTTCTAATATACCTCCTAGCAAAAAACAATCATCAGTACTTGCCTGAATGGCAGTTCTTAATACCCAGGTTCTAATAATGTAAGCATGACTTGATCTGGATAACTGATCAGATCTTCTAAGCAATGCCCAGGCACTTGCATTATCCTTCAACCATCCCTACAATCTCCTCCCCTCTCTGTCCTAAGTAGGCATTCTACAAAGTCACATCATTCCCTCTCTCTGGCTTTTTTATTCTTACCTCTCCCTCAGTGCTTATAACCCTTGGGGCAATCTTGGTTTTAATTTTTTTTCCTTAGCAGGTAAAGTGTCTGTATTATAGAATCTTCAGCCAGGCCTGTATAGACCCATATTTAATTTGGAAAATGTGTGGGTATATACCGCTCATTATGGAATTAGTTAACAGCTGCAAGTCTGCCACCGTGGGAAGCCAATTTGTTGTTGTTGTTTTTTTAATGTGTCATTTCTCTACATTAAAAAAAAAATTCCATTCAAATCCCTTGGATGCTTCTCTTAGAATTAGACTGATATGATCTAGATGAAGAAAGATATGACTTTAAATCGAATAACAACATATGAATTTCAAATTATCTGTGACTTTTTTCTAAGCCCCAAATCATTTCTGCTTCTGGGTAAATAGGTTAAAATTTTTAAATATGTAAGAATCCAGACTTAACATTTCCCCTTATACATATTATCCTTTCCCTGAAACAAAATGATGTTCCCACTCTATCAAGTCTTTCCACACGTGTGAGCTTTAAAAAGCTTTGTTAATGCAAAATCAAGAGGAGAAATCAGCTCTGTATTCCTCTGGCCAGCACCCAAGGTCAGCCTGTGAGAAAATAAATGGGTGCTGGTTCTTAAGTGGAGTGCATTCCCGACAAGGTTCTCCATCCCTTGCTCTTTAGGGAAGGGTCAGACACAAATGAAACTCAGGAAATGTAAATCCAGCAAGAATCAGGGCTACAAAAAGCCCTGGAAGGTAGAATCCCCAAGGAAATGAGACTCAAGATATAGTGTCTGAAAGCCAATTCTCTTAAAAAGCATGATGCCCCGGTTCTGTTATCCACTTCATTTGATAAATCTAACTTAGCTTTTGCTTCTACTGTCATCTAAATTCTAAAATTCTTAATTCTCAGAATTTTCTGAGGCATCAACAATCATCCAACTGCAACCAAACAGATACAACTTCTCTAGTATAAACAGGAACAATGACAAATTTATCTAAAGCAAAAATAAAACAAGAGCCTTGAAAATGTTTGTGCCTTTGGCCCAGTACTTTCTTTTTTTCAGGAATTTATGCTAAACAAATAAATCTTTGCACAGTTGATACATTATATGAAAAATATCATAGCATTTTGTAATGCATAATTTATAAAAGCAGATTAGAAACTTTATGTCTAACAATAGACAATGCATAAAATAAACCATGGTACTTTCATAAGATTGAATAGTTCACATAGCAATTAAAATTAGGCTTATGATAACTTTTTAATAGAGTGAAGAAATGCCCACTTATGTTAGGGAAAATAAGCAGGACGTAGACATCATTTACATAACTAATATATACAGAGAAGAAAGACTGAAAGGAAATGCAAAAGCTTCACAGTGATTATTTTCTTCGTAATTTTCTATACTTCCTAAATTTCTACGAGTATCTTTTTATCTCATACATAAAGAAAACAACAAAAGTTACCATAAATGGATCTACATACATATACTTTAAGAGAAGCTTCAATGAAATCAACCCCTAATTTGGTCGTCTTTAAACTGAACAGATAGAATAGGCGAGAAATGTTTGCTGGGATGTAATAGAATTCATTCCATAGATGTTCCATGCAGTGGGCACTGTGCTATATGGATGAGGAATATTGCCTTGGAAAGCTCTCAGTTGGTGTAAGGAAGGGTAACCATGTAAAAATAAAACTGTGCACCTAAATTCACCATAAATGAGACACAAGCCCTGCCTTCGAGCAGCTCAAGGGAGACGAAGTTCATCAAATTATTGCTACATGGTGTGAGAAGAATTGTAAAAAATAATTTTTAAAAAGCAGTGGTCTTCAAATTCAAGCTATGCCGGGGCACTTCAAGGGTTACAAAAACTGTGCTATTTTAATTTCTTCATTTAAACAGCACTTATTTCTAAAGTGGTATTTAAATACAGGCACACACAAGAATATTATATACCAATATTATAATATTCATATCTGAAATTTTCACTACATTACGTTATGCAACCAGGATAACTTGCTCCTCTGTGAACTGTGAATAAACGATTTCTAACCATCCTTATTCAAGAGATTACAAAAACAAGCTTCTTAAGCAAACAAACAAAATCCTAAAACTTGCAACTACTTATAGATGTGAATGAGAATTCTCTCAACATGGGAATCTAAAACAAACAAGTCACTTGCTCAAGGTGACCTCAAGCTGTAATTGTCCCCCATACTCTCCAATTATAAATTCGAATTTATAAAATCAACTTAATCTAATTTATCACAACTGCTTTTTCAGCAGGGGAGGTGCTGTTGATCATTTAGAAATCATTTGGAAACAAAAAGAGTTTCGATGCTTGAAAAAAGTTTCAAAGTGAGTGATAAGCTATGGTCACGGCACAGTGAAGAAACAAAGGAAGCAATAAATGCAAGCTATCTTAACACACTTGAAAAGTGGAAATTTTTACTTTTCATAATATTTAGCCACAACTAATTTTCATTGTGTATTTTTCCCTAATTTTCATGACAAAGGAATTGAATAGGAAATACATGGATCACTACTGTGCAATATCAATAGTTCTCTTGGTTTTAGGTCATTCAAAAATCAACTGGAAGAACCTACTTTTAAGTTAGAAAAGAAAGGTTAGAAAGAGACATTGTGATATGGAAATGCAAATATCCAGTTATTCTGGTAACTGTCCAAAGGCAACAAATAGGAAAACAGCCCAAGTCACCCAGAACATCGCCTGCATCCCTGCATGAGACACTTGAGTAGATTACAGGGATTGTCCTGAGGTGACAAGAGTCCCAAGGGGCACCTTGCCTCCTGCATCAGTTAGGAAGATTTTGGCTTCAGGTAATAGAAAAACATAACTCAAACCATCTGGGCATTTATTATCACAACATTAAGTAGCAGAGCAGCCTCCAGGTTTCCTCTCTCCTTCTTAGCTTCACCTTCCTATGTACCGACTTCATCCTAAGACGGATGACAAGATGACTGCAACAGTTCCAAGTACAATATCCAGAACCAACAATAGCCAGTGAACGGGCCATCTTTTCCTCATTATATGGGTGAATAAACCTTTTCAAGAAAGCCCCAAGCAAAATTTTCCTCCTGCCAAAATTGTATTACATGCCTATGCCTAAACCAGTCATTGGCAAGGGAACACTCTATGACTGACTTAGATTAGCTGGAACCCTATAGCAGGAGATGGGCCTAGCTTCTTCTGAAGCACATAGCCATGTATAAGAATGGTGGAAAACCAGACCAATGAAGTTTCTATCGGGAAGGAGGAAGTTGCGATGACTGTTAGGGTGTGGCTGCTGTAAAGAAGCTAAAGAACAGGCTTGACACTGTTGTTCTGGCTGGTGACATGGTAACAAACCATTTGGACTAGGAGTGAGCCATGTTGAGAGGCAACTCGCTCATTCAAGAAAATGCTTATTGAGGTAATTATACACACAAAATTATTAACTGGGTCAAAACTATTCCTCCTATAACCATGTGTTCATTGTTGCTTAAACCTTTTTCTTACCATTTTAAGAGTTGTAAATTATTAGGTAGATATGGCCCCTCCTCAAGCTGGATTAGGTAGATCCTTCTGAGATCTCACAGCAGCCTCCTGTTACCTGAAGTATATTACTTACTTATGGCTGCCTTTTTATTAGAATTCCATATAGTTCTATTTATCTTCATTAAGAGTTCACCTATATTCTTCTGAAGAACAGAAACCATGTCTTATTCATTTCTTATCCCTCCCTATTAGTTACAATACTCAACATAATGTCTTAAATGTCTGTTGTATGAACTCAGTGAACAGAGATTTGACATTTACAATGGTATAAAGTTCTAATCCATTGTATTTCTATCTTCCTCTCACAATTTTACCCTGTTCCTTTTTTCCTTAATGTTCAGAATTTTTGTGATACATCCGTGTACTTCCCATCACTAATATTTTATCAGTCTTTCAAATTATTAAGATTCTATCCTGTTATACAACAATTCTTTCACCTCTAAGAAGGTAGTCCTGGCAGAGATGCTCACAAAGATACATATATAAAGATATTCACAGAAAAATCAATTATAATTGCAAAAAAATTCAGAAACTTAAGATGCAACAACAGGGATTGCCTAGATAAGTAATACGTCCATTCTGTGGAAAATAACTACTAAAGAATCATGGTTTAGAAGATTAATAATGGCATAAGTTTCATGATAAACTCTTAGAGGTACAAAAGCAATTAACAAAACATATATATATATACATATGTATATGTATACATATATACACACACATATATAATATGCCCAAGTTTATGTAAAAAAATAAAAAGTAAAAATTGGAGGCCTTTCCGGCAAAGATAGCAAATGGATCTGAGGTGTGAAGTCTCTCCTCCCACTTCAAAGACATCTAGAAATTCTAAATAAAATTTGAAGAAATTTTTCAAAGTACACAGCTGGAGCTTAAGATAAGAAAAATAACATTTCTAGGTCCCAGAAAAATAAGCCATGTGTCCCTCTGGAAGAAATGGATGTAGATTGTGGCAATGACACAAAAAGTCAAGATTTTGAGTCCTGAACTTCCTCCAAGAAGCAAGACCAGGGGGTGAACTAGAAGTAGAAAAAACTCCCAACAGTCTAAAGACAAGGTTTGCCTCAAGGTACAGCAGGAAGCAGAGTCAGTCATGACAATTTTGAATTCCCTGGCCTGCAAGGCATGCCAGCAGAGTGTAAAATTCTTTGAGCTATTAGCAAAGTCCAAACTAAAAAATTAGTATAAAAAGTGGTCCAAACCTGGGAAACCCATACATCCACTGTAAAGCACAAAACTGTCCCATAAGGGTGCTTCCACAATCCAGCATGTACCTATAAATATATAATTAGTACTGACGAACTCAGAAAGATTGCAAAGAATACAAAGCAATCCAATGCTATAAAAGTTTGCGAATGCAACAAAAGCTCATAATCAAATAACTTTGAATACTAAAGCAATTCAAAAAGAATTTTAAAATAAATGTTTATAGCCATTAAGCAGATGAAAAAGATAATAGATTCCACATGGCAGGATCAAGGTACAGGCATACCTGAGAGATACTGCAGGTTCAGTTCTAGATCACCACCATAAAGCAAGTATCGCAATAAAGCGAATCACATGAATTTTCTGATTTCCAAGTGCATGTAACAGTTATATTTGAACTCCACTGTAGTCTATTAAGTGTGCAATAGCATTGTATCTAAAAAATCAATGTACATACCTTAATTTTAAAATACTTTATTGCTAAAAAAATGCTAACCATCATCTGAGCCTTCAGCGAGTTGCAGTAGTAATATCAAAGATAACTGTCACAGATCACCATAACAAATATAATATTAATGAAAGAGTTTGAAATATTGTAAGAATTACCAAAATGTGACAGAGACATGAAGTGAGCAAACACTGTTGGAAAAGTGGTGCCAGTACACTTGCTCAACAGAGCATTGCCACAAACTTTCAATTTGCAAGAAACAGGATCTGTGAAGTGCAAGAAAGTGAAGCACACTAAAACAAGGTATGCGTGTATTATTAAAAATGGAAAATCTGAAAAAAATTCTATCACTGGCAAACAAAACAATGCTACGTTAAAGAGCACACAACACAAAGAGGAAGAGAAATTTACTAAATTGGAAGATAGGTCTAAAGAAGTCACCTATAATGTACCACAGGAAGTTAAATAATGGAAAATATGAAAGAGAAATTTAGACAGAAAATCCAGCATATGATAGTTATCTGTGAAAAAGACACTACAGTGAACAAAGAGATAATATTTTTAAAGTTTTCAGAAGTGAAGATATAAATATTCAGATTGAAAGAGCTCCTTAACTCTCCAGACTAAACAAAGATACAACACTGTAGTGAAACTACCAGAACACCAAGAAAAAAGAGAAAAAAGTGTGAAAGCTGCAAGAGAGAAAAGATAAACTACCTTCAAAGGAACAATAATCAAACCAACAGGAATCCTATCAAAGGCAACAACAGATGCACAAAGACAGCAGTAACTTCAAAATACTAAGGGAAAATAACATAACCTACAATTTCATACCTAGCTAAACAATCACGTAAGAGTTCAAATAAAAGCAGACTGTCAAAGATATAAAAACTAAGAACTTGGGTGCTCCTGGTGGAGGCAGAGGAGCTGAGCGGGAACCATGGCCAGTACAGTCGTAGCAGTTGGACTGACCATTGCTGCTGCAGGATTTGCAGGCCATTATGCTTTGCAAGCCACGAAGCATATGGAGCCTCAAGTAAAACAAGTTTTTCAAAGTCTACCAAAATCTGCCTTCATTGGTGGCTATTACACCTTCAGAGGTGGGTTTGAACCCAAAATGACAAAACAGGAAGCAGCATTAATACTAGGTGTAAGCCCTACTGCCAATAAGGGAAAGATAAGAGATGCTCATCGACCAATTATGCTTTTAAATCACCCAGACAAGGGAGGATCTCCTTATATAGCAGCCAAAATCAATGAAGCTAAAGATTTACTAGAAGGTCAAGCTAAAAAATGAAGTAAATGTATGATGAATTTTAAGTTCTTACTCATTTATATATATGAGTACCAGCTTTTTATAATAAAATGCCTCAAAGCTACACATTTTAAAAATTAGTATTAGCTAAATCAAAGCCTTGGTATAAATTTGAGGATTTAAAATCGGATTATAGAATATTTGTAGGTTAATACTCAATAATTATGGATAAATGCATGCCATCTGAAGTGTTGTTCATTACTCATTTGTCAAATAATTTGGTACCTATTTCAAGACAAAGTGAACAAGAGAGTCTCTCCCTGAAGGAATCCCCAATCTGATGGGAGACTGATAAACTGATAATTAAAATACAATGTGATAAATATGATGGAATTCGCACAGGTTGTTATAGTAGGGGCTCATCTCATTGGGACAGAAGGCTGTTCAAGGAACAGAGGACTCCCCCAGCCACTTAGAACCTTGAACTTAAAAATGAATTTAGCCACAACTTAACCTAAGAAATTGATCTAGGTATGTATTTATCATACATACGTTCCTCTGCAATTTTTTGGAAGAGTTTGAGAAGGATGGGTATTAGCTCTTCTCTAAATGTTTGATAGAATTCACCTGTGAAGCCATCTGGTCCTGGACTTTTGTTTGTTGGAAGATTTTTAATCACACTTTCAATTTCATTACTTGTGATTGGTCTGTTCATATTTTCTATTTCTTCCTGGTTCAGTCTTGGAAGTTTATACCTTTCTAAGAATTTTTCCATTTCTTCCAGGTTGTCCATTTCATTGGCATAGAGTTGCTTGTAGTAGTCTTTTATGATGCTTTGTATTTCTGCAGTGTCCATTGTAACTTCTCCTTTCTCATTTCTAATTTTATTAATTTGCGTCCTCTCCCTCCTTTTCTTGATGAGTTTGGCTAAAGGTTTATCAATTTTGTTTATCTTCTCAAAGAACCAGCTTTTAATTTTATTGATCTTTGCTATTGTTTTCTTTGCTTTTATTTCATTTATTATTGATTTTTATGATTCCTTTCCTTCTACTAATTTTGGGTTTTGTTTGTTCTTCTTTCTCTAGTTCCTTTAGGTGTAAGGTTAGATTGTTTGAGATTTTTCTTATTTCTTGAGGTAGGCTTGTATAGCTATAAACTTCCCCCTTAGAACTGCTTTTGCTGCATCCCATAGGTTTTGGATTGTCGTGTTTTCATTGTCATTTGTCTCTAGGTGTTTTTTGATTTCCTCTTTGATTTCTTCAGTGATCTCTTGGTTATTTAGTAACGTATTGTTTAGCCTCCATGTGTTTGTGTTTTTTACATTGTTTTCCCTGTAATTGATTTCTAATCTCATAGCATCATGGTCAGAAAAGATGCATGATTTCGACTTTCTTAAATTTACCGAGGCTTGATTTGTGACCCAAGAGGTGATCTATCCTGGAGAATGTTCCATGTGCACTTGAGAAGAAAGTATAATCTGCTATTTTCAGATGGAATGTCCTATAAATATCAACCAAATCTATCTGGTCTATTGTGTCATTTAAAGCTTGTGTTTCCTTATTAATTTTCTGTCTGGATGATCTGTCCATTGGTGTGAGGTATTAAAGTCCCCCAGTATTACTGTGTTACTGTCCATTTCTGCTTTTACAGCTGTTAGCATTTGCCTTATGTATTGAGATGCTCCTATGTTGGGTGCATATATATTTATAATTGTTATATCTTCTTCTTGGATTGATCCCTTGATCATTATGTAGTGTCCTTCCTTGTCTCTTGTAATAATCTTTATTTTAAAGTCTATTTTATCTGATATGAGTATTGCTACTCCAGCTTTCTTTTGATTTCCATTTGCATGGAATATCTTTTTCCATCCCCTCACTTTCAGTCTGTATGTGTCCCTAGGTCTGAAGTGGGTCTCTTGTAGATAGCATATAAATGGGTCCTATTTTTGTATCCATTCAGTGAGCCTGTGTCCTTTGGTTGGAGCATTTAATCCATTCACATTTAAGGTAATTATCGATATGTATGTTCCTATTACCATTTTCTTAATTGTCTTTTGTTTGTTTTTGTAGGCCCTTTTCTTCTCTTGTGTTTCCCACTTAGAGAAGTTCCCTGAGCATTTGTTGTAGAGCTGGTTTGGTGGCAGTGAATTCTCTTGGCTTCTGCTTGTCTGTAAAGCTATTGATTTCTCTGTCAAATCTGAATGAGATCCTTGCCAGGTAGAGTAATCTTGGTTGTAGGTTCTTCCCTTGCATCACTTTAAATATATTGTGCCACTCCCTTCTGGTTTGTAGAGTTTCTGCTGAGAAATCAGCTGTTAACCTTATGGGAGTTCCCTTGTATGCTATTTATCATTTTTCCCTTGCTGCTTTTAATAATTTTTCTTTGTCTTTAATTTTTGTCAGTTTGATTACTATGTGTCTCAGCATGTTTCTCCTTGGGTTTATCCTGTCTAGGACTCTCTGCGCTTCCTGGACTTGGATGGCTATTTCCTTTCCCATGTTAGGGAAGTTTTTGACTATAATCTCTTCAAATATTTTCTCGGGTCCTTTCTCTCTCTCTTCTCCTTCTGGTACCCCTATAATGTGAATGTTGGTCCCAGAGGTCTCTTAGGCTGTCTTCATTTGTTTTCATTCTTTTTTCTTTATTCTGTTCCACAGCAGTGAAGTCCACCATTCTGTCTTCTAGGTCAGTTACCCGTTCTTCTGCCTCAGTTATTCTGCTACTGATTCCTTCTAGTGTATTTTTCATTCCAGTTATTGTATTGTTCATCTCTGTTTGTTTGTTCTTTAATTCTTCTAGGTCTTTGTTAAACATTTCTTGCATCTTCTCGATCTTTGCCTCCATTCTTATTCCGAGGTCCTGGATCATCTTCACTATCAGTATTCTGAATTCTTTTTCTGGAAGGTTGCCTATCTCCACTTCATTTAATTGTTTTTCTGGGGTTTTATCTTGTTCCTTCATCTGGCACATAGCCCTCTGCCTTTTCATTTTGTCTATCTTTCTGTGAATGTGGTTTTCGTTCCACAGACTGCAGGATTGTAGTTCTTCTTGCTTCTGCTGTCTGCCCTCTGGTGGATGAGGCTATCTAAGAGGCTTGTGCAAGCTTCCTGATGGGAGGGACTGGTGGTGGGTAGAGCTGGGTGTTGCTCTGGTGGGCAGAGCTCAGTAAAATTTTAATCTGCTTGTCTGCTGATGGGTGGGGCTGAGTTCCCTCCCTGTTGGTTGTTTGGCCTGAGGCGACCCAGCACTGGAGGCTACAGGCTCTTTGGTGCGGCTAATGGCAGACTCCGGGAGGGCTCATACCAAGGAGTACTTCGCAGAACTTCTGCTACCAGTGTCCTTGTCCTCATGGTGAGGCACAGCCACCCCCCGCCTCTTCAGGAGGCCCTCCAACACTAGCAGGTAGGTCTGGTTCAGTCTCCTGTGGGGTCACTGCTCCTTCCCCCTGGGTCCTGATGTGCACACTACTTTGTGTGTGCCCTCCAAGAGTGGAGTCTCTGTTTCCCCCAGTCCTGTCAAAGTCCTGCAATCAAATCCCACTAGCCTTCAAAGTCTGATTCTCTGGGAATTCCTCCTCCTGTTGCTGGACCCCCAGGTTGGGAAGCCTGATGTGGAACTCAGAACCTTCACTCCAGTGGGTAGACTTCTGTGGTATAATGGTTCTCCAGTTTGTGAGTCACCCACCCAGCAGTTATGGGATTTAATTTTATTGTGATTGCACCCCTCCTACCGTCTCATTGCGGCTTCTCCTTTGTCTTTGGATGTGGGGTATCTTTTTTGGTGAGTTCCAGTGTCTTCCTGTCGATGATTGTTCAGCAGTTACTGTGATCCCGGTGCTCTCGCAACAGGGAGTGAGTGCACATCTTTCTACTCCGCCATCTTCCCTTTCTATTGACTACACAGTTTTTTGTTTTAAAAAATTGGAATTTGTTTTCCCTTCTTGGAAGGGAACATTGATATTTAACTGCTTTTAGAGACTGTCATCTCATATATATAAAATGGACATATGGCTATAAGACACCATATAGGAAATGAGTAGTTATGTATTTTATTTTATATACCAATCTACTTTACTGTGAAAAGATAGAGGTTTGAATCAGGACTTGTGAAAATCTGTAGTAAAATACCTTAAGCTGTTAACTGTAAGGCATGGAATAGGAGTTGCTCAGTGGATTGGTTCTATGTTGTGGACTACTTAAGTCTCCATTTGTTACTGTGCTAATAAACAATATTAAAACAAAACAAAACCAAAACCAAAAAAAGGCATAGTAGGCAAATACTAACCAAAAGAAAGTGAAATTGCTAAGAATGGAATGATTTATAACTAAATGATTATAACAGTGATTATCTCTGTGGGGAGTGATAAGTGATTTTTATTATGTTCTTAATATCTTTCTGCATTTTCTAAATTTTTTAAATGAAAATATACAATATTTATAAATTGAAAAAACATTTTTAATTAGTAAGGACTTTATTAATAGAGCATAACTAAGAATAACCAACACTGCATGTTATGCCAATCCCTATCAAGATGCATGTATTAAATCATTTAATCTTTATAACAACTTAAAGAAGGAAATACTATTATAATATTTTTGCTTCATTTTGCAGATGAAGAAACTGAGGCACAAAGGGATTTAAATAACTTGCCTAAGGTCAAACAGCTAGTAGAGACAGGACTAGGTTAGGAACTAAGTATATGTGGGTACTAGAGATAGACATCTATGTCCAGGTCTAACATGGAAGATACAACTCAGAATTTTCAAAGATTGCTTTTTCATTTTTCAATTTTATTTTTTCCAGTAAAAAATATTCCATTGAGAAGATATATTTAACATTTACAGTACTACTAACAGTAGAATTCACAGACAAAATAAGAGAAAATCCCTTCCTATAATTTTGTTCATGTGTTTATACTCTAGAATTATAAAACAGAAGTACCACTGTATCTACCAATGTTTATTTCATGGCTTTTCCCAGTTAAAATGTATCATTCCTGTAACAGATACAATTCTATTTTTGCACTTTAATTGCTTCTGGTTGGTGTCAGCAAAGTGACATTTGTAAAAGTTTAACCAGGTTTTAATAATAAAAACTTGGACAATATTTCCATCCATGTTTTGAAATTCTGGATGTAAAACGCATGGCTAAAACTATCCTCTATTTGGATATGACTGTCTTTCTCAGATTTTATTTCCCTTTTCTTTTTAAACAAATATATAGTTTAGAATGAAATTTAAGATAACATATAGTATATTTAAAAATAATTTATATTGTACAACCACAAAAATGGAAAAAAGCCACAGTAGAAACTACTTTCACCTGTATTTACAGTAGGCCCCCCCCAAAAAAAAGAAAGAAAAGAAAAAGAGAGTCATCATTTATAAGTAATGGATGCATTCCTAACCAAATGGATACCTAAAGAAAAAGGAGCATTTTTCTAGCTCTATCAGAAAGGGCCTTGCAAACAGCACGTAGACAATTACAGTTCTGCGAACATTCAATTGGCCACCTATCTTGGCTAAATTACAATAATGTGCATTTGGCAAATCATATCATTTCACAAAGTCATTTTAAATGTACAATGTGCATTTCTTCTCTTACCTCTCAAAATAATTCTCTAGAATGTGTCAAACTTAAAGAAATGTGCAGATACACCGTTGGATATCCTGTCATAACCAGGCTTCACAGGAAGCCAGAGCACCTTTCTCTAACTAGACTTCATATTCCTAGAAGGAACCACCACCAAGATGCACTTCTATCTGCACTGACACTGCCATGGTAGCATGTTAAGCATGTTGGAGTCGATGACATATTTGTCAGAGGCCCTATTTACTGAAACAAAGACAATGGCAAATGGTTGATCAACACTTCTTCTATTGTCATAAACTCTCAGCAGATTATCCTTTCCAAATAATGAGTTAGGTTTATAATTTTCAAAAGCTAAGATCTTTTTGATACAATTTCACACTATATAATATTCTTCATATTCATTTATGATATCACATTATAAGGTATCAAAAAGTGATTTTGAGAAATGTGGGTGGAGGCATCCAAATGCATAGTTATAATAGATGTACATGGGGCTCTGGAATATAAAACTAATGATTTCATTTGTCTACTCCTGATGTTATTGAAGAGTATTATCTTATGCATAATTAACAGGGTTTTGAAAGGCTGAATATAAAACATTATAGCATTTCTTGTCAGCTTACATTGGGAACGCTACTGTAACTGACACAAATAACCTATAAAGGTGCTTTCTACCTAATCTGGAAAAATTGTAAATATTATACTGTGTTGGTACATCTTTGTTTTCACAGATATTCATGGAGGGAAAGAGTAACTATAAAGAGCAAAATAAAATCCATCTGAAGGCTATTATAAATACTGGCTCACTTACATTTCACAAGTGACAATGTCTATTGACCTTAAAATTGTAGAAATTAAACTACTGGCTTGACCATATAAATCTCATGTGTAACTACAGAAAACCATAAGTGTCTAATTCATTGGCAAGTTTCTCACCATAACTTATGCCTGTGGATCAGTGGAACAGGAACTGGTAGAAACACCATAAGCCACACAAATACGATTAACAATAAACACGGTGGCTTATGAAACCTGGTCGGTAGCTTCTCTTTCATCCACACAAGGGGTCACCCAAATAATACTACCTTCCATTCCTGACTTTTTAAATTCAAAATCATCAATGCTTACAAGTCTTATGTATAATATTGCAATTAATAGTCTGAAAACTGCTCATTATGGGCTGGGTAGTTAACAAGCAGATTGCATGGTCTGGGTCAAGTTGGAGCTGAGGCACTGAGACTGAAATAAAGGCAAGAAAGCACTGCTGAGAAGACAGGTGACTACACAGAGCAGGAACTGAATTACTGGATTCTTGAGACTGGAATTACACCACACTCAGCATCAACAAATATGTGTGCCAGGCACTGTGCTAGGTGTTGTTTTCAAACATTTGAACAGGGTCACTTAGGAAAATTACACATTCCCTGCAGTTGCACATAAGAAAATATTTTCAAACAAAACATTTCCTGGAGGGAGGGATAAATTAAAAACTAAATATGCGATACAGTAGGATCTTGTTGTCCATCCAATCTATATGTAATAGTCTGCATCCTGTATAGAAATGCAAGATTTCTGTGTATTGATTTTGTATCCTGCAACCTTACTGAATTTGTTTATTAGGTCTAAGTTTTTTATATACATTCTTTTTTATATTTTTTAATATACATTCTTTTTTATTTATATACATTTATATATTCTCTTTCTTAATATACATTCCTTTTTATATTCTTTTCCATTATGGTTTATCCCAGGACATTGAATATAGTTCCCTGTGCTATACAGTAGGACCTTGTCCATCCATTCTATATGTAATAGTTTGCATCTACTAACCACAAACTCCCAGTGCATCCCTCCCCAACCCCACCCCGCTTGGCAACCACAAGTCTGTTCTCTATGTCTGTGAGTCTGTTTCTGCTTCGTAGGTAGGTTCATTTGTGTCATATTTTAGATTCCACATATAAGTGATATCATATGGTATTTGTTTTTCTCTTTCTGACTTACTTCACTTAGTATGATAATCTCTAGTTGCATCCACGTTGCTATAAATGGCATTATTTCATTCTTTTCTATGGCTGAGTAGTATTCTTTATCCATTCATCTGTCAATGTACATTTAGGTTGTTTCCATGTCTTGGCTATTGTGAACAGTGCTGCTATGAACATAGGGGTGCATGTATCTTTTTGAATGATCGTTTTGTCTGGATATGTGCCCATGAGTGGGATTGCTGGATCATATGGTAATTCTATTTTTAGCTTTCTGAGGAACCTCCATACTGTTTTCCATAGTGGCTTACATTCCCACCAACAGGGAACTGTGTTCAATGTCCTGGGATAAGCCATAATGGAAAAGAATATAAAAAAAGAATGCATATATATTTATAACTGAGTCACTTTGCTGTACAATAGAAATTAACACAACATTGTAAATCAACTATACTTCAATAAAGTAAATAAATAAAAACAAAAAACTCAGTGTACATACTCAAAATAATTAAGCCTATTCTTTTAATTGGAAGGGACAGATATTTTTAAAGGGGAAACATTTTGGTATAAGGTCCAAAGACTTTAAATATCTTGTCCCATTTTAGAAAATAAGAAATAGAGCACTTTTCTTTAATAACCATTTTAGTATGACACAAACTGGCTTTAAATCCACTTTTTTCTAGAACAGCACATACCAGGCAGTCAGCAAAGAGTTGAGAGAATGAGTGAATATTTTAGCCACTTTTTATTTATCAAAATAAAAAATATAACCTAAAATTCATTCCAAGGGACTTCTGAATAGATAACTATCGGATATATAAAATAAATTAGGACATAGTTTTGCTACCAACCATTAGAGCAAGATCAAGACTGAGATAGCATAACCTCTTCTGACTACAAAATAGCACCATTGCAACAAGATTGTTCACTCACTCATGATAATATAAGGAGTTCAGGACAAACTTAATCTTGTCCAAATAAAAAGCCATAAAAACTGAAGGATGCTTCCTTTTTTGGTGAGCAAACATCCATTTTGTAACAATCTATAACCCTTTTGTAATCATCAGTGTGCAGAGGATAAAGATCATTCCCTCTCCTTGTGGGTATGGCCCTTGAAAAAAATTTTTTAAAACAACAGGTACACTGTGAGAAGTACATAACAGGAAATGACACGGTAAGAATCCATTGATGCCACATATAAATCAGAGAGACGACTAACTCACGCTTTCTCTAAACCATTCACAACAAACTTTTTTTTTCTCATTTCATCAATATGAAACCACGCAAAAGAAATTCCAGCTACTAACCACATTAAAATGTGAGTTATTTGCTGGAGACTTGATAACACTGAGGGGGAAAAAAGTCAACATTCTTGCCAAGTGAAAGCATTAAAAAAAAAAGTCTGACTCTTACAGTTACCTTCAAGGTAAAATTAATTATTAATTGGCAAAGCCTGGACATGGAATGATTGCTATCAATATTTTAATACTTTCAGTGCTAATTTCATTCTCACCATCGTAGTTTGTCTATGAAGAAGCAAGAGAGGTCTATTTACTTTCAGTGAGGCTTGCTATAATGATCACCTTAAGAAGGCCACCAATATTTTGAAATGCTTTGAATCTTCCTCTTCTTGAATTTCTAATATTAAACAAACTGAAAAAATATTCGCATTTCATTCACACAAATGAACAATTCTACCATTCTTAGGTGGCTCATGAAAGATTAGATGCTAATTTCTGAACAAGATTAATTTTTTAATTCCCACCCACCAGTACTGCAATTCACATTGTGTTAAGACTTGTATTTTATCATAAAAGTTTTGTGATCATTTGTAAAACTTGAACTTTGAAGTTAGAAAGTTAATTTACCAGTTACCTGAATTCAACCTAACTCATCTCTAGAGCCAAGGCTGCAGAAATGCCTAGATAAAATTCAGCATGTTTCAGGTTTCAGCAGAACGGTGTAAAAGAAACCTTAAGGATCGAGGAATGAATATGTCACAAACAGGACATGGATGAAGAACAATTAGGAGCACTCTGCTTTAGCTCCTCAGGGTCCATTGTCCCAGAGGGAAAAGAGCATCTTCTGAACCTGGAAATATGAGCCCAAGAAAATCTCAGGTTCAAGGTGACCTCCAATTTGCCTCGGGGATAGAGACACAACCCTTAACTGCTAGTACCAAGGCTCCAGGGCAGATAAGGGGAGAGTCAACAGAGGTTTGGAATTGCCCATGACATTTAAAGCCTAGAGGGGCTGTTCTGGGGGGACAGTGTTCACTAGAAAAGAGTCACATTAGACTATATATATAAAGGCTGCCTACTGCCATGTGGAACCCTGAGAGTGTAGGGGTGATGTCTCAGGCTAACCTGGACATTGGCCCCAGACTTGCCCTCATTTTCCATTTCTAACATCATACACCTCTATGCTTCTACACATCTTCCTGACCTCCAGCCTGTGACTAAATACTTCAGTTTTACCTGTGATGCTGTCTCACCTCAGACAGCAGCTGCATCTGACCACATTACTCCTGTAAGCCCCATGGCCCACTACAAACCCGGGCATCTGGCCAGGTAGGTGGGCAATGTCTTGGTCAGCCACTGCCTGAAAACTGGCCATCCTTCTCAGCTCTTACCTCTTTTTCACTCACCACATTGAAACAATCACTAGATGCTACTGATTCTATCTTTGCAATAGATTTCAAATCTGTCCACTTCTCTATCCCCATTGGCACACCTGCCTGGTTCATCTAGGCCACCACTGCTCTTGCCTCTTAACAGCCTCTTAACTCGCTTCCTGCGCCAGTCGAACCCCTCCAATCCTCCAGTCCATTCTCTGTACTGCAGGCACAGTGGTGTTACTCACAACTCATCCCAGCATGTCACTCTACAACTTAAAATATTTCAGGGCTCCCCACTGCCCTCAAGATAACTGCCAAGTTCTGTATCATCCATTCAGGATTCAGTCCTCACTTATCCAACCTCATCTCTCACAAGCTCAACAACTTCTGCAGCACTTCCAAATGCAGAGACCCATGTTCTTTCTCACCTATAAGTCTTCTGTACTTAGTCTAACCTCCCCTTGTGTGACTAAACTAAATCTCCTCCAAGACATGACATGCCAAACAGATACAGCTCATTATATTTTGTTCATGAACTAACCTTGTTTGTAATACTCTTTTATTACTATTTCCCTTGAGCTAATATTTCTAAAGACAAGAATACTCATAATCTATTCATAGGAATCCTAATAGTTATCAAGCACCTACTATATTCTTGTCACTGTTATACACATTTATTTTTATTAACTTATGTAATCTCCAGAGCAACCCTATCCCCATTTTATAGATGAGGAAACTGAGACACAGAATGATTAAGAAAAGATGATACGCCTAATAAGTGGAGGATCAAGATTAAAACCATGGTCATAACATTCCAGAGTTAGCCACTAAACTTGACTGTTACTCCAGAGACAGTCAAGAAGACCAAACTACATTTGAATTCTAATAAATGATGGCAAATGTATGTCATCTGACATTAATAAATCTTTCAACTTCAGGGTTGAGGGTAGTTATGATGACTAGTCTGCAAATTTCTGTAAGACTTACCTTTGTAATGCAAACATCACATCCCACTAGCTCAGTGCACACTTTACCAGGGGAAATTTTCCCATATTATGTTAACATTTTTAGGCCTACTTTTTTTTTTTTTTTGGCTGCACTGCATGGCATGCAGGATCTTAGTTGCCCAACCAGGAATCGAACCCGTGCACCCTGCAGTGGAAGCGTGGAGTCTTAACCACTGGACAGTCAGGGAAGTCCACAGGCCTACTCTGAGAAACAATAAAGTAGAAATATCACACTATAGAATTATGGTGCTGCCAAAACTAAAACTACATTATTAATGGTACAGAAAAATGTGGGTTCCCAATGCTTTGATATCTAAACTGTATGTCATTTTACCATTTACAGTTTATTAACAAAATTAGATGCAGCCTTTTTTATATTAACTACTGTACATTTTTCTGATGTTAAATCAATACAGTTTCCATTTTTCATGCAACAGAAATTTAGAAAATTAAATACATCAGACAAATGGTCATCATAAAGCAACCATAAAGTGAAATCTGAAAGATTAAAATTATGGCTATTATTTATCATGCATATTTGTATCCTCAGATAGTAAAAGTCCTAATTGTTTGCTTTGGGTTCTTTTAAGTATAAAAGTAAAATATGGATTAACAAATCTGTCTTTTCCCTCTTCCAGAAGAAAAATAGTAATTCCTGGGTACAGAATATGTGGTCAAATACTTGACTGATTGACTCCTGTAATAAGCTTGTTTAGTTGCTAAAATATCTAATACTTAGTATTGTAAGATGAATCTTATGTAAGAAACTACTTATATCTGATATAGTTAACCTTACTAAAAGTCATTTGAGGGTTGGGCTTAAAAATACAAGCATTTTAGAAATTAACTGAAAAAATAGTTTTAGTAGTGTAAAGCAAAACATTTTAAAAGTAGCCTTTGTGTACCAGACTATTCATTGATTCACATATATTTATGGAGCACATACTATGTGTTGGCTTGGCAGTAGTTGTTTGACAAACACCACGGAATGAATAGGCCTTGTCTCTGCAGAGCTATGCTCCAGTGAGAGGTTATACTATCACACAATGAGAATCTCAACATGGTGGCATGGTGGGTCACCAACATGAAGTTAACTAGGAAACTATAAATTCACTAAAATGTGTCTTCCTACCTTCCCTTGCCACCCTCCCAGATGCTGCCCTAAACTAAGTACAGCCTCCTATCATTCTCACTTAGGCCTGATCTCTAAAGGAGCTTCTACTCCAAATTATCCTTCTCCTTTATCCCAGATTTAAATTCCATTCCCTCCAAGCTCAGTTATTGGCTGGGAAGAGCCAAAGAGATGACTTGCATTAGGGCGTGTTTGACTGATAGCTGCTTGCATTTTTTTCTAATGGTATTTGCTAACCCAGAGGAATGACTCACCGATCGAAAACTTTAGGCAATAACAGATGCTAAGGGAAAGTAGGGTTATTCGGGAAAGAGGAGTTTTCTGAGTCCTGCAAAGACTCTGCTTAGGAATTTTTGCCTCTGGCTATGCATAAATTAGCCTTGGATGGCATCACCTTTGCGAAGAAGCTGTAGCCCACAATGTTCAGCAAAACAAATGTTCCAAAGGGTGGGGATAAAGAGTTAAATCCCTAATGAGTAACAGGATAGAAAATCCAGACCATAATAACCAGAAACAAAACAAGCCCTGAATGATATTTCCATTTCCACTTCTTTGAAAATTATCCAAATATGCATCTGATACTTCTTAGTCCTAACATCCTGTCTTTAGAACATCCCATAAATCCATTTCAATGTAACATCAGGGTCTTTTAATCCCAAGATTTTAAAGCCAGTAAGAGAATTTATTTAATGCCATAAACTGAAAGCTTGCTCTATTCAGAGCATGGGCCCTCTTCCTTCTGGTGAAAAATGAACAAGTGACTCTTTGAAATCTTGCCGTGTTGACAATGGTATTAAATCTTCAGGTTGCTTAGGCTTCATGAAATCATAGGATAGGTAATAAGTGTTAGCCATATAACAAGTGTGAGATGTGTCAGCTCCAAAAAAGAAAGGTCCTTAGACCGTCTTCACTGATTTCCATGTCTGTTCACCACCTTGCCAACTAATGTAACAGCATCACTAATATGTCCAGAATTTTATTTTTCCTGCAATTAAACCAAGTTAGGGCAAAGTTGTACACTGAGCAAGGGATAACCACTGGATGAGCTAACAACACTAGCTTTTTTGAGATTCAGCCCTTTTCTCTTAAAAATAAGTTCCAGAAAAATGCTCTGTTTCACGAAGACAGTTTGCCTCCTACTTACAAATGTATGCTGATCTGAACAAACTCATGCTTTGTTAATAAATTAAATAAAAGTGCTTTTAAAATTCAACCACAATGAAACATATCATCCAGACCTCATTATTTGCCATTTCCATGCCTCTTCAGAATTTCTGAGTACTCCCTCATGTGTGTCAACGTGACAGGAGAAAAATCTGTTCCCAAGCTACTTTTAGCCAAGTAAATACTTGGAAATTCACTGTGTAGCTAAGAAAGCATATCATTATGGCCTTTTCAAAGACATCCTGTAAACATCCAGCACTGAACGAAGTAGACAAGCTATTTTCGAAAAGAGCAGAGGCCTACTTTCTGTTGTGTTTTTTTTTTTAAATTTTTATTGGAGTATAGTTTATTTACAATGTGGTTAGTTTCTGCTGTACAGTAAAATGTATCAGTTATACACATACATATATCCACTCTTTTCTAGATTCTTTTCCCATATAGGTCATTACAGAGCATTGGGTAGAATTCCCTGTGCTACACAGTAGGTCCTTGTTAGTTATCTATTTTATATATAGTAGTAGTGTGTATATGTCAATCCCAATCTCCAAATTTATCCCTCCCCCCCTTTCCCCCCGGTAACCATAAATTTGTTTTCTACATCTGTGACTCTATTTCAATCCCAATCCTGGGCATGTATCTGGAAAAAAACATAATCCAAAAGGATACATGACCCCCAATGTTCACTGCAGCACTGCTTACAATAGCCAAGACATGGAAGCAACCTAAATGTCCATCAACAGAGGAATGGATAAGAAGATGTGGTACATATATACAATGGAATATTACTCATCCATAAAGAAGAATGAAATAATGCCATTTGCAGCAACATGTATGGACATAGGGATTATCATACTAAGTGAAGTAAGTCAGACAGAGAAAGACAAATATCGTGATATCACTTAGATGTGGAACCTAAAAAAAGGTACAAATGAACTTATTTACAAGGCCTACTTTCAATTTCAGTGAATGCACGGCCATTAAAAAGAGACGCCTATATGTTCACTATGAACTATCCCAGTGGTAATAACCAACAGTCTGTATTTTAATTGTCCCCTCAATTGCCTGTATCCCCTTGTAGAGTGGAAGACATAGACTTGAGGGCATGGATTGTGTCTTGGTCACTTTTGGGAACAATGTACCAGCATACAGTAGGCACCCAACATTAACATTTGTTCTATGGATGAACACCACCCAGAGGGGTGATGGAGTAAATTAAAACCAGCTACATTATAAAGGAATTACAGAACCCAAGCTCTCTGGACCTTGGGGTTCTTTTCTTTTCTTTTCTCAAGAGGCCAAATCCTTTTCATGCATCTGTGAGCAGGTGCAATGGACATTTGGGGTGAGGGAGTGGGAATCTGGTGGTAAGTCTTGGCAAGCTTACCCCTATTGGCAGTCATGGTCCTCTTAACAGGTCAAAGAAGTTAGTCTATAGCTAAAACAAGGCCTAGATATAGAGATAAGTAAGCAAGGAAGAGATCAATTACTCAAAATCTGAATTCTTAAATAATTTAGAAACCAAATGTGTTGCCTGATTAAATTTTATATTTCTATAAACCCACATAGCCTGTTGAGCTGCCACTGAATGAGGCATGCTTTCATCTAACAATTGGGTTTAACATCACAGTGTCTTCTTCCTTAAGAATTCGTAATCAAGAAATGACCCTAGGGCTTCCCTGGTGGCGCAGTGGTTGAGAATCTGCCTGCCAATGCAGGGGACACAGGTTCGAGCCCTGGTCTGGGAAGATCCCACATGCCGCTGAGCAGCTGCGCCCGTGAGCCACAATTACTGAGCCTGCGCGCCTGGAGCCTGTGCTCCGCAACAAGAGAGGCCGCGATAGTGAGAGGCCCGTGCACCGCGATGAAGAGTGGCCCCCACTTGCCACAACTAGAGAAAGCCCTCGCAAATGAAGACCCAACACAGCCATAAATAAATAAATAAATAAATAAAAGAAATGACTCTATACCTTATGCTTAGCTAGGGAAAGACTTAGAACCATTTTAGATAGGAGGAGGAGAAGGAAGAAAGAGAAAGGGTAAGAAGAAATAGTAGAAGGGAGGCAGGAGGAGAGAGAGGTGGAAGAGGAAGGGAGAACAGGAAGGATAAGAAAGAGGAGGGGGTAAAGATCCACAGCTGGTCTGGGTAACCTTGGCCATAGTTAGGTTTTTGCAGTGTTCTCTAATCTATTGCTGAAGGTGAAGTTGGCCTTACTTTGCTGAAATGGTAAAATTTCAATGAGAGGCCAAACCATGAGCTCTGATACAGAGTTACAAAAGGGTAGAAGGCTTCAAAGTAAAAAATATGAACTGTGGTGATTAGAAGATCAACAAATATCCAATCCTGAAGAATAGAGGATTGACTGGGAAAAAGGAGATGATGACAATGATGGAGATGTCTATAGTGGTGATTATGATAGTGATGACAGAGCTTACCATGGCCAGGTAAGCTCATTTGGTCCTCGCAACTATGCTATCAAGTAGATCCCATTTTTGTTATTCCCATTTTACAGATGAGGAACAGAGAAGTAAATCATATACACACGTTCACATAGACAGCAAGTGGCATTGCCAACCTATTCATCCAGGAAGTCTGGTTGCAAAGTTCTCATCCACTATATTAGTTTCCTGTAGTCACTGCAACAAATTACTACAAACTTCATGAAATAAAGCGACAGAAATTTATCTCTCAGAGTTCTAGAAGCCAGAAGTCTGAAATCAGTATCACTGGGCTAAAATCAAGGTGTCAGCAGTGCTCTCTTCGGAGTCTCTAGGGGAGAATCCATTCCTTGCCTCTTCCAGCTGCTGTTGGCTGCCAGCACTCCTTGGCTTGTAGCCACATCACTCCAATCTTCAAGGCCAACATCTTCAAATTTCTCTCCACTCCATCTTCACATGCCTTCTCCTGTGTGTGTTGTGTGCGTGTGTGTGTGTGTGTGTGTGTGTGTGTGTGTGTGTGAGAGAGAGAGAGAGAGAAATCTCCCTGTCTCCCTCTTTTATAAGGATACTTATGGTTGCACTTAGGGTCCACCCAGGTAATCCAGGATAATCTCCTCACATCAAAATCTTTACCATAATCATACTGCAAAAACTCTCCAAATCAGGTAACATTTACAAATCAGATAATATTTACAAGTTCCAGGTGTTAGGACCTCATAAATTTGGGGTGGGGGGAGAGGATTTTTCAGTCTACCACACCCACTCTACTCTGCTGTAGTCGTTTTCAATGGTTTGGAGGAGCTTTTTAAAACACTTGCATATGGTTATTGCACATATATTAATTGAAAGTTTCCAATGTAGCAGATTGGAAGATCTGCTATATTGGAGATCATTTAGTTTTTAAAATTACACAAACATGCTAAAGACTACTTACTATAATTTAACACTCTTCTTTAGGTCACTGATTTGTCATTCAAAACCTCAAACTTGTATGAGGGTGACGGTTGTGAAGAACAGTCTCTTGGGTCTATCCCTGGCCACTGAGATTCAATCAACAACTGCTGGAATAACACACCTCCATAGTTTCTACTATTATCATGTAATCTCAGGGCTCAAAACTCTTCAAGAGCTTCCCATAGTGCAGCACACGTGATCAGCAGTGTCCTCCATCACCCAGGACCACTGACTCCCCACCCTTCCTATCTCATTATCACCTGTCCTTCAAAACAGTCTCATGTTTTTCCCAACTAATATAAACTTAATCTTCTATTTTTCTCATGGCTCTCTGTTCACTTGGAAAACTTACTCCCCCTTTCAACAACCCAAGTCCATGATTTTCTATGAGCTTAGATTAAAACTTATTTCATGCAACAAGCATATGAAAAGATGGTCAACATCACTCATTAGGGAAATGCAAATCAAAAGTACAATGAGGTATCACTTCACCCCCATCAGGATGACTACTGCCAAGACAAAAAACAAAAAACAGAAAATAACAAGTGTTGGCGAGGCTGTAAAGAAATTAGAACACTTGTACACTGTTGGTGAGAAAGTAAACTGGTGCAGCTGCTGTGGAAAACAGTGTGGAGGTTCCTCAAAAAATTAAAAATAAAACTACCATATGATTCAGCAATTCCACTTCTAGGTATATATCCAAAAGAATCGAAAGCAGGGCCTTGAAGATGTATTTGCACACCCATGTTCACAGCAGCATCATTCACGTTAGCCAAAAGGTGGAAGCAACCAAAGAGTCCATCAACAGATGAATGGATAAGCAAAATGTAGTATATACGTAAAAGGGAATATTTTCAGCTTTAAAAAGGAAGAAAATTCAGACACATGGTATAACACGGAGGAATCTTGAGGACATTATGCTAAGTGAAATAAGACAGTCACAGAAAGACAAATACTGTATGATTCTACTTATATGAGGTACCCAGACAAGTAAAATTCATATAGACAGAAAGTGGTTGCCAGGGGCTGGGGGAAGAGGAGGATGGAGAGTTGTTACTTATTGGGTACATAGTTTGTTTTACAAGATGAAAAAGTTCTGGAAACTGTACAACAATGTGAATGTACATAACCCTACTGAACTATACACGTAAAAATGGTTAAGATGGTATATTTTATGTTTATTTTACCACCATTTAAAAAAATTTTAATGCAAAAAACTAACTTATTTCATGTAAAAAGCTTGTCTACCCCAATTCAGATAGCTCTTCGCTGTCTATGCTGTTCTATTATAATTGTAGAGAAGTTTCAAGTCAAGGAATTAGTGCTCCTTGACTTGAAACTAACAAGCTTTCCATCTTCTTCCCTAAGGAAAAAGATTGTGTTTTCTCCTTTGTTATTTCCAAAGTACTCAATAGGGCACTCTTCAGATAGAAAATTGAATTGATCAAGTGACCAAACTGATATAAAATTTTATAATACCTAAAAGAAATAGGAGACTGAACAGCAACAAAATTAGCCAAAAAAGAAAGAGTACTGCAAGAATAATGTAAAAAAAAAAAAAGATATTAAAATGAGGACCATTTTTTTCTTCCATTATTTACCAATAATAAAATAACAAGAAGTACTTGATAAACTTTCATGTATATGGAGGTGCTTAATTTGTGTTTCCAAGGGAAAATTTGGTTACTTAATGATATAGTTTAGATCAGTGGGTCTCAAATTTGGTGTGCATCAGAATCACCAAGAAGGTTGTTAAAGCAGTTTGTTAAGCCTAGCACTCAAGAGATTTTGATTCAGCAGGTCTGAGGTGAGGCCTGAGAATGTGAGTTTCTATTAAGTTCCCAAGGGATACTAGTACTGCTGGTTCAGGGACCACACCTTGAGAACATTGCTTTGGCTTTGCATTTTCTTGATTACACTAAGGACGTCAGAACATGAAACAGGAAATGTTGGTCCCAGACTGGACTCCCACTCCTTGACCTTTATTCAAAGCCAAAGGAAGACCCTTTGCCTACCACTAGGGTCTTCACTTCACCTACATTCTTTCTTTCAGAAAAGTTGGGAATTGAGAAAGAAACATAATATGTTTGACAGTTTATGGTTTTAGTAGAGTCTGGCACTGCCATTCACTTTTTTTTTTTTTTTTTTTTTTTTTTTTTTTTTTTGGCCACACCACACAGCTTGTGGGATCTTAGTTCTCTGACCAGGGATTGAACCCAGGCCCTTGGCAGTGAAAGTGCAGAGTCCTAACCACTGGGTCGCCAGGGAATTCCCTGTCCTTCACTTTTAAAAGGAACTCAAGAGTGTTTCCGCTATATTTCCTTATTGCAATGGATGAATTTAAGAGAGAAAGGATTTTAGATCAGAACAGCAGTACCTCTAGCAAGGATATAAATCCAGATTCCTTGATTCCCAGCGACTGGTTATTTTTCTACTTTTACGGCTTCTAAGTCAGACATCATACATTTAATAATGCCTTTCTTAAAATGACCATCATACCTAAAATCAGAATGGTGATGATATCAATTCAACAGAAAAACAAATGTTATATTTAAAAATCAGGAACAAAACTATCCTTGAAAGAAAAACTACTCTCTTGAGCAAGCAAAAATAATTAAATTCAATTCATAAGGTCGAGTGGTACATGAAGTCACAAAACTTGGTACATAAATTATTATTGAATATATAGAGTGCATGGAGACCATAATCTGTTGAAATCTGTATGGTTGCATCTGTGCACACACAGCTATGATTTAAGGCAAAAGTGCTATTATACATCAATGAATTTTCAGTTCATATTATCCTAGAGAGTCAAGATTGAGTAGTTTATGATTACATTAGACCTTTGAGATGTGTGGATCCCTTAGTCACCATTTTCCTATGATTTATTAAAATGAAAACAAGTACATACATACAAGTTACTGGAGAACTGAAATAAAAATGTATGCCTTTCATTAAAATTCAAGTGAGAAACACTTCTCAAAGAAGCCACATGAATCTTTTAATGGAAGATTCCCTTTTTAGGAAATCCTTTCCCCCCAAAATTAAATCTGGTTTATTTCCTAAAATGTTACATATATGGTAAAAACAAAAACAATCATAATGCACCTTGCTGTTGCAAGGATTCAAATGAATCAAATCAAGTGCCACCAAGTTTCCCATATACACAGAGCTTCTCACACTATGACCCAGTAAGTCTACAACGGAACAGGTGTTACACTCATTTTCCAATATCTGTATCATAATAAGATTCTACTGAATTTTAATTAGTGGAAGCAACATTATTTCTATGTGTTTTTCTGCATAGGGATATAAAAGAGCAAAATCCAACAGTTCCATAAGTCTCACTTAGGAAACTCAATCACAATAACAAAAACTCAAGACTGAGTCTGAAATATTAAGAGACTGGATAGTTGATATAAGGATTTGGTAAACAAAAAAACTTATATTGGCACTAGACACACAAAAATATGCATAAAAATAGTTGCCACAAAAATACAGTAATACAAAGTTTTCAACTGCTTCTTTCCATATTAAGCATTAAGGCAGTTTTACAAAAGGTGATGCAAACAATGGCTTTATTTTTTAAGGCCAATTATTTTTTAGTCTTAGAAAACAGAAGAGAAAGGGAATCCATAAAGGCAGAGGATGGATGAATAGACCAGTGGAACCAAATAGAGTGCCTAGAACAGACCCCATATTTATGAAAACTTGATGGGTAACAGAGCTGGCTCTGCAGATCAGTGGAGAGAGAATGGAGCATTTAATAAACGGTGATGAAGTAACTGATTGTCCATATAGGGAAAAAAATGAATTCGGATCCCTCCTTTACATCACACACAAAAACCAATCTCAGGTTGATTAAGGATTTTAGCGTGAAAAGCACAACTCTAAAACTTTCAGAATTCTTAAAATCCCATAAATATAGGAGAATATTTTTATGGCTTCGGTACAGGGAAGGATATTTTTAACAAGACACTAAAAACCCAAACCAGAAAACAAAAGATTGATACATAGGAATATATTAAAATAAAGAACTACTCTTCATTAAGAGATACCATAAAGGAAAAAAATAAAAATAAAAATAAAACCATAAAGGGAATAAAAAGACAAGCCACAGAACAGAAAAAGACATTTATTTGCACATTCGTAACTAACAAAGGGTTAGCATTCAGAATATCTAAGAAAATTCTATAAATTTGTGAGAAAAAGACAAAGAACTTATTAGGAAAAAAGTGGGCAAATGACATGAACAGGCATTTTTCAAAAGAGGAAACACAAATGGCCGCTATTCATAGAAGATTCTCAACCTCACTAATAATCAAGGAAACACAAATAAAACCACAGGGAGATAACAATTTTAGATCACTAGATGGGCAAAAATTGGGGACTCTGATGGTGCCAGGAGCTGGCAAGAATATGGAAGAATAAGAACTATTATATCCTACTAATGGTGATATAAATTAGTGCTACCATCTAGGTACATAATATGGCATTATCAAGTTGAAAACATGCATACCCTACAATCCAGAAATTCTCATGTTAGGTACTTACCTTAAAGAAACGCTTGCACGTGTGCAAAAATGTTCCTTGCAGCAATGTTAGAAAGAGCAAAAAGTGGAAGGAACCCAACTGTCCATCAGTAGAGGTTTCGATAAATAAATTGCACTATAGTCATTCAATGAGATATTTTGTAAGAGTGAAAAAGAATGAATTATAGCTCTGTGCAATCACATGGATGAACCTTAGAAATATAAATTTTACTGAAAAAAGCAAGTTGCAGGAAAGTACCTAAAAAATGACACCATTCTTATAAAGTTTCAAAATAAACAAAATTAAAGAATATTTTCAGGTGCACATACATAAGATCCCTCCATATCACATAGTGGTAAACTTATTTTTTTTAAGGGGCAACATAATGAGAAAAAAATTTTTCAGCATGCTAGTTACTTCTAGCTGGGGAGAAAGGAGAATGAGTCCTGAAGGAATTTTCTTAAATAAGCTCTTCTTTATTTAGAAGAAAGTTAAAAATCGAATTTTTTATAAACTTAATTTGCACATACTTGAAACCAAAGGTAATAGAGAACACCCCAGGTGTCTTATAGGGTGAACCTTTCTTGGCTGAGCATACACCAGCACGAGGGGTCTGGCCTCTCTTCACACTACCTCAATAAATACTTATACCCCAGGAACTCACCCTTTCCAGGCCAGGGATCAATGAGAAGCAAAAGGTCTAGAGTATGGTTACAATTTCTAATGGTATCTAGGTAAGTGAGAGAGCCAAGATCCCTCAGTCCTACCCTAGAGTCTCATAATTCTTATGGCTGTTAAAATCAAGCCATCAGTCATAGTGCTGGTCAATCAAAATGCCAGACCCAGTGGGCTCAATTGTTGAGAGGAAGGGAAGAAGAAATATCAGAACATGTACATAGAGATGCTGTAATGATTACATGTGGGGAAGGAGGATAGAGATTAGGGCAACCAATCACAATTAATTTCATGTTTTCATTCCACTATCCTATCCTTGCCTTTGGCACCACAGTCATTTTATACCTCGTTGCAATCCTTTGTTTTTAGTTGGATTACCCCTAAAACTAGATACCACATCTAATAATCGTTTTAGTTCCATTTTTAATATTTTATTCATATTTTAAATGTTTGTTTTGAGACTATATAAATCCCATTTCAATGTCAACTATTCAATAGCAAATGGACATTCCTGGCATAGACGCTGGGGATGAAGAAATGAATTAGACATAGTTCCTGCCCTCGAGTCACTCACAGGTTTATCAGAGAATGCAGACAAGTTCTAATAACCAAAGTATTGAATGGGGTATCCTAGAAATATATGTGGGGCCAGGAAGAAGTACCCAGGAGAGAAGGTAAAGTCTATATATAAAATGTGAGCTGGGAAAGAAGGAAACAGCAATAAAGAGAAAGCAAATTCTGAAAGCCAATAATATAAGCCACTAATGTAGAATCCGTCCTGACAGTAGGGATTACTTAAAGTTTCTTATACCTTTGCTGGGGGTTATTTCTGTCAAAATGTTAGCTACATTATTTACTCTTCTTGATCCTAAGTCCAAAAAAAATTATTTTGATGAATTAATCCTGACTGATCTTATTCTTTCTTTGTTGAATGAATCCATTGAAATTAACAAATAGTGTCTTTTATGTGACAGGCACTGGACCAAAGATGCAAAAACAAACAAGATATGGTCCCTGCCCTTAAGGAAAACCTTAAGGAAAAAATTGTACAATTGGGTAAGAACCTACTTATGGGAACTACATTGCCTGCGACAGACAAAGGAAAAAGCATACCACGATTCATAATTATTTAAAACGATACCTCCTAATTCATAACTAACTTAGTGGGAGGGGGCAACGTGTGAACTGGAAACAAATATACGTGCGTGTGTGCACGCTCTCTCAAGTTCAAAATCTCCATGTGACATGTCAAAGCATCTACCGATTATTACTTGTGTTTGAACCTGTTTTCAAATGATGAGGTTCCAGTATATTTCACTGTGTACTTTTATAATGGTATGTCCCCAAACATATTTTATTTTGAGCTTTATTTTTAATGTTCCAGAAGCAGCAGGGGGCAATCTAACGTAGGAAACCTGCTGTGGAAGTGGTGAAAGCTAAAGCAAGGCTGCATTCTCGAGCCGTTTGAAAAAAATCTCCACTTTGCTGAATACAAAATATGGTGTATAGGGAAAGAGGAAATATACATTGGAGAGAACAAATCCAGGGCAGTAAAATAACAGAAGGTGAAGGGTCCACTCTGTGATAAAATAAGATGAAACAAAATGAAATAAATATAAAATTTTAAAAACTCTCATACAGGCTAAGAGAAATCTATGAAGGTATATAGACATCCTAGGATTTTTGTTCTAACTTTGCCTGCAGGCGCTTCTGAGCCCAAATAACTACAGATCTGGGAATAACAGGTGTTTATTGATTTCTTTGTGATTTTTCTTTTTTATTTCTTTCCTTTTTTTTTTTTTTTCCTGTGGTACTAGAACAGAAAGACATATGTATTCCATATGTAACACTTTAGAAAATGAAAGGCAACAGAAACACTGAACAGATGTGGAGAGTAGGGACCCACTTTCCCCAATACAGCTTAATGTCGACATGCCAACTGCTTTCTCTATATTATTCTTAAAAAGAAAAGGCACCAAAAGTTCCCCATTAAAATATTAACTGACAAGAAGCTTGAATGTTAGCATGGACATCTGTACTAATCAGAAAGTAACGACTTTAGATTTCTTTCTCAGTTTAATTCTTATTTTTAAAGGACTTAAAAGAGATACATTGCAATCATTAGCGGACAATCAACAGTTTGGTTTTACTTGCTTTTGAATTGAAAGGAGAAAGGAGAACTAACTAGTCTCTGAAAACACCCATTTTTTTAAACTTTGTTAAACTGAATTTGTTAAATTAAACTTTGTTTTATATATATATGATTTCATCTGATATATATTAAAAAAGTCCAAGAAACAAAAATGTATCTCTCTATATGATGAATTATCAACCATAATCTAGTCGTCTTTTTATCTGCAGGCTGCAGACTTCCATTTATCAAATCAAGGTGGGTCCCCCTTATATTTCAAGTATCTAGTAATGTTTAGAGGACAAAAAAAGGAAACAAACCAAAATAAAATACATATATTTTTATTTTTCCCCAATTTTAGAAAAAACCTTCATAATCTCTCTAGGCATTGGGTTTAAGAGCAAGGGAAATTACAACTCATGAAAGGACAAAATATACTGAAACAGTAAAAATGGAAGGAGAAATTGGAAGTTCAACTCTGCTGATATTTTGCAAAAGATGAAGAGGTTTGGAATACAGACAGCAAGGGGGGGAAATGGTCAAGGGGTGGTATTTTCTGAATCCAGTTTGGGAGGCAAATGAAAAACAGTGTGAGAGACCTTGTCGTAAAGAAAAGGGATGTGTGGGGGTGGGCACAGATAAGCAGCACACAGAAAAAAAAGGATGGAAGAGTATGAGGGGTCCTGTGAAGTCAGCAGGAAGCCCCATGGTTCCAAAGATGAAACAAACTTCTCCGGGGAAAAAAAATTTGTTTAAATATTCCTACATATGTCAAATGGTGAACTTGGGCAGCTAATAAACTGCAGAGAAGACTAATAGCAGACTGTGCTAAACAGCAGTGAAAAAGTACAGCGCCCTGTGAGGAAGAATTCATTGTTCAAGAATTACAGTTTCATAAGGACCCAGATTTTTTTTTCAAAGGCTGTGGCAGCTGCAGTCTGCAGATGTAGTTGAAAAAAACACCCTGAGCAGGAGGTACATTCCCCTATGGCACGACCATATTTTCTATAGCAATAATCCTATGTCCATAAAAGGAACAAGAGAAAGAAAGAGGATAGGAGATGAATACAATCTCATTCAAGGGGAGAAGCCAGGGTCACACAAGCATTACACAAAGAAATATGCAGGGGTCCTTGTTTATCGTTATTTTAAATGTTGATAGAGGCTCTTTTTATACCCACCAGCTTGCATTTGGGGATTGGTGGAAAATGCTAGCCTATTAGGGGAGCAAAAGAAAAGACTGCTGTGTCCACTGATTTAAATGTGTGCACACACATACACAGACACACACACATACACACACACTCCTAATCTAGCTACAGCTTCTTAAAAAATACAAAAAGCCTTCTTCAAATTGTTCACTACCACTCCAATTTCCTGTGTAGACCTGAACGTTTGTATGTTTTTCTGCGTCTCCTAAGTTACCCAAGTTACCTAATGCATGCCCAGTATGAAACATTTCTAAATGATTTAGTCTTTATTGAATTATGATTTCCAGCAGACACTAATAACAAAATTCAAATTGCTCTAGCAGATGAGAATTTTTAGAGTGCTGGGACATAACCGAGTTTTTAAGAGAATCTCAAAGAGCCACCCACCAAGTGTGTGTAGTAACTGGGTGCCACTTGATGAAATTCTTCAAATAGTTAATTAGATTTGCCAAGAAAAAAAAATCAATCATTAAGAGTCAACACTCTAGGAGATACACATGATAAAGAACTGTTATTGGCACACCCAGGGTGTAGTCAAAAGTAAAGCTTAACAAAATAAAGTTTTCAGATTTCCGAGGCACCATCTCTGCAGTCGACACAATGCAATTAGCAATACATCAAAAGGAGAGGAAAGCAAGTTTTGCCCCATGATTTCTTTTTCCTCCAGAATTTCTCTGGCCTGCTTAAAAGGTATTTTGCAAGCAAGGAGGAATAGAGACGCTCATTCAGTCAGGGGCTGCATCGCCTATGAACACCTGCAAACTGAATTTGCTCTGTTTTGTTAACCATTTATTTTGTCTTTACTGGATTTTCAAAGGGAAATGTGATAATCCCACTGTTCTTCAGATGCTCAGCAGGGTGTTTCATCTAATAAAGCCATTGCAATGGAATGGATTAAAGCAACATGGAGCATTCCTAATTTGGGATCTGTGAAAGAATTTTAACATCCAGGCACTATGAGCTCAACCTTAAAAATGTTATCAGTAGGATAAAAGTAGAGCGTCTAACTAACATCTGCCTTTTTTTTTTTTTTTTTTTGCTTTTCTTTTTTAAGTGTCTTCATATTGCTATCACTTATGTGAGGCCAGGACAAGATGGGCTATTGGGGCATCAATGACTTCATCTTTGGGGATTGTAGTCCATCATAAAAAAAAACCCACCACATTTAAGTCATATAGTTATCATCTGGCTGAAATATCAAAGAGTAGGAATAAATCAGAAATAAAATTAGAAAAGGAACTTTTCAGTGTAAATATTATAAGGGTTTTTCCCCCAAAACTTAAAAGCTGTTTTCCAATAAAGGAGGCATAATTTACTTCTGAATTTACAAGTTTAACCTGTGTTTCCCAAACGTTTTGCACTGGGTCATGTCTCCTCGGCTACAAAATGTATGCGACTCCTCCTATGTTTGGCCCCCATTTTTTAAACTGTGTTGGGAATTCTATATCGCTGAGAATGAAGTAAAGTGCCAGCCATCACTCTTCTTTGCACCACCCATTTCAGAAATGACCAGCTAATATCAAACTAATCTATCTCGTATAGGATATAGACCAATGATATGCAATAGGAATATGTGAGCCAAGTTCTTATTTTTAAATTTTCTAGTAACCACATTAAAAAAGTAAAAATAAACAGTAACACTAACTTTAATATATTTATTTACTCCAATTTATCTAAAATATCTTTTTAACACAATCAACATAAAAGTATTCACTAAATAGTGGGGAAAATAAAAAGTAAGCCAAGTCTTTGAGGTCTGGTGAGTGTTTCATGCTTACAGCATATCTCAACTAGGACTAATCATATTTCAAATGTTCAGTAGCCAACACCTGACTAGTGGCTACCATACTGAAGAGCTCAGCTCCAGATAGATAAAGAAACTGCAAGGAGAAGCAACTGAGGTAGGCACAGGATAATGTGCTAACTGGGCAGGAAAGACAGAAGAGTCAAACTCCCCTTCCTGGCCTCCCTTCTTTCTGCCCCCATCCCCAACTATGGGAGTTTCCCAAAGCTCCATCCTTTACCCACCATCCTCTCTTTAGACTCTTTCTCTTGGTGAGTTGATTCACTCATTTATTCATTCAACAAACTTTTACTAAATGTCTATGACATGCCAAGTACTGTGGTAGGTGTTAGGGTTATAACGATAAGTAAGACAAATCCTTGCCCTCATAATAGCATGGTGGGGTATATATACAAGCCAATGCATCTTCACGACTTAGTGTGCTAAGTGCTCTGATGGAGGATACTAATGGGCATGCATTTGTGCACAGGAGTTCACACATATGGGAGGGGAGAAAGGTAGCTTACAGCTCAAAGGCTGTCTCCTCGGAAAGACCTTTGGTGACCAATCAATATAAAGTAGAAATCCTCACCCACTCCCCTGTCACCTTCTATTACATCATCTTGTTTTATTTTATTTGGAACATGTATTACCATCTGAAATTCTTATTCATTTATTTTATTTTGCTTGTTGGTTCATTTATCATTTATTTGTCTTCCTTTCTAGAAGGTAAGTTCCATGACAGCAGGGACCTTGTAGGCCTTATTCACCCTGTGCTTTTGACAGAGTAGGTAATAAGTCAATAGTATTCTATCTATCCCTCTCTGAATTTCTTTCTAACCATATTGCCACCAGCCAGGCATCTCACTCCAGGACTTACTATAATCCCTCTTATCCAATGAACAACTCCACACTCTCTCTTCTCTAATTCATCCTAAACAACACCAGGATAAAGCATCTGAAACACTGATTTCGTTATATCAATCCCCCATTCAAAATGCATCATTCTTTTTAGGAAAGAGTCCAGATATCCTTATTAAGGAAATCAAAGTTTTCTGTATTCTGGTCATCAAGGTTTTTCTCTAATCTGGCCCCCTCACAACTTCCCTCATTTACTCTGTAAAAAGAGTCTCCCATTCTGGAGATATGGAGAAATTAACAGATGTCTTAACTTTTCTTCTCCTACTCTCAGATCATCAGCAAAAAATTAAAAGGCATTTTTCACTTCTCATGCCCTTATTCCAGGAGGATAACCAGCCCAAATGTCTTTGATGTCCAGGCTTATTTCCCCCCAAGTGAGAACAGGTTCCCAAACAACTAGCAGTTCCATGGGTGGTAGCACCTTAGAGGTAAACTTCAAATGGCAGTGGCTGTGTGGAAATCTATGACCCACATTCTGTGCCACAGTCTTGGGAGCCAATAGGAAACCAATAAGCTTGGTGTGGACACCACCAGGACGGCTCATCTATGAATGGCCCCAGGGCATGGTCTCAGCAGTGCATAAGGTGGACCTGGCCAGAGATCTCTACCCTCTTTGTTCTGAATGGCAGAAGCCCTGGACTCAGTCCAAGGGAAAAATGATACTGAACCTCTCACCAACCTTGGACAGCAGAGAGATTTCAATATGGACATGGAACAAGCCATCGTACTATACTGCCTGGTAAACAAGTCAAACACTCCCAAATTCCAGTGTTTTTTCCCTAATTCCTCTCCTTCTTTGCCCCTGAAATGCTGGGGCTTTTCAGAACACTCAGGCTTACCATCCTGTTGGAATGAGAACATAGGAGAGAAAGGATACTTTTTTTTTTTTTTTTGGTGATGAGTCAATAGTAGGAAAAGAAAAGTCAAGACACTAATAGCCAGTTCTGACACTTCCCTGACTCATTAGAAGATCCTACATCAGCTACAATAATAAGCAGTATAGACTTATAGAGAGAAGGTTAGGCTACTAATCCTAGAAACATCCCACCCTTTGAATGAGGTTTATGCTCTAAGTACAGCACTAAATATTGCTAACCAGATTTAATCACAGAAGTATGTTTAACTGAGAGAAGGGACTCTGCAAAGAATGTTCCTAGTTTCAGCATCTATAAAACCAAGAGAAGGGACTAGATCATTTTAAGCCAGTTTTATAATTTTCTTCTACTCACTCCAGCCTCCAGACCTTAGAGGAATTACTCTAAGCATTTATAACCTATTCTGTTAATTATTGTCCTTAATTAAATAACACCTTTAAGAAGTGCTTAACCACTGAGGGCATGTCTTGCCTCCTTAATTAGAATGTAAGATCCTCAAGCATAATTCAACAAAAATATATTAAGTACCCACTGGCTTCAAGGAATAATGTAAGGACAGAGATTTCTCCCTAGGTGGTGGGCACATTACTTGACACTTAATAGCAGTCACTTTGAATATGAAAGATTTCTTAACTTTGCTCCACTGCAGTATTTTTTCGCTTATTTTTTCATTTGGGCAGGGGTATCGGGTGTAATATATGCACAGGCTTGGAGGAGATCCAGAAAATAAATGAACATGTCTGCCACCCTGGGATTGCTCTGGAGATTTTTGAAATCTCCAGATTTGTAGAAATCACTGGCCCATGATACTGCCAGCTGTTCTCCTTATTTTTCTGTTGTGAACAAAACCTATCTTTTGCAGGCTTTAATATGGAAAAATAAGTACTCTTACTTCTGACTTAAATGCTCCTTGGCAAAAAGCAAGGCAGACAGTCCTGGTGTGGGAAACAGGTCCTGAGCAGGCAAGCAGTTGAGCATATGTAGTTTATTTTGGAGGTAATCTCAGGGAGCACAACTGAGGAAAAGGGGGAAATGAGACAGAGAAGGAAAAGCCAAAAATAGGTGTGTTTATGAGGGGCTATTGCAATAGGCAACTGAAACTCAGTCCCACTAGGGACTCTCTGAGCTGTCACGTAGATCAGAAATGTCCCTCCCAATGATGGGAAAGCAGGAGTATGTATTCACTGCCTCCCATCCCTCAGGAGCTGAGAGTTGCTCCTAGGAAAATCCCCAGCTTTGGGACAGCCTGGCACAGTGCAAGAGAAAGCTCCTGGGCAGAGAAGCAGAGACACAGGACTGGAGATGGAAGCTGTCACAATACACAGGAACCACCCACAGTAACCGAAAATGGGTTCAATTGTAAGCCATGGGGACACAGGACAGGGTGTCTGCTACATCTGCTACTTGCATTGGTTCATCTATCTTCACCACCATAGTCAGGCCAACAGCTCCAGAAACCTAGTTTCTCTTCATGGTCCTGTCAGGTCCTCCTGATTGATAGCAGACTCACGTCACCTTATAGCCCTCTACCTTAGATACCTTTCTCTAAATGGGATATGATGATGGCTTTTACCATAAGGTACAAGGAAGGTTACAGATATGACTGAGTGTTCATGTTTGATGGGGTTTGGGTCAGGGGTCACAAACTCAAATGCCTTCAACAGCTTTGGGTTTATGACCATCATAAACAGGGATAAAGGCTTGATGAGCGTGATCCTGAGGGTCCCAAGGTAGAGGCCCAAGCTGCCAAGGTGGTGAGTGTTGAGAGGGGAGGGGTATTGCCAAACGCACGTGGAGTCATTCAACTGCCACTTATTATCTACTCCACGGCATGACAGAACGCATGCTAGATGCTAATAATACAGCTATTGCTGGTCCCTGCCATGAGGAAACCAGAACTTACAGAAAGAGATGTACAAAGAAAAAATGTGATGAATGCTAACAAAGTTGGAGTCCTTCACCAACCCCGACGTTTATTCATGAAAATCCATTTCACAACAGAATTGACATTTAAGAAACCTTTTAGAAGTTTATGAGGAATTAGGGTCAGAGTACTGAGTTACCCACGAGCACCTTTAGCAATACTGCATACTACTTCTAATTATCCATGTTTAATGAGCACTTACTATATGTCAGGAACAATACGAAGTGCCTTTCATGCATTCTCAGTTAATCCTCCCAACAATACTGATAAGGAAACTGAGCCCAAAGAGTTCTGATGACTTGTGCAAAAGTCATGCAGCTAACAGATGGATCAAAATTTAAATTCAGGTAGTTCAGCTACAGAGCCCACATTCTTAATGACCAATCTATACAACTTGATTAAAACACGACAAAGGTAGCACATGAAATTAAGAGAATATGAGCAATATTTCATATAGCAAAGATATGCAATAGGGGTTACTATACTATTAATTTCTGGTGTAGAACAAACACCTCAAAACTTAATGACATAAAATAAACATTAATTATTTCTCATGACTCTGATGTGGGGTGGCTCAGCCAGGGCTAAGTGATGTAGGATGGCTTCATTCATGTCTGTGGCCTCCACTGGATGGCTTGGATGGTTGGGTGTCAGTACACATCGTCTTTCATCCTCCAAGAGGCTAGTGGGGCTTATTCACACAATGGCAGAAGGGCTCTCAGCAACTAGACTTACTTGTAAGTCCTAATCACAAGTACTTTTCCAGCCTCTACATCATATTTGCTATTATCCCACTGTCAAGTCCCATGGCCAAAACTAAGGCCCATAAAGCAGTAGACCCAGTGAGGCAAGAATAAATGCCACAATTCCTATGGAAGTGCTATACATGTAAATTCATTCTGCTTTGCTGCAGATGCATAAACTAAGAGAAACTATATTCTGTGTAAGTCTGTTATCCAAATGTTCAATCCCTTCCTTATTTTATAACTCAAAATAAATTCTTTCTTCCCAGGCCCCACAAAATAACTGAGTAACTGGGCTAAGAATATGATGAGGAGTAGCAATAGGAATGAAGAGAGGAGGAAGAGGAGGGAAAAGAAGAGGAAGAGAGGAAGAAGTACAGCAGCAGCAGCAGCAACCACCACTTTGTGAAAAGCCTATGTAACCTACTCAGCACGGCTCAGTATTTCTGAACCTCCCTCCCCTAGTCCTCAGGAACTGTGTGCCCATGCTAACCCCCTGTCCCTCCTCCCACGGCATCAAGGATGCAGTCCCAAGACCCAGATTACCCTCTCATCAGCTTTTCTCATGTCTTCTAAATTTTATTGCACCAACTTCTATTCCCAACTCCCAGTTTCCACTCTTTCAAATACCAGTAACAGGAATGATTCACAGTTCACATACACTCAAAGTGAAATTATCACAGTTGCTAACAGTGACACAGAAACATAACTCATATAGTAGAATTTTCCATAGGGAAATAGAGAGGGATGTAAGCCCAGGTTGCTTTAAGAGCAAGGCAGAAAAGCAGCTTGGTGTGCTGGGAGAAGAAGGATAAAACTCTCGGGAAGGTCTCATACCACAGGTGACATGAATCACATCAATGTGTGACTTTGGCCAGTGATGCCTCTCTGTGTGTTTTCTCATCTAAGTAGAGATCATCAGTAATAGGAGATAATCATTAAAAGCACTTACCATAGTCCCTGGAAATAGTAAGGTAGCCAACAAATTCTAATAACCACTGTATTTGACTCTAAATTGCATATTTTTTCGCATTGAATGTTCTTCTAATTAAATCCATCTTTCACTCAGTATCAAAAGAAACTTGATGGTCATCAGACCAAAGGGTAAGCCTCCATCCAATACCTTCCCAGGCTATAAGAACCTCTCTCCCCTCTCCTCCTCCCTTCTCTTCCCCTCACATACTCTTCTAGTATATCCATTTCAGGAAAACAAGAGTCAGAAAGAAAATTGTGTGTTTGTGCGTATCTTCTACTTTCTGGCCACAGCTCCAACTTCCCCTGAGGCAAAGGAAAACAGAGGTCCGGCTACCATCCCCACAGGGTGCAGGGGCAAGTTCTGAGCCAACCAAAGCCAAACTGATTTCTCAAATTATATTACCACCCAGGACATGCCAAGGAATTTGGACATCATCCCATGTGTGACCAGGGATCACTGAAATACTTATGCAGGGCATGAAACAAGCAGATTTGTTTTAGAAAACTAATATTTGCAGCAAGTACTAGGTTGGGACACAGTCTAGAGCAGCAGTTCTCCAGGTAGGAGACAGCCCCAAATGACAGCCCCAGCATCACCTGGGAGATTGTTAGAAATGCAGTTCTGAGCCTTCCCCCCAGACTTGCTGAGCTGGGAAACTCTGAGGGTGAAACCAATACTGCTGTTTAAAAAGCCCTCTAGGTGATTCTGATGTGCTCAAGGTGGAGAACCAAATGTGCAGAGACAGGCCAGATGGGAGTCTGTATGGAGGGTCTCTGATTAAGATGCCTTATCATCTCTGTTCCTAAAAGTCCATTAAAGTGACACTAACAGAGTACTTTAAGATATGTATATAGTGATCAGGGCAAGGAAAATGGGTGAAGAAAACACAAGTGAAAGATGTCCTAAGAGTTTGGAAGATGAAAGGTAGATGGAGAAGCTGAAACACGTGCCTGCAGAAGCAGGTAGGGAGAGAATTGAGAGGATTCACTCCTCGACATCCTAGAGGGATGCAGGCGTTGGAGGCAAGATGACAAAGAGACTCATAGAAAGAAGACATCTTTTAACATCTGCTCAGAGTATGGGACTGTGGGAAAGGAGATAGATAGCAAAAGATAAGTTTTAGAAAGTTTTGCTCAGGGGACTTCTAACGCAAAGTCCTCTGTTCTTACCTTCCCAGGAAACCTACTTACCGTAAATAAAGCTACTGCAAATGTGGAACCTGATAAGGAAAGTTGTGCAAAGAGAAAGTCTTTCTAGGAACGTTGGTTTCAAAAGATAGCTGTAAATATTTTAACTTATTTTTACATGATTATTTATTTGATTACAAGGCTGCATAATGTTCATCTGAATTCAGTTTTGCTTAGATGATGGATTGTGTGGGTTTCCAATTACCTTCACCCCAATTATATTTGGGTACCTACAATCAGCAGTGGAGGGGACTTGGAACCTAGCTTGGGAAGTCTTCCATTCTCCTTAGACTCAGAGGTACACATGTGATCATAGGACAGATGAAGGATTTATATGGTATCTTTCCCAAGTGTAGGTCCAGGTTTTCTGTAACTTGAACCTTACAGAATTTATAAGGCTCTCTTTTAGAAAAAGAATACAAAATTATGAATTAAAAAGGGCCCAGGCCACTCCATACCACTTGAATAAAACATTTTAAGATATGCAAGACCTAAAATAATTCACCTCCTGTTCACTGTTGCTCAGAAAGCTACTGGAGGTTATGCTCCAACAAAACAAGAAAGTAAACCAAGATGAAGGGAGATTCAGGATCTGAAAAACAGGGTGACCCAATGAGGTACCACTTCATATTCAATAGGATGCTAAGATCAAAAAGCAGATAGTAACAAGTGTTGATGAAGATGTGGAGAAATCAGAATTTTCTTACACTGCTGGTGGGAATATAAAATGATGCATCCACTGTAGAAAAGAGTCTGGCAATTCCTCAAAAGTTTAAAAAAAGAGAACTGAAATACACCCAAGAGAATTGAAAACATATGTCCACACAAAAACATGTACAAAAATATTCACAGCAACATTATTCATAATAGCCAAAATGTAGAAACAATCCAAATGTCCATCAACTGATTAATGGATAAATGAAATATGAGATATTTCTACAATGGAATATTACTCAGCCATAAAAAAGAATGAAATATAGATACAAGCTACAACATGGATAAGCCTTGAAAACATGGTAAGTGAAAGAAGACAGTCATAAAAGCCCACATATTATATGACTCCATATGCAATGTCCAGAATAGGCAAATTTAAGAGACAGAACATTGCAGACACTTATGACTGGGCGTGGCAGGAAACAGGGAGTGGGAAGACGGGGGGTTGATAGCTAAAGAGTACAGTGTTTCTTTTTGAGGTGATAAAAATGTTCTCAGGGCTTCCCTTGTAGCGCAGTGGTTGAGAGTCTGCCTGCCAATGCAGGGGACACGGGTTCGAGCCCTGGTCTGGGAAGATCCCACATGCCGCGGAGCAACTAGGCCCGTGAGCCACAATTACTGAGCCTGCGCATCTGGAGCCTGTGCTCCGCAACAAGAGAGGCCGCGATAGTGAGAGGCCCGCGCACCGCGATGAAGAGTGGCCCCCACTTGCCGCAACTAGAGAAAGCCCTCGCACAGAAACGAAGACCCAACACAGCCATAAATAAATAAATAAATAAATAAAAATTTTAAAAAAATAAAAAAAATAAAATGGCGTTAGAGAAAGAGCAATTCATTAAAAAAAAAAAAATGTTCTCAAATTGACTATGGTCACATATCTGTAAATATATCAATATTAAAAATCATTGAATTATACACTTTAAATGGGTGAGGTATATGGTGTGTGAACTATATCTCAACAAAGCTATTTTTTAAAACAAAGAAAGAAAACAGGGTGATCAAAATGTGACCCCAGAAAGGAAATCAAATTGTATAATACTACATGTCTCAGCTAGGAATATTATTTACACAGTCAAAATAATAGAAACATTAAAATTTAACCAAAAACGATGGCATAACTATATTTGGAGAATAAAGTCAAAATAATATAAACATTAAAATTTAACCAAAAATGATGGCATAACTATATTTGGTAGTGTATGGGTATGGGATGGGGAGGTGAGCAGTGTAAAAAGGCTAAAAATTCCTTATCTTCCTACGGGAAGTCAGGATAATGTCTAAAGGGGAGAAGGGAAAATAGTAGCAATGTATATAGTTTAGAAGAAAATTCCCCAACAAAATAGCTAAGGGAGTTGGAAGCAGCTGCTTTTCAGAGGTGGAACTGGGGAATGGACAGCAACATACTTACAAATTTATAATCCTAAATCTATCCAGACCCTTAAAAATTGCATTCATATATGTTGGGAACCTACTGGAAGCCTTAACTGATGACTATATTAGCAGTTTATCGCAAAAATAAAAACCTAATAGCAATATATCCAGTGATAATCACACATGAAGTATCAGGAAAAAAATTACCTACACATTTTCCCTTTGTATCTCCCAGAGATTTGCTTTTTCCACCTCGTTGCTTTTTAATGGCTACTTTGAAATGTTTCATCTAGAAGGCAGAGGACTACCAAAATTAAGCCATTTTTCAGAAGCTACCTGCACATACCAGCTACCTCTGAGTACAAGAAAGAATCGTAGATATGTCTGAAATTCAGGCTAAGATTTAGCCACCACTAACTTTCAGTGCTTATCAGAGCACGAATCTCATGAGGCCATCCAAATAAGAATAAGAATAAATTACAGAAATTGACAACTGCCTATATCTCAGATTAAATTTCATAGTATTAATAACCCAATACTCATTGCAAGTTTCAAAGAGAGTAAATATCCTTCATTGCAACTTACAGGAGAAATTTCTCATCACAAGCAATGTTTTAATGCACACATCCATGTATTTTCATAATATTATCAGCCCTTTAAGATTATATGGCATTTAATTTAAGAAACTTCTGTCCTAAAAGGTGGAAAAATTCTCAAACTCACCTTTCAAAGCTCTTTCTTTTCCGCTGGCAGACAATGTTCTGTCTCAAACTCACCTTTCCAAGCTCTTTCTTTTTTCCTGGCAGAGGGTAACAGTTCTTTTCCCCCTCCTGGCTTAAAAATAGCCCATCAACTTGGGTTCTCCTAGAGGTAAGAGCTCACCCCCAGTCTTCTAGGTTGAAACAATTATTCAAAGATGGTGAAGCAAATCTAAATGCGTTTCATGAAAGTAAATGCACGCTGGAAATGGTACAGATGAAAGCAGTAACTATCAGCAGTTAGTCCTTTTCCCCCCTTTGTGGGTGGAGAAAGACAAATGAAAAAGAACATCTCCACATTCAGATTAGTTCTGGTGAGTTTATCCATCAAGAATTGATCCAATTAGATGAAACTCTCCTGGTTAGCTTGAGTTAGTTACAGTTTGGAAATCATAAGACAAATTAGTTACTTTCGTCTTAGGCAATGAAATGATCATTTGGGCATTAAATTGAAAAAATGGTTTGAGGAGGCTGCACTTATTCACTCTAAACTCCTAATTAGCCTCAACTAACAGTTCAAAACCAGATTTATGACAGGAGTTTCAGAGATGCAAAAGAACGTTGGGGGAAATTCTTGTGAAAAGCAGCTTTTCTGGCGCCAGTGTTTGCAGTAGAGAAGCGTTCTTTCAGATCACAGGTGCTCCAACTTTAGCAAGTATCAGAATCACCTTGGGCTTGTTAAGATCCATGTGATTAGGCCCCATCCCCAGAGTTTCTGATTTGGTAGGTCTAAGGTGGGGCTGGAGAATTTGCATTTCTAACAGGTATCCCAGGTGACACTGATATAGCTGATCCGAAGAACAACACTGAGAAACATTTTAGATATACACCTATCTTGGGTAAACAATTTTAATCTAGTAAAATGAGCTTTCAAAGTCAGTCATAGGAGTGATTTACTTTAATATCTTTCATAAGACAATTCAGATAATCAAACTTTCATTAGCATAGAGAACACCTACAAAATAGTCAATATTTGTCTTAAGTTGGATATAGTTTAAAATTCCTATTTTCAAGTGCCATTTTTGTGAATTATTTTAAGAAACTGAGTCATCATTTAGTTAGCATATAACTCTACAAATTCATGTAGTCAAACAGAGATCAAAACTGGAAAACCATATTATTTAGTAATTAACATAATTATAAAATACCTATTTATTATAATCAAAACAATGAATTCAGATTATATTTGAGACTAGGAGTATAGAGGGTGGTACTTATGGCTGGCTCAATGATCATCTGTTCCAAAATGAAAAAAATGTTATGATTATTCAAATATTGTTCTTGTGGAATAATCGCTGTAACTCTTGAAGCTGGCAAACTGTGACATTTACATCCTGAATTAGTATTCAAATCAAGTCTTTAAAGAAGTAAATTAACTCTCTCCAACCACTATGCCTGTATTTAAGAAACTGCCTCCAGGCAAATTTTAGTGACTATTTACCACAATATTAAGTTCAGTGGTTGGTTGTACTTCAGATGTGAATAACTAAATAGCAGAAACACATGAAACACCCCATCAATTCACCAGGCAGTTTTCACTAAAAAACAAACCATTTTACTAACTTAATAGTATGTTTTGAAACATGTCTGTTTTTACTTATAAGTAACATAATTCCTGATTAAAACAAAGATGAAGAGGAAAACCCACTTGTAAGTAGAATTACCTGTATATTCTTCCTATTTAAGAGTTCAGCCCATCTAAACTTAAAATGTGTTTGTACCCTCTTCTTTTTCTCACTTTTTACTTGTCTCAGGTGTTTCCCAAAGCCCTAATCTGACTTTCCCAGCCCATTTCATGACCTCCACTTAGATTCACAGATTGTCTTACTAATAGTTTGACGTATGGTCTCTTCATACAAACTTGGAAAATTTTGCTATTTGAGATTGATTAAAAAAATGACACGACAACCAAAAGTAACGAGAATTATGAAAGGTTTGTGGTTCTCATTCTGCTTTGACTTCGGTTTTAGGAACATGACACAACTGTATGTCCAAATATAACCTAAAGAAAGCATCAGTAAATGAGAAGCTAAAGAGGGAAACATGACGGGAGATGTGTCTCCACAGAAGATTCTGCTACAATGAATATACAATCCAGAGTACTAGCACTTGTAACACTTAACCAAAGCAGTGCATTTTACATATGTGTACACACACACACACACGTTTGTTTGACTGCTCAGTAATTTATAGTGTTTTAACTGTCTTATATCCCCTAAGCTTGAACAAGCATTTTTGGATATTTTTTAAATGGAGACAACATCCTTTTAAAATTATGAACTGTTTTAACTGTTATGACCATATATAAAATCATTAAGAGTTTAACCAAGATAGAGTAACAGGGACAGGATTTACCCTCCCACCTGAAATAATTATAAATGAGATGCAACGTGTGAAACAACAGTGTTCAACACACTGGACATGAGAGGACAAAAGTCAATGATCCCTGAGAAATGGGAAACAAACACGGTGAGCCCTATGGGGCCTGGAGAGAGATTCCAGGTCACACAGCATGAAGCACAGAACCCAGGAACAGCCCAGTGATCCGTTAAGTTAAAGAGATGCAACTGAGAATCTGGAGAGGCCTGGCAGCTCGAGTTCCCAGAACAGGGTGCTAGAGAGGAGAAAGCTGCCTAGTGAGAGAATTCCAGAGATCTCCAGGCTCCTCATCAAGGTTTTCAGGAGAGAACTGACCGGCACACAGTGTACAGAAGCTACCCAAAAAACCATGGCTGGGGAGAAAACCACCTGAAGGATTAGAGGGAACAAAACTTGGAGCTCACACAGGGTCAAGAATAATGCCTGTTCCCATCAGCCAAACTGGGAGACCTCATAATTCAAAGGGCTTTGGACAGAGAACTCAGAGGGTCTTGCCTTGGTAGTGGAGGATGGTTAGGCCTAGATTATATACAACACTGGTCCTTCCTAACAAATCTTAAAAGAGCCAAAAGGACTGAACAATTTCCAAGAAACTGTGTCCCAAAACACAATTAACAAACTGCCCAAAACCTCAATAATATATAAATAGAAAAATATCCAGTACTCAACAAAGTAAAATTCCCAATGTCTGCATGTAAAAAATTATCAGGCATGCAAAGAAGCAGGGAAACAGGATCCATAATGAAGAGAAAACCAATCCATTGAAACCCAGAACTAAAATCCGTAGCAACAGAAACAACTGAGGGACTAAACTCTCATGAGAGTTCTTGTAACCAACTCATTTGCATAGCATAAAATTTTCTCCTTTTTGGAAAAAAAAACCCCAAATCACTAATAGATCAAACCTACTAAGCTTATAATAATGCACAACATCTCTACACCATAGAAAATAAATAAATCGTGGGCAGGGGATAAATTGGGAGACTGGGATCGACAAATACACACTACTATATATAAAATAGATAACTAATAAGGACCTGCTGTATAGCACAGGGAACTCTTCTCAATACACTGTAATGACCTACATGGGAAAAGAATCTAAAAAAGAGTGGATATATGTATATATATAATTGATACACTTTGCTGTACTGCAGAAACTAACACAGCATTGTAAATCGGCTATACGCTAAGAAAAGTTTTTTATAAAAGAAAATAAATAAAAGAACAAACAAACCACCAAAAAAAATGTGATAGTTACAATGAAAATGGTAAAAAAACTTAAAAGAGCTACTTCAAAATACTGATGACCAGCACACGCTGGGATCACACACAATGGCGTGTTTCCTGAGACACCTGCCACTGTTCTCACCTCAGTGAAGCACCTGTGATGTGCTATGAACTCAAGCAAACAAGTGCAGATTATTCCTCCTCCTAGAGTAAGTGTATGTCCTGGGCCACCAATTAAGCATAGAGGGGGCCTAGGGTCATCGCTGCCTAGAAATAAGCAGTCTTATGATCTTTCTCATATTCATATTTCCTTCTCTATTAAAAACAATCACCCATGACAACCTGTTTCCCTTTGTGTTTCTCATTTTCCCAGATCACTGGTTCTCAAACTTTGTCTAGCATGCATCAGAATCCCCAGGAGGACCTGTGAAAACACAGACGACTGGGTTCCAGCCCCAGAGTTCCTGATTCGGTAGGTCTGCGGGGAGGGGACAGTGAGGTCCTATGAACTTGCTTATCTAACAAGTTCCCAAGTGATGGTGATGTTGCTGGTCTGGGGACCACATGTTGAGAACCATTGCCCTAGATAATGTGTACAGTCTCTTATCTATTGAACCTGGACTTGCAGGAAGGACCCAAGCACCAAAATTTTTAGTAAAGCTAGACTCTTTAGGGGTTATGTTTAGTAAGTCACAAGAAGCCAGGAGTTCACTGGGAAAATGTACAAACCTTCGCAATTTCAAAATGAAGGTTGCATGGCAAAGTGATTGTTCTTGTCTCTTCTGATAATGTTCTTTCCCCACCCTAACTTCCATGTCCCCCTCATGTTATGGAGGATAAATAGGATGCTGTGTTGGAGGAACGGAAATCAGAAAACTGAGATGTTGTGCTTAGTTAAGGACTTTGTTATATATGTATCACTCTCGGTCCTAGAATGATATGTATAATACATATATCATTCTTTGAGAAGCCTGAGGTACTACACAGGGGATAGGATCTCTCAAGGATTTCACAAACAAAATAAAACCTGCCAACTTACTGTCTTCTTTTAAATTAACCCAGGATCTACTGGACCACCAACTACCGTATTTTATTAGATTTGACATTCCTCAAATCATTATTTTATGTAACACCAGGAAAGAAAAAAAGAAAGCTACAAACTATGGTACACACCATCAATTTTAAGATTGATCTTGATTTCTGAAAGGTTAAAATATGATCTTAGAATCAATAAAACAGTATAAAAAAGTGCCCTGGCCTTGGTAATATATGGGACCATTTCTTTATGTGTTACCATGCTTTCTTAGAGCAGCTAATATACTAATTGTTTAAAATAATTAATATGCTTATATATGAGCCTATATGAAATCAAAGTGGGAAACTCCAGCAAATCTGTAGATTTTTCTTATGGAGAACACCTTAAAACGTTTTATTCTGAAAATTTTTTTAGTTTAAAATTTAAAATTTTAATTAAAATTTTATTAATTTTAATTTAATTAATTAATTGATTAAATTTAATTAATTTTAATTTTAAAAAATTTTGTTTGCAAGAATAGTATAAAGAACGTCCATAAAATTTTTTTTCTTAAGAATAAGTTGTAAAAAAAAAAAAGAATAAGTTGTAGACATCATGCCCCTTCAGCACTTAAATACTTTAGAGTGATAACATCTTTGTTCTTAGGAAATACAAAGTCAGAAATTTAATATTAATATCATTATCTACTAAGTAGTCCATATTCATATTTCTCAGATTGTCTCACTACTATCCTGTATAGATTCAATATGAGATGCAATCTGGCCTCACACATTATATTTGGTTGCCATGCCTCTCTAGTCTCCTTTAATCTGGAGATTCGTCTTTCTTGATACAGACATTTTTTAAGACAACAGAGAAATTAGTTTGCAACATGTCCCTCAGCTTGAGTTTGATGATGCTTCCTCCTCAAGATTAGATTTAGTTTATATGGGATACATTTTTGGCAGGAATACCATTGAACTGATATGGTGTCCTAAGTGTATCACATATCAGGAAGCACACACTATCACTTTGTCCCATTGTTGGTAATATTAACTTTGATGACTTGGTTAAGGTGGTGTTTGTCAGGTTTCTTCACTCTAAAGTTATTCTTTCTCCCTTTATAATTTGTAGGAAGAGAGTTTGAGACCATGTAAATATCCTGTTCCTCATCAAACTTTGTCCCAATAGTTTTAGCATACATTGACAATTCCTGACTGAATTATTACTCAGATGAGCGTAAAACATTTTCAAAAAAGATTTAAGCAAATCCTACTTTATGTTAAAGATGACTTATTTTCCATATCATATCCATGAAGCTTTCTTTATACTATGGTGCTGTCTTACAGTGTTTGAAAAGTTGCTTTGAGAAATAAAGAGACATAGGGAGGAACACAATTCTTCCCCCACACCCCACACCCCGCCCCCCGCCCAGCTTTATTGAGAGAACATGGTTCTTACTCAGTGAAATTCAGAGAAGATTTTGGTGGTGGAATCCTATCCCACTACCTCATTTTATCTTCACTAGAGTATATAGATCAATAGAGTGTAAACAAAACTGAAGCAAATTGGGGCAAAAAACAATCCTGTTTTGGAAATAGAGATGATTTTTAAAAGGTATAATTTTGAAGTAATGTGTTCAATTGCTTTTTTTTATCTAATACTCACCAAGAGTAAAAAAAAAACAAAAACAAAAAAACAGAGGAAATGTGAAACAGAATAGTGTACCAGAGTTTAAAACTCTTCTCCTGAACCGTTTTTATAATATTCCTATGTAACAATAAACCATATGATGCTGCCATTGTATTTGTCAAAAATGCTTGCATATCAGCAGTTTCATACACCTGCTAGCTTCCTGACATTCCAAGTGCTTAAGTCAGATGATCCCTGGCCAAGGAGGATGTTACAGAGTAAAGCAATCTATGCATCATTATGAGGAAGGTGGACAAAAATCAACCCTAATGCCTCTTCTAAGCACGTTTTTGTGAATGGTTCATGCAATCCTCTTTCAGGCTGAGTCCCAAGAGGGACTTCTCTCTGCTTCCTTAACATGATAGAGTTACCTTTTTCACACTGTTTTGCAATTGTTTACTCATTTATACCTCTAACTGTAGAATATTTGAGGGCAGGTTATTTGGGTATAAAGGGGGACCGTAACCCCTGAAGGCTGGAGATTTGTTATAAAAATTTGTTATAAAAATTATATAAGGTTATAAAATAGAAAACTTTATAACTAGTTGTAGGAAGAAAATCAGTTTTGTCTACATATTGACTCAGACCAAATACCTAAGTTTCACTCAGTGTCTTTAATGATAAAATTTGAACAAATGACTGCATCTGTAATTTTTATATCTATAAAGTTATTATTATAACCCCAAACCTTGCCTTCCTAACAAATATGTTATGGTGCGAACCAGTTGATCATTGTGAAGAATTTGAGTTTCTTGCAGAAAACTATTACATAAAAATAAAGAATGATACACTGCATAGATGTGTTATGTCATGTTGAGACTACTAATTTCCCATTTATAAAAGTAGACCTCGGGCTTCCCTGGTGGCGCAGTGGTTGAGAATCTGCCTGCCAATGCAGCGGACACGGGTTCGAGCCCTGGTCGGGGAGGATCCCACATGCCGTGAAGCAACTAGGCCCGTGAGCCACAAATACTGACTGAGCCTGCGCGTCTAGAGCTTGTGCTCTGCAACAAGAGAGGCCGCGACAGTGAGAGGCCCGTGCACCGCGATGAAGAGTGGACCCCGCTCGCCGCAATTAGAGAAAACCCGCGCACAGAAACGAAGACCCAACACAGCCAAAAATAAATAAATAAATTTTAAAAATTTAAAAAAGTAGATCTCTAAATACACATAACAAGCTGTAGTTAGTAAATTGAAACACCATAAAATAAAATGATTGATTTTTTCAAATTTAAATCGTGCTTAAATAACCACGATTTAGCACGATAATATTTATTCCTAAATAACCAAATCCTCATTTATACTGCTAACTAACTCTTTAGTACATTTGCAAATAGAACATATTACATTCCTATCATCTAACAACTCTCCCATTAGCTACAGTAAATACTCTGCACTTTCATTACCCATCAGTTCCCCCATAGAGTTACGGGTATAAGTTTAATCGTTTCATTTGCATATCCAGCTGAGGTAAATTAGAAAAAGTCGCCACACTCATTACACTTCATTGCATTACAAACACAGATGTCTGTTTTTCTAGACCTGCTTAACCTTGACCTAAAGAAAGAGATTAGAGTAATACAGTGAGAAAATAGACACTGTTCACTTGGCTTCTCATGTCTGAACTACAATGAATTTCCTAGAAAATAAGAGAATTTGTTTTTTAATTAAGAAGGTAACCACAAAAAGAAATTTGTAATAATCAGATATTGCTTTCCTTAGTTATGGATTATCTGGGTTTTTAAAAATATTTATTTATTTATTTGGCTGCACCAGGTCTTAGTTGAGCATGCGAGATCTTTAGTTGCAGCATGCGGAATCTTTTAGTTGCAGCATGCGGAATCTTTTAGTTGCAGCATGTGGGATCTAGCTCCCTGAACAAGGATCGAACCCAGGCCCCCTGCATCGGGAGCGTGGAGCCCTAGCCACTGGACCACCAGGGAAGTCCCATGGATTATCTGTTTAAAACTCTTTGGCTATTATTTCCCTGGACAAGTAGACATGAAAAACTTCTCTATAAAGAGAAACTTCACTACATTGAGAAAAATATCATTTTCTTTAGTGAAGAAAGTAACACCCAGCCACCATCTAGCTTAGTGTGAAAACTTGTGGAGTCATATCACAAAAGTATAGACCAAAAGGACAAGGAATAGGCAGCCAAGGGCTCTCTGAACTTTGTGGCTTTCACTCGCTAGTAGTGTCATAAATCTCCATCACTGGTACTTTTATAAACTCTCCTGATACCCTCATATCACCCCTAGAAGATTCTTTACAACATGCCTTTATAGTCACAATCACATAGTTCACAGAGGCAGACCATTTGTTTATAATTATGTGGCGAACCTTTGAGGAAGGACCATCAACCCAGTTGTCATATCCTCATACACAATGAGGGCTAGCCATTTGTACATCTAACTTGTTAACAGATGTAATCAAAAATTCAACACAGAATTAAACTTGAAGAAGTATCTTTAAACTTCACATGAAAATCAGCAAAAAACAATGTCTATGATGCTTAAGGTAGCTTCAAGGGAGCCTCTGAAACTCAACTAAATGAACCATTTTCAAGTTTAACTATGAAGGACATGGAAAATACTTGGCTTCTCACTCAAGTTAAAATCACGTTAAGTACATGAGGCTCAGAGAGATGTCTCTTTCAAGATAAACATATGGATAGAGGGAACCGAAAAAGGAAAAAAAAAACCAAAAAACAGAAAGAGATACGTATTCTAGAAAATATTTAAATGCAAAAATTAACATAGGTAACATATGAAAAATGTATGACCCAGAAAGACATATCAATGACCAAGAGAATACCTCAGTAGAACGTATAAAATTGTGTTTTATCTTTACAGCTAAGGCATCTTTACTGTGACGCTAATAAAGTTTCAGCTTTAGGGCCTCTCACTTGTACAGGCCCGTTTCAAAGCTCCGGACAGGCCTTAGCAATATGTTTTTATAAAATTTTCAAAGCCAAGATATTTTTTAACCATAATTAGTTAAGACACTGTCTCTTTCCACTCCGACTTCCCTGTCACACTCCCCTTGCGTCAGATGGCATTAGAGTGACTGTGGGCATTTTTGATGTTTAGTAAAGGAGTTAGGAACACACTGATTTGGGGTTTATGGGCTATAGTGATGTGTTTTGCTGTCCCTTCCATGTATACTTGCTCATCTTCCTGGAGGAATGGCTTCCAGGAATACTCCTTACTTCCCACTGTGCCCACTCACCCAGCTACATGAAGGAGCAGGGTCAGGAGTTGTATCATGACATGACAAGGTTTGAAAGGTACGAAGCCAGAAGCTAGTCTGTAAAAAATTCTTCCAATCATTAGATGTAAAAAATTGCAAACAGAGGATTCAATTCTCATCAATGCACAGTCAAAATAGAAGCTCTCTCCTGTCAGAAATGATACAGTGTGTACAATTTGAAACACATCATATGTATCTTTCTTCTCTTTAATAGGAAAGCTTGAAAATACCATTTTAACCATAATTTAGAAAGATGTCTTATAAGATTTTAATAAATAGGAAGAAATTACAGACCCCTGATTTAGATGTATGTTAAGGATATCTTCTTTGGGCTTCTTTAAATTTATTTATTAAAGAGCTGAAAATACAGATAAATATAATGGAATATTTAACAAAAGAGGTAAAGATGAGAGTTGAAATCAATAGAAATTACTCTGACATCAAGAAAAGAACTGTATCAAAAATGTTTAAATCATACCAAAAGCAGTAATTCATTACAGGAAGAAATAAATGTTGCCTAGTCATAATGAATACATTCTTGGAATGTTTGATCACTAAATTAATGAAGAGGATGAACTCAAATGAACACTTTGGGGAAAGATTAAATGTCTTCCTGATTCCATAGGAAGCTCTGATATTGATGAAATAACAAACCTTACAATGCACAAGGACATCCACAACGAGTGTTGTCAATTCAAAGACCAAGACTGTTTGCTGTCCAAGAAATGCCTTCAAATCTCATAACCCATACAGAAAAGAAAACTGGGGACAATTTTCCTAAATTTGAATTATAAACATTCTTAAAATATTACATGGCATTACCAATAAAGAGTAAGAACACTAAAATAAACTTTTCTAAGATCAACAATTTTTTTAAAAAATTGTCAATCAACCATGCTAAAAAAAAAAAAAAGACTGAGTTATCTTTCTGTCCTCTCAATAGAAAGCAAAATTTAAAAATCACTATCAAATACATGTATTAAATCATGTTGAACACCCTAAACTTTACAATATTATGTATCAATTATATCTTAGTAAAGTTGGGGGAAAAATAAAAATAAAAATAATCACTGTCAAGACTATGCAGTCAAAAACTATAAGGAAAAAAGTATCACAGAGCTGTGTTGGGCAGTTAATTAATAAAAATGATATATTATTTTCCTAGATCATGTGAGTTTTGTTCTATTTGTCCACTTTTTAAGCTTTGTAATTTTGTCTTCTTTTTTCAATCTAAATATTTATTTTCATACTTAGTTTTGTATCCACCATGTTATGTTTTCTTAAAAGAGGGCTCTAAAATCATATAAGTCTCACAAATCCTGATTCTGCCCCCGCCTCAAAGCCACAGTGTCTATTTCACGTATGCTCAAGAGGTTGCAGCAGAACATTCACAAAGAAGCAAGGTTTGCCCTGGCACTCTGTTCAGAATCCTGATGGGGCAAAAAGTAAATATCGAAGTGAAACTTCCTCATGAAAATGGGACTGACCTTATATCTCAGTGGATACATCCCTCCCAAAAAGAAACAACAGCAATCCTTGTCTTTGCCTAGAAATCAAGAGTTATAGCTGCTCTCTCAACTGTTGCAATGTTGATCCTCAGCTAAATATCCCAGATCATCATGTCTTAAGAACTGTGCACAAACCATCTTGTTCAGGTTATGTTTCCCCCTCTGAAGCACAACATTTTTCTTTATTAAAAAGTTACTAATGAAAAAAAAAAAAAAAAGAGTATAGGAGAGTCAAACTATCTCTGATTTTTGTTTAGGTTACTGAAAAAGTGGAATTTTCACTAGCCTCCAGTGTTTCCAAACACATTATTAGGTCCACAATTGTTTTCAGTCCTGTAAAATTTCTTCGATTCTCATTCACATTTCCTATGTTATACCTCCTTCCTTTTGTCTTCCTAAACTTCCTCTCCAGTTTCCTATGTGATAAGACTTAAGAGGATACCAACATGCACGAATGGCAAATTCATTCTGAATGCTTTTGTAAACATAAAATCTTTGGGGGGTATAAAACAAAGCCTTAGAATATAAACTTTACTTTAAGCCAGCTGGTTATCATTTCACCTGCCTTGAAACCCTTTAATCCCCAGCAATGAGCCAGTCTTTATCCTCAGAGCAGCGAAAGACTCTCAAACGTAAAACAACGAACACTTATGAGTCCCTTGTTGATCTATTTCTGCAAGAGATTTGGTAAGTTTTTCCAGCAACAAATCTTAAAATCACACTACTGAAAAGGGCTCAAAGAGGTCATCTCCTGTACCAGACTGCCAAAAACGACAGCACTTAAAATAATCAAAACAGACAGTCATTGCTCCAGTTCTTAAAATTTTTATGGAACAGGCGTTTCTGTAAAAGACCACTCTGCATTTGTTTCGGACGCACGTTGCTGAATGAAAATCTATAATGCTGGCAAACTGATCAATAATCCCTCAACTGAGAGAACACTGTAAAGATGTCACATCAGGAGAAACAACTAGCTCAAAGAATTAAGTTAACATGTATAACTCCCAATGGGCAGGTTTCACCTCCATGAAACATTTAATCAAATTAGGCACGGGAAACCACAGTAGCTTATATGGAAAAGGACCTTTTCATCAACCCTTTAATTAATATCCTTATTAATTATCCATCCAATGGAACACTAAACTATACAGATCAAGCTTTGCTGGACTAAAAGGAAATCCCCTGAACAAAGATTCCTTTGGATTTGCCCAATATATTGTAAAGTTTTTTAAATTTTAAAAATAAAGTTACATAACGTTCCATGTAGAGTATACACAATGACTGGCCCCAAATCTTCACCCTTACTTGTATCTACATCCTTGCCTTACGGTGGGTTTGGGCGAGTGGCACATGGGCAGAAATACCAATGAAGTATCTCTCCTGAATGTTGTTCTACAATTCCCACAAGGCTGCTTTCTGTGTTTCTGTCCTCTAGTTGGCACAGTTCTGTTATTGTGCCATCTACATTCCCTTATTCTACAATCATGGATGCCTGTAAAATGGACACAAGATTCATTTCACTTTCTCTATTTGTCTAATTTATAATCCCACATAGACAGCTAGAACGCAAAGTAACAAATGCCAAAAGAACTACTGTTGCCGTGATAGTTTTCACAAATAAAATTAAGTGTTAAGCTGCATTCCACAAAGACCTAGTAATTCCTCTTTAAAGATACTTGAATAAATTAGTGGCATTGTCAACTTTTAAAGCTTTAACACATTTTAGAGATCATCTTTTAACAGGACTGAGGCTAAATGATTTCCCCAAAGTATCCAATCCTACTCAATGAAAAACCCAGGGAAAGAATGTACCCAATGCTGAGAGAAATTCCTATGTCCTTAGACTCAAATCAAATTCTCATAGGAGGGTGAACACCAACACCTTTAAAAAGACAAGTCAGTGTAAACCCAAAGGGTCTCTGGAGAGGAAAAGGAAGAAGGAGAAAAGAGTATGAGAAGGCTTTGATAAAGAAATGAAAAAAAAATTCACCACAAGGCAAATTCATTTCAAAAAACGTCAGTGGTAATAACAAAGTTGATGTTCATCTCAACACAAGATTTTGGGAGCATACATTTTTTACCTTCACAACTCTAATATGATTGCACATATCTTAATGTATTTATCTAATGGCTTTCATCCAGTATTACTCAGGGTTCTCCAGAGAGAAGGAACCAAGAGGACATGTGTATGTGTGCGTGTGTGTGTGTGTGTGTGTGTGTGTGTTTGTAGATAGACAGACAGGTAGATAGATTTTAAGGAATTGGCTCATTTGATTATACAGGCTGACAAATCCCAAATCTGCAAGGCAGGGTAACAGATAAGAGACCCAAGAAGTTCCTATTTCATCTCAAGTCTAGAGGCAGAATTTCTTCTTCTCAAGGGAACTCAGTCTTTTTCTATTAAAGCTTTCAACTGATTGGATGAGGCCCACCCATATTATGGAGGGTAATCTGCTTTACTCAAAGTCTACTGATTTAAATGTTAATCTCATCTAAAAAACACCTTCACAGAAACATCTAGAATAATGTTTGACCAAATATCTGTGTACCACAGCCTAGCGAAGTTGACACATAAAATTAACTCTCACATATCCATCCATTCATTCAAAAAGCTTTTATTTGATGCTACAATGTGCAAAGCACTGTGCTAAGTGCTGCTGACACAGAAATGTTAGCTTTTACACTAAAATTTTTATTTATAACACATAATGAGGGGAGCTACATTGGTTTGGCATACTTTTTGACCTACAACTTTTGCACATTTCTTAAAACTCTGTTATTGTCTTTATATAACTTTCTACAAGATAAATTGGCTTATGTGCTTCAGACGCACATTAACTAACACTGCTCTTAAGATACGAATAAGAAAAATACCTAAGTGTATATTGCAAATCACAAACAACAATGCACTAATTTTAATACAGATACATGAAATATAAATATCTTCTTACCATTATGGTGTAAACCAAGGTTTTAAAGTAATTTATTTATAATTCTTTTGAAAATAATGCCTTGAAGTAATTAATTTTTTTAATGGCCAACAGAGCTTTGGAAAGCGCAAAATGGTATGGGCAGAAAGGGCAAGAAATAGAATAGGTTATTTTTGAAAAAGAGACAGTGACTTAAATGGTAACCTAAACCATGGGGTGTTCTTTTTATCATTCTTTTTTTCTTAGGTTAGGAGGTTATTAACCTGTATCCTGGGGTGAGTGAGCACCAATTACATCAATGGGATAGATAAATGAAATGCAAATTTAAAATTAAACATATTCTGACAACATTAGAGTCCTAACAGTATTCTTAATAAAAAATGAAAGATAAAAATGTTTTCTCCATTTTGATTTTTGATACAGTGATGGGGGAAGTGGTTTGATATATAAACCAATGCCAGCAAAAACAAAAGATTTTTGTTTTTGTGTTTTCCTTCATTCCTTATTTTACACACAGCAGTTTAACAAATGCATTTCAGTATCATTCAAATGGACTCTCTAATCAGTATTTTTTTAAACAGCTTTCTTTGGGAAATTATTGCCTACTCTGTTTCAAATTAGAATGGCATATCTAAGGGTCAGGCGTGGGTTTTCACAAATATTTAACTACTTAGGGACAAAAGCAATACTTTGCACCAATTTTCACCACTGATGTCATTTCAGAAGCCCTAGCTTTTTACCCACTTCACTACAAAGAATATTTTTCCCTGGATAATCAGTCCTGTAGTCTATTAAAGTCCTGCAAATTCCAGGATCTGCCCCTTATCAGCTATGTGGCCCTGATCACAGACTTCATCTCTCCCTGCCTCAGCTTCCTCATCTGCAAAATGGAGAAATTAGGAAGTTGTTATGAAGAATAAATGAGTTAAGATTTGTAAAGGATTTAGAACAGTGCCTAGTACATAATAAGCACTACATAAGTGTTAGTAACTACAATTTTTATTATACAGACTAAGACCAAAACTAATTACCCACAATGGTAACTTGCATCACAAAGAAATGTTTATTGGCTACCTTCCCTTCCTTTTTTCACTTCCCTAATGCCCTACTGTGCCTCAGATTCAGCTTCTGGGAGAAGCCAAATTAAAGCAAGCCCATTGAAATGACATGTTAGAAAACTCTGCAGTTAAAGAAAAGAGTTTTAGATCACGTTAGAGATGTTAGTATAATTAGAACTAATTGGGAAAAGCATCAGACAGCCTGATGATATCAGTTTTGATCTTAACCTTTATCATCTGTATGTATCCTGACCTTTAAAATCAGTGAGGAAAGGATGAACTAGTCAATAAATTGAAACCACTAGCTAACCATGGGCGGGGAATTAAATTAGACCTCTTACCTCAGATTGTACACCCCTACAAATGCCAAAAATGTAATCTTGCTGTGGAAAAGGCCTTCTAAAGACAGAAAGCTCATTTCTGTACCCCAAGGTCTGCTTCCCAGCTTCCCACTGACAATGGAAATGAGGGGATGGAAGGAATAGAAATTGTGAAAGTGGCAGCTATAAGATTTGGAAACATTGCACATGAAGGACCTGAGGTAAGTTTCAGAGGACTGTGTAACCTTAATCTTGGATGACAATCAAACAACCTGTACAGCATCATCTCTATCTTATTCTCATGCACCAAAACCTTCCAAGGCTCTCTACTATCTATCAAGTGAAGTAAAAAGTCCTTTAGCTGAATATTGTGATATTCAAGACCCTAATCTACTTCTCAGTCTCATTTTTAACACTCCCCTATGTTTCTCCTACCCCTCAGTCATGATGATCTTTACATTGCTGTACACACACACGCACACACACACACACAATGTGTCCTTTCTTACCTCCCTGCCTAGACTTGAGCTAGGTTCACTACCTAGAGAGTTTTCCCTTTCACATCCCAGGTCCCTCTCAGAGCCACGGTTTCTCCACATACAGTGGAGTGCTAATGAGTGTTTAATAATCACCTCTGGGTGGAGGGAGCCCTGAGTTGTAGAGTTTGCCAATTTCTGTGGTGTAACTACTCTCACAGTGGGTGATTTCAACCTAATAAGGTGACATTAACCCACAGGCAAAATTCCTGAAAACATAACGATAGACTGCAGAGACGCAATATAAGCTGATTACAGCCTGTCATCCTTCCTAATCCTCCCCTTCATGTCCCAGCACCCCTGCACCCAGTAGACATGATTTGAGCCTCCCTGGAACTTCCTCTCCCCTTAGAGCACTTAGTATTTAACTTGTATTATTCTCTTCACCATATGTTTCTTCAAGAATTTGCTTTATCTCCCTACAGATTAAAAACTATGTGAGAGCTGTTTCATTGTGTGTGTGTGTGTGTGGTTTTTTGTTTGTTGGGTTTTTTCCCCTTGTTAAAGCCCCTACAGAATTTGAGCAAGGGGGCCTGGACAATGGAGTTCTGAAGCATCGACTTCCCAGGGCCCAGAGCAAGATGGAGTAAAAAACCAAAGATTCACAGAGAATGGTCAGGGAGATTTTTTACCTGCTCAAAAGGAGTAGTGTGAAATTTGTCTTCTACTACAAAAGAACTGACAGCCTGTTCCCTTGAGTGTTTGATCCTGCTTATCTACCCAATGTATTGATAGAAGTGAGTCATGGAAAAGAGATAAGATAATCCAGGATATTTGCCTCCTGCTTTCAATTTTGTCCTCTAGGCATGCCACCTGGGCCTCAATACCCAAGGAAACGTGTTGTCCTACAGAAAATGAATCCCATTCTCCTCCTCTCCTTATCCCCTAAGGAAGTTTGCTCACTAAGAACATGATATTATTGAGGGTAAGGATCATGTCTTCTTTGTTTTTATAATCCCCAGGGCCAGCCTAGTGTTTGGTACCCAGCAGGAATTCAATGAAAGTATAGTAAGTAAGCAAAATAATGTTTTCATCCAAAAAAGGCAATGGATTTGGACTAATAGTAGAGTGGGTGTTATTCATATGATATCCTTCTCAACTGAGCCAAATTTTAGAGTCTTACCCAGGGGATAGATTGTAGCAGTCAGGACACCTGTTTGCCCCAAAACCTAAACACTGCAAGACTTTTGAGTTCTCCATGTGCTTGTTATTAGGGTGATGTCAAGACTCAAATGCCTTATATTCATTCTTCCATCCTGCCAATACTTATCTAGTACATTTCATGTGCCAGACCCAGTGCTAGACAATGAGCACATTTCTTCAATGTTAGTACTCATTTTTGCTCAATACAAAAGAATAAAAGAAAGTTTCATGAAATTCTTGAATGCCCTGAGACACAAGGCATGACACAATAGCATAACAATCTTAAAGAAAGTACCTACTTCCAAATGCACACTCGGTATATAAAACCCACGTAGTTGCCAATTTTTTCTAAACTGCACATCTTTGAATTACACACAAAGAGAATTAATACTGGAAGGTTTTGAACACTATTAGTATGGTATTAAACATGTTTTAAGGTATAGTCCTAAGGAGACAGTGAGCTCAAAGGGCTTGAAAAATTCTAGAAGGGTTTTCTAGATTTCTCAGAAAGTCTTTCCATCATGCAACCTAAAATGTTGTTATTTAATGGTGGGATTTATCTGCTAGTCATAGACACTTGTCTGTGACAAACAATATGATAGTTCATTCATCAATAAGTATTGTCATTTTTACTGACAAAATGTGTGCCTTATCTAACTTCTCACCACCTCCACTGCTGTCATCCAGGTTAAGCCTCCATCATCTCTTATCTAGACTACTGCAGTAGCCTCCTAACACAGCAGTCAAAGTCATCTTCCTAAAGTAGAAATCCAACCCACTCCAATGGCTTCTGTGGACTTAGGGAGTCTCCACATCACTCTCACTTCTGACACCAACTACAAAGTTTAGGGGTCTCCAAGATCACCCACATTATGACACCAATTGCAAGTTTGGGAGTCACCATGACTACCTTCAGGTTTGATAATTCTCTAGAAGGACTCATAGAACTCACTGAAAGCAGTTATACTCATGGTGATGGTTTATTACAGTGAAAGGATATAAATTGAAATCAGCCAGGTGAAGTGGAGTGTGGGAACTCCAGGAAGGTTCCATGCACAGAGCATCCAGTTGTCCTTTCCAGGGGAGTCATGTAAAGTACTAACTTCTCCCAGCAATGATGTGTGACAGTACTCATGGCGTATTGCCAGCCAGAGAAGCTCACCCAACACTTGATATCCAGAGATTTCATTGGGGATCAGTCACCTAGACGCAACTGATGGCCTACATGGCTGATCTTTAGTCTCCAGTTTATCTGGAGGTTGAGCTGCTCTTGCATGGCCCAAAATCACCACCATAAATCACACTGTTAGACTATGTGGTGTGCCTCAAGATTCTCAGGTAAACAAAGACACTCTAAGTAAGCAGAAAATCACAAGGAGCTGCCAGGAGCCAAGGGCAAGGGCCAGACCTCTCTTTAGGTAAGTTTAATTGTTCCCAATACATTTAAAACAAAAACTTATCACAGTCTGCAAAGCCAGATAAGATCTGGCCCCTACCTGCCTTTCCTACATCTCCATTTCCCCATCGGGTGCTGTGTTCCAGTCACATCAGCCTTCTTGTAGTTCCTGGGACACATCCAGCTCCAGCTCAGGGCTATTGTTCTTGCTGTTCCTTTTGCCTAAATGCCCTTCCCCAGATCTTCACATGGATGCCTGCTGTTTATCAAATTAAATGCCACCTCCTCAGAGGTGTTCCCTAAACACCCTAGCAAAAGCAGCTGCAGCCTGCCTCCTAACACACACATGCACGTGTACGCAGTGTACATACACACATGCACACACTACACATATGCACCACACGCAAAGATGTGTACATGCACACACTGCACGAATGCATCACACACATACAGAGACACACACAGACACACATGCTCTCACTCTACCACATTACCCTGTTTTTCATCATAGCACTTTTTAGGACCTAAATTATGTTAACTATTTGTTTACTGCCTCTCTGTTGTTTACAGTAGAATGTTGTAAGCTCCATCTTGTTCACCAATCTTTTCCTGGTATACAGACTGGTACCTAATACCCAGTATGTGGATTGAATATGTGCCCAGTATTAGACAGCTATAGACACACAGAATTATAATTTACCTGAGCTGGTTTCAGATAAAGCATATACCTGCAGCATTAAGAACAAGTCTCGTTTTCTTAGCAAGAGACTAGACATTGTATGTATAATAAACCAAGGGAAAATGCTAACAGGAATATATGAAATATGATCAAATGAATGAGTCTGTTTTCCTACGGGTACTGTTTAATCAGTCTCATTATTTTGTGGCCATATATTACAATGATGACTTAACTATAAGGTTATCAGTGGTAGAAAGAAAATACAAGATGCCAGGATGGACTCAGGAGAGCAAGAGGTGAGTCTCCTTATCTTTTCTTCCATATGAGAAAATCTCAATTCCTACTCAATGTTACCCAATAAAAAGTACAAGCTGATTATTCAGCGATTAAAAAGAAATGAGCTGGGCTTCCCTGGTGGCGCAGTGGTTGAGAATCTGCCTGCCAAGGCAGGGGACACGGGTTTGAGCCCTGGTCTGGGAAGATCCCACATGCCGCAGAGCAACTAAGCCCGTGCACCACAACTACTGAGCCTGCATTCTACAGCCCCCAAGCTACAACTGCTGAAGCCCGTGCGCCGCAACAGAGGCCACCACAATGAGAGGCCCACACACCGCAACGAAGAGTAGGCCCCACTCACCGCAACTAGAGAAAGCCAACGCACAGCAACGAAGACCCAATGCAGCCAAAAATAAATAAAATAAAATAAATTTATTTTTTTAAAATGAGCTATCAAGCCATGAAAAGACATGGATGACTCTTAAATGCATATTGCTAAGTGAAAGAAGCCGATCTGAAAAGGCTACTTACTGTATGATTCCAACTATATAACATTCTGGAAAAGGCAAAACTATGGAGACAGTGAAAAGAACAGAGATTGCCACCAGCGGTTGAAGGGAGCAGGTAAGGATGGGTAGGATAGTGACAGATGGAACACAGGACAGTGAAACTGTTCAATACGGTACTGTAATGGTGGATAATGTATTATACGTTTGTCAAAATCCATAAAATATACAACACCAAGAGTGAACCCTAATGTAAACAATGGACTTCAGTTAATAATGATATATCAACATTGGCTCATCAACTGTAATAAAAGTACCACACTGTTAAAAACAAGGCAACAGACCCAAAATGAAATCACTTATGCTAAGCCCCACCACACCAAACCAAGACATAATTACAGTTTTGGCCTCTCCCAAAAATGGAATCTTAAACCAGTCAGTCAGGAATCACCTAGTCAGCACTAGTTAGGTAATCTGCCTAGTAGACGCCTGCCACCCCCTAAAGGAAAGTGACCTTGCCATAACCAATCCACTTTTTGCTAGTACTGGTATCCCGCACTTTTTGAAAGTTTGACTTATGCCACTTTGCTTTTACGAAAGATCTACATTAGTACCTGTTCTAGCTAACCAAAAGAACAGGATTTTCACTTTTACAAAAAAAAGGCAAAAAATGAAAACAGCGTTCAGCATTTGTTTTGTAAGCCTTTATAGAGGCAGCAGGCAAACAGAGCAGCAAAAGTGGCACCACCAAGCTCTTTCCCCAGGAACTACACTCAGCATCTCAGCCTCAAGAAGCCATAACTTTGAAATGTGTCTGCGAGCGTCTGTGCTTTATCTAGATTTATTTTGTGCATCTGTTAGCAAGATATGTCTTAAGGTAATTGCTTCTTCACTTTACACCATTTCGGCTTATGAAAGGTTTCATAAGAATGCTCTACTTTCGGACCGAGAGCAAAACTTGTACAAATTCCTGTCCCACTCCCTTCTGCCTATAAAAGTCTTTAATTTTGTACAGCTCCTCGGAGCTCCTTTCTGTGTGCTAGATGGGATGCTGCCTGATTCATTAATCGTTTAATAAAGCCAGGAAGACTTTATAATTTACTTAGTCAAATTTTGTTTTTTAACAACACTAATGCAAGATGTTAACAGGGGAAAGGAGACAGGAGCATATGGGAACTCTGTACTTTTCCCTCAATTTTTTATAAACCCAAACTGCTCCAAAAAATAAACCCTATTAATTTTTTTGAAGTACAAGCTTCACTTCTTTTCATGGAAATTTAAAAGGCTATTTCATCAATTCTAAATGCATTAAGACACACAGAGTCTTACCCATTTTTTAGCTAATTACAACCTGTTTTCTCATCACTTTCTAGATTCTATGTAACAGATGGTGAAAATGTCTATTCTAAAGGCCTAAAAAGTATTCCTGTTCAAGAACAGTGGCTATTATCCAGCATCCTCCATGCAAGGGTTACAATACCCAGGGTAGGATGCGGGGAGAGGGGGCCACACATCGGAGACAGGGGGATAAACAGAAAGCAAATCCTCTGGGTGCTAACAAGAATAGAGGGAACTCCTAAAGGAATTAAAAGTAACCCCCACCAGGAACCTAGGGAAATCATCTATACAGAGAAAGAAATGACTTGTTTGAAATTCATTCACACTGGCAGGGTCAACAGAAAAATTTCAATGGAAATAACTGGCGACCTTAAATACATGTTTGCTGAATGCTGAAGCATCAGAGGCATAAATAAGCAGAGGTTTCCGCGATGGCCAAATGTTGCCTCTTATCACAGTGGAATGGGCATTAAAAGAGAGGCCCTGAGAATGTAGCAAATGTAGATGGAGGCCAATCAGATACCCCTGCGAGAGATTTTTAAAGATTTTTTTTCCTATTCTCTTTGTAGTCCATTAGGATTGGATAAGATCTGGGGGAATGATAGTGCGCCATTATTTTAACCTCAGAGTTGAAGCAAAATACGAAGGGATTAATGTGGCTTTTTCCCCCCTCCCAGGAACATCTTCACCTTTGCACCACCATCTCCTCATTCGTCATCAGCAAGCTGGGGACAGTTACGCAGGGAACAATGGCAGCAGCGCCACAGCACTGTGGGTTTAATGCTATTTCTGTCTCTATAAAATCTTCAATAATTTGTTTACGACTTCCAAAATTCAACAATAGGGTGCAAATGCGATTCCACTTATGTTAATGTGTGCTTCCTTCTCACATATCAGATTCTGAATAAAAATTAGGCAAGTACTCTGTTTTGAAAATATATAAGATGTGAACTTGCTGAGAGGGAAAAAAAAAAGGCCTCCAAATGCACTATCCTATCAAACACATTTTTTTTAACTTAATAACTTAAGTGAACTGTTAGTGAAATTACAACCTGCTTGTGACACAATAAATTTACAACAAAATTCATTCCATAAATTATTCAATTCTGCGACTGCAGTCAAGGAGAGAAATATCACCAGGAGTAGGTGATTAGCATGTGAAAGGAAAAACCCATCTCCCCACCGAAACAATCACTGTCAAATTCTCCTATTGGAGTTTTGTAAAAATTACCATTAAGAACACACATTTAAGTCTTTGTAGTTCCTATAAAAGGACTAAGTATTTGATTTACATTAGATTCATTTGTTCTTTCTTCAACTGTCTCTTTCTCCTACAAACCATAACTGCCTCAATAAATGCTTGCTCAATCAAGTGTGCATTAAAACAAAAGAATTTAACTTCAATAAAAGTGATGAATCAGGGCCAGAAGTTAACTTTCCTTTCCTCTGTATATTTGGCTTCCAGGTAAGCAAAGCAGAAATTTACATTCGTTGTTCCACAGGGGAGTAATTAGGTTTCTATTGTGTGGTTGGTCACATTTGTAGATTCTTTCCTAAATCATTTGAAGCCAGAGTTGCAGGGCAAAGGGGTTTCAACCAAACTACATCAATGAACATTTTCTGCGGGCAACATATCTATGTAAATGGAACCATACACTTTCCACCAACTCAACGCATAAAAGATGGTGCCAGTGGATTAAGAGTTCCAGGATCCAGATGGTTTTCTGAAATCTGGGTTACAAACCCCTAGGTAGTTGGTATTTTTAGCCTACTATTGGGGAGATGGCTGGCCCTACATCGTAAGTGTTCTTCAATAAACCAAAAGGTAGATGTTGTCACCTTTTTTCTTAAACAATTGAAAAAAGAATGGAGCTATCTTCACATATTAATACATACATTGCTTTCATTTTAGCAGATGCCTTGGAACTTGTTTTTCTTGGGGATTGTTCTTTTTCTCTTAAGTAGTATGTGGTAGGCAGAATAATGCCCCCCCCCAAAGATGTCCATGTCCTATTTCTCAGAACTTGTGAATATATTACCTGGCAAAGGGGAATTAAGACTGCAGATGGAATTAAGGCTGTTAATCAACAGATCTTAAAACAGAGAAATTATCCTGGATTATAATCCAGCGTTTTTAATCACAAGGGTTTGTAAAGGTAGAAGATGGAGGCAGAAGAGTGAGTCCCATTGTGATATGATATGAAAAAGACTTAACTGGCCATTGCTAGCTTTGAAGATGGAGGAAGGGGCCATGAACCAAGGAATGTGGGCTGCATTTAGAAGATGGAAAAGGCAAGAAAACAAATTCTCCACCAGAGTTTGCAGAAGAAATGCAGCCCACTGACACCTTGATCTCAGACCAATGAGACCCATTTCAGACTTCTGACTTCCAGAACTGTAAGATACTAAATTTGTGTTATTTTAAACTCCCAAATATGGGGTAATTTAGTAAAGCATCAATAGGAAACTAATACAGAGTATTGAAATACCACTCTCTATTCTGAAAGGCAAATAGTGTGGAGAAAGGAAAAGAATTCTGCCAATTGTTAGCATTTGTTCATAAAGGAAATCACAGAAGAAAAGGCCTAAACATTAATTTTCTATAACTTTTCCTAAAATTACATAGAAAGGAATCATTTGGATGGGTATTTATGTTTTGATTGTTATAAGCTTTTTTCCAATTATCAGAAAGATTCTTTAGAATTTATGAGTCTATCTTCCACCAGTAGTGCAATACTTCACCCCATATAAAACTATCCTTTTTTTCTTAGGTAATGCCTATTTTTCACCTATCGTCTGATTCTCCAGAACCATCAGCTACTGCCTGGTATTTAGTTTGTGCTTTGATACACAAACACCATCTAAAAGAGCACCTTTACCTACCTATAAGGTAAATTCTTATGAGATTGTATAGGGAAAGAAAAACTCTTCCTCGACTCTCTTAAGATCCCTGGCTGGACCTGAAAACTAAACTAATGAAAAAAATTAGGATAAAGACATAAAAATTTATTTAATATAAGTTTTGAGTTACACTGGAGCCTTCATAAGGAAATGAAGACCTGAAGAAGAGCTTAAGGCTGAGTGTTTTGATACTAGGTGTGATGAAAAGTGGAAAGTCAGGGGGGAATGTGATAGGTCAAAAGGGTACAGGCTAAAGGTAATAACTGGGGAAAACTTAACAGGGCCTGTTCATTTGTACTCCTCTCAGCATTCCTCCATCTTCAGAGATAAGGATGCTCATTCCCTCTGGGTACAGGACGGGTACCTCTCACATGAGGGTCTTGCGACTTGCTTCAGCAAAGAAGGGAAGGTCAGAAAGATTTCCTGTACCTGCTGCTTCTCAAATTTCTTCAGCTTAAAATATTCAAAATGCCAAGGTACCATATTTGGGGGTATCATGTCCTGAACCCTATCAATTGTCCAGCATGGAAGAAAACAGACATAGAATCACAGTTTGGAAGAGAATAAAGAAACCTTATGTGATCTAGTTAAACTTATTTTATCAGAAAAGCAATCAAGATCCAAAAGGTGGAATTCTGTCCCAAGATCACATAGTCCGGAGTAAAAGTAGCTTAGAATACTGGCCTGGACCTCTTTCCACAAGGCACAGCGCTACCTATACGGGTTGTTCAAATTCACTTCCTCCTTCATCCAACAAATATTTATGGAAGGACTGCCTGTGTACTGGGCACTGCTTTAGACATTATGTAATGGGGAATGAGAAATAGCTACATAGTAACTATGTGATAACTGCAAAGTAAATATGTAGTTATCTTCATAACAGAGTTAACTATGTTAACTAGTCCAATGCGAGAAAACAGACAATACACAATAAATGAACAAACAAATAACAAGTGCTATAATGAAAATGTAACCAGTTGATGTGATAGAGGACAGGGGCATTTCAGATTGGCTGATCAGCAAAGGACTCAAAAAATCTGAATGACAAGGAGCCGCCAAACACAATAGGGAAAGAACATTCCAGGTGGAGCTAAGAGCCATTGCCAAGGCTATAGAGCAGGAAGCAATCTGACCTTTTGGAGGAATGTCCTGAAGGCCAGCTTAACATGAACCTGGTAATAAGGGCGACGGAAGTAGTAGACGGGTGGTAGAAAGGTAGGCAAGGGCCTGATCAAGGTCTAGAATCTCCTTATGTTACATGTGGCAATATTCATCCGTACTTTTATTTGTATTGACTTCCATGTTGTAATGTGAAATGTTCATGGAGACAGGTTTGTTTAATACCCAAAGCACCTAATTTTACCAAGTAAATATGAACTCAGACCTGCCCTTTTTCTTCATGGAGAAGGATTAGTTTCAAAGAAATCAAATCAACAGTAACAACAACAACAACAAAAAATGAGTGGATTATTGGCACCCATAGATGACATTGTGCTAGGTTTAATAAAGTGAAGGCTCACAAGGGCACTGTAAGATAGGGATGAAATAGGGACCTCTCTGGTAGTCCGGCGGTTAAGACTCCGCACTCCCAGTGCTGGGGGCCTGGGTTCGATCCCTGGTCAGGAAACTAGATCCCATATGCTGCAACTAAGAGCCTGCACGCCACAACTAAAAAGCCTGCACACCACAGCCAAATAAATAAATAAATATTAAAAAAAAAAAAAAAAAGATAGGGATAAGCTAAAGGAAGGCATACGCTCCCTGCATGAGCAAGCCTATTAGCGGTTACTGAGCACACATTAAGTGCCAAGCACTCTAGTAAGTTCTTTACCTACATTATCACTAAACAATTTAATATCAGAAGCACTTAAAGTAACTGGCTCAAACCTGCACACTTAGTGAAGGAATAGAAACTATACATTGGTCTGTCTGCCTCCAAACATCATACTTTCCCCATTTTACCATCTACCACTGATACTGACCAAAAACTCCCCTGCACAAGTCACATCACCTCTAAACAACATTTTCTTCATTCTTTTCTTATATGACCAGATGATCTCAAAATCCCTCTCACCTCTAACATTCTGTGATTCCATGATTCTCTTACATTGGCACGAATTGCAAACAATGCAACCAACAAGGAATTAATTTCCAAACTATACAAACAGCTCATACAGCTCAATATCAAAAAAACAAACAACCCAATTAAAAAATGGGCAGAAGACCTAAATAGACATTTCACCAAAGAAGACATACAGATGGCAAGAGGCACATGAAAAAATGCTCAACATCTCTAATTATTAGAGAAATGCAAATCAAAAGTACAATGAGGTATCACCTCACAAGGGTCAGAATGGCCATCATCAAAAGTCTACAAATAACAAATGCTGGAGAGGGTGTGGAGAAAAGGGAACCTTCCTACACTGTTGGTGGGAATGTAAATTGGTGCAGCCACTATGGAGAACAGTATGGAGGTTCCTTACAAAACTAAAAATAGAAACTAATACAATAATATAAATCAACTATAGTTTTTTTTTTTTAATTAAAAAAAAAAAGAAAGAAATGCTTCCTTCCATCAAGAAGTCAGATTCTTGCCTACACCCTCTGAACACCAAGGAAAGCAAACCAATCTGCCCCTGCTGGTGGGGAGAGGACAATAACAGGGGTCAGTACTAACTGATGGTGTTCTCTTTTATTTCCTTATCACCAAATCATTATCTACCTTCATATCCACAAGAAAGTCAACCTCAACAATGTTTGTGTGTTGAGACACCATTATGAGGAAACTGCATTCACAGACGAACTTTAAGTACAGCTCTCAGCAACTCAATTTGTAAATGTCTGTACTTTCTCTCTCCATACTGGGCTAACCGTCTTCTATTCAAAATCAAGTAGCAACAAACACAAAATTTATTTCTAAGAAGCACAAACTATTTCAGGGAAGTAAAGTTCTCTGCCTTAGAGACTTCTAACAAAAAAGAAAAGATTCAATGGGAAAGACAGGTCAGCCTGGAGCCTTTGGGCACCATCCTGCCAACACAGGTGCTAAGAATAGACCAACACAGGAAAGCAGAGTAAAGAGGCAGAGAGAGTTTTTGAAGTCTTGATGACCCAATTTGAACTCCTGGATCCAACTGTGTCTGAAGCCTATTGTACTTTTCAGGTAGTTGAACCAATATACTCCTTTTTTTTGCTTAAGGGAGTTTAAGTTGTGTTTTCTGTTGCTTGCAAGCAAAAAAAGTCTAATATCCCATTTTATACTACAGTGTTAATATAACATTCTTCAATCACAAAAATTCCATGAAAATCTACTGAGTGTGTCTGTAGAACAGACACACAATTAAACTCTTAGAGAGCCAGTGTGAATCTTTTTCAACTAAAAGGAAATGTGTTTATAGAATTACTCTAGAAGCAACTACATAGGAGTATCTATATTCCTATCTCTGCAGCAGAAGAAAACTTCAGCAATATGTTTTTTAAAAAACAGGTTCTTCTACCCCTGTCCCCATCCTTCATTTTCATCTTTAGTAAGTCACCAGCATGTCATCTTTGTGATACATCATATATGGGACTCCACTGGAAAATAGATATAATGTAGAAAAATGCCTAAGAGATTAAATACAATTTTCTAATAAGTATCCAAATTATGTATACATATAAATACACTGTCCCATGTATGAACAAAAAAAGCCTTCCCCCATTAGACCATGTATGCTTTGTCTTTAAATAATTGCATGATTTGGCAAAATTTGTTTTTCCATTCTCCTAGGGAACAAGAATGTTACACTTTAGTAATTAGTAGTAAATCTAACTGTAAAAGCAACCTGTATCTGGAGATCTTAACAAGCGGTGAGATCACAATCCATCTGGAGAAAGATGGACTGATAGAGAAATGAAAGTCAGTACACAGTGCCATGAAGGCAAATCCCGTGTAGCCCATTCAGAGGAATGTTCAAGGAGATAATGTAAAGAACAGATGGGGAAAGCAGTGGACATAATCTGCACTGATGTTCACAGTAACATTAAATAGATCAAGAGATGACAATAATGACACCACACATTTATTATGAAAAGCCTGTTCTCAAAAAATTCTAAAGCACTTTGCCAACTCTTAGGTCAAATGCTGATGGTCATAAGCAATATTGAAAGATGTGATTCCTATTTTTCCTATATTCGAGACCTGAGGCACTCAGATTCTGAGAGGTGAGCCATATGCAAGCATGTGTTGTAGAATATTTCTAATGAGACATTAAAAGACAACCACCAGGATAAAACGTTAAGAGGGAGAAAAATTATCCCCAAAAAAGAGGAATCCATTTGTTCAACAATTGTTAAGGTGTATAAATGATATACAAGTGGGGAAAAAAAAGTACTGCTATCACATATTCCTGCAGTGACCACACGGAAATACCAAAGGTGAAGAAATATGATTTTTGTAGCTTTATATTAGAAGTCTCGTGACATTAACTTGCCCTAAGATTGGGGTTTCCTGACCTAAAAGGAAGTGCTTACTCTAGGGGGAAAAAATAACATATGGAAATATGCAGAAAACCTCATAGAGTGAAATGTAGTTAGCATAAAGATATACGATCAAGCTTCCATGAAACGAATGTGAGCTATTGTGTCTATCCTGTGGTTCAGAGTAGAATAGAAATTTAGGTCTCCGGAGCAGGAAATTGTTTACTTGCACACCAATTTTCCAGGACCCATCTTGGAACCACCTTACAGAATGTGAAATGGAAAAGCTGTGTGACAAGATTGAAATGATGAAATCCTGAGATTTCTGCTATATGGGAAGATTGGAAGTAATGCTTACTAGAAAAAGATGGTTCAAAATGGATATAAATTAGGTTATTAAGATGCACAGTAAGATTTTGAAGGGAGGGCTATTACCAAGGAGGGGCATTAAAGGTGATTTGTAGGAACAGCTCAAGTTTGAAATAGTGTGTCGAATTCAATGGGCCCAGATGGTTCACCAAAGCCTAGTTTTTAGCAGTTTGCCAATCATCTTAGTTTTATGAAATATTTTACAATACAACCTTATGCATCACTTAGTAAAAATTTAATTAGTACTTCGACATTTATTAAAACCAGTGGGACCCATGTAATTTAGAAACCACATTACTCTTTGACTACCACCTATTATAATTATTTAGTGACTATTTGATTAAACTTTGAAACACCTAGGAAACATTTATTACATTCTCACAGTCTAGGCACATAATCTATTATTTAAAGTACAGTGAAAGCTGTTATATATAAATTAGCTAAAGAACACATTTCTAAGGGCAATGAAAACTTGAAGTACCACTGATCCTGGAAAGTGAATTCTCAAATTATTGGAGGATTTCAATATCATTACTAAAAAGCAGTCTGTGAATACTGTTGGAGGAATAACAAAGTTACCATACCTTTCTATTTTCTGGTAGCTTTGATTGGGCATTGTCATCCCGGCAGGCCCAGTAGGGTATCACTTCCTTCTTATGCTATAGAAGACAAATCCAGTGAGTCAGCTATAGCCCATTCAGGATTCATCTCTTAGGTCCAGCTCTACAGTACCTCATGTTTATAATTCACTTTGTTTTCCTAATCTTGAGCCCCCTGGGCTGGTGTGTCATTCTCAGTCCCAGGTATATCCACAGTCTACAATCTTCAGCCATGTTTGTCCAGGTGATTCAATTGGCCTTCTGCCTTTGCACAGCCATGTTCCACACTGAGCACTGCCTTGTCTCCAGAATGCCTGTTTGAGTCCCAGACTCCATGAATGGTTCTCCATAGCCCGTTTCGTTGAAGCCTAGACCTGTCCCCTGAACTCTTAGCACTGACTCTTGTTCTATATCAAAGGAGGGCCCCTAGAATCAAGACATGAAAAGTGGCCAGGACTATTGCAGGCAAAGAGATCAGCATGAAGGATGCTCAGACATGGGAGGGACTCAAAATGCTCAAGGAACAGCTGGGAGATCACACAGCCCATTCAGCAAGGCAACTTAAAAAAAAAAAAAAAATCGCAAAAGCCTGCACCACCTATACACATAGATCTAAAAGTAATATTTGATGTTCGAAATCCCCAAGAAGCCAGTATTATATTACGTTATGCACTTTCTAAAGCAAGAACATAAGTTCATGTATTTTTGTAAAAGTTTTTTTAAAGAATTTTAACCACAAGAATTTAAGCAAAGTGGGTTTGGTGGTGGCTTGGGGGTTGGTGGTGGTGGTGGTTATTTCGGGGGTTTTTTTGGGGTTTTGGTTTTGTAGTGGTTGTTTTTGTTTTGTTGATTAGGAAGATCCATTTCCATTTTCTGAGCATTCTGGTTAATTGTAATTTAAGAGCATGTAAATGCTGTGGTTATCTATTGCTGAATAATAAACCACTCAAAACTTAGTTGTATAAAACAACCACCAGGGAATCTCCAATATAAAGAAGAACATTCAACCAAGAATCACTAAACATTTTAGGAAAACCAACACCACAAAAGAAAAGTATACAATAGAGGAAGAATTAACACATGGAGAAACTGAAACCCTCTTAAATTAATTGCTGGTGGGATAGTAAAGTTGTGTAGGTACTCTGTAAAACAGTTTGGCAGTTTCTCAAAACGTTAAACATAAAGGTATCATGTGATCCTGCAATTCCACTCCGAGGTATACCCAAGAGAATTGAAAACATATGTTAACACAAAAACTTATACACAAATGTTCATAGCAACATTATTCATAATCACCCCACGTCCATCAACTGATTAATGGATAAACAAAATGCGGTATATCCGTACAATAGAATACTATTCATCAATAAAAAGGAATGAAGTTCTGATACATCCTACAACACGGATGAGCCTTGATAACATTATGCCAAGTGAAAGAAGCCAGCCACAAAGGCCACATATTCTATGATCCCACTTATGGTCCCCAGTAGTCAAATCTATAGAGACAGAAAGTAGAGTAGAGATTGTGAGAAGCTGTGAGGAGGGTAAAATGAGGAAGCACTGACAATGGGTACAGGGTTACCTTTTAAGTAATGAAAAGGTCCTGCAATTAGATAGTGAACATGGTTGCACAGCTTGGTAAATATACTGAAAATTACTAAATTGTACATTTTAAAAGGGTGGATTTTTTGGTATGTGAATTGTATCTCAATAAAGCTATTATAAATATATATGTAGTTATAAATAAATATGTCAACAATAAATATATATAACATATATAAATGATAAAACATTGCATCCATAAAAAAAGAGTAGGCATCTATGAGAAAAAACAAATTAGAGATATAGTAAACAAAAACAATTGTCACTGAGACAAATAGATCAAGAGAATAGAATATAGAGCTGCCCAAAATCCACACAAATATAGTCAACTGATCTTTGACCAAAGAGCAAAGGCAATACAATGGAGGAGCAAAGATAATCTCTTCAATGAATGGTGCTGGAACAAGTGGACATCCACATGCAAAAAAATGAATTAGACACAGACCTTATACCCTCCACAGAAACTAACTCAAAATGGATCATAGACCTAAAAGTAAAATGCAAAATTATAAAACTACTAGAAGATAAAGTAGGAGAAAACCTAGATGACTTTAAGTATGGCAATGACTTTTCAGATAAAACAAAGATAAGATCCATGAAAAAACTAATTAATAAGCTGGACTTCATTAAAATTAAAAACTTCTGCTCTGCCAAAGACAATATCAATAAAATGAGAAAACAAGCCACCGACTGGGAGAAAATACTTGGAAAAGAGACACTGATAAAGAACAGTTATTCAAAATATAAAAACTCTTAAAAGTTAACAAGAAGAAAACAACCCAATTTAAAAATAGACCAAAGACCTTAACAGACACCTCACCAAAGAAAAAATACAGATGGAAAATAAGCATATGAAAAGATATTCCACATTGTACATCATCAGGGAAATGCAAATTAAAACAAGATACCACTACATGCCTCTTAGTATGGCCAAAATCCAGAACACTGACAACACCAAATGTTAACAAGGATGTGGAGTAACAAGAATTCTCATTCATTGCTGATGGGAATGCAAAATGGTACAGCCACTTTGTAAGATAATTTGGCAGTTTCTTACAAAACTAAGCATATTGTCACCATATAATCCAGCAATTGCACTCCTTGTTATTTACCCAAAGGAGCTGAAAACAAGTCCACAGAAAAACCTGCTCACAGATGTTTAGAGCAGCTTTATTCATAACTGCCAAAACTAGGAAGCAAGCAAGATGACCTTCAGTAGGTTAACAGATAAACTGTGGTATATCAGACAAAAAAATATTCAGTGCTAAAAAGAAATGAGCTATCAAGCCACAAAAAGACGGGGGGATATCTTAAATTCATGGTACTAAATGAAAGAAGCCAATCTGAAAAGGAAATATGATTCCAATTATATGACTGACATTCTAGAAAAGACAAAACTATGGTGATAACAAAAAGATTAGTGGTTGCCAGAGGTAAAAAGTGAGGGGATGGGTAGGTGGAACACAGAGGATTTTTAGGGCAGTGAAAATATAGTATGATACTATAATGATGGACACATGTCATTTTACATTTGCCCAGTCCCACAGAATGTACAACACCAAGAATGAACCCTAAGGTAAACTATGAACTTTGAGTGATTATGATATGTCAATGTAGGTTCATCAGTTGTAACAAAGGTACCATTCTGGTGAGTGATGTTGATAATGGAGAGGTTATGCATGGGGCCGGGGGCAGAGGGCTGGGGCAGTGGCAGGGCGGGGGTGGGGGGGCAGTAGGGAATATATGAGGAATCTCTATACCCGTCTCTCAATTTTGCTGTGAACCTAAAACTGCTCTTTTAAAAAATAAAGTCTTTTTAAAAATCATTGAAATTAAAAGCTCAATACATGATCGAAAAAGAAAAGTGGACAAAGCTGTAAATTAAAATAGTCAACTGGAAAATATAACCGAAGAGTTGTCTCAAAACACAGCACAAAAGTTACATAAGTTCAGGAAGGAAAAAAAAAGAGATTTGAAGGATAGATTCAGAAATTCTAAATCACTGTGCTGTACACCTGAAACTAACATGATATTATAAATCAACTATACTGCAATAACATTTTAAAAAAATAAAATTAAATTTAAAATTTTAAAAATTCTAAATTTGCTAATAGGAGTAAAAGAAGAACAGAGAGGAATGGGTGGGGGTGATAATCAATACACACACACATAATTGTGAGAAATTTTTGGAATGTCAAAGATAAGAAAGAAATCCTAAAAGACTCCAGAAAAGTTCTCCTTCCATTATGAGCACTGCCTGTATGTGTGCCACAAAAGATCGCTTGATTTGAGAGCAACTCTAGGGGTTCCACTCCATCTGTCCTTAGACAGACTGTTCCAGAGAAGACTAATCAAGAATCAATATAGCTGGGTACCCAGGACCATTTGGGTTAAGAACCCCATCTTCCTCTAATCTAGTTCTATGCAGGCTCTCCACATAAAAAATACACAGAGTGCCTACTATATGCCAGATGCTGGCCAAGATTTGAACCTAAAAGTCTACAGAAGGTATAATTATTTTTCAAAATAAGGATACTTTCAAACATGCAAGGATTCTATTTACCATACACAAACTCACCCTAACAAGAATTTCTCAAACATGTACTCCAGAAAAAAAAATATCAGAGAGAGACTGGATATAAAAAGCAAGGGTGAGCAAAAGAACCAGCAAAACTAATTAAATTTAAATAAATGTTGATTTCAAACAAACAAAAAATGTTAACAGTTTGGAACTCAAGACTTGAGAAGTGTTGGAGAAAGTGGAAAGTGACAAAAGCAAAAATACATCAAGGTTTTCATGTTATTTAGAGACAGGGTAGGGACAGCCCATACAATGGCAGAAAGATATACAATCAATATCTATGTTAAAATTTTAAGTGTAATGACTAGAAAAAAAGAACATATAACTTACAAACCACAAGTGGAGGGAAAAAATGGAATAAAATAATCTGATCAACCAAAGATAGGCAGAAAGAAGGAGAAACAAATAAGGCACTGTATCGTAGAAAAACAAATAGAAAACATAAATAAGTCCAAAACATTGGTAATTATAATCTGGGTGAAGGATCGCTGTCTATTAAGAAAAGAAACTTAAATATTCCAGTAGAAAACCCACAGGCTATATTTAAAAGCCGTATCTAAAATAAGACAATACAGAAAGAGTGAAGATAAAAGTATAAGATACACTAAGCAATTCTCAGTATTAGAAAAAAGGAAACCATTTTAGACAAATGCACTAAAAGCACAAAAAAAGGTATTTGCCAAGAAAATGTAGCACATGAACTTTTGGGCATATCTAACAACACAGCTTTCAGGAACCAGCATATAAAATAGATGAACAAAAAGTAAGAACACTGAGTATTTGAATAATATAATTAATGAGTTTGATCTAATAGGTATAAAGTAGAAGATTGAACACAACAAAGAACATTCTCCTCAGTCAGGGACACTCACAAAAGAAAATTGACCACATGTTAGGTCATGAAGAAAAATCTCATTGACTCCTGTAAAGCAGAAATCATACAAAGCTATATTGATTGATCACAATGAAATAAACTTAGATTCATCATCAAGAAGATAGCCCAAAAAATCTATATAGACATAGAAACTTTCCCCTAGACAATAACTCATGTTTAAGAGAAAAATCAATATAGAACTCAAAAACTACTTAGAAATGAATGACAATGAGACAATTGTTAAACGCGTAGGATTTAGGTAAACAGCACTCAGAGGAAAATTTAGGGGCGTTCAATGACCCTGCTCTCCTACTTCTTGGCATCTTCCCCCCGAAAACATTTCCACTGTGCACAGAGGTATGCACAAAGGTTTTTATTGCATCGTTGTTTGTCGCAGTTAACACTCCCTTAAAGATGGATACTTAGGTTCTTTCCAGATCTTCCTAGCTCCACGTTATAGAATACTATTCAATACTTCAACAGAATATAGTTATACGTATTGAAATGGAAAATTTTCCAAGATATAGTGTTAAGTAAAATTTTTTTAATGCAGAAAAATTAAAATACTGTAACACAATTCATGTTAGAATAATTTAACAAAAATTAAAACTAATGTATTTCTACAGGTACAGGTCTATTTTACAGAGAAAAATGTCAGGAAGAATAGCTGAGGACTGTGTTAGTTTTAGGTAAGAGAGAAGGATAGGAAGAATAAACAAACAGTAGTGTTTGAATTTTTTTGAACAGGAAAGTATTTACATAAAATCTGTGTAATAGAAAAAGAAAAGTTAGCTATGTGAATTATCATAAAATAATCATAAAATTCTTCTGTTACAGACAAATTTTGCTGGAACCATTCATTCAGCTTACATACTAATTTTTGCTCAGGCAAGTTTTGCCCAGACAAGTTCTTATTAATAAAGCTAGCTTCTTTTCATTTACAACTTTGGGGGAAAGGAAAACATCAGAAAGTTTTCATTAATGGGTTTAGTTAATTACATCATTTCACATTCTAAATTATCAGACTAGAAAAGCAGCTAAGATAGAAGGGGCAGAAGACATAAATGAAGCCCAATTTTACAAACCCTATTTATTGCTTAAGAATTGTGATGATATTGTCTGCAAAATAAATCTTCAAAGCACTCAGTTTCATCAGTGTCAACGTATTTTAAACACCTGTACCTTAAATTCAGCCTTAAGCACAGGGTATTTTTTTTTTTTTTTTTTTAGACACAGGGTATCTTTTAAGAGAAAAATTCATCAATATCATTAACTGCACAAGACAGGAACCAACATGTAAACTACAAACATAAGAACAAAATAAAATGTTACATGAAGAAAGTGCAAGAAAAAAACTGCAACCCATTTCTCTAGTTCTACAATAAAATATTAAAATAATTCAGATATACTGGTTGTTAAATGGGTAGGGAGGAGGATGAATAAAAAAGTTACTCTAATTTAAACAAAATTAATAAAGAAATGTTCTGCATAGTTTCTTTTCCTGTTTCTACTTCTAATCATTTATCATGCAAATGAAAGCAGTAATGGAAAATGTAAAGAAAACAAATTCTGCAATATAGTGAAACCCGTACCCAGCAAGAGATAAGACTGAATATCAGAAAGAAAGGGTCTGAAAATTAGCTGTCAGTACAATAACTGGGAGGGAAAACTGTTTTATTTAGCCTGGAGGGATTTTCTTGTAGCAAACTGACTAAATTAAAATCCAGTCTATTAAATCCAGTATCATACTAGAAAATGCCTTTTCCTTGCACTTTTAGATAAATTTTCATTAATCTCATTTTATGCATGATTACATTTTTAATGAGTTGTGCAATATTTCCAGGCTAATTTTAAATCCCCTCTCTCCTCCTCCCCTCCCCCGCCCCACTTACAGCTTGCTGGATTAACATTTCTGATAAATTGTTGGACCAGAAAGAAGGAGCATTACCAAGATGAAATAAACTACCTCCATTTTTTTGCAGCTCTAAAGCGATAATAGAATACAAATGCCCACTGTCTAATTATGTCACATCTTCCAATTCATTTCACAAAAACAATTATTTTATTTTTATGTAATAGGCATGTTACCTTGTATTCATTATAAATGACCCTGAACAGTATATAGTCTATTAGAATAAAAAAATTTCACCCCAACACTGATCAAGTAAACTTAGTGTATGACCAACTAAAAAGGAATGACCAAAAGAAGCAACTTCATAAACTAAAGAAAATGGAGACAATTAGAAAATCTATACACTAAGAAATAGTTTTTTTACAAACTGACATTGTTTAAAATTAACTTTCAAAATCCAAAATAATACTGTTCATAAACGCTTTAAAAGATCCATTCTCATATGAGACAGGAGGCTGGGAAAGCGTGAAAACCTTAGGAAAGTAAGATAATTTTTCTCCACTAGCATCTTCAGGTCTATATGCCAAGAAGAAAGATAATTTGATGGGAGTCGCTTGAATTCCAGCCTCTATTCAAGAAAGAAAGTCAGAAACCATTAAAATTGGGAACTATGACCAAGACTATTGTAAGAGTTCTTAACATCTATGCTTCTCCCACTTTAGCTATTTTTATAACTCTGTCTGATTCCTTGTGATGACTGAGAGTAAAACTCTATAAACAGATGAATACTCCTAATTCAAAGACTGATTACAAGAATAAACAAAATTAATTTCATTTCTATAGTGCTTACAAGAGATATACCTTAAAAACACACCTTGAAAGATTGAAAATAAGAATACAGGAAAAGATTGGCCAAGCTAATACTAACCAGAAGAAAACACTAATTTTAGTGATTTTTAGTAATTTTAGTATCAAAGTACAAATTAAAGCAAAAAGCTTTAAAAGGAATAAAAGGAAAATTCCACAACAAGATTTTATTTATATATATATATACATATGTGTGTATATAGATATACATGCATGTGTATGTATACACACAAACATACATACTTGGACATACACATGTGCATATGCATGCACAAAGTATTAACTTGTATGCTCCTAACACAAAATAGCTTCAAACTATAAAAGTCAAAAACTGACAAAAATCAGGGGAAAGACTAAACATGTTAAATGGAGACCTGGGAGGTGTTAAAAGAGACACATATTGAACTTCTAGAGATGAAAACTATAATGCATGAGATGCAAATATGGTGTATGGTATTAACAGGAGATTAGACAAAGTAGAAGCAAAGATTAATAAACTACAAGACATAGCAATAGAAACCATCCAAAATGAAACAGACAGGACCAAGAAAAAAAAAAAAAAAACCCACAAGGAAAAAATGAACAAAGCAGCAGTGAACCATGAGACAACCTCAAATGATCAAATATGACTGTCATCCCTTAAAGGATGGGGAGCAAAAAATATTTGAAAAAATAATGGCTAAAATTTTTCCAAATTTGAAAAAACTATAATCCCTTTTGTGCATGGTGGCCAGCCTGGAGAGTGTCACGAAGACCTCATGCACACTACAAGAGCATAAGGTGGGGCTGGGGGGGGGGGCCCTCCCTCCCATCCCCAAATGCCACTCACCACCCCACTACCACATAAAAATCTTTGTACCTAATCATGTTGTGCTGATACTTTGTGTCTCAGCTGAAGAAGATGAAGTCTTCAGGGGAAATTATCTACTGTGGGCAGGTGTTCAAGAAATCCTCCTGCAGGTGAAGAACTTCAGCATCTGGTTGCATCACAACTCTGACAGCGGCGCCCACATGTACCAGGTGTACGGGGACCTGACCATCACAGGCACTGTCACTCAATGCTATCATGACACAGGTGCCCAGCACAGCACCTGGGCCCACTCAATCCAGATCATGATGGTGGAGGAGATCACAGCCAGCAGGTGCCACCTGCCAATAGTCAAGCAGTTCCACAACTCCAAGATCAAGTTTCTGCTGCTCCACTGGGTCCTACATTACCACCTTCAGTCATGCTTCACCATCAAGAGGTCCAACACCTTCTTTTAGATACAGGGCCCTCCCCATCCCTAGGTCTGCCAAAATAAACTCCTTGGGGGGAAAATCCCAAGAAGCTGAGTGAACCCCAACCATAATTATGAAAAATGAAGAAAACTAAAACACATCATAAGCAAATTGCTTAAAATCGGTGATAAAGAGGAAAATGTGAAAAGTAGTCGGGGGGGGGCAGAAAAAGAGACACATTATGTACAAAGGATGAGAAACAGCAGGTTTCTCATCAGAAGCAATGTAAGCTAGAAAACAGTGCAACATCTTTAAAGTACTGACTAGGGTAGTGGGGGACGGGGAGGGGGAGGCAAGGGGGAGACAGTGAAAATAGAAAAATGAAGGTGAAACAAAGACCTTATCCAAACATAAAAAACTGAAAGAAATAATCACCAGTAGACCTGCACTACAAGAAATAGTAAAGTAAGTGCCTCAAACAGAATGAAAATGATACCAGATGAAAACCTGGAGGTATACAAAAGAAGGAAGAACACTGGAAATAGAATCTAGAAATGTAAATATAAAGACTTTTTTAAAAAAATTTTAATTTATCTCTTTAAAAGATAAGCAACTGTTTAAAGCAAAAATAATAACAAGGTATTGTAGGGATTTCAACATACATAAAAATGAAATGTATGACAATAGTTTAAAGTCAAGTAAAAAGTAAAAAGAATGAAAAAGATATTCTGTACTAACATAAATTTAAAGAAATTAGGAGTGGCTATATTAATATCAGACAAAGTAGATTCCATCATCCAATATTTTAGGTCTAAGATACAGTACCAATTTCAACCTTGAATTAAAATCTTCACCCAGGCAGTGAAACAAGAACATGCTGTCATCATTACTGCCCAACTCTTTTACTCATGCTATAAAAGTTGGAAGTCAAACTTCTAATGGCCTTTTTATGGTCTTTTCTAGTTCTACATCATGGTACTCTCTGAAAAATAACCATAATATTGTAAGAGAATTACAATATTTAAACATCCAAATCTGACCAGTTTCTAGATATATTTGTCATTTTTATCACAGAAACAGGTTTCATGGAATTAAAGAATTATAATAAAAATCCAAAGCCTGCGACTGAGCAATTTAACTATTTTTAATGATGGTGAACAGTAAATACATGATCAGAAACATAAAATATTAACATCAAAGTGAAATACAGAAAGGCTCAGAAAGTACTAATGGCCTAAAGGAATGTAGTAGAGAATTTAAAAGACTATAAAGTTCACAAGAGAACATGACAAGAATCTAACACTCAAAACAGTAAAAGCCAATCTTATACTTGTTTAACCTACTGAAAAACTCTCTGTATTCTGGACAGCCACAGTCTAAGACTTCAGCAATGAAAATATAATTAAGATATGCTAATATTGGACAAGAAAATAGTTAAGACCTGGGGATGTGGAAATGTCTTCCATACTGCTCAGGTGGGTAGTACGTGAACATGGGAAGGATTCTAGGGGTGGTGTGAAGAACTGCAGAAGTCCCAGAAAATGTTTTTGCTTTTAAAGAAGGCATAAATCAGAAAGGTGGGAAGTTTCCATTAACGGAAACATTTCATAGACCTTTGCCCTGCTCTGCATGCAGAGAACAGAAATATCTATTTCAGGGAAATTCTGTGAGCAGAATTCAGGGAAATCAACAAGTTTGGTGCAGCTGGCTTTGACAGCAGTTTCAAATAGAAGTTTCAAAACGGACCTAAAAAAACTATCATGTTTCACTGCAAAAGCACCAACTTTGAAGTTGGAACCCTTTAGTTTTCAAACCTGGCTCTACAAGTTTATAAATTGTGAGAACTTGGTCAAGCCTCTTGCTTGCTCAACATCTCAGTTTTTTTAATCAATAAAATTGAATAATATCTTCCTCACAGGGTTGTTAATAAGGACTTGCTCATATACATAAAGAATTGAAGTCACAGCTGAGCACTTAGTAAGGCCTAACTAAACAATACCAATTATTAAGAAAAATCAGGACCAATCTCACCACTTTTATTCAACATAGTTTTGGAAGTCCTAGCCATGGCAATCAGAGAAGAAAAAGAAATAAAAGGAATCCAAATTGGAAAAGAAGTAAAACTGTCACTGTTTGCAGATGACATGATACTATACATAGAAAATCCTACAGCTGCTACCAGGAAACCACTAGAGCTAATCAATGAATTTGGTAAAGTTGCAGGATACAAAATACACAGAAATCTCTTGCATTCCTATACACTAATGACGAAAGATTAGAGAAATTAAGGAAAACAATCCCATTTACCATCACATCAAAATGAATAAAACACCTAGGAATAAATCTACCTGAGGAGGCAAAAGACCTGTCCTCAGAAAACTATCAGATAGTGATGAAACAAATCAAAGATGACACAAACAGAGAGATACACTATGTTCTTAGATTGGAAGAATCATTATTATCAAAATGACTATACTACCCAAAGCAATCTACAGAGTCAATGCAATCCCTATCAAGTTACCAATGACATTTTTCACATAATTAGAACAAAAAATTTTACAATTTGTATGGAAACACAAAAGACCCTGAATAGCCAAAGCAATCTTAAGAAAAATGGAGCTGCAGCAATCAGGCTCCCCAACTTCAGACTATACTACAAAGCTACAGTAATCAAAACAGTATGGTACTGGCACAAAAACAGAGATATAGATCAATGGAACAGAATAGAAAGTCCAGAGATAAACCCATGCACCTATAGTCAACTAATCTATGACAAAGGAGGCAAGGATATACAATGGAGAAAAGACAGCGTCTTCAATAAGTGGTGCTGGGAAAACTGGACAGCTACATGTAAAATAATGAAATTAGAACACTCCCTAACACCATACACAAAAATAAACTCAAAATGGATTAGAGACCTAAATATAAGACTGGACACTATAAAACTCTTAGAGGAAAACATAGGAAGAACACTCTTTGACATAAATCACAGCACGATCTTTTTTGATCCACGTCCTAGAGTAATGGAAATAAAACAAAAACAAACAAATGGGACCTAATTAAACTTAAAAGCTTTTGCATAGCAAAGGAAACCATAAACAAAATGAAAAGACAACCCACAGAATGGGAGAAAATATTTGCAAACAATGCAACCAACAAGTGATTAATCTCCAAAATATACGAACAGCTCATGTGGCTCAATATCAAAAAAAACCCAATAAAAAAATTTGAAGATCATTTTTGTACCATTTTGTAAATTGGTACAGCCACTATGGAGAACAGTATGGAGGTTCCTTAAAAAACTAAAAATAGAGCTACCATATGATCCAGCAACCCCACTCCTGGGCATATACCTGGAGAAAATCATACTTCAAAAAGATACATGCACCCCAATGTTCATAGCAGCACTATTTACAATAGCCAAGACATGGAAGCAACCTAAATGTCCATCGACAGAGGAATGGATAAAGAAGATGTGGTACATACATACAATGGAATATTACTCAGCCATAAAAAAAGAACAAAATAATTCCATTTACAGCAACATGGATGGACCTAAAGACTGTCATACTGAGTGAAGTAAGTCAGACAGAGAAAGACAAATACCATATGATATCACTTATGTGTGGAATCTAAAAAAAAAATGGTGCAAATGAACTTATCTACAAAACAGAAATAGAGTCACAGATGTAGAAAACAATCTATGGTTACCATGGGGGAAGGGGAGAGGGATAAATTGGAAGATTGGAATTGACATATACACACTACTATACATAAAACAGATAACTAATACGGACCTACTGTATAGCACAGGGAACTCTACACAGTACTTCATAATGACCTATATGGGAAAAGAATCTAAAAAAGAGTTTATATATATGTACATGTATAACTGATTCACTTTGCTGTGCACCTGAAACTAAGAGAACTATCAACTATACTCCAATAAAAAAAAATTTTTTAATAATAAAAAAATAATAATTAGAACCATCTTTCCTAAAGGGCCAGAAAATGCTGACTGATTGGCAAATGAATGTAAGATTGCTGACATAAAGGGAGCTGAATCTGTATGAGAAAAACTAAATTACAAAATTAAATAGTGCTCATTTAAGCAAGTAATGAGGCTGTGTTAGTCTTCAAAAATGGCTGCTATCACTTCTTTCCCTTCCTATAAAAGCAAGTCACTCTTCCCATTGAGAAGTGGAGTCTACTTCCCTTCTGAATTTGGGCTGGTCTTGTAACTTGGGTAGAAGTGACACTGTGCTAGATCCAGTCCTAGACTCTAAGCTCTGGGTGACTGCTGATAAGAAGTCTGACTAACCTGAGACTACCGTGCTGTAAGAAGACCCTAGCTAGCCACATGAAAAGGACATGTGGAGAAGCAGCAAAGCATAAGGCATTCGAGCAAAGTTTCCTTGGAACTTCTAGCCCAGCCAAGATGCCAGCTGAATGCAAAGAACTGACTAACCCTAGTTGACATCATCTGAGGAAGAAAAACCACCCAGCTAAGCCCACTCACTCAACCCACAGAATCATATAAAAAAAATTTTTTTTAAAGTTTTGGGCAATGGATAAATAAAAGAGTCTAAACCCACCAACCATCAACTGTATTTCTCTGGGGCCTCAGACTGTCAGAAGCAGCTCGTCAAATTCTCGTTCCTCCCTTAACAGATTTTTATTGGGGTGTGTGCACTAGGAGTTCTGGACAACACTGGAAATGAGCATCATCCTCAAAAGTGAAACGGAGAACTGCAATTCCTGAAACATTCTCTTTGCAGGACAAGCCTAGACTCACTGGGTAGGCACTGCAAATAAGAACCGAGCCAGTGAAAACAGCCAGAATGCCTCTGGCAGAGGGGTGGATCCTTTCTGATCTACAGCTGAAAGAACGCTTCGTAAAAAAAAAAACTTTTTCTGACAGAGCCCATAGAAAGCCATCTTGCAACTATATCTCACTTTTAGGAAACCTAAATTTACTACCAAAGCCACTTTGGTAATTTTTTCTTTCCCTGCATAGAACTGATACTTAAGAACACAACCACAATCAGTCTTTTCAAATGCATCACCTCACTGGGATTTGATTTGTGGTTTAAGAACCTGTTGGAGTCAGGGTTTTCCCTCCCTTTCATGAATAATAAATTGATTACCATAACTAGTGGCCAATGCTGTGATGCCAGAAGATAGTTCTAAAAACACAAGATAATAAAATAGACGGAGTCCTTGAAATGCTTGGTCTTCCCCTTTGTAATTCTATTCTTTTCCTTAGAGTAAAACCCTTTCTCAGTCTTTAAATGACAGCTGGCTTATTATCACCCTCAACTGATTATGGATTAAAAAAAAGTTTTCTACCTCTTCCCACAAATTTTCCACGTAACCCATTTCCCACATCTTGTGGAAGGAAACGGCATGAAGAATGATTCTGGGCATAAAAGCTTTTCAGGTCTTTAATACGGTGAACTCACCTCAATATTTCTCTGATTTGCTGTCAGTGACCTTACTCTAAAGAGCCTTCAATGAAGTCATCTCCAGAATTTCAAGACAGTTTTTTATTGGTTTATTCCTTTTACTCCACCATTTAACTTCATAAAATAAAATTAAGTTCTAAATTAAACGAATTTTAAGTAGCAGTTACTAACAGCAAGGCCAGGAAGACTTAACTTTTGATCTCAAAATTGCCTGTTTTTATATCCAAAGTAGCATTCATTTTTATACACATCTTCCAAAAAGAATGAAATAAATAGGCTTGGGTTTTAAGAGATAGAAACAAACAACATCAAAAAAAAAGAGAAACTCTCATTAATTGAATATTTAATGTTAGTCAAGTAAGTGCCCATCACATCCCAAGTAGCAGAAATATAAAGATAAAACAGCCCCAGCTCCCAAGAAGTATATGAGTTAACAGAGATGCAGACACAGAACAAACTATGTACAACATCTTGGGAAGAGCAAATACAACAACGGGATACAAAGGGTGGACTGTGCACAGACGAAGTGGAAGGGCAAGGACGAAAGGATCCTGAGGCAGTACATTTGAGCAGGGCCTACAAACAGATGGTGCGAGAGAAGCAGGAAAAGGATAGGATAAGGCACATTCCAGACAGAGGAAAAGTCCCAGAACAGAAGCCTGAGAATCACCAGGCATCTTCAGGAAAGATGAAGAATGAGTATAATAAGCAGATGTGGGAAGGGAGGATGTATTAGCTTCATATAAGTTGCTCTAACAAGTTACCACAAACTAGGTGCCTCAAAATAACAGAACTCTATTCTCACAATTCTAGAGGACAGAAGTCAAAAATCAAGTTGTCAACAGGGTTGATTCCTTCAGAAGGCTCTGAGGGAAAATCTGTTTTATGCCTCTCTCCTAGCTTCTGGTGGTTGCTGCAATACTTGGGGTTCCTTGGCTTGTAGCTGCCTCACTCTAATTTCTGCCTCTATTGTCATGGACCCTTCCTCCCGTGTGTCTACAAATGGCCTTCTTATAAGGATACCAGTCATTGGATTTAGGGTCTCCCTAATTCAATATGATCACGCCCTAACTAATCACATGTGCAAAGACAATTTCCAAATAAGGTGACATTCTGATGTTCCAGATGGACATGAAAGTTAGTTTGGGAAACACTGCTGAACCCAGTACCGAGGCCATGCTGAGGAGCGTGGATGCTGTAAGGCTTATGTTTTTGTACTATCTGTAAGCCACCCACTCTTCTATTTTACTTCATTGTATTTAAAAATGTCATTAGGTCAGTTCTCTTTTTTCCTTGTATAATTTATTTTAAAAGGAAGCATCCTATCATTATTATAAATGAAAATCTTTCTTGCCGTAAACTATAAGGTATCTATAAAATATTTACTAAATTTTAATGAAAGTATCTCAACAAATATACAAATAATAAATCTGATTGATGTGAAAAATGTCTACCTGTAAATAGGTTCCTCAGTGATGAGAATGGAACTGTTGGTGACTACTTATAATAAAAGAAATTTGGCTCATCTTCACTGGGTTTAAAAAGATGAGGTTCCACATCAGTAGGACAATTCTCCCCTCACAGGCCGAAAATCCTGATTTACTGTACACATAACTGAAGAGAGCCAAAGAAATTTAACCCCCTTGACTGATATAATTGAGAACTGAGAATCCATTCCTAACCAAAATGATAATCATCACTTCTGCTCAACAATCTCTTGTCACCAGAAGCCATCTGACCAAAGCACTAGAACCTGTTCTACTTCAAAATGTTTTACGTTATTCGATAATAACGGAATAATGGAAAAAAGATTCTCCATAACGTTCACCCCCGCCTCACAATTTGAGAAAATTCTTTCAAGGATCTTCTAGCAAATCTTTCGAGTAACTTCTCATAATGTCCCAAATATTGTTGACAAGTTCTTCACGTGGGTTCTTTAGGAGGTTTCATTGCCAGGTCTTTCAGACAAGACTTTCAGTATTGTTGAGCAGATGAATGGGCCTAAAGGGCCCTGGATGTAATCATAACTGCTACCATTTACTCACCACTGCTATGTACAGCCACTGCATGAAGCTATCAATATGCTTTTCCTCATTTAACTATCACAACTTCTTCAAAATAGCTATTATTATTATAGTATATTACACTATATTATAGCACTCTATAGCTGAGGAGACTGAAGTTCAGAGAAGCAATGAGATTTGCTGAAACTTACACTGCCCGTAGGGGAAGAAGAGTCATGGCTCCAACCCAGGTAGGTCAGCTTCCAGCACCGGTACCCTGTGACCTCATGGGGACATGAACTGGAATTGGGGCTACAGCCCTTTCTCACCTTTCCTAGGACACCTGGTCCTTAGATTCCAGCACCAGCCTGAGGCACAAGGCCACGGTGTTTCTGCCTGGGAAATCCATGCAACTGGGCTGCAGGGAAACCCATCACAGGATGAGTGGCCAGTGGAAGTTGGTAGGGGGAGCAGAGGAGAAGTGTGGGGGCCTGAGCATGGAAGAAGTAAATGTGTCTAAGTTGGGACCACCACCAATGAACCTGATAAAAGGCTCTCCTCCTCCCTTCCCAATCTCTTCTTATCCTCCATGCCTCCACCCCTAACTCAGCTCTGGGCAACTCTGCCTCCCAGCCAGGTCCATTCCAGTAATGCTTAATTCTCTTCAACTACCATGCAAGGCACAAAGAGGGAAACACTGCTGTATTCAATGAAGATCTATCAAAGGTTTTTAAGTAGGGCAGTGGCCTGATACAATCCACCTTTAAGAAATGTGAAGGGGAATGGGAGTCTTCAGGTCTAGAGATGACCTAAATTGCTATCGTAACAATTCATCTGGGAGACCACAAAGTCTTAAACTAGAGAAGTGGTAGGGGGAGCAAAGAGGAAGGAGTGGATCTGAAAGCCAAAAAGTAAAATGGTGAAATGGACCCTGGTGTGAGTGGCTGAAGAGTCCAAGTGAGGTAGGTTTCCAGTTTGAGCAGGTGGGTGGATGCTGATACCATTAAGCACAAGAAGGAAGAAAGGAAGAGGTGTGTGTCAGAAGGTAATTGGTTCAGTTTGGGAGGCAGTACCCAGCCTGTTAGAAATGACTAGTAAGTAGATGGAGCTCAGAACAAGCCCTTACCCTGAGACAATGACAACCAAAGCCTTGGACATGGATGCACTCAGACAGCAATCTCAGGAAGAGCAAGAAGAGTCCCAGGGACAGAAAACTTGCAAACATCAGCCTTTAAGAAATAGGGGAGGACCCGGACAAATGAAGGGGAGTGGTCAGAAAGGAAGGGGACCTGGAGAGCAAGGCCACAGAGGCCGTATGCACAGACATTTTCAAGGAGGGTGTGAGCACAGTGTGAAATATGGCTAAGAAGTGAAGGAGGATAAAGAATTCAAAGAAGCCTCAGGATGTCGCCAGCAGGGGCTTATTCGTGACCTTGAGAAGAGTCACATTTGGGAGAAAATGTCAAAGCCAGGGCACAGGGGGTGCAGAGTAACTAGGAAGCAAGGTGAATGTGGCAGGTACAGACAACTGTTCCAAGAAATTTAGCAGAAAAAAAGGGAAAAAATAGAACAGTAACTTAAGTTGGAGCAGACTTGGTGGGAACGGGGTTGTTTGTTAGTTTTATTTTGAATTTAGGGTCAGAGCATAAAGGAAAGAACCAGAAAAACAGGGTGGGGGAAGGGGGGAGGACTAAAAGCAAGAGAGAAAGAGAAATAGATTTCTGGAAAAAGATCCCAAGGATGTAAAAGAGGATGGGTGGAAGGTTGAAGCAGCAGATAATGGGGGGTCACTCAAGAAGAAAATAGGCACATGAGTGGGGCCTAGGTGTAATCATAACTGCGACCAATTACTCAGTACTACTACGTGAAGCCACTGCGTGAAGCTATCAATATGTATTTTCTCATTTAACTCTTACAACTCTGAAGTAGCTACTATTATTATCTGTACTCTACAACCGGGGAATCTTAGATTCCAACAGGTGATAAGGTTTGCTGAAGCTTACATTGCCCTTAAGAAAACAAGGGGGATTATGGAGACAGGAGTTGAAGGCATGAAACAGAAAGTGGAGGACGCTACATGCAAAGTATAAATTGCTGTGGCTTCCCAAATAAGGAGACAAACCATGCCAGATATGATTAAATGCCATTTCCTGCTCCAGACTGCAGGGATCAAGGCATGGATAGTGAAGTTTCTGTAATCAACTTATGTAACAGTGATCACTATGACCCGTTTGGATGACCAGGGGAAACTGCAAACTCTTTAAAATGGTTTAGATGTGGCACAGCCCTGCCCTAGGCTAGATTCAAGAATAGGAAAGAAGCTTCCCAAATGCCAGTGGCTTTAACCCATTTACATGTAATTTCTCAATAATTTTAAAAACTCTCCACTTTCCTATCACTTTGCTTTCAACCTAATGAAAACACAGCTTTAATCTGAGGGAGGAGAATTGATTACATCTAAATTTATTCAGCTGGTTAAGAGATCCAGAGGCAATTACTAATTTACATTTTTATCACTGCCTTTTTAAACTTGATTTAAACAGGTTCTGTCTATTGGTCCATTGTTTTAAGAAACTCCTCAAAGCTTCCTGATTTTTAATCAATCTTTTTTTAATACTGTCATTTCTCATGGACTTCTGAAGTCACGAAGTCCATGACTCACCGACTTCTGCTTTGTGTCTATGAAAACCTTGGCTGAAAGATTTTATTTTCCCTTATGGATTTTATTCTCTACAGCTAAAAGCATCAAGGAAATTTTAACTTTGTATTTCTATGAGGCTTCTTTCAAGGTGTGTTGACAGTGTAACTGACGGTCTGGTTGCAAATCGAGAATTTGTGGTTCTTTCTAAAAACATACTTTCAAGATCAACCAATACCTGAAAGAAGAGTTCCAATGTATAAACATAAGATGACAGTTCCAATATATAATTCAGGAAGTTTCCTTCCCTGGGCAGTTGCCTTCACACATGCATAATATCAACTAATTCTTATTATTCACAAGTAAAATTTAAAGATACAAATGCAAGGTCTCTACCCTAGAGGAGTTTACAGATCCCCCAACCCCTGCCAACATTCATGAGCATATGTCTAAACACACTACACCAGCTCTTCCTGCAAGCATCTGGGACCCTACCTTCAGGCTTTCTCTGGCCACAGGACTATGCCTGAAGTGCTCAGGGAATTAATTCCCTGGGGAGCAGCCGTCAAGCAATGACAAATAAAATACAGTGGAGAGATACCTCAGTATCCTTACCCCTCAGGTGAGACAATTCTGAGACACGCATTGTATAGTTTCTCCAAGGTCCTCAGCAGGACGGAGCCCCAGCTGCCCTCAACAGTCACCTGCTCATCAAGGCATCTTTTATGGGCTTCTTCCCTCCCCTCTCACTTCCCTACTCTCTTTCTTGGAGGGTCCTGGAATCTCTCTCCAAATGAACTACTTATACCCAAAGTTGGTGACAGTTGGGGAAACAAGATAGGTTCAAAAGAACAGTCACCAGGTTAGAGATGGCAGCAAATTACCACATAAAGTTGCAAAATCTAACTAACCAGACACCCTGTTCCCTGACAATGCTGACAACTTTGTGGTTTCTTCTTATTGGCATAACTGTGGTTTCTCGGTTATGCAAAAGAGAAGAAACTTGGGAGAGGAAATAGCCTTGACTTTCATGAAACCATCTCAGTCAGGGTTCAGTCCAGGAAACAGAGTTTATGCCAGAGTTCTCTATTTTAATAGAGAATATTTTATATAGGAAACTAGTCATAAAGGGGCTGGAAAAGCCAAATGGCCAAAGAGGACAATAATGCAGAGATGTGCAAGAAAGAAGCTACTATCTAGTTCCTCAAGATGTTCAATGTATAGTTTACCTTATGATCCAGTCATTCTACTCCTAGGTCTATCTCTTTTTGCTTAAGAGAACTGAGAATTTCAATCTGAGAATTGAAAACATAAGTTCACACAAAAACTTACAAATGAAACTTCATAGCAGCATTATTCATAATAGCCCAAAAAATGCAAACCAAAAGTTCATCAGCTGATGAATGGATAGATAAGTGAAATATGGTATATCCATACAATGGGAATATCATTCAGCCACAAAATTGATGTACTGATATATACTGCAACGTGGATGAACCTTGAAGACATTATGCTAATTGAAAGAAGCCAGTCACAAAAGGCCACGTGTTGTATGATTCCATGTACATGAAATATGCATAAGAGGCAAACCACAGAGACAAAAAGTAAATTCGTGTTTGCCAGGGGCTGTGAGGAGAAGAGAACTGAAGTGACTGCTAATGGGTACAAGTGTTCTTTCTGGGACGATGAAAATGTTTTAGAAATGTTCTACAATTAGATATTGGTGATATTTGCATAAGTCTGTGAATAATAAAATAAATAATAGCAAATAAGTAAATAATAATAAAAACCAAAGAATTGTACACTTTGAAAAGGTGAATTCTATGGTATCTGAATTATATTTCAATCAGAAGAATGAAAAAAAAAAAAAGGAAAGAAGGAAGAAAGGAAACAAGGGAAGTAAAGAGAGAAAGGAGCCACTATCAACCTCTGAGCAAGAGGGACAAAGGGCTGAGGTGCTTTACCAGAGCCCCCAGAAGAAACTGAGGCCACTGCAGAAGGGACTATGAGGTGGGAGCTGGAACCACAGAAGAGGCACAGCCACTGGCAGACACTCAACCTGAAGCGGAAGGAGACAGCAAGAAGTGCCCAGGAAGACATGCCCTGGCTTCTCCCTTCCTCCTGCCCACCATTCTCTTGCTGTTGGCCAAACCTAACTGGAAACCAGTTAGCAAGGGAACCTAAGAAACAGACTGCAGGTGCTGGCCCAATAATAAAGAGAAGAGCGAGAAAACTAGGAGAAGATGGCGGAAGAGTAAGACGCGGAGATCACCTTCCTTCCCACAGATACAGTAGAAATACATCTACACGTGGAACTGCTCCTACAGAACACCCACTGAACGCTGGCAGAAAACGTCCGACCTCCAAAAAGGCAAGAAACTCCCCCCGTACTTGGGTAGGGCAAAAGAAAAAAGAAATAACAGAGACAAAAGAATAGGGACGGCACCTGCACCAGTAGGAGGGAGCTGTGAAGGAGGAAAGATTTCCACGCACTAGGAAGCCCCTTCGCGGGCAGAGACTGCGGGTGGCAGAGGGGGGAAGCTTCGGAGCCACGGAGGAGAGCGCAGCCACAGGGGTGCGGAGGGCAAAGCGGAGAGGTTCCCGCACGGAGGAGCAGTGCCGACCAGCACTCACCAGCCCGAGAGGCTCGTCTGCTCACCCGCCGGGGCGGGCGGGGCTGGGAGCTGAGGCTCGGGCTTCGGTCGGATCCCAGGGAGAGGACTGGGGTTGGCGGCATGAACACAGCCTGAAGGGGTTAGTGCACCACAGCTAGCCGGGAGGGAGTCCGGGGAAAAAGTCGGCAGCTGCCGAAGAGGCAAGAGACTTTTTCTTCCCTCTTTGTTTCCTGGTGTGCGAGGAGAGGGGATTCAGAGCGCCACCTAAACGAACTCCAGAGACGGGCACGAGCCGCGGCTATCAGCGTGGATCCCACAGCAACAGGGGCGCAGAGGGAAAAACGGAGAGATTCCCGCACAGAGGATCGGTGCCGACCAGCGCTCACCAGCCCGAGAGGCTTGTCTGCTCACCCGACGGGGCGGGCGGGGCTGGGAGCTGAGGCTCGGCTTCGGTAGGATCGTAGGATCGCAGGGAGAGGACTGGGGCTGGCGCGTGAACACAGCCTGAAGGGGTTAGCGCACCACAGCTGGCTGGGAGGGAGACCGGGAAAAGGTCTGCAGCTGCCGAACAGGCAAGAGACTTTTTCTTGCCTCTTTGTTTCGCTGCGCGCAAGGAGAGGGGATTCAGAGCGTCGCCTAAATGAACTCCAGAAAAGGGCACGAGCCGCGGCGATCAGCGCGGACCCCAGAGACGGGCATGAGACGCTGGGGCTGCTGCTGCCGCCTCCAAAAAGCCTGTGTGTGAGCACAGGTCACTCTCCACACCGCCCCTCCCGGGAGCCTGTGCAGCCCGCCACTGCCAGGGTCCCGTGATCCGGGGACAACTTCCCCGGGAGAACGCACGGCGCGCCTCAGGCTGGTGCAACGTCATGCCGGCCTCTGCCGCCGCAGGCTCGCCCCGCCTCCTCTGTACCCCTCCCTCCCCCCGGCCTGAGTGAGCCAGAGCCCCCGAAGCAGCTGCTCCTTTAACCCCGTTCTGTCTGAGCAAAGAACAGACGCCCTCAGGCGACCTACACACAGAGGCGGGTCCAAATCCAAAGCTGAACCCCAGGAGCTGTGCGAACAGGGAAGAGAAGGGGAAATCTCTCCCAGCAGCCTCAGAAGCAGCGGATTAAAACTCCACAAACAACTTGATGTGCCTGCATCTGTTGAATACCTGAATAGACAACGAATCATCCCAAATTCAGGAGGTGGACTTTGGGAGCAGGATATATTAATTTTTCCCCTTTTCCTTTTTTTTGTGAGTGTATATGTATATGCTTCTGGGTGAGATTTTGTCTGTATACCTTTGCTTTACAATAGCTTTATTTTACTTCACTATATTATAGCCTCTTTCTTTCTTTCTTTCTATTTTTTCTCCCTTTTACTCTGAGCCGTGTGGACGAAAGGCTCTTGGTGCTCCAGCCAGGCATTAGGGCCGTGCCTCTGAGGTGGGAGAGCCAACTTCAGGACACTGGTCCACAAGAGACCTCCCAGCTCCACGTAATACCAAACGGCAAAAATCTCTCAGAGATCTCCATCTCAACATCAAGACCCAGCTTCACTCAATGACCAGCAAGCTACAGTGCTGAACACCCTATGCCAAACAACTAGCAAGAGAGGAACACAGCCACATCCATTAGCAGAGAGGCTGCCTAAAATCATAATAAGGCCACAGACACCCCAAAATACACCACAAGACGTGGACGTGCCCACCAGAAAGACAAGATCCAGCCTCATCCACCAGAACTCAGGCACTAGCTCCCTCCACCAGGAAGCCTTCACAACCCACTGAACCAACCTTAGCCACTGGGGACAGATACCAAAAACAGCGGGAACTACGAACCTGCAGCCTGTGAAAAGGAGACCCCAAACACAGTAAGATAAGCAAAATGAGACGACAGAAAAACACACAGCAGATGAAGGAGCAGGGTCAAAACACACCAGACCTAACAAATGAAGAGGAAATAGGTAGTCTACCTGAAAAAGAATTCAGAATAATGATAGTAAGGATGATCCAAAATCTGGGAAATAGAATAGACAAAATGCAAGAAACATTTAACAAGGACCTAGAAGAACTAAAGAGGAACCAAGCAACGATGAAAAACACAATAAATGAAATTAAAAATACTCTAGATGGGATCAATAGCAGAATAACTGAGGCAGAAGAAAGGATAAGTGACCTGGAAGATAAAATGGTGGAAATAACTACTGCAGAGCAGGATAAAGAAAAAAGAATGAAAAGAACTGAGGACAGTCTCAGAGACCTCTGGGACAACATTAAACGCACCAACATTCGAATTATAGGGGTCCCAGAAGAAGAAGAGAAAAAGAAAGGGACTGAGAAAATATTTGAAGAGATTATAGTTGAAAACTTCCCTAATATGGGAAAGGAAATAGTTAACCAAGTCCTGGAAGCACAGAGAGTCCCATACAGGATAAACCCAAGGAGAAACACGCCAAGACACATATTAATCAAACTGTCAAAAATTAAATATAAGGAAAACATATTAAAGGCAGCAAGGGAAAAAAAACAAATAACACACAAGGGAATCCCCATAAGGTTAACATCTGATCTTTCAGCAGAAACTCTGCAAGCCAGAAGGGAGTGGCAGGATATACTTAAAGTGATGAAGGAGAAAAACCTACAACCAAGATTACTCTACCCAGCAAGGATCTCATTCAGATGGGATGGAGAAATTAAAACCTTTACAGACAAGCAAAAGCTGAGAGAGTTCAGCACCACCAAACCAGCTTTACAACAAATGCTAAAGGAACTTCTCTAGGCAAGAAACACAAGAGAAGGAAAACACCTACAATAACAAACCCAAAACATTTAAGAAAATGGGAATAGGAACATACATATCGATAATTACCTTGAATGTAAATGGATTAAATGCTCCCACCAAAAGACACAGGCTGGCTGAATGGATACAAAAACAAGACCCATATATATGCTGTCTACAAGAGACCCACTTCAGACCTAGAGACACATACAGACTGAAAGTGAGGGGATGGAAAAAGATATTCCATGCAAATGGAAATCAAAACAAAGCTGGAGTAGCAATTCTCATATCAGACAAAATAGACTTTAAAACAAAGACTATTACAAGAGACAAAGAAGGACACTATATAATGATCAAGGGATCGATCCAAGAGGAAGGTATTACAATTGTAAATATTTATGCACCCAACATAGGAGCACCTCAATACATAAGGCAAATACTAACAGCCATAAAAGGGGAAATCGACAGCAACACAATCATAGTAGGGGACTTTAACACCCCACTTTCACCAATGGACAGAACATCCAAAATGAAAATAAATAAGGAAACACAAGCTTTAAATGATACATTAAACAAGATGGACTTAATTGATATTTGTAGGACATTCTACCCAAAAACAACAGAATACACATTTTTCTCAAGTGCTCATGGAACATTCTCCAGGATAGATCATATCTTGGGTCACAAATCAAGCCTTGGTAAATTTAAGAAAATTGAAATCGTATCAAGTATCTTTTCCGACCACAACGCTATGAGACTAGATATCAATTACAGGAAGAGATCTGTAAAAAATACAAACACATGGAGGCTACACAATACACTACTTAATAACGAAGTGATCACTGAAGAAATCAAAGGGGAAATCAAAAAATACCTAGAAACAAATGACAATGGAGATACGACGACCCAAAACCTATGGGACGCAGCAAAAGCAGTGCTAAGAGGGAAGTTTATAGCAATACAAGCCTACCTCAAGAAACAGGAAACATCTCGAATAAACAACCTAACCTTGCACCTAAAGCAATTAGAGAAAGAAGAACAAAAAACCCCCAAAGCCAGCAGAAGGAAAGAAATCATAAAGATTAGGTCAGAAATAAATGAAAAAGAAATGAAGGAAACAATAGCAAAAATCAATGAAACTAAAAGCTGGTTCTTTGAGAAGATAAACAAAATTGATAAACCATTAGCCAGACTCATCAAGAGAAAAAGGGAGAAGACTCAAATCAATAGAATTAGAAATGAAAAAGGAGAAGTAACCACTGACACTGCAGAAATACAAACGATCATGAGAGATTACTACAAGCAACTCTATGCCAATAAAATGGACAACCTGGAAGAAATGGACAGATTCTTAGAAATGCACAAACTGCCAAGACTGAACCAGGAAGAAATAGAAAATATGAACAGACCAATCACAAGCACTGAAATTGAAACTGTGATTAAAAACCTTCCAACAAACAAAAGCCCAGGACCAGATGGCTTCACAGGCGAATTCTATCAAACATTTAGAGAAGAGCTAACACCTATCCTTCTCAAACTCTTCCAAAATATTGCAGAAGGAGGAACACTCCCAAACTCATTCTACGAGGCCACCATCACCCTGATACCAAAACCAGACAAAGATGTCACAAAGAAAGAAAACTACAGGCCAATATCACTGATGAACATAGATGCAAAAATCCTCAACAAAATACTAGCAAACAGAATCCAACAGCACATTAAAAGGATCATACACCATGATCAAGTGGGGTTTATCCCAGGAATGCAAGGATTCTTCAACATACGCAAATCAATCAATGTGATACACCATATTAACAAATTAAATGTGATACACCATATTAACAAATTGAAGGAGAAAAACCATATGATCATCTCAATAGATGCAGAGAAAGCTTTCGACAAAATTCAACACCCATTTATGATAAAAGCCCTGCAGAAAGTAGGCATAGAGGGAACTTATCTCAACATAATAAAGGCCATATATGACAAACCCACAGCCAACATTGTCCTCAATGGTGAAAAACTGAAACCATTTCCACTAAGATCAGGAACAAGACAAGGTTGCCCACTCTCACCACTATTATTCAACATAGTTTTGGAAGTGTTAGCCACAGCAATCAGAGAAGACAAAGAAATAAAAGGAATCCAAATCGGAAAAGAAGAAGTAAAGCTGTCACTATTTGCAGATGACATGATACTATACATAGAGAATCCTAAAGATGCTACCAGAAAACTCCTAGAGCTAATCAATGAATTTGGTAAAGTAGCAGGATACAAAATTAATGCACAGAAATCTCTTGCATTTCTATACACTAATGACGAAAAATCTGAAAGTGAAATTAAGAAAACACTCCCGTTTACCATTGCAACAAAAAGAATAAAATATCTAGGAATAAACCTACCTAAGGAGACAAAAGACCTGTATACAGAAAATTATAAGACACTGATGAAAGAAATTAAAGATGATACAAATAGATGGAGAGATATACCATGTTCCTGGATTGGAAGAATCAACATTGTGAAAATGACTCTACTACCCAAAGCAATCTACAGATTCAATGCAATCCCTATCAAACTACCACTGGCATTTTTCACAGAACTAGAACAAAAAATTTCACAATTTGTATGGAAACACAAAAGACCCCGAATAGCCAAAGCAATCTTGAGACAGAAAAATGGAGCTGGGGGAATCAGGCTCCCTGACTTCAGACTATATTACAAAGCTTCAGTAATCAAGACAGTTTGGTACTGGCACAAAAACAGAAATATAGATCAATGGAACAGGATAGAAAGCCCAGTGATAAACCCACACACATATGGTCACCTTATCTTTGATAAAGGAGGCAAGCATATACAGTGGAGAAAAGACAGCCTCTTCAATAAGTGGTGCTGGGAAAATTGGACAGCTACATGTAAAAGTATGAAATTAGAACACTCCCTGACACCATGCACAAAAATAAACTCAAAATGGATTAAAGACCTAAGTGTAAGGGCAGACACTATCAAACTCTTAGAGGAAAACAAGGGCAGAACACTCTATGACATACATCACAGCAAGATTCTTTTTGACCCAGCTCCCAGAGAAATGGAAATAAGAACACAAATAAACAAATGGGACCTAATGAAACTTAAAAGCTTTTGCACAGCAAAGGAAACCATAAACAAGACCAAAAGACAACCATCAGAATGGGAGAAAATATTTGCAAATGAAGCAACTGACAAAGGATTAATCTCCAAGATTTACAAGCAGCTCATGCAGCTCAATAACAAAAAAACGAACAACCCAATCCAAAAATGGGCAGAAGACCTAAATAGACATTTCTCCAAAGAAGATATACAGATGGCCTACAGACACATGAAAGAATGCTCAACATCATTAATCATTAGAGAAATGCAAATCAAAACTACAATGAGATATCATCTCACACCGGTCAGAATGGCCATCATCAAAAAATCTAGAAACAATAAATGCTGGAGAGGGTGTGGAGGAAAGGGAACCCTCTTGCACTGTTGGTGGGAATGTAAATTGATACAGCCACTATGGAGAACAGTATGGAGGTTCCTTAAAAAACTACAAATAGAACTACCATACGACCCAGCAATCCCACTACTGGGCATATACCCTGAGAAAACCATAGGTCAAAAAGAGTCATGTACCAAAATGTTCATTGCAGCTCTATTTACAATAGCCAGGACATGGAAGCAACCTAAATGTCCATCGACAGATGAATGGATAAAGAAGATGTGGCACATATATACAATGGACTATTACTCAGCCATAAAAAGAAATGAAATGGAGTTATTTGTAGTGAGGTGGATGGAGTTAGAGTCTGTCATACAGAGTGAAGTAAGTCAGAAAGAGAAAAACAAATACAGTATGCTAACACATATATACGGAATCTAAGGAAAAAAAAAAAGGCCATGAAGAACCTAGTGGCAAGACGGGAATAAAGACACAGACCTACTAGAGAATGGACTTGAGGATATAGGGAGGGGGTGGGGTGAGATGTGACAGGGTAAGAGAGTGTCATGGACATATATACACTACCAAGTGTAAAATAGATAACTAGTGGGAAGCAGCCGCATAGCACAGGGAGATCAGCTCGGTGCTTTGTGACCACCTAGAGGGGTGGGATGCGGAGGGTGGGAGGGAGGGAGATGCAAGAGGGAAGAGAAATGGGAACAGATTGTATATGTATAACTGATTCACTTTGTTATAAAGCAGAAGCTAACACACCATTGTAAGGCAATTATACTTCAATAAAGATGTTTAAAAAAAATTAAAAAAATAAAAATAAAAAATAAAAAAAAAAAAAGGGAAGAGCAAGGGAAGGGCAGGGAATGGGTTTAAGAAGAAACAGGCAAATGTCTTGCATAGAATCCCACCTCTTCAAATGTGAAACTCTTCCCAGTTGAGATTATTAATACAATGTGGCCAACAGGATGGGTATTATTTGTGAAAATCTAACACAATCACTCAATGAATGCTTTTTTGGAAATAATGGAGGAAGAAGGGGATAGTTATTTCGGTAGCAGTTACATTAAAATGGAAAAGCAAGCATTACCTTAAGCCAAATGGGCACTCTCATTTGGTCTTCCATTCTGCAAATATTACTGAGCACCCTAAGGACACACAGTAAGACTGACACTATCCTTGACCTCAAGGAGATCATTAAGGAACTCTCAGTCTATGGATGGGAAAAAATAATAACCAGGCCTGATTAATATAAATCAAAAATTCAGGAATCATTACAGAATGGGAATTGTTTATTTAATATGTAAATTTTAATAGTGCTTTCCTTTCAAATACCTCAGAGAGTTTAAAACTAGAAGGGGAGCCTTTGGAAGGGTGCCAAAGAACCCTCCATTCTCACTCTATTTCAGTCTATCTAAACATCTTTACCTCGGGGCAGGCTGCAGTCTTCTTCAACTATATTCCCACATACCTACTTCCGATTCGCTATACTGCAGGGAATACCCACTTAAACACAGAATAGAACTTGTAGCTCAAATTTCCCAATGAAAACAACCTGGGGATGGGGGAACAAAGTCAAATTTAGACTGACCCAAGTTTCTACAAACCCTTCGGGACATTTAAAATCCCCAAGCAGATATGGTTCCAACCAACTCTTGACATTCAGATAGTGAGTTATTATTCTGACATCTGTGAGCTGCTGCACCTTGCTGTTAATTTCATCCCTAGAAACAGTGTTGGCACAGAATCGACTCTTACAGGCATTAATATGAACTGAGGTTAGATTCCTGCTGACTATACGAATGCCTTTAATCTAGGGTACATGTCATACCTTGAAGAAATCCTAAAACAGAATTATTAAAGATGTCTTTCTTTAAAAAAAAAAAAAAAGGCAGGTGGTTCTTTTTCCTTTATATAAGCAAGTGAATCACAAAAGCAAATGTCCTCTTTTTGCTTAAGGCCAAAACAATGTCAAATAAAATAAAGCAAAAGATAAACACATACCTCTGAGGCCATACTTCACTCATTTCCACCTTTCCTCCTGCATAATTCTCAATATTAACACAGCTTGGGAGGATGAGTGACCAGATTTAGGAAAGGGTAAAGGATAGAATTTAGCAAAGAAAAGCAAATGGGACTACTAAACCCCTGAAAGTATATGCAAATGTTTCCAAGGATAAAATACTTTAAGGCAAATCCATATATAAAAAAGAACTGAATCACCATTATAGTAAAGTCAGAATTTTCAACAGTTTACTTGAAATATAAAATTTATTTTAGACTCCAACCATACATGAAGGCACAGCACAAAGACAACTGTTTTGTTTCTCAACATGTATTTATGTCAAGCACTCAACGTAAGATCCAAGAACAAAACTGGTTATCAGGTGTGGACACCTAAAGTGAGAGTCCATTTGGCTACAAAACTTCAAAATAATTTTCCTTTGGAGCTCGGGAAAGAAAAACTATCAACACTTGATGATATGTGTGTGTGAATCAACAGATATATTAACTTCATAATATATAACATAGTAATTCATAATAAAGATATTAAGCTATGTTAATATATTTCATCAATATCTTCAAACATAGCAAACATAAAAACACTACTAAACATAAAATCTTCCCCAGAAGTGACTTTAAATACTTCTTTTAATTTGCTCAATTAAGGTAATTCCCAATTACCAGTTTATTTTGTTTTCAAGATCTTATTGAAATAACCAGAAGAAATTTAGAATTCCTGAAGTTATAGTATTCATTATCTCTTGATTACTTATACTGTATACAGCCCAGCAGGGGGTGTTTTAAGCTAAAATATTTAATAATCTCATTCGCACTAAAGAATACATGAAACACAAACGCAGCAAGAATGGTCCATTTTCCTAGGACTATTTGCACCTATCTAATAAGTAAAGAGGAAGATGGGAATATTCTAGGCAGATGAAGAATCATGAAAAGAAAACTGAGCATGTTGGCTGAAGTGTGTGTGAAATTATTAAACATCAAAGATAACTGGTATTCATCTAGACACACAATAGCAAATTATTTTGCATAATCTTTTCTGTTAATGTGGTAATAAAAACTGACAATAAAATTCTGTACTCAGGTTTTTCATTCTAAAATAAAGACATGGACTGTATATGTGCTCTATGTTTGGGATTCTCAGATGATACTTGTCAGCACTTTTTATCTGGCACCACACAATTTAGCAAGTAATAATACAATGTCTTGGGTAATTAATTGTTACATTGATCTCATCTTGCTAACTAGATTAAATATTCCTTTGTACTCCCAAATTTCCTTGCACATGTAGCAGCTCAAAAAATACTCCTGACTGAAGAGCATGTTTATCTAAACTGGAGGTGTCTAGCCTATAAACATATTGGCTGACATCCAACTCTCCATTTTATTGTGTTATTTGAATAGCCAAAAGTTGATATCTACATGTCAGGGACAACTCACACCCAAATAACGCATTGACATTCTTTTTATTTCCCAGAAAGTATTCAAGCACAACTTAAATTGTTGTCTTAATCTAGAAAAACACCGACCCATTGTATCATTGAAGGGTAAAACAGTTTAGCCAATAACTAAGAGAAAGGTTCTTTTTCTGTTTTCTCTTTTTATTGTTACTTGTGTGTATGAAATACATGTCTAAAACATATGCTTAGAAGTTAAAGTGTTAGTAAAGTGACTACCACTAAAAATCCCACCCAGATAAAGAAAGAGAACATGGTCACTTAGAGCCCCTCCCCCACCACATCATCAGCTCTCTCCCAGAGGTAACCTGTACCCTAACTCTTGTTTTGCTCTTCACTTTATTTATAGTTTTACTACCTGAGCATGTATACCCAAACAGGATATAGCTCAGTGTGGCTACTTTGAGTCTTCAATAAATAAAGACACTCCATATGCATTCTTTCAGTGATGAGCTTCTTTTGCTCAATATGGTCTATTCTCCAAGTCTATTTCCAGTGTGGCGGCCAAAGCAATCCTATTAAAATATAAGTCAAGGTGGGGCACTGACTCTGCTCAGAACCCTACAGTAGTTGCTCAACTCAGTAAAAGCAATAATGCCAATGAGGCTCTCCACAATCTGAGTACACAGTTACCCTCTGATCTAATTTCACTCCCCTCCACCTCCTCTCCAGGAATGCCCCTACCTGTGCCTATGCATTGGCTGTTTCCTCAGCCGGAGGGGTTCCTCCAACCCCATCCCCTGTGGCCCATACCTTACCACCTTCAAGTCTTCTCTAATATCACATTCTGAGGGAAGTCCATCTGACCTCCCTATTTAAACTGCAAACATACACACACTCTACCTCACCCCCAGAAACTCCTCATTCCTTTTCCATGCTTTCCTTTTACTTTCCACAACACTCATCACTTTGACATTGCATTTATTTAATATGTTTTTTGTTCGTTCTGTGTGCTCTCCCCACTAGAATGTAAGCTCCATCAGGTCTCCCCAGCATGTAGAACAGTGCCTGGCACATAGTAGGGACTCAATAAATTTTGTTAAATGAATGAATGAACATTATGCTTCTGAGACCATTCATATTGATCGTACAGAGCTAGAGTTCTTCTCACATTTCCATCGTACATATAAAACTCAATTCTCCAATCTGTTGGTGGTGGACATTTGGGTTATTTCCAATTTTGTTCTTTTGCTTGGCTCTTATAAGCAATGCTACGATGCACCTTTATATAGGTGAATCCCGGTGCATATAATGCAGGAGCTTCTCAAGGGTGGACACCTGAGAAGGGACTTAGAAGACTATTGAGTATGCAAATCTCAACTCCCCTAGGAGTGCCTGTCTGCCAAAAAGGTTGTGCCAGTCTGGACCCACCAATATGTAGAGCTCACTTTACCCCAGACCCCACCTCAAGACTTGTCAGGTTGTTCATATTTGCCAACCCAGTGAGGGTGTATGTAATCTCATTGTGCTCTTGCTTTGTATTTCTCTGATTATTAATGAGATTAAGCATTTCTCTCTACATTTATTGGTCTTTGCTTCATTATGAAGTGCCTATTTCAGACTTTTGCCCAGATTTCTATTAGCTTGTCTTTTTGTTGTTGATTGCTAAGTTGTATAAGTCAAGGTCCAGTCAGGAAAACCAAAACCACACAAGATATTTTAAATGGAGGGGATTTAATTCAGGGGATGGCCACACAGGTGTTGGAAGGCTGAAGGAAAAACAAAGGTCGGAGGGGGAAATCCTGAGGTAACCAAGATATTAATAACATCAGGAAGCAGCTTATGCCCCTAAGGAAGAGGAGACAAGAGAGATGAGACTCTGGACCTCTGGGGTGATCGGTCCGTACCTGGACCCAGTTAGTACACAAACACCCCAAAGGTAAGTGAGGATTTGGCATTCCATCTGTCACGGAGAGGCGTGCTGCATACCCACTAGTACCTCTATGGGGTGAAGGAAGGTCAATGCTGGAAGCAGGCTCACCCCTCCTACTTACAGGATTGGGGTTGAGAGTACAGATGCAGGCCCACATACATGACTACATTTAAACAGTTAAATTATGTGCTATCATCACATTTTAACAGATGTAGCTTTGTAATGTCCTAGAAGGCCAGGAGTAAATTTAGGTGAATGGCACTCCAAGTATGGCCTGCAATGCAAGTTTGCAAATTACTTGTTATTGGTCCATGCCAAGTAAGTATAGAAACTGAGAGTGTTTAGAAATTTTTATAGCAATTTGACAGTAATGTTATGTTGGTTTTATACTTTTTTAAATTTGATTTTTCTTACAATTTATATTTATTGTAGTTAACAAAAGTATTGGTTTGTGATAAATTTGAAGTTTAAAATTAAGAAAGAAAAACTGGATTTTCACCAGTTTGAGAAGCACCGTTTTAAAGTTCTCAACATCTCAAAACTTCTGGCTAGAATGTGGCAGCACCTGGCCATACTCTAGACTCAGAGCCCTGGCCCATGAGCCAGCCCCTCTCATCCAGCACCATCCTGTTCTATAAGGGGCCTCAAGGACATACATGTGATCTCACAAGCCCACACATCCAAGTTCCAGTCACCTGCATATGCACACAATTATATACAAATAGCCACCCCTAAGCCAAAATGTACCCGCTGGAGGCATGGCCCACCTTTGGAAGAAGGGACTCTGTTTTGCACAGGGAATGTCAGGAGCAGGTAGGCAACAGACTCCATGTAGTGACACCCCTTTGGCCCTGCAGACTCCTTGCTCCATAGGCAAGAATGCAGTCAGAAGCAGCTCAGGGTGGGGCTCTCTAAAGAACAGGGCTCAGTACAGGGACACCCTCACATAGTTGAAGGGCAGAAATGGCTGGATGTGCTAAAAGCTGGAAGTTGGACTCAACTGTATGCTGTGGCTGAAGCCATAGTGACAGGAACAAAAAAATGGGAAGGAAATACTTCATCTCATCCTCCTGAGCCTCCCACCAGGCCTTCATTTGCAGAAACTAGCCAGAAGCCCCCTGGTGAGAAGTCTGGGAAACAGAGCTCATGAAGTCTCAGCTCCAGCCACAGAGGGCTCTCTGTATTCCCTGCATACTAGTCCTATGTTAGATTCTGTGTTACAAATATCTTCTACATCCTTACAGAACTTTTTGTTTACTGTTATTTTGCTCCCTTCATGCTAGCTGTTGAAGAATTCTCAATTTTAATGTTGTCAATTTTTGATAAATTCTCTTTTTTTTTTTTTTAATTTATTAATTTATTTATTTATGGCTGTGTTGGGTCTTCGTTTCTGTGCAAGGGCTTTCTCCAGTTGCGGCAAGTGGGGGCCACTCTTCATCGCGGTGCGCGGGCCTCTCACTGTCGCGGCCTCTCCTGCTGCGGAGCACAGGCTCCAGACGCGCAGGCTCAGTAATTGTGGCTCACGGGCCTAGTTGCTCCGTGGCATGTGGGATCCTCCCAGACCAGGGCTCGAACCCGTGTCCCCTGCATTGGCAGGCGGACTCCCAACCACTGCGCCACCAGGGAAGCCCTCATTTTTAATATACAAACTCATCCATCTTTTCCTTTATGCTTAAAGTTTTTCTGTCACGTATACAAAATCCCTCCCAACATCAGGTCATGAAAAAATCTCCTATGTTAGTTTCTAGAAGCTTTCTTGTTTAAAAAACTATATCTTAAAGACTCATTGGGGCTTCCCTGGTGGCGCAGTGGTTGAGAATCTTCCTGCCAATGCAGGGGACACGGGTTCGAGCCATGGTCTGGGAAGATCCCACATGCTGCGGAGTGACTAGGCCCGTGAGCCACAATTGCTGAGCCTGCGCGTCTGGAGCCTGTGCTCCGCAACAAGAAAGGCCGCAATAGTGAGAGGCCCGCGCATCGCGATGAAGAGTGGCCCCCACTTGCCGCAACTAGAGAAAGCCCTCACACAGAAACGAAGACCCAACACAGCCATAAATAAATAAATAAATAAATAAATAAATGAATGAATGAATGACTCATTAGGTGCTAAATCTGATAGTGATTTCTGTGTATAATGTGAGATGGGGTACATTATTTTTTCCATGTACAAAGCCAGATGTCCCATCACCACTGACCATCGACTCCATCCTTCCCTCCTTTAATCTAAGTTTATCTTATCTGTCATGTATCAAACATCATTATATGTGTGGATCTCTATCTGAGCTCCTTTATGCTCTCCTATAGCTCTGTTCCTATAACACTGCCAAAGTGTCTCAAACACTATAGCTTTATACATCTTGATCTTGCAAGCCAATTTCCTGAACTTTGTTCTTTGTCTTTAAGAATACTGTGGTTATTCTTGGTCCCTTGCATTACCTTATCAAATTTCACAAAAGAAAAATAAATCTTGTGTGGATCCGAAACAGAATTGCATTGAATCTAAATCAATTAGAGGAGAATCGACATGTTTACAATATTGAATCCTCTGATCCATAAGCCTGGCTTCTTTCTCCATTTGATTAGGTCCTCTTTAATATCCGTCAATAAAATTTTATGATTTTTCCATAAAGCTCTTGCATCTTTTTTGTTATATTTATTCCTCAGTGCTTCACATCTTTGTACTATTATAAGCATCATGTTTATTCATTTTCTGAATGTTTGTTACTTTCATGTAGAAATGCAATTAATTTTTGTAATTTTTAATATTCAACTACTTTTCTAAACTCACTTAGTAATTCTAATAAACTATCTGCAGATTTCTTTGTATTTTCTATGCAATCATATCATCTGTAAATAGTGACAGTTTTCTTTCCTTCCATCCAGTTCTAATACTTTTTACTTCTTATTCTTCTTCATGGTGCTCATCAAAACTTTCTATAAACTACTGAATAAAAGTAGCTACAGGGACATCCTTGTCTTTTGCTAATCTCATGTACAAGGCTTCAAAGTTTCACCAGTAAGTATGCTAGTTACTTTATTTTTTATTTATTTTTTTTTTTAGAAACCCTTAACCAATTTAAGGAATTTCCCTACTGGTCTCACTTTGCGAAGAGTATTTCCTAACTGTACAGTGAATTTCAAATGGTTTGTATACATCTATTGAGGTGATCGTTTGATTTTTCTCTTCTAATCTACTAATGTAGTAAATAACATTAATAGTCTAAAGTTAAACCAACCTAGTATTCCTGGGACAAACACCACTTGGTCATGATTCTTTGCCCTTTATATATATCACAGGTTTTGATTTGCTAATATTTTGTACAGGATTTTTGCATGTATTTTCATTATAATACTGGTCTATGATTATTTCTTGGATTATCTATGTCAAGTTTTGGTCTCAAAGATATGTTAATGTTTTTTTTCTATGCTCTGGAATAGAATATGTTGGACTTACTATTCCTTGAATGTTTGTAGATTTTGCTGGAATTAGAGTTTTCTTTGTGGGAATATTTTTTTCTATGAATTAAATTTCTTTAATGGTTTTCTTATTGTTCCAGTTTTCTATTTATTCTTTTCTTTTTTTAACATCTTCATTGGAGTATAATTTCTTTACAATGTTGTGTTAGTTTCTGCTGTACAACAAACTGAATCAGCTACATGTATACATATATCCCCATATCCCCTTCCTCTTGTGTCTCCCTCCCACCCACCCTATCCCATCCCTCTGGTGGTCACAAAGCACCAAGCTGATCTCCCTGTGCTATGCAGCTGCTTCCCACTAGCTATTTTACATTTGGTAGAGTATATATGTAAATGCTACTCTCTCACTTCATCCCAGCTTACCCTTCCCCCTCCCCGCATCCTCAAATCCATTCTCTACGTGTGCATCTTTATTCCTGTCCTGTCCCTAGGTTCATCAGAACATTTTTTTTTTTTAAGATTCCATATATATGTGTTAGCATATGGTATTTGTTTTTCTCTTTCTGACTTACTTCACTCTGTACGACAGACTCTAGGTCCAACCACCTCACTACAAATAACTCAATTTCCTTTCTTTTATGGCTGCGTAATATTCCATTGTATATATGTGCCACATCTTCTTTATCCATTCATCTGTCGATGGACACTTAGGTTGATTCCATGTCCTGGCTATTGTAAATAGTGTTGCAGTGAACACTGTGCTACATGTCTCTCTTTGAATTAAGGTTTTCTCAGGGTATATGCTCAGTAGTGGGATTGCTGGGTCATACGGTAGTTCAATTTTTAGTTTTTAAAGAACCTCCATACTGTTCTCCATAGTGGCTGTATTAATTTACATTCCCACCAACAGTGCAAGAGGGTTCCCTTTTCTCCACACCCTCTCCAGCATTTATTGTTTGTAGATTTTTTGATTATGGCCATTCTGACCATAATCAGAAAAGTGTGAGGTGATACCATGTTGTAGTTTTGATTTGCATTTCTCTAATGATTAGTGATGTTGAGCATCCTTTCATAGGTTTGTTGGCAATCTGTATATCTTCTTTGGAGAAATGTCTCTTTAGGTCTTCTGCCCATTTTTGGATTGGGTTGTTTGTATTTTTGATATTGAGCTGCATGAGCTGTTTGTATACTTTGGAGATAAATCTTTTGTCAGTAGCTTCGTTTGCAAATATTTTCGCTCATTCTTAGGGTTTACTTTTCCCCTTGTTTATGGTTTCCTATGCTGGGCAAAAGTTTTTAAGTTTCGTTAGGTCCCATTTGTTTATTTTGTTTTTATTTCCATTACCCTAGGAGGTGGGTCAAAAAGGATCTTGCTGTGATTTATGTCACGGAGAGTTCTGCCTATGTTTTCCTCTAAGAGTTTTACAGTGTCTGGCCTTATGTCTTTAATCTATTTTGAGGGTTTTTTTTGAGTATGGTGTTAGGAAGTGTTCTAATTTCATACTTTTACATGTAGCTGTCCACCTTTCCCAGCACCACTTATTGAAGAGGCTGTCTTTTCTCCATTGTATGTTCTTGCCTCCTTTATCAAAGATAAGGTGACCATATGTGCATGGCTTTATCTCTGGACTTTCTATCCCTTTCCATTGATCTATATTTCTGTTTTTGTGCCAGTACCATACTGTCCTGATTACTGTAGCTTTGTAGTATAGTCTTAAGTGAGGGAGCCTGATTCCTCCAGCTCTATTTTTCTTTCTCAAGATTGCTTTGGGGGAGATTGGTTCAAGATGGCGGAGTAGAAGGACATGCTCTCACTCCCTCTTGAGAGAGCACTGGAATCACAACTAACTGCTGAACAGTCATCGACAGGAAGACACTGGAACTCACCAAAATGATACCCCACATCCAAAGACAAAGGAGAAGCCCCATTGAGACAGCAGGAGGAGCGCAATCACAATAAAATCAAATCCCATAACTGCTGCGTGGGTGACTCACAAACTGGAGAACAATTACACCACAGAGGTCAACCCACAGGAGTGAAGGTTCTGAGCCCCACGTCAGGCTTCCCAACCTGGGAGTCTGGCAATGGGAGGAGGAACTGCTAGAGAATCAGATTTTGAAGGCTAGTGGGATTTTATTACAGGACTTCAACAGGACTGGGGGAAACAGAGACTCCACTGTTGGAGGGCACACACAAAGTAGTGTGCACATCAGGACCTGGGGTAAGGAGCAGTGACCCCACAGGAGACTGAACCAGACCTACCTGCTAGTGTTGGAGGGTCTCCTACAGAGGCGTGGGTGGCTGTTTCTCACTGTGAGGACAAGGACACTGGCAGCAGAAGTTCTGAGAAGCACTCTTTGGCGTGAGCCCTTCCAGAGTCCGCCATTAGCCCCACCAAAGACCCCAGTAGGCTCCAGGGTTGGGTCGCCTCAGGCCAAACAACCAACAGGGAGGGAACCCAGCCCCATCCATCAGCAGACAAGCAGATTAAAGTTTTACTGAGCTCTGCCCACCAGAGCAACACCCAGCTCTACCCACCACCAGTCCCTCCCCATCAGGAAACTTGCAAAGGCCTCTTAGATAGCCTAATCCACCAGAGGGCAGACAGCAGAAGCAAGAAGAACTACAATCCTGCAGTCTGTGGAACAAAAACCACATTCACAGAAAGACAGACAAGATGAAAGGCAGAGGGCTATGTACCAGATGAAAGAACAAGATAAAACCCCAGAAAAACAACTAAATGAAGTGGAGATAGGCAACCTTCCAGAAAAAGAATTCAGAATAATGATAGTGAAGATGATTCAGGACCTCGGAAAAACAATGGAGGCAAAGATCGAGAAGATGCAAGAAATGATTAACAAAGACCTAGAAGAATTAAAGAAAAAACAAACAGAGGTGAAAAACACAATAACTGAAATGAAAACTACACTAGAAGGAATCAATAGCAGAATAACTGAGGCAGAACAATGGATAAATGACCAGGAAGAAAGAACGGTGGAATTCACTGCTGTGGAACAGAATAAAGAAAAAAAGAATGAAAAGAAATGAAGACAGCCTAAGAGACCACTGGGACAACATTAAATGCAACAACATTTGATTTACAGGGGTCACAGAAGGAGAAGAGAGAGAGAAAGGACCAGAGAAAATATGTGAAGAGATTATAGTCGAAAACTTCCCTAACATGGGAAAGGAAATAGCCACCCAAGTCCAGGAAGCGCAGAGAGGCGCATAAAGGATAAACCCAAGGAGAAACATGCTGAGACACACAGTAATCAAATTGGCAAAAATTAAAGACCATGAAAAATTATGGAAAGCAGCAAGGGAAAAACGACAAACAACATACAAGGGAACTCCGATAAGGTTAACAGCTGATTTCTCAGCAGAAACTCTACAAGCCAGAAGGGAGTGGCATGAGATATTTAAACCGATGAAAGGGAAGAACCTATAACCAAGATTACTCTACCTGGCAAGGATATCATTCAGATTCTATGGAGAAATCAAAAGCTTTACAGACAAGCAAAAGCTAAGAGAATTCAGCACCACCAAACCAGCTCTACAACAAATGCTAAAGGAACTTCTCTAAGTGGGAAACATAAGAGAAGAAAAGGACCTATAAAAACAAACCCAAAACAATTCAGAAAATGGTAATAGGAACATACATATCAATAATTACCTTGAATGTGAATGGATTAAAAGCTACAAACAAAAGACGTAGACTGGCTGATTGGATACAAGAACAAGACCCATATATATGTTGTCTACAAGAGACCCACTTCAGACCTAGGGAGACACACAGACTGAAAGTGAAGGGATGGAAAAAGATATTCCATGCAAATAGAAATGAAAAGAAAGCTGGAATAGCAATACTCATATCAGATAAAATAGACTTTACAATAAAGACTGTTATAAGAGACAAAGAAGGACACTACATAATAATCAAGGGATCAATCCAAGAAGAAGATATAACAATTATAAATATATATGCACCCAACATAGGAGCACCTCAATATATAAGGCAACTAAGCTGTTTTTAAGCTAACAGCTATTAAAGAGGAAATCGACAGTAACACAATAATAGTGGGGGACTTTAACACCTCACTTACACCAATGGACAGATCATCCAAGCAGAAAATTAATAAGGAAACACAAGCTTTAAATGACACAATAGGCCAGATAGATTAATTGATATTTATAGGACATTCCATCCAAAAACAGCAGATTACACTTTCTTCTCAAGTGCACATGGAACATTCTCCAGGATACATCACATCTTGGGTCAGAAATCAAGCCTCAGTAAATTTTCGAAAACTGAAATCATATCAAGCATCTTTTCTGACCACAATGCTATGAGATTAGAAATAAATTACAAGGAAAAAAACATAAAAAACACAAACACATGGAGGCTAAACAATATGTTAATAAATAACCAAGAGATCACTGAAGAAATCAAAAAGGAAAACAAAAAATACCTAGAGACAATGAAAACATGATGATGCAACAAAAGCAGTTCTAAAAGGGAAGTTTATAGCAATACAAGCCTACCTCAAGAAACAAGAAAAATCTCAAATAAACAATCTAACCTTACACCTAAAGGAACTAGAGAAAGAAGAACAAACAAAACCCAAAGTTAGCAGAAGGAAAGAAATCATAAAGATAAGAGCAGAAATAAATGAAATAGAAACAAAGAAAACAATAGCAAAGATCAATAAAACTAAAGGCTGGTTCTTTGAGAAGATAAACAAAATTGATAAACCATTAGCCAAACTCATCAAGAAAAAGAGGGAGAGAACTCAAATCAATAAAATTAGAAATGAAAAAGGAGAAGTTACAACAGACACCACAGAAATACAAAACATCCTAAGAGACTACTACAAGCAACTCTATGCCAATAAAATGGACAACCTGGAAGAAATGGACAGATTCTTAGAAATGCACAAACTGCCGAGACTGAACCCGGGAGAAATAGAAAATATGAACAGACCAATCACAAGTAATGAAATTGAAAGTGTGATTAAAAATCTTCCAACAAACAAAAGTCCAGGACCAGATGGCTTCACAGGTGAATTCTATCAAACATTTAGAGAAGAGCTAACACCCATCCTTCTCAAACTCTTCCAAAACACTGCAGGGGAAGGAACTCCCAAACTCATTCTATGGGCCACCATCACCCTGGTATGAAAACCAGACAAAGATACTACAAAAAAACAAAATTACAGACCAGTATCACTGATGAATACAGATGCAAAAATCTTCAACAAAATACTAGCAAACAGAATCTGACAACACATTAAAAGGATCATACACCATGATCAAGTGGGATTTATCCCAGGAATGCGAGGATTCTTCAGTATATGCAAATCAATCAATGTGATACACCATATTAACAAATTGAAGGAAAAAACCCATATGATCATCTCAATAGATGCAGAAAAAGCTTTTGACAAAATTCAACACCCATTTATGATAAAAACTCTCCAGAAAGTGGGCATAGAGGGAACCTACCTCAACATAATAAAGGCCATATACGACAAACCCACAGCAAACATCATTCTCAATGGTGAAAAACTGAAAGCATTTCCTCTAAGATCAGGAACAAGACAAGGATGCCCACTCTCACCACTATTACTCAACATCGTTTTGGAAGTTTTAGCCACAGCAATCAGAGAAGAAAAAGAAATAAAAGGAATCCAAATCGGAAAAGAAGAAGTAAAACTGTCACTGTTTGCAGATGACATGATACTATACATAGAGAATCCCAAAGATGCTACCAGAAAACTCCTAGAGCTAATCAATGAATTTGGTAAAGTAGCAGGATACAAAATTAATGCACAGAAATCTCTTGCATTCCTACACACTAATGATGAAAAATCTGAAAGAGAAATTAAGGAAACACTCCCATTTACGACTGCAACAAAAAGAATAAAATACCTAGGAATAAACCTACCTAGGGAGACAAAAGACCTGTATGCAGAAAACTATAAGACACTGATGAAAGAAATTAAAGATGATACAAACAGATGGAGAAATATACCTTGTTCTTACATTGGAAGAATCAACGTTGTGTAAATGACTCTACTACCCAAAGCAATCTACAGATTCAATGCAATCCCTATCAAACTATCAATGGCATTTTTCACAAAACTAGAACAAAAAATTTCACATTTTGTATGGAGACACAAAAGACCCCGAAGAGCCAAAGCAGTCTTGAGAGAAAAAAAAAGGAGCTGGAGGAATCAGACTCCCTGACTTCAGACTATACTACAAAGCTACAGTAATCAAGACAATATGGTACTGGCACAAAAACAGAAATATAGATCAATGGAACAGGATAGAAAGCCCAGAGATAAACCCATGCACCTATGGTCAACTAATCTATGACAAAGGAGGCAAGGATATACAATGGAGAAAAGACAGCCTCTTCAATAACTGGTGCTCGGAAAACTGGACAGCTACATGTAAAAGAATGAAATTAGAACACTCCCTAACACCACACACAAAAATAAACTCAAAATGGATTAGAGACCTAAATGTGAGACGGGACACTATAAAACTCTTAGAGGAAAACATAGGAAGAACACTCTTTGACATTAATCGCAGCAAGATCTTTTTTGATCCACCTCCTAGAGTAATGGACATAAAAACAAAAATAAACAAATGGGACTTAATGAAACTTCAAAGCTTTTGCACAGCAAAGGAAACCATAAACAAGACGAAAAGACAACCCTCAGAATGGGAGAAAATATTTGCAAACGAATCAACGGACAAAGGATTAATCTCCAAAATATATAAACAGCTCATGCAGCTCAATATTAAAAAAACAAACAACCCAATCCAAAAATGGGCAGAAGACCTAAACAGACATTTCTCCAAAGAAGACATACAGATGGCCAAGAAGCACATGAAAAGCTGCTCAACATCACTAATTATTAGAGAAATGCAAATCAAAACTACAATGAGGTATCACCTCACACCAGTTAGAATGGGCATCAACAGAAAATCTACAAACAACAAATGCTGGAGAGGGTGTGGAGAAAAGGGAATCCTCTTGCACTGTTGGTGGGAATGTAAACTGATACAGCCAGTATGGAGAACAGTATGGAGGTTCCTTAAAAAACTAAAAATAGAATTTCCATATGACCCAGCAATCTCACTACTGAGCATATACCCAGAGAAAACCATAATTCAAAAAGACACATGCACCCCAATGTTCACTGCAGCACTATTTACAATAGCCATGTCATGGAATCAACCTAAATGCCCACTGACGGACGAATGGATAAAGAAGATGTGGTACAAATATACAATGGAATATTACTCAGCCATAAAAAGGAATGAAATTAGGTCATTTGTAGAGACGTGGACGGATCTAGAGACTGTCATACAGAGTGAAGTAAGTCAAAAAGAGAAAAACAAATACCGTATATTAACGCATATATGCGGAACCTAGAAAAATGGTACAGATGAACCACTCTGAAGGGCAGAAATTGAGACACAGATGTAGAGAACAAACGTATGGACACCAAGGGGGAAAGTGGGGGGGGGGTGTAGTGTGATGAACTGGGAGATTGGGATTGACATATATACACTAATATGTATAAAATGGATAACTAATATGAACCTGCTGTATAAGAAAATAAATAAAATTCAAAAATTCAATCAATCAATCAATCAATCAATCAATCAATAAAAGATTGCTTTGGCTATTCAGGGTGTCTTGTGTTTCCATACAAATTGTGAACTTTTTTGTTCTAGTTTTGTGGAAAATGCCATTGATAGTTTGATAGGGATTGCATTGAATCTGTAGATTGCTTTGGGTAGTAGAGTCATTTTCACAACGTTGATTCTTCCAATCCAAGAACATGGTATATTTCTCCATCTGTTTGTATCGTCTTTAATTTCTTTCATCAGTGTCTTATAGTTTTCTGCATACAGGTCTTTTGTCTCCCTAGGTAGGTTTATTCCTAGGTATTTTATTCTTTTTGTTGCAGTGGTAAATGGGAGTGTTTCCTTAATTTCTCTTTCAGACTTTTCATCATTAGTGTATAGGAATGCAAGAGATTTCTGTGCATTAATTTTGTATCCTGCTACTTTACCAAATTCATTGATTAGCTCTAGGAGTTTTCTGGTAGCATCTTTGGGATTCTCTATGTATAGTATCATGTCATCTGCAAACAGTGACAGTTTTACTTCTTCTTTTCCGATTTGGATTCCTTTTATTTCTTTTTCTTCTCTGATTGCTGTGGCTAAAACTTCCAAAACGATGTTGAGTAATAGTGGTGAGAGTGGGCATCCTTGTCTTGTTCCTGATCTTAGAGGAAATGCTTTCAGTTTTTCACCATTGAGAATGATGTTTGCTGTGGGTTTGTCGTATATGGCCTTTATTATGTTGAGGTAGGTTCCCTCTATGCCCACTTTCTGGAGAGTTTTTATCATAAATTGGTGTTGAATTTTGTCAAAAGCTTTTTCTGCATCTATTGAGATGATCATATGGGTTTTTTCCTTCAATTTGTTAATATGGTGTATCACATTGATTGATTTGCATATACTGAAGAATCCTCGCATTCCTGGGATAAACCCCACTTGATCATGGTGTATGATCCTTTTAATGTGTTGTCAGATTCTGTTTGCTAGTATTTTGTTGAGGATTTTTGCATCTATGTTCATCAGTGATATTGGCCTGTAGTTTTCTTTCTTTGTGACATCTTTGTCTGGTTTTCATACCAGGGTGATGGTGGCCTCGTAGAATGAGTTTGAGAGTGTTCTTCCCTCTGTTATATTTTGGAAGAGTTTGTGAAGGATAGGTGTTAGCTCTTCTCTAAATGTTTGATAGAATTCGCCTCTGAAGCCATCTTCTCCTGGGCTTTTGTTTGTTGGAAGATTTTTAATCACAGTTTCAATTTCAGTGCTTGTGATTGGTCTGTTTATATTTTCTATTTCTTCCTAGTTCAGTCTTGGAAGGTTGTGCTTTTCTAAGAATTTGTCCATTTCTTCCAGGTTGTCCATTTTATTGGCATATAGTTTCTTCTAGTAATGTCTCATGATTCTTTGTATTTCTTCAGTGCCTGTTGTTATTTCTACTTTTTCATTTCTAATTCTGTTGATTTGAGTCTTCTCCCTTTTTTTCTTGATGAGTCTGGCTAATGGTTTATCAATTCTGTTTATCTTCTCAAAGAACCAGCTTTTAGTTTCACTGATCTTTGCTATTGTTTCCTTCATTTCTTTTTCATTTATTTCTGATCTGATCTTTATGATTTCTTTCCTTCTGCTAACTTTGGGTTTTTTTCATTCTACTTCCTCTAACTGCTTTAGGTGTAAGATTAGGTTGTTTGATATTTTTCTTGTTTCTTGAAGTAGGATTGTATTGCTGTAAACTTCCCTCTCAAAACTGCTTTTGCTGTATCCCATAGGTTTTGGGTCGTCGTGTTTTCATTGTCATTTGTTTCTAGGTATTTTTTGGTTTCCTCTTTGGTTTCTTCAGTGATCTCTTGGTTATTTAGTAGTGTACTGTTTAGTTTCCATGTGCTTATATTTTTTAGTTTTTTTCCTGTAATTGATATCTAGTCTCATAGCGTTGTGGTCAGAAAAGATACTTGATATGATTTCAATCTTCTTAAACTTACCAAGGCTTGATTTGTGACCCAAGATATGATCTATCCTGGAGAATGTTCCATGAGCACTGGAGAAGAAAGTGTATTCTGTTGTTTTTGGATGGAATGTCCTATAAATATCAGTTAAGTCCATCTTGTCTGATGTGTCACTTAAAGCTTGTGTTTCCTTATTTATTTTCATTTTGGATGATCTGTCCACTGGTGAAAGTGGTGTGTTAAAGTCCCCTACTATGACTGTGTTACTACCGATTTTCCCTTTTATGGCTGTTAGCATTTGCCTTATGTATTGAGGTGCTCCTATGTTGGGTGCATAAATATTTACAATTGTTATATCTTCTTCTTGGATTGATCCCTTGATCATTATGTGTTGTCCTTCTTTCTCTCTTGTAACAGTCTTTATTTTAAAGTCTATTTTGTCTGATATGAGAATTGCTACTCCAGCTTTGTTTTGATTTCCATTTGCATGGAATATCTTTTTCCATCCCCTCACTTTCAGTCTGTAGGTCTCCCTAGGTCTGAAGTGGGTCTCTTGTAGACAGCATATATATAGGTCTTATTTTTGTATCCATTCAGTCAGTCTATGTCTTTTGGTTGGAGCATTTAATCCATTTACATTTAAGGTAGTTATCAATATGTATGTTCCTATTACCATTTTCTTAATTGTTTGGGGTTTGTTTTTGCAGGTCTTTTCCTTCTCTTGTGTTTCCTGCCTAGAGAAGTTCCTTTAGCATTTGTTGTAAAGCTGGTTTGGTGGTGCTGAATTCTCTTAACTTTTGCTTGTCTGTAAAGGTTTTAATTTCTCCATCAAATCTGAATGAGATCCTTGCTGGGTAGAGTAATCTTGGTTGTAGGTTCTTCCCTTTCATCACTTTAAATATGTCCTACCACTCCCTTCTGCTTGCAGAGTTTCTGCTGAAACATCAGCTGTTAACCTTATCAGGATTACCTTGTGTGTTTTTGGTTGCTTTTCCCTTGCTGCTTTTAATATTTTTTCTTTATAATTAATTTTTGATAGTTTGATTAATATGTGTCTTGGCATGTTTCTCCTTCAATTTATCTTGTATGGGGCTCTCTGCACTTCCTGGACTTGATTATTTCCTTTCCCATGTTAGGGAAATTTTCAACTATAATCTCTTCAAATATTTCCTCAGACCCTTTCTTTTTCTATTCTTCTTCTGGGACCCCTATAAATCAAATGTTGGTGCGTTTAGTGTTGTCCCAGAGGTCTCTGAGACTGTCCTCAATTCTTTTCATTCTTTTTTCTTTATTCTGCTCCCTGGCAGTTATTTCCACCATTTTATCTTCCAGGTCACTTATCTGTTCTTCTGCCTCCGTTATTCCTCTACTGATTCCTTCTAGAGAATTTTTAATTTCATTTATTGTGTTGTTCATTTGTTTGCTTTTTAGTTCTTCAAGGTCCTTGTTACCTGTTTCTTGTATTTTCTCCATTCTATTCCCAAGATATTCTATCATCTTTACTATCATTACTCTGAATTCTTTTTCAGGTCGACTGCCTACTTCCTCTTCATTTGTTTGGTCTGGTGGGTTTTTACCTTGCTCCTTCATCTGTTGCATAATGTCTGTCTTCTCATTTTCTTTAACTTACTGTGTTTGGGGTCTCCTTTTCACAGACTGCAGGTTCGTAGTTCCCAGTGTTTTTGGTGTCTGCCTCCAGCAGGTGAGGTAGGTTCAGTGGCTTGTGTAGGATTCCTGGTGGAGGGGACTGGTGCCGGTGTTCTGGTGGGTGGGGCTGGATCTTGTCTTTCTGGTGGGCAGGGCCGCATCTGGTGGTGTGTTTTGGGGTGTCTGTGAACTTAGTATGAGTTTAGGCAGCCTCTCTGCTAATGCGTGGGGCTGTGTTCCTGTCTTGCTAGTTGTTTGGCATGGGGCACCCAGCAATGGAGCTTGCTGGCCATTGGGTGCAACTGGGTCTTAACATTGAGACAGAGATCTCTGGGAGAGCTCTTGTTGATTGATATTATGTGGGGCCAGGAGGTCTCTGGTGGTCCAATGTCCTGAACTCGGCTCTTCCACCTCAGAGGCTCAGGCCTGACACCAGGCCAGACCACCAAAACCCTGTCAGCCACAGGGCCACATGTACAAGAAGCTTATTGATCTCTGCGCTTCTGGAGAGCTGGGTCAGCTCCACAGACATGTCCCCAACGTCAGTCCTCCTCTGGGGGTGACCAGGGGCCCACAGCATGGGAGGAGCTGGGTGCTGACCTGAGCCGATCTTGTGCTGGGCTGGCTGCACTGGACCAGTCCCCAGGCTGTGGTGGCCACACTGCCCCTCAAACGGATGGGCTGGGCTCCCTGAACGGAGCGAAACCACTCCGAGGCCTGAGGAAGGGGCTTCCCAGGGCCAGCGGCCCCGTGGAGGGCTGGTCCTAGAGACCCTGGGGACCACTGACGCCCCGGGTGCCCGACTCTCTATTTATTCTTGCACACATTTTGGTTAATTTTCCAAGATTTTGTCCACTTCTTATGAACTTTCAAAGTTATGGCCTCAATATTTACCATTAGAGCCTGCTGTTATCATTTTAACATCCAGAACTTCTATACTTAAATTTTCTTTTTCAACCCCAATGACTACTTTTTATTAATTGCAATAGAGGTTTGTCAATTATATTAATCTTTTCAAATAACTTATTTAATTTTGCATATCCTCTTCATTAATAGCTTAATTTCTATTGTATTGAATTCTGCTTTTATGCATATTACCTTCTTCTACTTTCTTTGCATTTAATTAAGATGGAAGCTTATTGAGTTTTTACTTTTCTCTCTTTTCTATAACAGCATTTAATGCCATAAAATTCCGTCTAAGTTCTGCTTAAGCTGCATTCCACCAGTTTTGACATTTAATAATTTTATTATAAATCAGTTCTAAGTATCTTCTAATTCTCATGATGGTTCCTTCATTGACTCTTTAATTGTTTAGAAGCTATTTCTTATTTCCTAACATATGCTTTTTCCAGTTTTATTTTCATTATTAATTTCTATATTAATTACATTATAGCAGCCAAGCATATTTTTCCCTGCTTATTACCTGCATATTTGTGTATTTTAATCCTTTCTCTTTCCTGTCATTGTATTTTATGTTGGTAGTGGCTAAAATTATGGTCTTTAGTTTACAGGATGACCAAGTGGGATTGTTACTGGATTAGAAGGGTAATTAACATCATCCAGTGATGAATTCAGTGACAGAATTCTGTATACTACACACTGGTTAAATATAGCCAGACCAACATCACCTTGTATCTGAAAGCGAAAGAAAGCCCTTTCTGTCAGTTTAAAGAGCATCTTCCTTGCTGTGCTGATCAAGACATTATAATCTGAATCTGCCTATGTCCACTTTAGAGCAGAAGCATGTTTTCTCTGCAGATGCTTAAGAGTACTTTCTATTCAAAAAGGTATTTAATATATGCTTCCTGAATAAGAAGTTGACTTTCTATACTCCCATAATATAAAAAGGAAAATCATAGAGTTCTTAAAGCCAAAAGAATTCTCAGTGAGTTATTCATTCAAATCCCCACCTATGAGTAGGACCTCACATAAAGTCAGTTGTCTGGTAGGCATCAAGGGACAACATATCTGATATTCCACTGCTAGTCCAATATTTCAACAGTTCCTACTATTAAAGAAGTTGTGATTAATCCACAGCTTTGTCTCTGGCCCCTTATACCTCAGGTACTACCTGAGACTAGACAGCCAATAAAAGACAATTTAGGCCAGATGAACTTGAGTCTGTGCTAGGACCACCCAGATGACCCAGGACCAGCTGCCTAGACTAGGCTTTTTACTACCTGTATCCATATCCTGGTTTCATGCTTTGAAATTTGATGCCTGCCTGACTTCATTGATTCAGTGACCTATTTGGCCAATGGTCCTTGGATTTCTCTTACTATGCACGTCCCTGATTTCAGCATTACCCACTGCTTCAGGGGTAACAGAGAATCCATCCACCAGCCTTGCTCCTATGGATCTCCTAACAGCCAGCTTAGTTTTCTCAAAAACCTTTATTCTCTCCTTTGCCAGCTAACCTCCACACAACTAATTTTATCCCACCAACCAGAGAGAGGGACTCCAACAATTTGTCAGCTAAATCTTACTACTCCAGATGAATTCCACATTCTCTGATTCTATATTCTATTAAGATACAGACTATGTGGTCATCATCCTTCATATACTCACATTCCTTTAAAAAAAAAGCTTAACAACAATGTTTTCTTTAAAATGAGATAGATTATGTTGGGTATACCACTGACATTAATAATATTTCTGTGGATTATAGCTATTCAAGTCGATTCAACTCAATGACAGCATTTGGAGCAGCAGATCAAGGACATAATAAAAACAGAAAAATAACCTATAATCTTTCTACTGATATAAAAGCAAAGCTAAACAATTGCTTTTCTTCCAGTTTAGGACAAGTCTACATACCACAAAATAAGGTAAAAGGGTTATACAACCACCTACATAAAGCATACACAAACAAAGAAAAGAAAAAGAAAAAAAAACTACCACCAAGACCTCATTCCCCTGCCCTCATTCACAAAACTCAACAAATTAGATACCTGGATAATTAACTTTAAAATGCAAACTACTAAGAAAGTAATTATATAGGGCAATGGGGGAAATTGTCATTTCAGACCATTTCTAGACCATTAGAAGGCAGAAAAAATAACTTAAGTCACAAAAATCACACAGAAGGTATAAATACTTGAACTCAGTAGGAAACAATTCTAAAAAAATAAACAGGACTGAAGGCCAAGAACAAAAAAAAAAGCATAATATAAATGCCCTATGTCCTTTTCAAAAAATCTCTTTGTCCTTTTATTCTTTTAATAGCTTCTTTTTTCTATTCACTTGAAATTATTCTTTCAAAATCTTCTTCATATGGGGCTGTTACTAATGTCATCCACCTACAAGCAAAAAACTCTGTATACTAATATATACATTTTGGCTTTTCTTCCTGATCTTTGTTGGACAGATTATACATAGATGTCATAATGCTGTACACTGCTGGGATCTAACACCAAGGTATATCTTTGTTCCTGGATATTTTTCTTTTACTTACTCTTTGAGAAAGACAGCAAAACATGCTGGAGCATGTTTAGTTTAAGTTTGTTTGAAAAGATATGTGTAAGACAGAAATGCAAAGTCTGAAATAGTGTTAATTAGGAAACATATCAATGTAAAGAATTGGTCTAACATCCTACAGAAATACAAAGATAATGCCATTTACCACTCTGTTTTCCTCTTTGTTTTTAATGTGTTGCATTAAAAATACTGATCAGGGACTTCCCTGGTGGCACAGTGGTTGAGAGTCTGCCTGCCAATGCAGGGGACATGGGTTCGATCCCTGGTCTGGGAAGATCCCACATGCCGCAGAGCAACTAAGCCCATGTACCACAGCTACTGAGTCTGCACTGTAGAGCCCGCGAGTCACAACTACTGAGCCCGGGTGCCTAGAGCCTGTGCCCCACAACAAGAGAAGCCATCGCAGTGAGAAGCCCGTGCACTGCAACGAAGAGTAGCCCCCACTCTCCTCAAGTAGAGAAAGCCCGTGCACAGCAAGGAAGACCAAGTGCAGCCAAAAATAAATAAATAAATAAATTTATTTTTTAAAAAAATACGAATCAAAGGATACTACCCATCCTTTGGTATTTATTGCCTCAAGCTTCTCCATAGAAGAGCACTGTTGAACACATGGCTTATTCTACCTTTTTAGGATTCTGGAACTGAAATTTACTGAGCTGGACACATGTCAACCATAGGAAATTTAGCACTTGTTGAAACTAAGCATAGCTTTCTTCGTGTTTCTAGGTTCTTTTCCATTAGTCAGTTTTTATGAGTAATTTAGTATCAACTCTGAATGTATATAGGCCACACTGTCTTTATTATAGCAGTAACACATTTTTTAGATTATATTCTGGATATTTCTATATTATAAGACCTACAGGTTTGTCATTCTTTAAGATTGCTTTGGCTATTTCTAGCCCATTGTATATTTACATGTATTTTAGAACCAGCTTATCATTTTCTGCAAATAAAATCTAGAAAATTTATTAGAATTATGTTGAATATGTTTATTAGAATTATGTTGAATATTGAATTATGTTGAATTATGTTGAATATGTAGAATTATGTTGAATATGTAGAATTATGTTGAAAGACTGACATCAGTTTCTTTCGAGTTCTACAATCAATGAACATAACTTTTTCTGATTTGGGTTTTTTTTTTTTTTAATGGAGATACAATTCACATACCATAAAGTTCACCCTTTTAAAACATGCAATTCACTGTATAGCACAGGGAACTCTTCTCAATACTCTGTAATGACCTATATGGGAAAAGAATCTAAAAAAGAGTGAATATATGTGTATGTATAACTGATTCACTTTGCTGTACAGTAGAAACTAACACATTGTAAATCAACTATACTCCAATAAAAATTTAAAATAAAATATGTAATTCAGTGGTTTTCAGTATATTCACAAGGTTGTACAACTATCATCACTATCTAATTCCAGAATATTTTCATCACCCCCCCCCCAGAAAAACCCCACATCCATTAGCAGACATCCCCATTCCTGCTGAGCCCCTGGCAACCACTAATCTACTTTCTGTCTCTATAAATTTGCCTATTCTGGACAATTCCTATAAAAGCAATCATACAAAACCTGGCCTTTTGTGACTGATTTCTTTCACTTAGTAAAATATTTTCAAGGTTCATCCATGTTATACCATGTATTAGTACTTTGTTCCTTTTTGTAGCTGAATAATATTCCATTTTATAGTCACACCACATTTTGTTCATCCATTCATTGGTTAATAGACAACTGAGTCGCTTCCACTATTTTAGCTATTATGAATAATGTTCCTATGAACATTCATGTTCAAGTTTTTGTGTAAACATGTTTTCAGTTCCCTTAAGTATATACCTAGGAGTAAAATTGCTTGGTTATATAGTAACTCTACATTAAACTTTTTCTGGAACTGCAAACTGTTTTCCAAAGCAGTTGCACCATTTTACATCCCCACCAGCATTGCATGAGGGATAGTTGATGTTTCTAGCACTTATTATATACCACACACTGTTCTATAGGCATTTCATGTGTTAAGTCACTTAATTCTCACAAAAATTCTGAGTAAAATTAAAAGTAAATAATAAACATAAAGAAAGATGTAAGGAATATAATCAAGTTAATCAGATGTAACCTTAATAGACACTGTCAGAATGCATTAAAAAACAAACTTAGTCATGTGATATTTAATATAAAGTTATTAATAGAAAGCTGAAAATAAATGGATGGGAATTCTTATTAAAGAAAGTAAATTAAGTATTTATGTCTTCTCCCTCCTGAAATCCACAAAAGCAATTGAAAGAAATAAAAAATATAGACATACTGGGACTTCCCTGGTGGCACAGTAGTTAAGACTCCACACTCCCAATGCAGGGGGCCCAGGTTCCACCCCTGGTCCGGGAACTAGATCCCACATGCATGCCGCAATTAAGAGTTCCCATGCCACAACTAAGGAGCCGGCAAGCCGCAACTAAGGAGCCGACGCAACCAAATAAATAATAAATAATAAAAATACACAAGGATATTTTAAAAACATATATATATATAGACATACTGACAAAGAGAATTAAAGGTAGTGATTAAATTATGACATAGTATGAGTGTGTTTCGTGTTTGGTAATTGCAATCGTTGTTGCTTTTGTTGTGGTCATCCATTTACAATGCTTGGTGTCAGTTTATTCATCTCTTGTAAAAATAAAGTACAGTGTGTGTGTGTGTGGAAAAAAAACAAAAACCAAAAAACAAAACAGGTAGCAATTAATTCTTTTTATTGTGATGGTAAATGGGAATTGTTTCCTTAATTTCTCTTTCTGATTTTTCACTGTTAGTGTATAGACATGCAAGAGATTTGAAGCAACAGACAAAGGATTAATCTCCAAAATATACAAACAGCTCATGGTGCTCAATATCCAAAAAACAAACAACCCAATTAAAAAATGGGCAGAAGACCTAAATAGACATTTCACCGGAGAAGACATACAGATGGCCAAGAGGCACACGAAAAGATGCTCAACATCTCTAATTATTAGAGAAATGCAAATCCAAACTACAATGAGGTATCACCTCACACTGGTCAGAATGGCCATCATCAAAAAATCTACAAACAATAAATGCTGAGGAGAAGAGGGAACCCTTTTGCACTGTTGGTGGGAATGTAAATTGGTACAGCCACTGTGGAGAACGGTATGGAGGTTCCTTAAAAAACTAAAAATAGAACTACCATATGACCCAGCAATCCCACTACTGGGCATACCCTGAGAAAGTACACATGAAAGGACATAATTCAAAAGGACACATGTACCCCAATGTTCACTGCAGCATTATTTACAATAGCCAGGATATGGAAACAACCTATATGTCCAACAATAGATGAATAGATAAAAAAGATGTGGTACATACATACAATGGAATATTACCCAGCCATAAAAAGGAACGAAATTGGGTCATTTGTAGAGACGTGGATGGACCTAGAGTCTGTCATACAGAGTGAAGCCAGCCAGAAAGAGAAAAACAAATATCGTATATTAACACATATATGTGGAATCCAGAAAAATGGTACAGATGAACCTATTTGTAGGGCAGGAATAGAGACGTAGACATAGAGAAAGGACATGTGGACACGGCAGGGGAAGGGGAGGGTGGGATGAATTGGGAGATTAGGCTTGACCTAAATACACTACCATGTGTAAAATAGATAGCTAGTGGGAACCTGTTGTATAGCACAGGGAGCTCAGCTCGGCGCTCTGTGACAACCTAGATGGGTGGGATGCGGGGGGTGGGGGCGGAGGAGGTCCAAGAGGGAGGGGATATAGTATACATATAGCTGATTCACTTCATTGTACAGCAGAAACTAACACAACATTGTAAAGCAATTATAATCCAATTTTTTAAAAAAGGAAAATATGGAAACTATAAAAAAAAAAAAAGGTAGTGATTAAGAAAAAAGATACTACCAAGTATTTGAACCTGGAAATGTCAGACTAGCAGACTCAGCTGATGAGAGAAAGCTAAAACTAGGCCAGCAGCCAAGTAAGCTTATTTTAGCTGTACAACTTAAGGTGAGGCACCCAGTGACTCTAAAGATTGGGGTTCAGGACATTTCAAAGTATGCATAAGGAAGAATTAAAGTCCACACCCCTACTCAGCACAATCAAGGTTTGAAGACCAGCTCTATTTATCACCTGTGTAATCCTAGACAAATTCCTGAACCTCTCTGAGCTCAGTTTCTTCATCTGGAAAATGAATATGTTCAATTTAGTACATGTGAAGCCATTAGAACAGTGCCTGTCACACAGTAAATTCTGAATGAAGACTGGGTATTAATAAGAGCTCCAGAAGGAAAATGGAGAGAAGGAAATTACCAAACTAACATATTTTAAAAGTCCATAACTAAAGGACACAAGTTTCTAGATTAAAGAAGCTCAGCTGGTGCCCAGTACAATGAATCTAAGGAGACTCCCTCCAGGGCACAATATCTGTCTAGAAAAAAAAAAAAATCTAAAAACTTTTAAAGTGAAAAATCAGGTCACATTCAAAGGATAAGAAGTGAGAATTGCATTTGATTTCTCAACAGCAACTCTAAAAGCTAGTGTTTTCCTGAAAACTTCTAAGGGAAAGATGAACTTCCAATTTAGAAATTTAAACCCAACCAAATATTAATCAAATTGGAGAGTAAAGATGTCTTCAGACATAAAGATCTCAAAAAATTTATCTCCCATGCATCATTTCTTAGGAAGCTACCTGAGGCGGTGACAAACAAAACTTTGGGCTTAAAACAAGAAAGAGGAAGACTTAGAATACAGAAAATAGGGGATCCAACAAAAAAGGTTGGTAATAGGAATTCACAGGATGATGAGAGAAGTCCCAGGCTGATGACTGCTCAATAGGCTTGCAAAGTAAGCAGTCCACAGTGGAGCACAATGATGGAAGGTTCCAGAAGGAACAACTAAAGAAAGAGAAATGGCACTCAAATGATCAGTTTTTAGTCTATTTTTCAACTTGGCAAATAATGTGGGGCTGAATTAGTGACAAATACATAATAAAATGAAAAGAAATATAAGACAATTACCAAATTCAGGAAAAACAAAAGGTTAAACAAGCAAGATAATGTGCAACATAGCACAAAAATATGATTGATATAAACATTTTCATATAGTGAATTTTCATATAAAGAAAATTCTGATATTAAGAAAAACATGACATTTATAATGGGAAGACTGAAAGAATAAAACTGTGTATGACTGGTAGTGGGAGAAGGTATAAGAAAACTGAATCTCACAAAATTAGTAGGAAGTCCATTGGTGATGTCTGAAAATGGGAAAAAATCAATCATTATAGTATTCTTTTATTTTTAAATATGCAAGGAAATAATAAGAAAAAAGAGCTAAAATTTTTTAAAGTAATTGCCAACAGGGAACAGGCCTCAGGACTAAGGAGACCTGTAATATTATGTATTTCAGGCCTTGCAATTTTTTTGTAATATTAGGTACCTCAACTAAAAATGTAAATTTCAAGTAATAAAACCAAATGAAGAGATGGTCAAAGAGATTCAAGGCAGATATAAAATGAAGTAAAGTATACATGTATATAATGGAATATTAGTCATAAAAAAGAATGAAATAATGCCATTTGCAGCAACATGGACGGACTTAGAGATTGTCATACTGAGTGAAGTAAGTCAGAGAAAGACAAATATTGAATATCATATGATATTGCTTATATGTGGAATCTGAAAAAACGGTACAAATGAATTTATTTACAGAATATAGAGTCACATATGTAGAAAACAAATTTATGGTTACCGGGGGGAAGTGGGGGGCGGGATAAATTGGGAGACTGGGATTGAAATAGTTACACAACTATATATAAAACAGATAACTAATAAGGACCTACTGTATAGCACAGGGAACTCTACTCAATACTCTGTAATGACTTATATGGGAAAAGAATCTAAAAAAGAGTGGATAAATGTGTAACTGATTCACTTTGCTGTACAGCAGAAACTAACACAAGATTGTAAATCCACTATAAAGTAAAGCAGGAGTAGCAATATTAATAGCAAAAAAAGATGAAATATAAATTAAATATAAATTTAAGTACTAAATTAAGTAAAAAGTAAAATTATGTGATGATAAAAGGTAGAATTTTCAAAGATGATTAAACATTCATAGACTTGCTTTCCCTAAATATACAGAGCTAAATACATGAGGATTTTTTTAATGCAAATTTAATTATAATCCAATTAAAGGGACTTCCCCTCCCAACCAAGATGGAATAACAGGAACCAGATTTACCCTGCTGCCAGAAACAATTAAGTAACCAACAGAATATATGAATTACGGTTTTCAGGACACTGGACATCAGGCAGTGGAAACAGTGATCCCTAAGAGTGAAAAACAAGATGAGCCCTTAAACCTCCCCAGTTTACTGCCCAGAGAGAGTTTCTAACCATAGTGCAGGGAGGTGAAACTGAGGCAGAACCCAGTGAACTTCCTGAATTGAGGAGATCTAGAATTCTATACACAGTGAAAATATCTTTGAACAACAAAAGCAAATAAAGACTTTTTCAGATATACAGAAGCTGGAAAAATTTATTACCAGCAGACCCGCATTCTAAGAAATGTTAGAAGAAGCTCTGTAGACAAAGGTAAATAATACCAGATGGAAATATGGCTCTATATAAAAGAATTAAGATAACCAGAAATAATAACATTAGTCAATATGTAGACTTTTTCTCAGTATTTAAATCTTTGAAAAAGATACTTGAAAATTTAAACAAAAATAATAACAATGTAGTATGGGATTTGTAACATATATAAATGTTAAATACATGACAATAGTAGTACAAAAGTCAGGAAGGAAGAAAGAGAAGTATGTTATTGTAAGATTTTTATAGTAAACATGACATGGTATAATGTCACTTGAATGTAAACTGTGGTAAGTTAAAGATATATACTGTATACCCTAACACAAGCGCTAAAATAGCAAAGCAAAGAGTTATATAGCTAATGAATCAAAAAAGGAAATAAAATGGAATTATAAAACAGCTTCAATTAATTAAAAAAATAAGAAAAAGAAAAAAAAAACAAGGGGATAAATAAACAAATAGCAAGGTGATAGATTTAAGCCTAACCATATCAATGATCACATTAAATATAAATGGTCTAAGTATCATAACTAAAAGGCAAAGATTGTCAGATTGGATATAAAAGCAAAACATTCTGCCTACAAAAAACACATTTTAAATACAAAGTCACATTTAGGTTAAAAATAAAAGGATGTAAAAAGACACACCATGGTAACATTAATCAAAAGAAAGTGATGGTATTATTCAGACTATTACTAGATTGCAGAGTAAAGAATATCATAGCTATACAGGGATCAATTTACCAAGACAACATAATAATCTTAAACTTTTTGCACTTAATAACATAGTTTCAAAGTACATAAAGCAACAACTGGTAGAAATGCAATGAGTAATAGATAAATTTACAGTTATAGTTAGGGATTTCAATACCCATCTCTCAATAATAGATAGAACAAATAAACAGAATCTGTAAGAATATAGACTCGAACAACATAATCAACCAACATGTCCTAATTAACTATCCAACAAGAGCAGAATACACATTCTTTTCAAGTGCACATGGAACATTCACCAAGATAGACCATATTTGGCAGCATAAAACAAATCTTGATAAACTTAAAACAATTCAAGTCATACAAAATGTATGGTCGCTAACTACAGTGAAAAAGAATTAAAAGGAACACACCAAAAAAAAAGAAAAAGTGGTAGAGGTTAGCTGTAACATCAAGTTCTACATAACTGAACCTGACATATGTCCCAAGTTAGGAGTAAGTGCTGTGCAATGTTCTACCTGGTACATATGTCAGACCAATATTTGTCTTCTTGCCCCATTCATAAAGACTACTCTTGCCCTTAGTACCCAGACATGTCAAGCTTACAACTGGGTTTGCCTCAGTGTCTATTCCTCTTAGAAAAAAAGGAAGACATTTCTTTCACATACTGGTTGGCTCTCCTCACAGTTCAATCTTGTCTACAGAATATTTTGCAAATATCTCTCCAAGTTCCTAAGTGTTGGTAGCATTTTACCCTAATTTCCAGCATTGGCCTGCCTTTTTCTCTAATTTTATATTCCTTTGATCATTTCAATGAGAATTTAGAAGAAATAGTTAAATGCACATGCTCAAACAACTTTAAGTCATAATCCATGTATCTTTGCTAATAAATTGCATTTTTTATTTCAAAGCACCAAGAAACATAGAATTTCATAAACTTTCCTTGTTTCATAAAACTGCATATTTAGTTTTTTGTCTAGATAATTACCTTCAAACATCTAGCTAAAGTAAAAAGCCTTCCCAAATATGTATATCAGAAAAATATATATCCATAGAGTCAATAGGCATATTCTTCATGCATTGCCTTCATAAAAATGTAACAGTGATTTTCAGAATTTTCAGAAGCCAAAAGTTAAAGAAAGAGACTTGGGGGAAAGAAGGAAAAAGAGATAAAATTAGCAACAGGCCAAAGAGCTAAAGTCCTTGTTCAATCATTGCCATAAAATGCGTGCAAGTGCGCACGCACTCACACACACACACACACACACACACACACACACACACCCCCTACCCTCTTTATTAAAATGCATAAAGCAGCCAGAAGCAGGAGCATCAATAAATTCTTCTGTATAAGCAGAATTTTTTAATGGCTCCCTGAACACTAATAACCACTGCTTTCTTATGTGTACTTGACTCTGTTTAACCTTTTTCTGGTGCTTTTTAACTTCTCCAAGTCAGGTACTAATATGGAACTAATGTGGGGTTTATTTTCCCTATAGGAATAGCAAAAAGAGCAGTGCACATTATCGTAATCACACAAGTCCTTCTAGCAGTGGTAGGACTTTAGATCAAAGCCTATGTACTATAGCTCAGGAAAAGAATTTAATAACAATTGCAAGTGTAAGCATCTTGTTTTTAAACTTCAGATATTTCACTGAATATTAGTCATGGAAAAAACACTCTTGGCAAGCAAGTGACCCAGTAGGAGGGAAAATGGACATCTTGTCAGTCCTAAGTTGCTGTTGGCCTCGGCAAAAAGGATACCCATGCAACAGCCAACCATCACAGCCTGACATTGATGAAGGATAGCTAGAAACACAAACCCTTTTTATCTTTGGAAGATAAATTTTTGAGGTGGTTCTCACTCCTGGAAATAATACAATTTAAGTGAATGGGGTAGGGACAATGTCGTATTTCTGCTCATATCAATCATGAACCTCAATATTCCAGGTTCCTTATGAGTTGCAACTTGAAAGCATTAAACCATATCCCCGACTCAGCATTTCTGCCTGTTTCATCTTCATTTAAAGTTGTTCTTTTTTATGATTTTTCTCTCACAGGATACCTTGGAGATGTGGCAAACACCTCCTTGGTGGAAATGAATAAGATACATCAAGATTTTTTCCTCCTGACTTTTAGCTGCTGGATACTTTTCAATTCTTTTATTTTTCAAAAACAGAGGTCACCCCAGCATCCTGACACTACAGTAGTTGTGTTCCAGCTGCATTAATACAGTTCCTACTGAGCTTCTGCAGAAAGAGGAATTCATTTGACACCAGCAAGGAGAAGACAAGGGAATAATTAAGAGAGGATGAATAAAGAATTTAAATGAAAGAGAATAGCAAGAACAAAGTAAATGACTATATGTGGGTGTGCATGTATGTATAAATGGGGGAACACAAGTAAAACTGTATAGGAAGAGGGTTACCCAGGAACCAATATATGTTATTTTTAAAAAAGAAAGAAATGAGAATTTGTTGGTCTTCAGTGAAACACAGCCACCTTAAAGTTTTTATCTGGGTCCAATTTAAATACCATCTTGAAATAAAAACTGAGGTAATCACTTTTCTCAGCTGAATAAAGACAGGTCTACTGAGCAGCCCACAGCAATAAAATTAGTTGCTTCCGATATTAGCCCAGTGTTTTCATCAAAGCTGTAGTCAGATATGTAGCTGGCCCAACACAGTTTTAAATCATTGCTCCGACACCCTAAATATGTTCATCATACTTGGAAATGCAGAGTGTTTGCACTCAAAAATTCTTTTCAGACACAGGATCCTCTATGCAAATGAACTTGGGTAATATTTACCTCTTATCTAAAGTTAGCTGGTTAACACTAAAATATCCTCTTCTGAGACGCATATCGACAGAAAGAAAAAGTTGAAACACATTTTCTCTGTTCTGTTCATTGTAAAATAACTAAAATGACTAGAATAAGCAAATATACCTGGTAAATATGTTCTGAAATACTGCTAAAGCAATTTTAAAAATATAGCCCTAAAAAGATCATTTACAACATGATATCCAAGAAAACTTTTAACTATAGCACTGATAGTGATGAAATAAAGATGTAAGCATCTGGCTAATTAGCCAACAAGATTTTAACTTATTTCCTTAAATTTTATTTGTGTAGTAAAAACTTACATCAAGCCAATGTACTTACGAATAATTTCCCTCTCACCTCCAAATGTAATAACTAATAACTATCAAAATTGGAGAATTTCTATAACCTTTCTTTTCTCCTTCTCATTCTCTAAAGTGAGCAGCTGAAAGTAAAAGTAATTTAAGAGATCTTAATTATGCAGAAACTATATAAATATCTTGGTAATAACTCAGTTAAGAGCTACCTGTATAGTTCTAGGTCAACTTTAATTAGGATGATGGTAACACTTAGTTGGTATGTTGGCCTCCACTTCATAGATGAGAACTCATCTATGTGCAAGGCACTGATTTTGTTTTGGTTTTATCATCCCCAATTTATAGGTGAAGAAACTAAGGCTTGGAGAGGTTCATGATTTTTTTTTTTAAGGTCACATGACTACCAAGCCAAGATTTAAACGCAGGCCAGTCTAACTTCAGAGATGACCCTCTTCTCCACTACACTTACTGCCTCCCTAATACTGACACATTCTAACGATTCCTATTCACAACTGTTCAGTTATCAGTGTAAAATTATATATCTTTCTGTGCATCCTGGATTCTGTTTCATCTACATCTCAAGGGTCAGTGCTTTACAAATTCTATTTTAAAGAATCATATTTCCAGTTTGACCACTAGCACCTCCAAGAATTAGATTTTTCACCTTCATGTTATATATGGAAAATAATCATTGATAGCATCATGTTCTGAAGTGGAGAGTAGTAAGAAGAAATCTAAGTAAGCCATTTTCTTTTTAAATTTTAAAAAAATATTTTCTACTACCTGTTTAAATTTTTCAAAATTTGAAATTCCTTCAACTCTAGCTATGCCAATTCTGCAATTCTTCTTAAATGGCCAGCTTTTATAAGGAGCAGGCAGGATTTCCAGCTCCACACAGTAATAATAGTGATAATAATACCTGTGTTTTTATAGCACCTTTTCTCCCAGGAGCTCCAGTTATTGGATTAACTCTACTGGTTTCCCTTGCCAACCTACTTCCAAATACTATAATACCTTTTATTACTGTGCATTATAAGGAGAGAAAAAGTATTTGAAGTGTAAATAATATGCTAAAGAATCAGTAAATATAGATTTTACCTAATGCAAACACATTTCAAGAAAAATGTATATATTTTAACAAATATCTGGCCCATTATTAGGAGAATTTTTTACTTCTTTTCACCTCTAACTGAATTAAATTTCCATGGTTAACAGTTACCAGCAAAGTTTTAACTATTTGAGTGTTTGGTTAATGCATAAGGAGATAATCAAGTTGGCATTTCCGTACTTAGTTTAGTATGAAATTAAGTATCCAAAAAAACATCTGAATGTGGACAAGATCTTTTAATTAAATGGCATCTTAAGAAAATATCTCTTAAAAAGGGAAAAAACAAGTTATCTATACATTCTGAGGCAGCTAACCACCTATTTTCTTGCACTAAGCCAAGACTGTAACCTGTGAACTTCGTATAATTTTGCTTCTACCACAAGTACTCCCATGTCATACTGAAATATCCAAACGCTTTGATTTGCCTATACAGTGCTGACTGAAACACAGTGACTGCTTATTTACCATGAGTGAAAGTTACTCAAAGAATCAACCCACCCCAAATTTTTACTTCTTAGAAAATATTGTAATTATGTAGACAATATGATGCTGACTGGTCCACGTGGCTTCTTTCTTTCCAGAAATATCCATGCAAGCAAGGATCCAGACAGCCAGATGTGGTATATTTACTTTTGTGATCTCATTGTTTATGACAGTCAAGTCAAACAGAAACTTTTCTGTGAATCAACCCCAGTTTCCCAGTCGCTGAGTATGAATGCTCCTGTGGACATTTGTTGTAAATAGTTTGACCACATTTGTCACGTGTCTGGAACTTACTTCAGAGGCAAAATGGCAATATGCAGCATATGGGCTTAGAATTCACAAAAAGTCCTCTCGTGAGGGGAAAGATTAGAATTACATGATCATAGCAGAGGAAGTTGTTAACTCAGCAATTCCAGACAGAGTGTCCTGCCAAGCAGCAGAGGGTGAATTGGGGGAGACAGAATAGGGTAAGAAATTAAAATGAGACCAGAACATCACAAATTGAAAATGATAGTGATAAAGTGAAAGTTAAAACAATGACTAGGTATACTATATATATATAGTTTACATATGTCTGTAAAAGTAGCACCTGGTAAGAATCTACAGTTAGAGTTAATCAGAGTACTTTCTTTCTTCCTCATGAGAAATGTCTAAGACAAAACAAACTGATTTCATAGTTGTTATAATATCCAACATTTGTAAATATTTATTCAGTACCTCCCCACATAACTAGTACTATGGTAGAAGTATACCTAAATGTTAAAGAGAAATAATTAATTTAGAACCACCTGTACACTTGCTTTTTTTAATCTGAAAGACTACAGATTAAAATATTACCTCAAATTTTATTCTGCTAATAGAAGTGAATGGCAATGATTGGTCTACGTTGTCTTGTCCAAGCTTCCTTGTGACAAATAGATGTCAGTTTCATTAACTCCTGTTGCAAAGTACAAACACTAGCTACACATGTGAAAGATATGTGAATCTCAGTGAGATTTCACAGTAGAGATTTTGTTCTTTCTTTTGAAGGTGTTATCAATGCCGTCACAACCAAGGGGAACAATAAATCTCTTGGATCTAATGGCACACCCAATGAGCAGGGTACTATTCAGAGGCGAAGCTTTTCTTCGATAACTAATACACCAAAGAAAACCCACAAGTTTTTTCAAAAGGGTGATTATCCTCATTGTCTTTAAAAGCTCTCTATTCTCTACTGGTGATAATATAATGAGTTTTTCAGGATGACTTTTGCGAGTAGGTTGTGTTTCCAAACATGGCCGAAACCCATCTTTTGCAATGATAACCTTTCCACTTCCCTGTAAGGAGGTAGAGTTTATTCTCTTCTCCTGAAATGTGGACTGGCCCTGTGACCAACTTTGATCACAGGATCAATCCAGATGTGGTAGAAGTGACATTGTAAAACATCACAGGCCAGGCCTTAAGAGATCTGCAGCTTCTGTCTGACCTCCAGCATGCCCCATGTGGAACCAGCTGCCATGCTGCAAGCAAGTTCAACCTATCCTTAGAATATATTCTTCCTACCTTATTTCTTGCTGAAGATGGTTTCACATAATTAGGGCCACTTCAAATCCCAACGGCAAAAAGTTTTAATGCCTAAGGTAATTCTTCTTAAAAAGTGTATCAACTTCCTTAAAATTCTGAAAAGGCTATCCTTATAAAAAGGGCCTGAACATATTTTTATTTGTTTGGGCAGGAAAAGTCCTCTGAGCTTAAAAAACCTGGGTTTCAGTCCCAACTCTGCCATATTATTTGAGTCTACATCTTGTCACCACTAAAATTTGAAAAATAATGAGAATTCAATGAGATAACATGTGGGAAAGGCTTGTAAATGGTAAGTCATTCTGGAAAAAAAAAAGGGAGACATTATTCAATAGGCCATTTGTACATAGTAAGATTGTAGTCCCATACAGAAGTGGCTCTGCGTTGCTATATCCAGCTTTCTGAAAATATGAATTCAGGCTATGACTTTCCCAGCAGGAGGGCACCCAGTCCAACTGCAGGAGACTCAGCAGGCACTGGCCTTTGTATATTCATTCAACAAGTATTAATTTGGCATTAATGTAGCTGGCACTGTTCCAGGCACAGGTACACAGCATGAACAAAAACAAAATCTAGGCTCTCTTGGAACTTTTATGTGCATGACTAGAGACATGTTATCATGCTAGTAAGAGCTAAGAAAAGAATAAGTAAATCTAGGTATGGAAAAAGACAGTAATCAGGAGGGTAAGAGATTTTTTTAGGGAAGGACTCTCTGATACGGTAAACTTATGTAGAGACCTGAATGAAGGGAACAAACCCTACAAATATGTGAGAAAGGATATTCCAGGCAGTGGGAACAACCACTGCAAAAGCCCTGAGATGGTATCATGCTCACTGTGTCCATGACCAGCAGGGAGGCTGGTACAGGTGAGATGGAGGCAGCAATGAGAAGAGTGATAGGAGGAGAGCAGAGAGGTCTCTATCAGGTAAGGTGTGGTGGACCACAGAAACAACTTTAGATTTACTCCAAGTGAGAAGAGACACAAAAAGAGGTCTTGAACAGAGCAGAAGCATAACACAATCTATCTTTTTAAGAGATCAGGTAGCTGGGTGCAGAATACATCATGGAAGGGAAGCAGCAGCCTATATAGAATGCTTTTGCAGAAGTCCTGGCAAGAGGTGATGCAGCTTGGACTCAGGCTGTGGTGGTCAGAGGGTTAGAAGTGGCTGGATCCTGGATCTTCTTCAAAATCAGTGCCAGCAGATTTGCCAATAGATTGGGGTAGTGGGTGGGAAGTAAAAAGGAGTCAAGAAAGAGATGGATTATACTGTTTCCAAGCAAACAAAACAACAATTTTACGGTTAGTTTTGCTGAAAGATAACCAAAAAATAGGTCATCTTTAGCACCAGGTTTTCAATGTCCTGGCCAAAGGGGAAAAAAAGTATTTTTTAATGCCAGTAATCTCTTTAGAAATTATTTAACTGTCATATAAATGTACTGATTTGGGGGAAGTATTGTGAGATGCACAAAACCAACTCAAATTCTATTTTCTTTAGTTAAAGCTTTATAACTAAGCACAGCTGCAGACTACCCAGGCATAATTATAGCTTCCCCTGGCAGGCAGGCCCCTTGGTTTGAAGCATAGCATTTCATTAATAAAATGAAAGAATGTATGAAATTGTATTTTTAAACAGTTGAAATGGAAGGAGACTCGTAGGTGGCAGGCTCTCTTGACTAGGCCGCAACCTAGTGTGTTCAAGTGTCACATGAACATCGCCTGTCACACATCCCATCCTAGCACGAGTGAGGCTGGCCTTCCCATGCGGTGTTCAGGTAATACACTGGGCCTTCTTAATGCAGACACTCTTGTAATTTCACAGCATTACAGGGAAGGAAAAGGCACAACCCGTGGGCATCCTTACTGCACTCACGTTCTACATGTATCTTTGTTTTCTCAGACTAACAGGTTACCAAGAAGCAGTATTAAAAGAAAATGCATGCAACTGACAAAAATTATGTTGTGCACTGTCCAGTGATTTCTCATTTATCTGCTCAACTATTTGCATTTCACTGTATTATTAAATTACTGCATATACTAATTAGCACCACAACTCCCAAAACATGACATTTTCAATTCCTCCTGGAGCTACCAACAAAATCCAAGTACTTTTTTACAAAAGTAAAAATCTATGTTTGTCCTCTGTGGGATTTAATCCTTGATAAAGAGAAGAAAATTTAATTTTATGTTGTTTCGAATTACCCATTTTACAGATGAGAATTAGATTTTCTCCCTAGACCCTAACGTTACATACTAAATCACAGCCCTTCGAAGTAAGTAAACTGAAATGTTTTAAGAAATGAAATAATTGACAAAGTCCTGTTGTTTTTAACACAGGACTGTGTAATAGCTGTTGTTTTTAACACAGCTCCCTTAAAACCTGGAGATAAGTGATGTTTGTGAATAACAATGTAAGAATGGATTTAGTAACTCCATAGAGTTCTTTTCAAATGCTCATAAAACATTTTTTAATTAATCCAGTGGTAAGTCATAAAGAAAATCATACAGCAATATTCTCTGGCTACAGGAAATAAAGAAATTAACAACAAAAGCAAAACCAAAAACTAACCACCTAGAAATTTTAAAACACTCTTCTGAATAGCTCAATATCTAAGAATAAAATTATAGACTATTTAGAAATTAATGATGGTTCCCACTAATAAAAACCAGAACTTCTTAGAGAAGTGACAGATCCCAGATCTGGGGCAAGAGTTGTATAATGTAAGTCTGGGCAAGTTATCAAAGACTACAGGGGTCACATGAAAAGGACCTAGGATCAATGCAGAGGGCTTCCAATGGCCAAAGATGGGACAATGTGAACGCTGAAAAAGTAATGACAATGGATTGAAACACAAACATATTAAAATCTATGCATTTTTAATAACACTTTCTAGAGATTTCTAGAGTACCAACTCACTTTGAAAAATTGTAAATAAGAGATTCCAGAATTTATCCTGCCCTCCTCTATGAAATCTATCTCAGGGTAAACATTTAGTTGATATAAAGAATTAATAGAAGGCTTCCCTGGTGGTACAGTGGTTGAGAGTCTGCCTGCCAATGCAGGGGACACGGGTTCGAGTCCTGGTCTGGGAAGATCCCACATGCCGCGGAGCAACTGGGCCCGTGAGCCACAACTACTGAGCCTGCGTGTCTGGAGCCTGTGCTCCGCAACAAGAGAGGCCACGACAGTGAGAGGCCCACGCACCGCGATGAAGAGTGGCCCCCGCTCGCCGCAACTAGAGAAAGCCCTCGCACAGAGACGAAGACCCAACACAGCCAAAACTAAATTAATGAATTAATTAATTTAAAAAAAAAAAAAAAGAATAGAATCAAAACTCCCCACTTTGCAACCTCTAATGAAATAATGCATCTGGGCAATGATCATGGATGGCTGCTAACACCATTAGGTAAGACTACTGTAATGGGGAACCTTATAATGGATGGATCAGGCTGAAAGCACCTGAGCACATTGATCAATCTTAATAGCACAAGAAGAGAAATAATCAGACATTACAGGCCTCTTGATATTATAAGAAGTGCACAGCACCAGCTATGAGAGATTCTTGCCAAAAATATTAAAACTCAAGCCTGAATCTGATCAAGCTTTTAGTTATAACGCCCGTATACAGGAAATCCAGGGATAAATGAACATGTTAAACAACACCATGGAGATAAAATCAGCCAAGTTTTACACAACAAATGGCCATTCCATTTCTTTACCAAAAAACAAAAACAGAATGAGAAAAAGGAGGAAGGAATGATATAGGTTGAGAGAGCCATAACAATCATATACTATGTATGGACCTTATTTGGCTGCTGACTCAAGAAACCAAGTGTAAAAAGATATGAGATAAGTGGGGGAAATTTAAACACTGGCTGGTTATTAAATGATATAGAGAATTTTTGTTACTTTCCCCATTTGGAGATGATGATGTTTGTTTAAGAGTTCAAGTCTGTTAGAGATGCAAATGGAAGTACTTACAGATAAAATAATATGTCTGACTTTGCTTTAAAGTAGTCCAGAAGGTTGAGAGAGTAAGGTATGGATACACAAGAATGGACACATTTGTTGAAATTAGTGACATGAAACTAAGGCTTCATTATTCTAATCTCTCTACATTTTTGCATGATTAAAATGTTTCATAATAAATTTTTTTAAAGGATATGAATGACAATGAGAATACCATACATCAAAATGTATAAGATGAAAAGTGACATCAGCATCACGGCAAAGTAAGACGTCTACTGTTTTGTCCTCCCTGTCACCACCAGCACCACCACCTCCCGCCAACAATAATAATGCAGCATCCATCCACCAACAGAAGTGCCTTGTGGGAAATACAGAATCCAGCACTATATGTCAAGAGACCCAGGAGGAGTCTCACCCATCCAGCATTAGGTAATAGACATACAGACCTCAGTCCTGGCTGTGGACCCTGCAGTAGCCCATGAACTGGCTCCAGCCACTCTTGGCTATGGTCCGGGAGCCCCTGGAAAACACTGTCTTAGACAAATACCCAAGAACAAGAGAGCCTTTGTGGAAGGCCAGGTCACCAAAGAGGTTCCAGTATACCCTTGGAGGGGAAAAAAAAAAAAGAATTTGATGCTTTGGAAAGGGTAAGAAGAACAGCTTGACTTTACCTGCAGCACCTCTCCCCCAAGACAACACAGCTTATGGCCAAGAGAGTTTCTCCACCTGTGATTTCTCTCGCCAGGGAAAGTAGAAGGACGTAAGTGAGGACCCAGCTTCCCCAGCTGTGTGGGATACTGCCGAAGAGGCTCATTTCTCTCTTCCCCCACTCGGAGTAGTAAATCGTGAGCTGCATGAAGAGGCTGGAAGGAAGAGGCTGGGAATGTGCGGCAGATAGGACTCTCAGAGGATATTAAAAAGGACACAGGTCCTACACATTGTGTCACAGACTCCATCAAGAAGCTCACCCATGACCCCCTGGGAATGCCTCACCTGTGGATCCCCCCCCAACTAGCCCATGGGCACTACCAGCATGCCTCACCTCCACACACCCTGACCCTGTGGCTAGCTCCCTGTGCCTGTTCCCAGTTGCAGTGGTGAAAGTGAGCTTTGGCAGATGGCTGGTGAGAACACACAGAAAGCTGGCCCAAATCTGTGAGGCAGGGAGAGACCACAAACTTGAGCTTTAGTGCCATCTTTTGGAAAACAAAAGGGAGAATGTCAGCACCTGTCCTAGTGTGTTGCAGGATCAAGGGAAAACATACAAGCTTAAGAATTCTGACAAAAGGAAGCAAAAAGTGTGAGCATGTATATCCAGAGAAGGTCTGAGAAAGCCTCAGAATCACTAGCAGAACTGACAGAAGGTATTTCTCTCCTGAAGGCAGTTAGTGAAATGAAGGAGGTAATTACTATTTCAAATGTGAAGACTCAATGCAACACTTAGAGCATCAACAGCAGAATGTACCAACCAGAACAAAAATCTGTGAGATAGAACACAGGAACTTTGAAATTACCCATTCAAAGGAGAAGAAAATCATGAAAAAAAGAAAGCCTACATGATCTATGGCATATCATGTAAACAACAAGTGACTGAGTTATTGGAGTTCAAGGAGAAGAGAGGGAAAAGGGGGCAGAAAGCTTACTGAAAGAAAAAATGGCTGAGAACTTCCTAAATCTGGTGAGAAATTTGGATAACCAAGTTCATGAAGCTCACTGGTCACCAAACAAAACCAACTAAAGAGATCCTCTCGAAGATACATTAAATAAAGCTTTCAAAAATCAAAGTCTAAGAATCTTAAAAGCAGCAAGAAGAAAGAAGCTTTTAACTTCCAAGGTAACCTCCATAAGGGTATCAGTGGATTTCTCAGCAAAGAGCTTACAGGCCATGAGAGAGTGGAATGATACATTCAAAGTGTTGAAAGAAGAAAACTACCAACCAGGAACATTCTATCCAGCAAAGTTATCCTTCAGAAATGCACGAGAGTTAAAGACTTTCCCAGACAAACAAAAGCTGTGGGGATTCAAAACCAGTACCATGAAAACATACAACACACTGGTAAAGGTAAGAATACAGTCAAATTCAGAATATTCTAATACTTTAAATACTCTAATACTCCAAAACCCCCATCGAAATGGGTAGGAGATGCTAAGACACAAACTCACCATAAACCCCACCCCCCACATGGTGACACACAACACGGAAGGAATTCACAACTCCCACTCCCTGAGGAGTGAAGGATTTGGACCCCGCATCTGGTGCCCAACTTCCACCTGAGAGATGGATTCCCAAAACATCTAGCTTTGAAAGCCAATAGGCTTGTGTCCACAAGAATCCACAAAGCAAACTGAGAGAGTTCTTAAAGGGCTCAGGTGGACTCACCATGGCTAATCCCTCAGGGCCCAGCAAAGAGGCAGCAGACAGAAAAAAGCCCAGTCTTTCCATGAATGAGGTCTATTTGCTCATCTTAAAAGCTTTGGCCAGAAGGACAGACTTCTAATTTAAAATACATCAGAAGTCACTCTAATATTCTCCAGAGAACACAGAAACAATCTCTAGTAAGTATATCCAACAAAATAAGACAGAAAACCCAAATAAACACTTTAAGAATGAGCAAGAGGCCATACTCACAAATATGGGAAAAATTTTTTAACGTAAAATAATAATACTGAGTTACAATAAAGCAAAAATCTAGATGAAATGGATGATTTCTAATAAAAATGACCCAAATTAACTCAAGAAAATAGATAAAATACAAAAATACTAATAATCACAAAATGAATAGAAATGATAGTTTAAGATCTAACCCCAAAAAGGCATCAGTCCAGATTGTTTTATCATTCTTACTTTTAATCATTCAAAAATATCAGTAGAACAGAAAATATACCAGGCACTATTCTTAATGATTGAGATTCAGCAATAAGCCAACAGAAAAAAATCCATACTCTCACAGAGTTTACATTCTAGAGGTGATGAGGGTGACAAGTGGTGGAGGAGGAATACAAACAATAATAGAATAAGTAAAATATATCATATGTTACATGGTATGTAGGTTGAATAATAAAAGCCTTCTACCCATCCCAAAGGCGCCCATGTCCTAATCCCCCAGACAAATGATTATGTTACTTCATGTGACAAAAGGGACTTTGCAGATGTGATTAAGAATCTTGAACTGGGGGACTTCCCTGGTGGTGCAGTGGTTAAGAATCTGCTTGCCAATGCAGGGGACATGGGTTCAAGCCCTGGTCCAGGAAGATCCCACATGCTGCAGAGCAACTAAGCCCGTGTGCCACAACTACTGAGCCTGCACTCTAGAGCCCGCGACCCACAACTACTGAGGCCCGCACGCCCAGAGCCTGTGCTCCGCAACAAAAGAAGCCACCGCAATGAGAAGCCCGTGCACCACAACGAAGAGTTAGCCTCCTCTCGCCACAACTAGAGAAAGCCCACATGCAGCAACAAAGACCCAACGCAGCCAAAAATGAATTAATTAATTTTAAAACAAACAAACAAAAAAAGAATCTCGAACTGGGATAATTCTCCTGGATTATATAGGTGGACTCAGGGTAATCACAGGGTTTCTTATAAGAGGAAGGCAGGAGGGTTAGAGTCAGACAGATAGATTTGAATATGCTACACTGTGACTTTGAAGATGGAAGAAAGGGCCAAGAGCCAAGGAATGGAGGCAGCCCCTTCAAAGCTGCAAAAAGCAAGGAAACAGATTCTTCCTGAGAACCTCTAGAAGGAACCAGTCCTAACACCTTGATTTTAGGACTTCTGATCTCCACAACTATAAGAAATTTGTATTGTTTCAGCCACTAAATGTGTGTTAATTTATTACAGCAGCAATAGGAAACTAATACAGATGAAAAAAATAAGTAAAGCTGAGTAAGGGCATGGGCTGGCCAGGGAGTACAACAGCCTTAAATTAGTTAGAGTGAGTCTCAATTCTAATAAGCCTTGTTAGGTAAGGTGTTCCAGGGCATAGAAGAAACTACATCATGAACTACATCATAAACTACATCATGAACAAAATTCAAAGACAACAGATAGAAAATTAGGAAAAAATGATATAAAAATGGCAAATAAGCATATGAAAATTTATGCAATTTCAATAGTACTGAAAAAAATGGAAATTAAAACAATAAAATAAAATTTCTGTTTAAGAGAATGACAAAATTTTTAATTATTATCATCCAGCACAGTTGAGTGTGTGGATAAAGGGCAATCTCTTAAATGCTTGAAAGAATTTTAAACTTGTATGGTCTTTATGGAGGGAAATTTGGTGACTGCTATAAAATTTTCAAATATTCATACCGTTAATTACATTCCTAAGAATGATCTTATAAAAATGTTTATACTCAGAATCAAAGAAGAAGTAAAATGGGAAGATATCCCATGTTCATAGATAGGAAGGCTGAATATTGTTACAATGTCAGTTCTTTCCAACTTGACCTATAGAGTCAATGTAATCTCAAACAAAACCCTAAGTTATTTTTTTGAATATTGACAAACTGATTCTAAAGTTTGTATGGAGAAGCAAAAAGACCCAGAATATACAACACAATATTGAAAAAGAACAACAAAGTTGGAGGATTGATATTACCTGACTTCAAAACTTATAAAGCTACATTAATCAAGACATTTTATATTGGCAAAAGAATAGAAGGATAGATCCATAGACAAAATAGAGAGCCCTGAAATAGACCCACATAAATATAGTCAACTGATCTTTGACAAAGTTGCAAAAGTAATACAGTAGAGCAAAGATAGTCTCTTCAACAAATAGTGCTGGAACAACTGGACATCCACATGCAAAGAAAGATGAATCAAGACACAAACCTCACATCCTTCAGGAAAATTAACTCAAAATGGATCAGAGACCTAAATGTAAAACACAAAACTATAAAACTCATAGAAAATGGCATAGAAGAAAGACACGAATACAATACCAAAGACATGAACCATGCAAGAAATAACGGATATGCTGGGCTTCATTAAAATTAAAAACTTCTGCTCTGTGAAATATCAAAAGATTTCGAAGACAAGCCACAGACTAGGAGAAAATAATAGCCAAAAAAAAACATTTCATAAAGGATTGTTATCCAGATATTTTGGGGGTACTCTTAAAAACTCAACCATAAGAAAACAAATGACCTGATTTTAAAATATGCCAAAGATCTTAACAGATGCCTCACCAAAGAAGATGAAGATATAAAGATGGCAAATTAGCATATGAAAATATAGTCCACATCCTATGTCATCAGATAAATACAAATGAAAAATAAGATACCACTACATGCCTCTTAGAATGGCCACAATCCTGAATAATGACAACACCAAATGCTGACAAGGATGTGGAGCAACAGAAACTCTCATACGATGTTGGTAGGAATGTAAGATGGTACAGCCCCTTTGGAAGACAGTTTGGTGGTTTCTTACAAAACGAAATATACTCTCAGCATACAATCCAGAAACTGTACTCCTTGGTATTTACCCAGAGGAGTTGAAAACTTATGTACACACCAAAAAAACCTGCACATGAATGTTTATAGCAGCTTAATTCATAATTGCCAAAACTTGGAAGCAACAAAGACGTCTGTCTGTAGGGAAGTGGATTAAAAAACTGTGGTAAATCCAGACAAATATTATGCACCACTTTAAAAAAAAAGCACTATCAAGCCATGAATAGACATGGAGGAACCTTAAATGCATACTGTGAAGTGAAAGAAGTTAATCTGAAAAGACTACATACTGTAAGATTTCAATTATATGACACCCTGGAGAAGACAAAATTACGGAGATAATAAAAAACATCAGTAGTTGCCAGGACTTAGCGGTCTGGGGAAAGGAGAGATGATTAGGGAGAGCACGGAGAATTTTTAGGGCAGTGAAAATACTCTGTATGGTATTATAATGATGGATATATGTCATACTTGTGTCCAAACTCACGGAATGTACAACACCAAGAGTGAATCCTAAGGTAAACTATGGACTTTCGGTGATTATGATCTGTCAATTTAGGTTCATTCTTAGTAACATTCTTAGTAAACAAAGCAAAACAAAACAAAAACCATTCTGGTGAGTGATGTTCATAATGGGGGAAGCTGTGCATGTGTGGAGGCAGGAGCTAAACAGGAAATCTCTACACCTTCCTCTCATTTTTATTATAAACATAAAACTAAAAAAAATTAAGTCTTTAAAAAACTCTTACATGAATGTCAAAGAAATACATGCAGTGTTCACTGCAAAAATAATAAAAACAACTTAAGTTTTAACTAATGGGGAATTGTTAAATAAATTATGACATATCCATAAAAAGGAATACTGTACAACAATTAAAAACAATTTAAGGTAGATCTATTTATACTAACATGGAAAGATATTCACAGCACATTATTAAGTGAAAAACAACTTAAGTTACATAATTATGTATACACTATGGTATGCAGCCTCTCAGATGGCCCCCAATAATCACCATATTCACACCTTTGTGTAATCCCCTCCTCTTGAATGTGGGATGGACCTACCAATTTACTTCTAATAAATAGAATATGGTCAAAGTTATGGGATATCACTTCTGAGATTAGGTTACAAAGAGACAGTAGCTTCCTCTTAATATAATGGAAGCCAGCTGCCATACTGTGAGTTGCCCCATAGAGAGACCCCTGTGTCAAAGAACTGAGGGAGGTCTCCAACCAACAGGTAACTGAGGCTCTAGTCCAACAGCCTCATCAATAACTGAATCCTGCCAACAACCACATGAGTGAAGTTGGAAGCATATCCTTCCCAGGTGAGGCTTCATCTGACACCACAGCCTCAGCCAGCATCCTAACTGCAGCCTCACGAGAGACCTGGAAGCAGAGGATCCAGCTAAGCCACACCCAGATTCCTGGCCCACAGAAATTTTGAAATTATGTTTGTTGTTTCAAGTTACTACATTTGGGGTGGGGGGGAATTTGTTACACAGCAAGAGATAACTTGTACAATCCCATTTTTATATTTAAAAAAAAGTTAAACTATGTTATGTATATGTATGGAGAGGATTGGGAACTTGCATGCAGGGATAGATGTGTGGAAGGAGAACATCCAACTGCTAATGGACTTTCTGGACTACAGAATTAGGAGAGAAGGAAAATTGCACTTTTTATTTCCATACTGTTTGAATTTATAACAATAAGTCCGTATCATTTTCATAGTCTAAATACATATTTCCTTGGAATTTTTCTGTATAATTACCCTTGTATCATGTTCTTGACTGGTAATAGTGAGGTACTACTCTGATTGTTTAGCCAAATGTGGTGATGGATTTTTCACCGACCCACTCACACGCTCGCTCTCTTGTAAGTGGTATATTCTTTCAAGGACAGAGACACCACCAATGAAATGAAGCAAAACTAATTGACCTTTACAGGAACTTAACCTCTGGTTTTAATAAACTTCTGTTAAAAGTAGGTTTTAAGTTCCATCACCATCAGCTCCAGTAACCCAAAACCTCAAATGATCAGGATAATTTTTTCTATATTCTGAACAACTTTAGTCTTCCAATCTCAGAAAAGAACATCACCACAGCCAAGAAACCCGAGGTCATATACTGTTCCTTTCTTTCCTTCAGCAACCACATCCAATCAACCGTGTTTGTCTTGAATCACCGCTTTTCTCTACTTTCATGCTACTGCCTCAATCCAACCACTATCATTGCTCCCCTAGACCACTGCAATAGCTCTCTGACTGGTCTCCCTGTTCCCAAATCTGCTCACCTATAAATCTTTCCTCATATAGGCCAGTATGGTTTCTTTCCTTTACTTTTTATTTTGAAATTATTTCAGACTTACAGAAAAGTCGTGACACCAGTACAAGAATAAACAAAGAACCTCTCTGTACATTTCCCCCAAATCCCCAAGTTAACATTTACCACATTTGCTTATCATTCTCTCTCTCCACACATTTTTTCTGAAGCATTTTATACATCTTGTTACCAAGGCTCTTGCCCCAGAATCACACCCCTGTCCCTCCCTCAAATGGAAACCAATTGCTCTTATCTAAGTTTCAGGAGGAAGCTGCAAAGAGAAAAACAAGAACTGGTTAGAACCAAGTAGGCCCAAGATGGTCAACATTTGACTTGCAATAGACCTTGAGCTTCATTATACACTTATTGTAATACATTAGCTAAATGACACACCCACCAGCACCATGATGGCTGACAATTGCCATGACAACAACTGGAAAAACCCATACAAGGACTGAAAAGGAGTGTTGCCTCGGTTCTAGGTTCAAACCACACCCCTGTTCTCAGATAAGTCATGAATATTCTTCCCAATCTTTCCAGCTCCCTCCCTTTTACGTCGGCCCTCTTATGTATATGGCATCATATATACAGTGTCAGTTTGAGAAGCTGATTTGCAAACTAAGTTCCCGCTTCTCCATTCCTTGACCATTGAATAAAGCTTGTGCTGTTTTCAGTCTCAGCATTGGTTTTGTTATTGGCTTAGTGAATCCAAGCCGAAGGAGAACCTCCTTGGCAGAGACAAGGGGTCTCCACCTGGGCTAGGACCCCAGGGTGGGTCCAGGTGACCATCAGTAACAATCTCACTTTTTTAACCCCTCAATACTTTCAGGCATATTTCCTAAAAGCAATAACTTTCTCTTGCATAAAGAGTACACTTATCACAATTAACATTTCATCATAAAAAATGTAAAAAGTCAGTTGTACCTCCCTCACCATAATGATAAGCAAAGCCTTTTAGGTTGTGATGTCTTAACAGTTACTGCATGAGTGCTAAATGTTGTTGCTTTTAATTAAACAATAAAGAATGTAACGTCATTTCTAGTATCTTTTTTTATTAAAAAAAGAGTACACATCAAAAATCAGGAACTTAGCACTGATAATTCTATTATCTACAGACCTTATTCAAATTTCACCAGTTGTCCCTTATTCAAATTTCACCAGTTGTCCCAGTTGTCTTTTAAAGAATAAATAAAACTATGCCACTCTCTTGCTATAAATACTCCAATGACTGTCTATTATATTGTAATACTACCCAAAATTCTTTACTTTGGTGGAAAAGGCCCTGCATGTTCAGATTCCTGCCTATTTCTCCATCATCATCATCGCCTCCTAACACTCTCTCCATTCCTCACTTTAATCAAGCCCCACAGATCTTCTTTCTGTTCTTGCAGTACATCATCTTTTTTCTACCCCAGAGCCTTTGCACTACCATCGACTGTCTGGAATGGTCTTTCCCACAGATCTTCAATGGTGACTCCTCATCACTCAGGGCAAATGTCCCTTTCTCCTTGACTCTATGTTATGTTGCTTTCTCCTTGTATGATTTTTAGGAAGGGAGGTAGGGATATGTAATTCTAGGCTGTTATCATGTTCCTACAAGAACTCTAAAAGATTGAATTCTTTGTACTTTTGTGTCTATTTTGTTGTATTCAATTTATTTATAAATTGTTAATCAGCGTATGGTACATACAGGATATTCAAATTTAAAAAAACCCCTCTTCTTAAATCTCTAAATAAAGAGCAACGTATAGCAACGTATACTACATTATTATTCTTGAATATTTATCACAAAGTTGGTGTCATTAAGGCAGCAGTGATTTCTTTCTCTCTTCGACATATTAACAGTGTAAAAGAATAGGCATTATTTCCCAAATGCAAGCTTACCTATAAGTATTCAACGTGAAGTTCTGATTACAAGATGTGATTCTAAGGACATAAATTAACTACTTTGTTTCAATAACCATGTATCATCAGTGTTAGTGTGTAAGGCATTTATATAAGGGGTGCCCTAAACATTGCTCAGAACTACAGCAGAATCATGAAAACAGTACCAGAGAACAACATGTTAATTCTAAAAATGACAAGATAGGAAGTAGAAAATGATTATTGCTATTATTTGGGGCTTTACGACATTTTTCTGTAGTGCCATCCTGTGTTGCCCCTACTTCAGGTAGCAATCTCTCTCCTTCCTACGCTCAATGACAAGGATTACATGTTTGAATAAAATGTCAACAACCCACATTATGCAGGGTAATGGGAATCCATCATCTAAATATCGTTGCAACTAAGGACTGTCATGTTCAGATTCTCCCTCACTATTCATAGCTGAGAGAAACAACATCTTTAAGACCCTGCCTGAGTTTTCAGCTAAAAACCACTTGATTTCAAGGTGACAGAGTATGTTCTTAAGAGCTGTTACCACCTTGGATAATTATAAAGCTAGAGAAAGGCTGTGAGAGGGAACAAAAGAAGATTAACACCTCTGCATGTTGATGCAGCATAACCAAGGCGGGGTCGCCAGTGACCCAGAACTAAGAAAGCTGCCAATTGGGAAGAAAATTGAAATAAGATGCAAGTGAGGAAACCTTTATCAACAATTAAAAACAAAGAGCTTACTTCATCCTTTTGAAAGCTATAGACATTTGTGGCTAAAAACAGAGGATTTTGAATACTGTCCAGGTCACAACTGCAAATAGTGAGTTGACTGGCAGTATAAAAAAACACAAAGAACAAAAGGATAAAAGTAAACAAAAATATTGTTGAAATGCAAAACAGGGAACTGGGAACAAGATTTCACATTCGGCCTTGGCACAAGCGGGGGGGCATGGAGAAACTTTACCAAAGTTTATGTTGTTTGCTGTTGTTGCCTGAAGATTTTGGCTAGTTGAAGTCAGTACTACTCTTTTTCAAGTTAGTTCAATTCAACTAATATATTCTAAACCAGTGACCTCTAACTAGTTCACCAGGATACGGGGAAAAAAGATACTCAAACTTTTTATTTTTTATCTCTCTTTTAAAATATCTACCTTGTAGATGTTAAAATGTATGTTCTATATTAGAACAGTACACATAAATTACTAACTATACCAACAAGCCTATAGTGAAGATAAATAATCAAAAATTGTTTATTGAGAAGGGGTGTGTGATCAAAAATATAGATTCTGATTCAGTAGGTCTAGGGTGGGGTCCAAATGACTCTGGTGGACATTTTTAACATATATTTATTCATTTTAATCCTTACAACAATTGTACCATTAGGTTGTACAATATTCCAAGGCAGGTATTATAACTATTCCCATCGTCCAGATGAGAAAACTGAGACATAGAAAGGTTAGGTCATTCCCCAAGTTCACACAACTAGTGAGTAAGGGAAGCAGAATTCAAATACAGGCAGTCACACCAAAGCCAGGGTTCTTAAGCACTGCACAACACAGTCTCTCAAGAAGTTAGGGAACTCTGACTGACAGAAAATAGTTAAGCAATAAAGATTGGAGAACTAAAATCCCAGGTAGGAGAGATGGGTGGGCGTCCAGTGGGGAGTTTCACCAGTCTGAGTAACACCCTAACACAAGGTTTTCTCACTCATGAGTACCAAAGTATACTCCCCAGCAATCCCTCACATGTTAGTCACATTTGATTGGTTTTGTGAGATGGGACAATTGTAGAAAGACAAAGATAGGAAATAAGATGCAAACACTGCTTCAATAAAATATCACCCAACCAGAGCAGCTCACTGTCATTTTTTTTTAATAGAAAGCTTTCACCGTATGGAACTAATTATCGCCATCTGCCGTTCCATACTTCTATTTCCTCTCTAACAGCTCATTCTTCAAAAACTCAGTAGCTTCCTCCCTTTACATTTGTAAATGCTGTTGACTATGGATAAAATCCATGTTTACTTTCTACTCAAAACCTCATAGGAAAGCTTGTTTTAATCATCCACAGATGTTTCATTCAGTTCTGCTTAGCTTGGCACAGAACTTCAGAGGGAAATAAAAGAAAAATCTTTATTTTATATTTCAATTGTAGATTGTTACAGACTAAATAAAACGCCAAATTGTTACTGGAAACAACACAGCCACTGTAATAACGATAGTCGACATCTCATTTTTACAATTATAATTTTTTCTGGCATTTGTTGAACTCAAGATGGTTTCCATATTTTACAAAGGGCTTTTTTCCCCTCCTCTGAATGAACCTGCATTGAAGCCACAGAACTTTGTACTTTATTCTTAATACAATCTTATACATTTGAGAAATATTGATATTGTTGCATGATACATAGTGATTAGGCTTTTAAATAATACTTTCGACCTTCTGGTATCATGCTTTGTGATACATGTTATCCTTTTGAATTCCTTTTAAAACACCCATTAACCCCAAATCCACTCTATACATATCTAATACCTCTATGGGTCTGTTCTTCCTGGCTTTCCTTTTTTTTATTTAACTAAAGAAGAATTGATTATATATAAACATTCACTGTGAATTGCATTTACACTTCAGTTATTAAATATAAGGGGTGAAAGCAGCTTTTCTGGTGCAAAGTGTATTTCCATGAATTTGTGGTAGATTCTCTACTGATCTCTAATAACTTTGACATGAGTGCTTAATATGTACACCATTTCTTTATAATCCTACCCCTCCAACCAACCCAAAGGTCACCTGATTCATTGATATCCTTAAATTTTCTAATGAGGTCCTTTCTCATTTCTTTTCATCCACTAATGTCAAGAATCAAACTATACTCCCCAAGACCTAGTCCAAAATTTATCAAACATTTATCTCCTGCTAAGTCCAGCCAATCACACTGCTCCTTCAGAAGCATTTCATTTAAATTATATTCACACAGCAGAGTTCATTTTGACCTTTTTTTCTCATTCCAGTGTGTTAAAATATTATAAATATTAACTTGAGCTGTTTTTACCTTTGATTCAGTACACATGGTTCTAGACGTATTCTCTCAAAGCACTAGAAAGAGCCTCTGTACATATTTTCTTAGTATCTCCTCAATGATGACCCCAGAATGAGACCAACTGACTTGATTAGAGAGCCAACTACGGCTCCTTGTAATTGTTCCAATACACATGCCAAAACCCTGGTTTCATTGTGCTTATTTTGCTTTATCAGAATTCTATCCTACTGTTCTCCTACAAGTGTCTATTCAGAATACATGAGTTAAAGAAGTTGTGTGTTACCGGAGTGAAGAATGAATATATTAGGAGGGATGATCGAGATTTGGGTCTAAATGATCGAGATTTGGGTCTAAGAGAAGCCACCAAATCAAATAAAATGTTTTAAGTCAAAGTAGGAAAAGAAACAGTTTTCTTTACATCACCATATTTTCCTACGTAAAAGTGACAACCCTTCAAAGAAGAGTTCTAAATTCTATGTTGATAGTGAGAAAGAATATTTTCTCAAATTATCTCACCTACAAGCTATATACAAATATGACCCAACAAAGACAATGAACAAATCTAGTAAAGACCTGACTGTACTTTTTGATGTCAAGGTGTAACTAAGATTCTCTGCCCTTAATAAAAGCTAATAGTGGTTATGAATAACTCAAGGGTTTTTAAAATTATTGCACAAGTCATTCATTTCAGAAAAGGGAGTAAGGTTTAGTCATCCTTTGATATCCAGACACTGTAATCAAGACAACTGGATTCCTATGAGGCAAAGACAACAAATTATGATCTACCCCACAAGAATAAACAAAACTTGAATTCCTAAACTAAAGAGTTTTTCCTGCTATAGACTTCTGCCACCATTAACATGGTAATGACGCTAAAATCTTGTCCTCTGGACATGTGTCCCCTTTAAAGAAAGAAGAGAACTTAAGTACTTTAGCCCAGGGATCCCCAACCCCTCCGGGCTGTAAACCGGTACCAGTCCACAGCCTGTTAGGAACCAGGCCACACAACAGGAGGTGAGCGGCAGACAAGTGAGCGAAGCTTCATCTGCTGCTCGCCATGGCTCGCATTACCGCCTGAACCATCCCCCCTACCCCCAGCCCATCCATGGAAAATTTGTCTTCCACGAAACGGGTCGCTGGTGCCAAAAATAGTGGGGACCACTGCTTTAGCCTAATTTCTCTATGCGTATATAATATTGGAGGATCCTTTTATGAACATAAAATACAGGCCATTTGCTCTGAAAGTAGGAGTGAAAATAGAGTGGTCAAATTTCTAAAGAGATTGTGATTAAAATGAAAAGCTGAGGAGACAATAAAAATACTGTAAGCCTATAAGAAGAGAGGCATTTTATTTTATACCATAGTTAAAAGTTAATATAATTTATTTTTTTTAATTCAGATATAAGGTTTTAAACATCTCAAATGTAAACAAGTAATACCTTGTAGGTGGATCAATTTAGAAAATGTCAAGAAAGTTCCACCCACTTCTACCCAAAAAAGTCAGATGGTTTTTAGTTTCTTCATCTGTGAGATTGTCTATTTAATATCATATTTCCTCAAGTCTAAGATGTCATTAATTGTAAAACATTTTATTTGCTAAGAAAAAATCATGCCACTTAAGTTATGATAGTCCATCAACGGTAAAACACATCCCCATTTTGGAGACATTAAAATGTGAAAAAAAAAATGTGCATCTTACATTTGGAGAAATACAGTAAAGTCCTTTCCATATATTCACATAGAAACAAAACCCTAGTTCTGGAATACAGTAAAATACTTGCTTTGGGGGGATACAGAATGTATAATAAATGCTTTAAAGAAAGAAAGAAAAAGACATCTCACAGTTAACATGGAAAGTCACCTTGTCTATACAGGTTCAGAAATCTGTTTGAACTTTCCAATATATATTTTTCCCGCTATGGCCTTACATACCTATTTATTTTACCTTTAGTGCTGATAATAAAAGTAAAAAGTATTTATAATTTAAATTATAAAACTTTAGAAAAAGGATCCTGATAAAGATCTGGCCTGATTTTGATCTGCAACAACACAGGCACTGTAAAAATAAATAACATTACAAAAAATTTTTTAAACCTTCTCTTTTTCTCTTGTTTTGTTCTTCACTTCTATATGGTCCCTTCCCACACACACAGGTGCTATTATAGTTGCTGCTACAGCCTCCCTCCACCCCTACATTGCTCACCCAGCTTCTAGAGCCTTTGCCCAACTTTCAACAGGAGACAGTCAACCTCAATCCTCCCATTTGATTCCTCTGAAGGAGGGAGGAGGGAAGAGGGAGGAGAGATGGGGGCTGATTAGAATTCAAAAGTAATAGGAAAAAAAAAAAAAAGTAATAGGACTTGGGATTCAGAAACAGCTTCAGGGAAGTTCAAGGTTAACACAATTAATATCGTTCTAACTACTTCAACTATCTTACTGTTGCAAAGAAGCAAAGGATGGTTATGTTTCTCCTCTGAGCATTTAGTGCTTTCTAGTGGATCCCAAAATTTTGTTTTAATTAGCATAATACATATGCACACAGATTAAAGGAGGGACAACCTGTTGCCCCCACGGTCCAGGCAGAGTTCCATTGCTTATGAGGAAGGGACAGAAGCAGAAACCCTTCATCTCTGGAGTGAGGCAGGAAATCTTCCTGGGCCCAGGATTCTGCACTGATGCCAAGCAGAGGTCAGCTTCTGCTAGGTGAGAGACAAGAAATTCTGTCCTACCTAAGACCAACCAGAGACACAAGGCAGACTTTGGCTGCCATGGGGAGGAGAGGAAGTAATGCTGAGAAAACCTTAACCCCAAAGCCCAGGCACACAGGAGTTGCCTAAGACTGACACTGGACCAACGCAATAGAGAACTCCCCGTGCCCACCAAGAGCCCAATACCAATTCATGCAACATGAAGTGATATTCCTCTGTGGCTCAGGCAGACAGGGTAGAATGGGAACATTGAGAAAAACCTTCTAGCACCCCCAGGTCCCACTCTAAGCACAAGGTAACAGCAGCCACCACTGGGGTAATCCGAGGCCTGTGATGAACTGAAGATAACCATAGCAACAACAAAGCCCAAATCTAGCTCAACTCCTGAATAGATTGATTCAACCTCCACACTACTGGCATGAAAGAAGAGAAGGCATGCCCATTACCAGGCAAAAATACTATTTAACTCAGTCTCTTCAATTCTTCTACACATTATATCCAGAATTCAACAAAAAGTAAAAAGATATACAAAAAAAGCAAGATAAGGCAAGTCACTGTGAAATAATCAACCAACTAACAAGAGCAAACACAGAGGTGATTTAGACGTTGGAACTATCAAACAGGGACTTTAAAATAAGTATGATCAGAATATTAAAGGATCTAGAGGAAAAGATGAACAACATATATGAACAGACAGGAAATGTCGGCAGAGATGCAAACTACAAAAAAGACTCAAATGGAAATGCTGTAAGTAAAAAAACATAGCATTAAAAATGAAGAGTTCCTTCGATGGACTCATTAGCAGACGGGACATAATGAATCTAAAGATGGATTAGTAGAAAGTATCCAAACTGAAACACAAACACACACAAAAGAATGAAAATAAGTTTAAAAATAGAAAAAAACAGAGCTGTAGGATAATATCAAATGGCCTAATACATATGTAACTGAAGTCTGAGAATGAAAAGAGAGAAAGAAATGTTTGAAGAGAGAATTTTTCAAAATTAATGAAAACCAACAAACCACAGATCCAAGAATCCCACAGAACCTCAAGCAGGATCTTTTTTTGAAAAAGGAAAAACAAACTACCAAAAAAAACACCTAGACACAACCTAGTCACACTGCTGAAAAAACACTGAAGACAGATGGAGAAAAAAGAAACATTACATTTAGAGGAAGAAAGCTGAGTGAAAATCTAAAGTACCATCGCTTATATAATTTAATATCATAAAAACAAATTGTGACACTCATCTTGGTATCTTATTGAGTGTGTTTGATGTTTCCTCAGAATTTTCTCTGATCTGACTATAGAAGTTAAGGAAAGAGGCCTACTCTTACCCTTTAATTAATATTACCTTTATCCCTTTGCATAGTACTGGACAAAGCATGGGTATTCATTAAGTACTTGATATTCAGTAAGACTTCAGAGCAAACTTGCTTTTGCATTTTTTTTTGCACATTATCAGTGAGCTTTTCTCACAAGACAGTCTTAAAACATAAAAGTATTTTTAAATTACTTTTATGAAACTTCTTATCTTACATTCTCTACCTTTTACTTTTCTGAAATAAGAGACAAGATACACATTTGTGGGGTGGCCCCACATTTACCAAAATGAGGTCATGGATACTCTTCACTCTTGATATTTCCTCTCCCCAACACCTACATATTGAATTTTAGATAATATTATATTCACCAATGTATTGCCTTATTACCCACAATTTCCTATGTGTACTTTGTTTTTCCTCCACAGATCATTGATTCTTCAAAATAATATCTGTAATGTCTGTTTTATATTCTGAACACAACAGATACATAGTAAATTGCTTGGTTACTAATGTTAAATATGATTAAAATACCTAGGAAGGTCCAGCTCTGCCCTTTTAATTTTAGGTCGCAGGCCCAAGAAGAGTGACCCTCATGTACGCAGATGTGGAGTCCTCTGTCGAACTTTACCCTGACCTTCATCCATCCTCTCAGCTGCTTGTAACCCTGCTGGCCTCAGTGTCACCTTTCTGGCCCCACATCTGTCCCAGCCCATGGTCAGATTTGAGGTGCCCTGATCTACTTCTTTATCTCTGATTCCTCCACCATCACTTTATTCCCCAGTCCATGGCCTATTTTCTTCCAAGCACTGTATTTGTTCACACAGGCTTTCTAGAACGTTCCTCATAAGCTACATACCAGGTTCTAATTCCAGCCCCAGGAGTCAGACTCTGGACAAAGAGTTATCTTAAAAGTTCTGAAAACAAACAAATCTTACATAAAGCCCAAGTAAAAAGGTGATAATACCACATATGTAAGTCGTTCTTTTACTAGAATTATATTTAAGGGAAATGCAGCAAATTTTCACAAATTATCTATTAAATCAAAGAATATAATTCCAAAATTAATAGTTTAGCAGCATGTTTAAATAAATGGAATATTCAGCCTGCAAACTTCCCATAAAAGTAGAATTATTATTTCACAAAAACTTGTACCACTCTGAAGACTAGGATTTGCCAGTATGCTCTTAAAAACAAGTGTTTCTAAGAAAACTCCAAGAATCTGAGCTTAAAAGATGAGAAACACTAAAGTGTCCAATCTATTTCTCTGACCCACCCAAGGTACCACAGTTGATTCTTATTATTCGTGATAATTATATTCTATAAAGTTGCTGCAAACACTGAATTAGCAAATGCTGAACCACTAGCCCTAGAGAAAATAGAGAGTTGGGTTCTTGTGAGCTTCTAGTCACGACATTTTCATCAACCAATCAATACATAACCTTGTTTTATGTTTAAAGACACCTTATTTGATATATATTATCAAGTCACTAACACTGAACTCATGTCCAACAGCACTATAACTCATCCCTGATGAAGCTTATCTAACATGTGTTCTCTCTGTAGGGCATATCACAGCCTTCTCATGCTTAGGAACACTGGACAGCACATCAACATTACACTTGGGGGACATTTTATAAAAGCAAAGTCAACAAAAAGCAAAAAATGTGGGAAATGTGGCACTCAATAGGCCACCAAAAAAAACATTAACAACTTGTTTATAGTATCAGCACTGGAAGACAGAAGATGGTCAGCTTCTTTGACCTCAGCTAGGAACATGCATGTAGGGTGACTCACATTTTTCATCAATCTGTGCATGTCCACAAATGACTGCAAATGCACTGTGAGTATTGATCTTGGGGTTACAAATAAATTTTAACAAGTAGGCAAGTTCTCAAATACATAATCCATGAATAATAAGGAGCAACTGTATCTCCACCTCAAATATCTTTCTCAATGGCCCAATCTGATATATACCTTGAACCTCATCTCGCCTCTCAGTTTACTTGTTACTTATGCATCAACCTCACCCCTTGGTTTCAATGTGTATCTTCATCCTTCTATTCATTGCTTGGTTCCAGGGTCCTTGACCCAGCAATGCGGTCACATGGATGAGCCTGGGGAAGGCACATCCTGCCTCATACATAGGCACTGCCCTGGACGCCATCTCCACACAGCTCTTGATTTCCACTATTTCAACAACATCCATGCAAAACCTAAATTCATAGCCCATTATCACTTTCTTCTTCAATCTACTAGTATTTTCAGAATCTAAAACCTCATTGGAAAAGCTTAAAGGATGAGTCTCTGAAAAAAAGGATGATTATCTGGACCATTTAGTTCTAAACTACTTAGATCATTTATAATTTTTTTAAGTCTGGGAAACCCTCAATAATTATCCCAACTCTACTTTCTCTTGCTAAGAGAAACGTGGTCAAATACTACCTATTTTTCTTCTCCATAGAGAAGTAGTAAGTCTGTGGGCCTCTGCTTTCCTTTGGGCATGTTGAAGCTGTCGATAAAAATGGACAGATATATAGACATGATTATTCATTGGTGAGCTAATTTATTTTATTGACTCTTTGTTTTAGTTCCCTCTGTAACTGAGACAGGGAAGAGGAGATTGGAAAAACTAAAGCACTGACGTTTAGACACCTTGAGCTGCATGAACAGAAGTGCACCAAAAGCTTCATAGGATATAATATCACACGTCTAAGGTTTGGAAGGAACTTAAAGGTCTTCACCTTTAAATTGTGGGCACCATCAGAGTCAGGATCAAGGCTGGCTTTGTTCACCACTGTGAGCCCAAAACATCAATACTTTGCCTAGCACACTGTAGACAGTAAAAAATATTTAGTTATTTCTCAGCAATAAAATAAATGATATATAAAACATGTGGACATATCTCAAAAAATGTTAAGTGAAAGAATCCTCACACAAAAGACACATTCTGGATGATTCCATTTAAAGGAGGATCCAGAATAGGCAAAACTAATCTATAGTGGAAAATAATCACAATAGTGGTGCCCTGGTTGGGGGCAGGAGAGGAATGTAGATCGGAGATTGCCTGGGATGGGGTACCTTTAACAAGCCTTTCCCCCAGGTTTTCTGATGTGTGACCAGATTTGGGAATGACATATCTGCTCCAATCATTAGAAAGTCTTCTTTGGGGTTGGCTCATTTCATTTTTGGAAAGCTCTATTCAATTATTTTTTTCCTTCCATTGAACTAGAATCTACCTCACTGGGATCTACCACTCATCTTATTTTTGGAGCCATAAACTGAAACCCTCTCCATTGTAATAATTATAGCTTTCATTATTAATGCTTATTACATTATGTTAGGTAGCATGTTCTGTGCTACACTCAATATGCATTATCTCACGGCAGCCTTTTAAATTTCATCCCCACCCACTCCCATCTTCCTTCCTTTCCTTATACCAAGCACTCAGAGGAGCTTCGACTTTCAGGAAATTATGACATGGCTTCTAGTCACTTCTCCATCTTTTTCAGAAAGTGGTCACAAAGTGAACCTCAGACATTTTACTCTGCTGTGAATGAGTTTCAGATCTTTTTCTGAAAGTAGGTATTGACAGAAGTGGACACTAAACAACATAAAAAGGAGAGCCTAGAACCAAATAGAGAACATTTGGCTACTGTTCTAACTGACACCAGTCCTACTTAAAAGGAGATAGCGTGTTCCTCTATTCAGCCAAATAAAAGGGTTCAAGTGATCTGGAAACCACAGTTTCTACTGTTTACAATTTAGACATGTTTGACTGAAATTTAAAATGAATCCTTTCAGCTGCCATGTTCCATGACCTAAAAAACATATTTGTATAATATCTCAGTGTAAAATAACTTCACCTCGAGGTCTTTAATTTTTCTTTTTTGAGTAATATGTTCAAACATTTCTACTAAATGCAGAACTTTAAACAAGCTGGATTGAAAGATTTTTTTAATAAGATTTGGGGGATGAAATCACCAAGTTACCTGTTTTTTCTATAGTCTACTTAAGATTTCTCAATTTTATAATTTTTACATGAATTATCATTGTACTCTTTCATGAATCAGATGGACGGTTTAACTTTCTGGTGCCATCAAGCTAACCTTCAAAGTGTTGGTATTCTTGGATGGGACACATTTTTTTTTTTTATGAATTGATGTTCTTCATGTATTCATAATGTGTTTCATTAACATACTCCTATGTTTCTTCAACTGCTGATTTCAAAATTGGAACTCTCCATTTCCAGCATATTTAGCCACAGTTCCCAGCATATTTAGCCACTGTTAGGTTTAACTTTGAAACTGCCATTTTTGGTGGCCAAAATGGTTCAATCTTATACTAAATTTGGAATTAAGGTAAAAGGTAAAGCAGAAGTACTATCAATTAACAATTTTACTTCTGCCTCTCACTGGAATGATTCTCACTTTCCTTTCTACTGTGAACTAAAGTATAATTTTTTATCATGGATATTTTTTATAATTTTGAAAACATATACCTGAATCTGCCTCTAAGACAATCTTTTCACCATTTTGACTCAGCTGTTATTGAATAGCCACCCATCCCAACTTTGAGGGAACCACAAGTTTAAATGCAATGTCAACGTAGACTTTCAAAGGTAGGATGGAAATAAAGATATTTTATGTTCTTCTAAATAGTCTTTAAATTCCACTTCAAGTGGCTTTAAGATTATATAGAAGGTGCTTATAATTCTCTTGCAATGTGGCATTGTGCCCTAAAGAACCCAGAAATACTCAGAACCTGCAAAGATGAGGAATTGATAGTATAAAAAGAATTTTTAATAGCAAATAAATCTTTCATAGAGATATTTACATTTTGAACACCTGGATATCAAAAAGATTGTACAGCAATTATAGGAAAGAGTTATTTTTCTTTTGACAATATAAAAATGATTATTATCTGTGATAACTTACTATGAAATATTTTTTGTAACCAATGCTCTTAACTTATATTTTCCAACTTGGATTAAATATGTGTATTTTGCATCTGAGAAGGCTAATTCCTTCCCAGATCTCACCAATGTAAAATACTTTGTCTTCTGTGTTCCCTGCTATTACCATCATCTTACCCTCATGCTATCTTGTTCTATTAGTTTCGATACATACGTACATACATCTCATCTACTATTTGAACACTTCTTGAGGAGCGAGAATATGTCTTAAATATCTGTTTCTCTCTCAAATTCTTGTATACTGGAAACATCCTTGCACACCAGAGCTCCTATCTCATTTAAATCAACTGTTTTTTCCCCTTAGACCAATTTAGTTACCCTTATTTGTATCTTTCCTATTCCATCTTTGCTCCTATTTCTAGAGAGGCAACAACTGAACAATATATAATAGTCTAAGTACAAACACACCCTAGTTTTATTTAAAACCTACAACTAAGGTGATAAACAGATTTGTGTGCTTAAAGCATCTGTGTTCTATGTAATCCCAGAATGTATATAGGTACTACGTGAAAAATTAAATCAGGTATTAGCTCAAAAGATCTAATGGCCATCTCAGATGTTTCAGGTCTCAAGTTTAACAATATTAAATATTTCTGTACTACTAATCTTCCAGAACTATGTTAATAAGATCCATGTGTGGATTGAGTCACTTCACTAGAGAAACCCACTCTCAGTAACCCCAGGAAATTCAAAATTTTTATATAAGATCCCAAGGAATGTCCATGAGAGATACCTTTCAAAGGAGCACACGAATATCTTCTGCCTTAATTTCTGATTATTACTTTCAAGTAGAACATAGAGATTTCCAAGGCTAAAATCTAAGGCAAATGTCCAGATAGTTAAAGTCAAAAATCACAATAAACATCTAAGTAATTGAAAGAATTTAGTTATTATTAACATGTGGAATCAAGGGCCTAGGGTTAAATTCCTGGTTCTGTCACTACCTTAAGCTGAGAGGACTTGGAACAGTCATTTAATCTCTCCAAGTGTCTTTTCTCATATCTTGAGTGAAGAAACTGTCCATCTACTTGAGAGAGATACTTTGAAAATTATGTTAGAGCAGGGTTTCTCAACCTTGGCACTACTGACATTTTGGGCCTTATGTTTCTTGTTGCAGTTCTGTGCACTCTAGGATGTTCAGCCACATGTCTGGTCTCTACCCACCAGATACCAGTAGTATACACACACCCCCTGGTAGGAACAACCAAAAGTGTCTCCAGTCATTGCCAAAAGTCCACTTTTGGGTGGGGGGCAAAATCACCCCCCACCCCCAGCTAAGAATGACTGAAATAATTGGTTTACATAAAAGCCTTCACTGACACATCAAATATTGATACATACAGATCACCTATTATGTGCCAGACACTGCGCCCAAGTCAAATAAGATGTGATTCATGCCCTCAAATAGTTTACAGCCTAGTACAAGAGACAGATAAACAAATCAACGTTTGTGATGTGATGGCAGTTTGGGAGCCTGTGGGGGGGGGGCAGGGAACAAAACATTTAGATGTTAAAGAGTAGAAGCCACAGGAATTGGTGGCTAAATGGATGTGGGGGATGAGTAAAGGGGAGAGAGAAAAACAACATGTTAAAAATGGCTAATTATTATTTAGTACATAGGTCAAAGAGTTCTTCCACAAAAACAGGAACATTTCCCGGAAGAAAACTCACACCATGTAAATGGTCGCAAAATAAATATTGACTCCTCTGTGACTGCTTCAATTTTAACCAGTGGGGGAACCCACATAGACCAACTACTCCCTTTCTTCCCTCCAATTTGCACTCCTATCACCAGAATTATCAAGACCAACAGGGGTTGTCTAATTCCCATACTGTAATTGGACTATCAAATCCACAAAAATGGGAGTAATGCGATGAGGAACAACGTGCATAGTTTATGGTTTATTTCATTCACTGAAGAACACATCATTTTAACATTTTCTAAGAGTTTTATTCTATAATCAGCTTTAAGCCCAAGTCAAATGCATCTGTACCAATGCCACCAGAAAATAAACCTAAATCAGAGTGAGAAACCACCTTTCCCCCATAACAGTGGAGATGTGTATTTTTTCAGAATACTATCTGCATGTGAGGTCCACACAGAGGTGACTATTAGCTCCCCCTTGCTGTGGAACAGCAGCGCAACTATCCATTATCTCATGGTGCTTTCTAGCTTGTGTGATACCAGCAAAATGTAGCTTCAAGACACAGAACACAGTATTCATTAGAGGAAAGCTAGTTAGACGCTGCCAATGGGACCCTTTGGCTTCTGGTCCTGCCCAGGTATTTGGATGAGGTCCAGGTGCCTAACCACATCAATTTCAAATGAACTTCTCTTTGCAACTGCATGTTACCCAATACCCCAAAATATATGAAAGCCTTCCTGGTTTTTAGAGTTTATAAGCCCCTTGACAATGGAATTCTGTGTGGAAATATCAAAATTCAAGTAACAAAGAATTTTTCAGAGGATCAAAAATAGAAACCATTATTGGAGTATAAAAACATTTTAGTTACCTAAGAATCCACATTTCTAAGAAAAGCAGCCTTATTAAACGACATTTGCTCAATAGGCAATTTTCCTCCATTTAATTTTCATAAATAGATCACTTTGAAATTTATTTCCCCTAACAAAGACTGCACATTAACAACAAATGATACAACATCTTCAAATTTTAATTAATGTCAAGAGCTTTATTTTGCTTCCAAGCAACTTACAGAAACATGTTATTAATATAATTTAATTTAAGGGGGTAGGCATTTGTTTTCTATTTTTAAAGAGGTGGTTCTGAAATTCTGGCCCTGTCAACATCATTTAAACATTCCTGTTCCATGCCTCAATATAATAAATTAAATCAGCATTTTAATTGTGCCCATGCTTTGTGGTTCCTGGCAGCACAAAAAGATTCTCTGTGAGTGCACGACTTCGCCCAAAAAAACCCCACTGAGTGATTAATTACTAGTCTGGAAGATATAAATATGTCTCTCAATAAAGACAGTATGGACTGCTGGAAGCTCTGACCTTATACATCTCTGTTGGACGCCTTTACTTAGCAGACATCCTCCTAATTCAAACAAGACTCTGGCTCCAGCACTCACAGACAGCTCTACGGTGATACACTGTTTCTCTGTTGAACAGCGTACTTTAATTAGCATCATTTGGTACATATACAAGAATCAGAGGGAAATCGGGTTTTTTATGTACAAATATGTAGAAATCTTAAGGTGTCTCTGCTCCTTACATAAGGAAGAACTGAGAACAAAAAATAACCTTGAGTTTTTATAAAGCACCATCTTTACATATAGTATTTCATGTTACACCCTGACATTACTCATGTTTCATTCTGAGTTAAAGGTTTGACCAAGAAACCATAACTTTATAAACAAAGACATGAACCAGTAGGTCTATCTGGCTATGTCTGAACCTCACATATACTCTCTGGACTGAGAAGCTATCTTGATCACTTGAGGGGAGAGAAGCTTACAAAAAGGACTTATTGGCCAACTTCCCTTACCTCCAAATAGTAAAAACAAGAATTGACAGAATTTCTAGAACTGTTTCTACAAGACCAAAATAAGATAAAAGGAACTATACCAATCACTGAAATCATAAATTGCAAACCAAAGTCAACTAAGTTGAAAATAAAGATGAAGAAATAAGGGGCTTCCCTGGTGGCACAGCGGTTAAGAATCTGCCTGCCAATACAGGGAACACAAGTTCAAGCCCTGGTCCGGGAAGACCCCACATGCCATGGAGCAAGTAAGCCCGTGCGCCACAACTACTGAGCCTGCACTCTAAGGCCCACAAGCCACAACTACTGAGCCCGCGTGCTGCAACTACTGAAGCCCGCACGCCTAGAGCCCATGCTCCGCAATAAGAGAAGCCACGGCAATGAGAAGCCCGTACACCGCAGCCCCCGCTTGCCGCAACTAGAGAAAGCCCACACACAGCAACAAAGACCCAACGCAGCCAAAAATAAATTAATTAATTAATTTTAAAAAAAAAAAGATGAAGAAATCGAGACTTGAAGCTGGCTCCTTTAAGTTGGAGAACTGTCATGTGTAGCTTTTCTAATGCTTTGCATTCATGATCGTGGCATTTATTACCAGAACTAAACACCACATCTCCTTTACCCTTTCAGTTTTCTTGTTTGTTTGTTTTGTTTTGTTTTGTTTTAAGGAGTGGGAAGGGAAGATTATCATACGTCATTCTGGCCAGTCTAGGAATCCAGACATCATGTTCCTAATTGTCCTGTTTAAAACAAGATGAAAGAAAGGTTCCCTAAAAAGTCAATACACATTTAGCCAAGGAAAAAAAGTCATTTGTATTCAGACTTCCACTCTACTGCTATTTATATTTCTACTGGGCCTTGCCAAAGATAGTTTTTAAGCATGGCCATCACACTTAACTGTAAGGATTAAATCGCTCAGCCAACATGAGTCTGAATTGGAGTTCCGGAGTAGACCACAAAAACAGCCACACAATTTCAGCACCTCCCATCAAGAGGTAGAGAATATTTTCCCACCCCTTGAATCTTGGTTGGTCTTGTAGCTTTGACCAATAGAATACACAAAAATGGCACTACACCAACCCTGAGCCTAGGCCTCAAGAGACCTTGCAGCTTCCATCCTCAAACTCTTGGAACTCTGTGCCCACCATGGGAACAAACCCAGTTTAGCCCGTCAGAGGTTGGGAGCCAATGTGGGAAATGACCCCAGTCATCCCAGCTGTCCCAGATGTGATCATGTGGGTCATAAACCCATCTGCCCAGGCAATCTGCCAGCTGACTGCAGATGCATAAGCGAGCCCAGCCAAGATTAGTTAAGCTTAGCCCACATCAGAAGAACTGCCCAGCTGAGCCCAACCAACAATGTCAACCTGCAATATTATGAGCTAAATTAAATTGGTACTTTCACAGCCACTAAGATTTGGGGTGGTATGTTATGCAGAAATAGATAACAGATACAGGTCCTACAACCTCATAACTGTATCTTTTCTAGGCTTCCAGCCCCAATTCAAGTTTTCCACTATGCCCATAGCTTTTAACAGGTACAAGTATACATACTCTGTTGACCTAGTTCCTTTTGAATTCTGATACCACTTTTTTTCTGTAAAAAGAATTTAGCACTTAGATAAATAATGCCCTATATAATTTTCTCAAGGTATAGCTAAGTATTTGTGGTTCACATAGAAATGGTTTCTAAAGGTAGAGACCATGTTTTATATATTTTTTTATTATCCAACACACTAAACACATAGGTGTTCAATAAATACTTGTTTTGAAAGTAGCTAGAGTTTACAACAAGATCTTTAAACTGTATCTGCTATGCTTTTCTAATTTATAACATGTAATTAATATTAGCCTGTTTCACCACAAAGGAGGTTGAGTGATTTCATGCCTTCACAACCCTTTAACAAGGACGACATATAATAAATTTCATAAGAAAACCAGAACTAGATAAAATGTAAAATTTCTATATAGCAAAAGATACAAAGAACACAATTTTAAAAAGGAAACTAGGAGAAAATAGTTATAGTATATTCAACAAAGACCTAAAAATCAATAGCATACAAAGAGCTCCTATAAAGCAATAAAAAAGACAACCCAAAATAAAACTGAGAAAAATATTTAAATTGACAGTATTCATAAGTACAAATGAAAAAATGAAAACCACCTGTGCAAAGATGCTTAGCTTCACAGATAATCAGGAAAAAGTATGTTTAAATGAGAATTTTACCCAGATTATTAAAAATTTTAAAGATTAAATAAGATCCAGTATTGGTGACTGTGTATGGAAATGGGCCTTCTTTCACACTGTTCGTAGGAGTATAAAGTGGCATAGCTTTTAGGAGAACAATTGTGTAGTACAATTCCAGTTTACTTGTATTTAATAGTAAACTGGAAAGGTAAATATTCATCAATACTCTCATGGTAAATATTGATTCACCTGTCTGTGGAAAACTATGCAAAAATTTAGAAGAATGTGATGGATTTGTATATGCTGACATGAAAAGATCAAGAAATGTTATGTTAAAAAGGCAGGCCGCCAAACAGTAGTATCATACCATTTTTTAATAAGTATATAATTGCATAGAAAAAAGGCTAGAATGATATATACTAAAATAATAGCCATGCTCAGTTAACAGGGGAAGTATAGTTGGGAGAGTGAAGGAAAACAGTAAGTTTTTACATATTTATGTATCATTTGAATGTCCCACAAGCATAGATTTATGTGATATGCATATAATTTGTTTATATTACACATACCTGGTCAGCAGAAAGGGGCAGAGCATAAACGCATTCAACCAGGGAGCCAAAGGAAGAGCTGCACCTTCATGGAGGAAATCTCCACTTTTATCCTAGTTCAAAGCAGTGGAGTGGTCGGCACTGCACACAAAGAACAGGAACTAGCACTGGGTGCCCTTGTAGCATGATTTCCCCCATGGCAGAGAAGGGGAGATACTGAGCAGTTAAGTGTGCTGGTGGTCCCGTGTTTGGCCTCTCAGGACTACAGTGGGGCATCCTCCTGGAATCTGGAATTAAGAAAAACAAGGTGAGCCTCTGAACGTTAAACTTGAAAATCAGCACAGAAGGGATTAGAGGAGAGAGATGAGAGGCCACCTAAAATAATAACAAAGCTAGCAGTTACCAATCCCCAAGCAATCTCCTGTGCCAAGCACCAGGGACTTTCACACATCCTATCTCAATTTCGACAAAAATCCTCGGTTGTTTTTATTTTATTGAAGGGAAAATGAGCTTAGAGAGGTTAAGGAAATCAGCAAGGATCACATAGCTTATACACGGCACCGCCAGGGAATTGAACCCAGGCCTGTTTAATTCAACACCTAAGTTCTTAACTATCATGGATGGTATGCTCTCTTCCATCACAGAAGTGTAAAGTCTGAGTCGGCAATGCTGGATGATATCCTTGCTGTATGTATTAATATAGCTAAGGAAATAATGGGTCAAATAAATCAAGTATACCTTAGCCATGGAAGCACAGAAAGGGTTTCAGACAAGCACATGGTAATAGTGCCTGTTCAAAGAGTCAACAAGGACCTTGGTCCAAGGATCCATTTGTTTCAAGGAACAGGCCAACAGGGCCACACAGTATGTGGACAAAATGAAATTTCTCAACCTTCCAAGATAAAGGCCAGTGCCTGGACTGTGGATTCACCAAGGCAGTGTCACTCCATGATACCTCTTAAAAAATACATAGCTCTTCCATGGGCCCTAAGTGAGCTTTTTTCCTATTTGGAACTCTATGGTCCTTTAGGTATATTTCCACTATTTTTGGCTATTTTAAGCCTGTTTTGAATTCAAACAATCTAATTGATTGACACAGTGCATGGCTGAAGAATATATATATCACAAATCTGTCATAAACCTAGGCCAACTGGCTTCTCCCCACAGACCCAGAGTTAACACATATAGAATTGGGGTAAATGGGGTGCAAGAGAAGAGTTTCAGGGAAGGGTGCAGTGTCCTTAAGCTTAAGAAAGGGATTTATGTAAAAAAATCTGGAAGGACACACTGATAGAAAATTCTTGTCCACTTTTATCTGTTTTATATATTGGAGGTCTACATGAGACTTTTTCAAGAATGGGTTCCACTGCTTTAAACAAAAAAGCTTGGACACCAGTGAGGTAGAAGGAAGGGATGGCTGATGCTCAGTTCAGTCATGACTACTGTTTCTTTGGATATTAATTAGCAGGCATTCATGGCTATGGCTGATTGAGACGTGGTTGGGAATTAATTCCAAGGCATTCTCTAGAATGGCTCTACCCAGTACTCTCTTAAAAATCTGATTTACAGCCATAAAAGAGCCCTCATAATTAAAACCTTCACCCCAAACTTCAATCCTAAATAGATGTAGGTTTTTCAAGCACTATGGTGGGCATAAAAGGAATGCACAGTTTTCTGGAAAATGCTAAGCAATCCCTTCAGGATGGAAGCCCATATCAGGAGGTAGCTGCAGTGATCAATATAAGATGTTGATCTTATGATCAACATCTAGACCTAACATGTTGAGTTTAAACCCCAGAGCTACTCCTTACTAGCTATGTGGTCTAGGGGAGGTTCTGTAACCTCTACAAGCCTCAGGATTTTTATATGTAAAATGTAAACTACATAGGAGTACTGTAAGGATTAAATACCTGTAAAGTGCTTTGTACTGAGGCTCGCACAGATCAAGCCTCCTCAAATGCTAGTTTACGTATTATCACATTGGGAACAAAGACTTGAAGATAAAATGTAAAGTGGTTTGGAGAATAGAAAGCAGTACAACACAGGGAGGGCATGAAGTCAATAGAGAATAGGGAACATGAAGAGGGGAGATGTGAAACTAAAGATTTCATGATCTGCTAAGGTTTGGGCTTCAGTCTATAGGGTATGGGGATCCAATGAAAGTTGTTTAGTAATTCACTTGTTCAGAAAAATACATTCTAAGTGCTTACTTTGTGCCAAGCACCATTTTAGTGGAGGAAACAAGAAGGTAAATAAGGCGGGATTTCTGCCCTCAAGCAAGTCCATTATTTAGGAGACACAGACTTATTAATCCTAAGAGATGGGAGTTATAATAAAAGTATACACCAAGTGCTATGTGAACAGAGAGGGTGAAGTTTAGATGAATAAGACTGGCAGAGAAGGGAGCGATCTTCCTAAAAGTATAAGCAGCGGGTCAGAATGGGGATTGACTGAAAAATGAAGAGAGGTTTATAACAAATATGAGAGGAAGAAGAGAAGTACAGCCTCCCACTGAGGAAGCTTAGAATAGTTGGGATTCCAACATTTGTACCTCCAGGCATCATGCTAATTAGACCTAAAGCAGTGGACCCTGAAAATCAGCTTCCTCAGGTTCTACAAGCCTCTTGTTCTTTTGTTTTTTTAACTTTTCATTTTATGTTGGAGTATAGCCAATTAAGAATGTTGTGATAGTTTCAGGTGCACAGCAAAGGGCAGAGTCCACAAGCCTCTTGAAGATACAGAGAAAACAGCTTCCAATACTTAGGGAGTCATCCCAGAAGGACGTTTACTCCTCTGAAGCTCATCACTGCTTGACTCTTAGGAGCTACTTTGGAGAGAATATCAACAAAACTTCTCTCTTGTGCATTTAAGAAGTTCACAATCATCACCAGTTGATAATGGGATGAAGTGTGCACCCACGAATCGAAAGAAACAGGATAAGGATTACAAAAATTTTAAGTAGTTCAATGAAGGGGTGGTAGGCTGGATAACACCTCCCCCTGACAAAGATGTCCATGCCTTAATTCCTAGTGAATTTGTCACCTTACGTGCTAATGGGAACTTCACATATGTGATTAAGTTAAGGGTCTAGAGAAGGAAATAGGTTGATAGAAGCTGAGGTTGGAGTGATGCACTTTGAAGATGGAAGAAGGGGCCATGAGCCAAGGAATGTAGTCTTTTTCCATAAGCTGGAAAAGACAAGGAAACAGATTCTCTCCCTGGAGCCTCCAGAGGGAACACAGCTCCATGAACACCTTTAGCTCCATGAGACTCATTTCAGACTTTTGACTTCCAGAATCAAAAAAGAATAAATGTATTTTAAGCCACTAAGTTTGTAGTCAGTTTGTTTAAAAAAAAAAAAAAATATATATATATATATATATATATATGTAATATGGGGAGAGAGGGCCTCCTCCAAAGACCTCAAAGCTCAACTATTTTATTAATCCCCTCAACAGCCTCGAGAAGATAAAGAAAATGGAAACAGAGAAGTTACAGCAAGTCATTCAAGACTAAATAGCAGAACAGGGAAGGAAAATACTACCAAGTTTAATACCCAGAATGAAACATGATTCTTCCAACTCCAAAAATGCAGAAAGCTCTCTGGAGGACTACCAAGCTTCATTTGAGTGAGAAGTTCAGATCCTGCACATAGGCAAGCCCAGGCATTTCACTGTGATGCCATCTCAGGGTCACAGTAAAAGAAAATGGCGGCCCATATTTGGTTATCCTCACTGCCAGTAAAATAATGTCCATGCTGCAAGAACTAGTACTAATTCACTCCACAGCCAGGGGTGCCCAGCCCCAACCCAAATAAAAGTATGTCAATATTAGCCACAGAGATGGAGAAAATTCTCTTACCCTCCCAGGGCAGTCAAAGTCTGTGCTAATGTTTATGGGTGAAAAAGAGAAAAAACAAAGTCAGGAAGAAAACATATCTTCATCACTCACATCCCCAAGCAGATAAACAGACTAAGAACCCTAGGGAATGCCAAATTTAGTTCTTTGCATCATTCCCAACTTGCATATCTCCTGAAAATATATTTAAATACTATTATCAATAACACCACCTCCTAAAATAAACATTTTTCATTTATGAATTTATGCCCATTTTGACCATGTGAAACCTGCAAATTAAACATATACCAGGAGACGAAGGCAATAAGGCAGACAATCTCCAGCTAAGAGATCTGAAGAAAAAAAAATTATATATATATATGGAATAAAAAAGTCAATCTTTGATGAAATAATTGCCTCTGCTGTTATTTTTTGCTATTGCTTCAGAAATGTTCTCTCTCTCTCTCTCCCTTTCTTGTCCCTATAGTGAGGTGCCCTGCTGCTGTGCAGATGAAAGGTCCAGTCTCTTTAAAATTTCATGCAGAGCTCTTCACAACATCGAAGCTTTAAAGGCCCACGGCAAATTCAACATATTGTTACACTTGACGGAAGGAGATAAAAATTACATGCAAAATATACTGTATATTCATTGTCTGGAAATCCTACAAAGTTACATGTTCCCGGTAACCAATATGGACTTACATATTCTGATTTCAATATTTAGAAACACAAAAGATGCACAAGGAGTGAGTACTGTAGCAAAAATAAGAATGAAAAGTCAAATCACCCAAGGTTAGATTAGGGTCCTAGGAAGTGTGAATAATTTTATTCATAGTTTTCTTAAATTATTTTAGATATATGAAGCATATTTAAAAGACACCAAAAGATACGAAGGGGAAAAAAAAAAAGATTTTCTCAGACTTGTATATATCATGGGGGTTCTTTACCCTAAGTTATTTTTATATCTCTAAGAAAAATATGGGGATGACTGCTTTTTTATTTTCACATATAAAATTATCTCAAAAAAACATTAAGAGCTAGAACTGAAGATATTGGAATGTAGAGCTTGGTATTCTCAAAAGCAAGTTTATCAATCGTTACTCATTAATAAGGCTTAATTATAATAGGTGAACTTGATTTTAAAATTTTAAGTTCACAAGTTAAACATCATTATCTTTACATCTAAATTTTAGGTGTTTTACTGTAGCTGTTTTTAAATGGCCCCACTTGGCCAGCCTCATTCATTTGCATTTACTCATTTTCTTTCAAACATTTAGTGGATACCTACTATATGCCAGGCACTGTGCTAGGTGTTAGGAGTGAAAAACCAGAAAGATGTGGTCCCTGTCTCCAGAGGGATTACAATATAGTAAAAGGGGATGAACACAGTAAAAGGTAAGCATGACAAACCCTCTGAGGTCCTATGGCAGAAGTAGGGATATCATGGTAGCACAAAGAGTAGTTGATTGGTTTCTCCTGTAGGAAGAGAAAAAGTTGTATGCAGGAGTCAGTCCTTGACCAGAGGCTTAGAAACCACCTAGGCACTGATGAAATAAACCAAGGCAGTAGTAGTAGAGTTGGGGAAAAGGGGACAGATTTTGGAAAAATCATGAGTACAAAATCTGCAGGACTTGGCTATTGATTAGAAGTAGAAAGCCAGAGCATGAAAGAAGCGTAGGATGAATGCCAGATTTCTAATACTGGTATCATTCACCAATTCATTCATCATTTCAGTTATTTACTACCTAATAGGTGCCAGACATTGTTCTAAATACTGGAGACGTAACAGTGACCATTTAAGAATCCAAACCCCTAAACTTAGAGATGACAAATGGAGAACTACAACAAATAAGTACTATAAGAATACATAAGCACTGTGAAGAAAATAGAGCAGTTTCAAGGAACATAGAGAAGGTCAAGACAGCTTTGTCATGGTGAGCAAGATGAAATTGCAGATGCAGGCAAGCAGGGTCAGATTACATAAAACTTACTGGCTGGGTAAGAATTTTGTTTTAGTGTAACAGAAGAAATTTTGCAGGTTTTAAGCAGAAGTGACAACAGATCATTGGGGAAATAGATCAGGGAGTAAAAAAGGAATTAGAGAGGCTAGCTCGAAGGCTCTTGCAGTGATCTAGACTGGAAATAATGGTGACTTGGAGCAGGTGAGGAAAGTTGAGCATTCCCAGGGTCCCTTTTAGGGGTGGAGTTGGAAGGTTTTGTGAATGGGTTAGCTGTGCAGGATAAGGAAAATAGATCAAGTTTATTCCTGGGCTTTGCTTGAGGGACTGAGTAAATAAAGCAACTGGGATGGGCAAGACTTGGGGCAGAAGCAAGGCAGGGGAGGGGAATCAAAAATAGTTTGGAGCTTGTTAGGTTTGAGACACCTCTTAGACATCAAAGTAGAGTTATCAAGTAGGCAGCTGGTTATATGAGATCAACTGAGAAAAGAGGTCAGGGCTGGATATGAATTTGGGAATCTCTCAGTATATAGATGCAAAGTTCTGGGGCTGAGTGAGATGACAGGGCTTGGGGCATGGGTGGTAGTGGGAGGGACTGTCACTGACCGAGATCCCTGAGGATCTCCCACACTAGAGGTCAGGCAGAAAAGGTTACCAAGGTCAGCAAAAGAGACCATGAAGCTGCAGCCACCAAGATAGGAAGGAAACCAGGACAGTGTGATGTCACAAAAGCCAAAGGGACAGTGTTTCAAGGAGGGAGTGGTTCACTATGGGAAAAAAAATATTTGAAAGGTCAAGAAATATGAGGACATAGAAGTAACCAGTGGATTGAAAATCATTAAGATTTTTGGTGACCTTAAAAAAAGAGTTTCTGTGCAGTTGAGAGGACAGAACACCTATGACTGTTTTGAGAAGATAATGAGATGTGAGGAAGCACAATCAGCTAGTGTCAGCAACTTTTATGATTTAAATTTTGTTGTAAAAGGCAACACAGAGATCAGGCCTTAGCCAAGTTGGGGAGTGAGGAGATAAGAAGTTATGGGAAAGGAGATGGCAGAGCATGTGTTCATTTGCTGATAGTAACAATTCTGTAGAGAGGCAGAAACTGATGATGCAAAGAAGTGAAGCTTTAAGAAGGCAAAAGGAGATTTGATCCAGAATATAAGAAGTGGCGTTTCTTTGATTTTGATTTCTTTTTCATCTATAAAGGATATTTCCAAATTTAAGAAATTTGAATATAGACTATATTAAATGATTTTATTGAATCAATGTTAATTTTCTTAGATGTGAGAATGATAATGCAGTCATGCAATAAAGTGTTCTTTTCCTAGGCAATAAGTGCTGAAGTATTTAGGGATGAAATAAATAACATTTGCAACTACTTTCAAACGATTTTAGAAAAAAAGATATATGAAAAGGACAGATTGATAGATAAAACAAATGTGGTAAAATATTAATAATTGGTAGATCTAGGAGTAGTTGGGTGCTTTCTGCGCTATTTTTTCAACTTCTCTATTGATTTGAAATTTTTCCAAATTAAAGTTGCATGGAGGAATTACAGAGGTTTGGGATAACCCTCTCCCCACTGGACCTTCTAAATCAGAATCTCTGGAGATGGGATCTAGGAATCTGCTTTTTATAAAGACTCCCATGATGATTTAGATTCGCAGCTCAATTGTAATTAATCATTATTGCTGCATACTAACCACTCCAAAGTTTACTGGCTTAAAAGAACAACCAACTTATTTGCTCACAAATTTGTGCGTCAAGAATTTGGGTAGGACTCGGCAGAGCAGTGACTTGGCTGGGACTAAATCTAAAAAAAAAAAAAATGGTACTGATGAACCTAGTTGCAGGGCAGGAATAAAGAGGTAGACATACAGAATGGACTTGAGGACATGGGGTGGGGGGGGAAGCTGGGGTGAAGTGAGAGTAGCATCGACAAATATACGCTACCAAATGTAAAATAGTTGGCTGGTGGGAAGCAGCAGCATAGCACAGGGAGATTGGCTCAGTGCCTTGCGATAACCTAGAAGGGTGGGATAGGGAGGATGGGAGGGAGGCTTAAGAGGGAGGGGATATGGGGACACGTGTATGCATATGGCTAATCGGCTTTGTTGTACAACAAAAAATAACACAGTATTGTGAAGCCATTGTAGTCCAATAAAAAATCTGTGAAAAAAAAAAAAAGGGCTTCCCTGGTGGCGCAGTGGTTGAGAATCTGCCTGCCAATGCAGGGGACACGGGTTCGAGCCCTGGTCTGGGAAGATCCCACATGCCGCGGAGCGACTAGACCCGTGAGCCACAATTGCTGAGCCTGCACGTCTGGAGCCTGTGCTCCGCAACAAGAGAGGCCGCGATAGCGAGAGGCCCACACACCGCGATGAAGAGTGGCCCCCACTTGCCGCAACTAGAGAAAGCCCTCGCACAGAAACGAAGACCCAACACAGCCATAAATAAATAAATAAATAAATAAATAAATAAATAAATAAATAAATAAATAAATAAATAAATAAATAAATAAATAAATAAATAAATAAAATTTTAAAAAAGACTGTCTGACTCACTGACTGTGGCCTTGGTGCTCAGCTGGAGCTGCTCCATGGGGACTCTACCTCCAGCAGGATAGTCTGGAATTCTTTACCTAACAGCTATGTTCCCCCTCTATGGAAACAAAAGTCATGAGACTTGGGCTTAGAAGTCTAAAATATCAGTTCCATCACATCCTATCTGTCAAAGCAGGTCACAAAGCCAGCCCAGATTCAAGGGAGTAGAGAAAGAGACTCCATTTCTTGATGGCAAGAACAACAACATCAAGCTAACAAAGCAGGTGTGGAGCAGAAAGGTGTGATTCACTGGGGGGACTGTTACAACAATCAACTACAGACACCCACTAAATTAGACTACTAACTTAATACAAGTCCTCACTTAAATAATACAAGATTGTGTCACACCCTGAGCATCTTGTCCATATGTAAATGATTCTTCTAAAACTGTCTGAAAACAATTCATTTTCTTAATTTGGAAGAGACTTGCAATTTTATCGTGCTAATAATTTGCTCAGTGGGCCATAAACATTCCAAAGGTAAAATCCAAATCCAATCTATCCCACTTATCCCCAGTCTCCAGGACCCAGATTCAGATCACAGCAGTTCTGTAAACTGAGGGACAATAAAAGAGGTTCTAGAAGAGTCTCAGCAAGTTCTCACCAACCTCCCAAATGGGGAGCAGAACTGGAATGGGATGCTCTTCTTGTGTAGAGGAGTAGCCTTTCCTCATTCTTGCCCTACGGGTGATGACACAGGCCATACCTATAACCTCTTCTCCTTCAGTAACCTTTTTAAGCTTCATTAGCTGATCAACATGTTAACAGAGGTAGCCAGGCCTCCAACCAGGATCTTGAATAGGAGGAGAAGTGTTAAAGGCCGGGACCTCCCAAAGCAGAGTGACAGAGAGAGAAGATGGGAGACACCACTCTAGCTCTCATCACCATTACCAGAAACTCCACAATAGTGGAGTCTGAATTAACGTGATTTTTGTTATGTGTACTTATGAGACTTAATTAAAGCATACGTGGGACAGGCACATACGTGTCCCTGAACAGAATAGCTCTTCACACATGGTCCTCACTATGGAAAAATTGTATTCAATCAGCTGTCAAAATCAAAAACTGCATCTGATACTACTCCTGAAGAATTAAGGTGTGTGCAAGACTGACCCTTTCTGTGCCCCGTGTTTATTTAGGCCCTGTGCATATAAACTACCTTGTAATGGTATCCACTGGAGTTGCAGAGTGTGGCAGCAGTATATTTTGAACCCAAGGCTACCTGACTTAAAGCCTGAGCTACTCGCACTACACCAAGCATTGAAAAAACCAAAGTATGAATCTCTGATTACAGAAATTAGAGAATCAATTAGCCAGATTAGGAGGTATCTGACTTTCTCAAGGGCTCCTGAAATCACCCACAGAGGAGAACTCAGTAGTGGAAATACGTTAGAGTTCCATGGGCTCTAGTCCTGACTCTTCTATCATGAATGAGCTGTGTGACCTTGGAGAAGCCACTTTTCTCTGGGCTCCCTATCTTCATCTGGAAAGTCTTAATTACAGCTGATTACTCTGTAATCAGATCAAAACGCCTGTATGTGCCCACGATGTTTATATCAAGAGCACTTCAATTGAATGCATGCACTCTTTAAGAACAGATAAATATTTGCAATGCATGAAAACCATCATGGAGATGATGGTTGACTATCAGTCACAATGTACTTTAAGAGCGTACACTTCATTGAGTTTTTACTTTGTCCTACTGTCCTCTAAACAATTTCCACTTGACAACATATTTAGTTTAGTTTAAAATATATTTTCATTTCAAATTTGTATCTTTAAATTCTTGGCATCCCAGAAATTTTTTCTTCATTTTCCAATGACACTTTAAAACTTCCCTCATGTTACCTACATTACGAGATGTTTCTGTCATTTTTGTTTACTACATTTTCACCCCTATTTTAGTTACAGGAAGTATTCCCAATGCCACTCAGTGGTTTTATTACACAACAGTATAAATTATTACATCTCCATCAACATTTATAAGTACTACTATCTAAGCAGTGTGTGTGTTTTACTGAAATAATCTATAGATAAGGTGTGTGGGTACACATGAGTAGCATTTTCTTGAACTTTCAAAATTTGGTCTATGACTGATATCCAGAGATAATCAGTTAGGCAAAATCAAATATTAAAATTGGTCATAATTAGTACTGATCATATACTAAAATAATATGATGTGAGAAATGTTTTGCAAAATGTAAAATATTATATATATATGTCCAAGTACTATTAGGAAATTCAGGTAGCCACCATATGGCTCCAAATTTCGGCTGCTAGATAAATCTTTATAATGCTAAAATTCCAGGTGAAAGACAATTGACTAAAAGACAAAATAACCTCTAAAAATAATATATATAATCTGAAAATCTAATGAATGTTCAACTGCAATAAGTAACAATACATGCTGGCTTTTATTGAACAACCATGAGGTCCCAGACAGAGCTAAAGGCTTTACTTTCATCATACACTTTTAATTCTCACAACTGGCTTTGCCATCTTAACTTTCCCACTACTCAGCATGTATAGAAACCCATGAAGCTTGTCCCCCTGCTGGAGGCCTGAGGTGACAGGGCCAAGAAGATCAACACTCAGACCTTCTGTGGGAGAGGCACACAAATGAGGAGCTTCTGCCTAGCAGACTGGTGATTTCCCCATTTTATAGATGAAGACACTGAGGCCTGAGGCATTAACCAACTTGTCCAAGATCTCACAGCTAGTTAGTGGCAAAACTGAAACCTGAAACCAAGTAGTTCCCCAACCTCGATTTTAATGGCTATATTGCTATATTCCAGTGGCTGGCAAGGGGAAGTTTATTAAAAATCTTCCCATTGATGAATTAAAAATTCAAGGAACAACAACTCTTAAAATTTCTGGACTTGCTTAAAATCATGCCCTTTAAGAAATCAAGACCATTTATGTTGTTTTCCATCATTGAACTTATTAAACAGTGCTACTGCCACTTCTCCAGCTCAGGAATCAGGCAAAGTTTGAAGCATTAGGATTTATGCTGAAATATTCCATGGGGTCCTTCTCTGCCTAATTCTCTCAAATCTTTGTTTCTATTAGTAAAATATTAAGATTAACAGCTTTGGACTTCCCTGGTGGCACAGTGGTTGGGTATCCGCCTGCCAATGCAGGGCTCACAAGTTCGAGCCCTGGTCCGGGAGGATCCCACGTGCCGCGGAGCGGCTGGGCCCGTGTGCCGCAACTACTGAGTCTGTGCTCTAGAGCCTGTGAGCCACAACTGCTGAAGCCGGCACGCCTGGAGCCCATGCTCTGAATCAGGAGAGGCCACCACAGTGAGAAGCCCACGCACGGCAAAGAGGAATGGCCCCCGCTCTCCACAACTAGAGAAACCCTGTATGCAGTAATGAAGACCCAATGCAGCCAAAAATAGATAGATAAATTTATTTAAAAAAAAAAAAAAAGATTAACAGCTTTGCCCCATACGAAACTAACAACAGAAAGATATTATGTAACTGATATATTCTGCAAAAATATGCACATGCAAATAGCTTACACAAAACTGTAATTAAATTAAGGGGCAACTGAATAGGTGTTACTTATAAAAAAGTCTCCTTTAAGTTAATCAGATAAAGAACACACACTGAAAGAATCAAAGAAATAGAATATACCCTCAAGTTATATCACAAGGAAAAAAAAACCTCTCTGGATAAGAAATTGAGGTTTATTTTATCTTAAATCAGACCAAGGGGATTTAGGTTGGTTTTTTAATCTACTTGTTCATAATGATCTCTCAGATTAATCATACTTTTTATAGAATATTATTATTAATTAGACATGTCATTGCTTCAGGCAGAAAATTATTGGAAAGTAAAAAGGTCTATATTCCAAAGGCTCATAAGAGAAAGATTTCCATTTCTATCATTGCACATCTCTTTCAGTTCCAATTCTCAGTGGAAATAACTCAACAATTTCAGTCCTTGTAACACTAACATTTAGAAGTGTCTCCCATTTACAAGATAGCTGAACTAGGGTTTGTCTTATAAGACTTTTTCTTACGTTACTGTATTTATAAGCCAATTATATTTTCTTAGGGTATGCAGGTTCAGAAGACAACCTTTCCGTGTTGCTCAGATTTTTATCATCTTCCATTAGGGGTCTTAGACAGAACTGAGGCATGGGGAAGAACAATTGGGTCATCGGTTTTATCCATCAGGCTGGTGTCCTCTAAAATGCTCTTGATGCCATCTGGTTGTCTCTCACAAGTCACTTCGGCTTCCTCCTCATTCCCATAAGCCCCTTGTATTTTTATCTGTGCCACTCTAACCACATAGGAAAACTCTATTGTTCCCCCATAGGTCAAGACTCTGTGAGGCTCTCTCAGGTACCTACATTTCTTTTGCTCCCACACTATGCTACATCCAAAAGGCATCTAAAATCATATGTTTTCCAGAGCTCCAGCATAAGAACAAGGGCACAGGTAACTCTGTCCCCAGGTTCCTCAGGTTATGAGTTGGTCCGACTGTCTACTCTCACCCTCCATCCTCCCTTTCTCCTCTAGCCTCCTCACTCTGAGCATCCAAGCAAATGACTTGGCCTCCCATTTCACAGTGAAAAATAGGAGACTAACAAAGCCAAACTCCTTCAACTTCTGGCCCACTTACCATTGAATTTTCCTACCTGTACAAAGTTCATCTCTTCACTTGCATCCCATTTCTCACTCCACCCTCCCCTTCAGGAATCTCCCTCCATCAATTGCCTTCCTCTGTATCTTCATCCTCTCTCCTTTGACTCTTTCCCTTCAGCTTCTAAGATAAATATGTGACTGTCATTAAAATATACACAGCATCAGAAACAAGAACCACACACAAAACTCTCCCTAGACCCTTTTATCTCTCATCTTCCCATCACAGCTAAGCTTCTTCAAAAAAAAATACTGAGAAAAATGTTCCAGGCAAAAAGAAGAGTGTATTTGTATACACCCTGGGATGGAAAAGACCATGACCGTCATGAGAAACTTGAAGGTCTGTGTGGGTGGAGAATCAATAGAGTGATGGGAAGTGAGACAAGGGCTAGAGAACACTGGCCTTATGATTCATGAAGGATTTTAACCTACATCATGGACTTGAAGATCAAATAGGAGTGTGAATATTAAGTGCCTAGTGCACATAATAAAATATAGCTATGGCTATTTTAAAACATATGATCCTGACTTTCTTCTTACTTCATTAGAACACCCTCCAAGGCTACAGAAGTGAGAGCAATCCCTTTGTCACTGGGCTGAAAGCCTACTTGATACAGACTTTATGCAGGATAAAGTTGAAATCTCTCAGCTCCACACAGAGGTCTCATTTGGAAGCATTTGGAAACAGTAATAGGTACACAGGCGATATATGCAGCACAATAAACATGCGTTACAGATAAATATGCTAAACTAAGAAATATAAAACTTGCCCTGTAGCTCCTATTCTGGTAGATGGAGGTTGGGTGTGTAGAGTGAGAAACTGGACTAGAACTTGTCAGTTAAAGATAATTCCAGGGCTTCCCTGGTGGCGCAGTGGTTGAGAATCTGCCTGCTAATGCAGGGGACACGGGTTCGAGCCCTGGTCTGGGAAGATCCCACATGCTGCGGAGCGACTAGGCCCATGAGCCACAACTACTGAGCCTGCGCGTCTGGAGCCTGTGCTCCACAAGAGAGGCCACGATAGTGAGAGGCCCGCGCACCGCGATTAAGAGTGGCCCCCACTTGCCGCAACTAGAGAAAGCCCTAGCACAGAAACGAAGACCCAACATAGCAATCAATCAATAAATCTTTTAAAAAAAAAAAAAAAAAGATAATTCCATCTCACAGGACAACTAAATTCAAAAGGTAACCCTGGACTGAATGCTGGAGTAGAAAAACTGCTTTAAAAGGACATCATTAGGAGAAAGGATGAAATTGGAGTATGTACTGTAGACTATAGAGAAGTGCTCTATCAATGTTAAACTTTCTGAATTTGATATGATTATGTAACAGAATATCCTTGTTCTTAGAAAATACACACAGAAAGACTGAGGGGTAAAAAGGCATGATTTATGCAAGCTACTCTCAAATGGTTCAAAAAATATTTTAATATATTATAAATATTTTTTGATATTATAATAAATTCTCATATTATATATAATTATATAAGAGAGAAACTGCTAAAGCTTAAGTTGTAAATTGGTGGTTCTGAGTAAAGTATATACAGGAGCTCTTTGTACTATTTTTACAACATTTGGGGTTCAAGGGCTGGACCCTGAGCTGTCCTCTAGGTCCTCACTGCCCTGTAGCCTCCAGAGAGATGCCTCTTTCCCTCTTGGTCACCCTGCAGTGTCCCCTGCTGAAGTCCTCAGCTGATAGAACTTGTGATCTGTTCTGGCACTGTTGGGGCCCAGTAGGTTTCCCCATCTTTGCAGACTTGGTCTTATTTCAGCCCTTGCTTATTGTCTCTGGATAATGCAAAAGGAGCTTTGGAAAACAGAAGTCCCTCTTTCTCTCTTGACAAGCCTGACTCTCAAGACTACTGTCTTACTGCAACTTTCCCCAAAAACTTAAATTTGATGCTCAAAGTTGAGCACTGTGTTGGTAGTTCTAACCTTTTGCCTTTTCCCCCAACACTGTGAAACCTGTGCTTCAATGAAGGGTACAACCCATGGCATCTTTGTTTACAGGAAAAAAAAAACACATCTGCATAACATTTTCATAAAGATAGCTCTTACATATAGTTTCCATTTCAACAATTTAACTAGTCTCAATCTTTATCTTCTACTTCCCCAGGTGGCAGAACCACAGTTAACACTGAGTATAAAAATCCTCAAGGTCTTGATAGTCATCAACTACAATCAAAAATGGCTATACAGATATAAAATGCAAGGTTTAGTAAAAAGAAATGGGTACAAACATTTTATACAAACAGATTTCCACAACTCTTTGACATACTAAATGATCAAGTGATTCTTTACATAGTTAAAATTTTAATTAAAAAAATCTACCTTGCATGTCCTACTTATTTTCACTATAATTAAAATTTATAAGCCACAGCTACTACATCAAAGCAAGGCATAAAACTACAGGTTTTATAATGGGTCCTCCCTGCCTCATCCCCCACATTTCCCATCCCTAGTAATGGATTAGGATAAAAATATTCATTTTCTACTTAAACTAAGTAATCACAACAGTTGTAGGCATGTATGGAAATTCAATATAGGGTTCAACAATTACCAATAGGTAGAAAGAATTTAAAGTGGTAAAATTATAATGAAGTACCTAACAAAGCTTAGCTGCACTGGGAACGGCTCCAACTCTCCCATGGTGAAAGGAGATCTGTGAGGCTTTAATTTTGGGGGGCCCTGGTTGGCTACAAAGCCACAAAAGGGGACTGGACATTGAGGGAAGGGGAAGCAGAACGATGGCATCTCTTCAACATGCTTAGGTTGATCTCATTACTTCCCTAGCCCGTTTTGATCAGCATATAAAGACCAGGGTTTTGTGTGTGGTTTTTTGTGTGTGTCATTTAATGCTTACAAATCTCAGATGCAAAGAGGAAACTAAGAAAGATTTAAAACCTTGTTATTTCAGAGTAATAAATTTGGGGGTCTTTGATTTCCTTGAAAAGAAAAAAAAAGAGGACCTTGCTTTATTTGTGATAGGTGTGCCATTAACGTTGCGAGAAGGGCATTTATCCTTTTAAAGGCATATTTAATATGCCCTTAAAACATATTAAATATGTATCTTATAATAAGATGTTTTCCTCATGTTTCCTTTGGGTAAAGTCTGTTTAGTACATTCCTCTTCACATTGTGCTACGGAATTCTTAGTCAACTTTGTCCTTTTAAGGATAAATAGATGCTTTTAGAAAAATGGAGTTAAGATATAAACTTTTACTTTTAGGTTCACTTGAAATATTCCATGGCCTCTCTTTGTATCCTACTTGTATATGCAATTTTATGTAAATCTATTTAACATTTTTCTTATGAACTAACATAAGGCCTGAATAATCTAACAGAGCAAATAAAAATTCTCTTCCTCTAAAATTAACGCCCAAAAATGCAGTAGAGTATTCCTGCGAATTATTTTTTTTTAAATGAAGAGCAAACTGGGGAAGTTTTTTATTGAAAAAAATTTTTCTTTATATTTTTGAATGAGTAGAAATAAAGAGTTATAAGGAAATTTTTCTGGAGCTTTAACATTATAATTTATCATATGATTCTACAAATGTACATATATATTAAACCTATATTACACAAGATTATTGTATGTATTTTAAATCGTATACAAAATAGACACATTCATATACCTTAAGATTATTAAACTTTACAAATCTACTCATACATATTTTCTTTGTCTTTTTCCCTCATAAAAATTCCTGTTTCTGTATTCATACTACCTGATCACAAGGTAACCTAAAACACACTTGCTTTAATAACTTACACATTCATAAATATTTTTAAACCCCATAAATGTTTAACATTAGTATAACATATCAAAGTACTGTTCTTTTCTCTGTAAATAAATCATTTCTAATCGAAAGACTTGGGGGTGGGGGAGAGGTACATAAAGTAACAAAAATCCTTCTGGCCAGGGAATCAAAAGACATTCCCAGACATTAACTTCTCTTTCCAAATATGAAAAACATATTAAATATGTATCTTATAATAAGATGTTTTCCTCATGTTTCCTTTGGGTAAAGTCTGTTTAGTACATTCCTCTTCACATTGTGCTACGGAATTCTTAGTCAACTTTGTCATTTTTCCCTCTGCAAAGGGCTGCCTGCTGGAAGGAAGCCAGGAAGCCAGAATTACTGTGATATCACTCATTCATCCAAGACTAACTACATTAAAGTCAGGCAAGAATGAGTTATAATGTAAAAGAAAAAGGATTAAATTTATATATATATATATATATATATATATATATATATATATAAAAAATACATAGATACACACACACCCCGCCCATTATACTACTTCTAAAGAAAAATAGTTAACTCCCACTGTCTGTGTTTTGAAAAGAAGACAAGCTATGAAAAAAGACATAAGGCATTCACAGGATTGAAATGAACTTTTAGGACTGCTACATGTTCTACAGTTTAATTTTTTTTTTTCCCAAACCCATGTGGCCATCTGTATCTATAATGAGGAGTGAAACAATAAGGGATTTTTCAAGTAAACCTTTCGTAGGGCTGCAAACTGCCATGGTACTTATAAAGGAAGGGGTGCCAAATGACTTGGAATTTCTGGGCAGCCATACTGCAAAAAAAAACAGCATGTGGGTGGCCACGTTGCTTATACTTGTGGTATGCAAGTGAGTGATATTAGTTACACTTGCATCTCACAAGCAAAAAAAGTCCCCACGTTACTTCTGATATCTTTCTCACATCTTCTTGCCATGCCTATCACCAAGCTATGCCAACTGATTATGTCTGTAGCTGTCAATAATTTTTCTGTATAAACATCCTCTTTGAATCAATCTTTTGTCACCTGCATTGTTTCACTTCACTTCCTTTTAGCAGCACTAACTGCTTCGAGAGGACAACTGCCGCTAAAAACATGGTACTGCAGCAATCATTTGGTTCTGTGCACACATTTTAATTTCATGCCCTACAGGGGGGTATCACTATTGGCCTTAAACAAAAATTGAGTCTTTAATGCCTTATTGGTTTACACAATTTATCTTTCAAATAGTCTATGAGCTCTTAAAAAAAAAAAAAAAGAAAAACAGAAAGAAGGAAAAAATGTTCAACTGGCAGTGGATATTCAAGGAGCATTCAACCCCCAAATGTGAATCCCACAAATACTTCCCGAAGTATATGTTTATGAAAATAAACTGAATTTGTCAAATGTCTCCTCCCTCACAGCATATCCTGTTGTTATCCCAGTGCAGTGGGACCTAACATGTTAGGCCAACCCTGTTGTGATCGCCAGAAGAGAGAAACATTTAGTTGTTGATATCAGATTTAGACGGTTTTTGTAGCACGGCCTGTAATTTAAATCTTTCAGAACAAGAAGGACGAAAGTGGTTGTGGGGTGGCAGCCAGTGGGAATCAGTGAAGAATAAAACTTAACATGAGCAGGAGAATGCGTGAATGCGTATGGATGTTCAGGACTGGCCTCAAACCTCTTATGTGGTTTTTGTTTTCCTTTGACACGGGTGTTATTTTCTCGTTGGCAGAAACAGCTAGTGAAACGTTGGTCTTTTCCTTTCCAACGTGCTTTATTAAGGGTCTAAAATCACAGGTCAATGAAAAGGAGCTGCTTTGGTTACTGATAACAGTAGCCTGACAACACTTAGTCCAGCAATTAGAACCTAAGATGAGAATCTAGAGGAGGGAAAGCTCAAGAGTAACTGCCCAGAAGATAAGGGAAACATTAAAAAATGGTCCATGAGTAGATGATTTTTAAAGTGAAAACATTTTTATATTTTAACAAGTATGTATGGACGATAAAGTAAAACACTTCTTCCCATAAAGACTTTTTTTTGAAAAATCATATTTACAGCCCAGACTTTCCTGCCCTCTTGTGGAGAAAATACAGAGCTCTTTATATGACAGTGGCTTTTCAAAACTTTCAGATGGCTTCTTCCATGGTATGTGTCATTTACTGTCATGGTCAGATCCCCTGATGTTCACAGAGCTTTACTAGCTGTTAACTGTTGTACTGAAACAAAATGTAAAACCTGAATAACAAAGCAGAGCTAGATCAGATGTTAGACAGCAAGGAACCATTTTAATTTGAAACGAGAAAACTGCAATATTAGTTTTTAATAATACTTAGACAAATAAATGTTTTAAACAAGAAGGACAGAGAGCAGAGTTTTCAAAGTAGCCATCAGAAAGCTCTAGTCCTTTCATCTTTCTACTCAGAGAATGGGCTATCATCGCTCTCTGTGGGAGCACAGGTACTGCCACTGCACATTGTCATCTGGGCAGGACCAGCCTGGGACAGAGAACGCACAAATCCCATTGGCAACTCCTGTAAAATCAGACAGTTTCCAAGTTGTTTAGGTTGCTTTTAAAGAAATTTTGTAGAAGTTGGCTTAAATTTATACAAGGAGACAGGGGCTGGTGGTCCTGACCACCACATTCAATGCCTAACTCCAGCCAACGACCAACTTATGCTGTGATTTAGGCATAAATCTGCTCTGGTCATGCACAAGAAGATGTCAAATTTCATTGTGTTTATCATGTGTTCTAAAATCACATGAGAAGTGTTTCAGTAAAATCCAAAGTTCTTTTTAAGGGTTTTATAAGTTGGGGGGAAAGAAAAAATTATAGTAGATAAAATTATCATGAAAATATCGTAAGATTTCTGAAAGGCAGCATACCCTATTGTAGATAGAACTTTTTCCCAAGTTACAGACTCTCAGATGTTCACTGAACGTTCCCTAGCACAGTACTAAGCACCACAGCAACACAAAAGAAACACAAATCATGATTTCCACTTTATATCACTAGATATTTACCCCAGCACCAACTGTGTGCCAGTGCTCAGGATAGTAGGAGAAACCAGGTTTATGCAGCAGCTGGGCAACAAGGCCCAACTGGGCAAACCAGACAATCAATGGGCCAGAGAGGGGAGGCTGTAGCATCAGGGAATTCCTGTGGAGGAAAGAAGACCTGGCCAGAGAGACAGAGTCTGAAGAAAAAGGAGGAAGAGAGAAACTTGCTCCATGTAGCACCAACCAGTCATGGCTTATAAAAAGATTAAGCATGGTGGATTTGAAAGACCTCCAAGTTATGATCCCCTAAGTTAAAAAAAAATGCCATTTGCAAAAGGCAAGATAGGTTGCACAGGTAGAATGGAACCAGATTAGCCAGAGCATGGACTGCAAAGCTCCAGTTTGAATTTCATCAACAGGAAGCCACGAGTGATGTCGGAGTAGGGGTTTATTGATGACATTTCCGCAGATGATTCTAAGGAGACGGTGTTTCCAGTGCCCTGAGTGTGGAGATGTGTGAGAAAGAAAGGTGGTCAGGCAGTTGTTAAAGTGATACAGGCTAAGCTAGAGGAGAGGCAATGAATCTATAAGCTGTTCTCTAAGAAGATTAATTAAACAGAGTGACTGGTTGACTATAAGAAAGAGAACCCAAAAAATGCCTTAGGTTTAAATCCTTTCAGGATGATAGGACGAGGCACTGACAGAATCAAGAAATTGAGTGAATAGAAAATTCACACATTTTACATTCACTCCCATCTCTCAGGTCAGCCTTAATTACTGTTTTCTAAGAGTGGTAATTTTGCCTCCATATTGTTTTTTTTTCTAATTAAACTTCAAGTTATATCATAGTTTTAAAAAAAATTAAAAATTTCAATCTGCTCTCAAAAAGATTCAGTACAGTTACAGTCTGTTTCTATGCACAAAAATTGGAAGTTTTGGATGCCACCAAAATTTACTATCTATCATAATTAAATACCCTTGAAATCACATGAATAATAATGTCAACAATTTCTCAATGTATCTTTATTTAGACATTTATTGATAAGTATATCAATAATGTATGCCCAGCACTGTACTAGGTACTACAAGGCGTTCAAAAATAAGGAAATAAAATGCAGTCCTTGATCCCAAGCAATTTTTAATCTATTAGAGGAATAAGACAAGTACAGAAACAACTATAAAATAAGGCTGAATGTGATCAATGCTGTCTTAAAGGGAGTATGAAAAAAGTACATAGAAAATCAGAGGAAATCAATCATTTCAACTAGAAATCAGGGCCAGGAATACATGTTCTGAGTCTTGAAAATTGGAGTATGAATGTTGCAGGTCTCTCTCAAACCTTATATTCCAAGATTCTCTGTGCAAATGAAAAAGCACATTCCAGGTTGAGAGAGATACTTTTTTAAGAGGCAAGAAGGTAAGAGAGCAAGAGTTTTCTATTCAGGGTACAAACACTGTAGATGAATCATTAAACATGAAACTGGTAGGCAATGACCTTTACTACAATGGGCTTTGATTGACAGATAAATGATTCCTACTAATTTCTACAGGGAAGGACAGCCACTCAAGATTTCAAATAGGATTTTGGCATGATGGGATATGACCTGTCTATAATTCAGCAAATTCATGTCCTTTAGTACATTTAATCTGGCAATAATGTGCTTGGGATGGGGGAACCACAAAAGAGCATTGCAACAGGTGAGTAAGGGGTAAGAGAAACGATGATCATCTTAAGCAGTCTTAGAACAACAATGATAAATAAACTGGATAATCTAATATCATGTTTTTGCCAAATACCTCCCATAATCTAGTAAATATGAGTGATAAAACGCAGACTACCAGTAGCATTTAAATAAACAGACACAAGTAGGATGCCTCCAGGCTACAGTTTTTCATTGGAATTCTCAATACTCAAGCTAATCTTCCAAAAAATGTGCCAAAATAAATGGATATACCCTTTGAGTTCAAAACTGAGCTAGTGAGGTCAATCCATGTACATGTTAGTGAACCTTTATTAGTGAGTATCTCAGCCCAAACATTTTTATTATTATAATAACAATTCTTCTAGAAGAATATAAATACTGTCTATTGGTTGGAATACTATCCTTTCATGCTATCTGGCATTCTTCTCCCCACCTAGGACTAAACCCAAAATATGAAAGTAATCTACTTAATCCTGGTTAGCCTATGTCCAAGGCCACCTATGTGCTCCTTAATTATAACCCCGAAGCAGATTCTTGCAGTCATTAGATTCATGGGATTGTATCAATCTACAAACCCACAGTTTTTTAAATGTAAATTTGTTGAATTATATACAGGTAAAATCTCATCACAATGAACTTAATTGCAATGAAAGAGTATGGAAAAAGATGTGTCTCAAGAGAGATGCCCTACCATGGCAATGATTTCCACAACTATGGAATTATTACTAATCCTTGAAATGAAAATCATTTCTTTTGAAGATATTCTATCTCCTTCCAGTACAAAAGAAAGGAAAATTTTCTTTTGCTCTTTTATTCTTCAACTTATCCTTTAAAAATATACTTCATGTGATAAAGGTGGAATTTTAACTCAGTTAAAATTAGAAACAGCTACTAAATTTTCGCTATAAAATTAGCAAATATGTATATTTTAATGAAAATGCCTGGCTTTAGGGAAGGTGCAGGAGCATGAACTGATATATTCTTTCTGGAGGGCCATCTGACAATATATACCTAAGGCACTAAAAGTGTATACTATTTCTAAGGTAAGGTCTCAGGATGTTCACTGAAATGCCATTTATAATAACATAAAATTGCAGACTACCTAAATATAAAAAATATTGATTTAAATGAATACATCCATATAATAGAATACTATGCAGCTATTTAAAATGATGTCAAGAGAACTGTCATAATTATTGAAATACAGATTATGAAACAGTATGGTATGACTCTGCTTTTGTAAAATATACTTATTTGAATTTTTAATATAGAATAAAAGACTGAATAAACTAAAGGAAACTGAAATTACAGTGGTGGGTTTTCCTATTGGTAGGGTCAGAAGTATTTTTAGTTTTATTTTTATTTATCCATTATTTCTAAATTTTCCTCAATGAATACTTTTTCCAAGAAAAAATGGAAAAAATACAACAAACTACCCCTCAGCTGCCTTCTTCCCTCCACTCCTCATCCATCCCATCCCTTCAGAAAAACCCACCTGAAACTATCCAACTAACCACCAAAAACAAAATACAAATACAAACATGTACCACAACAGAAATATAATCCAATACTATTTCTTAATTTTTCCTACTCAATTTAGAGTACTTATTTTCATTACTTATTCATCATAGTGAGTCTCTTTATAGTTTCTATTGATAAGTGCTGTAATCTCTAGGCATGTGCACTCTTCATGACAAATCCTAATACAATAAAATAACTTGTATTGCTCACACTTACTACAATAGAAATTGATCTTTAGTATTATTTGCCTGTCAAATCTGGAGAGATCGGTCACTGTTGAACAAAAACAAGGCTAATAGTTTTATAAATTTTGCCTGTCGCATGACGGGAATCAGCAAAATATTATTTGAGACTGAGTTCTTTTAGAGCTTTAACCTAAAGAGCCCGTCCTAATGATGCCCCTGGTGGCAGGTAACATTTAATTTTCTTCTGTGTCACTGAAAAATTAGATGTAAAACTCAGGTAAGACATTACTATTTCACACCCTGAGGCTAAATAGTTCAAAATGAATATTCATAAAGTCCTAGTCTAAGTGAAATCTCATGTGAGTATATATTTTAAATGCTTGAATATTTTACACATAGTTCAGTTCAGAGACTGAGCATCTCATAGAGGAAAGCAAGAATTCTGTCAACTATCAGGCTATTAATTGCAGGCCTGAACACGCAACTATGGCAAAGTGCATTTCACACACACACACACACACACACACACACACACACACACACACACACACCCCATAGTGCTACAGCCTCCTTCCAACAGTCTAAACCTGGCTCTCTTTCTCCTTGTTCACTTCTTATTGGTGATGAAAGTAAGTGTTAATGATCACTAGGAACAACAACAACAAAAACAACAACAACAAAATATATATATATATATATATCAGTTCCTCCCTGAGGCTGAAGATGCCTGACTATGTCCGTGTCCTCTGCTAGGCTCCAGAGGGACTTGGGAAGAGGGTGGGAAGGAAAGGTGGAAAGGAAATGTAGGCAGGACCATTCTGGTGTGGTTGGATTCACTTTACTGTACCCCTCACCCCCCACGACTGTACAGGGCTCCCGGTCACTGCCCTAACTTATCCTCCCCTGCGATAGCATTGCTCTTGGTCTCTGGTGGTACGTTTTCTTAAGGAAAAGGTAAACAAAAGGTATTGCTCAAAGAACTCTGAGTTCTTTTAAAAGAGCTTGTGGAACAAAGACTGAAATTATGTAGACATAAGGCAGTTGTGGATATGAAGGGGGGATGTAGAAGTAACAAGGGCAGAACTAAAGAGATAAAGAGTATAAAAGTAAAAATTAATAATGAACAGTCTGGCTAAACAACCACTGAGCTAGTTAGGGACCCATAATAATAGCCAATAAATGCCTTAATGGTGTAAACACAAGAGGAAAATTTTTAGTCTGACATCGAGCCATTAAGTAATAGAATGAAACTTAATCAATGTAAAATGTAGGCCTAGGGTAAACTTCCCAACACTTCTAGGATTTTGTAGAATAGTCTTTATGGAATGATCCTGCCTTGAGTCTCATATTCAGGCTGTATGACTAGGTAAATAGATATACATGCGGAGATTCCTCCAACATCTAATACCTGAGATGCGTGTTTCCTCCGTTCTCACATCTGGGAAATAAATAGTCTGTGCATAGCTGCTCCTCCATTAAAGTTCCTACCCCTCAGTTAACTCAACCATATAAAATACGCTGTGTCACCATACATACAAATTTCTAGGGAAATAAATTTCAGCAATTGACTGAGCGTCAAAGCAGAGCAAAAACAGGTCAAAGCAGAGGGGCAGAGCAAACATGCCTCCTCTCAGGAGATCTCCTTGAGTCCTGACTTCTGTCTGTTCCTGACAAGTCTGATATACCTGTGGTACACCACACAAGGAGCAGACAGCCTTGTTCTGTTACCATATAAAGACCTAGACCAAGAAGAATGAGGTAACCTAAAAACAGAGGAAAGCAGATCAAAGCACAGGGCTAAGATATAAGAGCAGACCTTACAATCATTCAATGAACACTTCCTATGTATCTACTATAGGCCAAACACCAGAGATGCAAAAGTGAGTCTTTACCCATATCAAGTGAACATATAATGTGATTACACTAAAGATCCAGAACACAAAAGACTAGGAGGAGGGTATGGCAGCCAAAAAAGTGCTAAGCAAATAAATAAAACTGGTATTTCAGTTTAAATAATTGATTTTAAAATAACAATTTAGAACTAAAATCCAAGATAATCTTAACATAGAAAGCGATGGGTTGGGAAAAAGTGAGCAATCTGTTGATTCTCATTTTATTCATGAGTAATAAATATGCGATAATTTGAGGCAAAGAAAAATATAAATTTAAATGTGATCATTTAAAAACCACTGTAGTACAGCAGAAACTAACAACATTGTAAACCAACTGTGCTCTAATAAAAATTTAATAAAATAAAATTAAAACCACTATGTAAAGTATACATAATTCCCAAAACATAAAAAATGGAATAGGAAGAGTAGAGGGAAAAAGTAATAAATTCCACAAAGGAAAAGGGAAAAATGAAATAAGCATAGTAAACTGGAAAAAAATATAAGATCGCAGGCATAGGACTAAAAGTGTCTATAATTTGATACATATAAGTAAGTTAAATGCCAGTTTTAAAGGACAGAAACTCTCAAACCAGGTTAAAAAATCCAGCTACATACTATGTAAATGAGACATACCTTAAATTTTCATGGGTAGGATAGGACAAAAGAATGAAAAAAAGATATTCCAAGTAACAGTGGCTTAGACATAGAAATGTATTTCTTCCTCACATTATTCTGCCTGCCACAGGGCCTTTTCACCAGTCTTTAGCTCTGCATGGTTTTCCCCCAGATCTTGGTCCAACAGCCCCTTCTTGTCATTCACGGCTTAGATAAAATGTGACACTATGTGCACTCAGATAGGTCTTTTTGACCACTAATCCGAAAGTATACTATCATCTCCGTTTTATTTTCTTCATAATTTTTTAAAATTTCTTGATTATATTAAATCTTATTCCACTGTAACATAAGCTCCATGTGAGCAGGGATCTTTACTGTCTTCCATCCTCTTTGTGGGGAGGAAGGGAGGTTCTCAATAAGCCAGTTCTTGGTTTCATTGTTTTTCTGTTATTCTCTTTTCTATTCAATGACTTCTGCTAGTTCCTTTCCTGTGCTTGCTTTTGGTTTTTCTCTTTTCCTAGCTTCTAAGGTGGAAAGTAGAAGTTTCTTAAGGTAAGGTCATTGGATTGTGTCTTTTCCTCTTTCCTAATATAGGCACTTAGTGCCATAAATTTCCTCTAGCACTGCTTCAGCTGTAGTCACAAATTGTGTGATTTTGTGCTTTTATTTTCATTCAGTTAAAAATACTTTCTAAAAAAAAAAAAAAAAATACTTTCTAAATTCCCTTTGGTTTTTTCTTTGACACATGGCTTACTTAGAACTATCTTGTTTTATGTCCAAACATTTGGGGGTTTTCCATATTTTTTTCGGTTATTGATTTCTAAATTCATTCAGTTGAAGTCAAAGAGCACAGTTCGTATAATTTAAATCCTTTTAATTTTTTTTTTCAAGTCTTTGAGTTTGTTACAATATTGCTTCTGTTTTATGTTTTGGTTATTTGGCCCCGAGGCATGTGGGATCTTAGCTCCCTACCAGGGATCGAACCCATACCTCCTGCATTGGAAGGCAAAGTCTTAACCACTGGACCACCAGGGAAGTCCCCAATCCTTTAAAATTTATTGCGACTTGTTTTGTAGATCATAATATGGTCTATCTTGGCAAATACTTCATATATACCTGACCATAAAGTTTATTTTGCTGTTGTTGGGTGGAATGTTCTACAAACGTAACTTAGGTAAATTTGGTTGATAATGTTACTCAAGTCTTCTATGTCCTTCCTGACTTTTGTCTCCGTGTTCTATCAATGATTAAGAGACAAGTGATGAAATCTCCAACTGTGACTGTCAATTTGTCTATTTCTTCTGCATTTCTATCAGTTTTTGCTTAATGTACCCTGAAGATCTGTTATTAGGTCCATAAACATCTAGGATTGTTATATCCTCTTGATAAATTGACCCCTTTATCACTATTTATAAAATAACTTTTTATCCCTCTTAATCTTTTCTCAAAAGTCTACTTACCATGCTGACCAGGAGAAAGATAACACACATTATCAATCTCAGGAATGAGAGGTGACATCACTACAGATCCCAAGATAGGAAAAGGATAATAAAAAATATCAACAGCTTCACACAAAAAAAATACAAAAATAAAAAATAAAACAACTTTATGCCAATAAATTCAACAACCTAAATGAATGGAAAGATTCCTTGAAAGACACAAACTACCAAAGCTCACTTAGGAAGATGTCTATTAAAGATGTTGAAAATTTTTTGATTTTGTAGTTAAACTCTTTCCCACAAAGAACACTCCAGGCCCAGATAGTTTCACTGGTGAATTGTACCAAACACTTATGAAAGAATTACTATGAAGGCTACGCAAATTCTACAAATTTGAAGAGGGTTCCTTCCCAACACATTTTATGAAGCCAGCATTACCCTGATACCAAAAAGATCAAGGACATTATAAGAAAACTGCAAACAAACATCCTTCATGAACATAGTTGCAAAAATTCTAAGGTTTTAACATATAATATCCAACAATACATAAAATGTGTAACACAGCGTGACCAAGTGAGTTTTACCTCAAGAATGCAAGGTTGGGTTAATATTCAAATATCAAGCAATGTATTCACCATGTTAACAAACTAAAAAAGACAGACCTGTGATCATCTCAGTATTTGGAGAGAAAGCATCTGACAAAATTTAACCTCCATTCCTGACAAAATCTCTCAACGAACTAGGAATAGAAGAGAATTTTCCCAACCTGACAAAGGATATCTATGTAAACTTATATGGGCAGCACAGTTAACGGTAAAAGACTAATCAATACTTTCTCCTTACGATCAGGAACAAGGCAAAGATATCCACCCTCACCACTTCTATTCAACAGTACACTGCTGGGTTTTAGTCAGTGAATAAGGAAAAGAAACAAAAGGCATCCAGATTGTAAAATATAAATGAAACTGTATTTAGAGACATTGTCATCTAAGTAGGAAATCCTACAGATTCTATTTTTCTAAAAAGCAACTAGAATAAATGTGTTAACATGGTTACAGAATACAAGATTAATATATAAAATCAGTAGTATTTCTACATACTAGGAAGGGGGGAAAGTGGAAAATAAATTTAAAGAACCATTATCAATTACATCAAAGAGTAAGAAACACACAGGTATAAATTTTAACAAAAATGTCTATACAGCAGTCTGTATACAACAGAACGTGAGAAAAATTTAAGAAAGCATAATAAGTGAAATGATATAACAAATGAAATACTCAATATTGTTAAGGTGTCAGTTCTCCCCAAATTGATCTATAGATTCAGCACAATCCCAATCAAAGTTCCAGCAGATATTTTGTAGAAATAATACAATGAAATATAGTAATGAACCTCCCTAGTGCCCAGATCATGGTGATGGAATACCATTTCCTACCAAAAGAAAATAGGGCTTCTTGGTGAAATAACTGACTCTAGGTCTTTGGCAGGAAATGAATAAAATGAACCTGAATGTTTTGTTATCCCACATAGCAGGAAAGCTAACAAAGTCTACCAGGGTCATGCCAAAAAGATTCAGTTGCCAATTTAAAGAGCCTCCCACTGATGAAACCTGGGGTAACTTAAGCTTCAATAAGGTTGGAGCTTATCAAGTATGTTTCAATCCACGAGTCCAAGACAAAATAATTTTTTAAAGAAATTAATTGGGCACCTTTAGAGAATAGTTAGAAACTAATTCATAATCTTAAAAATAGGTAAGTAACAAAAATGAGTCAAGCATTTATCCTACCTTTCTTATTTGAACCAAACAAATGAAGGGTAGTGTCTCTTTAAACAGAGGAGGGGCCACTTCCCTGGTGGCGTAGTGGTTAAGAATCCACCTGTCAATGCAGGAGACACAGATTCAAGCCCTGGTCTGGGAGGATCCCACATGCTGCAGAGCAACTAAGCCCGTGTGCCACAACTACTGAGCCTGCACTCTAGAGCTTGTGAACCACAATTACTGTGCCCATGTGCCACAACTACTGAAGCCCGCACACCTAGAGCCTGTGCTCTGCAACAAGAGAAGCCACTGCAATGAGAAGCCCGCACGGCGCAACGAAGAGAAGCCCCCACTCACTGCAACTAGAGAAAAGCCCGCAGGCAGCAACAAAGACCCAACGCAACCAAAAATAAATTTTTTAAAAATAAAATAAAAAATAAATAGAGGAGGGGCAGTATCTCTTTCAAATGTATACCCAATTAATTAATTAACAATCTACTTTGAGAAAACAGAATTGGAAGAGAAATATTAAATGCAAAACCAAGGGCAAAATAAGTTAAAATATGACTAAAACAATGGAAGATTTCAAGGAAGCAGTGCATTTCACTAACAGTGGGGTGGGTTTCCAAAATATAAGAATCAGCTTTAGAGAAAAGCATCTGAGACTGCTAGAAAAATATGAAAGTCATAAGGGCTATGAAATAACATGTCAAATATAGGATATGTAGTCCTATTGGGTAGTCTAATCTCTCTTAGAGGTCAAGTCACCCTCTCATAGAAACCTTAAATTATTTGCAGTGAGTATAGAAAAAAAGCAGAGGGAAGAGGCCAGGGCTTGTTGTATACTACTGTTGACTGCATGCTATGGAATTAGGAGACAAAGTGTTGGTGTCTGTGTGTTTGCAGAAGGGGGTGGAGAATAGACAGAAGAAAGCCTGAAAAACTGCAAATGGTCAAGTACCTGTAATAGACCAAAGGTACTGGAAAGGGCACTCTTGCAATGGATAATCATAGAATTCTACCAAATAGCCTGGATGAAACCAAGACACTAGGATGGTTGGAGATGCCAGTAAGGGGCAGAGAAGAGCAAGACTGGTAGGTAAGATTGGCTGTGAGAGAAATGGTAAGAAAACGGATACCATGTTTTCTTTCAACATTTACCAAGAGCCCACAAACTGCTTAATCTGGTAGAGAAGTTCCTTAGAACAAGGAGGGCCAGGTGTCATTGTGATGGTCTGGGACTACAGTGGGGTTAAACTGAAGACCTTGAAAAGGGACCAGGAAGTGACATGACATTAGCAAGGGATTTTGATGTTAAAGGGATGCACAGGGATATAGGAAAATAATAATTGATATTGGCTTGTTTTTGTATTCTTCATTCCTCAAAGCTCAAAGAGAGATGTGGCCATATTGTCAACTGTATTAAATTCATATCTGTATTACCAATGATGCAGTAGCTTGCTATTTTGATCCAAAGTTGGGGAAGATGAGGGTTATTAGGGTATAGTTTTACTACTGTTATATTTCAATATTACATTAAAAAAACATACTTAAATAGACATTCCATCTTATGATTCAGATCTTTCATAAAAGAAAAGCCCACTACACCCACAAATGTGCCTACTAGAATACATCATGTCATGAGAAAAACACATTAGACAGTATGTGAGCGTTTTATTAATCATCCGATAAGGGGATTTTTTTGAAAATGCAATGACAGAGGTTGTAGTCACTTTCCTTTGAACATGTGCTGACTTCTGCTGTCTGTTGTTCTCATTTGTCAAGTTTCTTAATGTTCCTCTTAATACAGTGTCTTTATTTAGTTCTCCCAAAGGAATATCAGCAATTTCTGGGAGCAAGAGGAAAACTTTCTGTCAATTCTACATAATGACCAAAACAGGCTGACTGAATCATTTAATTGAAGCTCTAAGGCTCGTAATTTGATGCATATTAGGCCCTGTTCACTGTGAAAAGAAAACAGTGGATGGGCATTCACGTAGGCAGTAAGAACAGAGAACCAAGTCTTCTTTGTCTTTGTTTGCTTTATTTCTCTGAAGGTCACACAATCCACAAGGAATCCCCCCCTCAACTCTTTAATAGCCAAAGGGTAATTTAAGGTGAAAAAAAAAGGGGAAAAAAAAAAAGACAAGATGTAAATGAAACAGAAGCACATAAAAGCCTTGCATATAGATCTTTATAACCCCATAATTTTCATTAGCTCACAAAGTTTCCACTAATCCTGTCCTCACCTGTTGGCATCAGAGTAAAGCTGCAGCTGTGGAATGTGCAACTGTAGTTATGGGATGTAACTGCAGTTATGCTGATGCATTAGTCAGATTTTCAAATGTAGCTAACTTTAAGTCTATCCTGAAAGCTTTCAGTTCCCAAATCTACTGGTATGTACTTATTTGATTAACTGGTATAAAAAACATCCCAATGACATCTAACGGTAGTGGGTGATCACAGCTTCAAGTCACCTATACACCTAAATAGTCACTTTGCTCTTGGTCTTATGAAGGCATTACTGTGTCACTTGGAAGATGCTGAAGCTAAGTTTGCTGACTCTGGATGCCTCAACTCTCAATTGATAAAGCTTCAACTCATTTTTTAAAATTAATTAATTTATTTATTTATATTTTGGCTGCGTTGGGTCTTCGCTGCTGTGCACGGGCTTTCTCTAGTTGCAGTGAGCGGGGGCTACTCTTCGTTGCGGTGCGTGGGCTTCTCATTGCAGTGGCTTCTCTTGTTGCGGAGCACGGGCTCCAGTAGTTGTGGTGCATGGGCTCAGTTGCTCCGCGGCATGTGGGATCTTCCTGGACCAGGGCTCGAACCCATGTCCCCTGCATTGGCAGGTGGATCCTTAACTACTGTGCCACCAGGGAAGTCCCCTCAACTCATTATTCAATCCAATCTGAGAAGAATCAAGCTAAGAGCTGCAACAGAAACTCAGAGGGCATATTTAAGATACAGTAGAAATCCTATTATCTGATTCAGAGTTGACTTTTGACATGCTAACTTTTAAAATTTTAATGGTTAAAGGAAGAAAAATAGTTTTTTTTTTTAATAAGATTTTTTTTTTTTTTTTAGAAATTCACGTTCTTTTATTTATTTATTTATTTATGACTGTGTTGAGTCTTCGTTTCTGTGCGAGGGCTTTCTCTAGTTGCGGCAAGTGGGGACCACTCTTCATCGCGGTGCGCGGGCCTCTCACCATCGCGGCCTCTCTTGTTGCGGAGCACAGGCTCCAGACGCGCAGGCTCAGTAATTGTGGCTCACGGGCCCAGTCGCTCCGCGGCATGTGGGATCTTCCCAGACCAGGGCCCGAACCCGCGTCCCCCGCATTGGCAGGCAGACTCTCAACCACCGCACCACGAGGGAAGCCCCAGAAAAATAGTTTTTAAATGAATTCATATATTAAACATTTTACCTCAAAATGTAAATACATATTCATTCAATAAATCTAGTATTAATTTGTTAGAGGATGGCATACTATTTTCATATCTAGTTCCTCCATGTTTATGTACCATATTGCTGACTGTTGTCAATTCAAGCTGTGGTCCAGTATACTGTAAAGGGGCATTTTTTTGGTTACAACATGAGTAATGTTTGCCTCTTGATTTGTTTTTATCTTTTTCTTCATATTCAGCTCCATCTTTTCTTTTGGCATGTGTAATTTCTACATCATTCAGTTTCATTTTCCTATAAATTGTCACCCTCAACCTTGTTATACACCATCCTAAAAGTCACTAGAACCCTTGATTTGAGATCAGCAAACTAATAAACCATATCCTTTACTTTCTTCTTGTACATTTAGATTTTCTGCAGTGGTTGTCAAGTTCAGGCCAGTTTTCTCCAAGATGCAGTATATGCTGAACTGGAAACCATTCTACTCCAATAATATAAATAGTATCTATCATGTTGATGACTCTCAATAATTCTGCACTACCTACATTTTTATCTTCAATTGTTTCCAAAATAAAAGTCAAAAACTTTCACTTATTCTATAAACATTTCAGAATTCCTTAACCCATCACTGACTAGATCAAAGAGGTTATATCTGCTGGGGAAAACATGCATTTACATCCCCTACACAGTCCTTAAAATTGGGATGTAAAGGAGTGATAGCTAAAAGAATATAGCTCTTTTAGTATTTTTTTCAGTTTTCTTTAGAAAATGTACTATTTCATAAAAAAACAAGTTCTTTGTAGAGTTCATCCATGCCATGTTTTGTGAGCTACAGTAAACCAGTAAAGGCAAACAATTCATACATTTAAGTGCTCTAGGATTTTTGGCTTGGTCAATAACCTCAAGTGGCAATTTTTAGGCTCCAGATGGAAAGCTGCAGGCCAGTGCTGTTTCTTGGAATCTTCATGATATGCACTCTACTTTTTGTGTAATTGTTTTTATAAGCAGTATCTTACACTTTGAGTCTGTTTATATTATAAAAATATTCACCAATAAAATATTTTGATAAATGATTCACTAATCTGTAGACTATAATCAACAGGTTGTTCAATGGATAATTTCTCCCTTCTATTGCCCAATATGCAGCATCTTTATTTTCTTCCACCATCCAAGCCACCTATTTGCTATAAAATATTTGCTACCAAACTTTTGATATAAAACCAAGACTTTTCTTTCAGTATAAATCCACCAACTGGACTATCACACTATTTTTCTTGCATGAGCTGCAACTAAGATACTCTCTATGATTTCCAGTTCATTTAAAGTACAGCAAGGATGTAAAGCAATCTAAGAACAGAACACTTCTGGATTTGTGATATTTTCCAACACTAAACATCTAATTTGACAGCATTTTTAACAGCATGCCTTTGAGTTTTTCTAAAGTATTTAATGTTATTTTCACAGAAACAATTCTTTACTTAACACTCATAATTCATCAGTTTACATAACATTTAACCATAGTGCATAGGTATAATATCAAGTAAAACTGGCATAAACAGGCTTGAGAACAGACTTGACTCATTCTAAGTATATAACTCAAATTAATAGCACAAAAGTGCCTAAGACAGAAGCTTATTGGCTGCAAACACTCACTATGTAGTGAGCACTACTCAACATACCTTATGGAGGGAATAATTACATTGGGACCAATTTTTAGTACCTTACTCACTCTTGGTAAAACTGTGTTTCCAAAAATACGATGCTATCCTAGACCAGTCATGTGTTGGCACCCTGATATGACTTTTTGGGGCCTAAGTTCCAATTTGGGAGTCACTAAGAATTTGGGGCCTGAGGTACAGTATCCAGGAGAACCCTGAAATTAAAAAAACTCCTGGAGCTTAGCCAAGAGTAAATTTTCAAGAGGAATGGGGTAGGTCAAACATGTGATGTTACAGTACTTGGAATACAAGCCCACAAACCAAACCATTTTGGAAATGATGCCAGAGTTGAAATTACAACTTGAGGGAGATCCATGCTTTAGGATGAGATGTTTCAAGAGGAGAAATAAACTATGCAACACTGATAGCTAAATGAGGCAATCTAAAAAGCTCCCATGTAAAGTTATAAACCACATTTCTTCAGAAATTAGGTACCAGTTGAGTACCTAATGGGAAAAAGAAATGGGAGACAGTCATCCTGCTCAGATTACTTCAAGGTTTCTGCATTACAAGAAGTTCGCATTACACAGCTGCAGTATATGCTAGGCACTCTTTAGTACTTCACATGGACTACCCTGTTTAACCCTTATAACTACCTTACTAAGTGGGTTTTCCAGATGAGAAACTAGCACTTGCCCAGGTGCACAAAGTTAGCAACAGGCTAGGATGGGTACTTGAGTGCAAAGGTCCTGATCTTCCACTCTGCTATGCTGCCCCTCAATGACACTCCAACTTGCTCAAAACTTCCTTCCAGCATCACCAAGGAAATCTCAAATCACCACTGACTATCTAACAAAAAAAAAAAAAAACCTATTTGCACACGTAATCATTTTCAATTATTTCCAGCTTTGGAGACTTCTGAAACCTCCTTAATGAGAGGTAACTTTGGGTGGGCAATGGTGAGCACCAAAAGAAAAAGCCACAAAAACATGCGAATTAAAACAATTTTGTGTTCCCAAAAACTTATATACGAAATTAAACAAAAGAAACACATAACAGATGGAATCCTTACCAACATTAATCATAGCCTCTCTACTATTTTACAGAGGTTTGAATTCATACTTATTCTTACTAATTTTCTCACCTTTTTAGGCAGCAGTAATCACTGTTATCACCTTATGCTACCACTTCTGCATCTGTGAAATTTCTAGAAAGATTTATCACTTCTCTTTCTGGGTCAATTAATAGAATAGTTTGTAATACTTATAAAACATTTTAAAAGACAAAAATTGAATTTAAATATCAGAGAAAAGACAAAGGAAAGGGTAGCTTTACCAACACTTTTCCTACAGCATTTTTTTAAATGAGAATAAGCCACAAAAACACTGCACTTCACATATCAAACCAAAATTGTTACCAAGCAGTTAACCTTTTTTTCTTTAAGGCTAAATTCAGAGAAGTCATTTCCATGTTATCAAGAAAAATTGACATGGAGAATTCTTAAGCTTAAAAATCCAAGGAGGCTAATTCCATTATATACAGGGTCAAAAAAAAAAAAGTTTATAGCTATGTGATGGCGTCTTAGGGCTCCCCCAAAAATCAGATCCTAAGGTAAAGTTATAGGTAGTCGATTTGAGAAGTGGTCCCAGAAAGCACCAGTAAGGAAGTGGGGAAAAGAAAAAAAAAAAGCCATATAAGGGTGCATTGCTTAGCAGCTTACCTGACAAACACCAGGAGCGCAGTGCTGCTGGGACGCTCTGAGACCCTCTGGAACACACGCCTCAGAACCTACACACCTGAGGTCTGGGAGGTGGGATATTTATCTACCAACTCCCAGCCCTCATTGGCTGAGGGTTGAGCACAGAACCACCTCCACCCATATAGGCTGCACCTGTGCCCAGCCCAGACACTGCAGAGCCAGAGAAAGCCCTCAGGCAGGAGATATTAAGACGAAAAGCTTGGCATACCGAGGACTGACCTCAGCTGCAGGTAAACATAGGTAGGCTGATAGAATATGTGTGGGAGCATCAACAACGCCTGACACAGCTGGTAATGAGTAGTTTTTCTTGAGCTTCCTCATCTTGAGGATGGAATTTGTTTTTACACTGTTCATCACAGACCCAACTGTTCACAAATACTGGCTTACCTAAATCAGAATCTTTGCCGACAGAACAGACTAGAGACTCTGAGTAACTCTCCCACTGCAAACGACTAAAAATGCTGGGTATAATAATTTCAAATAAGACTCAAATGCAGAGCTGGGCTAATAATAAAGATACCCCTGACGACAAAAGAAAAGTGGAAGCCGAAATCCAGAAATATAAGCAAATGCCAAAGTCAGCTTTGGTCCTACCAAATCCTGGTGACACTGACCACCTGCTCTAACTGCAATACAGTGGTGTGTGAGGGACAGAAGACTAGGACTTGGGCCTTCCCAAGAAGACGAGACTAAGAGAAGACACCCACCTCCGTCCCATAAAATTAGAACACCAAAGAGCCACTCTCCAAGAAAAGGTACCTAGCACCATGTAGAAGAAAAATGGAACTGTCTTGATCTTGGTGCTGGGAGTATCTATTCAATATTTTTAAATAAACAGAACCAATTACTTAACTAATTAATTAAACCCTAGGAGGCCACATAACATTTGTTGAGAATATTTAAATAATATGTTCTACTTTAATTTTAGAAATCCTAATGAGGTCCATTTAGAGTTGTTCACTGTCTAAAATTTATAGGGACAATCAAGAAGTTAAAATATTTTAGAGTGCAATTTTCGGAATGTATGCTTCAGGATATGAAAGTCTCCATTTTCCATCTTAGAAAATGATCACTCAGTCTACCACTAAATGACATAGACCCATGCATAGCCACTCCCTCAGACTCGATCTTGAGTTCCTCACTGTTGCACCTACATGTCTCTCACCATGTAGACCTCTCTATAGGACTGCTTGAGCATCCTTGCACACGGTAGCTGATTTTATCCGAAACGAGTGTTCTAAGAGAGCCCCGATAACTTTTACAGTCTAGTCTGAGAAGTTACAAACTATCACTCTGCTTTATTCTATTCATTAAATGAGTCACTAAGTCCAGCCCATACTAGAGGAACAGGGACACTAGCTCACCTCCTGAAGAGAGGAATATTAAAGAATTGGTGGGCAATTCTTCAGAGACCAACAATTTGGATTCTTTTAGTTCTTTCTTCTAATATCTACATCTGTATTTTAATTAATATGCTTATCATCCATTTACTTTCTATTATGGAAAATGAGGATTTTTACCACTACCCACCCAGCCACTTACCCCACCACACACACACACACACACACACACACACACACAAAATTCCTCCTACCTCTTCTTCCCAACACAGCTGTATCATAGTTTTTGGTCAAATCAATAATCAGTGTTTAAATTAACATGATCATGTAAATATTGTTTACAACTGAGCCGCATGGTATAATTGATTTCATTTATTTTCTAATACAACTTACTGTTTTACCTACAGGTAATTATTTTTTTTAGTTGCTTAATATTCCATGGACCCATCACAAACTTACACCCAGCTTTTTGAAAACACTCTTAATCTCCTCTCAATGTGTTGAAACAAATCAGGTAATATATCAATTGAATTTGTTTTAATTGGAGCTGGATTTTAGTCCTTTCTCTACCATTAGTTGTACAATCTTTCACAAAAGATGAAGAAAGCTTTCGTCCCTCTGTTTCTTCATCCATCAAATAAAGGCAGAGGTCAAAAAAGCAACCCTTCTTGATGCAAAGACTTCATGTAAGAATCAACTGAGAGGCCAATATCATTTAGAAAAGAAAATATATTTGAATTCTAAAATTCTGAACTTTCTTATCCTGAGATATGTCTAAAACAATTGGCTTTTTTTCCCCAGTAGAATTCAATAAAGACAAGTAGAGCTGACAGAAGCATGAACGATATAATGCCAATCAGATGGTTTTGCCCAAGGTAATTCAGGATGAGCTCAAGGGACTTTCTTGACTAGTGACGCTCATTAACATTAATAGCAGCTGCAAGTTCACATCGAAATGGGAATGTGCCTCACAGGGCAAAAATACACTAATTTACTGTATGGGCTACTCTGTCATACTCTCAATATTCTAGAGGTGAGACAAACTGAAAAAGCATTAAATGTATAAACATCACTTGCTTGTTAATTGAACTTCATTTCCGTGTTGCCAACCTCTTTTATATGGGAGGGGCGATTTTTAATGTAAAGTCTCCATTAAGTCTTACTCTTTACAGGAGTTTACATGGTACAAGAGGTATTTTAGGTATTTTTATAATAAAATATTTCCTCTGGAAAATAAATCCTAAAAAGTAATTTTGTTTTACCCCAAGAAAAAAACAGTCATTCTACATTTCTGTAAAATATAATTCATCATTATTAAATTACCAGATTACATGCACAATTAAACTTATTTATTAAACAGGACGTATGCCAACAACTTTACAATAATCCTCTAAACCATAATAGCAGATTTTCAACTTTAATAACAACATCATGCAGCTAATACCCAAAGGACTGATTTTAAAAGTAAGGGCATTTAGTAATTGAAACTGAAATTATACAATTAAGCACTTGAGTAATTTAAACATGAACATAAGTGTCCTGGCTGTGCTGCTCTTGGCTTTAAGTCAAATTTACTAGTGGGGTTAGACTTTATCACTCTAATTATTTCTGCTCGTATCAGATCTTGCTAAATAGAAATTGAGAATTATTTGAAGTATTTTTTCATTCCTGTCTTTTCTGCTTCAAAAATACATTACTATACTCTTCTTCTAATTAAAGCTTCACACAGATAATCAAGAATAAGCCCCACGATACTTATCAAGACTCCACAGAAATTCAAAAAGAGATCTTTTATTTGTATACCTATTCCCAGAAAGAGGCTTGAAAGAAGTTTTAATATGAAAAGAAAGTTATCTAGTGAATATATTTGCCTTGCAAGTGTTTTTAAATCATCACCTCTCCATTTCTACCCATTCTTTGCATTTTCTCCACCAAACATGAAACCCCATGTTAGTCTCATTGTCTTACCCTTAGAAAACTCTAAAATAAAATAGGCTTTCCCTTGACAATGAACATGACAGAACAGCTTCTAACCTGGTAGAAATCATCTCTTTAATTTTTACTGTATAATTAATACTTCTGACATTATATGATTACAGTAGGATTAAGAAACATTACTTCTTAAGTGAACCATAAAAATCATCAAATTTTAAAAAATAGAACAGAAAACAAGAAACAATGTGAATATCCCAAAACAAGGCATACGCTTTAAAACAGGAAGAGGCAGGCAGACTGCCTCTGATCAATAGAGGGCACAGAGATAATGTAAGTCAGGCACCAAGGAAAGATGGCTCCACCATCAAGACCTCACTAACCATCACCAAGTACAGAGGCATGGAATGGGGGGAAAGGACATTTCAAGTTCAAGGAATTGCACAAGTAAAGGTACAGGGATAAAACAGCTGATAACTTCTAGGATATATGGCTGAGGTCTAGGGTCCGATAGGAGTAGCTATAATAGGTGAATCTAAACAAGCAGGCATAGTTTAGATTACAAAGAACCTTGGATTCCAGGCTAAGGCATTGGGATTTTATCCTGAAAGCAATGGGGAGTCACTGCGGGGTTTTTTTAAACAGAAAATACACATGATCAGACTTGCATTTTAGAAAGATCCCTCTGGCAGCAGGGTGAACATTCAATTGAGGCAGACTAGAATAAAAGAAAGGACACTTGTTAGAATAGTGCAGACAGCACCTGACCATATTACAACAGTCCAGAACAGCATTTTTGCTGTATTACAGAAGTCCAGTACAGCACTCTGTTACAGTAGTCTAGGCTGCAAAAAGTGAGAACCTGAACCAATACAGCAGCAGTTGAAAAAGAAAAGAGACTAGACCTCAAGATACTTAGGAACTAGATACTTTGTTCATGGTGTTCAATTGGATGTGGCAGATGAGGGCAGGAAAGAATCTAGTTTCTGATTTATGAGATTCCAGAAAAACTGTCCCTCCTCTGGCCTTGTGATGCTGACCCCATCACCATATGCCTGCCCAGGGCCTTGCCCATCAATTACCCCATTTCATTCCTATGGCTCTTTTGCCACAACCTGTAAGATACTCAAGCCTCTCCCATCCCAAGAAGCAAAGATGTATTAGATATCTACTCTATGTCAGTCGATCCCCAAGTTAGCTGGAGGAGTTAAGGAAAGATGGTTTTTTCCCTTAACTTTCCCTAATCTTCAAGGAAATAGGTTATCCCAACCCCCTCAATCCATCTTCAGTGCTGATCAAATAAATCAGTCTCTTTCAGAAAAAAAAAAAAAAAAAAAGCCTTTTTGTTTAGAAGTAGCAATACCAGACACCTGTATAAATATCCTATCTGGCAAAAGATACGGCTAATGGAAGATGACGTGTTAGTGATCTTCTGGGGTCATGACATGATGCTGCAGGTCATTGTCAAAGGTGCTTATTCCAGGGAAGCCAAGGAGTCAAGTCATCCGAACAGGCTGGATATATCATGCAATAGTCCCATTGTGTGCTCAGGGCTCAGTTCTTCATTTCATTCATTCAGCACATATTCCTTATGGGCTTATCACATGACAGATGCTATCCTAGGCTCTGGGTAAATAATAGTGAACAAAATATACACAATTCCTGCCACCATGTTTAGTTTCCACACCAACACTTACAATTCTGGCATCATAAGCAAAGCCTGCTTCCCACAGGGGCCTCTATTTTCCACTGCATCTTCCATCAGAAGCAGGAATTTCTCAATATCTCATTTTCTCCTACGATCCACTCATTTAAAAAGGGACTTTAATAGTAACATGCATGTTTTTTAAATGGGTTGATGCTGTACATGCTGTTGTATAATCTATTTACTAGCCATAAAGATAAATTTATATTAAGCTTAACATATCAAAGCTCATAAAGAAGAAGAGACTGATTCTCAGTGGTTCAAAGCTTAGTAACACTGGGAACTGAGTCTTCCAGTACAGTCAACTTTGACCATCACCAGGCAGAACAGATGGGAAGATGGACAAGTAGAGCTCAGATTCTGAAATAACACATATTGGCATTAGGAAATCAGGCACAGCGAGCAGAGAACAGAGGAAAATGATATGAGACAGTATGAACTACAAAAGACTGAATTTACACAAAGGATCTGAGAAACAAGCATGAGGACTAAACAGCCAAGAAGAGAATGTGATACCAATGAAAACATGAAACAGCTGCCACTGCTCAAGATCAGAATCATTCTAAGGGTGGAGACAAGTCAGGGCCTTCAGGTAAATAGGAGTCCTTATTGGCAATAAGAAGGGAAAAAAAGAAAGAAAAAATCCTTTACCAAATTATGTCCTTGGACAGTCATGAGCAATCTTTTTTAGGCTAGGATAACTTAAGAGACATCAAAAGGGTGGAGGTTTGCTTTTTTTTTAATACAAAATTTAAATATTTATTGTATTTAGTCCTGTGGAGGAGTAAATCACAAATTCTTAAAATACAGATTGCTTACTTTATTGAATAGAAGAACGTCGAGAAAAATGACTGTGCTTTTTAGCCACTAAATTCTAGCATTTGTGCATATTTGAGAGGTAGAGACACAGAGGCAGTTTTCTAATCTTGCATTTTGCAGTGAGATCAAGGGCCATATGGTAGAGCCGAGGAGGCCTCCAGCAGCCCTGAGGCTGTGGGTTGCCTCATCATTGCCCCAGCTACTATACTAGGCAGTTTACACATGGTATCTCATTTAATCCTAGGATGATGCTAAATATTGGACCAACGTGCCACTGGGTAAGTATGTGACAAAAGATAGAATATCTAGCAGTTCTATTTGCAGTCTGTAAACATGTAATTCCTCTTCCACATAGATGAATCATGAGCTCATTTTAAATATCCCTGGTCTACCCTGACCAGCAAATGAGCAACACCTGGTAAAATTAATGCAAAAACACAGAGTAACAGGATGTTACATCAAAAAAAGAAAAAAAATTTCCTTTGCCCATATAAGCACCTTCAAAGATTTCGGTCTAAATAAAAGAGAATTGTCCAACCAAGAGGGACTACAAGCCACTCAAATTTATTACCAAGGAAAATTGGAGAATCACTTTCAGAGGCACATTAAGAAACTAAAGTCTTCTATGATTAAATATCCTTTCAAAAAACTCCCTTCTAGGATTAACATACTGCAACATTTTCTAAGTTGCAACACTAAAGAAATTAATATCTAAAGGCTTGATCCTAGCTGTATTTAGAGGGGAGCCCAGAGAGTTTATTTTAAGAACCCAGAACAAGATCCACGCAATTCAACATTCACTTCTTCATTCAAAGGTCACTAAAATGCATACGTCAGATATCTGCCGATTTCTTTTAACAATGCTGAATCTTAAACCCAATAATTCTAAATGTAGCTCTAATATAATCTATAAATGACCTTAGTAAGTCTTTCTACATTCCATAAAGGTATATTAATTGTATCATTTTATTTAAGTTTCCAACTTGCTGTGATGTATTAGCATATTAAAATTAACTCAGCGAGCTGTAATCATTTCACTTTCTGAACCAACTTACCAGGACAAATTTGATAAAATTATAGTACCCCCTTGTGGTGTTAGCTTCATACCCTACTAGAATGTTTTGGAATATTATATTTTTTAAAATCTTCAACTAAGATCACTGGATAACTAATTAACCTTTTCTAAATTCTAATAAAATCTTGGGAAAATGAAAGGGGCTATCACTAGACTGTGATAACAGATGAGACAGTGTGGCATTTCATCATAAAAGTAAGACTATTTGGAGCCATGCATATTATTTTTAACAGAAGGAAAACACTTATAAGAAATATTTTCGGGCTTCCCTGGTGGTGCAGTGGTTAAGAATCCGCCTGCTAATGCAGGGGACACAGGTTCGTGCCCTGGTCCAGGACGATCCCACATGCCATGGAGCAACTAAGCCCGTGCGCCACAACTACTGAGCCTGTGCTCTAGAGGCTGCGAGCCACAACTACTGAGCCCACGTGCTACAACTACTGAAGTCCGTGTGCCTAGAGCCCGTGCTCCGCAACAACAGACGCCACTGCAATGAGAAGCCCGCGCACCGCAACGAAGAGTAGCCCCTGCTCGCCACAACTAGAGAAAGCCCGTGCGCAGCAACAAAGACCCAGTGCAGCCAAAAACAGTAAAATAAATAAAATAAATAAATTTTAAAAGATATATATTTTCTATGGACTGATTCATACAGCCAAATTAAAGCACACAATTCTGAAATTACTCACAGGATTTTAGTTTGCCTTGCAAATGAATTTAAATAACTGAAGGAGGGGAAACGATGTTTTTGAATGGTAAGCCAATATAAATTCTTCACAAACCAGGAAGGAAAAAGAAAGTTGGTAAAATTTAAATACAAAGATTTTTTTTTCTCTCACAATTCACCTAACTCTCCTCTATCAGATCCAAATTAACTGTATATTATTGTCATTACTTTTACTGACGTTTATAATATTATTTAGCAAAATGAGTAAGACTTTTTTGGCACATACTTTGATACAAAGATTTTCCTAGTGTTATTTTATTTTTCCTATCTTTATTTGCTTTCCTACCCCCCACTTCAAAAAATCCTCTACTCCCATCTCCTGATTTCCTCACTAACTGATTTTCATCTTACTCTAAAGCGGGCTTTTGGCAATAAGGCAAGGAATCATGGACTGAATGAATGAATGAGAGAGACAGAGAGAAGACTATCCACAATATTTTGGCAAGCCTTAGAACAATTCCACTTAGGTTAAAGGATCTTATAAGAGATTCTGTGATCTCATTAGAAGAAACAGAAAAAGATCTTACCGACAAGTTAATATATTTAGATCCACTGTCAATGAAATGGCAATTTCATATTCATAGAATGTCCAGGTACCTTACCAAGGAACTAGAGAATAAACCAGTAAGTTTTTCAAAGTAGTCCCCCTTTTGCATTCAGAAGTGAAGCAGTTTATCTCTGGTTCAAGTCAGTAAGCAATTCTAACTGATTTACAATGAAAATATCAAGAAGCTTTGTTTCAATTTAGTTCACGTTCAATAAAATAACAGTTCTAGTTCAATTCTGGGAATATGGAAATATATTTACTAGTTTCTAATTCACATTCCATTGGCTTTCTGATTATGATTTAAAATAAAGAATATTGAATTGTACTCATTTAGGTTTTCAGGCAACATTTTTTAAGCCCTTACTATGTTTCAGGGACTGTCGTGGATGCTGGAATAAAAAAATGAATAGAGCAAAATTCCTGCCTTAAAGAATATCATAGTCTAGCTAGGAAACAGTTAAGTGAACATGTGTAGTGATATGGAGAAAACTGTACTATCACAAGAGCTACAATAAGAATTTCTTATAAAGGGACATCACCTTGGTTTAGAAAATGTCTTGATGAGCCGCTAAGGGTATGCGTCCACTAAAGGGCATCCTAAAATAATAAAAAATGGTCACTAAACTTCCTTCTATGGTCAGTGGGTCCTGTTTTCCCTCTTCCGGGTTGAGCACCACTGCACTTGGTGGACTAAATGGAGCAAGCTAAATTGTTCTGCATAACACAGAACAGCAACTGAGAGTCCCAAGGGTATAGACAGATGTGCAAGGGAGAAGACACAACTGGCCCAGGGCCATGACACACAACTCCAGGGAGCACCACATACATCATTTTCTATCCGAATGGCATTGTACTAGCCAGCAGCCCTGCAAAAGCCAGAGGGACTGGGCAGTGCTGGGCAGTTAAAGAATCCCTAATGACCAAGAAGAAATTTGAGGCAAGAGTAGAAATGTCTAGAAGGGATTTTTGTAGCTATTTGCCTTGGAGTAAGACATAAACCCTTCTTCTACCTCCCCTCCAAAAGCATCTTTTCCCTTAAGACTTTTATACAAGTGAATTTGAATTTTTACTATTGGTTTTTGTTTCTCTGTAGTAGCTCACGTTTTGTTGTGGCGATGGCCACTTTAGTTTGTGAGCCCAAAGCAGCACTGAACTTCTCATCCTCATGGACCCAGGGCATACACTGATCATGATGATGCTGGACCCAGAGGACAGGAGAAAAGTTGATATCTGAGCTACATAGTTATAATTTAAAAAGTAATAAAATTTAAAACAAAGGTGCTGTAAGAGAATAGAAAAAGAAGTACCTGCTTTGCCTCAGGGAAACAGAAGCATCACAGAGAAAGTGACTTTTGAACTGAGTCTTGAAGGATGAACAGCAGTTATCCAGGAAAAGAAAAATGGGGAAAGGCATTCAGCAGACAACAATGTGAACAGAGAGGGGGCATTTAGAGATAGCCAAGAAACTAAGGCTGGAGGAGAAGGCATTCCTGTTCCATTCCATGCCATTGGTAGGCTTGTTCTGAAAGAGTGTCGGTGAAACCTGTTAGTTACACACCATTTACATGTTTGTGAGAACAGATGTCCCCATCTACCTACTACCTCTTCTTTGTACTTCCTTTAACAAAACTTCTTGAAAAAAACTTGCTATTGCTCTATAGTGGATTATATATTTTTGTCCTCAGTGTTTCCTTCCCTCCCCATTCATCCCACAGTTCCCTTGAGATTGGAGTATAGTCCCCCATCCCATTGACTTTGGGCTTGGTCATGAAACCTGTTTTAAACAATGGAATGTGGACAGAAGGGTCGGTGTGCCAGTTCCAAGCTAAGGCCTTAAGAGGTATCTTGTGCTTTTGCCCCACTTAGCCACAGGTCCCAGAATAAGGAGACACACTGATGTGGGCTGAATTGGGTCCCCCACCCACCAAATTCATATATTGAAGTCCTAACCCCCAGTATCTCAAAATGTGACTATATTTGGAGATAGGGTTTTTAAAGAGGTGATTAAATTAAAATGAGATGGTTAGAGTGGGCCCTAATCCAATCTGACTGATGTCCTCATAAGAAGAGGAAATTTGACACACAAAAAGATACACAGAGGAAAGAAAGGACACAGTGAGGACATAGTGAGACGCTGAAAACTGCAAGCCAAGGAAAAAGGCCTCAAAAGAAACCAAATTTGCTGACACCTTGATCTTGGATTTCTAGCTTCCAGAACTCTAAGAAAATTAATTTCGGTTGTTTAGGCCACCCTGTATGTGGTATTTTGTTATGGTAGCCGTAACAAATTAATACACACATGGAACTGACCTAACCCGTTCCCGTAGCCTGAAGCAGAGCCAAACCACAAATCCATGAGCAAGAAATAGCGCTTATGGTTGTAAACCACTGACATCTTCGGATTGCTTGTTACGCATTACTATTGCGGCAAAAGCTGACCAACACACTTTCATTTCTCAATTCACAGCTGTTTACCTTCTAAATATACCATGAAGTTGCTATTGCTAAAGAACATCATGTGTGTTGGTTTGAAACAATTAATAATAAAAGAAATAAACCAAAGTAGAAGACATCAACAAACTAAATGCTAACAGAGACAACTTCTTAGTCTTTATTTATTCTGATTTTTCTTCTACTTGTGCTTGGAGGCCATTTGGTATAGTCAATAAGACTGTAAGATCTAATCACTTATATGTGGAATCTAAATAATGATACAAATGAACTTATTTACAAACAGAAACAGACTCACAGACATAGAAAACAAATTTATTGTTACCAAAGGGGAAAGGGGTGGGGAGGGATAAATTAGGAGTTTGGGATTAGCAGATACCAACTACTATATGTAAAATAGATAAACAACAAGGTCCTACTGTATAGCACAGGGAATGATATTCAATATCTTAAACTAAAATGGAAAAGAATCTGAAAAAAGAATATATAACTGAATCACTTTGCTACACAGCAGAACTAACACAACATTGTAAATCAACTATACTTCCATTTTAAAAAATCCAAACAAAAGGGGAAAATATTAAAAGGAAAAATAAAAGTGTAAGATCTAGAATCAGATTACCTAGATTCAAATTCCTCTGGCTTTATCAATTACTAGCTTTGCAGCCTTGGGCAAATGACTTAATTTCTCTGTATCTCTGTAAAGTGAGAATATAATAATATCTACTTAAGAGTTGTTGAGAGATTAGATGAATGAATAAAAGAACTTGGAGCAATGTCTAACACATAGTATGTTTTCAATCATGTTCACTATTAGTATCACTTGACTGACCACACTGAGTATTATCTCCTGGCTCATGTTTCTCTGTCACCTTCTACCCCACTCCAAAATCTCCATCATCCCCAAAACCTCTTTCAGAGATCTGTCCCAAGCCTCTTCTCTTTTCAGTCTGAACATTCTCCCAAGATGATCTTGTCCATTCCCATGGCTTCTGCTATACTTACTCAAACCTATACCTTTATTCTAGACCTCTTTCTGAACTCCAAATCCACACTTTCTACTGCCTACTAGACATCTCCAGGCTCTACCTCAGAGACTGCTGGTGAAGCCCTACATCAGTTGGAGATGGCCATCAGAGAGACTATGATCCCCCTAGAGAAAAATGAGACAGAATGGCATCCAAGTAAATATACTTAGGTTTCCTATAGCCTCATAAAAATAATGTCTTAATGTAAACCCAAAGGCATGCTAAAGTCACAAGAGGTAATAATAATATTTATTGAGATCCTTTCTACACACATTCTTTTCTAAATGTTTTATACATATTAATTCATGTACTCTTCATAGTAACTCTAGGTGGTAGGTAGGATTATTAGCCCTATTAGATAAATAAGGAAACCAAGGCACAAGAAGCTTATAAAACTTGTGTCATATAGCTGGAAATGGTGTTATTTTAAACCAAGCAAGCAGTCAGACTCTAGATTCTACCATCTTAACCACTATATTTTACTCTCAGAAATAAGGTCTGAACAATTTTTCAGACACTAAAACAAGCACAACTATTATTATTTTTAATAACAATAATGGCTAACATTTTGGAGGCCAGGCACCCTTTCAAGTAAAATGCTTTACACACATTAATTTGTCTGATTCCTCAACAATGGTATGATGTAGGCTGTAGTACTGTGTCCATCCTACATATGAAGAAACTAAGGCCCAGAGAAAGAGTAAGTAACTAACCCAAAGTCACACACTAGCAAGTAGCAGAGATAGGACCCAAACCCCGGCAGTCTCATACGAGCATCCATGATCTTAACCACTGTTGCCTCAAGAGATGAGCACTAAACTGCCTCTTGAGTAACTGCTGGCATTCCCTCTCCTGTGCCACACACCAGTATTATAGATGCCACTGGATAAAGGCCTCCCAGTTCCAGTTCCCATGAGGGCCCACCTTTGGGGACGGACACACCCTCTCTCTCCATCTCTCTCTGGAATTGCATGAGTCTTGTCAATAATTCTCTTCGGGCAGCTCTGCTCCACCCTCTCTACACTCAACTTCCTCTAACTTGTGGTTTCGGCTCTACCACAACTTTAGTTTTCATCTGACTTTGGTTTGCCATGGTGCTGACTCAGGCCTCTGCCCCATATGCCCCTTTAGCTCAGCTCCCTACAGTTAACTACAGTTCCTGTCTCTGAGTCAGATTCCAGAGACAGAAAATTGGATTAGGCACTGGCCAGCCAGTGCAACAGGTGACTTTGATGAGGTGTCCATTTCAATTAGCTATGCTGGATGGGAAGCTGGATTCATGTGGTGGGGAGAAATAGAAATACTCAGCCTAGAAAAGAGAAAACTTAAGAGGAAAAGTGACTTAAACTATGAACAAGCTATCACAAGAAGATACTTTTTACCCTCTCCCAGCTTCCCTTTAATGGTCAGAGTGGCAATTTCCACATCACTGATGTGTTGAAGCAGACACAATGAGGAAGGTCTAGGAAGAGATTTCTGCCTAGGCAAGGTGGTGGCTTTAGGTAACCTCTAAGATACCTATGAATTTGTGGAAAATTAAGCATTAGTTGAAAAATGTACCAAAAGCACCTTAGATAATAAGCATTTTAAATATCCTCCAAAATACCAGCGTTCAGATTGTCTGCTGAAGTTTCTCCACCCAGTCAGGAAATTACACTGAGATGGCGTGTGCAAACAAGAAGCAAAGGGAGGCACTGCACTGCAGAAGAACTTCACCAATCCCACCCTTCAGTGGTACCCATCACCCTAACGGCCATGAGTCCGCCCTAATAAAATAAAATTCAACTCCATCCACTAGAATTACAATTAAATGACTAATTAATAGTTTTCAGACTCCTTGAATGTCTCGTTATAAGGGATCTGCAATCACCTATGACTGAATTCCAATTGCTAAAGATTTATCTACTGCCTACCCTGTACAACCATGTGAGTGTTATACCTGACCACATGCAAGATACAAAGATAAGAGTCACACTGCCCCTAACTTCCAGGGCCCACCATCCATGGAAGAAGGAGAGATGCACTCACAAATAATAAAGAATACACTGTAACAAATGAGTGCAGTAGAAGAAGAGGAAGAGGAGAAGTTTATTCCATGGAAGTATATGCAGGGATTTGGGAACCATGCTCTGAAGTGATATACTATGACCTGGACCTTCTAGAACACATAGGGATTGGTGTATGAGTATTCCACCTGCACAGCGTGAGCAAAGGCATACAGATATTAGGCACTAAAGTGGCAAGATATTCGAGGGCATATTTGGAGAACAGCAGGTAGTCTGGCATGGCTAGAAGATGGGAGTGTGGGGAGAAGAGAGACAGAGGAGGAAAGACTATGAGGAATAGCAGAATACATGTTTGGAAATGTAGGCTGGAGAACCTTGACTTAAAGATAATTCCAAATGGAAAAGGCATCTGTAATCATAATAATGAACTTCAAATCAAGTCTACTAAACATCCAAGTTAAAAAGTACTAAGGAGCAGTGATGTGTCCAATATTTGATTTTAATAATAGACTCCTAAAGGCAACGAGGGAGACCCTTAAAAGATCATACCCTTGGGACTTCCCTGGTGGCGCAGTGGTTAAGAATCCGCCTGCCAATGCAGGCGACACTGGTTTGATCCCTACCCTGGGAAGATCCCACATGCCGTGGAGCAGCTAAGCCCATGTGCCACAACTACTGAGCCTGCGCTCTAGAGCCCGTAAGCCACAACTACTGAAGCCCACGTGCCACAACTACTGAAGCCTGCACGCCTAGAGCCTGTGCTCCACAACAAGAGAAGCCACCACAATGAGAAGCCCACACACCACAATAAAGAGTAGCCCCCACTCACCACAACTAGAGAAAGCCCGCGCGCAGCAACAAAGACCCAACGCAGCCAAAAATAAATAAAATAAATTTTTAAATTTTTAAAAAATTAAAATTAAAAAAAAAGATCATATCCTTGCCTTCAAGAAACACCACACATAACCCTCAAGAGAAGGCTGTAAATGGGACATCCAAGGTAAAGGCAACAGGCTGAACAAATCTTTTCCTGAACGGGAGCAATGCCCTTGCTAGCCAAAATTGCCTCTCAGGCAACTTCACCGGTCCCACATGTGACCTGACCCCGAATAAAGATCTCTTTCTACACTCCCCTGCACAAGTAACGATAAAAATGTTGTGCCCGTCAACCAGCACATTTAATTCAGCAGCAGCATTTAAATCTGCCTCTCATTTTCCTACCACTTTCCTAAAATTCCAGAGGACGGGGTTATTGTTAAACAGCAGCAAGCATTATTCTCACAGCAGTGCACATTAATAACAATTCAGTGCGGTGTCATGGAAGCCTGTGGGCTCTTAGCTGAATTTATTTGAAAAATAAAGTTTGGTTTTTTTTTTCCCCAAAGATCTTTACTTAAGTCAGCATGGAACTCTTGTAAAGATAACTACCAGTAAGTCACAACTACCCAAGGAGCAGTCTTGTTATTTTTTTAATTCACTGCTCACCATGACAACATAATAAACACACCTTTAGAGGCCCATACATGCCCAACTACTGAAAATGTCACAGTTCCTCCTTCATGGTCCTCCCAGGCATAAACTTCAACTGATTTTTTGATTCTCTGAAATTCTAGTAAAACACCAATTTTCAACTGCAAGCTACTACAAATAATTCTGTGATAAATTAGCAACACAAGCCTTATTTCACAATCCACTAATAATTACTAAGCTCTTTTTCTATTTAAAAAAAATAGCAAACCATCAAGTCAATATGGTTTTGACATCTGTTTTTTCAATTTTTGTTTAGAGTTCTCTTAGATGTTCCTGTATCCTTTCATAAATGACTAATAGGAAAGATACAAGACTAATAGGAAACACAACTTTATGTAACTTCGTTGACGGTTGGTTTCAGTTAACAGCTGGTCTTTAAACCACCCAACATAAAAGCATACATTTTAGGGAAAAAAAATTGACCCCAAAACTGCTTCATAAAATAAAGTATTTCATTTTTCAAAGCTTTAGGATTATTTGAGAGGCTATAGTACTAAAAAGTCCCTTGAGTTGGGGTTTTTTTTTTAAGAAAGTTAAAAGTTTCCAACTTTAAATATCAGAGACTAGAGATTTTACAATACAGTTAAGTGTCAGACGTAAAATACAATTCCCTTCAAAGCCATATATAAAAAAAGTAAGGCTCTGTAAAAAGTTTTTCCTTCCAACATTGAAGTGTGGACCTAAAATCACAGCAAACAATTATGACAGTCTTTCTGCAATGGTGCCCAGACAGCCAAATTAGCCAAAGCTTCAAGCTTCCGTATGATCAGGTTGGTAACAATGCTGTCTCTGCTACCCAACAGCTGCTCCTTTTTGGTTAAGGAAATACTATAAGAAGCACACCGTGAAGCACAGTGTTCAATTTCCCACCATCCTCTGGACAGATGCGGTCCCTTCCCAAGTACATAGAGTATAACATAAAGCACATAAAACATATGACTTCTTTATTCAAATGATTGCTTTTTTCTCCTTCTCTCTCCCATCTTCTATAGCAGTCAATTTGTTTTGGGGGTGGGGAGTAAGGGGCAGATAACTTTGCTCCGAGAAATATTAGGTGGTTTCAAGAGGAATGTCTAACGATCAGTATCTCCCAGAAAATAAAAAACCATCTCTCACTGGAAGCTTCTCATTGGGCTCATCTCTATGAAGCCTGCCAGACCCCCATATACCAGGGGTGGTTTGCTTTCTCTCCAACAGGGATAATGGGCTTTTCAGCACTTCTGCCAAATTACTGACAGAAGGACCTATTTCCCCTTCCTATGAAAAGAAACTGACAGCGACAGAAGCAAGAGAATAACTTTAACCACTAAATTACACATTGCAAAGAACGGATGGATGAATGAAATTCCCACATAATTCTGTTCCAAATTCCTTCCCAGCTAAAAGTTTTCAAGAATGACCAATAAGTCACAAAAGCACCTGGCCTGAAATATTTTTCCTGAATTTTTCATGTCTTCTGCCTTATTACTGTCTTTTGAACACACTATTTTTCATTAATACACCAATAAGAGCATAGTTAGTGATTGTATAATTGGGAAATGCCAGGAGATTTTACTTGAGTGTTCTTGTCTTTTTCTGAGACTACATTAACTACATAACTTGCTCCATTAGGAATAGCATTCACGATTTAACATTTGTGTTCATTTTCCCAAAGGTATAAACACTACCACTGTCTCTGGTTCCAAATCACTGAACTTTTTCTCAGTAATCTTTGTGCCCAGTACATCGTCATGCACAGACGAGCGCTTAATAAATACTATTGGATGATGGATGTACTCAATTATAGAATATTCCAAAATGCTCCATTTTGTAAGCTTCCCAAAGAGCAAAACTGTTGTAGCCTTTATGTGCACCTTAGCTCAAAGTCTGAAGAATTCATTTCAAGACCCACAAATGTATAATCAATGCTCAGAGACAGCTTAAAAGTATCTCTATATCACACCTACCTGCCTAAAACACAAAACACAAAATCTAAATCAAATACAAAGGGAACTGAAAAAATGTGTACTGGAACTGATTTCGCTCTTCAGTATCAAAATTCACATGAGGCATTGTTTAATACAACGAGAAATTTGCAATTCAAAATCCAAATTTTTATGCTCTTTACTAAACAAACAAACAAAACCCACATTATTTAACATTCCCATCAACTCCCTTCTGAAACCAAAGAAAGCGCACGCGCGCACACACACACACAAAGCATTGTTCAAAGAAAACTGGGAATTAATACTACAAATATGTTGGAAGCTAACTATTGTGTGTTGAAGGCAAACACGTAGCACTTTTCACAGCCAGGTGTTCCAGGTGCATCGTCAATGTTTTCATGTTAACAGTTTATCATAAAGTGTGGCTGAGGTGGTGCCAAGTTGCCACCAGAGAAGCCTGGCATGCCCAAGTTTAGAGAAAAGGGAACAGAGAATGTGTCTTGGTTATAGAACAAAAGAATTCGTTTTATCACTTGCCTTTACCGCTGAAGAAAATGGCTCCTGGTGTGCTGAATTCCATGATAAATGTGCCCCCTCTAGTTCTTTATTGCCTCTGTAAATCACAGGACTGACAGCAGTTAATAAGAAAAGCTTTTGAGTGGTTTTGAAGTTTTGCTTTGTACAAATAAAGTCTCATATTAAAGACTTTGCTAGTCCTCAAGGTGCAGAAAAAGCAGCATGCGTGGAACTTCCATACTTTTAACTATTTGTCTTTTTAATTTTCAAAACAAAAAAAAATGAAAACGTTTCAGACATGCACGTTGGAAAAATAAAAGCAGATCATAGTTTAAATGGCTTTGTATACTCACTGAGTTGCCATTGCTATTGAAATTACAACCTCTTCTAGTTTTCATAAGCTGGATATTCAGATAAATACCAGAAAAGATATGTGGTGGAAAGAAGATTGTTACAGTAGATTTATTATTACATTTTTTTACCATAATTGCATGTTTTACCTCTTTTAGCCAAAGCAAATTTTGGTTCAGTGTAGAGAAACAGAATGCTAAATTCCACTGAACCGATCACCTGCCAGTTCAATCATAGGTCCTGGGATCCTGAAATTCTGAAATCATGTTTCAGAATATAACTGACGTTAAAAGGAATAACAAAGCTACTTCACTGAGTAGGCTTTTTCTCAAGGAGTTTAAAATACTTTGCCACAACAGCCTTACAAAGTCCTAAAGGGCAGACTTTATTATTTGTACTTTCTTGCTGAGGAAGCTGAGACACAAAAAACGAGAAATGCCTTTTCCTGATTATTGTTAAGTTCTCCATAGAGCCAAAAAAAAGGACTAACTAGAGTTGGTACTCTTCTCATAAGACCTCACTTATTTTACGGCACACAAAATAAGAATTTTGAATGCATTTTCCTCTGACAATATCTCCACAGCAGAGTAAAGAAGGGTTAGTAATCCATTTAAATTGGCTGAATATCTATCTGAACCAGAAACTGGCCAGTTTACAATGTAGGGTTCAACTTCTCTTTGCCGCAAGCCACAAGGGCAAATAAAAATGTCTTTCAAATTATCTACTTGTGGCAGCTTGCAGTTTGGTGGGCATAAAGTTAAAGCGGCTAAACAATAGCTAATGTCAATGTAGGTTTTTAGAACATTCTGATTAAGTATACATTTCACAGCAAGTGTATATCCAGGACCTGGCTTTACCATTAGGATTTCATTAAGTGACATTTTACTGAAACAAATTAGAACAAATGTTCCGGAAATTTTGTTTCTTTTCTATGGTTTGCTCTACCTAGTCTAACTCTGGCCAATTCTTTCCAAAGTAAATTTTCTTAATCCATTGTCCCAAGTGAATAAGAATGAACAAGATTCCAAACTCCTCCAGGGCTCTCTGTTGAGATTTCCAAACTGCACAGGTCACCCTGGGAGTCATCTGGGGCAGTCAGCACAGCAGAACTTAGATAGCTCATACTTGATCATCAGAATACTGGAGGCAAAAGAAAGATGTGTGGTTACCTTACAGAGATTATTCCATGAGACTCAGAACTCCACGTGTGCTATGAACTCCTGTGAAACACTGAAGCACTTCTCTGGAAGGAAAACCCAGGTTCTGTCTGGATTATCAGGATAAATTTCCTTAAATCTCCAATTAAGTTGACCAGAAACCTGGCCCAGATCTCTGGAAATAAAAGAGTCATGTCAAGGAACTCAGGTTGCCCAAATATCATATAGGTGTAGTCGAGTTAAAGTATCCAAGAGAGCATTCCTGTAGATTTATAGCACGCCTGACATTTAAGAAACTGATAAGATAGAATGGGTACTAGGATCCATGGGTATTAACCAGATTTCCCAGGGTTTAGAACAATAAGGGCCACACCAGGCTGTTTCAGAAGGCAATAGACCATAGTCCAAAGGACCAGAGACTCCGGTGTTGGGCAGAACTGGGTACAAATTTAAGCTTATCCACTTTCTAGTTTTGTGACTTTGCAAATAACCTAACGTGTCTGAGTCCCTTTAAATCTATGTCATAGCTATGACTGGTGTATGGTTAGGTTTATAAAGCACTTGCAGAGTGCCCCACAGAGAAGGTACCCAGTAAAACACTAATTAATTTATCCAACAAATATATGCCAGGAAGAGCTCTTTACATGTGTTATTTCACTTAATCCCCACAACAATTGTATTATTAGCCCTTAAGTAAAAGAGGCAGTCAGGGAGTCATTTAAAAATAGATCCCAATCCAGAAGGGTCAACCTCAGTAGAAAGAGGCTGGAGATGGACCCTGGAATGCAGACAAGAGGCATGTGAGCTGCCCTCTGCCGTTCCCAAAGGGGGCACCCAAGAGAGTGTCTCCAGGGTCAGAGCATCTGCCAAGCCCAGAGAACACCACCAGCAGATCAGGACAGGATTGCCAAGGAAGCTCTTCCTGTACTTACCCCACCTCTTCACCCTTCTCAGCCCTTCCCTGGGGTTGGGATAGGTGGGGAGGAGAAGCTCCAAAAGAGAAACAGAGAAGTCAACCCATCCACACCTCCTACTGTGGGCTTCTCAACCTAATCCATCACCAAGCTGGGCAAGAAGAGTGGCTTGAACTGTAATAAAGTTCAGAATGTTACATTGGACTGGCCATTTTTATTACTAAAAGTAGACTGTTATTATTACTAGAGAAAATCAATATATTTTCTTAAATCTAAGAGTGGCTGGAAAAGCTAAGGGATGAGTCTGAGATTTTATCCAGGTGTAGGCGAAGAACTGGCCCACAGAGTGGGTCAGAGAGGGAGGGGAAGAAGACTGTATCCTAGAGTTCTACTTTCCAACATACCATTGCTTTAATATAAAATATATTCACCTAAAAGTCCTGTAAAACTAGAAAATGAAAACGGAGGAATAAGAGCATGGCCATCAGCCAAATTAAAAACTAATTCTGAAAATACTTGATGCTAAATTTAAAGATGAGTATTCCATGCTGACATGGAAGTTTATATGCATGAAAATTCTGAGTGAGTCTCCATAGCCAAGTATGTGGCTCTACCGTATTGCACTGAGATTAGTTTAGTCATTCAATCTGAATATACTGAGCAAGAAAAGAACGGTTTATAAAGCTCAAACTGAAGCAGACACTCTAATTTGAATAAATCAGACTATGCCCTATTTCAAATTATACTGACAGTCATTTAGGTTATCCAGGACTCCCTCTTCCTTTCCCCACACACACACACAAAAAAATTGCTTTCCAAAGAATCTGAATTCAGTAGACAAACATAAACCCATTCCTTCATTTTATCTTGCATGGACCTAACCAAAGATAAAAATAAGGGGGTTGTGGGTCTTAAGGTTTTTCGTGTACTTTGCAACTATGTATAAGAATATTAAATAATTTGAAGTATTGGTAGAGCAGAAGGGAGCAGTTGGGGAGGAATATACCAGGCCTTCAGAAATATTGGTAATATTCTAACACCTCAGTTGAAAAGTGAACACATTTTATTGATTTCATTGTTCTTCATACATCACACACATATGATGGTATATCAAGCATTTCAAATTTTTCAAAAGCTTTTGTATTATGGAGACAGTAAATTGATCAGTGGTTGCCAGGGGTTAGAAGGGAGAGAGGGATGTTTAGGCGGAGCACAGAGGATTTTTAGGACAGTGAAAGTATTCTGTATGATACTATAATGGTGGGTACATGTAATTATACATTTGTCAAAACCCACAAAATGTACAACACCAAGAGTGAACACTAATGTAAACTACAGACTGAGTGATAACGACACGTCAATGCAGGTTCATCAACTGTAACAAATGTACCACTCTGACGCAGGATGTTGGCTGTGGGGGACGCTGTGTACCTGTAGGGTCAGGGGGCATATGGGAACTCTCTATACTTCCTGCTTAATTTTGCTGTGAAACTAAAACTGATCTAAAAAATAAAACTTATTTTTTTAAAAACATTTGTATTGCTAGTCCCTCTACTTCTGAATGCTCATCTCTAACTGTTCAAAACCTATTTTAAGTGACACTTCCATAATGCCCTCCCTGATACTTCCTCTTGCCACAGAGGAACCTATTACTCTTCTCTATGCTGCCACAGCTCCTGAACCTTTATTCCATCCCTTCCATGGGACATGCATTGCACGTGTTCATCCACCACCCTTCCTTCACTGAGGAAAAGGAAGGCATCATCTTGGTGTTCTTTATATTTAACACACCTACAAGAGTGTTTTGCATATAATACATACTCAATATACCTTAAAGTATTTCATATTATAATGTATTTATATGATACATAAATTAATATAGAATAATCAATAATGTTACAACTGAATCTGATTTTTAGCCTCAAAGAGATTAATTCTACAAAGATGCTCCCAACATCCCTGATATATTTGAAATGACACCTATCAGCATTTTAACTAGTTTTCTTTCCTTGCTGGTGAATAATTGCCACAACTATAGATATGAGCTCATTTGAAGGAATGCAAAGAGCTCTCCCTAAGATCATTTAATAGACCTATGCATAATTATCAATTTCCTCTTGAAGCTAACATTTGCTAAAAGAAAAGGGAAGATGCTATTAATGATCAAAACACTTGACTTTCTGGACCTATTCCATTTAATGGGGAAAACTCAGTTCTCTGTTCTTGGGTTACTGCCAGGTGGTCTTTTACAGGGAATCATTCTAAACTTCTAATCACAGTTCAACAACCATCTGCCAAATCATATACAGGTATTGATATTTGCCACTCTACAGTTAAACATGCCAATGCAATCAACTCATTAGCAGACTTGTATCAAGCTTCAGTGCTCACTACCCACTTCTGCACCTCTTTGATTAAGCAGTGTATGGACCATAGTCCCTGCCTGTCTGCCAGCAGATCAGCTCAGTAATACTGCTAATATAAAATTAAATCAGCAGAAGAAGAAAGTGGTAAAAACCCCTGTGAGCACTCTGGTTCCCTCTTATGCAGAATATCAATATACTATAATCTAGCAAGCAAAGCAAGTGAAATTTTAAAATTGCTTAGAGAATCATTTTCACCAAAAGTCACAAGAGGTCATTAAAAAGCACTGTAATTGCCCCTGTATTATACTCTGCTATCATTCTTCCATCTTCCTTGTTACCTGAGATTTTAAATCTCTCTTGCTGACGTAAAAACCATAAGCAAACCTGAAGTGTGACTGTCACATGCAGAATCTGAGTGTTAGAGGTCAACGTGACTTACTGGTATGCTGGCCCACTGCTCCAAATTTTATATCTCTTCTGTTTCTCAGTTATTGCCTGACATGATTTAACAACTGTAATTCCTTATTTAACGATGTCAAAGGTTTTTAGGAAATTGACTGTATTTCACCAACGATATATTTCTTCTTGATTACAGAGTGGTTAAAATGATTTTAAACCAAGACAGCAAAATAAAGCAGTAATAAAATCAATAAAAGGTGCTTAAAACATTCCTTCTATTAGGTAATGGCATTTAAAATATCCGTAGCTTGTAATGGCACTTAGGATATGCCCAAAAATCAATGAGCTAAATTACTTATTGAACTAGTTAATTTGAACATTGAGTTTTTTATGTATATTGATAAAATGGGCTACAGAATACTCCTGGCAAGTAGCAGTACCACGTTCATGGTCAGATGTCTCCCTCTGCTGGAAAAACAAATTAAGCAATTTCCTCCAGTTACAGAACAAAAAGATAAAAAATTAAAAGATGTAACCTCAAAAAGTCCACAACAGACCTCTGAATCTTAAAAGGCTCCAGAAACTCATGAGAACAATACAAAATCATTAAGGGTTAAAAAGCACATGCACCTTTTTAAAACTTTGTCATTAACCTGGAACATGGTACTTTATAGTCAATATCAAACAGCAGATGAGAATCAAAATTTAATTATTTCAAAACTCCCTTCCTAATTTTCTAACCATTATCCTAGGGTTTTTTGGTATCTTAGAATAAGATTCTAAAAGCCTTGAATCCTTTCTCTTTGATGTCAGAAGGAAAAGGGTTTGAATTTTAAAAGAGAAAGTATAAATCTGTGCTCAAGGAAAAGTCCACATTCTTAGCAGTTTAATTTGATCAAAATCAAGTTTGAACTATCTTTGCAAATGAAGGGTTTTGAGAACTCAAAGTATAAATCCACTAAACAGCTTCACATTCCTCTCGCTGCGTGGGGTGGTAGGAGAGTTTCCAAAACTATTATTACCATTATTTTTTTTTCCAAACATCTACTATTTAAAATGCTAAGTACTTTACTGAAAAGACTCTTCACTGCTTTTCAATTTCTCCCCCTGCCAGTTCAGCCCTAAGCAGGTGTTAGACTTCTGAAGAGCCTGCCTCAGGACTTTTAACTCGAACTACAAAGAGGATCTTCAGAAATTACGATAAAAGGTGTTAAGAGAGAAATGAAGGTGAAGAGGTTATCTGACACTAACCTAAAATTGTACATAGTACCTTTTGAAAAATTAGAGCTACCCAGAATATACCATTTGGTTTTGAATGGTTTTGTCAATAACAGTCCATATTTTTTTTCACTCACATTTCAACACATTTCATTTATATTCGAAACAATGGGTATATTTAAAATTACATGCATTATCGGAAATTTTTAATCAGAGAGTTTTGCTCAGTCTATATGAGTTTGGTTTGATTTTGTGTTGTTTTGGTTTTGTATATAGGGAGACTAAAATAGAAAACTACAGAGAATACTGTGATTTTTTGCATGCTGAAAGATCACTAACTAAACAGGAAACTACAGAGAATATTGTTATTATTTTGCATGCTGAAAGATCACTGACTAACATATTATAGATATACTGTGTAACATATTACCCAAGTTACACAATACAGTTAACAAGTGTATGAGTCTTGCTAGGTGCAGATGCTAATAAGGTGACTAAGCCGTTGTCCTGGCCTCCACATATACCCTAGTACTAAAGAAACACATGTCAAATGAATCATTACTATTCAGCACGATGAGCAGTACAATAGAAATAAGCACTAGGTGCTGTGGGGACCCAGAGGTCAGAGGAACTAACACTGCCTGGGGAAGGTAAGGAAAACTCCAACAGAAGAGATGACCTACTGAGTGTGATCCTTGAGAAAGACCCAGCAATTCTGGTGTTTAAGCGGTCAAGGGCAATTCAGAAAGCAGAAATGGGATGGGCACAGAGAAAAGCAAATTCCTTTGGAAACAGATTAAATGGTTTCAGGCTGGTCTGACAGAGGATGAGAGCAATAGGGGATGAGGCTCTGAGTGGTTGGCTGAGGCCACGCTAGGAAGAGTCTTGGATACCTTCCTAAAGTTCAGATTTTATCTTGTAGGCACTGGAAAGGTTCTGAAGGATTTTAAGGAAGTTACATCAGCACTTCGCATTGGGGGAAAAAAACACCAACGCCAGCATTTTGAAAGATGGCTTGAAGGTTCTGGCTGGAGGAGGGAAGAGGCACCTGCAGGAACAAACTGCAGAAATTTGGAAAACTTGAGAGAATGCCAGTGATAATGAAGCATTACCACAAACCCAGGTTAACACCTACTTCTTTTCTGACTTCCAGGTCTAAAAAAAGAAACTTCCATGTTATATGAACAACGTACTGATTTTTTTTAAAGACTTTTGCCCTTTCCTGTTCTTGCAGAAAGCAAAAAATTGACAAACATTGCTCTATTCTTAAAACACAAAGTATAGCAACTTCAAATTGATTCAACTTGCCTTAAATTTCTCCTCAATAGTCTTTCTAGTTGCATTAAAACTTCAACTGAAGTATGTGTGCAGGTGCCCAAAACTGAAAGGTAAATACAAAACTAAAACTAGTTGCTCCATTTGAGATTAGGATAATGGTTGATTTTTTTTCTTCCAACAGTAGATATTTAACAATAACGTTATTGTCCCAATTTTTCAAATTTAAAAAAATGCTTCTTTGATTTACCATCTTGAAGAAAATAAGGAAAGGAAAAATATCTCTGTCCTTAAACAGATGAAAAGCTTCATCTGTCTTCAAACCTTATACTTGTTTTGATACTACATTCATAAATCTGCATCTAAAAGTCCAGTTAAAAAAAAAATGTTTAATTTTACACCAATATCAGGGATGGCTCTGTATAGCACAGGGAACGCTGCTCAATATTCTGTAATAACCTAAATGGGTAAAGAATTTGAAAAAGAATAGATACATGTATATGTATAACTGAATCACTTTGTTGTACACCTGAAACTAATACAACATTGTTAATCAACTGTGCTCCGAGATAAAATAAAAATGTTTAAAAAGAGCATAAAAAAAGAATCAGAATAGAAACAAAAGACAAAAATGGCCTTCAAGCGCTTCCCTGGTGGCGCGGTGCTTAAGAACCCACCTACCAATGCAGGAGACACGGGTTTGAGCCCTGATCCGGGAAGATCCCACATGCCACAGAGCAACTAAGCCCGTGCGCCACGACTACTGAGCCTGCGCTCTAGAGCCCGCAAACCGCAACTACTGAGCCCATATGCCACAACTACTGAAGCCCGCACACCTAGAGCCCATGCTCCGCAACAAGAGAAGCCACCGCAATGAGAAGCCCGCGCACCGCAATGAAGAGTAGCCCCCGCTCGCCACAACTAGAGAAAAGCCCGCACGCAGCAACAAAGACCCAATGCAGCCAAAAATAAATAAATAGATAAAATTTTTTTAAATGGCCTTCAAGACATTTTAAAATGTTAAATAGATGAAACTAGTTGTTTGCTTATTTATATTTAATGAGTTCTTTTTAATAAAGCTGAAAGTGTGTGTAATTGAAAGAAGAGATAAATTCAAAATAAAGGTCTTTTTAAAATAAATAAATAAATAAAGGTCTTTGAGGCTCAAACCAAAGTAGCTCCCAAGGCTGAATCTGGCCTCCTGGGTTTTCTTTTATAGTCAACTGTTATAAGTGTTCCTACACCAACCTTAAAGTGTCCTGTTTTAATCGCAGCAGCCGCTAACACTGTTCCTGAAAGAAAATTAACTCTTCAGATGGGAGATTTCCTACGGTCTGCACACCGCAGTCTCTCTGGGCTTCATCCAAGACAGATGAACCGTGCTCCATTGTGGCCTCCTTGCAGGCTTTCAAAGCACAATGGAGAATGGTTTTCTAACATATTTGTACCACATAAGGGTTCCTGTGGAGAGTTCTATTTTCTGGATATAAACTAGAAATTGCTGTCATTTTTTTAGTTCTTTTTAATTTGCAGTTAAATGAAATATGACAATAACAAGAGGAATAGCAATCATGCAGGTATCCAGGGCCAACACATAAGGCCCATCACTTGTGTAAAGCATAAAACAAGGAAAATCTCTTTAAATGAATCCAATCTTTCTGCAAAAATTAGCCTTTTGAAAACTCAAACTGATCACCAATACATTTTAAAAGAGGAATTTTAAAAAACATATTTCCATAAACTAAATATACCTGAGGCAAAAGAAGGATAAAGAAACACTCGGCAAATGCAAAAGATGAATTTCAACTCTTGTTCTGCTGGATTACTTAAAATATAAACACCAGTTAATAAAAAGAAAAAAATTTTTTTTTTTTTTGGCCACGCCATGCAGCTTATGAGATCCTAGTTCCCCGACCAGGGATTGAACCCAGGCCCTTGGCAATGAAAGCGCAGAGTCCTAACCACTGGACCACCAGGAAATTCCCAAGAAAAAATTCTTATAGTCTGTTATAATATATAATAATGATAATGGGGCTTCCCTGGTGGCACAGTGGTTGAGAATCTGCCTGCCAATGCAGGGGACACGGGTTCGAGCCCTGGTCTGGGAAGATCCCACATGCCGCGGAGCAACTAGGCCCGTGAGCCACAATTACTAAGCCTGCGCATCCGGAGCCTGTGCTCCGCAACAAGAGAGGCCATGATAATGAGAGGCCCGCGCACCGCGATGAAGAGTGGCCCCCACTTGCCACAGCTAGAGAAAGCCCTCGCACAGAAACGAAGACCCAACACAGCCATAAATAAATAAATAATTAAATAATTAAAAGAAGCCTCTAAAAAAAAAATAATAATAATGATGATAATGACCCTACACTCTAATGATAACCATGTCTAACATATGCTGAGTTCTTACTGTGTTCCAAGAACTATGCTAAGCTCTCTATATCACAAGATAGACTTATTTTTGCCTGCTAAGCATTCATTCCCCCCTTGCAATTACAACATCCCCTTTTTCCTTCCCCACTCATGTGGTCATGGTGAGCTGATCCATCACAGTTGCACCATCTCCAAACTGATCCTAAACTGGACATTTAGAAAACTCTATTCCCTTGGGCACAGCAGTCAGTTCAGAGAGGCTCCCAGTCCCAGCAAGGCCAATCAAATTTCGTAAATAAAGGTTTGGAGTTCAAAACCTCCCTTCCTCTAAATATTTAAAGCTGTGACTATCTGTAGCCATCAAAATATTTCCCCGCCACTAGTAGGAAATCTGTCTGGAAATGGAACCAAAACACCGAAGGATGCTGAAAGGTGGAGAGAGAAACATCAGTGAGCCCTCTGGAACAAGCAGGGCCCTTGAACTTGCTGTTACATGAGATAATGAACTTCCCTTCACTTCAGCTGGTTAGAGTAGGGTTCCACTACCAGCAATTAAGAATCGTCTGGCTAGTGCACACACCTACAGCTAGCCTATGCAGTCACATGGGTCTACACCAACAGTCAGGGTCCCCTCAGCTGCTCACATGTCTGCAGTTAGCCCCAGCTCCTGCTGCTGGCCCTGTCCCTCACCACTGCATGTGTGTCTGCGGCAGGCCCCGCCCCCCACACAGGCACCTGCAGCTGGTCCCTACAGCCAAGCATGAATACACTGCCAGATCTGGCCACAACTGCTACCTCCACTGGTAGCAGCTGGACCTGGAGGCTCCACTGAAGACCTCAACAGCCCTTGCAGCTACTGCAGACCCCTCACAGCTCTCACCAAGGATCATGCAATTGTTGGTGTGGTGGACCCCAGCCGCCTAAGCCAACAAGTCACAACAAGTCACCCTTGGACCCAAAGGCTCTACTCACCCTCATTCTTAGCACCCCACACCACTAGACCCAGGGCCTAGCACACTCCAGACTGCCTTCACTCACAGATGAAGGTTTTTCCTTTCTGAAGTCAGTCCAGAAAGTCTGGAAGAGGTGACTGCTTCTTCAAAGGTAGAGACATCTATGCAAGGCTATAGGGAACACGAGGAATCAGGGCAACATGACACCACCAAAGAAAATGGTAAACTTCCAGCACCCGCAAGGATGTCTGAACCCCAGCAATGAATACAGCTTGACTAAAGGTGGTATATCTTCCTTTTTTTTTTTTCCCAAATCTAGTAAGATGATCAACAGAGGCTGCAGAGTTCAAAGTATTGCTGCCATGCATGCAGAACCATGATTCCATGTTCTGGACCTAAGAAAAATAAGAACTCTTTCAAGATACTAGGGTCTGTGGAGGGCTATCTCCCTAAATTGAAAGACAAAGGTGGATTAGAGAGATATGAACAAGATGGTGGCACAGGAATTTCTAGCACACATCCTCTCCCAGAAACATCAATTGGAACAACTATCCACATGCAAAAATACCTTCACAAGAGGTAAGAATTTCAGGTAAGGGATTACAGTACTTAATCCAATTTTAAAATGAGCAGAGGACCTGAATAGAGATTTTTTTTAAGACATACAAATGACTAACAGGTACATGAAAAGATGCTCAACACCACTAATCATCAGGGAAATGCAAGTCAAAACCATAATGAAATATCACCTTATACCTGTTAGAATGGCTATTATCAAAAAGACAGGAGATAAGAAGTGTTGGTGAGAATGTGGAGAAAAGGGAACACTTGGTGCACTCTTGGTGGGAATGTAAATTGATATAGCCACTATGGAAAAGAGTACGAAAGTTCCTAAAAAAACTAAAAATAGAACGACCATAATCCAGCAACCCCACTTCTGGGTATGTATCCAAAGGAAATGAAATCACTAACTCAAAGAGATGTCTGAATCCCCGTGTTCACTGTAGCATTATTCACAATGGCCAAGACATGGACACAACCTATGTGTCTGTTGATGCATGAATCAATAAAGAAAATGTGGCATATATCTATACTACTCAGCCATAAAAAGGAAGGAAATCCTGCCATTTTGTGACAAAATGGATGGATCTTGAGGGTATTATGGTAAGTGAAATGACAGATAGAAAGACAAATACTATAAGATCTCACTTATATGTGGAAATGAAAAAAGCAGAATCCACAGAAATAGAGAGTAGAATAGTTGCTGCCAGAGGCTGGGAGTTGGGGAAATGGGAGTTGTTGGTCAAAGAGTACAAACTTCCAATAATAAGATGGAAATCTAAGGTACAGTATGGTGACTATAGTTAACAATACTGTATTATATATTTGAAAGTTGCTCTTAAATGTTCTCACCACAAAAAGAAAATGGTGATTACGTGAGGTGATGGAAACGTTAACTAACCTTATTGTGGTAATCATTTTGCAATACATACGTGTATCAAATCATCACATTGTACACCTTAAACTTACACGTTATATGTCAATTACATCTCAATAAATTTGGGAAAAGGAGAATTTAACATTAAAAAAGAAAGACAGGGGCTTCCCTGGTGGTGCAGTGGTTAAGAATCTACCTGCCAATGTAGGCGACATGGCTTCGAGCCCTGGTCCGGGAAGATCCCACATGCCGCGGAGCAACTAAGCCCATGTGCCACAACTACTGAACCTGCACTCTAAAGCCCGCGAGCCACTACTACTGAGCCCACGCACCACAACTGCTGAAGCCCGCACACCTAGAGCCCATGCTCCGCCACAAGAGAAGCCACCGCAATGAGAAGCCCGCACACTGCAACAAAGAGTAGCCCCCGCTCGCCACAACTAAAGAAAGCCCGCGCACAGCAACAAAGACCCAACACAGCCAAAAATTAATTAATTAATTAAAAAAAAAAAGACATGGCATAAGGGATTAAGAGGCACAAACTATTATTATAAAATAAGCTACAAGGATATATTGTACAACATGGGGAATATAGCCAATATTTTATATTAACTATAAATGGAGTATAACCTTTAAAAACTGTGAATCACTATATTGTACACCTGTAACTTATATAATATTGTACATCAACTATACCTCAATAAAAAATAAAAATTTAAAAATTACATTTCTTTCTTTAAAAAAAGACAAAAACAGTCAAAGGAAAATAAAATGTATTATCCTTATGCTCTCATCAGATCCTCTTAAAGTTCAGAATTAAATGAACAAAAGAAAGTAGATTTCTTATATCTCCTTCTGCATTCCTCTGAATGAATATAGCCCCTAATAGTGGCTACAAAATCAGTTATGATTTCAAGTCAGTTCCATTAAAAAAGAAGAAAAAATAGGACAACATGAAAAATACCTTCCTTATGATTTCAAGTTGTCTTCTTTATACTCTAAATATTTTAGTCCAAAAACATCCTTCCTTTAGACTCCAATTCTTATGCCTTACCTGACACATAAGAAAAATCAAAATCAATCTTTGATCTTAAAAATTAGGGGGGGTAAACCCTTCCAAGGTCTTTTCATAAGTTACATGTCTACACTGTGTTGAATAGCATCACGTAAGAAATGAAACAAGAACATCTACTTTGATCCAGGCACTAAACACGAGCAAGCATGCTTTAACACATCACACAACGGGGCTGACTTAACATTTCCTTAATTTTAAAGTGCTATCGTCTTAAGTAGCAGCAATCATCTCACAGTCAAATCAAAAATATTAAAAGAAATGAGGAAGATGCAAAACAGTGTTCCCCAAAGTAGGAAGAGTTTATGAAATGAACGTGAGGGGTGGCGCCCAGAAAGAGTATCAAAAGCTCCCTAATTATACTGGAAGGAGGCTAAGGTTCAGAGCAGAAGTCTCCTTGTCATTCTTCAGAGAGGTCAGATCCTCTGTTGATACAGGGAAGGTAGAAGGCGTTTAAAAACAGGATAAACAATAAATAATTCACGTTGCTGAAGTATTGTTTTTGTTTACAGAAATGGCAACTTAAAGCCAGACAGAAAACTAAACTTGCATGGATTTTAAGTCATTTGCCTTCTTCCGCAAATAAGCTCAAGTCCTCTTTTCCTACATTTCCCCTTTTAGTCTTGTTTTTTCTCTTTCCCAGCTAACTATGAAAACATATTTCCTTATTGCTTTCCATCTTTTCGTCAATCTTTTTGTAAGTTTTTACTTTAAAATCAATCTGAATGATCTAACTCTAGGCACAAGCTGCATTCTTCTAACCCTTGTTAAATGGTAAGTAATATAAAGACAGGTGGGAAAATATAGACAGGTTGATTATTTGCTAAGTGTCCATGGTAAAGATTAAGGAGAAATTCCCCGACAATAAAATGAGATAAATTACCAAACCTACTTTAAGGGAATGCCCTAATGCTAGAGATTTAAAGTTAGTTCCTCTAAGAAATTCTGGAAGATTTTGACTAGAAGCGAAAGTGAACATTTTCTGAATGGTGGAAATATTACTTATTACTATTTACATTTTTCTTAGCATCTTCTCCAGTCTTCAGATGGGGGGGGAGGGGGAGGTGAGCTAGTAAGGCACTGAGGCGAAAAGCCGCAGCGGGTGACAGTACAGGCCAAACACCAGGAGGTCAACCTTTATCAGTCTCCAGTGTCCTGTTAGCTTTCATGACCTGGGAAACTCGCAGCCAGTCACCCGAGGCGGGTCCCGCCTTCCCCGGCACTTCCCCTCCTCAAGGTGGCGGCGGAAGCGACAATCCGAGCCCGACGCGCGCGGCACTCCGGGAGCGGAAGAAGGAGCCGCGCGGCGACGGCCCAACCGGAAGGGGAGGAGCCGGGCCTGGAGGATCCCGGAGAATCGTTGCTGTTCCGGCCGTCGGTGTCTGCGGGTCGCGGGGAGCAGGGCCTGGCGGGCGGGGTGTGTCGCGATGCCGGAGCTGGCGGTGCAGAAGGTGGTGGTCCACCCCCTGGTGCTGCTCAGTGTGGTGGATCATTTCAATCGGTGAGCGGGCGGCACGGGGCGTCCTACCGGGGCCGGTGGCGCCGCTGCTGCTGAGTCACGGCGCGCTGGGGATGGCGCGGCGGCCGTGGGGGCGCAGATGCACCGGGGGCGGCCCTGTGTCACCGAGGGGCCCAGACCAACTCCGTTCACGAAGCCCCAAGTCACCCGGCATCGTCTCCCCCGCCGTCCAGCCGGCACTCCGGGAACTGGGCTTCTCGTTCCTTTTACCCAGTCCGTACGATGCCAGAGTATGGGGGGCAGGCTTCACTTGCCCATGATCCCCAGGCCTCGTGCCCATCTGTCACCTCGTCCGCCCCTTTTCGCCTGAAAGACTCGGTGTCTGGTAGAAAAGCCCTTCAGACTCGCACTTTTTGCTTCTGAAGGCCGTCACCGAAATTCTGTTCTCAGCGCTCCGAAGGACTCCCTGGAAGAACTGTGATTTTAATTTAACTTGTGAAAGTTTCCAAGTGGGACTCTGGTTTGACGATAGCTTAAAACGTAGATGTTTTAAGTTTTAAAGTCAAGTTTTTCTTTTAAAAATGAGACCCGTTGGAGATGTTGGCATTAATGAATAAGAAAACATCCCACAGATGTTTCTTCCGCCTTCGCTTGCTTGTTTTTGAGCTGTTCGTCCCGCTGGACCTGTTACACGTGTTCATAAATTTTACAAGATAATTAACTGACTTGGAAAGTTGTAAGACCCAGTTGGGAGCATCTGCTGTAAAGTCATAGTTGCTAAGTGCCCATCCTCTTGCAACTTGCTTTGTACAACTCCCAATTCAACCAGAGCCAAAACCAAACTCAAGACTCCTGTGAGGTTCAGGGTCCCCAGTCCAGTTTCATTGCTTTGTAGCACCCTTAGCCTAACAGGATATGCGAGCTTTCCCACTGTACAATGATTAGTATTTTTCTCCTGTAGGATACTAGAGGTGCTAAGAGGGCAAGCATCTTTTCAGTTCTGTTCAGTAAATTCAGCAAACACTTGTTAAGGGCATAGTGAAGGCAGACACTGCAAGCTGCTCTGTCAGACAATTGCAGGGTTTTTTAAAACGCGAATGGATTTTTGTAGATCAAAAGAAAAGCCCATGAGTGTGGAAGTTTCCTTTGAACTTAGATTTCCCAAAAAATTAGAACCACCAGAATACGGAATCCTTAACTTTGGTCCAAACCCTAAATATAGTAAGCATTTATAAATTTGCCAGACCATATGTTTAGATAAATACAGTTAAATCAGTATGAAACCAGCAACTGTTAAGGAATTGTAGTTCATTTCACCGTGACTTTTGTCTTTGCTTTGAACATAGAATTGTATTGTTTCTGTATGTTACAATTGTTAGTGGTTAAAGGAGAATTCTACATGATGACCAATGAAATGAGATATAAGTGAAACACTTGCAGTTCCTTAGGACAGAAATCATTGAGGAGGTTTGATATGGAAATAAATATTCTGAAGTAGTCTTTCTGGTTCATTGAGCCCTCCTCCCAGTATGATTAGTCACCAGCTCACTTCCAACTTCTGCCTAATTAAGCCATTCAGAGACCACAAATGGCACACACATGCTTCTGGGTCAGAATCATTTTCTGAGCCCCTAAATGGTACAAAGAATTATAACATCTATTGGGGCTTGTTGACATAGATGTTCCAGAGAAGAGTTGGCAAGCTGGACCATAAAACTGGTTCAACTTTAGCATCTTTATCCCTGAAAAGATTTTTGAGGACAGAGAAGATGGGGAAAATTTAAAAGAGAAAGGTAAGCTGCAGAGGAAAAAATAAAAGTAAATGTGATTTCAAACACCAAATAACATTTAAAACCTTAAGATCTGGGGAGTTTTCATTTTCTCCATTTTAAATTTCTATAAAGTTTGAGATTTTTTTCCAAGCATGTCTTTCTTTGCAGTCAGCAGTGAAACTGCCAGTGTCCAAAGTTCACGAATTACCCATTATATTTATTAGAATTATTAAGGACTAACCCATTATATTTGTTTAGTGGGATTAATTCCCAGATAAGCTAAATTGTATCTGTACCATTGATATTTCCTGTTGGGTATCTTATTGTTGGTCCACTTCTGTCTGTGCCCCTCCAGACTGACCTTCTGTTTTCTCATTCAGAATAGGCAAGGTTGGAAACCAGAAGCGTGTTGTTGGTGTGCTTTTGGGGTCATGGCAAAAGAAAGTTCTCGATGTATCCAACAGTTTTGCAGGTAAAAGAAAAATTTGTCAATTATACCTCAGTTTTTTTTTAAATAAATAGGCAAATTTTACATTTTCTGAGTATGGTTAAAATGTCAGTTAACTTTTAAAAAGAAAGAAACTTTTGTGGTCTCCATTTTTTATTATAACCAAGCAATTCTATTTCAGAATTGCTTAAGTATAGAAAAGGGAGGCTAAAGGCTACACACTAAACTGGATAGTAAATATTTAAAACTTGCAGGCCATACGGTCTCCATTGCAACTGCTCAGCTCTGCTAATGTAGCAGGAAAGCAACTATAGACAGTATGTAGACAAACTAATACGTATATTGCAGTAAAACTATTAAAATAGGCAGCGGGTGTAGTTTGTCAACCACTGTACTAAACTATTAACCATGGTTATGGATAGGCAAGGGGGAGATAAAGACCTTATCTTTTACACTGTTTCATAAATCTTTATAAGAATGTATCCATATATTTTATGATTGAAGCAACAATAATAAAGAACAACAAAATAATTCCTGGCATGGCTGCTAGACTAGAGGTCACTAACTCCAGTGTCTAAAAGGATCAGGCAGTGATGTAATTTGCCAGACGGGAATATTAGGAAGTGATGGAGCTTTTAGCAAACTGAAGAATGTGTCCTTTACAAAGGGGGTGGCTTCTGTCTGGCTCTAGCCAGTTGCCGGGTCTTCCAGTTTTTCAAGAGAACCTTGAGGTCTCGATTTGTATGTGAAATCTTCCAGTTTTTACTAAAAGCAACTCAAAAATAATTTTAATACTGTGTTGGACAAACCAAAGACATGGATCAGATCTGGCCTAGGGGTCTACAGTTGTGATATGTGCCCTTAGAGTTCTGTCTAGCACCCTAAACTGTTTTTTGTTTTTTTTCTCTCTAGTCCCTTTTGATGAAGACGACAAAGATGATTCTGTCTGGTTTTTAGACCACGATTATTTGGAAAACATGTATGGAATGTTTAAGAAGGTCAATGGTAAGTGGCATTGTGGCACGTGTGTGTGTGTGTGTAGGTATATGTGTGCCCATAATGCCTTTTCTAAATTTCACTTTTCTTTGTTTAATGTCAAAGGCCCTTTCACTTAGCTAGACTGAAGTAAGACTAGTGGTAGTAGAGGAATGAGGTAGAATAAATGAGAAACTAGAGTAGCAATATAAAGCCAGCTAGACCACCTAGGCTTCAGGGGAGAGAGCTAGCCCTCTACAGCAGAAAAGCAAAGAATGGTCAGATAAAATCCACCTGCCCCTAGAGCTTTAGTACCACCAGGGTAAATATCTCTGTTACATGTGTCGCTTTCATTTTATTTCATTTCCGCAACCACATTGCTTTGGAAATGTTTATTCCCACAGCACTCACAGTTGTAATCTATGTGACATGAACTTGAATTCATTTATATATTGCCTTGGAATTGTTTTCTAGTTGTTTCATGTGTGACTGGTCTCCTAAACTAGTCTGAGATATGTATATCTCTAGATTTCCCCTGCTGTTTGTTTTCTGAGAATCCTGTTTTTGAGTTTTAGATTTCATAGGTATGTCAAGGTTTAGATGTCTGGAATTTCTGTAAAAGCTAGAGAACATAACTACTGGAGTTCTTACCCTTTTTGAGGGAAATATATAGATCTTTATGTAACAATTCAAAGCCACCAATTTTTCCTTCCCAGCCAGAGAAAGAATAGTTGGGTGGTACCACACAGGCCCTAAACTACACAAGAATGACATCGCCATCAATGAACTCATGAAAAGATACTGCCCTAACTCAGTAAGTGTACTCCGTCTTTAAAACTCTTGACTCATATTCGTTGCCAGCTAACTCAAGAAAAAGCATCCTAGGAAGGATTTGGATAATGAATCATTTCACCACTTTTTCTCTATAAGCTTGTGTTAATTTGCAGTGTTTTGTGTAGTATACGGTAACCCAGTGTATTTAGTAAGTTAAACATCTGTTCAGTGCTAGGTATATAAGTTATCTTCCTTAATCCTCTCAGTAACTGTATGAGATTGTTATCCTCTTTACAATGAGAAAACAGGTTCAGAATGGTTAGTAAGGTCTTCTAAGTGTGGGGCTGGGATTAAAATGCTGGCTTTCTTGATTCTAATCTCCTTCTGCTTGATAACCTCACTATACTACCTCTCAGCTTGTTAATGGATGGGGTTGAAGAGCAGAGCAAATAAGATAATTTGAAATGTAAAGTTATTTTTTTTTTTCTGAAAATTCTGGCTTATATCTGGTTGAATGAATAAAAAAGCGTCAGCAATCATCAGAATGGCTGCAGTTATTCCTTACGTGCTCAGTATGAGGTGATTTGCTAAGATTTGTTTTTCTGCCAGGTATTGGTCATCATTGACGTGAAACCAAAGGACTTGGGACTGCCCACAGAAGCATATATTTCGGTGGAAGAAGTTCATGATGTAAGTCATCTTGCTGTGAGCCTAGGAGATTAGATTTGCTACTTTTAGGGCCATTGGGGTTTTTTTTTTTTCCATTTTCAAGTCAACAGATACTTTATAACAAAGAAAAGGTTATTGGTTTCTGTCAGTAGTTTGATATTATGTTTTTTTCCCCCAAATTTGAGTCACCAAATTTTAGAAATAGGACCATAGAAATCTAAAGTCCCCTTTTACAAATGAAATTGAGACAAAAGTAGTCAAATGATTGCCCAGAGATGTTCTCAGCAAAGTAAATGCAGAGCCTGGTGAGCTTGGTCTTAATCTAATGCAGTTTCCACTGTTGGCCCACCTATATAGTGACCATATTAACTATCTAGTCTATAGCCAATCCCTATAGACTAGATCCTAGGTTTTCAAATAGAGTAAGAGCTGCCAGGAGCTAGATGGCAAAACCCATCTGTATGATTTGACACCTGTATAGTCAGCTCCATGACATTCAGTACCAGCTGTGTGGTCTGTTAGCTTGTTTCTTGGGTATGGACATGAAGAGCTGCCAGAATAGCTTTTCTCTATTTCCAAGAAAATTGAACTCAAATTCTAGGATAGGATTTGATGTGAAATTGTATATGAGTTGTATTTTGAGCGTAAAATATTTGCACTTAGGGTGTGCAAAGAGCTCAGTCTTGAATTTCCAAAGTTGAACGGACAGACTAAAGGCTGTCTTTCTTCCTTATGGTTATCCATATATTCAGTTTTAAAATCTGGAAAAGGCTTTGTTAAGTTAGTTCCCTTCAGGTGTTCCTTGCACTGAGCTCTGTGCTCCTATTGCTCTTTGCCTTGCTTCCAGAGAGCTTAGATCCAAATTTATTGCCTAGTTGCAGTAAGACTTTCATCCCTGGTCTTGGTATAGTTGTTATAAGTTAAATTTTACCCTGCCTCTTTCAAAAAGGAATTAGAGGCTGCTTATACATACACATGCACATGCATGCACGCACTCGCACACACACACACCAATGAAACAAGATCTTTCAATAGAGAGGATGGAGGGGATGTAAGGGTCATATAATAAGATGAAGCCAGGGAAAATCAGTACATGAAAAGACATGCCACGAAGTCCTGCACGAGTGTTGAAGGCTCTGACCATCCTAGCATACAAAGCCAAGAGGAAGATGCCATTTGCAGGATTCACACTGTCCTGGGTAAAATAACAACAGCTAATGTTTATACTTAGTGTAAGTGAAGTGACTTTCCCAAGATCTCACTGCTCCCTTATCACACATGGCGAGCCAGGCTTTGAATCTAAGCAGCCTGGCTAGTGTCTGTGCACTCACTGCTTTGCTGTCATGCCTCACACACATTTTACAGCCTTTACAGGAGATGTACAGCCTCTTCTGGCACTAGATCTGAGAAAAGTTTCTCCTAAGTCCCATCAAGAAATCACTAAGTGATACAGCAAACCACATCCACTAATGGGTTCCTTGACTAATTCAGGTCACCAGAAAATCAGTTATTCTAACCACATTGCTTTGGTGCTCTGACCATTTGACCCAAGGGACAACAGATGGTTAAAAGTTGTATCTTCTGACATGAGCTTGCCTCAACTACAGGTGTTCTGAATATTGCCTATTTTAGAATGAACGCTTATAAGTCCTTAAAATTTAGCTGAATCAAGACTTCCCTGATGTTTGAATCAAGACTTCCCTGATGTTCAACTCTACTGCAGGCTTGAGAGAATATCAAGATTTTCCTTAGAAATAAACTAATGATGATTCCCCACTACACCTCCTCCCTGAGCAGGACCACTGTGACTTCAGCTTATAAGTCACAGTGCTTTGAAAGCTTTCAAAGCAAACTTTACCCACCCTTGCCATGAAAAAGCCAGTAATGACACCCATGAAGTGATTTGGCTTAAAGCAGAAGAATCAAGGCATGAAAAGGAACATGTGCCAGTTTGTTCATTTGTTTGTAAGTAAATAACTGTAGTTAAGTCTCCTCTCCCAGGATGGAACTCCAACCTCAAAAACATTTGAGCACGTGACCAGTGAAATTGGAGCAGAGGAAGCTGAGGAAGTCGGAGTTGAACACTTGTTACGGTGAGACTTCAGGACAGCATCAGAATCAGCAGCAGCCCAAGACGCTGCTCAGTGTAAAGAAGAGATCTGTATCAGGAATAGGGAGACCTGGGTTCTAGTCCTGGGCCATCTCTAAAGTGTCCTGAGTTATGATTTATGAGTTTGTGGACAGCACACCTTGTCTGGAAGCTGTAATGCTGGCTGTGACGGGAACAGATGTGTGAATTATTTAAAAGCAAACATGTGCTCTTTCAGTGTACCTCCTTTTCAATGACTGTAGCTAGCCAGTTTTCTGCAGAGAATCTGCATCTTGGACTGGGATGGATGGACGGATGGATTGATTGATTTAAATTTATATTTTATTTATTTTTGGCTGCATTGGGTCTTCATTGTTGCACGTGGGCTTTCTCTCGTTGCGGCGAGCAGGGACTACTCTTCGTTGCCATGCATAGGCTTCTCACTGCCGTGGCTTCTCTTGTTGCGGAGCACAGGCTCTAGGCACGTGGGATTCAGTAGTTGTGGCACACGGACTCCGTAGTTGTGGCTCGCAGGCTCAGTAGTGGCACACGGGCTTAGTTGCTTCGCAGCATGTGGGATCTTCCTGGGCCAGGGCTCAAACCCACATCCCCTGCATTGGCAGGCGGATTCTTAACCACTGTGCCACCAGGGAAGCCCTGGGGTTTTATTTTTAAATCCTCTGCTTACATAACCCTGACTTACTTGAAATGGTCATAGATTTTCTCAAACAATAAGATGCCTTCCAGTTCAAAAAGTTACTGCTGACTGATTTAAAAGCTTCTCCCAACATCATATAGATGCAGGTGGAGAAAATGCCACCCTTTTTAGGAACAGGGAACTTGAAGTAGAGAGGGTTTTTTTTTTGTTTTTTTAGTGAAAATGATTTCAGTTTACCTCTCTCTTTTCTTTTGAAGAATGCCCTGTGATGAGAAAGATAAAACATATTCCTCCAAATGAAAACAAGATTAAGGCAATTTTACTCAAATCTTTATCAAATGGGGAAGTAACATTTTTCCTTTGGAAAACTTGCCCCTCCTCACAAACTTAGTATTTCCTTAGAATGTGAAAATCTGCGTGATAGTACAGGACACTGATGTATTTTCCTGCCCTTTCTTGTGGGTTCCTACAGAGACATCAAAGACACTACAGTGGGCACTCTTTCCCAGCGGATCACAAACCAGGTCCATGGTTTGAAGGGACTCAATTCCAAGCTTCTGGATATCAGGAGCTACCTGGAGAAAGTGGCCACAGGCAAGCTGCCCATCAACCATCAGATCATCTACCAGCTGCAGGACGTCTTCAACCTGCTGCCAGATGTCAGCCTGCAGGAGTTTGTCAAGGCCTTTTACCTGAAGACCAATGACCAGATGGTGGTGGTGTATTTGGCCTCGCTGATCCGTTCCGTGGTCGCCTTGCACAACCTCATCAACAACAAGATCGCCAACCGGGACGCAGAGAAGAAAGAAGGGCAGGAAAAAGAAGACAGCAAAAAGGATAGAAAAGATGACAAAGAGAAAGATAAGGAAAAGAGTGATGTAAAGAAAGAAGAGAAAAAGGAGAAAAAATAAAACATGTAGCTTTTTAATTTGTAAATTAAAATCTTATAAACTAACTCATTGTGCCGCCAGAGGGTTCTTTTCACTTTAAGTGCAAAAGCTGTATTGATGAGAGCTCTCTGGATAGAGAGACTAATCTTGTACCTGAACTGCAGCTTAGGCTGCTCTGAGTTGGGAATGTGATAGCTCAGGCTTCAGACTGTGTGAGAAAAGTGAAGAGACATAAACGTAACATTTTTAGTACTCTTCCTGCTTTTATCTATAAGACCAGGAGTTGAATTTTCCCCATCTCAAGAGACTCTTGGGGTCTGTTTCTGGGAGTCTGCAAAATTGCAAAATGGAATGCACGAATTCCATAAGTACTCTGCCTCAGAACACCTTGAGGTCTGACCCTCTGGACTCTGTTGAGAGTACCACCCCACGGGACTTCTTGGACCCGTAGCTCTGGCATTCTCGGGGCTTGGGATCCATCTCAAGATATTGTTTACCTTCGAAGACACAATTAAATGGCTTGGTTTTTAAGTCTGTGTTCTGGTCGTTTTTGACTCTGGGTGTGGTGATCCGTTGTTTTCAGAAGCAACCAAGACAGTCTTTAATTGAAGCTGCCTTAAAGAATTATTTTAGACTGAATCTTTTATGAAAGCACCTCATTCCTTTAAAAACAGACAGCTGTAGGGAGGAGAGCTCTCAACTGAGCCCAGAAGACCTGTGTCCTAGTTAATGCTTCAGATTCCTCATCTGTGAAGTCCCTAGAACAGTTTTTTATAAGAGACACATTCACTTACTATTGCAGTAGGTCTAAGTACGTCAGGCCACAAGGTTAGTGGGGATGGAACAAAGTCTCCCCAAAGTAAGTTTGAAGATACTTAATCATTTGACTTACAGCTGTCACTTGGATATTAATTTCCTTTCTTGAGCGATTAGAACCTCCCTAAGAGTTCTCTAGTGCACCATATGGACTGTCAATGTTCAGGTATTTAAGAATATAATGGCACTAAAACTAAGTCAGTGGAATCTCATAAACCACTTCATAATGTTATAATGCCTCAAAGTTACTGGAAGCATCCATTTTTAATCCACAGACCTGCCTGCCAAAGAACTAGTTGAAATTTGGGGGCTGATGTAGAGCTGAGCTTTTATCCTACACAAATAGGAGCACCCACATCAGTGGTCTCTTCAAGGTTCATTAAGATTCTGAGAAAAAAAAGAAATAGTAAAGGGAAAAAAACTAGAGAACCAAGTTTTGTCTACTGCAGCAGTCAAAAGTCAGATGGTTGTTCTATCTAACCGAATAAAAGAAATACAAAATACATAGTTCAAAGCTTGAGGTGCATGAGATGCATTTAAAATGACAGGAGTGTGTTGAAGTTTTTGAGATTTGGTTGCCATGTTTAGAACAGACTGAGAAAGGGAAACTCTCCACGGTGGGCAGGAAAGAGCCAGGATGCAATGATTCTGAGGCTAGGCAGCGGGAAGGAGGAGAATGTCATCCCAAAGAGTGGGTCCTTTATGTAGGATCGGGGGCAACTTGAGACCACACAGGATCATATCCACCTTTAGTAGTATGATCTGCACTTAAAAAGCTTTCCCAGGGTCTAACAGGACAATGCCACAGGCTTTTAGTTTGTCACCATTTGATAAATTGGAATGTTTATTGAGCATATAAGAATGTGGGAATACCCAGGCCTTGTTATATTTAATAATTTGAGCCACATGTGGCAACATTGACTTCTACCTTCCTAACAGGCTCTTCAGTTCCTACTTCTAACAAAATTCATTTGTAGCCTCTAGAGTCACGTAGGCTCATTTTCTAAGGCAAAATTGCTGCCATCCTATATAAGGGGGGTGAGCCTTGTAAGAATATTGATGAAGTCTTGCTTATACAAATAGCGGCTCACTTGACTGCAAAACCCATGGCCCTCACCTAAAATAAAGCCATGTGTTTGGATAGCTCAGCAGTCTCGAGATTTCTAAACTACTTCTGTTGTTTTTGAACACATTGAAAAAGTATCCTAGAAAAAGTCTGATCCCAATTCTGGACCTCATATCCAGAGTTATGACATTCCCTTCCTTCCATTTTCAAAACATTCCACAATGACTTAGGGAGTTCAGGCTGCTCCTGCTACACACGTTACAGAGAGGAGGGCATTTATTCCTTACTAGTTTTCTGTCTGATAACTAACATCTGAAATATCCCTAAACTTAGAGGTCAGTTATCCTTAGTGAAAAGATGGATACTATCAGGGTGGAACAACAGCTTTGGGCCCACTAATTAGTTAAATGTTCTTTCATTTTACTCAGATCATCAATCACTATAGGGACAAAGGGAAGTAATCGTCATTGAAGGACTACCATATTACTTCTCCAATGTGCCAGATGCAAAGTAAACCTTTCCAGCGGGAATTAGCAACCCCAGAATCTCACTCTCGTTTCTGGAGGACCCTCCAGCTATGAGAACTTAGCCGTGCACAATTACCTTCACTTCAAATAAAAGAACTTATTAACACAGGTCCTCATAAAAGAATGAAAGATCCTATTCACTTGGAAGTTACGAACAGGCCTTTTCTTCTACCATTTTCCCACGAAAAGATCTATGAAGCAGAAATAAGGCCTGAGAATGAACCTGCGGTTGCTAACCAAACTACTCCATCTGCCCCTGACACAGGAAACAGGAAGGATATGGGACGTGTTGGGGAAGTAGAGAAGCATCTGATTTATGTGACCCACAAGAGAATATCTCTACAGCCTCCCTAAACAAATTCATTCCAAATTATTATACATAATATAGGCAAGTGCTGATTTCCGTATCTATGCCTTTCAACTCTCAGCATTTATCTATTTTGCCTGGAAGAAGCACTGAGTTCATATCTTTCAAAAAAACAAACAAACAAAAACTAATGGCTATTCCCATCGGGGGAGTAGGTAGAAAAATGACTCCGGAAACAGGGAAATGGAAGTAGGGAAAGAAAATAGAGGAAAAGAAAGGAAAAGGAAACTACGTTAGTTAGTGTGTTTCCAAGTCCTAAGTCAAGAGAAATCTTTCTCTGAGCATTCCTCTTTGGAGCCAATCTGTTCTTCAACACTAGATGGCACCATTGACTAATCTCATCTTGGCAAGAGAATCATTTGATTGCCAGTTCAACATGGAATTGGGAACCATCCCCAGAGTTGCTTCCCACCACTTCTGCTTTTGGCTGCAACCATCCCGGCTAGACTTTGAAGGAATCTGGAGAGCATATGGGTGCAAAAAAATTGGGTCAAGTTGCCACACCTTCACCCCTGCTGTACTCTACTATATACTACTGCTTGGGCAATAAATATACAAGGTTTTCTCTGCCCTTCGGATAGTTCATGCTTTGATTTTCCTCACTACTGATACCACTCCTGATTTCTTTAAGGACCATATCCAGTGGAGTGCTGGTAAATGTGTAACAACCAGGTCTCTAAAAGAGAGGAGGAAGGATATTGATTTCTGGCCTTTTCCAATTTCCCTGGTGTAAATACTCCCACCATGGCTGATTTCAAAACCAACATGAATGGGGAAAAGATGCATACTAGCACAACGTTACATACTATTACCTAAATATGGATACAAGAGCTAAAAATAACCTCAAGAACACAGATGATAGTAAACCATAGTAAAATGATTAAGCTATGATGCATAGTGAGTATTTATTACCCTTTTCAGATATCATTTATTTCATTGTAAATTTATACAATTTGCCTACTGCATGAGAATCTCTGGTAATCTGTGTTTTTAAGAAATAGGTGGTCTCTGCACATATGGAAGTTAGAGAACCTTTATTTTGATGTAGATAAACCTACCAACTTTTTTGCCTTATCGTTAGCACTTTGTGGATCATATTTAAGAAGTCTTTTCCCAGCTCAAGATCTCTTCTCGTACATATATGTCTATTACACTCCACAAAGTGTCTTCCTTCTCTGCAACTTAGCACCAGTGTCTACCTCTCTATATGCTACAGCTAGTATCTGATCAATGATAACATAATTTGGCTAAACTTTTAACCAAAATAACCAACTAACATCCTCAGTTCATCTATTATCCCCTCCTTCCTCATTTTCAACCCTGGCTTTATCCCTACCTCTTACCCCACAGCAGATAAAGACTCCAGTACTGTATCACACACTTGAAAGTTGCTAAGAGAGTAGCTCTTAAATGTTCTCACCACATCCCAGACTTAAATGGTCTCGACAACAACAACAAAGTGCTAACTATGTGAGGTGATGGATGCATCAACTAACCTTACTGTGGTAATCATTTTGCAATATATTCATGAATCAAGTCACCACATTATACACCTTAAACTAACACGTTGTATCAATTGTATCTCAATAAAGCTGGAAAAAAAAATACTTATCCAGGGGTTTCCTGTAGCCCATGGCAGACAGCCGATGCCTCAAGGATCTGTGCCCCTGTTCAAGAGTAGGGACGGGGGACTCCCCTGGCGGTCCAGTGGTTAAGACTCTGCACTTCAAATGCAGGGGGTGCAGGTTTGATCCCTGGTCGGGTAACTAAGATCCCACATGCTGCACGGTACGGCCAAAAGGTAAAAAATAAAAAATAAATTTAAAAACATAAAATTAAAAAATATTTTTTAAAAAAGAGTAGGGACAGGATAAAAGTTTAATGCATATGCTACTTCTCTCCCACCCCATAATACCCCGTATTTTAACCAATGTGAACCAATCACAAGAGTTGGCAAACAACCACGACTATAAAAACCGAAAGTTCAAGGATGAAATTAATTCCCTCCCAGAAGAAAAGGACACGTCTATACCCACAACTCACCAGGGCCCAGATGCTCACGAGGGAGGCACCACTGAGGTGGGAGATGTGCCCCTTGAACCAACCCCCATGGGGGTCCTGGGGTTGCAAAGGCCGTCCTTCAGGTGTATTCACTGCTGCAGTGGCACCATCTATCCTACTGCTCACCCTGTGATTGTACAGAAAACGGACCCAAAATTGTCCTTGAGAGACTGGACATGACTCTTGCCAACTGGGTTTGGCTGGGAGCCCAGATAAGAATGAATAACAACCCAAGGCAGAGCGCCACAGTCGCAGGCTGGGCCAGACCCAAGGCCTCTGAGGCCATCGGTGCTACCTGGGAAGTGATGTCAGGCCACAGGCTGGGGGCGGGGATTGAAATGACTCCCACTTCCCAGTATTTTCTTTCCCCAAGAAAAGGAAGAAGAGTGATACTGGTACCTTTTTGCCTATATTCCTGGTTAGTGTGATTTTTTGAACTACAGATAATCTCCATGCCATGGCTCTTTCATTATTAAAAATCATGGCCACATTCAGGACCTGGGACTTGGAAGAAATGCTAATCCAAGGACATTTAATCTGACCTAGGATAGTGTATTAGTTATCTATTGCTGCATAACAAATTACCATAAACTTTAGCAGCTTAAAACAATACATATTAGTATCTCACAGTTTCTCTGGGTCAGGAGCCCAGGCAGGGCCTAGCTGGGTCCTCTGCTCAGCGATGCTCACAGATGGCCATCAAGGTGTTGGCTGGGCTGCTGCCGTCTCAAGGTTCTAAGAGCGTGTAGTTGCTGGCAGGATTCAGTTCCTCACGGGCTGTTGGGCTGCGGGCCTCAGTTCCTCGCTGGCTGTTGACACAAAGGGGCCCTCAGTCCCTTGCCATGTGGGCCTCCCCACCATGGCGGCTTGCTTCATCGAAGTACACAAGCCAAGAAGGCAGTGGAGAGTCAGCTAGCAAGAAGTAGATCCAAATCCTTTGTAAATTAATCACAGAAGAGAGAGCCCATCACCTTTACCATATTCTATTGGTTAGAAGCAAGTCTCTAGACCACTCCCACTCAAGGGGAGGGGATTATACCACAAGGGTGTGCATACCAGGAGGGGGTCATGGGGGGGCCACCTAAGAAGCCTGCCTCCTGCAGATAAAAACAAGAATTCACCAGGGTACTCCACAGTCGACTACAGTGGGTTTTTCATTTTTAATTTCAGTGCCTAATGAAAGCCTTAGAATAAAGATAATGTTAATAGAAAATACAGAAGTAAAACATTCCTCATTTATATGCAGGACTACCTATTGCTCCCAGTGGCTTTGGAGATAACAAACCAAACCAAAACAAAACAAAACAAAATCCCTGGAGTTAGGAACCAAGTCAGTGCTCTTAAGAAGTGAGGTGCAAAATCATGGCTGATTAGCAAAAATCAGTTCTCACATGTATTTATCCTTTCTCCCTCCCAAGACCCCACTAAAATGAGAGTGAATGAATGTCAAAGATTTCCCATTTGGCCCTTGCCATTTGGCCCAAGTTCAGAGGTAGCATCTGTGAGGTGGACAAGGGAATTCGACACATTTCTGGAAGGAGGAATGCAGGAGCACCGGCCGGGCAGCAGGAGCCCCAGCTTCAAATTCATGTGGAAGGAGCCTAGCCAAAAGGGTTCTGAGCGGGGAAAGGCTCAGGCCTAAGATCGGAGTTAGTGCCATGGGGGTAAACATGACAGCTTAGTCGAAAGTCAATATAATGAAACAGCCAAGCCCGCTTTGGGACCTCTCTGCACAGCTGCAAGCTGCCCACAGGCAGACCTATAGAAAGGAAAGGAAGCTAACTGAGAGAGCAGATGAAGCATCTCCTCTCCCTCTCCGGCCTCGCTAAAACAACAGTGAAGAAAGCTTTATGAAAGTCTTAATCCACAAAGGCAAAGAGAACATAAGAGGATTCAGCAGTGGACAAGGTTGTTTAACAAAGTGTTCAAAGGTGGAGTGTAAGCAACCAAGGAGAAGTCTTAACCTAAGACACTGCAGAGGGAGACGCAGACAGAAGATGAGCGAGTCCTCCCGGAGACTCAGTACTTAAGGGCAACAGGAAGGCAGGAGGGGAGCAGAAACTGGGGTAGGTAAAAGCTTCTACACAGAAGGGTGGGATACCAAGGTCCCCAAGAAGCCCCATACAGCTTGGCTACCTCCCCTCTGCCAGCTGCAGGAGACCAGGGGGCAAGTGGAGCCCCAGGCTCAGGGACCCGAATCAGAGCAGAGGGCCAGGGGGCGAGAAAAGGTCAGGTCAGTGGCCAGGACTCTGAGAGCCCCGGCTCCTTCCTGCTCCTTGTTGCCAGGAAGCCTACAGGCAGGTTACCTGGCTCAGGTATAGTCTCCCACTCAGGTGGGGACTCATCTCTGGAGAAACTGATCACCCCAGAGAAAAGACCCCTGAACAGTGATATTTAGGGCCCCATGAAAAAGCCCACTTGCCACCTAATACCCTTACAGCAGAGACCAGCAGGCAAGAGACCACTCATGAATGTCTCTCCCTGAAATATGGAGCCAAAACTTTTGAGTAAGGAGTTATTCTTTTCCTCCTTCTCCATCTGCGCTCGCTTTTTCCTGTCTAATGGTTTTGCAGCTGCCACATCCTGTCCTGCTGGCCATCCATTCCAGAGTCTGGTCTTTGAATGGCAGTTTGGGGCCCTGGCCTGGGGGGACATAGGAATGTCACAGATCCAGGCCAGAACCAGTGGGATGGTTTGGCTTAATGAGTTTGCCTCCTTGGGCCTCCATCTTTCTCAAAGCCACAGCCAGGTACGCAACTGGTGCCCATCTCCCCTCCCTTCTGGAGCATATTTAGACCCCTTACCCCACGGCAGCTGAACTCTCAGCCACCACTGCCAGGCTCTAGGTGCAGCCGACCCACAGTTCGATCTTGCCCAATGTTCTGCATTTTTGTTTTATTTATAACCCATGGACTTATTTATCTTGTTTTTGAACCAGCCTTTTTTTCTGTCTTTTTATATTTTGTGTTCCCTTTTTATATTATACGTTTGGAGCCGAGAAGCTGATCAAGTCATGAGTTCATGGTACCATCTTGATGGAACCCCACCTTTTGGTTTCTAGTACTATTTTACACCAAAAAGAACCAGGGCTCCTAGTGAGGTAGTTGATTCTGTGTTTGGGCAAGAGAACTAGTGTTGGGACTAGATGTCATGGAGACCATCAAGTATATCTGGAGAGGTGACAAGAGAGTCGAGTTGAAGAGGCCAAAACTGTGACAAGCATCAAAAAGAAAACAATGATCATTGTCACTGGGACCAACTGAGTTGGAGTGAGGCCCTGAGTCCATGATGACGTTCAGAAGGTACAAAAAACAGAAAGTGTGCCAAAGACAAGTCACGTGCTCCGATCTGAGTCAGCTGATTGTTGCCTGACTCGTGCAGCATGGACCACAGAAAAGTGACCTTGTGACTGTGAAACTTAAACCAACCTCAGAATCAGAGGGACGTGGAGAAAAGGGTATTGAAAACTAGACTCATGGGGGAGAGTGTAGGGAAATGAGCAGAGGTAATAACTTTGGGCACTGACTCAATTTTCTTCCCCAAGATGAGGCTGGGGCCTTGTTGTTGCCAAGTTTAGCTGAAGATCAAGAGCCTGCTATTTGTAAGCATTCCTCTGAAAGGAAGCACGTAGATCTTTAGTGTAAGTTTTTCTAGAAGGATGATGTGAGCCCCAATATAGAAGGGCAATGGGGTAGCAACAGCTGAGCTTTCCAGATCCAGTGAGGTCCCACCTTTTATAAAGTCTTGAGCCCCACTGGGGACCTTGGGTGACAAAGGGAGTCATATTTGCTCTTCAGTTCCAAAATAATTTGTAGCTTTGGCTAATTTTATCAGGAACTTACTACAGCGTGTAGAGGTAGGGAGGCTTCCTGCTTGTCTAATTTAACTTGAAACACTTAAGAGTAAGAAAAAAAAATGAGGATACAGTAAAAACAAGGATCAGTAATTAGAATCCCTAGGGTGAAAGAGCTGTATGAGGGAGAAATAGTTGTACTACATTATACCATTTAGTTCTGGAGTAAACAGCATTTATATCATCATAGTGATATAAACATTTTTCTTGCTTTTCAGTTTTTTGAATAAACCTTTAGAAAAGTACAGACTTCATTACGGTTACAGAATAGAACATAAATGGGTTTTTTAAAAAAAAACACTACGATCATGTAAAAGCAAAAGGGCAGATGCCCAGAGTTAGGAGATGGAAAAGTGAAAAAAGAGCTGGAAGAGCAGACAGGGGAGCTCATAGATCCAGTTCGCAGAGTGGGGAGGCAAGGGGTCCTCTCCATTGCTAAGGCTGGTAAAACAAGAACCTTTTTGAAGGGCAACTGAGTAGAATCTGTTGGGATTTTGAAGTCTATCTGGAGGGATCCAAAAGAAACCAGCAACAACAGTCGCCTCTAGAAGGTGATCAGAATGCCTGAGGAACAAAAGAGTGGGGCTTTTACTGTGGACCCTTCCTATCTTGGACTTCTAAACCTTTTTTACAACTTTGAAATAAAAATAAAGGTGCACAGTCAACCGTCCAACTCCAGGACTGCCCCCTCCCAGAAGAGCAGCATCGGTGCACAAGACCTGACCAAGAGCCTCCACCAGCAAACTGTTGGACACAAATGCAATGCCTGTTAGGACAAAGATGGTTGTGTTACAGGACAACAATGACATGGGGTATCACACACTAAAGAATTCACTGGACCTATGTTGACGAACATGGAAAGGTGTCCCTAATAATATCTCATTTAATGAGATGAGTTGCTCAATATGTGTAAGATCTCATCTTTAGTACATTTTAAAATTATATGTACATATGATTTATACACACAAAAATACTCTGGAAGGACAGCAAACTGAAAAGCAGTTACTTCTGGGGATAAGAGCAGGGAGAACAATTTCGACTAGAGATGTCTTATTGGAATTTATTATGAGATGTCTGCATAATGTGTGGACTTTTGTCGATAGTCTCCTCAAAGTATAGCTTTGGTGCTGGGGATAGTGAGTTCAGCTGATGAACTCCAGGGAGGAGATGCTCTGCCACCTCTGCCTCCCTCGGGAAGAAGTCCGGTGAGAGCAAGTCCTGATCCAGGACAAAGTCATTTCCATGTCAAAAGCATCAAGACTGCACTGATGGGTCCTATCTGGACCTTCAAGTGTTCAAAAAAGTGGGCAGCAAGCCCTTGTCTGACCATGATGAGCTCAAGATCAGGGAGTCCCTCTATGATCACGGAACTCAAGAAACCCCAGGAAATGTTTCTCGAATGAATGATTGCCCAGAACACTGTCCCCAGGAGCCGGTTCCTGAAGCCGGTCCAACCTGCAGGCTCAGCTGTTGGTGCTCTGGCTCCACGGCAACTGCTCAGAGAAACCCAGGCCAAAAGGGTGCTGTGAGGCAACTGACCGAGGGCTGAAGCCTGTGACCCCCGGACGAGGACTCAGCCACCCACCAGAAGTGTGGCTGTCTTGGTTAATGACGCACACAATTCTCAAAACCAGCAAGGTCATGGAATGTCCGCCCCTGTCTGGACCTGGAGGGTCTGTGGGGCCTAAAAGCCTTTTGTCTGGAGGACAATAATTTTGGACACATCCACGCCAACACCACCCACAGCTGCTGATTGTTTATTGCACAAGAAACTGGCAATACCGAGGCAAGGGGGTGGGCATTACAAAACAATCTGGTGACCAACTCAGAGCTACCAAAGGGCGTTCCGTACAGACACCTCAGTTATATACACGTATGTACACACCCACACCCACATGACAACACTGCACACGCAAGAGCCTGAGGCTCCCAAAACCCGCAAGGCAGCTTGCACCCCAACCCCCAACATGGTGAGACACCGCAGGGAAGCACTGCCAACGATTCGAGGGAAGAAGAAAGGTTGGGCTGCAGTGAGCTGAGCCACTCGAATCAGCACACACAACAGAGCCAACATGGGCCAGGGGGAAGGACGAAGACCTGGGAGCACGAGACTGTCCTCAGAAGACCCCGTAGCCAGTCTGAGGGCCTGCACGGGGGCCCAGCGACAATCACCACTCCAGCATCCCAGAGGAGAGTATTCGCCTGGAAGATCTCAACACACAGCGGGATGCCCACGGCAGAGGCTGGCAGGAGCTCCAGCAATCAAGTCAGACTGTGGGCAGCAGCTCAGGGGCCTTCTGCTGGCTTCCAAGAGCATCGTTTCCTCTGTGCAGGTAAAGCTGCACTTCTAGGCAGAGTGAACACACTCTACAGTAGCTGGGGTGCACTTCATTCTCAACCCGGACGCATGTGCCGCCTGGAGGTCCGGGGGCTTGGCAGGTCAGCCCCACGTGCCCCGTCACCCCATCTAGCAAAGGGAGTTGTCTACTGGAGGCGGAGAGGTTGGGGTGCCACTCAGGACAACAACCCCCTTCCCTCTCTGTCAAGGGTCGGGGACAAGGCTGCTGGGAAGCTGAGCTGCCGGGTCAGGCCTGCCTGAGCTCATAGAACTGCTAAGCAGGTTCCTAAGGGGAGCAGCTGTTTGGGAAATTCTTGGACCAACAGTGCTGGGTCCCTCAGGGTCCCAGCCATGCCTGGCGCACCAGCTCCTTGACAGGAAGTGGTGACAGCAGCATACCAACAACAGAACGCAAAGCAGCCCTACACACAAAATGTTTCAAGTGTATGTAAAAGGGAAAAGAAAGTCTGAGGGGGTTTGCCGTTTCCATCCGCAACACCCAAGCAGCTGGTACAACCCTTTATCTGCTGGAGAGAACCAACTGGCCAGCAATGAGTGGAGGTGGGGGGGGGGGCCGTGCTGCTCAGCCTCTGTAGCTGGAGACGGCTAGCGAGGGACGAGAGGTGACCTTGATCTGGAGCTCCGCTCCCTCAGACCGTCATTTATACAGATCACTGGAAAAGTTCTATACAAAACAGAACCTCTTTTACTGGCAAAGACCGTGGGCTTTGTCAGCCCAGAACACCTACCCCGAGTGGTCGGTCTCCTTCTCACCTAACCAGCCCATGAGGCCTAGGGCTTCGGCATGGCACGCCCCACCTTGCACACTCACACACACCTAGGATTGGTCTCGGGGGAGAAGGAGGGTGAGCTCTACAGAGAGGGTCAGCCCTCCAGAATTTGCAGTGGTTGATGGGGCCAAGAGTGACATGGGGGCTTTATTCCAGACTGCCACCAGTGGTTAGGAGGGTGGGGTGGGCAGGGCCTCTTGAGGTCAGGCTCTGCTGCCACCAGCCTGATGACAGTGTGGTCCTACGCAGGGCCACCATCTGCAGGGGCCTCCCGGGCTGTGCGGCCAGCAGCTTCTCGGGCAGGCAGGACTCAAGACTACATATGTGCTGGGGGTGTGGGAAGGGGCAGCCTGAGTTACTCCTGTCCAAAGCCCTCGGTCTCCTCAACGGCATACAGCAGCTTCTCCTTCAGCTGTTCGTAGCTCTTGTATGGTGGCAGATCCAGCCGGTTGAAACTGTTGAGAAAGGAGAGCAGGGCAGTCAGCACAGGGAGGTCAGAGCTCTAACAGCCACAGGGTGGGGTCAAAAGAGTTCCCAGACTGTGGCTCGACCACAATGCCAGCCAGCCAGACACCAGAACAGGGTCCCTGAAGGCTGTGCTGTGTCCCTGGACCATGAAGCGGTCAGAGGAGGCAGGGCTGCAAGGGAAATGGGGAACTGCGGGCAGGGGGTACTCAGGACAGCAGCTCTTTGCCGACTGGAATAGGAGCGTTTCAGTATTTCATACCTGGTATGGCCGTCAGGGCACATAACTGCTGTCGCAACTCCCAAAAGATCAGAGGCCCAGGCCCAGGAGCCCCTCCTCCCCAAACCCCAGAACTACACACAAGTTGCCCGGGTCAAGGCCTTGAAGCCACCTTGCCCACAGAGCTGCCCTCAGTGGCTCACCGGGTCTCAGGTTCTGGCCACCTCCCGCCAAAACCAGCGCACTCACCAGGTGTGGCTTCTGGGCAGCCAGGTTTCCTTGCCAACCTTGTCAATGCAAAACTTCTGTGGTCCGTTGCTACCTGTTACCCAAAGAAGAACACACTGTATGTAACAGGACGGTCCCTTCCTAAGGCAGGACCCTCCGACTCCACCACAGATGGCTCAGCCCCCTTCCCCTGACTTGCTTCCCGGAAGACACTAGGTCCTGCTCCCGCTTTGAGCTGTCCTCACCGCCACCCAAGGGTGCCAGCAGGGCAAGGGAAAACATACCAATGAGCTCGGTGAATCCCCCAACAGGCAGGCGGCAGGTCCCAGTGACAAACTGCAGCAGCCGGATTCTCTTCTCGTTGTCCATCTCCTTCACCACCTGGAACCCCGCAAGCCAAGGCAGAGTCAGGGCCCCCATGGCCCAGCACTTCACCCGGACCTGTAACTCTCCAGTCAGCCAGGGCCCCTCTTTAGGGCTGAGAACATGGAGCCCAGGCTGGGTGGGGAGGTGACAGCCAGTACCTGGGAAACCCCAAAGCTGCTCGAAGAGGCTGTGCTTATAGACCATTCCCACCAATCTATGTGACATCTCTTGGTCTCAGGGACACCTCAGGCCAGGTAGTCTCCTTCCCATGCAAGTTCCACTTTTAAAAACACACTAAGGGTCTTCCCTGGTGGCTCAGTGGTTAAGAATCCGCCTGCCAATGTGGGGGACACGGGTTCGAGCCCTGGTCCGGGAGGATGCCACATGCCGCGGAGCAGCTAAGCCCGTGCACCACAACTACTGAGTCCACGCACCGTAACTCTGAAGCCCGCGCGTCTAGAGCCCGTGCTCCACAACAAAGAGTAGCCCCTGCTCACTGAAACTAGAGAAAGCCTGCGCGCAGCAACAAAGACCCAACGCAGCCAAAAAATAATTAATTAATTAATTTTAAAAAAATTACTAAGGATGAGAGTGACTGCTTAATAGGTATGAGGTTTGTTTTTGTTTTTGGCTGCACTGCATGGCTTGTGGGATCTTAGTTCCCCGACCAGGGATTGAACCAGAGCCCTAATCTGGGCCCTCGGCAGTGAGAGCTTGGAGTCCTAACCACTGGACTGCCAGGGAATTCCCTGTATGAGGTTTCTTTTAAAGGGAGATGAAATGTGCTGGAATTCGATAGCGGTGATGGTTCCACAACATTGTCAAAAGCCACTGTAAAAGCCACTGAACTGTATACCTTAAAATGCTTAACATGGTGAACTTTTATGGTATGTGAATTTTACCTCCACAGAAAACCTATATATGCTCATTCTTTTTTATGTATGCTATACTTCAAAAGGACAACAACGGCAAGACCCACTCATATAAAGGAATCGATTCACTGTATCCAGGACATCAAGCTCTTTCAGCTTCTCTGGAGCAAGCCCAGGCTTTCCCACCCCACCTGGCGGGAAGGAGACCACGCGACCCACGAGAGCTCTCCCTCCTGCCTAAACCACCCCCTGTCCACACACACACACCAGCGTTGGGAGCTGGCCCACCGCTGACACCGCCTGCCAAATGCAGTGGCCACGACCCAGCTGCAACAGCTCCTTTCGTCCCAAGGGTGGGTTTTTCATCTCCTTTTGCAAGTTGGGGGAGGTGAGGAGAGTGTCACAGAAGAGGGAGGTGATAACACAAGCGTCCTCAACCTTGCGGTCGAATCGGGTCTCGCTTTCTGTGGGGACTGCTCAAACACCCCTGCCCAGACCCTCACCCTGACTGCAGGGACCAGACCCAGTACCCACCTGCCAGAACCACTGGATCTGCTTGCTGTTCTTGGTATAGTGCCGGTAGATAGTGTTCTTCTGCCAGTCGCTCATGTCTATCTCCTGCATGCCGCACAGCATCAGCTGCGGTGGAGAGAGAGGGTGTCAGGCACCCGGCGCCAGCCCTTTCCCCATGCTGCGCCGTGCCTCATCCACTCCCTGGCAGATGAAAGCGTCCCACACATCTTCAACTATTTCTGCCGGCAGTTTTAATAATATGGGTAACATGTGGACCCCCTGCAGACAAGGGCCCAGGTGAGGGCAGGTGCGAGACGCAAATCAATGTTATTCGCCCGCTGCCACCGTCCTGGGAGAGTGCAGGGCTTTACTGGTGAGTCGCTGTGGGTGCGCGGCAAGGCTATCAAAGGGCAGGACAGCCCCAGGGGCAGGGGTTCAGGGTCCCAACAACCTCAGCCCTCACCTCCAGCTCTTTCTCGTCAAAGTAGCGCAACCACTCCAGGGGGGCCACCTCGTTGAAGCCATCCAGGAAGGCCTTGGTCTGCTCTTCCACGCCCCGGGTGAAACGCCAGTCAGTCAGCAGCCTGAAACCAAGACCGGCCGTCGGAGGAGCCCGAGACCCACTGCCTAGGAGGCCACCGCCAGGGCCTGCCAGGGGGCTGTTATCGGCGGCAAGGAGGCACCTGAGAGTTGACCTCGGGCAGGCGGGACTCCCAGGCTGCGGCCGGCCCCAAGGGCACGGCCTTTAAAACCTCAGAGTAACCCGGAGACGCTTGAATCTTTGAAATCCCCCCCTCCTGCTCCTCTCACCACTGCTGCCTGAACCTCAGACGAGTGGAGGTTAAAAGACGAGACAAAGGGTCCTGAAGTAATGGGCACATTCATGCACAATCTCACGTGCGATAGTGGGTTTAAGCGGGCAGGACACAGACACCCTTTGAGTTAGGAGAAAGAAGAGGGATGCGTCGAAGCTTTATGCCTCTTCGAAGAAATTCAGCCTTGCGGTCTTGACGTCTACCACTTGGGAACAAAGGGCACCCAGGAGCTGGCACAGAGGGCCTCGGGCTCTGGCTGCCCCGGCTCTGGTCAGCACGTGACTGGCCATGGCAGCCATCTAAGGTCAGTGCAAAGTGAGAGGTTCTTTCCATCCCTGGTGACCCCGGGGCCACGCGTGGGGGCCTGGCTGAAGAGGGGGCCCCAGGATGAGAGCGGGAGACCCTTTCTCTGCAGCCAGCTGTGTCTCTGCTCCCCTTTCTCCAGGCCCCTGGCTCCCCAGCGCCTGAAACTCACATGATGTACTCTTCCTTGTTCTCCTCTGTCACTCGGATGCTCTCACCACCTTCCTTCAGCTCATGGGTTGTCACCTTGCCCAGGATCTCCATGTCCTGGATGAAGTACAGCTCTAGGCCGCACTCTTCCAGATTGTTCTCTCTGGGGGCACGAGAGACCAAGAGGGAAGATGTCTGTCTTAGAAGGGTCTTCCCTCCCTCCTGCTCCGTCACTCACTTTTAGTGCCCGTGGGACACGAGGACTCACAGGTGGCCTAGAACCCAGAAAGGTGTCACAGGACATCTCCCTGATGCAAGGAGAGAATTCCAGAGCTGCCCTGCAGGGGGACCTAGAAGCTGTGCCTCCACCCACACTACTACCCACCCTGAGACTCCCTCTTCTCCCAGCACAGGGCGATGGAGGGGACTCACTTGATCCAGATGATAGATTTGTAGAATTCGGGGTCGATGGATTCCAGGTCTTTCAGGGTTGGTCTCTTGTTTAGCATCCGCTTGTAGAAAGGGAGGGTGAAGCCTGTATCGATGAACTTTCCATGGTACAGAGCCTGAGGAAGGAAGAGACATGGCAGAGAGATCTGGTTTTCCTAGGACGCCCCATATCAGCTACTGCCCAGCTACTGCTCCCTGCCCTCCTCAGCATCCGGCTACCCCAGGGGCCTGAAGGGGAAGTCTGCAGCACTCTTGGTCCCGCCTGCAGACCTCGGAGATGAGCAGAGCTGGCTGCTCAGGAACCCACCTCCGGCCCACTGCCTGCCTGCCGGCTCCCTGCTCTAGCAGAGATCTGCCCCCAGGCGTACAGAGACGACTCATTCAGCACAGCTCCAGGTGGCGGCCCTGACTCACTGCTGCTCTGAGCTGGGCAGCAGAGGCAGCCAAAAATAATGCAGACGCGGCTGCTGGCGGGCCAGTGGTGAGTAATAGTCTAGGGTTTTACTGGTGTGTCCTGTCCGCTGCAGGGCCAGGCGGGTCTCTAGACCGGGGAAGAATGTGCCCACTTCCTGAGCCCAGCACCTTGGCCAAGAACTTCCAGACAAAGGGAAGGGACATATTTAGTCATGGGCTCTTGGGTCCTCCTGAGAGGGGAGCGGGGCAGACACTCACTTGGGAAGTCAGGGGAAGAAGTGAAGGAAAGCTAGCAGTGAAACCTCTCAAACTACCAAATGTGGCAGCGGGACCGTGGCCCTCACGGGCTCCCGTCCCCATCCTGGTTCGTGATGCTCATGAGACACTCAACAGGATATTCCCACTGTGCTCCGGTTTCTACGTAAATACAAATACCTAACTCCCCCTTCCCTACTTTGCCATCCTCCTGACAGATGCCTCCTGCATCTTGCACCAACCGGTCTACTAGGGCTCTATTCTCAGCTAGTGTAGATTCCAAATCCCCTTCCAGAAGGCCTGAGTCTCAGTCGGACATTCCCAAACGCTACCACCCAGCTTGTGGCAACACCCAGAGACAGGCAGCAGGTGGGCCGTGCCCGTCATGCCCCACCCTCAACAGAGCATGTGCTGAATGTTAAGTGAAGACTTTGATCCAGAGACCCTGGGCTTTCGCTTGACAAATCCTACACAAATCAACACGAAAACCTTCTCAGCGCCCTGGGGTGGCCACTGAGAGAGCTCTGAACTATTTCCAGAACTCTCGCTAGCTTTTTGCATCTTTAGTGAGTAGTTCTGTAAAAGGATGAGGGTGGGGCTCAGAGAGGGGGGCGCCAGGCTGCAGCGGCTGCTGGTGGTGTACAGGGTCGCCGCCCTCCCTGGAGGGCTCGTGGCAGCGAATCTTACCATGGCAATGAATCTGCCAATAAAGCGGAAGTAGGTGAGGTGGTCGGGGTTGATGGAGGAGGCGGGGTTGATCTGCAGGCAGTAATTGTTCTTCCCGGCGTATTCAAATAAACAGTACATGGGGTTGAGCACCTCGTGGGACAGGAGGAAAAACCACTCTCTGTGAGAGAAGAGAGAGAAAAACGGAACTAATGGATCCCTCCCTGCACACCTGTTCTGGAGGTGCGACTCTCCTGTGCTGTCCTGTTTCACCTAGTCTGGAGACATGCGTCCTGGGGAGGCAGCCCCACTGGGATCAGCACCTGGGCTAACCTCTGTGAACAGCTGGTCAGTGAACGGGGCAGGGTCAGACCTAGGGTGAACCACAACAACTGCACTTGACGATGATGCTCAGGAAAACCTGCGTGCCTGCATGTTGGCTGCAGGTGCTGCATTCCAGGACTTTCCATCTGTTATCCAGAGCGCCTAATGGCAAAGGAGCTCCTTGCACCCGGAGCCACCATGCACAGTTGTGTAGGCTGTGCACTGCACAACGACACGATGTTACAGTATCACAGATTTGTACATTTATCACAACAATTTTCCTGCAAGTAGCAGTCAAGCTGCCTTTTTTCTGATAAAACCAGTATATCTCGGCCATATTCCAACACAGAAGTGTCTTGACAAAGGGCATCTTTTTCTAAATCTTGCAAAGGTGCTGTATGAACAGCAGTCACCCTGCTTCCACCCTACCTGAGTAGGCAGCATAACGTGAATACGAGGTAATACGTTCCTAATTCCGTCTGCATGAAAACTCTGTAACCCGTGCAGTGTCTACACTTCACTCCCACCAGCTACCACGCAGGTATCTCACTGCCCTTGCACTTTTCCATCCCCTCACCCCAGACCCCATCAACCACACCCTTCCCCATATGTCCACGCATTCATCTGAACCAATGCCCACGCCTTAGCATCTCTTTGCTCCCTAGGTACAAGCCTCAAGCCAGAATTCAGAGTCCTTTGGGGCTTGGGCTAAACCAGCAGGGGGACGTCCCAAGAGGGCCAGTCCCTGGCTGCTGGGCTGTTTGTGGCCAGGCAGACGAGGAGTCCTTCGATGCAGAGGGTGCCCCGGTATCCTGTCCGTGGTTCTACCCTGTGGTAGAACAGCATGACGTAACCTACCATAGGGTAAAACCACTGGCAGGACACAGAGAGACAGACACACACGGGGCGAGAGCCACACCACCAAGCAGAGCCTAGAGAGGAGGTCACCACAGTCACCACGGAAAAAAGAGCAATCGATCCGTGGGTGCCAACACAGAGGGCAACGCCACCAGCACACCGAGGACCAGAAGCAAGTTAACCCAACACCAAGTGAGAAGACGTCCCCACACCATGAGAGGTCAGCAAGCTGAGCAGTCACCACAGGCCAGGATGCTCCTTCTCTCTGCCGGGGCCCTTGTGCCCCATCGTCCAAGGCAACATTTTGCCAGAGAGTCTGTTAACTTTTGTAGGTGGGCTGGGGTAAGGGCAAGACAATGCTTTGAGCTCTTTTTAGGGTTATATCAGCTATTTTAATTTATTGACCCTGTGCACATGACACGCAGCTGAGTACTAATCAATGCCCTTTGGATTGTGACACAGCTTATACATGCCAGGTATACACCAAGACAGCCGACTTAACACGCCCCGGCTGCCTCAAGACGAAGTGAAGCCCAGGGTCGATTCTACCGGACAACCACTTAACACTGATATTTAGCCACTGACACTGGTGTAGCCGGAAATAATGACAGGTTGGTTGGTAAAGAGCCATTGTCCTGAGCCCCTCCCCCAGAAGCCCCCTAGCCTCCCCATGACCCAAAAACTAAAGGATTAATACCTAGCCCAGAAGGGGACCCCCGGACCCAGCTCCAGCGCCCCTTCGGACTGGCCATACCCCTGCCCACTCCTGAAGATGCAGGAGAGATCTGGCAACACTCTGAGCAAGAAGGAGGCAGCTTTCTGGGCGTGGGCCCTGTAGCCAGGGGAAGCGGGGTGCAGCGCAGCCTTCCAGGGCTCCCAGCTCACCTGGCAATGCCTCCATAGTCCAGGCCCTCCTCGCCGCGCATGATGATGTAGAGCCGGCGGCGCAGGTCATAGGGCTTCATGTTCATGATCTGGGGAGACAGAAGATCGTGGCCAGCCTGCCACTCTCCCTTCCATGGCAGGCTGGGGGGTGGGGGACAGGGGACTGCCAGGCCTGCTCTTCGGCAGATACCGGTCAACAAGGCCCACGCCTTGAGAACTCTACCATGTGGGCTTAACAGGCTACATGATAGAAGACAGGGTAGCAGGAGGGGACCTCCTGCCTGCCCCTGGTCTTAGATACGGTGATTATTCTCTAACCTGTTGGAAAGAATCCTCAAAAAGTGTCTGCCTGGAAACGCTGATCTTCACATGGCTGGGGAGAGCATTTGACTGATAAGAAAAGGAAAAAACAAACCTCAAATTGGGGTCTTGGTGGTAACTATTCAGTCTGGTCACCTGTCTGTCTGAACAGGCTTCCCCATCCCCCTGGGCTTGGGGAGAGAACTTGGCTGGCTTCCTAGAGATAACGTCACAAAACTGCTCGAGGTGAGACAAGTGACCTGCTCCCACCTAAGACACAGGCATTCCAACGCCTGCTGCTGGGCTAGAAAATTGTGCTGAAATAACTCTACAACCCCAATCTCCGGGGGAGGTCCCAGTACCAGAACTCACATGGCAGAGGAAACGGAACTGGTGATACTTCCACCGAAAACTTCGGTCATAGGCACCAGGGGAACCTTGCTTCGTCCTGGAAAGAGCAAAGATTTCTGGAATCCATGTGATTTCTCAAAACTTAGCAACGCATCTTGTTAGTCCTAAGGAAAGCTGATGCTATGTTAATTTAAAGACGAGTAAAGTAAGGCATAAAAGAAAGAAAGTGACTGCCATTAAGATCTTCTGAAGATCTGAAGACTAAAAAGAACGAGAAATAAAGCCAGGGGGACTTCCCTGGTGGTGCAGTGGTTAACAATCCACCTGCCAAGGCAGGGGACACGGGTTTGAGCTCTGGTCCGGGAAGATCCCACATGCCACAGAGCAACTAAGCCCGTGCGCCACAACTACTGAGCCTGCGCTCCAGAGCCCGCAAGCCACAACTACTGAGCCCACGTGCCACAACTACTGAAGCCTGTGCACCTAGAGCCCGTGCTCTGCAACAAAGAGTAGCCCCCGCTCGCCGCAACTAGAGAAAGCCCACGTGCAGCAATGAAGACCCAATGCAGCCAAAAATAAATAAATAAATAAATTTATTTAAAAAAAAGAAAGCCAGACCTCTTGCTTTTAGAGAAAGACCACCAGTGTTATTCTGAGTAAATAGAGTAGCCCCTTCCCTCCACATCCCCACTAGTGTGACATCAAAACTGGCCACTAGAGGGCAGTAAGAGGAGCTATACCAGGCCTGTGCTAAGAGTGATGTCACCTGTGCAAAGTCCTTACCCAGACTCAAACCCTGGGCGAGGATCCTTAAAGGTAGTGGTGCGGGTATTGTGGTCCACGAAGTAACGCACCCCCTCGCTGGTGTACTTCATCTCCCACCCTGGGGGCAGAGCTGGTTCCTGGATCATCCTGGAAACATGGGAAGAGAGGGGCTAAGGGCTGGCCTCACCTTCTGGGCCTCCATTCTAAGGAGGCTGGGGTCCCTGAAGTGCTGCTTTCTCTCTGTTTTCACCCAGGCCCTGCAGATCCCTTGAGGGTGGGCCTTGAGGAAATGAGCTTGGCAATACCCAAGTCCTGAGGATGGTTCTGCAGCAGAGAGAGGTCATCTACTGTCCCAGGGCCAAAGAACCAGCCCTGGGTGGATGGCCATGGCCTGAGCGGGCACCAGCAATCCCAAGGCACCCAGTGCTCCATCCCAGACTAGCTTCTGGGGTGTGGGGAGTTGACAGTGTTGGGGCAGGGTTCTCAACCCTTCTGAAATCACACGATCGGCAGCCTGCACAATTGGCACAGAGACCAGAAGCACCTGCCAGCCAGGCCACGCTGTATCCACGAGGAAGGCCAACTTAAGGTGCCACCTCCAAGCTCTCAATGGGCCAACACCATATCATGAGGGTCTCAGGGCACCTGTGTGTGGCCGAAGGTCCCAGAACATCGGCCGTGGAGGACAAATGCAGTCCAAGGCCACCAGGCCAGTACTGGAGGTGCACAGGGCCCAGCCCAGACCCCTCCTGGCCTGAATCCTTACCCCTGGGTCCGAGGGTCCTCCCACTGGGTAGTGCGTGTGTTATGGTTCACGTAATACACCCGTCCGTTGTCCTGTCTCTTCTCTGCCAGGGGAGAAGAAGGAAAAGCAGACTCTCAGATTGAGACGTCTTGAGCCCATGTCCTCTCCCCTCTGGCTCCCACCTCCCGGGTGCTGGGTCTGAATTTCTACCCCTGTTCCTAAGCTGTTAGAGAAGTTTAACCAGCGCGAGCCTGGCTCACTCACATCTGTCACTGGCAAAAAGGACAAAGAGAATCTTGCCCTACTGGGGAGTAGGGGAGGGATATACACATTTTCAACTCCAGATCAAACACCATCTTTGGTTGGTTGATTTGCTGGAGGCCAGGGGGCGGTGTGGCAACACGAAGGGGGAGCAGCCCAGCTGAAACCAGAGGCATAATTGCATCCAGCTGTGTGCAAAGTGGAGGCACAGCCCAGCCTCCCCTGGATCCTGGTCCCCACCCCAGTCCATCATGGATGCTCTCTGGTTCTGCAACCCCTCCATCCACTGGATGTAGCCGACCCAGATGCCCCTGTCCCACAGGCAGGGTCACTGTGGGGTGGCTGCATTTTCCTTCATCCCTCTCTGATCAGCGCTCTGCACCACAGGGCCTACGTACCCCCCTGCTTAAAGGCAAAGTTTTGTTCTCAAACTCCTACCTCCCAGCAAAACCTCTATGTTGCATACATGCCAAGAGACATCTGGGGTTGTGGGCACTTACAGTGCCATCTTGGTCTTATACCTAAGTGTGTGCTTCGAGATGGGGCAGTGTTTGGGGAGCTCAGACATACTTTCTATTCTCTGGACAACATTTACCCTCTTGCCCTTTTACTGGTGTACTAACAATGGCGCTGAGTTGTTTGAGGGAGAAACTCTGGGCTCCAGGGGCAAACTCAACTCCAGCTGGTGATTCTGGTCTTTAAGAGGGATTGAAAGGGGCGCCCATCAGCTCCAGGTGGATGGCAGGCAAGACCGGAGCAAGACTCGAACCCAAGAGCGGTCACCTTGCCCAGCTCAAAGTTCCTGGGCTTTCAAACCTGTTTCTGTCCTGAAAACAAACAATGCTCATGGCCCTCCCTCTTTTACAATGACAGGGAGAAATTAAAGAAATAAAAATAATCAGTTCCAGAAGCTACAGGGAAACCAAAAGCTGAAAAAGACACAGAACTAGGGAGCCCAGCCCCCTCTCCTTGAGTAGCAGGCTGCAATGTTCACAGTATCAACCCCCGGTCCTGGTCTCTGTCTGACTTACCTGGTATCCACTACTTGATGGAAATTTCAAAAACAAGAGACTCGAAAGAAAGAAAAGAAGGTGACTGGGATTGCTACAGAGCTAGCATCACCTCAGAACAGCCTGTGGGACCGTCCCACAGAAGACCGGCTTCCCGACAGGGTTCTGAGGGGAAGAAGGAGCCGCTCCCAGCCTGGAAGCTTCTGCTTTGAACTAGATCCTCCCGCGTGTTCTCTGCCAAGGGCCAAAGCCGAGGTGGGTGGATCTGTCCAGCCGGGAAGTGCCCTTGTTGCTGCGTGGAGGCCTTTCATGGCCCACTGGAACCACCTTGCTGCATGCAAGGTCGTAGTCTGGGAGCTGGGAAAGTCCTTAGGTGACATCTAGCTTGACCCCATTTAGGAAGAAATGGACTCAGGAGCATTCAGTCACATGCCCAGGGTCAGAGCAGCTGAGACGATGTGGATCTTAAACTTCAGGTGCTCTGACCCCTGGGTCGGTGCTCAGGGAGAATGTGGGATCTCTCCTAGAGGAGTAGAAAGGGACCCAGAACTGAGCACAGGAGACTTGACAGCAGGCTTGCACTAAATGCAACTCTCCTTTGGTTTTGCTATACTTTCTGTTCAATCTTAACTCCCCCTGGGGAGATGACCCTGCCACAGCCCTGGGGAAGCTAACACAAAGCCCAAAGGATTTGATCAGGAAGGTTCCCTGGCCCTCGGCCAGATGTTCTTTTCCTCTCAGTTTCATATCATTACGGTCTTGTGTGTTCTCCTGATCATTTGTAAACAGCACTGACTCCGACCATGGCTCCTATTCCCATCTCAAATATTTCACACCTGGCTTCTAGGAGCTGTTTTCGAGACCCTATAAGCTGCTCTTACTTGGTGACCATCGTTTAGCAGAACTGGTACAGAAATAAATCACTTGACTCAGATCCAGGAACAATTCTGGGTCCCCTGCTCTAGTTCACAGGGTCTGCCAGATAGCCTTACAGATTCTTATTTCATCTGATGAGTCTTCCCCTGCCCAGCCAGGGATCCTATGTTTGACCCTCTCATATTTGACTTGCTGCCGATCTCTGAGACAACAGTGAACAATGACCTTTCATCGGTTCAGGGAGCCGGGTGGATCAGCTGTGTGCCTAAGGGATTCCCCAGCTGAAAAGTCAAGAACTGTGTGGAGGCCTCGCTATCTGAGATTTTCCACTAGGAGGACCAGGAGGCCTTTCCAAGTGCCCTGGCACGCAGTGGTAACTGACTAACTGATACCCTGCAGGGCCATAGGGGTTGATGCAACCCTGTAAGTTACTACCAGGGAGTAGTTGTGTCTGTATGGAGAGATGGAGAGGATCCAGTTCAAAAGCTGCACTTTTCCAGGTGATGCTTTTCCTATCATTGTCAGCTTCTTCGTCTTTGTTGGGGAGCACACCCTGGCCTATTTTAATACTATCTGTGAACACCATCAAACCAGCATTCGCTGTCTTCTGCTAGCCTAACAAACAAACTAAACCTGACCCACAACAGTTCCTGCAAAAACGGCCCTCTTCAGCTCCCAGGGACTCCTGTCGTACATGCTGAACAAAACCCTGACCCAGCTCGGAGCTGCAGAATGTGCTGGGTCCTGCCATCTCTCATGACCCCTTTGTGCATGGCCACTCCTTCCCAGAATAGCCATAAGGCACACCATCTCACCCAAGTCATGGTTGTGCATCCCTCTAACTCATTATTGGCAAATCACACCAAGGACTTGGAGTTCTCCAGTGACAAGGAGAATCCAGTACAACATTATTAACTAGCAACAGTGCACTTTCATAACATCACCAGCCCGCACTCAACTCTCTTATCTGCTTCCCTCTGGCCCCCTTCACAGCCGTTATCATAAATAAAAAGGCGGCTGAAGTCAAAATCAGGCTGAAGTCCTCCAACATCTCAGCTGCAGAGAAAGGTTTGGTAAGGTGTCTAAGCAGACAGCCACGGACCTGAAACAAATGCATCTGGGAATCAGCCAGTGTCAAAATGCCTTCATCAAATAGGATGGATTCTTGAGGAGACACCTTGAAAGTCAGCACCACAACCCAACAGTCCCAAGGCTGCTGGGGGATTTCTCTCATAAGGTCACCCCCCTGGAGCTGTGGCAGGTGAGTGCTATAGCGGTGCAGGGGAACTCAGTTACTTTCCCAACCTTCCAGCTCCATCACCTGCAACTGCTCCAGCTGGGTATCCCCAGAGGGTGTGCTGGAGAGAACAGAAACGGGGAACCGAGGCAGGGAAGTGAGAAGATGTGCAGGGAAAGAGGACAGAGCACAACAGAGCATCAGCTGATGCGGCTGAGGGCACAGAAGGAGAATTCAGTACTTACCCCAGCCAGGAGGGAGGGGGCCCAGTGGGTCATGGTCAGTGGAAGCACTCGAAGACTAAACACAAGAAACACAGCAGAACACAGAAGTTAAAAAAAAAAAAAAAAAAGGCCACTGGTTAAAAATAAATCAATCGATAAAAATAAAAATGCCAAGGACTGGTTTCCACATTTTAGCACTTTGCAGAGTATACGGTGGGGCCTTAGGTGGCATCTGCTCCTCTCGAAAGTCTTCAAAGAAGAAGAAAAACCAAAAAAGAACCCTGCACACTCAGGGCCCAGACGGGTTGTGGAGAGGGTGGAGCGAGAGGGAGGGAGAGGTGTGCAGAGGAAGGTGGGCCAGGAGGCCCCCAGGCCAGGCCGGGAGCCGGCCCCAGGCGCGGCAGGAGGAGGGCCCGAGCGGGGCTGCCCGCGCGCGGCCGGCCGGTGCGTCAGCCGCTCAGCTCCTGCTCAAGGCGGCCAAGGCGACTGCAATCACCACCACCTCCAACTTTCTCCAAGAACCACACACGGGAGGGGAAAAAATATCGCAGGCCTTTCCAATGAAATCATTCCCACAAGCCCTGCCCACGCCCAGAGCTTCCTGGCCGGGGGCTGGGCCCTCCTCCCTCCTGGGTGCGCAGGGAGAGGCAGCAGCGGTGTGCGACAGACTGAGGGCACATTCAGGCCCCGGGCCCCTCACCTCCCCCAGGAATGTTTTGCTTCCCTTCACAAAGCACCTTTCTTCTCCTCCGGCCTGAACCTGAAGTTGTTCAGTGTTCTGTGTGCGTCTGTCTGGGGAAGTGGGGCTGGGGCGAGAAGACGAGAGAGAGACAGAGAGACAGAGAGAGAGAGACAGAGAGAGACAGAGAGACAGAGATACAGAGAGAGACAGAGAGAGACAGAGAGAGAGAGAGGGAGAGAGAGAGAGAGAAGGGGAGACAGGAGAAAGAAGGGGAGCTGACTCCGGGCCTTCAGGGCCGCTGTTTACATTCGAACCTCCACCCCCAGCCTCATTCCGCTGCGGGGTCCCTGGGGCAGGGCTGCAGTGGCCCAAGAGTTCTCATAGCCTGCGGGGAACGGGGGTGCTGTCAAAGACTCTTCACACTGAAATAAAACAAGTATTGTTCCCCGCTGGCTTGCTTTCTCTCTCTCTCTCCTTTTTTTTCCTTTCTTTTCTTTTTTTTTTTTTTTTGTGCCAAAGCATTTTTATTTCACTTACTAAAATTTAATTGTTACATGAGGGGGATCAAGTTCTCACTGCAGACTTCGGGCTGCCTGGCGGGCCCCGTCTGGGGGCAGCGGAGCCACACACGGGCAGGAGGATGAATGGAGCTCAGTCTTGGCTTGAGAAAACATTGGTAGAACTCAACTGCCAACGAACCCCCTTCCACGGCCCTCCCTCCACTCCCCGCTGAAAGGACAGAGAAACTTTCTTTCCAAGGTGGCAGCCACAAGCGACTCTTCCAAAGCAAGTTCCAACAAAGACGTTTCAGTCTTGAAACCATAGGTTCCTTGATGGGACGGAGCCCCCTTCCAGCAGAGGGCCTCCTAACCAGGCAGAGCGAAACTGCTCGAAGGTGCGGGAAGCTGGGCTGTCCTGGATTTAGGGCATGTTGCCCTCAGCCTCGAGGGTGTGCTTACGACCCCCCACCACCGTTCCGATTTGTCTGATGGCTGCTGAAAGAAAACTTCCCCAATTCACGGAGGTTATTATGGTGTGTGTGTGGAGGGGAGGCGAGGTGAGGGGAGTTGGCATGTCATAAAACCCAAGCTCCTCCACCTTTTTCGTAGTTAATACATAACAAGAACAGTGGGTACAAAAAACACGCGGCAACAGAAGGGAAGGAACTACCTTGTGAAACATGCACGCGCTTCAGACAATGAAGCCAAATAGAAGGCGGCGGGTGAGCGTTGAGCTGGACCAGTGTCCTCGCAAAAGGGAAGGGCTACAGAAAAGGTCATTCTAAGAAATTAAAAGAAGCAGCATTTGGTGCGATTTTTTTGGCTGATTCAGGCCTTTTTTCTCCCCCACCAGAGTAAGTGGATGATCTGCAAAGCATTCAGGAGCTCTGCTGGGAAATTAGCTCCCAACTGGTACCAACTGGGCTTCAGCGGGCTTACAGTCATCTCTTGCCTAACTCTACAAATCAACACACCAAAAGGTCTTTTTTCTGACAGCCTTCGTGACCTGCACTGAACTAGAAACAAAAAATGTTTAATGGCCCCTTTCTTAACCTTTGCCTTTTTTTTTTTTTAATGTCAGAAATTAAATGTTCACACAGTGTTGGCTCTCTTTCATGAAGGTGGTTTTTTGAAAAATGCCTTTAGTATCCTCTCATTCTCATCCCTAGAGGCGGAGAGAAGAGGAGGCGGACAGGAAGGGAGAGAGACCAGAGACTCATAAACACGAGCGACACGTGAAATGGGTCAGTGGAAGTTGACGCTCATAATGATTTTACCTCTTACAGTTAAAGCAAAGCACTTGATTATTTTGGATATTTCTTCCCTAACGTATATAGTACAACTTGAAAAATGTTTAAAGGAAGTGAACAGAAGCCAAGAAGACACAAAAAATTAAAAGCTATATATCCTGGCCAGAAAACCAAAACCCAAAAACCCCACATCTCCAGTGAGCCAACCAACTGCCCCTTCTCTCCTGCCACACCTTCCCCTGAAATAAGAGATCCCAAGTGTTACCTGGAGCATGGCTGGAAAAGCACAGAGAAAGGGGTATGGCGGGGGACGGGACTGTGGTCAGAAAAGAGATCCAGGGATGTGCAGGTGACTCTAAGAGACAAGACAGTTTCCTTTATTATTAAGAAGAGAAAGGAATGCTGTTGAATAGTTTTCCTGGTAACCGTCCCTGGGTTGGAAGAACTGGGGTGCAGGCCATGAGCCAGAGGGCTCACATGAGTTCAAGTCCCTTAGGGACTAAAAGCATTTAGTTCCAGTAATATTTTAAGATACAAACTCAGAAATAAAGAATGTCTAGCAAATACAGCCGAGGGCAAGACAAGCTCTGGGAAGGGCACAGAGGTTACAGTGTGGAAGGCAGGCTCCTTTTTTTTTTTTTTTTTTAAGGATGCACCCAGTGGGCACAGAACAAAACCCAGGTGCTTGAGAATTTGATCCAAGGGGCTCTTTGCAGAGCAAGAAACAAGTTGTCTGTTTCTGGATAAAGCACTTTGGCGTCCATACGTTAGGAGCCACAGGAGGATTTGCTTCAGTCTTGCCAACACTGCCTACACCTTTGATTATCAGGGGAGCATCAGGCAGGAGTGGAGGAGGAGTTGCCACAGAAATAGTAGTAGGCTGCAAGCAGAGTCCCGTCGCAATTACAAGATGCACACAACTGGGCTGGGCATGCTCGGCGGACCACAGCAGGACCATAGAACAGAGGGCAAATCGAAACTGCAGCGGCCAAGCGCAAGTACGTGCACGATGATCGCAAGTAACAACGGCACACTGGGGCGTCAGGAGAGGGAAACGTGTCAGAGATAAGGGGATGATAACAGCGAGACCGACAAAGGTATGCATTGAGGCAGGAAGGAACTGCAGGAGACTGCCATCTGGGATTCCCTTAATTTCCCATATTGAACTGTATTTCGTGTTCTCTGCAGGCAGCAAAGAAGAACAAGGTCTGGTTTCAGCCCAGCAGCAGCAGGAGGAGGAGGAGGAGGAGGAGGGGAAGCCAATGGTATAGTATCAGCTCTTAAGTCTTCCGAGTCAAACCCTGGGCCAAGGCCAAACCCCCAAATAACTCTATGAAAGCGACTCTTCTTACTTGTAACCAGGACATGGCACCATAGCAAACAAGAGGGGCAAACGAAACCCAGAGGGGAGGGAAATCAACAGACACACATTGAAAGCTGACCCAAAAAAGATTCCTACCACGTTTTTCAATATGAGTCTTGTTTCAGGAACAAAAGGGAACCATCACCTCCATCCAGAACCCTCCTGGATCCCCAGCCAAGCTGAGAAAACCATGTTAGAGGACTCAGAGAGAACATTTTCTTTCAAGCGCTGAATTTTTACTTTTAGGAGGCACTCCAAGTCAAAGTTCTACCTCTGCAGGCCTGGAATGATGTTGCTAAAATGAGAGAGACAGGAGAGAGGAATGAAGGCTCCAAAAGACCGAGCAGACGTGAGCTCCAGAATCTTCCCTTTCACACACCAAACATCTGGGTCAACTGACAGAACCTACACAGTGCATGGGAGGGTAGGAAAAAAAAAAAGAGTCCTTCAATGGAGTTTTCTTTTTTAATTTAAGAAGTCGGGTAAACAGGGAGACAAAACCATGTGAGACTCCTAAAACGCGTCCTCGTCTCTAAGTCAAAGGACAAAGATGCCCCAGACCTTTCCAGTTTTGCAGCCATGACCACCCAAGAAAATGGCAGGGAAAGTCTTTGGGGCCCAGCTCAAAAGGAATAATTTCTGAAATGCAGAGAAGGACCAGATTCCACCCAATTTTGAAACATGCCAGAACCGGATGCCCGGCATGTATGAAGGGGGCTGTGGAGTGGGAGGCCAGATGCCCAGCAGTGCTGCACCAGGTAGACCACTGGGCACGGGTTGTAGACAGGCATCATAGCTACCTTGGAGGCAACTCAACGTGACAAACACCAGACTTTCTGCTCATCCATACTAAGGAAACACTGTATGATGAGCAATCAGCCCCAACAGATAGAAGAAGGAACAAGCCAGCCAAGGCCAATGCCACCATGCCTTCTGGTTGATGGGGTAGCTCCTGCTTTGGGTGAGCAGAGAAAGAGCTGGAAATGACGGCAAAGCTGATGATGAATGCTATTAACTGGAATTACAGGTTTTCTGAGCATTTAGAAATGGGTTGTGGGGTTAAAGTTCATTTCAAATAGAAACAATGTGAGTTAAACGTGGTGATGTCCTAGACCAGCTCAAAAAGTTTCCAACTTGCGATACACCACACCCTGTGCAGGTTCCACTGCAGGGGGAACAAAGCTTCATGTTCAAGGGGCTCTGAGAAAATGTAATCAGAGTTCCAACTTGGGAATCCCACTTCTCTCTGCCAAAGAAGTTGTGTGGCTGGGCTCCCCACCAAGCACCAGGCTGCTGGTAGGGCCTCTAATGAGAGAGAGACCCAGGAAGGAAGGTTCCTAAAGGGACCCAGTATGGGAGACCATTAGACAGTTAATTTGGGACCACAACACTCTGACTTCTGGACGAGAAGGTTTAAATGTTATTCTATAGGTAATGACCACAGAAGGTTTTGAGCCAGTGATTAATAATGTAGAGCAAAGCCCCATTCCTTAAATCTTCCACAGTGATTTTTTTAAAAAGTGACAAAATGGGGAATTCCCTGGTGGTCCAGTGGTTAGGACTCCAAGCTTCCAGTGCAGAGGACCCAGGTTCGATCCCTGGTTGGGAAACTAAGATCCCGCAGCTGCGTGGCACGGCCAAAAAATTAAAAAGAAAAAGAAAAGTGACAAAATGACAGTGATATTTGAAGACTGCTCTGCTAGAAACAGGCAGTACAGATTGGAGGAGAGAGAATGACAGCAAAGAGACAATTCCAAGGCTGCCTTAACCATTCAGGTGGGAGGGACAGAGGAAAATCAGGAATCAGATAGAAGAAGGCTGATCTAGACCGGTGGTCAATACACTTTTTCTGTAAAGGGCCACAAAAATATTTTAGGCTTTATGGGCCACCTGGTCTTTGTTGTGGCTACTCAACTCTGCCATTGTAGCATGAAAGCAGCCACAGTCAATACCCACACTATGGGGTGTGCTTGTGTTCCGATAAAACTTTATTTACAAAACTAGCTGGGGGCCCATTTGGCCCAAAGGCCATAGTTTGCCCACCCCAAATCCAGATGAACTTTAAGGTCCCTCCATCCTTCAGAACCTGTCAGATAATAAACATCTAAAGAAAACCAGTAGCAGCAATAGAAAGGGAAGGATTTGGGTGACTGCTTTGACTTGAAAAGGCAAGGTATGGGAGAGGTCACAGCAAACTTCAGGTCTCAAGTCTGGGTAAATGGACCTGGATGGAGGGACCAGAAGAGAAATCCAGTCCTGGAAGGAAGATGGGGGAATTCAGTTTCAGATACACGTCCTGAGTCCATAAACACAGAAGGTGGACATGGAGTCACTAAGTTAGAAACACTGGAGTTTGAGGAATTTCACTGTGATGAGCAAAATCTCCAGTGTCAGAGCACTGACATTTCTAGCCACCATTTTCCCTGCTCGCCAAACAGGTGGACGGAGAATGTGTGTGGCCGTGCGTGGCCGCTGGGAGGCTCCCCCCCCTCGTGGCTGGCCCCCGGCTCTCACCTGGTAGAGGAATCTCTGGCTGAAGTGCTGCATGGCGCCCTGGAGCTGGTTGCGCTGGGACTGCCACTGCTCATAGTTCCGCACGTACTCGGCCGTGGGGCGCTGCCAGGTGGTGGTCCGAGTGTTGTGGTCCACGTAGTAGAACCTGCCTCGGGGGTCAGTGCGTTTCTCCCAGCTGCAAACATCAAGCTCAGAATGAATATAGTGACCGCCTCACCCCTCCGCTCAAATGCTAGAGAAATCTCAGGATGGCTGGCAAGGAGGAGGGTGAGGAAGGGTCTGGTGTGGGGTCTGGCACAGGAGTTTGGCTGCTCCGGGGAGGCACAGCCAGGTGGGCTCCAGTCACGGAGTCTTCCAGGGCTTCCAGGTGATTCTAGCAGACATCTGTGGTTGCCCCCCCAGCCACCAATCCTTCTTTACCAACAGCTCCTGATTTCCATGTCAGAGATCCAAGTGGTTCTGGGGCACCTGACTGTACTCCCAACCCTGGAGTTGAACTGTTGACTGGACCAGGAGTGGGCAAGTGACCTATGCTGAGCCAATCAGGAAGAATCTCATGGCTTTTGCTAGTTATGGTGGGAAGAATATAGTCTCTCTTCTTTGCCGGATATGACTGAGAAAGTATGCAGTCCTGGGACTGGCTACCATCTTGGACCCAAACACAATATGAAGTTGACCCAGTAGATGGCAGAGCAGAAAAATGGGAAAAAAGCCAGTCTCTTGGGGATACTGTTGAGCCACTGGATCATGGTTCACTTGAAACCAGGATCTACATCTAGAATTTTTAGTTACATGAGGCAGTGAATTCTCTTCATTATTCAAGCCAATTTGGATCCCAATTTTTGTTCCTTGAAACTGAAATTATCCTGATATAAGGTGCCAGTGAAAATAGGTTGCATGATCACGAGAAGAAGAGTTGGTGCAAATGACAGCAGGACTCCCCACATTATCTTTTGTTGAGGAAGCAATCTTTCCAAAGTTGGCCCTAAAATATCCATGGGCAAGGCAGGGCTAGAACAGAGAGTAAAAATCCTCAGCTGTGCTTGGTAGATGTAACTTGATTTCCACATACACAGGGAGGAAGTGATCAAAAGAAAGTAAGAAAGGCAACTCCGCAGGGTGATAGAAATATTTTACATTTTGATGGAGTGTGAGTTACATAAGTGTACTCATTCATCAAAGCTCAGTGAACTGTATAACTAAGATCTGTTTATCTCACTGTGTGTAAATTATATTTCAATTTTCAAAAATGAATTTGAATCTAATTAAGCCTCCATATCTAATGACCAGTTTACCAGGAAAGATAAGGAATAAAGGAACATATAACACAACACCAGGAGTCACAATCAGCCACATCCAGAATGTGAGAAATTCTACAAGACAGATGCCCAGGATCTTCGACAAATAAATAGCCAGAAAAAAACAAGGAAGGGTGGGGGAACTTATAGATTAAGAGAGACTTATGAGATCAGCCAAAAGCAATGTGTTGATCTTGAGTTTGGATCTGATTCAAACAAATCAAGTGTGAAAACATTTTTAAGACAATTGGGGAAAACGCAACACAGACTGTGTATGACATAAGTAAGGAAATATTGTTAATTGTGTTGGGTGGGATAATGGTATTTTGGTTATGTTTAAAACAAAACACTCATCTGTTAGAGGTGTATGTGATGTATTTATGGATCCAAGGATATGATGACTGGGATTTGCTTTACAATTCATTGGTCCCCTCCCCTGAAAAGTGGGAAGATCAGATAAAACAAAATGTTATTAACTGTTAGAACCAGGCAATGGTTACAAGGGATTCATTGTACTATTCCCTCAAATTTGCTGTATGCCTGAATTTTCCATTATAAATTTGAAAGGGTAAGGGGGAGAAAAGGAGTTTTAAAAAAATAAGAGAGAGATACCACTAAAGAAAACGGGGTTAACCCAACGGAAAAGGAACCCAAAATGGGTTACACTGTACGATTCCAAAGTGTTGGAGGGTCTTTGTTCCCTAACGACCTTCTCGTATCATCTCTGAATTCTGATCTTATTCACATGACTATGGCGCTTTGGTCTGATACTTTCCTCAGCTTTCAGGGTTAGCCTCCTAGCTGACTTTTGTTGCCACCCCTTCAACAATTCTTTCAAACTCAAAGCCTCCCTAAAAATGGCTTCTCCTCAAGTAGTTCCCAGTCCCTGTTCACAGACTGCGTCTGGATTCCTCTTGCTGGACTGCCTTGCCGTCCTGACCTGCTGTCACTTTGGATTCAACTAAATGCCATCCCTCTCGCCCCAAACCTGAGCCTTTCACCGTCCTCCCTGCATCAGTCCTCCTCCCAGGCATGAAACAACACCATCATTCCCGACTCTTACTTTCCTACTGATGTCAGTAAGCCACTCAGCCCGAGGGCTTCATTTTATTTGTCTCCCTGCCCTTGACTTTCCATTTCTACGTCCAACTATCTCTGAACTAATCTCTTTATCCAATCCAGCCAACAAACTGCCATCAGGGTAACCCCAACAGACTGACTCCTTATGTCAGGCTCGAGTCAAAACCTTGAATCAGTATTCAAGGCTCACAATAATCTAGAACCTTCCCACCTTTCTCATAAATTCTCCCAACCAGTGATTTTTATTTATTTTTATTTGTTAGCAAAGGAATCATGTATCTATAGTTTGAAACACAAACAGTACTACAGGAGATACAATGAAAACCAGTGCCTCCTGCCTCCTTCTCCCCACTGCTGATTTCTGCTCCCCAGAGGCAACAACTACTTTCAGCTCTTGACTGCTTCTTCTATTGACAGTCGTACTTCTAAATAAATGCTTACTCCATAATTTCTTGATTTCTGCCAAATTAGATATTACTTATGGACTTTCCACTAGCAAAGCTGAGGATTTAGTTCTTGTACTCCACCCCACAACACACACAATGCTCTCTCCTCCCCCATCCTCCCAATTTAGAAAACCATCACTAACTCAATATTCAGAGTTTGGATTATGACTTTGTAGAATACTATCCATACATCTCCTTACTTGTACACCTTTTTCTTTTTCTCTAGAGTTAAGAACTACGTGTTTCATTCTGCTTGGTTTTCAAGGACCTATCACAAATTCACCCCCAGATTCTGACAGGGCTGGTGGCCTCCCAGGATCACTTAACTCTGGGCCTCATTTCTCCAGGCACCCTTTGTCCAGCGTGGACAGCTGTCCTCCAGGCCTGCCTGCTCTACATTCCTGCCCTGAGTCATCTTCCCTCACCCTCCTCTTGGCCCCTGAACTGAGTCCCCTGTGTCCTGCATCTCAGGACTTCCTTCTCTGTTTCCTCTTGTCTGGTAGAAGAAATCACCTAGGAGTTTCTGAGAAAGGATGCACCAAAGTTAATTTTTTGAAACCCTGCATGTCCGAAGATGCCTTTATTTCAACCCTCACACCTGAGTGTTAAAATGTCTAAAAGTTGATTTCTGGATTCACTCAGCTGTTTCACTAGAAGATCCCCAAATATCACAATCTGTAGTTTTCTTCCCTTAGACTGGTCACTTTCCCCAGCAAAAAAAACCTTCCAGTCTTTACCCTGGAGAGAGCATCCTCACTTAATCCCTTTTTCCTGAGTTCATCTCTGCCTTCGGCTATGGCTGTGTTCTCCACGCTGGTTCTACTCTCCCAGGAACTTCTTACACTAGCAGCACTCACGTGGCTGCGCATGCGTGTATGTGAACATGTGTGTGTGTGCATGTCTGTGTGTGCACACATACATATGGCAGAGGGTTGGGAGCGATGGCTGACAACCTAGAAATCTAGCTGTTCCCTGCACAAATTTTAAACTTCCAAGTTTTTTGTCTCATTACACATACACATTCACACACACACCCCATATGTCTCTGATCACTGAGGCTTTCCAGGGCTCCATGGTGCAAATTGGCTGCCTTCCGGGTGGAAACCCCACACCGGAAGCTTGGGTTTCAGCTTTCGCAACTCTGCCATTTATCCATCAGCAACTAAACTCTGATTACAATCTCCCATATGCTTTTTCTCCTCTTCCATTCCTTTATCATTATACTTTTTTATAACCTTTATTGCTATTTTAGTGGGTTTTCAGGAAGGAATGGAAATAAACACATGTTGGATCCATATGTTTCACTAGAAGTCCTCTGCACTGGTGAATTTCAAACCTCTACGCAGCATAATCACACTCTTGGTTGCAGGTAGAATCTTACGCAGAGTTGCAGGTAGAATCTTACGCAGAATCACAATCTACAAAAACAGAGCAGTGGCTGGAGGCCAGGTCAGCCCTTTCATGTTGTTTGGTTCCAGGGGGCATCTGCACCAAACCCAGGGGCCTTGCTGTACACACTCTGAGCATCTTTGTTTCACACAAACCCTCCACTCCAGCAAAACTGCTCCATGCATCATTCCCGAAACACAGCTTTTACATTCACGCTGTCCTCCCAACCTGGATCACCTTCCTCTTCTCACTGAAGTCCACCGCTCAGCCTTTCCTGAAGACCAAGTCTAAGCCCCCTATGAGGCCTCCCCAATACCATGCTCTATGGTGATCACTCTCCCTGCTCACCTCAAGTTTGAGAACCACCTAAGAATGACTAAACAGCAAATTATTGCATTCATCCTTAACTACCAGGTCCAATACTTTTTTCTCCTGGATAAAACGACTGGTCTTCATACAAGTGTCCCATGGGTGGGACAGCAGGGGATGGCCATGATAAACTGAATCCTTTGGTTCAATCTCGCTCCTGGATGTCTAGGTCTGCTGATATAATGGCTCCATCTGTAGTTTCAAGGTTGCTCTCACCATGGTAATACTTCCCCAGGGCGGAACTTCTCCCATTAATTAACAATGAAAGCTTGAGCATTCTGTTCTCTCTGGGTTCCCTATTACATAGCAGAACTAAGTGCCAGGGGCTTAAAGGTCTGGGTCTAAAACTCAGGAAGAATTCATAGGCTATAGGGGGTGCAGAGGCTGAGCCATCTCACAATAAAACATTAAAACTATCCTGAAAATAAGAAAGCTGGGTCTAGTATTCCACCTCAATACTTAAAGAAGAGTAAATCCTCAGCCATTCTTAGAAGATACCATTAAGTATCTTCATTTAGATTCCATTCAAATGTTCACCAGGTCAAGGTCTAAATAACTTATAGACCAGAGAGGTTAAGAGGCAAGCAACCAGCACACTTACAGAGTTACCACCACTTTTAAATATGTGTGTCATAGGGAGACTGGTTCAAGATGGCGGAGTAGAAGGACGTGCGCTCACTCCCTCTTGCGAGAGCACAGGAATCACAACTAACTGCTGAACAATCATCGACAGGAAGACACTGGAACTCACCAAAAAAGACACCCCACATCCAAAGACAAAGGAGAAGCCGCAATGAGATAGTAGGGGGGGCGCAATCACAATAAAATCAAGCCCCATAACTGCTGGGTGGGTGACTCACAGACTGGAGAACACTTATACCACAGAAGTCCACCCACTGGAGTGAAGGTTCTGAGCTGCACGTCAGGCTTCCCAACCTGGGGGTCTGGAAACAGGAGGAATTCCTAGAGAATCAGACTTTGAAGGCTAGCAGGATTTGACTGCAGGACTTTGACAGGACTGGGGGAAACAGAGACTCCACTTTTGGAGGGCACACACAAAGTAGTGTGTGCATCGGGACCCAGGGGAAGGAGCAGTGACCCCATAGGAGACTGAACCAGACCTACCTGCTGCTGTTGGAGGGTCTCCTGCAGAGGCGGGGCATGGCTGTGGCTCACCGTGGGGACAAGGACACTGGCAGCAGAAGTTATGGGAAGTACTCCTTGGAGTGAGCCCTCCTGGAGTCCGCCATTGGCCCCACCAAAGAGCCGGGTAGACTCCAGGGCTGGGTCGCCTCAGGCCAAACAACCAACAGGGAGGGAACCCAGCCCCACCCATCAGCAGACAAGCGGATTAAAGTTTTACTGAGCTCTGCCCACCAGAGCAACAGCCAGCTCTACCCGCCACCAGTCCCTCCCATCAAGAAGCTTGCACAAGCCTCTTAGATAGCCTCATCCACCAGAGGGCAGACAGCAGAAGCAAGAAGAACTACAATTCTGCAAGCTGTGGAAGGAAAACCACATTCACAGAAAGAGAGACAAAATGAAAAGGCAGAGGACTATATACCAGATGAAGGAACAAGATAAAACCTCAGAAAAATAACTAAATGAAGTGGAGATAGGCAACCTTCCAGAAAAAGAATTCAGAATAATGATAGTGAAGATGATCCAGGACCTCGGAAAAAGAATGGAGGCAAAGATCGAGAAGATGCAAGAAACGTTTAACAAAGAGCTAGAAGAATTAAAGAACAAACACCTAGAAGAATTAAAGAACAAACAAACAGAAATGAACAATACAATAACTGAAATCAAAACTACACTAGAAGGAATCAATAGCAGAATGACTGAGGCAGAAGAACAGACAAGTCACCTGGAAGGCAAAATGGTGGAATTCACTGCCGCGGAACAGAATAAAGAAAAAAGAATGAAAAGAAATGAAGACAGCCTAAGATAACCTCTGGGACAACATTAAACACACCAACATTCACATTATAGGGGTCCCAGAAGGAGAAGAGAGAGAGAAAGGACCCAAGAAAATATTTGAAGAGATTATAGTCGAAAACTTCCCTAACATGGGAAAAGAAATAGCCACCCAAGTCCAGGAAGCGCAAAGAGTCCCAGGTAGGATAAACCCAAGGAGAAACACATCAAGACACATAGTAATCAAACTGACAAAAATTAAAGAGAAAGAAAAATTACTGAAAGCAACAAGGGAAAAACGACAAATAACATACAAGGGAACTCCCATAAGGTTAACAGCTGATTTCTCAGCAGAAACTCTACAAGCCAGAAGGGAGTTGCATGATATATTTAAAGTGATGAAAGGAAAGAACCTGCAGCCAAGATTACTCTACCCCGCAAGGATCTCATTCAGATTCAATGGAGAAGTCAAAAGCTTTACCGACAAGCAAAAGCTAAGAGAATTCAGCACCACCAAACCAGCTCCACAACAAATGCTAAAGGAACTTCTCTAAGTGGGAAACACAACAGAAGAAAAGGACCTACGAAAACAAACTCATAACAACTAAGAAAATGGTAATAGGAACATACATATCGATAATTACCTTAAATATGAATGGATTAAATGCTCCAAACAAAAGACACAGGCTCGCTGAATGGATACAAATAGAAGACCCATATATATGCTGTCTACAAGAGACCCACTTCAGACCTAGGGACACATACAGACTGAAAGTGAGAGGATGGAAAAAGATATTCCATGCAAATGGAAATCAAAAGAAAGCTGGAGTAGCAATACTCATATCAAATAGACTTTAAAATAAAGAATGTTACAAGAGACAAGGAAGGACACTACATAATGATCAAGGGATCAATCCAAGAAGAAGATATAACAATTATAAATATATATGCACCCAACATAGGAGCACCTCAATACATAAGGCAACTGCTAACAGCTATAAAAGGAAATCGACAGCAACACAATAACAGTGGGGGACTTTAACACCTCACTTACACCAATGGACAGATCATCCAGACAGAAAATTAATAAGGAAACACAAGCTTTAAATGACAAAATAGACCAGATAGATTTAATTGATATTTATAGGACATTCCATCCAAAAACAGCAGATTACACTTTCTTCTCAAGTACACACAGAACATTCTCCAGGATAGATCACATCTTGGGTCACAAATCAAGCCTCAGTAAATTTAAGAAAATTGAAATCATATAAAGCATCTTTTCCGACCACGACGCTCGCTATGAGATTAGAAATCAATTACAGGGAAAAGAACGTAAAAAACACAAACACATGGAGGCTAAACAATACGCTACTAAATAACCAAGAGGTCACTGAAGAAATCAAAGAGGAAATCAAAAATACCTAGAGACAAATTACAACAAAAACACGACGATCCAAAACCTATGGGATGCAGTAAAAGCAGTTCTAAGAGGGAAGTTTATAGCTATACAAGCCTACCTCAAGAAACAAGAAAAATCTCAAATAAACAATCTAACCTTACACCTAAAGGAACTAGAGAAAGAAGAACAAACAAAACCCAAGTTAGTAGAAGGAAAGAAATCATAAACAACAGAGCAGAAATAAATGAAAAAGAAACAAAGAAAACAATAGCAAAGATCAATAAAACTAAAAGCTGGTTCTTTGAGAAGATAAACAAAATTGATAAACCTTTAGCCAGACTCATCAAGAAAAAGAGGGAGAGGACTCAAATCAATAAAATTAGAAATGAAAAAGGAGGGCTTCCCTGGTGGTGCAGTGGTTAAGAATCCGCCTGCCAATGCAGGGGACACAGGTTCGAGCCCTGGACCGGGAAGATCCCACATGCTGCGGAGCAACTAAGCCCGTGCGCCACAACTACTGAGCCTGCGCTCTAGAGCTCGCGAGCCACAACTACTGAGCCCGTGTGCCACAACTACAGAGCCCGCGTGCCATAACTACTGAAGCCCGTGCGCCTAAAGCCCGTGCGCCTAGAGCCCGTGCTCCGCAACAAGAGAAGCCACCTCAATGAGAAGCCCGCGCACAGCAACGTAAGAGTAGCCCCCGCTCGACACAACTAGAGAAAGCCAGCGCGCAGCAACGAAGGCCCAATGCAGCCAAAAATAAAAATAAATAAATTTATTTAAAAAAAAAAAAGAAATGAAAAAGGAGAAGTTACAATGGACACCGCAGAAATACAAAGCATCCTAAGAGACTACTACAAGCAAGTCTATGCCAATAAAATGGACAACCTGGAAGAAATGGACAAATTCTTAGAAAAGTATAAGCTTCCAAGACTGAACCAGGAAGAAATAGAAAATATAAACAGACCAATCACAAGCACTGAACTTGAAACTGTGATTTAAAATCTTCCAACAAACAGAAGTCCAGGACCAGATGGCTTCAAAGGCGAATTCTATCAAACATTTAGAGAAGAGCTCACACCCATCCTTCTCAAACTCTTCAAAAAAATTGCAGAGGAAGGAACACTCCCAAACTCATTCTATGAGGCCACCATCACCCTGATACCAAAACCAGACAAAGATATTACAAAAAAAGAAAATTACAGGCCAATATCACTGATGAATATAGATGCAAAAGTCCTCAACAAAATACTACCAAACAGAATCCAACAGCACCTTAAAAGGATCATACACCATGATCAAGTGGGATTTATCCCACGGATGCAAGGATTCTTCAATATACGCAAATCAATCAATGTGATACACCATATTAACAAATTGAAGCAGAAAAACCATATAATCATCTCAATAGATGCAGAAAAAGCTTTTGACAAAATTCAACACCCATTTATGATAAAAACTCTCCAGAAAGTGGGCATAGAGGGAACCTACCTCAACATAATAAAGGCCATATACGACAAACCCACAGCAAACATCATTTCTAATGGTGAAAAACTGAAAGTGTTTCCTCTAAGATCAGGAACAAGACAAGGATGTCCACTGTCACCACTATTACTCAACATAGTTTTGGAAGTCCTAGCCACAGCAATCAGAGAAGAAAAAGAAATAAAAGGAATACAAATTGGAAAAGAAGAAGTAAAACTGTCACTGTTTGCAGATGGATTTGGATTGGAAGAATCAATATTGTGAAAATGACTATAGTACCCAAAGCAATCTACAGATTCAATGCAATCCCTGTCAAACTACCAGTGGCTATTTTTACAGAACTAGAACAAAAAATCTTAAAATTTGTATGGAGACACAAAAGACCCCGAATAGCCAAAGCAGTCTTGAGGGAAAAAAACGGAGCTGGAGGAATCAGATGCCCTGACTTCAGGCTATACTACAAAGCTACAGTAATCAAGACAATATGGTACTGGCACAAAAACAGAAATACAGATCAATGGAGTAGGATAGAAAACCCAGAGATAAACCCACGCACCTATGGTCAACTAATCTATGACAAAGGAGGCAAGGATATACAATGGAGAAAAGACAGTCTCTTCAATAAGTGGTGCTGGGAAAACTGGAGAGCTACATGTAAAAGAATGAAATTAGAACACTCCCTAACACCATACACAAAAATAAACTCAAAATGGATTAGAGACCTAAACGTAAGACCGGACACTATAAAACTCTTAGAGGAAAACATAGGAAGGACACCCTTTGACATAAATCACAGCAAGATCTTTTTTGATCCACCTCCTAGAATAATGGAAATAAAAATAAAAAATAAACAAATGGGACCTAGTGAAACTTAAAAGCTTTTGCAAAGCACAGGAAACTACAAACAAGACGAAAAGACAACCCTCAGAATGGGAGAAAATATTTGCAAACGAATCAATGGACAAAGGATTAATCTCCAAAATATATAAACAGCTCATGCAGCTCAATATAAAAAAAACCAACAACCCAATCAAAAATTGCACAGAAGACCTAAACAGATATTTCTCCAAAGAAGACATACAGATGGCCATAAGCACAGTAAAAGATGCTCAACATCACTAATTATTAGAGAAATGCAAATTAAAACTACAATGAGGTATCACCTTACACCAGTTAGAATGGGCATCATCAGAAAATCTACAAACAACAAATGCTGGAGAGGGTGTGGAGAAAAGGGAACCCTCTTGCACTGTTGGTGGGAATGTAAATCGATACAGCCAGTATGGAGAACAGTATGGAGGTTCCTTAAAAAACTAAAAATAGAATTACCATATGAGCCTGCAATCCCACTCCTGGGCATATACCCAGAGAAAACCATAATTCAAAAAGACACATGCACCCCAATGTTCATTGCAGCACTATTTACAATAGCCAGGTCATGGAAGCAACATAAATGCCCATTGACAGACGAATGGATAAAGAAGATGTGGTACATATATACAATGGAATATTACTCAGCCATAAAAAGGAACAAAATTGGGTCATTTGTTGAGACGTGGATGGATCTAGAAACTGTCATACAGAGTGAAGTAAGTCAGAAAGAGAAAAACAAATATCGCATATTAATGCATATATGTGGAACCTAGAAAAATGGTACAGATGAACCAGTTTGCAGGGCAGAAATAGAGACACAGATGTAGAGAACAAACATATGGACACCAAGGGGGGAAAGTGGCAGAGGGGTGGTGGTGGTGGTGTGATGAATTGGGAGATTGGGATTGACATATATACACTAATATGTATAAAATGGGTGACTAATAAGAACATGCTGTATAAAAAATATATAAAATAAAATTCAAAAGTTCAAAAAAAAAAAAAAGACAAAAAATATATATACATGTTATAAATTCACAAAGTACAAGTGTGCAATGTGTCCCGTTAAAAGTTGATGATTAATTTGTGAGACAACTGGAGAAATCTGACTACTCACTGGGTTTGATGGTGGTAGGTAAATACTGTTAATAATACAGTGGTTTTACTTTTAATAAGAGAACACTTTTTAGAAATATATACTGAAATTTGGATAAAATGATACGATGTCTGGGATGTGCTTCAAAATAATCTAGAACAGGGGTGGGAGAGGGGTGAGTGAGGATTACACAGCAGGAGGTGGCAAATGTTTTCTACCAAGGGCCGAAAAGTAAATATTTTAGTCTTTGCAGGCTTTACAGTCTGTATCACAATTACTCAACTCGGCCAATGAGCACAAAAGCAGCCATGGACAATAAGTAAACAAATGAGAGGGGCTGTGTTCCAATAAAACTTTATTTACAAAACAGGTGGCAGGCTGGATTTTGTCCACAGGCCCCCAGTTTGCCAACCGCTGGTATAGATGAAACAAGAGTGGCCATGAGTCGATAATTATTGAAGCTAAGTGTTGAGTGTGTGGGCATTCTTTGTCCCACATATTTGAAAAATTCAATATGAAAATTTCTATGATTTCCATAATAAAATGTTTTAATTTTTTTCTAAGAAGTCAATGTTTATCTTTGGTAAGTTCCCTGGACTTAAAGTAAAAGGAGAAACAGAGTAAGAACTAAGGATGGCAGATTATGAGTGTGATTTCCAGAACGGTAAGGAAGAAAAGGAAAACACAAGCATTCCACTGGAAAACTGAAACTAAAAGCAGCCCATCCATGGAAACTTGTAGGACTGGAAAGTGAGGTGATATTTGCCCGGCACACGCCTGACAGGTGAACAAAACAGAGCACGGGGGTTCTCCCGATGTGTACACCTCTGACATCCTCTCCCTCTGCAAGCTTCGGAGGGGGAAGTCAGCGTTCATGTTCTATGTAGGAGCCCTTCATGGCTGCTTTACTGGGAGGTGATTCTTTCCTGAGAGCAGAATGCATTCCCTTTCGAAAGCTCTCAGGACCGGGAGACACATGTGGAAAGAACTTTCTGTCCCTGGCAGACAGGGAACCAAACCCCTTCTCCTTGAACTTGGACAGTCTTCCCTCACTTGGAAGCCTCACTCATCCTCTGGTTTTGGAGAACTTAGCTGCGTTCTCGCAAAGCCCGCTGAACGAGAAGCACACTGTCTCCAGGGGCTGGTTGGACACAGGGCGCTATGAAATGCATCAACACCCTCTCTATCTTGGCTTCCTTGTGCTCTTTTTTCCCCCAGAGATGCTCTAAATGTTCCTAGTCTGTCCTGGGAAATGAGAGCAGAATTAAAGTAAGTGAGTAGGAAAGGCAATCAAGGGACCCAGGATAAATGTCCCTGGACTTTGCTACCTCTGCAGAAAGAAACTGAAAATCGGGCCCTATAGGATATTTCTGTAGGTGAAATGACTGAGGCCAGTGAGACACCAAGGGCCCCGGAGGCCTCCCCAACTCTCCTTCCTCCAGAACCCAATATCCATGTGGGCTCTGAATACCACTTAAGAAAGCCCATGGCCAATACAACACATGTAGGAAGAAGGGAAAGTAGAAAGAGAGAGCAGAGAATGTAGGAGGGGATGACTGTAGGGGGAGGGGAAAAGAAAGAGAGAAAGGAGGAGAGTGGGGGAAAATAAAGAGATGGCCATGGCAGCGAGTGGTGAAGAAGCTGATGGGGGACTCTTGGTGCCAGTTCTAGAGCCTCAGGTCTTACTGGTCCAAGCCTTACCCTGGAGGAAGAGGCCGCTCCCAGGTGGTGGTCTTGGTATTGTGGTCAACATAATAGACACGCCCGTTGGGGAGCTCTCGCTGCTCCCATCTGCAAAATAAAGTCAAGGGAGGCATGAGACACACCGGTGAAAGGCATATGCCCTTGCTCAAAGGAGTCCTTCACTACTATTAGGCTAATGTGAGAGGTAACATCAAAGTTGACATGCAAGACCAACCCGCCGGTCAGACAAGCTCCACGTTGTCATGGATGGTGGCACCCACGTCTGCTTCTTGAAAAAACTATAACAGTTCCCCTTTATGGATTCAAGGTACTAGATAACCCACAGATCACGCTAAATTCCCCTAAACAACCCATATGAATCTACATTGCCATGGATTTTTGTGAATCACTGTTTCTTGGCCATTTCGGGATCACAGATCCCTTTAGGAATGTGATGAAAGCTTCCAAAATGCACTTACCAACAAAAATGTGTGTGCAATTTCTGGGATTCCTGGACCTCTCCTAAAGCTCATCCATGGGCCCTCCAGCCCTTGTAGCCTACTACCTCTTAAAGTCACAAATTATATGACTATCCCTGTTCTCCTAGAATCATATATATTCATGATCACATTTCTTTTTAAAATACAGGATTCATTTACAGAGGATCTTTAAAAGAGATCATCTGGATGAATCAAGAAACATAGCATACTGCTATTTATTGGCTGCTCTACCCCTAAGTCTGTGTGTGGGTTATTATGAGATCAGGGTGCTGAGGGTGGCTCATCTGTGCTAATGGCAGAATGACAAGGTAGCAGATGATCCAAAGAGTTAATACAAAGGCAAAATCACTACAAAATACAGCCAAGGACCACCCATCCCCACACTCCTGTTATTCCCACGTTCAATGCAATCTGACAATAACTCCACTTACCTAGAATACAGTAACCTACATATAAGGGATGCAAAGATTTATGTTTATAAAATGATTACCATTTTATGAAGGATGTTAATGGTCCCATTAGCCTTAACACTAGATGAACACAGAAGACTTCCCCCAGCTAAACCCAGTCGTGTAGGAATACACAAAACCCACACTCATCTGCCGGCTACCTCACTTTACTGCGTGTTACACACCATACTCACCCACATCTGGTGTTACATCTCCCATCTGATTTCAGAAAACCCTCTTTGTACCACTTCATGACAACACTCACAAGCTCCAACCCTTCCAACACCTGCTTCCACAAGCAAACTTCAGGTCTTCTCATGGAAATGTGCCATATGTATTGTAGTGTTATGATCTCAACCATTTAACATGTGTAGAACTGTGCTACCATCGTTATTAGGTTCCTGTTTGTGTCACTGACAAATTTTTGACTGTTACACCCCTAACCCATTTTTCCCCATAAGCCCTGTGGTTTTTACTGCATGATTTGGCATAGCGTGGTAGTTTCTAGGAACACATATGTTATAGCAGAGTTGACTGTATACTGAAATAAATGTCCTAACTTCTGTTACTAAGCCTGGTGTGTCTACTCAAATAGACATCAGCTTTATTCGATACCATTTCTCACGTCTGATCAGCGGACTGCATTGATAAGCCCCTCTGAGGTTAATTCAGATACAGGTATACGCAAGGTTTTTAAGGCAAAGATGGGAAGGGGGTAACCATCACCCACTGAACATCCACAATGAGCTGCAGGCTCATTTTTACTTCATTCAACCCTGCCTTCATCCTTTATGGCGGCACATGCCATCACCATCGAGGGAACTGAGGCTCAGAGAGGCTAAGTAACTCTTAGGTGGCATTTAAACTCAGCTCTCTGGGACTTCCCTTGTGGTCCAGTGGTTAAGACTCCACCTTCCAATGCAGGGGGTGCAGGTTCGATCCCTGCTCGGGGAACTAAGATCCCACGTGCCTCGTGGCCAAAAAACCAAAACATAAAAGAGAAGCAATATTGTAATAAAGACTTTAAAAATGGTCCACGTCTGGACTTCCCCGGTGGTCCAGTGGCTGAGACTCCGTGCTCCCAATGCAGGGGGCCGGGTTCAATCCCTGGTCAGGGAACTAGGTCCCACATGCCATGACTAAGAGTTCGCATGCCTCAACTAAAGAGCCCACATGCCACAACTAAGACCCGGTGCAGCCAAATAAATAAATAAATAAATATTTTTAAAGTTTTTTTTTTTTAAATGGTCCACATCAGAAAAATCTAAACAAACAAACAAACTCAGCTCTGACTCTCTAGCCCATGAGTTTTACCATGTCACTCTGAAAGGAAAAAAGGAGGAAAAGGAAGGGCAACTGGAACTTATAAGGAACCCACAACCCAGCAGACAAGGTGCCAGATGCCTTTCCAAAGCCCACCTCAACGTGAACAGCTTTCCCTAGCACAGGAGTCTGGGTAGGGGGACCTATAGGATCAAGACGACTGGGGAGAAATTATAGTAAGTCCACCTTGTTAATTTCTAGGCTCCATTTTAATCACAACCCTCTGCTCAGATACAGTCTATGGGAAGAGGCTGCACATTTTGCACCACTGGTAGGCTTACGCCTGGGAGCAGTGAGGTCTGCTAGTTCCACACTCTCTCCTTTCAAAAGGGATCAACTACTGTGTTGAGGACCGGAGTGCTATAAACACCATTAAAATGAGCTCGAGAACATTTTCTCTCCTGGGTATTCCCACTCAAGGTTCTGGTTGAAGCAGATACTGGTGACTTGGCCCAGGTGCCCTGGGTTCCTCCCACTGCAAAAGGAAGATTCATGCACTTCAGTCAGTATTTTATTGAAAGGGCAGAATCTTCTGACAAAACTGACCAGGTGAAAATAAACACAGGGTAAAGTTAAAGCTCTTCTCCCTCTCGGTGCCCTTCTGAATTAAAGACAAAAGAGTAACAGATATTGCCAGCTCAAAAGACTGGTAGGGATCTGGTGGGGACCCTTCAGCAAAAAAGGCTAACATACTGTGATTTCACACCAGCTCTCTAAATTCCTCCTGTCTGCTGGGTGATCAAGCAGCAAATCCAATACCCTCTTTATTCATCTGAATTTGGAAATAAGGAAAGTCTTGAGAAAGATACTTGGCTTAAGAGTAAGTACTGAAATATGGAAGCTCCTCAGGGCAAGGGTAGCAAACCACTCTTTCACAACATTTGCTCCTAATAAAGACTTAAGGAGCTGAGAATTCCTCAGCATTTCCTAAGAAACTAGCTCTATCCTTCCTGTCCTTGGCAATTTTGTGGCACAAAAGCACCAATAAAACAACTTTGCTCATTTTGCAGTCACTAATTGGAAAACTGACCATAATTGGTGGTGGGGCTGCCCCTTGAATGAAGACAAAATATGTGTTGTTGCAGTTGGAGAGAAAAGGTGCTAAAACACATTTTTTCTTTATTCCAACAATTCTTTTGTTACAAATTTCATCTTATAACTGGTCTCGACTTCTGGCTTCTTTTCTATTTCATTTGAGGCAAGGAGAAAACTTTGGTTTTATTATACTTTGGCTAATATTTTCATTTGAAGATGGAATAATTCTTAAAATTCCATGAATTAAAGGCCTTGAATTGACACAGTGGTCTTCCTGCACTGCCAGAAAGGAAATCGGTGTGAAGTCCTCTTTGCTTATATTCAAGAGTTATGATGGCTCCTCCCAAGCCTTGACAAGACCTGTCTATCCTGTCTTTGATCCCAGCTGATCCTAGAAATGAAAGGCTCTCTTTTGGGCACCGTTATTGTCCAGCGAATCTCAGTGTCCTTCTATGAACCCTCTCAACTGGCTTAGCTAGAAAAATAGTTACCAAGAGGAACGAGACCTTTCTTCCATTACCTTTTTTTTGATATCTACATTCTTCCTTTTAAAATTGGACTCCTGCTCGGATTAAATGTCCATGTGGGTCCTCCCTGATCCGTGACCTGGCCTAACTGCTTTTCTTAGAGAACTCTCAACTCCTCCCTACCTGCACGGCTCCTCAGAATTCATACAAATCCCTCCCCTCCATTTGTGTAGCAGAGTCGGTCGATTCTATCGTCAATCAAACGAGCCCCCGGATTCTCATTTCTCCTCTGTAACTGCTGACCCATATAGATTGAGCCTTCCGACTGTCTTGGTTTGGTCTCCCCATGCCAAGAAAGTGATACTGGCAGTGACCTTTCATCAGCACATCCCTGGCAGGGGTTAGGTTTCTGAACCTTATAAGCATCTTCTTCATGCTGAGATTAAAAGGCTTTTCAATCAAACTACCCATGGGTCTCGATACTGCATCCTGGTCACGTGGGTCATATCCTCTCCCACTGAATAGCTTTCTTTGATGCTCTCAGAAACAGTGTTCAAAGCACCAAGCTTGATTCAGGTCCCTTCCCAACACATTGCTCCTTGGCTTTCGATGTATAGCCTTTAGTTGGACCATGGACTACACAGGGTCTTTCTATTTTGAAAGTACTTAAAAAATCGTCTCCAATTTCAATTAATCTCTGTACTTTTTTTTTTAACCTAAATTCCCTTTGCTCCTATGGATTTTAACTGTCCTTTATTCAGCTTGTAATAGGGAAGAGCAAATCTGACTCCATATTAGATCAGTTTCTTTTACTTTAACCTTAGTGCTCTGTTGCCTGTGCTTAGTCATGCTGGCTCTGCACCTTTTGCAAAAGAATGTTGCCTATAGCCTAAAATATACAGGATAGCCCATTCTCAAGACTCTGACCTTTAAGAGTCCATTCATTTAGAGATTAAAAAAAGTTGCAGAACAGAGAATAACATTTGTCTTGTTGGAGGTTTACAGGAACATTGTGACTTGACCTACAGGAACAGTGTGACTTGACCTAGCTGCAAGAACAAAGGATTCCAACACCAAGAAGCCTGAGACAACTAACCATGCCCCTCCCTCACCTTACCTTTAAAAGTGCTTTGCTGAAACCCTTCGAGGAGTTCAGGGTTTGCTGGGCACAAGCCACCCATCTCCTTGCATGGCCCTGCAATAAACCTTTCTCTGCTCCAAACTCTGATGTTTCAGTATTGTTTGGCCTCACTGTCCATTGGGCACACGAACTTGCGTTTGTTAACAAGTTGTGTATCTTCCATGCCCATGCCCCCATCTCCCCCACCATCATCGTTAAAAAGGTAAAGGATGGGCTTCCCTGGTGGCGCAGTGGTTGAGAATCTGCCTGCTAATGCAGGGGACACGGGTTCGAGCCCTGGTCTGGGAAGATCCCACATGCCACGGAGCAACTAGGTCTGTGAGCCACAACTACTGAGCCTGCGCGTCTGGAGCCCGTGCTCCACAACAAGAGAGGCCGCGATAGTGAAGAGGCCCGCGCACCGCCATGAAGAGTGGCCCCCGCTTGCTGCAACTAGAGAAATCCCTCACACAGAAATGAAGACCCAACACAGCCAAAAATAAATAAATAAATAGATAAATAAAAGATTACCATTAAAAAAAAAAGGTAAAGGATGAAAATCTCAATTCCATTATTAGGATGGCATCCAATCATTTCTCCCCTATGTTATCTGAAAGGAAATTGTCTGGTCACTTAACAGTGACCACACTTTTTTTTTTTTTTTGGATGCACCACGCAGCTTACGGGACCCCGACCAGGGCCCTCGGCAGTGAAAGGACGGAGTTCTAACCACTGGACCGCCAGGGAATTCCCTGAACCACATTCTCTTGTGGAAGGTTTCCTAAAAGGTCTTCAGGAAATCAATTCTCAGTTACTTGCCGTTACAGTGTATATTCAACCATCCTGATCAACACACTTCTTGGTCAGGTTCCCCTAAGTTTGGACAGAATCACAGTTTCACCAAGAGTCGGATTAAATTGGGAAGGAATTTAAAGCTGGACAATCCGAGGATTTCAGGCTAGTATCAGAGATGATATCACCACACTCACAAATTCTTAGTAAGAACATTATTAATTTGTATTATTTATAATTTGTTAATAAATTTTATTAACAAAAGCACTGGGCATTAGTAAAGCTGACTCTCATTCAAAATACACTCTCTCCATCAGAAAACAAAGTCATGCCAGAACACTTATGCACCAATAAAGAAAAGATGCCTTGCTGGTTACTTGGACAAAAACTAAACTTCAGAAAAATACACTGAAAGTATTTAGGTATTCTTAAAGCTGCCTATGTAGAAGTTCAACTCCCCTCAGGCAAATATTACAGGGAATTCATATTTTCTTACTTCATGCTCTTATAATAAATTCTAACTCTGAACCAAATCCTATTCCCCAACCTCTGGCCACTTCCTGGGTGAACGGTAAGATTTATTTCCCCTGTAGGGACATTGTCAGACTGTTTTATGAGTCAAAAATCTGTGTGCAGCGGAACACATCTCCTACTCACTGTTTTCATTGCTTCAGTAGGTCCTCTGTAAACTGGGTAGGAAGTGTGTTAAACTCAGACCTTCCCCCAAGAACCCTTCTTGAAATACTGAGCTTTCCTTTAAATCCAAGCACACTAACCCCCTTTTTAAAACTATCAACAACCAGCACTTTATGCCCCTTAATCACAGGGGGGCACAGTAGTAGCTACAGAGGACTCTGAATTAAGGTCTGTTTTTCTTCTCTTTCTTCTTCACCCATCCCATTTTCTTTGCCTTGGAAAAGTCCCCAAAGCTCTTCAATGGAAGATGGCAACTGCTTTCGGGACTTCCCTGGTGGCCCAGTGGTAAAGAATCCGCCTTCCAATTCAGGGGACGTGGGTACGATCCCTGGTCAGGGAACTAAGATCCCACATGCCGTAGGGCAACTAAGCCTGTACGCCACAACTATTGAGCTCGCACGCCTCAATGAGAGAGCCCGCGTGCCACAAACTACAGAGCCCATGCACCCTGGAGCCTGCGTGCTACAACTAGAGAGAGAAAACACACATGCCACAACTATAGAGAAGCCCGAGTGCTGCAACAAAGAGACCGTACCCCGCAATGAAAGATCCTGAGTGCCGCAACTAAGACCCAACACAGGCAAAAAAACAAAGAAAAAAAAAAAGATATGCTCTCACAGACAGGCAAGACAATTCCTAGAGACGGTGTCTATTAAAAAAAAATTTTTTAACATTATTGCAGATTTTAAAAACTGTGCAGATAAGTTTGGCAATGCAGGGAAATAGGCACTCTTAAAAATAGTGAGGGACTTCCCTGGTGGTCCAGTGGCTAAGACTCCGAGCTCCCAATGCAGGGGGGGCTCAGGTTCGATCCCTGGTCAAGGAACTAGATCCCACATGCTGCAACTAAAGATCCTGCACGCCGCAACTAAAGATCCCACATGCTGCAACTAAGACCCGACGCAGCCAAATAAATAAATAAATAAATATTTTTAAAAAATAGTTAGTGGGAGCAAAAATGGGTATACTCTTTCCTAAGGGTAATTTGGCAACTCAGTCAAAAACCTTTCCTACATGAATACCCTTTAATTCAGCAACTCTGTTTCCAGGAAATATCCTAAGGAAATAATTATGTGTCAAAGATTTAGCTTTAAGTGCATCCATCACAGTACATTGCAGCATGTTACAGAAAAACTGGAAACAACCTAAATGCTCCAAAGTGGAGGATTAGTAAAATAAATTATGTTCATTCTATAATGGGTATTCCATCATTTAAAATATCATTGTGGATAATATAGATTTGTACAGATGTTTACAATATATTGGGTAACAAAAATAAGTGAAAAAATAACATGCATAAGACAATCAAAATTTTGTTTAAAAATTATAAAAATATACTATTTTTCATTAAATCTAAAATGCCACCAATTGTTAAGATTTTTAACATACCACCAAGAAAGAAAAAAATGCTGCCAATTAAACTATGACACTCCAATGTTTGTAAATCACATCTTGATTTTAAAGAAGTTAAATGTGAAATTAACATGCATATCAGAATCTACAAAACATGGGGGCAGGGGGATCAGGTATGCGTGTAAAATTTTTACAACATCAGAGAAAGGAAGTATTTCAGACAGACACAAAAGGCACGTGAAAAAGATGAACAGATTTGGCTATCTAAAAATTTGAACTCCTGTACAATAAAAAGCAACATAAAAAAGTGAAAAGACAAGCCACAGACTGGGAGAAAATATTTGCAATGCACATAATTGAGAGGGGATTAGTATCCAGCATATATTAAGAAATCCTGCAGATTAAAAAAGACAGATAGCAAACAGAAAAATGGATAAAAATATATGAATAGACAATTCACAAGAAAGGAAACTCAAGAACCAAATTAAAAAAACATGTAAGAAGAGGTTTTCAAATTAAAACCAGCAAGAGATACCCTTTCACACCAATCAGACTGGCCAACATGAAAAAAAATCTGACAATTCTAAGTTTTAGCAGGAATGCTATGCGTGCTCATGGGAGCATGAACTGGTGAGCTGACTCAAAAAGCAATCTGGGGCTTCCCTGGTGGCGCAGTGGTTGAGAGTCTGCCTGCTATTGCAGGGGACACGGGTTTGAGCCCTGGTCTGGGAAGATCCCACATGCCGCGGAGCAACTGGGCCCGTGAGCCACAACTACTGAGCCTGCGCGTCTGGAGCCTGTGCTCCGCAACAGGAGAGGCCACGACAGTGAGAGGCCCACGCACCGTGATGAAGAGTGGCCCCCGCTTGCCGCAACTACAGAAAGCCCTAGCACAGAAACGAAGACCCAACACAGCAATCAATCAATCAATCAATCTTTAAAAAAATAAAAAACATTAAAAAAAAAAAAAGCAATCTGATAGCGTCTACTAAAACTGAAGACCTTCATCTTCCTACAAAGAAGAAATCCTAGTTCCAGTACTTGCACTGAAGAAACGAACATGCACACAAAAAGGCATACACAGAAAAAACTTCATTGTAGCATTGTTTATAAAGGCAAAGATGTAATTATAATATAAATAAACACAAATATAAAATGTTATTTTTTATATTTTACATTTATATGATATAGAATATACACAGTAAATATAAATAAATTTTAATTATAACATAAATAAAATTTTACCTATTCATACAACAGAAGACCATATGGCAGTTTAAATGAATGTACCAAGTTCCATGTATCTCTGTATATAGGGAATGGGACCGGGGAGGGGTTCACAGGGACTTTCAACTTTATTGACAGTCTTCATCAAGAGGTTAAAAAACAGGGGGAAGGTTTATAGCAAATGCAGCATAATGCTAAAGTTTGATACGGCTGGGTAGGGGAGCCCACAGGTATTTCTTATATTACTTTCTATTCTTATCTGCATGCTTAAAATATTTTACAATTAGAAAGTAAATTTTAAAAGCACATACCCTAAGACTGTCAAAAAATTTTGGTAGATGTGTGTTGACGTGTACATGTCTGTATATGTGGTCTTGGGCAAACTGCTTAAGGTTTCCTCATTTGCAAAATAAGGGTGAAAGTAGCTACTACACAGAGTGCTGTGAAGACCGAAATAACCCACGTATGAAACCTAGCACTCCCCAGCACTCTGGAAACATTTAACACATGTTAACTCTCACCAATGATCAGGCAAAAAAATACACAAGGTGCGTGAAAAGCACCAGTGGTCAAATCTAGGTGGGTGTGTGTTTGTTATTGCTGTTGTTCTACTTCTTTCTTCTACTTTTTTTTCTAAGTTTTCCAAAAAAAAAAAAAAAAACCTGTAAAAAATTGTAAGAGCTATTGAGAATGAAAATACTTATCCAGTCATTCAACAAACACTTCTCACTCCAGCTCCCTAGGAGCCAAATACTATGCTAAGTGCTGGGAATACAAAAACCCAATAATCCCAACTCCTGACAAGCTCTCAAGAAAGTGTAGTAAAAAATGAAAATTCCTAATTATACATGAATACATACATATAGCAGGGCGAGAACTTCTCACGGGCCAGCCCCAACAACAGTAGAATCTTTGGAAACAAGGCTTTTGTCCTGAGATGAGGAGGAGGAAGCCAGGAACATGTATTATCTGGCATTACCTAAGCATGTAATACTCCCTGCAGAGTCAAGAACTAAACCATACTACTTAGCAAAAAGGCACAGATTCTCCAGTATAATCCTTTAATCCTTTGCTACTAAAGTATGGTCCATGGCTCAAACTGTTACTATTCAGCAACCAGAAAAGTACAGAAGCTTCTAGATGTTTAGAAACTTTTGGACCAATTTGACATTGCCACAACATCCAAATATGTGATCTGTAGATCTGCCTCACTGAACAGAACAGAGGACAAAAGTAAAGGTTCATAAGAGATTGAAAAAAAAATTAAAACAGAACAAACAAAACCAGAAGGAAAAAAAAAACAAAACAAGGACTAGTTCTTCACAGACAGTTTCAGAAGCACTGCTTTAAAACTCCTTGGGTAAGGATCTTTGGCTAGCGCCAAAATTGAGTTTGGAATGAAATTCAATGGCAGCAGCTGGTTTATAACTTAGCAGAAAAGCTGCAAATTCCAATGTCTCTTAAAGTGTCTCTACAAAGAAAACATCAAAGAACCCTTACCAGGTTGTCATCCTTGATAGTGTGTCAAGGACCACCTGGAGAAAGGACCTCTGGGTCTCCATTACTGGGCCTGGGGGTAGGGGAAGATGGCAAATCAAACAGATCCAGAAATCACCCTCCTCAATTATTTCTACTCTGAGGCAGGAAACGGCCAGGGCAGCCAATGACTGCAAGAGGAGAGGGATGGTGTGAAGTGGCAGTGCTGAGGTAAGTCGGCAGAGTCCAAACACAACGGCCTCCCTTATGTAAGAAACCGCAGCACAGCGCGGGCTGCCAGGGTGAAATAATGTGCCTCTGTGTGAGAGGGCCTGGGCGAGCTGCAGAGCCTGGGACGCACTTGGAGTTTATCTAAGCCATGTACACACGGTCTGTTAATGAGCATTTGGTCCCCAAAGTGGGCTCCCTGCTGATAAAAACCAGATGCAGGCCCAGCTGATCAAAGTGGCCTCCCTCCCCACTGCCCACTGCCTGGACCACTATCTCACCATGTCTCCCGAGCCTTCCTGGCACCCCCTCCTTTAACGGACATTTGCCAGCTGAAAACACCATGCCCTTCCAACTAGCTTCTTTCGTGCTAATTAAATTAAAAGGTAGGGAAAGCAGGAGGGTTTGGAGACAGGGAGAGAGAGGAAAGGGATAAAGGGTGTTCTATTTGGATTTATGTGGCCCAGTTTTTGGTGGCCTTCGGTCAGTAAAACACACAGACGGACGTGACATCTTTATGTCCAGTCTCATCTGCTGCAAGTTTCAGAAAGGCAATGCAGCAACTGGAAAAATAAGCCCTTGGGATCCCCAAATGAACTGTGCCCGATCCCTCTGTAAAGGCGATTGAGAAGGTAAGGTTAGAAAGAGACAAAGTCAGCTGGATGCCATGAAAAAGCAGTCTAGCATGGCTCAGAATGCCTTAGCAAAGGGGAGACATGGTCCACAGGGTCTCCCAGGGCGTGAGGACCCCTAGTGAGCAAGGAGGAGCATCCTGACCCTGTGAGAGATTCATACTTGAACCCAAAGCCAGACAACCTAGCCTAGTTAGTAACCCCTTAGGGTCTTGTTCTTGGGAAGAAAATGCAGTATTCCTGTCATAGTTCCTCTTTATTTGAGGCATCAAAGAAGCAGAAAACATTCATCCAGGTGGAGGAAAAAAAAAAAAGATGGCATTTAAATCGATTCATTAATTCACTACAAGTGTGTCTTGGGGGCCGACTTTGTGCCAGGCTTCTTGCCATCTTGGCGTTTACAGCCCAGCAGGGCAGAGAGACGCAAAACACGCAATTACACGTGTGAGAAGTTACAGTACACAGGGTGGTCTGACCTTGTCTACCGGGGATCGAGGAAGGATTCCCAGAGGAAGTGCTGATTAATCTGAGACTTGAAAATGGATAGAAAGTAATGGACAAAATGGTGAGGAAGGTTTCAGAAAGGGTAACCAGCATGGCAGAGGGTCCCAAATCCAGAGAAAGTGTGGTACATCTGTCAAACTAAAATAAGTTATGGCTACAGCTTAGAGAGCAAAGCAAAGAATGTCTTCCATGGAAGGCTTGAGGGGTAGACGAGGTCCTACACTGCAGGGCTTTTTAGGTCTTATTAAGATTTGAGAATTTATCCCTGAAGACAATAGGAAGCCATTGCAGCATTCTAAGTGGTGAAATGTCATGCTCAGAGTTTTATTTAAAAAGGTTAAAAGTGGTCCCCTGACTCCTGAATGCAAGATACCAGAAATAACAAATATCATATATTAACGCATATACGTAGAATCTAGAAAAATGGTACAGATGCACCTATTTGCAAAGAAGAAATAGAGACACAGATGTAGAGAACAAACATATGGATACCAAGGGGGGAAAGGCGGGGGTGGGGGGAACTGGGAGATTGGGATTGACATATACACACTACTAGGTATAAAATAGATAACTAATGAGAAGCTGCTGTAGAGCACAGGGACCTCTACTCAATGCTCTGTGGTGACCTAAATGGGAAGGAAAGCCAAAAAAGAGGAGATATATGTATGCATATAGCTGATTCATTTTGCTATACTGCAGAAACTAGCACAACATTGTAAAGCATGTATACCCCAATTTTTAAAAAAATTTAAAAAATAAAAATAAAATAAAATAATTTCAGAAAAGTAAAAAAAAAAAAAAAGATACCAGGAAAAGGGGAATAACTCATCTTGTCTGAATCTCCTAAACTTGTAAATAAGCTAGGGCGGGGACGGTAGGTCTGTGAATTGGAAGGCTCACAGTGGAAAGTGCGCCCTTTCTGGCTTGCTGTCACAGAGCCGAGAACTGAAAGCCTGCCATCCTCACCGCCACACACTCAGCAGTGCCGGTGGCAATCTCCAGGCCCTGAGACAGCCCGCAAAGTACCGGAGCTTCCAGTGGGCACCTGGAAGTCCACCTGGGCTGGAAAACTGGGTCTCGGTACCCTTCTCTGGACCACGATACGTGTTCAAGTGGGGAGGGGCGGGCTGGGGGTGGGTAGGAGAACAGGCTTCTCTGAGCTGCTCAATCGCCAGACTCAGAATAAAGGGTGTTTTCAAGGCCTGGAGTTTTCCAGCTGCCTGGAAACAGGAAGAGCCCAATCCAGGAGAACAGTAACCCTCACACACGCCCTACATAAAGACGCGTTGAGCCATTAGCCCTAATTGCCTGTGACTGACACCAGGAGTGAAGCCCGCCCTCCAGGCATTTGCTCAGTGGAAAGCAAACAAACAGCTCCTGGAGCACCCGGGGAAGCCATTTTCTCTCCTTTCTGCCAAAATGATTCTGCCCTGTTCCCCCCAAGTTATATACAGATTTCAAATTATAAACCAAACAAAGGTCTTTCAAGTATTCCTTACCACGTAGGAAAGAGAAAAAAAAAAAGAACGCCTCTGTAGGGAGGAGTTACACACAAGCAATTGCTTATGAATCTTTTCACAAAATCAAAAACTTCACAAAAGACTTTTTGGAGCCACCTCTCAATACCCCCAATTCTCTCCGGGTTTGAGGTATTAAAAACTATTTGCAATATTTTTCACGTGTTCATTGTGGTTTATTAAGAAATATAAGTTAAGTTGTGTGCCAAATGCTGGGGATCGCAAATGCCTTCGGATTTAGGATTTTTTGCTTAAACAACAGGGTTTTCTAAAGTGGTTTAAGAACAATACAGAATGTTATACATCAAGCAAGAAACCATCCATCCTTCCCTTTTCCTCTGTGAATCACCCACGCACCACCACCACTGGCCAGACCATGGTGACTGTGGTGATATGGACATTGGTTTCCTCAGTACCAACTGATAACCAGGATGGGCATTGGGACCACAACGGGACTGGCCCTGAAAGTGAACAATAGTCCTGAGATAAGACTCTGTTTCCCAGTTCAGAACCGTCTGTTCCTTTATGGTTCCTTCATACCCACTTAAAAAATATCATTCACCAGGTATAACACCCACCATTGGGTGAGGGCTTCATATACACTGGCTTATTTGAGTCCCTTAACTTCCTGGGGAGATAGATATGCATGATTATTACCTCCACCTTACCGAGATGGTAAGTCACGCAGGCAAAGTCATAAAGGGTTGAGTGGCAGTTAAACCCAGATCTACTTGATTCCCAGGTCCATGCTTTTAATCTCCACTCGCTTTTGGCCTGCTGGGGCCGTCTTCTTGTCATCCAAGGCCTTCAGCATCAGATTTAATTCTGAACTAAAAGGTGGCTCCAAGAAAACCAGGAGCCCGCGCTAACGTCAGCCCCGGCCATGGGAATAACATACAGTAATATTCAGAGCCTGAAGTCCTCCATGGGCCGTTGAGATAAAATGCAAGGGAGAAAAGCTGTTTTCTAGGCAGGATCTAGGCAAATCCAGTGATGCTGGAGGGCAAAATGAGCTCCTTGTTCCATAAAAGCCACATTCTTTGAGTCAAGCTGTGCATTTCAAGTCACGGTATAAGGTACCATTGATTCTGCCCTAGATGATTTAGATCCTTTTCAAGATTTATGCAGAACGAGCAGTTCTCCCACACCTCCCTTGTTCCTATGCATGGCAGCCTCCCCAGAGACTACTAGCCACCAGGTAATAAATAACCATGTTGTTTCTGCCCTGGTGAAGGAGCCTCAGTTTTTTTTTATTTCAGGGGGTGGGGAGGGAGGTGCTGCTGTGGGACAGAAGGCTACTCACCCAGCAGGCAGAGCATCAGGGGCCTGGGCAGCCGCTGGGAGCTGCTGGGTGCCCGAAGTGCTGGCCTCCTCTCCTTCCTCCGGCGTGGCCGTGGCAGGGAGAGTCGCGGTGGCGGGGTTGGGGACCGCACTCGACGCCGCAGCAGGCGGGGACGCCACAGCAACAGCGGAGGGTCCTTCGGGGTCAGTGGCTGCAGTGGGTTCATCATTCACTGAAAATACAGGAACCGTAGTTTAGAGATCAACTCAGCGTTGTGTTCACATTCACCAGGTTTCTCGCTTAACGTGGTAACACAGTACCTACAAGGTGACTGTACATGTTACCTGGTGACGGCAAAAAGTTTTACAGAACATAACTTTGGAAAGGACAGCAAGTCAGTGAGGGCCTGCCGGAAGAAAAGTGGGAGATGGAGCTGAAATAAATAGATTATTAAATATTACCTCTTTTATATAACTTCACTAAATTTTTCTAACATGCCATGGTTACGTTTACAGCGATAAAAGAGGAGCAGGAAAAATAATGTACCAGGCAAGTGTGTTAGTGCTACGTGGAGCAAGGCCAAGGCCAAAGCCAAGTTTATAGGGTTGTATACTTTTCTTTGTCACTTGTCTGCTAGGCACAAATAGCACCTTCCTTCAAAAAGCTCCATACACACTAAGAGGTAGAAAACTTCCAATAATGTGCTTCTTCTTTTAAAGACTCATGCTCAAAGTGGGGGGCAAGGATTAACACCCTAGACGGAAAAGATGGGGCTGTGAGAGAAGGGACTTGTCTCCAAGGTAACAACAGACAAAGAGACAGAAGTGAAATAAGCTGATTCCTGAGTCTCCTCATTTTTCCATTCCTTTGATGATCACTCATGTTCACAAGGATCCCAAGGCACTGCAATATCCTCTCACTCAGAAAGGGATCAAACATGGTTTCAAAGAATTAAAATTCTTTGAAAATGGATAAGCCATAAACAGAGAATTTTCTACATATGTGATTGCATATGTGTACATGTACACTAGAATTTCATAGGAAAACCCCTTGGTTTAGCCTCATCTTCCTAATTCAGAAACTCTTTTTGCGGTTCCCCTAACAAATGGCTATCCAGATTGAACATTTCTTCTGACAAGCACCTTGTTACAGAGGTTTCCACTGTTGAACAGATGTAGCTGCCAGAAAGATTTTTCTTATGTTAAGCTGAATTCTACTAGATGGTTTTAGTCCCCACACCCCAAGCAATACAAAGTAAGTATCCGGCCACGCTGTTTCTCATTCACCCTCTCTATTCCAGTAAAAGGCCTACTATTTCTTTAATGTCTCTAGGTTACTCTCTTCTTATGACCTGGCTGCCCTCTTGTAGATATTTTCTTCTATTGCCTCCCATTTCTAAATAATGGTATCATGAACTGAACGTAATAAACGAGATACCATCAGACCAGCAGGGTCAGATTTCCAATATAAATGATATTAGTTATATTTATAGAACACCAGTATGTGCCAGCCAAAGTACACATCATTGCTTTTTGGATTATCTCATTTAAGCCTCATACACAAGCCCATTTTACAGTTGAGGAAGCTGAAGCTCGAAGAGGTTAAATAACCTGCCAAGGTCACAGGGCACCTAATTCACACCCCTGCTGTCTGCCTCCAGAGCCTGAACCCTCACTCACTACACTCTACTTCTCCCTCTCTGCGCATCCTCTAATGCAGCCCGGGATTATAATAACTCAGAAGGAACCACATGAGCCTGTTGGCTAACGTGAGACTGGTGGTCAGCTGAAACTAAAATTTCTTCACATGAGATGATGCCAAGCTTGATCTTAACAAACAGCAAAGAGCCTAGGAACTACCTACGATTAATTTAAATAATCTGCTTTCTCTTCAGTATATGAAATATTGTCTGGCACACAGACTAAATTAGTTGTTTAATAAATGACTATATTTTATGCAACTGATGTTTCCCCAACATAAATGCAAGAATTTTTATTTATATTCCTAGTCTATCTCGGCTGAGTTAGTAAAACACAACAGATGGCAATTCTTTTTATGCAAATCTATAAATTTTACTCAATTCCAATGAAAAAACCATCATGACCTTTTTGAGAACTAAATAAATTCATTCTAAAATTTATAAGTAAAACTAAACACAGAAGAATAGCCATAAAAATTCTAGAGACGAAGAGTCTTGTGTGCATGGGGTGGGGGAGAGGGGAGGAGATAGTTTTCTAAGGTATTAATTAACCCATATTATAAAGCTACAACAACTAAAACAATGTGGCACTGATACATGAATAGGCAGATGTCGATTAAATAAACAAGATAGTTCAGAAACAGAATTAAATACACATTGGAATTAAGGAATTTAGTATATGACAAAGGTGACATTTTAAATTCCTGCAGAAAAGACAGACTATTCAGTAAACAGTACTGTGACAAGTGGGTAGTGTACTGGACAAAAACTGAGATATATTCCTACCTCACTCCTTACATCAAAATAAATTCCAGATAGATCAGAGATTTTGACATAAAAAGTGAAATCACAGAGGAACCAAAGAAAATGGAGGAGAACAGTTTTATAATCTCGAAGTGGAAAAGACAGAATCTAAAAGTCATAAAGTATTGATGAATTCAACTACATTAAATTTTTTTTTAAATCTAAATGGCAAAAAACCACCATAAGCAAAATTAAAATCAAAAGAAAAACAACAAACTGGGAAAGATTATTATCAATTCATATTACAGACCAGTTGCTAATTTCTTTGATATGAAAAAAGCCTCTACAAAACAGTAAGAAAGGGACTTCCCTGGTGGCGCAGTGCTTAAGAACCCACCTACCAATGCAGGAGACACGGGTTCGAGCTCTGGTCCAGGAAGATCCCACATGCCGTGGAGCAACTGAGCCCGTGTGCCACAACTACTGAGCCTGCACTCTACAGCCCACCAGCCACAACTACTGAGCCCACGTGTCACAACTACTGAAGCCCACGCGCCTAGAGCCTGTGCTCCGCAACAAGAGAAGCCACTGCAATGAGAAGCCTGCGCACCGCGACAAAGAGTAGCCCCCCATCGCTGCAGCTAGAGAAAGCCCACACAGCAATGAAAACCCAATGCAGCCAAAAATAAATAAATTAATTTAAAAAAAAAAAACACAGTAAGAAAAAGACCAAAAATATGCAGAGACACTTCACAGTTAAGGAAATACAAATTACCCCTAAACATATGAAAAGATGCTCAACCTCAATTATGAGACAAAAAATGCAATTTAAGACTATAATGAAATGTCATTTTTTAACCTATCACACTAGCAAGAGTGAAAAATATTCAACCACACTGATAAGAATGTAAGAAAAACTGGATTTTCACATACTGCTGGTAGGAGGAGAAACTGCTAGAACCTCTGTGGAGTGCAGCTGGGCAATACCAAAAATTTAAATACAATAATTGGGAGGTGGGGGGAAGCTTGGGTGGGTACAGAGAAGAGAGGTTGGGGGGCCTACAGGTGAAATTAAAATGGCCATGAGTCAGTAACAGTCAAAGCCGGGTGATGGGTTCATTGTAATATTCCTTTATACTTTTGTACATATTCAATGTCTGTGGCACAGATGGAGTGTGTACTCCCATCAGGAGAGGCACATAATGTCTGGTCATTTCTCTTTTACAATGTTAGCAGCCACTGATGATTATTGCCTAAATCCACTAACTGGTAAAGAACCGAAAAATAGTAATATTCTAATTCTATCACACCTCTAAAGAGAAATTTCCCCTATCAACTATCTGGTTACCTTGAGGTTCAGTTTGTAAAGAAAAGGCAAGAGAATTGCTTGAGTCTTTCCTTTCATTTACCAGTTTTCAGAAGAATGAGTTGATACTCTCATGTCCTCCAAAAACAAACAGTGAAATTTTGCTCTGCTTAAAAATCATTATGAGTTCTTGGATTTAAATATATTTAAAGCATTTCAATCTTTTGTGATTATTGTTCTTATTGAAACTAAAATTGTCCCCATCTTTGGCTGGGGTTAGCACAAGAGGGAAGGGCCAAAGATCTTCAAGTTGGCTTCAAGTTCTTTGGAAAAAATTCTAAGATAATTAATAAGTGGGAAAGTGCAGAACACCATATATATTGTGCTACCATTTGTGTGTGTATGTTCAAAGAATACGCTTGTATATTCAAAGAATATCTTGGAAAGAATCATATGAAACACAACAGTGACTGCCTCTGGGGAGGGAAGGGGAAGCTGGAAGACCAGAATAGGAAGGAGACTTTCTTTACACTGTTTAAGCTTTTATACCTTTAAAGTGTTGACAACATATATGTGCTGCCTATTAAAAAATTTTTTATGAAATTGTCAACCAGGAAAAGAACAAAACCAGAGCCCTGCAGCGTGCCAGTGGAAAAGGCCGCCTAGTCAATACTATTTGGATCTGACCGTTCATGCCGCTGCAAATCTAGTTAGAAGGGTTCCCACCAGGACTGCATCTGTCCACAGAGCTATCCGAGAGCCTTTGATTCACCAGAGTAGTTCATCTGTTTAAGAGCTTTGTGGTATCTCGAGTTTAGATTTGGAAACAGAATGTGAAAGCCAGATATCCTAGCATTGAAACTTTATGTGTCCATGCTTATACTCTCTGCTCTCAAAGACTCTGTATGTGTGTGTGTACGGGCAGACCTCAGAGATATTGCAGGTTTGGTTCCAGACCACCACAATAAAGCAAATATCGCAATAAAGCAAGTTTTTTGGTTTTCTAGTGCATGTAAGTTTTGTTTACACTATATTGCAGTCTATTAAGTGTACAATAATAGCATGATATCTTAAAATACAATGATACTTTATATTTTATTGCTAAAATGCTAACCATCATCTGAGTGAGTCGTAATCTTTTTGCTGGTGGACGGTTTGAGATATTGCAAGAACTGGGGAATTCTATGGTGGTCCAGTGGTAAGGACTCTGCACTTTCACTGCCGAGGGCCCAGGTTCAATCCCTGGTCAGGGAACTAAGGTCCCACAAGGCACACGGCATGGCAAAAAAAAAAAGAACAGAAACATTGCAAGAGTTACCAAAATATGACACAGAGACACGAAGTGAGCAAATGCTACTGGAATAATGGTGCTGGCAGATTTGCTTGATGCAGGGTTGCCACAAACCTTCAATTTGTAAAAAAAAAAAAAAAAAGAAGAAGAAAAAATGTAGTATCTGTGAAGCACACTAAAGCAAAGAGAGATAAAACAAAGGTGTGCCTGTATATACACACATGTTCTTAGAACATAAGGGCTTGAAACCTCAGAAGTTAAATCCAAACCATCGCAGCTTACAGTCAGAAGAAACCAAAGTTCAGATAATTCAGTTACTGCGCCATGGTCACCCTGGTAAAACAGTGACAGAGTGCCGCACTTGAGCCATGACTTCAAGTAGAGAGAAAAACTGGATTGACAAAGACGAGGAGTTACAATTTCATCGTGCCTTAGAAAATTGCTGTATTTTACATTTAAGCTCTATTCAGTATAGCCAGTGTTCTCTATTAATCATAATTATTTGATGTACACAGCTTATCTCCCCCAAAAGACAGCATCCTTTTTGAGAATGAGGGCAAATTTGTTTTCCTTCATTTTTTGCTACTTCCATTCTCTACCTACTACATTCTTGTCTCCACCCCTTTGCACACTTCAGCCCTCCTTCCCTAGAGGCTCTCCCCACCACTTCAGCCCAGACGGATCCCTTTGCAGAGCCCACAGCACCTGTGGTCTTGGCTACTCAACCACGTAGCCCCTGTGACATCTGCTGTGTTGGTATTTGGCTGACTGGGGCTTTTCAGCTTCTTCCCCTGAAACAGACTATAGGGCAGAGGCCTTATTTCATACTTTTTCACACTGTCATAGCGCTTAGCAAAATGGCATTCGATAAATATTCATTGCATAAATACTTGTTTAATAGGCCTAATAATCTAGCAAAAGATATCTGAAATAAAACCGCCTCACATTTGGGTAACACTATCACTTGCAAAGCAGGTTCTTTTTAAATTTTCTAAATTTTGAAATAGTTTAAAATTTACAGAAAAGTTACAAAGATAGTACAGAGATAGCATGCCTTTCATCCATGCCCTTCATCCATGCTATTACTACCTTGCTGAACTATGGCACATTTGTCAAAACTAAAAAGATAACATTAGTATATTACTATTAATTAAATTCTAGACTTTATTTGGATTTCACCAGGTTTTCCACTAATGTCCTTTTACTATTCCAAGATCCAACCCAGGATCCCGTGCTGCTTTTCACAAGTTCATTCTCATTAGCTCATTTATCCTCCTAATAACCCCATGAGGAAGGCAGTATTATTCCCATTTTACTGAAGGTAAAACTGAGGTTCCCAGAGGTACCACTCAGAGAGGTGTCAAGCAAGTAGCAGAACCAGCACTCAAATCCAGAAGACTATTAAACAAAAACAATGGAAGGAGGCGGGAGGAGGAGAAATGAAGATGGCTTAGATGGCTTTCCTGTGTGGGAAAGAAAAGCTGGGTACCAAGATGAGAGGGTAAATGGGGTAAGGAGGTAAAATGGCTGATTTCTGCAACTGTGGGTATTTCACAAGGTTCCCTCTGTGATGTTGGTTAAACATTCTAACTTTCTGAATCAGATATTCATTCAGGACTAAGACACACTCTAGTCACAGTTGGCCAAAAAAAGATCAGGAATTGGAAATTCTTTTTCTTAATCCTAGACAGGCTGCCAGCTCACTGTGTGTTCCAAGATCTTTAGGTGTGTGTGTGGTGTAGCACAGACTCTCACTGGACACACAGGTCTTTTCAGCCCCCTCACTCGGGCATGGAGAAGGAGACTGCCAACAATGGAAGCTTTTTAAACTGAAGATCAGCTCGTAACATACGATACATGGTAAAGCAGTCAGTATCTCTCATCCGTGAAACCCAAGCAATGCCTTCCAATGCAATCGATCAACTCAGCTCTTCAAGGGAGCGGACCAAAACTAGAAAAATATTTCTTAATTAGCATGACACAGGCTGGGTGAGGATTATATTTTAAAAAGCAATTAACTTAGATGGAAAAAAGAAGAAAAACTTAAAAATGGATAAAGCCATACCATGTCACCTGACGGGAAAGTTCAATCTTTCCTTGGTCAATATGTAGATTCATACAGTTTCCACTTACATTCCACCATGCTTCTAAGCATTCAAAGTCTGAAATTTGTTTTGAAAATGTATAAACTATCAAAAAATATCATGGAGAAAAAGCAATAAGGTGGGACTAGCCCTTCCAGACATTAGAAAAACATCCTATAACATGTCGATAATCAAAATCACACAAGACTGGCTCAAAACCAGAAATAAATGGGATAAGTAAAGACTCCAGAAATGAATACTCACTGCGTATAAGAATACAGTAAGTGATAAACACTGAGTAAAACCACAGAAAGAAAAAAAGTAATGAATGTTTACAGGATAATAGGACCCTGCTATAGAGAAAAATTGAAACCCAGCTTTCATTATATTTTTGTATGTATAGATACAGATAAACCAGTATAATTTCCAGTGGGATATTTTTAACATGAAAAAAAAGTAAAGCAGAAAATATTTATTCCATCTAGAGACAAGAGAGAATCTTTTCACTACTGAAGCAAAAGTTAAAATTACAAATATTAAAAAAATGCTCAGGGACAATTTTTTTTAAGTTTTTAACTCCTTTGCTACAAAAACCACAGAAAATGAGATAAAAGGCAAAACAATGATATGGGGGAAAACTTATAATCATACAAATAATAGATAAAACTTGTACCTAGATACTTCACACCCATTAGGATGGCTAGTATGGGAAAAAAAACCAAAACAAAACAAAACAAAAAAAACAGAAAAAAACAAGTGTTGGCAAGGATGTTAAAAAATTGGAATGCTCATTCACTGCTGGTGGGAAAAGACAGTACAGCTGTTCTGGAAAACAGTTCAAGGGTTCCTCAAACGCTAAACATAGAATAACCCTATGACCCATCAACTCTACTCCAAGGTATACAGCCAAAAGAATTGAAAGAACAGACTCAAACAGATACTTGGACACCCATGTTCACAGCAGCATTCACAATAGCCAAGGAGTGGACACAACCCAAATGTCTATCAACAGATGAATGGATAAATTAAACATGGTAAAAACATACAACAGAATATTATTCAGCCTGAAAAAGGAATGAAACCCTGACACATGCCACAACGTGGATGAATCTTGAAAACATTATGCTAAGTGAAATAAGCCAGAGACAAAAGGTACCTAGAATAAGCAAATTCATACAGACATAAAGTAGAACGAAGGTTACCAGAGGCTGGGGCTGGGGGGTAGGAGGAAGGGAGAATGTTTTTGTGTAAAAGGTACAGAGTTTCAGTTTGGGATGATGAAAAGGTTCTGGAAATGGATAGTGGTAAAGTTGCACAACACTGTGAATGTACTCAATGCTACTGAATTATACACTTAAAAATGGTTTATATGGTAAATTTTATGTTATGAGCATTTTACCACAATTTTATTAAAAACCTGTACTTAGACTATATAAATCTCTAAAATAAACGTCTATAACTCCATGAGACAAATAACTGAACACCATGAAAAAAGTCGCTTAAGAGAAAAGCAACTGATAATTGTAGAAATGCAATGAGGTAAAACGATAAGGTGGCACCCAATACCTGTTAGCAAGATGACAAAACAGTATTTACAAGGTCAAGGGAAAAATAAACCTCATATGCCATGAGGAAAATTTTACAGTGCCCTGGGATGTATGATTATTTCAAACCTTTTGGAAGGCAATCTGGTAACACACTTTAGATTTTAAAAATTCGCATCCTTTGACTCAAGAGCTCCATTCTGGAAGAAACAAAGTTGTGTGCAAAGATGCTTACATCAGGATTTTGTTTTACAAAAGGGAAATACACAAGGACTGCAAAATGGTTATATGAGTTATGGCATATAACTGTGAAACAGTATGAGGCCACTAAAAAAAGGTAAACAAGAAGACCGCTGATACATGGACACGTGTAACAAAAATAATGAAATGGAAAAAAGAATATCTATCCACGCTGCATAATTATAACCATATGAAATTATTCGCAGAGACAAAAGCTAACTTTGAGAGCTTACTATGTCCCAGGCACTGTGCTAGACATGCTACATGTTTTATATAATTTATTCCTTATAACAACGCTATGAGATATATAATCTTGTCCTGATTTTATTAATGAGAAAACTAAGGCCCAACTAGTCCCTGGGTCTTACACACATGCTATACACCGGGGGCAGAATCTGACTGCAGTCAGTGTGACTCCCCACCTTACATGCATGGAAATCACATTTAAGGGAGGAGTTAGTGAGAGACGTAATTTTTTTTGGGGGGGGGGGTAAAGTTTTCAAGAAAAAATTAGAAAGTAAATCATTGCACACAAGTCTCAATAAAGTGCTATACCATTAGCCTAGCCCTTGATTCCACCACTTCTAAAACTCAGAAATATTATATTTATACAGACAGACCGCCATTCACTTTCTTTTTATAAAAACAGATACTTTACAGTTGTGACGTGAAAAAAACACCTGGAAGTCAGCTCCGTCTTTGCCCCAAATGTCTTTTTCACGCATAGCTGCAGAGCACAGCCAAAAAGGCTTGCTAAATAAATCCTGTATGTCTCTGGAAACATTTCCTGGAAGCACGGCTCTCTACCACCACCATTCTGGAACTGGTCCTCGCAGTTCGAACAGCGGTACATGGAGGTGTCCATATACCTGTACGTCCAACAGGGATGGAGATGTCCTCAATCAGAGCCTCAACCCCCTTCTAGTTTTACGCTACCAAAGAGGGGGGCTTCTGTCTGCTCCCCAAAGGAAAGGTGAGATCTTTCTGTATCCCTTGGATAGACATTAAAAAGCCTACCAAGTCCAGGCTGGCTGTGAGCCAAATGTGAACCGTCATCAGAGCAGAAAGGAGAGAATCAAGATAGGGGCCAAGGCCTCAGTATTTTAACAGGTAGAAATCCCTAACATGTAATGACTGTCCTTCACAGACAGGTTTGGGAACAGTTTGGGCATTTAGACACAGCACCATAAAACGTCTCCAAGGCAGCTTGGGGTTACAGATATTTGGCTTTCGGAAGACGCGGCTGGCACGTGCCTCGTCTGCTGAAATACATAATGTTCCTGGAGATAAGGACAATACACAAAGGTACCTAAAAATAAGAGTAGGGGAAACACAGACCTGTTTAAATGTCCAAGGAGAGTTACTCAAAGACCATCACCACAGAAAGGCAATTTACCCATAGGTGTTTTGTTTTTTTTTTTTTGGGGGGGGGGTTGTTTTTTTGGGGTTTTTTTGGCTGTGCCGCGCGGCATGTGGGATCCTAGTTCCCCGACCCGGGATCGAAGCCGCGCCCCCTGCACTGGAGGCGTGCAGTCTCAACCACAGGACAACCAGGCAAGTCCTACCCATAGTTTTTGTAAGACAAGCAGAGATGGCTGGGGGAGACCAGCATCACAATAATGGAGGCCCCTGGAAGAACAAAGTGGCTGGTATCACGCCTGTGGCATCCAGGAAACAACGGGTTCCAAAGCCAGTTCCCCTTGCCCGTTTGTGAACACCGGCCCTCATCTATGAGTGACTTTTTTTTCTCATCACGCCACATGGCTTGTGGGATCTTAGTTCCCGGACCAGGGGTTTAACCTGGGCCCTGGCAGTGAAAGAGTCGAGTCCTAACCACTGGACCACCAGGGAATTCCCACAAGTGACTTATTTGCTTAAGAGAAACATGTTTACTGGTGCTCGCGGAGCTGCATACAGTATTCTGTAACTCAGTCCACGGCCACCACCTTGCCGTCCCCGCCACACAAACGGGAAGCCAGGCCACCCCTGGCTTCTGTAACTGGCAGTTCCAGCACTTGGACACGGTGGTTGGCAAAGGAGCACCAGGCAGGCTGAGACGGCTACCGCTATGCTCCTCACCTCCAGCTCATCCTCGTCCTCAAGGCTCGGGGCGAGCTAGCTAACTCAATTCTTGTGGGCAGGTCCCGAACTCCAGGGAGAAAATCAGGCCACTGCACACACAGTGAGCCTTGCAGGACACAGGCCACTCCGCCCTGCAGTCTGCCGCAGACAACAGTATAGCCGAGCGCCCTTAGCTATCAAAGGGGCTCTGCAGCCCTCATGCGCTGCTGCGAGAGAACTAAAAGTCATTAGAAAGTAATCCCAATCGATTTCTCCTGCTCAATAAGTTTGTCACACAAAGGGCAGGAACAGTACCATGGTAACGCTTATGTGAAGAAGCTTTGCTGCTCTGAACTTCCCGTCCTTCCTGCCACACCTCTGCTATCACAAGCATCTACAAAATTATTTCAGTGTCTCTTACTGATTTAAACACCTGCATTTCCCCCACCTACAGCTTATCAAAGCAAACGCCCGAGTCCCTTCCCAACTGCCCCAAATTAAGACAAATTACCAAATGACCAGCAGTCACGAAAGATATGACAATCTTCAAGATGTTTAGGAAAAAAACCTTTTTTTTGGTCCTTTCCCCTTTTTAATTCAACACTGTCCGGATGAGACAGAAGGAAAGCATGACAAAAATGGATTTGTTCTGAAATAGGTCGTTCTCTTCCCACTTATGGGGAAGCAGGATCAAGTGCAGAGAAGTTCCATGTGGATGTGGACGCGCTATCTACTCTCAAATGGAACAAATACTCTCAATGGAACAGCCACAGGAGGCCCCCCAGTGGCAGCTGGGCTTTGCTCCTGGTCCGGCATCCCAACCCGCTCAACAGTGCCGCCATCTTCTCTAAGCCAGCTCTTCACAACAATACTTAGCCTTCTTTCTCCCTAGTCTGATTATTCCCTTAAATTAAGGAAATGAAAAAACGTGTCATGTGTAAGTAAGATATCGTCCCGCTCGCAAAGAAATCCAATGTTGATAAGAAATGAGTTTAACACTCTTGCACTGTTGGTGGGAATGTAGATTGATACAGCCACTATGGAGAACAGTATGGAGGTTCCTTAAAAAACTAAAAATAGAACTACCATACGACCCAGCAATCCCAATACTGGGCATATACCCTGAGAAAACCATAGGTCAAAAAGAGTCATGTACCAAAATGTTCATCGCAGCTCTATTTACAATAGCCAGGACATGGAAGCAACCTAAGTGTCCATCATCGGATGAATGGATAAAGAAGATGTGGCACATATATACAATGGAATATTACTCAGCCATAAAAAGAAATGAAATGGAGTTATTTGTAGTGAGGTGGATGGAGTTAGAGTCTGTCATACAGAGTGAAGTAAGTCAGAAAGAGAAAAACAAATACTGTATGCTAACACATATATATGGAATCTAAGGAAAAAAAAAAGGTCATGAAGAACCTAGTGGCAAGACGGGAATAAAGACACAGACTTACTAGAGAATGGACTTGAGGATATGGGGAGGGGGAAGGGTAAGAGGTGACAAAGAGAGAGAGTGGCATGGACATATATACACTACCAAACGTAAAATAGATAGCTAGTGGGAAGCAGCCGCATAGCACAGGGAGATCAGCTCGGTGCTTTGTGACCACCTAGAGGGGTGGGATAGGGAGGGCGGGAGGGAGGGAGACGCAAGAGGGAGGAGATATGGGAACATATGTATATGTATAACTGATCCACTTTGTTATAAAGCAGAAACTAACACACCATTGTAAAGCAATTATACTCCAATAAAGATGTTAAAAAAAAAAAGAAATGAATTTAAATATCAATACTTTTTATTTCTGTACAAAGGAAGATTTCAGACGAGCACAGTCACGTGGAGAATGACCTTGGCTGTACACACTATGCCTGAGAGAAAAGAAGACGGGTCATGGAAAGACTGATGGATTCAAATTCCATCTTAGTGTGGGAGTCTCTCTCGCCCACCCTGCATCCTGACACAGCAGGCAGGGTCCCGACTCCATGTGAGAACAAGTCAGAGGCCATGCTTTGGTCTGGGCTGGTGCTCTGTGCTGTCACTCACCTGTGCCATTGGCCAAGCCACTGTGGCTTGGGTTCTTGAGGGGCTGGTGCTGCCGGCTGCTAGTACCGGGGCTCTGCTCACCAGTTGCTGTGGCTGTTCTGGCTGAACCACCTGAATGTCTGTGTGTCCTGGGGGTTCAAAATATAAAGCAGACAGACATAAGTCACTGTGAAAAAGACAGAGGTGTGCCCCACCTAAGTCACCGTATTCCCTCTCTTGCTATTTATGGGAAGTAAGCCGTGTAATAGTCGACAGAAGCTGGCCCTGAACAGAGAGACCCATGTAAGCTTCCTTCTTGGTAAAAGCACAGAAGGCAACTTTGGGTAAACTTTTCCATTTGAAGTAAACAAATCCAGAGTGAATTTCCCCCACATCTGAAATAATTGGCAAAATATCCTGTGACCATGACGTTATTTTTATTGGGCTTGAATGTAAGAGATAAACAAGAATCACTGAACAGGCTACAGATGACATGTTTCTCCCATTAGCCAAAAAAGAGTCCAAAACTTATCCAAATCCATTTTCTCTATGGCTAGAAACATGCTTGCCTTGGGAATAAAAGTCAAGGGGCATTAGACAACTTCAACCAATGTGTATGTTGACATGTTTTATCTAGAAAAGGTGATTCAACATCCATGCAAGTAAATGAGGAACAAATGCAGAGAGGGATCTGTACCACAAGGAAAATGGTGGAATCCAGCAGCAGAGGCTATCTAACATCTTCAGAGGACACAAGGCAACAGGCAGTACATGTTCTCACGGTCCTGTCGTAGCTTGATTTCATTCACTCGATGGAAATGTCTAAGCTTCCCTGCCTTTCTCAGTTTTGTCACAGGAGATTATTCTACTTCTTACTCATTATATACTACTTTTCAACAGTGAGATGATTTAAGTACTACCCAGTGAAGAAAAGACCACCCCTCTCCAGGCAGAGAAACAGAGATCCAGAGAACAATTTACAACCACGGGAATCGGGGCAGTGACAATACCACCAACAATAAACGTGAAAACAATGACTATGGAAGAATTTAATATTCATTGAGCTGGAATATTATGTTCCAGGTACCTGTGGTGTGCTGTGCACTTTGCATATATTATCTCATTTAACATGGCAACCCTAGAGGTAGCTTACTATTATCATGCTCATTTTAAAGGTGAAAACAGACACCGAGAAAGTGAGCAATGGAGCAAAGACTCGAAACCAGGTGCTCTAAGGTCAAGAGCCCACGCTGTCTGGTTGGAGGCTGGGGGTGGGAAGCCTGGACTTAAGCTGAATCTCTTCCAGGCTATTCATTGGTCACTTGGTCAATGGCAAGACGAAGACCTCTAATAGAAAGCTCCCAGAAATAGTCACAAATGTAAAAAATAAACTTATGGTTACCAGGGGATAAGCAGGGGAAGGGATAAATTGGAAGACTGGGATTGACACATACACACTACTATATATAAAATAGATAACTAATAAGGACCTACTGTATAATAGCACAGGGAACTCAACTCAATACTCTGTTATGGCCTATATGGGAAAAGAATCTAAAAAAGAGTGGATAGGGACTTCCCTCGTGGTCCAGTGGTTAAGACTTCACCTTCCAATGCAGGGGGTGCAGGTTCGATCCCTGCTCGGGGAGCTAAGATCCCACATGCCTCGGGACCAAAAAACCAAAACATAAAACAGAAACAATATTGTAAGAAATTCAATAAAGACTTTAAAATGGTCCACATCAAAAATATGAAAAAAAAAAAAGATTGCATATATGTATAACAGATTCACTTTGCTGTACACCTGAAACTAATACAACTTTGTAAATCAACTATACCCCAATAAAAATTTTTTAAAAAATAAACAGCAACAATAAAAAAAAAAAGAAAGAAAGAAAGCTCCCCCCACTGGAAGGCTCCATACCCACCAGAACATCTCTGCTGGTGAGACATTCTGGTCCAGTATGTTGGGACAAACTTACAGCACAACAAACTGAGAGATTCCTAGAGGAATAAGAAGTGCCTCCACTGACTACCTTCTCCAACAAGATGAGTATAAACCAAAATGTTAACAGTGATTATCTTTGGACATGGGAATATGGATGCCTTTAGTGTTTCCTTTTGTGCTTTTCTAGGTTTTTCTGATTTTCTTCATTAAGCATGTCTACTTTTGAGCAAGGAAGAAACACGATTATTTAAAAAGAAAAAAAAAAAGTTTTTTCTTGGGGCCAAAACTACAAAAAAGAAAAAAAAAGAAGAAGAAGAAAAAGAAACCTAGCACACCCTGGAGTCCTTTGTACCTAAGGCTGCGTGGCAGTTAAAAACGGATAGAGAGAGTACGACTGAGCTGTGGAAATAAAGATTTAATTTGGACTCTCTTTTTCCATCTTATTTTTCCCTGAGCTAATTTCATAAATCAACGCTGTCAGTCACACCTCAGTCAAGAAAAATATCTCAGAGTCCCCACTCCATGGGAAGGAATATTAATATTGAGCACTTCACCATAAGTCTTCTTCGAAAGCAGAATGAGTGCAGACTGGTTCCAAAGGGAAAGATGGTCGTTTGCCACTGGTGAATGTGCGTATATGTGTTGAGGGCAGAGAGCTTGAGAGAGACCAAATTGGTGAATAGAAGGTTTATTTCAGACAAGAATCCCCTTAAAAGGACAAAAGAAGGGCTTCCCTGGTGGCGCAGTGGTTAAGAATCCGCCTGCCAAGGCAGGGAACACGGGTTCGAGCCTTGGTCCAGGAAGATCCCACATGCCGCGGAGCAACTAAGCCCGTGCACCACAGCTACTGAGCCTGTGCTCTAGAGCCCGCGAGCCACAGCTACTGAGCCCGCACGACACAACTACTGAAGCCCGCGTGCCTAGAGCCTGTGCTCCGCAACAAGAGAAGCCACCGCAATGAGAAGCCCGTGCACCGCAGCAAAGAGTAGCCCCCGCTCGCTGCAACTAGAGAAAGCCCACGCGCAGCAACAAAGACCCAGTGCAGCCAAAAATAAATAAATAAAAAAAAAAAAAAAAAAAGGACAAAAGAAGAAAAGCCTCTGTGATTTTGTACTCACAGCCCACAGCAGAGGGCTCACCCCCTCTGGGCGCAGCAGGCCACAGGGGGCAGCATAGAAAATGCTACACTCGTGTCACACACACACGGGCTCTGACAGGCCCGTGATTCCTTCTAGGTCCTGGGCTCCTTGTCCCTCTGCAGAGCAGCTGGGCATGACAACAGGGTGGGTCCCATTACTCTCCTAGCCCCTCCCTCCCTTCCCCAAAGGGGCGTGCGGTCAGAGTTGACAGAGAATACTTTCAGAAATGTTCAACCACTAATGACAGCAGCACACCCTGAATGACAGGCTGGTGCAGAGCCGGGATTAGCCTGTAAACCAGGGGCAGCTGGGACCACTTTGTGTGAATTGCCACCTCCCTGCCCGTGGCCCACGGCCACCCAGCTACCCACCCACCCCATACACACACACACACACACACACACACTTCCCCCAGATTCTTCTCTTGCCCTAAATCTGGAGCTTCCACTTTTCCCCTCTTGAATTACCTTTAAAGTAAGACTCTTAGAAGGAAGAGAAGGCCTCAATGTTTGAGGACAATCTTCTCTTCAGCAGTTTCCTCTCTGGGAGGTGACTCAACCCTTAAAAGATGGGACTGTGTTGTGATTAAAAGCTGGCCCAAAAGCTGAAACCACACACCATAAGCCAAAATAGTACCAGGACACAAGGGGGGCGATGGGGTGGAGATGAGCTGGGCCCCACCACAGGCAGCCTGGCTTCGGCTCTGCCAGTGACTTCAACCTTGGCCTGATCCCTCCACCATCTTGGGGGCGGGAGGGAGGAGCTATGCAGCCCCTGGGGCAGTCAGAAGAAGGCGGAATGGCAAAATTCCACAAATGGTTTTAAGTCACCTAGTTACAGAGATTCAGCTCTCACTACACCACGTGCCTCTCAAAATGCTGGTGTGAAGTTACCTAAGTTCCTCCCTCAGATCAGAAACTAAGACCCCCCCTAAGGAATGCCAGTCAAGGTCAGGGCCCTGGGATTCTCTCTCCACTCTGCAGAAAGAGAACTGATGCAGGTGAGGTCCCCAGGAGAGGGCTCTTGGCTGTCCCTTGCCATTCAAGCTTTGACATTCATAGCATTGGCCTCAGTCCTCAGCTGACCCTGAGAGCCACAGCCTCCAATGCTGTGGGACACCCTGCATTGCCCTGCATGAAGGCCAGAGAATTGCATTCAACCATTATTTTCTGAGCACTAGGCCCTGTTCTAGGGCTAGCAACAAAACAGAAAGAGTCCCTGACCTCAAAGAGCTTACATCTTAGTGGAAACGCAGTGATTTGTACTTCTGCTCAGAAACAAATTTGCATCACACCCTACAATGCCAGTGTGTGGGAGAGCCACTTGTCTAGTGAGTGAGCCTGCCTGATAACTTGGCATTGTCACCCAGTGCAGCTTTGTTGATCATCACATATGTAATAGTTTATGTGGAGTAATTAAACAAAACAAAACTTTGTTTAAAAAAAAAGCCAGCCCTAGCATCAGTAATGCAAATGAAAACAAAATGAAGAGTCAAAAAAAGTGATGGCTCACAAGACATGAAAACAAAAACTTTTGCTAAATTAAAAAATGAAATTCTAAATTTGGTGGTCACTCAGAATTTGGGATTGATAAATCTATCATATCCTTTATGAGGAAATGGATTTAAAAAGTAGTTGGTGGCTTCATCAAAATTTAAAACTCCTGCTCTTCCAAAGACACTATCAAGAAAATGAAAAGACAGTCCCTAGACTGGGAAAAATCATTTGCAAAATACCTATCTGATAAAGGATTTATTTCTAGAAAAAAAACCTCTCAAAACTCAATAATAAAAAGAATAAACCAATAAAAATAATCAAAAGATTTTAAAAGAGAAGATCTACAAACAGCAAATAAGCACATGAAAGATGCTCAACATCATTAGTCATTAGGGAAACACAAATTAAAACGACAATGAGGTACCATCACAGAACTGTTAGAATGGACAAAGTAAAAACAAAACAAAACAAACCCAAAAAATCACACACACACAAACAAAAACAAAACAAAAAAAAAACCTGACAGTAACAGTACTGGTGAGAACACAAAGCACCTGGGACTCCCAAACACGGCTGGAGAGAACACAACGTGGCACCATCACTTTGGAAAAGAGTTTGGCAGTTTCTTATAAAGTTAAACATGCACTTAGCATACGAACTAACAATCCTATGCCTAGGTATTTATGCAAGAGAAATGAAAACGTTTACACGAAACCTGTAGGCAAATTATAGTGACTTTATTCATAATTTCCAAAACCATAAACAACCCAAACTGGTGAATGAACAGACAGACTGTGGTACATCCACACAGTGAAATACTACTCAGTAAATAAAGGGATTGAACTACTGACGATGCAACAACATAGATGAATCACAAATGCATTATGCTAAGTGGAAGAAGACAGACACAAAAGGCTACAGAGTGTATCCATCCATTTTTATGACATTTAGGAAGAGGTAAAACTGTAGGGAAAGGAAGCCATTAGTATCTGCCAGTAGCTGGAGAAAGAAGTAGGGGCTGACCATAAAGGGGCATGAGGGAACTTCTGGGAGAGATGAAACTTCCAATATCTTGATTATGGTAGTGGTTACCAGACGCTATACTTTTATCAAACTGTACATTGCATAGGGGGCATTTTATTGTACACCTCCATAAACCGATCTTCATAATTTTAAAAAGCAATTTGTGTGTTTCAGTCACTGCAAAAACAACTCACCACGTGAGAAAAAATTAAAGTTTTAAAAGGCAGGTAACTCGGGACTTCCCTGGTGGTCCAGTGGTTAAGAATCCACCTTCCAATGCAGGGGACAAGGGTTCGATCCCTGGTCGGGGAACTAAGATCCCACATGCCGTGGGGCAACTAAGCCTGTGCGCCACAACTAGAGAGCCCATGCGCCGCAACTACTGAGCCCGCACGCTCTGGAGCCCACGCACCACAACTAGAGAGAAACCCACATGAGGCAACGAAGAGCCCGTGCGCCGCAATGAAAGATCCCGCGTGCCGCAGCTAAGACCTGACGTAGCCATAAATAAATAAATAAATATATTTTTTAAAAGGCATGTAACTTATGGTATGAGGATAGCCCCCTCCCAAAAATAAAACACCCAGAAAACAAGAACCTTGATGGGAATGTGATTCAGGCAATACTCAGTACTCTACAAACACTCTGTATTAATAAATATAGGGATTCTTCAAAGCCTGGGGACGCATCTCTCCCAAATGTCAAGAATTCGTGGCTGACCGGATACCGGGTGCCAAGCATATTTTTCTATCTTGGTAAAAGAGGCCCAGGATACTAAAGGGAGGTTCTTTGACCTCAGAATTCAGGCCCATTAGCTCAGCAAAAGAGAAGTTTCAGGGTAGAACTACTGATAGTGGGGTTTTCCTCCATTTAAATTCAAAAAAAAAAACAAACCAAAAAACAGATACAGAAGTTAAAAATTGCCTAATAATCTTAAAACTCTTCTCACACTCCAATCCAGGGAATCGATTTTTGCCTGGATGACTAGAACCAAAAGGGCGGCCCCTCCTCCAAGTCCTCTTAACTGGGCATTGTCTTTTAATAGCAGCATGGAAACAAAACTGAGTGAGGCTGGGCTGGTTTCCAGTAAAAGAACCAGAAAAAGAAAAAGGAAAAAAACAAACAAAAAAAAAACCACCAGCCACTTAAAATAGAAGCATGGAGGGAAAAAACTGGGAAGCGGTGATGGGAAAAGGAACGGTTTCCACCATTCAGAGAGGCGTCACTAAGCAAACTTGCTCCCACCTACAGCCGCCTCAATTCCTCCTTCTCATTCAAATGTGGACGGGGGCGGGGGGGGGGGGGGGGGGGTGGGAGGGGGAAGGGGGAGGGGATAAAAAGGAGAGGTGAAAAGGGAAAGGCGCAATTAGAGTTAAAAATGGGGCCATTCGAGTTATTCCAAGGGTAATTCATGGCTCCATTCCACATCCTACCTCTAGCTGCCAGCCTCAGAAATGACAGGAAAGGTAAAAATAAAACTGCTGCAAGTCCATTCTACGTGACAGAAAGACAAGTGATTTACTTTTGCCCAACCTGGAATATAGAGCAAACTTCTCAATGGTGGCAGCTTTCTGAGACTAAAAAAATTCATTTTAAGAGAGAAAATACAATAAATTTTGACTCACCTCATCTCATTCCAGGTTGCATGTTGGGCTTCACTAAAAAGAACGCTCAAACGCCCTCCCAAACCTGAAGGAGAGATGAAGTCCAGGGGAAGTGGTCACTGTCTCGTTCCACCCCACCCCTGCTCGGGGCAGGAGGGGATGAGCTGAGGTTCCTTGAACACAGAGGGCAGCCCCTGACTTGTTTGTCGCGTGTCCTGAGATGGTACAAGCGCATGGGATGCTCTAGCGGCTCAGGAGACGAGCGTGTTGGACCATCAGCCTCCACTGATGCGCAGGAGGAAGCTGCGCAGGGCTGACCCTGAATATGGAGCTCCAGTTTCTGCTACAGGTGGGCCAGAAAAGTATCTCCACCTTCTTCCTCCTGGCATCACATCTTGTTTGAACCTGGCCCAGCCCAGAGTGTCCCTGTGCTACAGCCCCAGACCTGAAAGGACCACAGGGGACCCTGTGGTACCAGGGATGACAGTACACGGGGCGTTATTTCTAAGTGTTCTGACAACAAGTCGCAAAGGCAGGGATTCAGCAGGAGGGAGGTAAGCTCCTAAAAGAATATGTTCAACGGACATTCCTCCAAACCTCCCTCTAAACTCCTCCCAAGGAAAATTCAGAGCCTTTGCTGATCTACTCGCCTGGCATCCTCTTCTCTGGACTCTTCACCCGGTTGGCTTCTCATCCAAATCTTAGTCTAAATGTCCCTCACCTCCCAAGCTGCACTAAATTCCCTTGAATTCTTTTCACACAGCATTCTAAACTTTTCCTTTATGGCACTTCCATTTGTGATTATATGTTTATCTGTTTAATGTCTGACTTCAACAAGGCCCATGAGGGTGGGACCTTGTCTGTTTTGTGTACCTTTGTATAACCAGCACCTAGAATGTGCTTGGCCCCAGAGTAGGCATATAAAAACATTTGCTGAATGAATAAAAGAAGCAAGCTCTCAAGCACAAAAGCACTCTTGGGCCTGTAATCTCTAATACTTCCCATGTTCGTAGCAACCAGTCCTCTCCTCCCCATCTCCCTCCACCTTTTTAAAGAATGGAATCCGTGCTGAGAGATGGAATCCACAATCTACCAGGTATTGAGAAGTGTCAGAGCTAGTGTCTTCCAGAAAGGTTAGCCCTCAACATCATGTAAAAACATTCTCTAGCATCAGGGTGTACAAATAAAAATCATTTCATTAGACTCATTTTGTGCCAACACGTATACTAAAATTGCAAGACAATCTTCAAATCCAACCAAATTTTATTTACCATGGGTTTTTTTGTTCTAGCTATAATTTTCAAGTGCTCTCCAACAGGTGAAGACTAGGCAAGTGATTAAATATGGCATTTAAGAAAGATACCTTCTGTGGTCGGCAGAATTTCTAAAATGCCCCTCCTCCCAAAGACACCCCACCCTAATGCCTAAAACTAGGGAATATGATGATATATCACACCCTTGATTATATTATTATATGGCACATGATATTACCATAATAATATATGATAATATTATGATATTATATGGCACAGCTGACCTTAAGAAAGGGACATGAGGGAATTCCCTGGTAGTCCAGTGGTTAGGACTCGGCACTTTCACTGCTGGGGCCCAGGTTCAATCTCTGGTCGGGATTGCCATGCGGTGTGGCCAAATAAAAAAAAATAAATTAAATGTATTTAAAAAAAAGAAAGAAAGGGACATCATCCAGATGGGTCCAATCTAATGACATAATCTCCTAAAAGCAGAACACTTTCTCCAGCAGTTGTCAAAAGTGGAGGGCAGAAGAGAAAACCAGAGAGATTCAAAGCACGAGGGAAATCTGACACACCCTTGCCAGCTTGATGATGAGTGGGGGTGGGGGGTACATATGAGAAGAAATGTGGATGGCCTTAATAAGGAGCTGTGTAAGGACCCAACTGAGAGCCAGCAAGGAAATGGGAACTCAGTCCTACGATGACTCAGTCAATGACTCGAATCAGCTTTGAAGCAAATTCTTCCTTGTCAGCCCTGCTGACACCTTGATTTTGGCCTTGTGAGACCCTAAGGAGACCAGTCAGCCAGCTATGGTGTCCTGGTCTTCTGACCTACAGAACTGTGAGCTCACAAATGATGCTGTTTTAAGCCCTAAATTTGTGGTGATTTGTTACACGGCAGTTGAAAACTAATAGATCCTCTCAGTACAAATAAATGTCAGTTTCCACAGAAGAAGATACTAATTTTCAAATATACGACTAGGTAATTCTTGCTGAGCACCCCACCTCACTCTGTTAGAAGGCCTTATACAGAGATGGAGATGCCCTATGGCATCAGTGCTCATCTCCTAGGGACGCATTTCCATGATCCAAATGTCCTTTATGAGACACGCATTCCTCACATTCAACCATCACTTGGGGATTTGAACAGCTATATATATGTGGGACATTACTGTTCTCAGAGGGTGAGTAAGTAACTCTCTTTCCTGGTAGAGTTCAGGCACATGGACTTCACACATTCTTTTTCCAAGCAAGACGTATTTATGTGTCAACTTATCCCTGATTCCAATGTTAACCTTAAAAGTTGCGAGGATTTGAGAAGAACAGTCCATGATAAGGGTTCAAAGTGCAAGTATCAATCATGAAGAAAAAAACAGGAGGAACAGGAAAGACGGAGCAGGCAGTGGGAACCCACCACATTCTTGGTGGTCCGGCTAAGCCTTGGAAATCACAAGGCCATCCTGATAAAAAGTCTCCCCTGTAACCTGTGCCCCTGAAACCGTCACTTCTCAGGGAGTCAGGGTGCCAAGGAATGTAAACCAGTAGGAAGACCCACCCCGAAGTCCTGGCAAGTGAGAAGCAGGAACACAAGACTCTTTCAACTCAACAAGGATTTACTGAGCTGCTGCTACGTGCAGCAAAGCACTATTCTAGGCCCTGGTAGGGACACAAAGATGCATAAGGTCCAGATGAGTTTGGCTGAGAACTCAGCACCACTCCCCCTGTACCCCTCCCCACCTCCAAAAAAAGGAGTGCTGTAGATGGAAGAGGAAAAACTAACTCCTCAGGAGTCCCCAGTTCACCATTCTTTTCTAAGTGTAAAGCAAAATTGTATGATGTGATTTAAAGTAAAGCTTTTTGCTTACTTTTTTTAAGGTAAATTTTTTAAGGTAAAATTTTAAAGAAAAAGAACCATGTCCTCATCTCCCCTTCTCCTTCACAAAATAACAATTATTCATACCATCTCCTATTCTAGACTTTCGCTAATCTCATGTTTAAAAGTGTTGTTGTTTTCTCATTTTAAAGTTGTACCTTCAAAGGCCATTTATAAGCACACAAAGTAGACCCAACACATAGATGTGCCATAAAAGTCCAAGTAAAGTCCAAGTCAAAACAGAAAATCTTCAGACAGGGAGCCTGGGTAGAAATTCTTGTTCTCTTTACACCGTTAGGTGCAGAATTTCACACTCCATTATCAAATAATCAGTGAGCCAAAGATACCTTCAACTCATCAAGACAAAGAAAAGGCAGGCCAAACACAGGCTTAAAGTGCAAAGTTAGCTTAGCAAAGGGAAACAACGAAGGCAGGACAGCTGGCAATTAAAAGGCAAGAAGATAAAAAGACAGCATCTCTGGAGAAAACTCCAAAGATATCGAGAATCACAAGAAACATAAATGGACTAACCGTGAGAGCTTAAAGATAAAAGTTATCATATTGGTTTGGGGTTTTTTTCAACCTTGTTTTTTTAATTGAAATATAGTTGTCATACAAATTACATTAGTTTCAGGTATACGACATAGTGGTTCAACATTTACATACATTCCGAATTGATCACCAAAATGTCTAGTTACCATCTGTTACCATACAAAGTGATTACAATATTATTGACTATATTCCCTACATCGTACATATGTCACCATGATTTATTTATTTTATAACTGGAAGTCTGCACCTCTTAATCCTCTTCACCTATTTTTCCCAACCTCCCACCCACCTCATACTATTTGTTAAAAATCCCATTAAATGCTGTTGCAAGCAACACCATCTAATATATAAGCATCCAAAAGGCTGAAACTAAATGTGTGGGGAAAAATATGCTGAGAAAATACAAAACAAAAGTAAGCTGGGGAAGCTATGTTAATGTCAAACCAAACAGATTTTTTAAATGATTTTTAAAATTCAGGCGTATTTATTAATACATATAGTCAAATTCACCCTTTTTAAGGGTGCAGTTCAGTGAGTTTTAACAAACGCATACAATCGTGTTACCACCACCACAGTCACGACATAAAACATTTCCATCGCCCCCCAAAACTTCTTGGTGCCCTTGGCAGTCAATCCCTCCCCTCAATTCCCAACACCTGCTGACTGGTTTCTGTCCTAATAATTGTGCTTTTTCCAGTATGTTATGTAAATGGAGTCACATAGAACGTAGCTTTTTGTGTCTGGCTTCTTGCACTTAGCATAATGCTTTTGAGAATCATCCATGTTGTTGTAGCCTGTTCCTTTTTATTGCTCAGAACAAATAAATTTTAAGAGAAAAAGCTCTAGAAAAAGAGAAGATCGTGAGATAAGGATAAAAGGTTCAATTCGCCCACAAGACGTACTTCAAATTTGTATTGTGGACAAAATAACCTTGAAATACGTAACGCAGAAATTCATGGGAATTCCCTGGCGGCACAGTGGTTAAGAACCAGCCTGCCAATGCAGAGGACACAGGTTTGAGCCCTGTTCTGGGAAGACCCCACATGCCGCAGACCAACTAAACTCGTGCGCCACAACTACTGAAGCCCGTGTGCCTAGAGCCCAACAAAAGAGAAGCCACCGCAATGAGAAGCCCGCTCACCGCAACGAAGAGTGGCCCCTGCTCACCACAACTAGAGAAAGCCCATGCGCAGCAACGAAGACCCAACGCAGCCAAAAATAAATAAATAAATTTATTTTTAAAAAAAGGAAAGAAATTCATGGATATAATCTGGCCCTACCTGTTACTGCTGTCACCTCCTATTTTCCCTTCACTCCCTCCACTCCAGCCAGACTGGCCTCCTTCAACTCCAAAGGCACACTCCCAGCTCGGTTCCTTTGCAAGAGCCATTGCTCTGCCCAACATTCTTCCCTGAGATAGCCTCATGGATAAATCTCTCACCTTCTTCAAATCTTTGCTTATAGGTCACCTTCTTAATGATACCTCTCTTGACTGCATTATATAATTGCACATCCTGCTATTGTGTAATACATTTATATTTTTTTTTCACGTGGATCAAATTTGTTTTTTAAATAATGAACATCAATAAAACCAGAAAAAAGAGGAACACTCTGGGATTCCACACTACTATAGATGCCAAGGCAGGTAACTTTTCCAGAAAGGACGAGTCCACAGGTGAAACCTGCAGACAAGTCAGCTGGGCTTTTGTGGCTGTAATTTTGGCAGAATGATAGCGGCGGATGCCAGAATGAAGCAAACTAATACACAAATAGAGATAAGGATGGGCGACCCAAAGAATATTAAGACTAATATCTTCATTATATTTTCAGTAAGTTATGGGTACATAACAACTTCAGGAACCCCTGTGGCATGTAGAGCGTAAAGCAATATAAATTATGTGCTTCAGTTCTGTGACTATTTTTACCTAACGCAAAATGAAAAACCTAAATATAGAATTGTTCCAGTGTTTGAAAGGAGTCGTTCTATTTAGGTTATGGAGCATGCCATCATAAAGACAGTCACTAAACCAAACCCCAAATCTCCACTTCCACAGACCTTGGCACTTTCAAAAGGAGACATCCAGTGCCAACAGAATCCTAAAGGAAAAGTCTAACCACCTCACCAAACCACAACCACAAACACCACGGCTTCAACAACCCTTTCCCCCACCATCCACATCTGTCCAAAGCATTTGCAGTCAGTTCTGTTCCAATCTTTGATCATCCCATACCCAAACTGCCCAAGCTCCCATGACTAAAAAATCCTTTCTCTGAGACCCATACTCTTTTTATTGGTTTCTCTCTAAACTCTTTCCCTTTCAATCACAATTTTCTGGGACTGAGAAGTGCTAAAATCCAGACACAGATCTAGTTAAAGTACAATAGAAATTTCACCCCGTCCCCTAAATCGTGGAGACACTTATATTGGCCCCGTTGTTCACCCTCAGGAATACACTTTGATTTGCTCTGTATCTCCTAAGTTTGTTTTGCTCTGCATTCCTCCTCCTATGGATACACTTTTAGAGGAATGACTCCGTCCCAGTTCCACAGAGCCTGCTAAGCACCAATCACAACCATCATGGGGGATGCCACCTTAAAGTGACAGCTTCATAAGCTGCTCCCCTCCTGCATTTCTTATTTCCATGAATGGCATCTCAATCCAAGAGGCTGGGAGTCCCCTATATGCCTCCTCATCCTCCACCCTGTCTCACTAGTGAGTCACCCAGTCCTGCTCAATGATTACACCTCCTAGGTCTTTCTCTTATTTCCTCCCTAATCTGCCACCACCCACAGCTAGTCATCCACTCCTATCTCACCAGTTCCCACAGCAGTCCTCTTATTGGCCCCTGAGTCTAGCCTCAACCACCACTGTGTCAGACATTCCTACCTTCTTCTATTCCACATGTGTCCCTTGTCCTGTCCCCTCACTGCATGAGCTAGAAAACTCTCAGACTACCACGTCCCTAGGTTCTGGAAGTGATTCAGGTTGCACCAATGAGAAGCTCTTGCAGGAGATTTGGAAAGCAGAAGAAAGGAAGAGACCACTCTTCTGGTGGTGGTGATGGCTGTCAGTAGTTCCAGCAGTCTCCCTGCTTCACTGCCTGGACACCACTTCATGCACATGCAATGGTTGGAGGGGCAGAAGTTTCCTGACATCTGTCTGGATTGCCACCACAGGACTATGACCCTGAAACCAAGGATGGGGAGGGGCTCATTTCTCCTCCAGCCCACCCAGTGACTTTTATAAAGACCTAATTCCCCATATTAAATCCCTTTCTGCTCAAAATACCTAGAGTGGTTTCTGTTTCCTGCAATGAACCCTAACTGATACAACTTCAAATTCATCCAGCAGATACTTACCTGAATAATTTACCACAGAAATAACACAACATGCCCTTGCTCAGAACTCAGTGGTTCCCTATCTCCAAAGAATAAAATCTGAAGTCCTCAGCAAAGCATAACCCTTTGTGAACTGGTCTCACCTTCTTACCATCTCCCACAGCCGGGATCAGCATTCTGTAAAGGGCCAGACAGTGAATATCTTAGGCTTTGCAGACCATATGGTCTCTGTCACACCTATTTAACTCTGCCATTGTAGCGTGAAAGTAGCCATAGATAATATGTAAATGAATGAGTATAGCTGTATTCAAATAAAATTTTATTTACAAAAAGAGGTGGTCAAGAGAATAAGAAGACAAGACACAGACTGGAAGAAAATATTTGCAAAAGACATATCTGATAAAGGACTGTTATCAGAACTCTTAAAACTCAACAATAAAGAAAGGAAAAACCTGATTTAAAAAATGGGCAAAAGACCTGAACAGACACCTCACCAAAGAAGATATACAGATGGCAAATAAGTATATGAAAACCTGCTCTACCGCGTACATCATCAGGTAAATGCAAATGAGATACCACTACGTGCCTATTAGAATGGCCAAAATCTGGAACACTGACAACACCAAATGCTGGTGAGGAATTCTCATTCATTGCTGGTAGGGATGTAAAATGGTACAGCCATTTTGGAAGACAGCTTGGCAATTTCTTACAAAACTAAATATACTCTCACACTCTTACCATACAACCTAGCAATTGCTCTCCTTGGTATTACCCAAAGGAGTTGAAAACACATCCACAGACAAACCTGCACAGGGATGTTTATAGCAGCTTTATTCATAATTGTCAAAACTCAGAAGCAACCAAGATTTCCTGTAGGTGAATGAATAAACCATGGTACATCCAGATAATGGAATTTTATTCAGTGCTAAAAAACAAATGAGCTATCAAGCCATGAAAAGACATGGAGGAACCTCAAATGCATATTACTAAGTGAAAGGAGACAAGTTTGAGCTACAAACTTTATGATTCCAATTATATGACATTCTAGAAAAAGGTAAAACTATGTAGACAGTAAAAGGATCAGTAGTTGCCAGGAATTAATAGGGAGGGAGGTATGAATAGGCAAAACACAGGAGATTTTTAGAGCCCCGAAAGTATTCTGCATAATACTATAATGGTGCATGCATGTCACCATACATTTGTCAAAACTCACAAAGTGTACAACACCAAGAATGAACCCTAATATAAACTATGGACGTTGGGGGATAAAGTCCCTCATCATCATTTGGGATAATGATGTGTCAACGTAGGTTCAACGATTGTAACAAAACGCACCACTCTAGTGTGGGATGCTGATAGCAGGGGAGGCTGTGTGTAAGTGGGGCAGGGGGTATATGGGAAATCTCTGTACCTCATACTCAGTTTTGCTATGAACCTAACACTGCTCTAAACAAACAAACAAACAGGTGGCAGCCTGGATGTGACCTGCAAACCATGGTTTGCTTCAGCTATCGTCCTGAATATCTATGTGTCAACATTACCAAATGACTAATATGTCCTCGAATATGCCAAGTTCTCTTTTTCTCCATTGCATTTTCCCACGCTGCTCCCTCAGCCTGAGTGACTTCCCTTACCCCCACTTCACTGGTCTGCGAACTCCTTACAAGTACAGCTCAAATGTGTGAGGTTTTCCCCTAAACCCCGCCAGGTAGATTCAGGTAAACTTTCCACTGTCTTCACTCACCATCACTATGGGGTCCATTGCACTAAAATGGAATTCTCACCTGTGTCTCTGTCTCCTACTGGATGCCAGTCCTCGATGTCAGGGGCCGTGGCTTTTCATCTTTTTATCACCACAACCTAGCTCACAGCCTGGCACTCATGTCTGTGGAACGAATATTGCCTCCAATTGCAGATACTTCAGATACTTGCCTTACTTTCTGGCACATACCACACCTCTCTGGGCTCATACAGAAGAAATGCCCAGTAAAGACCAATGAAATAAATGGATCTGAATAAATAAACGTACAATAGAGAATTCCCTGGCGGTCCAGTGGTTAGGACTCTGTGCTTCCACTGCCGGGGGCCTGGTCGGGGAACTAAGATCCCACAAGCCTCGCAGCATGGCCAAAAGCAAACAAAAAAAAATGTACAATAATGCATAATGCATAATTTTAATTAGCGCAGAATTAATAAGTTAATGTATAAATGAATGTGTAATTAATCTCCAGGATAACTTTTCGATGTCTGCCTTTGAGAACGCAGTGGGGCTCCTGTCCACAGTCTCAATCCTATTCCTTATACACCACCTGCTCAGAAGGGAGCCCTGAGAGCTCCTTGTGTGCAGGGACCGGATCTTAGTTATCAATGCAAGAGTAAATGAAGTACACGTATTCCTTTTCTTACTCCTTTCTCGTCCCCAGCAATCGTAGTGAGGCTACAGCTAGATTTTAAGTAACAGCTCTTGTGTGGGAGGCCTGAACTGTAAAGATGCTGGGTTCAATGTCATGCTGACAGGGTGACATCGCCACATGACTACAGCTCCGAATCAAGTAGCCTTTAGTCATCTCAGTGGAAGGTCAGGTGACAGTGGCCAACAATGACAGAGAGTGCCTGAAGGCTCAGTTCCTATCCACCCCTCGTTACCCCATTAGCTTTGCTTCCCAGTCCCCGCTGGCACTCCAAGGACTCCCAGCAGTGTTCCCAGCAGTCTCAGGCCCCGTTAAGTTTATTTTTCTTTCCTTTCTGGGCTAGGCTGTCTGCAGACACAGCTGATGAGCTATTTAGAGCTCACCAGAGCTCTTGCGCCTTTCTATGCCGCCGAGATTACAGCTCTTTTACATCTCAAGAGGTCACTGATGCCAAGGCAAGGGAGTCAATAAATCTGATATGTTTTCATCAAAGCAGGATAAAAAGGGAGAGAGGAAAGGAGGCTGGATGAAAACTTATTACAGGAGGGTCTGAACTTTCACATGTAAAAGAATCGTGTGGGAGCTTGTTAAAATCTAGATTCCAAACAACACTGCCCAGTAGTGACAGTTGATGGAGGAGGGAGGCCTGCAGCCCTTCACACCAAACACATGCACACACTCACGCATTCACATATACTCTTACAGTAAATATGTACATAATACATAATAAAGAAAAATTAATTATTTAAGCCCCTGTGTCTAGATTCTTAACCAAGATCCCTTTCACAGTTCTCAGACCTATTAATGAAAAACTTTAGGAACCTAAAAGCAAATTCAATGCATTCTTCCATTTGTTGGTACCATTTCCCTGTATGACGATGGAAAATCTACAGGGATTCTAGATGGTGGAGCTAGTTACTCAAGTCAGAAGAAATCTTAAGGCTATGCTTGGAGCAGCAGCGGCGCTCGCGGGCAGTCCTATGGTTTCACCCATTGGGTGACATCACCTCAACTCCCTGCTTTCATGTAATAGTTGGGGAGGGGGGGGAAAATCACAGGCGATGAAGAATCGGCAAACCACAGAGGGACTCCAAAGTCCTGGCTTTTCTAACCTAACGGTAGCTCTGAAGAGAGCTGCCGCTACCAGGGTGGATTCCCTTGCTGGGTTCTTTCCCCCTCCACGTCCACCCCAGCACTAGCCTCTCTAGTTCACTAGTTAGCACCCTCACGAGTTAGCCCCTACGACACTGCACTGAACCTTCGGACAGTGGACAAGGGTCTCTCTGCAAACCCACGCCCACCCTCGCCTCAGTCTCTCCCTCTCCACACGCTCATCTCCCCTCTCTCTGAGCTTCCCGTGACGCGCGCCATTTCATATACATCGTGTACGCCACGAAGGCTGCGCGCTCACTGTGGAGAGCAGACGCCATGCTTCTGGCAGGCCTCGTGCAAGGCGATGTGTGCACGACACCGGGCACACATGAGAACTGCAAAGCCTGCATTGACTTAGGCATGGTTCCCAAGCTGGCCCTCATTCCAGCAAAATAAAATAAACACTGGGGGATTATTAAAGGGTGTGGTAGGCCCTCCCCGTGCCAACTAGCACACACTCTCCCAGGGGGCTCCGTAACACACTGGAATAAGGAACGCTGGCTGAGGACGCAGGGCAGGACGGCACACTCACAGACGGAGCCCTGGGTACACCACGTAACGGTCCCTGCTCCAAACACCAAAGGGTATCAGGCCGGCCCTCCTGGGCCCCCAAGATTAGTGCTGTTCTGACACATGATCTGGCAGTGACCAGCTTTCATCTGGAACCCTTTCCCAAGGCCCAAACTAAATTCTCCCACCTGAGATTTCTAAGTAACAGGAGCACAGCCGGCAAGGCCAACGTGAAGCATCGCCTTAGAATCACTGGCTCCACTGCTATAAAGATAAACTGGGCAGAAGAGAAATGAGTGGTCATTATCGAGCCTGGAAAAACCCTCAGTTCTGAAATCTGTCTACCTCGATGGCACACAACAATTTCTCCAACCTAACACCATCACTATACAGTTTACCTAGGTTGGTGGATGACAGTTTTTGTATTATGAAATATACAGTGTAAACCAAAGAATATATTAAATATATAGTCAGTTGAAAAAAGAATAATAAAATGAACACCCAAGGCCAAGAAATAGCATCCCCCATACCCAGAAGCTTTCACTGTGCTTTTTCCTCATTAAACCCACCAGTGACAACCATCCTCCTGAATTCAGGGTTAATTAGCATTCCCTTCCAATTTTTATAGTTTTACCACCTATGAAGGTATCCATAAAAAATACATGGTTTCAATTTACATTTTTGAACTTTACATAAATGACATCATACTATGTATTTTTTCTGTGATCTGCTGCTCTTGTTCAACATTATGTTTCTGAGATTCTACCACAATGATGCAACTATCTTTCCTCCATTTTTGTTATGGGACAGCATTTCAGTGTAGGACTAAACAACGATGTACGATATTAACTCTTTCTTTACTCAGCCAGACCCACCGACTGTATACTAACGTGGTCTGTCTGCTAATAAATTTATGCCACGGGTGGCGATCCCATGCTGGCTTCCATGTGGCAGCTCAGATGGCAAAACAACTAGAGATGTTTCACCTGATGATCCCTAAATAGTGAGAAAGATCCCAGTAAGAGACGGAGCTTTGAGGCCTTGTTTAGCAAGCACATGGTAGCTTTGCTGGATGAGCTTGGGTAGATGAACCTTTAAGATAAAACTCTCACACGGTTCCAGTTCTATGGCTTTATAAAGCAGGGGAAGGAGAGGAAAAGGCTGCTTTCACAGTGTAATCTTCACCTTCACGGGCACATCAGAGCACCTTTGATCATGGAGAATAGCACCAAAGTCCAAGAAAAACCTACCATTCAGACGGCGAAAGCTAAATATTTAGTCTGGGAGGCGGCAAGCAGAAGCCCGTCATTCTCTCTGCCACAGGAAACCAAGGACAGTGGAGGACTGTCCTTGAATCCTGAAGGTTAGATTCACCACCCTCCTAACTACAGTCTCCTGGACGGGAATGCTTCAGTAATGCCGTGTTTCCCAGGTTTGGGTGTGGGGATGTGGGGCGCAAAAGACAGTCTCCAGATGCAACTCCCGGCCACCTTCACTGAGCATTCCCAGTGTGCAAGGCCCTCAGACTGACAGAACTCATCTCAGTTAATTCCTACAATGACCCTGTGAGGCAGGCGATGTCCCCATTTCCCGCTTGAAAAAAATTAGAGGCTGAGCATTTCAGTGACTTGTCCAATATTGTATAGCAAGTAAATGACAGGCCAGGATTCAATCTACACCTGATTCCAGAGCCTCACACTCATCCAGCAGACTACTCTGCTACCCCCTGTGTGCACGGTGACCTTCGTAAATGCGGCAGCAATGGGGAAAGGGGGTTCTTAAGGATGCAGGAGAGACTGCCTTTGGGCCATACATCCAAAAGTGTTTGCTGCTGAATGGCAGCAGGTTCCATGAGAACACACAATAAATACTTAGATGGCAGAGGCCTGTGAAAATTCAGAGGCCATGCATGGAAAATGCTGCAGTAGCTGGGCAGGCGGAGGAGGACTCCCACACGGCTTCAGCTACCTAGAAGGCAATCTGCCCGCTAACAATTAACTAGCATTGAACGTCCGCCACGTGTTATGGGCAAAAATGCGCCCGATTTTCTGTTGAAGTCTGCCTGCTGCTGTAACACTCAAGAATCCTCAACACAAACATCAGCAAAGAAGGGCTATCCAGACATGTAAAGTTCAAGGTCTATCAACTAGAGAACTTCAGAGAGCAACAAATAGGTCAAGAACTTAAGTCCAAACGTTAAGAGCTGAACACTGCCCTCCAGCCCCAAATTAAGTGACATCAGTTGTGTTTGACACCAATTTTCCAAGTCAGCTAAAAGACCAAGATGGTAGTTACTAACACCAGAGCTAAGAAGGCATCATTCTCAGAGTGAATGTCTGAGGTGTTCCTCTCCACCAGCTACTCACCATTGAAGAGATTTTCTTTTCTCTAGCTCTGGGTGCCAATCATGCCTTTGCTGATATAAGATTTGCCAGTTATATCGTTGGTCCTTACCCTGTGAGAGTCAACTACTTATCTCAACCTTCAAATCACTCTTCTCTGTGACTCACTAGATGACTAGTCTTCATGGTATGAGGTAATTAAGACCTTTGCAGAGGCTTGGAGAAAAGACGACAGGCAAATAGCACCTCTGCTTCTAATGATGCTATAGACAAAAGATCCAAACATCCAACCCTCTCTTGTTCCTGACGCCTGCCAAGCATCAAGACCTCACAAACCCTCAAAACAACCAAATCCAGAGAGGCTGAAGGCTGTCCTCAGAGGGATCTTTCCAGATGCTGTGGGTATTGACTAAAATATGCTTTGTTTCTTAAAGCATTATTCCCCCACTGCCCAGGGTTTGTTTGGGAGGATTTTTACCAGTTATTCGCCTACTCTCTGCAGATACAAACTACATTCCGTATGATTCTTTTCCTTAAAATTTCCTTAAAATGTCTGGGGATTTTGTACATTGTAATAAACAATAAAACAGGTTCCCGGGACTTCCCTGGTGGTGCAGTGGTTAAGAATCTGCCTGTCAATGCAGGGGACACGGGTTCGAGCCCTGGTCCGGGAAGATCCCACATGCCGCGGAGCAACTAAGCCCGTGCGCCACAACTACTGAGCCTGCGCTCTAGAGCCCGCGAGCCACATCACTACTGAGTCCGTGTGCCACAACTACTGAAGCCCGCGCACCTAGAGCCCGTGCTCTGCAACAAGAGAAGCCACCGCAATGAGAAGCCTGTGCACCGCAACGAAGAGTAGCCCCCGCTCGCCACAACTAGAGAAAGCCCATGCACACAGCAACGAAGACCCAACGCAGCCAAAAATAAATAAATAAATAAATAAATAAATAATTTTTTTTTAAAAAAAAAGCAGGTTCCCAACCTCCTCCCCATCTCTCAAATACACTTAAAACTATTCCTCTGCCTGGGAATTCAGTGACCGTGGAGAGGAGTTTGCACCATTAACGCAGGTATAAGATGGGAATGTCGGTAAATAAAATTAAGTCATTTGGGATGTATATAACAAGTATAATACAGGTCAGACTCTGTGTGCAGGAGGTCTTAACTAACACTCCAAAGGGAATCATGGATCACCCCCGCAAATAGAAATGTACAGACAGAAAATTTCACATACAAGGAACCACTGCTCTAAGTGTTCCTATGTGCATCCTGGAAGGATAACTGTGGCTACCGTACCTGATGCATAAAAAGCCGTCAAGCTCTGTTCAACAGTTCCTCTCAGCCAAATAACCAACTGAGTCAGTCCCAACCTTTCTCAAGGCACCCTTGACCCTTCCGAGAATCCTGAGTTTTGTATTCCTCCCTGGGCCATCTTAACATACTTGTAAGTCTTATAAGTCAGTTATAAGCTTTCTGGAAATTTCCAACCGTTTCTAACATAAATTGTTCCTCGCCGCTTCCCAACATGTTTTCAAGAGCTCTAAGCAACTTCCAGGTTCCTCCTCATTCACAAGGAGGGAGGTGTCTTACCGGGATCTCCCACCAAAGCAGTTTGTGCTGGGGGGCTGGTGCCGGCTCTCTGGAGTGACAGCCGTCCCGCTGGATTCTCTCGAAGGTGGCTGTGAACCTGGAAAAGGGATCCATCACAAAAAAGACAGACACGTTGAGAAGCTCGCACCTCTGTCTGAGATGTGGGTACAGGAACAGCGCTAACTGCATGTTTTACCGTTACCCACCCCAGGGGGACACCAACGGTCCAGCAAGCTGCAGCCTCCAGCATGACAAGGACAGGGACGGCTGGGTGAGGTCTGATCGGGGCTGCGGAACAGAGGGGCTCAAACCTGGGAAACAGCTCTTCTTCCCCAAGACCTTCAAGAATGTCTAAGGCACTTACAAGCGTGTTGCCTTATATGTTAAATGAACCACACCCCGTGAGACAGAGGATAGATGCTGGCCCTGCAAAGTGGAGGCAAGGAATTGGGGCATCTCTCCACATCGCAGCAAACAGAGGGCTTTTAAAAAGCCAAATCAGATTCGATCCAAATCAAATCATGATACTCTCCTGATTAAAAACCCCTCGACAGCTTTCTACTTCTTAGGTTGAGGTTCACAATCCTTACCAAGGTCTTCGAGGCTGTGTGATCTGACTGGCCTCACCTCCCAGCCCTCTCCTTCTCGCTCCCCACGATTCAGCTGCCCTGGCTGCCTCTGTACCCACTGCAGGCCACGCTCGCTCCCACCTCAGAGCCTTTGCATGTGAGACCCCTCCACCTCTTACTCAGCCACCCCTATACCCCACACCCCCTCGCCCTGGCCTGTCCAACCTCCTCATACTCCAGCAGGACTCAGTTTCCTCAGGGAAACCTTCCCTGGCCCCCCAATTTAGATGAGATTCACCCTCAAGTAAAGGAATCTCATACCACCCAGTACTCTTCCTTCATAGATTTGTTCACAGTTACAGTTATATAATTATTTCTGCGTTTACTCATTTGATATCTAACATCCCCTGCCCCTGCCAAGTAGATCACAAGCTCTAGGGAGTAGAGACCGTGTGAATTTTGCCCCTGCCGTCTGGCTAGCACCCGGTTCAAGAGCTAGTACATACCAGGTGCTCAACTGTGGATGTATGTGCTGAATGAGTGAATGATGCAGGTTTTTCTAGATGCACCAAAAGTACCCCAAGCACCATGCAGGCCAGTTGAGGGAGGATTCTCAGAAGTCAAGGCCCATTCAATCACTGAGACTCCACTCAAATGCCCTTCAGATAGAATTCAAACCCCACCCACTGAAGCTACAGAAAGACTGCTTGGGGCCTGGAAGGTGCCATAGTTACATCACGCTTAACAAGAAAAATTATGGAGAAAGCCAACCCGTTTTGGACCTCAGACTTCATGAAGTAATTTCCTGCTAGATCCAAAAGTGACTAATTTCAAACTACATGAAAAGAAACAAACCGCCCACATTCAGGACAGAGCAGGAGACACTCTCCAATTTCCCCGCTTCTTGCCTGTATTCAGCTAGTGTGAATCTCTGAGACACACAGTTCCCCTTTTCCAACCAAGACCGTCTCATAAAAGACACTCTCAAGCTCTCCAGGAAATTTAACTGGATTGGGAAGAAGAAAAACGGGCCCAAGTAACATTTAATAAAGATGTTTTATTTTACAAAGTCCGTGTGGGATGAAAACATGTGTTTCTCTGCTCTAGAACCAAAACAACAACACGCTTACAAAGGCTTGGTATTTATTTTGGTCCTTTAACAGAAAACAGTCTTTGAAAACTCATGTCCTGATTGTGATCCACAATGCTAAGAAGAGTCAGGGCTGGCTGTGCAGTACCCAAACCCAGGTACCTGGTAGAGAACCAAGATCTGGGCACCTCCTCTGCCCCGCCCTGCCCCGCCCTGCCCCATCCAGGCACAGCCCTGGGGAGCAGGGCGGCACTCACCATCCGTCACGGCGCTGCCATTAGGCACGCTTCCCAGATCAACAGTCGGCCCGTCCAGGAAAATTGTCAGCTCACCACCCGAGACAACACCGCCTTTGTTCTCTGTCTGCAGGTTCAGGGTCAGCTGTGTGTTCTCCACTGTTGGACACAAAAAGCAACATGGATGGACAAAAGCAAATGCACACCGAGTTCAGATTCTGTAAGTTATAAGCTCCCACTTCACCGACTCTGGCTTCCCTGGCAACTTTTTTCTACATCTTCAAACTTGTCTTGTGGCACGGAAAAAGGAACGGGAAGGAATATGCCTAATTGTCACCGCTGTATCAGGCTGGTGGGGAAGGCTGTGCTCATTTTTTTCTAAACATTTTATATCGTTAGGTTCACTAGGTAATTTCTACTTTATTTATTTGTTTGCTTATACCTGCAGGACTGTAAGAAAAGAATAAGAGATATTGATGGCATACAGAGGAAGAAAGCATTTACAAATAGCATCCCCCCCACCCATAGGAAGAGGGGTGGCAAAAAGAATCGAAACAGGTCAGGAGACCCTAAGGAAACGTTAGGAGTCATCTCTAGATAAAGGATTTCAGGGACTTATTATTTGGGCTAAAAAGTGTTTTTTAATTTTCAATCCGGAAAATGTTTCACTTTGAAATAAAGCGGAAAAAAGTTTAAAACAACAAAAGTTCAGTACAAGCAAGTCAGCCCCATAGTTACACGGTGCTGGTTAAGTCCCACAAGGAGAGACTAGTCAACACCTGGCTCCATCAGTGAGGTGAGAAGGCAGCTCAGAGTCACCCAGCCCCTGGAACACTAGGCAAATTCAGCCCTGTGGGCGAACAAGAAACAGAACTAACTGGCACGAGGCAGAAGCACCAAACCCTAGGCGGGCTGGAAACTGCTGCACCCACACCCCTGACCCCACCCACCAAGCCTGCCGCACCGAATGGCCTCCATCCAGTTACTGCTGAGGACCCATAGCCTCCAGTTCAGAGCCGTTCAATAATTATCAAGAAAGAGCAGCGTTTATGAGGATTTCCAAAGAGTATGCAGCCCTTCCACGCCACCCCACATCTTACAAAGCCAAACCAGGAAAGTGCCACATATTCCAACCTCCTTCCCCACCCACACTATCCATCAAACCGCCACTTCATTTTCTCTCTTAGTTGCTACTGTATTATTATAAGCTGGTTTTCTAGAACAAGGCAGGGTATGTATAAATAACTACCTCCATGAGACAACCTCCCCTCACCAAAGAAGTCTGCCCTGCATCTCTCCAAGAAACAGACACAGCCCTTTAAGAACCTAGCAAAAAAAAAAAGTCTCGATCAATTCAAGGATCTACTATAATAAGGTAGAAACCAGTTTTCCCTCAGGTTTTCAAGCTCTTGAAGCATCTCTCCCTCCCCTTAACCTTTCTTCCGTGTGATGGATCTCTCCAAATCCTTTTGAGTCTGCTTTCAGTCAGTTTTACTAAGGGGCTTGGTGAGTTCCAAGTATTTCTATAAAAGAACACTTGTAATCTGAAAACTAGCTCCTTCAGAAGTCCAAGAGAGGGAAAGAACTGAGGCCTTTCAACCAGCACCACATGCCCGCCATGCAGATGAGCCACCTTGGAAATGGATCCTCCAGCCCTGGTCTAGCTCTCAGATGATTGCGGCCCAGCCAATGTATCGAGTGCAACCTCGTGGAAGATCCCAGGCCAGACTGCCCAGCTAAGCCGCTCCCAAAACCTGACTCACCAAAACTATGAGGTAATAAATGCTTATTTATTTATTTTTCTAAAGTCAAGGAGCACCTCCCCTCCCTACTCTATCATACCGAGATCCAGGGTATAAGTCCCTAGCAGGCAGGAAAGCACAGAGGTCGAAGGCGGGTACCAGTCAGACAGACTGCATTCAAATCTCAGTTCTATCTAGTACTATGCAGTACTACACAAATTACTTAACTTGAGCACTGGTCTCTCCACCTTGCAAAACAGGAGCAGTAAGAACACACTGTTCAGGGAACACATGTAATGAATTAAACAGCACCTGATAAGTTCCCAATAAACTGTCATTTTTATTATCTCCCTGTTGACTCTCCTGTTTTTAGGCTGAAAAATCCTGATTTCTCTCAATCTAATTTGTTCATTGTATACTTGCTCTTCTCCTGACCTTTCCAAGCCTTTTTCAGCTTTCGACAACAAACTCCAAGGTCAGCAAAAATCTTCCAAGATCACCCACATACCTATCACAAGGACGTATGGTCCTCTCGTTTTGTACCTAGGACACTTCCTAAAGGTGTCCGGTACACCACTCTCAGGAACATGCCGGCATGAGAATTCTAGAAGGGCTCCTTAATTCCCTTCTTGATATCTCAGAGCCCATCACTTTACAAAGGGAGTGTGGGTACCTTTCCCCTCCTTTCTGGAAGAATGATAATGTTCAACAGGAAGCTGGAAGAGCCCAAGGCCTCTCGCTGCTAATTTCAAACTCCTAACAGCCACGCCGCCATGGTCCTCCAACAAAGCCAGGGGCAGAGCCCACATTTTCCTCTCCATGGTCTCAACTCAAAGCTCCAGCTCAGCTCTTCTGTCTGGTTTACCTGCTCATCATGTCCAGCAGAGTCATTATATACATATAGGCTTGGAAGTTACCTGGCAACTCTTGGAGACACATCTGACCTTCGAAAAGAGCCAGTGACGGGGGAGGTTTTTTTTTTTTTTCTTTAAACTAAGCTTTTGAGAACATAACCCTCTACTGTTCTATTTACTTAAAAGAGAAACAGTTCAGAGAGACCTCTATGCATCACTTCGATCGTAACCAAGTGATCGAAGTCAGCATCACTAAGAACAAGACAACCCAACACCCACATGCTTCCTGACATGACACAGGATGAAGTACACAACATCACTTTTAAAGTCTTCTTGCAAAAGCATTTAACCTGAATCCAATCAAGCCTCTAAACCTCCTTCCCAGTTTACATGAAATAAGGGGATAGAGGAATAAATTCAGTGATACCACAAGGAAGCAATCAGACCAACCCAGAATATGGGACATCCGTACGGTAACCATCACAGACTCCTCGAAAAGTTAATGTCATTAAATAAATTTAAAAGGGGAGCGGGGGCAGGCAGGAAGAAGACTCTTTTAGATTTAAAGGAACATAAGTACCAAATGCCTTGCGTGAATTTTGACGAAACCTTGGTTTGAAAAATACATTCTTGGGACGATTGGAGAAATTTGCATCCAGACTGGATAGTGAATGATGTCTGAAATTACTGTTGATTTTCTTAGGTTCAGTAATGGTACTGTGGCTGTATTTAGGAATGGTCTCATTCTCGGGAGATCCAAGAGTATATTATAATGATACCTGCACTTATTCTCAAACTGTTTTGTAGGAGAATAGGCTGAAGTTTTCAGGAGTGACGTGTCATGATGTCTGCAGTTTACCTTCAAATGGTTCAGGAAGAAACACACACACACACCCACAGGCTCACACATACAGGTAAAACAAATGCAGCAAAATCTTAAGAAGTGTTGGCTCTCGGTGAAGGGCATTTGGGGATTCATTGTGTTATTCTTTCGACTCTTTTGTATGTTGGAAAATTGCATGATAAAACATTGGGAGAGGGTTGTTTTTTTTTTTTTAATTGGCAAGGCTATTAAAGGATTAAACCTCTGAGAATAGAACACTCTATTATTCTCTTAAAAAACAAAAACAAAAAGAACACACCTGAGCCAGGGGAGCACTACAGTGCATAATGGGACTAAAGAAACCATTAGCTAATTGAGTGACAGACTTGAGCATACAGGGGAGGCTGAAAGGAGCAAGTGTGGCTGGAAAACATATACTGGAATCTGAGCTATAAATAGCAGCATTAGCCACCTCTCCTCTGGGGCCCTCGGGTTTCACTGCAGCAACGCCATCAACTCTACAAAGGGCCTTTCTCTTGCACCAGGTCTTCCCCCGCCTTTTCAGGCACTGCTCAAAAATCAAGAAGCTGATGAAAACATAGGTGTAGTAAGTCAAGTTCCAGAACTAGAACCAGGTTGAGCGTATGAGGCTCACCAACCTCCCTCCACCTCATCCGGCCCTGCCCCATCTGTAATCATGCAGTCCACACGTGCGTAGCGAGCACAGACTCTTCTGGTCAGTGAGATTCAACAGGCACAGAACAGACAAAAAGCTGTGCCCCTGGGTGTTTATATTCTAGATGGGGCAAACAGACACTAGGCAGTGTTTTTTGTTTTTCAAGTAAATTGCATAATCTGTTAGTGGCAAATGCAGTAGAAAAAAAAATGAAAGGAGGGGAAGAGATGAAGAATGCTAGAGGTGGGAGGAGGGTCTGGGGTGATGAGAAAGTCTCACCAGGAAAGTGACAACGGAGCAAAGACTTAGAGAAGGATGAGGCAGGGGAGCCACGTAAGTATCTGGAGGAAGGATACTCCAGGCAGAGAGAGAATAAGACACAGAGGCCCCAGATGGGGGTACGCCTGGCAGATCTGAGGAATGGCAGGGAGGTCAGTGTGGTTGGAGTGGATGAGGAAAGAGAGGATCAGGAGATGAGGGTGGTAGGAAACTGGAAGCTCACAAGGAAGGACTTGGAGCGCTGGCATGGTCGCTGGCGTTTACTCGGCGGGAGACTGGGAGCCACTGGAGGCTCGTGAGCAAGGAAGGGACGTGACTTCTGTTGCAGCACAGTCACTCCAGCTGCAGGAGGAGCAAGAGATGAAGCAGACAAGACCAGGGAGGAAGTCACTGCAGTATTCCAGGCGGGAGCAGCTGGTGGCTTGGGCCAGGCGATGGCAGTGTCATCCGGGAGCAGGGTAGCAGAAGGGAGACTCGCCCTTTTCCCCCTTTCCAGCACGTGTTAGGAAAGCCCCATGGCTCCCCACCGAGCACACTGGTCAGTCCCCACAGGCCCACCAGGCTCTTGGAATCAAAGCTTTGGGCAAATCATAGGCAGGGGCTGCAAAAAGCACAAACGTAGAGCATGGCTGGGGGAAGTCAGATTCAATTATGACCAAGTGGAACATATATAATGAAAATATTCCGATGGCAAGAGACTTTAGTTCCTCCGAAAAAGCCAAAGTCCTGAGCTCATGCTAACTTCAGCAAATGTCCTTCTTCTCTTCTAAGTACCCACTGGTTACCAATACCTTGTTACGCTACTTTATGGAGGTCAACATACAGCCAGTAGGGTTGGAGATTAGAAGCTAGGGGAAAAGAATTAGGAAAATCCTCAAGGACTGTGCCAGGAGATCCCTTTAAAAGCCGGCACACCAGAAGAGACAAGAAGACATAGCGTGCTTCCTGGTGGAAATACGCACCACCTCATTAAAAAGAAAAAAATAAGAACCTGGATCAGATCAAGTCTCTAGATCTAGATCTCAACAGGTATGAGATTACAAGAAACACAGAGGGACAGAGGAACATGTTAAAACACATTTCAGGGACACAAACAGCAAAACCCAATATGTGGGAAACTACAGGACAAACTGTCCAGTTTCTTCAACAATGAATTGTAAGGGATAAAAAGAGGAAGGAGAACATATTGGTTAAAAGAGACTTAAGAAGAAATTCCCTGGCAGTCCAGTGGTTAGGACTCCAAGCTTTCACCGCCAAGGGCCCGGGTTCCACCCCTGGTTGCGGGGGGAGGGGGAGGGACTTAAGAGACTTATCAATCCTCTTTGGATCCTGATTCAAACAAACCAATGGTGGGGGGGAAATAATTTTGAAGACAGCTGGGGAAACATTAAAAACTCTCTGAATATTTGATGAGATAAAATAATTACCATTAAGCTTCTCAGGTATGAAGCTGGTATCATGGTTATGGTTTTTAAGAGCCCTTATCTTTTTTTTTTTTTAAGAGCCCTTATCTTTAAGAGATCTATCCTGAAATATTTGTAAATGAAACGTGTCTGAGATTTATGTGAAAATAACCCCGTGGAGGGTGGGGTGGGAATGGCCACCTGTAGCCCGCTGTGGATCTGAGTGATGGGCACATAGGGGTTCATGGACTATTCTTTCTACTTTTGTGTATTTTGACATTTTCCATAATAGCTTTTCTTTTTCAAGCCAGCATACCTAAAGAACAAGCAGTGTTCTTGTTTGCAAACTAAAAAACTTACACAAATTGAATGTTACATACACATTTTGAAATATGAAAAGGTAGAAAATATACAATCAAGCTGCTTAGGGAGTAGCTCCGACGGTTATTTTCCCTTACTTCAAAGCCTCAGATTTGCAAGCGGCTTCAGTTAATAATTTCCTACTGGGAAGAGTTGTTACGTGCAACAGGGATGACTAATATTTTTCTAAGACTTACTTTTTCCCTTTCCTGACATGGACTTTTTAATATGTTGTTTGCATATGGTACCAATAAGTATAGATAAATAGGGCATGGAAGCTGCCTTCCTCATTCCGACAGAAGAAAAAAACTACATAAACCAGAACTGCCAAACTGTGCCCCTATAATGCAATTCAGTTAAGTCCAGAAGCCCTGCCTGGACAGTTTCAATGCAGTGTATGAAGGAACTTTCTGCTTTAGAATCTTCTGTCATCACTGTCCTTCCCTGCTCTCACACCACCAAAATGTATGTGCATGTATACGCTTATATCTTTTAAGAGAAAAAAAAATTTTCTTCCTAACTCAGAATACAAATGTAAGGATTTACCTGGAAATTTGAGAAAAACAAAACAGGACACAAAGTAGGATACTTTTAAGGGAGACCAAGTGCTCTCGGGCCAAAAGTCTCAGAAGCCCGAGGAAGATGTGATTGATTTGGCCTTAACAGAGCTGTTCAGTGGAACAAACAAACCTCCTTCTTCCGGCCTCCTTCTGCCCTCAATCCCATAGGCCCATCAAAAGAAAGTGAAAATAAACAGGGCATTCATTAACAGGTCAGTGTTCATTCTACACGTAGCTGTGAAACACTGGTGCACAGAGGAACAGAACCGGAGGAAATTCCAGAAGGGCAGAGAGTAAACAGTCTCCTTTCCCTTCCCCGGCTCCCCGTTAACGCAGACACACACAGGCTGGAGGCTACCCCAGGTTTAAAGAGAACACTCTTTCACGTTCCCTTCGCAGTAAAGAAAGCCACAGGCTTCCAGGATTTACTGTTACGATGTCTCTTTGGCTTCCAACCTTAGCCAGAGCCTAACAAGAGAAAGCCTCTTCTACCAAGCTAGAAGCAGGTTGTAGACACTGGAATTCTTGTTGGGGTACCAAGGTTGACTCTGCTTCACCCACCTTCCCTCGGCCCCCATCACTCAAGCCTTGGCAGAGTCTTCCCAGAACACATGGTGTAAGGAAGCGTCTACCTTGGCCTTGAAGCTTCTTCTGTAGGCTGCTGCTGGGAATCAACTCCAAATTAAAGTCTTGGCTGGGGCTTCCCTGGTGGTGCAGTGGTTAAGAATCTGCCTGCCAAAGCAGGGGACACGGGTTCAAGCCCTGGTCCGGGAAGATCCCACATGCCGCGGAGCAACTAAGCCCATGCGCCACAACTACTGAGTCTATGCTCTAGAGCCCGCGTGCCACTACTACTGAGCCCGGGCACTGCAACTACTGAAGCCCGCGCGCCTAGAGCCCGTGCTCCGCAACAGGAGAAGCCACCGCAATGAGAAGCCGCACACCACAACGAAGAGTAGCCCCCGCTCGCCACAACTAGAGAAAGCTCACGTGCAGCAACAAAGACCCAACACAGCCAAAAATAAATAAATAAATAAAAGTTTAAAGTCTTGTTTGACTGAGGGTTGCATTAACTCCTCTAAAAATGAAAAGAGCTTCATTTTACAAAGCCAGTTTGTAAACTTTTATTTTTCTCCTTTTTTTCTTGTGCATTCATTCAAGAAGCATTTTCCGGGCATCCCTTATGTGCCTGACACTGTGCTAGAAGATGGGTTATAATGAAGAAGGAAAATAGACATAGTCTCTGCTTTTAGGAACCCCACAAGTCAGTGGGAGAAACAGAAGTAACTAAATAATGTCACAAAGAAATGTGAAGTTGCAACTGTGAAACAGATTTCATGCAAGAGACCTTACGGTCCCATCAGTGCTGGACATTTGGCCTGGTCAGGGCATCAGGAAAAGTTTCCTGAGGAACTGAAAGCTCAACTGTGATCTGAAGCTTGAAGCAAAGAGCTAGCACGTTGCGGGGTGAAGCAGGTTGGGGAAGAAGACCAGTCAGAGAGGCAGGAGGAAAGTCAGAAAGGAGTCCTGAGAAGGCAGGAAAGGGTGGGCTCCAAAGCATGGATGGAGAGTCTGCCCTTCACATGGGAGGAAGAGGGACGGCTTGCCTCCACCCACAAGAATGATGGAGGAAAGATTAGGCACATGCATCCTCGTGTCAGTACATGACAGATTCATCAGTCATGATCGTCCTTATTTCTCTTGATTCAGGGTCCCAGTGTTCTACAGTCCAAACCCCTGCAGCTACACATGCTTTTCTTCATTTACAAAAAAAAAAAAAAAAAAAATGCACTGACATAGACACTTCAGAACTGGCTATTCACCTGAGTCATCTATCTAATAAGGTACATTATAGACAAAGAGTCCCTCTTGAATCAAGTGAGGGTCCCCTTCACATAGGAAACGAAAAAAAGCCTCATCTGTCTTGGTGAATCTCACTGTCTGTAAAGCTATAGCCTATTTGTAAAGTGATTTAGAGGAAGTAAATACAGATCTGGGAAAGTTGCATCTTTAGGATAAACTGTCAGTTCACATTAATTACTGCGGCCTTGTCATTAGAGCTCCTCTATCCCAAGGCAGGGGTGGTCCTCATCACCCATAAATTCAGAGGATTCCTAGACTAGGCCCATCTGAGCAGCTTATCCATTCTCTGCGCCCTCAGGGAACCTCGGTGACTATACCACCTCTCCCCCTTGCACAGAACTGAGAACATGTTTGTAAACACAGCAGAGAAAGGCTTTCAACGAACAAACCTCCTTTTCAACGGTCTCGGAATAGCGAAATCCAGGAGCCCAGCTAGAAGAGTGCTTTCATGGTTAAGGTTCTGCTTTTAAACAAATCAGCAGAGTGGAGGAATTGGATGAAGGCAGTCAAAAAGCACAAACTTCCAGTTGTAAGATAAATAAGGACCAAGGATGTGATGGACAGCGTGGTGACTACAGTTAACACTGCTGTATGATCTACTGGAAAGATGCAAAGACAGGAAATCCTAAAAGTTCTCATCACAACAAAAAAAACCATTTTTTTTCCTTTATTCTTTTTGTATTTATCTGAGATGATGAAGGTTAACTAAACTTATTGTGGTAATCACTTCACAATAACAAAAAAGTCCCCCTTTTAAAAAATGGCTTTTGAAAAATTACAAATTTCAAATGAGTGAAATATTATGCCACAATTAAGATTTGGATTAATGATTACGAAGAGTGAACAACGTGGAATATCATTTACACTACAATGTTAATTCTAAAAAAAACAAGAACATGAAGTTATAAAAAGCACCCTATTATTAAAACCCTGTAAAAATAAGTATGTAAAGGGGCAAAGAAATAAATGAAGCAGAGAAAATAAGTTGTGTTTGAAGAGTCAGATTATGAAATAAAGGTTTCACTTTTTAAATTTCCATTATCTGCACAGTGAATATGTATTTTTTCTCAATTTCCAATATCAGTTACACATGTATACAGAAGTGTTTACAAATGAAATGACATGATACCTAAGATTTGCTTTCAAATACATCCCCAAAAAGTGGGGGCTAGAGATGAAAGACAACTGGACACGTGGTCCTCATTGTTCAAAGTGGGTAATGGATACAGGATGATTCAGTCATTATATGATTCTCTCTACTTTTATCTACCTTTGAAACTTTCTATAATAAAAAGTTTAAAAATTTCCCCATTTATGCTATATAATATTTGCTCCACAATAAATAACATTAACTTACAATTTTTTAAACATGCTTATTATAAAAAATTCAAGCAGAAATTCAAAATATGAAAAAAAAAAAAAAAGAGATTCAAAATATGATGTAAGCACACACATTCCAAACCGTTTCCCCATGACATAGGTCACTGTCGTCAACTTTGTATGAAGTCATCAGACTTGCAAACACCAGCACAAAAACACACGTATAAACTACACCTGCAAAAGTGAATTCACCCTGGGCCCACAAGTTGTGCCCTTTGACTTGTAAAGTATCCTAAGAATCTTTAAAAATATATACAGAAGCAATCTATCTGTTGAGGAGGGTTTTAGGATTGAGGGAGCAGCACGTTCTAAGGGAATTCAGCCTTTACCACAATGTCCCCGGCTCCAAAAGAATGAATTCATGTAATACACGTGGAAATAAACATGAATCAGTTAATTAACAGCGGGAGGGAGGGAAGACACAGACATCATATTCTGAGAACTGTGTGCCTTGCTGTCCTGTACATAATAAACAGCATCCCCCAGGCCGGGCCTGACGCCAAGGTGAAAATCTCCGCTCTGTACCTGACCGTGGCACTGACCGCACCACGCGTGTAACTGTGGCACTCTTACTCTGATCCAGGATCGCTTTCCCTCCCAACTCACCACTCTCCTACAAGAGTAGGTCTCCTGCTCTAAGAAAAATGCTCCTAGAATCCCAGAAGACCGAAGGAAAAGAGGAAATCATGTACTCCGATGAGCTAAAATGAGGTCTGATCTTCGTATGACCCCAGCAGCCGCGGTGTCTCCCCTGAAGAACCTGGGAGACTGGACGGGCAGGCAGGCGGGAGCCAGTCTCAGGGAACTGGCACAAGGAAGAGGCCCCGTCATCACATGCAATGCTTCAGGGTTGGTTCTTTTTCTGGCAAGCGGAAGGAAACTGCTCATATCCAGGCAACAGTCTCATTTTCCTATCTCCAGACTGAGATGTGCTGGGACTGTAAATGACACACCAGATCTCATATGTTAAAATGATAACATTTGGTATATATTGGACTAAAGAAAATAGATCACTAAAATGAATTTCCCGTTTATTTCTGTTTTTACTTTCTCTAATGTGGCTACTAGAAAACTTTAAATTGTGTCTGTGGCTCACATCACATTTCTACTGGACAGCGCTGCTTGGGCGCCTCCTCCCTGCCGTTTTTGGTCATAATCTTGAGCAGCTGTCTGCCCAGGCCCGGCCGGCCCCGGGGGCCTTCTCTGTGTAACTTGACTGAACTAAGCTTTTTCCTGCCTCCAAGCTTCCTTCAGCCTGGAATGCTTTTCTCCTTGTTGGCCTGGACAATCGCTTGTCATCCTTCTGCAGTTCTGGTGTCACTTCCTCAGGGAAGCCTTCCTTGACACCCCCTGACCCCAGTCTAGGTTAAGTCCTGAATGATATACTCCCAGAGCACCCTGCACTTTCCTCCATCGTATCTGTCACAACTGGAACAGTCTGCACCAGTTATCTGTCCAACGTCCGTCCGCTTTCCTCTCTAGATCCTAAATTCCGAGACTGTCTGCCTTAGTTCACGGCTGCATCTCCGGCATCTAGCCCAGTGCTCAAAGGGATTTACTGTGCAAATGCTGGTAAATAAACTTCACACCCACCCTGCCCCCACCCCCGACCCCGCCGCAGGCCCCTCTCACAACCCTAAGAAAATGCCCGACAGAAAAGAAGGAAATTTCCTGTCACACAAAACCCTGATCCAACACTGACAAATTCATAAGTCTAAAAAGAAAAAAAAAAAAAAAGAAAGAAAGAAAGAAAAGAGGGGAAAACTGTCGGATCAAATACTATGGATTAAAATGCAAAAGTTTTCAATATACCATTAGAAAAAGAAAAAGGGGGACAGCCTCAGCCGGCGTTCGTGTTTTGAGGGGTGGAATCACTCTTTGTTCAAATAGGCATTCCCACGAGGCTGACGGCCCTCCAAAGCCAGTAAGTTTACAGAACACTCTGGAGGCGGCCTTAAACCCCAGGCCACACTGAGGCAGCCACGTACAGGGGATGGCTTTCCTGACAGAAAGCTTTTCTTCTTTTTTCAAGTGAGGTTTCACAAGGCAGCCTCTCAGCCGGTGACACAGAGAGCAGGTCTGTTTTACCCTGCGTTGCAGGGGCCTGTGTGTTTACTTTCGAGACTGCTGGCTAAAAGGACCTTTTCTTTCGACCAGCTCTCCACTGACACCAAAGCCGCGAGCTGGGACCAGCTGTAACTTTGAGAAGCTGGGGGTCTGGGGTCGGGGGAGGGGGTGGCTGTTGGCTTCTTCAGAAATTCCTTGAGGTTCTGGCTTGGCCGTATCTGCCTGAGGTGCACAATGATGGAAAGCAACACACAGGGAGCTTTTCAGAGACTATTAAAGATGGTTTTAAATCCCAATGCCTGGCATCTGGTGCCAATCAAGGAAACAGTAGTCACTGATACAACTGCAACTGGATGGAGGTAAAATGAAACAAAGGCTTGCATTTGGAGGCTGGGGACGGATTCTGCCTGATGCCTCCCCAGAGAGGGCACCCAGCACTACCCTGGTCCTACCTCTGCCTCAGCGGTCAGCCACGACACTGGCCACAAAAACCACAGTCACATAAAAAGATGTTCATCCTCACTAATCGAATTAAATATGTATATCATATATATACTAATATCATATTATTACATTACATTGTATAATATATTATGTTATGTTATATATTATATTATATTATATTATATTATATTATATTATATTATTAGTATCTTCTTTGTGTTCTGGGCACAGGAGTGAGGAGATGTACAAGAGTTAACAAAAACCAAACAGTGCCTGCCCCCATGGAGCTCACATTCTAGTTGTAGAGGCCAATAAGTCAGATAAATAAACAAAATATATATATACTATATGGGGATACTGCTAAAAAGAAAACAAAGCAGGGAAAGGAATAGGGAATGTTGTGTAGGGAGGAACTGAAATTAAGGTGGTTTGGTCAGGGCCACGTGTATGATTCCATTTGTATAAAGTGCCCAGAAAAGGCAAATCTACAGAGACAGGAAGCAGCTTAGTGGTTGCCAGGGGCTGGGGGTGGGAACAGGAGCTAAGTGAGCAGAAGGGATCTTACTGAGGTGGTGGGAAAGTTCACGGTGATGTTGCACACCTTGGTAAAATTAAAAAAAAAACAATCACTGAATTGATCAGGGAAGCCCTCACTGAGGTGACATCTGAGTGGGCTGGAAGGGGGTGAGGGAGAAAGGCAGGAGGACACACAAGGAGGAAATATTTTGGGAAGAAGGTCAGGGCGGTGCAAAGGCCCTGAGGCAAGAGCAGCCGTGGGTTGGAGGAAGAGCACACAGGCCTGTGGGCAGAAGGCGGTTTGGTGACGGTGGAATGATTGAGATGGGGTAACAGAGAGGTGACAGAAAGATCAGGGAAGGCTTTTTAGGCCGTTTGGGAAGGACTTCAGTTTTTACTTTCAGTGAGAAAGGCAACCACTGGAGGAGTGATGTGATTTGACTTATGGGTTGGATCATTCTGGCTGCTGGGCTCAAAAATGAAGTGTAGGGAGACAAAGGCAGATGATGCCGGGAGACCAGTTAGGAGGCCTTTGCCTCCTGAGTCGAGAAGTGGTGGTGACGTGAACATGGGTGATGGCAGCTGTCAGGGTGAGAAATAGTCAGTTCCTCGAAGGTATCGTGAAGGTAATGAGGGCAGGACATGTTGATGGACCAGGTGTGGGTTGTAATAGAAAGAATGGCGTCAAGGAGGACACCCAGGTTTTCAGCCTGAGCAACACCAAATCTCCATCTCCGTTGCCTGAGATGGAAAGCTGATAGCTCAGCTTTTAACATGTTAATTCGAGGATGCTGATTAGACATCTAGAAACACGGTCTCAGGTTGCCCGGAGAAAGGCCCAGGGTGCAAGTCATAGGTGAAGGGACCAAATTTAAAGCCATGAGGCTGGATGAGATCGTGAAAGGAAGAGGTATAAGTTAACAAGTGGATGAAGGACTAAGCCAACTTGGGGTATCCCAATGCTTCTGGACCAGCGAGGAGAAAACCAGCAAAGGAGACTGGAAAAGAGTGACTGGAAAGATAGACAGAACACCAGCAGGGCGTGGTGTCCTGAAAACCAAGTGAAAAGAGTAGGTCAAGGAGGAGGGATGGATTCCTTGTATCCAGTCTGCAAGGCAAGTGAGTTGGAATTGAGAACTGACCCTGGATGGAGTCACACGGAGGTGACCGGAGACCTGGTACAGCATTTGCAGCAAGGCAGCAAGGACAAAAGGTTACCCAGGAGTTCCTCAAGAAGGAAAGGGAGAGGAGAAAAGAAAAGAGATGCAAATTAAAATAACAAAGAGAAATCACTGTCGCAGCCGAACAGACTGGCAGAGGTTAAAAGACTGGCAATGCCCAGCGCCACTGGGGGTAAGGGAAACAAGTACACGTGCACACACACGGTGGGTTGTGTGAACGGGTCCAGTCTTTGCAGCAGACCCAGGCCACGGATATCACAAAACTTGCAGCGTGCCTGCCCTTTGACCCAGCAATGCATGCCTAGGAATTTACTACCCTAAGGGAAAAAAAGGACAGGAGAACAAAGATATCATTACAAGAATTTACTGAAAAGTCTTGCTTGTAGTAGTAAAGACGCAGAAACGGCCAACAATAAAAGATCTGTTAAACTATGGTGCATTCATACCAAAAAACTGCTGCTGTAGCCATTAAAAGGATCTAGTTTCATTGAGGTAGAAAAACTGGGTGGAAAAAAAGCAAGTTATAAAGCAATATGTAGAGTGAGTTCCCAGTTTGGGGAAAAAGTTAGACACTCACACATACATATATATATATATGATTGACATATGATATATGATTGACATACCCCCAAAAAGCTGAGTTGATATATAACAAAATATTAACCGGGTTAGCTCTGAATAAAAAAATTTCCATGTACCTTCTCAATTTTGCTGTGAACCCTAAAATTGCTCTAAAAAACTGCCTTTAAAAAATGCATACATTCATTGGAGTTCATAATAACAGAACAAGATTTGCTAGCTTTGTGGGGGGAAAAAGAAGAATTTCCAGTGATTTTTAACCTTCTCCTTCTTTGGAAGGCAGTATATGCAGAGGGTGCAGGCAAAGGCCCTGAGACCAAAAAGGCCTGGGTTAAATCCCAACTCTGCCACCACCTACTGTGTGATCTTGGGCGAGTTACATAACATCTGCCTATTTCCTCATCAAAGGGGATGGCAGTACAACCTACATTATAGGTATGCAGGAGGATTAAATGGAAAGAATAGATATAGACATAGATAGATAGATAGATAGATAGAGATCAAGAATTCAGAATAATGCCTGGTACATACTTAGCACTCCCAATGTTCTTTGTCTTTTTTTTCAATAAGCATAAAACAACAATAATAATCAGAAAAATAACAGTAACATTTTCGGTTTTAGGAGCATATGTTCCTTTTATTATCAGAAAAAATATTAATAGTCAGCCTCCCCCGCCACATATCCACATGCTCCATATTCTCAGATACAACCAAGTGTGGATCAAAAATATTCAGGAAAAAAAAATTCCAGAAAATTCCCAAAAGCAAATTTTGAACTTGCTGTGCTCCAGCAACTATTTACAAAGCACTTACATTGTATTGGGTATTATAGGTAATCTAGAGATAATTTAAAGTATACGGGGGTATGTACATAGGTAATATGCAAATACTATGCTATTTTATATAAGGGACTTGAGCATCTGCGGATTGTGGTATGGGGGGTGGGGGGGGGCGCATCCCAGAGATACAATTATACTATTTTCAATTTGGGGAGCAAGAGAGAATTTCTCAGAAATCTTCTGTGACTATTCCATGAGACTGAAATAACTAGGTCTTAGTGGTTTACCAGGTTCATAAAAGTAACTACTTGGCTATGCAGAACTGGTTTGGCCATTCTCCCATCAGGCCTAATCAAGGCACTGGAGTTTGTAGCTATGCCCTAAATAAGAGCTCCCTACCAGCTTACAGGACTGTCACATCCTTCCTTTCACTTTTGTCTCTTGCCCGCCTCCTCCTCATCTGAAGAAACAGTGAATAATTTCTCAAACTTAAATTTAAAATTGTTTTTAACTTAGGAGCAATTTTTAAAAATTTTCTCTCTTCTCCCTCTGACTCAGGTTCCAAGGATCAGTGGTTTATTTCTCTTTCAGTTGAAAAACTGGAAAAACAGTGTGGTGTTTACTTTAAAATAAATGCACGCACTGTCTGTCAGGCCTGCCTCCTTGAGATGCATGGCCCACCCACCAGAACACTCCATCCTCATGGAAGAGGGAGGGAGGTGGTGCAGCCCTCGTGACTGGCCTATCTGTTCTTGGAACATAAAGTGCAGTAACAACCCTCTGCTTACAAGATTTTTAAATAAATAGGGAGCTGTTTGCTTTTTCTCCCTCTCTCATTTTTTTTTTTTTTTTTTTTTAATATCTGGGAGACACACATGGGGAAAGAAAACAGACACGCATAGAAAACGAAGAGCATAAGCAAAAAGCTTTTCGAAGGTACTTCATTTTTCACAGTGGTCTGAGTACAGCAATTCTCTAACCGCCTCCTGTGCGTATAGAAATGAGTAAATATGTGGATGACGGTGAGAGCCAGGGTTCTCGTGTGGAAAGGAGGAAAGTTAGGAAGAACTCTGTGGGGTTGAATTAGAATTGGAGATTTCAGCATAAACTCATCACCTTGAATATATAGACACAGAATAGATATTTATGTATGTGTGTGTATACATACAGTCTTTCAGGAAAAATGAAGGCTCAAGAGCCAAGAAAGTTTTGAAGAAAAAGAGCAGTGAGGGGACTTCCCTGGTGGTCCAGTGGTAAAGAATCTGCCTTCCAATGCAGGGGACACAGGTTCAATCCCTGGTCGGGGTACTAAGATCCCACATTCCGCGGGGCAACTAAGCCTGCACGCCAGAGCTCACGCACCTTAACAAGAGAGCCCGCGTGCCACAAACTGCAGAGCCCACACGTTCTGGACCCCCGCGCGCCACAACTAGAGGGAAGCCCGAGCGCGGCAACGAAGAGACAGTGCGCCACAACGAAAGATCTCGCATGCCTCAACGAAGATCCCGCATGCTGCAACTAAGACCCAACGCAGCCAAAAATATAAAAATTAAAAAAAAAAAAGCAGTGAGAAGAGGTATGTCCAACCTGATACTGGCACTCCCTCCAGTGAAAACAGTGACACGGTAAAACCCATAAGGAAAAAATACAACTAGATCCTTGGCCTACAACATACACCAAAAAAAACTCCAGATTGATTAAAGGGTTAAACGTTTAAAAACTAAATAAAGAAAACCAGCACAAGTGTTAGTGTAAGGAAGGTATCTAACTGTATTTTTTCCCAAGTGGTAACTCAGTGGTTCTAAGACTTGAACCGGCATCAGAATGCCCTGGAGCATTTGTTAAAACACACATTGCTGGGCCCCATCCGCAGGTTTTCTGATTCTGTAGGACTGGGAGAGGGCCTGAGAATTTATGTTTCTAATATGTTTCCAGGTGACGCCTATGCTGCTGATCTGGACACCACACTTTGAAAACCACTGGGTTAACCAATGGTGCCAATTTGTTCACCTTTCTTTACTGATTTTAAATGCCACCTTTATCACATAGTAAATTCTATCTATGTTGGATGATGTTTGGAAAAAAATATATGATGGGGACATGTCAAAAGGATACAGGAGCAAGCTTGAAGAGGCATCCACTGGCCAAACCAGGGATAATTTGAGCATCAAAATAATGGCAGTAATAAATTATAACCCATGCATAAAATAAGAATCCATGAGTTGAGACTGATAATACATACCTACATAAAGGAAAAAGAAAAGCTCTTCCTTGCAGCAGTATGCCAACTAATAAATGTAGAAGGAATGACTAAATTGGAAAAACAATTTTGCGACCATCAGAATATTAACTGATACAGACAAAAATCATTAATGAATGCAAAACTAGTAGGTGAAGGTGTGATGAGGAACAGATATTTACATAGTCTCAAAGTATGGTATCTCCCCATAAAAAACTTCTTAGTTATAAAGAGAAAATAGTCATTTTACAGTGGAGAACCTGGCAGACACAACCCTAACCCAAGGGTCAAAGTTCACATCATCAATAATGAAACAAGCTGAGTTGTGTGCCCCCTGATCTGACACACTGAGAAGGACGCAACATCGCTTCTGGAATGCTCCTGCCAAAAATGTGTAGTACTCTGAATCCAAACTGAGGAGATTCTACAAAAAGACAGCCTGAACTCTTTAACAATGACAGTGTCATCAAAGACAAAAATAGGCTGAGGAACTGACCCCAGATTTAAGGACAACCAAATGTAATGCACAATCTTGCATGGGATCCTGGAAATCACCTGAAGTGCATTTTTGCAACAATTAGAAAATACGAATTATATAACAATACTGTAAAAATGTTAGATTTCTTGACTAGGTTCTTTATAGTGGTTAGGCAAGATAATATGCTTCTTAGGAAATACACATTTAAATATTCAGGGATAAAGACGTATAAGATTTATAAATTAAAATGATTCGGCAAATCACCATACATGCATATACAGACATACAGACGATGTTAAGGCAAATGCATCAAAATATCACCACATGGATGAAGAGTATAGGGGAGTTCTTTGTCCTAGCCTTGTAACTTGTCTCCGAATTTGAAATTGTTTTAAAATAAAGAAGTTTGGATTTTTTTTTTTTAATCTACTTCAAGCCATATTTCCCTCCTTGAAAGCAGAACAATCTGGCAGTGCCAAGATCTGCAGTGTTGATGAGTCCAACTACTAGAGAGGAGAGCTACAAGAGAAAAGTGGGTCTCAGCTCCTATCTGCTACCAAGCTAGAAAGAAATGAAGATCATCCAGTGGGCGGGTACGGATGAAACATGCTGGTGACTACTGGGGGATGGGGATTATGTTTGAAAATTCCCCTAATAAAAAGGTTTTTAGGGCTTCCCTGGTGGCGCAGTGGTTGAGAATTTGCCCGCCAATGCAGGGGACACGGGTTCGAGCCCTGGTCTGGGAAGATTCCACATGCCGCCGAGCAACTAGACCCGTGAGCCACAACTACTGAGCCTGCACGTCTGGAGCCTGTGCTCTGCAACAAGAGAGGCCGCGACAGTGAGAGGCCCGCGCACCGCGATGAAGAGTGGCCCCCACTCGCCGCAACTAGAGAAAGCCCTCGCACAGAAACGAAGGCCCAACACAGCCAAAAATAATAAATAAATAAATAAATAAATAATTTTTTAAAAAAAAAGGTTTTTAAAGATCGGTATTCAGGGGACTTCCCTGGTGGCCCAGTGGCTAAGACTCTGTGCTCCCAGGGGCTGGGGTTCGATCCCTGGTCAGGGAACTAGATCCCACCTGCCGCAACTAAGAGTTCGCATGCCGCAACTAAAGATTTTCCAGGCAGCAACAAAGATCCCACGTGCTGCAACTAAGACCCAGCGCAGATAAATTAATTAATTAATTAATTTTAAATTGGTATTCATTCAATTTTTTAAAAAATAAATTTTATTTTTTTTAATTTTTTTATTTTTTAAAGCATTGGTTCTTCGGGGACTTACCATTTTTTTTAAGATTTATTTATTTTTATTTTTATTTTTTTTTTAATTTTATTTATTTTTTCTTTAGTTTTTGGCTGCGTCGGGTCCTAGGTGCGGTACACAGGATCTTCACTGCGGCATGAGGGATTTTTTGTTGCAGCTCGCGTGCTTGTCTCTAGTTGTGGCATGTGGGTTTTCTCTCTCTAGTTGTGGTGCATGGCCTCTGTAGTTTGCAGCATGCAGGCCCTCTAGTTGTGGTGTGCAGGCTCAGTAGTTGTGGCGCGCGGGCTTAGTTGCCCCGCAGCATGTGGGATCTTAGTGCCCCGACCAGAGACTGAACCCCTGTTCCCTGCATTGGAAGGCAGATTCTTTACCACTGGACCACCAGGGAAGTCCCAAAAAAATAAATTTTAAGAAAAGCAATAGTCAAACTCAAAAGCTGGCTTTCACACAGAGATGACTAGAACCATCCTTAAGAGCCAAACCAGGACTTATGGCCAAGCCCTCTGTGCAGCCACAGCCAGGTCAATGTCCCTGCGGAGCCAGCCAAGGCTGACCATTATGTAACTGCCGGACTTGAGTAAAACCCTCCACTGCAGCATCCCTCGGCCAGGGGGAGGCAGGAAACATCAGCTGGGTCTCCCAGTCAACCTCCAAGTCCACCCAGGGGAAAACAAGGGAGCAAATGAAAGAATGATGTCCCATGGAGCAAAAAAACACCAGGTGGGGCAACTGCTACCCGTCACTGCCTTTCCCAGGAAAAGTGGTTTCAGGAAGACCCGGCCACAATGAGAGGAGTCACCTCACCTACTGTGACCCACTACCCTACGAAACCGTATTCATACTTAGACACCACTCTGGAAACATTTCCCGCCCAGCAGCTCCCCAAGGAGAGCAGGCTCCAAGACCGTGGTGCTGAAAAACGTCCCATGTTAATACTGGCCTCCCCACTCCACACCCGCAAAGCTTTTGCATTTGTCCAGTCTTAGAATTCTCTCTTGGAACACCCTCAGGGCTGCCTCCCATTTAGGCAAGGAGGTCCCATATCAGGAAACTGGGTCTCTGCTGTCCATCTCTGGAATTTGTACCTCCCAATCTTTGGGAAGGAAAGTATCAGAGGAGACAGAATAATAACTACCATTACTACTACTACTACTACTATAGTACGAACATGTGTCACATACTGTTGTTAGCTCACTTAATCTCAAAACAATATTTTACAGACAAGGAAACAGAAGCACTGAGAAGTTAAGTGTCTGATGTACAAAGTTGGTAGAATCAGGATTCAAACCCCGGGAGTCCGACTCCAGAGTCTACATGTTCTTAACCACTTTTCTACATGACAGATTTGCAATCATCAGAAACAGCCTTGCTCTATACAGAAGGCTTTAGGAAACACAGCCAGAATATTACCTATATTGTCATCCTAGATTTGTTTTTCTAAGAAAAAGCAGCCCACTGCCCAAATTTTCCATCAGATTCGGATCTGATGTGCCTCACTACTCAACCCAGCCACACACTCAAAGTGCTAAGGCTGGCATCAGCAAGAGCACTAGAAGCTGCAGCCACTGCCACAAGCAACACAGCCCCTGGGAGCCATAGGAAACATCCTCCTGAATCACTCTGGGCTCAAAGAGAAAATCACAAGAGCAATTACAAAAAAGGAGCAGAACACAGCAAAATGTAGGGGATGGCAAATTGGTTCTCTACCAGACAGTCTCTACTAAAGCTAAACATACATCCACCCTATGAAACAAGTCCCCAAGATAGATATAGATAGATAGACACATAGATAGATAGATTTAACAGAAGTGTATGTCTGTGTCTTCCAAAATACATGTATAAGAATGTTCACAGCAGTTTTCTCATGATGGCTAAAAACTGGAACTAACCCAAATGTCTACCAACAGGAGATGAGACAAATAAATTGTGGTATATTCATACAATAGGATACCATACTCCAGTAAAAAAAACAAACTCTCATTACATGCAAAAGCCCAGATGAATTTCACAGATAAAATGAAGAGCCAGGCACGAGAAAACATATTGATTTCACTGATATAAAATTCAAGAATAGGCAAAACTAATCAATAGTGATCAATAGTGATAAAATTCAGAATAGTTGTTATCTCAGGGCAGGGCAAGCAAGGGACATGGGGAAATTTCTGGGGTTCTGGGAATGTTCTATCTCTTGATCTGAGTGGTGATTATACAGATGTGAACACATGTAAATATTCATTGAGCTGTCTCACTTAAGATTTGTGCACTTTTCTTTAACAGAAAAAAATCTGAATACCAAGTGGGGTAAAAATCAAAGACAAATTTAAAGCAAGAATGTTTTTATTATTAAATAAGACAGGACAAAAATAAATGCACTAAGCTTTCAACTCAAAAAGCTATAAATGACTGACTATTGAATAAATAAATAAAGCAAAAAGATGAAAAAGGTTAACAAAGTTAAAAATAGAAATTAACATTAGAAAACATGGTATAATTGATAAATAAGTCCAAGTAGTTGTCCTGTGAAAAATAAATCAAAAGCCAAAAGTTAAAACAAAAATGTTTATGCCAGTCAAGAAAAAAAAATGGGGAAAAAACACACAAATACCAACATTTTTAAGTGAGAAAAATTAAAAACATTTTAAAAAATGAGAATGTTATCTCAAATCTTTATATTAATAATTTGAATATCTCATGAAACAGTTTTCTCAGAAAATATGAATTAACAAAATTGACACAAGATAAATCAGAAAAGCTGAACAAACCAATCATTATGGGGAAAAAACTGAAAAAGTCATCAAAGAATTATTTCAGAGAAAGCTGCCAGACCTAGTTGGTTTTATGCGTGAGCTCTTTCCTGCACTCATGGAACAGATAATTCCCATGTTATAGAGTCTATTCCTGAAGTTGGAAAGCACTTCAATTTACTTTATAAAATTAGCCTAGCCTTGATTCCAAAGCTGACAAAAATAGTACAAAACTACAAACAAATGTCACTTATGAATTAGATGGAAAACCCCCAAATAAAATATGAACAAGTAATTCTAAAAAAATTTTCCAGGAATAATTTACCATGAGCAATTAGGTATATTCTAGAAATTCTAAGGTTGTTACTACAAGGAAATTAATATAATACATTGAAAGGAGAAACATCATATAATTATCCCAATGGTTGCTTAAAAGCTATTTGCTGCATGCTGCAACTAAAAGATCTCGCGTGCCACAACTAAGACCCAACGCAGCCAAATAAATAAATATTTTTTTAAAGATAAAATAAAAGCTATTTGCTCAAAATTCAACCCTTATCCGGATTTTTTTAAAAAGACAACAATGATTAGTAAATCAAGAAGACAGGTTACCAACTAATACCCAGCCTGACACCTAAAGAAGTCACTATAAGCTTGGTTATTAGGGGAGAATGCCCACTCCATCACCACTAAAACAGGAAGTTGTATACAAAGCAACTAACAAAGAAAAAGAAGTAAAATTATCTCCTAAGATGATCAAAATTATCAATCTTAGAAACCACATAAACGTCTACCAAGAAAATCCAAAAGAAACTGCTGAAAACCTATACTAAGAATTCAGCAAGTGACTGATTATATAAAAGAAAATACAGAAACTAATAGTCATATACCAACAACACTAAGTTAGAAGACATAATAGAAAAAGATCCCACTGAAAATAATATCAAAGCTTCTTTAAAAACTAAAAGAATCTATCTGAAGATAACTTCAAAATGATTTGAGTGAATTTAGAGACATTCCATGTTCCTGGTATGAAAATTCTCCATAAAGAAACTTTACATATGATAGATTCCAACAAAAATCTCAAGGCATTAGGGGTAGGAGAATAGGAAGAGGGGAGAACCTGACAAAATAATTTAAAATTCATGTGATGGTGTCATCCACGCAAAGAAAAGAGGCAGGAAGATTTTGAAAAGAAGAGAAACTTGAACTGTCAGATATTAAAAACATAACAAAATGTTATACTAGCTAAGACAGAGTGATTTGAAAAGGCTGATAAAAAACAACAATGAATGGAAAGTCCCCAAACAGGCACAAATATACATATGTTTTTAATATATGCTTAAGGTAGCAACTCAGATCACTGGGGATATAGATAGGTTATTTAATAAGTAGTGCTAAAGTAATCGGTTAACTATTTACGAAAAATTAAATTAGATCCCTACTCACACTGTACACAAAAATAAATTCATTTGGATGAAGAATTAAATTAAAAAAATAAAATCACAGTGAACTAGGGGAAAATAGAGGTGATCATTTACCTGATCTCAGAATAAAGGAAAGCCTTCCAAAACGTAAAAGAAAAGGCTGAAACTATAAAAGGTAACAGACTTGACTACAGAAAGTTTAAAACATCTGTATGGAAAAAGGAAAAAAAAAAAAGCCTGATAAATTAAAATGCAAATGAAAAACTGGGAAAACACAAATTACAAGACAAAGAATAACAGCCTTAACATATAAAGAGCTCTCTCAAAACCAAAAGAGAAAAATGCACATTTCAGTATAAAAATGAGCAAAGGACATTAATAAGGCAATAAACACACTTTAAAAACATTCAGTCTCCTTGAGTAAATTACAGCTTTAAAAAACGTAGAGTGGAGGTGGGGGGACTTCAAAGACATAACCACCAAATGCCATGAGGGGACCTTGCCCAAATCCAGGTTGGGGCAAACCAACTGTAAAACAACACTTTGAGATAGATGGTGAAATAGAATACGAACTGGGTATTAGGTGATAATGAGGAATTCATGTAAATATTGCCAGGTGTGATAATGGTACAGTAATTATGTAAAAAAAGTCCTTTTTTAATGAGATGCATGCTGAAGAATCTAGGATAAAAGGTTGAAACACCTGTAATTTACTTTAAATACTGCAACCAAAAAGAAATAGATGAAGCAAATCTGGCAAAATGTTAATTATAAAATAGGCTAAAAATATATATATATATCATATATATATATATATATATCATATATATATATATATATATATATTTTTTTTTTTTTTTTTTTTTTTTTACAAATAAATCCAATAACTGCCAAAGTGCAATAGAAACCAGCCATCTCGGCTACAGCTGATGGAAGGATAAATGGGTAGAACTTTTCTGGAGGGTAATCTGGCAATATGTGTCCAAAACCTTGAAAAATGTTTCAATCCAGCAAGTCTATGTTCAATAATTTAACACAAATTTTTAACAATTGGTACAAAGATTTGTAAACTTATAAGTTTATCAAAATAGCATTATTTGTGACTGTGAAATACTGAAAACTACCCAACTGTTCAACCTTAAATTTTCACACAGCCATCTGATAAGACTACTACCAGACAGTCATCAAAAACTGACTTTTGAGGAACAACTAAATATTTTATGGTACAACAGCTATGGAAAACAGTATGGCGGTTCCTCAAAAAATTAAAATAGAATTACCATGTGATGCAGCTATTCTACTTCTGAATATATTATCCAAAAGAATTGAAAGCAGGGACTTGAAGAGATATTTGGACACCCATGTTCACCAACGTCCTTGGATGGATGAAAGGATCAACAAAATGCGGCATACAATGGAATATTATTCGGCATTAAAAAGGTAATTCCGGGGACTTCCCTGGTGGCGCAGTGGTTAAGAATCTGCCTGCCAATGCAGGGGACACGGGTTCGAGCCCTGGTCCGGGAAGATCCCACATGCCGCGGAGCAACTCAGCCCGTGCGCCACAACTACTAAGCCTGCACTCTAGAGCCCACGTGCCACAATTACTGAAGCCTGCGCGCCTGGAGCCCGTGCTCTGCAACAAGAGAAGCCACCGCAAAGAGAAGCCCGCGCACTGCAACAAACAGCAGCCCCCGCGCACAGCAACAAAGACCCAACGCAGCCATAAATAAATAAATATTTTTTAAAAGGGGATTCTGGGAATTCCCTGGTGGTCCTGTGGTTAGGACTCCGCGCTCCCTGCCGAGGGCCCGGGTTCAATCCCTGGTCAGGTAACTAAGATCCCACAAGCCGTGCAGTGTGGCCAAAATAAAATAAAATAAAATTTAAAAAGAAAGAAAAAAAAGGTGATTCTGATACGTACCATGTGAAAGAGGCTTAAGGACATTATGCTGAGTGAAAGAAGCCAGACACAAAAGGGTAAATACTGTATGACGCCACTGGTATGGAGTACCTAGAGCAAGCAGATTCACAGGGACGGAGAGTTGAACGGTGTGGGTTGAGAGAAGGGAGGGAGTTACTGTTTAATGGGTACAGAGTTTGCGTTTAGCAAGATGAAAAAGTCCTGGAGACGGATGGAGGTGATGGCTGCAGAATCCTGTCAATGTACTTAATGCCACTGCACTGTACATTTAAAAATGGCTAAGATGGTAAGTTTTACGTTATGTGTTTTTTTAATCACAATTAAAAATAAAGATATAGTAATACATTTTAAAGAGAAAAATGCATGTTGCAAAATAAGTTCATGTATGATCTCAATTTTGTTTCACTGATGTCTTAAATATTAATACACTGCACACAGGGAAAAAAAGCTCAGAAAGGCATATATCAAAATGCTAACAATAATTATCACTAGGTACTGTGCTTCCAGGAGAATTTTATTTTCTTTGTGTGTCTGTGTGCTTTTTTGTGTGATTCCCAATTTTTCAACAATTACTTTTGTAATTGAAAGCAAAAGTATGCCAACTGGACAAATGAAAAAGGAGAGAAAAGGACACTCAATGTCGGTTGCTGGTCCTAATGTGAGAATGCCCACAAGTCTATTTCCAAATGACATAGTAAATATAATCCCCCTTGAGAATCAAATTATAAAAGGCAGGCTAGCATTTGGGAAAATAAAGACCGACTCAGAAGACAGAGCAGCGGGGTGTTCCCTGCAGAATTAGAATAGAGGCAGATCCTCATTTCAGACGATTCCAGAGTCCAGAGTGGGTTCACCACATCAGTGCATGCCCAGCAGAAAGGAAAAGACCGGGGGAGCCTCACACACCACTCAAGAGGCCCATCGGAAAGGACAGGCTCAGAAAGGAAAGACCCTTGAATCAAGCAGCACTCTCCCTGGGACTCAGGGCTCCCCACCCACACATCTCTCTTAAACTAAATCCACGTTCAGAAAATATTTGCTAGACAGCACATGTCAAGAAAAGAAGGAGCCTTTCTTTCTGTGGCATTCCCTCGCCACATCTGGTACTGCTCTGAATAGAGGCTTTATGAGGGAGGATCCAGATACCTCAGCCACGAGTTACTCCACTGACCACAAACAGCAATAAACAGACGTGAGGATTTAGATTTCCGTGCAGCCGAGGCATGCTGAATAATCATGATAGAGCTTCCACTGCATTCCAACATCCAGGAAATGTTTATCGAGCGCCTTCTAAGCACAGGGCACCATTTGTAACACCATTCCACGCAGACAGGCAGGCACACATGTACACACCCACCCACAGACGAAGCTCCTTTGTTGTGTTTGAGGGATCAGACTAGGAATGTAATGATTTAGGCTGGAGGCATTTGACAGTTTGATTCTACACGTCACACATCAGGATCAGGAAAAGAGGGGCAGAGGGAAAGTATGCATCCCTGAGGAAGGATCAAGGGGGAGATATCAGTGCATCCCACCACTAGGGGCCCTGGACCAAGGGGCTGAGTTCTGCAATAGAGGCAGAGAGTAGCTCTCAGCCTTCCTAGAACTCCACGGACCACATCCACGGGGAGTACAGTAACCGCAGCCTCTGGTCCTGGAGGAAACTGCATCAGCAGGTTTAGCCACCATGTGAGAGAAATCCATGCCTTCACATTCTTTTCCCCACCCCCACAAATGAATGACGTCAGGTACCCCTTCCTTGTACATACTTTTGCCCCCATTGTTCTTCAGGACATTGGAGAGGTTGACAGAGGCGGTGCCTAGCAGTTCATTTCTCAAGGTGTGGCAGCTCCAGACCTTCAAATCTAAATGACTCTGGGCCGTGACATTCCTGGAAAACAAATACTTGATTCATCATACCCAAGCAGATCAGTCACTCCTGTAACTTAGAAGAAAACAGAGAAACTACACTGCTGACATCTTGAAGGTGGGGGGAACCCCAAAGAGGAAGACACTCACATATACCCTTTCCCCCCCAGACCTGACCCTGTAACCATCCAGCTAACAGTGAACACTCTGTGAGCTCGATGATGTAGAAACACCGGAAGAGAAGGTGCCTCGTGTACCAAAGGCGGAAGGACTAGAGGCGGCTACAGGGAACCTGGATCTCCCACAACCCCTTCCTCTATTCCCCCGGGGGGCTGCATTCGGAGAGAAGGGGTTTTCTCTTACAAAATGATGATCTCGTTCCAGAGAAGCTCCGAGCTCCCAATTCGCTTCCCAGTCTTCTTCGTCTCACTGGGGAGTCCATCCACTGCCACTTCCACAAACGAGTTAATTCGAGGTTGACGACTATGCACCTTGGGCTTTGCTGACACCACTGGACAGGAAAGACAGAAGTCAAGGATGAGTCAGAGGGCTCCCAGCTGCCCCCCTGTGGCAGATGTTCTCTCTCTTTTTTGTTGTTTCTTTTAAAAAAGAAATTTTGTCTTTTCCTCATTCTAAAAAGACTTCTTTTTTAATGTGAGGATATAAAAATAGCATAAGAAAAGAAGCATAAGAAAAAAAATCACTCCTAACCCAAAAACACTGGGATAATTATCATTAAGATGTTGGTAAATACAGACTTCCTAGACTTTCATCTTTTATGTCTCCAATTCTTTAAAAATTCCTCTCCCCCCAAAATCCATTTTAAAAAGCTGCAACATAAGCCCATTACAAGCATACACCATAATTTAGTCAACTATTCTTTCATTGTTGAATAAATTGCTTCCAACTTTTGGCTCGGGGAAAATGACCACAAACGTATATAGTATTTGCATGCATTTCTGAGTATTCTTCCAAAGGATATGAACATTTTTTAAAGTTCTTAAAACTGCTCAGTTCCTTTCTAAACCCATGTAGACACCTATCAGCACTATAGGAATATATCCATTTCACCAAACACTGCATAGCACTGAGTACTATGTTTTTTTCACCCTTTGCAAATCATGTAGGTAAAAAAAAAAAATAGTATAAAGATAATAGCTAAGAGTTAATGAGCACTTATTACAGATACTATACTATGCACACATTATCTAACTGAATCCTTACAATGAGGCAAGAAATACATCGTCACTCCATTTCACCCACGAGGAAACATGCTTGGGGAAGCTAGGTCATTGCCCCAGGCTACACATCCAGGGAGCTTCGAACCGCAATGTGCACCCGGCAGCCTGACTCCACACCATGCTATATGCCATTTCCAGACTTTGCTTATTTGTTCTAATGCTTTTCTTCAATTACTAGCCAGATTGAATAGTTTTTCCATGTACTTGTTAACCATCTGCATTTCCTCTTCTGTTCATTTCCTTCATGCGGCAGCATTTCTGATGCTTACACGGCACCAGCAAGCCAGGGGCTCAGCACCAACTAAGCAAGCATACGCCCAGGGCTGGATGCTAGACAAGCTCCTTTTGTAGCATTTATCAGCCATGGTGGAAACTCCAGATCACTAGGACAAAACCCATCTGGATGGTTTCTATCCTATGCCCTAAATCAGAGCATATAACTGATGTTCCTTACCCATGATGACAAGACTGCCTGAACCTGAGTTCCCATCAAGAGTTAGCAAACCTCTCTCTCCTAGACCCTTCTGAGGGATGACAGTCCTATAAGGGTCCACAACTTGGCAAAGGGCAAAGCCACCTCTGATTGTGTTTTAGCAATACGTGTCTTCTCCAGGACCAAAAGAACACTAGACAGAAAGTCAAGGAACAACAGCAACAAAAGCTGTCGTGAAGATTAAGAAGCAACAAGTGTTGGTATTAGCAAAAAAGGTCGTAGAGCTGGGAAATGTGGCCCAGAGTGGGAAAATGAAAATACTAAACACATAGACCAAGGTTAACTGAGGCCACCTGGTGGTGCGAGAGCAGCTCTGCAGGCAGACCCTTAAATGTAAAAATACAGATAAAAAATAGGGACCAGTTATACAGTCCTACCATTTTGAGCTAGACAGTTTCTTTGAAATCAACAAGTTCAAACCCTTTATTTAATAGTTGGGCCAACTAAGATCCAGGGAGGTGAGACATATCCAAAATCACGGAGCTAGTCAAAGGCAGTGCTAAGCCTGGAACCAAGTCTCCCAGCTCCCAGGCCGATTCTTTGAACTCTTCCATCATGTTTCCTTTTTGGCCCTTGTTTTTTTAGTATCTACTTTTTAAAAAGAATTTTTTGATATAATTTCAGACATTTAGAAAAGTTGCAAGAGTAATACAAAGAATTCTTATAAACCCTTCACCGGGGACTTCCCTGGTGGTCCAGTGGTAAAGAATCCCCCTTCCAATTCAGGGGACACGGGTTCAATCCCTGGTCAGGGAACTAGGATCCCACATGCCATAGGGCAACTAAGCCCATGCGCCACAACTACTGAGCCCACGTGCCTCAATTAGAGACAGAAAACCCACACGACACAACTAGAGAGAAGCCCACGCACCACAACGAAAGATCACACATGCCACAACGAAGACCCAACGCAGCCAAATAAATAAATAAATAAATAAATAAATAAATAAATAAAATAATTTCATTTAAAAAAACCCTTCACCCGAAGTCACCAAATATTAACTTTCTATGCTACTTGCTTTATTACTCTCTTTTTCTCTCCCTAAATACTTCAGTGTGTCTTTTCTAAGAACTAAGACATTTTCTAACATTACCATAGTATAATTATCAACACTGGGAAATTCAACATTCTTTAATACTATTATCTAAGGTACAGACCTTATTTAAATTTTGCCAATTACCCTATCAATGTCCATTATAGCAAAAGAGAAAAGATTTTTTTCTAGTCCTGGACTCAATCTAAGATCACGTGGTGCAGTTAGTAGTTTTTTGTGAAGTTTCCAATTTACATAAAAATTGAAAGAATAGAATAAATAATTGCACATTATTTACTAACTGCTATCATTTTGCCACATATGCTTTTCTGTCTCTCTCTCAGCGTCTATCATCAATATTACCCAGAGAACTTCCGCAATAATAAAAATGTTCTACACCAGTGCTGTCCAATACATTGCCATGAGATACATGTGGCTATAAAGCACCTGAAATATGGCTAGTGAGACTGAGGACTGGAGCTTTAAATTTTATTTAATTTTAATGTAAATAGTTCTATGTGGCTATACTTGCTACCCTATTGGATAGCACAGGACCCAGATATATATACGACATCTGTGTTTAAAAAAAAAAGTAAGTTGGAGACATCATGACAGATCAGCCCTGATTACTTTCAGAATGCAATTCCTAACAATAAGGGCATCCTTCCACCCACCACACCACCATTATTATACCTAAAAAAAAATGTATAGTCACTCCTTCCATCATTTGATATCCATTCCATATTCAAATTTTCCCAGTTGTTCCCAACTTTTTTTTTTTTTAAATATTTATTTATTTATTTGGTTGTGCCAGGATTTAGTTGCGGCTCTCCAGCTCTGTAGTTGTGGCACGCGGGCTTCTTAGTTGTGGCATGCCAACTCTTAACTGTGACATGCATGTGGGATCTAGTTCCCTGACCAGGGATCGAATCTGTGCCCTCTGCATTGGGAGCGCAGAGTCTTAACCACTGCACCACCAGGGAAGTCCCCCAAACATATTTTTATAGCTGTTTTTCTCCCAACCCAGGATCCAATCAAGATGAACAAACTGTACTCAACTGCTGTCTCCTTAATCTTTTAACACCTAGAATGCACTCCCTTCTTTTTCCATGACAATGATTTTTAAAGACTTCCACCAGCTGTCTTACAGAATGCTAAATCCTGCATTTTTCTGATTGTTTCCTCATGGTTAGATTTACAGTGAACATTTTTGTCAAGAATACTAACTACACAAGTTAGGTTGCATACTTCTTACTGTACACACCAGGCCATCCTCCTATTGGGGACACTAATTTTGATACCATGGTTAATGTGGGGTTTGCCAGGTCACTCCACTGTAAAGATACATTTTCCCCTCAGTAATTTATAATTAATAAGTGGGGTGATATTTTCAATGTTTCTTGTCCTTAAAAGACAAGCCAAAATAAAGGTCTCAAGTTTACCTAGAAAGTTTATTTACTATTTGATAAAATATAAATGCCAGTTTCTTATACATGGAGTCACATCTTCACATAGGATTTAGCTTTTAAGGTCAACAAATAAGGCAAAAAATCACATATTTCCAAAATTATACCCCTGAAAAGCTCTTAGGAAGGCAACAGAATAGAGTGTGGCATATTATCTTTCTATAGGTTCCAAACGGCCAGTTTTTTGCTTTGCTGTGCTGTGTTTTCAGTGCTCCTTCAGTTAAATATCAGATAAAATAGTTGGCTTACGTTTGAGGACCTTAGTGTATTTAAAAAGTGTACTGTAAAACTCTAGGACTGGGGGAAAGGGATAAATTGGGAGATTGGGATTGACATATACACACTATTACTATATATAAAATAGATAACCAGGGCTCCCCTGGTGGCGCAGTGGTTAAGAATCCGCCTGCCAATGCAGGGGACACGGGTTCGAGCCCTGGTCCGAGAAGATCCCACATGCCGCGGAGCAACTAAGCCCGTGCGCCACAACTACTGAGCCTGCGCTCTAGAGCCGGCGAGCCACAACTACTGAAGCCCTCGCGCCTAGAGCCCATGCTCCCCAACAAGAGAAGGCACTGCAATGAGAAGCCCCTGCAATGAGAAGCCCGCGCACCGCAACGAAGAGTAGCCCCCGCTCGCCGCAACTAGAGAAAGCCCGCACGCAGCAACAAAGACCCGACGCAGCCAAAATAAATAAATTAATTAAATTAATTTAAAAAATAATAAAATAGATAACTAATAAGGACCTACTGTGTACAGCACAGGGAATTCTACTCAATACTCCTTAATGACCTATGTGGGAAAAGAATCTTAAGAAGAGTGGATATATGTATATGTATAACTGATTCACTTTACCATACACCTGAAACTAACACAACACTGTAAATCAACTATACTCCAATAAAAATTTTTAAAGATAAAAAATAAAAAAATAAATCTCTAGGACTGCACTATAAGAGGCAAAGGGAACTGAGGCAGAGAGAGGGGACAGCATAGCAACAGCTCCCAAATTACACCAGAGGCTCTATCCACGAAATGCACAGGAGGAAGAACCACCCACACTGTTTAAATGGTTGTTTCTCTCCTTCTCTTTCTCTCCCACCATTTTTCTGGATGGTATTATCAACTCCCTATAGCTTAAGTGCATATATAATGAGGTGCACCTGCATTATCAAGTTAGCTCTCTCCACACTAGTGAGAAAATACACATTGGGGAAAGGCAAGAGAGAAACCTTTAGAAGTCAGAGCGTGTTCCTGAATAACATGGTCCCAAAACAGGGACCTCAGGATAGCACCAGTTTCCATGGGCAGGCTTCTGTTCTGACCTAGCCCTGCTAATTATTAGATAAGGCAGTAAAGGCTGTAGTCTCAAGTTCAAAACCCTATCAGTTCACTCTAATCCTTCTCCCTTCTCAAAAGGGCTGGAGCAGCCATGAGACACCAAGAAAAGTAATTAAAATGTATGAAGACTATAAAAAAAATCAATAACTCAATAAGAAACAGGCAAAGAATAGACACAGGCAATCCACAGAAAAGGAAATACAAATTTACTTAAACATATGATAAGACACTAAACATCACTTATCATTTAATGAGAAGTAAAACTATGCTGAGAACACAATTTTTTTTTTTTAACCAACCAGACTGGCAAAGATAAAAAAAAAAAAAATCTGACAACATATCATGTTGGTAAAGGTATGGGGACTACAGCCGTACCACCCTGAATGCCCCTGAACTCGGAAGCTAAGCAGGGTTGGGCCTGGGTAGTACTTGGATGGGAGACCGCTTGGCAATACTGGGTGCTGTAGGCTTAAAAAAAAAAAAAAAAAGATGATGTGGGGAAAGGAGCACTCATTGATAACAATAGGTTCCCTCCAGGCGAGGGAACTGGTGAGCTGGAGGAACGGAAAGAATTGTAAACTATGTAAGTGCATTAAATAAATGAATAACATTTCCATTTTTAAAACAATAATTTTAAAATTTGGACCAAAGATACAATTTTGCCTCCCAATGATCACGTTCAGAGGCCTGAGCCCAGATACTGAATGCCACTCCTCTCTCCCAGAGCATCTTGTGGTCCCGTGACTCCTCCTCCTAAAGCTACTGGAGCAGCAGGCTTTCATCCGTGTGATATTTCCTGAGGCCTCACTGTGTGTCAGGCACTGTTCTAGGCTTTGGGGCATCAACAGTAACCAAAACAGACAAAAACCCCTGTTCTCGTGGGGCTTACATTCTACAGAAAGAGACAGTGAATAAATGAAATAGATTCCAATAGGTCAAACATTAAATAGTGACAGGGGCTGAGAAGAAAAAGATAAAGTGGTGAAGGGGAGAGACATGAGGGAATCAGGGTAGAGAGTCTTTAGATGGGGGAATCAGGGAAGGCCTCGTTGAAGAGAGTGACTTTGGGGTAAAAACCTGCAGAAAGTCAGGAAGCAGACCAGGTAGATAACTCAGCCAAAAGAGCATTTCACTCAGCGGGAACAGCAAGTGCAAAGGCCCAGGGGTGGGAGTGTACCTGGTAGAGGCAATGAATAGCAAGGGAGGTCCATGTGGACCTGTGCATCTAGCCAGAGAGGAGTAAATGTGGAACAGGAAATGAGAAATGGAAGGGGTCGTATCAGGTGGGATCTTCAGCTTGTACGCAGAGTGAGATAGACAGTCCTGATGTGTTTGAGCAGAGGAGTGACAAGAGCTGGCTTACACTGTAACAAGACCACTGGCTGCTGTGTGATCAACAGAATGAAGCGGGGCAAAGGGCAGAAGTAGGAAGCCAGGTTAGGAGGCTACCGCCTTAATCTAGGGCGGAGATGATGCCAGCTGGTGGGTCAGTAGGGGTGGTGAGAAGTGGCTGAACGCTGCCCACGTTTTGAATGTAGACAAAACCAGATTTGCTGAATACAGGATATTGAGGAAAAAAAAAAAACAAAATCAGGTCAGTTCCAGGCATGTCACATTTTAGACATTTACTAAGCCTTCAAGTGGAGATGCCAAGTGGGCTATTGGATATACAAACCTGGAGTTCAGAGACAAGGCCAGGCTGGAGATACTAATGTGGCAGTGATCTTACTATTGGTGGTATTTAAAGTGATAAGGTTCGGATGAGCTCACCAAGGGAATGAGCGTAGATAGAAAAGAGCCCTGGGGAAGGAAGGATTCGTCATTTTATATAATTCTTTCCAAAAGTTCCTTTTTTTCCCCCTCCTCTTCAAGAACTCCAGCTATAATATGACAACCCTATAAGAATGAATAGTTACGCTCGTAAGCCAAGGTGTGGTATAATTCCACCTTTTTCCCAAAGATGGGGCTGGACCTGAAATGACAAACTTGATACAGTGCCACTCACCTTTCAGAATAAGCTGAGACTTCTCAAAAGGCAGGGCCACTCCTGCCCGGCTGGAGCTGGCAGATGCCATGTCATCACCAGGAAACTGAAAGACAAACAAAGCAGCAGGTTTAGAGGATATCTGATGAGAAGCGGAGGAACTGAACCCAATTTTAATATCTGAGTTTAAAGAGATAGAAGCAAGAAAATATAAACATCCAGGACTTCCCTGGTGGTGCAGTGGTTAAGAATCCATCTGCCAATGCAGGGGACACGGGTTCGAGCCCTGGTCCGGGAAGATCCCACATGCCACAGAGCAACTAATAAGCCCATGCGCCACAACTACTGAGCCTGCGTGCCACAACTACCGAAGCCCGCGCACCTAGAGCCCGTGCTCCTCAACAAAAGAAGCCACCGCAATGAGAAGCACACGCACAGCAACAAAGAGTAGCCCCCTTCACCGCAACTAGAGAAAGCCCACGCGCAGCAACAAAGACCCAACACAGCCAAAAATAAATAAATAAATAAAATAAATTTATCTTTAAAAAAAAGAAAATATAAACATCCAAGCAACTGCAGCCATGCTGCTTCAGGCAGAGTGGTGTCTGTCTCGTAATGACTACTGAATCTGGGTAGGACTTGGATGGACTAAGAAGGACACAGCACTGCTACATCAACCTTTTAAGGAGGGAGAGCCTAAAATAATATCTCCAAAAAGAAAGTCACAGTTCAACAATTTTTTAAAAAGTAGGGACCTTCCTGGCAGTCCAATGGTTAAGACTCCGAACTTCCACTGCAGGGGGCACGGGTTCAATCCCTGGTCGGGGAACTAAGATCCCAAATGCCTCACGGTGTGGCCAAAAAATAAATAAATAAAATTTTTAAACATTTAAAAAAATTTTTAAAGTAATATTAAACCAATTTTTTAAATGGACATATTTTAATAAAAGTTTCTCCAAGAAGGTATACCAGTAAATGTGCTTATTGGCCAAGGAAATGACAGACCAGGATTCAATCTACATCTTCTGATTCCAAAGCCCAACATTCATCCAGTCGACTACCCTGCTATCACCTGCATGTGCACATGGACCTGGCCAACAAAGCACATGAAATAATTTTTGATGGACCTCATTAGCCATAAGGCATCCCCGTCACTCCATCTTGGCTAGAAGCAGAAGTCTATCTTGCATTTTGAGTGGCTCTTTTACTCATACATAATTGTGTAACATCGTCATTTGTCATTTAGAAAATATTTGGTTCACTGAGTTCTATAGATATTCCAAATGTTGACACATTTCATTATACCCTATCCAAAATATCACATTTGTGAATGTCACCACTGATCTCATCAGACAAGTTTTTGAGTATTGGGAAGCTGTCAAGCTCTTTGTGGTAGATGGAAGTGTTCCAAAATTCTAATTTTCACCTAAAAAAACTCATATTTTATCATTGGCAACAAGCACTGTCAGTTGTTTTCCTTGAAGTGACAGGCTTACTTCATTCAACTTCAGGAAAATGTCTGCCAAACGCCCAAATCTATTAACGCTAGTTTATCTGTTGATTTTTTTTTAAAGTAAAAATGGTATTTCATGAAAAAAGCAACTATATAATACAGCTTTTAATTCAAACAGTCATACAAGTGCTTTTTCTCAACACAACAATTATACTTCAGTATGCAGGAGACGTGCTTTAGGCATATTTCCCATTTTCATCACATAGAATATTAAAAAGACATGCATGCACATGAGTAAAGACAATACAACCGGTAATTTTTACTGCTTCGTCAAGCACATTCTTAAGTGAAACTGGCTTTCTTTCCTTTTTACTGAGCGGGCCATGGTAAGGAACACAATGACAGCAGCCCAGGCCAGTGGTAGTGCCCTGATTCGTGCTATGGCACCAACAGTTTCACTGACCTTTGCTTTTGCACCATGAGTGCATGTGTCACAGTGAAAAAGGCAAAGTTATCATGAAAATAGTTTTGATCCTGCAAAACCCTAAAACTCTCGAGGGGCCACCAGGGGCCTGAGGACCACACCTGAGAACAGCTGCTATAAAAACACTATGAAATTCCTGTTCTATTCAACATCATTTATACCTTCTTTCATTCTATTTGTATCTGATGTCTCTCCTAACTCCCTATTCTGAAGAGCAGTTCAGACTTAAAATGTGGTTATGAACGTACCATATTACTCTAAGAATGGAAGCCATTTGTATGAGAATTAAATGTAGCTACTGCTAAGTCACACTGATTTTGACATTTTCCACAGCTGAAGTCAAAGAATTCTATGCTTCGAGATTTTAGCCAAAACAAAACAAAACCATTTGCCTTATTTATGAGATTTCCAGTCCAAAAAAAATTTAAGGGACCAGTTTTTTCTGGACTAGTCCATAACAGGCATTTTACTTACATATAAAGTAGCAGTGGAAACTTATGAAATGTTATGGGTAACATATAAGAATACAATACTACAACTATTCTTATCAAGACTTCTAGAGACCAGACCTCCATGGTATTAAATCCAAGAGTGAATTCTCAATCCTTGTCTTAGATGACCTATTGGCAGCACCTGACACAATGGGTAGATGACTCTTTCTTCCTCGAAATGCTTTCTCCTCTTGGCTTCCAGGACACCACACCTGCCTGATTCTCTTCCTGCCTCTCAGGCTGCTTTTCCTCAGCCTCCTTTGTTTGCTCCTTCTCTGCTCCCGAACCTCTAACCACCCGAGTGTCCCATAGCTCAGGCCTTGCACGTCTCCCCTTGGTTATCTCAACCCGTCTCATGGCTTTAAATACTATCTATTTGTGGACAATCCCAAATGGGTGTGTCCAGTACGAACCTCACCCTTGAACCTCAGGTCCTCTTTGCGCATTGACAATACTGAGCTTCTGATACTCGCCCTCAATCCTGTTCCGCATCTCAGTTAATGACAACTCCTTCCATCCAGTGGCTCAGGCCAAAATACTGGGGCTTATTCGTGCTTCCCCTTTCCCTCTCACACCCCACATTCAACCCATCAATAAATCCTATTGATTCTACCTTTAAAATATTTCCAAGCTCATCTGCCTGCCAATGCAGGGGACACGGGTTCGAGCCCTGGTCTGGGAAGATCCCACATGCCGCGGAGCGACTGGGCCCGTGAGCCACAGTTGCTGGGCCTGCGCGTCTGGAGCCTGTGCTCCGCAGCGGGAGAGGCCGCGATAGTGAGAGGCCCGCGCACCGCGATGAGGAGTGGCCCCCACTTGCCGCAACTGGAGAGAGCCCTCGCGCAGAAACGAAGACCCAACACAGCCATAAATAAATTAATTAATTAATTAATTTTTTAAAAAATTAAAAAAAAAATATTTCCAAGCTCAAACATTTCTCTCCATCTCCACTGTCACTGCCTTGCTCCAAACACCATCATCTCTTAGCTGGGTTATTGTTTTTCCTGCTTCTGCCCTCTGCCCCGTTCAAACGAATTTCTACGTTCAGCAAGAGTCCTGTCTTTTAATATGTAATCAGATCATATCACTGTGCTATTCAAGAGCTGGAAGCTATCCAGTGGCTTCCCATTTACCTCAAAGTCCTTGTAATGACCTTGGAGGGTCGGCGTGATACACTACCACACACCTCTCTGACCTTGCCTCCCATTTCTTTCCCCTCTCCCTACCTTCCCCATGGGCTTCCTCGCCGTTGCTTTAACATGCCAGCCATGTTCCCCCATCAGACTTCTACCCCTCTGTCTAGAACGCTCTTTTCCCAATTGCCCACATATACAGCTTATTCCTTCACTGCCTTCAGGCATTATCTCAAATGTTGCTTTCTTAAGGGGCCTTCCCTGACCGCCCTGTCAACCCCACCTCTCCACACACACTGTACCCATCCTTCCCCAGTTTACCTTTCCGCCTTAGCATTTATCACTGACACGGTTCATAGTGTATTGATTTCTTGTATTTATTGTCTCCCTCCTCTAGAATGTAAGCTCCATGAGGGCTGAGATGTGTGTCCCCCTCTTAGCCCTGTAGCCTACTATCTGGAATAGTGCCTGGCTCCTAGTAAGAACTCCATATTTATTGAATGAATGAAGAGGAGCATCAGCTTTCTGAAATTCAAAAGGATAATGTTTTGACTCCCTTAAAGTTTTTTTGGTAAAGCAATAAACATATCAACTCTTTTACCCATCAGATTAGCAAGAGATCAGAAGTCTGACAACAGTGTTGCTGAGAAGCCTCACAGGCTTCTGGAAGCAGTGCAAGTTAGATGGTACCTGGCAACCGCCGAGAGAGTTAAAGACGCATATATTGTACTTCCCAGGATTCCACTCCTAGCTATCTGCCAGGGGAAAATCTTCCAACAAATGCAGAAGAAACCATGTTCAAAATGTTCATCATGGCAATGTTTATAATAGCAAAAATTTATAAATAACCTAAATGTCCATCAATGAGGGAATGAATAAATTGTGAAATAGTTATAAAATGGGATGCTATATAGTTCTTGAAATGTATGAATTCAACCTATATGTACAAACCCCAAACTATAATACTAGACCTAAAAAAAAAAAAAAAGCAAGTGATAGCCTAAGTGTAGGGCAATGCCATTGGTATACACTTGAACTTTCACAAAACAATTGTATCTACTGTTGTGGACACACATGAATGGTATAAAAGTATAGAAGCATGGATGGGAAGGAACCACACCAAGTTCAGGACAGAAGTTACCTCTAGGGTAGCGGAAGAGGGAGCAGGGGAACTGGAGTGAACAGAGAGACCAAGAGAACTTCGAGTGTATCTGCAACATTTCACGTTTTAAAGGAAGAAGTTCTGAAGCAAATATGGCAAAATGCTACTATTCATTAAATCCAGATGGTGGTTTTTATGACTGTTTGTTATCTTATTCTCTGAACCACTTCATATGTTTGATCTTTTTTTCATAATTTAACAATAATTTTAAAGGGGATATAAAGATGATATCTTGAGTAATGAAGGAAAGATTAATGATTGTAAATTAAGCCTCAGGGCTTTTAGTAACAGAGGTTAAAGCACTAAAAGCTGGAAATCCATTATTTATAGACTTTAAAAAGAAAACAATTTAAAAATCTTTACATCTACTGGGACTCGTTCTAAGGGTAGTATAGCAACTCGACTAAGGGTAGTTTTTAAACTAGCTTGTTCTCCCTGAGCTTTAGCTGTTTTTAGCCTTTGCTCTGAACTAGAGAGAATTCTGGAGAATGAAATGCAAAGCCCTCACATGGCCTGTTACATGGCAGAAAGACCAAACCTTTCGATCTATACTTCGTGGCTCCAAAACAAAATCAATCAGATAAATTCCAAAGGCAGCTCAGAACAAAACCAACAGGGAAAGCAGTAGAAATAGAGTAGATAAGACTACCATGTTTTCTTCCTCCCATGTCTTTCATAATTACAGGCCACTGTTTACTAACAATAGCCCACGTTATTTATTCAGGGCTTTGCCCAGATCCATTAGCAAGATACCACCCTGACACTACAAGATAGGTATCTTTTCTTTTCTTTTTTCTAAATAAATTTATTTATTTATTTTTTTGGCTGCGTTGGGTCTTCGTTGTTGCGCACGGGCTTTCTCTAGTTGTGGCGAGTGGGGGCTACTCTTTTGTTGTGGTGCACAGGCTTCTCATTGTGGTGTCTTCTCTTGTTGCAGAGCACGGGCTCTAGGAGCGTGGGTTTCAGTAGTTGTGGCCCGTGGGCTCAGTAGTTGTGGCCCACAGGCTCAGTAGTTGTGGCGCACGGGCTTAGCTGTTCCACGGCATGTGGAATCTTCCTGGACCAGGGCTCGAACCCGTGTCCCCTGCATTGGCAGGCAGATTCTTAACCGCTGCACCACCAGGGAAGTCCGGCTGGCGGATTCTTAACCACTGCGCCACCAGGGAAGCCCCAAGGTAGGTATGTTGAATTGAACCTTTGCAATCCATGTATAAAGACAAATAACCATTACTGTTGAAGGGAAAGTACCCCAAAGTACCTACAATTTCTGTCTCAGGGCCCCATATTGGACAGGGCATGAGGTCCAAACTCCTACTAGTCACTTTAGGAAGCTTATGAAACCTGAGACCCAGATTTTACTCTACACCTGTCTCAGCAGCACAAATAGATGACTCTGTACATGCACACAAGTAATTTTTTCCCCTGCTAATAGTGATGAGAAGTATTTGCATTCAAATCGTTTCCAAAAAAGTGAGTTAGCAGAAGCCTGGGGCAGGCAGGGGGAGGAGAGAGAACATGTTTAAAACATCACCAAAGGTTATAGATGCACAATGAATTTCATTATTCAAGGAAGTCATGGATTTATCAGGAGAAAAAGGGGGAAGCCAGAACTAAGTGTGGTAGATCCACCCAAATTTCTTGAAAAAAAAAAAAACATTATCCTCTGAACTTAACCTCTATGTAAATCTCGACAAGCACTTTTTAAAATAAAATATAAAATAACAGAGTAGAAAATATTAAAGTACACCATACATAAAGGAAAGTATTATTTCATAAAAAGTTTGTTCAGATGTACATTTACATCTTCATGTATACTGGGTCATGATATAAAATATGTATATGTCTTACTAAAGATTGTAGTCAAAACCTCTTGAGAACAACTGCTCTACAACAATCCTATCTTAGGGTTTTAGATTAGAGAGACACAAACACTAAGCAAATAGACAAACACTAGATTGGGGACTAACTAGTCACTCAGAGAAATGCCATCAGTTTATTATTATCATTTTAGGTCTGAGAAATTTTCCCACATCTATGTAAAACAGTATTTATTCAATCATTCAATACGTATTGAGCAGTTATTCTGTACCATTTACTGTTTTTGGTGCTAGTGATACATCAATGAATAAAACATTAAAAAAAATTCCTACCCTACAAGATTCTCCGGGTAAAGAGCCAAGAATGATCCTGGCTCTGGCAGGGGAATGGGAAAAGTAACCATTGTGATATATGCCCAGAGTGTTCTCGTAACAGCAGCCTTCACTCCAGGAAAAAGGCTCTACCAGGCCTTATGCCAACTGGGGGGGAGGAAATTTCCCTGAGGCCCCCTCTAGACTTCTTATCACACTGAGAAAGGAAAAGAGTTAATAAACACTTGTAAAGGTCACAGCCCAGGGACAGAGACCCACTAAAAGACTGAGATTTAATCATAAAATTATAAAATGCTTTCCCTCCCCCACACTCTGCCACCATATCGAGGGTCCAATAAAATAACAGTGGATTACAGCTGAAAGAGCTAAAAGGTGTATACTCTATTTAAGAAAGAGTTCTTAGGGAAGACCAGAGATTACAGGGGAGACAAAAACAAGGATACTAGCATAATTTGAGGCCTCTGGTACCTACAATTACATCAATCATTAAACACAAGCCAACTCCTAGCCAGATTACACAAAACTCCCAACTAGACAAAGGCCTATTCACCTCAGTTCCTATTACCTAATACATCCTGCCTGGCTTTCAATTAGAAATTATAAGTTATGCTAAAAGTTAAGAAAAAATAGTGTGAAGAGACAAAGCAAGCATCAGAATTAGACTCAGATATGACAGATTTTGGAATTATCAGACAGGGAATTTTAAATGACTATGATTAATATGTTAAGGGCTCTAATGGAAAAAGTAGACAACATATAAAAACAGATGGGTAATGTAAGCAGAGACATGGAAACTCTAAGAAAGAATCAAAAGAAAATGCAGAACATGGTAACAAAAATGAAGTATGCCTTGATGGGCCCATGAGTAGACTGGATGTGGCTGAGGAAAGAATCAGTAAGCTTGAAAATATATTAACAGAAACGTCCCAAACTAAAATGCAAAGAGAAAAAAAGAATTAAAAAAAAAAAGAAAAAGAAAATACAGAACTGCCAAGAACTGTGGGACAATTTCAAAAGGTACAAAATACGCATGACTGGAATATCAGAAGAGAGAACAGAGCAAAAGAAATATCTGAAGTAATATGGTCAACAATTTCCCAAAATTAACAACATAACACCAAATAATAGATCCAGGAAGCTCACAGAACATCAAGCAGGATGAATACAAAAATCAAAAAATAAACTTAAAAAAGAAGCAAGGAGAGAGTGCAGTGAAATATTTAAAGTGTTAAAAGAAAACACCCAGGACTTCCCTGGTGGTCCAGTGGTAAAGACTCCGTTCTCCCAACGCAGGAGGCCTGGGTTCGATCCCTGGTCAGGAAACTAGATCCCGCATGCATGCTGCAACTAAAGATCCTACATGCCACAACCAAAGATCCCGCATGCCACAACGAAGATCCCGAGTGCCGCAACTAAGACCTGGTGCAGCCAAATAAATAAATAAATATTTTTTAAAAGAAAAAAGAAAAAACCCACCAACCTAGAATTTTGTATCCAATGAAGTTACCCTTTAAAGAGAAGGAGAAAAAAAAGACTTTCTCAAACAAAAACCTGCCCTGCAAGAAATGTTGAAAAGAAGTTCCTTAGAAAGAAGGAAAATGATAAAGGTCAGAAACGTCTATCTACACAAAGAAAAGAGCATGGCAGAAGGAATAAATGAAGCTCCAACCACTGGCTTCTTTATACAGTAAAATATTGATACTTAGGGGAAGGGCATATGTGGGAAGCGGATGCCAAATAGGGAACAAACAAGAGAACTAGAGAGGTGACGAGAGGTATGGGGAAAAACCATGCAGTGAAAGAACACAGGAGTTTGGGAGGGGGTTGGAAGTAGAAATGTTAAATAAACGTTGTGGACAAGGCAAGTCTCACTGAGAAGGTGACTTCTGAGCAAAGATCTGACACAGGAGAAGGAGGGAACTGAGGATATCTGCGTTAGAACATTCCAGGCAGATAAAAGGGCAAGAGCAAAAGCTCTTGAGATGGTTGCATGTCTTGAAAGTGTAAGGAACGAAAGGGGGCCAGCGCGGCTGGAGGGCAGTGAAAGAGGAGGAGGAGGATAGTTGTAAGAGATGCACCTGGAGAATTCCCTGGCAGTCCAGAGGTTAGGACTCCGTGCTTTCACTGCAGGGGGCATGGCTTGGATCCCATAAGCCACACGGTGCAGCCAAAAATAAAAAAAAAAATTTTAATTAAGAAAAAAAAATGCAACTGAATTTATCCTGTTAGGTAAAATCATCCTTAATCAACTATGAAATGCCTTGGAGCAGTGGTCCTCAATTCTTTCTACACATTTGAATACCTGGAGAGCAATAAAAACTAAACGAAACAAAAAAAACCCCACTGACAACCAAACCCTAACCTCAGAGATTCTCATTCAATTGGTCTGGAGTGGGCCGGGGACAGCTGTGTTATTTAAAAGCTACCCAAATGATTCCAAAGTGAAGTTGGGGCGAGAACCACTGGATCAGTGTTACTGAATCAGTTGAGGCTTCAACTAATTTGACTGCACTGAAAGTAGGACTTTACCTCTATCAGAATGCTCAAGGTTAAACTAAAATTATGTCCCAAAATTGCAAATGAAAAAGTGGGGGGGACTTCCTGGTGGTCCAGTGGTTAAGAATCTGCCTTCCAATGCAATGGATGCAGCTTCAATCCCTGGTCAGGGAACTGAGATCCCACATGCCACAGGGCAAATGAGCCCACGTGCCACAACTACTGAGCCCTTGCACCGCAACTACAGAGCCCACACACTCTGGAACCCGCACGCCACAACTACAGAGCCCGAATGCCACAACTACTGAGCCCACGTGCCACAACTAGAGAGCCTGCATGCCACAATTACTGAGCCCACGCACTCTGGAGCCCGCATGCCACAACTAGAGAGAGGCCCGCGTGCCGCAAAGGAAGAGCTGGTGCACTGCAACAAAAGATCCCTCTTGCCGCCACTAAGACCCGAAGCAGCCAAAAAAAAGAAAAAGAAAAAGTGGGGTGACATGTAACTCTAGGAACAGAATACAGTGGAGGAGCTGTTCCAGGAGTGGTTCCAAGGAGACTAAGTATTGCACCACCTTCCTTGATGCCAACTTTTCCCACAGAGAGTCTTTCAGGGGCTCTCAATGAACATGACAGATTAAACACCTATATTTATCTCTGCTCCCTTCTCAAACCCCATCAAAATGTCAGGAAAGAAACACAAAGAACGTAAACCCACTAAAAAAGAATGGAAAAGGAAACAACAGAGATGGCAGCAACATTTTGGAAAGTGGCAAGTGAGTTGAAACTGAAATCTAACTGCCTGCGATGGGGGAAGTGGGGTTAAAAACAGGAGGGCTGGTAAAAACCTGCATGGAAAAGAGTCCCAGACTCCAGTCCCCACCCACTTCAGCTAGGCACTCATCCCTCCTTAATCCCAAACAGAGAGTTAAATTTTAATCTCTGGATAGGTTAAATCAGACCTGAGAACTTAAGGCATGGTTGAGAGTAGGGATAAGGCACCATACTGATCCAGGGAGATAAGAGAAAGTCTATATCATGAACTATGAGAGGTTTCCCCATCCCCACTTACCTTCCCTCATTTGGGTCCTAGCACACTTAAACATACACAACTGAGAAGAGACTCAGACATAAAAGCCAAATATCAAAACAAAGAGAAAAAAAAAGAACTCAATGGATAAGCTGATCCTCAAATTCATAAGGAAATGCAAAGGACCCAGAATAGCCAAAATATCTTGAAGAAGAAAGTCGGAGGCTTCACACTTGCTAATCTCAAAATTTACTACAAAGCCACAGTAATCAAAACTGTGTGGTACTGGTAAAAGGAAAGACATATAGAGCAATGGTATAGAACTAAGAGTCCAGATACAAACCTGTTGCAGGAAGGGGGACCCCTTCCAGGGCCCGAGGGAGGGCTCTTGTCTCACACTCAGAAATGAATTGTCCAAGGAGACACACGTGCTGACAAAGCAAGAGACTATTGGGAAGGGGCGCCCAGGTGCACAGCAGCAGGGTAAGGGAACCCAGTAGAACTGCTCTGCCACATGGTTCACAGTCTCAGGTTTTATGGTGATGGGGTTAGTTTCCAGGTTATCTCTGGCCAATCACTCTGACTCGGGGTCCTTCCTAGTGGCACACACATCGCTCAGCCAAGATGGATTTCAGTGAAAAGGAAGAATCCTTCTCACTGGAATCCAGAAGGGAGGTTGATAGGACATATGGACTGGAGTCTCCTCTCTCCTTTTGACCGGTTGCTGGTAGCTTGTTAGTTCCGTGTTTCTTACCAGGACCTCCTATTGTAAGATAACTCAGGCAAGTGGTTACTACTGTGCCTGGCCAGGGTGGGCAGTTTCAGTCAGTGGTTCCCTTAACAATCCCACACTGATGTTCAAGTGATTTTAGACACGAGTGCAAGATACAGTAAGTCCCCTACATACAAACGAATTCTGTTCCAAGAGCACGTTCGTAAGTCCAATTTGATCATAAGTCCAACAAAGTTAGCCTAGGTACCCAACTAACATAATCGGCTACATAGTACTGTACTGTAATAGGTTTATAATACTTTTCACACAAATAATACATAAAAAACAAACAGACACAAAAAATAAAGAAAACATTTTTAATCTTACAGTACAGTAATCTTACAGACACGTGAACTAACTTACATGATTGGACATGCAAACGCACATTTGCATCTTTGAAAGTTCGCAACTTGAAGGTTCATATGTAGGGGACTTACTGTAATTCAATGGGAAAAGAACAATAGTCTTTTCAACACATGGTGCTGGGGCAACTGGATACGCATGTGTAAAGGAAGGAAGTTGGACCCCTCCCTCAAACCTTAGACAAAAATGAACTCAAAATGGATCAAAGACCAAAATATAGGAGCAACTATAGAAGAAACTATTGGTGTAAATCTTCATGACTTCATCTTTTTTTATTTTATTGAAATATAATTAATTCCATGACTTTATATTAAGAGATGGTTTCTTAGATATGATAGGAGAAACACAAACAATGGAAGAAAAACTAGATAAATTCAACTTCATCAAAAATTTAAAATGTCTGTGCTTCAAAGGATACCATCAAGAAAATGAAAAGAGAACCCAAAGAATGAGAGAAAATATTTGCAAATCATGTACTGATAAAAGACTTACATCCAGAATATACAAAGAACTTCTACAACTCAACAATAAAAGACAAATAATCCAACTAAAACAAAAATGGGCAAAAGATCTAAACAAACATTTCTCCAAAGAAGATATACAAATAAACAATAAGCACATGAAAAGATGCTCAAACACCATTAGTCACTAGAGAAATGGAAATTAAAACCACAATGAGATACCACTTCACACAAACCAAAATGGCCAAAATCAAAAAGCATACAATAATAAGCGCAAGCAAGAACTTGGACAAATTGGAATCCTCATACACTGCAGGCAAGAAATGAAAAATGGTGAGCAGCTTTGGAACAGTTTGTTCAAAAAGTTAAACACAGAATTACCATTAAGACCTAGCAATTCAATTTTTAGGTATATACCCAAACGAACTGAAATGTGTCCACACAAAAATTTGTACACAAATGTTCACAGCACGATTATTTGTAGTAGTTAAAAAGTGGAAACAACCCAAACGTTTATCAACTGATAAATGGATAAACAAAATGCAGTATATCCATAAAGTGGTATATTATTTGGCCATAAAAAGGAATGAAGTACTGTTTCATGCTGCAATATGGATGAACCTTGAAAACATTATGCTAAGTGAAAGAAGCCAGAACAAAAGACCCAATTATCATATTTCATTTATATGAACTATCTAGAATAGGTAAATCCACATAAACAGTAAGTAGATTAGTGGTTGTCCAGGGCAGAGGGTTGGGGGTCGGAGTGACCGTTAAGGAGTACACGTTTTCTTTTGGGTGATGAAAATATTCTGGAATTGGAGAGTGGTGATGGTTGCACAACTTTGTAAAAAATACTAAAATCCACTGAATTGAACATTTCAAAATGGTGAATTTTAAGGTATGTGAATTATATTTCAATTTTTTAACTCATAGTTAAATGTAACCGCAGTCAGAGAAAACCTCAAAACAATTCAGATAGATAAGAGAAAATGTTGCATCCATGAAACAAAAACAGAATGTAATTTTAAAGGAAGAAAGGAAGGGAGAAAGGGAAGTTGGTTGGTTGGTTGATTCAGAGAATAAGAAAATGCTCTTGGAAAGGACAGTTCTCATAGCAGAAACGAAGTTGATAAAGTGAGGACATATTCTAAGAAATAGAACCAAAAGAAAAAGAAGATGGTAGATAGGAGAGAAAAGACTTCTTTTTTTAATTCTTCCTTTTTGTTTTTTTTTTTTTTTTTTTTTTTGGCCATGCAGCTTGCAGGATCTTAGTTCCCCGACCAGGGATCAAACCTGGGCCTACAGCATTGGAAGCTCGGAGTCCTAACCACTGGACCACCAGGGAATTCCCAAGACTTTTTTAAAATAGTAGATTCGTTTAAAATGTCCAATGTCTGACTTAGTCCAGAAATAGAAAAGAGAAAAAAAAAAGACAGCAAAGAAATGTTACAGATTTTTCTTAAGCTGAAGGATATACATTTCTAGACAGAAAGAACCTGAGTGCCCAGAACAATGAACGAAAAACAAAAACAAAAAAACACACTAAGACAAAACATCGTGAAAGTTCAGAACACGAGAACAAAGAGTATACACGCTTCCAGCCACATTTACAAAGAACAGAAATCAGAATGGCATCAGACTTCACAGTAATACTGGCTGCTACAAGACAATGCAATGCTTCACATTTCAGATAAAATTATTTCCAATTATTAAATAAAATGATTAATCCCAATTTATAATTAAAATTATTTCCAATCCAGAATTCCACAACCATCAGTCAAGCATGACAGGAAAACAATGATATTTTCAGCTTTGTAAAGTCTCAAAAAAATTGCTTCCAAAGCTCATTTTCTTAGGAAGCTACTGAAAGATACGCTCTAGGGGAGTAAATGAGAAAGTTGGAGGACAGTGTGTATTCACATGGGAGAGGCAAAAGGAATTCCCAGATTAACAATGAAGAGAAATCCCAAGGCATTACTGTCCATTAGCCTAGAGAGCAACCAGTCCAGATGAGAGAGTTCATCAGTATTTCTTTCATCTAAAGATGACATAAGACATGTCATCTTTAGATGAAAGAAAAAAACTGACAAAATAAATTAGATGAGGCATCTGATTGCACTGAAAGAAGTATTATTTTAGCTCTATCAGAATGTTTAGGGCTGAGGTAGCGGTAGGTACACAGAAAATTATGCAAATGAAAAAATCAGGAAATACACAACTCTAGTAAAAACAAAAGCTATTATGAGAAAGGAAATGTAATCCTAATACACAGTGTGGCTCAGCTGTGAAAAATATTTATAATCAAAATAGCATGAACAATTTAATCAAAACTTGTGATACAGCTGTAATCAGAATGTGGCGGTAGAAGAGTACATTTGTGGAAACTGGCCAGAAAGAGAGCTCAGTGTCCATCCTCAGTGGTTAAAAGGCAACAGATAAAACTGACAAGCTAAGAAATGATGGTGTACGCATGCCATTTAGAGAAACAGAAGTCTATACCAGAAAAGAGCGCAAAGAGTTCAAAAGCAATAGATAAAACTGACAAGCTACACTATTTACAATAGCCAAGACATGGAAGCAACCTAAATGTCCATCGATAGATGAATGGATAAAGAAGATGTGGTACATATACACAATGGAATATTACTCAGCCATAAAAAAAACCGAAATAATGCCATTTGCAGCAACATGGATGGACCTAGAGATTATCATACTAAATGAAGTAAGTCAAACAGAGAAAGACAAATATCATATGATATCACTTACATATGGAATCTTTTAAAATGATATAAATGAACTTATTTACAAAACAGAAACAGACTCACAGAGATGGAAAACAAACATGGTTACCAAAGGGGAAAGGGCGAGGGCGGAAAGGGATTAAATTAGGAGTTTGGGATTAGCAGATATAAACTACTATATACAAAATAGATAAGCAACAAGGTCCTACTGTATAGCACAGAGAACTATATTCAATATCTTGTAATAAACTATAATGGAATATATATATGTGTGTGTATATATATAAAACTGAATCACTTTGCTGTGCACCAGAAACTAATAGAACATTGTAAATCAACTATACTTCAATTAAAAAAAAAACCTGACAAAATGACGGTATAAGGATGCCATTTAGAGATGCAGAAGTCTATACCAGAAAAGAGCTCAATGAGTTAAAAGTCATTGACTCTAAAAAACAAAAAAAAAAGTCATTGACTCTACAGAAATAGAACCAAGAACAAAAGGGAGTGAAACAAGGAAGTGCTGTTGCGTATGAGCCGTGTAATGCTATTGGACTTTCTAAACTAAGTGCATGTGTTATTTGGGGCATAAATAAAATTTAAATTCAAGAAAGGAAAAAGGGTCTCTTCAAATCAGGTCATAGGATGATGTCCTTATTTAATTTTTACAAGAGCATCCAGTCTACATTTAATTAGTGTAGTGGGTTGAACTGTGGTCCCCAAAAGATATGCCTAGGTGCTTACCCTCTTGGAACCTGTAAATGTGACCTTATTTGGAAATAGATGTAATTACGTTAAAGCTCTCAAGATGAGACCATCCTTTAGGGTGGGCCCAGTGTCCTTATAGGAGACAGAAGAGAGAAGACACAGACGCAGGGAAGAAGGCCATGAAGACTTGGACTGAAGAAATTCCCTGGTTGTCCAGTGGTTAGGACTCGGCGCTTTCACTGCCATGGCCCGGATTCAATCACTGGTCAGGGAACTAAGATCCTGCAAGCTGTGCAGCCAAAAAAAAAAAAAGACTGGGGCTGAGATTTGAGTCTCACAACCTCAAACCCACAAATGCCTAGAGCCACTACGAGAGGCAAAGCAGGATTTCTCCCCGAGTGCACAGAGGGATCTCAGCTCTGCTGACACAGTTGACACTTTGATTTCAGACCTGTGGCCTCCAGAACTATACAGGAAAAAATTTCGGTTGTTTTAAACCACCAAGTTTGTGATAATTTGTTACACACAGGAGGAATTGGAAATTAACAAGATTAAGGACAAAGGCTTTTAGAAGATGTGGATTTCATGACAGCAAGCTGAAACTGGAAAGCCTCTTCCAACAACACATCCTTGGGGCACTTGACTTCCATATCCACCTGGACCCAGGCCCCACTGCAACCTCCCTTAAGAAATAACCCCTGCAGGGATTTCCCTGGTGGTCCGGGGGGTAAGACTCCGTGCTCCCAATGCAGGGGGCCTGGGTTCAATCCCTGGTCAGGCAACTAGATCCCACACGCGTGCCGCAACAGCCCATATGCAACTAAGAAGTCCACATGCTGCAACTAAAAGATCCCTCATGCCGCAATGAAGATCCTGCATGCCGCAACTAAGACCCAGCACAGCCAATCAGTCAATAAAATAAATCTTTAAAAAAAAAGAAAGAAAGAACCCCTGCAGTCACAGGGGGCTGTGGTCTTGCTGAAATTGTCATCTGTTTCTTAACTGTGACTCCAGATACAAACCAGAATCCTAAATGTATCATTATGTTTTATTTCATTACTTTTTAAAAAACGAGTATTTTTCACACTCCACTCAGAACAATTTGTTGATGCCATTACTAACACCACCACAACTAATCAGCCTTTGAGAATTTGAGAAGAGTCTGTTTTAATGACAAGTGACAGAATGAAGCAAGAAGGGCCACAAGAGAAGAGTAAAAGGCAGCTTCTCTCTGGTCTTCACATGAAAGCTTTACCATCTTCCTCCTCCTCTTCACCTCTCTTTCCTTTTCTACTTTGCTAGGCCCTTCATCCTCTCCGATTTCTTCCTTTTTCCTATGACACAGGCATGCCCCAGGCCCTGCATGGGTACCAGAAGGGTAGCTGCCCTCAGCTCAGAGTTAGACTATGGTACAACCTCAACTACCGGCTGCCGGGGGCTTATCAGCTTTGCCCCAAAAGGAAGAAACAGTGCCCTTACACCTTTACTTTTAAACAAGAAAAAAAAAAAAAAAAAAACTTTCTTTGCCTGTAATCCACTGGCTGTTAGAAGAAACTGTTCTCTAGGGTAGTAATTCTTGAGTCCTTCTCATTAGCGAAATCAAGCATCTCAAGGGTCCACCTACTGGTTCGGGGTTCCCAGAGGCATCCAGAAAGACAACAATGATCTATCATAGTCCTCTCTGGTTAAAATACTTGAAATGCCTGAGATCAAAAAGGCAGGGAGATTACTTTTCAACATATTCAACTGGGAATAACAGAGGAAGCTGAATAACATGTGGCACCCAGAAAATAAGGAGCTGCTGTCACCTGCATCAAAATCTTGACTTGACCTGGACAGAACAAACAGGAAAGGATGCATGGTTGATTCTTTTTTATTTTTTATTTTTGTTGAAATATAATTAACACACTGTAAGGTCACCCTTTTAAAGCATACAATTTGGTGGGCTTTAGTATATTCACAGAGTTGTACAACCATCACCACTATCAGATTCCGGAACATTTTCATCACCTCAGAAGAAACCTCATACCCATTAAAAGTCACTCCTCATTCCTCTTGGCTCCCCAGCCCCTAACCACTAATCTACTCTCTGTCGCTATGGATCTGCCTATTCTGGACATGTCAAATAATTGGAATCATACAATATGTAGTCTTTTGCATCTGGCTTCTTTCATTAGCATAATGTTTTCAACGTTCACCCACACTGTAGCATGTATCAGTATTTCATTCCTTTTTCTAGCTGAATAATATTCCAGGGACTTCCCTTGTGGTCCAGTGGGTAACTCTCCGCTCCCAATGTAGGGGGCCCGGGTTTGATCCCTGGTCAGGGAACTAGATCCCACATGCATGCTGCAACTAAAAGATCCTGTGTGCCGCAACTAAGACCCGGTGCAGTCAAAATAAATACATAAATAAATATTTTTTAAAAAAATAATAATAATATTCCATTTGTAAGGATAGACCACATTTTGTTCATCCATTCATCAATCAATGGACAACTCAACATTTGTCTTATTAGGACGGGTTGATTCTTTTTTGTTGTTGTTGGCTGAGCCACGTGGCTCTCAGGATCTTAGTTCCCCGACCAGGGACTGAACCCAGGCCACCACAGTGAGAGTGCAAAGTCCTAACCACTGGACCGCCAGGGAATTTCCAGGATGGCTTGCTTCTTGAAGCCAGGGGACTATAACGGTCAAGGGCACCTTCAGCAAGAGGGCAGCCAGCCTTCCGACTGCACCTCTTCCAGACCCCTTTGATTCACCCCATCCAGTCCTGAGCCACGGTCAGTCTTTCAACAGATGCTCACAGACCCCACTCTCTGCCAGGCCCTGGAAATACAAAGCAGAATGCCACGGGGCCCCTGCCCTCTGGGAGCTCAGATATCTTACTCTAAGAGTCCCCCATTAAATAAATCCTCGAAGAGCTTCTGGCAGGAGAAAGCAAACACACGTCAGATTTAGCAAGTGACAGTTCTTACAATATCTGAAGTACCTGATTATTCTTATCACCCAACTTCGGCAAGAACCTTTCAGACCAGTAAATCTTTTGGAAACAAATAGGCTTCACCAGTCACTAGCCATTGAGTGGCACTACCTTATAAGATTATCGTAGGGAATAAATGAGTTCAGGTAAAGCAGCCAGCAAATACTAAGTGCTCTTCAAGTATTACTACAAGCTAAACTTGTTCTTCTTTATGTTGAAATTCTAGGCTCTGAGATTCCTGAAATTCTTGACCCAGCTTTGAGTCAAGAAGTCACTGAACACTGATCTTGAGACGAAAGAACCTGTGTAGCAGATGAGGCAGGGAAGAGCAAAAACGACTCACCAGCACCAAGATTTTATTTCTAATTAGGCCACTGTGGAAACAGGCAGTGCTTCTTATTTATAAGTACAGATCCGCCCTGTATCCACTTCTTGAAAGATGTGGATGAGAAGAGTCTGTTCAAAAGATTCTTCCTTCCCTCCACCCTCTCATGCTTTTCCAACACTAATGCTTCTTTCTCCGCCTCTTTCCTCTGTTCAGCATTGAGCTACCTTCCATTCCCCGAAGGCCCATATTGAAAAACAATCAAACAGAACTGAACTTGGCCAAATGCCATCTGTACAAAGACCAAGCACATAAGAAGAGAGGGAGGGAGGGACATGGGAAGTCACAGCATTGGAAGCGCAGTGGAATTATAAGCTAGTAATAAAAGAGACTGGGGAGTTCTCTGGTGGCCTAGAGGTTAGGATTCTAGGCTTTCACTGCCATGGGCCGGGTTCAATCCCTGGCTGGGGAAGTGAGGTCCCACAAACCACACGGCACAGCCAGAAAAAAAAGAAAAGAGAGAGAGAGACTGGAAAAAAGAAAAGAGAGAGAGAGACTGGAAAGCAGTTCTAAGGACAAAACAGGAAGCAAAAGGCATGCGTGACACAGAGAGAAAGAGGACCTGCCCTAGGTCAGGGCTGCCAAGTCTTGATATTCGGCATATTCCTAGAAATGGTGATTAACACTTGACTGAAAGCACTGAATGTTTGTTTTCAAGCTGCTGGGGGTGAGGCAGGAACAGGGGACTACAACCTTCTCAAAAAGATTCAGTTGGTTCTTTTTAAGAGAAACAAGATCTTCCCTTTTGTCCCTACCTCTCAGAAATTCCAGAGTCTATATAATAGTCTGAAGCAACCCAAAGTCACTCACTGACTTGATTCCAGTGGAAGGTGATGTTCATGCATCCACTACTGCATATCTTACTGACAGAAGCATCAGATCTGGGCTCAGAAGACTAAGATTCAAATGCCAGCTCCTCCATCTCTTGGCTACATGACCTCATGTGCAGGTCACTTCACCACAGTGAGGTTGTTTGTTTTAAATCTATAAAACAGCAGGATGCCTGGCAACAACATACATTCAATACATGTTAGGTAGAACCAATATTTTAAACATTAAAAAGCCATTACCCATCCTTCCAAGCTGTCTCTTTCCCATCCTTCTTGGAGGTCTCTAAATTGGTTGCCAACCCAGAAAGCCTGACTAATTCCAGAAACTGGGACTTAAATTGATTTCAGCGGCACTACAAAGATGCACGCTTGGAAAAGTAGCCTCCTTAGGAAGAAAAGAGACCCATCAGCTTGTGGTTTTCAAAACGGTCTTTAAATGAAAAGTGAAAAGGAGAAAAAACTAAGTTCACCAAGATATAATGCAATGCTTTGCTATACTTAAAATACCTACTAGTATAATAGTATAAACTGAGATTTTTGTCTCAAAATTGAACTTCTAGCACTCCTCTTGGCTATGTATCCACATTACGCCCTAAGTGACCTCCCTCAGTCTCTTAGCTCTAAATACCATCTTCGTGCAACTGCTTCCACATGTACATCCCCAGCCCAGCCCGGCTCCAGACTTCCGTATCTAACTGCCCATGACACCTTCACTTGTTTTTCTACTGGGCATTTTACAATCAGTGTGAAAGAAATTCAGCCCCAGCCCTGTTCCTCCTACAGTCTTCCCATTTCAGTTAATGGCAATTCCATTCTTCCAGGTGTTCACGCCAAAGATTGCAGGGTTGCCATGACTCCTTTCTTCCTCTCACATCCCACCTCCACACACCCTGTTGGCTGTACTTCAAAATATACCCAGGGCCCGACTGCTGCTGGCCACCTCCATCACTACCACCCAGGCCATCCTTCACCTGGATCACGGCAGGAGCCTCTAAACTTGTCTCCCTGCTTCTACTCCTCACTCCTCTTTGCTTTCTCCACAAGGCAACCAGAGTAAGCCTGTTAAAAGGCAGGATGAAACGTGTCCACTCCACTGCTCAAAACCCTCCAATGGCCCAACTCACTCTGAGGGAAAATCAACATCCCCACGAGAGCCTTCAAGGCCCCCACGATCTGCCCATCTCTCCCTTACCCCCAACGCCTCTCTGACCTCATCCTCTCCATCCCCCCTTAACCACCCCCTCCAACCACCCCCTCCGGCCACACCGGCCTCCAGGCAGGTCCACCAACCTGCCAGGGGTGGCCCTTCCTTCGGGCTTTTGAGCTTGCTCTTTCCTCTGCCTGGACCACTGTGTCCCCATTTAGCCACATGGCTCATTTTCTCACCTCCTTCAAATCTTTGCTCAACCGTCACCTTCTCAGGAAGACTTTCTAAGGACCCTCTTCAAAACCGCAATGCCAGCCAACAACCCACATCCTGCCTCCCTCCTTTATTACAATGTAATGTGCATTTTACTTGGTTATTTTGTTTATTGTGCCTTTCCCCACTAAAATTTAAGATCCACAAGGGCAGGGGTTTTTGCCTTCCTTGTGTACTATAGTCCTGGCGTTCATAATAGCACTGTCCAATATAATTTTTAATTTCCTAGGAAACATTTTAAAAACCAGATAGGGGACCTCCCTGGTGGCACAGTGGTTAAGAATCCGCCTGCCAATGCAGGGGACACTGGTTCAAGCCCTGGTCCGGGAAGATCTCACATGCCGCGGAGCAACTAAGCCCATGCGCCACAACTACTGAGCCTGCGCTCTACAGCCTTGTGAGCCACAACTACTGAGCCCGCGTGCCGCAGCTACTGAAACCCACGTGCCTAGAGCCCGTGCTCCGCGACAAGAGAAGCCACCGCAATGAGAAGCCCGCGCACCGCAATGAAAAGTAGCCCCCGCTCGCTGCAACTAGAGAAAGCCCATGCGCAGCAACAAAGACCCAACGCAACCTAAAATAAATAAATAAATAAATTTAAAATAGGTACAGCTTTAAAAAACATTTTTTTATTAAAAAAATAAATAAAAACTACAAAGAAACAGAGGAAATTTCAATTCTATTGTATTTAACCCAATAAACTTTAAATGTTATGATTTATAGCATATATTTATATTATATTTATCATTTATTATATTTTAAAAAATCAATGAGATAGTTTACCTTTTTTTTTTCATATTAAGTCTTCAAAAATCTGGTGTGTATTTTATACTCATAGCCTACCCCCAGTGTTCAACACTGGAAAGTGACCACCATACTGGACAATGCAACTCCAGAACAATGCCTGGCACAGAGTAGGTATTTATAAATATTCATAGAATGAAAAAATGTTTTCCCAGGAAGAGGCAGCTATGATATAGCACAGGATTTTCTAAACTTCAGTTACACTCCATAGTCACAATTTTTGCTGTAACCTGTACTATTTTTCCCTTAAAATGTCATACTTTGTCCACTTGAAAAAATATTTTAAAATAAAACTTTATGTTGCCTCTATAAATGGAAAAGAATGGGTCTAAGGATAAAATGCCTGGGCGTGAGTCCCTACTCAGTCACTCACTACTTCCAGACTCTAAAGCAAGGACTTCACTAAGCCTCAGTTTCTTCATCTGTAGAATAGGGACAATTCCAACCTTCACAGGATCATGGTGAAGATTAAATGAGATGCTGTCATAAGCTCTTTACAATTGGGAAAGTAGTCATTAAATAAAGGAGACTGAGAAGCCAACCCAAGCCTTTTCCTCATGCCTGTCATTTTCACATGGACCAATAACAGAAAATGGCAAGCTTGTCTGACAAGAGAAGAGCTAGGACTCAGGTTCAAATCTCTTGTCCTCCACTTACAGGTCTGTGACCTTTAGAAATTCATTTATTCACCAAACACCAAGTGCCCACAACATGACAGGCACTAGGCTAGGAGCCAAATAAGTCAAATAAGATATGAACCCTGCCCTTGAGGAATTTGCAGTCTAGCAGGGAGAAAGAGACCAGCAGACAAGAAAAAGCAAACAACTGTCAAAAAATCAAGTCATCTCTCTTAGGTCTGTTTGTTCACTGTGAAATGGGAATAACACCTTCCCAATTTAACTCACAGAGCTGCCACAAAAATCAATTTTTAAATGTTTGTCAAGTACTCCAAAAACCTGAACTCATTATACATTAGCAAAGTACTTTTCTTTTTCCTACTTGTAACCCAAAACAACTCCGGCTCCTGTAAATGTCCAGTTTGAACTTTCACTCCAATTGTACCACATCTGTGAAATTCATTCCACTTTTGCAAATGTTAGTAAACACAAGGAAAAAGAGGATAAACAGCTTTAGCACAGGTATTTAATCTCAAAATTATGATCCAGGTCACAGTTCTAAGGAACAAAACACAGACCTCTCAGTCAGCTACCTAGTTACAGTTTGTCAAGATAAGCAGTCACATGGTAAAGGAAACTGAATAATTTAAACTGAAGAAAGAGGAAAACTCATGAAGCAGGGTAGGTAGACAGTGTCCAAGGTTACAGCAGTCTCTGCATTGGTGAGGTAATGCTGGGATTAGGTCGTGCTCAACATGGTAGGCTAAAAGCCATTTTATGGCCAGAGCAAAGTGCCCACACTCTTTTTTTTAAGCCTAGAAGTTGATCTGATCTGAGAAAATCTCAAAGAAAAGATGATCCCAAGGGCTAGGTTCCCAAGAAGTGGAAACCCTACCCAAGCAGGAGTAAGTGGGTGTGACGAAAGCAAGATGATCAAGATTCTGTGATCCTTCCTGAAGTTTAAAAACTGAATGGGACCAAAATCAAAGTCTCGGGTACCAATCATTTACAAAGAGGAAGGAAGGAAAAGACTCTCAGGTGCGGCTCCGGCTGCATCTTCATACTGATTTCTCCTTCTTTCCCTCCATGTCACTCGCCCAATCCAGGCGACCCATTCCAACTCAGCCCCAAGTCGCCCCTTCCCCCTGTTCCGATCCCTGCACAAAGGTCACTCCTCTTCATCCCTGGCACCTAAGATGCTTTCCCCTTCCAGGAGGACTTGCTAGCCGCCGCACCCATGACTGCCTTCGCGCCCACCTCGGAGCAGCCCCCGCGCACGACCCGCGGCGAGCCCACCCCTCTCGGGCGGGAACCGGGACACCCCTCCTCGGAGGCCGGAACCGCCGCGCCAGGCCCCTCCCACAGGAAGCCGCCGCCCCCCAGCGCCCTGGCCGCGCCTCCCCCGGCCCACCCCGCGCCGCCCGCCACTCCCGGACTTCCCCGCGCCCCCGCCCGCCCGCCGCGCCCCCAGAGCCGGTGCTCGCTACCTGCTGCGGCCACAAAAGCGGCGCCCAACTCCTCTCCCACTTCCGCCTTCCACCGCCCGCACTCGGGCCAGGTCACGTGACCACGGGCGGTCACCTGACCCGGAAGAGGCTGGCCGGACCGCAGGTGTGTGCAACCTAGGCCAGGCCTGAGAACCTCTGGCCAGAAGGCCTTCTTACCCTCTGTATGTTTAAAAGTGGGAGGGTTTTCCTCTCGCTAGATGGTCCCGTAGCAATCAAATAAATTGAGGGCTCGCTGAGTGCCAGGCGCTTCATATACTCCTCCCATCAACGCCGAGGGCGGGCCTGTCTTAGCCCCATTTTACAAGTGAGAGGAGGCGTTCAATCAAGTCAGCAGATATTTATTGAACTCAGGGTTACCATATAAAATACAGGACGCCCAGTTAAATTTGAATTTTAGATAAACAACCATTAATACGTAGGTGTGCCCCAAATACTGCCTGGTACAGTACATGTTTATACTAAAAAACTACTTGTTGTTGATACTCATATTTAATTAGTCATCTTGTGTTTTAATTTGCTATATCTGACGACCCAAAGCCTACTATGTGCCAGGCACGGTTCTAGGCTCTAGAAACACAAAAGTGGCTTTTGTGGAGCATCCGTTCTTGTGACATAAAACAAAGGCAGAAAGGCTCCAAAACTCCTGCTGGGGGTCCACAAAGTGCCCCACCACACCAAACTAACCCCCATTTCCTTAGTATACAGAGTAGACAGACCTTTATGAACTAGAAAAAACATTTTAAATCAATATTCTTTACTGATGGTTGAGAACTTCAGCTTTGACAAGTTGAATGAAGGCTCAATTTTTCACTTTTAATCACCATTAACTAAAATTAATCCTAATCACCTAATTAGCTCTAAGCACTGTGCACTAATTATTCTGTTATTTTTGGGTCTTCCAGTTTGGATGGATCCTGTTATGCGTACAAATGAAACTGGTCGAGCATTCAGTCTCTATTTTGCCATTCCAAATCCATCCAGGAGATGGCCTTTCAAGGAGCTACAGCTCTCTCTTAACACCTTAATTCCTATCTAAAAAACTATTAAAATTTCTCTAGTAACATTGATGGGAGTTGTACAAATTCTCTTCTAGGGGAATTAGGGAAGGCCTCTTTGATTGGTGGCATTTGAGTAGGTGTTGACCAAAAGGAAAAAAGGGACTAGGCAAGGCAGGCTCTCACTGTGCATTAAAGAAGTAAAAGCTAAATATATACCTGGACTTATAAAGGCCCTAGGTGATACCTCCCACCCCTCCCCTTTGTTTCATCTCATCTCCAACTACTCTTTCACTCAGTACCCTGCTTCAGCCACTCTGGCCTGAGGGCCTTTGGACTGGCTTTTCCCTCTTCCTAGAAAGCTCTTTCCCCAGGTAGTCAGTTGGCTCACCCCCTTATCTCTTTCAGATGTTTGCTTAACTGTCCCTTTCAGTGAAGCCTTTCCTGATCACCCTATTTAAAATTGCAACTCATCTCTTCCTTCCCCTCCTACCAGCCCCTTCCTGCTTTATTTTTTCTCTCCATATTTCCTCAACTTAGCACTATCTGACTTTCATATGAATATGTATGTATGTGTGTGTGTGTGTGTGTGTGTGTGTGTGTGTGTGTGTGTGTGTGTATATATATATATATATATATATATATATATATATATATAAAGTCTGTTTCCCACTACAAAAATTATGAAGACAGGAGCTATAATCCAGCTCTCAAAGCAGTGCCTGGCCCATAGGAGGCCTCTTTAAACAATCTGTTGAATGAATAGACTTCATCAACATTTATTGAGCACTGAACTCATTGCTGTAGGTCCTACAATATAGGAGATTTTTTTTTAAGACACATAAAAAATCTGAAATATGTCATCATAAAAGTGCCCTGCAGGGGCTTCCCTGGTGGCGCAGTGGTTGAGAATCTGCCTGCCAATGCAGGGGACACAGGTTCGAGCCCTGGTCTGGGAAGATCCCACATGCCGTGGAGCAACTGGGCCTGTGAGCCACAATTACTGAGCCTGCGTGTCTGGAGCCTGCACTCCGCAAAAAGAGAGGCCGCGATAGTGAGAGGCCCGCGCACCGCGATGAAGAGTGGCCCCCGCTTGCCACAACTAGAAAAAGCCCTCGCACAGAAACGAAGACCCAACACAGCCATAAATAAATAAATAAATAAAATTTTAAAAATTTATTTAAAAAAAAGTGCCCTGCAAAAGTTAAAAAGTAAATTGAAATGTTCATTTAAGGAGAAAGACCCCTAAAACACAGTCCCTGATTTCCAACCTACTTAAAGAAGACACACAATTAACTACAATGCAAAGCAGAAGTAATAACTGCTTATTGAGTGATAGAATCAAAATGTCTTAAGTATGTTGAGAAAGAAGGGTTCAAATCCGTCCTTGGAGAAAAATCTGATTTGGGTAATGAGGACCAGTTTACAAAGGAAACAATGGAGCTGCTTCTTGGAGACTAAGTAAGCAGGGATTGGCCAGCAGAATTTTCAGGCAGAAGAGAAAACAAGGGCAAAGGCAGAGACAAGGAAGTCCAGGACACTCCCAGGAAAGTCCAGAGGAATTCTAGGGATACTTACTGATTGCATGTAGTTTTTCTCTCCCCTACCCCAAGTTTTTCTCTCCCCTACCCCACTGTTTCAAGTTTTTATCTCCCCTACCCCACTGTTAAGCATATAGTTTCATAGCTTGTACATTTTCCAGTCCTGGAAGTGAAGTCAGCTCTTCACTGGCACACAAGCAAGACGTTTCTCTTTCATAAAGGGCCTCACATGTAAAAGTTGTCATTACCTCCAGATAAGTTATACATGGAGTTCTTCTACATATGTTTGAAAGTGTTAATTTGTTAAGGTAAACTGTTTCAAGTGACCATAATTTCATAACAATGTTTTAGATTTCTTCACTTTTTAAAAAACAAGGAGCTTCAAAAAATTGAAGTGTTTCAGGGTTCACTTCACTTCTGAGAGAACCTGTCCCCAGACACCCTGTGCTACCACAGGCACTACCCTCAACTCCCTGAACACTCCCTTTGGACTTTCACACCTCAATGCCTTTGCCCTACTCATCCTTCAAGATTTGGCTCCAAGGTCATAAACTCGAAGGTGCCCCTAGACACTATACAAAATATCACTTTGTTCATAACTGTTATATCACCCAAATTGTGGTGGTATAAATTAGCTCTCAGTACTTATTTGTTCACTAAATAAGAGTCCTTCTAAGGCTTCAGTGGACTTGAAGACTAGCGAGCCTTACAGGGAAACAGAAAAGGGATTAAAGTATTACAAAAAATGACAAAAACTACAAAATGTCAAGAAACCTTTTATATCAACAATTATTTTTAATATTTACTAGAAAGTGAATGGCTCAGAGCCTGATCTTTCTTTCCCTGGCTGTTCCCCTAAATCAGTGGTTCTCAAGTGTGGCCCCAGGTGAGCAGCATCAGCATCATCTGGAACTTATTAAAAATGCAGATTCTCCCGCCCTGCTCAGACCTACTGAATCAGAAACTGAGGATGAACCCCAGCTATCTAGTTTTCCAAGCTCTCCAGGTGATCCTAATTCACAGTCAAGTTTGAGAACACTGATCTAGATCATTCTTCTTCACCCTAGTGTCTACAGAATTATTGCCAACTTCAATAAACCTCTTTTATCGTGGAGTCTAGTTTCTATATACTCCCTCCCTTTTTAGGCAACAGGAGCAATTGAGGAAGAACTTAGATACAGGAATATTAGTGTTGAGTGGATTATATTTTCTAGGCTTGAAATAAAAACTTGATTAGAGTAATGAGAATGAATGGAGAGGAGACCCAGGCACCTCAAAACAATTCAGAAGTGACATCAGTAAAGTTTAGCAAGAGGAGTATGGGTTGAGACTGGGAATAAGGATGACTCAGAGATTCTTACCTTGAGTGCCTTTTTTGGTAATGCCATTCGTAAAAATAGGAACTCAACCAGAGAAGAAAGTTTAAGCGGGGGCAGGAGAGAAAACTACCTTAGTTTTAACCTTCCTCCTGAGTGAAGATGCCAAAAATTTTCAGAAAGATGTGGCCAACGGCTAGTCTAGGGAATAAACAGGGATTGGACCTGTAGATTCCAAAGGCATTCCTATAATGCGATAATTGTGATAAGCCTTGGGGATAGATAGTATTGGTGAAAGAGAAAACTTAGACACAGCGGCCAAGACAGTTCTGTGGTGGGTGCCCCGTGAGCAAGGCAGAAGAGATGGCAGTGAAGGAGGGTGAGAAATCATCAGAGACACAGGGGGACCAGGATAGTGATGTATCACCAAAGTGAGGCAAGGAGACAGTCCAGAAAGAGGAAATGGTCAGCATTGTAAAATTCTGCAGAGAAACTGAAAATATCGAGAAATAAGAACAAAAAAATTGATATGATAGGGAATTCCCTGGCAGTCTAGGCACTTAGGATTCAGCACTTTCACTGCTGGGGCCGGGGTTCGATCCCTGGTTGGGGAACTAAGATCCCGCAAAAAAGAAAAAAATTGAGACATCTGGGGAAGGAAAAGGGATTTGGGCACCTGGTAAAAGACCCCCCCAGGGCAGTGAACAATTTTTGGAGGTACGATGGATAAAGTATAACCAAGGGGTAAAAACTGGAGTGAAGACTTGACAAAGTTTAGAATAACTCAACACCTCTGAAGATGGATGACTGAAAACTCAAGTCATCATTCAGCCAAAATTCGCCAGCATGAATTTCTAACAGACCAGATCTCATAATTATGGAATCTCAGCAAGGAATTATGAGCCTTGTTTATGTAAGTCGCGTAAGAGATCCTGGACCCAAGTTGCTCAAAATGAAGCGGGGGTAAGTAAACAAGCAGCGGTCGGTATGGCACAGTAGTGAGAAAGCAACTCTGAGTCGGTTTGTTTCAGTGTTAATCTCGATACCCCACTAACTACCCATGTTAGTTGGGCCTAGTTTTCTTGAGCAGCTACCCCTTACCTGTAAAATAGTACCTATTTCATAGGGTTGTTGTGATCTTTAAATTAGGGCATCTGTATTGATTGACTCGTAACAATGAAACTAATACAGACTACTTGCATTTAAGCGTAAAGAAGGCGCTAAGGAGCAGGCGCCAAAGCAAATTTCCTCGGGTGGCCCCCCCACCCCTCCCAAGGTTTGACCCCGCCCACACCACCCAGGCAGAGCTGGCGGCCTCACCGCGCATGCGCTCGGGGAGCCCTGAGCCGGAAGAGGCTGGCGCGGCCGCCAGGAGACGCCGCTTAGCCGCGGCTGCTCTTCCCGGCTCCCAGAGGCCCGGATTGGGACAGAGGGGCGGGCGCAATCTGCATGCGCACGCACGCTCCGGTCTCGATGGACCAACATGGCGCCGGTGGAGCACGTTGTAGCCGATGCAGGGGCTTTCCTGCAGGACGCGGCTCTGCAGGTACAGGGAGCTCCGGCGGAGAGGAGCGGGGTCTGGGCTGGTGGCCCCTAAAGGAGCTTGGGAAATCGGGCAGCCCGTTGCGTGGTGCGGGCGGGTGTGAGTTGGGCCGGTCTCCCCTCAGGACATCGGGAAGAACATCTACACCATTCGGGATGTGGTCAGCGAGATTCGGGATAAGGCCACGCGCAGGCGGCTCGCAGTCCTGCCCTACGAGCTGCGTTTCAAGGAGCCCTTCCCGGAATACGTGCGGCTGGGTGAGTGTCTCTGCCCGGTGTTAATGGCGAAGCTGGTTCCTGGGTTGCTGACTGAACCTGCTCTGGTTCTAGTCGGAGTCTGGATACTTTATCAGAGTTGATTTAGAAACTGCACGGTCGGGCAGAAATAGAGACACAGATGGAGAGAACAAATGTATGGACACCAAGGGGGGAAAGTGGCAGGGGGTGGTGGTGGTGGTGGGGTGAATTGGGAGATTAGGATTGACATGTATACACTAATATGTATAAAATGGATAACTAATAAGAACCTGCTGTATAAAAAAATAAATAAAATTCAAAAAATAAATAAGTAAATAAAAGAAACTGCACGGTCTAGGAGACCGTGGTGGGAGAGAGGAGTTCTGGGTCATGAGTCAGCCAGGCCTTGCCAGTTACTAGTTATGTGCCCTTGGGAATATCATTCAGACGCTCTAGGCCTTGGTTGCCTCCAACTGTAAAATGGGATTAACAATAGTACCTACCCCAGGGGTTGCTGGGAGCATTAAATGAGGAATAATGTCACTCAGCACAGTGTCCAGCGCTTTGTAAGTATTCGATAAATTTGTTTGGATTAAAAATAGAAGATGGGAGGGAGCTGCAAGAGGGAGGAGATATGGGGATATATGTATAGGTATAGCTGATTCACTTTGTTATACAGCAGAAACTAACACACCATTGTAAAGCAATTATACTCCAATAAAGATGTTAAAAAGATTTAAGATTTAGAAGAACCCAGATCTCTTACTCTCGCCCATTTCTTTTCAGTAGACAAGAGTGATGACTGTTTTGGATATGGAGGCCAGCCTCAAGTCAGAAAAAGGGATGGCTTTTAGGCCTTACATTAGTCCTGAAAGAAAACTAAACAACTCTCACTTGGCTTAGGAGTCAGCGTTGTTCTCTTGTTAGGGATCAAGGCAATGATCCTGCCCAGGAAAGGACCTAGGTGGTTGGAAGTGTTTTAGGGTTTAAAGGCTGATAATGGAGATGTTGTTACCTACACTATTTGTGACTTCTTTAGCTTTCTCCAGCATCCTAGCTGTGTGATCTTTGACAAGTTACTTAATCTTTTTGAGGAAATACTAACAGTACTTACTTCATAAGATTTGGCTGAAGCATTCCCACTCCTGGGCATATATCCAGACAAAACTATAGTAATTCAAAAAGATACATCACTCCTATATTCATAGCAGCACTATTTACAATAGCCAAGACATGGAAACAACCTAAATGTCCATTGATGATGAACAGATAAAGATGATATGGTACATGTATACAATGGAATACTATTCAGCCATAAAAAAGAACGAAATAATGCCATTTGCAGCAACATGGATGTAACTAGAGATTATCATACTAAGTGAAGTCAGAAAGAGAAAGACAAATAACCATATGATATGACTTATATGTGGAATCTAAAATATGACACAAAGGAACCTTTCTGAAATAGAAACAGAATCACAGACATAGAGAACAGACTTGTGGTTGCCAAGGGGAAGGGGGTTGGGAGAGGTTGGGGTGAGCAGATGTAAGCTTCTATATATAAAACGGATAAACAACAAGGTGCTACTGTATAGCACAGACAGCTATATTCAATATCCAATGATAAACCATAATGGAAAAGAATATTTTAAAAAGGAATGTATGTATATGTATAACTGAATTACTTTGCTGTGCAGCAGTAATTAACAACATTGTAAATCAACTATACTCCAGTTTAAAAAAAAAAGATTTGGCTGAAGGATAAAATGAAAAGTTTTAAACACAGTGCCTGATACATAGTAAGTGCCCACTAAATTTTAGCTGCTTTTAATTAATAGCTGCATTTTTAGAAAATGTGAGCCGTATACTTATTGTTCCTTGTGCTAGTGTAGCAGAAGACACCTTTCTGTTAATGTGTCAAGATATTATTGTACGTGTTTGTTATTGATGTCTCAGGAGAATAACAACAGCAACAGCTGAAGTTTACTTTGTGTTAAATAGGGATGTGGGTTTTCTTGTTGGGTGGGTTTACATAAAAAACTGTCTGATATTTGTTACAGAATAACCCAGTATTTTTGTTTCATGATTGACAATTATTGGCTGAATCAGCTTTCCGTCCCATTTTGGAATCTGATCATTCTATTAATATGGATTGTTAGAATCAAAGAATTTTATTGCTGGGAGAGAAGAGACCTTCTATTCAAACATAATACCAAAGCCTAGATAAGGAACTCTCATTTGCAAATATTATGCTAACTTTTGTTGACTTTCTATTAACTTTGTTCTTCATCTGCACTCAGTGAGGACATCACTGTAAACCTAACTGGCCGAGATCTTGGTGATAGAGAATACAAATGTATCAATTGTGAATAGAAAAAGATCAGGAAATGGATGAAAGTGTTAAGAGGTTTTTCTTGGGGTACTGATCCTAAGTTCTTTTCATACTTCCATTATGGTTATCCAAGGTCATATAGCTCTTTGCTTTTAACTGAAGTTGGGAATCTCTTGTTTACAGTGACTGAGTTTTCAAAGAAAACTGGAGACTATCCCAGCCTCTCTGCCACAGATATCCAAGTACTGGCACTTACCTACCAGCTGGAAGCAGAATTTGTTGGGGTGTCTCACCTAAAACAAGAACCAGAAAAGGTAAATAAGAAAGATTGTTGGTTTTATCTGTTTTAACTTTTTTATTATGAGAACTATCAGATGTACAGAAGTAGAGGGAATAGTATAATGGACCCAGTGTCCCCATCATTCTGCCTCCACAGTTATCAACTCATGATCTGTTTTCATCTTTACCCAACCCCAGCCCTGAATATTTTGAACTCAGACATCCTAACATTTCACTGATAGATATTTCTTGGTGTGTCTCTAAAGATAAGGTATGTCTCTTAAAAAAATAACCACAAAACCAATATTACACCTGCACAAAATTAATAGTAATTCCCTGATATCATCAAATATCCAATCTGTGTTCACATTTCTCAATTATTTTATAAAATTTTTTTAATAGTTTACTTGTTTGGATCAGGATCCAGATAAGGTTCATACGTTGCAATTAGCAAACATGTCTCAGTCTTGACCTGTAGGTTCTTGGTAAGGTTGGTTAAACTTAAAAATGCAGGGACTTCCCTGGTGGCACAGTGGTTAAGACTTCACGCTCACAATGCAGGGGGTCCAGGTTCAGTCCCTGCTCAGGGAACTAGATCCCCATGCCGCAACTAAGAATTCGCATGCCACAACTAAGGAGCCCGCCTGTCGCAACTAAGACCTGCTGCAACCAAATAGATAAAATAAAATAATAATAAAATGCAGAAAGAGTAAAAACCAACTATATTCTCACTTTTTTTTTTTTTTTTTTTTTTTTTTTTTTTTGTGGCTGCATTGGGTCTTCGTTGCCGTGGGCAGGCTTTCTCTAGTTGTGGCGAGCGGGGGCTGCTCTTCATTGCAGTGCACGGGCTCTAGGTGCGCAGGCCTCAGTAGTTGTTGCTCACAGGCTCTAGAGCGCAGGCTCAGTAGTTGTGGTACACGGGCTTAGTTGCTCCATGGCATGTGGGATCTTCCTGGACCAGGGCTTGAACCTGTGTTTCCTGCATTGGCAGGCAGATTCTTAACCACTGCGCCATCAGGGAAGCCCCTCTCACTAGTTTTTTAAAAATAGAATTCTTTTCCAGAAGCAAGCAAGAAAGAACACTTTAAATGATTACCATCTTTTTCAGCTCTTGCTACCTTCAAAATTCTGGGTTCCTGTTGTGCTTTTAGGGACTTGTCCAGCTTGGCTAAGTTGAAGAGACTAATGGTTTTGTGCCTGGACCCCATTGCCTGTTTCCAGGCCAGAGGATTTTGAAAGATAGATTATTAACCTTATACTGTAATAAGTAATTTCAAGTAGTGTTTGCAAAGAATTACTTGATCTCCGCTGTCTAAGGTCATCAAAACTGTAGTGGGCTCATGATTCTATTCTAGTCAGAACTGCCTTCACTTGTTTTCAACCAAGTGTAGAGTCCTCCAATCCCAAGAAGTCTAAAAGTGATGCCTAAAATATAGACATCTGTGTATCACCAGAATGTTTTGGGGCGATGGGAGTGAAGGGAATAGTTTTATATAAACTCTGACTTTGTGGCTCAGCTGGGTTTCTGCTTTGGCGTCTGTCAATTTGAGATTCCTAAAAATTGCCCTTTCCTGCAGTCTTTTGGGCAGGAGTTAGCTGTTTTGTATCGGAAGCTTTAAAACAGCCTGTCTGTTGACCCAGCAATTCCACTCTTAGGCATTTATCCTAAGGATATAACCAAAGATACTTCCAAGTTTTACACATAATGATGTTCATTAAACCTTTATGTCTAGGGACAAAAAAGAAATGTCCTAAAGTGGTTATTTGGTAGTAGTGGAATCCCTGAATAATTCTTTACGGGCTTCCCTGGTGGCGCAGTGGTTAAGAATTCACCTGCCAATGCAGGGGACAAGGGTTTGAGCCCTGGTCCGGGAAGATCCCACATGCTGCAGAGCTACTAAGCCCGTGCGCCACAACTACTGAGCCTGCGCTCTAGAGCCCGCGAGCCACAACTACTGAAGCCCATGCGCCTAGAGGCCATGCTCCGCAACAAGAGAAGCCACTGCAGTGAGAAGCCCGCACACCGCAATGAAGAGTAGCCCCCCGCTCACCGCAACTAGAGAAAAGGCCGCGCACAGCAACAAAGACCCAACGCGGCCAAAAATAAAAATAAATAAATTTATTTAAAAAAAAATTCTTTACATATATTTTTATGTTTCCCACTTTTTAAAAAACATTGAATATCTTCTATTTCAATAACCAGGGGGAAGTATTTTGTTTTCTGTTTTTTAAATTACTCTTCCATGTTGAATTTTCAACCTGTATTTCTTTGCTTAGAGCTGTCACTTTTTTCTTTTCTTTTTAAAGGTTAAAGTGAGTTCATCGATTCAGCACCCAGAAACTCCTCTACACATTTCTGGTTTCCATCTGCCCTCAAAGGTAATTTCTTAGGCCAGGCTCTTCATGCTCTTTTCTGTTACATGTCAGATCTCCACAAATTGTCTGTTTAGAGGGAACCAAATTTACCTAGACAGATACCATAGTTTGTCCATCCTTGTCTGATCTGGCTTGTATATCGTATATCATTTCATCTATAACCCTCTCAATTTTCAGGTTTTAAAATTATTTTTCTTTTAACTTCAGCCTAAACCCGCACGAGGAACAGTAGAACATGGACACCCAGTCGGTGAGCCTGAGGACCTAGAATTCAGTTCCTTTGTGTTCTGGAGAAATCCTTTGCCTAATATTGATCATGAACTGCAGGAGCTGCTGGTAAGGCCCTGCTTTATGATCTCCTGATGACAACAGACTAGCGTCTCGCGGCTGCTCCTGTGGGCGAGAAGTTTGAATTCTGTTAACGTTTCAGATTGACAAAGGTGAGGCTATTCCAAGTGAGGAAGAGAACGAAGAGAATGGATTTGAAGAAAGGAAGGACCAAGACAGTGATGAGGACGGGGGTGGGTGGATAACCCCCAGCAACATCAAGCAGGTCCAGCAGGAGATGAAGCAGTGTGCCATCCCGAAGGATGTGCGGGTCGGCTGTGTGACTACAGACTTCGCCATGCAGGTGGGTGGAATGGGCATCGGCTGGCCCTGGGCTTGGTGTGTCATACCTGTTACAAGCAGTGGTCCTTTGGAGGTTTGGGGGTGTGTACAGAGCTGTTGTGTAATGCTTCTTTTCCTGGCTCTGGAAACTTTGCCTGTGCTCTTTGGTAATTTTTAGTTTTGCTTGGAGGTTAGGGAATCATAGTATACCTACAGAATGTATATGGTATATTAAATTTCTAATGTTCAATATCCATGATCTGTTGCTGCTTTTCTTTCAGTGTGCGTAACGTTCTGTGCTCAGTTAAGTATTTGGAGACTGTAGAGGTTTTCAGTCCAGAAATGAGTATACTTGCTCTGACACAATAAATGTCTCTGTTAAGAGAGATTGCTAAAGGAGGCCTTGGCGAAATGATGGTCACGGTCCATGGCACTTGAGATAAGAAAAATCTGGGTCCTTGTCTTAGTTTACATGTCCTGAGAGGTATCCTAAGCTTGCTTTTCTTTAGCAGAAGCCCTTTATGAGCCAAACCAGGGTTTGGGAAGTTCTTTTAACTGTGATTATGCAGATATTAAACAATTCTTGGTTTTGCTATGAGTTCAGTTTCCCTTTATATTGTTGGTTGCAGAATGTCCTGCTCCAGATGGGGCTGCATGTGCTGGCCGTGAACGGCATGCTGATCCGCGAGGCCCGGAGCTACATCTTGCGCTGCCATGGCTGTTTCAAGTATGTAGCCGATAACCTGGGCTCAGTGCCCCTCTGTTGAACACTCCTCTCTTCCTAAACCTTCTACAGACTACTTGAAGGAGAGCCTTGCCTTGTGTACAGGCATTCCCTCCATCTTGTCATTGCTACTTGGGCCAGGTTCTGCCCCCACCAGGGCACTGAAAGCCCTGGGACAGAGGTGGCCAGGGACCTCCCACCTGACAAAGCCAGGGCGGGTGTTTTTTGTCCTTACCTTTGTGTATAGGATTAAGGGTGTGGGTTCTGGAGCAAAGAGCCCTAGTCGTTTAGCAGCAAGTGCCGAAATGTTTATGGATGGGATAATGTCTGGGACTTGCTTTGAAATAAAACAGAAGTGGGAGGAATGGGTGAGGGTAGAGATGAAGCTGGGTGATGGGTCCATGAGGGTTCATTGTGCTCTTTGGTTTACTTTATGTTTGAAATTTTCTATTTAAAAAAAAAGTGGACTCTGGATCCAGACTATGTGGGTTCCAATCCAGATTCTGTCTCCTAGTAGCTGTGTGACTTTGCAGAAGTTGGTCAGCTTCTCTGTACCTCAGGTTCTTCTTATGTAAAATTAGAAAGGTAGTTGTGAGGAACTAGGGAGATCGTCACATAAAAGAGTGCTTGTTTGGCGCATAGGAAGTGCTCCGTTGAGGTGAACTGTTTAGTTCATTGACCATGCCCTCCTCCCCATTTCTTTTCTGCCTCATGAATTGGTTTTTCTCTGGTGAGGGCTGGTGTCGTGTGGAGAGGCCCCCGGATCTGAGATCTGGTTGGAGTGGAAGAGACTATATTGCAGCCCTGCTGTTGAGTGAAGCATGGCCCTGGGAACTTGGTGGCTTCCAGCCTTTCCACAGATTCAGTCTAGACGTGGTGGCCATCATGTCGGGTATCTGGTGGAGCTCCTTACTGTGGAGGCCTGTGTGCACTGCTTTCCGAAGCAGTAAGGTGTCTCTCCCTGTGTCCCCAGTGCTGTTCCACTGACGGTGGAGTAGCCTGGATGAAGCCCTGCTCCCCCACGTGGCTCGGGGCCCATCTCTGTTACCGTCCTCTGCAGGTCTGCTGGGGAGCCACTCCTCAAAACTGCCTCTGCATTCTTTGAATCTTTAGTGTGTAAACGTGCCAGGCTCATGATGGTAAAGCTTTTTGCTTCATGAAATCTCATTTCCCCCATTGTCCTTTGTTACAAAAGCTCTAAGTTCCTCAAATTAACATTCGTTCTTAGAAACACTTGGAAATGTTCTCCATTCTTGTTAGATTAACCCCAGTGACTGAATGGTTTCTTGCACAAAATAATTATTTCCTAGCCCCTGTTGCTTAGTTCACTCGCAGAGACTTCAGGAAGGGGCTTGGCTTCTCTGGCAGTTTCACGCAGCTCTTGTGTCCTTACCACTGGGAACTGAGGGAGAATTCCTCAAGGACAGACACCAGGGCTCCTGCTTGGTCCCTGACAACAGCAGCTTTGCCTGTTCAGGGTCCATCGTTGGGCCTTGAGGGGGTGGGAGAGAGGCAAGGCCTGTGGGTCTGCCTCAGCACCCACACCCATTCAATCATAGCAGCTTTGATAGTGTTTCCTGTATGATTTGTTAGTAAATTCTCAGCACCTCCAGAGCCACCTCCTGGCTTAATGCCTAGGCTGATACTTGGGCACACGGTATTCAGAAATAGTTGAGTAATGTAATAACATGACCCTTGAGAAAGTATGGTGGTGGTAAGAGCACTGACTCTGGAGCCAGATTCCCTGGGCTTATACCTGCCACTTACTAGCTCTACGACCTTGCGCAAGCTACCTTACCTTGCCTCCGTTTCCCCATCCGTAAAATGGAGATATACCAACTTCATAGGGTTATTTTGACATTAAACTTGTGGAATAATGCCTAACAAAATTCAGTAACAGCTCATTATTACTGTAACAACATTGTGCTCAGTTTTCTTACTAACTTGCTCCTTGTGTCATTTACCTTTGCCGTGGGAGCCGTGCAGCAGCAGTGTGCTTATATCAGCAGCGTGAGGGCAGGCGGCCTTGGTCTGGGATGTGTGCAGTGCAGTTCAGCCTGTCCCCATTTCTAGTGTCTCCTCCTCTGAGGCCCGAGACTCGCCTTGCGCTCTGGGGATGGGGTTTGCTGCCTCTGGCTCCAGTGTGATGCACCTCCTTTGTTTCTGCAGGACAACATCTGACATGAGCAGAGTGTTCTGTGCACAGTGTGGAAACAAGACACTGAAGAAGGTGTCTGTGACCGTCAGTGACGATGGAACCCTGCGCATGCACTTTTCCCGCAACCCTAAGGTGCTGAATCCTCGGGGCCTCCGGGTGAGTGGTGCATCTCCTGCTCCCCTAACAGCAGGGCCCAGGTCGGGGAAGCGAGACCTTTTAGCACCAGGATCAAAATGATCAGAGAGGACAAACAAACCCTCCTGGTTTCTAAAGATAGTTATTGAAAGCCTGTGATCCAGGGACCAAGGCAGGAGGGAAGAGCTCACAACTCAACCTCCCTGTGAGGTTTTTGAGGAGTTTGCAATCTAAGGAGAAATAACCAGTAATTCCACACGGTAAAAAGCAAGGGCCAAATATATGTGGGGTCACCAAGAGGGAGATGGTTTGCAGGATGGTGGAGGATGGATTTGTGTGGGAATTTGAGGATGGGTAGAATGTCTAGAAGCTTCAAGAACCACAAGGGAAGGTTGTGTAAATACTCAGCACAAGAGAGTCTTGGGCTAGATACACAGCGGGGTTGATTTGTTTTGAGGAATCAGGAGAGAAGGGTTAAGAGACAGGCAAGTATGAGTGTGGTTGACCTGGCTCTGAGTTCTCCAGGTATGGTGCATGCCACTAACATGTGAGAAAGGTTGTTTTTTTTTTTAACTTTCTATTTTGAAATAATTTTTTTTAATGGTATCTTGTAGTTTTTTTTTTTTAATAAGTTTATTTATGTATGTATGTATGTATGGCTGTGTTGGGTCTTCATTGCGGTGCGCGGGCTTCTCATTGTGGCTTCTCTTGTTGCTGAGCACGGGCTCTTGGCACGCAGGCTTCAGTAGTTGCAGCGCATGGGCTCAGTAGTTGTGGCTCGCGGGCTCTAGAGCACAGGCTCAGTAGTTGTGGTGCACGGGCTTAGTTACTCCGCGGCATGTGGGATCTTCCCGGGCCAGGGCTCGAACCCATGTTTCTTGCATTGGCAGGCAGATTCTCAACGACTGCACCACCAGGGAAGCCCCGAAATAATTTTAGATTTATAGAAAAGTTGCCAAAAATAGTACAAATAATTCCCATTTAGCTTTCACTTAGATTTCCCAATTTAACCATTCACTATATTTGCTTTATCATTTATATGTATATTTTTTCTTTTCCCCTAAACTATCTGAGAGTAAACTGTGCATGATGCCCTTTTGCACCTAGATACTTCAGTGTGTGTTTCCTGAAACAAGGACTTTGTCTTAGATACCCACAATACAATTACCAAAACCAAGAAGTTAACATTACTTCAATACTATCTAATCTATGGACCATATTGAGACTTTTTGTTTTTGTTTTTGTTTTTTTTTCTGGCTGTGCCATGTGGCACGTGGGATTTTAGTTCCCCAACTAAGGATCAAACCCATGCCCCCTGCATTGGAAGTGCAGAGTCTTAACCACTGGACCGCCAGGGGAGTCCTTAGACCATATTCAAACTTTGCCACAGATTTCCTTTACAGCAAGAGAAGGGGGTTTGTTTGGGGTCCAGGATCCAGTCTAGGATCACACGTTGCATTTCATTGTTGCATTTCATTGTCCTGTCTCCTTAATCTCTTTTAAACTGAAGTAGTTTCTCAGGTCTGCTGTCTTTCATGACCTTGACATTTTTGAACAGTTTTGAAGAGTACAAAGCAATTACTTTGTAGACTATCCTTTATCTTGGGTTTGTCTGGTGTTTCCTCCTGGTTAGATTCAGGCTGTGTCCAATTTACTGCTGATAACTTTGATCACTTAGTTGGAGGTTTCTTGTGTAACCACAATATAATTACCAAAACCAAGGTTACCAAATTTCCTGTAAGGTTATTATCTGTAATTAATAAGTAACTTAGAGAAAGATAGTCTGATACTGTGTGATTACTGTTTCTCATCAAACTTTTACTGGTTAAAGTCATCTGAATCAGTTTTTACAATGAAGGTTGCCAAATGGTGATTTTCTAATTCCATCATTTCTTCTCCATCATTCTGCTGTAAAGAGGAACTTTCCCATATATCATTTATATGAGTGTGGTTGCATGGATTTTTATTGTAGTCTGTAGGCTGTGATCCATTGCTATCCTTATTTATTTTGATACTCAAACTGTTCATGGAGCCCCTTCACGATGGCTTCTGTGTCTTTTTGATGTGCCCCAGTTATTCTTTGAACACTTTTACTTTCTGGCACAGCAAGCTGTTCTGACTCTTATACCTCCCTGCCTGTGCCCTGGAATCAGCCATTTCTCTAAGGAGCTCTTAAGTTTTTAGAAGCAAAGATCTGGGCACTGGACAGTGGGTGTGCTCATTGTCCTAGGGTGTCATTAATTCTAGGCCCACAGTGGACAAAGATGGGAAATATTGTATATAAATACACATATTAATATTTTTTCTCTTATCTGTATTAAAAATTGAATTTATAACTGCAGTTTCAGTTCAACACCACAGAGTTCATTCTAGCCCTCCCTCTAATATCCATAACACCCTTCATAACACCATTTCCCATAATTATAATTATTTGTTCAACTGGCGAGAGATAGAGAGTGTGTGTGTGTGTGTGTGTGTGTGTGTGTGTGTGTGTGTGTGTGTGTGTGTGTGTGTGTGTGTGTGTGTGTGTGTGTGTGTGTGTGTAGTTATTTCAGAAGTGCTAACCTATACCATTACGAACATGGTACCTGCCTACTAGGGTTCTGTGTTTTAGTGTAATTCTTTCTGTCTTTTGTTGAGGGAATGTAGTCAAAATACCATGTTGCTTTTCATCTGTGAGGTGAGAGTAGGCTCAAGTGGGAAGATGCATGTCATGTACTCAGTGCACAGTAGGCAGTGACGATAGACTCCATTGGTGTCTTCTGCCTGCGTGCAGAGTTGTCAGGTAAGCTTTAGGTTAACAGGATCTGATGTGTATAAATACGAATCCCCGTCCTCCTAATGGCCTTTCCTCGTCTTATTTGCAGTATTCACTCCCCACTCCCAAAGGGGGCAAGTACGCCATCAACCCCCACCTGACCGAGGACCAGCGCTTCCCTCAGCTGCGGCTCTCCCGAAAGGCCAGGCAGAAAACTGATGTGTTTGCCCCTGACTACATAGCTGGGGTGTCTCCCTTTGCAGAGAATGACATCTCCAGCCGGTCAGCTACCTTGCAGGTCCGAGACAGCACCTTGGGAGCCGGCAGGAGACGGTTAAATCCCAATGCTTCCAGAAAGAAGTTTGTGAAGAAAAGGTGAAGTGTGAGCTCCACAGGCAAGCTGGACTGATGCTGTGACTGCCCGGGAGACCCATGTCTCAGGTCCCCAGCTGTGCCAACTCCACAACCACTTGGACACAGAAGAGGCCTGGCTTCCATAGTGCTGCCTCAGGACTCACTGTGGTGCCTTGGGTTGGGTTTGTGGTGGAACCCGCCATCCCTTGGCCTGTGTGCATCCAGAGAGCCAGGATTACTGCCACGTTGAGGGGACTTTGATTAAAACAGAACAAACAGTGCCTGGAACAAATCTTCAACCTTTAAAAAAGGGAACTTCCAAGTGATAATGTATTTCTAGTAAATATAGTTGCAAGCTTCTGTGCATTTTCTTTTTTCCTCTTTGTTTTGTTTTGTTTTTTTTTTTTTGCTTCTTAGGTAATTTGAGGCAAACACTTACTTAAGGTGTACACCAAAGATCAAGCATTTAGGTCTATCTTTTTGCGGGAAAGTTTATCATAATAAAACTAAGAGCTACCATTTTTTAAAATAAAATTACTTATTTATTTATTTTTGGCTGCGTTGGGTCTTCGTTGCCACGTGCGGGCTTTCTCTAACTGCGGCTAGCGGGGGCTGCTCTTCATTGCGGTGCGCAGGCTTCTCATTGCAGTGGCTTCTCTTGTTGCAGAGCATGGGCTCTAGGTGCACGGGCTTCAGTAGTTGCTGTGCGTAGGCTCAGTAGTTGTGGCTTGCGGGCTCTAGGGCGCACAGGCTTCAGTAGTGGCTCGCGGGCTTAGTTGCTCTGCGGCATGTGGGATCTTCCCGGACCAGGGATCAAACCCATGTCCCCTGCATTGACAGGCGGATTCTTAACCACTGCACCACCAGGGAAGTCCCTTTTTTTTTTTAACTTATTTTGAACCATGTCAGTCATCCAGGTAAATTCAGTATTCAACTACCTAGAATCTCCCATTGTTAACATTCTCTCCCATTATTAACATTTCTCCTCATTTGCTTCTTCCCTTTCTATACACACAAGCACACGAAGGAAAACAATGTTCTTTTACATAATCACAACACAGTGATCAAATTCGGGAAATTTAACATTGATACTATTATCTAATATATAACAACTCAAATTTTACCAATTTGTCCCAATACTGTCCTTTCATAGCATTTTCCCCCAAATCTGGACAGTTTCTCAGCCTTTGTCTTTTGAGAAATGGACTTTTTAATAGTATAAGTTGGGTTTTCAACATGTCCCTCCATTTGGGTTTGACAGGATGTTTCTTCAGGATTAGATGGAGGTGGTGCACACTGGGCAAGAAAGCTACATACGTGACCATTGGTCCTCAGTGCATCACCCTAAGTGATGGTAACTCATTACTTGTGAATAAACCTGCCAGGTACAAGATTTCTAAGTTCTTTATTTACATCGACAGTGTATTCACAAAGTGGTAGCTTCAAAAGTTTCTTACATCGAGGTTTTTCCTGTATGGTTGTCCATTTGGTATATAGTTAACTTTTTTGCTTTAAATTCAGTTTAAGATTTTTCCTGTCCTACATATTTTTTTAATTTGAAAGTAACTCAGTTCCAAAAGTCAAAACTATATAACTGTATACAACAAAGGTATGCATAGAGCTAGATGCCCTTCCCTCTCATCCCGTTTCCCCTTAACCTCTAGATAATCCATTTCATTTGTTTCTGATTTATCCTTGTGTCTTCTTTTGCAAAAATAAGTGTGTGTGTGTGTGTGTGTGTGTTACATTTTGGAAGACACAAGGCTGGGCTGTATTTTGTTCACTGCTCTATATGCACGTAGATCAGTGCCTGGAACATGGCAGGTGCTCAATAAATATTTACTGTTGCATATATTTGGCATTTAATATTAACTTATTAAAAGGTGATATATATATCCTAACTCCCAACCCGTTACCTCAAAGTGTTTTGACTAGCTGGCCATGAATCACAACTTTCTACCAACTGGTTTAAGAATTCTATTTTCAGGGCTTCCCTGGTGGCGCAGTGGTTGAGAATCTGCCTGCCAATGCAGGGGACAGGGGTTCGAGCCCTGGTCTGGGAAGATCCCACATGCCACGGAGCAGCTAGGCCCATGAGCCACAACTACTGAGCCTGCGCGTCTGGAGCCTGTGCTCCGCAACAAGAGAGGCCGCGATAGTGAAGAGGCCCGCGCACCGCGATGAAGAGTGGCCCCACTTGCAGCAACTGGAGAAAGCCCTCGCGCAGAAACGAAGACCCAACACAGCCAAAAAAATAAATAATTATTAAAAAAAAAAAGAATTCTATTTTCAGTTATTGAAGACACAGCCAGAATACTAGCTTGGTTGTGGAGACATTTTAGGGTTGTCTTTAAACTTAGGATGGATTTTATAAGTCATAGAGTTTCACTCCTGGCCAGGAGGAAGTAAAGGGGTTCACATTTACCCTCTCACCCAAAACAAAAGATAAGGTACGGGAAATGACAGTTTTCAGCTTCTGGAGGTCAGGCAGGGCAGTGTGCTGATCCATGAGAGAGGAGACAAATGAGGTGAGCGCCACAATTGCACTAGTTTGATGTCTAGAGAGAACTTCAGAAGGAAGAGGTGTAGCCAGAAGTCTTGAGTTGCAGCAACAGAGCTGGGAGTCCAGGAGGGCCCAGACATATCGGAAAGGAGAGAGCATCACAGCACACGAGAGAGAGAGAGAGAGAGAGAGAGAGAACGCACACGCACGAGCACCGCAGGTTTGCAAAAGGGCCCCCACGAGTCCTCAGGTAAGTACCGATCAGCGCATTATGTGAGGAGCTTCCTGAAGCTGGGGAAAGAAATACCCCAAAAAACAGGAAATAATCCTCAAAGTTCACCCAAGGCCAGGAACACTTCATCTTTCTGCTATGCAGAGTGGAAAACCTGCTAATTCTTGGCCATCAGGCAAGTACTCAGGAGCAGGAAACTATTATTTCCAGACTGAAGGCTCCTCTGGTCTAGCCCAAAGCAAACCTCAAAAGGATCCTACTCCTAGTTCAATGGCCAGAACTAGTCTTGTGGCCCCACCCAATCCCAGGGGAACAAGAAACACCATCCCAGTGTCTCGAAGGAGGGGTGCTAGAAATGCTGGGCGAACAGCACTAGTGACAACCACCATTGCAGAGATGCAGACATGTGGCCTTGAAACAAACCTGTGAGCAGGAACGTTATGATAAAGAGGGTTGTAAATGCATGCACAGCAAATTGTTAATTCCAGCTTTTCAATCCTAAGGACTAGAGGTTTTAAAAGCTTAGGAACTTCCAAAGGATTGCTTTCTTTCACCTGTCGATGGCTTTACTGTGCAGAAGGGGAGGGAGTTCTCTCCTAGTCCCCTTAGAGCTATATCTCAGAGTTGGGCCGCAGGGTTCATTTTTATCAGGAAGGAGCTAAGGCAGAGCACAGTTCTGATCTAATTCTGGAAAGAATAAGAGGCCCAAAGTAAAGAGAAGCAGAAGAAAACTTCATCAAGAAGACAAGAACAAAGTGGCCTCTAGAGTCTATTCCAGAAACACAGGAAATCCGAAACTCCCCGATTACGGCAGCATCAGCCAGGCGATGGTCACACGAGAGACCAACAAACCCACATATCCACGAACCCATTCACTTAAGTCTACTCCCCCACACAACCCATCTATTTTGCTTACATGTGAAGAAGCAAAACTCATACTAAAATGGTGTAAATAGTAAAAAGTGAACTATAGGGAGCTTTGTTTATATACGTGCCAAAACAGGGCTTGCCTTAACATCAAAGGACACAGGCAAATTTAAGTCCTCTGGCCTATGTGAGACACACATATGAGAAATATTAAAAGGCAATATTTGGGAGTCCCCTGGTGGCCTAGTGGTTAGGATTCTGGGCTTTCACTGCCGTGGCCCAGGGTCAATACCTGGTCAGGGAACTGAGATCCTGCAAGCTGCGGGGCACAGCCAAAATAATAAATAAATTAAAATAAAATAAAATAAAATTTGCTTTATAAGGGTGTAATAGAAAGATGCAAATGCTTGCCCTCACCAAAACCCACTAAATCAATCATCTAGGCAGGAATGACTGCCCCGAAATAAATGGATTGTTTCATATTATGTAGCCATATTTGAAAACAAACATCTTTTAACTAAAAAATCTAAATTTCTAGCACACTATTATTTTAATTAAATGTGAAAAATGAAAACGAATCTTTGACTTGGGGTTTAATAGTAAAAAGATATAAACTGTGCTGATGTTCTATATTTAGCTTGCTTTCAAGAATACCAATGTAGGGGGCTTCCCTGGTGGCTCAGTGGTTGGGAATCCATCCGCCAATGCAGGGGACACGGGTTCAAGCCCGGGTCGTGGAAGATCCCACGTGCCACAGAGCAACTAAGCCCATGTGCCACAGCTACTGAGCCTGAGCTCTAGAGCCCGTGAGCCACAACTACTGAATCCGCGTGCCACAACTATCGAAGCCCACACGCCTAAAGCCTGTGCTCCGCAACAAGAGAAGCCAATGCAATGAGAAGCTCGTGCACCACAATGAAGAGTAGCCCCCGCTCGCCACAATGAGAAAGCCCGCATGCAGCGATGAAGGCAAAATGCAGCCAAAAATAAAAAATAAATAAATTTAAAAAAAGAAAAAGAATACCGATGTAGGAAACACTTGTTAATGTAAGTAAGTTGTCCTTGAAAGCTTTGATTACTAGGTCAGGATATTCGGAACTCATATTTAACCAGAATTCTACTGAGGAACATTCCTTGCTTGACACTTCTGTACCGCTATCTTCTTTAATACGTGATATGGTTAAAAGCTCTGTGTCATCGACATTTCTGAAACACTCTCCCAAGGAAGCAGTGGCACCCTAATTCACAGCCAAGCAGCAAAACTACGGGGCATCTAGAAGAATACCCCACAATTATTAGCAAATCATTAGCAATTTTTACCCCAGTACATACAGACAGGAAGAAATCTAGAGTGGAAATGCTGAACATGTCCAGATCACTGTTTGTGTTTTTTTTTTTAATTTATTAACTTTATTTATTTTTGGCTGCATTGGGTCTTGGTTGCGGTGCGCGGGCTTCTCATTGCGGTGCCTTCTCCTGTTGCGGAGCACGGGCTCTAGAGCACAGGCTCAGTAGTTATGGCACACGGGCTCAGTAATTGTGGTGCACGGGGATCTTCCCGGACCAGGGCTTGAATCTGTGTCCCCTGCATTGGCAGGTGGATTCTTAACCACTGTGCTGCCAGGGAAGCCCCCTAGGTCACTGTGTTTTTGTGTTCACGCATTCGGAGGTAAATTCTCATAAATGAAACCTTTTGCGTAATTAAGACAACGATGAGACTGTAGTTCTGTGAAGCACAGTGACAAGGAATTGTGCTGCACATTTACCAATAGCTGCTTAGACCTCTTCAAACGCTAGGTGTTTTCTTTCTACACTTTTCACAAAGCTCAGTGCCTGGATCTTGAATCATATTTAACAAATGCTTGTGGAACTGAATGTATGATTCAGACCAGTTTGGAGAAAATATTCAAGAGGCAAGAAATACTTTTTCCAAACTTTTCTTCTAGTTTGCTCTTGGAAATTATAAATGAGTTCCCTGTACTGGAGGTGTTCATGCAAAAGCTGAAGAATTACTAGTGACGTGAAAAGGATCAAGCATTGAAAACGGGTCCCTTCTGTACTTTAAGTTCTCTCATCTGGCACCAAAACTCAATTTGCTACATCAGATAAAATCTCTTCACAACACATGCATGCCATTTCAAGAGAAATTTGAGTTTAACTAAAGCGGTCTAAGCCCAACAGAGGGTGACCTACTTTACACAATATATAATATGACAAAATTCCAGCAGGACACACAGGAACACAGGGAGTCCAACATAACAGTGTGTGTTCTGGGCAGCAGTGATCGTGGCAGTGAGACAGGAGGGCAGGATGGGATGGAGCTTACGGTAGAAGAATTATCTCTCTCCTAATACCAAGGACCTATTCCCTCCAGGGATACTTGGATGGTAGCCACAGGAACTACTGAGGACAACAGATGCCCAGGTCCCCAGACAGGCCCAAGCACGGCTCTGAGCTGTTGTGCTAAGTCCATCACCTGCAGCTCAGAGAAAAGCATGGGGGCTTTGGGGACTTCCTGTGCAAAAAAGCAGTCACACGTGTGGATGCAGTGCCTTAGCAGGTGACTAAAATGAGGCTGTTTGTGTTCTTTCATCGAGAGGAGGAAGGGGACTCCTGAGGGTTCTCCTGCCCCTGCTTTTTATTTCTTGTTAATGAAGACAACAAAGCTTCCTACAGCTCCATGGTGCTGGCCTGCTCCCTGGGGATGTGGGGAAGGCCTTGAGGACACTGTTTTCAGTCGATACACAATGCCCAGGACATACACACACCTGGGACAGAGGCCTGCTCAGAGAAGATCATGGAAATTGTACAATCTTAAACTGACAGCAAATTAAAGCTAGAGGGACCTTTAAGAAAATGCAGCCCCAACCTGTATTTTTACAGATGAGGCAACCAGGCCTCAGAGAGATGAGCATTAGCAGTTAGCACTAGCACCTGGAGCTAGGTGCAAGAATTTTGACCCTAACTCTGATAACAAGGGGCTAGGAGCTGGCTCTGAAGTCCAAGGGCCTGAGTTTAAATTATGGACTACACCATTGACTAGCTGTATAGCTATGGACTAGCCAATAACCACTTGGTGCCTGTCTCCTTATCTGCAAAATGGGGGTATTAGTCCCTACCTCACAGTTTGGGAGTTTCTCAAATGTTAAAAATAGAGTTACCAGCAATTCTGCACCTAGGTATCTACCCAAGAGAGGGGAAAACATGTCCACACAGAAACTTGTATACAAATGTTCACAGTATCATTACTCATAATAGCCAAAATTGGAAACAACCCAAATGTCCTTCAGCTAGTGAATGGATAAACAAAATGTGGTTTATCCATACAGTGGAATATTATACAGTTGTAAAAAGGAAGGAAGTACTGACATGGATGTGTAACAGAGAAAACAAACCTGACTCCATCCTGCATCTATTCCTTTGTGCTTTGTTGCCTGTACTTAGTCATGCTGGATCTGCATCTTTTGTAAAAGCATGTTGCCTTTAGCCTGAAATATATAGGATAGCCCAATCTCAAGGCTCTGACCTTTAAAGGTATAACACTTTTCCATGCATATAGAGACAAGAAGTTGCAGAACAGAAAATAACAATTGTCTTGTTGGAGGTTTATAGGAACACTGTGATCTGACCTATGTGGACAGCTGCAAGAACAAAGGATTCCGTCACTAAAAGGTTTGCAACAACCGGCCACATCCCCTCTCCTTTTAGTGTAAAAGAAGCCTGAATTCTAAGTTGGGTAAGATGGTTCTTTGGGACACTAGTCCACCATCTTCTGGGCCTGCCGGCTTTCCAAATGAAGTCGCAGTTCCTTGCCATAACAACTTGTCTCTCCATTTATTGGCCTGTCGTGACAAGCAGTACCAGCTTGGAATTGGTAACAGATGAATCTTGAAAACATTACGCTAAATGAAAGAAGCCAGTCTCAAAAGACCATGTAATGTATGATATCATTTATAAGATACCTGGAATGGGCAAATCCACAGAGGCAGAAAGTAGATTAGTGGTTACCTAGGACCAATGGTTGGGGACAGGCAGGGATGGGGGAAAGGCAGGGGAAATGGAGAGTGATTGCTAATGGGTACGAGGTTTCCTTTGGGGAATATACAGGATAGCCCATTCTCAAGGCTCTGACCTTTAAAAGTATAACACTTTTCCATGCATAGAGAGACAAAAAGTTGCAGAACAGAAAATAGCAATTGTCTTGTTGGAGGTTTATATGAACATTGTGACCTGACCTACTTGGACATGGACAGCTGCAAGAGCAAAGGATTCCAGCACCAAGAAGTTTGCAACAACCAGCCACACCCCTTCCCTCTTTAGTATAAAAGAAGCCTGAATTCTAAGTTAGGTAAGATGGTTCTCTGGGACAGGAGTCCACCATCTTCTTGGTCTGCTGGCTTTCTGAATAAAGTTGCTGTTCCTTGCCCCAACAACTTGTCTCTTGATTTATTGGCCTGTCATGCGGTGAGCAGTAATGAGCTTGGACTCAGTAACTCCTTCTGCCTATAAAAGTCTTTTATTTTGTACAGCTCCTCGGAGCTCCTTTCTTTGTGCTAGATGGGATGCTGCCTGATTCATGAATCATTAAATAAAGCCAATAAGAGCTTTAAAATTTACCCAGTTGAATTTTAAGTTTTGGTGGTAGTGGTGGGATCTGAAGAAGACTCCTGATGACTTCATAGACAACAAGAAACACACGTGTTGATATCCACAAATGCTTTGAGGGTTTTTTTTTTTTTTTGGCCACGCTGCGCGGTACGTGGGATATTAGTTCCCTGACCAGGGATTGAACCTGTGCCCCCTGCAGTGGAAGTGCAGAGTCTTAACCACTGGACCGCCAGGGAAGTCCCTGAGTTCTCTTTCTTTGTCACTGTTTCTGAGGGTCATGGGTAAGTTCCTCTTGATACGAGCTCCACTCTCTGCATTGAGCTCCCGGTCTAACTGGCTTTCCAGTCCAGGATTCATGGGTTGGTCTAGACTGACAGGAGTCTCTAACACAGCACCAGTCCTTAGCCCTTGGTTAGTATGTGGTCCCAGGACACAGCTTAATGGGCCAGTTTGAGCTGACACCTGGAACCCAAGTCCCCAGCCCTCAGTTAGTCTGAGGGCTCAGTTAGTCCCCCACCCCTTTTTTCTTTAAATTTATTTATTTATTTTGGCTGCATTGGGTCTTCATTGCTTCGTGTGCTCTCTCTCTAGTTGTGGCAAGCAGGCGCTACTCTCTGAGGCGGTGAGCGGGCTTCTCATTGCGGCGGCTTCTCTTGTCGCAGAGCACGGGCTCCAGGTGCGCGGGCTTCAGTAGTTGTGGCACGCGGGCTCAGTAGTTGTGGCTCACGGGCTCTAGAGCACAGGCTCAGTGGTTGTGGTGCATAGGCTTAGTTGCTCCGCGGCGTGTGGGATCTTCCCAGACCAGGGCTCGAACCTGTGTCCCCTGCATTGGCAGGCGGATTCTTAACCATTGCGCCACCAGGGAAGCCCGTTAGTCCCCTTTTGTTGGGTTCTGCTGGTTCGGTCTGTAGTTCCACTTTGGGAACCATTTGTGATGAGCACCTAAGGCCTTCTCTTGGCCAGTCCACAGTGCCATCTCCTTGGTTACTGCAGTGTCCACAGTTCCGTTTCCTTGGTTACTGTTGGTTTCTGTTAATGTGCACATGGGGTAAAGGAATAATAGATCTATTGTTAATGGGCATCTTGAAGCCAAAACCACAAAATTGGTGGGCACAGGTTGAGCACTTAAAAGCTGTTAGAATGCTCGCCATCTAACTGTAAGAATCCTGTGTTAAGATAAATTGGTCATGGAATGGGATAGGTCAACACTAGGTCACCTGCCACCTCAAGAAAATTTCCATACAATGAGGTATATTGTAAAACACCACAAAATCCCCAGCCCCGTGGCACATCCCTCTTAGGTATTAATTTGGCTCCAAGAGACCCAAGGCTTAACTAAAGAAATGAGATCTTCACGTTTCAAAGAATTGAGCATGCACCACCTGGCACAACTGCTTGTTTTATGTCTAAGAACTGTGGTCCCAGAAGCTGTAGATATCTACTAAAATGGCAAAATCTTACTAAGGCCATTTAGAGTTGCAATGGCCATTATGGGCAATGTTCTAATTACACAAGTTTGTTCACTTTACGAAGTGCACTTGAAAGAATGGAACACTTATTTTAAGTGGTATGCAGAAGGCTCGGAAAGGCTTTAAGATTCCAAAATAACTTCACTGAAAGAGTCATTGCAAAAGGCTAATGAAAAATTAAAGGTGCAGTAGGTACTTAAAACAAAAGACTTTAAGACTGAGGTAGCTTCTACTACTCCTCTCTATCCTCCTTTCCCTGAGTACTCACAGTCTATTAGTCCTCTATCTGAATTGCCTTTCCACTCTGAATAAACTATAAAACTGTAACAAAAGTCGACCAAGTTAGTGACCTCACAGCTGCAACCAGTTCCAAGACCAGAAACCTGAAACACCTGGGACTCCCTCACTGCACCCTCCTAGGGGTCCATCAACAAAACACTGGCCCAGAATTGGTGTGTCATTTGCAATCAACCAGGACACTGGAAAAAAGACTGTCCTCAAAGGTTTTTGTCAAATCATTCTACACCAAATTGAATGGCCCCCATATCCTCCCATGTGGATGGGACTCCAAGGGATTCTCTGGTAAACTCTACCAGTTATTCCCTTAAATATCCAAGGAGAAACTAAAATTAAAATTGGCGAAAAACCTTGCCAAATTCTGGTAGATACCTGGGCTACATTCTCTAATTTAAGCCCCATCTGCCCTGGAGCCTGCAGATGGGATCCTGGGAAAACTGACAGAAGTTGGCAAAAGATGAGAATTCTTACAAGAGCCAACTCTCCTGGATCTCTGTAGTGCCCAGTCAAGAGAGGAAGGTAAAAGTCCACATTGTCCCTTCCTTTCCAAATTTAGACTCTCATGAATTTGGTTTTGAGGTACCCATTGGTTACTGATCTTTCTCTCTCAGGGACAGCTATTGCCTTCTCATTTGTCTTGTTTTGTCCTGTGAACTTGGCTTGGCTTTCCGTCTGGTTGTCAGTCATTGCATAAGCAGGAAACTCAACCATCAGGTTGGGCGCCCCAAAATATGACTGGGCAGAAATGTGGGTTTCACCCTGTTTTCTGCTAGACATGGCAGACAGATGTGGGTTGCACTCCATTTGCAGTGAGGATCCTACCAACTATTGGCAACTCTCAAGAGAATTGTCTTTCTCTCTTTGGGCTGTCTTTGGGAAGGTTCTGGATCTTGGGGGATGGAGGGGGGAGTACCCTTTGCACTCTCTTTGGAGACTCCCCTTGCATCCAAGTGGTTGTTTAATACTGACAGGAATATTTACTCTCTGTGCCGGCTGAAACCTGACAAAATATTTGAAAGGATTTTTTTTTTTTTTAAGCAGCGCTATGGTCAGAATTGGCCAAAACAGAAGCTGATATTCAGAGCCTGATAGGAATCTTGTGAGTGTTTTTTTTTTTAAGGCCTTTTCCCCTAAGCTAAATGAAACTATGTACCCAGGGGGAAAGAAAAACATCCCAAAGACAAACAGCTCTAAATCTAGAACATAGGAATCCAGGAACCTTTTGATTTCCATCTTAGTTGAAGAGCTTCTCCTTGCTATAAAGAAGCAAATTAAAGATAATGTAGTTGGACGGGTGGATCAGACCCTTGGTGTCAAACAAGTTGCAACCCAATTTTTCCAGGAATTAAAAACAACTGTCCTTGTATTGAAAATTGGGGCTTTACAAGAACTGAAATGCAGCTCTAGAAGCAATTCAAAGCCCACCTTTCCTTTCTACCAATTCCCAAACCTCCCCTATCCATCTTAAAAGACTTACAGATATTGTAAAGCATCTGGACTTAGGGAACAAAAGTCTTTCTGGGTGAAACTTACATTCTTTCTCTGTGCCTTTTGAGATGGAAATGTTCTACCTGGTCTCCTTTAGGAACCAAGGTAATTCTTATCAGAAGGGGGAAAAAGGTTATTTGAAAACTAGGCCCATGAAAAATCTTAAAAATCTTCACCACAAGTATTACTGAAAAGCTTTAGTTATCTGAGCAGGACACCTTAACTTATTCCATCTGCCAGAAATACAATTTGGATCCAATTGTTCTATTTTAAACTAGTAAATTTTGCATTATTGTACCTGTCCCATAGCTAAAATTATAAAATGAAATCTGTAAGATCCTATTCGCATCTGTCTGTATGTTTATGTATGTCTATATGTTATAAATGTGTAATTTTTTTCTACCTCCAGATGGTATTATTTGTAGAGTTCTCTTCAAGTTCATGTGGTCTAGGATAATCTTTGGTAAATAAAAGCTAGTTTGTTTGTGGTTTAATTAAAACAGGCATGCCTTTAGAGTTGTCAGCATTAAATATAATACTTTTATTCTGCCTAGGTTTATTAAAAGTCAAATAAGTTCATGTTATCTCTGTTACAGAATTTGTCAGCAAGAAAAAGAATTTAACATGATGGTTAGCTGTTTAATGTCTCATGAAATTTTCTTGAGTAATCTAAACATAATTTTTAAGAAAAAGTAAATTAAATAGATGTAAGATAAAATTTTAAAAATCCTCAAAAAACTAAAAATAGAGTTGCCATATGATCCAGCAATCCCACTCCTTGGCATATATCCAGACAAAACTATAATTTGAAAAGATACATGCACCCCTATGTTCATAGAAGCATTATTTACAATAGCCAAAACATGGAAGCAACGTAAATGTCCATCAACAGATGAATGGATAAACAAGATGTGGTATATATATACACACACACACATACACACATACACACACACAGTGGAATATTACTCAGCCATAAAAAAGAATAATGCCATTTGCAGCAACATGGATGGACCTAGAGATTATCATACTAAGTGAAGTTAAGTCAGAAAGAGAAAGACAAATACCATATGATGTCACTTCCATGCGGAATCTAAGATACAACACAAATGAAGATATCTACGAAACAGAAACAGACCCACAGATACAGAGACAGACTTGTGGTTGCCAAGGGGAAAGGGGCATGGGGGAGGGAAGGATTGGAAGTTTGAGATTAGTAGCTGCAAACTATTATATATAGGATGGATAAACAACAAGGTCCTACTGTATAGCACAGGGAACTATATTCAATATCCTGTGATAAACTGTAACAAAAAAAATGAAAAATACATATAGGTAAAACTGAATCACTTTGTTATACAGCAGAAATTGACACATTATAAATCAATATACTTCAATACAATTTTTTAAAATTTATAACTGACCTTTTCAACAATAATTATGCTTCACAGTATGTGTACTTAAAAATAGTTTCCAGGAATTCCCTGGCGATCCAGTGGTTAGGACTCCATGCTTTCACTGCCGAGGGCCCAGGTTGATTCCCTGGTTGGGGAACTAAGATCCCACAAGCTGCGCGGCGCAGACAAAAAAAAACAGTTTCCAAAATCTTTTTGGTACTTGAAACCTTGAAGTTATGCTGAGATAAGTTAAGTGATGGATATTCATTAAATATCTAGGTCATTTCCAAACAAGATAAAATACTGAAACATTAATTACTGGTGTATCCACTTTTGGTTTTCTTTTACAGAGAAACTAAAAATATTTGGGTCTATTAGTAAATACCTTGTGTGCCACATAGAAAAATTTACTATGAGAAAGAATATACTTCTAGAAATTATAAAATGTATTCATAAATTTGCCAATTCATGGAATACTAGTGTAACAGACAGTCCACAGTTGCTTACTTCTTAGTTTCAGGAGGAATAAAAGATTCTAAGGGTTAAAAATTCTAATCAATATATGTAATTAAAATGACTTACTACAGCCATTATGAAAAGCACTATGGTGGTTCTTCAAAAAGTTAAAAATTGAACTACCATATGAAACAGCAATCCCACTTCTAGGTACACATACAAAGGAATTCAAATTAGTACCTCAAGAGGATATCTGCACAACGATGTTCACTGCAGAATTAATCACAATAACCAAGATATGGAAACAACCTAAGTGTCTGTCAACAGATGAAAGGATAAAGAAGATATAGTAAATATATACAATGGAGTATTATTCAGCCATCTGCCATTTGCGACAACATGGATGGACCTTAAAGGTATTATGCTAAGTGAGATAAGCCAGACATAGAAGGACTAATACTGTATTATATCACTTACATGTGGAATATCAAAAAACTGAACTTGTAAAAACAGAGAGTAGAATAGTGGTAACCAGGGGCTAGGGGGTGAGGGAATTGGAGAGATGTTGTTGAAGAGTACAAACTTACAACCAGGAGATAAATAAGTTCTGGAGATGTAATGCATAGCATAATGATTATAGTCAACTCTACTGTATTATAAATTTCAAAGTTACTAAGAGACTAAATCTTCACTGTTCTCAATACAAAAAGGAAATGATAAACATGTGACATTATAAAGGTGTTAGCTAATGCTACTGAATAATATTGCAATACATAAATGTACCAAAGCAACACATTGTACACCTTAAACTTACACAATGTCAATTACATCTCAATTTTTTAAAATTTTATTTCTATTTTTATTTTTTCATTTTTTGGCTGTGCCACACGGCATGCGGGATCTTAGTTCTCCAACCAGGGCTCGAACCTGCTTCCCCTGCAGTGGAAGTGCCAGAGTCTTAACCACTGGACCACCAGGGAAGTCCCTCAATTTTTAAAAACTACTTAGAAAAAATAACAGTTAAAGGGCACAACTGTATGAAAACTAGATAAGGAAAGTAAAATGGTTCATTGTTTCAGAATGAGAAAAAGGAAAAAAAAAACAGGACAAGATCTGAATGGACATAAAAAAGTTATGAGGTTTATAAAAAAAGGAATCCTGGGAAAGGAACTTTATGTGTAGTCAAGCTGGCTAAGATTGGAATGAATTTAAGTTTTTCTAAAAAATAAGTTTGAATATCAACAGTACACTGGTGCAAAATTAGAATTTAGTTTTCTCTCTGTTAAAAGAAAAAATTTTTTTGGACTTTTGGTCTGCTTTTGAAAGATTCTGGAAGTTTCCTTAAGTCTTAAGTAATCTGCCCAGACAGCAAAGATTTTGTGTCTTACCAAAATAATTTACTGTGCATGTTTTCTTAAGTAATCAAAGGCCTGATAAAGACAACACTGTCTTCTCAAAAGAGCTAAGTTTTGTTTACACTTAGGTAAATTTCTGTATTTGCCTTTAACATCATCTATTGTCATTTTGGTTAAATAGATAATTCAATACTATTTCATAATGATCTGTGATCCTATTTAATCAAATGTTCAAACCTTTTGACATTTTCCCCAAATCAGATTCTAAACAGAACCACAGAAGACCCAGAATTGCCAAAGCAATCCTGAGGAAAAAGAACAAAGCCGGAGGCATAACCCTCCCAGACTTCAGACAATACTACAAAGCTACAGTAATCAAAAGAGCATGGTACTGGCACAAAAAACAGACATATGGATCAATGGAACAGAACAGAGAAACCCACACACCTAAGGTCAATTAATCTCTGACAAAGGAAGCAAGAATATTCAATAAAGAAAAGATAATCTCTTCAGCGAGTGGTGTTGGGAAAGCTGAACAGCTGCATTTAAATCATTGAAGTTAAAACACTCCCTCACACCATACACAAAAATAAACCCAAAATGGCTTAAAGATAAATATAAGACAGGACACCATAAAACGCCTAAAAGAGAACATAGGCAAAACATTCTCTGACATAAATCGTAGCACTGTTTTCTTAGGTCATCTCCCAAGGCAATAGAAATAAAAGCAAAAATAAACAAATGGGACCTAATCAAATTTATGAGCTTTTACACAGCAAAGGAAATCATAAACAAAATGAAAAGGCAACCTATGGACTGGGAGAAAATATTGGCAAAAGACGTGACTGACAAGGGATTAATTTCCAAAATATACAAACAGCTCATACAACTCAATACAAAAAAAACCCAAACAACCCAATCAAAAAACGGACAGAAGACCTAAGTAGACATTTCTCCAAAGAAGACATACGATGACCAAGAGGCACATGAAAAGATGCTCAACACAGCTATCAGGGAAATGCAAGTCAAAACTACAATGAGGTATTACCTCACACCAGTCAGAATGTCCATTATCAAAATATCTACCGGGGACCTCCTTGGTGGTCCAGTGTGTAAAACTCCACGTTTCCACTGCAGGGGGTGTGGGTTCGATCCCTGGTTGGGGAACTAAGATCCCACCTGCCACACAGCGCTGCCAAAAATATATATATATGTATATGTGTATATACATATACATATATATATATATATATATATATATATATATACACACACGTGCATGCACACACACACACACAAATAATAAATGCTGGAGAGGGTATGGAGAAAAGGGAAACCTCCTACATTGTTGATGGGGATGTAAATTGGTGTAGCCACTATGGAAAACAGTACTGAGGTTCCTTAAAAAACTAAAAATAGAGTTGCCATATGACCTAGTAATCCCACTCCTGGGCATATATCCAGAGAAAACTCTAATTTGAAAAGATACATGCACCCCAATGTTCATAGTAGCACTATTCACAACAGCCAAGACGTGGAAGCAACATAAATGTCCATTGACAGATGAATGGATACAGAAGATGTGGTATATGTATATACAATGGAATATTACTCAGCCATAAAAAAGAATGAAATAATGCCACTTGCAACAACATGGATGGACCTAGGGATTATTATATTAAGTGAAGTAACTCAGACAGATAAAGACAAATATCATATGATACCACTTCTGTGGAATCTAAAAAAAAATGATACAAATGAACTTATTTACAAAACAGAGCCAGAATCACAGATATAGAAAACAAACTTATGGTTACCAAAGTAGAAAGGGAGATAAATTAGGAGTTTGGGATTAGCAGATACAGACTACTATATATAAAATAGATAAACAAGAAGGTCATACTGTAGAGCACAGAGAATTATATTCAATATCCTGTAATAAACTATAATGGAAAAGAATCTGAAAAAGTATAGAATGTATACACAAATTACTGAACCACTCCTTCTGTACACCAGAAACAAATACAACATTGTAAATCAACCATACTTCAATTGAAAAAAAAAAAAAAAAAACCTAAATGTAGTCTTTTGAGCTCAAACTTACTTTAAGGCTTTCCAAAAGGGCCCAGGAAAATCTAAAGGATTTGTCACTCACTGGATAAGATGTTGAGCTAATTATATTTATTTGACTTGTTACACGGGAAGCAGTATCAAATAAGAAGTGATGTTAAACCTTCTTAGATTATATTTGTATGGATGCATGTTATTAACATAGGTGTTTTAGAAATTATATGAAATTCTTAGAAATCTGTTATGTCCTAGTACATTATCAGTCCTAATTCCAGTTATGATCTTAAAATTTTGTATAGCACATAAATAACCAGATTTCCTTGTCAAGTCCATTATAATAAACTCTCATCCAGTCTTTAACCATGGGCATTTTAAAGTCTTGTCACAGACAGCTGTTTTACTCTGATGCTTTGCAAAAAAGTCTGATTCATGAAAAGGACCCTACCAAGTACTCTTGATCACTAATACCTCGGTCAAATTACAAGGTGTTGAAGCTTGGGTGTATATTTCACGACTGAAGAAGGTCCACCTGACATCTGGTCCTGTGCAAACAGTGGAGACGTCAAAATCAAATTGACTAGGAAGAGAAGTAGCCAACTTCAAGGTGGACTGCTTCCTCCCAAGCTGTCAGATCAAGAACATTTCCGCAACTCAACAACAAAAAAACAAATAACCCAATCACAAAAAACGGGCAGGAGGGACTTCCTTGGTGGCACAGTGGTTAAGAATCCGCCTGCCAATGCAGGGGGCATGGGTTCAAGCCCTGGTCTGGGAAGATCCCCCATGCCACGGAGCAACTAAGCCCATGGGCCACAACTACTGAGCCTGCACTCTAGAGCCCGTGAGCCACAACTACTGAAGCCCACACACCTAGAGCCTGTGCTCCGCAACAAGAGAAGCCACCGCAATGAGAAGCCCACCCACCACAATGAAGAGTAGCCCCCACTCGCCGCAACTAGAGAAAGCCCGTGAGCAGCAATGAAGACCCAACACAGCCAAAAATTTAAAAAATAAATAAATAAATAAATAAATAAAAATGGGCAGGAGTCCTAAATAGACATTTCTCCAAAGAAGACATAGAGATGGCCCAAGAGGCACATGAAGAGATGCTCAACATTGCTAATTACTAGAGAAATGCAAATCAAAACTACAATGAGGTACCTCCTCACACCAGTCAGAATGGCCATCATTAAAAAGTCTACAAATAACAAATGCTGGAGAGGGTGTGGAGAAAAGGGAACCCTCCTACACTGTTGGTGGGAATGTAAATTGGTACAGCCACTATGGAAAACAGTATGGAGTTTCCTCAGAAAACTAAAAATAGAATTACTATATCATCCAGCAATCCCACTCCTGGGAATATATATATCTGGACAAAACTATAATTCAAGCACCCCTATGTTCATAGCAACACTCCATAATAGCCAAGACATGGAAACAACCTAAATGTCCACTGACAGATGAATGGATAAAGAAGATATGGTGTGTGTATATATATATATATACACACACACACACACACACACACACACACACACACACGAATAATGGACTACTCAGCCACAAAAAAGAATGAAATAATGCCACTTGCAGCAATATAGATGCAACTAGAGATTATCATACTAAGTGAAGTCAGAAAGAGAAAGACAAATACCATATGATACCACTTATATGTGGAATCTAAAATATGACACAAATGAACCTCTCTATGAAGCAGAAACAGAGTTACCACAGAAGAACAGACTTGTGGTTGCCAAGGGGGACAGGCGTGGGAGAGGGATGGATTAGGAGTTTGGGATTAGTAGATGCAAACTATTACATATAGAATGGATGGACGAGCTCCTACTGTATAGCACAGGGAACTATATTCAGTGTCCTGGGATAAACCATAATGGAAAAGAATATAAAAAAGAATGTATATATATGGGTAACTGAGTCACTTTGCTGTACAGCAGAAATTAGCACAACATTGTAAATCAACTATACTTCAGTTAAAAAAAAAAACAAAACAGAACATTTCTTTCCATTCTTCCTTCCCTCTCTGTCCTTTTCCCAAATCTTTTTTTATTTTTGGCTGCACTGTGCAGAATGTGGGATCTTAGTTCCCTGGCCAGGGATTGAACCCATGCCCCCCTCAGTGGAAGCCCAGAGTCTTAACCACTGGACTGCCAGGGAAGTCCCTCCTTTTCCCAGTTCTTACACCATGAAGGTCTTTATGATTCTTTTGCCTTGCTCTGGCCTGGAAAGACAATACCACTATTCACATATCTCAGGCCGTTGCAAAGGGGGATAATCAAACCTCCAAATGACTGTTAGACTTGCCATGCTGCTGGGGATCCTGTAGTTCTACCCTCACAAACGTCTCCCTAATTTCTTTTTTTTTTTAATTAATGAATTTATTTATTTTTGGCTGCGTTGGGTCTTTATTGCTGTGTGCGGGCTTTCTCTAGATGAGGTGAGCGGGGGCTACTCTTAACTGAGGTGCACGGACTTCTCATTGCAGGGGCTTCTTTTTGTTGTTGTTGTTGTTGCAGAGCACGGGCCCTAGGCGCGCGGGCTTCAGTAGTTGCAGCACGTGGGCTCAGTAGTTGTGGCTCTTGGGCTCTAGAGCACAGGGTCAGTAGTTCTGGTGCATGGGCTTAGTTGCTCCATGGCATGTGGGATCTTCCCAGACCAGGGATCGAATCTGTGTCCCCGGAATTGGCAGGCGGATTCTTAACCACTGCGCCACCAGGGAAGTCCCCTCCCTGATTTCTAATGCCTCAGTTTCTCTGGAACAAACTTAGCTCCCTCTCTATTGTGTCACACTCCCTAGCCCTGGTCCATTTCCCTGACTCTGGTTAACAACCCCAAACCTGGGGAAACTTGCATCCAGGCTTCATACAAAGACACAAGGTAAGGGTAACCAGAATAAAACTGCCTGTGCAGTCTACAGACCCTTAAATTTTCCTGGTTGTCACCTTTCCAGTCTCAAGTCACAGACTCATACAGAGATTACCAGGAGGCATCATGATTCAAACTTTGCTTCCTTTGGCAGATCCCTACTGCCCAGGCTAAGAGTAAGTACAAATGAGGCTATGATCAAGGATCTCTCCTTAACTCTTGAAGATATCACAGAATCTGCTGCTAAAGCAATATCTACCCAACAAAAATCCCTAGACTCTCTGGTCAAAGTTGTTTGTCATAATAGGAGAGTCCCTGACTATCTTTTGCTGAGCAAGGAGGTAATTGTGCTGTAGCCCATACCACGTGCTACACTTGGACTGACACTTCTGGGAAAGTTGAGACTCAGTCACATAAGACCATTGGATAAGCCAGTTGACTTTAAAAAGTGACTCCTTCTGGGGCTTCCCTGGTGGCGCAGTGGTTGGGAATCCGCCTGCCAATGCAGGGGACACGGGTTCGAGCCCCGGTCCGGGAAGATCCCACATGTCGCAGAGCGGCTAGGCCTGTGAGCCACAACTACTGAGCCTGCGTGTCTGGAGCCTGTGCTCCGCAACGGGAGAGGCCGCGACAGTGAGAGGCCCACGCACCGCGATGAAGAGTGGCCCCCGCTCGCTGCATCTGGAGAAAGCCCTTGCACAGAAACGAAGACCCAACACAGCCAAAAATAAAAATAAATAAAATAAATAAATTAAAAAAAAAAAAAAAAAGTGACTCCTTCTGGACTTCCCTGGTGGTCCAGTGGTTAAGAACCCACCTTCCAATGCAGGGGATGTGGGTTCGAGCCCTGGTCAGGGAACTAAGATCCCACATGCCGCAGGGCAACTAAGCCTGCATGCCACAACTAGAAGAGCCTGCACGCCACAATTAAGACCTGACGCAGCCATAAATAAATAAATGGATAGATAGATAAATATTTTTTAAAAAGTGACTCCTTCAATAGGGTCTTTCTTTGACTTACATGATTCTGATTGGTTTGGGTCTTAGGGACCGTGGCTCTCAAATGCACTCCACTCCTGCTTATAAAAATCATAGTTGCCTCCTGGTGTACTGTATTTTCTCAGAAGTTTTTTTTTTTTTAATTTATTTTTTATTTTTGGCTGCTTTTGGGTCTTCGTTGCTGCACGCGGGTTTTCTATGGTTGCTACTCTTCATTGTGGTGCGCAGGCTTCTCATTGCGGTGGCTTCTCTTGTTGGGAGCACGGGCTCTAGGCGCACGGGCATCAGTAGTTGTGGCGCACGGGCTTCAGTAGTTGAGGCTCACGGGCTTCAGTAGTTGAGGCTCACGGGCTCCAGTAGTTGAGGCTCACGGGCTCTAGAGCACAGGCTCAATAGTTGTGGCACATGGGCTTAGTTGCTCCGTGGCATGTGGAATCTTCCCGGACCAGGGATAGAACCCGTGTCTCCTGCACTGGCAGGCGGATTCTTAACCACGGCGCCACCAGGAAGCCCTCAAAAGTTTTAAATGCATATTTGCAACTGCTAACCACCAAGCTAATGATTTCCCTAAGACTAGAATCTCAGAAGAGGATCAAAGTGAAAGACCGACTTTAAGAAAGTGAACATGATACAGCATTGTCAACTGTGAATAAATACCACACAGAGACTCAGCAAAAACCGAGCATTCCAGAGTTTAGTTGGGAGTAGCACTAAAGCCTGAACAATTTTTTTTTTTTTTAATCACATCTCTCAGGCTGAGAGTCTGATCAAAACGAGGCATTGTTTAAAACAAGACAACAGGGACTTCCCGTTTCTGAGGGCCTAGAGTGGAAGCATCCGGGAGCGGCTGTTTCCCTCTAGGCTATTCCTTCTTCAGCTGTCTGGAGGGCCCCAGTACCTCTCCTGAAATACTAGGGCGAAAACTATTTCCTGATTTTCTAATTCTACAGAATGTTCTGTATTTATTCGTAACTTAGACAAAAAAAGGGGGGGAGCTAGTGAGGGAAAATGGGAAGATGTAGATCTTGTATAACTAGTATTAGCCTACCCAGTTAACCAAATCTCGAGGTGAACTGAATCATCCAGAGAATTTGTTTGCAAGTAACAGATGCATCCAACTGGCAGCACATTCCTTGAGGAATTCAGTGAGCCCAGAGGGTAGAAGCAGAATGCATGAAACTATTTGAGAGTCTGCCCTTATTTTATTTCCAATAGGTTTGCCTTGATTGCTTATTCTTCCTGCCAAAACGATCATGTGGGTAAGATGTCTATTACTGCTAGAGATCTAGACATGCTTTACATTGACGTGATGAACCACAATCCCTTTCTTTCTGTGCCAGCTTTATCTTTTTTGTTATTAAGTTCTATGTTGGTCATCAATGAAACTGCAAGTTGACAGAGTACAGTTTGATCTGAGAGGTTAGTAAAAACTCTTGGTTTCAGATTGGCCTGAGTATGAAGCCAGAGAATTGTAGGAATGTCAGAGCAATAGATGGGGCAGAGGTCAGCCCCCGAGAGACAGGATGATCTGGCCACCAGAATGTACTCTCCACAAAGACAAAGATTTGTGTCTCTTTTGTACACTGATATATCCCAAATGCCTAGAGCAGTGCCTGGTGTGTAGTAGGTGCTCAATAAACCATGGTGGAGAGGCTGAGAGGATGGGTCAGTGAGAACATTAGCATTTCAAGGTGGGGAAAGAAGGTTGGCTTGTGTGGATGTGGGGTGGAAATAGAAAATGTAGGATGGTGGAGAAGGCACGAGGGCTTTCAGGACATAAAGAAGTGACAATGGATTGGGGGCATATTACTTAGGGCCTGAGATCTGAAAGGGAACCGGTGCAGGGAGAGAGAAGCACTAACAAGATGTGCTTAGCTGTGTTAGATGGTCGCTTCTGTCGATGTGCAGGATAAGAAAAACTGAATGATAAACTAGAGGTACTGGTAATAATCCCATTTGTCTTTCAAGACAGCTCAAATGGCAACTCCTTCTGAAGGCCTTTGCTGAGGGGTCAGCCCTGAAGTGAACAGTTTTCCTCTATTAGTTATTAGTGTATGTGTCTTACGCCTTTCTTAGGGTAAATTTCAAGAAAGTAAAGCCTGTCATGTAGCTAGTTAAATGGCAGGAAGGGAAACTGAACCCTCCAAGTCCAAAAAAACTCAGATTTGGCCGTGAAAAATGACTTGGAAACAAGCAACTCAGGCTTGTGCTTTGGTAGTAAATCTCTTTCTTTACCCTTATCTCTGGCAAATACACATGACCGTTCTGTTAATTGCGAATGAATGCTCTGTTAATTGCCTATTCATAGCCTTTGACCATTTTTCTACTGTGTTGTTTTTAAGAATCTATATATTCCAGATACTGAACTTCGTTGGTTATATTTCTTGCAAATATATTCTTCCTGTTTGTATCTCGTCTTACTTTTTTCTTATTTTTGAAGGTAACTGTCATGCCTATACTGTAGTTAGTAGATGGTAAGCTCTTTGAAAGCAAGGGATAGATGTCCTGATTTTCTCATTTTCTAGGAAGCGCCTTTATGTTTTACTGCTTACAAAATGCTTGTTAGGGCTTCCCTGGTGGCGCAGTGGTTAAGAATCCGCCTGCCAATGCAGGGGACACGGGTTCGAGCCCTGGTCCTGGAAGATCCCACATGCCGCGGAGCAACTGAGCCCGTGCACCACAGCTACTGACCCTGCGCTCTAGAGCCCGCGAGCCACAACTACTGGAGCCTGTGTGCCTAGAGCCCATGCTCCGCAACAAGAGAAGCCACCGCAATGCACCATAACGAAGAGTAGCCTCCCACTCACTGCAACTAGAGAAAGCTTGCACACAGCAACGAAGACCCAATGCAGCCAAAAATAAGTAAATTTATTTTAAAAAATGCTTGTTAATGTTGATAAGTGAAAATATATATATATAAATAAAAAATATATTTATATATATATATAGGTAAGGAGTAAGCCAAGAGAATAAAAATTGACAAAGCAGTATTTAGTAAACACTGATGTGACTAATGCAAAGATAAATCACAAAGAAAATGCATGTCAGAGCTTAATATACTCACATCGCTCTCAGTAGCGTTCAGTCCATGAGTTGATAAGAAAGGGGGGTGGGAATTTGTTGAGGCAGCCTCAGGAATTCCTTTCCATTTTCCCAGGCAGCGTCAGAAGCAGATACATCACTTCCATAGCATTTAAAGCCTCATCAAATTTATATTCCACCAAATCTGAGTTTATGGAGTCTGAAACGCCAGGACCAAGCTTGGAAATCCTCTTCTTTGGCAAGCGCCAAAAGCTTGCCTGAAGCTTACACGTGGCTGAAGCTTACACGTGGCTGAATTTAAGCCAGTAGGAGCTGCCCACACCAGGTGTGGTTAATACTGAAAGCAGGGCGAGAACTGAAGGCTTACACATCCCTTTCTAGTTAATTTTCTTCAAACAATACCAAAAAAAGTTGCAGGTGCTTTCTCTCCCAGCTCCACCCACAGTCGCTGCTGTTCAGAGTTCTTAAGGTATGAAATTGTGGCACCAATTTTTGGGAGAACGGTGGTGGTAAACTTCCTTGCTCTGGTACTCCTCCCCACGCCCTACACGTTGTTGCATAGATTTATCTATGTCTATATACTTTTAAATTATTCCAGCTTCACCACTTAGTATGTACATTTGGGTAACTGCTTAAGGTTTCTGTGCTTGTTTTCCCATCCATAATATGAGGATACTAATTCTGTTTACCTCATAGGGTTGCTGTGACAATTGAAAAAGAATACAAAGCACTTAGAACAGTGCCTAGCATGTAGTTAGCACCCTTTACATGCTGTTATTGCAAAAGTAAAGCAGGTTCCTTCTAACAACTTTATTAACACAAAGAAGGTCCAAGAAAAAGTTCATCTTTCCCCTCTGCCTCTACCCTCTTGCCATCTCTTACTTACCTAAGGAAACTAGTAATGGTTTCATGTGATCATTCCACATCTTTTTTTCTCCTCATACCAATATACTGCAAATCTCCCTACATATATGTAGTTTCTTTTTCTTTTTTTTTAATAAAAGTGGATTCACATTCACTCATTTTATCATTTAACGATATACCCTGGATATCTTTCAGGGTGACTGTGTGTAGCTAACTCATTCTTGTTAAGAGCATAATATTCTGTAGTATGTGTGTATCGTAATTTATTCAAATGTGCTCCAGAAATAGATAATTGGGGTTATATCTAATTTTTGCCAATGACTAGAATGGTTCAGTACACATCCTTGCTCCTTCATCCTGATGCTTTCAGTCTGTAGGACAGATTCCCCAAAGTTGGACAACTAGATCAAAGATTTATGTGCCTTTAAAATGTTTAAAGATTCAGCCTGATTACTTTCCCCAAAGGCTGAGGCAACTCATATTCCCACCAGCAACGTGACAGTTTTCCTGAAATCTTAATTGACCTTGATGTTATTTGTCTTAAATTGTTTTGCCAATTGATCGGTAAATAATGATGTCTCATTTTATTTTATTTATTTATTTTTTTGCTGTACCACGTGGCGTGTGGGATCTTAGTTCCCTGACCAGAGATCGAACCCGTGCCCACTGCAGTGGAAGTGTGGAGTCTTAACCACTGGACCACCAGGGCAGTCCCATGATGCCTTATTTTAATTTGCTTTTCCTTGCAGGCCTGACAGGGCACCTTCTCATTTGTTTATTGTTGTTTGCAATTTCCTTCCCTGAATCATGTGTTCATATCCTTGACTTTTTCTTCTATTGCATTGTCTTTTCCTAATTATTTGTAGGCATTCTTTGGGATTTTAACTCTTTGTGATGAGTTCTGGATATCTTCTCCTGATTGTCTTTTGATTCTGCTTATGGGACCTTTTGTTAAATACAAATTTTTGATGTTTATGTGGCTTTATCTCTCAGGCTTTTCCTTCATGGTTTCTGAATCTCTAGTCTTTCTTAAAAAGTAGCCTCTGTCCAGAGGTTATACAAATTCTCCCTTTCATCCCATACTATTCTTTTTTTTTTTAAGGTTTTTAAAATAACATTTATGTCTTAAAAGTTAACATGTGCATAATAGGAAACCAAAAAACATTAGAAGCAAAAAACAAAGTTATCCATAATCACAAATAGTTTACTGTTTGATGTGTCCTTCTAGGTCTCGTTTATGTAGGTAGCTACACAACTAAGCATCCATTTTTATGTAAATAAGACCATACAGTTATATATCATGCTTTTTCACACATCACGAATATCTACCATTTCAAAGTCCCAAAGCTATGAGTATTTTGACAACCAAGAATACACTACACCAACTCAGTCTGGAAGGGAAAAATGTAATCCTGCCTTACTTGGCAACAAAAATTTCATAAAAGACAAAAATGGCAACAGGCCTCTAGATAAAGATATTGGCAAGAGTTATGATTAAAATACTGCAGTCCCTTAATGTTCAATTAAAAATGAGACATAAAAAAAAAAAAGAGACATAAAGCAACAGAGTGCACAAAGCATCCTATACTATTCTGTTTTTTTGGTGGGTTGTTGTTTTTTCTTTTTTTTTTTGAATTTTATTTTATTTACTTTTTTATACAGCAGGTTCTTATTAGTCATCAATTTTATCCACATCAGTGTATACATGTCAATCCCAATCGCCCAATTCATCACACCACCACCACCACCACCCACCGCCGCTTTCCCCCCTTGATGTCCATACGTTTGTTCTCTACATCTGTGTTTCAATTTCTGCCCTGCACACCGGTTCATCTGTACCATTTTTCTAGGTTCCACATATATGCGTTAATATACGATATTTGTTTTTCTCTTTCTGACTTACTTGACTCTGTATGACAGTTTCTAGATCCATCCACGTCTCAACAAATGACCCAATTTTGTTCCTTTTTATGGCTGAGTAATATTCCATTGTATATATGTACCACATCTTCTTTATCCATTCGTCTGTTGATGGGCATTTAGGTTGCTTCCATGACCTGGCTATTGTAAATAGTGCTGCAATGAACATTGGGGTACATGTGTCTTTCTGAATTATGGTTTTCTCTGGGTATATGCCCAGTAGTGGGATTGCTGGATCATATGGTAATTCTATTTTTAGTTTTTTAAGGAACCTCCATACTGTTCTCCATAGTGGCTGTTATCAATTTACATTCCCACCAACAGTGCAAGAGGGTTCCCTATCTCATACTATTCTAATAGTTTCATTTTTTAAAATGTAGATCTTTAATCTGCCAGCAAATTGTTGCTGTATGTGGTATGTTAGTGGGATAGTTAAAACCCAAAACTTTAATACAATAGACACGCTGAAAAGCACACAAGTTCTAAGTGAATTTTCACAAATTGAACACACACTTGTGTAATCTGCACCCAGATCAAGAAACAGAATACAGCCAGCACCCCAAAAGCCCATTTGTCCCCTTCCAGTCACTATCCCCTGATGGAGGGTAACTGCTATACTGACTTCTAACACCTTATATTAGTTTTCTAAGGGGATAATTTTATTTTCATGCAGATGGCTGCTTAAGTATGCCAACACCATTTATTAAATTAGCTACTGTTTTCCCAGTGAGTTAAAATGCCTCCTTTGATTGCTGGTACTTGTAAGGAGAAAATATAGTTTTTGATGCAGTGGATGGATTGCATAACCCAATGTCTAACAAAGTCACGTCTTCCATTATGGATCCCAGCTGGGCTCCCCTGTAGCCGGAGCTTTGCTGGTTGGTGACTGATTTTCTCCATGTGCCTTGTGTGTGTCTAAATAGTTAGAAAAGCACTGATCCTACTGGCCCATCAGAGAGGACATCCTTCAACTATGCCATGAAGGAGGCCGCTGTAGAGGCTTTGAAGAGGAAAGGATGGGAGGTCACTGTGTCGGACCTATATGCCATGAACTTCAATCCCATCATCTCCAGAAACAACATCACAGGTGGGAGCAGCTCTCCCCTTTAATTAGGTCTTTGTGGAACTTCTCGCCTGTGGGTTCTCTGGCCCCGCCTTGGCCCCTCTGGCGTCAGCCTCTCTTTTTCCTCTCTGCAGGTAAACTGGAGGACCCCGGGAACTCTCAGTATCCTGCCAAGTCTGTTCTAGCTTATAAAGAAGGCCGTCTGAGCCCAGATTTTTTTTTTTTCTTCTTTTTTTTTTCTTCTTTTTTTATTTTTTATTTTTTTTGTTTTTTTATTGTTTTTTGAGCCCAGATATTGTGGCCGAACAAAAGAAGCTGCAAGCCACAGACCTTGTGATTTTTCAGGTGTGGTTAAGACATCAAAAGGGGTGTTGGGACACTTGCGTTCTTTTTGTCCTAGACCTGGCACCTAATTAGCTATGTAATCTTAGGAAAGTTAACATCCACTTGACCGCATTCTCTGTAGAGAAGGGTGATTACTTCAAAGGCCCAGTATTACACAGATTTACAGATGTCGTGAATCCGGCTGTATTATTACTCTTTGAAAATATGACTGTGATGGTAGAGATGACATGTGAGCCTTGAGCTTTTTTTCCCCAGTATGTTTAATCTTTTTCTTCAGTTAGTTATTTCTTGTGGAATCACTCAAGTTTGCAATTCTCCCCCGCCCCGTCTCCATAAGCATCCTGAAAATAGTTTGTGGAGCTGCTATCTGGAGGATTTGGACTCCATAGAAAGTTCAATTAATTAATTCCCCTGAAGGGTCACTGAAAACGAGATACCTGAATTGGGCAGAGAATGATATTCATGTCCCCGTGGATACCCTGCAGAGAGTACATGGAGCCACTGCCACCAGTGGAGATGGAAAGCACTGCCTTCTTATTCTGTAAAAGAAAAGTCATTACTTTCCACATCTCCTTGGTGACAGGAAGTTAATGAAACAGCCCCAGGGTAAAGAACACAAAGGTCCCCCTCCCATCTGCTGTTTATGTTACTTCATACATTGGCTCCTCTGAGCCTCACAGTATGACTCTGCAGAAGTACCAGCCTGGAAGATGGTACGCAGAGGGGCAGGCCCAGGATTCCATACTCCTGGGTGTGGCAAATCAGATGAAGGTTGTCATGGTAACACAAAATCAGTGCTGACTGCTGGTGTCTAGGTGGAGTTATTTGTTGTTTTTTTATCTATCTCCCCACACTGCTAGGCATGTATCTAGGCTTGTAATCCAGGAGGTCTCAAAATGTTTCTTGTATAGTTTTGGGTGTCTGGAAAATGAAGACAGACTGACTTTTTTATTATGGACAATTTCAAACATACACAAAGAAGAGAAAATAGTAAAATGATGCATCCACCATCCAGCTTTAACTCTCAGTATCCCCTCACCCCTGTTTTTTCCTGGAGTATTTTAAAGAAAATCCTGAACATCATGTCAAAATATCTATAAAAATATCTATTAAAAATTTTGGGAGAGACGTGCATCTCTCCCAAAGGGACCTGGAGCCTGATTTTGGTATCTAATTGTGCTCAAAACTCTGCCTCAGGACAGAATCTACCTAGAATCCAGGAGTTAGAAAAAGCAGAACCATCAACCTACCCGGAAAGGTCCCTTGTCATACACGGCAGCATACGAGTAAGCAAACTCCCCTATGAGCACTCGCTCAAACCAGCCTTTCAGGATGGCAGGGATTCCAAACCACTGCAGGGGGAACTGTGGGACAGAGGACAAAGAGGTCAGATGGGGAACACCCCCAAAATAGAAGACTTAGGGTGCTTAGCTGCTGCCCATGATGTCACCGAGGGGCAAACTTTCTTCAGGACCTGTCATCCCTTCTGGAGGAGTTAGCACATTCAAGAAAAGAAAATTTTAAAGAAAAGAAAATTATTGTCCTTGGTCAGTCAACTTGACACTCCTGTTTCTGCCTAAAAATACAAATATTGGGTGGGTGTGAAGAAAGCCACATGCAATAAGATTTGCTTCTATGAAATCACGTTTGGCAGCAAAGTCTGAACAGCAAGGATTGCAGGCAAAGTTGGCTTCAGTGTGTGTTGCCTAAATCAATATTTTCCCAAGAGCTTGCTTTTGTGGGTGTGCTTTCAAAAATATGAAACCTGTACCTTGTGCTCACGGATTTAAAATCCTATCATTTAGAATAAACAGAACCACTCACATATGCAAACAAATGATCAGTGTGACTTAAGTTCATCAGGGAACTGCCATGAGAAAGACCTATTGGGCCTCTTGTCCTGGTAAAAGCTAAGCAAGGACATACCAGTATTTCTTCTTCTCCTTGACTCACTTAAAGGCAACGACAACAGGAACATGCCCAGAGGTTAAAAAACAAAACTAGGACAGAGAAAAAATTTTTAAGACTTGATAGTTCTCTCTTTGAAGGGTGGTTGACCTGCAGGAAAGGGGATAAGGAAGTAGAGTTTTAGGACACGACTGAGAATGAAACCTGTATTCTCACCCTGAATCTGACAGTAATTTGCCTCATCAGTAAAAAGAGGGGCTTGAGTTATCTCTAGTAGCTTCTCACATTCTCACATTTATGACACTCCAATTGTGAGGGGCCAGATCTGCAGCTTTTAGGATAAATGTGCAGGTTGTTTAGGCAAGTAGATTTGGTCCCTTGTGAATGTTCTACAGTCAGGGCTGAAACAGAATTAATTGGTTGGTTTGCCGGGTATTAAAAGTTTACTCTCTCAAGTTGTTCTTGGAGGGACTTCCCTGGTGGTGCAGTGGTTAAGACTCTGCGCTCCCAATGCAGGGGGCCTGGGTTCGATCTCTGGTCGGGGAACTAGATCCCACATGCATGCCGCAACTAAGGGTGTGTATGCCGCAACTAAGGAGCCCGCCTGCTGCAACTAAGACCCAGCGAAACCAAATAAATAAATAAATATTAAAAAAAGGGGCCACCTATAGGATTAGGGAATTAATATTAACATTGGAGAATAAATGGTAAGAATAATTTATTAAGACTTGTCTAGTAATGTGGGGAGGCAGAGAAATGCACATGTGCATGCCTTGGCAAGGGTCAGCTGCCAAGAAGCTGAAACTCACCCTTAGGTAATAGAACTTCAGGCACTTTTGGCAGAGAATGCCAGGCTGGCACAGTTTCAAGGTTTTCTTCATTCAAAGAAGAGCACAGCTGAATAGGTTAAAATAGGTAACAACTAGGTACAGAAAGCACAAGGTGAGAGGGTGGAGCTATGAACTAATTTTCCAGGGTGCCTCAGGCCTCCACATCAGGGTATTCTGTTGGGAAACCCAGATTAACTTTTGTTGTTTGTATAAGGTACAAGGTCTGTGGGGTTTGATCTGTGACTCACCTCTGTGCTTTGTGTATCCCCAGAGTGGCACTCTGCATTTCTGTGGCTTCCAAGTCTTGGAACCTCAACTGACAAATAGCATTGGGCACACTCCCGAGGATGTCCGAATTCAGATCCTGGAAGGATGGAAGAAACGCCAGGAGACTATTTGGGATGAGATGCCACTGTATTTTGCTCCAAGTAGCCTCTTTGACCTAAACTTCCAGGCAGGATTCTTAATGAAAAAGGAGGTACAGGATGAACAGAAAAATAAGAAATTTGGCCTTTCAGTGGGCCATCACTTGGGCAAGTCCATCCCGACGGACAACCAGATCAAAGCCAGAAAATAAGATTCACAAGACTTGATTTCCTTCTAAAATATAGCCAAATCTAGATTTCTTTCTTGGAGTTCCTTGACTTGCTTTAGTTTTTAAGATTTGTGTTTTTCTTTTTCCACAAGGAATGGATAGAACAGACTATATTCATACATTTTTGTATAGTTTTGTTAAACATAACCGATTCTGTTTTTTTTTTTTAATTAATTTATTTATTTATGGCTGCGTTGGGTCTTCGTTGCTGCGTGTGGGCTTTCTCTAGTTGCAGCGAGTGGGGGCTACTCTTCGTTGCGGTGCACGGGCTTCTCATTGCAGTGGCTTCTCTTGTGCAGCACGGGCCCTAGGTGCGTGGGCTTCAGTAGTTGTGGCACGTGGGCTCTAGAGCGCAGGCTTAGTAGTGGCGCATGGGCTTAGTTGCTCCGCAGCACGTGGGATCTTCCCGGACCAGGGCTCGAACCCATGTCCCCTGCATTGGCAGGCGGATTCTTTTTTTTTTTTTAATTTTTTTATTTTATTTATTTATTTATTTTTGTCTGTGTTGGGTCTTCGTTTCTGTGCGTGGGCTTTCTCTAGTTGCGGCGAGCGAGGTCCACTCTTCATCGCAGTGCGCGGGCCTTTCACTATCGCGGCCTCTCTTGTTGCGGAGTACAGGCTCCAGACGCACAGGCTCCAGACGCGCAGGCTCAGTAGTTGTGGCTCACGGGCCTAGTTGCTCCGCGGCATGTGGGATCCTCCCAGACCAGGGCTTGAACCCGTGTCCCCTGCATTGGCAGGCGGATTCTCAACCACTGCGCCACCAGGGAAGCCCCAAATGTAACCAACTGCTATCGTGGCAAAATCTGATTAGGCTCAAAAGGCCTCTCAGGCTTAGGACGTAAAGCCAGAGAGAAAGGTGTAGAAAGATCCCAGACAGTATTCTTTAAGGTCCTCTACACAATTTAATTCCTCTCTTTAGAGATAAATTTTTAGGAATAAATCTGGCTAGAGAGCATTCAACTCCTCAATGATCTATTTTTCTTTTAATTACCTCTCTGTGGTTTATGGCAGAAGGGAATTGCTCAGAGAAAGAAATGACGAAATCTGTCTGACCTAAGGGACTTGTTTAGTAATTACTACTCTCTGCTTGTTTGTGATATATATTGGCTTTAATTACTACACAATGACTATTATGCCTAATATGAGTGTCATTCTCCTTCAGCTTCTGTTGTTTCTATACAGTGCACACAGACACCTTGAAATGAAAAGCTAAAAAAAACCTCTTTACTTCAATCTTCTAATTTAATGTCTGCAAATAAACCAACACCTCTAAACACTACATCTGCTACAATGAATGAATTCATAAAAGGAAACAGTACTCCCAGTACCTAAAAACAGCTTGCCACAAACAGTACTTTATTTCAGATCCATATAACTAACCTTCTGGAAGTTTTTCCTGTATCATTGCTAAACTAATGACTTGCCTTTTAAGGATGTGTTTTGGTTTCATGAATTTAGGGACAAAATTGTAAGCTTAGAGTTTCATTAACTTTGGTGAACAATTTTGGCGTAACATTCTAACTTCCTATTTAAATGATTGAGGTGCATCTCTACTCACTGTTGGTATAGCTTAAGTAGAAAATGATGAAAGAACACCCTCTTGTGGTGCATAGAAAGAAAACATGAGAAAATGATGCAAAGCAAGGTTGCATGAAACTGGGAACAGCCTCTTACCTGCCAAGGAAATAATGGTGTCAGGCTGGAGAACCTCATGTGCCAGATGCCAGCAGGCACTGGGTATTCTTTCCACAATATCCACAATGGCAGATGGCTGGGTGCTTCAGTTTGAAAACATCTGAAGATATTTACTGTTGCCTTCATCTTCACTGCAGTTTTATGTAAGTTTCTAAAAGTTCCAAATGAAATAAATAAAATCCATTTCTACAAAACAGACCCACACTCACTGGTTTCAGAGAAGCTAGTGACAGAGGCATTCAGGCAAAAGTGGAATCTACTGGGGAAGAAGCGATCAGAGGATTCAGTGATAAATTGTGGCCAGAAGCCTATATGGTGCCTTGGCTTGACAGCTTGCCCAATAGGGCTGCTTCATTCTGAATGGCAAGGGAACCTACTAAGATTCTCTCAGGGAATTTAAAGGACATTTAAGGAGATCCAGGAAAGAAAGTGGTATAGAAATCAAGAAAAACACAGAATGCAATAAATAAATGCCAAGGAGCAATATTTATTCTGATTTGCCTGATTTATTCTGATTTATCTAATCAATGGGCCAGGCATTCTTCTAGGCACTGGGAATACAGCAGACAAAAATCCTAGCCTCATGAAGTTTGCATTCTAGTAAAGAATGACAGAAGAACAAATGGCAGTCAGGTGGTGATAAACACTAGGAAGGAAGAGCAGGGTAAGAGGGTTAGAGATGGGATACGAGTTTTATACAGGGCGGTCAAGAAAGATCTCTCCTATAAGGTTATATTTGGGCAAAGCCCTGATAAAGTGAGAGAGTGATACATGTAGGTCCCTGAAGGAAGAGCATGCCAGGAGTGATGTGAGTGCAAACCCATGAGGCAGCAGCATGATCAGTATGCTTTAGGGAGAGCAAGGAAGTTAGTGTGACTAAAGCACAGAAAGCAAGAGAGGGATAGGTCAGACACAAAGCTGGAATCAGACCACAAAGGGCATTACAAGCATTGTGAAATGTAGAGATAGGAAGTCACTAGAGGGTTTTGAGCAGAGGTGTAACATATGACTTATGTTTAAATCTGGCTGGTATGTGAAGAATCAAGTATAAGGGGCAATGATAGAAGCAGGGAGAATTGTTGGGAAGCTGTTATGACAATCTAGGCAACAAATGCTTTGGATCAAAGTGATAGCAATAGATGTATTGAGAAGTGGTTGGATTCTGGAAGTATTTCAAAGGTCAGAGTAACAGGATTTGATGATGGATTGGATCAAGGTCAAAAAACAAACCAACCAACCCTCAAAGGTATTTTGGCTTAAACAACTGGAAGAACGGAGATTCCATTTGCTCAGGTGGGGAAGAATCTGGAAAGAGTACTGGCAGCAGAAGTTGGGAGTGGGAAGGGGAGAATCAAAATTTCACTTCAGACATGTTATTTCTGAGATGCCTGTTAAGACTGTCAAGTAGATAGTTCGATAATAGGAACCTGGAGTTAAAGAACTTATGGCTGGAGATATACATTTGGAAATTTTCAACACATAATCTATTAAAGCAATCTGACTGGATGAGCGCACCTAAAAATTGAGTTATGATAGAGAAGAGATCTGATGATTGACTTCTAGGGTTCTCCAATGTTAGTAGGTCAAGAAGACGAGAATGGAAAAGGCCAGTGAAGCAGGAGAGATGAGTGCGGTGTCCTGAAAGCCAAGTGAAGAAAGTGTTTCAAAGAGTGTCATATACTGTTGATAAACTGAGTGAAACAGCCCTCAGAATTGACTTTTGGGTGGCCATTGGTGATGCTGATGAGCTATTTCAGTAGAGCAGGGTGATAAAACCTGATTGGAATGGGTTCAAGAGGATGAAAGAAAGGAGAGAAAGTGGAAATAGTATGTATGGGGGATGTGTGGTCAAAGAAAATTGTTTCATATTTTTAAGAGATGAGGGACATTACAGAAAATTTATATACCAGTGGGTATGACTCAGAGAGAAAGGTTTTGATGCTGGAGAAAGAGGACAATTATATATGTATATGTATAACTGAATCACTTTGCTGTACACCTGAAACTAACACAACATAAAATCAACTATAATCCAATATAAAATAAAAATTAAATTAAAAATTAAAAAAAGAAAGAGGACAATTAAAGGAACAGGAGCATGTATTTGAAAAAGCAAAAGGATATGGATCCAGTGCACCAGAGGCAGAAGAGCAAAGTAGCAACAGGACTGGTACACTTATTAGGCACATAGCTCCTGTGTGCCAGGAACTAAGTAGTTTTACACTGATTAATTTACTTAATTCTTGTAACAACCCTAAGAGGATCATTCATTTTTCTTTCCACTTTATAAATAAAGAAATTGAGGAATGGAGAGGTTAAACAGTAGGTATAGGAGCCAGAACTTCACCCAAGCAGGCAAACTCAAGAGCCTATGCTTTTGGACTTCCCTGGCGGCGCAGTGGTTAAGAATCCGCCTGCCAATGCAGGGGACACGGGTTCGAGCCCTGGTCCAGGAAGATCCCACATGCCTCGGAACAACTAAGGCCGTGTGCCACAACTACTGAGCCTGCGCTCCAGAGCCCCCAAGCCACAACTACTGAGCCCATGCGCCCTAGAGCCTGCGTGCCTAGAGCCCGTGATCCGCAACAAGAGAAGCCACCACAATGAGAAGCCCGCGCACCACAATGAAGAGTAGCGCCCGCTCGCCACAACTAGAGAAAGCCCGCGCAGCAACTTAGACCCAACGCGGCCAAAAGTAAATAAATTTATTAAAAAAAAAAAAGAGCCTATGCTTTAAATACTACACAGGCAGGGACAATGACAACATGAAATAGAGCACAAGAGTAGTAATCAATTGTCTTCCTGAGAGAAAGACCATTAAGTGTTGCTGTCGAGAAACTATAGCTTCTTTTATACTTCCAGAGTCCCTCTGTGTCCTGAGCAGGGATAAATGATGTTCGGTTCTTTTACAGGCCTAATTATATGGCTGCTGAGAATTGTCTGCTCCTCACAAGATAATACAGCAGGACTCTTAGCAGCTTGGAGTAAAGCAGGACAGCTATCTCCCTTGTTCTGCACACTGTAACTTAAATTATGTAACCCAGGATTGCATCAGCCTTTCCGGCAGCCACTCATATGCAGTCCCATTTTCGGATCAGTCTTTTGCCCACATATGCTGTTTTTTGGACCCCAGTACTTTTGATATTTATACTTATTTAATTTCATTTGGTTTTTTTTTTTTAATAAATTTATTTATTTTTGGCTGCATTGGGTCTTCGTTGCTATGCGCGAGCTTTCTCTAGTTGCGGTGAGCGGGGGCTACTCTTCATTGCAGTGCGTGGGCTTCTCGTTGCGGTGGCTTCTCGTTGCGGTGGCTTCTCTTGTTGCGGAGCACGGGCTCTAGGCGCGCGGGCTGCAGTAGTTGTGGCACGAGGGCTTAGCTGCTCCGCGGCATGTGGGATCTTCCCGGACCAGGGCTCGAACCCGTGTCCCCTGAATTGCAGGTGGATTCCTAACCACTGCTCCACCAGGGAAGCCCCATTTCATTTGGTTATTACTCCTTTCCAGTGCTGCTGAAGTCAATAAATACCAAAAGACAACTTTTAAACATATTTAGAACAATGGCAGCATTGTTGTCACTTTAAACTCCTAAAGTGACAATTCATTTAGATATATACATTTGGATGTGTTAAAAAATTCAGTCACTTTCACAGAATCAACAGACACTGTCTATATTTGATAAGAAGGTATAAGCATACTGTTTAAAGCAGTGCTTCTGAAGCTTCATTCATTTACATATCACATACATGATATTCATGTATCACCTGTATTAGTATTTATTTAGTATTTGTCTTTGACTCACATTTCCCCACAGTCTAGTAAGTAGACACATTATATATTTTTCTAATGTACATCCAAACCTTATATATATATGTTTAAAAATAATGTTTACCCATGTATCACCTGAAATCATTTTGGGTACCACTAGTGATATATGTACCACAATCTGATATATATAGATGTAAATTACTTACAGAAAAATAAAAAGAGATTGCCTCTGGATGTGGGACTGAGGGCTGGAGAGACTTGGTTTTCATCAAAAGTACCTCCATAATACAAGATTTGTCACCACATGTATATATTGTTTTACTAAACATGAAACATTTAAACTAAGTAAAACAAATAAAAATTCTATTACACTAAGTCACTTGGTACACTGCCTGGTACAATGTAACTATTCAAAAATATTTCTATATTTCATACCTTTTCCTACTGATTTTTTAAGTTCAATCACATACTCATGTCGCTCAAAACTGACATTCACGGATATGACTTCATTCATAAAATCTGAGGAAAAAAGACAGTTAACTACTACAAAATGAAAACTTTCAATGTTTTATTTTTGACTGCAGCTGTTTACAGAAATATAGTTGCAAGTATACAAATGTTCCAATAGAAGCAAAATATCTTTTTAATATTTAACAAGTTATCACAGATAGCTAAAAACATAGATGCAAATGAAATTCCCTCAAAGAATAAACTGAAAATATCTGGTGTCAGTGCTCTGAAATCCCAACTATAAAAGCCATATACACAAAAATGTAACCCTTACTTACATCATTGCAGGACAATGGAAGAAGGCAGTTCAGTGGTTGATCAGTGTGCTCAAGCAAATAAAATTAAATTAAAAAATTAAATGGCAGAATGGTAGCTAAACCACTTGAGAACAGGTTAATAACATAACTGTAGTATATTCATTAAAAGACTAAGTAAAAGAAATGAAACAGTAAAAATTGTCAAAAAAAAGTAATAAATACTTGGAGCTTATCAATTCAGTGTAAGGGAACAAGGTGAGCAGATACATTCATTAGATCGAAGGAAATTAGCTCAGTATCACTGGAATCAGTTTGTCGCTATGAAAGTCATAAACACTTCCATGCAGGACAGTTCTTTATTGGACACAGTCTGATTCCAAAGCCACTCTCAAACATCTGAGATGTGTGTGTGTGTGTGTGTGTGTGTGTGTGTGTGTGTGTGTGTGCGCGCGCGTGCACTGTCCTGAGGTTCGTTAGCTAAAATAATAATAATAATGATACAAACTATTTCAAATCAGGCAAGTTACTTCTGGAAAAAACAAAAAACAAAACAGGGTGATACGGTTAAACACAGAGCCTTTAAAGGAAATATTACAAGTCGGAGTTGAACAGAATTGTGGTACGGTATAATGCTTTGGATATACAAATACAGTATGCAATAAAGTGGGGAAGAGGGGAAGGGTAACAAGAAAGGAGGAATGTAGCTAGAGCATCTCCCAACAGCTTGCCTATGTATTTCCAGCACCAAAGTTTGCAGAGTAAGCCACTTGTATTTCCACCGCTAGTTTTAAGCAAAGACAGCAGTGGTGATTTTCATAAGGTGAGTATACAATTATTTTCATTTTGAAATGTTCACTATTCTTACATGAGTTTATTAATTGGTGATTTGTAAACACCAACAATTATGGAGGTACTGAATTATACAGGGAGATTAAAATGAATGAATAAATCTACTCATCTTATGGTTAGTTTACATTTAACAGGATGCATGTAACTGGGAAGGGAGAAATGCTCAAATTAAATAATACAGTGTCTTGTTTAACATCTTGTCTGAAGCATAAGTTACAAGGATAGTTATATTTCTAGTGCATCAATTCTCATACAAAGCAAGCTATTTTAAAAGAAGATTTATCTATTAAAAAAAGAAATTAAATAAGGTGCTTTGTTGATCTGTTTAGCTATGTTGTTTAATAGCTCAGATACAAATGTAAATATAAGGAATGACAAATAATTTTGTTCTGAGAGTTGGTCTAGCTGGGCCAAAATTGTGGTCTGCTGGTAAAGTAAGAGGCAATGAAAAGAAAGCTTTTATTATCACTGCCCACAATGTATCCATTTTATGGATAAACAGGAGACTTTAGCACCCGTCAATTGTATTAGCTACTTAACTGTCATAATAGTTAAAATAAACACAGAACATTGCACCTATATATTTAAATCAGTCATTTAATGTAAACTTTTTAGTAAGTGGTATGAAAATGCCAAACTAAGTTAACTGAATTATCAATAACTAGACTAATTGTGTATGTACATAAAATATACTGTATTTCTATAGGCAGTACTGAGAATAAATTATCATTGCCAATAAATGATTATAGATAACCAGGTTAAACTGAATTTACATTAAAAACAATGTATAACTGTGTCTGTGTGAGTGGGGAAAAAAAGCCCTTTCTAGATCTTACTGTATACAGTTTACACCAGTGGTTCTCAAACTTTACCATGTGTCAGAATCACCTGAAGGGCTTGTTAAAAAACAGATTGCTGAGTCCCACTCCAGAGTTTCTGATTCACTATGTCTGGGATAAGGCCCAAGATTTTGCATTTTTAACTAGTTCCCAGGTGATACGGATGTTGGCTGGTGGGCTGAGGACCACACTTTGAGAACCATTGGTTTATACATCCTATATATGTAGAAAACTATATACTATAATGCTATTAATATGAAACAAAAAATATAGGAAGAGGGCTGGTTTTAATTAACTCTCAAACATATAATTAGAAAGCTGAACATTTTAATGTTTCTAAAATGATTTTCTGAAGTGTAATAATTTCCCCTTATAGTCAGTTACATTTCAAAGTCTTAAGTCCTACTATACATTTTAGAGAATATTCCCATAACATACCAAGTTGGCTATCCAAAATAAAAAGGGACATAAATATTCTAAACAGTTAAGATATACTCATCAAGAAGGAATCATCACTATACAGCATTCCTGACTTCTTTGGAATGATTAAAGTGCATAATATCATTAGGGTATTGAGAATATTGCATAAAGGTTTGCAGTCTTTAGTGCCACTAACAGTCACGGAAATACTCACATGGGGAAAGCAGCTCTATCCCTAAGCTACTACTCTCCTGACCTGTTTGTTGCTGATGGCTCTTTCTTCAGGCACCACCACTATGGTAAGGAGCTGGAACATAGGCAAAATTAACAAAAAACAGAGGGATACTCAATCCAACTGTATTTGGCTGCAAGGAATTATTTTAGTTCTGGAGGGACTCAGATACAACTTCATTTCCTTTGACACTACTTTTCATAGGCAGATTTCTAAAGTTCTGATGGACAAGAAGTACACTATAATGAATTATTTGACTCCGTATGGTTAGAAAAATTGACCTTACTAAGCTTTACCTAAACTATGTGTTAGTGATTTATTTTCACCCATCTTATAATAAAGATCAGAGAAGGTGCTTCAAACACTTCCTCTCTGAAATATAACTATCCACATTTGTGTACATAGCCTCACATATAGTAAAATTTTCGATAGCATTCAGATAAGACCTATTATTAGTTGGTCAAGATGAAGACAAATTTAGCTAATTTCTATAAAGGCTAAATAGTATAATTTTGTGATCTTTTACTTAGCCTCCTTCAAAGAAACAATTCTAGTTATGTATCTTTTCTGTTCCTCTTATGCCAAAGGGCGTTAGAAAGTTATGAAGTTGTTTCTATTGTGATCAAGAATGGAGAAAAGAATGACTAAATAGAAAAAATGAAAGTTGAGACTATTAAAGTCATTTGCTATGTGTTTTTGGCAACAATGAAAAATGAAATTACAAGAAAGGGGCACTAACATGGTAAAAAGGCACTTTTCCATAAGCTAAATTTAATCTAGATATAAAATATTCATTAAAAAAAATTTCCTGAAAGAGAAAGTGGAGTAAAAATAGTATTTTATTAATAAATGAGGCTAGAATGACACGAAAACAAATGGGGATTAAAGAAGTAATTAGAGTACTGGGACAATTCACAAATGATATTCTAGGTATTATTCTGATATTTACTACAGTATGAACATTATCTTCATGATATAGCTCTAGTGACACAAATAAGCAGAGAAGAAAACCTTTTTTTAATACATGTTGTGAGATTCTAAAGCTGATGAACTATATACAGTCTCTCTCTCATTAAGGCTCTCCATATAACCAAAGGCATGCAGATATAATGTGGCTGTCTTGGTTAGGGATGAAGCCTGTGGTCATGAAGCAGAGTAAAGCTAAAAGGTCTCATATAATTTTCAATTAATTAGAAAAAAATCAACTGGAAAACAGATACTAGAACAGAAATTCTCACCAGAAAGATGAAACATTCTCAAATTACTCCTAGTGAATATTTATAAACCATGCTGAATTTGAGATTTTGATTATTAAAGCATTTAATTTCTGGTCTATAATTGTTGATGCATCTAAACAGATTTCACTTTTCCAAAATAAGCATCTATAATGGCTTAAATGGTCAAAAGGAATTATTATCTTAGTTCTGGAGGGACTCAAATATAACTTCTTTTCTCATTCCCTTTGACACAATTTTTCCTCGGCAGATTAACTGAGGTTCTGATGGGCAAGAAATGCACTATAATGAAATTCCCAACTACAGCATATATAGTATTACAAAAAAAAGAAAGGAAGGAAGGTCCCTCATTAATACTGCTTCTATAATAAACAAAGCCCTTTAAATACCTGTTCTAGGGAGACTGGCGAAAACAGATTTGCATTGGTTAGATAACAACATGATACTCTATTTGTAATTAGAGTAAGGTAACATGATAAAGCTCAGAAGCAAAATATGACTTCTAATTATTTTCTCCCATGTTGGTGTGGATATATAATGGAATGACAATAAGGAATAAAACACACACACACACACACACACACACACGCACACTCATGCAGACACACAGGTAAGCTCCAAGCATTAATGTGAGTTGCTAAAAGCAAGAACAATTGAATGTAACAATAAAAAGGAATAAAATGTGGTTTATAGTTTATTTAGGTCCTTCTGCCGTAAGCAAATTTAATAAATTGTTGTTTCCAAGGCCTCTGTTGGCTCATGGAGTCTCTCCTATATGTAGATAGAACTTGTAACAGTAATCTTGAAACTGCATTATTAGCACAAGTATCAACCACTGACCACTAAGCTAACTCTTCAATAAGAAGACGAACACTTTTTGTAACCAAATAGTATGTTCTGAATGCTATACTTAACATTGACCTTTTAGGGGTAAGGAACACTTAACAATGTAAAAAAAAAAAAATCCATCATTATTGAATAAGAATATGGTATCTTAGCACAGCCCTTGTACAAATAACCACAAAACTTATGAAAATAAAAATTGGGTTTTCTGCCTCCATCCAATCAAACCACTACAGTTCAGGTGTATGTTCTGTTCTAAACTTAGATATTATAAAACAGAAAATTGGTCCCTGGTGACTTGGCATTGGCAATCAGCATTTTACAATGATAAACTTCTTGCTAAATAACAGAAGTCAGCACCCAAGCCAGACTTCTTGCCACCACTTTATCCATACAGCAGTGTTAACCTTCTAACTGGAACTTGATGAACAAATAGACTTCCTGAGTCTCCTGTATAATCTCTTGGGAAAGAATTCAGAAAACTCAGAAATAAACTTACAGCATTTTATTTCTACTTCTTATTTTTATACCAGTGGATAAGCTTACTGACATGAGTCAACCCTCTGCAGTTAAGAGTTTTACATTTTAAAACTGAAGCACTGGATTGTGTGGTCCTTCTCATACCCTGAACTATACTGGGTAAATTTTCCTGATGGGGTGGGGAGAGAGAGATATATTGAGGAAAATGCTTTTGGTTTAGAGAATTTATAAAGTAGCTCTGGATATTACAAGATGGGGAAAATGTTATTAAAATTCCAAACATGGGGTTTTTTTTAGTGTCTTTATAAATAAAAGGCATAGAATACAGAAAGCCAATTAATAATAACAATAACAACAATAATAAAATATTAAATATATAGTGAGCAAAGGCTGAATGGCTCATTCTTGTGAAACTCCACTTGACACAACTGCCTGGATGGGTTTCCTTACTCTAACGTTTTGCTGAGTGAAAGATCCAGCGAACACACAGTGAGCTGCCTTTAGCCCACTAATCACATCAAGGAACCGCCTGACGGAATGGCCACAGATGAAAAGGTCATTTGTTTCAAAAGATACTTAAATACTCAATAGAGACATAACAAACCCCCCCTCACTTTTATCAGACGCCACGTTGTGGTAGAACATCAGACAAACTCACAAATTTACCACAAAAATGTGTGGCAAAAAAAGAATAGTTTATATATATGTATATATATAAATTTCTATATTTATGCCAATGTACTCACTCAGTACAAATAGCAAAATAGTATACCATTTCCTAAATACAAAATATAGCTTTCCAAAAAAATGAAACACACATTAGATATAAACCATCCAAAACTTGAACGATTGAAAACTGTATTCAAAATTAAATGACCCAGAGTAGGTCTCTTTCTGAAAAGTTCCCTTCATATCGGCAAGAAGCCTGTACTACTGAAAACATAATTCAATGCCTCTCAATCAGAGAGAGAAAGAAAGGGTTGGGGGTGGAGGGAAGAATAAATGAGAACAAAGAGAAAAAACAAATTAAAGAAGAGCACAAAGAACCAAGGAAGACCATCACAAAAAGGGGGAAAAATCTGACTGTATAAACAAAACCAACACCACAATTCCACAAAGTTCAGCTAAATGTATTGGATAGAAAAAATAAAAATAAAAAACAGAATTGTAGCCTTCAACAAACAATTAACAGGCTATTTTTTTGTACACTTAAAAAATAAATGAAACGGACAAGAATGCCAAAACATCTTATCTACATATAGAAGCCACACACAATTTGGCCTTAAACTGTATTAACAGCTTTCTACATGCCAGAAGGAGAGTAAGACATAAGCACGTGTCCAGACAACAGGTTGTAGAGAGAAGCAGGCATCCCATGGGTGGTGAGAACACCCAAATCTGTATAACTAATGCTACAACTGCAAGTTCTGGAGTGTGTTATTTTGCTCTCTATAGATGTAACACAAATTAATTCTTCATATTAAGTCAATGATATGACCCTGTAAAGCCTAAGGCTTGTGGGAACCATCAGATAAGTGACCACTTCAAACTGTAAAGCACTGAGGTGACAAGTGAGTTACACTCACTGCAGCTCAGGGAGAAGTGATGTTTCAAGAAATTTTAGTTTGTCTTTTTTTTTTCAGATTAACATTTATACTGTTTCCTATTAGAGGGAAAAATTTGAAGACTTCAGAACAGCACCGTTCATGGAAAAAAAATGCGTGGTTTCTTGTTTCTCAGGAGTCAGCTCCCTTCATTCCTGAAAGGATACCCCCCGGCCTGTGCTGCAGGAGTTGCTGGGTTACCCCAGATCAAAGTGGTCTTTTCATTTAAGTTACTACAGGATCACAAAGCTAGTAGTATATTACTAATTGTCTAAAATAAAGTGAAGAAGAGGAGAAGAATAGTATCGCTGAACATAAAAAGGGAATACCAGTTCAAGACTGGGATAAGAAGAAAACAGACTTGAATTACTCTGTCAGTTTTAACTATTGTAGGAGGATATCAGAACATAATTTACCATATATTATCCCCTTCATTTTTAAATAGAGCAAGATGTTTATATTTTTCTACGCACAGTTATGGCTAAAACCCTTAACAGAAACAGAGAATTAACAACTCTCTGAAAAATAAAATCAATAGCATTCCAGCTGTTCCCAGTTTGTAAGTGTGTTGTCTGTGATAAAGAGTCCTCTTATCTGTGTAGAGCTCTTAATACAGCTTACCTGTCAGAATGTTACCCCTTCAGTTTCTCTATTAAAAACTGAATAAAGATTGCTTCACTTTGGCCAATAGCTGTGCTTTTTATATTGAAAAATCACAGCCTAAGTTATGATTTGAACTTTCCTTTTTCAAAAGCCACTACTTGACTAAATGCAGGAAAGAAAATCTGAATGAAGAACAAAAGTAAACATGAAACATGAATTATTTTCTAATAGCAATAATAACTGAGTGATCCAGCTTATCAATTTAAACTGTATTTTTAAAGAAATAATGCCTAGGAAAATAGCAACAATTAATTCTGTCAGCTGGAAACTCAAATAGATTCTCAGTCATCACTGTTATTAGGAATATAAAATAAAAAGATGTTAACAATGGTGGTTAATCACTGCAATAGGCAGCATAGGTGTGCTCTTTTGCAGTCAGAGTAAAATCCATCCATTTATTCAATCACAGTTTTTCATATTTTGTTTTCTTTTTAAAGTAACAGTTCAATAATCCTCATGGAATCACAAGATCTCAGGGTATCTTGAAATCAGGATTTTCTTCATGGAATTTCTAAAAAAAAGAAGAAGTTTAATATAACTCAATAGGGAGGGAAAGCCTTTACAAAGTTCCCGTAGCCCTGAATGATCCCAAAGTATATTAAAGTACTACAAATGATACTTTATCATATTTATACTGTCAGACTTTTCAGATTCAATATTTATTTCCTGAGGAATAGAGATATGAGACATAATTATATCTGATATATAGTACATTCATCAGATGTTCTGTCATTCCAAGGAAAAGAAGCTTAGAGCCAGAAGGAATGCCCAGTATTAACAATATGACCTAAGCTATCGTTCAGAGTAATTTATTTAGGGTAAAAAAGTACCATCTTGTGAGAAAGCCATATTTTAAAAGATCAGAGTCCTAACAGTGTTATTACTTAACTCAAATCTGCTAAGAATAATAAAATTTATTGATGCTTTTCAATAAGAAAGAAGCCAAAATGCAATACTCACATATCCAGTTAAAAGGAGCCAGTTAAGTTGTTCCCTTGGTTTTGCAATGAAACAAGCAAATCAATCTTTTCAATGTTCTGATTGGTGTTTATAGAGGATGCCAGTGGAGAATTCTCTGGCATTTGCTGAGAAAGAAGTGTTGTCACAGGTGGCTGGCCCTCGTTTTGTGGTTGGCCTGGCTGACTTATGGCCATCAACTGATCTGGCAATGTAGCTGGTCCAGAAGTTAAAAGCTGACTACAGTCTGCAGAGATATTTAAAATAGAGAAGCTACCTGATTAGTTATTTTCTGTTAAGATTCATAAGAAGGTATTTATTAGTGGCTGGGGTAAATTCATTACTGTGTTTGCTCATTATAGAGTTAAAAGCGAGGCACCTGACAACCTCCAAAAAGGTTTTCATTGAACAGTAGTAGAATTCATCCTAGGTTTCCTCTAAGCAGTATAAAAATACAACAATGCTTAGTTATCACCATAAGTCCTATATAATTTCCTTGCTATATAAACATTTAAAGAAACATGGTTTTCTACCTCACTGGAAACTACTTACTTTAAATGGCTGAAAAATTTTCTGTCATTCTTACTTCATTTTCCTTTCAAGTTTATATCTTAAAATGGCAAACACATACATTTATATATGTTACCACATTTAATCCTTCCAATATCCTTTTCAAGTATGTAATATTACCACCACTTTAGATGTGGAAATTGAGGCTCATGCAGGTCAAATATCCTGTCTAAGGTCTCAGTCTGTAAGTGGTATAGCTGGGATTTGAACTCAATTCTGTCTAACTACAATCTGTGCTCTTAAAACCACTATGTTGTGCTTTCTTCTAGTAATAATAATGTGACCATCTCGACCAATAACATTTAAGAAATGAGAAATTAGAAAGAGTTTCTTACTATTTTGAATGCCAAATAAGAACATTCCTGAAGTCTGCTGAGAAGAGCCAGGAGAATTTTGTAGTTGGTTCATTGTGCCTCCTGTAGTGTTATGAAATAAAGTAGCCTGTGGTTGAGGTGAAGATGTGGCTCCTTGGATTCCAGGCATGTTGTTCTGAGGGGAATAAAGGGGAGACTGTTGCATGTCTTGTTGGTTTATACTGTTCTGCAATGCAGACATGGATGCTGGAGAAAGGAAGAGTGTTACTTGCTGCTCTTGAGAACTGGGTGTCCCTTGGACCAACTGAATCTGAGGAGAGCTATGGAACAAGGAGGTCTGTGATGATTCGGACTGGGCAGGACCTGGGTTCTGAAGTGAGGAAACTGTGGGCTGGTTCTGAAATTGCATGGGCTGCTGTTCTTGATTCATTGGGGCCATATTATTTTGTTGATGAAAAATTGACTGGTTCTGCTGCTCTTGATTAGCCATTGGATTTTGACTCGGGTTGAATATCATGTTTGGTGGTGGCTGCTTCTGAGATGCCATTGGAGCCATGGTATTCTGATTGCTGAATAAAATGCTCTGCTGTTGCTGCTGCTGTTGCTGCTGTTGCTGCTGCTGCTGCTGCTGCTGCTCCTGGGATGCAGAGTTACTCTGGATGGCGACCATTGAGTGCTGTGACTGGAAGATTGCTCCTTGTTGGTTTTGAGGCATTGGATTAGGAGGAAGGGAGCCCAGGGAAACCTGAGGCTGAAATAGACCTTGCTGGGAGGGTTGTGCCTGTTCTTGGGAAAGCATAGGGGTCTGGATGTGTGATATTGGAGCCTGCTGTTGGAATGCAGCTTGCTGCTCAGTGTTTGATGTTGACTGAAGTGGAGAAATTGAATTCTGAGCTGCAAAAAATGAAATCTGTTCTTCTTGGGCTACTGTGTTAGTTTGAAGATTATTCATTGGACTCTGGGAAAGAAATATGTTGGCTGACTGCTGGTCTTGAGGAACAGAAGATCCCTGTAGCACAGCCATGGTATTTTGAGAGTGAAACATTGGAGGCTGCATTTGTTCAGAGGAGGTTGTAGAAGTCTGACTGTGGACAATAGGACTTGGACTATGAAAAATAGAACCTTGAGTTTCCTGGGAAAGGTTCTGAGCATCAGCAATAGGATTCTGAGGATGAAAGAGTTGAGCCTGTGAATGAGAAGACTGCTGCAAAAAATTCCCTGATTGGAGTGACATCATCTCATTACCTTGCTGGAATAAACCATTACCTTGCTGCTGGGTACCATTATTTTGAACGCTTATCATACTTTTCGTAGATGAAAAAAGGTTAACTTGAGGTTGACTGTCCCCACTATGTTGCATTTGGACCATGGTCTGAAAGACACTGTTCTGAATCTGTTTTGCTTGTGCTCCAGTTTCTTCTCCATCTGCTGAACTTGATGTCTGAAACATGGTAGTGCCAGGAGTTGCAACCTGCTGTGTGGTGGTTGTAGCAGTTTCATTACCAGAAACTGCAGGAGGAGAAGAAAACAATTCACATTGCATTTGCATGTCCTCATTGGCTGATAACGCACTCATCATATGAGAAGTCTGCTGGTAAACTGGAGACTGCTGAAGGTTTCCACTTGCTGAAGCAGTTGAAGGAAATAGCTCTGACTGAATCTGGGCAGCTGCCTGGCAGATACTCTGTTGCATCTCTATCACCATTGCAGCTGATGATTCCATCACTTGCTGTTGCTGTTGTTGCTGTTGTTGATTAGATAATGTGTTTTCATTCTGTGGGTGAACACTTTCAGCTCTTCCAGCTATTAAATTATCTGGTCTGGTATGGACTACTGGCTCTGTTGAGGAAAACATTCCAGGGCTTACGCTATTTTGAATTTGACTGACTTGTTGAAAAATGTCTGCACTAAGCTGTTCTTGAACATTCTCATTACCATCTGGAGCAGAAAATAAAACTGAAGATAACTGTTGTTGTGCCTCTAAAACTTGTTGGACCAAGTCAACATTTCCATTGCTGCCACTAGTAGTACTGCCTGTAAAACTTCCTGCCTGCAGCTGTTGAATTGTATTCTGTAGCTGCTGACTCACACTATTTGGTGATGGGAAAATATTTGATGAAATCTGCTGCTGTAAAGTCTGTGCTTGTTCTTGTAGTGGTGACTGCTGCTGTTGCTGTGATGCCTCAGTCAGGTGTGACAAATTAACCACTGTACCATCTGACTGTAATACCTCTCTAGACTGAGTTTCTCTTGTCTGAAACTGTGTAGCCTGCTGCAGTAGTGCATCACTGTTGGGCAGCTGACTAGAAGCAGAAACTGCTGGAAAGGTACCAGGCTGTGAAATGTCCTGTGTTTGGATAGTTGTCAGGGTCTCTGGGTTGTATGCCTTGGGCTGAATCTGTTGTTGCTTTTCGTTTTCAGAAGGTAAGTGGGAAGATGATGATGATGATGAAAAAGACCCATTTCCTGCTATGTTAGAGATATTTTCTAATGTTTGTTGAGTGGATCCAACTGTCTTTGTAGTCTAAAAAATAAAAATCGCCAAATAACATGTACATATAAATATTAAATGAGCTCATATGATACTTCAAAAATTATTATTATTATAAAAACATATGCAGGGCCCATTTTCCCCTCTATATTATTATTTGGAAAACAGGTGTAAGACTGTGATTCTCAGTGATAACATTATGTCTTACTGTCATCGGGATTTTTAAATAAGTATTATAAGCAAAGATAGTCAAACAAGTAGAAGTAGAAGAATAATCAGCTGCTGGAGAGTAAGAACACAATAATTCTATGGCTCATGAATTAATAGCCAATTTAAAAATATCTCCATTTGTGGATCACTGGTAACATTATTGGGAGGGGGGAACAAAGGAAAAATGGAAAAGGAGTTATAGGAAAAGACTGGTGGAGAACAGGAAATAAAATGTCTGTAGTTTTGAAAATGCTAAAACCAGTACTTTCATTAATACCACACATCACAAAGGTCTAGCTAATGTATTAATTCCTCCCTTGTCAAAAATGTATATTGGCGTATAGCTGATTCACTTTGTGATACAGCAGAAACTAACACACCATTGTAAAGCAATTATACTCCAATAAAGATGTTAAAAAAAATGTACATTGGAAGTTGCTTTGCAGGCTATTTTATTTGAATATAAAAATCATTACTCTGCAAAGTAAAATTCATTAAGTGAATCCGAAGAGAAACAGATATAAAAGAAATAGGAGAAGTAAAAAGCATAAATATGGGGAAAAGAAATCAAACTACTCAAAATACAGCAATTTTTATATTTGAGGTTAACATGTGGGGCACTAGTCAATGCAGCTCACCTTAAAAATAGGGGAAGATCTTTTCTCTGCTGTTACTTCCATTGGAGTAACATCTTCACTCTTAATCACACTGCTTGATATGAGTGGAGTGATCAGAGCATTAGGAAGAATATTTACCTTATCTAAGTTACATCCAGCAGTTTTCATTGCTGCACACACATCAAAAAAAGAAAGAAACGTTTAAAATCACTGAAATCATCAACTATTTCATTCTACTGTGTGTTGACATTAGTCATGATTTAAACTCTATTTTTTGATGCTATGATGGTAGCATGAGATACAAAACTGGTGTATCAAAATGTGCCCTCTTTTTTTTTTTTTTCTTGGTCATGCTGCGCGGCAGGTGGGATCTTAGTTCCCTGACCAGGGATTGAACCCAGGCCCCTTGGCAGTGAGAGCACGGAGTCCTAACCACTGGACCACCAGGGAATTCTCTGCCTTCCCTCTTTTTAAGTAGCAGTGCCCTGAGGACTCCTGGTAAGAGCCTGAGACTATGAGTTAAATATCAACAACTGAGCATTTCAGTTATCAAGTGATACTCCCCAGCACCCTTCCAAGGTGCCCTGAATTAATACACTGCTTAACATGACCATCATATATTATAGGATACAGCTTGGAAATCTCCAGGAGGTTCAAGCTACTCAATTACAACTGTTATGTTCTCCTCTTACTATCTGGCTGCCTGGCAGTATAAAGCCAAACTTTTTAAAGGCCATAGAATTGTCTGAACATTTCTTTCCTCAACAAAACTCAAGCTTCTCATTAAAAGATGCCACCAATTAACCAAACAGATTTCACTTTTCTAAATTAATGTCTTAGAAAACTTGAATTTGCCAAGTTGACACATGAACACATTTCTCTTTTAGATAGTACTTAAACTTCTGAAAAGAAAAAATTTTAAGTCCTATTTTAGGTTTACCAATTAAATTTCCAAAGCAAAACCAGCAAGTATTTTTCTACTTCCATCTACTTCCATTTTCAGAAGTAGTTATAGATTAACAACCAAGGAAAGGCAATACATAGCAGATAGATAAGTTCTACCACTTCATTATAACTATTTTTCCCCCTTGATGCTCTTTCTTCTTTTTTGTCTATTGAAGCCTGCCATTGGCACTTAGTGGAGCATACTGATAATCACTAATGGCAGTCTTCTAAATTGAACACGTAGCCAAATTCTGATCTAAAAGTTTACCACTACTTTGAGACCCTGTGTAAAGAAATATAGATTCCCCAGAAGGCTCAGCTGTTAAACTTCTTTTTCTATTGAATTATAATTAACATACAATATTATATTAGCCTTAGGTATACAACATAGTGATTTGATATTTTTATACATAGATTTCTTAATTTGATACTGAGAAGAAATCCTGGCTACAAAGAGGGTTTTAAAATGGAATACGGTATATGAGCAGGATAGTTATCTTTGTAAATATTTTGATTTCAAAATATTTGAAACCTTCTAGTCTTTATTCAACTTGTCTCACAGCCAGCTGGCTAGAAACAATTCCTATGGAAATTGATTATACTGGGGGAGGGAAAAGTGCCCATTTAACTTTCGATATTCTATGCTTTATTACTCTAAGAAATGAATTATTTACTCATGAGTTCTCTGGACCGATTTTCACCTAGATACTATCAATACCAATATGATTCAACTCACAATCCAATTCTGTCTGAGACAAAGCTTCAGATCATGCACAGGGCAGGCATTTAAAAGTAATTCAGGCCCACCCCACAAGACAATTTGAAAGACCATTAGTGTTGTCTTACGTTGATCCTGTAATATCAACTGCTATTCTTGCTTTTGAATTCTATTAGAATGTGAGTCCCATGAAGGCAGAGATTTTGTTGTTGTTGACTGATGCATAGTAGGTAATCAATAAATATTTGTTGAACGAAGAAATGAATGAATGAATTTTACTTTTCCTTTATCGTAGTCAATTTAGTTTGTTGTGGACTACTTGGTTAATCTTACAGTGTTACATATTTTCATTAATAGTATTTCTGGCCTAAAAATTTTCAGTATCTAAAAACAAGTTTATATTACATTTCAATTAGAAACTGCATATAAATATCCATTGACAAACAAATGCATCACCTACACAGTTACTGCTTAACAGATCTATATGCATATTTGCCCCAAATTTATTTAGGGAATAATTCTCTCCCTCTCCCTCCCCCTCCCTCTCTCTCTGTCCCCCCTCCCCTCCCCCTCTCTCCCTGGATTGCCTTCTGCCATTGGATGGAGGGTTGGGAGACACTTGGTCTGGATCTTACTATGGCCCTGGTGGAGGGCCAGGTGCTGCCAGGTCTAGGTCTCTCTCCACTGTTGGGGGAAGGATAGAGACACACAGGGCCTACTGGTACCACCAGTGCAGGTGGAGGGGGCCTGTGTGCTGCTGCCTGCTGTGGGATGGAGGATGGGTTGGCCCCCTGGGTTCTGCCCTTGCCACTCTTGCAGACATACTGACCTGCTGCTGCTGGCACATATGAGTTCTGTGTTTTGGGCCTCCTGGTTCCACTGTTGGCAGATCAAGTCCATTACTAGTTGGCGGATGTGGGGAATGGGGCAGGCTAACCCTTCCAAATTCTGCTGTTGCTATTGCAGGTTTGGGTAGGGGATGGGTTGGCCCCCAAACACTGCTAATGGGTCAGCTGCTGTCACTTGGTACGAGTCATCCCACTAAGTCTCTACTGGGCTTTCCCTTTCCTGATCTTTTGGCCAAAGAGAACAGGCTTTTCATGCTTATTTATAGATTTATTATTTTGTCTATGCCTGTTGCCAGTTCTGAGTTGCAACTGCTGCCCAATTCAGATAAATGGGAGATAAAAAGAAAACCAGGTAACTCACTTGCTGTTGTTCTGTAAGTTCTAAGGTCTTCAGCCAGTCCTATTCCTTCTTTCTATATTTCAAAGTCCTTTTATACTGCTGAATATTTCCAAGGTATTAAGTAGATTTAGAAAGGAGGAACAGGGAAAAGTGAGTCTATACTATCTCCACCACCCACTCAGGAGAAACAGCTCTATTCGGACTGAGAGTTGGAGATGAGAGGAGGACCTGAGAGAGCATACTGAGCTAAGGAGTAGAGATTAGTTTCCAAAATGGCAGTCAGGGCTCATCAGCCAAATGGGCTCCACTTCCCAGCAGCCTTGCAGTAAGTGCAATCAATAAAAGGCCTGCTGGGAAATGTTTATTTGCCACTAAATCACCCAAGCATGCCACAATTACAAGAAAGGTACAGGTTGTTTTTTTGTTTTTTGTTTTCCATAATTAAATTTCCACAGCATCTCCCCAATCAAAAGTATTACAAAAAGAAGTAAAAAATCACATTTTACAGATCTTAGACTTGTCTTCAGCATTTTGCTCAAATTTCACCATCTTCAAAAAGTAAAACTCTTGTAAAACTCATCAGCTAAAAGTTCTACCCAAGCAGTGAGAATACGGCCTTTGCTAGCCCATGGCAATTCTTTTCCCATTTTCCCTAGCCAGTTAGGGTTGAAAAGCAGAGTGAGGCTCAGACTGCACGGGTGGGGAGGGGAGAGACTCAAGGGCTAATTTCCCCCAGTACAAGATGGCATCTGAAGCTTGACGGGAGAGCACAACTGGAGGGACTTGAGGGAAGGGTCCAGGCCCTGTATTCAGTCAGAATCACTGCTGGAAGAGGAGGAGGAGGAGGAGAAATGCTTGCCATGTTTGTGGTGTTTGTGCTTCTTTTTGTGAGCTTTCTTCATTTCCTTCTGCATCTTCTTGTCGATCACCACTCCTGGTCCTACCATGCCAGGAGCCAAAGGATTCACAGGATGCATGCCAGGGGAAGGTGGTGGGTATGCAGGGGGGTAAGGACCTGAGGGTTGGCATCCTGGATACGTGGTTGTGGCACAGGATGACAGGGTCCACCAGGGGGAAAAGCTGGATTCCCCTGGGGTGATCCTGGGGGAGTGGGAAAGGGGCCTGGAGGAAAGGTAGGGTTGGCAGGTGGTGGATGGGCAGGATTGCAACCTCTAGGGTACCCAATGTTAGGGGGTACGGATTTGGTCCTGGCTGCCCAGCATTGGGATTCCACATGTTCAGGTGTTTCCTCCAATCCAGGAATGGAGAAAGAAGGAAACTGAGGAATCCAGATGTCCCGTCACCTTTACACCACCACCTGGGCTAAGTCTACACTATCTTGTCTCAGAACCCACAACTGTATCTTAACAGACTTGCAAATAATACTAAATGGCTTTTAGTATCTTTTCTTCCTACATTTTCACTATGTATTTATTGAGCCCTTACAAAGTTCCAGGCACTGTTCTAGGTTATGCGGATCCAGTGATGAATAAGATGGATAAAGCCCTACTACCTGGAGGTTACATTTTAGTGAAGGAGGAAAAACATACAAACAAGTAAAGTCTGTACTACCTAGAAGTTGGGGGAGAAGTTTTAAGCCAATTCAAAAAATCCAGAAAGTAAATTATTATTTTTTATTTTGGCCATGCCGCATGGCCTGCGAGATCTTAGTTCCCTGACCAGCGAGTCAAACCCGGCCCCACGGCAGTGAAAGCGTGGAGTCCTAACCACTGGACCACCAGGGAATTCCCCAGAAAGTAAATTAGACAGACATATTTAACCATCCCAATATCAATTTGAATTTATGAAGAATACTGTTATAGTTTATGCCAAATAATTTTTTAAAGAGTGTTCTCCTTCCATCCATGCCAAATAATAACAATTTTGGAAACTTAGAACAATCTTCGCTAAGTTTGTTGTCATCAAGCAGCACTTAGGTCATATACAAATACATTTGGTTAAAATATGAATTAAGATTTATCAGGGATGGAAATAATAGAGTAAAAAGAATATAGAGTTTTGGGGGAAATCTAAGTTGCAACCTCTGTCAGTTATTAGCTGTGTGACCTTGAGCAAATCACTTAACTTCTCTAAATTTTGGTTTATTTACCTGTAAAATGAGATTGAACTATATTATCTCTATGATTCCTACAAGCTCCTAAAACTTTTCACATAACTGCAACCAGTTAGAGAAAAACATATGCTGGCAACTATTTTTTCACATTCATCCAATTAACCACTTTTTACAAAGCTAAAACTGAGAGACTGCACATCAACACTCTATCCCTGGGTCCTAAACCTGCATCACAGAGTTTTTGAATGATCGATCTAGAATTTTCACTTACATCTTCCTGTACGTATATAGATATAGAAAACTTTCTGGAAGCTGTTAACAATAGTTTACACTGTACACTTTATCTTATTTAATCTGTATTACTTTTGTATTAATATATACACAGTTGGGTAAAACTGAAAAATGAATCATGATGCTTTACCACTAGCCTTAATATCTCACTGAGCAGTTGTGCAGTTATCCCCCTTACTCTCCACCTCCCCCTGCAAACCCTCCCCAAGGAATGAGAAACTTGTTGCAGAGCGAAAGCTTTCAATGTCTGGCCATAATGTCATATTTGTGTATCAAGTTCTAAATCTTACTGTAATTGATGGCTATTTTAAAGAATGTTATGTGGAGGATTATGCCATAACACAAATTTAAAAGTCATTCATGTTGCTCAGTCTTCATCATTAAAGCATACCTAATTAAATCGCTCAGAGGGCACCTGGGCATTATACCAAAGCTCTGATTTCAAGGAATCACAAAAATAAGCTATTTGTCAAGGGAAATTCCTAGTTGAAAGTTATTGTTGGTTTAAGTGATCAGGAATCTCCAATTAATGATACTGTATTTAAAAATGACAAATGAAAAATTTTAACTGATAAGATAGTTTAGTATTCAATTTAATTTTATATCTTCATAAAATTATTTTACATGATTTCAGTTGATAAAATTGTCAAAATAAGAAGGTCTGAATTGTGAAAAATAATATGTGTATGTGTGTTTCTTACCCATTTATTAGGCTTGTAAGATTTTGATCAAATGACTAAATCATTTTATTACCAAAAATTAAACATAGCATTTAAAACCTTTTAACCTTCACTATGAGAAATTTCACACTGGATTACATTAGTGTCCCACCAGCCTGATACTCTATGAAAGAAGCATGAAGGAATTTTTGGAGAAAAGCAGGAACACATCAAAGTTGGCAAAGGACAGACCACAAATGTCCCTGACTTTCTCTAATGATTGATTAATTATGGTACTATTCATCTAATAAACACCGTTTGAATTATTATTGCTTAGATGTTACCTTATACACTAAAGCTCGACCTGTCTTTTTAAATTCCTCTATGGAATCTTGATTTCCTCATCTGTGAAATGACAATCATAAATTTCCTACCTCATAGACTTTGGCAGATTAAATGAGTTAATGCTGGTAAAGAGTGTGGAATGCTGCCTAGCATTTAATATATGTTTGAGAAACATTAGCCATGGTTATCCCTAGCAGAGACTTGTAAATTTTCCTGTAGTTAAATCAGATAATTATGCACTTACTTGTGCATAATTCCTAATTAATCTATTTTGGAACTGTTGATAGAAATTATAATGGCAAGCTATACTGAACTGAATATATATATGAATGCTGAATTTTACTATGACAATAGGAAAAAAAATCCACTGTATTTGATAAAACGTATTAAGCATATTATGCCCCTTAAAAATATAAGTATACAAAATTTTAAAATTTAACTCATATGAATTTCATGGCAGAAAAATATAAGTAAAAACTAGAATTACAGGAATAAATCAATGGCCATTATGCAATTGACATCTTCATATGTAATGGCACAAAAGCATCATAATTGAGAAACATATTATAACATCCTGAAGATATCTTCATTTTCTGTTTGGAAATAATGGTGTCAGAAGAAAGAATGGTACCTAAAGAACCTAAAGCAACTTTTTCAAATGCCAAGTTCCTATTTTGGTCTCTTTAGTCTCAATGTCAAGTACTACTCTTATTGGCAGCAAGAAGCTTTATAAAGCTATTTTATATACATTATTGTACTCTATATATACTTTTAAGATTTTTAATATTAGGGAATAAAAAACAAAACAAAACAAAAACTCCTCTACTCCAACATATGTTAAAAAAAAAAAAGTTGTTTATATGGTAAATGAAGGGAAATATCAAGTTGGGAAGCAAATCTCTGCATTCAGTAAAGTCAAACAAGTATTTATTTTACAATATGGAAGATAACCTGCTAAGTGTTCTGAGTACACAAGAGAAAATAAAATAGTAAGGTTTGCTAGAGAAAATAAAGCATCACTAATTTACAATTTTTGAGCAGAATTAACTTGGTACCTTTCATGGCCTCTTCGAAAGAGCAAGGTCTTGCCGGACTAGATATTTCCTTCTTCACGTTTACATTCAAAGCAGCAGCTGCTGCTATTAAGACAAACAAAAAGGATTAATGTATTTATTTAAACTTATCCTAACAAAACGTGTATCTTAAAATTCTTTAACTGGAATATCTTCTCACAAAGCACTATTAAATTATTTGTTTAGCAGAAATTCTAGGTTCAGATGAGTTTTCATAATCACCAGTCTACGCTCTAAAATGCACCAGTCTCCCAGTGGGCAGAAGCATATGCTTACTTATTAAAACAAAATAAAAACAACCGCAGCTTCAAAAAATCTTTCTTGTAACAGTACACATATTGATATGAGTAGAAGACTGATATGAGATTTTTTAAACTTACCAAATATACTGTAACACTAGCATGAAAAAAAAATTCACCATTTACCTACATAAATGATTTATTTAAAATAATACTGATTCAGAGTCACTTGAGCTAAATTTTTTAAAAAACTGTGATGAATATACAAAATCTATAACATTATGATTATTCTTTTTAGCAAGCCCTGGAAAATATAATCTTTGCTATATTATTAATGGAGAATTACTACACTACTGTATCTATACATATCAAGTACATCTATTATGAAAACTTTAAATTTAATGAGCGTGAGAGTAGAGATCAGTTCTGAATGGTAAAGTTAAATAAATTCCAAATAAACAGGTTTTTACTTAAAATGACTGTTTAATAATTTTATTTAAATAGATGTTAATTTCTATTTTTCATTGTATTAATTTTATTTATTTATTTTATTTATTCCCTAGTTTATTCAAAATGGGAATTGAGTCAACTTATTTTCAATTTATTCTTAACATGACAATGCAAAATGATGGTTATAGAGAATATAAAGAGATAGTTGACTGTGAATAAAGAGACAAAATGTACACATCTCCTAAGAATGAAGTTAAAAAATTTATCTAAGCATGCTGTGCTGCACATGAGGTCCAACAAATGATAATTTGAATGAACTATCAATTGAATGAAATTATCAATTGAATAGAATTGATGAGAAAAGAAATCCATAGACAATTTTATATTTTTTTATTTTTTATTTTTTTTATTTTTATTTTTTAAATTTTTTTTATTTTTTTAAAATTTTTTTAAAAAATTTATTTATTTATTTATGGCTGTGTTGGGTCCTCGTTTCTGTGCGAGGGCTTTCTCCAGTTGTGGCAAGTGGGGGCCACTCTTCATCGCGGTGCGCGGGCCTCTAACTATCGCGGCCTCTCCTGTTGCGGAGCACAGGCTCCAGATGCGCAGGCTCAGTAATTGTGGCTCACGGGCCCAGCTGCTCCGCGGCATGTGGGATCCTCCCAGACCAGGGCTCGAACCCGTGTCCCCCGCATTGGCAGGCAGACTCTCAACCACTGCGCCACCAGGGAAGCCCTATTTTTTGAATTTTTATTTTATTTAATTTATATTTATTTTTGGCTGTGTTGGGTCTGCGTTTCTGTGCGAGGGCTTTCTCTAGTTGCGGCAAGCGGGGGCCACTCTTCAACGCGGTGCGCGGGCCTCTCACTATCGCGGCCGCTCTTGTTGCGGAGCACAGGCTCCAGACGCGCAGGCTCAGTAGTTGTGGCTCACGGGCCTAGTTGCTCCGCGGCATGTGGGATCTTCCCAGACCAGGGCTCGAACCCGTGTCCCCTGCATTGGCAGGCAGACTCCCAACCACTGCGCCACCAGGGAAGCCCCATAGACAATTTTAAAGCATAACATTAATTCTAATAATTACAGATTTAAAGATGGAAACTAATCTTTGAAAAATTTTTAAATTTCTACTTTTAAAACAAGTTTTAGTCATTTGTCTTTAGAGCAACAAAAAATTATGAATAAATATTTTATCCTCCATTTCTTATAGCAATTACTAATGCAGAGTCACTGCAAAAACTAAGGAGATTTCTGTGTCTTAATAGATGGAAGTAAAACAAATTAATGGCTAAGCAATGCTTCAGTGACTAACTGGCAATGAAACAAAGGTTTTACGACTCTGCAAAGTAAGTGCCTAAGAGCATGTACATGCAATGTATTTTTGGCAGTATAGACTCAGAAGGCTTTAGAGGGGCTTGTGTCTGGCAGAGCATGCGGAGCCAGCCAGTTTATGTACACTTGAGCCCCTGCCTCAATCCTACTTTTAGACCGTGTACCAAGTATACAAGATCCCAAAATTTTCTGCACAACTACTCTATAGACCATGTGTGAAATCTTAGGCCTATAGGGTGAACAGAGTTTACGAGCACTGGCCAGTGCATCAAGGCCCTCCAGGTAGAGGATGGAGCCAGGAGAGGGAAAAGAAGGATGCCAGCCTGGGGATTCCTCTTTCTTCATGTTGTCATATCCCAGTTTGGACCTCCAAGCAGTTTGAAAATCCTCAATTTGAATCTGGCCTTCCAGGTTATTATGAAGGTATTTTGGTCAAATTAGGAGGATAGAATATACTTTATTTAATTATTTGTTATTTTTATCTATAACTTTTAAATATTTAGACAAAATGGTGTAGCAGTTGCCATTTCTACTCTTGACTTACAAAAATTATGCTGGGCCTTGTTCTAGCTGTTACAATTACTATACACCACTGATTATTCAAATGTTTAACCACAGTCCCTGGATGAATCACAAAAGCAATTAGTTTATCATAATGAGACAGTGCAAATTTTCTATAACCAAGTTTTCCTGAAATCATATTCTCTCACATGAACACCTAAAAAGATGCTCACATTTTATAAAATATAAAAAAGTGAAATTGTGGGAAGATTCTTTAATTAGCTATATCATAAAGGCAGAAACTAAAGCATTGGATCTCACTATAAAATTTGCATATTATATATTTATTCAATTAAGAGTTTCTGAGGGCGACTGCTATCTATGATATATACAGTACAAGGGGGAAATACTTAAAAGAATAAACGTATGTTAGTGATTGCCTAAATGTGGCCAAATACAGCCAATTAGTGTAGGCTTTAAAACAGAACACTTAAAAGCTGTTTTATTTGGCAATTTATTAAAGGGAAATTTTTAATAATCAGCATTCATTACTAAGAAATGAAGATTCATAGTGCTGATGCTAAGCACTTCAAAGTTCTGAAGTTCTTTATTATTGATCATAAAACCAAACAAAAACAACAAAACCTCAGTATTTTCAGGATGGCGAAAACTTTAAGGTTATTCACACACACACACACACACACACACACACACACACACACACTTCCTTCTTCCCTTCCCACACAAATATTTTAATTACTGTATGCCATTTTTCTCCCCCTATGAGCAAACTCCTCCTCACATAAATACTAAATGTTAATATTTAGTAACTAGCAGTTACTAAAATGCTTTAACTACCATTAGTTTTAAATCAAATTTTCTTGGATTTTTGAGGCCTTCTTAGAAAGAAAACAATCAACTATTTCATCTTTAAGTATAAACCAATATCCTCTTCCCTAGTTTTGTTGAAGCCAGTATATTATTTCCAAACTTTGTCTTTTTCTGTCTGAAATTTCTACTTGGGATCTTTTGTTCTGAGATAAATACTAAACGGATTTCATTAGTGCTATACTGTGGCACACTTTTGTAGCAAACTGGTGGGAAATAACCAATGCTGTGAAACTCAGACATGATTAAAAAGAACAAAAAGGGAACAGATCGCATTAAGTGATAGAAAGTAATTATCAAGACTAGTTACAACTCTGTCCTAGCGACTGTTTCCATCACTTTTGTTGCCAGGGCTTTCTTTCCCTGCTACCATTTTTCACTTTGTACCTCACTGAATCCTGAACTATTTGGGAATAACATATCGGTAAATGTAAAGATATGGAAGAACTTCTACCTCTAAAGCATGCCTGAGATAGAATGGAGTAAACCATGGTAAGCATGGCAGAAACCAAGCCTAGGTCAACAAAACATGTGAAGAGTTTCCATTTCCAAAATGTTCTCTCTGCTTCTCCAGGAAAAGCCTTCTCTTCTTCAGGCAACTAAACTAATGTAGGCAAAAAACTCTTAGGACACTTCTTACCCAGAGAGCTAAATTTATAAGCAACTGCTCTGGTTTCTTAAGCACCTGTTTTACCTAAATGCTTAAAATTATATATAAAATATTTATTCACCAGAAGTCTCTGATATTTTTGATAACACAAATTAGAAAATGTTACAGGCATATGATTCTATTTGTGATATTATCACTTATCATTCCAAGCTATCTCTCACCTCTCCCAAAATGCATCCTATAAGCCAGCCAGACTAAAAACTATTAGCAGTTTCTCAAAGTCGTCACTTTCACCTTTCTGCACATAAGAGGTACTCAATGAATGGTAATTCTTACCAAGGAGTAACTTGTATGACAACTCTGGAGAGCCTGACTTCAGAGCATTTCTAGCTTTTCTTTTATTATTAGAGCATAAGGCAGAAACAGTTCCCTTAATATAAGAGTAAAAGCAGTGTTTGGTGGCCATCTTCTTAGGAAATAATGCCATCTTCAAAAAATACTGATATCAATTCATCTTAGCACACAACTTTCTCTTTTAAGTTGGCTGGTCTTCTTCATATTCTTCCAAAGAACTAGAAGTTAATTATTCCTTTTGATTCAGAACTTTTTATTTTGACATACCTGGGTCTGGAGTGTAAGTGAATGGCTGAACATCATGAGATCTTCCAGCATTGGTCACTACGTATATTCCCACTGATACTGGCAAAGTTATATGTTGGTCATGATATGGGGGAACCTTCACAATAAGATGATTCTAATTGAAAGAAAATTACAAGAGTCAGAAAAGAAGTAATGTTTAAATTAAAATTTTGAAATAAAATATTATAATTAAGTACATTTCCTGTTAGTTGTAAAGTTTAAAAATTCTGACTAGGGGAAAAAATGTAGTATTTAAAAGCTCAGGTTCACGGGCATCAGGACATTAATCTTAAAACTGCTTTTAAGGTAAAATACCAATGTTTTACAGTGGCTTACAAGGTCCCTGCCCTGTCAACTTTATCTCATTCCCCTTCTCCTCCAGCTTGTTACATTCCAGTCACACTGACCTTCTTACACTAACACAGTAAATTCATTCTTTTAACATACTAAATTCATTTTTACCTCAGAGCCTTTACAACTTTCTGTTCTCTCTCACTGGAAAACTCTTCCTTTACCTCTTCAAATGGCTAGTTCCTTACCCATTTTCAGGTCTCATTCAAATGTCATCTCCTCAGAGAAGCCCTCTCTGACCATCCTATTTAAAGTAGCACCCCTCTCCAATCTGACCACATAATCTTGTTTATTTCTAAAATAGCACTTATCACCACCTGAAATTACTGTGATTATCTGCTTGTTTTTTGTCCCTCTCCAACCACAAGAATGTAACCTCCATGAGAACCTAGGATGTTCTGTTCTTCATTCTATCTCCATGGTTAAGCACCTCACACAAAATATACTCAAATATATTTGTCGAAAAAAAGAATGAATATATATTCAGGAAAAAAATATGTCCACCATGCATAATGTCAGTTACCATATGTTTTGTAAACCTTAACAGTGAGATGTATCAATACTTCGCAATGCAGTTCACTGCTTCCTAACCACTTTAATTCTCATTTAAAGTCAATAGGGTTCAGTTTACCCAAACCTCAGTAGATTAAAGTCATTTTTTTGTATGTGAAAATAGTGGTAGAAGCATCCTTTTAAGAGAAAGGAAGAGTTCCATAAATGCTTCAGCAGCACTTATTCTTCTTAGAAGACACAATGAACCACATTTGACTTGTTCTCTTCTTCCCTAGTATGTTATGGTATTGGGAAGGAATATCAAGGGGTAGTGATTATCCTTTTTATACTGAGTATGTGATATGCAGGAGGCCAATGGTGATAGCTGAGGATGAAGTGAATGTGATGACATTTTTTACTTAGTTAAACTATGGTAGTTGGTTGACTCAGTTGAATAGAACATGTGACAAATGAGGCCAAGATTTTGATTTCTGAGCACTTAATTTGTTTCTAAGCCATCTTAAAACACTCTCTGAAATAGTCACATTATACATTTAAAAATAGCTTCTTATTTATGGCATTAATAGAATGCTTCCTGAGTCCAGTTAGCCATCTCAAAAAAAATCACACTTCGAGAGACTGCCAGAAGCAGAGAGGAGCAGACACATTTTAGGAGACCACCTAATCTCCTGAATTCCAGCAAAGCAGAGTAAGTGCCAGCTCTCTTGCTCCTGGATTAGGCCCTGAGGCTGCAGAGAAAACTCAGAATAAAAATGGAGAAAGTGACATTTCAGGCTGAAATTACTAGACACCTCCAGGAAGTAGAGAAGGTAAAAGAAACCCAGGGAGAAGAACTGCCCTCAGACCAGTGTGTTAAACCTTGGAGCAACCATGAGATTAGGAGTTTCCTACAAGAATGGGAACTCCTTGAAGATGAAGAGTTAAAGAAGAATTATCACATAGCATCAAGAATAATTGCCAGGCATCTCAAGCAAACGGGCATAAATAAGAGCAGGAGAAAATGTCTCCAGATGCTCATAAACATGCAGGACTTATATTGGACCGTTCATGAAGCCAACCAGAGACCAAGGAGTGAACCCTCGCCATGTCCTTATGGAGAGGCCCTTCACAGGATCCTAGAACACAGAGGGGAGAACAAGGACTTCTCAGAAGTGGCTGATGTCCCACCACCCGAGTACCAGCCCCCTGCGTGTGCCATCCCTGATTGCTTTGAGGAGCTGCTGTGGGCTCCCCCACATATGATCTACATAGAGGATCCTCAGGTACCCAGATGGGAGCCCTGGAACATGTACCTTCCACAGTCAAGTCCATGCCTGTTTCCTGCATTTCTCCCCCTACACCCTGGCCCCCAGCAACAGTGGTCAACTCTCTCTGACACTGAGTCAGATTGAGAACTTACAGTTGGAACCTGGATCCCAGTTTGATTCGAAGGACAGACAATGGACTAGCACAATTCTATACACTCATGACTTTTTTCCTAGCCCAATGTAATGAGGGGAAAAAATGTGAAAATAAATGACTGTGACCCTCAAAAAAAAAAAAATCACACTTCTAATTCAGGTGGAAAAACATATATAAATGTGTGGACATCCACAGGTATTAGGGGGCAAAAATCTGAATGCACATACTCAACTGCACATGAGGCCATCAAAAAATGTACCTGCAGTGATCCAACTTCTAAGAAACAGAATCTTAAAATCTTGCCCACCTTCCTTTGTTTAAACACTGCAACTACATCACAAAGCAGTCCTACCTACAGTTAAGGAGATGGTTGAATGGATGGACTTGTGAAGTATCTTCCCAATCTTAAAATTACATATTTGGCAAACTCAATAACTGAAATTATTCTTCTGAATAAAAACTTGTTTCTTGGTAATTAGTAACAGAATTAGTATCTAAAAGTCAGATGCATATTTTATTTAAACAAACCTTTTACTCCACTTGCTTTGGAGAGCGTATTTAAGCAAATCTAATTTGAAACCTTTTATTTATTTATTTTTTTAATTTATTTTATTTTATTTTATTTATTCTATTTTTTGGCTGCATTGGGTCTTCGTTGCTGTGCGTGGGCTTTTCTCTGGTTGTGCAGAGCAGGGGCCACTCTTTGTTGCAGTGTGCGTGCTTCTCATTGCAGTGGCTTCTCTTGCTGTGGAGCACGGGCTCTAGGTGCGTGGGCTTCAGTAGTTGTGGCACATGGGCTCAGTAGTTGTGGCTCGTGGGCTCTAGAGTGCAGGCTCAGCAGTTGTGGTGCACGGGCTTAGTGGCTCTGTGGCATGTGGGATCTTCCTGGACCAGGGCTCAAACCCGTGTCCCCTGCATTGGCAGGCAGATTCTTAACCACTGTGCCACCAGGGAAGCCCCCGAAACCTTTTAAAAGCCAAATGAACCTATTTTCATACTAATTCTTCTTACTTCCTCAATCTGAATCCAGAAATTCTACAAGTGATTTGAATTAAAAACTAAGTAAATCGTAGGTAGTGATAGTAAGCTTTTTAAAAATACTACTCTCAAAAATTAAGAGCAATTAACTACCACTGAGCTAGGAGTACAATACAGACAAAACATACAAAGGATTGGGAGACCTGTGGAGCAGGCAGAATGTTCTCTGAGGTAAAAAGAGAAGAATATCTGAAATTTAATTTCTTCATCTTTAAAAAATATTTATTTATTTATTTATTTTGCTGCACCGTGTTTTAGTTGCAACACGCGGGATCTTTTAGTTGTGGCATTCGAACTCTTAGTTGCAGCATGCATGTAGGATCTATAATACTTCCCTGACCAGGGACTGAACCGGGTCCCCTGCATTGGGAGTGCGGAGTCTTAGCCACTGGACCACCAGGAAGTCCCTGAATTTTAATTTCTTAGAAAAATCTGCTTGGATTCAAAGTAACGACTTTCTTTTTTCCAGCAGATAATCTTTTTCAGAGCTTATAAGCTCTGAAGTGGGAATGGTCTGATCAACAAGTTTTACAAGAAATCATAAAATGCCAGAGTTAGAAGGAACCTCAAATAATCTAGTGAAAGAGTTTATCTTATAGATTAGAAAACTGGGGCAAAAGAGAGACTTGTCTTACACAGGTAACACAGATTGTTAGTCACAAAGCAGGTACTAGAATTTCAGTTAAGACTAGTCTAGCAGACATTATCTGATGGTAAATGTGACAAAGGAATGGCTGCTGAGTCCTACTATCTCTTCTTGACAGCATGTAGTAGCATAGGCTAGAGGAGAACATTCTGCATAGCATTTGTCTAGGTATACAGGAAGCTCCACCTTACATGATACTACGTAGTGAAGAATTAATTTAACTCAAAGTGAGGTCTAGTCTTTTCCCTTGGCTACTGGGAGGTGATCTCTAGGCCCCTAGAATGTCCTGTCTGACAGAAGTATCTTTGTTTGTTTAGGGGCTTTGGCCACTGAAAAGTCTAACAATGTAATTTATGAAGAGAGCTTTGAAACATGTCATATCATTTCCAACCTCTGGGGGAACTGGAGACCAAAGGTTAGCTGCACGGGCAGTATGTGATCCAACACAAATAAAAACTCTGAATACCAACAGCTTGGATGAGCTTCCTAATAGGCAGTACTCTGTATGTACTGCCTATGTTGTCACACATCAATGTGCTGAGAGGGTAAGGAATCCCTGAGGACAGGAAGCTTCACCTTCAGGACACTCCCAGACCTTACTTTATGTGTCTCTCCCTTTGGCTGGCTCTGATTTGTGTTCTTTTGCTTCTCTGTTCTTTATGAACTGTACTTATACATACCAGTCTTCTGCATATGCCTTATATCTGATTTACTCATAAGTTTGTCTTTCTCTTTTGTTAGTTTCAACTTCTATGAGGTTGGTCTTATCTGCTCTACATACTAATTCTTAAGTCAGTCCTTTATCCTTGTTTTCAAACTTTTTTCCTTGTTATTTGGAAAACAATATATAGCAAGGTCCTACAAATATAGACTCTTTAAGTGTAACAAGTAGCGCTTCTGAATGCAAAAAGGTAACTAACAAGTATAAAACACCTGGCACATAACAGGTACTCGATAAGTGTTTCCCTTTGATTTAACTAAATAGTACCGTTAAGATAATCCAAATCCTCAGAGCAAATAAGTATTAGGAAAGAAATGTTTCATTCATTAACAATGGTAATTTGCTAACGCTCTTAACTTTTTCAAATAGAGAACTGTCATTTCTAGCATCAGTGGAATAAATCTATTTCAGTTAAAGAAACCCAAGAAAGAAACTTTAAATGATTTACATCAACCCCATATAAAGAAGAAATTTGTTAATGCAGGAAAATTTTGGAGCAAAACTCAATTTCTCAGAGAGTAAACAATCAAACTATAAAAAGTTTAAATTATACCTGATGAAATAATTCCATGTCGATTTCAGCTTCCGACTTCCAAGAGTTTTCATCTGATTGAAATAAAAACAGTGACTTACTAAAATTGTGAAAAATTTTTTACTTTGTAGCTACAAATATATCTTTATAACAAAGTGAAACACGCAACAATTTCTAAGGCAGTATTGTGCCTACTTACCAGAAACATTTTCTTGGAAAATAACTTTAGTTCCTTTCAGAAAGTTCTTGCCGATTAAAAATACTTCTTCCTCTCCTTTCACTGAACAGCTATGTAAGCTCTTCTTTAAGATTTCTGGCACTCCTGCTGGCTGAGCTGTAGATATATATAAGCATTCCATAAAAAGAACCACCAACACTTACTTCTTATCTAAAATCAACTCTCAATTATCCAGTTCTATAAGTTGTCTTTGTTGACCCCTGAATTTGACTTCTTTTATTCTGCATATTAAATTTTACCATAACAGAAAGCAAAGAAAAAACAGAAAAGTCTGTATTAATTTTTAATAACTATTGTAAGATTTTATAGGGATGGGTTAATGTCCGTGATGACGTTTTAATTTATTAGCTGTCATCTGTTTTCTCATTACATGAACAAAAAAAAGGTGTAAAATATGAATTTGGTCATGTTTTTGTCTTAATATTTTTAAAAAATTCAATTTAGAAACAAATTTATCTCACAATCCTAACCTTAAAAATGTCAGCTATGCTATGCCCTTACAAGACTTCTGAGGCAATGTGAGCCTATGGGTGGTATTGAGGGCATCTTTAGGATCTAGACCCAGGACTCAGGCCCTAAACCAGAAGAACACCTGAAAACAGACTGAATGCAATTCAGAGTAATTCTTTCTACCAGGGTATCTCCTTGAACTAGGATACCCTGAGGTTAAAGATAAAATGCACTTGTTTTTCAATTACAAAGACTAACTAACCACTAGTACAATTAACAAAGAGGTTGACTAGTACTGAGCAGGAGCCAGATCTAAGAAATTGTAACTGGCCTACCAACTTCCTCATGTCATGATTTCCTTAAGAAAATTTAATATGTACTGCTTAGTAAAACAGGTTCCAAAGTAAGTGTATCTGGGAATTACTGAGTTAAGCAAAGCTAAATGAACAATAGGATTTCTCCAAGCATTTCACATTCTGATGTACACTGTAAATATCCAAGAAGTGGGTATAGTACACAGTCCCCCCAACATATTTGACTCCAGAAACATTCTTCCATATTGACGCCTAAGGACTAGTTTTCCACCAGAATACTCTCTGGGATACTGGTTAATGCAAATACATACCTTTTAGGTACTCAAAAACCTGCTTCCTTAAGATTAAGCACTTCGAAATAGAATACACTATTTGTTGTTTTAGTACACCCTAACAACATATATACTGCAAAGGTAAACTTTAACATGGCTGTATAACTTATCAACTTCTAAATTAATGAGATAGCCTATTAAACTTTAGGAAAAGTTTAAGTTTTTTTCTCATTAAATACTTACATATTTAATACTTAATTTTATCTTTACAAGAAAGTAATATGGGAAATTATCCTTGTCAAAATATTTACTGCCCCTCTTTCCCTAGGCCTGCCGTTCCTTGTGGGAAGGCTCTTGCTCCACTCAACGTCATTCTTGCTCCACTCATGTAAGGACTGGCCATGTGACTTGTTCGTATAACGAAATGTGAACTGAAGTAATTAATGTGCCACTTCCAGGCTTTAAGAGCCCCACGTGGTTCTACCATCTTCCTCCACTACAAAAATGGCAATATCCCAGAAAGGGGCAGCTTCTAAAGCCTGGTTCCCAGAGTGAAGAAAATGGAGCTGCTTCCAAACCACACCCAATGTTATCATAAAATGCGGAAGAAGTAAAACTTTGTTGTGTAAGCCACTTAGATTTTTTTGGTTGGTTGTTACCGTAGCACCATTTAGCCTCACTTCTTAATACAAACAAGTATCTTATCCTAATTCAATATCTGAATGGCAAATAATATCTTCAGCAATGTCTGAGTTTAAAAGAAATTGTGATTGTATAAACATATACACTGTCTGGAACCCACAGGGTTAATGTATGAACAGAATGGAAACAGTTACTGGTCGTACACTGGTAATTACATATCCTTTTAGAGAATTAAGTGAACTTAATTAAGTGAATTTATAACTTTTTGGAGTAACACTGGAACTAGATACTTGTTTTTATACAACATTCAAGAAAAATATGATAGATATTATTTTGATTAGAAAACAATAAGAGGTGCAAAATTATATGCACATATTGTATTAACAAAATGAATGCAAAGTCTATAACCTTTCCCCCCAACTCTCAAAATACTATATGGAAATTCCACTTCACTCATGATTATCAAAACTTTTTTCCTACCTCATTTTTTCCTTTTATGTATTAAAGGCTTAAGATGGCCAAATGAGGCCCCTCTGAAGGTACAATGTGTATTTATCTTTTATATATTTGTATTTACATTACACAAAGAACTAGTCTGTTCAAGACAATTTAACTTCTAACTTTTGACCTTAAAAGGTCTTTTCTATTAAAAAGTTTAATGGTTACCTAACAGGACATACTCCATACTAAACAGAAGTGAAATCAGGATTATTTACGCATTAACTGTTTTATTTTTATCTTTAAGTAATTAGTAAGCTGACTCTTGAAAGTGATCACATTGCTTTAAAAAACTGTAACAAAAAAAGCAGGCACCTTTCTGGTATTATAAAAAACAATGTGCTTTTAGATGCTGTTCAAATAGCGGCCTCAAAAATAAAGCTGAGGGACTTCCCTGGTGGTGCAGTAGTTAAGAATCCGCCTGCCAACGCAGGGGACATGGGTTTGAGCCCTGGTCCGGGAAGATCCCACATGCCGTGGAGCAACTAAGCCCGTTCGTCACAACTACTGAGCCTGCGCTCTAGAGCCTGCGAGCCACAACTACTGAGCCCTCATGCCACACCTACTGAAGCCCGCATGCCTAGAGCAGCCCCTGCTCGCCACAACTAGAGAAAGCCCTCGCGCAGCAACAAAGACCCAACACAGCCAAAAATAAAAAAAAATAAAAAGCTGAAAAAAATTAATGAACATCTGAATACTGAAAAATAACAAAGCAAATATTTCAACCTGTCAAAAGAATTAGTAAGGCTTTTTAATGTCTGTAAAGAGAAGAAAAGTTTACTCAATGATATTATCCCTTCTCTAAAGTTGTGGAAGAGCTAGAAATAAGGAAAGTAGGAACTCGTTAAATTCAGTAAGATTTAATACAATAAGCATTAGTAAGACAAAATCTAAAATACATTATATTGAAGAAAGCTATGATTAATTTTGCCACATTAAAAAAATTATTATAGAAGGGTGGATTCTAAAAAAGTATGAAAATTGATATTCTTAATTTGATCTAGTATATATGTATTGTCTGGAGACATCTAAAGGTGTGAAGAATATAAAAGGGGATGATTCTTCTATCCCCTTAACAACAAACAAAAAGACAATGGATCCAATGGCCACTGTTAAACCAACAAGTAGAAGCAGGACTGTTTTTCTAAGGTCACAAGGCACAACATGAATTCTGGCATTAGGCCTTCTTTCCATTGAGTGTCTCTAGATGGAAGATCAAGTATCTGTTTCCTCTCCTCCCTTCCACCTCTAGAACCTTTTGGCCCCTCTTCCTTTTCTACCTCCCTCTCATCTTCCTGTTTCCTTCTACCTCCCATTCCAATTCTAACCCTTCTTACTAACCTATTTCCTTTTTACCTCTCATTCTACCCCAACTGCTCAAACCTGCCAAAAAGGTTATATTCACGGAAATAAACACAAACCATAAACCCATAATGGAACATAGAGTGGCTATGGTCATGCTCAAAGTATTAGATCATATAAAAGAAGAACTGCACATGCCCCACTAAAATTGAAACTCCATCCTAATAATATTCAAGTTGAGACATATTGTGATTTATAGTAAATTAGCACCTAAATTAGAAAAGCTTTACAACTCAATAAACCATCTACAGATTATTTATTCTGTCCCTATCTGAACATAATAGAATGGACATGGAATCTAGAAACTTTAAAAGCAGCATATTTATAACTGAACATTATCCAGAAATAGCCCAAGGAAATACTAGTATCAAAACAAATTTTTCATAATAATGAAAAATAGAGAAATCCAAATGAGCTCTCTTTATTTTTATTTTATTTTTTAAAAAATTTTTGGCTGCATTGGGTCTTTGTTGCCGCACGTGGGCTTTCTCTAGTTGCGGTGAGCGGGGGCTACTCTTTGTTGCGGTGCGCGGGCTTCTCATTGCAGTGGCTTCTCTTGTTGCGCAGCACGGGCTCTAGGCGCGTGGCCTTGGTAGTTGTGGCACGTGGGCTCAGTAGTTGTGGCGCACAGGCTTAGTAGCTCCGTGGCATGTGGGATCTTCCCAGACCAGGGCTCGGATTCTCAACCACTGTGCCACCAGGGAAGCCCCAAATGAGCTCTCTTTAGATCAGAAAGCTATTTACTACTTTCTTTTTAAAATTAGGGTGTTTGCCAAGCTAACGTAGGGGTATAGTCACTTCTGAGATGAATTAGAAAGGAAGGGAAAAATAAGATTTACCAAGGGTGAATAATTTGACAAAACTAAGCTACAATTAAATAACAAAGGTTTTGTAGGTATCCTGGAGGTACCAAGGTCATAATACCCATAACGACCCAACAGGAAGTTCAAGTGAATGGAACTCAGTCTCTTCTGCTCTTTTGAATTCAGAAGCAAGGCCAAAGAAAATAATAGTTAATGAAAATCTTCTTAAGGGATGTACAAAGGAAAAAGTTTTCCTATTTATTACTTGTAATAATACTCATTACAGGGAAACCAGACTATATCTTGAAGCACATACAACATGACTGAATTTAAATACACACACATGGACTTCCCTGGTGGTGCAGTGGTTGAGAATCCGCCTGCCAATGCAGGGGACATGGATTCAATCCCTGGTCCGGAAAGATCCCACATGCCGCGGAGCAACTAAGCCCGTGCGCCACAACTACTGAGCCTGTGCTCTACAGCCCGCGAGCCACAACTACTGAGCCTGCACTCTAGAGCCCACGAGCCACAACTACTGAGGCCACATGCCACAACTACTGAAGCCCGTGAGCCTAGAGTCCGTGGCTCCACAACAAGAGAAGCCACCGCAATGAGAAGCCCGCGCACTGCAACAAAGAGTGGCCCCCGCTCTGCGCAACCAAAGAAGAGCCCATGCACAGCAACAAAGACCCAACACGGCCAAAAAAAAAAAATTACACACACACACATCATTTACTTTCTATGCCAAGGTTAGCAAAGTAAGAATTTCATTTCCCACTATACTATAATACTTTAATTTGTAATCAGAACTCCAACTGCTATATATTTACAAAGTTCTGCTTACCTTATTGTTTCTTACATTCTAATACAAAACACTTAGAATCACAGCGATTTATCACACTATGAAGATGCTGTGAAAATCCTGTGCCTTTGCAATTTACTTCAGGCAAACTGTTCAAATTACTTTTTTTTTTAAAATTAATTTATTTATTTTTGGCTGTGTTGGGTCCTCGTTTCCGCGCAAGGGCTTTCTCTAGTTGCGGCAAGCAGGGGTCACACTCCTCATCGCGGTGCGCAGGCCTCTCACTGTCGCGGCCTCTCTTGTTGTGGAGCATAGGTTCCAGACGCGCAGCCTCAGTAGTTGTGGCTCACAGGCCCAGCCGCTCCGCGGCGTGTGGGATCCTCCCAGACCAGGGCTCGAACCCGTGTCCCCTGCATTGGCAGGCAGATTCTCAACCACTGCACCACCAGGGAAGCCCCAAATTACTTTTTAAATCAGTATAGGATAAGAGGAAACTACAAAATGCTACATTCCTTTTGAATTTTATTAGAAATTACCCACCTTTAATTTAACCTAGAAAATTTAACTATAGCTTTGAAAATGTTTCAAATTTTTCGTGATCACAAGCTGGAGTATGAAAAACAACTGATATTTAGAGATATCAAAAGATTAACAGAAAAGGGAAAAAAATTCCATATATTTAATATCTCCATATTTTCTTACTTACTACATAAAATCGGAGAAGAGGGTGTTTGCAGTGTCAAAGTGGAGCCATCTTTCCTTGTGATATTAACTCGAAAAACCAATCTGGCACGAGTGCTTTTTTTCTTGGAACCAGCAATTCCTATTCTGGCTTCAACATCAGCATTCCTCAATTTCAATATCCCTACGCAGTCCACCCTAATACAGAAAAAATATATTAACTGATATTTTCTGTTGTATAAATAGCACAATATTCTTAATCAAACAAGTTTTCTTTTTAAAAATAATTTGCTTCCTTGTTAATTTTTGAGTATGTAATATAATTATATGGTTCCAAATTCAAAAAACAGAGAAGGGTAAGTTCTGAATATTCATAACTTCTCATCTTGTCAACTTTTCATTTATAACAATAATGGAAAAAATAGTACAGAATTAAAATCACTATTTCAAAATCTGAACATAAGTAATGGTTTAAAAGAGGTATTTTTGCTTTAAAAAATTAAATTTATCCTCTTTCTTTTTGCACCTAATTCAGATATTAAAATAAAGAAATGGATTTTACTTGAAAAAAATTAGTAACTGTCTCCCCCCAAAATGTTAACGCTGCACAGCCATTAAAACATATGTTATAAATAATATTTAATGTTATGGGAAAATGCTCATGATAAGTGAAGAGCAGGTTACAAAGCAGTGAGTAGAGTATCATCGCAATTTTATCAGAAAAAAGGATGGAAAAAATAAATGTCAAAACAGTAATTAGTTCTATTAAGTTGGAAGTTGGCGTTTGAGGGGTATGTTTTTAGCTTTTTATTACTACTCAATTTTATTGAGATTTTTATTAATCTGTATTTTCAACTTATAAGGAATAATTACTATTTTTATAATCAGTAACTCCCTATCTTCCACCATATACATTTATTTTTACAATTTCAAAAGTTAAAAATAAATAACCTTCACTAAATATGTTTCAAAATTTCCCTTTTCCAACTATACTCTTACTAACTTATTCAAATGGTTTTCCAAACAAAACAAAACAAAACAAACCTGAAAACCAAGTAGAGAAAAGTCTTTAGCTATCCAATACGGATAATTACAAAACAGGTCTATCCCATATCAATATTTGCTGCTGTTATGGTTACCGTTAGAATTAAAGGTCCTTAATAAAAGGATTAAGGAAAAAAAATTAATTTAAATCATTTCTAATATATTTCAGGAAATGAAAATGCATAAGATGAAAAATAGGTAGTCTCAGGACATAATTTTTTTTTAACATAGGAAAACAGAAACAGAAGGTAAATTTAGACCAGCAATATGCTTTTTCATACCAAGATGGGTCAAGGCACCATGAATGATCTCTGTCAGTTTCTACTGCAAACACTAACAAAAGAGAATTTAGGAAAGCAAATCAAATTGTTTGTAATTTTATTTTTTAATGTTAATATTATTAATTCCAACATATAAGTCTGTATTATTTTCCAAAAAGCCAGCATTCCACCTGCCTTTTATATCCTTGTCTTTCACTATGGGAATTCTCTAGCAAAGGGCAAAAGAGTTCGTTTTCACCCATTACCATTCTGCAATAAACTATTATTTTTATTTGTTATGTTTAAAACATTTTAATACAATACTCAACATCTTTTATACATTAGAAACTAAAAAATTTTCCTGCCTACTGCAAAAGTGTAATGAATTAACAAAAAATATTTTTACTAAGTACTCACGCTAGTGTCATATTGTTGCTCGGATCAAGGCCGACTTCTATAACAGTAGTGCCTTCAATGTCCACTTCTTTGCAGGGAGTTGTATTTCGCCCAGTTACCCTGCAGGCCTGATAAAATCCATGTGGTTTCACTCGACCAGAGTCATTGCCCACAAACACCTGCAACACTACTGGCTCATTATGGCCTTCCAGCTGGAGTGAGATAACATGGAGCATAAACACTAATCAGCATTTCAAATAATCTAATTGTAAAATCAAACATTTAAGACCAAGTCCTATATTATTATATTTATAACTGGATTCAATAAAGAAATAACAAGTCTTCCAGAAAAACAGAGGTAAAATATTTTCATAAAGGAAAATTGGCTAAATTTTTGCAGAAAACTCTAAGTTTTAGTTCTGCAATAATCACATTTTAATTAAAATTTTAGATGTTTAATGATAAATTATCATTTGTAATTAATTTGTACAACCAGATGAGAATGAATACACAATCCTTTAAGGTATTTATAAACTTACGGACTGCCAAAGCACATGGGTCACTCAGGATTTACCACCACCACTAACGGAAAATTCACTAAACTGTGCTAGTGGCATCATTATCATCATCAAATGAGAGTACATCTACTAAATTTTTACTCTGTTAAAGCTGTTTGAGTAGGAAAGTGTTTGAAGTGCAGCTATATAAATACTAGGGGGATGGAGCTCATTTTCATAGACTAGATACATATATACAACATCACAAAATCCTGGGCCAAAACATTATGGTCTGAAAAACTGCTGGTTCAAACCAGGACCTATGGGTCATTACAGATCTCTAGCAAGCCTTCATAAATTAAATTATAATTTGTATGCTGAAGAATAAATAAATATTTAAAAGAACACTTGGGAACAAATGTTTCCAATGCTGGTTCTTGATAAGGTTTGTAAACACTGAAGCTGCTAATACAGAATGCAGAAAATCACAAAATAACTTGTACAATCCACATCAAAGTGCTTAAAAAAAACTCATATATCTTTTCTATCCAAGAATAACTGTATCTCTGTATCTATGGGTATCATCATAATGAGTCAAATAAGCAGCAAATAAGCAGTCTACCCAAACTGTTAGCAGTACCTTAGAACAGTGTCTGGCACATAGAAGGGTACGGTATTTGCTGAATGAGTGAATAAATAAACTTTTAAGATCAGCCAATTCACTCCTTATCACAGGCAATTAATCTAACTACTTCTGCAGACAAGTATTTAGACAAAGCATAACTTAAAGCCGGAGCAATTAGGTTAAAAATATTTACCAAACTATCAAAATGTCTGGTTAGACAAATATTTATACAAAGCATGACTTAAATTTCTCACTTGCCTGTTACTTGTCCTAAGATTGGGGGACTGAAGAAGGATTGGTGTGGTGAGTAGTAGAGGGGTAGGAATGATACTGTACATGTGACTATTAACAAACCGTATAATGGTCATGAGTAAGCTTCTTGATCCCAAGTTTCTACCATTATTTCTTTCAAGTATAAAACGAAAGGCAGTTCAATTAAATATTGTTCAACTAACACATTTACACAAACTGTATTTACAAGAATCTACCATGTGACTAGCCAAAATTCCTCCCTGTTTAGTATTTTGCAAGGGGTAGGAACATTTGTTAAATAAACATCCCCTACTCCACTTCTTTTGGTTTGTCTTCGAAGAGAAATAGTCTTTTTAATAAGGTATCCCAGGTGCTAAAATTTAAGTGCCCCCTCTTTTTTCTTTTAGTCTAAGTTCTGAAAAGATAAAGACTCAACTGATACCCTGTTTTTTAAACTGAAGACTTAAGTTACCTATCAACCAATTCTTTTCTGAGTTGAGTAGTCCTGATTGCTTTAGCCATCTCAAAAACCTTATTTTCTAAGTCCAAGATAATTTCTACAATATTTCTTTGGACTCACTTTAAAATTTCTTCTTAAATATAAGGTTTGGGAAGAATCTAAAACAGTTGCTACCAATGTCAAATATAAAGGGAAGATAATTCATGATTGCCATATATTTTACTTGTTAGAACACATTTTCATCTCTCCTTTCATTTAAACTAAAATTCAAAGGACATCAGAGTAATAATATTTGGCCTATAATTCAGTCAGACTTTTACTTTAATTTCTAATATACACAGTTATTAGTTTTATTTTAGGCAGCTCTTTTTTGGTTAAAAACAAAATAATAAGTAAAAGTAGATAAAATTCTTCATATATTGCTAACTAAAATAAGTACCTTTACTGTAGGAAAGCCTTGCTGTGTTCTGTCCTTTACTGAGCCACGACTACCCTCAGTTAGGTACCGAGCTCTGTGCTGGGTCTCAGGTTGTACAACTATCTTCAGCTCCTTTCCCTCACTTTTAACAGGATACTGTCCGCACAACATAGGGCTCTTCTTCACTCCAGTTCCTTTTTGGTTTTCCAATGTTCTGAGAAGTCAAAGCACAAAGTGGAAAAAGTATCAAAAAGAGTTTTCTACAAAAGTCATCTAAGATAAAGGAAGAAAGAGAATAGGCAATAACATTAAAAACAACTGATTATCTTACTGACAAAATAAAAGACAGCCTAAGGGACACTACATTCCATAAGTAAAGTATCTTTAAAAATTTTGTAATTAAAAAGAATGTATACATGTATATAACTAAGTCACTCTGCTGTATAGCAGAGATTGGCACAACATTGTAAATCAACTATACTTCAATTAAAAAAAGTTGAAAATAAAATTTTGTGATAAAGTTGGACAGGGATGACAAAGAATGCATATGTGTGGCAGGAGGAAGGAAGACTGAATGCAATAAACCAAGAATAACAGGAAAGACAATAGCTAATGTCACTATAACCTTTCACATTGCACTTCATTCAAAATAAAGTTTAAAAATTACATATATGTGTGAGTGTTACATAAAGCTACAAGATTACTATTATTTTCTAATAGGACTTACAAAGCAAAAGAAAAGTGGGGGTAGCACAAAGACACAAACAAACAAAAAAACACAAAAGGCCTTAAAGAAACTGAAGGAACATGTACATATTCTTTTGGATATTTTCCTCAGTACATCAAACTGAGAAAATTATACTAAAAAAAAAAAAAAAATCAGTGATTCAATTTTTATTTGGAAATTAGCTTTACTCTAAACAATCTTTCCCAGAAGTTAAATTTTTCAGAGTATTTTAATTTGTGATTAATTAAATAATTAAAGCCCTTAGCATATAAAAAATTTATAATCTGGGCTTTACAGATAGGCAATCTAACTTATTTTTTTAAATTGGGTTTCTAATGTTTATTTGTATATCATGCATTTGCTATGCAGAATGTATGTTCAAAGAAAAATATTTCAAATGGTGGTTAGGACTTCAGGTCAACACATTTAATCTGAAGTACTGTAAATATGTGATAAAAATAAATAGAAAACAATATTATTAGTTTAAAAATTACCTATGTATATTTAAAAATAGAGTCAGGGCCTATAATGCTTTCTGTATGACTTTCCCAGTCCTAAGTTTACACTCACATTGAAAATAAACGAGCCAAGAGATGACTGTGGACAAAATCCTGTCCAAAAGCAAACAGGTCCTAGGAGAAATATTATGACTTCAAACATAGAGGAGCAATGGTGGCTAAGCAGCCTTAAATCTTAAGCAGCTCTAATGTTTACCTCTTCATTTCTAACCAAGTTGTTGACTCAGTCATCAATAATAAAGAGGGAAAAGGCTATGTTCTCAATGGAATTTGGAACTGGGGTGAATCCATGGCTAGGATGCAGTAAGGTATGCAGTAAGACTGACTGGGTGAGAGGGAAGGGTTCTGAAGGGAAGTACTTTGCTCAATCATCTTCATATTCCCTAAACCTTGCACAATTCCTGAAACAAAAGAGGCTGAAAAAGTATTTGTTGATGAAGGCAAACTTGTTGATGAAGTTTGACATAATTAAGTCAAAGATTACCTGTGTAAGTAATTTAAAAGGCCCTGGAAGAATAAATTCTATGAACAAAAGTATCAAGTCAAAGTCAGAACAAAGGGCAATAAATCCTATTTTTTCATCATTCTGGGTAGAAATTCAAATATTTGCACTGAATACAATGTGCAGTACTTTGCATACAAAATTCTATAATGATACTGTTCTATACTCATTAAAAAAAATCAAAGCAAAAATATTCACTTACTTAAACTATGTAAAAACATTCCCTAAATATGCACTGAAAGGGACTAAAAGAAAAAACAGCAAAATCTAATAGTTGTATTGATTTATTAGATTATAGGTTATTTATTTTCTTCTATTTTTCTGCATTTTTCAAATGTTTGTAATTAATACCTATTAATTTTATAACAGAAAAGGGAACACTTTAGTCTGAAAAATAAGGAAAATTTAGCATATCATTAATTTGGCAAGATGTGGCTTTTGTATTCATTTATGCTGGCCAAGCTAATATTTATGAGGGTAAATAGATGATATTGAGTTTTACTATTTCAATAAAACAAAATATTTCACTTGGGATGAAAACTTTAAGTTGATAAAGTATACACATTATGGCTTAAAGAAGAATAGCACATGTAATCAAACAATTTCTGAAATGATACTTTTAAAAGCCCTTAAAACTAACTTTATTCTCTAGGCTTAAATGTAAAAATGGAATACATACATATTTAGATCCCTACCTGTGTAAAACAATAAAAACATCAACTAATTCTTAGAAAAGCAGTCATTCAAATTACTAATTTTTAATGCATTATGGCTTAAGGAAAAAACAAGAAAATAGCAGCTAATTGTATGGGATTTTACTTCTAAGTGACTATCTAAAAAGAAAATCCACTGTCTTGGAACATTCTATTCAGAACTTAAAATGACACTAATTCCTTTGTGCTGCACATCCTTCTGGTTGCCTGTCACAAAAATAATTTTCACTATAAAATGCCTAAAACAGGTTTCACGTGCAGGTGACATCATATCTTAATTTCTAGGAATATCTAAAGAGACATTGGCTACTGATTCTCAGGACATTTAGGTGAAGAATTTAAGAAAAATATGGCTAGGAATGTTTAAATACTGAGTAGTTTTTAAAAAATGATTTTGTTCTCTTAATAAACTCTTTCATATAACATTTTATTTATATAAAAATGCTATTTCCATCTTGAAGATCAATAAAAACTGCTGTACTCAACATATTTGAGGGTACATTTTCTATAATTTAGCATTATATAAATAGAAATTTTATGGCAAAATTTCTTTCATGTTTCTAACATCTTTCTTATTGAAGAACATAGAACTTTAGTTTGAGATCCCCTTAACGATTGTTTTCAAAGGCCTATTTTTCTATATTTATATATGGTTTTATCCTTTCCTTAATATAGTTCTTATAAATTCAAAGTTTAAACTTCTTCTATCATTTTCATATGCTAGTGTCAAATATTTTTCCATTACCTAAGAAGCTGGACATTTCTTCTGCTGCTTGATGAGTTTCTGTTCCATGAATTATTTCATGAGAGATTTTGTCTTGACAAATGTTATTATACTTTCCCTGGGTAACCTCAAATCATTTCTAAGATATATCTATCATACAAAAGCAGAAGCAGAAAAGATGGAGGTCAAAATATCTCTTTAACAGCAACTGCAAATCATGTGTGTTGACTAACTGTAAGTCAAAATTTTATTTGTTCTTCATTCTGAACTTTAACATTTATTTCAGTATAAAAATGAAAATCTCTCTTACGGAACTTAAAAAAAAAAAAAACACTTTCTCCACAGAAGCCCGAATAAACACATACCTGTATTTAATGATAGACACATTATGAGCCTTTTAAATCTGTGCTACTGCATTTCAGAGCATTTTTCTATAGGTAACAGTTCTACAGATATTGTTGACTCTGCTAATGGCAACACTTTAGGAAAGGGTATATGTTGTTTTCTTTTAGATAATTTCCTAATCTGGACTTTCTAAAAATGAAAAATATTTAAATGTGCATTTTAATTTACTATTATCACCCCAAAGGAGTTTTAAATGAAAGTAGAGAAGATAGTATAGAATAATCATTACTTAAATGGTAGATATTACTTTAAAAATATACTGAGAAAATATTTAAGGACAAGTTTAATACACATTAAGAATATTCTCTATAACTCTCAACCAGATTTTTAACTTAAAATATACCAATGATGTAATCAAATAGTGAAACAATCAAAAGCATCTCCATCATATTCTGTGACAACCTGAAATTGTAGGAGATCCTGGGTCAACTAAAGGACCATACATACCCTGCCACCCAAAAAAGTAATCTCTCAAGATCCAGTGAGTTAAATTCTATCAAACTATGTTGACTATACTGTAGGAAAATCTAATCAAAAGTCTAGCAATTAAATGTTACAATAAAAGTATTAAAGGAATTAGAAAGTTAAAAATAAGTCATAGTATTCTGTACTTCAGAAGTGAATATTCTGTAATATAGCTATTGAAATATATTTAGTGAGTGTTGTGAACTGGCAGAGATGAATGAAAACTCAAACAGGCACCATGATCCTGTTCTATCACCCTTTAGATATATAACCCAGAATCACAGAAAAAAAAAAAAGTGATACATTTATTTTTTTAAAAATGCTGAATTGGCATAATACATTAAAGAAAAAGCTTAAAATAAATACATGAATCTAAGTTGATAATCAAACTATCAATTTAGTTTTTCTTGTTTTCATCAAATAAAAGAAAAAAGGGAAATAAAGTCTAAAATCTTCATAAAAATGGAAAATGACTGAATCATATGGGGAGACAACGTGAAAGGGAATACAAACTAGCCCTCTGTAAATGTTTGTTTTAGCTGGAGTCAATGCATCACTAGTTATTTCTATGAATAAAAATATTTTAAAATTCTTTTAAAGTATCAGTCCATTTGAAATTAAAGAATTATTTCTAAACAGATTATTTTCATTTTCTACTAAATCATACCCATACTAAGATAACTATTGGTAAAATCTACCGGTATTTTATTTTCTTCTCTAGTGAAACCTGATAATTTTAAGTTAAAATTTTCATGTTATTTCAATGATAATACTAGTATCTTTGCTTTAGATGCAAACTTGAGCTGAGCAATTAAGAAAAATGAGGAATGATTTATTTTTTTGTTTTGCATAATGGTGAGAGAACTTTAAAAAAATGTGAATACCAACCCATTTCCTGCTTTTGAGTTGCCTTTGTTGTCCGTGGTAAGCTGAGAAAGCACATAGTGAGGTGCTTTGGCACTGTCGGCATCAAATATATCCATATTAGATTCTTCACAATCTCGTCGTTTCACCCCCGGCCTCTGCTTTGGATTTCGTTTTCGTGATTTACGAGGTACCTCAGTGTTATCATTGTAGGAACTGGTGCTCATGTTACTGAAGTTGGAGGGGGAATCCTCCATCCACATACTGCAGCTCTGCTCAGATTCCAATCCACACCCCTCATCCTGGCAGGACATCCGACTGTTATCCAGCAAGTCCTCAGGTGGTGGTGAGATGTACAAGACTGTGTGCCTCTTCGGTGTTGATGGATGCTGCTGAACTGTGTTACTGGTTAACTGCTTTTCACTTACCCCTCGGTTACTTACCCCCAAGGCTGAGGAGCAGCTCTCCACTTGCATAGCCTTGCTGTCGGTGACTGAGGTAGAATAAATGGTAGGGCTGGAAGAGGTGGTAAAGGAGCTGCAAGCACCGCCCATGGAGGAAGAGGAGGGAGCTGAAGAAGCATCTGCAGTGTACAATTTAAGAGTAAATACACTATACATGTTTTCACCTATGCTGGCTAGCAGTCCCATTGAAAATGTGATTTGTGAACTGATTGTTTTTCCCCAAAATGAATAGTTGGAATTTGGTTAAGTTTTAGAATATAAATGCTTCAAGCAATATAAGGCCTAAAAAATGCAATTTTTAAAAATGCCCAAATAGCATTATTTTACTTGTGTTATAATTGATAGATTTTTAAAAATCTAATTTAATGTTTTAAGCTGTAAAGCAAAAACAAAGCTTTTATTGCCTCAGCTGGATAGTTCCACTGAATTTTAATCATTTAAAATAATAAAAAAAAAACCCCAATATGAAATATATGCTTGTGGTCCACATTCAATGCCAATTAAATAATTCATTATAGAATTTGAAAAGTGGGACTGTGCTTAGCCACAAAATATTAAAATAAGTTTCTAACCTATGAAGCAGAGAACTACAGGTCATTTTTAATGCAGACACTCCCTGCTTCAGAGGCAAATCCTGGAATAAAAATATGAGAAAATAAATGAGAAAAGAGCTGCTGATTATTCCAGATATCAATTATAAAATGAGAAATAAAAAGAAAAAATATATAATCAACTGAATTGGAGGCAAAATGGAACTGGTACCGTCACTATGATTGTTTTAAAATCTACAAGAATAAAAGTGAAGAAGGTTTGATTTGGAACATGCTGGGCTGTAGAAGATAAGCAAGTTAACCACTGAGGGTCTCCAGAAGTTGGAAGTGGCAGTTCAAAACCATGATCTCTAAAATAAATAAATCCATCCTTTATGGCAGAATGAAAAACAGAAGAAAGACGTATTATTGGATGGATTTTTCTTATTGGCAATTGGTTACCACTGTCCATTTCCTCTCTCTTTAAAAGGCCTCCTTGATTTTAACTATTAAGGGAATTTCTTCAGATGAGTAACAGTAAATTTTATTGGCTGAAGCCTAACAAAAAAGAGTTAAACAGAAAAAAATCTCTGGAGAGAACCAGAATTAGTTCTTATAAAAAGGTTTTTTATAAAACCATTTACCTATTATGCCTAACAAAAAAAGTCAAAAGTAGATCTTTTCAAAATGTGCGGCAACTGGCGTAACAACTCATTGAAAAATACTACTACTAAACCCTTAACAACATAATATCAAGAGGCACACTAATAATGTTAAAGTTGGAAGTTATCAGTCCTATACAATTTTATCTTGTATAAGATAAGGAAAGGTTTACAATCATAAACACATACAAAAATGAAAATAGGTAACGTGCCAAACAACTAAAAATACGTTTAAATCTAAAATTAATTTTTATCTATAGCCATGTATGCTACTGTTTTAAAGTGGTGTGATAAACTTAAAACTGTGATGTGCAGTTATTGGAACTGCAACATCCACATCAATTATATAAAGAGTGAAATGTCAGAATGCCAATGTTTCGATAATCAAAAGCCAAGTGCCAAAGATCTATTTTTAAATTGAAAACATGCACCAAAACACTTAAATCATTTGAAAGAACTAAATTCACCCACAATTTTTCATTGCTGTCAAGGCTGAAGAGCACAGTTATTAATATTAGCCATCAATAATGAAATCTACATAATGCCACATGGAAAGATTTTTCTCAACTACCATGAGTTAAAGCACTTAGAGCATTTAGATGATACCAGTTCCATTTTCCAGTTTGTATCCTTGTCAAATGCAGTAGCTGAAATTGGAAAATTCAGTCACTTTAAACTGCATTCCAATTTAAAGAAAAATTTTTTATCAATTTCGTATCATGCATTAATGCAATGTTTTCTTAGTAAATAAATATTTTAAAAGATTTGTAAAAACTACAAAATCTAGATACTAATGTCAGTGACAGTTTAAGAGCTGATTTGTAGCCACTTTGGGTTTAAATAACAAGGTTTTTCCTTATTTTTTGAAAAATATTACAGAATTCATTTTAGAAAAAATAGAGAAGGTATTATGTCTAACATTCCTCCATCTGTTCCAACTATTGGCAAAAAAGAAACTAAACGTCTTTGTGTGTATGAGCCTATGTTCATCATTTTCAGAGAAATACAAGTATGCAGCATGCAGTATTTGCAGTGGAACACACAAAGCATGCAGCATGAATTCTGTGAACTTGTATTTCTATAAAGCAGCTTTCCCCCACCCACTCTTTTTGAATCTAAGTACCATGCACATGAGAATGCAGAATATGAACATCTCAGGGATCCCTGTCCATGACAGACGGAAAGTTAGGTGAAATGTAATCATGAACTCAAAAGCAAGTTATATATTTATGAATTTAATATGCAAGATATAACCTAGCATTGCTCTTTGAAGTATGTGTGATTTTATCTTGCAAATCTTATTTAAAAATCATGGTTATAAAACCCAATTGATATAACTGTACATAAATATCTGTTCTGGGACAGGTATGCCAAACTGTGATCTCATACCCTACATAAGTTAAAATATTCTATACATTTTCCTTTGACACCTAACACACATTATGAATATTTTACCTGCAGTTTCCTGGATATACTTACTAAATAAAAAAGTTCATTAGCACAAAACTATAAAGCTGAAAACATAAACTCTGTCAAAAGACAGTAGTATCATTTAATTTTAAAAAAATTACTTTTTAAAGGTTACCTCAGTTTGATCCTAAATTACAAAAGTTCTACTCATTTTAAGAATATAATGAATATAAGACAAATTTTTTAAAACTATAAAACTCTTTACAATAGTATCATTATCCCTCTGATGATGATGAAAATGGTGTATAAAACCCTTCACATAAGCATGTTACATTCTGGTTAGCAAGACATCACCTAAGTGCATTAATCATGCCAGGTGAGGTGGTGAAGTAATAAGGGATAAGAACTATGGGCCCCTAGAGAGTACGGACAACATCTTTCTCATCTTAGACCCTCCTGACACCTAACATACTATGACTTGCATGTAGTAAAAATTCAATTTTTTAATTAAATTGATTTATGAGAAGCCAATATTTGATACGTATGTTGAGTTACATTAAAGTTAAACTGGTAAATAAATGTACCAATGTGTTCATAATGGACACGTATCAGGTTAAAAAAAAAAAAGATTTATACCTTACTATAATAGCATTAACTGATACAGGGAAGGTTCAGAAGTAACTTAAGAGTTTAATGGTAACTACTCACTATTTCTACAAAGAATGCGCTAATAACTTTCTTTCTTGAAACATACATAAGCCAAATTACCTACTTGCGTATTAATCCATAAATTCACTAAAAATAACAAATTCTTAATATTATCTATTAAAAAGTAAATGCATAAAATAATAGCAAGAACATTTTAGATTTCTAAACAGTAATATGTCATTTCCAAGCATTCCCAGAAAAGCACAATGAATTCCTGGGAATATTAGAAATGTTCTTAAAATATTTACAAAAACGTTTTAATCTATATATTATTAAATTTCAAGAAATAGCTTAACTGACATTCCATAGAATTAAAATGCTAATGTAATCCTGCCTCCTCTATATATTCCTTTATAAACAAAATATGCTAACTACCCCTCCCATCCCTTTTTGGTTTTGAATGTCCATCTTTATCTGTTAGGAATGTAGAGACTATGTTTAATTGCTGCTTATTAAAATAAAAAACTCCAGCATAAAAATGTTTTAATAATTGCTTTCATTTTCTCACCAAGCAGAATAGTCATAATGTATTCTATTTTATAACCTTATAATTTGTTTTTTAAATCCCTTACCAATCCTTCATAAAGTTGAAAGTTTCTTCCTCTTAAAATTATTTTCTCACCTAAGTAATGTGTGAATAAATTTTTATTGATTATTTCTTTTATGAAAAAACTTATCTTTGAACTTAAAAGAATTTTATTATTTTTTTATATTTTTATAAGATTTTTCTTTCTTTTTTTTTTTTTGATGTGGACCATATTTTAAGTCTTTATTGAATTTGTTACAATATCGCTTCTGTTTTTTGTTTTGGGTTTTTTTTTGGTCACGAGGCATGTGGGATCTTAGCTCCCAGACCAGGGATCGAACCCGCACCTGTATTGGAAGGCGAAGTCTTAACCACTGGACCGCCAGGGAAGTCCCCAAAAAGAATTTTATTTTTCCATAGCTTTTTCTGTGACCACAGAGAGCACAGCAACACCAAAGAGAAAACTGATAGACCATTTTTATAACTTACTGACAAAAATTTATAAGCTCAAAAGAATAATTTTTAAATTTATAAGTGAAGAAAAGCATCACATCTATAGTGTTCTGTATCTAAATATAAAAATTTTAGATTTATTAGATTTATTAATTGGCAGTAGCCAATTACTAGGCCAAATGCCAGTAATGATGGTGAACTTAAACTGTATATTTGGCTTCTTTCAAGAACTGACGTAATCATTAAGGTTCACTATGAATATTCAAAGCACTTGGGATAAAAAGAATAGCAGATAATATCTTCCTGGATATTACAGAATTTGCAAGTGCAGTTTACCCTTGAACAGCACAGGTTTGAACTGCGTGGGTCCACTTATTCACAAATTCTTTTTAATAAATACATACTACAGCACTATGCAACTTGTGGTTGCTTGAATCTGTGGATGCAGAGCCAAGGATAAGGAGGGATGAGTGCAAAGTAAGTAATACATGGATTTTTGACTGTGCTAAGGGACAGTACCCCTACCCCCCTTGACCCCATGTTGTTCAAGGGTCAACTAGATTATTAATTTGATTGGAAAGATGAAAATGGAGTTTTAAATGGTACCACATACAGAAACCCATGTATAGTTTATAAACTGCTTTCTTAAACTGTATTTTAAAATTAAGAGCTATTAGTTCTAGATTTGTAAACGAGAAATTAAATTATCATTATCATTTTAGTGCTTTAAATACCACAAAAAAGAGATGATACTTTATGTGGAACTAACTAAACTTTTAATAGAAAGCTTTGAAATTAGAAACATTCTTTAAAGTCCTCAAAAGAAACAAATACCTTTCACTGATTTAAAAAAATATGACAGAAATGACATTTAACTAAGCTTCCAAGATAAAAATGTGGTCCCTAGCATTTAAATATGCACTTATATTTTATAACTTCTCAACATAAGTGCAAAATCAGTTGAGTTACCTTAAAAAAGCTGTAAAAATTTGCAAGTGTGCTAAGTGAACCAATAGTGGAACGGAGAGGGAGTAAACTACTGACTGTTCAGAAAATAATAATAAAAATCAACACAGATCATTTGGAAACAATTTCTAGTCTAAAACCCTTACTGTTCAGCCTCAGTAATTCTTTTTAAGTATTTCCATTTTTCTTACTGGTAACAATGACTTCAAATCTAAACATTTGTCTGATAAAAGTCACCAGATACAAGAACATATTTTCAGATCAAAGAAGAAAGATGTTGAGAGAAAAAAATTATAAGGCCAACGTTCACGTTGCCAAGGGATTGAAAAATCTAGAACACACAAAGTGGCTGCAAACCTGCTTTGTCAACACCTTACATGCCAACCTTCGTTTTCTACTTTTCTTCTTCTTCTTCTTATAATATTAATGTAAAGTTTAAAACTTTACAAAAAAGTTTTAGTTTCAATCAGTATCAATCCACTATTTAGAAACAAAAAAAGAAAGGAAGGAAGGAAGAAAGAAAGAAAGAAAAAAGACTTAAGAAGAAGTCTGAAAACGAGACCGACCTATACCCTGGGTGAGATTGGATGGGTTAAATGTCTCTGGCACTATTTGTCTTCACTATTGACAGACACTGTCACACAACCCACCACACGATGCCTGTCTCTGAATGGCGAAGCTAGAATGCAAGTTAAGTGTATTAATAGAAAAAACAACTAGCATCCCAGCATATAAAATAAGCAATCCAGATTACTTTACCAAAAAACAAAAATAAAAACAAAACAAAAAAACCAAAAAACAAAAATTGTAGGGTCGATCATTTAATTTACATGTTTAAAACAGTTCCAATTTCCCATTTGTACTTTTCCCACCCAACATAAGTTTACATGCTACAATAAGCAACGTTTTAAAACAAACTTTAAAAAATTAAATTATTAACATCCAAATAAATGCATGTGGGTAAATTTCTTATTCAAAATTTTTGTTAACTCATATTCACCAATTTGTTCTCCTGCTTACTAATGCAATCTAATCCATAAGCCAGAATGTTCTCTCTAGGTGTTTTTAAACTGTGTCCTTACCCAAATTCCCTTAAAGAGTGTAAGACGATATGTTCTGACCAATACACTCAAGCAGTAAAAAATATCTACATTTTACCAGCAAAAGAGTAGTTTCATTTCTCAGGCCAACTTCCAAACACTTCCACATCCCAACCCCTCCAAAAAAGTTACTAATTTACACTTTTTAAAATTTTTTTAAAATTTTTGGCCATGCCACACAGCATGGGATCTTAGTTCCCTGACCAGGGATCAAACTCTTGCCCCTGCATTGGAAGTGAGGCATCTTAACAACTGGACTGCCAGGGAAGTCCTAATTTACACTTTCAAATTAGATATGTTACTGTGCATAAAACGTTTGATCCTAGAGGCTCTATTAAAAAAAAATAATTAGCACTATTGCTGAAGCTGAAAGGGTTGTTACTGATTTACTAGAGACCATCTTTCTCTCCTCCAGTCCATCAAACTGCCAGTCATAGATCTAATACTACACAATAATTACTCTCCCGCTTTTAATCTAAATTCTCCTAAAATAATTATTTTTACCTTGTCTGAGTGTCATTAATAAACATTCACAGAGTATTTATTAAAGAATGTTTCCTGAAAAATAAAATGCTTACAAAATTTGTAAGTGTCCTGACAGTGAGAGCAATGTTTTAAATATATATTTTGTCCTATTCAACCCTAAGTATTTAATCACAGTGTAAAACAGGTACTAGGTACATATTACACAATTTGTTTTTTAAATCCTTTCCTCTTGGAAGAGAAAGATGCTTTCTATGATCCAGTGATTTAAGTACTACAGGGTAGCATCAGTCACAGATACTGGGTGAAGAGACTGAAAAACCCAGAAAGAATCCTCACTCTCAAATTACTTAAACAAAAAAGGGAATAACTATATTAGCTGATGACTACATTTATTGTTGTCAAAGATCCCAGGAAGAACAGGGTTTTTTTAACAAAAAGACAGCAATTATACTACTTGAAAGGTAATGTTTACTTTAAGACAAAAAGAGAGATTACCACCACATTAACTTAAGAACTGGAGAGAAAAAACAGTTCTGAGGGATGCTATTTGAAGGTCACTTCAATGCTTTATCATATAATACATTTTAAAATAGTTTAGATTAAATAATAAAGGCATTCCTGCCAACTCTAGTCCAATGTCTTCATATTTCTTCTTTTTTAGAGGTGACCAAAAAAGGGAAAATAGTATTTGTATCATTAAAATCTTCTGATATAATAATTCAGAATGGTTTTACAACTGGATCTGGATTACAGTGTACATTAGACCCAAATGTAGATAAAATGTCTAGACAAAAAACAGAAGTCATAAATTGCTCTACTAGAAGTTCTGATAATTGATCACGCAACTTTATCATTTCATTTTTTAAAAAGTGGGAAGAGAATTCTAGGAAGAATACTTAATCAGTCAACTTTACAGAATCATCCCTTTGGGAAGTGTCTGTTCTCCCTATGATTCATCATCCTCTAGCAATGCTTCTTTTATTTACAAGGGCTCCTAGTGAGAGAGTGTCAACATTAAAGAGTAAGTCAGAAAGGAAATCCCATGGCCCATGTGTTGTCTGATATGCAAAACTTCAAAATGAGGTAAAAAACAGACTGAGGATGGAAAGAAAGAAGCAAAATAAAGCTAAAAAACTTGTTTTTATAAAAATAAGATCTATTTTTTAAAACCTTACTAACAAATGAAAGGAGAAATCCATGTGGGAGGGAGGTCAATGTTTACCGAAAGATCACTGATTATCAGGCAGTATTAAGTATTTTACATATTTACCTTCATAATAACCTTAAGAAAAAGTTGTTGTTACTGTCTACTTACAGGGGTAATACGAGAAATTTACTGAACTTCCACAAGATTCTGTCTATATGATAGAAATGATATGATAGCAATCAGATTCAAATTAGGTCTTTATGATTCCAAAGCTCATGCTAATTTTATTATATTTCACATATGGGAAAAGAGAAATAATGTCACAGAAACAGGTGAAGTCTTTTGTTGTATCCTACCCTAATCAATTCCCCTCACTCCAGTCCCAGCTGGAGTGTTTTTATACAACTTTATTACTATTATTTATACAACTAATTATTATAAAACAATTCGTTATGGCAATACTTTTTGCTTATTATCAATCTTATTGGTAGCATAAAAAAAGTAAGCCCACTTCTATGCATTAATTTCTTAATGTGAAATTCTACAAAACACATACACAAAAAAAGAAATTGTGTCTATTTGATGTATGTAATTTGTCTATGAATGGCTGAGAATCTGTGTGCAGTTTTAAAATGCTATTCTATAGACTAGGGTAATATAAAAATCTGCTTATTCTACCAGAAAATGAAAAAATCACAATATTTATAAAAGTTGCTAAAAATTAGTAAGAGGACCAAAAAAGGTAAACATTTAGGGAATAAACCATTAATAGGCCATGCGTACTTTTTTTGTCAGTGAAAATTTATAATATGGATAGTCTCCTGAATTGGTAATTGTTTCTGAATTAACCATCATGGCCCAAGTTTGCTGATGCTTTCCATTCTAATAATGCAGATGTTAGTAGTATACATCTATACATACATACATACACACATATTTCTATATGTATAAATGTATGTATTTAGATTTACTATGTAATTTTAAAAGTCAGAATGAGGAGTAGAGTTTTTAAACATGTTGCTTACTTGGCAACATGTTTGTAGCTAGGATCTGACTTCCTTCTGGAAGTGGTCCAGTTTTCCAGGAAAAGTAGGAATGACCATATGGAAGAACCAAGATCAATTCACACTTCAGCTCACAACATCAATATGTAGGTTACATAGGTGAATTACTTTTCCTGTTAATGGGCTTTGGGTTTAATCTTCGGAATATATACTACATAAATGGCCAAAATTCTGAAATATGTTAACCTAGTTAACCCAGGAGAGCAGTCAAAGGCAAATTTGCTCCTTAAATTTAGTCAACTCAAGAAAATAAGAATTACATAACTGCAAATATCTTCTAACACTAGTAAACAAGTTACAATAAATTCAATGGGCTAAGTACTCTGTTGCTGTACATAACTTTTATAAAAAATTTATATTCTTCTAGAAATAATATTCCTATCTTGTAGATCCTGAAACTTGCAGAAGAGAAGAAGGGGTATGGCTTTTTCAACTCAATATCCTACACACTGCCTAGTCCAGGATCTTGTGTTTCCCTAATTGAAATGACAGAACATTATGCTAAATTCCCTAAAGTATAATGGCAAGGAGAAAAGAACTTAGACCTTAGTGGGAAAGAAGAGAGGTATCTTGTGCCTGGAAGGATTGAGATATGATGATATGTAAACTGTCTAGTACAATTCCTATCACATAGTAGGAACTCAAAAATGATAGCTTATATTTTCTTCAACTCAGTTTTTGTATAGTTTTGTTGTTACGGATGGTCTACAAATTCCTATGATTTTAATTTAGGTGATTAAGGTGTCTGAAGTATTGGGATGGCCAAAAAGTTCATTCGGGTTTTTCTGTAACATCCTATGAAAACCCCGAATGAACTTTTTGGCCAACCCAATAAATTAAAGCATAGCTGTTCTTTGATTATAGGACATTATTTAGTTCTCTAGTGTCCTCTCCTATAGTGTAAATAGCACACAGTTAAGTTCTTTCAGTATAGAAAATACCTGTTAGGTACTTGCTGTAAGCATAAAATTCAAAGCACTATTTAATAAGTCTCTTCCAACAGAAAAGTTTATTATATGGATCACTTGATGTAAAATTATTAACTTTAATTACAGCCTTTAAAAACTTCTGTATGTGCTTTATTAGTGTATATACCCATACATGTTAAAATCTGCTACCAAGTATTCATGTACTGAGATTATATTATTCCTGAACAGGACTAATATATAATTCCTGAAAGTAAAATAACAACTTTATGAAAACAAACAACAAAAGAATTACTAACTAGTTATTCCTAAGATTCTCTGGCTGAATTATAAAACCTATGGTTTGATTAATTCATTGTTTATTTCAAGAATTAGAATTAAAAAATTTTAAAGAAACCTGAAATAATTACCTTAGCAAAATATTTTGATATAAACTAATAAACATGATGCTACATCCCAAGATGAGGACAAACAAATAGAATTTAGGATAGAACAAGAAAATAATTTGATTTCTTAAAATGAAGATTAAAGTTTATTGTTCACTTCTGTGAAAGACTCCCTATTTTAAATAAATTAAGACAATCTAAGGATAAAACTGTAAACATATAAGTAGATTTTTAAAAATACTTGATTGGTATGTGAATTATACCTCAATAAAGCTGGTATTTAAGAAAAATATCTGCCATATCTCTTTTCAAAAATCCAAAATTCTAGTGTAACTGTTTGTTTTAGTTCTCCTTAATAATACTTATATTTTAGTTCCTTCCAACCTATACTGTAGGATTAAAGAAACAAACAAAAAGAATACTTTCACAACTTTCATTTCTTCTTGGTCAACTCCTTATTTTGCCAGAATTTGTTATCAATTCATGTAGATAACTTTTTTTTTAATAAGTGATAATTTTTAAAAATATTTATTTATTTATTTATTTGGGTCTTCATTGTGGCGCACTGGCTTCTCTAGTTGCAGTGAGTGGACTCTAGAGTGTGCGGGCTCAGTAGTTGTAGCACGTGGCCTTAGTTGTAGCATGTGCGATCTTAGTTCTCCCACCAGGAATCGAACCCCGGGCTCCCTGCATTGGGAGCGCAGAGTCTTAACCACTGGACCACCAGGGAAGTCCCTGGATAACTTTTTTGTGTTAGGAAAACGGTCTCTGTCTTAATTACTAAGAGCCTACAATATTCTTCAGAAAGTCTGTACTTCTAAAACTTTTATTCATTTACATATTGAACCTCAAACTCCTAAGAAACTTTCTTGTGGGACAAAAACAGATGTCTTTTAAAAATGGGGAAGAGTACAGATTTCAGACTGTTGATTTTCAACTACACCTCCCAGATTGTGACATTTGGCCCTATGGAGAGGGGAGGAGTTGTGAGGAAGTAAACCTCTTTCCCCCATTCCCAACCCTGGGTCTTACCAGATAAAAGATGTTATTAATGAGAGTATGTAAAAGTGTGATTATTGTAGAGGCAGAAAAAAGGTTTAAGAGACATTCTTTTTACCCAGTATTCTGGATTGTGGATTAGCAGCATCATGTTTACTCATTCCTTCAGTAATACATAAAGGGAAAAAAATCTAGATTGGCGAATCTGAGAAACACATTTTTAATAATTAAATAATGTAAAATGTACATGAACACCTATATGCCCAGCCTCTAAATTTTAAAATTTAAATTGATTTAGAATTTGTGAAACACAAACCTTTATGGCAGAACTAGAAGTCTGTTCCCACCAGGCCCTCATACCTGATAGCAGCCAATCCGGCTCCTTCAAAACTCTGAAGAATTAACTACATCAAGAGTCATCATTTTTATGCATTTCATATTTAAACAGCAAATGCTATAGATTAAAAAAAAAAAATCAAAGAACTCTAAATTAATGTATCTTTCCCTAAACATCTAGTCTTTTGGCCAGGAAACACTGAGTAACTGGTAATTTACTCCAAATCTCTCTTTGACATCTATGTCACTAAGGACATTAATATGTCAAATAAGAAAAGCAACTCTAATTATACATACTAAGTGATATCCCTACTATAACTATTCGGCAATTTAAACTCTCTTACCTGTAACGTTACATGACAAAGACTCTATTCTACCAATAAGACATTAGAATTCTAGAATAAGACTAGGTTGGTTAAAAGTAAACGTGTAAAAAAAATTACAAATGACTTGGTTTTAGATCATAGAAACTTTCTGTGTGTGAATATATGAAAATTATCAAGGTCACCTCCTTACTCTCTTCACAATCTTTACAATGTCAATAACTTTTTGATCTAATAAGAATTCATTACTTCAGAATACTTCCTTTGGTTAATTCTTATTTTCATGATTTTTCAACTCAAGGCCTTCATTCTAATTTATCTGGAGAGGATTATGGAGGGAGGGAGAGAGGGAAGGAGGGACCTTCAACATTCCATTAGTGACTCAAATTCAAAAACTTTCAATATTTATATATAAAAACTTCTAAAATTGAGTTTGGTATTATTTCAAAGGAAGTGTCGTTCTTTTTCCAAACCTAGCTAACATTTTTTCAGCTTTTAAAAGGAACTGGATCTACTGTCAACAGATGTTAAAAAGCACAGAAGAAACAGACTTTTAGTTCTATACAGATTCAACATGTCTTTAAAAAAATCTCAAAAGATACAAAAGAAATCAGTTAGTCAATTTCTACCTGTGGATTTAAAGTGAAATATTTCATTAAAATTAAAAAATATATATTTTATTATCTGATAACTATTTTAAAACTGGATTAAATATTTAAATTCCAGAAAAAATATTCAGTGCATATAAAGTGAAACCAGGTCATCTTAACAATTCAATTACTAAAATGTTCACAATTAAATCCACAGAATCTGTTAGAAAATGTCTGGCAACACATGAACAGTGAGCAGGGCTGGTAAGTTTCTTGGCCATGTTTAAAGTTTTCCTGCCCTCAACCAGGAAGGCTGCACATTGCACTATACAGCTCAGGGGAAAGATTGGTACACAAGGTTAATTGGACTTAGGTTAATGCAAATAAGAAAAGTACCCAAAGTTCTACTATAGTACCAATATCCTCATTTAAATCACAACCTTCCGCTTCACTGTTCTTTTTGAAACAAAAAGAATTTACTGAAAACAATGTTCTGATGGATTTTAAGTACCATTTTAAAAGATGAGAGGTATCATATTAGGCAAGAAACCTCTAATTAGTAGGACAGATGAAACTTCAGAGTATATATATAATTTTCTGACTTTTTTAAAACACCAAACACACTTAGTAGTCTATAAACCCAACTAAAAAAAGAAATACAGTTGGGCAATCTAATATTACTGAAAGCATTCTTATTAATTTATCACTGATCAAGACATTTTTCAATTAGCTTGTCTGTCAATCTTTTAATTCAATCAAAATTTGAACCAATTTTATATAAAGTGTATGATTTGAGAGCTGATTAAAAATAAACTTGATAAATTTCAAACATTACTTTCCATACTTTTTCACTGATATAAGAAAATGTCTTTATATAAATATTACATTCAAATCTTCCATTTACTTTCAACTGAATTTAAAATAAGTATAAAGTCACATATGTTTTTAAATGTAGGGAAAAGGTTATAGTAACATGCTACAAACAGAAAAGACACTTGCGTGCTTGAGTCCTTTTTTCAGATTATACAAAATAAAACATTTTCCCCTTTGAGCAAATTTTTTAAAATAATTGTTTTATAGAGACTCAAATATAATTTTCTATCCATAGCTTGGTATTTAATAACCTTTTTATGTGCAGTCAACAAAAGAACTTTAAACTTGTTCCCATAGTTGAAGATAAGGTCCATTCTGGGAGATGGCACTAATAGATGTGCCAATGTGAAATTTTAAGAAATAACAGTTGTATCAAGAATATTCTATTGAAAGTTTTCAATGTTAAAAGTATGTAGTTTAAAACCTCCTAAAACAAACCCTCAAATCACACTCTTTGATATGAATTTTGCCAGCACTGTTCATGTTGACCAGATAATACTTTTTTTTTTTTTAAGTAAAATGAAATGCATACCAGCAGCAACTACAGCTGGAGGAGGCGAGCCTGCCTCACCACCACTTGTCTGACTCATTGATGCTACAGATGGTTCTCTAGATGGAGGTAACTGTAACTCCTTTGGGAGAAGATCATAGACAGATTCTGTTGGGCGAAAGGGAAAAAACTTTTTTTAGAAAGAGTATAAGTCAATAACCTAATTATGAGCACAAAATTAATGTCTTTTCACTCTTAAGAAGAACTATATTGTTCATACACACACACTAAACTTCATGTAACTACTGTTGTAAAAGTTATTAGCAAATATTTTTCTTTTATTATATACTTTTATTGAACTGAATAATGAATTTTCCATTCATTCTAATCCCTGTTTTCTTCTTGGCTTTATCCCTCATGCTTACAATGATCTACAGAAAAAGTTATTAAAATTTTAAAACTGTATAAAACTAGACAGAAGAGATGTCAAATAACCCAAGATGCTCCAATATCTTCCTTTGAAAAAAAAGAAAAAGAGGGTAACTTATCATCCTTTACATATGAGATGGCATATACTAGTGTATATCAGCTTTAAATTGGCTTCTCCAATTAGACCACTGGTCTACTGCTCTTTTACTCAGCACCTTTATCAAATATTTTAATTTGCTATCATAATGCATTTTTCCCTCCTAAAGAAGATAAAAAGAGGAATGTTATGGCTCAAGGAACTACTTCTTACTCTGAGGTATCTCCAACTCTAGAAAGGCACAAGTATAGGATACTCTTAAATCAGAAAGCACAAGTGCCTATATTAGATTATGATTACTTTTCTAACCCAGATTAAAGAGTACTGTATCTTTTTAATATATTTTATAATATTCTAATTGTCCATAAAATCAAATTCACATCTACTATTTAAAAATTATTTTATAGTTATTATTATATGGTTTTTGGACAGAAATAACTATCAAGATATCCACTAAAGGTAGTAGAATCAATGTTGGAAGAAACTTCAAAAGACCAGTTAGAATCATATGTTTATTTTCTAAAGAATCGAGGCACAGAGTTTAAGGGACTTGCCTAGTGTTCTAAGAAAAGCAACATTCCAACAATTAAAGAAGATTATTAACTATTTGTACTAAGTGATTAAAAAAATAAAGGTAGCACTGTAAGACATTTTATCCTTGGTAGCAAACAATACTGTTAGTTAACTGATTACTGAATTCATAAATACTTTGATCCTCCCAGTTAAAATATATATCCTGACTTTCATGTGGATAGGAATAAGAAAGAATATCATGAAGGAAAGCTAAAATTAGAATTTGTAGTATTAAATGATCTTCATTCACAGTAAAGAATCCACTTAAAAATTTTTCTTTCAAAAAACTATTACCTAACACTTGAAATTTTCATCTTCAAAGCATTTAGCAAATTTTACATCTGTCTGAATATAATATGCCCTGACTAAAATTTTTCAGCTTGTTAAAATGTTGCTAAAAAACTTAAGTAGATTACTTCCATCTTTCAAATAATATAGGGGGGATAGTACGGAGAACCTAATTAAAACAGAAATGCCACATCATCAAACATAGATTTTAATACAATTATTTTTCTCAATACATGTTGAAAACGAGACCCTTATACATAGAAGAAAAGCATATTCAAGACCTTTTTTTTGGGGGGGTGTAGGCAAATAAACAAAAAGGAAATATGAAAATAAAAATTAGCTTAGATAAAAAGAGAAAGGATCTATCAAAATGCATTTATGTCAAGGGAAAAAAAAACTTAACCTCGTAAAAGCCCCATCACTAACCACATTTCACCTTCCCAAAGAAGGACATAGAGTCTAAATTAGAGGTATAAAAGCAATGTCAATAAAAATACATTGGGAAGTAACTAAATATAGAACTTGTTATATCTCAATCTTCCCTATAGCCTACCCCCAAACCAAAGAAATAAGTAAGTCAAGTGGAAGGTGTAGGAAGCATGGATTCATTCCTTCACCAAAGGGTATTTTCTGATTAACTGACTCAAGTATTTGGAAATTAGAGAAGTCAGAAGTTTCTTCCTATCTACCCAAGGAAAACAACAGGTAATACAGTCCTCACCATCACAGGCTCTGACTTCAGACAGAACTGTGTTGGCTCTGCTACTTTAAACAACTTCTCTAAGACTTAAATCCTCACTGAAACTCTTCTTTTACCCCATTATCTCAAAGAGATTCCCTCCAAGATATAACTGTACACCACGACCACAAACATTGGTCTTACTCTCAAGCCTGCTTCCCATAAAACATAAAAAGATTAAAGGGATATAAATTATGCTGTTAGTACTATTGTCCTTTAGTCCTAAATTCAATCCAAATTAAACACTTATACAGACTCCACTAGCCAATGAGAGAACTCCTAAACAAGAGCATAGGTCCTTTAAATCCATGAAAACAACAAATAGTCCTCCCTCATGTTAAGTTGCCATATCTATTTTTCTTGTGTTATCTTTTAAATCAGTTAAATAGATAAGGGAGGAATGAAATTCTAGATTTATAAACAAAGAATATGAAGAAAGAGAATGGGAAATCTGTAATGGAAAGGCAGTTTCCTGAGAAAAGACTTCCTTAGAAAACAAAACTGTAACCTCTACTACATTTTTTTTTAAAAACCTACTAGATTTTAAAAGAATCTACTAGATTTTTTTTTTTTTTTTAAAGAGAGAGAATGGTTACAAGGTTTCTTTTTGGGGTGGTAAAAATTCCAAAATTAGATTATGGCAATGGCTACACAACTCTATAAATATAAATAACTAAACACCACTGAATCTGTACATTTTATTTATTATTATTATTTTTTATTTCCTTACCTAGAGGAACTTACAGTTTAGCAAAAAGGAATATTATGTTCAACCCTCAGTGCTCAACTTTGTATAATTCCATTTATATGAAATGTCTAGAACAGACAAATTTATAGAGAAAGAAAGTAGGTTAGTGGTAGCCTAGGGCTGGGGGAATAGAAGAAAGGTGGGTGACAGCTAAAAAATATGGGCTTTCTTTTGGGAGTAGTGAAAATATTACAAAATTGATTGTGGTGACGGTTTCACAATGCTGTGAAGAGAATAAAAACCTTTCAACTGTATACTTTAAATGGGCGAGTTGTATTACATGTGAATAAGATTGTTAACAAAAAACCTGCATAACCCAACATTTGTTATCTCATATTTTCTGTGGACCAGGAGTCTAGGCATGGCTTAACTGGGTACTTTGCTTAGGATCTCACAAAGCTGCAATGAAGGTGTTGGACAGGGCTGTAATCATATTGCTCAGTGTTCAACTTTATCTATTTAAAAAAATTTATTGTATTTTTTATTTATTTTTTTTATACAGCAGGTTCTCATTAGTTATCCATTTTATACATATTAGTCATACTGACATACATATATGTCAATCCCAATCACCCAATTCATCACACCACCACCCCTCACCCCCCGCCATTTTCCCCCCTTGGTATCCATACGTTTACTCTCTACATCTGCGTCTCAATTTCTGCCCAGCAAACTGGTTCATCTGTACCATTTTTCTAGGTTCCACATATATGCGTTAATATACGATATTTGTTTTTCTCTTTCTGACTTACTTCACTCTGTATGACAGTCTCTAGATCCATCCACGTCTCTACAACTGACCCAATTTTGCTCCTTTTTATGGCCGAGTAATATTCCATTGTATATATGTACCACTTCTTCTTAATCCATTCGTCTGTCGATGGGCATTTAGGTTGCTTCCATGTCCTGGCTATTGTAAATAGCACTGCAATGAACATTGGGCTACATGTGTCTTTTTGAAATATGGTTTTCTCTGAGTATATGCCCAGTAGTGGGATTGCTGGGTCATATGGTAATTCTATTTTTAGTTTTTTAAGGAACCTCCATACTGTTCTCCATAGTGGCTGTATCAATTCACATTCCCACCAACAGTGCAAGAGGGTTCCCTTTTCTCCACACACTCTCCAGCATTTGTTGTTTGTAGATTTTCTGATGATGCCCATTCTAAATGGTGTGAGGTGATACCTCATTGTAGTTTTGATCTGCATTAATCTAATAATTAGTGATGTTGGGCAGCTTTTCATGTGCTTCTTGGCCATCTGTATGTCTTCTTTGGAGAAATGTCTATTTAGGTCTCTGCCCATTTTTGGATTGGGGTGTTTGTTTTTTTACTATTGAGCTGCATGAGCTGTTTATATACTTTGGAGATTAATCCTTTGTCCACTGATTCGTTTGCAAATATTTTCTCCCATTCTGAGGATTGTCTTTTCGTCTTGTTTATAGTTTCCTTTACTGCGCAAAAGCTTTTAAGTTTCATTAGGTCCCATTTGTTTATTTTTGTTTTATTTCCATTACTCTAGGACGTGGATCAAAAAAGATCGTGCTGTGATTTATGTCAAAGAGTGTTCTTCCTATGTTTTCCTCTAAGAGTTTTATAGTGTCCAGTCTTACATTCAGGTCTCTAATCCATTTTGAGTTTATTTTTGTGTATGGTGTTAGGGAGTGTTCTAATTTCATTCTTTTACATGTAGCTGTCCAGTTTTCCCAGCACCACTTATTGAAGACACTGTCTTTTCTCCATTGTATATCCTTGCCTCCTTTGCCATAGATTAGTTCACCACAGGTGTGTGGGTTTATCTCTGGACTTTCTATCCTGTTCCATTGATCTATATTTCTGTTTTTGTGCCAGTACCATATTGTCTTGATTACTGTAGCTTTGTAGTATAGTCTGAAGTCAGGGAGTCTGATTCCTCCAGCTCTGTTTTTTTCCCTCAAGACTGCTTTGGCTATTCAGGGTCTTTCGTGTCTCCATACAAATTTTAAGATTTTTTGTTCTAGTTCTGTAAAAAATGCCATCGGTAATTTGATAGGGATTGCATTGAATCTGTAGATTGCTTTGGGTAGTATACTCATTTTCACAATATTGATTCTTCCAACCCAAGAACATGATATATCTCTCCATCTGTTGGTATCATCTTTAATTTCTTTCATCAGTGTCTTATAGTTTTCTGCATACAGGTCTTTTGTCTCCCTAGGTAGGTTTATTCCTAGGTATTTTATTCTTTTTGTTGCAATGGTAAATGGGAGTGTTTCCTTAATTTCTCTTTCACATTTTTCATCATTAGTGTATAGGAATGCAAGAGATTTCTGTGCATTAATTTTGTATCCTGCAACTTTACCAAATTCATTGATTAGCTCTAGTAGTTTTCTGGTGGCATCTTTAGGATTTTCTATGTATAGTATCATGTCATCTGCAAACAGTGACAGTTTTACTTCTTCTTTTCCAATTTGTATTCCTTTTATTTCTTTTTCTTCTCTGATTGCCGTGGCTAGGACTTCCAGAACTATGTTGAATAACAGTGGAGAGAGTGGACATCCTCGTCTTCTTCCTGATCTTAGAGGAAATGTATTCAGTTTTTCACCATTGAGAATGATGTTTGCTGTGGGTTTGTCGTATATGGCCTTTATTATGTTGAGGTAGTTTCCCTTTATGCCCACTTTCTGGAGAGTTTTTATCATAAATGGGTGTTGAATTCTGTCAAAAGCTTTTTCTGCATCTATTGAGATGATCATATGGTTTTTATTCTTCAATTTGTTAATATGGTGTATCACATTGATTGATTTGCGTATATTGAAGAATCCTTGCATTCCTGGGATAAATCCCACTTCATGATGGTGTATGATCCTTTTAATGTGTTGTTGGATTCTGTTTGCTAGTATTCTGTTGAGGATTTTTGCATCTATATTCATCAGTGATATTGGTCTGTAATTTTCTTTTTTTGTAGTGTCTTTGTCTGGTTTTGGTATCAGGGTGATGGTGGCCTCATAGAATGAGTTTGGGAGTGTTCTTCCTCTGCAATTTTTTGGAAGAGTTTGAGAAGGATGGGTGTTAGCTCTTCTCTAAATGTTTGATAGAATTCACCTGTGAAGCCATCTGGTCCTGGACTTTTGTTTGTTGGAAGATTTTTAATCACAGTTTCAATTTCATTACTTGTGATTGGTCTGTTCATATTTTCTATTTCTTCCTGGTACAGTCTTGGGAGGTTAAACCTTTCTAAGAATTTGTCCATTTCTTCCAGGTTGTCCATTTT